>NC_079542.1:5734801-10534801 GCF_015846415.1 Triplophysa dalaica
GTAAAGGTGAATGCTGTCTATCTGTGTGGATGTGTGTGAATGAAGCCATGAAAACAGAAATGACCTTTTGGATCCTCGACCTTACTGAAGACAATTTGTATTAATATTGTGATCAAGACATGTCTCCTGTCACAATTTAATCTCAAAGTTCTTTCTTTTTTTGTGAATATATTGCATTTTTGGCTTTCATTATAAGTCACTTTCAAGCTATACATTTTATCAGTATGTGTTTCCTGGAGATTCGAACCAACAACCATTACGATGCTAATGCAACTGAGCGGCAGGATTTATCAAAAAATATTGTATATTATAAAATAACACGTACTCAAAAATATATTTAGATAACATCATAAAAGAGGAACGGATATTTATTTTTTATATATTAATAGTATTTACTCGCTAATAATCTTAGGTCAATGACAGTTTTTGTTGAACTGTTCCATAAAAAGCTGTAAAGCCATGTGAAGACTGTGTTAGACCAAAATTTCATGCAATTTATTTCATTTCATTTCAATTTTCAGGTTCAGTGTTCCGCGCTGGAGCTCATCCTCTGAGCTGTCTCAGTCTGGAAAAGCAGCACTGTGTTGATTGGACCAGGTCAGTTTTGGGATTTCAAAGTTCTTCATAATCCGTTGAAAAGCTGAGCGGTGCCCTGAGATACCCAGAACATTTCTGCAGGTTCGGCACACAAAGACAAAACTCACCATAAGGTCTGGGTTAACGTCAACACCCTTTGATGCCACATTTATTTGGCCGCATTTTTACGTGTAATGTGTATCTAAACCGTTTGAGCCTTTCTTTAAAGAACTGAAAGAAAATCCTGCTGAAATAACCCTGGAGTCTGAGTGGTCTTGCTAAAGCATCAGTTGACTCAACAGGCTCAGCTTCGAGGTCTTCAATAACACAGGAACAGAAAGCACCAGGTCAATCTCGGGATCAATCTTGAGAGAGAAGAAAGAGCCAGCGTAAGCAAAGAAGATCCTATCGAATTCATATTTTCTGAGCTGAATGGTGATATCTGGCGATAGTAATCGATGGTTCGGGATGATTTAAATGCATGAAGAGGTCGGGCTGAGATGAGAAAGCCGCCCTCAGTACATCTTAAGTCCTGAAGGATGAATCTATCAAACCTTGCTTCTGTGTGTGTGAATTCTCATTTTTCTTTTTCAGAGACAAAAACTTGGAGCGGGAAAATCTATGGAGTCGCATCTGTTTGTGACGTGTCTCGGCTGCGAAAACTTGCCGGGGAGAAAGAAAAGTTGAAAAGAAGCCTTCGATATTCCCCGTGTCTGCGCACAAAAAAGGCAAGTTTCAAGGGTATTCTTTTCAGTGTAAAGTGTTGTTCTGGTAAACTAAAGTGAAGGGAACCATTCACAGAGATGAAAGGACACGCAGCGGAATCAAAGGGCTTGCTTCAGACCCAATCTAGCAAGGCTGATTTCTGGAATTTTCTATAATGTGACACAAGAAACACTGGAGCAGGTGACGGAGGAGATCTTTCAAATCCCACCCCCCTTGCGGGTTTGCGGGTCAGTGGGCCGCTCTACAGGGAGGAAGCCATTTTGTGAGACGGGAGATAATGAAATGGTGAACGAACAGTGTGTGAATAATATTAAATATAGTTATATATAAATATACGTAATCCTTGCAAAATGCGGCTCATAGATTTTATTAAATGAAACGAATCGTACAGTGATCAATCATAGATGAAGTGACAATAAAAAGGAAAATCTTTTGCCGATCCCATTTTAAGCCACGGATGGTTTGCTATCTCCTTACCTCCCCCAGCATTAAGATGGATGTGTCCTGCGCCTTTACGACTTATTTGAATCCTTGCCGCAGCGCAGACGTCCAATTTTGATCACCTCGGAGGTGGAGATTCACAGCAGACCTGCAAATATGAAAAGTACATTTGTGCTCCATTCCGGTTTATTCCCATCTGCCTGGAGTGCCAGCAATATTAGAAAGCACAGCAATTTTGGGCTGTATTTTCTGACCGAGCAGTTTGAATCGGGCCCATCTGCAGCCCATTAAATTATATGAAATCACTGGTATCTTTCAAATACATGCCATGTTGAAAACTGTTAATAAATCTTGGGATGAACACCCTGCCGAGACGAGAGAGCAGTAGTTACGTAAATATGAGTGTTTCGTCGAGGTGATTTGGGCCTGTCAGTGGAAATTGCTCCGGTCCGATAATGATGAGGTAAAATGGACGGAATTAGGGTTGAATCAGAGAGGGTATGGTACTTTTTGCTTTTGCTTGCTGATTTTTTTCAAGGCTTTTAGGTTTCGCCGGGTCGTATCTCCGCTTTTGTGCACCAACAGCAAACTCAGAAACCATTTCACTTGCTGTTTTTTAATGACTAATCTTGGACTGGACCTCATGTACTGTACAGTGTTCAGGATCTCGCATCTCTTCTTTTCATTCCTGTCCTCATCTTGTCTTCTCAGTAAGGCATGGGCAATATATAGAATATTTACAATATATTCTTAATATACAATACTATTATTGTATTGGTGCATTTACATGAAGAGCATTCTTACAGTATTGAAGTTTTGTTTGTTGTTGCATTAAACTTTTTGACTGTACATATCTTCCAGCCTTATGTTCTACTCTGTCTGTCTATAGAAAAACGGAAGAGGTTTTATTTTTCAGAAGCCCACATAGCTCTGGGACATATGACTATATAGGTGGCTTCTTTGTGTACATATGGTGTTTGCAATGTTTTAAATGTGTGTCAGCGTAGGATTCTGTCCTCCACCTGCAGAGGGTGATGTTGTCTTTAACATGAACCTTCTTGACTCTCCATACAGTACTCACTCTTGGGCTGTGTTCAGGGTTGCAAACCAGCATACAACTCTCACTTTTTCGGCAGGTTAAAGTATGTACTTTGTATTGTGCACAGTATGCATATTCAATGTATTCATGGATTCCTGCATGACCAACTAGATTTGCCAAAATGTACAGTGCAAAAAATTTCCAGTGTAAGTGCCACTATTTCTTTCCTGACCTATTGTTTAATAGTTTGCCAAATGCAAGACATTTTACACAAATCTGAACTAAAAATGGGACAAAATATTTTAAACTGAATTATCATCTGATTCACAAATGCTACCGTTCAAGGATCACTTATTCGTTCTTAATAAGTATTATTTTCCTCAATTTTACAATAATAAAAAACTATAATATGATTATGAGAATTATGTATTAGAGAAAACTAAGACATATCAAAGCCTATATACAGCCGTGGTAAAAATTAAGAGACCATTCCAAAGATTTTTTTTTTTTGAATTTACTATTTATAGGTGTGTTTAGGTAAAATGGTCATCTTTATTTCACTCTGAGAACTACTAACAATATTTCTCCAAAGTTTCTCATAAAAATATTGTTTCTATTTGCATTTATTCAAAGAAAACGAAAACTGGAGAAACGGGTATAAAAAAGTAATTAAGAAAAAGTAAAATTTGCCAAGTTTTTGGCTACCCTTTCCTCATTATATAGCCCAAATCATGCATTTCATAAATGTTGTATTACATACAATTTTAGTTTTCTAATGAAAGAAGTTGTGTTTACACAATTACATGTATACAAAAATTATTTCAAACATATAAGCAAATGCTCTTTGTTCAAGTAACTTTTGAACAGTAGTGTACTTTTTTAGTTGTACTGTAATCTCAGGCATCTCAGGGTTAACATCCTCTCAAGTTTACATGCTTTCCATCTTCACACCGTTGTACGGCTGGACTTTGCTGTTTTTCAGCTTCTTATCTACTGTAAGTCTTGTTAAAGCTTCAGTGTCTAGACTCGCGCTAGATTGTGACGTGTGTTGATGAGACAACCACTGGTGATGGTGGTTTCTGTAGTTTGGTTTAATGCGTACGCGAGCTGGTTAACACCTGGCCGCACAACCTCGGACCCCTCTGTCGATCTTTATTACTTTCACTGATCTACTTAACTATGAAGATACTTCAGTTGCTTTGACAGTCTGACCACTGCTGCTTCTTCTGATGCATTCTGCATGCCTTCAATGCAATATGGATAAGAGGATTTGACGAGATTTTCGTTTCGTTTACAACACAATGTTTCATTTATTCAGTGAGATAGGGTAATAAATGACATTCCTGGGATTTCTTGGCTTACTGGCTCTTACCAATTCATTTTTTAAATGTTTACTCTTTTTTTTTTTTTCACTGTACATTGTAATGTAAATATTGCGGGTTCAATTTCCAAGGAATACACATACTGATAAAAATCTTACTTTAAATGCAAAATCTGTAATTTTGGGAAAGGTGTCAAATGCATAAATGTAAATAAATCGTATTAAATGACCTAATCTGGTCAAATTTAAATGCAAGTCATTTTCACAAGTACTGTGTAAGAAACAGCAAAAGTCATGTCAAATTTGGAATATAAACAAAGCCTTGTTGTTTTTCTTTCCTTTTTTTGCAGTGGTTACCATGTGATATGGGTCTTTACAGAAGCTAAACAGGAGCCTCAGATGCATCCAGGGTGCAGCGGGCTCCACATTACTCAGAACGGGAGGGGTCGGGGAGATATGCTGCTGGAGGGGTTGTCAAGACACCCCATTTATTCCTCCCTTCCTCTCCCCATTTTCTCCTCCCAGTAATCTCCTCTCCTCCACGGGTAGTCTCATACCTTGTGTTCCTCCACGCCAGCCAATTACCTGGCAACCCTGCCCTTCTATCTGGCGCTAGCATGCAGCAGTTGCATGATGGGATTTTTGTATATTGAATTCCATTTCCCGAAGAGATAAAGAGTGTAGGATCGGGGCTCTACCGCTACGCTAGATAAGTGTGTCTTGTGCTCCACGCCTCTTCCTCTGACACTGATTGTGGGGGAAAGAGACATTGGAGGTGGCAGCTAAAAAAGAGATGCACAACGCCGGCCAATTTCATTAACAATTTTTCGTTACTCTCTCAGCCGCGTTTACATTAGGTTCAGATCTGCCGGCCGCCGCTAGATTAGAGTGGGCTGCGTCACGGAGGGCCACTTTGTGTGGTTCGTGTTGCTTGCCGTTCCTCCTAGCTTGTCTGCGGCCCGCTCTCGTTCGCTCTCTGATCGAGTCTCTTAAATGCTGCCGCGGCCAGGCAGAAATGACAGGTAGTGGATGAGAGAGGCTCAATGGAAGATCAGCATTTATTCAAGTTGAGCTCCACACACTCAGCCCTATTTGTAACCTGTCCAGCTCAGACTCCCCCGCTCCCCCTCACCACATCCAACTTGAATCATCCGTCTCTGTCTGCGCGGCAGGGCGGCAGCCCGCGCTCCACCGCGTACCCACACAACTCATTGGCTCTGGCAGGAGGGGATCTTAGTGATGGACCGATGTTCATATATCAAACGTGGGTTGTGTGCGACAGTCGGGTCCCCGAACGGCTGAAATAACGAGTCTAGCAAAAAAGTAACAAAGCTGAAAAATGGGATGGGTTGGTCGGACCTGCCATCACTTATCTGAAATTTTATCAGCCCTTGTAAGGAGCCGAGGAGCTTGATTGTGGGTTTGTGTGTGGCCTGATTGGTTCTGGATTGAGATTTCTGAAAAATGTTCTTCTAAAGCACGATTTGATTTCTATCCGTTTCGCCGTGGGTCTTTGCGCCCCCAGCATCTCCACCCTCGGGGTGATTTGTGAGGGTTGGAAAAATTGCACCGGTCCAATCTATACACGGGTAGAAACTAATTGGTGGATGGAATGCAAACTTTCTTAACAGCTCAGTCGCCAGTCCAGACTCCTCATCTGTCTTGTTGTATTTTATGTCACTGGCAATGTGGCACTGATCAATGGGGCACAACTGGAAACAAGTGAGTTCTGATCTTCTGTCCAATGTGATGGAACATAAAATCAATAAAAACGTTTTTATAGATGCGTATCGCTGCTGTCCTCCTGAAACCTTGTATGTCCATTTTTCTGGCCTTGTATGTTTTGTCATAAAGGATTATTGTTAGTCACCCTTGTCACTTGTTTTTGCAAATATCTGACCAATGAAAAGCATTATAACGTTCTTGTGAACTTAATACTATTTTTAATGATTAAAATGTGTTGCAAGTTATTTTCCATTTCCTGAAAAACAGCGAATTTGGACATCTAAGGTTTCAGAAGGACAACGACGATATGAAAACCCAGCTAAAGTCACTTTTTGTAATTTACTACATTGAATCATCCTACAATAATGCAAAGAACATTCTAAAATATACAACTCCCTGTGAATTTCTTTACAAAGCCTATGTTTTCATAAAATATTACAGCGTTTATAATAAATATTTAATCAATGTAGGTTATTATCTGTTTTTAAACCCGTGTGCCCTCATAATCTTAAAATCTGAAAATGCACTTCCTTCCTGTAATGACTGTCCACCTTAAATGACATATGTTAAACGGCTTGGGCGGAGCATCCGTTATCTCCTCCCATCAACTGTCAGTCTGCTGCCAGTTCCATTTAACAATGCAACGGCTGTTTATATGGATCCAATCAAATTGCAGAGAAAGACGAAAGCCAAGCCCACAATTGTTTAGAAATTTATTTTCACTCGGAAATGCAATCGCAACTTCCGGTAAGGCCATGTTGAAGATTGAAATCGCAATGAAATATATGATTGAAATCTAACCTTGATGCTCATTATCTCTAAATTATATTTAGATTTTTTTAATCTAGTTTTCATGGAATGGGTAACATAATTGATATTAATGATAAGTGTAACCAATGTAACAGTTAATATGAACATATATAAAATATCATGTTACTTCCTTTAAAATTGCACAATGTACAAAGTTTATTCAGTAGCCACCGACATTGTAGTCTACCAAGAACTAATTCCATATTACATTGTATTTTATTAAAGGTGAGTGTTATTCCTTTTAACAAATTCATACCTCCTTTTTTGTAATCATACACCTCCTTTTATTATAGATTATGGCTCACTCACAAAACATTGCGCTGTGTGCCTTGTGCTATTAACAGTATTGTGCTAGTTAACAACCAGGGTGCCTGCAAAATTCAGCTCACTTTATCTCTGACTTTCTCTGTCTCTTTGTAAATGAACGCACACACAACATAACTGATCGTGAGTACTCGCACACCTGGAACAGATAAAGGCACTTTCATGTTTGCGGGTCTCCACTGAGGTCAGTGTGAACTGATGCACACAGAGAGTTTTACAAGTGAAAGCTCAATAAGAAATGAAATGTAAAACACACTGCCTGAGATTGCCAGATGTCAGAGAGAGAGAGAGAGAGAGAGGCAAAGGGAGCGAGAAATTTTTGTTATTATTATTCAGCCAACTTTGAATCATCCCTCCGGCTCACTCAGCATCTCTTACGGGCCTTATAAAATGCTTTCTGCATTCACTCAAAAGCAACACAAATAAGGCTTGTCAATGTTTCATGTCATTCTACTTATCAACGGTATATGTAAAATCTACAAATGTCAAGTTCTCTCCGGCTTCATCTTGTTTATCACTTTAAAGAGATACAGCAGGCTCTTTTCCCCTCCCTGAATTAACCTCTATCCTCAGGGCTTTTGCCTCACACATTTTTTGACATGACACACGCTGTTCTAAACGGCGCTTGAGAGCTTCGATCAAACGCCCTCCCCAGACGTAAATAATATCAGAAAGGCTTGTTGGCGCGCGGGAACGCGTAGACATTAGCAGCACGACGATACAATGTTGCACATGTCATTGCTTGTCAACGGATCTGACGCCAGCCTTGTGCTACATGCGTGTTGGGATTACGGAAGTTTGTTTCTAGTTTCCATTCGGGTTGAGGTGAAGATCGGGCCGGCCATCACTGGGGGGTGACCTGATTACTGTACTGCTTAATTCACACTTTATAATGCAGATCAGGTCTTTCTAAAGCCTTTACTGTACCAAGCTTATGGGACCATATTCGTTTTTTCTCCCTTATTTCTTATATTGCCACCACTGTGTGCACATTTGTCTCTTCCAAAGATGAGACTGTGACAAACAGCAATGAAATTCTCCCCAACTGAACTTTCTTTAAAGTGGTAAATACTTTCAACTCCGTTTAAGTGGTTGCTTCACCCAAAAAATACAGTTATAGCAACTGAGTGTTTGGATTATATTATTATTCATAATATAGTATTTTAAAGATTTATTAGTTTGGTTTTCACTTTTGAATATTTGTGTTTTGAATATTTTAATGTTTTATTAGTTTATTGGAATTAAATTTGTAGTTTTTTATATAAATGTTAAAAAATGATTGATCAATTATGTGTCTTTTTGTGATATTATTATCTATTTTTAGGCAATAATTGAAATGCCTCACCAGACCATATTTCTAACCTTTGTTTAGTTTGTTTATTTTTTGTTAAATACTACATTTACTCCTATTTATTTAAATTAACATGTTTTATAGTTTGTTTTAATAAACTATAATAACCTTGTTTTGAAGAATCATGAAATGAGTCTAAACAATTTATTGATATAGCTCATAAATAGTAAAGCCCCCCATAAAATCAGGATAATTTTTTTTTAGCTTTTAATCTGAATATGTTAACTTAAAGGAATAGTTCACACACACAAAAATGTTGTCTTCATTTACTCACCCTATTCTCATGTCAAACCTATAAATGGCTTTTTTC
This sequence comes from Triplophysa dalaica, assembly GCF_015846415.1. Classification (NCBI taxonomy): domain Eukaryota; kingdom Metazoa; phylum Chordata; class Actinopteri; order Cypriniformes; family Nemacheilidae; genus Triplophysa; species Triplophysa dalaica. Next base: position 5,743,425 of record NC_079542.1, read on the forward strand.
TTCAAAACACAAAAGAAGATATTTTTAAGAAAGTTGGTAACAACGGGGGTCACCTTTCTATTGTATGGGGGTCACCTTTCTATTGTATGGACGCAAAAACAAAGCAAGGGAATGGTTATGATTGTTCGGTTATAGTTTTCATTTTTGGGTGAACTATCCCTTTAAGAATATCAATATTTACAAATATTGCATTCAAAAGATTCAAAACATGGTCTCACTTCCCCCAAAACAGATCAACAGTTGTGATAACATTATTCTGCAGTCCAGCACGTCAGATTCCAGGCTGTGAGGTAAACTTTACTCTTTTGGCTGTTTCTAAAGGAAAGAAACCAATCGATATGTCCCGCCCTAACTTCCTGTTTCAGTGGAAATTACATCATTGCTTTGAACAGCGTGTCGGTCCTGATGTGAGTTGGTAGGAGTTGCTGTTTTCAGTGGCTGTGCTGCCATCGATCCTTGACATCCATATCTCTGTAAAGTTTCTAGCGCTGGTAATTCCCTGTAAAATTGCTTGTAATTCTGTGGTCTTAGGGGGCACGGCGTCTCTGGGCGTGAAAATCAATAAGGTGGTGGAGAAGTATTCTGTGTGCCCTCTCTGTTGAGCCATGGTGAGGCAGCAGTTAGGCTAATTCAGTAATGGCAGTGAGGAGAGGGCGATTTGGGATATCTAACTGTGGATCTGAAGCAGATCAATGTTTTACGGCAGCATCGTTTAACCTCTTTCCTATACCCCCAACACACGCACATACACTGCTGGATTCCTCAGTAAAATAAAGTGCTACCTTTTGCCAAAGAACTGCTGCCCACCTGCTAGATCCTATAGACCACCATGTAAACACCTGTTCATAAACACATCTGGTTTCATTTTTTATTTATTTTTTAAATCATATATAATTAAATCTTGAAGATATTTGTTGAGCGTTTTCCAAAGTGATCTATAGTATTAGACGTAAAAATAATTGTTATTCACACGTATGCTACATTTTTTCCTTTTACATTTTAATGTTGAAGATGACACGTTAGAAGAAGTTTAATCATAGAACTTCAATTTGGTTAACCTATCCTGTATATGACTAGTGTATCTTAATATTGCATATTTTTCATAAATATCCCCTGTTCTATATTTTTTGTAGACGGGGAGGGGAAACCTTGGTACTTTGAATTCCACGCCCTGAAGGGAAGCCGTGTAGAAAACATGTTTTGAATCTTCCAAGAAACTGAATACTGGAACATGTGGTGCAGATATAGGGCCATGAATAATTATAATCACATGATAAAATCTGTGTCATTCAGCTCTGTCATGTGAGAAGATATGTGCTGGAAACATTTTTGAAAATCGTAATTATTTTGACTAGTCAGAGATATTTATTTGGCTGTGAAATGCAGTTTGGGATTGGATGGAGAATATTTTTGAAGGAATCTGCAATTGTTTTCTTCTGTCTGTCCCTTTAGAAGAGCAGATAACCGCTGATCTCCATACAATACTTGCAAACTTATTGTGTATCGAGTCCTTCCGTCCAGTCTATAATTAACTTTTCTATCTTTTTTCAGGCATGAAAGCACGCTAAAGCATCTATTCACAATACCTGGAGAACTTTCCTAGAGCTTCCACAATATGCTGATGCATAATATCCATCAATGTGGATGGATAGGTCAGAAAATACAGCTTTCTGATTGGCTTCATTTGGTTATTCCATAACAGTTCCATAACTTTTATTTTAGTTCACCCTAAAATAAAACTTCTGTGATCATTTATTCACCCTCAGATCTGTTTAAAACTCTTTGTATAATATTCTTTGAAAGATATAAACAGCTCTTGGCCACCATTGACTACCATACTGGGAAAGATTCATAAGAACAATGAAATGTATATAGATTCGGAATGACTCGAGGGTGAGTAAATGAACACAGAATATTATGTTGAAATTTATTCAGAAATTTAACTGTCCCTTTGTTTTGTAAAAAAATCACAACACAAATACTGGACAGATTCACAAGTAAAGATAAAACTATTAAAGTAAGCTGTTAATAATAATGTGATTATTTCCATATATTTTGTTGCATTTATGTTATTTGTACAGCTAAGTAATTATTAAAACAATATTTGAAATGATTTTATAAATATAAGCAGCTCCTAAATCCCCTTAATAGACTTGATGACGTCGTAATGATGTCATGATGCTGAATGCTTACCATATTCAAATACCATGGCATTTTTATGGTCCTGCATGTCCCCAAAACATGGTGGTACTACCACGATATGTTTGTAAAGCTGTGTGGCATTGCATTTTTATTTGTGTACAGTATATTAGGGTATTGTTTTTCTACCAGGGATTAGGTGTTGGATTTTTCTCTCTCTATTTCGGCTGACAGAAAAAACGTGTGCTGCCATTGATTCCAGAGCTATCAGCCTGCCGATCTCACATTTACATAGGCGTCTTCAAACCTCCACTCAGCATGGCTATATGATTGAATTTGAATAAGCAAATGATGCAATGAGCTTCCCTGACATTCCAGCACTCGTATACAGGAAATCGACAAACATGCTTGCACATGCGCAGCCAGAGACACACAAATACATTCACAGAGGAACACACTCCCAGTCCCAACGTGATCATTCACTGCACCCTCTATCACACACGCACACACTCGTTCAATTGGATTCTCTCTCTCTCTCTCTCTATCTCTCTCTCTCTCTCTCTCTCTCTCTCACTGTCTCTCTCACTGTTCCATTTTCTTCCTCATCAAGGATGTTCCTCCATTTCCTTAGTAGAATGCAAATTGGTAGAAACACTGATCAGAACTTATTACAAAATGGAGCCCTCCTCGGAGGAAAAGAAGAGGGGTGCGTCAGTATGAGTAGAAGGTGGGGGGTTTGCTTGGGGAGCCTGCGGGAAGGGGAATGTCGCTCTGTGGCGGAGATGGGAAAATTAGATTTATTTTTTCATAGGGTCTAGAGAGGGGGATGGGGAGGGTTTCAGTAATGGCGCCTTACATTATTTTCATACACACACACATATGTGTTTAAGAAAACGTATAGATTATGTCCTACTTATATATAGAAAGAGGGAAATATAAAGATCATTTGCAAATAGCATTAGCCCCATGCCGTTGGTGTCTAGCGCTTAAGTCTCCTTGGACACCTCCTTGGACACTTTTCATCCACTCCAGCCCAAGGTTAACCCACGTCTGGACATCTAATCATCCAGGCTGGGTTCAGAAAGGGTGGGGAAGGCTGTATCTCGTGCCCCGTTCATCCTCACCTTCACATACTGTCTGCCCTCCGTCATTATGCATTCAAGGCTTCGTCCAGTTAGCCAGCATGCCCGGCTGTGATGAATGAGTCTGACCTTGGCAAATAGAGAGGTCTCAATACAATAATTGTCCGATTTTTGGGGGAAAATTTCATTCTCCGTTTTGACCCTCCGTTGGATTGACAGATGACCAAGAATTTTCCCTGTGCCCAATGTAGGCACGAAACCGAACGTTTTAGATTGATTCGCGTAAAACGGAGGTGGCTGCCACATATGTGTGCCATTATGGGTAATTGAGGCAGTTATGTCTCTTGTCCCCCTGACCTAAATGAATCATTTTTGCACCTTGTCAAACATAATATAAAAGGAGCGTGTGGCTGAGGAATTCAACGTCTCTCTGTTATATCCGATTCATAAGCGATTTACGTTGTAATTAAGTTTGAGAGATCTTTCAGGAGAAATTCTTAGTTTAATGAGGCCGTGTTTCAGTCGACTGACATCGGTGTGAATTTTGCTCTAATGAACATCATGGAAGATCCCAAAAGAACCGTTGCTTCTTGTCTAATCTACAACATGCAATGTTGCCTCAATCAGGCTTGCCAAAGCTAGTGAGATAAAGTAAAAATGTTGTGTACCTCAAAACACGAAAGCAATAATATAAAGAAGCATTCGAAAAAAGGATAAAAGCCCCTCACCCTGTTTGTCTTTGTGTTTGGTTGCATGACACAGTACTGGTGTGTGATCAGTAGATGGCGCACTGTACTCGGCTTTCCGTCTTTTGGTCAGGATCTGTGCTTGTTCACCCTTGACTTGTGACAATGCTCATGGCGAGGCCTCCTCAACCCTTAGCATCTACTCCATCTTCCCTCTCTCTCGCCCGATCCAGGGGGCCCGGTCTGTGAGGTGGCAGTTCTAACAAGCTGCCGGGGACAGCACAGCTCAAATGAAGCAAATCAAAGAGAAAAGGGGGAGAGTGGGATAGGTAGTTCAGCGAGTCTCCCGCAGTGAACAGCCATTCCACTGAATATGAAATGAATTTGTATGGCCTGACATGATAAGCCCAAGGATAACCCTCCGCTCACCCTCTGTTTATCCCCCCTTTCTCTTCCAACACAACACAAAGCAAGACTGGACCAGAAGACCACAGCGGTGTCGGACCTCAATCACATAATACAGTTAACGTAAAATCTGTTCTTTTTCAGGCAATTTTTGGCCGTTTTTGATTCGGACACGTCATCCTTTCTTCTCTCTGCGCCTGCCTCGACTTGTCCCTCTGGGTCCAGGTCACCTCAGAGGAACACACACACGCACACACATATATCTCGCAGCTTCAGTCTGTCACCATCTCGGTGCACGTCAAATACACACCGGCCCACAAATAAGCTCACAACAACACATTCACAAGCTCGGAGCTCACATGCATGGGTTTTGTGCAGCCCTTAAAGCACAAGAGCAGGGCTCTGCATGGAAAAAAAATAAAAGCAGGGTCATCATCTACAGCCCGCAAATGTGTCTGGCACGAAGAGAGAGGCCATTTTGATCGCTCGTCCAAGAGAGTGAGTGCAAAATATTGTGTAAAATAATGTATGGTAATGCCGCTGTTTTTATGGCCCTATTTTGGCTCTGCCTCATTTCAGTGGTCCCAAATGCTTCCATTTACACCCATCTCCACAAGTTAGAGAATTCCCGCGAAGCCGGCATAAAATGAGAAACGAATAAAGCTCATTTCTTCTTTTTTTCCTCTGTCTCTTTTGAGCAGTTTGTGTTTTTCAGCTCCACCGAATTTAAAGAATTGCAGAGTTAACATGGCTTCACCTCAGGCCAGAAGTCCATTCTGCTGCATGCTTTCACACTAGATGCCAGTTTTAGAAGACTGCTGGATGACTATTTTCAGGTAATAATAATAGTATCTCTACCCCATCATGCAAGACACTGATATTACCTCTGAGGTTCATGAGCTCCTGTTCTGTGTGCTTTAAGCTAGTTTTTAGTAAGTAATGTAATATTTATTGCTCTAGGGTATATTTTACCATATACTATAGGAAATATATGTTTGTATGTATGTTTGTATATCATTTGTACTGTATAGTAAAATAAGACATAAATATATTTACTGTAGTATCACAATAAATATATTCTACAGTAAATATACATTTCTTTTTTTTACATCTATACGTATAATTAGAGAGTAAAAATAAACACATATGTATATTTAATGTGCTTTAGTAAATATATATGTATTATTTTTACTATATCACAAATATATACAACATCGCATTCCAAAGGGATTTGATCATATTTATGTACAGTATATCCACACAACTTAATGTGTGTATATATATATATGTATATATATATATATACATACATACATTTACATACATATATTAGACAAACAAAAACATGTCAAAAAACTTTAAAACTGTGAGGTAGCTGTTGAGTAGACCAGCTTTGCTGAGATGAAGTATTCTGACAGGTTATTTCTGAATCACAAGGGCAGGGCGGTCAGGTGCTAATGCAGAATATATCCGTGGATGTCACTGCTGGGCTTCCAGAAAAGAATCAAGCCTTCTGCCTTTTTTGTTGTCCTTTAACATAACAACTAGTCATTTTGTTTATTGCATTGTATTTTTATTATTGTCCGCATGCTGCGTGCTGTTGTTACTGTCTCTCACTTTACCAAGACCCAACGCAATACTCACCTCGTTTTAAATAGGTTTGGTTGTACATGCAAAAGAGCCTTTTTTTCTTGTGGTGGACAATATGTGCTCAGGTGCTTGTTATGGGCAAGGCTGAATTTAGAATAGCTGAGATTGGACATTGTGGCTTGTGTTGGTGCCGACTGTAAGTCATTTCTTAATGCTTTTGTGATTCCCGCTGGAGGTGCGTTTTGCTTTATTTTTTCTGGCCGAGTACAATGGAAGTAGTGTGGGTGCAGAGCTGCTCCCAGTTGTTGAAATCCGACAAAGGGATGTGATGTGGGGCAATTCAGAGTCCAACCTACACCTCTAAAAACTCCCCTAAACAAGCACTGTTTCCTCTGTGAAGCCCTTCTGACTGAAGAACAGACGATTCATCTGCTGCCTCTGTTTCAATCCACATTTAGTTCTTAGATTTTTTATTGGTATTTGTATTCTATCTCTAGAATAGACAGAAATATTTTGGTTTTGTTAGAGTAAAATTTAATAATGAAAAAGGTAATTGAAAACAGTTTTTGAATCTGTTATATTATTAAATTTACAGTGATAGAAGGCATAATTGCTTCCAAAATATCCTTAAATCATGTAATTCTGATTTTTATAAATTTTATTCTCTTTTTATATAAAACCGCCAATATTTTTTTAATTAACAAACTGATTTATAAAAAGTAAACCAGTTTATTTTTTGAAAAATATACATTTATTACACAACATACAATTAGCCTTAATATTGACTAAATCATTTTTTTAGTCAATTCTTTATGGTGAAGAATATTGTGTTTTACTCCAATGTTATTCATCCTATAAATAAGCTATTTGGGTATATTTTCTTTCCCAAAATGATTTTGTCTCATATACAGTATTTATTCTGGTGGAAAAAATCTATGAAATAAAATATAAACCTGGGAAAAGCCGAGCCGCTTCTTTTGTAAGAAATCCTGCAGGGATACTGAAAGAAAGACAGTTTCAGACAGGGGTCTTGACCAATCGGCTGAAATTGAGCCCGCGCGAACAAAACTGAATCCAGAGCTACGGTCAGAGCCGCGGAAATTCAACCACAGAAAATGACTCGCCTTATATTTCACGTTTTTGCTTATCAGTCGTGTTCTCTTATTTTAAAAGAAAGTATCATTTTTTGTATGCAGGGTTTTGAAGGGGCATTATTCTTGTTAGGTTTGATTTTTTTAAATATAAGATATGAGATATCAAATTTATATATTTAGCTTTTCTCTCTATTGACTTCACAGCACTGAAAGGCATTTCAGATTTTTTTTATTGGTGCAGAAGATGTTTTTATTGAGATGTGTGTATTACAGTATGTGCCTTAATTTAACCTAAAATCTATAATCTATAATGAGATACATTTTTATATTGTTATATTTATTTCACCACTAAAACAAAATCTCTTTTTAATTCATGGTACATTGTTGTTGTTTGGTCAGAGAGGGACACTATACAGATGGGAGGAATGGATATTATATATAGCCAGTTTCCCCTTATTTATTTTTCATTTTTCCTAGTGATGTATCAGATATTGGGCTTTGTCTTTGAATAGTAATCAGAAATAGAGAGGGCCCAATTTTTTTACCCTCCTCTTCTCTATCTCGTCAGCAGGTCTGATAGCCATGAATCTTGTCACTCAATTTTTTCATCAGGATGTGCATAGCAGGGATGTGAGAACACGCTGAGAGGGGCCGCAAGATGACCGCTGAACCCAGAGCAACACACATACACAAAAACATGTAGCACACATGACCGCCCTTCTCAATCATAACCAGACCTCTCCACAGTGGTCTTACCAAAAGTGCAAAAAGCCTATTGCATTAACTTGATTGTAAACTAAAGCAACAGGCTATGCAGAAACACAAACGCTTCAAAATGTGTTATGTTAAAATAGTCTAAATGATAATAGTGATAGTTCTGCATTAAGCAGTGTTTCTCGGTCCATCTGGTTTTCAATGGTTGTCCGGTTTCCTCTTCTTGGGTTCCCATATGTGCTCGGCATGTCTATTGTTGTAAATGTCCAGCCTTCTGTACTTTGTTCCTTCAACTTGAACTTGACGCTGTTTCGTTTTTTCTTTGTCGTGTTTTTTTCTCTCTTGACTTTATACGAGGCTAGAGTGATTAACGTTGACAATGGGCATTTTTTCCCATCTTCAGGCAGATAGTCAGAGTCCCTTTGACAGCTGTCATTTACCATTAGCTCTGTGCTGTTTGCTGGAAATAATTTCATTTCTTATTCCTGTTTGAAACGCTGCCAGAGGAGTTGCTTGTGCTTTGATGGGGAAAAGCTGTGGTTCTCTCTCTCTCTCTTTCACACACACACACGAATACACACACACACCCGGGAAGGTTACACCCACTTCATGTGCTAATTTGCCTCTCTTGAGAATGTTAATTGGTTTTTAATTACTTTTAATTGCAACAGCTAATTAAGAACGTTTTGCCGGTTAAATACTCCCACATGTTAATTGATGGGAAATAATTTAGTGTAATTAATTAATTAATTATATTAATCATCATTAGTGCATATGGGAGGTATAATTGTAAAAATTCCCAACTGCAATTTATGAAGTCACATTTAATGAATTTTATATATTTAATGTATATAACATATGTTAATTCGTACTTTCTCAGATTTTTTATTAGCAAGAGTCAGATCACACCAACGGTTCACATTTGAAATGTGAATTACAGGTTCTTACAGCGTTAAATACAGCCGGCCTTGATGAGTTTTATAGCAAACCGGACACAATCCAGTTTATGTTGATTTTGTAACTGTACATTATTTTGTTAATTGAAAAAAAAAAATTCTCTAAAATACCTAACCTCAAAAACTAAACTATTGAAGCGTGTATTTTTGCCAGTACAGAGAGTGTAACTTTAACACGGTATAAAATGTCTACGTCCAGTATAATATTGTACGTGATGAGGGGAGCATTAAATTCAGCAGGGGTGGTGGATTGACCCCTGCGTCTTTATCACCCTGATGAAGTCTTTGAAGGGTGTGTGCTCTCTGGATGTGGCGTGCTCATGCACAGAATGGAATCGAAGCAATCTCATCACTTAACTTTGATCAGAAATGTACTATTTTACTACATCAAATGTTACATTTGTAATGCGGATGGATGTAGCTGGCAAAGTGCTGGAGCCCATTACGTCGCTTTAGGCTTTGTTAGTTCTTTCTTGCTCTCCGTCTTTCTCCCTCTGCTTTGCTCTCCATCTATATCTTTCATTTGTCCACACGCAATGTTCTCCGTCTGTCTGGAGAGTCGGTCTTTGTCACATTCTGCGAAATTGTATTTGTGGAAGATGGATCCTTCTCCTTATATACATGACACGCAGGCAAGCATGACCACCGCCCCATCCCCCCAATACCGAGACCCACTGCTTACCTATTTACACACTAATACACACGCACACGCAAACTACACATTCTCCTCTTTGCCCTCAAGACGTATTGCTGGTCTTCTCTGTATGATGATGTTCAACTGACCTGACTGTTTTGCTTTTAGAGCCCTGACGACAATACGCCATTTCTGTTTTGAAAACCGAGGGATCTCTCTTTAGCTTAAAATATTTAATGACCTGTTAGTGTTTGTAATTGGCTTAATAAAAGTTACTTGATGTTGTTGTTATGTAAATGCGTATTTCTGCATTTTGCAGCTTTTGGAAAAAGTTCGGCAATGTGCAGTAACATTTGTTTTTATCCAAAGCAGCTAAGTTTAAAAGTATGTAATTTATTAGCGCATGTGTTTACAGTGAATCGAACTTATGATGTTGCAAACACCAGTCTCTTCCTGTTGAGCTACAGGAACTCTATTTGTGATGTCACCACTTTTTCGTTGGCTTTGCTGTCACGTGTCTGTTGAAACGCTCCTGTTCTCTTTATATCATTGATAAACCCTCTTATCCTATTTTTTGTCATTTATTTCATATTTTTAATAATTGATTATTTTTTTTTCTATATCAAGCATCTCACTTGCAGTCAGACGTGGCCACGTCGGAATCTGACGCGTATTGCCGTGCCGCACATAATAAACCCGTAGGTTTGCCTTTTGGCGCAGCTTGCAGTGTCTTGAGAGACGCAGGGATTTACGAGTTTGGTGTTGTTGTTCATCTCCTCTGGGCACTATAGGGAGAACATGTGCTCTGCAGGTGGAGCCAGACTTCACCGTGTTCAGTAAGTATCGTGTGTATCATAGCCGGAGAGCGGTGCCTGGAGAATGTTCACCGGATGTGTGAAGGGGCAGAGGGGCAGCGCAAACTACAGGATGAGCTAGGCGTGTAGGCAGCTCAGAAATATCAACTAGATTAATAAAACAACAGTGCAAGAATAGGACGGGACACAAAGGAACACACAGACTCCCCCCCCACCCCAGCTCCTCTATATCCTTGTTACCGGCGCTTCTTAATATAATTTGCAGATTGGGCTCCACGGGCCCCCGAGAGCCAGGGCGCTGTCTGATTCCTCATGTGTTTTTTCTTGGTTACGCACCGGTACTTAACCAGGATAAAGATCAGGGGTGGATGAGGTGCACCGGGCCTTCTGTACGTCAAGTCTTAAGCCAGATGCATGATATTATAATGTGGGCTTCTGAGAAATGTATTTGCAGGACAAAATTTCTCACATATTAGGGAGTTTTTGAATTGAGCCGGCTTGAAACATACGTCTGAGATACAAAAAGGAGGGTTTAATGATCACGAAATCTGAAGTGAGATTTAGGATTTGGCTTTCGCATAATCCCATGCTAAATTCAGATCTACGATCATGTAGGGCTGCTCCTCTCTTGTAGGTTTTCTGTCTCTCTCCCTCACGCCGTCTCGATTTCCCCCTTCATCCCCGGTTTTGTCTCCCGCTTAAAAAGTGATGATAGCGCGTGGCTTTCCATCCAGCGCAGCCCCAAGGCAAAATGTACATGGCTGCTAGGTGCTGCTATGCGTTCAGCTTTTGGAAAACAAGCAAAAGCCCTTGAAGGATGCCGCTGCTGCGGAGTTGAGAGAAAAGATTGTCTGTGTCTGTGAGCTGGAACAAATGGAAAGGAGAGAGGTTTGGGATGCAGGGGATGAATACGGGAAAAAAACCGACCGGGAGGGGAGGGAGTGCTCGGCTGTCTGAGGGAGAGAGAGGGAGAGAGAGACCACGGAAAGAAGTCCTCACAGTCCCCTAGTTCTTTGTAGAACATTTAGCTTTGACCCTCCCATGCTTTCCTCCTCCCATCTCACACACCCCCATCTACACACAAACGTACACACACACGTACATACACACACAATACACACACACAGGCCAACAGATCTGCTGGATACAGTAGTCGCCAGCATTTTATATCTACCACAGTGCTGTTTTAATACATATCTCCACTTCACAGACTGTACGTGCCCACAGGTCGCAGCAAGCTGATCTAGGGGCAGACGCAGAAATCGAGACGCTTTTTCCATTTGACATTCACGGTGCAATGTAAATCGCATTCATAGTGAAATCTGTGTAGGGCGTGAGGTAAAAGCACTCTTTCTTTTCGTTTTTTGGGGTTGAAGAGTAAAGATTGCTGTGACTGTGTGCTGAAGAGAGACAGCGAGGAACTCTGGGTAAGTTGTGGGCTTTTTTCCCTCTCTGCACTGCTGATTATGATGCTCCTGATTGATTGGTTCACGGCTCTGGATTATCATGGGCGGCTCGTCACCAGGTGCCTGATGAGAGAATAGAGAGAGAGAGAGGGAGAGAGAGAGCGGAGGGAAAAAAAGGAGAAAGAGAAATCGGCATCACCATAACTCCCAAAGTGACATGTTGTGATGTCTGTCTGTTTACTTCTGTCTTTTGGGTGTTTGTGTGTGTGTGGTCCCACGGCCGCCCAGCTTTAGTTAGTTCATCCAGCACGTGCTGATGAGGTGTCGGGGAGGGGTTAGTCGGATGCCTGTGTGGCGGCAGGCCTTTTTGTGAATATGCAGATGAGGAGCGCGTGCTGTGGGCCGAGCGAGGAGGGGTTAGAGAGTTTGCGCTCGCCCTATAGGGAGTCTCATTGTGAGATTTTTATTCGGGATGAGGAGGAAACGGGAATGGAGGGTGGTGGGAATAACCGATAGAAAGATACGGGCTGGGAAGGAATGGAAATGGCAGTTTGAGCTTCGGGCTGGATTTTCGTGGCACTGACACGACATGATGATTGCTGACCCCCCCCGTCGCTTTCCAAACACATACACGCGCTCCCCCCCGCAAAGTGCCGTGGCTTTTTTCAGCATCATTTGCATGTCAAAGCAGTGGAAGGCACTGTGCAGATTAGTATGAGATGACATAACGATGTTATGAATTAAATGCTGGCGTTTAGCTGTTGCACGCGGCTGCTTTGCACGCTGAGATCATCCACTTCTCTCTGCCCCTCACATTTACATCAGTTTTTTCTGCATTATACATTTATTTTTGAACTGTACATTATTATTATTTTATTTGTCATAAGGATGTGTATCAGCTTTTTTTTCTTGCTAATTTTGTCCAATATTCTATGATGGTTACATAAGGGTAACATCTTTGTACAATATAGTTTCATTGTTCTGTTTTATTATAAGTAGGCATTTTTTATTTACGATAATTCATTTAGATTTTAGAAACAAGAGAGCATTAAACATTTCATCTATTATTGCTTATTAACCAAAATAAAATTCATTTTGAATGTATTGTTCCATCATTACAATTTTTTTATCTAAAGTGATTTAATAAAAGCTATAAGTTCAAGGTTTCAAAACTCTCATCAAAAGAAGAACCTTTATTTAGTTAAGGTTGAATTGTGATATTTACATAAAAAATAACAAAAGCCTTAGCGGATTTACTTTAATAGAAGACCTTTTGCAATTGTGACTTTTTAAAGAAACTACAACAATTTGCAGTATTAGAATAGTGTTTGCTCGCTCTCATTCTCTCGTTTTCTGTAATCTCAATTTTTCTCTTTCTGTCGTTTGGCATGGTTGCTGTCACATTTGTGTCTTTCTCTTGTTTTCTTGTTTTCTTTCTCATCTGTGCTGCTTGTTTCGAAGCAGGGCTTTGACAGCTATTGTCTGCTATTGAATGAGCTCTTCGACTCTGTATATTATAGTTTGTTTTACATTGCAATAACTACGTGAGCTGATTTCCTTCTGCTCCAGCTCCTGAAATAATTTCTGCTCTCATCTATAAAACACATACACACCTCAAGACAGGCAATAACCTGGCGTGGAAAAATCTACAATGAACCTCCTTAGGGAGCCAGAAGTCCCTAAAACCTTGCATCTCATAGGTTGGTGAGAGAGAGAAGGAGAGAGAGTGTGAGAGATGACTTGTGTGCACGTGTGTGTGTGTTAATGGCTTTGTACTGTTGAGCCGCACATTGATTGATGTTCAGGAAGAGGCAGTGTTTTTATGAAGCTGAGTGAGACGGAGGCACGCAGTCCGCTCTCCTGTGGGTCTCCGCGGTAACACAGCCGAGTGTGTCACGCATATCACCCGCCTGCCCCTGACAGGTTAGAGAGACTGCCACCATATTGCAGGAGCGTCTATCCACTATTGACCAAGTCACCTGAGAAAACTGCAAGGCTGCCGGATTGCTCCCATGTCTCTCAAAACTTCATTTTCTCTCTTTTTTTATTTTACTACTTTCTACGGGCTGTATTGATTAGAGATGACTTCACATATATGCTACCTTTTAGGACGGTATTTTTAATGTTATTAGATAAAGTTTTGTTAATTATAAAGTTTGAAATGTTAAACTTCTGGAAATTGGCATAAAATCAATGGACCTTATTCATGAAGCACAAGTGAATCTCTGTGTAAATTGCTCAATAAACCATATTTACCTCAATTGTTGCATTTCGTTAAACTGGACTAATAAATGATCTAAACAGATATTCATTCTGCTAGTCTTTCATGAATGACGTCACAATATCGGATAACAATATTAAAAACATTTAACATTTTGGCTAATACTGGGATGTTGAATAAACAAAAATGTCTCCAGTATATTTTCCTCATACCTCAAATATCTTTTGATTTACTGCTTATTTCTGAAATTTTCAGATTTTGTATGTTTTCACATAAAAAAGTGAAATAAAGTAGTTTCATTGTTCGTTTAAAATCATCCATTCATTAAACGTTAACAGATGTTTTCTGGTAGCTACTAAACAAAACTTCATAAAGTCAAGGGCTACGTCCCAACCATGAAATAAAGAAGTTATATGATTGAAGCGAACTTAAATCTATAAAATATAACGAACATTGTCTCATTAAAGTGTCCGAAGACCTCAGCCGAGCTATATATTTTAGCACAAAGCATTAAACTCTTTTCCAAAAAATTCTGAATGCAGATACGACTTTGATTTTTGCTTAAACTCACTTTATTCCTATAAAGCTAAAATAATGAGTCTCGTATAAAGGTTGGGTTAACTTGATGAGGACCATCCATGGGTAAAAACCAGCCGGTGAAATTATCACATTTCTCTCCATCGCCCGATGAACGGAGTATCGGCTGAATAACCGATGAGCCTCCTGTCCAAGCACAAATACTGCATTGATTTCATTGATTTCTGTATCATGCTGTAATTTTATTTAAAAAGCAAGCCGTTTCATTTGTCGATTCTGCGTGAGAGAGACTGGAAACGGTTAAATCGGGGGCTGTGTTGTGCATTTCTCTGTGGTTGTGCGGTTGAAGAGGTGCAGCGTGTAGCGCTGGACTCTAGGGTAATGAGGACACTCTCTGACAGCTAGCCTAAAGTGTATGGATGTGTTTGGTGGTAGTAATCGGCTGCATAAACCCAGAGGGGGTGGGGATGTGTGTGTATGCGTATGTGTAAGAGAGAGTGATTTGATGCTTTATGGCTGTGATGCACAAACAAGAACACACACACACAAAGATCAGCGGTCCTCTGGGATTGCATGCTTCGCTTCCCTCTCGCTAGGCTAAACACACAGAGGCAGACGCATGACCACTCATAGAACACTCTTTATTAGAATGTATCTACAAATCATGCACACATTCGGTCTAATCCATACCAACACACGTCCCCCATTTCATCTCTCACCGCTTCCCCTACTGAGATCAAAATACTTCAAGTTATCAATGCATCTTGCATGAAAGAAATGATCAGATGGCATCGCTCGCATTCGCAATGACGCTTCGAGTTAACAAAGCCGCGTCCTGTCAACCCACCTTGTTTTATCCTTAAAAAGTATTGAACGCAAACAAATGCTTTTCCAATATCGCAAAGAGCATGAATAATGTGATATCATTTGTTTCTCTTAGCCGGGCTCCAGATGTGCCTTTAATTTCATTAAGGTTTGTTTTGTTGCACACCACATCTCAATTTAAGTTTCAGAGCCTGTGGCAGCAGTGCCACTGATAACAATAACCAAACCCGTCCTCCTATTGGACCGTTGAAATTGTACACGCTAATAAATACATATACAGCGGAATAAATATCGATCGCATTGGCTGTGTGGACAATACATGTTTGACTTGATTTCCGCAAGTTGCGAGCCAGTGAGGTTGTTATTTTGTCCGCGAGACGCTGTATTGGTGGAATAATGTGTTCGGGCTTGCTTGTGTAATTTGTTAGATGTGTACTGTATATAGCACGCATGTCAAAGGATAAGTCAACAAATCGGTGCGCCAGTGCGTCATGCGGTCCAAACTCCACGGTTGTGTCACTCCTCACTGCAGTTTTCTCTTTCTCCTCTTGGTGCTCTATTGCCAATAACGAGGATGGGCAGGAAAGGGAATTATTGGTATTGATCTACCCAAGGGGATCATTAGGAATCACTATCAATCCACAGCTCTGTGCCGCACAGTACCGGCCAGCACAGACATTGCCAATTTGTCCCTATTAGAGTGCCCAGTCTCTGTGTCTGCTCTTATGGGGGCCGCCTGGAGCCCATTGCAACAGGGCCAGCTGTACTGACCTGAAACAGTGGAAGTGTGGTGGTCACCTCCTCTCGAGCCCCAATGTGACAACGTGACGAAATGTTTGCTAAATTTTTATTTAGCAAATGTTATGTATGAGGACAAGAAAGTATATACTTTTTTTCTTAGAAAGTGTCTATTTGAATTTTGCCTGCAATTTTTGCCGCAAAATTTGTAAAACCAAACAATAAATATGTTGCCAATTACACGCTTACAATGAAATTCCATGGCATAGTGGATTTCTGTCAACGCTGTTTTTGTTTGTTTTTACGAACCATGGGACGAGTATTATAATTGTCATCCCACAGATGCTCTCAATCGAGCTTAACTTGTGTACAACAAGGACATCTAACTTAAAAACAAAGTTTCTTCAAGTGTTCTTGGTAGGACTCCTTTTGATTCCAGAACCAATTCTAAGTGCATATTGTAGTTCAGGGGTGAATATTTTGGTTTCTGGGATCTTCAAAGAATAGCTTCATGAAAGTTTTCACTGGACATAAAAATATTCTCATTTTATGTTTTAATTAGAACTTTCTTTTTTAAGTGTAAAGATTCTGACCTCAGTTTTTTAAACCTGCTTCTTGGGCATTTCTGGGGCACAGGTGTGCTTTGTAAGCTGATAATTGAACTTCCCGTAGTCCTGTCTTCTTATCAGAGTTTCTTATCCAATAGCTGCTTTGTTTTCTCGAATGGTTTGTTGATCAGTAGTTGTGCCCACTGTTGAGTCAGACTTCATGGCTGCTCCTACATTGTAATACCGATCAGACAAGCTTCTCGTTCGGTCAAGTGTGTTGTGAAGTTTGTTTTGTTTTCTGTTATATTTAGCCAAATAAAACAAACATTCCCCTTCAGAAATGGCATTCTGATATACACAACCCAGTATGTCAACAGCGAACGTACATGCTCATGGAAGCATTTGCCTCCATAAGCATTCCCTCACCGTAAAGACTCTTGAATTTTATTTTAGAAAAATTCATGAGAAATTTAGAGGGTTCTAAACGGAACTATGCAAACGCAGTGTGTGACAAAAGAAGAAACAACCTATCAGAACACGGTATGCTTATGTAGATGTAAACAAATATATGCACCCTTTTGGTTTGCACAGGCTCATCTATCCTGGCCAAGGGTCGTGTGTATGTCCAGAGACGTTTTTCCCATGACCTTTGACCTCAGCCTGGCCTCTGTGACCCCGTGTAGATTTTCTCACAGGCACCCCTCAAGTGTTCTGTGATGTAAACACCTTGACCATTGAACAACTATAGAGACGGATCACAGGTAGACTCATTTTGAATAGTGAAAAAGATGACAATTTGTTATGTTACGAGGTGCTATATGCTGTATATTTTTAAATAGTGTAGTAAAAAACCTAAATAAAAAAGACAGACAAAAAAAATTCATACGTACCAATAATTAATAAACGCAGTAAAAAATTATTCTCTCTGGAAAAAATGTACGGGTAGTTTAAAACTGTCGGCGCTGTTTTGGTGAATTTTGGTGAATTTTTTCCCTCAGATTTGAGAGTTTTTTATGTTCAGCAATTTAAATGAAATTATTGTTTGATGACTGAATCAACCTGACAGCATTATGTTCCACCGAATAATGTCGTTTTTCAAAAATGTTGCTTGTTAAATTAGCATCTGTTTTTTTGTGTCCAGCTGCACTGGAAACATTGCTGTCACAGCAACAGTCGTATACCTGTGCTGCATGTCGTAATACGTCAGAACCACCATTTTATTTTATCTAAGACCACATGCCATGTTCACAGCCCACGAAAGCGTCGGTCTAGGGTCACCACAACCACAGACTAGATTCACGCTCACCGCCCGGCTAATAATAAATGTTTACGCATGAGCACACAGCGAATAGCTGAATGTTATGAAGTGAATGTGTGTTTTTCTCTTGTTATGAAGTCTTTGATAGTGATTCATCCAATAGAGGGCAGTATTCACTGCCCACAGCATGACCAGGAGCACCGCTGTACAGCAGTGTCTACACAGTAAATACGAAATGGAAAATCGCTTTTTCTGTTTTTGTCAGACACAAATCTTACACTAGTTGTTTGGCTTGTGTTGTTTCTACATGCATGCATGCAGCATCCTCTCTCTCTCTGCTGTAGCTTACACACTAAACAAATACATACTGCAGTATATAGACATTCGGTGACTGCAGATAATAAAATGTGTTTGCAGAGGACAGATAAATGTCTGGTAGAATGTAGCGTTACAGAATGGATCCAAAAACAGGCATGTGGCTTTCCACCACAAGCAGAAAAATGAATGTAAAACGTAACCAGAAGAGCATTAGTTAAAGGGATCAGAGCTTGTTTGTGTACCTGTGTGTTTTGATGAGCCTGCGGAGACAGATGGTCTAGGTGTAATCCAATAAATACTAGCATCGCTCACCACACACATAAAACACATATTAAAGACATGAAGAGGTTTGGCATCAAGTGTTGTGTTTTTGCTCACAGGATGTATGTGCCGCGGTGCTTGAGTCTAGACCATCATCGTTATGTGCGTACGGGCGTGTGCGTACGTGAACATACGTGTGTCTGTTTTCCTGACAGACCTGAGGACAGGGACCCCGAGAAAAGAGCAGAGAGATAGATGAGGTCCACGGTGAAGCTGTGGGTGTTTAATTATACGAGCTGTAGCACGGTCTCAGCCCGCTATCTTTCCGGGGCTTTAGCTCCGTCTCATGATTTGAGCTCTACCTCTATCCTTAAGCCTTTAGCTCCTCTGGCCAAACAAAGAAAAAGAGCGGAAGGGCAATGCCGGGGTTTTAAAGGCGTTACTATGCCACGCTTACCATTAATATCCTTTCAATCACGACTTTTTATGTGGTGCTGAGTGCACTAACCCCTTTAAATAGATCCTTATTACAGGCGTCCCAGGTCGAATAAAAATATGGTGCTTTGGACGAAGCCTGATTTACCAGGATTGCAGTGTTTTTTATTTCCATTTTACCTTTACTTGAGAGAAGCTTCAGTACACTGTGGGTTCCGGACTACGGGTAAAGGGTCCGTTTTCTTTCCGCTGTATTTTTCTCTGTGTTCTTGTCGTCTCCTTTTTCGCCTTTCCTGATCTTTTTTATTTTCAGGAGAGTAGATCATCGAAGTGCCAGGAGTTGCGGATGCGTAGTGTCTTTGACAACACTATTGGCTGAAAATGGCTTCTATGGATGGGCACGGTGGTCACATGACCTCACCCTAGAGCTTTGCTGAAAGGAACTCCAGCAAAGATTCCACATATAGACATGCCTGAAGATTTGACATTTCTGGATTTACACCATCTTTGGGGCTAGGAATTACTGTGAACAAAATATAAGGAATAAACCTTTGGCTATATCTAAATAAATGTGTATTTAATAAATAAATACTGTATTGAATACAAGCAGTATAATTATTTGCATAATTATATTTTAAAATATTATTTATATACTATAAAAAATTATGTTTATATTTCAGTTACACCTGTTTGAATAGTCATTTTTAGTTTATTGTTATTTTTAAAATGGTAGTAATAAAAGAAAATGTGTACGATTTAAAAAAAAAAGCTTTCAAAATACAGAGCTGAGAATTGTTCACGTACATCCTGCGGCAATGCAAATAGCAGATAAAATGTACAACATCACTAAATTCGTAAATATGAAGCGCGGTTGTTGTAATATTTGGTCCGTACTTTATCTCCATGACAACATACTTTTTTGATGTTGGTTCCCGTCTTGACATTTCTCCATTTGGTGAAAATTGTGAATTGCCTTGACTCCTTCTTCAGCCAACGTGTCACAATGAAAAAATGTGTTATGGGGGGTTGGGGGGGCAATCTAATGGGCGTCTGGACTGATTGTCCTCAGTCGTGGCAGTAGAGACAAAGCAGATGAATTGTGAAATGTATTCGAAGAGATTGGAGACAAGTGCATGTCAGCACCCCCTCCATCTCTAGTCCTACACCCACCCACCCTCTATCTCTTTCTCTCTCTCCCTCAGGATAACTCCCTCTCCATCTTCAATCTTTTTGTCTGACACTCCGGATAAAAAAGGCATGACAGCGCTGCTCTGTTTGAGCAAAATATTAGAAAAAGAAAAATGCAATTTTCTCCTTTTTCAGATGACTTATGTTCACAGTTGATATTTGTTTGATATTTGCTTGGTTGCTTGCGTTGCCAGATATTACAATGGGCATCAGTGAGTGATTTAATTTAAATGATGGAAAATCAACAGTAGTCATGCGGTGAAAACAATCATTAGTGCATTAACTGTGTAAGAAAATACCTTCCAACATTTGTCAGTTTCTTATTAATTATCAATTACAATTTTTTATTTTAAAAACAAACAAAAACGCTTTACATTACAAATGCAAATCACATTTGTGAATCAAGATAATTTAAATGGCAGAATTTAAAGCTGCTGAATTCAGTCTGTAAATCTTTTTTGCATTTGAACCTGACTAGCTGTTGTCCTGTCTGGGTCCCGTCTGGCCCCTGCCCCAACCCGTGACCCTTAACAGAGCATAGACGGAGTCAGTTAGTCAGCAGTGTCTCTCTCTCTCTCTCTCTCTCATACTCTCTCTCTCTTCCACTTCACTTGGCTAGGACAGTAGAGAGAGTAGGTGCTGTCCAATCTCTGCCTTTCACATTTGCAGTTTTTTATAGGCCGAGTGGGCGAAATTGAATACAATCACAGTGTATTTACCACAGATGCAGAATGAACAAAGAATTTTTGCAAATGCAGAATTTATACCATAATTCATATGGATGTTTGCCGGCGACACACGGAGCTCAATTTTTGGATGGCTTTTCCATTTTGTGAATGATAATGAATCGATAGATCAGTTTCAGAATTGGCGAGAGATGTTTATAAAGCCTGTTGACTCAGTCGTAAATGGCAGCTTGGCTCTCACTCATCGTTTTCGATGTGAATGTATTTATTATTCATTCTTGCATCAGTGTATATCTCAGGCCCTCCATATTTGACTATGAATAATGGAGGAGCTTGTGGAGCATAGAGGTGGAGGTGTGTGTAAGAGAGAGCGTGTGTGGAGCTGTGACTGGCCACTGCTGGGTCCTGCACGGTGTGCCTCAGTGCCTTTAATAACAGTGTATAAATCAAGAGTCTCCTGTCAACCACGCTGCCTTCATTAAAATCAAATGGGAAACTGGCCTCTTTGGATCCAATTTTAATAAAACCAGGTAATCAAATACGGCTGAAAAAAATAGGTCATCATTTCACAGCCTGCGAGATGGCCGCCACAGTGTTTTGTGTACATGCAATGTTAACAGGGTCGAAGGCCCCCCTACAATACACACACAGAGAGACACACACACTGCAGTGTAATACAGTACTTTATACTCACATTTAAGTGAACACATGCTGGCTATAAAAGCCAAAAAATAGTCTGTGTGATGGAGAGCGGGTCTTGCATCTGATGCTTTGAAATTTTCTAGCAGTTATTTTTCATGCCATGCATCTTTCCTTGAAGATGATGTAATTGACCATCGAACGTGTTACAAACTTCAAACGAGAAATTTTTAAATTGTGCGTTTGATATCTCTTGATACACAAATCGGATTTCATACGGCGATTGTCATTTGTACAGTAAAATTTCAAATCTACATTTTTTATCAAAACGATTTATTCTAGAACTTCTGATATATATTTTTTAAATACGCATGAGAATTAAATTTCAGATAATTAAAATAGCATTGAAGTAAATATAAATCACATTTTGAAGTGTGTAAATAATACATTTTGAAATATTGATTAAAAGTCAGAACAATTTTTTTCTTGCTGATTGTTTTTACTGGCAGTAAAGCTTCCCTGTGAGGGTCAGTACATTGCTTTGACAGACCCTTCGGTGCGTAAGGTGATGTGTTGACCATGTTTTGGGGTTATTCGCCAGCGATTTCTGCTGCAGATGCTTTGGTTCCCGGGCGGTGATGTCGGACTGTCTGTCCGTGGCTTTTCGGCACAGATGACTGGCCAAAATCCAGCCAGCCGTGTATCACACGCTTGCAGGGAGTGTATCAGAAATTGTAACAAGAACCATCAGCCCTCATTTGGTCCCCCCTAAAGAACCTTTATCACCTCATTCCTGTTCCAACTGATGGACATACGCTGACCATATATTCATACTACAGGAGGACTTCTATATATTTCAAGATGGCAGATTATTTTCAAAGTGCTCGATCATTCAGTTCCGAAGGTTTGGTCTTATTAAACTTGGATGAAAAAATAGACAATTGTTCCTTATAATTTTCAAAAGCTTGCAGATCTAATATTTAATAATTTTTAATTTGGAGTTGATTATTACAAGATTGTTTTTTATGTGTAATTAGAGAGAGAGAGAGAGAGAGAGAGAGATTAGGTAAAGAGATTTAATTAGGTAAAATTATAACCAGTTCACAATAGAATTAGACACACCAGATCGTAATGCAAGATATAATACATTTGTTTGTTTTTATCTAAATAGAACATATGTGGATTATTTCTGTGCTTGAATGGAAATTGCAGATGCTCCCTAAATCATTTGATGTGCAGTAGAGGGCACTCTCACTCGCTCTCATGCACTGTTTTTCCTCTCTCTCTCTCTCTCTCTCTCTCTCTCTCTCTCTCTCTCTCTCTCTCTCTCTCTCTCTTTCTCTCTCTCTCTCTCTCTCTCTCTCTCTCTCTCTCTCTCTCTTTCTCTCTCTCTCTCTCTCTCTCTCTCTCTCTCTCTCTCTCTCTCTCTCTCTCTATCCTTTTCTCCCTCATGAGTTTCATTTGCTCCTCTGTCTTCTTTTAAAAATACACAGGCAAAAAAACTAACACCAGGTGCCTTATGATGTGCATTAGTCCCCACCACACAAATATGACATATGCAAATTATTTTATTATTTATTTTGCATGTGCATCTGCTTTGATTCAACTGATTTTTTTCAGCAATTAATTGTGGGGATTTTTGAAGCCACTCAGAACACAAGTTAAATTCATAAAACGTAACTTGTGTAATTTCTCATTTCCTTTGCTAACTATCAGTCGTTATTTGAATGTCTCGATATGGTGCGCAAACGCAGACTTTATTTTTCCCCTTGTTCAGTCCTATGTCATATGGTTTATAACACACCGGAGCAGTAAAGCCAAAAATGCACGTCCCTCTGCCCAGTTTAACGAATTGCGTTTTACATCCTCACTTCAGACTAGCGTTTGAAAATATTTATTTTGTTAGGTCACTGTCGTCCAACCTACATATTAACAAACCATGGCAGATTGTCTTGTTTTTGAAGATGGTATTGAAAAACAAGAACAATGACGGCATTTTTCCTTTACACACATGCTAAATGAAGAGTTCTTTTCTCTGTGGAGATGTTTTCTTTTTCTTATGTGTTTATGTAAACCCTCTGAGAGCTTAATACAGCTTTGGCTGCCAGTCCCTTTATTCACATTCTCTTTTCAAATCTGTAGAGCTGTAAGATTTGCCTTTTTAAAAATAGTGGTAATGCTTCCTGTTTTGTTTCTCTCTCACTCTCTTTTAATCTATATGGCCCTATTTTCTTGATTCCTTAAAAAGATGCCAACCTCAATGCATGTCCACACACATATACATGTAAAGTATGAAAGCGCTGCAGTGATTGTGGTTCTCACACACACACACACACACACACACACTGACACACACACAAGCAAACAAACAATAGCTTCCTGGATCCGATAGCTCATTCCGCCTCCCAGTAGCCCTCTGTTTTTCTCTGGTGATGGGTACTGTACTTCCTGTTTCGTGTCTCTCTCTCCTCTCTTCCTGCTGATTCTCTTCCTGATGCTGGTCTGGGCTAACATGTTAGCCCGGGCCCCCGCTGGCTTGAATGAATACACTTTCTCAAATCTGCTATGAGGAAGGTGCTGGCTATAGACATCAGCATCCACCCTACTCTCTATCAAAGGGTTTTCTGGGTCCCGCAGGCACTGTAAGGGGCAGCTCAGAGAGAGAGTGAGAAAGAGAGAGGAAGGTTTTCGGTTCAGATAGCTTTACACTACAGATTGTTCAAGTGGATTCATATTTTTCTGTTTTGTCTATTACTAGAAAATAATTTGTCTATTCTGTTCTAACTTCTATAATAAAGATCTAGTTGTTGTTGTTCCAAATATAATACATTTTTTATAACCATGTACGGATCAGATGCCAGAATACATGTTCAGTTTTAAGTACTAGACTATTGAGAGGGATATATCACCCAAAAAAAAATATTCAAAAAAATAAGATGTTTTAAAGAATACCACTTACATTCCTCAAAATACATTCTTTAGTTTTCCAGAAGAAAGTCATACAGGTTTGGAATGACATCTGTGAACCTTTAGCCTTCCTTAACAAACTATTTCTTAATATTTTGGGTGAACTATGTATTTACTGTAAGTCGGCAAGTTTATTTATATTCATGTGATCGAGGCACAACGCACTTAATAGCGCAAATAATGGAAATGGCTTTGCTTTTTACGTTAATAAGTAGAAATAGATAGTCACTTAGTCCTGTAAAATATTGTTTATAAATGTTAGGCGGTGGGCGTATTATCAGCAGCCAGGCAAAGTAAGGCTGTAAATGTTTGCTTAGAGCCTATTTCTCAACACTGTATTAGCGTGTCAAAATGGACGGCCGTTATAAATTGCCGTCCCCAAATTTTGCAAGTTAAAAAAGTGTGAATGAGAGTAAACCTTTGTTTGTGTCACCCATCAGCATGAAATATTTACCATTCTCTGGCTCCCGGCTCGCTGTCTCCCCCACTGCATGATAAAAGGTAGGCATCCAGTCTTAACCCATTCCTGAACCGCCACTGCTAAAACTAATGTCAGAACTTCAGTGAGAACGGGAAGAGACATCAGAAAAAAAACGTGTGACGAAAAACCTGTATAGTCATTTTCTCTTCTCGCCTTGTGATGGAAAGCATTCCTCGGGGAATGAACGTTTGACCAGGTGATAGTGGCGGCGCTGTTATTGTAATATTCTAGAAACCACGCCGTAGCGACTTTTTATTTAACGCTTTATACTTGTTTTATTGTTATTTTCGTGTGCTTTATGGTATATTTGTGTTTTTCTATTTGAGCAAACGACAAAAACTAGTCCTACATACATTGCATTAATATTTTGATGCGTTTGGTTTCCGTGTCGATAGATGTGTGCGTGAACGCTAGCGAAGCACTTGGGTTATTTTCATGCGTTGAAGTGTGTCTGCGGCGCATGTCTCTCGGTGGAGGTGTGGGTATAAAATGCCTGCGGTTGCCTTGCAGGACTGATGCTTCTGAAATCCACAATCTCTCTGCATTCCCTTTCAACACAAAAAAACATGTCCCCCAGCTAAGGTGCTCCTACACTGCTTTCACCATCACTATTTCAAGAGAAAACAAAACTGCGAGCTGCTCTAGCCCAGATACTGGAGTTGTAAAGGTGTGTGTTGCCGCCTCTCTGTGGTAAACTGTAAGTGTGGCTGCTTGCTTCTCTGTGGAGGCCGACTATCACTAACGGGGCCGTACCCTTAACTTTGCCTCTCTCACCTCGACTTTGCGTGGACACCTTGCATTTTCTGTAATATTTTTGCAACCTCACATGGATTTGTACGTGGTATCCATCACATCGTGCCATGTTAGATCAGAAAAGTTTTATTTGCATACCTTGTTGGTTGTTCAGCGTTTTTTGTAGCTTGAGTGGGAATAACTGAGTTACTTTGTTTGAACTGTAGGATCGCAGGCAAATAATGCAAACCGAACGAAAAACACTGAATTTCAAATCTTTTCTGACATCGAAATCCTCTGCAGCGGCTGTTGTTTCGCTCTAATCAGAAACATATTAGTACCAATGGTAGCAGAAGGGCTTTTGAAGTAGATCTAACAACATAAATATCTAAATGTTGGATGGGATTTCCGCGCGCAGGTGAGAGCGCAGGGCCTTGCTAATTGGACGTGTGGCCATCCCTCACATATTTATGTACATATTTATTTAAATATTTCTTTATCTCTAGATTGGCCTGACTAATAATTTATCTGTTTTTCATCTCAACGTCCCGTCTGCGATTCTCTGTGTTGTCTGAACGAAGACTGGAGAGAGAAAGAAAACCTTAGGGTCCGAAGACTAGGTTTCGAGTCCTGTCAGTATGCTTTTTTCGTTCCTTAAGGGGAGGGAGTGTGTGGGGTGGGGGTCCTTCTGGTGTTGGGGGGAGCGATCATAAATATTAGAAGCTGCAGCGAGACAAAGGGTCTGAAATGGAAAGGGTTGGTTGGACGAGGGGACCATGCCATGTCATGTACCTCAGTCATTTTTCTTCTGCGCTTAGAACTCAGTCAGGGGTTTAATTGGAATCCAGACTTCAAAGAAGCCCTCGCCCCCGTAAGACCCCCCCGCCTTCATCCAGCCAGCGTCCACTCCGTCCACTGAATGCTGCAGAATAGCTCATGCAGACTGGTCGCAGGTACCGCCATATTGCATCTCTGCGCACTATGCCTATGAAACAACAAGGCTTCGGTTCTCGTCGTGATGATTTTTTCGTATGTGCTGTTTAAGTGCAGTGCAGCGTTTTTTTTACTGACAAAAACATAAATCGTCTCTTTAATGTCTCAGTTGTTCCTCATAAAGAGATGTTGTTTCTGCAATGAGATTCAGTGGAAAGAAAATTTTGATTGTTTTAATTTGTATATGGAAAGAAAGACTATGCTGTAATATTCATATATTTGTCTAGGAATAAGAGATCTAAAGTCCCAAACTGTGTTTAGTTTCACCAAGACTTGAAGTTTGCATTTAAAATGTGTCTATATTGCTATTGTGTAAATAATGTTTTCATATTCTTATTTCTTTTAACAAATTATTTGAGCCAACAAGTAGATATACACTCTAAAGATGAAAATACACACTTGCATCTAAAGAATACATATTAGTACCTGAAAGTAAGGTTGCACGATAAATTATCGGCCATATCGGTATCTACATTTTTTTTATTTTTAGTCTTAAATAAAATATAGGCCCGATAAAAAATTCATGCCAATATATTATAGCCGATAAATGATGAATCATCACCTCTCAAGTATGGTAATGTCTTTCTGTCATGATTATCATTCACTTACTGTTATCAGCAACACATTGTTGATGTTGGTACAGTATGTAGATATATATGAATGTGTACATTTAAAAAACAAAAGCATATTGTTTGAATCAACATGCTGTCTTGAGACCTGATTGACTTGTGGCTATTGAGAACACTTTTTTGTGTTGCTCTGGACGAACATCTATCATTTGTGTATTAAAGCGAAATGACACCAAAAAAGGTTAAAGAATTGTTAACTAACATGATTCAAAGAAGAGATTTAAGGTTTACCTTGTTTCCTGCAGTGAATGATTTTCAAAAAAAGCAGTTGTCCACTTTTTGCCTTTTGCTTCAGTGTCGGAAATGTATATTAATATTTAGAGACTGTACTGTATATCAACCAATATATTGAATATCTGCTTCCAATGGTAAATAATTATCGCTTCTATTCAATATTTTTCTTCTGTGGTGCAGAAGAATAATCAATTTGGAGATTTTAACCATATTTCAAATCCTGCTTACATTTGCCAAGATAATTTGCAATTAAAATGAATTTCTGTTATAAACGTTTTACCTCCAAAATTAGTTTTATAGCTCTTGCTGTCCTTCTGAAACCTATGGATATTATGAACGTTGTCAAAAATAATGATTATAAGTCACCACTTATTGTTTGTCACTTGGTTTTGCTAAAATCTAACCTTTTGAAAGTAGTAAAAAGTGCTTGTCAACTTGACAACACAGATCTTTATCATTTAAAAAAAATGTTTTTTCCATTTCCTGAAATTCAGCGAATTGGACCCAAGATTCAAAAGGTGAGCGACAATATGATAACTGTCAACAATTGTCTGCTAAATTTTTCGTTCCAATTTACCCAGTTCTGTTTCTTTCCAACTCGGCCATATACAAAATATTGTGATTTCTGACATGAGTTTCACATAAAAGAGAGCAAATGACCTGTGCTTTATCTGTCTACACAACATGCATGTGAGATACGAAGTGAGACAAAATACAACAGGCCACTGAGAGGAGCTGTGTGCACCATTCACCAGATCCCACAGGTGACAGACGCTAGTTTCCATCCCACAAAAAGACTCTTGTTTGTATTTCCGCTCGCGTAATGCTCTGTACAGCTGAAGAGGATGTTCCCAATATTTCTGTATTAAAACATTCTATATATGAGATGTTTCTGATTAGATTCTTGCTTTATTTTTGGTCAGTTAGAGTGAAAAGAGAAAAGATACGTTGATAGGACCTTTCAGGATGAGAGGAATTGTCTTTACTGTAATTAAAGCACGTTCATGTGGTTGAAATATAGTAATATATGCAGCAGCACTATAATTAAGCACAATGTCTCTTCTGCAAATTCGTGTAGCGCTCTGGATGAGACGTTTTTGAAACCATACCTGATTTAATATGTTTCATAGATATAATTATAGGTTGGAATAAGAGTAGCTATTTTCAGACCTCTAACAAATCATTTTTTCCATTACAGACGGTAAAGGTGCTAACAAGGTGACACCTCATCTTTTGATTTTGCCGCATGAATTATGAAGGAGCTGTATTATTTGAAGTACAGTTTAAAAGTGAATTTCAATCATCAGAGGGCCAGAAATGTACAGGCACCCCAATTTAGTCACTTTTCCACCGGGGCAAAAGTTCCATGTTGGAACAAGTGTGAAATTGTTCCTGTTTCAGCCCCAGACCTTTTTTCCATCAGTAATGATGGGGAGTTTAACTTCTTCAATTCTTGCAGGGATGGGTGAAATATAGGCAGACCTCTTTTGAAGTGCTTTATGTTGATATATGTATCAGCATCTTTATTGTCACACATATGGCCGAGTTAAGCGAGGAGTTTCACTGTCAGACGCTTGATATACAGTACGTCTCTGATCTCAGTCTATGTAATAAAAAACACATGCTTTTTGCTTATTATTGTCATACATATATTTTCCAGCATACCACTTGCATTTTAAAAAACTTTTGTGATATGAAAATAATTTTTATATCAAGAGTATTGTTTCTTCAGTGCTGTTCACTACTAAATATTACAAGTCTTATCAACTTCATGTAATGATTCTTATACTCAGTAGATTTAATTTTTATCTACTTTGTCCACAATTAATAAACTTACATTTGCAGTATTTGTAATACTGTATTTAAAGCTGCGGTGTAGTTGTTTAGATGTCAGCATGTAAAAGCTTCTCCTCTCGGACCTACTTTTTTCCTTTTCTTATTATTCGGCATCTATCGACACTCACTAGCTCCATCCCACATATCAAGGGTTGACATGATAAGAGAGGAAGGATGGAAAAACAGGCTGAAAGGATGCTCACACAAAGCGAATGATACAGAGTTCCTCAAATTAGAGATCTCTCCACAGAGTATCCCAGCAGGACACTGACTTAAAGGAACAGATTCATGTCTGGTTGCTCTCACTCTCTTGTCTTATACTTCACTGTAAAAACACACATTGTACTCATGAACGCAGCTGCGCTACCCTTCTTGAACACACACTCACACACGCCTCATTTCCATTTGCTTTTATCAAATATGAAAATCGAGGGACCCCACGCTTGCCGCACCATACCCCAAAAGACCTTGTCACAATGGATGGGGCGTTAAGAGCCCTGCTCGTTGTAGATGAGGAGAGGTGATGGCGTTTTAGGGTGACATTGGCTTTTATGGTAATTACCTTTGTACTTACCTTTGTCAGGGTGGTGCTTTTGAAAGCGGGGTGACAGGCTGTACAGCGTTGTTACTAAGACTCTCTCATGCGGCCCGTGACCAGAGATCAGCGAGTGAATATTTTGGAGAGGATGCATTTTTTTTGCGTGTGTGCGCTAGCAGAACATTATGTCATCTCACGTTTGAGATGTGATGCCACTTCATTTACTCTTAAAATTTGAATTTCAATGTGTTGACAACACCGAAAGCACTTTACTGCTCTGTCTAATGCCTTTTTCAGTAAGCTAATGTTTAATAATGTTTTGTCAGGTAGCCTTGATGTGGCGACATCTAAATCAACTAGTTTTATTTAAGTAAAAAAATGTTATTTACTGTTATTGCTTTCACCTTTTATATGATTACACCAATAAAAGTTTAATTATATTTTTAAGAAAATGTAAGTGTAAGTAAATAAATATAGTTGATCCTGTCTGCTTTTGTGATACACATTCTTAGTCTTATTTTGCACATCATCCCACAAAAAAGGATGTATTTTATATTTTATCACACAATAGTAACTTGTAACACACCTAAACAGTTATAAAGAATACTTTTTTGTGTCCTATAATCTGATTTATTGTGCATTCACATTTATAGTTAAAAGTTCTTTTTAAGTTCTTTTTTCAAAGTGCACACCAGATTTTACACAATAAAGCTACACACTGTATATCGAAAGATACTCTATTGTACTGTGTGTATTGTATGATACTTTACTCTTTTGTATATGGACAGTTGATTGCACCTCTGCACCTTTCAGTGTAGTGAGGCACCCAGAGGTCTTTAGGGTTCGAGACGGAACTGGGAGAGAGACAGTGTGAGAACTTCTGATCTGTTTCAAAAACGCCTCCGGTCTGCCAAGAACACAGATCCTGACTGCAGTTTAACACTGCAGTTTTCCTCTCGTGCACACACACACACACACTCTTCTGCAATCTCTGTTCCTCATCTGGGCTGATAACAAACTCCAGAGTGCAGAAGAGCAGTGAGGGGAGATGGGAGAGGCACAGACCACCGATCTCTCTCTCTCTCTCTCTCTCTCTCTCTCACACACACAGGCACACACGCTGCTTTACAATAAAGCACACTAGTTGTGTGTGTTATAAAGCAGCGATTCCCAAACTTTTTCATTCCAGGACCCAGGTAAAATCTATCTTGAGACCCACCAAAATATTTCTTATGTAAATATGTGGAGAAAATACACATTCACCCTCTTAAAATACAGTCGTTTTTTTTTCTCTAAATGGAATAAAGATGAAATACCAAATTATATTATGGTAAAATTTAAAAAATATTGTCATTTAACAACCAAGTGACTTTCCACGACCCACCTCATGCCACTGTGCGACCCACAGTTTGCAAACCCCTGTTATATAGTATGTGTGTTATTACTAAACAGAGATCTTTTTCAATCTGTGCAAATTCTATTCTATTCTTGTAGTTTTCACCTTACAGCTTCATGGTACTTTACGTACATAGTCATAATGAGGTGATCAAAACTACACTATAAAATTACTCGAGACTAATGTTGTTTACGGTACATTTAGTGCAGTACACTCAAAAAAAGGTGCTATATAGCACAAAAAGTGGTTCTTTGCTCGTAATCATGGGAAACCACTTTTTCTATAAAGCAGCATATCTAAGTGCTTCAGTGGTTCTTCAGAGGTTCTTCAAAGGTTCTTTGCGGTGACCGAGGTGCTATAAAGCACTGTTTCCAGATAAAGAACCTGTTAAGCCCCTTTATGGTTCTTCAGCAGTTCTTTATAGAACCTCAGACATCCCAGAACCAAGAACCGCTGAAGAACCACTGAGGAACCAAAATGTGGTTCTATTTAGCAATAAAAGTGGTTCCCCTATAATAACAAGCCAAGAACTACTTTTATTGATTGAAAGCACAATTTTTTTAGTCAAGTTTCAGGAACCTGGACTTGCTGCTTTACATGCCATCGCAATTACATTTCCCTTCTTTGAGCCATTTATCTTCTTTAATAATTCCACTTTGTGTATTTTACAACAATGGCATTTTTTTTATAATACATTCTTTAACAGTAGCACACATTTCTGTGTTTCTCTGTGCTGGTAACTGTATTTTTTAGGGATGTTTTGGGATATGATTGTATGTCTTTGTATATTAATGCAGGCCATCGGTGATGTTGTGGTGAGAGTAAGTAGATGGTTCTGAGGGGATTGTGTGCTTGCAGGTAGGGGTGCCGCCAGAAATTCTGGGCCCTATGGAAACCAAAATTTCTGGGCCCCCTACAAATAGGAAAAATAAAAAGGTGGTCTGCTCTTCTGGGCCCTAAATCAGCCTGGGCCCTTAGAATCGTCCTAACCTTTCACCCCTTTACGGCGCCCATGCTTCCAGAGAACGTGTTAGTTCATTTATATTATATGACTTGCATCAAATTTAAGAGAATTACTTTATAGATTATGGTCAGCGTGAAATACTGTTTTACATTTGCATCAAGACTAATCTCTTTGTTGATGTCAGTTCAGAATTGTGACCTTCTTCTTTAGAATAATTTACCAATGAACTGTTTGCTGGACAACTAGGCACACGTATTAAAGAAATACAGTCCTTTTTAATTTCTTGTATAACGCCTAACACAAACGTTGCATCCTATTTGAATAGTTATAGTTTAGAATAGCAAAAAATTTGAGATGTGCAATCTCTGATAAGTGAGAACTGTGTTACCTCTCCATAGTAACAGCTCAGACTCACAGGGCTCCATTTAGTAAGAGCGCACTCCACCACCCTCTCGGTGTCTCTCTCGACTCCATTTCCTCTCAATGATGCCCAGTAACGGCCCTCTCTGTGCTTTCTTCACTCATGGTGTGCTTTAAATGTGCGGCTGAGGTGGAGGACGTGCATTTGTTCAATGAGCCGTCCAGAGTCCAGCTTTGCCAGGAAGACAGAATGAATTGTTTTAAATAAGCTATCGAATTGGGGCCAAACCGCCGGTTCCGTGTTCCCTTCTTCCCCTGCTCACGTCCCCCAGTTTCTCTTTAAGCCCCCGCTGACAGGGCTCTTCTGACAGTAGGAGCTCTGTATCTCCACCTGCGCCGAGATATCACGCTGTCGTTTATGCCCCATTGTCCTTCAAATGGCAACATTAGCGATTTCACTCCATCCGAGGAGAAACCGCGAGTGCAGTGCTCCAGGGTTTCGGTCTTGTCCAAGAAGCATAGGCACGTCTCTTATTCAGCTCTCAGAATATAGCCTTGTATGCTCTCTAAGTGGAAAGCCGTGCTGTGTGACTAATAAAAAATGGTGTCTTTTTTTGGTGTCTTGAAACCTTTGGGTGACTTCTGGAGAGCTAATGTTTCTGATTACTAAACTTTTTTTTCCTCCGTCTCTTTTCCTCCTTTCAGAGACACAAGTTACTTATTAAATTCCCGAAGAGGCTTAGGATAAATGACACGAGGCGGAATAGAGAAGCATGGCGGGCTTTAAAATCATTAGAATAAGAGGAGTGCTGGTGTACAGAGTGTTAGCAAGAACAAGCGCCCCAGAAATGCACTTGATGGCTTTCCCACCGCATCATTCGATGGAGCCTGACAGCGGATGGATTGCCGGATACAAAGAAGCCTAGTACTCCAGCGTCTTCTGATTTAAATGTCACTTTTGAAATAAAAAAGGTATCACTCTAGTTTGAGTCTGATGTAGATATTAGTCTGAGTAGGGCCGGTTCAGAAGCAAAACCTAGTCATTGGAATGGGGATAAATGGAAGAAATGAAAGACAGACAGGCCTGGGATACGAAGATTGATGGCTGTAAACATCACAATGGTAGAACGTGGTTTCGCAATTATGAGATATTGTTTCACGATCTTCTGAAACGCGAGGATATTGAACTCATTTGGCAAAAAAGGGAAAGTGAGCAAGGTTATGACAAAACTTCTTAAAGCACAGTTTTTGTCAACCTAAATAGCAAACAAAGTCCAAACTATTGCTGCGGTTCACAATATTAGATGCAGCTCTCAATCAAATGACAGATAACTCTTGCTGTTCCCCCCCAAAAATCCTTTTAAGTAGTAGCAAGCATAACACAGAGAAAGTGTTGCATGTTGGTTAATAAGTAACACACCCCGGTTTTAGAATAAATCGTTTTTTGCTGATTGATGTTTTTAAATGCCCGAGTTCATGCTTGAGACATTGCTTTCCGAATAGGTGTGTCGTTTTTGCATTGCCACAGGTATTAACAACTGGAGACAGTGTTTTCCACAAACACACACACTTACTGAAACATCTCACACCCACCCACTGAACAATGAGCGGATGAAGATTGGGTTTTAAATTGAACTGCATTGTCTTCTCAGATGTTGCCATCTCCACACTGATTTATCTGTGCATATTTTAATCCGTCCTGCGTACAATAGACCACTATCGCATTCACTAAAGCGATTACTCATTTATTTCAGCATTCGTTTTACAATTTTAATTGATGGCCGCTTTAAATGATGTAGTCCAATTAAAAGCCAGGCGCTGAATACAGCAGTGTTATTTATGAAATGTTAAATGTAGCTTCTACTTTTCGGCATCGACGATCCAGCAAATTAATTGTTCTTTGAAAATGTAAACACTTTAATATTGTCACGCTTTTACATACTCGGTGACTGTAGTCGGGTATGGAGTGCTGCAGACTGAAGACAGTTTTTAGTGTCCAGTTATTGATGTAAAGGCAAACTTTAGGAGGTAGAGTTTGGACGTTTCTAAGTACAGGCAATGAGAACAGAGTCCAGAATCTTTGTCTGCAAATGTGAATTTGATAAAGGAAGAGGTAGGCCTATAGGATGCAATATGGAATAACAGAACATGGATATTACAGTAGTTCGAAACCTGTAGTGAATTACATACAGTAGTAATAACTTGAGTAAAGAAACAGAAATATAATAAACATGATTGCAATTTTAAACAAATTTTGCATTATTAGGGGTGGTCATGTTGCTCAATTGGTAGTGCATTTGGTCGGCAGTGCAAATGTTGTACTGAATGTTTGATACCCAGAGAACAAACTTACCTTTGAAATGTGACCCAGTCTAAGAAAACCCAGCTTTTTGTGATTTTTTTTTTTTCTAAATAAAATCGTCCTACATGATGTAAAGAACATTCTGTGAAAGTATAACATTGACATCTTTAATATTGACTATTAGTGATTGACTATGACTATATATTGAAATCAAAGCCAACTTCCAGTAATTTTGTGCTATAATTTTCTGATTATAAATTAAAATTGAAGTACTGTATTTTTAAATCGGTCATGTTAACCATCATTTACAGCAACAAATAAACATTACATTATTTTTTAGAACTATAACTATTTTTATTCTTGAATTTCATAATTAGATTCTGACTTTATGGTGATTATCACAGAGAGGATAAAAAATATCACAAGTGATACAACTTTTAATGTCCTCTAATAAAAGCATAAATGTAAATGTTATTTATAAATTCATATAATTTCTTACATTCTGGATGTGAGTGGCTGCTGTTTATTGTTTGTCATAGCAGTATGAAAGACGTGTGTTAGAGGCCAGTCGTGCACCCAAAAATCCACCCTGACCCCCACCTAATACCCCCCCAACCCCGCTCCATTGTCCCCCTGCCAGCCTTATTTGAACTTAATATTCCATGAAATAAGGCGACCCATCAAACCATTGTAATCGTGTCAGGTTAATAGAAGAAGTGAAATTATTTCCTCTCGCGCACTCTTTCAAACTCACCCAGTTCTCTCTCTGTTTTTCACAAGCACATTTCCGATCACATTATGTTTGTTCCTCTCCAGTAAAACGCTTGCTTTCTGGCTCGTGATTATTCTTGGCATCGGGGCTGAGAGACTGTGGATCCTTTCAGATGTTTTCAACAACTTTTGATGCTAATATTATATATAATGTTTATATGTTGCTGCTGTCTGAGGTGCTGTGGAAGATGAAATATAAGCTAGAGTTTAAGCTGAACATGAGTGTTTACAGGATCATTTGTTTTGAAAGTATTTCCGGGTACTATGTTATCCGTCCTGACGCTTTTATTTCCCTTCAGAACCGTCAGCTGTCCGGCACCTGAGACAGCTTCTGGCACAGAACGTCTGCAGAACAGACCGAATCAGAAAAGGCAGACTCTTAAAGCGATAGTTTACACAAAAACACATTTATTCACCCTCATGTTGTCTGAAACCTGTACGATTTTCTTGGTTCTGTGGTATGGGGATATTTTATTATTATTGTACATTTTCATACCAAAAATAAAACAAAGGGACTGTGGCTTTCAAGCTCCAAAAAGGACAAAAGATGATTATTATTATTATTTTTTATTCTTACAATCCAATGAGGTACAACTGGAATGTATGAATGAATATTACATTTCAGGTAAAAAAAAAGGTCGGATTTTGTTTTGTGATCCTTTAATTTTTGCAGGACGTGTTCTTAGGATTTCGTCATATTTATGGTGTAAAACCAACATCCGTTCAGCTTCTTTTCTTTTTCCAGTGATATAACAATTATAGGACAAATGACCAGCTGATTAAATATTTCCCACAAATTTTGGTTTTGTGAAAAGGATGAAAATTGCCAGGCTTGAATTAAGAGGGGGGCTTAAGGAAATATAATCAGAGGTCTCAAAATAGAGATTTTTAAGAGGGAAAATTATGACTGTGGAGCTATTGAAGGCTAATGTTGAAATAATTGTGTGTGCTGTTCTCATGACAGTTAGGAATAATTTTGTAATTGGCTCCATGTTCCATAATTTAAGAAAATGATTGTCATTATGTGTGTGATCGTGTTTCTGACAGACAATACGTGGCCGTTTGTGAAACTCGAGCGAAAGAACATGGATGGGTCATATAAGCCTTTATATTTCACATGACTCCCTCTCAATTTTTATAGATGTCTAGCATGAGAGATAATTGCTAGTATCTATGGAATTTTTTGTGGAACCAGGTATGGTCTCTGCTTCCTGTCCAGAGGTGGCCCGTGTCACTTCCTCTCACATCTCTCAACTTTTCAATGGCTCTCTATTTCTTTATGTCCTGGCTATATCCGAATTTATTTTCTACCTTACATCAGAAGTCCGCTCAAAACAAATGCTGTTTTGGGATCAGGTACAGATGTGCAGTAGATGTTTTCAAAATATACATATTTACAAATAAAATGGGTCCTAAGAGAGATGATGCATAAATACTTTTATGTAGAATTAAAATGCAGTTAAATATCCAATGTTTTTCCCCCCAAGTATTATTTTTTAGCAATACATTTTTTCAAATACCTGCGATTGACATACAGTATGTGGCAAAAACTAAATTTTAAACACCAAGTGCATTTGATGCCACGATGCTAAATAATATTTTTTGTAATCCAGCCTAAAAAAGGCCCAAATAAAGCAATATTTGAAACAGATTGAGAGAGGCTTAGCTTTTCCGGAATGATAACCAGGTGCTAGAAATTTAGAAAGAAACCGAGAGAGACACTTCCAGCCGGAGTACATGTGCGTATCCTGATTTATAGTGGGGGCCAGAGAGCGGGACCCTCGAAGTGCAGAGGCAGTGCTTCAAATACAGATTGTCGGTGGCCTCTGGTGTGATTGCTGACCCAAGGTGAGGCACTTAGTGATTTATCTCCTCCACTATCCCCCATCTTTCCTTCAGCCTCCACTTGCTGGGCCCCAGTACACCGCACTGGATTTTAAGTCCCGCCCCAAACCTCCGCAGTATTCACCTTGATGTTCTACCATAATGTATACATCTTACACATATCCCAGAATGGCCTTTATTGCGACTGCTGGCTTATATGTTTTATAGCAGATCTTTCACCTTTATCTTTTGTTCTCTTTCTCACATTTTTTATTCTTGTACACACACACACACACTTCATTTTAGCTCCGAGCCCCACAGCTGTCTGAAGCTGAGGCTGGCTAATGAGGAAATATCTTCTCAGCTGAGTGGATTCGATGCCAGGAGGAAAACCTGCAGAATCAGCCCAACAGCTTCATCTGTCTGGTGTGTGTGCGTGTAGCGTTCTCTGCTCTTAACATATTTCACCGCATGGGACAGCTGCTGACATCCCCATGCCCCGATATCCTTCTGGAACAGATTTAGAGTGATTTTCAGTGCAATTATACCTGCCAGTACTGACTGCTAGTGTTGCCCTCCTCTGCGCTCACGTCTTAATGCTGGGAAGCTGACCAAGGGCCTACACCACCAGAAGGGTGCAGGATACAAGACTCCGAGCCAAACCACAAGCTCACAAATTCTCGTATGCTCTACATTGTGCCCGTGAAATCCACCTGCAATGTTGGATATCATTTATAGTTAGCGAGGAGTGGAAATTAGGCTTGTTGTCTGTTGCCAGTAAGAGGTTACATGCTTCATGGTTGTTGAAGATCAGTTTGTCCACTTATAGACAGGACTACAGGGGTCTTTGCGAGTTGGAGTCATTTGTGGCATCTGTTAGTGGGTGGCCTCACCTGAAATAATGTCCTGAAAATGTATAAATACAATTAGAAAACTCCAGCTTTCAGCTGTAGTATGCATTCAATGTGTTTGAATGACACAACCTCATAGCAGTGCATAACTTTGTATGAATTATAATATTGTATACATTTTTTTTGCTCTGTGAAACACAAACAGCAAACAGTTCTGAGGCACTTTTGAATACCATTTCCATTTTTCCTATGGTAGTCAATGGTGCCCCAAAACTGAAAATCGCGAACATCCTTCCAAATATCTTTCTTAAACTATTCCTTTAATATTATTTAAATGTACTCAAATGCGCTATTTTGAGACACCATGAACAAAAATACAAAATACTTTATTTGTAGTTGATTAAGTATGAACTTAATGTGTGAAAATAGAGCACTTTAAGTATGCCTATGGAAGTGTAAATAAATAGGGTGTATTAAAATGTGTGAGTCGAGCTTTGAGAGCTTGTGTAGGGAGATGCTAGCCATTTTATTTGGGTTAATTCCCTATTAACTATTTCTTTTCACCTGTTCATTCCTTAGTTAGGGAGATACGTAAGAGTATTGTCTTTAATTTGTTTCCTTTTGTTAGGAAAGTTATTTGGTTAAAACCTTAAGTAAGACTCTGTTTTGTTTGTTATTTTGGCATTTGCTCTCTCTTTCTCTCTTTCGCTTGACACCTTGATTATTTAAGTTGATTATCTACTCTTTAAATTTAACCTATGTTCTATTTTATTTTGGCATTTAAAATAGTGCAATATTTTTGTAAAATGAAATTTCTTGGCATTTTCAAATTATGCAATGGTTGATTTTTACATATTAAAAAGAAATGTGACTTAAGTGTTACCCGATGAAGCATTTTTAAGTTACGTGATAAGACATTTTGAATATTCTGCCTAAAGCTAATGGTGCAATATAATAAGGATGTAACATAATGGTTTCTTAAGGTTTCTTCACCATTCGTAAGGTGTTGCTGCTAAGCAAAAGGATATCAAGTAATGTGTTGAAGTTCACTTTTCAGATATTTATGTATTTAGACTCCTAACTTTCCGTTTAGCTTATCTCACCATAGTAAATGCTGCATCTAAACTAACCAAAACATCATATTTTTCTTCTTGCTGTAACTACATACATACATGAGGCACATGAGAGGTCTGTCACACCAAAGCATTAAAGACAGTATGCATTTTCTATTTTTTGCTCCTTGAACCTTCTGACCTCTGAACCCTTTTCTTATAATAGGCTGGGGCCTCTCTGGCTGTGTCATATATCACCCTTTATATCCAATATATCTGACCATAAAAAACTGAATTGCCTGTCTGAGCTAATGAGAGAGTGTGTAGCCATATAGAAAGGCTTGTGCAGGTAATTGACTGTGTTGGTTGTTGATGGAGGCTTACGAAATACAGGATTTCTGGTGTTCATGGTGGCCATCTTATCTGTGTGTTTCCAGCATGTGATCAAATCAAGGAGGAGAGGCAAAGAAAAGCGAGAGAGAGAGAATAAGCGGGCGAGAGAATGCGGCCAATGATCTTAGGGGATCAAGGAAATGAGGAAGTGGTATTAAAACGGGAGGGGGACGTTGTCTCCAGAAGGGAATAGCAATATCCTCTAGTATCCATACTGTCACTCCAACAGCCAGCCTGCTATAATTCTTTTAAGGGGTCTATCCCTCATTTTCTGATTAACGTCAACGTTCGGGGCCAGTGTGAAGAATCAGTCTAATTGATGCGCAATAATGTATTTGTCAACAGAAAGTGGCCCCAGCTGGCTCTGTGTGATGACTCTCACAGGCAGCTGTTGGGGGGCTTGTGAGGGACTGAACGGGAGATGTTGGTTATTGAGATCATTAACGGTTTGTGTGCTGAATGAGCTCATGGCTTCATTTGGGCTGAGGAGGTTATGCTTTCATAGAAAGGAAAATGTATGTATGCATGTGATCAGCCTGATAAACTTCAATGGTAGTCCAGAAATTTGATGAAGGTCTTTGTTTCTCATTTGAGTACCAATGATTCTTTTCAAGTTGCTTACACTCTTCAAAATAAAAGTTCAGATGTTAAAGGTTCTTTGTAGAACCTTTTGAAGCACATTTTTTTTAAGAGTGTAGGTGAAGATGAATCCTATGAGATAAATTAGACAATTATTAAATACGTAAGGAGTATCGGAGCTGTAAAATGAATGTAGATTATATAGATAACATCTTAGTTGTGGTCAATATGATATGAAATGTTTGAGTTCATGTAAATTCTTCATGAATAATAATAATTGTCTTTCAGTAATTTAATTTTGATTGCAGACTTGGCAAATCTGGCCTCAATTTGAGTTTTCTTTAAACTCTAATGGAGACATTTGTGAGTTCTGGTTCTTACTATTTGCTCTCCACTTAATTACATCTAGAAAAAATAATTGAGATGTTATCTGTGTTTTTTTTATGGGTGTGTATGATTTCGTTTTTTGATCCCATTGACCCGTTTTTCATAACGAAGATCCAAAAATCAATTTTGAAAAATGTGAGGCAAACATAGTTAAAATCGAAAATACAAAACATATGTTGTAGGTTCTGCTCTAATTTTACTTCGTCTTATATGAGCAAACTGTTACATTGAAATTTTACATAAATTCTTACAAATATGTCTAAACTATGATAGCTCAAATGCATGCCTTGATAAATAATGAAAGTTGTGTATATTCACAATATTTAAAAAGAGCATTTAAAGGCCCATTGTATGAAATTCAGCGGCATCAAGTGGTCAAGTTGTGAATTGCGACCAACGGCTCTGCATCCCTTTCTAAGCACTACAGGACTGACACAGAATTAAGATGTCATCACGTTTTCACTTTTTTGTCGAAGCAGATACAGTAACATATTAACAAATCACTCTCTGTAGAGCAGTTTGTCCGTTTAGGGCTACTGTAGAAACAACATGGCGAATTCCATGCAAGGAAACCGCGGTGTATGTAGAAAGAAATAGCTCATTCTAAAGTAATAAAAGCATAACGCTTCATCATGTAGGGTCTTAACACACCTCTTAAGACATGTATAATATATTACATCTCTGTGAATAGATCCTCAAAAAAATGACACACTGGACCTTTAACTGATAATACAGTATATTCAGAAAATGCAAACATTTTCACTAGTGATCGCAGACATTGAGACACAGCTGTTTGTACAAGGATTTTTCCAACTTTCCCAAAAGGGCATCCAGGACCAAGTAATGGTCGCTTGCAGTCGGCCCCATAGCTAATAAATAATGAACATGCTTGTATAGCAACACAGCTCTCCACATGTCCGTAGCTGACGACTACTGTGTCCATTTACCTGCCATGGTGCGGATGCAGGAGCAGAGTTCGGGCCTCCGCCTCAGCGAAGGCTGGCGTGGAACACGGTCCCCAGGCCCCTGCTGACAGCTCCCTTCTCCCTATGCCCTTTCCAGTCAGCAGACAGGCATTGAAGAGCCGGCACATCCATATTCATAGGGCAACTTTGAATGTCATGTTTACCTGTCAAGGTCATGATTAGGATGAACAGTTATCAGGTATGTAAGTGAACCCCCCCCCACCGCCATCACCTTTACACTGTCACCCTCGTGAGCATCTCCGAACAAGAGCAGTCAGCAAAACCATCCAACAGAAAGAGCCTTTGATTCTCCGTCTCTATTTATTCTAATGTATCTTGGCGTTACAACAGTAGCTCATAATGAATTCTGATAAATTAAAGGTTTTATTGTTCGGCTGCCACCGCCGTCTTTGATCAACATGCCAATTATGGAGGGTAATTTCCTCACTCCTTTCCTTTGCTCTCTTAAGAGGTTTTCCGAGTTGACACCCGCTTGACAGATTCCTTTTTTAATTCTTTTTTCCCTCCCTGTTTTATCATTACAGTTACACACGCTCTGGAATTTCATTGTCTTTCACCCCTTTTCCTCCCTGATAGTTCTGTGCAAGAAGTCAGAAAAAAGCCAATATGTTGACTCAATTGAAGATGTCACAGATGAATCTTTAACCTGAATGGAAGCGTTTTGACTCCTCTTATATGAAATGACAGTTGAGGACACAGTCTGTCTTCATCCAGGCAGATGTACACAGACAAGTGCGCCTCTCCCCTAACTAGTGCGCGAAGCTAAAAATAAGTAAATAAAACAAACTAACATGCTGGAGGCAGATGGGAGATGGGGTTTGCTTTTTTTCATAAACAATATATGAGGTGCTTTTTGCAAGTCAAATCCTTAAAGATTCACTGTTGGCTTTCTCTTCTCGGTGCCTTTTAAAATGCACCACGGCGTGCTAAAGGAAATGGCACGGAAACTTCAGAGGGGGCAGGCGGAGTGTACGTGTGTTTGTATTTGTGTGTCCCTGTGTGTGTTTGTGTAAGCGTGGTGTATTAATAAACAGAAAACAACGCATTAAGAATATAACAGATTGCGCCTCATGCGCCGTCTTCCTGAACTGGCCCCGGAGTTGTTTGTCTGAGTAAATTCGACTCTGTTGTGTGCCCTTGGACGGCTACGCTCTTATGCAACTAGCATTAGTCCGCTCCCATAGAAGCTTTCGGAATCGCGTCCGAGCTTGTCTGGTAATTAGGTCTTACTATTAGCCCCCATAGGCCCGTACCAACCCACCCTGTCACTGTTAAGATGAGTTCTAACTGGCAGTTGTGCAGTGACCTGTGTGCATCATAGCATCCTGTCTTTATTGGGTTGTCTCCTGTCCACGCTAATGGCCACAGGGGGGCTGAGCCTCGACTTTACCTGACCGGTCCTCACAAAGCTGGATCTCTGGAGCCGACAGGCGGAACGGAAATCGCGTTAACCCACCCAAACCGAACACGTACGTGCACAAATACGCACGCCCACGGAAAAGTGCGTTTCTCGTGATTTTTCTCAGAGATCATTGGTTAGTGTCAGGTTGATTATTATTGTTTTCCAGTCAAAATCATGGGAGGCATGGGTCGCCTACATACAGTTTCATGCTTAAACCACATGTATCTTGATTTGGTAGTATCAAAACTGACATTATCTCACTGCACTTTCTCCTTCTGATGTCATATGGTCGGTCTTTAGATTCTTGACAACATGATTTCATGTTTTCTTATTTGTTTCCAGACATTTGTCTCTGATGTTGAAATTAGAAAATTACAGAGTTATGTAAGTAATTACAGGTCACTTAAGTAAATGTGACCGTGGACAACCAAACCAGTCTTAATAGTCAATTTTTCAGAAACTATTTCGAATAATTCCAAGAAATTAAATGAAGTCCTTACTATAGCATACTACCCACAAAAATTAAGTTTTGATATATTTACGGTAGGACATTTACAAAATATCTCCATGAAGCATGATCTTTTCTTATTATCCTATCGATTTTTGGCATAAGTGTGCTATTAAAAATATTCCTGTGCTACAATAACTAGCAAAAACACACTGACTCATGACCACTCCGATACCAACCTACTCTGGACTTGAGCCAAGGCAAAGCACGGCAAACAAATGACGCGTGTCGAAAAAAAGACTTCTTGAAGAAGGTCAAAGAAAAGTTCTACAAAATTTGTGCCCTCGTGTCTTGAAAAACGCTTTAAATCCGGCATTAACTTTTCATATGGTATTTCTAAACGTGGTTATATATTAATTTTATAAAAAATCAACTTGCAATATGCACTTTAAAACTGGAGTTCACATATGTTAAAGTATTAAAGAGTTCAGTTTCTCAACTTATTTTGACGAGTTAAAGTAAAAACGGTTACCATGACATACTGATCATATATTTTTTAAATGTAGTTTTACCTTGTTTTTTAGGCATACTACAATGATTTATGGACATTCTTTTTTGTAATTTTGTATTTCTTCAGAATGTCCATCTGATAACATCATTAAGTAGTTTTCATCTCTTTGAAAATTACAAGACCACTATTGCTTTATGTTTGTGACCTCAGTGTCATGAATGCTAAAGAATTTAGTGTCTCATCAGGTTTTAAATTACATACAGCGAACACTTCCA
This sequence comes from Triplophysa dalaica, assembly GCF_015846415.1. Lineage (NCBI taxonomy): Eukaryota > Metazoa > Chordata > Actinopteri > Cypriniformes > Nemacheilidae > Triplophysa > Triplophysa dalaica. The sequence goes on from NC_079542.1 coordinate 5,787,511, forward strand.
AACTATCCATTTAATTCCCACCAATTACTTGACTTTAGGGCACATCATTATGTTTTAGCCGAGCCTTTACACTTGAATAAAGAATGCAGGCTGTGTGCCAGACTGGACCAAACATCTTTTCATCCACCCGCTTTGTTAGACTTTCCTTCATCTATTCATCTGAATGAGTTTAGTCTTAAAGAATGAGTAGCCTTGGTAGTTCAAACACACAAACACACACCCCCCGTTTAATGTCCCTTTAACAGTAGAAATGTAGGCCAGGGAAACTGGCAGAATTATCGCCCTTAGGCCTGGCAGAGGGAGGAATTGAAGATGAATTAAAAGTACATTAGCCGTCATCATGGCCCGGACCCATTGACATGTTATACTTTCTATCCCTCTAGATTTTGAAGGCCTCTTCTCATTTACTTAGGATCCCATGTGCCAGGAGGTATAGCTGCTCATTTCCACAGTGCCCTGAACAATGCTTCCACTTAAACACACATGCACACACACGGCATCGATCTCTCTCGCATTATTTGCCGGGTGACGAGCATTCTCCTTTTGGAGCATCACAGCAGGTGGAGGCTACAGCCCCTCGGCCAGTGTTTTTGCTTTTTATTTAATGCATCTCAACTTCCATGTCATATTTTCCTCTCTTTAATTGATACACAGCCCAGCGCCGCTGACCAGTACAGCATTGAAAGGTTTCTCCTCCAAACAGACCCTTATCCTCCTCTAATAGGCGTTTCTCTCCTCTGAGGCCCTCAGCTGTGTCTGGCCACTGCTGCCTCTCTCCGGCTCTGCACCGAGGAATCTCCTCGAAGCCTATTAGTTCCCTCTTCCCCCGTCGGTTCTGGGCCCGGCTCTACCCGACATCACCAACCGTGTGCCTGGGCCATATTAGGAGAAACGCTGCAACGGTTAACATTCTTCATCTTGCAGGTTTTGCTGTTTTGTACTGTGCGTACGGTTAAGAGATTGCACCTTCGGTAAAGTTTCTCCGTTCGCCATAGCCCTGGGAGGTATCAATTGCTGTAGGGCTTATTTAAACTGTTTGTCACCTCTGTATTTTGCATCGGTAATCATCTGGGATTTAACTAGGTTTTGTTTATATATATGTGTGTGTGTTGTCAGTTAGGGGAAAAACATTATTTCTTCTGGCAAACAAGCGCATAAGAAGCACATTCCTGGCAGCTATGTATCTTTTTAAAGCATCAAGGTAAAGTGCCGAGGTGCTATGAGGAGCAAAGAAGTGTTTTGCAATTCATTCAAACTATACAATGGGTTTAAAGAGATAGAGAACAGGAGGAGCCTGTGCAAGAAATATAGAAACAGAAATGTCGCTCATGACTTTTAGTATTGTAATTTTACATTATTATACAATACCATAAAAATAAAAAGACATTTTAGCGTAACATGCCATCAGCAGGGCTGATTCGTGGTTATTTTAGAAGTTATTGGTGAGAATTTTGTGAACTTCTCACATTCGGGAACTTAAAGTCAGAATTAAACATTTCTGAGCAAAATCTAGTGCTGTTAATTCATTTCAATAATAGTAATCTCAAGATTTATTTACACTTTTTTAGATTAGAAGAACAAAACATATATGTTACGTATGTTTTGATGTGACAGAAGTTTGAAAATTTTGCTGTGGAGATTCTTCATAACATTTCATAACTTTAATCAGTAATGTTACGGTGTAATGCGACTAGATATCTCTCAATCATTTTTTGTATGCTTCAGTGTACAATTGTCAAGGAATCCATAAGTTCCTGCTTTGTTCTCAATAGGAAATATTGGTTATGTATTGAATGTAAGATCAGTTTTTATGTTTATATAAATACCTATATGTAATTTATACAGTTTATAGTTATGTTGCATACTTTTTTTGGGCGAAGAGTTAGATAATGCTTTCATCCAAAGTGACTTACGAATTTAAAGACCATTTCACATTTTGTAACATTAACATTATCATTAACATTGATGCATTTGGCAGACGCTTTTATCCAAAGCGACTTACATTGCACTATAGTATACATTTGTATCGGAGTATGTGCAATCCCCTGGGAACTTTGGTTTTGAAAACTTGAATTTTAAATAATTATTATGAAATTAATTTATATTTCAGAATTTGAAGACATGACTATTAGGTGCAAGTGTGTCGCAGCCTTTAAAGAGAGACACTTTTTTTACAAACCTTGGTAAGAACCTTAAAAATAGTGACGAAGCGAGCAGTTCACCTTACGAGTAGAGGTTAAAAATCAGCCCCTTTCAGAACCTTTCCCCCGGATCCCATTCTTACGCGATAGATCGGCAAAGCAGTTTGTTCTACCAAATTTAACAATGATATATCATTATCACAACTTTCGGGAGAGATCTATAAAATCAATGGCTCCACAAGTTGAGCGGGATTAGCGTTACTTACATGCTGGGAGACTGTTAAAGCTCTTGGGAATGGATCGGAGTGGCGGCTCGGATCAATGGCATTTGTGGACACTAAGCTCAATAACAAGTCTCTCCAAGAACTGGAAGAAGAGAAAAGGAACGAAAAAGATGTGAAAAGCAAATTTGCCCGGAGAGGAGCTAATATCTTATGCGCTAGGCTGAGAATGAGCAAAAGAGAAAGAGAGAGAGAGCCAAGGGGTCTATGTATGGATTTCCTCGCTTTTAATTGTATCAATAGACATCTAGGTGACTTTATTGACAGCATGCCTTCATTGGTATTGGCAGGTGGACAAAACAAATTCATTGACCAATCATTGTGAATCAGGCCTTCTGTTCCGCCCACTCAATACTAAGTGAATGGTCACTGATCTGTCGTACATATAGACTTACAGTGAAGGATTTGTTAAACAGGTGCTGGTGATGCGTTGATGTTTTTCCCCCGAAATTCAGATATTCCACATGTCTGCTTTCCTCTCTTTGTGTATTTGTGTGTAAGAGTAAAGGTGATGCGAGAATGCCGTAATTGGATGTGCAAAAGTCAAATTTCCTGTCTGGTGCTGACAACATGACGAAGGATGGTGTGTTTAGATAATGGTGATGTTTGCAGGACAGCATTAATCATGAGAGCACCAACAACAGCCTTCTGAAAGTGTTGCCGCTTCAATTCTGAATGAGATGAAAACAAAAGCTGCACGTTGCTCCTGCTGCTGTCCAAGTACAATTTAACAGATACATTTTGTAGAATTTGATTCAGTCCAGATATTAAAGACATCCTTATGATAAGTCGCTTTTTTATTCCCAGCGTTAATATTAGCAAAAACTTGTTTTGAAATTGAACATATTCAGTTTAGTTCAATTCATTTTTCTATAGGGCTGTTCACAGTGTTGCATTATTGCAAAGCGCCTCTCCGGAAAACACATTGCGAAGCGAACAGACAATACATATAGATATGCATTTTAACAATGACTTTTTTATGTGCATTGTTGCATTATATCTCATCATTTATATTTCACGATCATAAACATTCTCAGTTTTACACGTCATTTCATGGTCATATAAGGACGGAATAGCACAGAAAAATAAACAAAGAAAGAATATTCTGTGTTTTTTACGATTTTTTATGTTTTCAGACCGTAGCATCAAGTCAAAGTCAGCACGAGATAGAAAATAAATGAATCACACCGATTTTTTAGATCATTCAAATATTTGATATTTGCTTACATACTGTAGTCTACAAAGAAGCCCTCGAATTAGATTAATAAGAGAACTTGACAAGGGCAGATAAACTGTTTTCACAAAATACTGCCGAGATGAGATTTCACCATTCTGAAGATAATTTGCTCTATTAATTATGAGTTTTACATTTGTAAAGCCCTAGATCAATCACCGGCTCTGAGCCACGAGTGCCTCCCATTAGCATATAAAATGCATTTCTCCATCTGTCAAGTCATTCCCACTAAAGAGCTTTTCTTTTTCGCAGTTTTTTAGGGGACCGTCTGTGTTTGCTCTTTGATTACGCATTCAAACACTGACCAGGCCCTTGTCCAAACAGCAGCGCCGGAGAGCGTAGGAGGGCAGCTAGTGAAGTGTAGTCAAACATCGCACCATCCCTGGAGTACAGCACTGCGGTGGGGTGCCCTCGCACACAGAGAACAACAAAACTTGGCGAGGCGGCAGGGAGAAAGCGAGAGACACGGGGGGAACAAGTGAAAGACACTGTTCAGAGAAAAGAAAACAGGGAGTGTGAAATATTGGAGTTAAAGAGTTATAATGAGGGCCTTAACTGCTTCAAATGGGGCCGGTCTTTTTAGCCTTGTTTTGATAAAGATGAGAGATGGACCGGGCAAAAAGAAAAGATGGCGTAATTAAACAGCTTAATGAGTTTGTGGGTCTTCTTTTCGCAGCATGTGAGGCCCTCAAGGAAAAGGGTGTGTGTGTGCGTGGGGGGGGATTGTATTTCATGGCTGGAAAATCTTCTCTTTCAATGCTGTCAAAGAAGTTTCTTGCAGAGTAGTTATCACAGCATGTCAAATTGCCCTAGCTCGAGAAATAATTTGGATTTTTTTCTCCTCCCAGAGTGCCCCGAAACAAAAGGCTCCCCTCTGGTCTAATTTGCCTTGGTAGGGTCCCTCCGGGTGGGGGGTCCGCATGGACGGAGAGAGTCCTGTCTCCTCACTGGAGGATTAGAGGTTCGGGAGGGGCGAGGTGAGGTGGGCGAGGTAGGGGTGACATAGCCCGCGTGCAATTTCGCCCAAAATGCTGCAATTGTCTCTGAGCTCGAACAGGGCAGAGCGGCAACGCTCATTTCCCCCTCCGTTCATTATCTTGCCTGTGTTTACTTATCTTTGTCTCAAAATGGAAAAAAAATCAAAGTGTTTAAAGGGCCTCTTTCATGTGGAGAAAGGTTTTTAACAGCGCATTTTGCCTTGACATGACTGAGTTAAAGCCAAAGGAACGGTTCCACTCTGAAGACGGTATGAATAGCCAATGAGTACTTTTCTACTTTTCTTTGGTATTATATACTGAATTAGATCCTTGATTTCTTCAAATTACATTTCCCAAGGGCCCCCTGTATAGTGTGTTCCTTTTTGACTGCGACGTACAATTTTATGGTGTCAAATTAGCACAAAGAAAATTACACCATTTTTCCTGGAGAAGGCGCCTTACATAGTATTTTTACATCACGTGCCACATCTTTTAATGATTCGTACGTTTCTTTGAAAATAATTCGCCTCATCAGCGAGCCTTGGCCTTAAGTACATTTGGCAGGAGCTTATAAAAGTGAGCTAGCCGCACTGCATTTACATGTTAATAAATGTAGGCGATGGGGAAAATATATCCTTCTATGTTTACAATAAAATAAACCTAATCGTCATTGCAAATGAACGTCAGAGCTGAAATATTCACTCGTAATTGGCTCGGTTCTTTTTTGAGTGCAAGAGTGATTTCCAAGACATTTTTGCTGCTGGCCTTGCATGAGCAAGATTAAAAGCATAGTTTTTGTGGTTATATCTAAAACTAGGTAGGAACAAAAGTTTTTTTCAAACAAAGAGATAAGACACTTCAAAGCTTCTTAAAGTTTTGCTTCTGGTCTAATGAATTCCAGGATGCTAGCGTACGATCAATATTTGAGGGAGTGCTGAAGTACGGACACCTACACTTTTAGAATAAACGTTCCTTAAAGGTGTATTGTCGGGTGATATGGTTCCTTAAAGAACCTTTACCATCTTGTTGCTTTATAGAGCATAGACGACTTCAGAAAACATATACAATGCTGTTGCAACGCTGGTCCAGAAGAACTTCCTGTTTCAGTTTTTTAAGACTAGACAAACATTTGATCAGAAAACAACCATAAGAACATTTATAATAAATATTATCCTTAGCTTTACATGTAATATTAAAAAAGTGATATAAAAACGAAACTGGAAGTGCTTCTGGACCAGCGTTGCACCAGCATTGTATATGTTTTCTGAAGTCGTCTATGCTCTATAAAGCAACAAGATGGCTAGTGTAAAGAACTTACGAAGTGGTCTATACAAAGGTTAAAATGGAACACACATTTTTGACAAAAACGTTATTTGGGGGAAACGCTGTGGAGAACCATTTCAGCGTCTGTATTTTAAGCGTATACGTTCTCGTAATTGTTAATTCAACAGGTGCTGATGCATTTTCTGGTTCCGAGGGTGTACTCATGTTTGTGACAAAAACTTGAATAGGTACCATTTAAATGTCCCTTTTCTTCGAACCATTTCCATTTAAACAAGGAGCCGAGTAAAACTGAGTTTTTCTCTCATCTTTTCAAAGCCAGATGAATTCTGTTTTTGCTTCATTATTCTATTTATTGGGAAATGTGTTGGCTGTTCCAGTGTACTGAAGAGGTTCGAATCTTCAAAGACAGACCTTGAAATTGAATGCTAGATGGAGTTTCTAGCATGAACAATGTTTAATTCTACAAAGAGAGGACGTAATAACATCGCTAACTACTTCCCTGTGAGAAACTGAAGGCCAAAAGAGTAACGAGTTAAAAGAATACAATTTAAAACATTTCTCTCGGATAAAAAATGTGCTGCGCAGACTAAAATGCCCACGTTTGCTTCTTTATTGTTGCGTCTTAAAAGACAATAGGGCTTGTGAAAACCAAACGTTTCTATGGTTTCTGCATGAGTTTTGTGTCAGGACTGGCAGAAGCTTTAAGAAACGAAAAATTGTTACTTTATTTTGAAAAGAAAAGAAAGTGAGTTTGGACTGTACTGTCACTTTAAAAACCCAGTCAGAGTTTTGTTCCGCTAACTCTGAAAACATTTTCTTGAACAATTAAATTCCCCATCCGACTTAATTACTGCTAGTCCTGTAGTAATACGGGGCTGATTTGAGAGAGATAATTAGGTGGGATATTGAGGAAGGCCTCTGGGGTCCTGGACCTTGTGAATCTTAGAATGAGAGAGACGGAGATATAGAGAAATAGATAGTTAGATGGAGATGGAGCGGGAGAGATAGAGAGATGCCATATTCTCAAATTATTCGGGGGGCGAGTGCTCCCAGGCAGCTTATTCAGCTAAGGCCCGGTAATTAAATTATAATTTAACCTGCTGACTCTAGAGCAGGAAGGCCCCGGTTGGGCCGGGGGTGTCAGATCACTGACAGGATTTATACTTAATGAAATAATAAAGCAACAGCCGCGCCACGACTGCTCACACAAGTCAGAATACGCTCAATGTTTACGGTCGTGTGTGTGCGAATATAAGTTCGTGTGTTTTTCTAACTATAACTGCAGGTGGCGGTTTTATTCTATTGTTTTATTCTTGCCTCGTGGCAGGTAATGTGTGCCTTCTTCCTCCGTCGAGGAGCGAGGGTGAGATTACAGAGAAGAGCCAATGTGAAGGAACATGACATTAGAAGAACCGTGAGAGGAAAAGAAACGTGCAGCGCCATTTCAAGGCATCCGTGGCGGAGGCTGGTAAAATGGACTCCCTCCTCGGTGCTAGCACTGGCTAACCCAGCCTCTGGCTCACCCAGCCTCTGGCTCATTAACCCCCCCCAAACGCCACACCGCCCTGCCCCGGTGCTGGCCTGTCTGACCGACGGCTCAAGTTAGCGGTCCCTTTGAGCACAGAGAAAGAAATGGCAAATGACTGGAGTGCAAATGACAGGTGCAGTTAAAATGGTGGGACACAGAGAGGCTGAGGGACACAGAGGCTGTACTGTAGTCAGATTAACTGATGCATTCCTTTCCTTTCACCACAGATAAATTGGAGAAAGAGTAAACATCTTTTTTGTTAATTTAAGGGATAGTCTACCCAAAAATGACAATTCTGTCATCATTTTCTCACCTGTATAGCCTACATTTATTTGTTCTGTTGAACACAAAGAAAGATATTTAAAAAAATGTCAGCTACTGACATTTCTGGGACATCATTGACTACCATAGTAGAAAAAACGGTGTAATTTTTTCGTTTAGTAAAGCATTTAGTAAAGCAAACAGTACTAGGGAAACTTTGACTGCCATTTACATTTTTCCTACTATGGTAATCAATGATGTCCCAGAAATGTCAGTTTCTAACATGTTTTCCCCAAATATCTATCAAATAGTGTTTTCTATTACTTATCAAAAAGTACTGTGATGGCACTGTGCAAAAGTGATGGCAATATTGTGGTAGTTTAATATCACTCAATTCATCCCTGATGAAAGTTTACCACGGTTTGAATATAGTAAAGGTGTAGTAAAAAAGTGTGTTTTGACTGGATTAATTACTATTACTTTTACTATAAATATCATAGTTAAACTATGGTTGCTGTATTAAGATCATGGTCAATCTATGGTGTGATAGTATAAAGGGACAGTTCACCAAAAAATGACAATTCTGTCATGATTTACTCGCCCTTCAGGTTGTTTTAAACCTGTATTAATAGTTCTGATGAACACAGAGAAAGATTTTGAGAAGAATGTTAGCAATTTTCAGTTCTGCGACATCATCCACTGCCATAGAAGAAAATAATATTGCATTTTTAACACAAAATGAGATATTTTGAAGAATTTAGGAAAACTGGAAATTACTAACATTATTCCAAACTTTCTCTGTGTTTATCTGAACAAAGCAATTTATACAAGTATGAAATCACATGTGGGTAAATAAATGATGACATCATTTTTCTTTTTTGGGTGAACAATCCCTTTAACTATGGTTACCGTAGTAACACCGTGGTTCATTTTCGGAAGGGGTTTATCATGAAGTGAGTCCGAAAATCTGAGACCATATAGAAAATATTATCATTTAAACATGAATAATTTAATGGTTATGGATTTTGAACTATTTAAAGAATAAATTTTTACATGTAATAATTTAAGTTGAATATTGTATTATATATTCATTTATTAGGTAAAATGAAGAATTCATACTAAATTGTTAAATGTAAATATTTCTTTGCATCTGTTCAAGTGGGTTTACAGTATGCTTCTTGATAAATAAAATCCCTCTGCTTTGGACGCCGCTGTACTGTACTTCAAAACCTGTCAATACCACTGTACTTTTTGTAAGGTTTGAATTCTTGTTTTGCATTTAAATACAGTTTGTATAGCGAGCTACAGATGAATAGGCAGCACTGAATTACAGAGTCTGTGTCCTTGTTTTCTGAATGTTTTCATGTTGTGGTGGCCACTTTGCTCGGCTGTGACTGTGATGTTGTGATTTTACCCTGTCTCTCTCCCCAGCAGCTGATTTGCATCACTCAGCTCACCCAATCTCTCCTCCGCCTTTTTATCTGTGTCTGCCCACCACCTTCAGTCCAGCCTCATGTATAAAGTAATCAGATTTTCCCAGCAGCTCCTGGATAGAGAGAGATGGATATGAGAGAAAGGACAGGAGGGAGGGGGAGAGATCGAGGGGACTTAATAGATCAATTTATGCTGCTCTGGAGAGGGATGGGGGTCTAGTCATTCCCTTCTTTTTAGTAATTTCCAGTTCTTTCTTCCTCCCTCCCTCCATCCATCCATCCATCCATCCTTCTTTCCTTAATTTCTTTCTTTCTATCTTATCTTCACTCTTCTTATTTTCCTCCATTAAGCTTTCTTCGACTTTCCCACTATCTTCTCTCTGAAAGTTTGTTGACGTGGCTTTCCTCAACAGGCTGCCTTTAAGCTCGGCACACATCGCCTGTTGTCTTTGTGTGATTTCATACGTGCAAATAAACAGCACGCATGATTGTGTTTGTGAGACGGGTACTTACTGCACACACACACGTTACATCAGGTGCATGTTTATGGCACCATTACTCTCAACTTCACAGCCCGATATATATTTCCACGAGAAGGTGAACAGTGCTGTTATAATAAAACGCCACCCCCTGTGCTCATTATCCACAGCCTGCCTTTAATGTCGGGCCTATCTGATGATTATTAAAAGGATTATCAATGCCGGCGTTATAATTAGCCGTAATGGAAGGCAAGCGCTTGCCCCTGCCATAGTAATTATTGATGCAGATCAGAAGGGATTAAACTTCATAATGTAGAGATCGCTCTGAGGCGATGTGACGCGTTGCTTTCTGATCTTTTGAAATGTGCTGAGGAATACAGCCTCTTTGTCTTTATCTCCACTTGACTATTTGAGCTCGGAAGATTTCAGCAGGCAGACAGCTTGTGTTCAGGCCTGCGACAAGCACGGCAAACCACTCACCGCCGGGCCCTTTCTCATCAGAGAGAATACTTGAATGGCAAATTACTTTACGCTCAGAAACGTTCTGCCAGCCTATCGAAGAAGACATTTTCACAGAATTGCCATTTTCTTGGCTATATTAGTAAAAAAGCAGCTTTATTCGTGTTTTCGTATTACTTTTTCGGCTGTTATTAAGAAAGATAGATTTAGTCAGACACACTGCTGTTTATTCATTTTAAAGCATTATACTACACAAATGGATATTCCACCCTTGACATGAAAATTCATCAAAATCATCATTTCCAATCATCAGTTCCAAACCTGTAAACATTTATTTTTCTGTTGAACACGAAGATAGATATTTGGAAAATGTCATCAACTTTTCGGGGACATCTTTGACTACCATAGTAGAAAAAAGTTATTTTAAAGTATATATTTTTTTGGGTTGAACATAAAATAAGATATGGTAAAGAATGTAGGTTGTAGGGCACATTTGACTACCATTTAAATTTCCCTACTAGTCGATGACGGGGTTAATGAGCCAGAGGCTGGGTGAGCCAGAGGCTGGGTTAGCCAGTGCTATCACCGAGGAGGGAGTCCATCTTACCAGCCTCCGCCACGGATGCCTTGAAATGGCGCTGCACGTTTCTTTTCCTCTCACGGTTCTTCTAATGTCATGTTCCTTCACATTGGCTCTTCTCTGTAATCTCACCCTCGCTCCTCGAGGACGAAGGCACACATTACCTGCCACGAGGCAAGAATGAAACACACAACAAATTGAAATGGGAGCTCAACCAAAAACTAATCAAATGTTTAATATTCAATATACTGAATTCTTTTGCAAACCTATTCTGCAAAACATGGCCAATGTTTCTTTCCTACTGTATATGCACCTTTGCCAAAATAGATTCAAAAACAGATCCAAAAAATGATCAAAAGTGTGATGTATCGTCTTTAAAACCCTATGAAATCAGTTAAACATAACTGATACATTTTCTTATAAGCATTCCCAGTTCTAGATGGAACAAGTGTGCAAACCTTTGGACTTGATGACTGGTTGACCCCTTTTTTGGCAGAAATAGCCTGCAGAGCGGTCCGGAGGAATTTTGCACCATTCCTGTTTACTAAACAGTTCATATTTCTACTGTGTGGTGTGAATTTCTCTCTTGAGGTCATGCCAAAGGTCTGGACACCAGAAGGCTTATCCAAGACTTCACCTATTTTACCCCTGCGACTGTATTTTATCAAAAAAAGTGTGAATCTTTTTTAAACTATTGAATTCCTGTGCCGTGCACTTGTGCACTTGTGCGAAACTTCCCGCCCCTGAAATCTAGTGTCAAGAATCTCACAGTAGTTTTACAATCAACAACATGGCCTCTCTTCTCCGTGGCCTCTTGACTGACGGGATAAGTATTTGTAGATGTTGGTCAAGCGAACCTTATTTAAAACAGTTGAGGGCACTCTGAAGCGTCTGTTCCTATCAGAGGTGCACTCTAGGCCTCGCCTGTGTTATTCATGCAATATTTAGATGGCGTATCCAATTGAAGTGCTCCTGTGGAGGCCCTCGTGCATGCGTGTGTCTATGAGGTATGGTGAGGCTGTATATCTCTGATCTGATTTCTTTCACGTCAGAGTGATGGACGCCGGGCATCTCGCCCTCTCTGCACACTCTCAGACTGATGGTGGCACATTAAGTGTATTCGCAGGCAGTCCATCTCTGTTGCAGGTGGGTCAGTACTGTTACACGATACCTGTTGAGCTCTGTGGCTTTGTGTTAAAGCCAGAGTTTTAGAAATATGGTCCCTGTCAAGCTCAGGACTCGCACGTTATTCATTTTGGCTCGTCTTTTTGTACCCTTGCTAAAAAACTTGACAGGGTGAACTTGACAGGGTGGAGCATTGAGAGTTGGCTTACATGATCAATTCGAAAGTCTTTTGGATATTTAGATAAAAGCATCTGGCAAATGCATGAATCTCATATAAATGTATTGCGATTTGAAATAAAGAAAGAAAATAAATATTTATTTTTTGAATTGCCAGTTAGATTTCGGCTGTTAGTGTGGAGTACCCTATTGACATGCATTCACTTTATTGTAATGTTTTGATGAAACAAATATAATATCCGTCTTTAGAAAATAGTGATTTTAATATGTTATTCAATATGTTGAACCAGCTGTGTCATTTTAAGTGGATTTTCCAGGTATGTTTTGTAACAAACGCAACCAATAAACTCGAAGTGATAATGTTAGATTACGGATTTCTAGAAACATTACATTTTCACATAGGGCTTTATTGATTGTGCCCCATTTGTTGAATGCATATGATTAACTGGTACATGTTGCACAAATAAGGATGTCCATAATTTGTTTATGGATATATTTTCCTCCATTTGCGTCATGGGAAGACAGACGTACATTTATTATACATGCTACAGTTGCGCCTAGGTGTCATTCTCGGTTATTTCACAAGCACAATAATTAGCTCAACATTCGTTCCATCTTCCCGTTGATTTATGTCAATACGTTGAGACGAAGTGAATATTCTCGTTTCTGTTCCATCAGTGGCAGCTATTCTGAGGTTTAGTGGCACCTTTTCCCCTTTCAGTGCTCATCTGAATAACATAAGGCTGAGTGTGGTTGGAAAAGAGTGGAACAACGCTCAAAAATAACCCACTTTTCCCAAACATGGTTTCATATTCTGTAATTTTGTTCCTTTTTGTTTGTACTGGATGTTGTGGGAATGCATACTATGCATATTTGTCTTCTCTCTCTGTATGTATGTGTGTGTATCCTTATCTGTATTTCTTTTGCTTACTCCACTATTGTTTTTAAAGACCCCCTCCCTTCATTCATTCAAAGCTGACGCTTGTTTTTGACAGGCTTCGGTCTTCTGTCAGCCCAGCTGCGACGTGTTTCTGTTGCTTTGCGCTGCTGAAAAACAAAGCTGGTGCTTGCTAAACAAACTCCTGTTTTTCTGCTTACTTGCTTGCAGAATGTTGTGTATTTGGCGGCATGCTTGATATCACACAGATTCCCAGTAGTCACCATTCGCTGATGTTGGGCTGGTACTGATTCTACCCCTCTGTGCCACTAGAAGCCGTTTTAAAGATGAGAGAGACAACACATGCACCTCCTGGCAAAATTTGAGCGTGTGTTTGTGTTCCACATTGTGGTGTGTCCGTCAATACTAAGATGTTTCCTGGGAGCAAAAACACCTGTTAGGGCAGCAGCTTTCAACTTTTTCGCTCGAAAAAATCTATCTTTGCTTTAAAAACGCTTTTAAAATAAAGTTTATTTCCCCTGGAAATTTTCTAGGAGCCCATCTGCATCTCTTTCGTCCTCATGTACTAAATACATACATATAAATAAAGATGCTTCAAACGGTTCTTCGATGCCATAGAAGTATAATTTGGTCTTAATGGTTCCAAAAAGAACCTTCAGCATACAAATAGCGTTTAACATCCAGAGAACCTTTCTGTTTCACAAAAGGTTCTTTGTGGTGAAAAAAGGTTCTTCAGATTTAAAAAGTAATAAAGAGATGTTTCTTTAAAGAACCTTTTACAGAATGTTTCTTTGTGGAACCAACCATGGTTCTTCTATGGCAGTGGTTCCCAAATGGGGGTATGCAGGGGTACTGCAGGGGGTACGTGAGAGAAACTGAAATTTAGGAATAAATAATGAAAATCAGTAAGTCAATAAATTATGATAGTAGTATTGTTATATGAAATTAGGACTACACAAATATGCATAAAAAATGTATTCATTCATTTAAAACCCATTTCAATTTATAAGAATTATTTTTTGAGCCCGGACCCGGAATCAGGAGTAGTGTCTGGGCGCTAAATAATGTAAGTTAGGAGAGGTTGTGGTTAAATGTAAAAAAAAATGATTTACATAGTTGCGTAAAGCTACATACAGAAATGTTTATAAGCAATACACCTACTTGGGGGCATCAGATATAATAACTGTCTGACTCTCATTTCTCTGTACTTTAATGCAAAATGTTGCGGTCTGGTCAAGGGGTACTTGGCTTGAAAAAATCATAAAAAGGGGTACTTAAAGTAATAAAGCAATAAGCAATAAAGTTTAAGAACCACTGTACTATGGTATCGCTGTGAAGAACCTTTTATGCACCTTTATTTTTGAGAATGTGTGTGGTCACCAAGGTAAAGAATCTCCACATTCCCAGGTCCACATCACCACCAAATTTTAAGCAGAATCGGTTCACTGATGACCCTGCTCATTTGCTGTAAATGCCTGGAATGTTAGGAATTCTTCACATGAGACGTCTGTTGTCTGTTGCGAGCAGGCTATTATGATAAGCAGACATAATGGCTGTTGTAATTTTTCATCAAACCGTTCCAATATAGCCGCAAAAAAACAGTCAACGGGCGGCTTATGAGGCCGGTCACGCAAAGCAGATGCACCATAATGATGCTTTCATAATAACTTAAAAGCGCTAAAGAGAATGGTCTCATTTCCCCCGTGCGTTTTTCTTTTCTAAGTGATAGGCTATTGTACGGAAAGAGCTCTCTCTCCAGCTCCCAAACATAACTTATTTAGAAATAAAGCCAAATGGCATTAATAACCCGTTAAGAGGAATGGAAATTTGTCTTGGAAATGTTTGAAGGATCGCTGCCAAGTGAGCTGGGAATTAAAATGGCCTCTAGTGAAGCACCATAGGATGTAGATGGAAAGGAGAAGAATATTTCAAATGAGAATAATATCATCATTGAACAATTTTCAACCCTATAAGGCCATAACACCCACTCCCTCCAACACACACACACACACACAGATCCCTTCCCAGGCCTTCAAATGACACAATATAAATGCTCCGTCCCTCACGCCCAGCCGATGATGTCTGATATTCCATCCTTGTCATTTTATTAAAGATTTAAACAGTTTTGCATCTCAAACAAATACACGCCGGGCAATTTCCCTGACACCAGAAGCCTCTCCCTCCACCACACCACTTGAAGGGGGGGGGGGGGGGGGGGCTCTCCGCTATATTATATTTCCAAGTGTGTATTTAATAAATGTAAAGAATACATTATTTTATATTATCAGCGCTAAAGGGCCCCAGTGTTGGATTTAGAGGAATATGACTCCTGTCACATGAATAGGAAGATTGGAATAAAAAGGATGCTGTGATGAGCAGGAAAAGCTGAATTTCATGACATTACCATTATGAGTCCTGTGACTATTAACATGAGCTGAAGGCCGGGCTGTTCTTCACAATGTGATCTCTCCTTATTAGTATTAATAATAATGAGAATATTCTGCTTTAATATATCTGTATGTTCAGGCTCATATTAACTGCTTTTGTGCAGGAATGAAAGGATGACTTCTAATGACATCCTCGCATTTATTTCCCTGCCTTTCATCACCAGTCTTTCGGCGACGACTTTATCGCCCTCGTCTTTTTGTCATTGTTTTATCAGCAGCGTTTTCATCTCTCTGTTTTCTTCTCTCTCAATCTGTCGCTCTCGGTTCCCTGTAAATCGATTATGTTTGTGACACGAGTTCCTGCGTTTGCTAGATAATTTTATTTATTTATGAATGCATTATTTTTAGGGCTGAATGCACTCATTTAGTTCAATTAAATGTTAATTTTTGATGCGTCAGCACACACTGTAGGCAAAAGTTGCACAGAATTCAAAAACAAGTGTGGAATAAAATCTTAATTCTTCAGCCATTTTTTATTTCCATTTGAAATTTAATGCGCCAGAATAGTTTGTTATTTTGAACATTTTAATTTAAATATTTTTTGCATTTTTAATAAATCCTCATGTATATATGAATGCAATGTTAAAAAAAATGATTGACAGCCCTTTTTTGGATCAGCCCATAATCATACTTGTTTTCCTTCACCCCAACCACCCCGTAATTCCCAACCGGGCCCTGAGAGTCATGTGCTCGGATGGCATTATCAATATCCGTGTCACCAGTCTGACACTGCCAATGCCGTATCAATAAACATTTTACAAAGTCCGATTTTACTCCTCCTGAATTATTAATCGAGTGCGATAAGGGTCTATATTTTGTCGAAACCCAATCCTAAGTGATGGATCTAGTTGCGTGTATGTTTGTCTTGGATCTTTAAAAGCAACATCAAGAAGGGCAAGAGAGCAGGAATCGAGCGCTTTGGCCTGCTCTGCGCAGTTGTGTGTCCACGAGGAAAGCTGGCTGTGCCCAAATGATGGTGGAAGGCTGTCAGACCCAGTGACTCCCCAAACTGGCAGTGACACCTTTGGTTTGCCGATCCTCTGCTCTGCTTCTGTCTCAAACTCAAAGACCTGTCGCCCTATTGCAGGCTTCAGGCTGCTACTCCGCTCGGCACTCTAGAACGTGCCATCCACAATGAATGATCCTGTCAACCTGAGCACTGCTCCTTTGTCAAGCCATGCTGCAGTCAGACAAACACGGAGGTCACAGCAGAGAAACAGATACTGAATTTTTAATACCGAGACAGCTGCACCTTTAAGAATAGCCTGGCACAGGTCAGGGGATTGTTGTTTTATATAAATAGTGATATACAATTAAGCGGTGGGCAAAAAACTTCATGAGGACCTTGCAGCTGCATTGCGAATGTGACTAGCGACATTGTTCTCAAAACTTCAGCCTGTCCCAGATAGTTCAGAGTTGTAGTGAGAACACTTAGCAGATAGGCCATGATTGCAGAAGATGCGCTTTTGTTCGAGTAAATCGAGGATGATCTAAGTGTAGCAAAAACAGTTGAATACATTAGCTGTGAATGCCAGAGGGGGCTGCTTTTCAGGACCGCTTAAGTGCTACTGTTGCAAACCCAATCACTTTGGCACTCTTGGAGGGCCGCTGTGGCAGTCTTGAGACTAGCATTCAGTCAACAGTTTTGGAATATCTTCTCATCCTTTTGAACACTGCAGATAATGCTTCATTCTGTTTGCTCCAATTTAGGTCTGAAACTTTTTTAATGCTTATTTTGGAAAGTAGCATGGAGTCATAAAAGCACGTGACATGATGAATGACAAGTATTATTAAATGATGCATAAAGTATGCAATTTGGATTAAATGCTAAATTTCATACATTAAATTAGTCGGTAAGTGTTATGAGAGCTCATTCATTTGCTAGTGTTTATTACAAAAATATTGATCTCTGACCTTATAGTCAAAGTTGTTATGAAGATAAAAAAAAAATGTATGTACAATTATTTTATCCAAAGGTACATCATTTTGAAAAGATAAATTTCTGTTTCGGTTTTGTTCTGTTGTATTTAACCAATGAATGCACATAACATATTATTTCCTTTCTTTAAACTTTCTTTCTTTTTTAATAATAATAAAAAAAGTTTCCGGTGTTTCATATAGTGTTACAAAATAAAAGCGCAATTTTGTCATCTTGCCGTTGCTACGTATTATGAAATATTTTCCTAAACAATGACAACAATTACGGCAGTTATGCGCGACGGCGGCGTTCTTTGCAACATAAAATAAGTAGCTTGTTCTCAAAAGCCGTTGATTTGATGTGGATTTGAAAGCTGAGTGATTGTGGGGAAAACATACAATTTTCGCAAGCTTTGAGGATCTTACAGGCAGGAAAAAGGACAAAAGGGTCCAACGCCCTGCCAACAATTGGGCAATAACGAGTCAAGTAGTTGTTACGAAGGCTTACTCATCCTCTTTATGTTTGAAACACCAGTGAAGAGCCCATCATAAAGTTCCCATCACGAGCGTGTGTGTATGTGCAATGTTTGGCAGCAGAGGCAGCTACTGTTCATTAGCACTGCTAGAATGCCTTGAGGCATGTTGTGGAGGGGAGGCTGAGTTTGGAGGGGGGTTTGGGGGGGTGCGGTTTGTATGGAAATTGACCAGTCTGCTGTAACTGTTCGCCTGGCGCAAGCCTTTGAAGTGGTGCTGTTCAACACTGCGGCTGCCTTTGTTCTTGGTAATTGCCTAAATGATCTCCGTGGAGTGCGGGGCCACGCAACAACCGAACTAATCCAGGGCCAGCCCAATAATTTGACAGAGTGCCCTCATCTCATCAACTCAACCCCCCCCCCCCCCCGCACACACACGCACACAAATACCCCACTAACCAGCATTTTATACAGTGTATTAATAAACCCATCTTAGAGGAGGGGGGTTTGTTGTGTGTTTGTTGTTTGAATGAGTGGCTCCTGTGTGTCAAGGCATTCTACACACACGCCAAGCCCCCCCACCGGCTTTTCTCTGGCCATTGATATGGAAATGAGCCCAAGCTCCATTTGCAAATCAGGGTGGAATAATTAGTCCGGAGCACTTAGCAACAACAACAATAATACATGCCTCTGATCCGGGCTGAGCTGCCCTCTCTTTGTCGTTTAACCTGCCGCTGGCAATCGGACAAGCCCCGCCATGATGGTGCCCCCCAGAGGGAAGTCGGGGGCATGTAGGAGTACACTGCAGGAGCAACGCTGGAGAACAGGCAGGGTACGGGAGGCCAAGAAGCAAAGCCTTGAGCGGAATCAGACCTGGCCCACAGCCTGATGCCCAGGGCCCACGCTGAGGTCAATTTCAGAGCGCCGCTCTCACTTTCTCACTGTCATACACACACATGCATACAAACACAAGCACTAGGGTGGGCCAGGGGGCCGCATGCTTTGCAGCAGCTAGGCTAATGCCTGCGCAAGTCACTCTTACGTACCGCATGAAGAGACAGACTGTATTTATCATACGGCACAATCTTTCAGACGTAGAAAGCGATATTGAGGATATTTATTCTGAAAGGAAGGGAGGGAGGCTCAGACTGCATACCGAGTTTATCAATGATATCAATGACTTGCAGCAGGGAGATCATTAAAACCCATATACATGCTGGACGGAGGTGGCACATTGGGTTCGAGAGGAAGTCTGTCATAGTGTAATGAAGAAAGCCCCCCCTCCTTCCCTGTCCTGGGACAGGAGCAGTTGAGAGATATCAGGTAGACCAAGGTCCCATATAAAAGCGGCCCCTATGAATTATAAATCATAGGCCACCAGAGCCACAGCCTGTGGGATGCTGAGGGGGTGAAATGGCACATGTTCCCGGAACAAAGGACAGCCACGGGAGGGGTTAGGTTAGGGCTGGGCGGGGGTGCGGGATGATGGGGTGTCATACGGCAAAGAATGATGAAGGACAGTACATTTAATATGTTTTTGTGTGTCTGTGAGTGTGTTGGATGCAGGTTGTGTTTGTTCATGAGCGGACTTCTGCAGTCTTGTTGAAAGAGATGCAACATGATAAGTGAACACATAAGTAAGGATTGCAACTAAATTAAGAAATTATAATGTGACTGTAACTAAGTATGTTGTGCTACAAATCACAGTTAGCTTCACTTGAAGACAACAATGTAAGGCACCTAACAGTTCCAAGAATCCGTTATAGCACATGAGGTGAAGAAAGTGTAAAAAGCATATATAGACAGAACTAAATTAATACATTCTTTGTTATTAAAGCACTTTTTAATTAAAATATATTATTAAGTCAGTATTTGTATGCGTTATGTATTTGTATAGTTAGATTATTTATCAAGTACTGTTTGGATCATGAAGTTACCCAATAGCTGGTAACTTTGTATTAGCACCTATTGTATTATTGCTCCTGTATGATATATCGCTTATTCTCCCCTGAACTCTCTGTAAGTCGCTTTGGATAAAGCGACTGCTAAATGAGGTAAATGTAATTGTAAATTGCTGTCTATGAAGAACATATCCTAGGTAAACAAACCATGTTTGTACTTAATTTACTTAAATCTACTTTTTTATTACTGCTGTTCATGGTGTCTCAATATAGCACGATTGAGTATGCTTATATCTCCTTATGTTTATCTTAAAAGGTACTTAAGACATATTTTTTGTACAACCTAAGTGCAAAAAAAGAGGAGCACTTTAAATACGCTTAACTGTATTTTAGTGCACTTGTTTCACCTGAGGTTACAAAGCATTCACGTTTGAGGGTATTTGACTCATGTAGGCAAATCGTTATTTCTGGAAAACAGCTAGGAAGTAAAGAAGTCCTGACTTTGTACAGTCTAAATACAGACAATACACTTTCTGTATAAAAATCATATCCTTGTGGTTTTCTTACCCTAAAACAAGTCTTAGAAAAAGCAATGGATACATACTTAAAACACCTATATAACATCTTTAAAGCTTAAATGTAACAAAAAAAATATTTGATTCAACCATGAATGGATATCTCAGAATCTAAAGAAATCATCCTGTAACAGTTTATCCTTTAAAAATAAAGCCCTGTTATTTCAGACTCACTAATGTGGCAGAAATATGTTGCCTCGCCCGTGCAGCGTCTCTACGGTGAGGAATTTCCGCAAGTCTCTGGAGTGTATGTTCGTGAATCTCTGCTGCAGTCCCGTCGACATGGAGGCTGAGGGCGTGTCCATGCGTGAGCCGTGTCGGTGGTGCTACCCAGCAGCCCTGTCTGGTCGGGGGCCCCCGGTCCCGGCTATTGGCCAGCAGGGGCCTGGCTTTGGCCCAGTTAGAAGCGTGTGCATGGAAATATAGTTTTTTGGGGTCCGTGCTGATGAAAGCTTGATTGATGGGGTGTCAGGCGGTCTGTGATGGATTAAATTGTGTGTGCAGACGTCTGTGGACCCGGCCTGTTGCCGCTTTTCCTGCGAGCCACTGCCGCGGCAGCTTTAAGAAAATTTGATTTTCGCAGCTCAGAAACAAACCGCAGCCCCTTTCTCTCCGCTGCCTGACTTCCATTTAGTTTGAGAGAGCACAAGTGATTCTTTATTGGATGAAAACTGCACTGGATTGGATAAAGTGTTAGAGCGCTGAGCCATCTATCACCATCAGCACCCGGCTCCCGTAACGTCTTAAAAGAAAAGAATGAAAGCCGAAAAAAAGTGAAAAGAGAAGAGTCCTGAAAAATAGACAGCCATAGGATGTTAGAGATTTGAAAATTAACTGTGGAGTAAAGGAATATATTTCTGTGTATCCTCTTTTCCTATGTTAAGCCTGTTGCCTCGGTCAAATGATGTCAAGTCATTTCTCTACAGAGTTTAAACCCTGAACGGGAGGCACGTTAGACCAAATGTTGCTGTCTTCAATGGAGCGTTTGGTTCAGGTTTGAGAAGATGTGACAGGCGGTAGTGGATGTTTTTGTAACCATCTAGGCCAGTTTTCTTTAAAGCTCAACTTTACAGTAAAACCACCTAAATGGCGCTGGTTGTTTTGCTTTTGTTTGACCAGGGGAACCGGTCATTTGGTCCAAACTTGAATGCAAAACCTTTATAGTGCTAGTGCAAGTTCTCTTTGTTTACAACAGTTTCAGGAGTTTTAAACGTGCTATTAAAACGTTCTATAAACGTGCTATATACGTGCAAAATTGAATTTGGCAATTTGCAAATCATTTTTAAAGTGTAAAATAAAAGCAGGCGTACACTGGAGTTAAATAATATATTTTCCAAATTAAATCAAATAAGTCTTATAAAAATATTAGGTTATATGCAAATATATGGTTTATTTATCATACAGATATATATCAGTGGTTCTAAAACTGGGGGCCACGGATTTTGTGACATTTCATGAATTATAGATATGTATCATAAATTGTTTGCAATCAAAATCAGAAACATATGCCATCAACCAAAAGAAGTGATGTTCCAGCATTGTTTAACTAAATATGTTTTTGGTATAATTAAAATTCTAAGTTTAAGCTTCTAAGTCTTTATTTAGGGGGCCACAAAGCGATACACTTTACACATTTCCTTAAGGCGGGTTTTTACTTCTGTATCAAACCTACACCGTAGCCTCTACACTGTTGGCAATCGGTTTTTGTTTATACTAGTTGTTGTCTTCGTCGACAGGCAATGACCATAGGCATTAGTGTCCACGAACGTGTTGCTTGTGTAACCAAGACAAGAGCCGAATAATAGCCAGCTCGTTTGAGAAGCATTAGCAGTGATAGCGTTCAAACAGACCAATCACAGCGCTTGCGGTCTGCGTAGGGTCCGCGTTGAGTTGATGCGCTGTTACATTTTTGGAGAGTAGCGCATCAGGCTACGTTGTAGAGTATGTGGCTACAGCGAAGGCCCTATGCACGAGTATAAACTGAGCTTAATGGTGGTTTCACAAGGTAAGCGGCAGTCATGTGTGTCCAGATCATTTTCAAAAGGAAACATGCTGTAAGCGGGAAAACGCGTGCTGCTTTGTTGGTGGAGCTGAGGCGGCGCGCAACCCATGCTCGTGCATCCAATATCCCGCAACTTCCACGTGCACGGCTCTTTGCGGCATGCGCAGTTGAAGACAATAATATTTGGTCTTGTGGTGAATGGCAGCAGCAGCCACATCGGCTTACGGTGTATTTCCACTACAGCGGAGCGTGCCGCTGGCAACGCTGAAACGCATTTGTGTAGTTTCGCCAGGTTGCTTTATTAAAACTTTAACATGTTTGATATTAAATCATCCTGCTTATCAAGTCTGGGTTTAAGGGGCCGATACAGAACCGGTTTTCTCTATTTCAGCAGTGGAAGTGCGGAGCGGTTCCAGTCGTGCACCAGCACCCTGTCGGTGATAAAGAGGACACCTGAGTCGTTGTTTCCTCAGGTGTGGGTGGGTAGAACTCCAGGAGCAGCCCTGCCTCTTGTCCTTCAAACAAACCAATTAGCCTGTGATGTTTGTTTGCTCAGATCTGGCCATCTCACAGCCATCCATTTTTAAACAGAAGGCCTGTTTGTCCCTCCCTTCGCCCATTAGTGCTGTGCTCTGAAGAGCAAATGGCCTTGAATTTAGCTCTGGGCGATACCGCTGATGCACAGGGCACATCCATAAACACACACACATGGAGTGAAGTTCTAAAGGGAGGAAGGCAACGAAAGAATTATTTAAAAGCGGCTAACTCCTATGTATTTCATTTCGGCATTCATAATTCATTTCAAAACGAACCACAGATGATGTAAAGCTGTTTGGCACGGCCACTTTACCGAACCTTCTGCCTTGAAACATCTCTGTGGCTTCAGTGTCTTGTGGTCATGTAAACACGGCAGTCTCTATCCAGTCTGAATATATCATGCTGGGACCCGAACAGCACTTATCGGCCAGCTCTGAGATCTATAATGAGCCAGGGGTCCACCTAACCTCTGCAGAAATATTTTATTAAGATTGTTTAAACACACAACAAGCAGTCCGACATGTAGGGAACACATCTCAGGGACACTGACTCATGTCATGGATATCAATGGCATTGTTTGGCATACTGTAAGTAATAGTGGAGAACGACACTGTAGGTTTCGTACAGTATGTAGGGCCATACCAGAAAAGCCACAAGAGGGAACGAATCCTGAACTTTAAATAAAATGTTATTTTTTCATAGATTGCCTTAAGAATACAAAGTTACTATCTGTCTTGTTAATTCTGTGTACCTTGAAATCATTCTGATATCTGTGATATATTCAATAAACAGAATAGGATATGCATCTTTCTTGACCTTTTGTCTTTGTAATAATACCACAGTATTTTTTAAATTAACATGCATGTATTTTTTGCCATGCATTGTACTTTGCATTTTGCCTTCTTTCCATGCTTGATCGGAGGTTTCTGTACAGAAATGGATGGATCATCCCAGGTTTTGTGAAAAGACGAGAACGTGAATGAGGGATCCCCTGACTAAAATGGTTCAGTCCAATTTTCTGCAGTGGCAGCACAAAGGTGGAGTCATAGATCGTGGCAACGAGTTACTGCAAGCATTATTTAACCTGACTCAAATCAGATAATCATACTATTGATAAACACAGTTTTAGCTGTGTTGTGTGTTTATTTAAAAAACAATTAAAATACATGTATTTTACATAAATGAAATGCATTTATGAAATTTTTAATATGTGTGGTGAACTACATTGCTGCCATATTTATAAATTTAACAGTCACGATTTTAAAGATTGTACAGTAAATTCTGTATCTAGATACATTTTAACCAGAAATCCTTTACATATCTAAAACAAAACAATTGAAATTGTATTGTTTTTTGTTTTAAGTATGAATTCCTCTACTGTAATATAAAAGGAAATACACATTTAAAAAGGTTAAATGGAGTTAAAAGAGGCCTTGCTGGCCACATTATTCTCTTTGACTGTTGATTTATCTTTTTTTACTCTGATCCATAAGTTTTGCTCTCTTTATCAGTTCTAGTCGGACAAATACATCATTAGATTTGTGAGCTAGTTTTTACCTGCTTAACCAAAGAACCAGATGATGCCTATGAAGTTAGGTCCAAACGTTCTTTGATACAGCAAAGACAATCATTAAAGTGTTGCTCGAGCCATCAGCGAAGAATCCCACAATTCTCTGCCTTACACCTGACCAAGATAATAGCAGTTACATCCCTAATGCACCGTTTTTTTTAATAAGTTGGAAAATTGATAAGACCTTCCAACAAAGGGAAACAGCGAGCGGCTGCCATGACAGTAATAATAAAAGCTAAAGAAAAGACTATTCTCTTTCTTTGGCTTTTAAGTTGCCAGCATCCAGAGACTGAAGCAAACTAGTTGAAGAAGAAAATCATTACACACCTGTTTCATCTGCCTCTGTATAGAAACAGTGGGGCTGATTAAAGGTGACTAAAATTTCAAACCCACCGGGGCAGTGGCTGCCTCTCTCTCCACCAACTTTTATTTTTAATGGAATATCCGCCCTGAGCTCCTTTACTCAGGAACAGAGGAATATAAATGTTTTAAAAAATCCCCCCCCCCCCCGAAAAGGGAGAAAAGGGGAATGGAAGAAGGGAAGAACAGATAATCGGAGAAAGATTTTAATCTTAATAATTCATCAACTTTTCCTTCAGCCCTGTACGGTCTGTTCTGAATGCTGCTCGGTGAAGACACACGGTTTACGTTTGCATGTATGTTTTTTTAAGGCTGAGAGCAAGGTAAATGCAGTTTGCAGGCCGCAGTGAAGATGGCCGTCTGATAAGGGCAGTGGCGACCCAAACGGTCATAAACAAGGTTAGCATGGCTAGGGAGGCCCTTGAGAGCAAGAGGCCCGGGAACCACGGCAGATTGCATGACGATTGTGCATCTATGGCTGAGAAAGAGATTTATTCTGTGTGCGTGTAATTGAGTATATTGCATACTCGGTGACTGCTCACGCTAAGCTTTTTATGTGTTAGTGTAACTGTGGTTGGCATGTTTCTTAAATGTTATCATAGAGCTTCCTGTTGCTTCTCATGGATAACATCTGCTCACGGCTGAAACGGGCATACGTGATTACTGTAATTGGCAGAAGGTATCACTCGCTTTCTCACAGAGATCGATGAGAACCTTCTACCTTCTCAATCTGACCCATCTTTCAGAGCGGGTAAACCCCCACGCTGAGCACTAAATGTCAAAGTTAAGTAGAACGGCAGCTTTTCCTTTTTTGTATTTAATTGGAATATTTGACCCGCTCTTGCTCTGAGAAGTATATTTCGGGGTGCGATGAAGATAGAGGAAGAGAAGTTCAAAGAGAATGAGTGAGAGATCTGGGAGTGTGAAGATGGAGTATTAAGCAGAAAGGAGGTGAATGTGAGAGACTGAAGCGGTACATAATGCGATCAGGATTTTTGGAAACATCTTTTTCTGCAGGGAGGCAGTCAGTCCACCACAGTGTTGGTTTCAGTATGGACCTCGTCCCAAAGGGTGCGCTTGCCAGAGATTTTTTAAGGAGATAAACCCCTCATATGTTTCCGAATTTAAATGAATCTAATAGATTGCAATGCTTTATATTCTCACTGTCAGGCAGAAACATGCCAAATGTTTGGTTTTCATAAAATAGATTTGCTATTGGTCATCCTTCAATTTTGTCTGTGGGTTTGACAAGTATTGAACTAATAAAATGTTTAAATACTTTGCCAGTTTGACAATACAGCGTGTAGTTATTTAAAAATACAATGTTTCATGAAAAGTACTGATTTTGGAGAAGTTTCTGCCCGACAGCGACTATATGGTGGTTGTGAAACGAATTTTTTTTAACAGAGGCATACACTGTTTTACAGTTGGGTCAGCCTAGTTTTTTGTGTGATTTCATAAATAACCATTTAAGCATTTTAATAATATTTATTGGTGATTTGAAATGTGTAATGTTGACAAACGTTTTTAGTATAAGCACTTTGATTTAGAAATTTTTATAGGAGACATGAAGAGGCAGTTATGACGGGGCAATGATTTTAGAGACTTGAGACTTGGTCTCTTGGTCCTGGACTGCTCCATCAGGTCATCTGTCCCGCAGGACAGCCGTTCGGGCTGTTTGTTTTGAGATTATGGTTCAACAAAGGTGTGAGGGATCTTCCCCCTGCTGTTCTCCTTTCCATCTGCACTACTGGGAGTCAAGTTCAGCCACGGGGTCTGGCCTGTCTGGGTGTCGCGGACATATGGGTACATTTGCATACAGGGGTCAACAGACCTGGGCCATCTCAACTTGGCGAAACCTAATGTAGCCTGTCCCCAATCTGAGGAGGCGAATGGAGCATGATTTATATAGAAATGCGATTTCTCAACCAGGGCCAAGCAGGACGGCCGATCCCTTTATGCGTGTTTCATGCAATGCAAATCAATTTTCACATCAATGTGCCAGCGGAAAACCCAAAATGTTTGGAGGTTATTTCGTGTACTCGAGTGGTAGGCGTGCTCATGGGGAAATGAGCGACACGTATATCAGAGAGAGCAGTTAAAACTCTCTATTTTTTTCTTCCATTTTATGCACAATCCAGTCCAAACTGTTTTCAAAAGTACCTACGCAGCTGTCAACATGAATCATTGAAAGGAATATCAAATCACAAATATTGCAAAACTTTGGCCCTCTGGTTAGGATTGTTGTGCTTAAGCGGTGCAAATGTATTGTTTTGGTGTATGTGACATAGCTGATGGCTATCAGCGTCTGATTGCGTCACAGTCTGGGCTTTATTGTCTTTTGTTTGGCTGGCTGGCCTTCGCTCTGCTCTGTGCAAGACTTTTGACCCTGTTTTTATGTGCCTGTCCAATTCCAGCTGCCCCACTGCGTCCAGCATGCATTAGAATACACAGCAGATGCTGTGGGGAAACCGTGAATGAATGCTAATGGTATTCTTCTTGGCTTCAAAATCATTTTCGCAGTCCCAAAAAACATTTTTGAAATGTTATGAGCCCCAAAACCAAGAAGATGAATGAGCCCTTCAATTTATATACTTCATCTGTAAAGTGTAAATGCAGCACGTCATTTTGAGTTTATTCCCAAAATATGCTATTTTATATAGGCTACATATATACGGTTCATATATACTGTATATACAGTATAGATCTTTTTTTACATTTGTATTATTTTTATGATTGTCCAACGTCACTGCAGAGCCTGTGTGTTAGACATAAAGAGAGAGAGTGAGAGAGAGAGAGTGAGAGAGGAGAGAGCCTATGACCAATCTCACATGGATCTATCATAGTGTCACAATGGCAAACCTCTGACTCCCCCCCACTCCTTTTCTCCCTCTCTATTCTCCATCTCTCTAGCTTGCTCTCCTCCTCTTCCCGTGCCTCTTATCCGGGTCAGGAGAGAACCTGGACCACACGTCCCGCTGTCGGATAACTGCTGGATCCTGGAGAGTTTGATGACACCCGAGCGGAGCACAGGTAACGCCTCTTCTGATTCACTGTGAGTCAAACTCTCAGGGTCACCTGTGCTGCTCTCTCTCTCTCTCTCTCTCTCTCTCTCATACATACACACTCACATACGTAAGCACAGACGCAAACACAGGCCCACACTGACACACACACATACACTGTAAACTTAAGTGCACACTCCCACACACTCCCACACTCATGGCAACTTTTGTTATGCATCCTTTGGCTTTTTGTCCTGTGTGTTGAATTGATATGGTGTTGCTGCGCTGTGTGTATTTAGAAGACTTTTAAAGTTTTATTTTTGCAGCTATTTAGCCGGTGGGTGTTTATTACCGGTTCCGAATATGTTTGGTTTATTTACATTTGCTGGAACTTATGTCAATTTTGTCTTGACCTGATGAAATCTAAAGTTGACTGGAGCTGTCAGTGTTTTGTCTGGTTGATTCTTGTAAAAGTTTCATACAATTTTTGGGAAGATTTTTGAATTTTCTAAATAAGTATTTTTATGTTTGAGCAAAAGTATTGGATTTTTGCTGCTTATACAATATTTTATACAATTCATTTTCCCAAAGAAGAAAAGTTATTGTTTACGTGAATATTGTTTTGAAATTGTGCTTTTGTCAGACTTCTTCCACGATAAGTACGCAGATAATTCTTCACATTTTCGGATTGTTTATGTACCTGTGTTTTCACATTACAGACTAAACGGTAGCATAAATCCTTCCTTGTTTCACACACTAACAACTTTTTATAAGGTGCATTGCATTCCCCGTAAATGTCAGTTTGCTGTGATACTGTAAAGCTTTATATCAGCGATTTTTATATTGAGCTTGTGTTGTAATTGCTGACGTGAATGCTCTGCTCTCTCCAAACTTGTGGCCGATGCCCTTTAGAAAATACCAGTGGCCTGCACGTTGAAAGCTGCTTTGTTTCATGGTTTTGCATTGTAATTTTGGTTTAACCCTATTACTGTTCCATTTAGGACCGAGGGCTGAGGAAACCAGTCAGGGCTTGTTTTAAACTTAATTCGTATGTACACAGACCCGGGCCCAAGAGGTTAATGGCTAACAAATTAACCCCTCTGGCATTATCTTACAAATAGCCTGCAGCATATGATAACCTATAATCAATATCAGCAATTATGTGTCAGGGAGAGACTCGTGTCGCTGACCTGACTCCCATGAAAGGACTCTCTCCGGAAAGAGGATCTCTCTCTGGTCATGCAAAGTGGCCTAATGATGTCATTACCAGGATTCGGTAAAGAGCACGGGCACCTGGGACCACCTCTGTATGTCACGTAGTCCGGCTGTCTTTCTTACTGTAGATATCACCCTACTTTTATTTCATCGCTTTCTTGCTTTAGTCATATTTTTAAGTTGATGTTTTCTCTTTATTTATCAAGCTTTTATCTGCCCATCTTTCTTACCGAGCTCTTGCTGCAATATTTTGTAACCTTGCCCCTCTTCCTCCAAATGTTAGTTTACACGGTAAATAGTCTTTGGTAAAATTCATTTGTTATCTGAATGTGTGGACCACAGGTGCTTGAACAGGTTCACTCTTGTATCTTACGTTCTGTTATTAGTCCGCATTTCCACTGTAGGCCAAAAGTTTAATGGTTTGAAAATGGTTTTACTGATATGCTTTTTATATCTACAGATAAAAAGCTATATCTTACTATTGTGGGTCTGCTCTGTATTTCAATTGTCGTCTTAAATAGACGTGGACTTCCTGAACTTTCTTTTTATTAGTCTTTCTTTTTATGTGCCACGAATCCTTCAATAAAAGCAGTCAGGTGCCTTTTCTAGGGTCTTTAAGATGATTAAAATGACTAAACAATTTTGAGCAGGTGATCCTTTAAATCAGGACAGCTTATTTCAGGAATCAGTTCATCAGCAACTGAAATGCCGGCCATGCAGGTGAAGGACATCAAAAAATAGCCAATGAATAAATTTAGATCCCTTACTGAAAAGTGGTATATAATTTCACAGAGATGAACACCATTGGGAATCGGGCATCTATATAGAGCATGCATGGATCACCTTCACCCAGTGTCATCTGGGATTGAGCAGGTTCAGGGGTTCATATGTATCATCTGGATGACACATGGCACATCTGGACACCAGCATTATTCACCAAAAGTCACAAACTGTTCTGAAATCTGTGAATATTTTTGTAACGTTTTGCATATCTTTTTTTTGCTACTTGGAGAACAATTATGTGGTGACTAAAGTAGAATTATTTTCGAGCTGCTGTGTTTAAGAAAACCATCAGCAAAGTGGCATTACAAGCTTAGATTGTTACCATAAGTGTCATTATTAATTTTTTTTCGTTTCAGTCCTCTCAGTATAACTTGCAAATATAATTGTACGTTCCTGTTGCTTTCATTTAAAGCATAATTGTATTAATCATATTTTAGTTATAAAGGGCCCACCTGTTCTTGTAGTCGTCTATTTGAATAGACTGTATGCAGCATTTAAATTTAAGTCATATTAATTTATTTATAATAGCTATTAATTTATTAATTTATCTAATCGTTATCGATGACAGTTATTTTATCAATCGTTAATATTGCAGATAAACTTTTAAAACTTCAAAAGTTTAATCAAGAAATTGCTGCATGTATTTCTGTTGAATCAATAATATGTTTATAATTAATATGATTCGGGTTTTTTTGCTTGTGTTTTGTCTAAATAATATTATTAGAAGAGTAAATGTGTTTTTTGTTAAAGTAAAATGTTCGATGTCGATTAGAATTCGATTCGTGAAGAGTTTATCATAATATAAAATATCAGTTGTGTCGGATTACTATAACAATAACGTGGCAGCTTTTCATCTTTAAAAAAATAAGTTTTATTAGCCTTTTTGTTTTGAAGTCGTTTGCAGTCAGTGCTTCTAAAAATATGCTTAATTTTTTTATGTTTCCCTTTAATATTTAAAAAAAATGTGTTTCATATTTCGGCAGATTTAGGTGTGTGTCGAATAACGTACGAAAATCTTTAACATTTTCAGAGTAGAGCAACTAAATGAAAGCAAACTTAAAAATGTAATATGCATTATGATCTATTCCTTCGTAATATATTATTTTCCTGTTATTTGAAATGATTCGAAAAACTTTATTCTTACCATTTCAGTTACACATGATATGAAATTTTATTTTGCGATCGTGTTCAAATAAGGATTTTTATTCCTTAAAACGAAAAAGCAAACAGATAAGGCAAAACAATAAATGCAGAGCAATTTTTTTGACAACTTTTCTGCATATGTGTATAAAGCGCGTGACGCAGTCTCACCGGTTTTGCCGGGCCTGATCTTCGCGACCCCCGGGACCTTGAACTTAACAGAAGCTTTCTGAAGAAATCAGCTGTTCACTGTGCTGAGATGAAAGCCATATGCCTCAAAGTCATTCACCTCACTCAATGCAATGTGACAAATGGACACTACTGAGGTCCAGTCGTCGCTTTGACCTATTTTCTCTAGAATAATTGCATTCGTGCCCCTTCAAACGACGCGTTTGAAAATAAATAATATAAATACTTTGTAATTATGTCACATATCATAAGTATTATTATCATTTGGGTTAGTTTTAACTATTGACTCATGAGCATTGGAAAGTACATGAACGTTCTTCGAATAAAACAAAGACTATAAATAAATACAAATAAATAACAGTGCAGTCGCTCCACACAATAACTTTTACACAATGTCAGTTGTCCACAGCGGTAGATTTATTGTCACCTTCAGTAGATAACACACAATAATACTATTACCTGCTGTATAAATCGAAACATGTTTTTTTAAAGCTTGTCCTCTCCATGTCCTTGTGTAGATCACATGGTACGTTATTTTTAAAGATATGTTTTGTTTGACGAATGTTAACTGATTTAGCATCATTTAAAACAGCATTTTAATATCATTTGTAATGTTTTTATTACTTTTATAAATATGGTAATTTCGTGTTATTTAATAACAAACAATAATTATCAAATTATCATTATTCATCGAATTCTGACACGAGTTTAATTCAGTATGTTTTCTTCTGCATCACTCGAGGAAGGACATTAAACAAAACCATAAATACTTTTGGCATTGCTCAAGAACAGACTGCCATGAATAGGCTAGATGCTATTTATGCAGTTATAGGTCAGCTTGCACTATGAAAGATATAAAGAGCTACGAGGCCTGCCATTTTATAACCGGTCATTACATGAACATTTTATGCATTTTGGTTGCGTTTAAATATTAAAATCTCGTTAAATATATTTTAGTTTTTGAATAACAAAACAAGCTTAACCATTCTCGTCTTGTTCTCCTTTTTATTACTTGTTTTATTTTTTTATTTACGTCTTGGTTGCGAATTATTATTTTATTTGCCTCTTCATATAATTAAAATGCTAACTAGTGGTTTTCTGTTGCATTCGCCTCTTGGCATTCCTGAACAGCCCGCTGGTGGGTAATTAATCCGGGCAATTAAGCAACGATGAGGGCTAATTTGCCCTCGAATCGCTTTGGAGAGAATATGGCTAATTATTACAGGCTAATTGAAAGCCTTTATGTGGCAGGTTGTTGTGTATTCAAAGCTGCCGGTCCTTACAAGCTGCTCTCAGTGGTAAACACTATTCACATTCAAATGAGACTAACTCTGGCACTGAAACAAGCAGCCCTGCCATTAGTGTTAGTCACTGCTGTATTAACCTGACGTGTGCTGAACTGATTTGGTTAATTCTGTTGATGGCACTGTGCCCAGAAGAGGGAAAAAGAGCTCATGTACTGTACAGATGGAGAAACACACACACACGGACCCACACACACGCACCATGTCACTTTGTTTTGTCCGTCTATTAGCACAGATCATTTAAAAATAAAAAATAAATAATTTCGGTCTACATTTTTTGTGCAATAAATATATATATATTTAATATAAAATGTAAAAGTAATATATTTAATTATTCAATAGAATTTTACAACACAAATTGTGTGTTTTGTATAAGAATAAAGAAGGGAATTCTTCCATAGTATACGACACTTAAAATGTTCTATAGGGCTTCATTTACATTCTAAACAAACAAGCCAGGAAACAGTCAAAAAAAGACAGAGATCCGTCATGAATCCCTATGCATGTAGTAGTTTTCAGCTGCTCGGCGCCATGCACCTGTCTCTGAGATTGGCACCCCCTCTCGCGCGCTCTCCGGTTTGGAGGGGGGCAGATCTGCTGGCCATGATTACCGATGCGTGTCATATTTGTGACCCCCCCACCCCTCTCTTTTCATCACACTGTGCTATATTTGACCTGAATAACATTTCTTTGTGTTGACAGTGAAACTTGGTTCAAAAATGAAAAAATACGGTAGTAAAAATAACACAATAAATAACTATCGTACGTTTTAATTGTTGTATATAAATGTAGAAGTTGCTCAGCATTTGTCTGTGTTTCTTTAAGTTGATCTGATAGGATTCAATTGGAAGCAAAATCCTCATCCTTTATTTTATATCTTACATATGCTTTGTTAAATATATGTTCAATGTGTTTTAAATAAACTGCTTAAATTAATTATATACACATGCTCTGAGTTTACAACTATTGTTTTTCAAGTTGTTTATATATACAGTAATATAGACACAAAGAAAACAATCTGATTCCTAGCATCTTTTATTCGCTAAAATCTATTATCATTATTGCACAGCTGAATATTGTGGATGTTCAGATATTAATGTGAGAGGAAGGTATCAATCGGATTTAAAAACAGACAATTTATCAAACATTGATTTGAGGATTTTTGGACTGCTGCTGAGAGAGAGACTTGAAAATTGAAATTGAGAGAGAGAGAGAGAGAGAGAGAAAGAGAGCGAGTAAGAGAGAAAGAGAGAGAGAGAGAGAGAGAAAGAGAGCGAGTAAGAGAGCGAGAGAGAGAGGCGGGGGTCTGGATGTGGGGGTAATGAAGGGTAATGCTGCAAGACACCTGGGCCTCCCATTGAATAATCCTAAATGATAAAAACTGAGTGAACATTTTCCTAGGGGCTCCAAGGTCAAGTCCATGACCCCTGACCTCTGTCTGGAGAGGGAGGAGGAAACGTCTGTGTAAGAGCCAGGTTCCTGATAAGCTCAGGGTCTAGACTGTTGTGTGTCTGCTCGGCTCGTTGTCCTGCACCCTGTACCTCTCAGTTTGGCTTTAGAGCGTATACTTTATCTATTATTTATCAGACTTATTAAAAGTTATTTCTGAGCCGTCAGGTCTAGCCAGATGACCCGAGAAAGGATTGCCTCTGGAGTGTCCAGCGATACTGATGGAAGGCTGTGGAAAAAATCCAAATGGACTTACTGGACTTGCTAAAACACACAGGTTCAAAACAAACAGAAAATATGCCTTCAATTATTCAGGGCAGCATGTGCTATAGGAAGCATAAGAACTGCTCAATATTTTACAAGAACAATGCCTAAACCAGATGAATGTTTAATTACAGCCAGGTGTTTCTGCTGGATGGGGAGAGGGGAACGTTGAACCGATGGATCTGGCTTTAGGAAATAAAGATGAGGTTTATAGCACCTATTACAGGACCAGGACATTAAACTGAAGCAAACTGTGTATGCAGTTCTCGGTCATGATTATAGAGAAAACTATCTAGCATTTTGCCTGATGTAAAAGTCAATTGAATGTGCTTATAAATATCTTTAAGATTTTCTATTATAGAAACATGAACAAATGGGAAATTATAAACAAACAAACGATAAATAAAATTGTTTTGATTAGAGAAATAAAAATGATCAACGCTGCACGCAAGTTTACAATGATTCAATAATAATCTGGCTATTGATCCAGTTGCTTTCATGTTTTTTTTTTCTTAACTTGCACTCGATCAATCAAATGGAAAATGTTAAATTCTTCCTTAAATGATTTTAGAGTCATCCCCGACAGTGAAATGAGAAGCAAATAGCTGAGCCGTTTCAGACCCACACCTAGCCTCTGTGCTGAATGTTCAGGTCTTATTTGCAAAAGTGTGAAAAACAGTCAATCTCTGTAACCTTTTCTGGCACAAAGTGATGTGTGCGCGCAGACCTCCCAGCTGTGTCCGGAGAAAGTGGGAGTGGGGGGAGTGAGTGGTGTTCGGGTGAGGAGGGAGGGATGAGGGGCCGGGCCCCGAAAGGTCAGAAGGAGGCAGTCGACAGGCGAACCGGCTGGCTGCCGGGGCTTTGAACCTAACAGATGGTGAAGGTTAGGTGACGTCCCCTCGCCTGGCCTTTCGCAGTAATTGAGGATAATTTGAGCACCCAAAGAGAGTCGGCCTGTCCACTGTCAGGCCGGGAGAAGGGAGGTGAGGTTAATATGAAAAAGATTTTGCATTTCCTTTGGCTTTGTGTGGCTGGCCATGCACTCTCAGACCTAATCCTGGCCTCGGGCAGAGGGGGCGAGGAGGAGTTGTCACCCTGGCTCCGAGTGTAATGCCACGCGTATGAATACGTCTACGGCTTGATGCCTCTCTCTGCTCCCCTATTAACCAGAGTTCTGCCAGCTCTCATTACGCACTGGCACCCAGACAGCAGGCAGGTTTGAGGGAATTTGGGAAGGTTTGGGGAGGAGATCTGACAGTACTCCTTTTGTGGAAGGACAAAAGAGTGAAGGCAAATGTCTTGTGTTGCCCGCTGTGAGAGTGCACCTCTCAGCATGGCATAAAGTGCCTGGGACACATTCAAGGCTTAGGCTGAATAATGTGCATAATCGCATCCTAATGAAAGGTGGTGCATTAAGTCACAGGGTGTTATGCAGATAATATTTCCCGTGCTGTTTTGGAATTAACAGATTATCCGCTAATGCCACCTAAAACTCAAACCTTAAAAGTGACGGAAAACAAAACATTTATGTGAAAACAAGAAGTATGCAAAATGTCTCGTAACAAATGGAATTGCGCAGAAAAACCTTTTTGATTCTCTTTGCACATGAACGCTGACAAAGTGTAAAATGCACTTAAAGTATATCAGTGCTCCTTTGAAACTCTCCTCTATAATAAAGATCATGGAGCCAAAATAACACGATGTTCCTCAAGCAGTACTCTGTCAGGGGTAACTGAGGGACCAATTTTTGCCGGAAAGTTTCCTCTTTGGTGTGATGAAGTCATTTACAACTATTGATTTGATAGTCAAACTGTGAGCGTTAACCTTAAGAGCCTGGGAGGCAGTTTGTGGGTAAGTGGAAGAGCCCCAGGGACCCCCTTATCAGTGGAAAGTGATCTTAGTGAGACACAATAGACAGAGATGTATTTTTAAAATGCTGGCATCGCTCAAACCGCTTTCATAACTCAGTCCGTGCCAAAGCGAAACGCCACAAACTCCCAGGACTGCTCTCAGTCTGCGGAAGATTTTCTGCGGCGTCAGTTTCGGAGCAGATGGTTTTTAAGTGATGCTTCTATCGTAGGAATAACATCTGTAGTGTGAACTGTGACTGTGGAGTTAAAATGTTGTTCTGAAATATCTAAATTAGTTTTTGATGGATGCATTAGTCGAAAAGTATAATGAACCAGGTGGTCAAATGTTTGAACTGGCAAGTTCCGTCTATTATTTTTGTCTTAAGCATACTATTTTTGTGACAGAATAAACCAAAATAAAAATCTGTGTTTGTGTGTGTTAATGATACAATTGTTGTACACTCAGTCCCGGATGTTTTCATAAATGGCTGCTGTCCTTCTGAAACCTCATATCTCCATTTAAGATATTTTTATTTTACCTTAAAGGATTGTTATCTGTCAGCCTTTATGTTTGTCACTGGGTTTTGCAAATATCTCACCAATAAAAAGTAGAAAAAGTGCTTGTCATTTTGACAACACAGTATGTAATTACTGAAAAAGTAAACAGTTTTTTTCATTTTCGGAAAACAACAAATTTGGACACACGAGGATTCAGAAGGACAGCGAAGATGTTCAGTCTTTTTATTCTATTTAAGCAGACTGTATGACAGAATATAGCTGACTGGGATGTTTCCAATATGGCGGCCGTGTGAACAGACTTGCGTTACAGTTTGCAATGGCAAATCAGATCTGCCCGGATTTTGAGACCGATTCAGTGTGTTACTCAAGGGCCGAACACTGGTCAGCTGTGCAGGAGTCTGTCTGTGCTGTGTGTGTGTGCAGTTTTGTGATTCACCAGTGGGTCAGTGTGGCTCTCCCCTCAGGCGCTGTCTAGCTGCAGGCTTTCTTAATGGAGCATCTCTACTGTTTCCTCTAGAGCCCGGCCTGCCCTCCTCCTGGGTGTGCTCCAGGAACAAGGCCATTTAAAACGGTTCCAGTGCCATTGACCCTGTCTGTGAACACAGCCAGTGAGAGGGTCTCTCAGCTTTGGGCTTCTCACTTTCTCTTTTAACCTGAAACACACCTCCACACCTGTGTGTGTGTGTGTGTGTGTGTGTGCTGGTGTGTGTGCACATATGTGGAGAACTGCTGGCAGCTTCACAGTTATATTTTTATTCTTTTCTTTTTAAAGTGAGATTTGTTGCTTGGTTCCTAGCTCTGGATCAAAGAGGTTTGCGATCAAAATACTTGCATTTTGCTTTTTTTATATGTTAGATTTAATTTGTATTACAAATTGCAGTGCTGTCAAAAACTTTTCACTTTAATAAAAAAAATCCCCTTTTTATTAGTTTTAATTTAATACAATTGATATACAATTGTTGCATAATTGTAATTTAACATAAATTCAATAAATTGTAATATGTTTAGCTACTAGCCAGACTGGTTACCAAATTTGAATTTAACGTTGGGCCAGGCGCGTGCATCTGATGAAACTGTCTATTAAATCTTACAGATATTTGTTAAACAATTTAAATCAGTTAAAAATATTATGTTGGTTCGATTTTATTCAAACATTTGTTTAACTAAAACAGGAATTTCTTCTGGACCAGCACTGAACCATTCTTGTCTTCATCCAACGAGATCTAAATATTTTTTTGTTCACATTTTCCAAATCTTAATCTTATTTATATCCAGATTTCAATTTTGAATTTCAGATTTGTAATGTGGTCTTAAATTTCTAAAACCCCTGTAGTGATTTAAAACAAATAAAAACGAATAAGATCTTCAGTACAAAATAAATCTGCAAAATTAAATTCTATACTGTTTTATTTATAAAAGTATTTCACACTTATGTTCATAATCGACAGATTTTACAGATTTGTTCATCTATTTGTAGGCTGTGTGGACATCACACAGTAATCTAAGCAAGTGGGGCATTACAGATGCTGCCATGCATGCGTTTTCTATTGGAAGCTGAAGTTGTGTATGGGGAAGCTTGAGGTGCAACGGGCTTTTCTCTGTAATGATCATTATTATTTCGCCTTTTCTCTTCAAATGAAGAAAAAAGGCATTCATCATTCTGTTGACCTGAGAGATCACAGCAGCCAACGCGCCTTTGAAAAGTAAAACCCAACCTCGCTTTTAAATAAGATAAATAGTAAACAAATCCCGGCCAACCCTTTGAAAGGGCTTGCCAAGAGATTTACCCCGCCCTGTGGCAAATAATATTCCTTGAACTGGGTTTAAATTTCAAGTGTCTTGGGCTTAGCAAAACCTGCAACAAAAGAAAATGGGTCTCTGAACAGCAAATATTATCTGCTGCCAGGGCAAGATGTCAAGATTGCATTTTTGTTGTCTCAAATGTAGAAGCAGGGCTGCTGTTTGGCAAATCCCAGAATAACACTCGATTTATTGCTGTTTATATGGTTGGAACCGTATATGGCTGGTTTGCCACTTTGTGTGCAATGCACAGAGACAAATGAATGCCACTAAGATCATGTTTATGATAAACAGGCAACAGTTTACCTTCCAGTTTTTTAAAGCTAAAATAAAACAACATATGTAGAGTTTTGTCGTTTTGGATTGTTGTACAGCCTGTCAGATATCTTATTTGTGTTGATTTTAAGAAAATTCAATTTATGTTTGTTACCTACGTGCACAATAACACAGTGGGAATATTCTTAAGAAAACAAACGCTGTTTGCAAATCGGAAAGCATTCTCGTATTTACATTAGACTAGTTTGTCTCATGAAATTTATTCATCTTGTACCTAATATCAGCGCGTGTTGTTGGTTCACATTAAATTCATCTATTGCTAATTTAATCTTATATAAACCATGCATTCATGTGCACCATCGTAGAAGATAAAAGGAGTAGATGTTGTGCACCGTGAGTTGCGTTTTCTCATGTATTTGAAGCCAATTACGATGATGACTGCAATAACTGTGTTTCATAATAACAGTGCTTGGGCCTCAATAATCATTTTGTCCCTTGATCAGCCTCACAAGAGGGCAAGATGAAAGCATACACAATTATATATCAGCTTCCACAAAGGTTTGTGTCTGACTATTCTGTAACAATACAAAAACGCCTCACCTGACTCGAAATTGTGGGTACAATTTCTGTCTTTTAAATAAAACATCTTATTCAAACTGGTTGAATAAGTCATACACATTTATTTAGGGAAGTCTTTGTAAGTATAATGTAAGGAGATCCCTATACATCCCTTACATGTTGTTGGTCAGAAGTCTTTCATAGCTCAAAAGATTGTTTGTCTTTTTCAAATTTCATCATTTACTCACCCTCTTGTCATTTTAAACCTGCATGACTTTCTTTCTTCCTCAGAACAAAATAGATATTTTGTAGAAAGTTGGTAACCGAACATTCCCTTCTGTTGTAATGACACAAAACCAATGCAGGTGAATGGGTGGTGGTTTAAAACATTCTTCAACATTTATTTTTTGTGTGTTTAGGGGAAGTAAAGTAATACATGTTTGAATTGACAAGAGGGTGAGTAAATGATGACAGAAATTTCATTTATGGTTGAACTATCACTTTAAAATTCTATATGATTTATAAAAAGAGTTGTAATATTCTGGACTGGATTGATGAGATTTAGGTCTTGAAATAATGATAAAAAATAAATGAGAGTAATATTTGAGTTCATATCTTTGACTTCCCATCAGAAAGAGAAGTCACAGATGAGATCTCTTTAATATCGATTATATTACATCCCTTAGCGGGATGAAGAGCTATGTAAATTTTTGCTTAAGTCTCCTGC
The DNA here is from genome assembly GCF_015846415.1 of Triplophysa dalaica. Lineage (NCBI taxonomy): Eukaryota > Metazoa > Chordata > Actinopteri > Cypriniformes > Nemacheilidae > Triplophysa > Triplophysa dalaica. The sequence goes on from NC_079542.1 coordinate 5,827,229, forward strand.
GTCTCAGATATTTCTATTTAAAAAACACCAAGAAATCTTATGAATGTCTCCATTAGAGTTTTAGAAGAGATCCCTTTAAGGTCACAAACTGAGCTCAGATTTGTCGAGTCTCCTTGAAAGTCAATATTATTATGATCATCACATTTACCCAAATTTATCCAAACCTACAAGCTACTTTAATTTTACGGCTCCATACTCCTCATTTGATTTTGAAAGATACTTTAGGAGAAACATCTGAGACTTGATTCTTGATACTTAAATGAGCTGCAAAATAGAGAAAACAAACATCTGAGGAATAAAAATCTCCTCCTTTCTTGGCACACTGAACATAGTTTGCACCTTTATTAAAATATCTCTAAAACACAGGTGGAAGCTCATAATGTAAAACAATTAATGTATTAACAAGAGCTCTGTTTATTTCCTATAAGTCTTCTGGCTCTCTTTGATCAGATCTCAAATGTGTTTGGAGTACACACAGTTCATTCTGCCAAAAGCATTTCCCCAGCACACTCACGGCAGTGGGCCATCGAGGCCGTACCATAGCCCTCCAATCATCAGTATATTTTGATTTCCCCCCTTTCTTTAATCCCACTGATGAAGTCTGGACAGGCAAAGGCATGCTCTCGCAGACAGCAATTTCAGTACACCATATGCGGCTCGCACGTCCGGCCTCGCGGTGAGACAAGAGCACAGGAGGAGAGGGACCCTGATAGGAGCTCTGAAACATAACATCAGCTTAGGGAGAAAGGGAGGACCATAACACACATGATGTTGGAATTGAAACGGGGTGTTGGGAGTGTGTGGGGGGGTGTTTTCACGGCTTCTAGAGGCTCGAATTATTCGCTCAATGTGTACCACCCGTTACAGCTGTCCATCACACCTCCAGTACCTCAGTATTCCAAATTTACCGCCTCAATAACAAAACCGGACCCCCAGACAAATTATTATACCGGGCAGGCATGCATGTATCTCCAGGTAAACAAATGAGGCAGGTACTCACTCACAAAATGGCGGACGCTCGCTGGTCTGCTGAGCCTGCACCCCGGTCACGTGACACGAGTGTGCAGCGGAGATGTAGTGACGGCGCGCTCCAGCAAAGGCGTCTGTGCTTAAATATCTACTCTTCTAGATTGACAGAGATACTGCCGCCCTTGATGAGAATTTTGTTGCTCAGAGGTCTCTTTTTTCATAGCTCAGGTGATTTAATGGAGTTCTAAATTGTTTCATTGAAGTATCAACATAAAATTGCATTGGAGAAAGGAATAGAAATATACAGCTGTGGGAAAAATTGCACATTTAAAAAAATACCTTTTTCAGTTTTTCTTAATTTACTATACATCGGTGTGTGTTTAGGTTAAATTATCCTTTTGTTTCATTCTGTGAATTACTTACAATATTGCTCCCAAATTTCAAATACAAATATTGTTTCTATTTGCATTTATTTGCAGAAAATGAAAACTGGGGAAAAAGGTCAAAATTACAGAAAAGATGCTCTGTATTTTTTTGACCTCACATATTGCAAAGAAAACAAGTCTATATTCACTTTTAAGCAATACAAAAGTAATATGTGTTCATGTACTTAAGAAAACGTATTAATTAATTATTTTTTTATGCGACAACCTCGATTTTATCACACTTCATGTGTCTTGTCATCCTGTCAGTTTTCACATTGCTGTTGGATGACTTTGTTACTCCTGAGGTTTGATTTGTAAAGGCCAATTGGTCAAATACATTAAGGGAATGAAGGTGTAAAATAAATCTAGATTGAAACAGCTAAAATAATTTGGATTTGGGTACAATTGGTATGAAAGGTTTGAATTAATTTGTAGATTGACTTTTCAGACTTGGCAAATCTGAGATCAGTTTGTGACATTGTTAAGAGCTCCTCTGAAACTCTAATAGAGACATTTGTGCGATTTCATAGTCTTTTTTTCAGAGGAAATATCTGAGAGACAAGAGACCTAAGCAAAAGTTTCCATTTGCTGTCCATTTAAACATATTAATGAGATTTTTTAGATTCTGATTACCATTAATCAAAATTATATTTACAGTAGCCTACTAATGTTTTTCTTCATATAAATTTTCAACATTTTATTGGCCGTCGCTGAATTTAAAAAAGGAATTAAAATAAAACCAAACTAAAATATCTAAAAAATAGACTTTCAAGTGAATTCCGAAAGGCACCTTGTTGGATGAATAGAAAAGCATGACTGGTTTTGGCTGAGGAGAGAATTCAATTTTGCTCGATAGACCAACGCTCAGTTACATGCGAGGAGAGATCCATAATCCCGCGTGTTCTCTATCTGCCTGCTTTTCTAGTTTGCACACTGCTGACCAAGCAGCTTGTTCTTTAAACCATATACCTCCTTCCCATATACATAATAAATCCATTGCGTCCCCCCCAGCCTCAGTTTGGTCGCTGGGTGATATATGAATTTACCTCAGGAGCAATGTTCTTTATTTGTACCCCTCTTCAGCCCGGGAGGAGCAGGGAGAAGGTTACACTTAACCAGTGATTGGGGAGTATATAATTAAGGCTTGGAAGGGCAGCTCAGTCTTTTAGGTGAGAATTGAAGGGGAATGAGAATGACTCTGTCTATTACAAACTCTAAAGTGAAGCCACTGTGCAGGACTTGATCGCACTCCCGGGATTTCATCTGCGCCCTGTGATAAACATCTTCTGTTTGGAGAGATTTTAGCTAAAAGTGAGGACACAGCGGTGTGTTTGAGTCGGAGCTATTGCTTGCTTTTTTTTGTATAGATGTTTGGACTATTGTACATCGGTAACAACTTAAACAAATGAAGCGTTCAGTTAAATGTTTAGGTTACTGCTTAAGACTTCAAAAAAAATGTATGCAATTGAAAACGATGCTAAGTATAGAAAAAAATCACACGTTCTCTCATTTGAGGTTCATTCTGAACCGTCAGCCCATCACTCAAGCAAAGTATTATTTCTAGTGTGAAATGTGGTCGGGCAGTGGAGGGGACTTCTTTAATGGTACGTGGAGCTGGCTTAAATGTCTTTCAGACGACAGGGATGAAGCATGCTGGGAGATTGATGACATTTATGGGCACACACACCTATGCAGTCCTGCCCCCAGCAGGCCCACATCGGACCCACATCACCAGTACATTAGGCAGAGGGAAATGTTAAATGCATGTGGGGAAGGAGATGAGAGAGAGGAAGTGATAAAGAAGGAAAGAAATGAAGAGAATATTCAGGAGAATTCAGAACATGGAGTGCTATTGACTTGATGTTGACATTACGTTCTGGTTGCTTTAGAATGTGACGTTAGGATGTATTTGCCTAAATAAAAGGCATGGATGGACAAGAGCTAAAGTCCTCTTTCTGTGAGAGAGACTCGATTAGAACAAATAAAGTCATTTATTAGCGTGCAAATATAACATAAACAATTACAAACGATGGGGGGACATACAAATTAAATACAGACATTTAGATATGAACACACGTGCCTCTCACATTCAGAAAGCCTGTTTTTTGTGTAAAACTACACAAATTCAACCTGAAGATTGAAAGAAAAAGATGTGTATCTAGTCTCTGAGCATTCAGTACACAAGCTTGTTTTTGATAAGCCTAATGTCATTTATACTGTACTCAAATAATATTTGTAAGAACGCTTAGATATTTGTTTTCTTTGTTTCAGTCAAACTCAAAACAACCTGTCCTCTTTAGTTTTAATAATCCACTCTCATATTTACACATTTTAGCGAGACAAGTTTGATTCCAAGGAAGATTATATTGTTCTCAGAATTATTAAATCTCCATTTTATCTCGCAGGTTGATATTATTACGTTAGTATCGTTTCAAAATGTGCACTTGACTTTGGGAATCCCTCATAGATTCAAAAAGGGACATCTGTTTATTTGTGCGCGAGCCAGAAATCCAGTGAGAGTGCACAGCAGATGTTTCTGTGCATTTGTATGGGTGAGTGGTGTCCCCTGGCCCGGCTAGACTTGACCTCTGACCCCCGGCTTTCAGCCAAGCATTGTCATAGAGAAGGTCAAGGCTACTGCACACATGTTCTGTCCAGACACATTGCATGTCCAGAGCTGAGGCGACGCTTGAAGACCCGGACACACAGATCTGAACGTTTTTCAAATGACTTTGAGTTCATTGTTAGAAATATAAATCTCTGCAATATTTTTTCTGTAGATATCATTTTCACGTTTTGTTCATTTGGTTTAATTAAGTCACCTTAAGAGTTTATGCATAAAAAATTCAGTAAGGACATAACAATGCAATTATAATTAAGCTGATGATATACTGTATACATATATTGATAATTGGATCTCTTTATAATTGTTATATATAATGAATCCCTTTGATATATTCGTTAAAATACATGTTTTAATAATGAAATCGTTTAATATCAGATAAACATACTCTTATCTAAATATTTTGTCCACATTACACAATAAAAGGGTGACATGATTTTTTATAATATATATTACATTTTTACTTGCCTTTTTCTATTCTTAAATACCTTACCATTGATTTCTCAGCTATTTTTGTTATCTTTCAGATATTATTTTGTAGGATTGATTATTTTAGTTTTTCAGACCTTAGTTGATAAACATTAACTTATTATTTTATATCTTTTTTTATGAGTCAAATATTGATCTTAATATTGTTTCAACAATTGTTTATTTTTTAGTTTAACTATGGCTTCTCAAAGTGTTTCCGTAAGCTGCACACAAAAGCAAAATATCCATGATATCACAAAATGAGAGCTCATAAAAGCATATTATGAGTGCTACAGTATGTAGAGACCTGTTTGCCATCTGTTAGTTCACAAACCTGCACTGCATCATATTGTTTACTGTGTTGTCAGAAAATTTGAAAGAAACTAAAATATAATTGAGAATAAATTATTGCTAATAAATAAAACTAACAAAATATTAAAGACTATACTTTTGCAATGTACATAATCACAGACAACTGCTTAAAAAACAACTAGACATTATGACAAACTATATTATTTATTTACCATTATTTTCCCAAAAAATTCACTCAAAAGGATAATGCACATTGCTTCCCCTCCTGTAATTCACCAGTGCATAAATGTTGTCATTTTGTCACATAAAAAGATTGTTAACATCAAAAAAGTGCTCGCGCAATATGCCGTCTTTTGTGTCTGAACGCATCAATCACCCATATGACACACTGTACTCAAAATTGCAGGCTGCGAATAGTCTGTCTATATTTGCAGATGTCAACAATTGTTTACCCAGAATGTTTTTCAGTAAATCAACAAAAATTAGGCAGCCGAAAAAAACATTAAAGAATAAAGCAAGAGCCTTTGCAGAATAACTATACCACTCTCACAAAAAAAAACATCTTGAATCATGACTTTCTGCATTATTATTTTTTTTAAAACACTGGTATTTTGCTGTCCTAACACCTTACCGTTGCTCAAAGGTAATTGGCTACGTCCTATGGATCTGTACCTCTGCATCGGCTTTGAAATTTTGCTACTGATCAAAGTACCACTCTTGTACATTAATAAAGACTTTATAAGTTGCAATTTGCCTGTATGATTGTCCATGTCTGACATGTTTGTGTGATGTATGAGGCAGGGTCGTGGTGGGGGTGTAGAGAGTGTTGTATTTCAACGCTGCTGCCTTTTAAGGGCGCTGGGGCTAGATTTGTATTGATTCGAATTTGATAATGATTCTATTTTCTCTATTAAATTTGTATATATTCAAGGGCTCGGTTACACCCAGCTGAGGGAAAAAAAGCCCAAGATGAAAAACAAATTAGTGTGTGAGGGTGGATTAAGTTGCATGTAATCTTAGAGGAGCACCATTGGTTAGAATTTATAGGAAGTATCCTTTAAGTTACTAAGGACCAGACACAAAGGCTCGGTGTAAGTGTGTGTGCTGTGGCTGTTCTTGTTTGTGTGTGTGGCCGCGTGCATTTCCGTAAGCTTTTCTTTATATCCGTCCTTGTCACAACTACCTGCTCACTCATTTGTGCGACTTCAAGCTTATTTACATGAGTCACTTGTAGTCACTTGTTGTTGTGTGAGAAGGCTAATGGGTCACCTGTTATTAACAGAATCGGCACTTGTAGGCACCTCATTGATGGTGGTCAGTGGGCCTGCCGATACCTGTCTGCCTCCATCATCTGCAGATAGAGGTCATTATCGGGGGACAGGGCTTTCCGTCTGCAGCACGGACCTCTGGGATTGACCAGTGGCACGGTTCGACCCCTGGCCGGACAGGTCAATAGTCCTCATGCCTCTCTCTCTTTCACATGCGCACGGGCTACAACACATGTCCGCTGCTTCTCAGGCCCAGACGTGCCTTAACGCAAATGAGAGGTTATAATAGGAGATGTGACACTTCTCACTAAAAAAGCTCCACACGTTTACGGATAGTAATATTGTGTTCTTATTGTCCATGTTGTGCTCTCTCTCTCTCTCTCTCTCTCTCTCTCTCTCTGTCACCTGCTACTTTCTCACCTGTCTCGTTCTCTTGCTGTCTATAGTAGTAGTAGTGTGTTTTTTAAGTGTATAAAACTGAGATTTTTTTTGATAGAGACCTGTTGGATCGGAGTCTGAAACACGTTCTGTTTTTCAACGTGTCAGTCAAAGGTTTAGAAACACCTGACCTAATATATGTTTCTCTTAATCTTAAAGGCTTAAATCATAAATTACTGTTTGTTTTAAACTGTGCAGCTCTAACCTTTGTGATTTGTGATTGACACAAGGCCGGATAGATATTGTAGAAAGAAAATGAATTGATTGGACTAGACAAACTTAGACATGTTTATTACGCCACAGCCTTTAAACACCTGCAATATTTGTGCAATTTCAATATGCAGGATACTAATAAATGTTATATTTTTTATAAAATGCACTTATTGTAGATTGCAATGAAATAAAACAAGCTCAATATGAGGAGCACGTGTCAGTTTTAATGGATTGATACTTCTTGTTATAAGGCAATTATAAGTGGCATCTCACAAAGTTAAAGACTGTTCAAAAAAATACAAAAAGGGTGGCAGCTAAGAATGTAAAAAAGTCAACGGATTCTCATATTACAGCTTGTGTCATTTAATTGTTTAATAAGTAGTTTTCTAAACTGTACAATAAGTTGTGTCTACATTAAACTAGAATATTTTTACGGAACTATAAAAAATAACATTTTGGATCCTTCGCCACGCCACATCAAAAATAGCCTAATCAATGTACATTAAAATATATTGTCTGCATGATTTTATGAGTTTACCGTAAAACATTTTTGTTGCCTTAAGTTTATAAATACAATCCAATTTGTCACTTCAACTTACTTTTTCAAAATTTTGCAAAAGAGTTGATGTAACTTACAAAATACATTGAAATTGCTTAACTTATTTTGAGTAAAAAAACATTAAAGGTGGAATGACTTGTCAATTTGATCGTACCTAAAAACCTGAGGCAGAATTGTATTTTTACGGCATATAGCGAAAGAAAGATATTTGGAAGAATGCTTATAACCAGACTTTGCTGTATACATTCTTCAAAATTTCTTCTTTTGTGTTCAACAGAACAAAAAAAAGATCAAGTAATTTTTCCTACTATGGTAGTCAATGGGGGTCTGATTATAAGCATTCTTCCAAATATCTTTCTCTGTGTACGTCAGAACAAAGAAATTTATACTGATTTGGAACAACTCGAGGACATTTTTGGGTGAAGTATCCCTTTTAGTGTTTTAGGATACTTATGGGTTCAGTTTAATTCTGACCTGTGAGAACGGTGGCCCACATTTGTGTCATATTCTCCTCTCAACTGCACTCGGATCACACTAATTCATCATGGAGGCTCAAGGTTAGGCTTTAATTCACTGTCATTTGGATGAACTTAAAATGTGTTTGTCCTGCATTCCAATGCGAGATGCGTGTTGTTTGCAGCACTGCGGTTGCAGACAGCAAGCTTAAAAATGAAACTGGAGTGTTGCTGTTGTTCATGGTTGTGCGAGTGTGCTCATGCATGTCATAATGAACTCTTGAACCTGTGACCCAGACATAAAAGCCTGAAGTGTGTGAATTGCTGTGGAAAACAGCAGCTAATGACTTAAATGCTCCAAATTGTACTCAACTCTTATCACATAGATAATAGCGTCTCTCCTGGAGTTGATCACTCTGAATCTGTCATGTATACTTGCGTGGCATGCATATACATTTTTTTGGGCAACGAATTTGTTTGTTTCAATTTTTATTCGATCAATGTCAGTATGAGTGTGCATGTAAGCAAGTTTGCAAGAGAGCAGAGGTCAATGCATCCAAGTTCATTTGCAGAACGTAACCGAGTAAAGCTCTGTCCACCTTTTTCCGTCGGGGACTCTGGAGGTCTCGTACGGTGCGCTCGTCCGAAACCAGAGCCAATGAAGTCCGAAGCACACCGTTCATCTTCCAGATAGAATGATGTACGGATTTAGCTGGAGTCACGTGTCCCTGGAGCCGGGCCCTTCTCCCAATCACATATGCCGATGCATTTATATTCTTTAAGCTGAAGTTTGCTTTTATGGAAATAGAAATCAAGCAGTCAAGATTCATTTGGACTATTGTGTGCATAACAGGCCTGCAACAAATGCAGAAAAATGGCATAAGTGAGTTTGAATTGATGGTTTGCACCGGACCCCACTTCGCTTGGGGGATTTAAGGTCATCCTAAAGCAGGAGGGGCACAAAACAAAAGAGAGACAGAACACAGCTTGTCCTCTCTCTTTCGTATCTCAAATGCAGGAGAGATGGGAATGCAGCTATTTTTTCAACCCCCACCCTTTTTTATTATCCTCAGTGCAGAGGGAAGACTGGATTTCAGTCCCGTAATTTTCTCATCCCTCAGACAGAGCCACCTGTCTCTTCTCAGCATTCCCTTCCTTTGTCTCCTCAATAATATGTATTCTCATGCGGAGTGGAGAGAGAAGGGAAATGACCGCAGAGGAAAATTGAAGGTGCGAAAAGGAAGAAGGGATGGAAAAGGAGAAAGAAAGGAAATGATTGAAAAGAGGAAGTATTAAAAGCAGAGGTGACCTTTTTGCTGTTCTCCATCTTTTGCTTTGCTCTCTGCCCCCTCTCTCTCTCACTCCCTCTCTCGCTCATCCAGCACCAGCTCTCGCATCAGCTGGTGGAGGAGCCATTTTGTGGCCTGTCTCATTATGGGGTGTTTTATTCAGTGGTGTGGTAAAGTGCTGGTCATCGGGGCGGGCGTCAGCTGGAGCGGGGGGAGCGAGGGGCTGCAGGGGGTCAGCATTAGACAGACACACCCCTGGGTTCGGGAGCGGACCTCAAGTTCATCATGGCAGATAATAGAAAGCTCTTCAGTAAGTCATTGGGTTCTCATCCAGTCTGCGTATGTGATATAGTGTTAGGAAGCCTGACTCATTTACTTGTAAAAAAAAACTCTGTAAGAAATATTTTATTGCTCAGAAGTTCCCATTTTGTTGCTGACTGAACTGACTGAAAAAGGCTACCTTGTGTGTTAGATTGCTTTGCCTGATGTGAATAGTGTTATATCGCTCTCTCGTATCTTCCTCTCTGTATAGGTGTCAGTAAATACTTTTTCACTATCTGACCCATAACCCTACTGTCCTAATGAGGTCACATGAGGCACACAAATCACACACACATGCACACAAACACTGTCCTATGCCTTACAGCTTATGTTTAAACTCACAGTCACAGAAGGACTGCCAAGAGCGGAAGACTTTAAAATGCTTTTAATGCTGAGAATGGACACTACTGAGCACTGGCAGAGGATGGTCATGGGAAGATGAATTTTTCCTGAAATGCTGTAAAGCTCGATATAGCCATTGACATGTTTGTGAGATGTCCATCTTCAAGAAATTTGTTGCTATTAGTTTGTTAAATATAAAGTGGACTTTTGGATATTGAGAGACCTAAACCATGCTTAAAATGGCTGATGAAATGAAATGATGAGATGAAATTACATTAATTTTGCAGACACTTTTGTCCATGGGTCTTACTTATTCAAGGTTTGTTTTTATCGGCAACTTAATTTTTCTGGTCTTTTTTACAATTACTTTTATGCACATGTACACGTGTCCTTGCAATATAGCCACTGGTGTAGTTTGTCATATACACTACAGTATAACCGCTGTCCTTCTGAAATCTTGTATCTCCACATTTTGTGATTCATTTTTTTTTTTCATTATTATTATTAGTCATCCTTTATGTTTGTCACTGGGTTTTGCAAATATCTAACGAATACAAAGTACTAAAATGTGCTTCTCAACTTTGACAACACAGTATTTAATTGTTTTAAAAGTACATTGTTTTTTTTATTTCCTGAAACCAGTGAATTTGGACATCCAAGGTTTCGTAAGGACAGCGGCGATATGTTCCACTAAATACCTTGATTACATTGATACATTTTTAATCGTGGCTTTAATACAAATACATTTGAAGTGTCTGTATTTCCTTACTGTAGTAACACACAAAAGATTAGTTTTAATAGACACTAGAACATCTTAATATTCTCTATGAAAGTTGAAGGTATTTCATTACAAAAAAAGAAAAACACCAAGGTGGTATTAATGAAAACTCAATTTTTGCCTGAGCAAATTATCTTTTTTTAAATTAACACTTAATATTTTACCATGTCCATATATATTTTATGTGCTCTTTGCATTTTTGCAAATATAATGTATCCGTCCACATTCGTTTCGCTAGCCGGCCTTGATGAGTACTTCAAATGTGAATTAAAGCAGTCCATTTTTAGGGAGAAAATGAGTAATAATTCAGAAATATTAATAATGTATAATCATAATGCTGTTCAGGAGAATTGAAAGTTCAAAAACAGCAGGAAAGAACAGAGACCAAAAGAGAGGTAGAGATGGAGGTGGAGAGACAGGGGTAGATGCAGAGAGGGTCCTGACAGGAGTTCTGTCATGTTAAGTGTTTTGCAGGCTCTATGTGAGTGCTGTGTTGGACTGGTTGAGGTTTGGAGCAGGTAATTGTGTATGGGGGGGTTAGTCACAGTGTGCTAGACGTGCTCTCCTCAGAGAAGGCTAATTGAGAATGAGCGTTAACAGGTCTCCCCCCACCCCTTCTGCACGGGTACTTGTACTTAACCCATTTAAAAGTCTCTGCCAACAGAGACACCCTTATTAATATTAATTGTCCTTCGTGTTAATTTTACTCAATCCATATCTCCGTAGGCTTGTAAAATTCTGGAGATGACAGGACCAGCGAGGTTTTCGTGAATATCCATTCTCTCTCACCCACTCCATCCCAACTATTCTTTCTTTTTGCACCTTGTTCTTGAAAAAGGCTTTTTCTTTCTTTCGTCTTCTACTTTCTCACTTAAATGGCTCTGTAAGGGAAATTAGTTCTTTTTTTACATAACCATAGCTTTTAAAAGTGATGTACAAAAATTCAGAGGATTATGAATGCATTAGAATGATTTAGTTGTAATAGTACCTGTTCCACTCTAAGGCTTAATGGTTGTGCTGAAATGGCCGCGGCTATTTCCTCCACACCCTCATCTGCCTACAATAGGTTTTTGGACTTTAAGAGAATGAGACATTCTGGAGAAAGGCAAGAATTGAAGCTATTAGGATATTTAAAGCTGCGATTTAACTTTGATATGCCTTGTCATGAGTGCTGTTGTTTGTGGGTCTGAGGATTGTATGGGCTTGTGGTTGTGTCAAAGTTTGACGTCTAAGATTCAGTAAGAGATTTCTGTTCACTAGAGAGAGAGATCCGGGATAAACTCAGATATTTGGTTTGTTTCCCGGTCTGGCACAAGAAGTCATTTTTAGTACGTTGATCCCAACACATACACACATCCCTTATAAAAATTAGACGTGGTTTTAATACAAAAAGGTTGCTATTGTTAAAACACGGTCATCCCAAATTATCTATGGTTTTAATTATGGATGAGCCAATAGGATTTTTTGTATGATAGCGATTTTAACAAGCAACTATCATTCGATACCGATATTAATTAATTGCATAGTACTTTACAATGCTAGCTAGTTTTTCCTGTATTTTGCTTCCCGATATTTATTTTATTAACAACATTAACTCATATTTGACTTAACATTGAACATTTCTTTAATAAACTTTAGCTATTGTAACTATTTTGCACAGAGAAAAACATTAGATTATTGAGACATGCATCTCATTGCCTCCATGCAGTTAATTAATAAACCATCTGTATCTGCCTTTTTCATGCTATTGCCGATATGCCGATGGTGTTTAATTAATATCGGTGCATCCCTAGTTTTAATACAAAAAAGGTTGCTATTGTTAAAACATGTTAACCCCAAATAAACCATGGTTGAGATGCTGTACACTACATTTAAACTTTGGTTATACAGATGATAATTAAACCGCCAGAAAAACGTGTTTACCACACTTTCACCATAGTAAAACCTTAGTTATTATTGTAAGAGTTGAGCAATGCTTTTATTGTAAGAGTTGAGCAATGCTTTTCTTGTTTTTACTGTGCACCTCTGTATCATTTTAAGTCAATAATAAGTTATATGCCGGAAGATTAGCTCTTATAGGTTTGCACTATGCTGTTGGTTATCACAGACCATTTTTGAATAAATAAAAAAAGTATACTGAAATAAACTTACAAAGTCCATGATAGACTTCGACTTTACATGCAATTTTCATTTATTTAAATTTATATATATATATATTTTTTTTTGTAGTCATTTCATACCAACAGTTTTTTGATCTGAAGCTATATTACATAAAAGTCTGGACCAATTGGATAGCATTATTCTCAATTTTAGATATGGGCAGTAACACTCGCATGCGCACACACACGCACACACACACACACACACACAATGAATTGAAGTCATTTTGAAGAAAAATGAGAGGCAGGGTGATTCTGGACAGCTCAGAGAAGCTGCCAGTGATGTCATTAAGAGACACCGACCTGATAAGGCATGTGCACCCGCTGAATAAATAAATAAATTAAATTAATATCTTATATATTCTTTTCACCTCCCTCTAGGCCCGCACACCAAATCATGACCACTGGCTAAATCCCCCGCCCCCCCGCCCCTAAAATCCTCGCAGCCTTGACCCCCTCCCTCAAACATACCCCCCCAAACCAGCCATAATAATTCACCCCCCATTTCCATCTACCCACGTGCAGATGAGAAAAAGCCGAATGCAGCTTGGCAATAAATAATAAATTTGACTAACACGCGTTCAGCCTGAGTCACAATTTAGTGCAACCCCCCAACCCCGACGTCCCATGTGCGGCTCAGGGACCATATCCAAAAATGAAAAGCGTTCCCCCAGCAGAAACATGTGGCGGCTAGATAATAAGCTAAAACAACTAGCATCTGCAAGAGAAAGACAGAAAAAACAGAGACGGACAGGAACACAAAGCGCAGGAGAGTGGAAAGCATATTATAACTCATCCATGTGGATCATCCGAGTAGATTGCGAGCAATCCCTTGTCGAAATTGTCTTCTAAACACTTCTAGAGAAAAGAAACCAGGACGCAACTGTGCGTGCGTGCATGTGTGCGTATTCACACGCCGGTTCCCAGCCCTGCCAGAGGTACGGAGATTACCGAGAACTACGCGTGTGGTTAAATGTGCGCCTGAGCCGGCGTCTGCCTCTCCAGCCAGCCAGCCAGCCAGCAAGAGCGTACTAGTGTTTGTGTGTGTGTGCACGAGAGGGAGAGAGAGAGAGTGAGAGAGAGAGGGTGAGTGGGGGTATTATGCACTCTAGATGTTGGCTCTTGCTTTAAGCAGCAAGCCCAGGTACAGCGCGCCGGCTTTCTAAATAAGCAGCACATTCAGGAACCCCATCAGGACAGTAGGCAGGGCTGCAGCCTGGGTGTGAAATCACACTAATGCTCTCGCTCTAGTCAGGTCGAGCGAGATTACTCACTCTCTCTCACTCACACACTGTCGTTACTCCACTACTGTAGCCCCAGCACCCGCAGCCAGTAGACAAGTGTGGAATGGACGTCAAGGAGGGCAAGAAAGAAAGGAAAGAGGCAAGGAAAGGTCAGTACACTGCTTTCTGCTCTTTGGAGTGATGGTTCTCTCTCTCTCTCTCTCCTTCTGTGTGTGTGTGTAGTAAAGCCGTGCCTGGGACTGCTGTGTGGTGTTGCCTGAAAGTATTGATTGTAGGAGAGTTTGTGGGGAGTGCACGCTTGTTTGATCCTGCCAGGTGCAAGTGTTGGCTTGTTGGGGGGCTGTGGATTCAGAAGCAGGCCACGGCCGCTGTAAGCGGGTTTACAGGTGTGTTCCTATTCCCAGGTTGTATGGAGCGCGTTTTTGCACAAAGTGTCATGTCGGTGTTCGAAAATAGGAATCGGATATTGAGTTCGATGTATTTGGATGTGTGTGTTGAGCGTGTTATGGGGGTGTCAAGGTCTATATTTAGGCAGCGAGGGGGCTGGCTCATCGGTCACTGAGGCCGGGGGGGTGTGGGTTGGGGATGTTGGGGGTGTTGAGAAAAATAGAATAAGTCGTTTTGTCAAAATTTCGCGAGTCATAGTCGTGTGTCTGTGGTGATGGACATCCGTGCCATATAGGAGACGTACACACGCCGTGCGATGTCATGACACGCACTGAGGTCATCGCACTCGTGACCCAAACTTACACACTTTCACCCACTGAAATGAGTACGCCCACCTTCACATGCAGTCCTGTGCAGTGTGTCATAAACATAAACTACGATCCAATGTTTTGTATTTTTTTTTACGGTGTTATGTAAAGTCTATTTGTTAAACTTGCTTTGAGACAGTTAATGTTTTTAAACGTCTTTAAAATTGCACTCAGTCTAAAATAGAAACTAAACATATTTAAAAACTAACTAAAACTAAACTTGAAAAGTACGAAAGAAAACAAGAAAATCATTTAAATTACTTACAATTACTTAAATATTCAGTGTGATTATTAACTTTTTGGACTCAATTATGCTTACTTAATTTTTTTTGCATTAGTATACATGTATATTACACATTTTAAAAGGCCGAAAGTTCAGACTCACTTTAGCGTTGTTGTGTCATGCTGATGTCATAAAGGTGTTTGCTGTAGGGACTCTGTCTCAGACGTTCGTGTCAGAATTCAAATGTCTCCCACACATAATGCTACGGAGAAACAGGAAAAGGCGAGATTACCAAATTGTCGGCAACACTAAAGACATCAACACACGCATTTCAGCCATCTATCATGGCTGTCGCCGCATTTCCGTGGCGACAGTGATTTATTCCAGCTCGGGAGCCCATTTGAGCTGTGATGGAGAAATAAGCAGGACCCGGTTGGGCTGGAGGACTCGACCCCTCACAAGCACCTTCTGAAAACATACGAACGCACACTGCGTTGAAGTACACCCTCATATGGATAAACGCTAAAATAACGGTCCCAAATTGTCATTAATTAAATTCTGTGAAAATATGGAAACAGCATCAATCAGAATGATTATTTATTATTATTCGTTTGAGATGTTACTTACTGTAATATTTAACAAATGCGAACATCTGCTACATATGCAGAAGGGAAAAGGAAATAATTCTACTTCCAAACCACATGGTGTGCTGTGCTGCATCTGCTCTTCACTAGATACTCTGAGGACACATACACACACACACACACACACACATACACACACATATACATGAACACACTGAAACAATGTCTCAGTTTTATCAGCAAGAGGTTAGCGTTACGTTGAATCTCACAGCGTGTGTATTTATGTGTTGCTTGATGTACTGCTGGCAGGCTTATATCATTTGCATCCATTTGAGTGTGAGCTTTTCTTCATCCCGTCATACTTGACATGTAGATGCTCTAAAAAAATCTTCAGGTTTCTTACATCACAGGCAGATTAATTAACACACAGACACGTACAGACACTCCATATCCGAGCTCCGAAAGCCCTGCACAAATATATCCGTAGGTGCTGTTTTGATTTGTATTATAGATGTGTGTATGTTTGTCTGTTTTTATCCACGTTGTATGGCCCAGCTGTGTGTTTTACATGTGATTGGGTCAGATGTGTATATTTCTGTGCCTCTGTTCATCTCTCATACATCATAGGCCTACGTGTGTTTGTGTCCGCGGTCTTACCGTGTGTGTGCTGATGGAGTGTGTAAACGGCATGATTTAGGTGGACGGGTGTATGATTGGTGGTCCGATTCTCTATGTATGTTTTGGTGGGTGGTGGTATCAGTAGCTGGGATCTCAGCTTGGCCTCCTTGTGTCAGAAGGGGAGGTGGATGAGAGAGAGAGAGAAATAGAGAGATTTTTATAGATACATATAGACATACACATACCACATCTGACATCACACACAATACTACACAATTTATTTCAATAATAGCATAAAAATGCAAAATCGGAAGATGCATACAAACATAATTTTAGGCAATTTTATTTATTACATAAATATTACAAAAATGTGAAATTTATGTACCATTTGAAACGTAAAAGTATTTGAAATATCATTTTAGAAAGTATAAGCTGATGTGTTTTGGCTAATGTTGATGGATTTGGATGAAAAAAGATTATTGTTTTATTTCACGACAATGAAGTTAAACTTTAGAAGGACTGAACGGTCGTTCAGAAATAATTGTATAAAAATCATAGGACTGTGTCTGTGTGATTTCGTTGGTTGGTAGCGCTGAAGCTGAATGCAGCGCTGGTAAATATGGCGGTTTTGGGCTCGGCTCTGATAACATGACCAAAATTCGGCTCTGCGCCTCAAATCCAGGATTAATGACAGCTTTCAAAGCTTAACACAGACAGCCATTCATATGGACGAGAACTGCGTTCCAGGCCTCTATCCGTCTTATCGTCCGGAGGAGGCCGGAAATGCTCCACGCATCTGCTTTTAACTATAGCTTCGCTGGCTCTGCTGAACCATATCTGTTGTGTGTGTACTGTACATGCGTCAGATCACTTTTGTCAGTAACCGTCTGTACACACTATATTTGGAACGGATGTCAGACAGTGTTGGTCATGGTGATTCATGTGACCATCACGGAAGCATATCTTTTCCTGTAGAGTGAGGATTCTGTGATTTACATGTGTCTCAGTTCTTGCAATTTCAGAAATATTAACAATTCAATTTTTCTGATTTAGTCGTTTTTTATTAGTATTTTATATATAAACACCTTGCTAAATAATTAACCATTTTAGCAATTATGTCAAGTATGAATGTGATTACATGTTCTGAAATCCTCACCAATATTAATTGTAATTATGTAACATTATTGATTTTAATTATGTAACAATCTGTAACATCAGAATTATAATTAATTATAAATGAATGATTTAACTAACTGAAATTTTGTTAAATTGATTAACACAAGACATTTGTAGATTAAAAACTTACTAAAAAACTGATCAACATTTATGAATGTTAATTTAAATAACAGTTTGTTTATTTATTAACAGTTAGTTTTTTAGCTCAATATTGTATATTTTCTAACAACTGACAATGTAAAAATGTGAATATTTTTTTCTATAATTTACTTACATCACACAGATTCCTTTTCATTGATTTGTGTCGGTAATGTTTGTTCCTTTTTTTTAATGGTAACAATACATTGAATTTGATGGCGTATTTACTAGCAGTTTCTCAACTGTGCACGTGAAACATGTTCATTTCGCTTGTCTGCTGCGTGGTACCCTGAGGACATGAGGATGTTCTGGTTGAGGATGTGCAGCACAGTATCGCAGGAGATCTGATCTGGGCTGTTTGCTCTTTAAAGGATATTTTTGCAATATTTCAGTGGACTGATATCAGTACAACTGGACACTAATGAAAAAAGAAAGACTAATATGGCATGTGACACAAATGTATTACGGATTTAAATAATTGTTCATTTATGAAAATTTTTAAATAGTCTTCCTTACATTTATATTTATTCTGAGTTCCAATTCTTTAACTCTTTAGTCTTGTATTTGTTAGATTATGTGGTGGGACACAAGCCAGTGTGCGAGTCCATCGTGCTGCATCCACATGAGCGACCCCATTGGCTACACGACATGATTGGCACCTGCTCGCTACCTATTAGACGTCTCCGTCCATGCTGACAGAGCAACTAGGAGCGTCGATTGGTCGCTCGCTTTTGATGTGTATGCTTACAGGCATCTTCAGAGGCACAAAAATCTAGAATCCACTGCCAATCCAAGCGTCACTCAACCCCTTTGTGACGTCTGCTACAAGTGGACTCCTGAATTTCATTAACACCATATCTTTAATCCTAGAAACCCTGAATCAAAGACTCTGCTTGAGAGGGAAGGAAATGTGTTAGATAGGTGAGGGAAAAATATTGAAAGTACTTTCATGTTCCGCCTAGTGCTGTTTGTTTTGTGTCGGGACGTGATCACAAAAAAAAACGCAGAATGCTCAAGGCAGATAAAAAGCGAAATGTTGCCGTGTTTCTGGAATTAATTTCATTACATGAGCTGGCTTGATTTACACATCTTCTCCTGACATCCCTGTCGCACTATTTATTGTGTATTGTGCTCATTTGCCCTCACCCTGTTTTTTTTTGTCATATTATTCAAATGCAAAAAATCCATCTGAGGGTCTAAGGAGTGATCGTGCCGTTCGAGGCGGATGCACGTGGTCATCTCGCATCTCATTCTGTGTGATTACTGCAATCATGTAGATA
Source organism: Triplophysa dalaica (assembly GCF_015846415.1). Lineage (NCBI taxonomy): Eukaryota > Metazoa > Chordata > Actinopteri > Cypriniformes > Nemacheilidae > Triplophysa > Triplophysa dalaica. The sequence goes on from NC_079542.1 coordinate 5,845,866, forward strand.
ATCCCCATCAACTCCTCGTGGCTGGACATCTTTTATACACTTACACGTGGAAGTATGGCTTATTGGCCATTTTGCTTTATTTTCTGTGTCATTGACATCCAAAAGGCTTATTAGTTTACGTTTCCGGTCTTCTCGTGCCCCCCCACTACTTTTCGTTTTTGAGGGAAGAGAGGGAGAAAGAGGGCTGTCTTGCACCTCCGAAAAGCATTTGGATCATTTGTAGGCCCGAATCACACGTTCTAACTGAAACACACATCCAGTTAAAATATGATAATTCAATCCCGCTCTGTTTTTATTAAATCACGCTCTCGGAATGCTGCGCTCTGCCTGATAGCGCTGTTATTGTTTGTGTAAAACACATTTTCTTTCTCTGCCTCTCTCTCTTTTGGGCTGGGGGTAGATGTTAGTGGCCAGTATGGGGAGGCAGTACGTCAGAGGAGACTAAAATGAGATTTCTCAGCGTGTCGCGCATGGGACGTGATGTGCGAGACTAATGGCTGTCGGTTTGGTGCCTTGGTGTTTTTATTCTGCCTGCCTGTCCTGCAATCAGAAAGAAAGAAAGAAAGAAAGAAGGAAAGAAAGAAAGAAAGAAAGAAAGAAAGAAAAAAAGTCTCTTTATTAACCCTCCTCCCCCATCATCTGCCTCATCTTTCTACCTCTGGAATATAATCCACTATCTACTGACCTTCAAATCATGCCGTCCTGCAGTCATTCCAATTCACTGGCCACTATGAGCGTGAAATGTCCTCTAGCCTATTTCCTTTTCTCAGCATGGCCTTACTTCCTCTTGTGCTCTCCCCGCCCCTGCACACACACACACAAGCGTCCTTCCTCCAAAAAACACATAACACACACAATACCAAATACTGAACATGTCACCATTTTAAAGCATGTTTTCTGTTTTATTATATTTATCTACAGGTATCAATCTGATTTCGTCATTCAGCTTTATTTTGACTGCTTCGAAAACAATAATTAATTTCTGAATAATAAAATGTATATGTGTAGTCTTGATGTTTTAAACGTTATTAAGGCTTACCTTTAGCTAAAAAAAACTAAACTACAACAATATATTTTTGTGCATTCATCGAGTATTTAAAGATGCTACGTTCAGACTCAATATTGCTGAAGTGTCTGTGTATCATGTGTTTTTTTTGGGGGGGGGGGTCTGTGTGTACACATGTACAGAATCCATCATCAGTACGGTATTACCTTGCATGGCAAAGGTATTTGTCCACATATTGAGGACCAACACAGAATGTCATTTATACATTTGATGTTAAATAAACACTTACTGTATTTCACATGACCTCACTATTAGAAATCTGCTGTCTGTTTGATGCGATCATGTGCTCTTGAATCTGGAGAGTATCTTCACGCTGTGGGTCAAGAGGGGATCTTAAGAACTGGCATGAGTGAGAGAGAGAGAGTGAGAGAGAGAGGTTGCCAAGTAATGTGTGATTGTGTCCTATGGTGTGACAGCATGAATGTAGAAAGAAACATTACATTGATAATAGCGTCAAAAAACGGATCTGTGTAACATAGTAACCTCATTCACGTTTGTAAAAGCGATCCAGTCGCGCACTTTAACCGGTCGGAAACACAAACTCGTCTCGTGTACGCAGGCGCGCAAAGGTGACGACACGCGACTGAACTACGCTATGAAGACGAAGTGAGTGTCTAAATAATATCAATCGTCTTATTTTGACTCGATCATTAATAGTAGATGGACATCAGAATGTGTTTGTGCAAAGTTTGAGGGAGGTTAGACTTGATAATACTGCACATCCCCAGTCAGGTCTCAGACATTAGAGGAAAATGTTTCAGAGAAACCTTTGTCAAGTCTTTAAAATTGAATTGTTGTAAGTTTAGGACATTACATAAGTTGGCAATAACTATGGCTGAGATAACTCTGTGCTTTTATAGGCATGTACAGTTAGAAAAAATAACCAACTTTGTTTGGAATTGGCTGTTAAACCATAAAAAAATATATATCTTTTTTAATAAAATATGTTATTTATATTAGTCGGAGCCATAAAACGAATGCTTTCTTGAAATATAGTAATTGTAAATTGTTGAAAAGATATAATTATTCGTTGTTATTATTGTGTGACAAATGCAGATGTGCAAGAAGAAAATCTCTCTGCTTTTATTATTTCCATACAGTGCATGCAAACATGTTAAAAAAAGTATATTATAACTGTGTTGAAGATTCTTAAATATTTTTTAATACATTTATGTTGATTAAGCAAGGGAAGTTTGTATAGTGCATTGTGTTGCATACTTCTTGCACAAAGCAGGTTTATAAGGAAAAAGTAATCGGGGGCCTCATTCCTACATTCACAATGTTGGACTGTTTTTTTCCAGCATCTTTACACCCTGACTCAACCATTCTTTATTTTCTATTATTCCTCGGTAATTTGCTAGAGCTAGTGTTACAGAATTTAACCAATTCAGTTTTAGGTAGTTGTAAAGAAAATTGCTGTATCTTCTTTTTTTCTAAAATGTACATATTAAAAATGGTATCCATCATTTTTCACCCACTTTAATATGTTTTTTGTTATCTTTCCATTTGGCAACAAAATATTTGCATCTTAGTCTTGCCATATAATCCATGTAAACGCATTTTGCATACTTTCACCCAATTCTAAAGCCTGCGATTGGCTTGCTTGCTTGATGTGTATCTGGATTCAATGAAAGGCATTGACTCGTGGATGGCCGTGAGTAATCATTGTTTATGATGGAGCTGAGCAGTCTGTGTGAACTGACAGAGTCAGCATCAATTAAGCCATGAGATGTGAGCATCCGTAATGTGCAGGTTTTGTTCTTCATCTCCATGCCACTCAGAGCCATGATCCCATGTCTGGTGCGCATGTGAAGCACACTGGAGAGCTCATGATGAGCAATGCTGATCAGTCTAAGGGGAAGGAACCTTGAACGTGTAGCTTTCCAAGCATCCTAAAGTAGTATTCAAGCCTCCAATTTGAAAATGTAGTTACCTACACTCCATGCTACAGAGTAGATAGATTCAATGAAGCTGCTGTAAGGGTGCAGTATTTTTTTTCCAAATGTCAGATGATATAATTAATTTTTATACTTAGCGGGATTTATCTTGCTCAAAACCAAAGATGTCAACAGCAATCATTTGAACAGTTACATTAACAGAAACTAATAGAAAACGCTAGTTTATATCTTTCTATGAGTGACAAACAGCAGAATTGAACCCAATATTTCACTACCGAAAAGGTTTGTAGCACAGGGATCAGACATTCGACATGTTTTTAACAATAAATGATTCTACTAAACTGTTTTAGAAGCTACTTCTGTAAATCCATAACATTCTGCTATGATTTTTATGAACAAAAGCAGCACAGACATGAAGTGTTTATCTGATTGAAACTAAGAAGAGGATGTCTTGCCTTGTTTATTCGCGTGTACAAACAACGTCTGAAGACGCACTAATGGTCTTTTGTAAGTCTCAGACTGTCCCTGGCTATTCATTCAGCTTGGATCTGCCGTCCGCTGAATATGAGCCGGGCTCATACACATTATTGCAAAGGGGTTCTGCCACTCATTAATCACAAGACCTACAAGGGCGGGGCTTAATGACCTTGTAGGAACATATCAGGTAGAGATGACTAATGCTGGCGAATTGAATTGTATCTGGAAGGGGCTGTATGGTTGCACAAGGCTTCCTTCGCTGCCTGTAGAAAGTGGGTTGTTCTGCATCATTTTAATTCTCTGTCACCTGTATGCAGAATAAAATCAGATTTGTTTAGTTTAAATATGAATCAGCTTTTACATAGAGCATTATCATTTATACACAGCGAGGTAGGAGCAGGGCATCTCATTTTATCTATATAAAGAAAATGTATCTCTCTTGAGGAAAATAACAAAAAATGAATTAATCAATTGTTTTTCTAGACAGCAATGAGTTTAAATGGAGAACAAATAGATCACTTTGGTCATAGAAAACTGCTTATAAATGTCACACATTTGTGCTCGGATTTGCCAACATAAAATGTCAAATGTGCAATCAAAACTCAGAATGAAATATAAACTTCATTTAAAGGTCCAGTGTATGAAATTTAGCGACATCTAGCTGGGAGGTTGTGAATTGCAACCAACGGTTCACACCACCCCTCCCTTTTGAAGCACTGTTGTGCTGACACAGAACTAAGATGCTGTCACGTTTCCCCTTATTCGCCGAAGGAGATAACATATTCACAAAATACGCTCTGTAAAGCAGTTTGTTCGTTTAGAGCTATAGAAGAAACAACAAGGCGAATTCCATGCTAGAGGACTCGCGGTGTATGTAGATAGAAATAGCTCATTCTAAGGTAATAAAAACATAACACGCTTCATAATGTAAGGGGTTTATACAGCTTTGAAGACTAAGTTATGTATATTATATTGCATTTCTGTCAATAGATCCTCGAAGAAATTACACACTGGACCCTTAAGACTGATTTATCTGCTTTATGATATCCGCATCCAGAGCTCTATAGATCGTCAATGTGTCAAGGATGTTAACAAATATTTCTCACAATCGAAAATCTGAGAACGAATTCATTCTTATTAAGCAAACCATAATTCACCACTCTATTAAAACCCTTAGCAATAGAGCGCTCTTCTTAGCTGTCCTTCAGCTAAACAAACCATCTAGCACTTTCATTAAAACAAGCTATTCCGAGCATTTGAAATATTTAAAGTATTAAATTAGAGAATATTTGCATGAATGACTCATGCAAGTTTTCTTTGGCACATTCAGATTCGTGTCAATTAATATATTTTCCTGCGAAACATTCCTCCAGCATTGAGCTCAATGAAAGAGATTTTCTCGTCATTCTATTTTCTCATAAACCTTATAATTAGGAAAAGTGATTATAATCCGAATTCCACCGATGTGTAAACTTTCTATAAAATTGTGTCGGCGGTGCTGTCGCTTCCTGGAGCAATCTTGGCATTAAAACGTGGTCTTTTTTCTCGGTGACATTAAAATGGAAGGATTTTGTTTATCCGTGCCTTTGTTTATTTAACATTTCGCGCGGCGGGGGGAGTTTCCAGATAGCTTGTTTTCAAGACAGTCCCCGCAGACAGCGAGCAAACACTCCACAGTTTCATCAAATAGAACAATGCTCAACTTCCCCCCTCAGCGCTGTGCAGCCAAATACGCCAAAACAGTGCGCCGCTACTCAGGGTGATTGTCAAATTTTTTTTTAAGTCTGTGGAAATATGCATGTGAAATTTGTTTTTACTTTTCCTTCTTTTTATGGATCAGAAACAGGTGTGTGCCCCTTCAAGGCGTCACACCTTTGGCATGCATACAGTTTATTGAGACACGACTCACCCGCCCATCCATCTTGAAGTATGTGTTTGGTACAAATTGATCTTATTATTCATCTTTATGCATTTGCCAGATGCTTTTATCAAAATAATTCTTGTGCATTCCCTTGGAACCCATGTATTGGTGTTGTTGCCACCATGATCTACTTGTTGATCTACAGGAAGGTATATAAATATTTTTAAAGTAAACAAACAGGAGCATTCATTGGACAAGCAAAGCTCAGTGTTGTAGTAAACGAAGAAAATTGAGTGTACAGATTGAGGGTACAAATGATCTTCCCAGTTCCCCTCTTTCTTCGTGTCTCCATTAGTTTAAAGAACAAATTTTCAGGCAAATGATGAAAAACATTATTAGGGACCAGAGTCTGTTTGTTCCGCAAGGTCGAGTGGATCGCCAGGTTTGGATGTCAACATAAAGATGCCCACTTGCCTCCGGCATGAGGAGTACAGACTGCAGTTGTGGGCCTTATTAAATTGCACTCGCTCGTGGATGCATTGCATCTTTGTTTCCATAACTCTGTATAACCTTCTGTCTATATCTATTTTTCTCGTCTTTTCCACAAATGTATGCGTCATTTAATATTTTCTTTTGTTTGGTAACCATGACAATGAGGTCTGTGGATACGATGCTTAATTTAATCTTTTTCAAGCTTTTGTGATCACCTCCAATGTCCGAACACCACACATCTTCTGCTTATGACTTCTCCTTTGTCTCTAAGCACCTTCTTTTTTGTGTTTCCTTGCAATATTTGACAGCACAGTTAACAATGTAATTCTTAATGGCAATGGCTTTGTACAAATAAATAGCTGCTTTGATGTCTAATGCCTACATTTACAGCTGCCTTTTAAGCACACTTATTCTGATTCTCGTAAGTGACTTTTATTTAAAATAATGTGATGGTATAATTTTCTAGGAAGTATATAAATGCACGACACACACTTTTATTGGATTAAACAGGCTTGTTTTTATTGCGTTTAATTTTTTTTTCTTAGTTATTAGTAAGCAGCATAATCAAGATTTAGGTGTACAAAAATAATTGGTCTTAAGAAAACTGTATAATTTAAGCAGTTGATCAAACATGTTTTACAGGGCTTTTAAAAAACTGTACGGTCGACTAGTTGTTTGGTATACTAGTTAACCATTGTGTGACCCATCCCTTATCAAGATTCCTATGTTTACATCTATGATGCCTTAAAATACTACTTCTGTAGGCAGTTAACTAGGTTTTCAAACAGAGCAAATATTTTCTAACCTTTGTCATTTTATTTCTTTCCTTTGTTGCTTTTATTGTTATTCATCAGTGCAATTATATATTTTATGTCTCTTTCTGTCCACGTTGCACTTGCTGCTTTTGTTTCTCGCTTTCTCAGTGTCCTGCTGCGTGTGGAATTAAAGGATTCGACTCTTTAATGCAGTAATAGATGCTCGCTGCCATTTCATTTTCTCTCCCCCTCTCTCTTCTGCTGCTTATCCGATTTTTCCCCGACTGGCCACATTTACATACTCAAATCAGACTCGGGAGCGATTGTTAAATTGATTTCAAACGACTCCGATGATTCAAGTAGTGAAACAAAAAGGCATTCATGCAGCCACCAAGGCTTTGATGCACAGACTGATGATCGACTGACGCTGGATCTTCTCCCTGAGCTCTCATTAATACCCTCAAAATTGAGACCCTCGAAGATCCAGTCATAAATGAAATGTCTAGTGGTTCACACTGCACAGATATGCAATGAACAGAGGACATGTTACAAAACATTAACATTAGATTTAGATTTGATTCTTGGTATATATATTCTTATATATAATATATACATTTTCAAGCGATTTCCGTTCCTTTTTTTAACTTAAAAAGTATACAAAATATAAAAATGTTGTACCTTTTGGGGTACCTTATTGGGTACGTTATTGTACTTTAAGCACCTATTGTGAACCTTAAACGTTACAGTTGAATGTTAGTCATCCCTAACATTTAACAGGGAAACAGTGGGTCACAATAGGTCCTTAAAGTACAATAACGTACCCAATAAGGTAAAACATTTATGTAAAGACGCATAAAGAAACTTTTTAGGTTACCACCCAAGCGACAGAACAGGAACAGATTTTTACTGTTTATGATAGTGTATATAGAATTACAATACAACAAAAGAATTTGTCACTTTTTCAGATTTAGTTTTTTAAAGTTCATATTGGTCAAAAAGTATTTTTTCACTGCAGGTTTTAACTTCAGCACCACTGTGATTTCACAGTGTGATAAATTGTTGTTTCGCCTGACCTTTTTATAGTTCTTGCAAAATTGTTGGTAATTGTGGTTATAGTTATTTTTATATAGCATCAATCTTTAGTGTATATTTAGCTCAAGTAAATTTTTAGCTCATGACATTCATTATGATAAATCGGTTTATTGCAGATAAACAAAAACTGTAGAATTTTTTTAACATATTTTACAATCGTCCCTGTCAGAAAATTCGAGAAATTTCTGTAGCACAGGGTAGGTAGGATGAAGCGAAAATGGCCGACTACGTCTGGAACTTAGTTCTTAGGCCAGTAGTCATAAAAGACAACTTCTGAAGTTTAGGACAAATAAGTTTTAATATGTTAAACTCTTGTTTTGAACTCGTATTTGAAGCATGTTATTCAGCATGTTCAACTTCATAAAGAAACAGATTTTTTTTACGAGAAGAACAAATTTTACTTAAACATTATTTGAGGCAGTTTGTTTATATCTATTGTGTTTTTAAATAGAGCAATACATACTGTACTTAGCATAAAGGCTAGAGAGATATTGTAAATTATGTAATTGTTTTGGCCTTCAAATTATTTCCACCCCATTATAACCGAGATCACACTGTGAAAATTCTGTATGCTCAGCAGATTTTCTATGGCCAAGATAAAAGTGGACGGGCTTTAACAGCTGATAAGATTCATTGGTATAGGTTAATACTAAGCATGTTTTATCCGTATCTGTGGATACAGTTTTTTTGCCAAGGCCTTCCTAAGTTTAAATGTCTTTTGTAAAACAATTAAAATCGTACTCTGTGCATACTTGGAATAAATGCCATGTCCACTGCATTCTCATTTTTATTCAAATTGAGCAGTCCAATTTCCTCTTTTTACCATAAAACAAGCCAAAATCTTTAGTACGCAGGCTGAAACCAGCAAAGATGCATTTGAAGTCATGCAAAACACTGCATGTGCACGCTACTTGGCAGGTGTAGTTTAACACACAACCAATGCGTGTCAAGTCTGATTTTGTTAGTGTGACGTCTGTTAGCTTTAGCAAAGGACACCAGCTTGAAAATGTCATGTTGGAAAAGAAAAGTGTGAAAATAAATAAATAGGCGAGCCCACTCCACATCAGATTTGACATATGCACTATAAAATAACCATTAGCAGTTAGCTACAATCTGAAGTGACAGTCTATCAATAATGTCCGTCTGAAAATGGGACAGGTTTGTTGCAGCCTCTAAATCATTGGAGAGTCCATGTAGCCGGGACGCAGGCAGGTATAGAAAATGCATTAAGACGAGATGTTGATAGGGGCCGTGTAAGCCCGGGGACACTTAAAGCTCCAGGGGATGTGACTTGAGCATTGCCTCATTCTTACGCAAACACACACACGGAAGAGCAATAGCTCAGCATTTCGACTCCTCACCTTTTACCTTTCAACCCTGTAAATCAGAAACTAAAGAAAGGCCTGATGGGAACATTTGTTGAAAATGCTGTGGTGATGCCGAGGTCTTTTTTATTAATATGAGAATGATAGCATATTGATATCCTTCTGCTGAATTACTTCTTCGCCTGCCAAGCGTTGCACAAGCGAAAGTTAATCAAAAATGAATATGCATTTTGTATTGAGTCGCTAAATTTCAATAGTCCAAAAATTTAATTTCCTCTCCATCTATGAAAGTAGCAATATATTTGCCGTGCCAGAAAGCCCTTAATTGTTCTTAATCTTTTATCTGCATAGATGTCACTTAAGATATCCTTTATTAAAACGTAATAATTATAGCTCTAATAAAGTTTGAATAGGAGCTTCTGTACTATTTTCGCAGCAGCGCATGCCAAGCTCTTCTCTCGTGACCTCTGGTTATTTAACAGACGGCGGTAACTAATTCAGACATTCAGGCAGTGCACTCTGAATACGCACACTTCACACACGCGTTTGCACAATACACACAAACACCAACTTGGCCCCGCTGCCTCCTCCCCTTCGCCACATTAGCATAAAATTAGCCAAGACTCTGCATATGAATGGGCTCCATTCATGAATGCACTGAATATGGGCTGAGTCAGGGTGGACCTGCGTGCCACGTGCCTATTCTCCCCCGCTGGTATTAAAGTGGCAGCGCCTGATTGTCTGCTCGCCAGCGGACCCCGGCCATCTGTGTACGTACCGCTCTACTTGGCATAACAGGCTGGCGTTATGGCAACAAGTGTCTCTTTCCGCATTGCCACACTCACCAGCCCCGCAAACTTGGCAGCCAGCCTGCTCGTTTGGCCGCCCCCGTATGCAGATAAAGAGCTTATTATGCCCTGGCAGTGGGTGGGGGAGAAGGAGGCGGGGCTGCTGATTTACATATCACCGCCGAGATGACACCCTCCAGATGCAAAACAGCCAAGTAGCAATTAAGGCTGCGTAGTGCTTTTGTTTAGTGTGGTGGAGTGGGCAAGCCAGGCGGGCATTTCTGCCGCCTCCAGAGAGGATATGTATGAGAATTTCAGCTCGGCACGTGGCTCTGAACACCCCTCCCCTTTCGGCACACGCTCGGCTTGAACATGCGCACCCTCGTCGCTAGGTGGTCTGATGATGTAGGCCTGACACTATGATGAGCACACATTGCATGTAATATCCTCTGCTTACATGCACCACACGCAACAGACTTAAACATTGATCACAATTGTTTTTACATGAACGAGTGTATTCATTCATAGCTATACGAGGACACCTGTTCATAAACTGTAGTCTTTTTTAATCGCTCATTTTAACCAAACTAGGCTAAATTTATTCTTGATTTTTTTATTTAAGTCTGAGTCGTCAGAAAGTTAAACAAAGCAGAGATGTGGGGCAGTGGGTAGCTCCTGTCTTCTGGCATAGTCAGCAGTGCCACGTTTGGCTTGTGCCAATTTAGTCTGACTGTTTAAAATCCGCACAGCCTCTAAAAAAAGTAATTTAAAAGCCCAATAAATAAAAGAAGAAATATGTTGTTTGTGTTGTTGCTCAAATGGTAGCTCAAGGTCAGGGGTTCAAATGGGAAACACTAACATGCATAAAATGTACACCTTGAATACATGTGAGATACATTAGATGAAAGCATCTGCCAATTGAATCAATGTAGAAATGGAAATGTGAAATGTTTGGAAGACAGCACTTGATGTCCGAGTTGTGATCCTGGTGAGTCCATTAAGATCAGACGGAGTCCGCCTTTCTGGCCATCACCCATACACGTAGGATAAGGAAAGAATGTACGGAAACGCACTTTAAATTCAATCCTAGTTTACATTCATGCGATTGAAATGACCATGTGCTACACTTTGAGAGATGTATATGTACACTAGAAGTTAAAAGGTGCATGCGTCTGTTTTCTCGTCTGTGTGGGTGTACATGTGTGTTATGAGCCTTCCATTGCTGCGGTATAGAAAAACACTTACTGGTAATGCAAATAACAGGCCAGTATAAATCAGTAGCCAGGAGCAGGCAAGCGAATATTGTGTAACAGTTATTGCAAAATGAAGTGGCATTGGAATCAATACCTCACTATATCTCATTCGGCGGTGGTGGGCCACTGGAGGCAGGGGTCCTCACTTGCTGCCTCCATGGGGCACCATAAATCTGTCGGTGTGTCTTGGTGTGTATGTGTGTGAGTCTGTGGCCTGTTATTAAAAAGAGTCAGTAATTAGCAGATTTCCCCAGAGCTGCTGTAACACAGTGAACAAAAAACAGCCTCACATAAAGGTACCATGTTGTGAAATATAAGTGTCAATAAGTGCACATTTGTGGCTAAGAAATGCAAAAGGACATCAAACTAGTTTCCTGAACTCTTGCCTGTCCGCAATTTGTCCCGTGACAAACGTGTTGCATTGGAGTTTACACCGGGGGGAAATAAACGTACACCTCAGTTTCTTATAATCATCTGTGCATAGGTACATTAAAGGGATAGATCACCCAAAAATGAAAATTCATCATTTACTCTTGTCATTTCAAACCTGTATGGATTTCTTTCTTTTGCAGAACACGAAAGGTATTTTAAAGAATGTTGATAACCGAGCAATGAGGGAACCCATTGACTACAGAATTGAATTGTTTGTTCTTTTGTGTTCTGCGGATAAAAGAAAGTCAGGTTTGAAATGATAAGAGTTTGAGTAAATCAAGTCGGAATTAAAATTTGGGGGTAAACTATCACTTTTAAATAAAAGTATCTTACATGTCAAATATACAATTTCTGCCAATGCAGGCATGCATGTAAAACACAAGACGTTGTAATACCACGAGAGAGATTAGGTGGTATGGTGGAGTATTTGCGTGTGCGTGCTTATCTAACTCCGTATTTGCATTCAGGTGCCACTGCTTCAGACTGTACACACAATACTGTTGTTTGTTAAATTATGTTTTTTTATTGTCACAGAAGTGGCACAGAAACGTGGCTTGGTCTTTTTCCGAGTTTGTCCATTACAAGGTTTATTCACAAGCTGATTTTGTATAGTATTAAGTATGGCCTTGGGGCCAGAAATGATTGGGAACAGTCAGGAAGTATAGGAAAAAAGAATGCTGATCAGTCAACTTGGCGATTACAGACCTTGGTTTTTTCTTTGTGTCGACTGATTGAAGTGGATGAGGAAAATTGAATTTCAGATTTGATTGAAGGCTGTTTGATTATGATTATTTCTTTTTGTGTCTTTCTCAGGTCTGTGAGGAAACGAGGAAACGAGGATTTCGGCAGTTGCGGACTGTTTGTGGACTGTTTGTAAGTATGAAAACACGAAATTTCACACCCATAACCCACATCGTGGGAAAAGTCTCTTTTTCACGATTACTTCCGCGCGTATAGCCTGGGGAGGGAATGATCGCCGTGGCAAAGACATTTGTGCAGGTTTAGATCTGACAGTATATCTAAAGTATCACAGTACAATATTGATCTCTCAAGCTGAAGTCATTTGCCCTGTGCTATTCCTGGCCTCTGTCACTCACTGAGAACGATGGGTAAAAGATGTGTGCCACCGTGTGACAAAATGTCACATCTTTGCAAGTAAAGGGGAAGTTGAAACCAGAAATCGAATGCATTCGAGTAGCAGAATTAATAAACTACAGCACCGTGCTGTTTACTTTTTATTCAACAAGAAGTAATATATACTGAATCTACAGCCATGGAAAAATATCTATAGACAATTCCAAAAACTGTTTTCAGTTTTTCCAAAATGTACTTTTTATATGTATGTGTAAAAGAAACATGATCAGTTTTGTTCTTAATTCATTTGCATTTATTTGCAGAAAATTTAAACATGACATACTGGTTAAAATGAAAAAAAAAGATTCAATGTTTATATAAAATACAATACTAATGTTTTACATATATTTTAGGCACAACGTATTTGATGGAAAAAGCCACAACTTTTATGCTTCTCAGTATTCTTTCAGACAATCCTGAGGTTCGTTTTTATTGGAAATCAACAGAGAAGAAAAGTAAATGGTCACAATACATGTAGTAAAGGCTCTTAAATTTTTCCATGGCTTTATATATAGCGTGTGTGCATGTATATAATCAATATTATTAATTAAATAAATTATAAATATAAAGGAATTATATAATCATAAATTTGCAATTACTTACTGTAGCAGAGGGACCTCATTTCAATTAATATTTTTATACAATACTTAGAATGTTTACGAAAATTTTGGGGAGTTTTTAAACATTCGTTTACAGGAAGAGTTTAAATTTACTTTTTAGTTTCTTTCAAGGTGAGAAGGTGCCAAAACAATCTGTTTTAATGATGCCTGAAAAACATCTCTCTGGTTTTACACTTCCCACCAAGGCATACGGTCCTAAAAGGAGTGCTGCTTTTTTAATACTTTATATCAGAGCCCCACTGTTTTAAATGCAAGCGAGTAATTACCATATAAATATCTGCCTGTCTTTTATGAGAAATTTAAAGACACTTTTAGTGTAAAAAACAGATGTTGAGGCAATCTCGCATAATTGGATATCAACATTATGTGGTTTTGCTAATCAACACCAATGAAGTGGCATATTTTTTCATTTTATCTATTAATCCACTCAAGTGCAGTTTTATAGCTCTGAAGTGGTAGACTTGTAAACCAACAGGCCCGCTCTCTCAAAGGGGCGCCAGATGGAACGTGAAAGTGTTTTGGCAACGTGTTTTTGAGCATACCACACACACACACACACACAAGTTAACAGTCTAAAATTATGTAAACCGATGTGGATTCTTCGCTGGCCATTTAGATGTCCATCTGCTCTTTTTGATCTGGCCGTGTCTCACCCCAGCCTAGCCTTGAACTTGGAGACCCTGGCTGGAGGTCAAAGGTCATAGGTCACCCTGTGTGTCTGAGGACGATCTTGCCGTGTGGATTATGAAGCAGTGGGTTGTTTGCACTTCTGTTCTAAAGGATGGAGGTTGGGGCAGTTGCTCAGCACTGCTCAGGGTTCCAGCCTCTGGCGATTGGGTTTGCTTCGTGTGTAAGCCGTGTGTTGTTGGTTCAGAGTTCATGACCTTTGACCCGCATCAGTGGAGGATGCATGATAAAGCATGCAGTCCTAATGCCCTTCTCAATGAATGAACAATAGACACTACTATTGATCCCCTGATGGTCGCTGTCTCACTGTTCGAAGAACACAGTCAGCTTGCTGTTGACAATGAGATAACATCTAATAGTGAGGTTATGGATAGTTTGACTGCTTGATAAGTTGACAGATAAAGCCGGCAAGGAAGGCTCCATTTGCTATATACAGTCAAACCACAAATTATTCAGACACCAGACATAACTTTTGATATGTTTTTAGTGGGTGCAGGACACTGTAGTTCATATAATTGAGGAAAGCAAAATGAAGTAAACTGACATATACCAAAAATTCTTCTTACAGCTGACTACCAGTAAAATTAAATAAAATGTGGGACCACTTTGACCTGGCCATGTTTTGCTAAAGTGTTTTACTTTAATTGCTTAATTAATAACAAGGTCGCATTATAAAGTGGTATTATCTAATTATACTCAAATTGAACAGCTGACAGCTATTTAACTTTATCCATTACATACTTTTCTATCCAAGTTGTCTGGCATTTTCAAAAAAAAAATCTGACACAGTATAACTCGGAGTTCTGGTCATATTTTATTACCATTTTCTAAACAACAGCGAATAAACTATCATAATTTGAAACATTTTTAAGGTGTAGAAAAACATTTTGGAAAGGGAGAAATCCAACCACTGGTTAAATAAACCCAGAAATGGTTTATGTATCTATATATATATCTATATATATATATGAAGAGTTTGGTTCCAAAATGAGATAACGGTTTTAAAAAAAAGTCATGTTTTTTATTATGTAATCATGTTTTTATTGTGTAATTCAGCTGTATTTCTTGAGTTATTATGGCTTAAATCAAAACAAACCAATCTCATTTTGGAACCAAACTCATACAGTATATATATATAGTATATCAAGTATATGGTTTACAGTATATGGTTTTAATATTATCATACTAAAAAAAGTAGCTATGTTAATAAATATGTTTTGTGTGACTGTGGCTTTGTCCAGAGAGAGAAATTGATCAAATGCAGACATAAAAACATATAATATGTAATATTATTTTCCATTATGCATCTGGAATAGGCCATTTCACCTACTAATTATTAAAAACAATCAATTATTTCTATAAATACGTCCTTACATAAATAAGAAAATAGCATGTTTTGACCTGAATCCTTAAAGATGGATAACTAGCTCTGTTTACTAAGATGATCGCCCCATGTGCCACTTTTAGGTTACGTTACAATTACAATAAAAAAATGTGTAAATCACTGAAATAATAGTGTATTATACATTGCAGGATTGACTCACGAACACAAATAGTGATAAACAGGTTTCACGATGAGGTGGTATTAGATTTCCTCCATCCTTAATCCACCCCATCCGAACCACGTCCAGCTCTTAAATCCATCTCTCCTCCCCAATTGGCCCTGCAGTAGAAACATCTGGACTTGGAAGTACAGAAAGCAGCTTCGCAATGCATCAGCACAGCAGGCTCTGTTCACTTCTTTCTCTCCCCTTCACTTTCTCTAGTTCCACCTCCCTCGTGCTTAAAATCTGCTGGAGTGGTCAGAGGTAGAACAACATGTGGAGCGGTCGTTTTCTATGTTCTTTATTCTCCTCTCTCTTTCCAGTGGAGATCCAGGCCAGTGATAATCCTTCTCTCTCCTCATTAAAGTGAGCTGAATAAACACAAGGCCTCTTTCAGTTGTTCCTGCAAATTTCCTCACCAGCCATCAGGAGACCTTCGAGCGGGTCGGCTCTTCAAAGGCCTGCGGGGCTTGAGGTGGCTCGGGGAGTGCTGGGTCAGGAACATTAGCTGCCACTGAGGGAGTCCGGCCTGGCCCGGTACTCGCTTAGCCTGCAGTCAAAAAGAGAGAGAGAGAGACTGTGCTCACGAGAGTGCAACCAAAGCTGTGGAACTGTTATATGAATAGTTTGTTTCATTTGGCCCTTCTTTTTGTATCTGAATTTGTATGTGATGGGAAACTACTAATAAAATAGTTCTGGCTGATCATTTTAATGGTTGACCACCGATATTTAAAGGGATAGTTCACCTTAAAATAACGTAACCAAACAGGTTTGGTTACTGAAAATCTTCCAAATATCTTTCTCTGTTTTTATCAGAACAAAGAAATGTATTAAGGTTTGGAACAAGCTGAGGGTGAGTAAATGATGATTTAATTTTCATTTTTGGGTGGATTGTCCCTTCATAGATTTAAAAGATTAAACTAAAATCAGTAAAATTTTAGAAAAAAGGTTCTAGTTTAAGGCATAACTACTTTATATTACTTAGAAGATGGAAACTATTCATGCTGAGATCTACTCAAACTGAAAAAAGAAATCTGTTTGAAGAAAAAAAAAAGTGTGCACTTTAGGGACAAATTTGTCCGTAGAATTGAGCCAAAACTTAAAACGATTTCCCTTTAGGAACATTTGGGATTTCTTTTTTTAGGATTTTAAAAAAAGTAAATTATGTTTTCTTTGAAAACATTGTGTAGCCCTGAGATAAACAAAATCAAGTGAGACACAAATTGTATATTTTACAACTGTGTTTAAACTCTCTCTTGACTTACATAGCCTAGTCACACAAACCATAGCACATTAACATTACACAACACATTTACCATCATACAAAACACCTTAAACACATTATATTAAACTATATTTCACAAAATAATAGAATTTTAAATACAACCTTATTAAAAGGAAAAAGCAACGAAGACATTCAATGTCTGCATTTGTTCGTCATGCTTATAGTGCCAAGAACACACTTCCACAAGGGTACTTATAGCACTAAGGGAAGTTTGTACGAAGTGATATCAATGTGTTTAGTAAGTAAACGTTCAAATTGTTGATCGAACTGCTATGTGCATCCTGACGCAAAACGCCAGTGTTCCCTATGGCTCCGGATTTTAATGGAAGTATAATGCATATACCTCATTCTGTTATTGTAAGTGATCAACGTGAGATCCACATGCATGTCTGATCGAAAACGTATATTGATTGGCTAATTTTAACAAATTGGTTTTTGTACACCAGAGGGTTCAGGCATTATTATTAGCCTTTGAGAAATACAAGAAATCTGTTTGAATGTTATTTTGGTCTTCAATTAAAATAAGTTATTTCGATTGTCACCTCGCTTGCCATAGTTTAATAACGTCATCCGGTACTGATAGATATATGATGTTGTCTCTGTTCGAGAAAGGAATACTTGAGAGTTTTAATAACACACTCACTGAGTACAACAGCAGCAAACACTAATAAGGTTTTTCAGTGGGCACTGACTCTAAATGACTAGTAATACACCAGACACGGGCCAATCTTCTCCACGGTTAAGTTAGAGCCTGTTGTCGGCCTTGTTTTAATTTACAGGCTGTGTAGTGACATTCATTTTCACCTCTCTTTACTTCCTGCCCATCAGCTAAGAGAGCCAGCGGTTCACTTGCAGCGTTTGTGGAAAGAGGCAATTAAACAGGCCGAATAACTTTGGCGAGGAGAGAAACGAAGCTGCTCCTCGGCTTTAATTGCTTACTCAATAACTCCAGAGGATGAATAAATTGATCAAATTGTGTCCCAAAAGGTAGCGAAGCAAAATTGCCCAGAAAATGCACAAAAATAAAACGTATCTTATTATCTACTACAGTTTAGAGTTTGTATATAGTGCTATTCTTTGTGTTACATCCGAATTATTGGGCTGGTGACTCTATTGTTTTATTCTGCATGACGAAACAAAGGCTTTGCTAATAATTGAGCGAAAAGTGAGATGGATCAGATCTCCCAGAGGAAAATGCTCAGAGGTTGCTCGCTCAGAAGATTTCATGAATTTATGAAGTTCATTTAGGCATCAACCTGTATACATTACTTTGCTCTGTTTGACACAAAGAAAGATGTTTGGAAGAATGTAAGCAACTGACAGTTCTAGAACGTCATTGACTACCATAGTAGAAAAATTATTAAATGGTTGTCAAAGGTGCCCCAGAACTGTTTGCTTTCCTAAATTCTTCAGAATATATATTTTTTGTGTTCAACAGAACCAAATACAAAAATCATTTTTCGACTAAAATGTCTCAGAACTGTCGCTAACATTCTTCCATATATCCCAGAACAAAGAAATGCGTACAGGTTGGGAACAATGTGAGGGTAAGTAAATGATGACGGAATTAAAAAAATGGGGATCCGTTTAATCTCAGATTGCTTTGGAAAAAAGGAAACAAATAAGATGAAAGTACAATGAAATAAATGCAAATTGTAAAGACAAAATGATTTGTATTTTGGTCAATTTCATGAGAAATGTTTAAGTTCACATTCAATAATATTGATGTGACAAATCTGAGCTCAGTTTTGGGTTAAGATCTCTTCCGTCAAGAACTCTTAATTTGTGAGATTTCTGGTTCTTTTTCCCAGGAGAAATATCCAAGACGCAGAGAGCTATTTGCTTTTTATTTAATCCATTGAAATAATTGAGATATGACAGAGATCTCATCTGTGATTTTTTTATAATGGGGAACATCTGGATATCTTGGCTCTCACAACATCATCTGATACCGCATTATTGTCTTTAAGCAAAAGAGACAAAAAACAACATTTTAAATAAAAATAGCGTTCAGTTCCGTTTATGTGACTGCAGTAAGTATACCGGTTTTATAAATTACTCTTCGTGTTTGAATGGATATGCGTCTGTGTTTTGCGGTGATTATGTGTGTGTACATGAGAAGGCCTCGTGGCCATCAGACTCCCATCAGACCATTATTATTGGTTGAGCAGAGAGTCAGTGGCAGAGTCTACCTGCCTAGAATACTAATGAGCACAGCAGGCCTCCGAACGGACAACAAGCACACATTCAACATGTTCATGTAGTGATCACACACTCACATTTACTGCATCTTCTGGAACAGACAAGATGGCGGCGGCCCCGCAGTTGTAGACGTGTTCGGTGGACTTCATCAGGGGCGCAGCTACATCATAGCTTACACATACTGAACTAAAGCCATTCTCTGCAGTGTACACACACGAGAGCAAATATGGCCTTCTCTGTCCCCTTTTGGTCTTTTGTTCGCATACACACGTGAGGAGACATAGAGGACCGGTCATTACAGCATGCAGAGCAAACATGCAGTTCTGCTGCATTGGGAAAATACCGTGTCTGTGTGTCTGAGAGTCCATTTTCTCCCAGTCCCCAGAATAGATACTTTAAATTCTGACTAGCAAATCTGGCAAAACGTAGCTAAACTACAAACTGAACAAGCTAGCTATAATAAAGGAGGACAATGTGTAAGGAGTCTTTTAGAATTTTTATATATAAACAATTTACAATCAGGTTTCATTAGTTGTTAAGTTAACAAAGTTACGTTTGTTAAAGTGATAGTTTACCCAAATAAAATACCTCATGTCATTCAAAACCTGTTTACTTCTTTATATAAGACACTATATTTATTGTTTGTTTGTCAACATTCTTTTGTGTTCTGCAGAAGATATAGAAAGTCAGAATGACATGATGGTAAATTCATTTTCATTTTTGGGTGAACTATCCCTTTAATGTTACTATATGTGATTGTTTATGATAGTGCGTATGTGTAAATACTGTTAACAATTACAATGTCTGACTTATTTATTTTGTCAATATATGTTGGTAAATGTTAACATTTATTTATTAATTTAATAATTTTTTAAGATAACTAGTTCTAGTTGACTAATGTTAATGGAACCTTGTTGCGAAGTGTTTTATTGGTCATTACAGTGACGCCATCTAATTAGAGAATATAAATAAAATAAAAAGAATAAATAAAATAAGACACACAACACACAAGGTGTTAAAAAACCCCAGAAGATCCCTGTTACCCAAGCTAATTAATGAACACAGACATATTGATTAGCACAGCGACATGGATGAGTTGTTATGAGAGGCTGGACAGAAGCTGAAAATGTCAAAGCCAAAAGGTTTCCAGGGCTGAAGATAGAGCTAGTGGAGAAAGAGAAGTGGACGGTTGGGTTGAGTTCAAGGCCACGGAGAGGGACGCTGACCCCATGCGTGGAGGAGGAGCGGGTGGCGTCTGAGAAGAATGGTGAATGGCGTGATGGGCTCAACGTGTCCAACATTCGGTCGGCTCTAAAGGACCCAAGGGAGAGCAGGGTCAGGAGTTCCCCCAACCCCCCGCACATTACAGCACCATTTCAAGCCGCCTAGCACCTATTTCCTTCAATAAAAACTAATAACCTTCTCTGTCAGGAATCACAGCAACCCTTAAGTGTTAGACTGAAGGGGCCCGTGCAGGATGGGCTGTAATTGCAGAACAGGCGTCCACCCCCCGAACCCGTAGACACACACACAAAAATCCACGTTTTACAGTCTGTACCACTTGTATATGTGCTCTTTTTCATCCAGCCTATTGGTCCTCGTAGCTTTGCTGCTGATTGCATGCGCTGCTCGGACTCTACTCAGCAATCAGCCAAAGGCCGCGGCGCTGCCGCTCAAGGACGTTTTTAATTGGAAGGATGCTGTGAAATGGTGAATGGCATGAAAAGAAAAGCAGGCCGGTATTCAATGCGGTTACGCTCTTTATTTTAAATGCACACTATTGGCTCATCTTTTAAAAGATGTGCTTTGTTTTTAAATACATAACACATCCATGCTGTTTTAAATACCAGAAGCTCTTTTCCCACCGAGTCCCCATCATGCTCCACTCTATATCTCCATCCATTCCTCCTTTTTTCCTCATTTTCACTGGCAGATGAATGAGATAAATGGCCCCTCTACGTTGCCAACACTTGGGGCCCGGATCAATCGGAGGCCCAGCAGTAATTAACTCTTTGCTAAACTTACACCATTGATTTCCATTTAATGCTGAGCACCATGCTGTAAATGAAGACCGATACATGGGCGCAGGGGTGGAGGACACTCTGGGGTGGTGAGTTGCGAAGACTTGGGGATCTGATAAATTGGGCCCCCTTTAATTGGGAGTGTAGCAGGCTTTGCAGAGCCTACTGGAGAAAAAGGCTCAGCTGGGGCCTAATTGGGGTGGGTTGTACGCACCGGAGGGGACCCTGTCATTGTCTTTAGTTTGTTCCTGTATTACTCCATAGGGACCAGGCTGCCAGCCAGCGCTGCCCCTGCTGTGATTTCTGATAGTTATGGTGGATCATGTGACCAGACAGCGCGGCGTAATCAACGGCCTGTTGTCCGTCGGCTTTCCTGCCACCTTATCCCTTCCGATCTGAATATCCGTCGAGCCGGGAGGGTTATTAAATACTTGAGGGCGTTAATGAATAGGTTGCTGCTTCTGGCTTTGCTAAGTTTTGGTATTACGGCGGTCTGTCAAAGGCTGCCTTTGTTTGCACTTTCTAATTGAATCAAACACGATCCCCCGTCCGAGCCCTCCGTTTGTACGCCCACTGCACTGAGCCAGTGCAGATGAAGCCGTTCTAAAAGTTGTTTTACTTGGGAAGCGTCAAATTGCGGACAGTTGATGGAGAGCAGGAGGCTCGCTGAGCATTTCTACAGCAGCAGATAGATTATAGGTTTTTTCTCATCCGATTTCATTTATTTCGGACTTTGATACATTCTTTAAATGCATTAATGGTTTGGGCTTGGATCGGTTTACCATCTTGTCGCCATATATCAGGGAAACAGATGGAATTCTGTATCGGATTGTATAGTTAGTGTGATCGGCTCTGTAACGTAATGGTTTGTCCATGGCTTGATGGCTTTTGTCTGAAACAGTTTCTCCATTGTTCGGTAGGGCCGGTGGGATGCTCAATGTCTCACTTAAACTGCTGTCACTTGTCAGCCAATGAACTTGACTCTAAACTTAGGGAAATCCAATTGGAGTCTAATACACCATAATGGCTTGATCAATACTAATTATGGAGCCCCCACATCGAACAAAAGATATCACTCCGGGCTCACATACACTGGGACGATGTGTGTGTGTGCGTGTGTGTTTGCTTGTGTCCGTGTAAAAGATTTACGTGTACTTTGAGCACTCAGCACCAGGTGCGATTCTCCAGTTCTATGCTTAATACATGCACACTTTATTCTGTTCAGGATTGCTCTGCCTGATGCAACACCCACACAAATACAAACTTGAATGCACACATTATATTTATTATCAACCGATTGCATGAGATACGTATTATTTGAAAAAAAAACAAGATTTTTTCCAACTCAACTAATTCTAGTGTGATCTTGTCTTAGATAAATCCAGCTCTTGTCCTGAGCCAGTGTCAGGTTGAGTGAGGGCAGGTCTGGGACACGTGTTGCATGGTAAATTAACATTTTCCGCTCCCTGTTGTAGCGCACAAAAATATGTTTGTGCATTTATATTTGTGCGCACGCATCCTGTAATTGCATTAAGAGGATGACGCACTTTCTTACTCTGTTTAAACTCATTGTAATTGTCAGTGAATGGTGGGCTAGAGTGGGAGTGTGAGGACAGGGCAAGGAAACATCAGTGGGACACCGTTCATAAAGCAAGACTAAATGAGACAGACCCTGTCTAGAATGTCATGTGCGCTGACACAAACTGCCTGTGTTTGTTTGACGCCAGAGTGGCATCCCTTCATTGTCATATGGCTTTTATAAGGAAAAGATAGACACGGTCAGAGAGTTGAGACGGGAGTAAAAAACTTTCATTTTAAGACAGACAGAGTGACACCTGGATAAATTAACCCAGTTCAGCAAAAGTGCACAAGTTCTTTGGGTGCTCAGCCAGTCTGTTGTGATTCTTACCGTAGTGTGAAATTGCAGGAGCTTTTTGCACAGCAACATATCAAGAAGAATGACTAACACACATGTTTGCATGAACGGCACAGAGAGACGCAGCTCTACACTACATGAGATTTTATGTTTTCTTGGCCCATCCTATGATTTGTTCTGAATCGTCGGATTTATTAAGCTATTCCTTATCATAGCAAGAAAACATAATGCATTTTTAAGATTAGGTCCAAAAATAAAAGTTTTTGATTCGGATTTTGAAAACACCATATTGGTTTTGGGGCGTTTTAATGTGAGATATATGTTGACAAAAACACAATGACAGTGGAGGTCAATGTAGCAATTGGCTTTATAAGTATAACATAACAGACTTCCATTTCAAGTGCATAATGATGTTTTACAAACTATGATTGGATATTTTCTTTTTGGTAATGAACGTCACGCTACGGATTCTGTGAAGCTTCCGTTGCACTTCACCGTATATTCTTTTACGCTAACACCGCCTAACCTTATTGTCAATTTAAAGGAATAGTTCACCTTAACAAGAAAATTCTGTCATCATTTACTCTCCCTCTTGTCATTTTGAACCTGTATGACTTTCTTTCTTCTGCAAAACACAAAATCTGATATTTTGAAGAATGTTGGTCCCCAGTGACTTCTATTGTATGGAGACGAACCAATACAATTTGATGGGGACCAACGGTTTTTCCAAATATTTTCTGCGGAAGAAAAAAAGCCACGAAGGTTAGAAATGACAAGAAGGGGTGTAAATAATGACAGAATTTTCATTTGTGGTTGAACAATTCCTTTAAGACCCTTCTAAGTCCACCAATACCAACCCTTGTGCACTTTTGATTTCTTACGTGTTACGACTTAAAAATCATAATGTTTCAGCAGTCCATAAAACACTTTGTATTTCATAGATAATAATTCATGCTACAGGTGTAGCGGAAGCACACGGGCAATAAGTAGCTAAATAAACCGTTACATTAGTTTACGATCTCTTTCTCTAGATTAAGAGGAGACATGTATCATGAATTGACATGTGTTCGCTGTAAATCCACTGACGTCATGCATTAGCGTAATGGCATAGTTTCGACACACTGTGTCAGGATGTGTGAATACAATGCAGCATGCTCCCCCTAACTATCCCCAATTCTCTTTTTCTAATATTTTTTTTGCCATTCTTCACTCATATTTCTCACCCGCTACACTATCTCGGACAGTCTCTCTTTCTCTCTCTCCTTCTCTCTCTCCTTCTCTCATCATTTTAATACTGGACCTCAGAGCAGTTGCCATGTCGACCAGCCAGCATATTACTATGGCAACGGGTCTGTGAGGCGAGCCTGCTGATTAGGGAGAGATGTCTAGTGTAGCCCGGCCAACAGTGAGGTGCACAGAGAGAGAGAGAGAGAGAGAGAGAAGGAAAAAGTGGGGAGGGGGTTGTCTTGTGTGTGTGTCTAGGCATGGCGTATGTGTGTTAGTGAGCGTTTTCTTGAAGTGTGTAAGACCTTCTATAATTAGAACTGGGTAGACATTTTTACCATCCCAGATAAGATTCTTATAAAGCCACTGCCACAAATGTGCTCCTCGCCATTTTATTTCACACAGCAGGACGCAGTCTGTGGTGTTGACCTGGGATACTCAAGTTAACTGTCTGTCTTTCTGTCTGTATTTTCATCTCGTTGTCTGCCTAATACTTTCTTCACACTCAGCACTGTACATGTTTCCTTGTCTTGTTAATTCCTATTTTGACTTGGACAAGTAAGTGACCTCTTAAAGATCACCATAAAATATCAGAAAGGTCACCCTAAAATTTAAAATCTGTCATCATTTATTCTCCCTCATTCTTTTGGGAAACAAAGGAGAAATTTTGAGAAGAAAAACTTGGGGGTTTTACGTCCAAATAGTGGAACTCAACAGGGGGCAAAGTTGTTTGGCTACCAACATTCTTCAAAATATCTTCTTTTGTGTTCTGCCAAAGAAAGAAAGTCGTGCAGGTTTGGAATGGCGTGAGTGTGAGGAAATGATGACATCATTTTCATTTTTGTGTGAACTGTCCCTTTATCAACCACTTAGTAGTGCCCTAGCAACTCCATAGCAACATACTTAACAACTTGGCAACCTCATATCAAACGATGATGTGTAGCGCATTGGTGAGTTTTGCGAAGGCAAGTGCTGCCTCATTTTCTTTCTGGAAAACTCCCATTTGTGCAGATTTTCTCCCTGGAGATATAGCTTGCACAGCTGGAGAATTGCAAAAAGCATCACTCCATCAAAATTAACTGCTAAAATCATATTGTTTAAGGCTTTAAATGAGTTCTCTGGTTTCTGTGCGCATAATCCGTAGATCTGGTTGGTCAGGTCTTTGCAGGAAAGGGGAGGCGGGTCATAAAGAGAGCTTCGCCCACACCGAGCGTCTTAATGAACAGCAAACAGGGGGCTGTACAAAGTTGTCTCACCTCTCACGCACTTACCAGCCCCCCACCAGACCTTCCTGATCTATCAGAAAAAAACTAATTACAAGATCTAATTAGAGAGAGCGAGAGCGAGTGACCCTTGCAGCTAGTTTAGGACGGTAATTACGCCTTATTTATTATTCATCTCACAGCCAAATAAGCCTGACATTTCAATAACAATAAAAGATGGGACACATTAAACAAAAACCTTATGCAGAAATATGTCCAGAGTAATTGCCCGCTTACAGATGAGAACCCGGCCGTTGTTATTTACATTTACATTATTGTGCCGTTTGTATCGAAGAAGGGGTGACGACATCCTGATGCCCGTGCGGAAAACGAACTTGGGGAATGAGCTCGCAAATGCGGCTGACCCTCATCGCAAGTCGACCATTATTTTTTACTGCTGGTGCATATATTAGGGAGCCTGTTTTAATGGCCGTCCTGCTCTCTGTTTTGTGTCAGGTCTTTAAAAAGGGCGGCTCATCCGCCTGGCCTCCACCCGCCGCCTCTTAAACCGCTTCGAAGCACATTAGGCCCCCATTTCGTTATGTGTCCGTGCGTGGCCTGTTGCCAATGGAATCACAAAATGTCTTATAATAATGTACGGAAAACGGAAGCCGTTGAAGATGATGTAGGATATTTATCAGGATTTTATGGCCGTTTATTACAGTAGACTACACACCCTCGCCCTTTGTACCTTATAATGGCGGTTCATTGTTTTATCTCCCATCTCTCTCTCTCTCAAACTTCTTCTCTGTCATATACTGCATCTCTCATTTCTGCAGTCCATACCCCCACCACAGGCACACAACAACCGCTGCAACAGCTCATTAGGGCCGTATGCGTCTGCTGGTCTCATTGGCTGCTCTGGAGGTGGAGGAAAAGCACATAATTATGAAGTGGAGATGGCAGTACACTCATCAGGAATTATGGATGAGTCTCCGGGCACCGGCCCCGGTG
Organism: Triplophysa dalaica; assembly: GCF_015846415.1. Classification (NCBI taxonomy): domain Eukaryota; kingdom Metazoa; phylum Chordata; class Actinopteri; order Cypriniformes; family Nemacheilidae; genus Triplophysa; species Triplophysa dalaica. The sequence continues at coordinate 5,872,114 of NC_079542.1, forward strand.
TCGACTCAACACGGGCACTGCGCGGGGAGGATGGGTGATACAGCAGTAGGAGATGGAGAATAGGGGGGTTTACAGGTAGAAAGGTCACCCAGAGCAAATGTGTCCCTCATCAGTCAGCAATCGCACCCATAGCTCACATCCACAATCTACGCACGCACACACACTCTTATTCAGAGCCCTGGACTACATAGACTGCAGACATCGCTAGTCACAGCTGACACTTGTGTCCTCCAACTTTTGTTCATCACCATCTTGGCTCACTCTACAACAGGCATGGAAAGACTCTTCTGATAGAATCGCTGCTATTTAAACGTAGGATAATCCTAGAGTGCATTGCGACAGTAAATAAAAAAATCTTAGATGGTTGATTCAATTTTAATTACACATGTTTAAATTCGATTCAATGCTGATATAAAAAGATTCAGTTCAAATATTTACACTTTTTTCAAATGTGTTATTCTTTTTGTATCGACACACGGTTTGGGAAATAGTGTTAGTATAGCATAGTGAGGTGACGTCCATTCACATATATTATTTAGGATAAAATACATCTTTGCATATGTGTTTTGCGTAGTTAAGTTGAAAAGGAATTCAACAAAATATTAACGACTGATAACATATGCATGCTTTATTTCTTGTGAGCCTTTTTTGATTTCCAAAAATAATTGGAAATATTTCGATTAAACGTATATTCCCTGATACAATTGTAGTTTGGCAAATAATTTAGTCGGATAAAAACATCAACCAAGTTGTGTTTCTCCGTTTTGTACTAAAATGATTTCATCTAGACTAAGGAGGCAATAAAAGCAGGTATTACAAATATGCCCTCTGGACATCTATTTTGGCCTATTATGGCCTACTATATTCATTGTTTGTGGCTTTGGTGCGTATGACAATATTGTTGGTAGTATTGTAGAAATATTTAAAAATTTATTTAATAACTAACTTGTGAGTTTGTTAAACAGATGTTTTTTGGTTTGCTTAATGATAAGTAATGCTGTTTTGTGTGTTAAAATATATATGGATCATTTACAGTATGTTGTTCAGCTGTTCAACCAACATTGAACACAGGTTTTTAGGTGAGTAAACCAGACTGATCAGAGATTCAGATGAAGAAAAGGAAGAAATTGCCTTGCACATGATGCAGTGCATTTAAAGCGCCCAAGCATCCCAGAATTCTCAGTGTGCCGGTGCTGTAACCAGCACACACTTACAAACTAATCCAATGCAAGCAGAGGTCGACAGCATCTTAACGCACACTAATCTCTTTGATGTTTACCTGCTAATTTGGCTTAATTTGAGCAACAAACAGTTTGCCAGACGGCTAGAAATGATTTGTCAATATTTAACTCTGTGTGCACCGGGCTTGGTGTATAGATACAGTGGTTGTGTATCTTTTCTTGTCAGCATTATTAAGATACATTAAAAAATATTAGTTTGTTTATATGTAAAATATCTTTGCACGCTTGACACATGCACGCTTAGGGGCTGTATCCACCGAGACACTTTTACGCGGCCGAAAACGCCTGCGGTAGGCGCAGCCAGTGCTCGAATTGAAGGGGGGCTGGGGGACCATAAGGCATTAGGGACCCCCCTTAAGAAGTAAAAAATGGACTTTGGGGGGCCCCTTGTATTTGAGTAAAAATTATGATGACAAATGTGATTAAATTCATGCAATGAATGTGGTCAATTTTGTTAATTAATTATTTACAATAATTTATATTAAGTTTGTTTATGGGCTAGTGGTCATGTCTCTTTAAATTTGAAACGCCCCGCCCCACTCCTAAAGACCGCTATGCGCATACAGTGAAAGAAGCCTGTTCTTCTATGTAAGCCTGTTTTAGTATAATAGCATATAGTTACGCATATTGCAATAAAATTTATTGTGTATTTAATTGTATATTGCGAGACTAAGCCCCACCAAAAAAGTCTTGTGAGGGGGACCCCCATAGAACTTCAATTTGAGCACAGGGCGCAGCATTCTGCCCAAAGTTGAGCAATTTTTTTGTCGGAAACACACATGGCACCAGTGCCGAGCACGAAAAAACCGCAAGCTCCTCGCATTTTCAAAAGACGCGGGGTTTCCATTGGAACAATTGAAAAAATTACGCCATACGCCGGTAGAAACGCCTTGCTGGACACAGCCCCTTACACAAAGAAAGTGATTTGCTGTTGACCTTGCGAATGCAATAAGGAGAGTTTAAGCCCAGTGACCCATATAGACTGGAGGATTCAGGGGGCAGGATTGTTCCTCTCTCTGCTACCTCTCGCTTTCTACTCCACTTATCATCTGAAATAAGTGCCATCATCAGAGGCTGCAATTGATGGAAATCCCAGCATGCACCCCACTCCATTATTTAAACCCAGAGTGGACATCAAGATTTTTGCTGTTGTCTTCCAGTCCTCAGCTGTCAGAGGTCTCAGATCTGTGATTCCTGTTGTGTCATTTGACCAGACTCCAGTGTGGAGCAGCACAAAGAAGCTCACAGGTTTGACAACTGAATGGCCCGCGCTGGTCTTGATAGCGATGTCTCTGAGGGATAAGAAATCTAACCGAACCACTTCATAGACACCCCTAGCCGTGGCTTTTAGAAGTCGTAACGATAATCTACATGTAAGACGCTCAACAGCAGATGCACGGGAGAAAGTGAGCGTGAGGCGTTCACCTCAGGGCTGTGGGGGTGTGCTTGAACAATGTCTCCCGAGGGGGGTGATATTTTATAGTTTGTGTCCATCAGTGGCGTGGCCCGGGGCGCTTAGGTTGACAGTAAGTGCTCTCAACACTGCTGACACTGATTCATCTGAGCTATGACATACATGGAAGGAGATTGAGAGGGGGGTCAGAATAGACTTACAAGACAATGAATAAGAAGGGTGGGGGGTTATTGGGAGGCGCAACCTTAGCTTTCATACGCATCGCAAGTTAGTCAAGATCTGTGTGTTTTTTTTGCATGGGCCACCCGGTCCCCGATCTAACGTGTCATTTCAATTTCTCCTCCCTTCTGCCTCCTCTGTTCCCCTTTCCACTCTTCTACATCTATATACAAGAGGAAGAGTGTGAACCCTGGGCCCGCAGGATACGCATGCTAAGCAATCAATGTGTCACCTCTTCCTGACAATCTTTTTTTCCATACAGGGGACCCGCTCATTTTTTCTTGTCAGCAGAAGGTAATTTGCTGTATTGTGTTTCGGCCCAATAGCCGGGTGACGGAGTTGCGTGATGGGTCGGCACCCAAACCCCCTTCGTTCAACCTCAAAACCCCCACCCCTGACCCCCTCCGACGCACACGCGTGCTAGACTTCAGTCTTCCTCGCTCAAGCGGAGGTATAAAGAAGCGAGGCGCCCCACCCAAAGCCGCATCTCCATCTGAGGCTGTTAAATGTGATAAGCGTGGAGTGTGGCGCAGGGGCCTCTGATTAATAAAAGATGGGTCCGCTCCGTTCTCCCAGGGGATGTCCTTTCTCAACCGCCCCACCCCGCACGCGCACAGACACTCCACACAATGCCTCCTGTGCCCTCACAAAAGACAGGAAATGGGTGCGAGAAGCAATCATGGAAAATAACATTTAAAACGATCGGTACATCTAGCACATGTGCATTCGAATGGACGGCAGTGAAAAGCCAGAAAAATGATGACGCGTACGATTTACATATTTAGTGTATATATCAGACCATAAACATATGTGAGACGGGGATTCTGATACCCCGCTGTTTCACAGGGCTGAAAATTACATTTATGTATCGTATTTTGATTCAACGTGTGCACTGATGCAGTTGTGTTTAGAAGTCTACATTGAGGAAAGAGAAGGACATTACATTCGTCTGCATATTTATGGGTGTGTTGTGAGTGCTTTCATGCAGAGAGGCTGCGTGGAATCATGTCACCTTTTCACTCATTGACATGTAATGGCTTTGTTACGAACAGACGCTTTGTCCTTCTTCTGTTCGTGTTTACAAGAAAAAGACGGCGTAACCCTGGTTGCCCAGGGAGACCGGAGACATCTCCTTTTCTTCCTTCCTCCTTGATATTTGAATGTCTAAAACATCATAATGCTTCAACCTCTGTACTTTGGCTTACTGAATAAGAATTTGTTTATTTTGGTAGAAACCCAAGGACACCATGTTTTGCAGTTAAGCATAGCCAAATCCCCGATATTATGCCTAGCTAAACATACATAAACACTCATGAAAATCTGACAAGCCAACACTAAGAGTATGAGCACCAAGTAAAACAAAACCAAGAATAAGAGGGAGTCCGGCCGCTGCTCTATCGTAGCCTGTGCATTTATCTTTTTATAGCCACGCCCCCGCCGCGGGACCAGACAACAGCATGACATTTCTAATTTTCTGCTGGATAATGGCAGTCATAGCAAAATGAAACAGGTCAAAGGTCAGTTTCGGTAGATGTGATTCCTGGGGACGTGGACCCCTTTGCTCTTGATAAAAAAGGAGGCGAAGCGAACGCATTAATTTGATTCCAGAGTATTGCCTCGTGAGGGCGGCATATAAGAAAATAGCTCACGGTTCGAACGGGTTTACTAAATTCAATTTTACGAGCAGTGTTTTGGAATTGTATGAGTTTATTTATTTATTCTGTGAGGCGTGCATGCAGAAACCATGCGGCTGAGCTGAGTGTGTTTCTGTTATTCATGGGTCTGTGTCCCTTTTGACCTCATCAGCCGGCTCCTCCCACCAGCCTCAGCTAAAAAAGATTGATATATCCAGCGCATGAATATGTATGTAATATGCACATTGACTTGAACTTGCTTTTGACCTCCGTCCCGTAAACAATATACATATACACATACGAGCCAGCAGCCTCTGGAAAATGGAGGCACGTGACGGTGCCACTCATCGATCGGTATTTTTGTATTAAAGTACACCCACAATTAATGCAATTTATTTTGTGTTGAACTGTCTGTTTGAGTATGTGCTGTGAATTAAATGTTTTTGTCACCACTAATGGCAATAAACGGCAAAAATATAAACGGCAAAATGTAATGCCAATTATTGCAAAAAACAAATGGCAATTTCTGGCTAAATAACAGGATTTTGTTGCACAGTCTAATGGGAATTATTTGCAAATGTTTTTCGAACCTAATGGTACGATTCTATATAATTTATTCCAGGCAAAAAAAGTGCAGCTGTTCGTGTCAGAATTATTCCTTTGACATTCTCTCTTCTCTCCGATCTGCATGTCAGCCAACACGCACCGCCTATGAGCGTGAGCTAAGGACTCCATTTCCCAGGGAGCAGCACAGGATAGGAGGTGGGGACGCTGTACTCTCTTAAACTGCTGCCCTGGAAGGTCATTGCTCACAGTCATGTCAGAGGGCCAGCGCGGCCCCTTGGGTCCTATGACAAACAGGGCTGCAGTGCTGAGGTGTGTGTCAGGGGTGTTTTTCCACAAAGCATTCTATAAAGTGTAACCGCTCCGAGTTTGCCCTTTCTTCCCCGTACGCATGCACTGCTCAGCCAACAGGCCCCTAAAGAGCTCTTAAGAAGTGCTGAGCCAACACACAAGCTGGCCCTGCTAGCAACGCCAGTTATTCTCTCTCTCTTTCTCTTAAACCTTTTCCTTGCTTCCGTCGTAGCCCGTGCTGAATCATGCCACGGCGCACGTTGGCGAAGCGAGAGGAGGTGCTTGTTTGGGGCCTGAAGCTAATTATGGAGCATTAGAGCAAGGCTAAATAAATGTGTGTTGCTAATTGCGCACCAGTGAAAACAATAACTACAACAGATGCCTAAGGGCACGAGGGGACGAGAGGCTCTGGGAATTGAGGGCCTTGGCACAGGGCCAACAATAGGCACGGGGGCCGACAGCTGCCCCTCCTCCAATCCTGTTATGCGGTGGTGGGAAACACATGTAACCTGGCATCATCACCAAGCCGTCAAGCTGTGTTTGTGCATGTGCGGGTGAATGTGTACATACGTCTGTGTGTGAGAAAATTCCCATGATTCTCAGTACACGAACAAGAACAGCGGAAAGAGCGGCAATCTGTCTTTGCCACCTTCACACATCACTGCATTAATAAACATGAATTAGTAATAGCACAATTAGACCAAGTATGGGCTGAATGGTTGCACTGCGTGCTTGCAAAATGCGGCTCTCAGTGACCGAGTCGATGTTGGAGCATTTGAGTCCTTAATATTTTTTATGTTAAATTTGTAATTTGACAACAGAATCAGAACAAATGAGTAGTTGATAATGGCACATTTTAAAGTGTATCTGAGGTTCACTTTTGTACAAGTCGCATTAAAAACGTGTGTGTGTTGCAAATGTTTACTTTGCGTTCTGGTTTGGATAAACATTTTTGGGTGAACTGTCCCTTTAAGAAATTTTTAGCTTTGTGTCAAGAGAATGGAAGTCAGCAAGGCCAGTGTGGTTTGGTTACCAATGTGTGCTTCCCAGAATAAAGTCTTTAATGATAAATGATTTTAAATGACTCGAGGGAGAGTAAACAATGAAAAAAAATCATTTTGGTGTGAACTATCCCTTTAAGTGCTGTCACTCCAGCATTTAAATCCGGTTGTCACTCCAAAACTTTCCACATGACCAGAGGGAAGAGAGCATATGAAGATTCTTAACGCACACCTTTAAACACGCACAATACTATCCCAAAGCATCTCTCTTTTGCTTTTCACACATCTTTCTTTGTGTTTTTTGTGTCTGTGTTCTAGGTCTGGATCTGCTCTGTGATGGGAGTCTGCGTTTGAACGGTGCACACCGTTGGATCTCCGGTGGCCTGCCGGTACGTACCCCCGCTCTCACACAGATTTCCCAGCAGCACCTGAGTGAATGAGGCTAACATGAGTCTTTACACCCACTTAGACCACACACAGGACAAGAGTGACAGCTTCACATCACAACTTCGCTCTGTTACATGTCAAATCAAAACCAGGGATCCATTCAGACACAGTCTTGGAAGACAAACACAGTGGGTGTCAAACACATGCATGCAGGGATGGGAACTGTTGAGAACTTTTAGTCTGTTTGTTAAAATCTACAAAACGATTTTTGGGACTTTTCATGATTCCCAAATAACCCCTTTTTATAAAAACACCTGCTATGCAGTTACCTATCAATTCCATTGTCGAAATGAACAGAGAACTGTTATATGTTGCATTTAAAGAGAGCTGCTGTAAATTAGGTTCTGGTTATATTATAATTTGTTGGTACTTGTAGGTGTTTTTTAACAGAATTCAATAGATGCATGAATGACTGATGCATGATTTTTTGGTTGGATTGCACATTAAAACGTCTGTATAAACATTTTGCGTATATACAATTGTATTATACTGTATGTAATCTATTATTCTCAACATTGAGCTACAGACCGCTTATGGCAATGCAACTTTCAGCGCATTTCTTATAGTTCTAATTTAATCATTAAAGAAATCCAAATCCAAACCTAAATCGTTAAATCCCTCACGATTCCCATCTCTACTCGCATCCAATTTTCCACTGTGTTTACAGTAGAACAGACTATCTCTCACAGCCAGAAAATGTGTGATGAGTTGCAAACATATGTATCTAAATCATAACAGCTGGTACAGGCGTAACACGCACAGACACGCATACAGGTGTACCGCAGACTGTCTGTCTGGAGCAAGCAGACAGGCCTGTGGCGAACGCTTCCTCAGCAGGACTTACACACATTGCAAAGGAATCTCTCTGTAATCCAGTCATAATGTAGTGCTAACATACCGAAAACACACATGTGCAGAAACACACTGCCGAAGGCTCTTATTGATCATTTTATTCACTCTCTCTCACACACACACGCTCCATCACAGGTATACACAGAGGGCTGTCCTAGCCTGAGGTAACAAATGATTTTCCCTTTTCTTTTTTTTTTCATTGCACCCATTTCCCTTATTCTTGTTTTAATTCCCTTATTTATTAGTTGTTTTTCCTCTACCGATTGTGGCATTAGCGCAGATTGCTAATGATCCCTTGCTTTTTAAAGCTTTTCTGCATCGCGGTCTCAAGGGAGTCGCCTCCTTTGTGTTTCTACTAATTGCTATAATTTATTGACTTGTTCAGGTTTTCTGACCAATTAATTCTTTCCTTTTATTCCGTCCTCCGTTTATAAGGAGAACAAGAATTGTGTTCTAGTTCTCCTTGTAAAATAATAATATTTTACAGTTGATTTATTGTAAGCCCGTTCCGTTTTTATTTTTGCAATTTTGTTACTTTTTTTATTGAAAAATTGAACTCATGTTTTAATGAGCATCTTTTTACTAAAAATATCCATGATTACATAACAAACCGCATGCATTGCAGTTCTAGCTGCCCACATCAGTGCAGGTGACTGGTGACGTTTAATCTGAACAGCACGTCTCACTTCCTTGTTGCACCTGCTAAAGGAATCACACTGATGATAACCTGCAACCTGTGTGTTTAACCACTTATGTATTGCACGAACTAGTCACTCAAACTAGTTTGTTTTAATATCACAGGTGTCTTTTTAGGTGCATGCTTTTGATGCTAGACCACGTGCAGAACAGGCAGCGTGATGTCATGACGGAGGCGTACCCATTGATCGTGTGTGTTGTAAAATGTACATTTCCATTGCACAGTAGTATTCCATAGAAATTCCCTTGGTCGTGGATCTGATGATCAACAGTTCAGCCTCTTGCATTATGGCAATGTATTTCTCTTCATTATGGCCTATAGACCAGGCCTGATCCTCAATCAGCCCCGAGCGCAAACCATAGTGTTGAGAAATACACTTTGGTCTGAATCGATACAGGCCTCCCATGGGCCCTTGTGCCTGATCCCCAACTTGGTCATGTGACTATGAGTGGCAAGACAGGCCTGATCTTCAAACAGCCTTTGCCTCTTTCGACATCCATTGTTCTCCACATTTCATACCAGCACCTCCCCTATTTGTTATCCAAAACTGGAAAATGTTTTCCTAACTGTGCTCAAGCTCAAAAATATCCAGTCAGCAGAAAATGGCAACACCAAAAAGGGAGGAACTTATACACGTCCAATGATTGGAGATTAATATCCCATTTTCCATTTGTAGTAAGTTGGTGTTTAGGCACCGAATTTCCTTTAGTGGTGATTCAGATGACCCGCATTTATCCTTGAGGGAATCAAATATCTTCATACGAATTCCCTTTGAAACCGATCGTTGTAGTATTTAGTAGGCCTCCTCACGAGCGAGAAGTCATCAGGTAAATTCGGTCTGGAATTTTACGGCACGCGACTCCATCTCCGTCCGCTTTTTCCTAGAGAGAATAAATGATAATTAAATTTACAAAGCAATCAGAATTAATCGTTTAGCATCTCCCACAGCGATTACACACCTACACCTCCCCCCGCGCATGCATACGCTCATTTGCTCACCAGGCCGAACCCGCGCATGTTTTCCTTCGTACGTTACCTCTCTCGCCCACTCTCTCTCTCTCCGTAAATTATTTTGTATACTTACGGCGAGACTCATTAGTCACCCCTCCCTTCCGTCGCCTAACGAGAAAGCGATTACGACGTGTTTTAACGCGCTCCCAATGGCCGCTCCTGCTTGCTTCTCCACGTCCACACCACACTGCTTTACCTTCAGCACTGAGATCTCCTCTGCTCTCTCCTCTACCTCTCTGCAGCCTCTCTCTCTCCTTTCCTCTCTCTCTCTTTTTCTTTCCCTGTCCTTTCTACAGCCTCTCTCTCTCCCTCGCTCCTCCCTCTCTCAGAGCTCCAGGCTGCTGGGGGTTTTAGACGGATCACTCTCACAATGCCTGATCAATACGGCTATTGATCGGCTGGCAAAATGTTTATAAAATCATCCTGGGTAGCTGGAGCAACGTGGTGGGGAGGAGGAGCGCCGAGAAGGGGAGGGCCGCGCGGGCGATGCCATTCGGCCAGGGTAGAGGAGGCAGGGCGCCCCTGATTGGCTGCTTCTACACCCATATCGCCATTGCCAGGCTGCTAACGGGGTACGTCGTCCCGGCGTTCTCCGTGGTTTCTGCTGCGTTCAGCTAACTTCCGAGTTCGCCGTTCACCGTCGGCTGGCAGACAAACTGTGACAGCGCCCACCCCCATTGTCCCATCTCCCATGAGTCTGAGACCTTCATTTGCATAAATTAACAGGCGGCAGGCAGTGCCAGGCTCTTAATGAGCCGATGTCATGTACTGCTTTCCCTCCTCCTCTCGTTCAATTCCAGACGTGAGACACACACACACTGTCAGCCCACCTGCTTAGGACGTTCCTCTCTGGTTCTCTGTGGCATGGAATACCCTCTGGACCCTGCTGTATATCCCTAGCTGTCTGGATAGCTCCTGGGACCCCGCTCCGAGTGTCATATCAGCGTTTTTATATCATGTGCCCACTTATATCTCTGCTCCCGGGTGAGCTTGTGGTGGGAGATTTCAGACAAATAGACACACAGAGCGCTACTGTTGTCCTTTTAAACGTGTCCTTACTTTTCCAAAGCGAAATCTAGTTCCAACGACCAGCACACCAACACAGTGTCAATAAAAAAGTTTAGCTAAAGTAGAAATAAACTGCTGCATTATGGTCCACATCTAATTGGTATAAGTTTTTCGAGTTAAGTTTGGAAAGAAGACCAATCGTTTTTAGATGAAAGGAAGGCATGCACCTGAATGGCTTATTCAAACTTTCCAATGTTTGTGTTTTAGAGGAGCGGGAATCTGAACATTTTGATTTAGAGAATTATGTGATGCAAAGTTGCAATTTTTATAAAGGATTCTTTTATACTTTACATCTGGTTTTGATGTACTGTACGGCCTTTAAAGGGATAGTTCACCCAGCAAATAAATAAATTCTTTTATCATTTACTCAACCTCATGTTATTTCAAAACTGTGTGATTTTCTTTTCTTTGCAGAACACAAAATAAGATATTTAAAAAAATGTTGGTAACCAAACAACTTGTGGTTTTGTGTCCATACAATAGAAGTCAATGCCTACCACCGTTTTTTGGTTACTTGCGTTCTGTAAAATATCTTCTTTTGTGTTCCACAGAAGTAGGAATCATATGCAGGTTTTCAACCAAATAAGTGATGACAGGATTTAAAATTTTAGGTGAACTAGCCTACTGTATCCCCTCTTTAACTAAATGGTTGTTGCCAAATCCTGTGTAAAATGATGTCTGTTATGACTGATAAAAACAATAAGTATGTTTTGCATTTTGTGAAAATGATGTCAATCAATGCACAGCCTGTTTTCTGTGGGTATGCACAGGTCTGGCGTTTGAGCATGTACATTGGGTCTCATGACAGTGTGGTAAACACTTTAATCTGCATAATCTGCATTATGATGTAATGCACGTTATGAAAGAGAACATTTCCAATTCGGTCTTAAAGTTCCCACAAATTATGTAAATTGACCTTTCGTGGTATATACGTATGACACTCTGTCTATGTGAATGTTTTCTCCTTCATATGCTTTTTCAGTAAACATAATTATTTAGAATGCATTTAAAATGAGTGGTATCTTATTTTGTATTTCTTACAATCATGTGAGGAGTAATCAGTAAAAAATGTTTTATTGTTTCCTGTCATGCTTATCTGGCATTAGCCTCAAACCAGTGTGTGTTTGATAGCCTTGGGCAAAGTCACTCGGGTCAACCCTTTCAGGGAGCCTGTTTAATTTAACCAGATTTTAAATGAACCATGCAAGCTACTTATCTCACAAATAATTGGAGCAAGATGAGGTTTCAGCGTAGTGGTCTCAGAGTCAGGTCTGCTTTATAATGCTAATCCAATGGATAGTGTATAGCATGGGTAAAGAGTTAGCATGGGCATGTGTGCTTGGTTCACAGGGTGCGTTCTTGCATTCAAAACCAAAGCGCAGCGTTTGTAATACAGGGGAAGCTGTTTTAAAAAGTTAACTTTTTTGCCTGACACAGCAGCTTGCTTTCAGTGCTTGATGTGTCATGATATAGATTAGCATCCATTTAGTACATTTACACAGATCAACAATTAAACACAGATGGTCACCAGAATTCATCATGTGAGCATGACTTAGATAAATCTTTCGTCCTATATCCAATTTTTCGTCTTCCTTCACCTTTGAGACATCTCAGTTTTTATCCCTTCCTTTGATTTAGATTTTTCAGTTCTCTTCATTATTTTCTACCTGCTATCTCTATACTTTTTCATACGCCAGCCCTCCCCTCGCCGTGCATAAGAGGCAGTTTTATTTATTCCATCAGAATGCGGAGGGACTCGAGGTGTGTGCGTCTCACACAGAAATCAATTTCGGCTCAGCCAGTGGAACCAAACAAAGCACCATGCTCATCCTAGCGTCCGCGTGTGCTCGCGAATCCTATCGCGCTCATCTCTCCTCTGCGTCCCTCCCTCCTAGGAAGACATTTTGTTCTCACTCTACCGCCATTATTGTCAATCATCGCGCTCGAGTGATGAGGTGTGAACGCAGCTGGCAAATGAGTAATGACCAAGTGTATATCATTAGCAGAGAAATAAAGGAAACTCAAACAGGGACGCGTGTCTATGTGTAGATATCTCTTTAAAGATTCAGAGATGCAGATTTTTGTCTTTTGTCTTTCTCACTCTCTTTTGATCTTTTTAAATCGCTCCGCCTTTTTGCCTGTTTTTATTCCACACTATTATTGACACATTAATGATATTATTGCCCAGATTTTAGAGCTCAGGACGACTGTTTGGTTTAACTTAAATGTCAATGTTTCTCCCTAAATTATTGTGATGAGGTAAAACAGAAATGACTTATTCTATAAATTTGCCTTATGGGAGAAATGCTTTTTATGAACTCCTTATGGGAGTTCATATTATAAAATTCTGATTCAGAAGAACTTTGACATCGTGACAAATATTTGCACATTGTTGTTTGAAACTCTGAAAGACTATTTTCAGTTTAGATAAGTTTCCGATTATTTCAGAATCATGAAAGAAATATTAATGAAACGGTTAGTGACTCTAAACTTTTGACCGTTTGCATTTATAAGTTAACATGTGCATTAAATCATAATTCTATATGTTTGTGGGTGTACAGTAAATGTGTCCTCATGGTGTTCAGAATAGTAAGTAAAGATGATGATTCTTATTTGTAGACTGTCCTGTATGAATGCCATGGAGGCCACATCTCTCTTCTTCTATTTTTCTTACTTGCTCTCTGCTTAATGTGTGTTCTGGATCTGCCTTCCCAGCTCCACTTTTATTGATTTCAACGAGAAATAGAAGGTGGAAGAAAGAAAGGGCCTTTTCAAGACGAAGTTAAATGGTCAAGTAGCGTGTGGAGGGTGGCTTTCTCCACTTATTGACGAGGTGGAAAAGTGTCACTATTATGGAAGCCCTTTCAGGAGACAGCGAGCTGATTGGATGAGTGCCCTGGGGTCAGGCAGGAGCGCATTCCTTGCGCAACCAAACAAGTGTGTATCAAAGGCCAGAGGATGCAGCTTAACACGTAGAGGTGCCTCTTCGCCGGCCGGCGTGTCTATTAGCTGCGTCTGTGTCTACTGGACAAGACTGTGATGTACTGTGAGGAGCTACAGCTCGTGGTGCTGGTCAGGTCTTGTTCAAGTTTATTTGTCATATACAGATGTCAATAGCGAATTTGTTCGTTGAAATGCTTGATGTGAGGCTCTACAGCAAACAAAGATATACAGATACTCTGTCGTGGAACAATATAATAGATTATACAGAGCAAAGTTTTCAATATAACACATACTGAACGATATGTTTGCCTGTGTGATTTGTTTGCAAGTCAAAGCAAATAGTGCACTAAAATAGACTTTATTTAAAAACACTAAGTATACTTGCATGAGTATACTTAAAGTGCTCCATTTACACATAATACGTTTTAACTTTAAAGCCCAACACTCCAATTTGCTGTTCATTTACTCACCCTCAGACCATCGGTGACTTTGTTTCTTGAGTAGAACCATAAAGAAGATTGTTTGGTAATTCAGCCCTCTCTGCTTCATATAATGGAAGTATATGGGGTCCACCGTTCTAAGAGTTCCTAAAGCACATTATTTCAAAAAGCAGCTCCTGTTGACGTTTCGTGAAGTGACTCGCTCAATATTTTCCTAAATTAGAAAATTTGAAGGAAGAGATGGTTCTTTAAAGAAGCGTTGTGACTCAAACTTGGTTCTTCTGTGGGATTGCTGTGAAGAACCTTTCAAGCACCTTCATTTTTAAGAAGGTAAACTGTGGAAATTGAGCAATCACAGTATGTGAACAGACAGTTTTATGCAGATTATGCACTTATTATAGATGATACGCTATTACCAGGCAGAAACCAATCAAATCATTTTCAGTACATATGAAAAAGCAGCTTTTCAGTTTACAGCTTGCTGTCTGCGGCTGGACTCCAAAATTCAAACTGAAAGGACAATGTTGTATCAGTCTGTCTGTGTGAGAAAAAGGTTAATACGGGCATGAGCAAATCGAAATCATTTACAACTGTAAATAATTTTTTGGAACGTTGAATACAACAGTGATGAGAGGTATAGGGCAGCGTTGAACTGAGCGACGTGAAAACGACGTCTGATCTGTGTCTACGGGGTCAAGCGTAAGTCACTCACGGCGCTCCAGAAGTTTGACGTCAGGGCGTTTCATTAATGCAGCACATCATCTGGTCAGCCGGTCCCCAAAGAACACGTCGAGAGCCTAGCAAAGGTCAGCATGCCACAGAACAGACAGCGAATTGCTTAATCTGAGGTGAAATGGTTTCTTTTCCAAATTGATTCCAGTTTGGTTGAGACAAGGGTTGTCTTGTGCTCTAATTGAGCCACTTGAAGACTCAAGCGGAAAGCGGGAAGACTGAGGAAGGGTTCATAAAGCAGGACACATGAACAAACAAAAAATGCTCCGTTGACATCTGGAGCAAAGCTGTGTGAGGGTACGGGACGCTGGTGTGTGAGGGCACTGGACACTGTTGAGTGTGCTTCTGGGCCATTGGTGTCGAGGACCAGGACACATCAGTGGTCAAAACTTGCAGTCATTCACACACAGGTACAAACACAGAATCATTTGCTCATTTAGATGCTGCACAGTACTGTCATTGTTTTATGCCTGAAGTTATAGTTCACCCAAAAATGTAAATTCTGTTATCGTTTACTCACCCTCTTGTCATTTCAAACCAGTATGAGATTTTCTTCTTCTGCAGAACACATAAGATATTTTAAACAATGTTGGTAACCAAACAACTGCGCTACTTCTATTGTATGGACACAAAACCAATGCAAGTCAGTGGATACCGCCTTTGTTCAGTTACCAACATTTTGGGTGAGTCTATTTGAGACACAATTTAATTAAATTTCGTAAATTCAAACCATGTGACTTCTTCGCTTTTTCTTAATTAGTTGTGTGATTGTTATTACTCATTGGTGTATAATATAATACAATTAATGTTAACGTTCACTATGTTTTGTCCTTTTTGAACAGTATATCTGTTTATTTATTTTTTGAATGTGGCAAACATTTTTGTGACATGCTTGGCTTGATAAGTGTGTTTAATTTTTTCCAGAAAGGCCACTGGGCTTGATATTTAGTTTTCTAATGAGTGTGGCCAACTTTCTTTTCTAAATATGCATATTACCCTGACCCTGTCAAAACTAGTGTAATAAACTTCAACATTTGCACTGATTTCCAAACAAGATCGCATGTGTAACACTCCAAGAAATCTCTGTATGTATTCCTAATGTTAAATATTTCAACCCCCAAACATAGTTAGCCACACGCTTGCCAATTCGCCGGACCTGAGATGGAAATTCAGGTTTTCTCCCACACACGCATTAACACATGCCACTCTGGCTCACTGAGTTGTTCATGCTGAATGCATAATATATTAAATGAAATAATGTTTCTTGTGGGGATGGTTGTGGCGTGGAATGGATATGCATTGAATCTCAATGCGGCCTGAATCCCTGTTTCAATTGGTGTAATGACAGGGGGTAAATGAGTGTATGTGTGAAATGGGGAGGACTTAGCATATCGCCTCGGGCTAGTCTGTGACGTCCAGAGATGTACGCGTAGAACGTACCCCCCGTGCTCCCACCAGACACCAGTAGACCGCCAGACACGGACCCAGCAGTCATTAGCGAATTTAAGATTTATTGGTGCTAATTGATGACTATTCCCTCTCACATCCTGCATCACTGTGAAAAGCTCGATGCCCGCCCTCACCCCTTCTGTCCAAAGACCCCGAAGACTACAGCTTCACTATAATTGGCCCTACTCGACCCCCCGCCATTAAAGATTTAGAGCGAAGGCGTCTTGTAGGGAGAGCGAGATAAGCCTGGAATATAACTCTCGCTTGGTTTTGCAAAAATGGAGATGATGTGTGATTTAGTTAGTTAGAATTAGTTAGGTTGATGAGGGTGGTACCTGGATTTTATATTCAGGGCCGCTCAACATATGAGGGATGGTGATGGAAGGCTGTTGCAGGGGACGAACCATGAGGTATTACCATCGTGTCCTCGAGTAAGGTTGTTTAATATGGTTTAATAATTCAAGCATCGGGGGTCTGCAATGGGTTACATTCAGAACACAGTCGATGATATCCAACAAATGCTTTATTAGAAAGTGTCGCTGCGCCCAAATTTATAGTTTTATTCTTAATAATTCATCTTTGTACTTTGATATTGATCTTTTCGACCTTGATAGTTGTTATATAGGAGTCATAAAATGGTTTGGTATGTCGCAATGAGAGATAATAGAGCGACCCCTGACACCAAAGTAGATTTGAAACTTTTTTGTTTTTAAAGACGTCGAATCATAAACTTTAGGTTTAAGTTGAATAAATACTGTTTATACACGTGCATATGAAAAATTTGTATTACGAAACCTGTTGGCCAAGTCACCACATGGATGTAATTGTTTGTAGCAAGTGCTAGAAAGCGCCTTGACAACCTTAGAAAACAAACTTACGCTCAGAAAAACAGTTTGGTATCTGTTCTCTGTCTGCTAGGAAAAGCTCCATACATTATCATCTGCTGTGTTTGTGCTCCTGGTGCGGCCCACTCATTGGGCCCGTGTGATCTGGAGACAGGGTGAGGAATGTGAGAAGCATCTTAGGAAACATGAGCTGCTATTTTCCCACAAGCATAAAAAAACAGATGCCAGGGCTCTGGAATCCTGGTGACGCAATGAGTGAGAGAGAGAGAGAGTTTAAAGAAAGAAAGAATGAGAGTGAGCAAGACACGCAGACAGGAAGAGAGAGAATGACAGAGCGAGAAGAAAGAGAAAGTGAGAAAGAGAGTGATTGCAAAAACAATGAAAGAAAGAGACGTACAGCAAGAGAAATAATACATGAGTAAGAAAGAGAGTTGGGGGGTTTCAGAAATGGTTTAAGCAAAAAAAAGTAAAGAGTAGGAGAGGCAGCTGTAAGTTCACTGAGTCTCCGCTGGGACGGACTCCTGGCCTCTGCCGTTTCATTTTTTGCTGTAGGAACATCTGTGAAGGAAAGCCATTAATTGTTTGTTGGCTCGGTGATCATTGCAAAAGCAGATGCAGTCTTGATCCTTTTCTCCTTTTTAAGATGTGAGAACATAGACAGGAGAGAGAGTTTGAGCGAGAGAGCATACACTCCCCTAGGCCCTGATTGAGAGACTTACCGTCAGCAAAGTTTCCTCTACATCCCTAATTTCTCATACGTTCGGATGCGCTCTTAAAAAATATCGTCCCCAACACAAAAACAGCGCACATCAATGGCTGTTCCATCGCTGCGCGTTTCCCCCTCTTCTCCTGCTCTAATTATCCATGCCTTCGTAATTGCTGTTATATTCATCATAGCTTTTGGTATTTATAGGGTCTGTTTTGATCATAGTAATAATGTCACTCTGGAATTCCCATGCTTGGGAGGAGAACAAGAAAGAGAGAAAGAGAAGAGGGAGGGCGGGCGGGCAGAGGCTGATGTTTGGATCCAGGCAGAGACTCTCAGACATCAGTTGCGGAAGGGCCCAGGGGCCACGGCTCCGGGCTGCTCTGCTGCTCGGCTTAAGGTGACCTGGGTCCCATGCGGATTGGGCTTGGCTTGGCTACATGTAGAGCTTGTTTCCGACTGAGCTAAATGGATCTGCGCTGAGCAAAGTTAGATCTAGCCTGCTGGGGGCTTTTAGGACAAGAGTTTGGGAATGAAGGTCTGTCTTTATGTCGCTAGGACAGAGAAGTCTGCCTTGTGATTTTGTTCTTGTGCATTTCATTTATAAAAAATATATATATTTAAAATTCACTTTTCTTTCTTTTTTCAATAGTTTTTTATTTGTTTTTTCAGCATTAGCATTTTTTTAAACGTCAGGGCTGTTCAGTTGTGTTCTTGGAGAGCCAAATTCCACAGAGTTTATAGCTCCAGACTTGCTCTTACACACCTGCCTGTAATTTTCGCGTTCTACTGAAGACCTTGATTAGCTTGTTTAGGGTGTTTAAGACTAAGGTTGAAGCTAAACTTTGCAAGACGTGACCTCGAAAGGAATTGTACAGCCTTGGCCCTGAACAAATCTATGTTCAATGACCACTGATTTTCTCGGGTCGCCCATCATATGTACATTGGTCATGCTGTTGTGCCTGCAACTTTTCTTTTAATTTACTAAAGGTACATTTTGAGTTAAATACAATTTATTCTCTATAACCAAAAAACAAATGTGTTGTTAGTTAAGCACATGTCAGTGATGCGTTTCCCTATCGACCTGTTTCTATTTACCTGTTTTATTATCATCAGCAGTAGCATTATTTATTAAATTGTTTATTATTACCTTTTATTATTTATTACGTTAAGCAATTAACCATTACTTTAAATAATTTCGTATTTATAAACTAATACACATACATATATACAAATTTAGGAAATATTTACATGTATCTATTTATATTTACCAATCATTTAAATGATATATACTGTAAATTTTTATTCATTTTTATATTTTATCTTTTTCCTAAATATATGCAGGTATCTGTACATCTTTATAAATACTAAATAAATACATGCAGTTCACATACATATATTATGTAAATACAAACTTTTATTCTGGATGCGATTAACAACGATGAATTGTTTGACAGCCCTAATTTTAATAAAAATAATGTATTATTATTATGATTATTTTGAAAGTTTTCCCATGGACCTCTTTTATAAGTGCATTTCTATACAAACAATTGACACATTTGGTGCACTTTATATCCTTAGCAACTTGTGTGTATTTAAGCTTTACATTTTTATCACTACGTGTGTTCCCTGGGACGCGAACCCACACATGCACCATCAAAATGCACTGAGCTACAGCATTTTTAAGCTTTAATCCACAATAAACCATCATGGAACATTAACTGGTCCAAGGCATCAACTAAATTAATCTATGATGGACTCTCTTGTTTTTTGTGTCTATATTTTTCTTTCTGTCAATTTCTCTTTCCCTCTTTTTCGAGTTCCCTCCCTCTCCGCTGCACAGCTTCCATTTTTTTGAGTATATATTTACCACCCATGTGTGAGGCCGGGCGAGCGGGCCAGGGGAATGGAAAGGAAAACAATTGTGCCCTCTCTCCTGGCCCTTCGAAGCAGGCCAAGATATAAATATCTCAGGGTTGCGCGCCAGTCCCACCGCTCATGGCATGGGAATCTCGTCTCCTTCAGTCCTACTCGGGGCTACTTGACCAGCCTGGGAACCCTTTATCCAGGCCACCGAGGTCCGAAGTAAGGGCTGAGGCTTAAGGTGCAAAATTCACTCTTCACTTCTATCCAGTTTTCCTTTGAGACCGTAATTGTCTGCCTCTCTGTTGTGTCTCTGAGAAGAGTTGCTTACTGTTTCATCCCACTATACCTCTGCTTCCCTGGCGCACCCTGTTCTTTCAAAGCACTTTCACACTGCATTTAGTCTGTTTTTGCCTTATAAAGATTGAATGAATATGTGCTTTTAGAAGTGTTAGAAATCCGGTTCGCGGAACTCAGATGAAGCGTTTGTTTTACCCCACCGAAAATTGATTTTGACTTTCAAAGGCTTGCTCTTCATGGCGCTGTCTTCCATGTCAGCGCGAGACGGGTTTAGCTCGCATTTTTGGAATTTGAGGTAATAGTTTTAAACTGACAGACTAAACATCACTCTTCTTGACTGTTCCACTTCTGAATAGTAAATACTTACACAGACGCACACACTCAAACATGCTTTTAAATATACACACACCCACACATCCAGATTGAATCTGGTAGCCCGTAGTAATGAAGATTTGGGTATTATGTTATGCAAAAAAGCCACAATATAGCTATAGGCAATTTATGTCACTTTGTCAGTCACAAACATTGTTTAATTGCCAATCCCTTTGACACTTTAATTCCAGGGTTGGACCGCATTGTGAGTAAAGAATTCAGTTCAATTCATGAATTTGAATAAACCACACCTGCAGGATGTTCAGCTGGAATGTGAATTGAAATTACAAACATATACATACAGGTGTACAGTGTGTGTGTGTGTCTGTGTATGTGTACATACAAATTTCTAGAGCATTTATTAAAATTACAAGCATTTTGCTAAAATACTTCCTACGCAGCTACACTCTTAAAAATAAAGGTGCTTCAAAAGGTGCCATAGAAGAACATTTTTGTCTACTTGGTTCCATAAAGAACCTTTTACATCAAAAGAACCTTTCCCTGTCACAAAAGGTTCTTTGTGGTGAGAAAAGGTTCTTCAGATTATAAAAAGTTGAGAAAGATATGGTTATTTTTTGGCATCACCGTGAAGAACCTTTTAAGCACCTTTTATTTTTTAGGGTGTTTATAAATATATAATACTAGTTCCATTTCAATTCAAATTTCCTTCATTAGAATTTACTTCTTAAAAATCAAGGTTGTAAAGGGGTTCTTCACATTGCCGTAGAAGGAAATTTAGTTAAATGTTCTTCTTTCTTACATTTTCTTGGTCGAAAGAACACGTTTGTACTACACAGAACTTTTTGTTCTTTGGATCCCTCTTAAAAATAAAGGTGCTTCGTGATGCAGAGGAGAACTTTAAAAAACTTTCTGTTTCAGAATCTTTGTGGCAAATAAAGGTTCTTCAGAATAAAAAAAGGTAAGAATGAGATGGTTCTTGAAAGACCCTTTGACTGAATGATTCTTTGTGGAACCCAAAATGGTCCTTCTATGGAAGAACTTTTTAAGCACTTTTATTTTTGAGAGTGATGTTAAAGGTTTGTATGGAACCCATACAGACAAAAATGTCTGGCATCCTGAAGCATCTTCATTTTTAAATGTAAATTTTTTTGCCTGTTATTTTAAAGATTTCCTGTTACCTTTCATCTTTTTTTAACTTTCAATCAAATTCAGGAATTAAACGTGATTTTCAAAAGCATTCTAAATTGAATTCTGAACGGCACACTGTGTTGATCATAACATGCTAATGAAAACAACGTGATTATGATGATTTCACCATGACTCGATCGCAGATAATTTGTTCTAGAACAACAGCGGTAGCTTTACTCAATACCGGCAGCTGTAGCTTCCCTGTCACTTTTCCTTTTATTTCATGCATGAGTGAAATATGACAGCCGTTGATTTATAAATAATATCCCAGATAATATGAAAAGCAAATCGGAGTTATTCATTTTTGCAGCTCCGTTGGCTACACTTTCTGTTGTGTTTTTGTTACAAATCCACCTCTGTGGAACCATGTGTATTTTTTTCTGGCCTTCCGTTAACTACTGCCCCTCATTTTTCGTCCTGATAGATTTTCTGCCTTTCCCTTTTGGCCCTTCATTTTTCTCTTCTACTCACCCCCCATCTTCCTCTCTACCCCTCCTCTCTCCCTCTTCTACAAGGCACACTTGTTATATCTTCGTACAAGGTCCCGTAATTAAGTTTGACATAAGCGAAGGGATTAAATATGTGGTTTGGGAGGGGGAAAGAGGGCTCTGTTACAATCTCAAGGCCAGCTGTAAAATGGAACCAGATTGCGACACTTGGAGTTGGAAAGTTTGGGAAAGTTGCCGAGACTGGAGCTGTATGTTCATACAGCGCTGTCTAAATCTTTCTGCACTCTAAGAACGGGCCAAAAACTACTGCTCTCCCCGATATATCCAGAACCTGCCTGCTTACATACTATTAAAACACATTTATGCATTTGGGCAATACCTTTATCCAAGGTAACTTACATTACATTTGAGGCATACATTTTATGTGTATGTGTTTCCTGGGAAACACCTGGGAACCTACAACCTTTGCAATTTCCAACATGCGAAGATTAAATAGTTTGCATGGCACTCAGTAGTACTTTAAAAAAAGACCATGGTATTTTTTCATTTATATAAAAATATTGATATAAATAAAACAGAATAGAATCAAATAAAATATTACTTTACATCCCAAGTCATTTTTTTAACCAAGCCAAGCATACATTATTGGTTTAAAACTAGATAGTATACATGCTTTACTGGTTCATTTGTAATTGTCAACCCATCATTTGTAATTTGTCAATTGTCAATTGGTTTATTGTTTCAAAACTAACATTAATCCTCTGCAATGTGTGTCAAAGGTCGACTTATTTTTCGCTTTAAACTGACAGACGTTGCATTTACTCTAAAGAGAAAGTGTAAGATGACATAATGCCCAAAGTAATCCGTCAAGAAATAGAAAATACCAGCCGTGAAGAAACTCCAAACATAACCTTTGACAGTCTTCGAAGACAATTGTCAGCCTAGGTCAAAAGAAATCTTTTTATATCAACATAACACATATATGTATAAATTAATGCAAAACCAGTCAGGAGGATTATTAAAGTAAGATGAGAGATTTCGGTCTTTTGTGCTAAAGACCTCTCGACTCTTAGTCATGAGACTTTGGCCTCCCACGCCAAACCACTACTATAGCTCTCTGAAAGAACCCTGCATTCCAAAACAAAACACAACCTCTCCCAGCCAAAACTCCAACACTCGGCCAGCCAAAACAAACAGACGTCGCACCCTTTTCTCCTGTCCGCTGACTGTACATTCGATACCCGCTCTGTAGCTGTTTTAATTATCACAATTTGAGCCGGGCCTTGAAATGTTGATTTACTCCATGTTTGCCTTGAACTTTGTAATCCAGCTCCACTGTCAGGCGCTTGGATAATTTGCTGTCTTTCCTAATGAGTGCAGTGTTTTGGAAAGCCATTTCATAAGCAAGCACTCAGTCTTTGACACCGAGCGTGGAAATGTGAGCCGTGCCGGTCATGTTATGAAAGAACACAGCATCTTTACAAGATTTCCCTTCCCCGTGAACTCTCTTGAAGGAAACTTTGCATTCTTAAATAGCAAAAAGCGTTCTAATCTTAATGAGTCTGAACAGCAAATCTCTCATCTGCGGCAGAAAGGGATTAGGAAGGCGGTGGGGAAAAAACAGTGCTGTTCCACTTTGATGAATTGTGTTTAGTAAATCCCTGGGTATAAAGTTTCTCCAACGAACAAAGAGCTGGAAAAGCATGGATGTTTTTAGACAACATAACTTATCGGAGAGAAACAGAACATGCATTTAAGGGAAAACACAAAAGAAAGGCAGATTCGTTATTTCGGCGAATGATAAAAGTGGTTAACTTTTTTCATTCAATCCACTTAGTTTGTTCAAAAATCAACTCAAAGTAGCTTTGCACAAATTAAAGGCATTGTGCTTCTCTCGGCCTTATCATCCTCGTGTTTATTTATTTTTACATGATGTGTAGGGTCTTTGTTAACAGAAAATAAATAAATTGATCATTTCCTGCCTCGCAGCGGGGACGCAATAAACAGCTGTCATAGTTTTTGAAAAGTTAATGAAAAGGCATGAAGCTATGCAAATCGTAGGGTTTCGCTTCACTTGGTGTTGGACTTAGTTGCACTGAAAACTTTCCCAAGAATAAGCTTCAGGCTCTGTTGTTAATGAATCTGTTTTTATTTGAAATCATATAAAATATAGATTTTCGTTCGATTTTTGGAATTCATACGATTGAGCCACGTAGTGAAATATTTTCAAATTCTCGTCAGAGTAAATTCTGCTTTGACATAACAAATCCGTTCATGTGAATATTTTTAAGCACTAGTATGTGATGTGACGTGCTGCACGCAGTGTGAGTCTATACATCTGGTCACCAGAAGTATTCACGTGAATGGCATATATCATCCGGGCAGTCTTTAGCTATCACAAGATACCCTCCCTCCCTTTATTCCCTGCTCCTCAACCGTTCGTGAATGTATCCCGCCATTATTGATTTCCCATTAACCCCTTCCGGGCTGGGAGGGTCTGGGGGGTTTGACGCTCAAACACCCATTTCATTGATTAACCATGCATCACTCATTTTAAATTCTCATTTTGAGCAGAAGTCAAGCTCTGTCGGCTTGTTTAGTGTCTCGGGTGTGTGGCATGTTGGTGTCTTTTCTTTCATTCATCACATTTGGAGTTTGTCTCTTCTGTTTATTTGTTTCATTGTAGTTTCTAGTAATTTTTTGTTTAGTTGTAGACAGAAATTCACACAGGGGTCCTTTTTTTTCTATGCATTTAAAGAGTGAAAAAAATGGGATAACTTGGATTTAGACCTGCATATCCTGCTTGACGATCACCTCAAAAACATTTTAGAGAACGTTAATCACTTGGTTTTATTTTTATGCATTTTGCATTTCACATCCGACCGGCGTTCTTCTTTTAATCTTATGGTGTTTGACACTGCATGTTTCTTTGGCACATACTGCTCTTGCATTGGCATTGATTTCTCGGCGTTTTTGCCCGTCTCTATCACCACCCCGCCCGCTGTTTCTGACGAGTGCTCGCTAATGCTCCAGTAGCACTCTGCCTCTAGGTCACACATGTAGACGAGCATGAGAACTAAAGGCACGTAGTGTTCCCATTTGAATTGACAATTCCTTGACAGCTCCTCTGTGATCATCCAATGGGTTTAGTGATTCAATGACAACCATCTTGGAAAAGTGCTACATGGGCTTTCGCACGGGCAAAGATTGAAAGGAGTTCAAATATGTGGCATAAAAATAGTCTTGCATGTAGACTCTTGTTCTATAAGAGGTTTTAAATCAAGGGGTCTGTAGGCCATATACGCTTCCAAGTCATTTTCTTTCATGATGTGTAGAGAAGAGGATGATTGTGCGCATTTCATCTAAACATCACACTATACATTGAGGTTTAGGCCTTAGTGACTGGCGTTTTTTTATTTTTGTATACAAATAGAAATTAGCTAAATGTCTCTTAGTTTGTTTTTTAAAAACAGATTTTATGAAACGCAGTGTAATCTGTAGGATTCGCATCATTTCTAGGTCGCTATGCATATGTGAGCAACTTTGTGACCTTGTACAAAAGATCAGATTTTGCTTTCATTCGATAGCACACAACAAACCTAATCTTGTTCAACTCTCTTGAAAAACGTGGACCATCAGGTCATGCATTTTTAAATGTTTATAAATACCAAATGCAAAAAAAAATGATTTGAACTTTTCCCTCAATTGGTTATTCTTCGATAAAATGTGGAATGAAACAATTCAATTGGTTTGATTTAAGATATAATTATGATTGGGGCATTATATCAAACATTTAGATCTCACCGTGTGACTATGTTCAAGAACGTGTGCGAATAAAGGAGTGTTCTCTCATGCGTTTCGAATCAGACACAGTGCAGTGTGTGTTTTGCATGTGTATTTGTTCCTGTAGTATTTGCGTGAGTGCCACAGAATGTGTGTGTTCATGTTTTTCTGTTTGTCTGGAAAGCGTACGAACAGGAAAATATAAGACGCAGGGACACGGAGGGTTTTATTGTGGCGCAGCACCGGTTCTGCTGTCTGATGTACCGAGAGCCCAGAGGTAGGTGCTTCACAGCTGTTTGTAGACTAGGCGAACGGGAAAGGTCAACGTCGTAACGTAGCACATTTTTGCAGCACGTTTTCATATCTCCCCGAGAAAAGTGCCACTTCGGCTCACTTCAGCAGCACCTGCGCATTCAAATTACTGTTCTTGCCTGAAGAAGAATAGTTGAAGCATAACCTCATTGTGTTCTTTGATAAACTCTGTAAAACGTGCAGTATAAACGTGGGTCTTTGTGGTTTGAGGGCACAACTGGCGTGCAAATTTACCGTGGAAAGTTTCGCCCTCCTCTGCTGAAGTGAGAGAGGGGTAAAGATGGGTTGGACTGTTATCTGTAGATGCAGGGCAGAGCAGGAGAGATTGTCTTTGTGTTTGTTATCGCGCTATGGGGGCTCAGCTCCGAAGGAACAATGGCGCTTTAATCCCGGCTCTGATGCCAGATTAATATTCAAGCCCACCAAAATATTAATTCCACCCAAGAGCGGCGCATGCGAAATAATGTCAAAACATTCAAACAAATAAAGACAACAACACAAAACGAGAACACACAAAAAGGGCTCTCCGGCTTTTCAGGCGCTGGCCGCACACACGCATCCTTGCGTTGAGTTCTGCGTTAATCTTCGTAATAATTTCGCTTTCAAAGAAGACTATTTGAGGTGTGCTGCGTTGATTGTCTTCACTTAGCCAGGGGTTTTTATAACGGGATTTGAATATTTACAATTTGAAATAATGGCGGTTGTAAAAATAAACCCCGCTTTATGCTCTGTAATCCGAAATTGCCTCCCAACTTCAAAGGCGGTCATGAAGTTTGTCGACCATTAATATGATTCGATGTGGAACTGTTGCAGCCACAGGAAGTGTCCTTTATCAAATTTGTCTGTTTCCTCCCGGGGCCGTGTCTCTTGGTATCAGGGCATCTAGCAGCGTTGTGGATGGAAGTGCATCAAACATCCTTCCCTGCCAGTGGCTGTTTCACAGGCCGATGCCGAGCTGGAAGATCTTTCAGACAGTGAGAAGTTGGCAGGGAGGTGATTTTTATGGGTTGCGATGTGTCAGAAAGGTCTTGAAGGTTTTTCTATACTATCTGACATGTCGAAATGGACACAGCCTGAGAGGCGTTGAGAAGGTGTCAGGTGAAGAGCTTTAGTCACCGTCATGGCTTGATGAACAGAATGATGAATTGCCTCTTGCTGCCTTGGCATGGGCACGAGAGCCCGAATGGGCCAATGAAGCAGAGCTGAGTGATAGGTGCTGAGCTCGGGAGGGGAACGGGCCCTGGGAGCGTGGAGGGGACAGCGCAGTCTGAATTGCATGATTTGAGGTGTTAATGAAGTGCTTTTACACCTTTAGTATTGGTGTAATCCTTTGGCAGTTAAAGCTGGGGTTTGGACAACACACTAACACACACAGACACATGTCTGTTGGTCACTAATCCAGCAGCAGGGAGATGGGGTTGGCGTTTTGGCCGACAGTGAGATCTCTGGCACAATGATAAGGTCTAATGTGATCTGTTCTGGTTTGATTAATCTCTCGCACAAGCCACTAAATATGAAAGGTCATCTCATTTTAATCCTTAAATCTCCCAAACACAGGCACATGGACTTCTGTCCCACTAACAATTATAAAGTGCGGACGGTTAAAAAGGATTTGCATTTTTGATGCTGGCAGTATTTCAACATCGTATGTCTTAAATTTATATCCAAGCGTACATACATAAAAAGAACTTTGAACACCAGCTGAGTGCTTTGTGATCTATGCATCAACCCTCTCTGCAATCTGAAATAAATGATCGCACGAGTCTGATGGGGTCACATCTCTCATTTCTCTTTAAAATGATGTTGATATCATCCAGTGACATGTGACTTATCCTTTAAAGGGAATTTCACGAGGGATGCGTCTGAACTTAATTTCTGGAGCTTATTTGAGGGCGCTTATTCTCTCCGTCGCCTTGATTGATTTGTTTCATAACCTTTGTAATTTCAGACACAACAAAGATAAGAACTATACCGTTTTTAAGGGGAGTGAAGACAAATTGAGGTCAATACTTTGTTTTGATGCGGCGCCGGAGATCCTCTCTTTTTCCCAGTCCACTGGGATTGCCGCCTTAAACCGGGGTTACCGTTTCAAAATAAAGCCTTGGTTAATTTGCTATTTTGAAAACGTACTTTCTCGCCTGAAAGCGTGTCTTTTGTCTACAATTGCAGGAATATTTATACAGACACTAAGAGAGTGTTATTGTTTACTTCGAAACCCTCCACGCTGGTACAGTTTTCTGCCAAAATCCAACCAGCATGCATCAATATGAACAAAGATCGCCCTATTCTGTTGCCTTAATTAGAAGAAAATTGTAAACAGACGCCTGCCTTTCTTAACGGATTATCCATACTTTATGACAGAGCGTTTGAAGTCAGGCAGCTTTCTGAATCAGCCTTGCTCAAGTGGGTCTCTTATAGGACATTGTTGTCTTCAATTATTTTCCCGTTATATATGTGTCTGTATGAAGCCAGGGTATCATCTATTATTTAGAGATGCAATCGTTTCTGTTTATCTGTATGCATCACTTTTTTGATTAAACGGAACAAAGCGTAATAAAGCAAGAAGGGTTGAAATGGCTGCTCGTCTCTCCTGCTCCACGGCTTCTGCAGCTTTATTGTCATTTAATGCGAGTGGCGCCGAGCGCGGAGCGTGCTTCAGATCTGAAGAGCAGCTAACACACAGGAAAACGGGTCGTACACAAGTTTGGTTACGCAAATACACACCCCAAACTTTCATGCACAAGCTCTCTTCTGCAAACTATTGAACCTGGGTCTGCATAGAAGCTGACAGATACTTAATCTTGCAAAGTAGTTTAAGTTTGCGAGGGTATAATATAATACTGATTTGTACAGACGATGATTGTGGCAGTAACCGAATTGGTTTCAAGGGGATGCGTGTGGGGTTCGCTCAATTTTCCTTTGCCAATGTTTCATCATATATGTTTTTTGTAATACTTTTTCGTGTATTAAAATTTGACCCTAAATGTTCATAACTTTGGTCCCATCCCAGTTAGCCTTTAAATGTAGAAATATAAAGTTTTTAACTTTTGAGGTTTTTCCTAAAATCATCACATATCAAGTCATGTGTACACATGCTGTTAATTTTCCTTTAGGGACTTTGCTGGTGGCACATTAACATGAATGACTCCCGATCAATATGTGATGTAGGGAGTCGGCCAAGGTCATGGACCCGCTGCACGGTGACCTGGCTGGGATCGGTTGCCTCCGTCTGAAAAATTCAGGGAGATTGACCTGTGCTGACCTAGGCGGTGCAGGGCAGAGAGACTGTGGTCTGGTCGGGGGTCAGTCAGCCGTTTTTATAATGAAGTGCTCAGTATTGCCTTTCTGTCAGTCAGTAATTAAAGGAAGAGATATGAAGCCTTAGATAGGTGTTGAATGGACAAGCGGACCATTGGCTACAGAATGGCAATGAATAGGCAGTGAAGCAGTAAAGTGACATGTAAACTACTCTGATATGGACTGCTAATGACTGTCTGGAAGATGGATTAGATGGGCAACCTCAGACTAATGTGTGCCAACATCCAGAGATCTTTAAACACGCATGACCACGCGTGACATATTAAAACAAGTTCATAAATATAATCAATTAGAAAAAATGGCTGCATACTATATAATATAATACTAAATATTCATATTAAATATATGGATATATATTTATTTTGTAGATATTTTTATGTTATATTTAAGAGGTAGTTCACATGAAAATTTCTCTCCCTCCAGTTTCTACAAACCAGTGTACATTTCTTTATTGTGTTGAAAATAAATTAAGATATTTTAATGAAAGTTTTTGGTCACCATTGACTCCCACAGTAGGACAAAAGATTACCATGGGAGTCAACGGCTACCCAAAACGCCTGTGAACTATACCTATTACTGTTACTCTTATATTTTGAGACCGGATGAGGTCATGCAGCACATAGTTATGTGTATCTCGTGTACACACAGTAGGGCTTTCCCAATGCAGGTGAGGGGAATAAGAAATCCAGTCATCAATACATCCAGATGCCACCACCTGCGACCTTGCACATTCCTCCGTCCACTAACTATTTAGTTGTCAGTGATTTGGTTAAGTGGAATTGACTTTTATCTTCACTGTGCTGTGGGGCTGCCACCGGCGATACACATTCCCCCATCCCTCAACCGCCTGTCCGCTCTCAGACCTTGTGTCACATCCAGCACATCGCTATTGGCAGCTGAGGAGCGGCTGATCAATAGCTCAGGTCAGGGATGGCCCGCGGCCCTGCTGCGCTACAGGCTTGGGTATTGATCCAGATCCATTCTGCCCATTGCCCCGCCCAACGTAAGGCCACAGAGAAGGTGTGAATAGGGACGTATGGCCTGAGAGAGCATTTTTCCGAGTGAGTGACACAGCCATATAAGTGAGACACGTGGTGTTTGACCTGTCAGACAATTTGATCAATTTTATATTTATTATTTATGAATGATACGATTTTTTGTGGGTCATGTTTGTTAACGTATAGACAACTATAAGGAAATCACTTTACTTGGTTTATTGTTTGTTTGTTTAAGCGTATCACAGCAATGGCATGAATTTGGAGACGGGTGTCTGTTGCTCACATAATGGCAGGGAAACCTGTTTGAAACATTTGTGGTTTTTGTCAATTGGAATAGTGACCTCAATCCCACTGCAGAGAAATAAGAAAGACATTTTAATTTATTCATTTACCAGACACTTTTATTCATTGTGACTTACAAATGAAAGAGGATTTAACATTTTGTCTGATGAGCCAAAAAATAGCAATGATAACTGTGAGAACAACTGGATTTCACTGAGGCTTATTTATTTTTGTATATTTTAAAACATAGATGTTTGGGTTTCAACTGAGAAAAAACACTATTGCTCAGAGGTTGTTTGTTAAAGCTCTTAAGAGACGTCAGTAATTAAATTTTAGCAAGATGTACAATTTAAGATATGCCTTGAAAAACATAACAAGAGACAATTGGCAAAATATATTAAGGATTTGTGTATATTTCATGAGAAATGTTTGAGCTCATTCACATTTCACATTTGATTTCAAACTTGGCTCAGGAGGTATATCTGACATGCAGTAGGTTTAAGCACACATATCCATTTTCTCTCCATTTAACCTCATTAATGTGTAAGATAAATATCTGAGGCATTAAAACGCTCTCATTTGTTATTTCTCTCCATCTACACCACTTCCTATCTTCAGGCCTTTGTGCAGAAAGAGACAGACTTGAAGTGTGTATGAAGGCCGCTGTTAAAAAGTTCAGACCTCCATCCATTCATCATCCACCTCCAAACCCCAACAGCGCCTCTTTGGTCCCCTCATGAGCGTGCCTACCTCGACTCCTTGTTTTTGTTGCGGTTTTAAGTGCCTCTCCCTGGAGCTCCTGATCAACAACTTCATAAGAGCTCTTGGGAACAATTAAACAGCATCTTTAACCCTGTTCTATCCACAGAGGTAAAAATAATCATAAAAATGTTGGCAAATAGAAGCGACTCCGGGGGGACCGTTCAGAAATCACAGTCTGTCTCTCCGTCCTTTATTCCCTGAACTGAAGCCCAAGCAGCACAGGCAGGAGCTGTCATAGATGTAGCCTATGACAGTCACATTTACCCAGCTTTCTACCCCAGCCCCATGCGGCGTTCGCCTTTTGCTTTTCCGTCATCCTTGTTTTTCCACTTTCAATGTTGGAACTGACATGTGAATAAATATGTAGCGTCTAAGTGGCTTTGTTGTTGTATATGAGATGTTCAGCAGACTGCACAATTATTCTAGTTATTACAGGAATACGGCTTGTTCTGGTTATGGGGGAAATTAAGTTTCTCCGGAAATTTCATTTTTTTTCTTTTCTTTTCTTTTTCGTTAACGGCCTTTCATGGCAAAAGAGGAAAAGCTACTCAAAGAAATGCACTTATTACTTAACGTAATCTGGAAAATCATAAGGCTTTGTCCTGCAGCGCTAATAAAAAATAATTATATATTAATTTTCTGTTCTTTAAAACAGCTTATTACCCAATTGGAAAAAAAGCTTGATAGAAGCCATATTGTTCTGTGTCCTCTCTTCCTGAAAGAGATTTAACAGCTCTTACTCAGGGGGTAGGGGCACGCAAAGTGAAAAATCTGCACGCACTTACAGAGGATAAATAACAATGGCCTCACCTCCCCTCAACTGTGCCTTACAAAAGGCAAAGTGTGTGTTTGTGTGTGTATCTGTGTGCAGATCTATTAATTTCTCGTTCCATTCTTCCATTGTATGAAAGAAAATGTGACTTTTGTCTGCTTTTGTTGTGATTGCTAATAGCCTGTTTTGTCTTTTGTCTCTAGGTGGCGCTATCAATCTCTAAGGCAGACTGTGGATGCTTCAGACCAAGACTCATCACTTGGCCTCATAGCTTTGACAAACTCTGGAAATACCTGTAATTATCGGACCACACACTTCAAGCCCTTTCCAAGGAACTAACTTTTAGTGCCCACGCACTAGACTTGAAAGCTTTACATTCCTCTTTACATTTACTAACAGACCAAAAAGAAAAAAAACTATAGCTTTAGCATTAGTGATAGATTGCGACCATCTGCTTGCCGCTGCACCAAACCTGCTGTGACCGCGAGGGTTGTGACCTTTCCTGCGCCCACTTCAAACGGACACTTGAAAAGAAGGACACGGTCAGGGAGAGCTACCGAGCGGCAGCAACTGAAACCGAAAACCCCATCAGGTAAGGCTGTGAAGTCACCTCTTTTCCTGCTGGCGAGACCCCCCAAAGTCCTTTGGGGGCGTTTGAAGCCCAATCGGGCCCCCTGCGTCCACGGCCAAATGTGTTCCATGCTGGGACTGCAGGAGAGATCACTGCGGTGAAGGGTCTCGGTTTGAAGACTCTATCACCTTTCGGCGGCTGTAGGATTAGAGGACATGTGTGATGGTTGGATTTGCTCGGTTTAGGTGTAGGAAAATCGTATAGGCAAGTGATGGAGAAAAAAGGGAGGGATTGATCAAAGCGTGTGTGTGTGTGTATGTGCGTGTGTGTGGATTATAGTTCTGAGGATATGTGTGTTTTAACACTAATACCCACACATGTCAACATCATTGGCACATATTCTCACCTAGATATTGGAAGTCAATGTTGTGCTTTAATACTCCTACTCTTTTCTGAGGTGTTAGGAAATCATTTTCATGTTGCGCTTTGGTGATTACTAGTTTGAGAGTAATTACTTGTGCTCACAGGATGAGAGATATTGTATATCGCCAGCAGATTTCTCCCCTTTTGTGAATACTTTGACTTTGTATTTAGTTTACGTTGTTTGGTGGTACCATGCAAAATGGGAATTTGCATATAAAGGGTTGGTTCACCCAAAAATGAAAATGCGATACTCAACCTCATGTCGTATTAAACTTGTATGCCCTGCTTTTTATTGCAGACCACAAAAGAAGATATTTTGAGAAATGTCTCAGTGGTTTTGTGTCCATACAATTGAAGTCATAGGGGGCTTGTGTTGTTTGGTTACCAACATTCTTCAAAATAAATACTTCTGTGTTTACAGAAGAAAGAAAGTCATACAAATTTGGAATGAAATGAGGGTGAGTAAATGGTGATCAAACTTTTATCTTTATTAGAATCATCCCTTTAATACAAGTTGTGAAAAAATTTAATATTTAAACCAAACATATTGAGTATGAGAATCATAAAGTCCAATGTTGTGAGTATAGGGATTTTTTAATGTCTTATGTGACCCTCAAAAATAGCTATCACCGGTGTAAACGAACATGGTCGGGCTGATAAAAAGTTTTTTTTTTTGTGTACAATGACCATTTTTAGGGTGGTTGCCGAAACATTTGTACAGCAGCTCTGTGCTGCCCAGGTAACTAGCATATTCATTTGTAAATGTTAAGCAGTGATGTTGTTTTGCTATCATGATAGACAGACCTGCTCTTTAGCTGTTGAACATGATGTTATTCTCAGCTCTGCGTATCACCCTGAATGAAAGTAAATAGTGTTTATAGAAATTAAGCATTTAAAGACACAACAGACAGGCAGAGAGGAAACTCAGAAGAGAATCAGCCAGGTTGGAGAAGAGAGCGAGGCATTTGTTTGAAAAGTTCAAAGTCATTTTGCCAAATTTAGGTCATTTCACATTAGTACTCAGCAGGGAGCTGTCATTTGTGAGGAAAGAGAAAGCAAATAAATAAATAAAGAACCCACGGAGAACGCAGGCTTCTCAAGCGTTTTTAAGGGTTGCTTGTATTAGGTTTTCTTCTCATGACGAGAAATACAACACTTGAATGCATTTACAGAGAAAAAAAATCTGTCTCTGTTAAACTAATTAGTGACTTTGAAACAGCCTCTCTGAAAAGAGGGTATAAGGTCTGAGGGGTCAGCCGAGCTCGCAACAGGACAAACGTAGAAGAAATCCTAAGCAGTAAATGCCCCTGTCAGGAGACAGAGTCTCCCCCCGCCCACCTCCTTTCCGCCTCCTGTTTTCCCTCCATCCGAGAGCACTACTGGAGCAGTGCCTTTAGCCCAGGGCTCCAGCACCAGACCCTGCTCTGCATGAGGGATGTACTGCACTGCGGACGTGGTCGCTCCCTTTGTGCCGGCCCTCTTTGGCCTCGCGGTAAAAAGAGCCATGCATGATTTCATACATGAAAGACATATGTAATTGAACGCCGGCATCGCCTATACGCCATATTTACAATTCTAAACAGAGGCTGGGAAAAGCAATTCCCTTTATCTCTCCCGGTCGACGTCTCTTTCTGCGCGAGGAACGAATTTCTGCATATCGCAGAGCGCCCGATGCACAAAAATACATGAAATGTAGATTATCACACTTTTCATGTGCTTTCATTATGGACGGGATGAATGTGGCATTTTGACACAGACCGGTGTTGTCTTGTGTCCCGTTTTTTTGCCAGATCTGTTGCACCAAAATTGCAAAACGATTTCTGCTGGCCTTGCGTTGTGACTGATGTTGTGGCTTTGGCGTTGTCGTGTAGTCTCTGAACAGGATCTAAGCTTTGGTTTTTCATGAGACTGTGAATGCGTTTGTGTACATTTGTTGCTTTTATATTATTACATGTTGTCAGCGGTTGTAAATAAGAATTTAATGTTTTGAACTTTCTAATGTGACATTGACGTTTCTGTGTGATGCTATTCGAGTGTCAAGGGACACACACAGTGTTGATGTTTGGTGGCCTGTAGTCGGTGGGCCCTTGTCGGCACCCTCCTGGAGTGTTAATGTAGTGCCAAGTTAAACACCTCTCCTGTTAATTTCCCTAACGATCTCATACTTTGCCAGTGAACAGGCTTTTTAATGGCTTGTTTTATGGCTTTGTGGAGCTCCAAGGCCAGACGGGTCTCCGTCGACCCTTACGGGGGCAGCGTTTATATGTTATTGGCGGTGATGCACAGCTTGCCCCGATAATGACGTCAGATACCCCCACTCTAAATTTTGCAGGAGCCCACCTGCCTCTGAGTCCTGGAGGTCACAGAGGCGGGGGAACGGCAGGGTTAAGCACCGTGCAACTATGTTGCGGCCGCTGTGGTCACTTGCAATTACACCCCAGCTACATCAGCCGCAAGACTAGTCGCAGGATTCAGGCTTCGGAAACGCTTGCTGATTCATGAATTTGATCTTCTTAACCTTAATTTCTCATATTAAAGAATAGTCCACCGAAAAAGGAAAATTCAAAATTCAATCATCCTCATGGCATTCCAGATGTGTATTATTTCCTTTCTTCAGTTAAACACAAATTTATAATTTCATGTTTAAATGCTATTGTTTTATCTTGGGGATTTGGGATCCAAAATGTTGAAGCTCCATAAACACACTTCATCTTTATTAATTATTCATGTTTTCTAAATGATAGATGTGAAATAGTAGGATTGACAGTTCAACTGAAACAAACACAAACAGCAATAAATTGAAATATGAAGGCATATTGGTAATGACTATTCTTAATTTTTCTTTAGTAAGTTGTATTCAATTTTTATGTAAAATTAGTTGTCTGTATTCAACTGAAGAAAGTCATATACAGATTTATACATATGTCTGGAATGGGTAAAACATTTGAATAAATTTCGGGTGAATTTTTTACTTCTTAAAGGGCAGTGTTTATTCTGATATTTTGGTAATTAAATGTCAAGATATTGAACATATATTTAATGATAACCACACTAACCAATACTATTTTTATTAGTTTTGTCATATATATTTTCATTTTGGTTTATTTGTTTGTTAAATTTTTTGCATATTAGATCAATTTCAGTGCATTTAATTAGTTAATTTATTCATATATTTATTCATAAATTCATATTTATTTGTTTTGCTTGTGCACTGTCAACGTGACAGGCTCATATGCTCTCATGTCATTTCTTTGTGATCTAAATTTAAATTATTGTCTTAAATGTACAGCATAGGCCTTTCTGTTCACACTGGAGGAAATATTACAGAATATAAACCTGCATGGATGCATTCATTCCTGGCTGATAGTATTTGTCAACAAAATGTCATCCGTCTAATTTTTTAAGGTAATTGTTCATGGCATTTGGGTCATGAAATCACTGCATCTTTCAGTTGGAAATTCAGCCTCTCCGCTTGACATGAAATGATTTTCTGAGCAAAGCTTTGCACATAATCCAGCCATATATGTCAGATGATGAAGGCATGGAGGGATTGGCATGTTGACCCTTTGCTGATGCACATGTGTCTCTTTCCTATATTATATATTAAATATATAGAAAGAGGTATGATGTATTGTGCATGTGCTTTTAAAGGTTTATAGCATAGGATATTTAATGTTGTGAAAACTCATTTTTTGACAAAATGATTTAGTTCCTTCACAGTTCAAATGGAAGATGTACAGGCCTGAGATGCACAGATTGCATGCTTTACCCCGTGAATATTGCATGTCGATATGGAGATGTCTCAGATCCCGTTCAGATCATTTCGTTGCAGTGCATTTCAAACTGGAAAGTCGTTTTATTTTTTATTCCAGCCCTTGTTGTTCTCTTAACCGAACAAAGATAAAATGGTGGTTGATATAAAGAGGGTTGCAGGGCGATGTGAGGATGGGCTGGTTTAGAGTTGCAGCTCCTCTGGTCGCAGGCTTGCTCCAGGCTGCTTTTCTCTGTGATTGTTGCACGACCGTGAACAGATACATTTGTAATGCTTACCCGCACAGAGACTGCAAACGATCCGTTCCCGGATTTTTAAAGGTGTATCTGAGTGTGCTTTTGGTGTTTTATGAAGCTTATGTGCTTAGTGAGGGAAACACATGACTGTGTGCGTGCGTGAGTGTGTGTGTGTGTGTGTATGTGTGTGTGTGTGTGTGGGGGGGCGTGTGTTTCTCTGTTTCTCAGAGCTCGCGCATCTATGTAATCATTTAAAATATAGGTAAACAAAATCCAGAGGTAGATTTTGAATTAGATTTTTAATTGAGAGATGAAGTCGCTAATGCATACACACGCATAGCCTACACAAACACACAGGGAAGCAGGTGTTTTATGGTACACTCATATAATCCGGTATATTCACATTTTCGGCGTATATAGCCATACTAATTTCCTCTGATTTTTTATAAATAGTTGTAATAAATGACAATTGTATATTTTTCCAGTCATTTAATTCGTTTATACCTCACCATCATGGTTTGTATAGACCTGTTTCGGCTGATGGATCGAATATTAATTAAATCCAACATAATTATATCGTATATATAATTGTATTAGTGTTTGTGCTATTAACACCGATTCACTTTAGAGGTCCCTACTGTTTGTTTATTTGTTTTAATAATTTATTTAGCTATAATTAGCACATCCTCAATATGTTAATTCTGTAATGTGCACTCTTTAATGCAAATCAAAGATACGTTGACCGTTTAAATAAGCACTGTAGGCCTACTATGAATTAACAAATGGGTAATAATTAATTAATTTGATTTTTTTTGCATAATTAATTAATGTAAATAATTCGAAGGAAACTCGAAATTTGAACAATTTTTCAAACTTTCTGATCGTTTAATAATTAAGGATACTATTTAGTAGCCTATTAATATAAGTCTATACAAATAATTACAATTAAGCCGGTAAGTTATATTGTTTTTGTTGCGCTTTAATTAAAATATTCGTCTCAAAATTCACAAATCGAGAACATTTCTAAGATACCTGGTACGTTTTAATTAATTAACAAATAATAATCTGCACAAAAATATTTTTGCTTAAAGGTAGCCTATAAACATCATTCATTTGCGGTAAATATAAAATCAACAACTAAAAAAGTAAATAACCATGTGCAATAACACTAGACTCTAGAAAAGTCTTAATTATTTGAAATAGTGCTCGACAAACGTATGCTTTTGTATGCACATTAACTGAAATATCCGATTATTAATGTGTTTCCAGAAGAAAAACTATAGGCAACGTGTTACCTCTGAAATTTAGCGTTGATAAAGAATGTCCAAATCTTAATTCAGTGTCATGGACACATGTTTCCACATTTTATTTAAGTGATATCAGCAAACAGCATAACAGTAAAACATATAAGTAAAACATAAGCATAGACAGTTACATATAGTGCTACGATTACTTAAAAGTCCATTTTACACAGTAATGCTGTGTAATGCAATGCATCACACATTAATAAAACCATACATATACAACGGGGTATTTTTCCTGCATTACACGTCACCATATAATATTAATGTTTGTATATAATCACACATGTTCGGGAAAAATGAATACTAAAATTAAGATATTTTTGACATGCTTTGCATTTGATTCGCTCATGTACTTGACGTAACCCGGAGTTCATGTATATCATGACACTGTCATTTTCTGTAGCCAATTTAAAAAAGGAGTAGCACAGTCATTAAATAATATGCACGATCAAAATAATTTTGCAATATATGTGCAACTTAAATCATTTATTTCTGTTATGATGACTGTTTATTGTTATTATCATGTTTATTATTAGAGTTATTATTATTTATCATCTCCAATTTATAATATTCTGTTTCGTTACAATTCCATCTTAATTTTATATCTCCTGTTTCCGTTGTCTCCAGTCGTGCGCACTACACACTTGTTTCAGGTTTGACATCGTGCGTAAAGTTGAGGGATCTGACGGTAGACGATGAACCTTTATACCACGGAATCCAATCAGTTACAAGCAAACATGTACCTGTTTTCATCTGTGTGTTTAATTTGGCCCATGCAGTCCGGTGACAGAGGAGAGTTACAGATCTGCGCAGATGGTAGCAAGCGAACATATATCTCGGACAAGGCAGGTTCATGTGGTGTGTCAGCCTCATGGCCAAAGTGAACATAAGAGGGCGCTGCCATTGCACCTGGTAAACCGTCCTGCCCCAGCCACTCGCGGCCTCAGACCGGACAATGCTCCACTGCTGTCAAGTGCCATAGTCCCAGTGTGGGATTTAGACCAGCCATGCGCCACAACTGCACCTTTTCTGCTGTTGCAAGACTGTTGTTGGGCGCATCCCTATCGCACCACAGTTGACTTGTGATTAAGTTCAAGTTGCATTAGTCAATCATGCAGTTAAATGTTAATTCATAAAATATGATTATTCAACTCAATTTAGAGCCCTTACTTGGATATATGTGTCATCCATATTATAGTGGCATAAATCCAAACTACGATATTTCCGTATTCTAATAAAGTTACAAAAACTGTTGCAGACAGCTGCCTTTATCTCGAAATGCTTTCTCCTCTTTTCATTTCCTTGGTTTTGGTCTGTATTCAACAGTGGCACGCGCGGTGCATGAGGTTAAACACACACGCACGCACACAGGGACACACTCTTTTTGAAATAAAGAAAAATGTATTTTATACATTACATGCTTTTCCCGGTATTTGATAGGCAATAGTATTTTCTTGTTTAATATTTTTTATAAAATACATTTTGAATTGTTATTGCAGTTCATTGTTTGTACGGCCGTGTTGAGTTGTGCAGGGGTTTGCACATTAATCAGCATGTTCACCAAGGGTTGGTTATGCATTTGGTTGCCTGTACAAGTCATTGGACATATTTAGTACAGAACACTTGCACTTGATAGAAGCTTGGAGACAAATGTAAATGTAAAATGAAACACATTTATATTAAAACAGCATGGAAGGAAGATTATGGGCATCGTGTGTTCCTTGAATTTAGCTTGGACACACTGTTCACGAAAACGAAGATCAGGTGATATTCGCGCTCATAAATATGGCTATCAAGTGCCAGACAGGACCACACTGCATATTCAAATATGCCCAGATTTGGCATGGCAGGATACAAAGCGACAGACAAGCCCTGATTCTGTCCCTTTTCACGCACCGGCCTCTTATTATCTCACTGGCCCTCTAACTCTTCACTCTATTTTCCATCCATTCATTTTTACAATCCCTCTTTCCCCAGAGAGCAGACAGGCACATCACAAATGCCGAAGATTCTCTCAAGGCGAAATCTGTATGCATATCAAACATATCGGCACATTTAACGTTGCCATCTTCTGGGCACTGAATGTTCGTAAAACTGCAGCGTTAACGTTTTATTTGATAGGTTTTATTTGCTAATTCTGTTTTGCCTGGGAGTTACTCCCTGCGAACGTATAGTCTAACGTAGGTTTTTATTTCAGACGGTACTATACGTGTCAGCAATTTAAAATATGCTTTGAAACTATAACTTAAACCACACACACGGACACCTACCCGTTGACATACACACGGAGACATACACATGCAGAAGCAGCTGTCACAACGAGGATACATTATTCCACGAGGCCATAGTGTTTATTATTGCCATTGTTTTTCTAAAGCTTTAATATGCGTTTGTGGTAATGCTTTAGATCGTGCTTTGCTTAGTGAATTCCGTTTCATATGGCTCATTGGTCTTTTTATTAAACTTAAGGCAAGGATTTCCATGCGGTGTGCTAACCATTGCGTAAATATTCCGTGAGATGAAATAAAAAAAAAACCAATGATTTCATGTTCTATATATTTTACTTTATTAAAGCACAAAATATTTCACTAGAATGCATTGACATTGAAATAGTACATTGCTTGTGATAATATTTATCAGCATTGTGTAAACACTTTAAAAAAATGTAATGCACACATCAGTCATTTATAATTTGAAGCACACGTGCATTTATTCATTAATAGCGATTAGGGAAAAATTGTCTAAAAAAAACAAGTTACAAGCATAACAACAAATACAACCAAAAAGACACATTTTATCATTTTTCAATACACATTATGTAATCGATGAACGTAAACCGGTTAGTCGCATTTGGCAGGATTAGGCCCCTTTAGAGTTATTCAGTAGCGAAAGTGCTCCTTGAAAGATGGTGCAATTGTCATTTCTTCAGTAAGAATCAACAATAGAATTATCATGAGAAAGGACACTGGTCCGGGCTCAAAGGTCCGATTTGGGGATACACACTTTTGATTCGGGAAGAAGGCGTTTTAAGTGACCACCAAGAGTACAGGAGAATTGTTTTGGGGCAACGTGAAAAAAGCAGACCTGCAGAAACCCACCGATCTATACTACAGTTGTTACTATTGATCAAACGTCACCTCTTTGAACGCACGCGCTTGAAAGTTACACTACTTATCGAGAATTATTTAAAAAACACACAGCATGTAAGGCATAGCATGATTGTTACTAAAGGAACGATTTACACATTTTTTTTAATTGTAATTAAATAAACAGCACCTCCATTAATTTTTTTTGATTGCATAAAGATAATAACATCATAACGAGCTTATATGATAGTGTTCATTATATATAGCAACGAAATTACAAGACAACAGTGAGTAACACAGTGTTCATTAAAGGTAAGAACTTCTGGTTTTACATCGCACCCTCTTACTCTCTCTTCTCCTATTGTGTGTGTGTGTGTGTGTGTGTGTGAGAGAGAGAGAGAGAGAGGGGGGGGGGAGGCACAGAAAGAATTTCTTATAATAAGATTTTTCATATACCAATTTTTTTTTTTCAAATCTATATTTTGGAGTTTAAAAGAGTCTAAAGATAATACTAGAAACACAATTTTTCTCTGTTCATATTTCTGCTCTCATAAAAGCGACTACAGCGCAAACTAAAGCCTCCATACAGTGTGTTCGAGTCTACCAGAAAAATCTCACATGAATATTATCAATTTGTCTAGCTAAAAAGAAAAAAGAGATTGCGTTTGGACTATTAAGTTATTTGCAGTTTTCTCCTCTCTTGCATGCACTTATCTCAATATCTGACACAATGGGACAGTAAGCATAAACACATGCAATGTTCAGGTGTTTTAATGCGACGAAAAGGTCAGCTATTATTTATTATAACGATTCAGAATGGATTTACACAAATAACATGCGTCGTGTTGCTAACCTGCTATTTTAAAATCTCGACAAAAGACAGGCAGTTTAAATTGATCACATAAAATCCAAACACTTACTACAACACACACACACGATCCTATATAGTAAGCATGCATGCTGAAAACACTTTATTTAAGTATAAATATTTTTCCAGTCATTTTGCGTAAGTTTAGCCAACATACGTCCAGAGTCTCAGCATTGCAAGCGACAGCAGATTTTATATCTACATGTTTATGATTTGTCAATACGTATAGGCTACTTTACTCTTTCCGTTTACTCCGTGTAGTTAATCCTTATAATTAGCTTTTTATTAATGCTATTTTCGGCATGTTAGTTTTTTTCCGTATAGAAAAGTTTACCGTGCATACACTCTAAAAAAAATCGTTATGCCTTTAAAACATTCATAATGATATAGAGTTCTGTATTAGTACAGTAAAGTCTTTCGTTTATTAAGTTCGACAATCCTAAAATAATCCAAAAATATAAATATAAAAATTCTGCTATACACGATCATTTTAATAGATGAAATCAAATGATTTAGTATGGCGAACTTGCTTGTTTTGCTAGTGCTCTCAACTTTCCTCCGACAACGCTGTTTTCGAGGTTAAAATGTGTGTTGATTTCATTTCATAAAGACACTCGGTTGGATAAACATACTTAAAAGCGCGTATTTCTAAATGCGAAAGCAGCGCCCGAATAACACAAGCCGTGCGGCAGGGGCTGCGCGCTCCTACGCTATTAACTTCCAGTGTCTTCTTTCTCATCAAACTCTTACTTTGCGCTGTACTTAATTCCATATTTTCAATTCCCGATCACTACTTTCCTCTTTTTCCTTCTCCATCCATCTATCCATCCCTCCCTCCCTCCTCTATCTCCCTCCTCCCTCTCTCTCTCCTCGGCTCTCTGCTGAATCTTATTGATCCAGAAGGTGGCTAATTAGCCCTTCCCGTCGTGCCTGTGTAATGAAGCACATGCGCACTGAATTAATCACAGCCATTTTTTGCAGGAAACTAATTAGCAGGAATAAAGATCCAAAGAGTTTTTTTCTTTTCAATCATCAGATCTCACTTTCGCCTCTTCCTCTCTCCCTCCAACACGAGACTCATCGCCTGCTTTGCATCCAAATTATTTTTATATTGCCTTTACAACTAATACTCCGGTTTTTTTTGTACACTCCGCAACAACAATGATCTTTCTTTTACCCTCATCCTAAACGCAAACTGACCAAAGGGGACTGCCTTGATGGGATCTTTAGCCAAAGCGTCTCAATACTGGATTAAAACGCGAGGATCTCAAAGCGGCAGCGAAACATTGTAAGTTGTAACTTTGCTTTCTCTTTCTGCCTCTTTCTTAACGTTGCGTTTTCTCTTTAGTTTCAATAACGCACCGAAGCGATTGCTTTCGGGATTTCGGCGTACACCGACGCCGGTTTTGCCTATTCTCCTAGTATGAAGAGAACAAGCTATTGCAAGTTATTTTCATGCAAGTTGCCTTTATTTCTTGCCTTTTACGAGTGTCGTTACCTGTGTTTACATCTGGCTTCGTCCCCGCTCTTCTCGTGGAAGAATAGAAAAGGGCAAGACAGCGATTCCTTTTCCAAACAGTTGGATTTAAAACGCACTTCTGCATTTTCGCG
The DNA here is from genome assembly GCF_015846415.1 of Triplophysa dalaica. NCBI lineage: Eukaryota > Metazoa > Chordata > Actinopteri > Cypriniformes > Nemacheilidae > Triplophysa > Triplophysa dalaica. The sequence goes on from NC_079542.1 coordinate 5,915,899, forward strand.
TATTCACCTTTGTCACAAAAAAGCACGAATAGTGTCAAGAAAGAGGTTTGGTAACGAGGTGTCGACGTAGAAGGGTGGTAGCACGGGGCGCTGGGAGAGTAGCGGGAGCTCGGCGTGATCGCTGCCGGGAGAGAGGCGTCTCAGTCCAGCCCTCGAGTCCGTCCAGGTCCGCCGATCGGAGAGGTTCGCTCGCGTTCCCGTTTTGCACGGAAACGATCGCGTGTCTCGTACTTCTCTTTCCTCCCTGATTTAGCGAACATCTCGGGAGAAGAAAATCCTGATTATCGCTCTGGTCTTTACTTTACTTGTCCTTTCTAGTGTGGATGTCTCTCCGCCCTTTGCTTTGCATTTCAGTCCCTCTACTTTTTTCGCTCCTGTCACTTTCGGCTTCTTTTCTCGCTTTATTTCTCATCCCGAGCGTTGTTAAAGTTGCTCTTTGCTGCTTCTCGGTCGGAGTCACATGCGAATCGATGGGGCATGTGTGTGTGAGAGAGAGTGTGTGTGAGGGTTCGGGGGAGTGTGTCTGGTGTGAAGCCGAAGCTCCGGGTCTCATGAGCGGATCAGAGAGCGCTGAGATCCGCGGCACGACCACGGCGAATGATTTAGATCGAGGAACGGACAGATGTAAAGCACTGTTGCAATTTAACGCGAAGTAGTGGAATTAAATATGAACAGAATACACAACGAAGACTACAAAATGAAAATAAAAGCATTTTTTAACATTAACGTGCCTTCTCTTGTTAGTTTTGAGCAAAAACGCCAATAAAAAGTGTCTTCGGATTGTAAACAATACTAGCGACTCTTCGTCGCATTGCTTAAACTATTAAGAAATCGCCTAGAAAAAATCTACACATTTTGATGAAGCAAAAACTTAATGAACAGCACAGGTGTAGCAAGGATTAAAAATGTCAGACAGGGACCTAAAACTGTCGTGAACGAAGAGGAATAGACACAGAGAGTCCCTCGAAGATATACAGGCAAATGTGAATCCATACAGTGATACAATGTAGCCCACAGTGAGATACAAAGATACAAAAAGAGAGAAGACGCGATGGAAGGACAGACAGACAGAGCTAGAGCTGACTGAGTGTTTGCGAGCTGCTGCATGGATGTGCAGGGTTGGGAAGAAAGAGAGGGGGAGGTTGAGGGACTTGGGGTCAGACGGCAAGAAACAAGGGAGCAGGGGTCACCGAGTGAGTGGAAGAAAGATAAAAAAGAAAGAAAGGGAAAACTCAACATTAGCCATCAAGGGAAGAGTGGGGAATAGTGGGGTGGGTGTGTGGTGTGTTGTGGGGTCACGCAAACAATAATACGATGAGATGGTTGAGGTCAGCGGGATTCCAAAATACACCTTAAGTTTGAAGAGCAAAATGAGAATGTGTTCGATTTTGCATCGGGGCAAAGAAAAGTCATTAGTTGGTGGGATTTCTTTTTTTAGGGAGAGAAAGGAAGGTATGCACGCAAAGGGGGTTAGTGGGGATAGAAAGGGTAAAATAGCCACAGGCCGTATTGAAGGAATCGGAGAACAGGTCAGGAAAACACAAATCCTGAGACCTTTTTATACTTCACGACGTGTCCTAACAAGAGAGACCAGAAGCTGACGCAGTGACGCACGCTTGTTTAGGTTGAGATTCAGTGGTGTCTGAGAAGCTTGGATTTGTGTGTTTTGCTGCGAAATATTTTTTTTATGTGGAACGGTCGTGCAGTTTAGTGAAATTTGTGTTTATTTGCATGTGTGTGAGGGGAAAGTTGGCAGGCAGAGCGAACCATTGTGTGTTTTCCTTAATATATTTCAATCTTTTTGAACGCTTTCGTAGGGGGCAATGGCGGGCAACCCAGCTCTTCCTTTTTTCCGCGTTTCCTTCCATGTTTCTCGAAGGGAGGGAGGTAGGAGAAGGACAGATATGTCAGGGCTTTAATGTATCTCGGCTCCCGAGTAGAGGGGTGGCAATAATTACAAGTGTCACACGAAAAGGATATATAGTATAATTCAGGTGCTGTGCATGGGCTGTCTTTCACTCTCTCTCTTTCTCTCTCCAACACTTGCTCTCCCCTATCCTTTCTCTCTCTGTTCTGGCTTTCCCCATCGCAAAACAAAGACAGCAGGCAAGGTCTTTGCCATCTCACTCGCTCTTCAGAAACTCATGGATAGGCTATTCAGAGCTAATCCTTTGCGGACAATGATTTTGATGGCAGTTAGCTGATTTCTAGGAAGTCATATTGTTGCAATATTTGTTGTCTGGCGGTGCCTTTGTGTTTCACCTGAGCATGAAACAATTAAATATGTGGTGTTTGGTAATTATTATCAGTTTTCAAAATATGTCATGTTGTTCTTATAAGGTCTGAAAAAGCATGGTTTTCTGCGATCGTCTGCTCCGTTATAGAAAATGTCTGGCTTACTTTTGCGGTAATGTTATGTTTCTGAATTTGTCCAGCCTACAGAAAGATGGCATAGGCACTGTAGACTGTTTTTTAACCTGATCTGAAATTTGTGTTTTTTTAGAATTACCAAGCTTTTGTTTCTCTAATATATACAGAATTAATCATTTAAATCCTATTTCTGTCAGACCATCATATTATTGTATTTTATCGTTGTCCTATACCATTGTTTTTATTACTTATCACCTCAGAGAATTGTTTAGGTTTTCCTTAACTAAATAAATATTTCCTATATTTCTATTATATGCACCTTTGACTTGATTAATATAAAAATATTACAATAATTATATTTAATAGGTTTAATTTATTATAATAACCATTCTGTTCTTGTCATTATTGCTGTCTTTAAAAGGGTTATTCTCTAAATTAGATTTTCTGCTGTTGGTTAGGGAATCTGCTGGTTCAGCAAAAGATGTGCTATTTGGCTGCACATTTTACTACAGATAAGCTTAATATGGTGGTTTTATATCACACCTTCTTGCTCTCATAAAAACGGAGTACGTAAAGTGTACTTGTCCTGCTCGTGTGGTGCATGAATAGAGATGCCGATATGATAAACACTTGCTGAGTGGTGTGTGTATAGATGCCACTGTGGAGATATAGGGCAGGTGGAGACTACAGTATGTGTTTCTCTTATCCCCTCCCTCTCTCTATCTCTCTCTCTCCGGGGGCTGGCACCCCCAGGGAAAGCCTTAGTGATGTCCTCAGTGGTAGAGGGCCCTCTTTAGGTCAACATTGTTGACAGGCCATGCAATATATCTATATATTTATATTTAGTCAAATATGCAGAAATAAAATTTAAATGGATCAATAAATAAAAGTTTCTTTATAATAGTATTTTTTTTATGAGCACAAAAAACCTAGTATAAGTATACTCATTTATATATTTTTGTTTTCTATGTTTATACACAAAACGAACTAAATTTGTGTATTTGTGATAATCAATGTAATATTGTAAATGACCAAACATGATCGCATAATTTTAAAACCTTGCAATTAAAACTATTAAAAATAACATTGTGTACAGGTTTTGGATATAAAGAATATAGTGTTTGGGTTTAGTAATTTGTTCATTGTGAAGGTGAAGTGTGTGTGTGTGTGTCTTTAGAGAGAGAGAGAGAGAGAGAGGAGTCGATCTCTGTCACGAGTTTTCCATTAATTCAGCCATGCTGAGGAGGCACAGCACAGAGAAGGCCCAGCCACCTCCATTTGCTGTAGGGCTTGAATTGTGTGTGTAAATTAGGTTAGCAGGAGCACTGGGTCTGATTACACATGATGGTTTTGAATATGCAAGCCTGTGCAGTCAGGACCAGTTCTTCCAGTTGTCCCATAATGAGAGGTAGGACAAAGGCATACGTGTCAGTGCTATCATTAATCCACGGGCTGGGGGCAGGCAGAGCGTGGGTGGAGAGGATGGAGTGTGTGTGTGTGTGTAGGGGTTTGATGATAGTTAGGTACGCTGTACCTGTGTAAACTCAGCCTTTACCGCAAGCCCGGCTCAAGCCACGGTTTCACCTTTCAGGCGGTTATGTGGAGTGTCTGTGCACTTTTCCTTTCTACTTTTTTCCCCGTGTCCTGCTGTTCTTTTATTTGTTCTCAGTTGGCACGAATGACTGTGCTGTTTCACAATATGTTATCTTGTTATCTCTAAATCATTGTGCTGGAGATTTATGATATAGAAGGTGTGTGTACGGCATGATCGTGTTTTGTCATGGGCAGAATTTTGTATGAATATTTTTTACCTTTATTTCCAACGTGATATTTATTTTCGTGCGGTTGTCAGGATTACCAATGTTGTGCGTGGTGTATATAGCCTATAACAGCTGGATTTAAATATCAGATGGGCGAACTACTTCGTGTTTTTATTTGAGCTTAAAGAGGAATAAAAAACGAATTGAAAATAGTACATATAAACTAGGAATCCTCACCTGATCTGATGAATCCTGAGCTGTTTGGGTCAGACCTGAAAGACACGCGTGCGTGTGGAATGGGAACAGACAGGAATTCCTCTTTTATTGCAAGAAGCTGCTTTTGCACATTTTCCGTCTGTCAGGGAATATTTCGAGAGACGCGTAGCCCTCAGCATTTGTCATTCGGCGCTCAAGTCAAATGTCAAAAATACAATGGTTGTATTTCACAATCATGTGAGACAGAGTGAATATTCTGGCTAATTTGTGGAAAAATAGACGAGTCAAACTTAGTGTGTGTGTGTGTGTGTATACCCAGACAAAACTGTTGAGATAGCAAATAAAGAAATGAGTAATGATATTACTGTAAAAAAAATTGGAGTGTTAGCTGTTAGGCTTCATGCAGCGGTAGGCCACGGCACAACATGCGTGTATATGTGTGTGTAGGTATGTGTGATGGTTTTTCTATCACAGCACCAGGGTGTACTCCTGCAGTTAAGATGGATAACAGCAGCGTGACGCAGACGGTCATTGGAGATCGTTTCTCCGTGGCTAGTCGCGACTGGCATCTCTGGAGCTGTTCGGCAGGGACACGGACCTGCTCCCTCCTCCTTTTCGCTGCACCCCGGAGCCCAGCGTCCGGCCCTCCGCGCTGTCGCTTATCATCACAAAGGGGCAGAATGCATAAAACATGGAGGACACACGGATACTGGGAGCCCAGGTCGCCATTCACTCTACCCGTGACTTTGACACGATCCCTGCCTTCTCGCTGTTTTCACGCTGTCATTTTCTTCCACGCGTACATTTTATCCTAAGTGAATTGAGGTGCATGTGTGAGCAGGTGTCGTTTTCAAATGAAAAGTCCTCTGCCGTGCGTGAGGCAGAAAATATTCTAGTATGAGCAAAAACGTTATATAAATAAAAATGATATAGATAAAAATAGAATGAAATGGATAGCCAAGTTCGACTCGTTTTTTATATTAGCGTGGGTTGCATTTTAATTCATTAATTCTCAACTGAACTGTAATTTTGTATTTAAAGTAATGTCAGATGTCACAATTAGCTCAGTTCTTTCTGATATGACAAAACATTTTTAATGGTTTAATGAGGTGAATACAAACATGATTTGTAGATGTTAAACAAGCTGTCTGGGAGAACAGATGTGCGGTGGAGTTGATCCTGAGAGTGTCTGCAGATGTCATTTTTCTGGCACATTTCGTGTTTACCGCGCCATGTTATGCAGCCAGTGTTAGCCTCGCCTAGATTAGCAGAATGAAATGAAAACAAACCTGGATGGAGTATGTTTGTGTGTGTCGGTCAAAGTATGATGCTGTGTCGTGCCCTCAGATGCAGTATATCGGCTATTTTGGAATAATATATTTGCATGCATTTTCCGCATTACATTGCAATCCGATTTTGTATTTAAATGCGAGAATTAATTGTAGTAAAATTTTTCCAGACCCCTTGAAAAATGTATATATTTTTTCTTGCATATTTCTTTTTTGTGCGTGTTTCTTAACACTGGTGCTATATGGAGGTGTTGATAGATTTTTATTAAATGTGCACCGCGTTATTTCTGTGTGATAGATCAGAGAGTTTGCTCGCATCGTTTGCAGCGAAGCGGCGTGCTGCATGGGCTGTCAGAAACGCGGGCTGTTTCTGTGCGTGTGAGTGAGTGATCGACAGCACGCGTGCGTGTGTGTTTAGCGCGTGAGGGCTGCAGGAATGCTGAGTGGGAACCGGGTGAAGCCCGACAGGGCGATGGCACTTCCTTTCTGTGTACGGCACAGCTTATCCTCCTCGGGATTAAAGACAGCAGAAAAGAAAAGAGATGGCAGGAGCCCCCCTCTCCTCCGCTCGCCCTCCTCTCTCCCTTTTTCCGTGTTTGGAAAAGGGGGGGGAAAAATCTCAAACAAAAAGCGTGATTCATTTGCAAATGTGCAGCAGCCCATACGGGTCCCCCATGGTGCACCGGGAGAGGAGGAGCGGGGAGAGAGCGAGGATGAGAGAAAATAAAGGTATAGTAGAGTCGTTCGATTCTGTCTTTGTGGCGTTGAGGCCTAGCGACACCTCAGGCCAGCCGGGCTCTTGAATCTATTAGTTTGGTCTGAAACAGAACAGCTATTTGAAACCGTACGAGTGTGTGTGTAGATGTCTCTTAGCAAATGCTTGTGGTTTCATTATGGTGTGTGTGTTTAGCAGCGAAGAGGTTAAGAGGCAGAGATAGACCCCTTTGTCTCGGTGGCCCTCTTTGTCATTGTTGTGCTGGAATTGAGCTGGCTGCACCTCACTTGACCACAGCAAAGCAATAAAATGGCCCCTAAGTGCTACAGGCCCTCTAACAGTACTTTCTCCTCTGGGCTTTCACCTCAAACACACACATGTGTAGCTTAAAAAAATGGCATGCGTGTTGCGGGTCCCTTGGGCATTTGAGTTGTATTATTTTTGCCTACATTTGTTCCTCTGGTTTTAGAGCTTTTTTGGAATTATTATTTTAATTCTCTTAGTAATTTTAATACCAGCTAGGTTGTACCAAAATGCATTCATATGATATGAGTCTTATTTATATTTTAATTCATCAATTGTTTATATCAGTTAGGACTTTGGAATATATAATTGCATACCGTGCCGATTCTAAATTGTCTTATGAAAGCATTTAATCAAATTTAAAATTATCTTGTTAATTGAATTTGCTAATTTAATGTGTTTCTTTCTTTAAGTATACAGCTTAGATCATTCTGTATTGTCTATTCATGTCATCTGACATGTTTTGTATAAACATAATTAAAGGTGATACTCTGTTTGTGCGTGCGTGTGTTTGTCAAGGCCACTGTCTGGAAGGGTATGTAGACTGATTGCTTCCTCATTTGATGGCAGCCATTTTGGTTCAATATCAGATATTTCTATGGGGATATAAACTAGCTTCTGCTTTACTTCACATAGTTAATAATTGACACAACCACAGTCTCATACATCAGTTATTTGTTTACATTTTTTAATATTCTCAGTGTACTTCATGAAAACGTAACGGTCTTAAATGTCTTTGCATACTTTTATATCACTTAATGGGCTGTTTAAGTATTTTGTTATTATAGTCATTTATGAACAACCTGTATTTAAAAATAAATTACAGTAGTACATTCATATTTTCAATGTGTCTGAAAAAGTTGCGTTGTTTTCATTGTTAATGATTATTATTTACTTGACAGAATTCTTTTCCTCCTAGACGTTATAATTAAATGTTGGGCGGAAAAAAAAAACAGTATTTTCCTGTCGCCTTCCTATCACATAGGTATTTAATGAGACACGAGAAGAGCCACGTGATTGGTGTATTGGCACGGAGAGTCCTGTGAGAGGTCAGCTCATTGGCTGAAGTGTTTAATTGGTATTGTTGGACACCCATGCACCCCTCTTGGGTGTAACTTGTTTTTGCCAGGTGTACTGCGCTCTCTATTAAGTGTTACGTGTAGGACCACAATTAAATCAGGACTGACTGATATGGCACTATCGCTGGTGTCTGGTTGTTTGCACACACGCTTAACACAGCCTCTATGCGGCTCAACCATTGTTTTGTTCCTTTTGTTAGGTGTGCAAGATTTAAAACCGTTCACCTTGAACAAAAATTGTTAGAATGAAATTAAAGTTATTCCGTGCACACACAGAGGATGGCAGGGAAAAGTATTTCCTGCGAAAGGGTAGGCTGTTGTATTTACGCTGTGACCTTAGGTTGTTATATATTCAAGCCGTAATCCCCCTTTTTTAATTTAGGGTCTGTTACCCCATTTGCAGGACGACTGGCCAACGGGGCGAGCAGGCCACTGGGGATCGCTCAGGGCCAGACAGCCACAATAGATTGGTGACCCCAAAGTCTTGACGTCAGACCCGCTGTCTGGCATTTGATGTCATTCTGTCATGTGTCAGCCAGAGTCTGACCTTTGCATCATGCAGTAACTATTATAACCACTGCTAACATTTTTAAATATATATATTTTTAATTTGGATTTTTAATTGAGTTGTGTCAAGCTCTCTAGATTTCAGTCTATTGCTTTCAAGCACACACCTTCAAACCTATTTGTAAAACAAATAATCCTCTTTATGTGCTATTTGTATCGAACCCAAACGTGCTAAAAAAATGCCTGGGCGTTGTTGTTTTTTTACGCCGTGCATGTGTAGTCACCTTATCCGTCAGCTGTTTCACACTTCATTTGACAAGTATGTTATTTTTGTTCATTCTTAAAGCTGGCTAAACATCCGGACTTTGTAAATAAGTGAGAGAACAAGACACAGGAGCGTAGCTGGGGTCAGACGGAGGTGAAAGAAAGGCTGGGTGCTCACATGAAACATTTATAGATCAGTTACTTTACTGTTTTGTACCTTTTCTGTCGTCCTTTGAGACACGTTTGTAACTGTACACATACCCAAGATAAACTCCGCCTTCCTCTAGCTGTAGTTTAAGCTGTTTAGCTAGCTGTCGGGCCAGTGCTAGTCTTGTGGTTTCTGGGAATACACATGGAAAGCTAATTTGTTCAGTGCTGCGTAAATATTAATGTCTCAACCTGGTAATGACTGACATGTTGTCAGGGAGTATTAAGCTCGTGTGACAGGGCGTCAGTATTTGTCTGCCGTCCAAATCACGTATATGGTTGATCGTAAAATATCAGTTTGGTGAGATTGTGATGGCAGATACCACGTGTGAAAAAGATTTCATTAGTGTCTCGATTGCTTCTTTTTGATAAGATTAACTAGAGAGTGAATGGAGTCTTCTGCCTCTGATAATTCTGACCTAAAATCTCTTTAATTTCAACAATGTTGGACTGTGCTATTGTTAAGTTATGCTTACTATAGTAAAAATACAGGGATTTTATTGAGATATCAGCAATCACGCAAAGCTTGTACTTTTCTGAAAAAATGCACACAGGAATTGATAGGAGGATTAAATATTTTATCTCAAGTATCCAATTCCTTGACTTTCGATTACAAATTGGAATTGATTTTCGATTCCCAACCTTAACCATACATCTCAGCACTGTGCAGAATGTCAGGAATATTCATGTTTGTCGTTTTTTTATTTCTAGCAAAGAAAAGGAACCTTTTAATTCCTAAATCATGGCTGTCAACTCCATAAAATTTCTGAGTTACAGAAAAGTACCTCTGAATAAAGTCCAGATTCACATGAACGCTGCTTTAATTCAATAAACCGCTTATCTGCAGGTGTGTGTTGTACAGCATTCTGTGGCCTACCGTGAAGGTACCTCCTGTCACTGACACGCATTGTGTTTACAGTGGATGGGACAGAGGGGTGGAGGGCGCACAGACACTCGTTTCATCACTTCCTTCCTAGCTCCGTTTTTATGAATTGATCTGTCATAACAACTGCCAGAGCTGTAGAGGAAACTGAAAGGGAGGGGGGGGGGCGTTCATGGAAAGGAAAGAATTGTTGCATGTTATAGAGAAAAAGAACAATAGCATCCATCCCAAGGCTAGATTATGTGATCACAGAGCTGTCCAAGGGAAGAGGTTGTGCGTTATTTTTATTTTCAAGCTCCATCTGTGGGGGCAAAGTGCTTGGAGTTCGTACTGCCACGATGTGAGCAGGCCAAAAGAAAAGTCTTCTCACACGTTAAAACTTCCTGTGCACTGTGCATGTTTTTGTCAGGGCTCTTTTCGTAGGGTCGAAACGTGACATAAGCTGGGAAACAGGAAGCCTGCCTGACATCTTTCGCAATCTTCTTCGAAACAGGAACTGAGAGCGGGCCCAGCAGTGGCCCCTTGCTGCTAGCAGATGGATGCCAACCTGTTGAAGGCAACTGGCACGGGGGAGGAGATCTGCAGAGGGGGCTTGTATCAGCCGGGGGCCCCCGGGACCCCTTCTCTCCTGGAGGGACCGGAGGTGTGCTTGTGATGGCGTGCTTAGCACTTGCCAGCGAAAGCATTTATATGCAAATGCTAAACAAGCATTGGTGAGACTAATTACGGCCAATCCTATTGAACGTGTGCCAACCTAGAGAGAGGAAGGGAGTTCCTACAAGCTGGGGTGGTCTTGCCCTGCTTGTTTACTCATTGTCTTTCTTTATTAGCCCCTCATTGACACTCCTCCTCGGTGGGAAGGGGGCGATGTTTGCAGTGTGATCTCCTTTTTACGTTGAGCTGGCTCCAATGGGTTTAAGTAGATGTCAGTTTGAGTTGCACAGTTCAGCTGTTGATTTCCTTTACCCTGCCAGAAAAAAATGATCGTATTTGTAACTTGCTAGCTAGTTTATTAATCTTCCATGGTTGCCAGATTGGGGCCAGATCCACCTGCTGGTAGTCCTTTGCATTTCTATTGATTGATGCTTCGTATTTGCATTAAGCTAAGCTCTTCTCAGCTTTGTTGCATTGCTAACAATGTGCAGGTGCGTTGGTCATATTCCAGCAGTTTTATAACTGCACTGTCATGATAAATGCAGCTCCTATTTAATGCTGGATTTTTCTGCAGGAGCGAGAGAGAGAAGCACGTGCCCTCATACAAAGGATGCTCTAACTAATTACTTGGGGTGCTCAAAATGCATTTAGGTCAGCTGTTTTAATCGCATGCAAATTTATGAGCCGAAGAGAGGGGAAATATTAAAGTTTTGGAGTCGGTGGCTCCCATTAACTGTGGACAGAGGTGGTATATATTAAAGCTTTGGCCTCACCCACCAGCACGGAGAGCCAGACGTTCAACAAAACAATATTTCATCAGAGTTTACAAACCTGGCGGCACATTTTATTTGCTTAATTATTTTTAGGTCCTCTGCATAACATTTAATCAGAATTTATTGCAGAGTACAGCTCGTACCGCCACACGCTGTTTAGCAGAACGGCTGATCTCAGATCAGCCAGGCGTCACGACGGACAAGCTCTCGTTGATTGAAAAGTGTCCCTCTCTGGCAAGAATCGTAGTGGTTCTGGAAGCCATTAGCACTGATAGAATTATGGCAGAAGCAACTCTATGCGAGACGCAGAGGGAGAGAGCACGCGGCGATACCTCCATTTTGAGCAGACATGTTTTGAGGTAGAGGAAATGAATTTGGACAGCGTTTGAGACTAGCCAGATCCAAGAGTTTGGAGTTTTAGGTTTGACCTCTGTGAAGATAAATTAGCTGGATAAGCTTTGCTCTGGTCTGATTTCTTGCTCTTTCTTTTTGGCTCATCGCTCAGCGCTTGGTTCTACTCAAGGTAAAACAAATATGTAGTGTTGGCCTTTAAGTTATCCATATTAGCAGCATGGCATGTGTCCTTCAATGAAGAAGGCAATCCCAGAATGCATTGTGACATGCTCAGTGAAAAATATGTAGAACTTTATGGTTTCATTTGTTTTGAAAATTTTAACTTTTAGTAGTGAGCATTGCGTCCGGGGTGCACCACCCTAGTCGATTTCTAGATTGTTGTGAATGAGTCACCTATTTAGGTCTTATAAGACTGTATTGCAGCAGTGCATTGTAGGAAATGTGGGGTAACGTTTCTTGTCATGTTCTTCACTCTTAATTTCTGACATTGCGTCTTTAATTTGAGTATTGTGTTGCCTTTTCATTGTAACAAGCTTAGGACACACAGATGCATAACCAGACCCATAACTGTTTGTATGCACAGTGCATTTTTAAGGTGGACATTTGGCTGGGTTACAGTGGTTTGATCAAAGGTTGTGTGTGTATGTGTGTGCGCGTGTGTGTGTGTGTGTTTGTCTAGGCCATGAATTCTCACAGAATCCAGCTGGTCAGCACTGTCTGTTTAACAGAAGGAAACACAAGTTCCTCTAGACCTCTAGTCCAGAAAGGGTCTTTGTCTTTAGTGTCAAACAACAGTCACACACGCACTCGGCCCTTAAAGTGTTGCAAAACGTTTGTAAAATATCTTTCTTTGTTGCAAATTTTTCTTTTGCTGTGCTTTTTTGCAATTTTTTGTAACCAACTAGTGGACCCATTTTAAATGAATATGAAATGAGTTCAATTCTGCTCAATTTAACACAGGTGTAGTGTTCATATTTTGTTGACAGCCAAAAAGTTTTTCCCTTAATTATTTACAGTAAATTGATCATTATGTATGACATTTTTTGTAGATAAAGCATTGTATTGTATATCATTTTATATAAATATTTTTGTTATGTTTTGATATATGTGCTTTCTCTTCAAAATAAGAGCTTTTTGGATTGATACAATTTCATTCATACTATTATATACATAACTTTGAGTGAGTTGTCTGCGTTCTTTTTGATCAATTAAAAAAACAATACAGAGCGCACACTTTACAATAGCTGTAAACGGGTAGTTGGCAAATAAATGTGTCCTAATGATGAAGATGAATCACTCTCATGGTATTTTATATAAATAATATAAAATATGTGATAAGCAGACTCCTGAGATAGGCACAGGCTCCCCGTGACCCGAGGTAGTTCGGATAAGCGGTAGAAAATGGAATGGAATGGAATGTGATAAGCAGGTTAGATAGGACAACTATAAGGTATATTTATGAAGTACTCGTATGCAATTTTAATAAATTTCTACAGTATTTTTCTCCGTCACCGTTTTCTCTCTCTTTCTCTTTCCCTCTCTAGTGCCCTCTCTCTGAGTCTGTGGTGTATTCAAACTCTTGTCAGAGTTGAGAAAGGCATTCAGGGCCCTTAATCCCAATTCCCTCTATCAGGAATGCAAATGTGTGTGTGTAATTGTGTGACCTGGCTGGCAGAGCCTGGTAACATCTGCATGAGTAGTCTCTCTCTCTCTCTCTCTCTCTCGCTCTCTCTCTCTCTCTCTCTCTCTCTCTCTCGCTCTCTCTCTCTCTCTCTCTCTCTCTCTCTCTCTCTCTCCCTCTCGCTCACTTTGTATGTGTAAAGATCATTGTTTCTCTTCACGGCACGGTTAACCCTGTGCTGTATGGCCAAGCTCCTAGCCCAGCCCCTTCTGGGGCCATGTCTTCACACTACGTCTGTCCATCTGGACACTAGACATAACACACTGTTTACTTTCCCTCAGCAGTGTGTGTATGTGACTTTGTGTTGGGGGGATGGCCCGGCCGAGACCTTCTGTCAGGGCTGAATTGCTACTCATCTGACTGGTAGCAGCTTGAGACACACTTGGAGGGTGTCCCTCGTGTTTTACCCTGAAATCTACTGCGCTTGAGAGTCTATGTGAAGCTTGTCCGGGCTGTGTGAGCCAATAAAATCGAGTTATTAGATTTTCACCTGCCCCTCTCTGACAGGTATTGGAGGATAGAGAAAGGATTGTTTGGATGGTGTCTGTTTGCAGAATGATGCATTAATGGTAAAGCGCAACTGACAAAGCGAATCTGCGTCAAAGCCAAGATGAGCTGATTGAATTACAGTTTCAGAGACCCAAATTCTGGCCACATTCCTGAATCGAGTCGCAAGCTGCAGCGCTGGCGTGTACAAACACATACACACAGGCTTGCTATATTAGGGCCTGCATTAGGGACACACAATACAGGGTCTTTACGGTCATGGGAAACTTTGAAAATAGCCGGGGATTTCTATCATGAATATAAATGTTTTGTGTGGTAGATATTGCTCTTTGTGAGAGCAATCTTGATATTCATTTTTTTTTTTTATGAATGTCAGGGAAAGTCATGGGAACCTTGAAGATGTTATTGGTCATATCTGTATCTCCAAATATTAGCTGTTGAATAATTTACGTTGGTCTGATTAGGATCACGTAAGATCCGTCTACATATCTATATACCTGCGAGACATGTTTCTGAGATGAACGGCGTGTTTTTAGACACATGTTGAAGTAAGCACACGCTCGCACATGGCCACACACCCCCTGGCATCGAACGGCTGGGTGACAGCAGGAGAGTGGGCGTGCGTTCATGTCCGTGTGTGTCACACACTCGCTTTCCAAACAGCGTTTATGTTGGAACAGCGGTGCGGGCCATTGTTATCAAAGGCGCGATTAATCATTACATTTGTGCAAAGCAGGGGCGCTGTTGCCATGGGGACCCAAATGATCTGCACTGCTTTGCATATCAACAGAAAAGTTTACAATCGTGGCAGAGCAAGGGCGGGGCCCCAACCGAAACCTGCAGTGTCCCCCCTCTCGCATGCTTTCTCATTCACTCCGGGTGGATAGACAAAAAGCTCTTCGACAAAGCCCTCCGCAGCTGATCAAGGTGTTCTCTAATGAGCGAGCCCTTAAAACGGGGAAAAAGAACAGGTTAAACACCTAGAAAGTAACATTTATGGTGCTTTTAAAAAAAAGTTGAATGTGGCCACTGAGAAACATGGTTTTCATGATGCAATCTGAGACTTTTTTAAATAAGCAAATGTAGTTCGGGTACATGACAAAAATCGCATTTAATTTGAGTAGAGCTGGGCAGTCAGGTACAGTTTCACACGAAGTGTCAGTTTTATGTCATTTGACCTTGTCGAGACAAAGTAGTCTGCAGTTCGGTGTTTGAAACAGAGATGGCGATAAAGAGTACTTACAGCTACAATCCATAACTTTTGACTTAGAAAATTCTATTAGTTAAATACCAAAAGTGGCACTTTATAAACTTTACTACGTAAAAAATGTGAGTTAACCATGTTTCTCTTGAAGACCACCTCTGATCAGTCACGTCTGCATCATACAATACTTAAGTAATCTGAGAGAAAGTTGGGGATCTTGGCTTGTTTTTTATACGTTTGAGGGTTAAACAGGGTCTGTTGTTGTTTGCGGTTAGCAGAGAGCTCTGGAATGCTCTCCGTAATGCGTTAAGATCTCAAGCCATGACCTGCCCAAGCTAAAGAGCTTCCACTGACCCTCAACGCACAGGACAGTATAGAATAGTTCTGTTACGTCGTTCGTGCCGAGCGCATTGTTTTCAGTCAAAACATAACGTGACCACATTCAAACGACCCGTCTTATTTCGTTGTCATTGGTCACATTTGCACTGTTTATTTTGTCCTTTCAGGCAAGTTCTTGTAGCTGGTTTTGCTGGAATGGTCTCTTGGCTGCCAAGAGGGGTTTGTATATGTAAATATCATTTGGACAAGCAGCGAGAAACAAATTTGGCTAATTATAACCGCTCTGAGAAACATGACGATTGGAAAATAAGCCCAACTCTTTTTAGAAACTACAAGGACTTCCTCCAAAGACGGATTTGGACCACGACTGTGGGATTGTCGCGCATAGTCTTTTAAAAGGCATTTTGTGGAAGTGTATTTTCAGAGCATGGCCTCGGATAGATCGTTCATTGTTCTTTTTAACGCACACACTCATGACTTGAATATTCTGCAAACCAGATTTTGTCCATTCTTTACATTTCATGGGACTCATGTGACAACTGATTACATGTTTCCAGTGTGTTTAACAGCCGGTTAGACACATTTCACAGCAGTAGGTGTCAATGGATGTTGCGTGTTTGTTCATCTATAAGGTGTGCGTCGCAAACATGCGAGTACTTCAAAGCGATAGGACACTAGAACAGCCTGTGAGTTTTTTTTTAATGCACGCGGTTCTAGAGGAAGTTTTTCTTCTGTAATTACATGCAGTCCTGACACGTGTTTATGGTAGACTTTGCCAGAGCGAGACTCTGCCCTTGACAAAATAGCACTTAAAATTCTTCCCCAAATCATTTATCAGCACTTTATTCTTCTATTTCCGGTCACTCGCTGTCAGAAAAGTTTGGTGAAAGAACGTACGGTGTGTGTGTGTGCATATTTTTATGGGCGGTCTTCCGTTCCCTGTCCTGTGTATGTAGTTAGAAATGTACACACCAGACAGCGCATACAGGGAAGCAGAGGATAAATGTCGTATGTGGCGTCTGTTTAATACAACCCGGCATGTGTTTCCTTTCATTTATTTAATTTGGTCTTGAAATAGACAAAGGAAGGAAGAAAAAGGACAGGGTGGAAAAAGATTCATTGAAACAAGTCCAAGTATGTTTGGAATGGAGTACTATTCCACTTCTGCTATATACTGCAGTGTGTATATTGTGCTTAGTATGCAAATTTCTGTGTCCATTAAATACCCAGATGACCTTCCACATTAGCTGAAATGTTCAATATGCGACTAGAACATGCTGCGTGGGATGCTATCCCACAATGCAACTTGAATTTCCATTTTTAGTGTCTCCTATAAACAGGACTCTATATAAACTAGTCATTTTTTTACTCTTTAGGGAAAGTAACAAACTTTGTTGTTTCCAAAGTTAAAAGAACTTTAATAATGGCCTAGGTGGTGACAGTGTAGTGAGGTTATGTGACTATATAAAATATAGCATACTGTTAAAATGCTGTTAGTTGCATACGGTTTAAATAAATGTACATTTGAATAGTTCATACTGCACAGTTTATGACAGTTCTCTATTCCAAACGCATCGAATATGTCTTGTTGATGTATTAAATGTGAGTCTTTACTCAATGTGGGTGTAGTGTTGTGGTCTCTATCATCTGTGTAGGAGAAGCTCTTGGATGTGTAGTGGACTGCCAGAGCACCGCACAGTGATATTGAGGTCAGCTGTCCAGAGTGATCTCATGTTAAGGAATCGGCGAGTCAGCAGGGTCATAGCAGAAATGCTATGACGACACTTTCTCCACGCCGATAAGGACTTGTCCTCTTTCCGCTCTTCTCCTGGGAAACAAGGAGAGGGCGATATCTGCACCCTGTTCACCATGAGAAGACCGACTGCAGAAATATCAAAGAGCTCAGAGAATTTGTTAGTTCAGGGGTTGCTCTTTTATTGCTCAAGAGTTTGAGTTTTCAGTTGTTTTAAAGGGACAGTTCACCAAGAAATACTGATTTTTTCATCATTAACAAGCCCTCAAATTGTTCCAAATCTGAACAAATGTGTTAGTACTAAAGAAAGATATTCGGAAGAAGGCTTGTATCCAGACAGTTCTTGTTCACCATTCCATAGTAGTAGTCATTACAATGGTAAATAACAATGGTAGTCAAAAGTGCCCCAAAACTGTTTGCTTTCATACATTCTTCAAAATATCTTCTTTTGTGTTCAAGAGAACAAAGGCAATTTATAAAGCTATTTTTCCTGCTATGGTAGTCAATGGTGGCCAAGAACTGTTTGGTTACAAGCATTCTAAAATCTCTTTCTCTGTGTTCATCATGAAGCAATTTATACAGATTTCTAACAACTTGAGGGTGAACAAATGAAGGCAGATTTTTGGCTGAACTGATCCTCTCATTTAGTATCAGGTGTCACTTTTTTATATGCAATAAGGGTATACATTCATAAAATTAATGTGGATACTGTTTTCCACATAATTTTGACTTTTAGAAAAAGAAATCTGTGAAATCTGTCCGGCAAAATCAGAGCCAGATCTCTCCTGAAACTGAAGACACATGAGATGAGCACATATGAGTTGTTTTTTCTCTTTCACATGTCTGTCTTTTACTTCCCTCCTCAGTCACACACAGTCTGTGAAGTTCTTGACAAATAGCTTAAAATAGCCGTCAGGACGTTTCCTGGATGTCACAATGGTGCCAACTGCCTGAACAATCCCTGCCTCTGTTAAAATCGCTGCCCCGAGTCCGAGCCATGTGGGCAACGGCGGCGCGAACAGTTTCCTCTCGTAGAGTTCTGCTTGGAAAGCGCAGGAGTGTAAACAGATAATGGCTCTCTTGCAGGAGAAAACCGGAAGTAGGAGGGATCAGGTCAGAGCGTGCGTGTTTTTCTCAGCTCATGAAAACATGTGACTAGCATTGTGTAATCTTGAAGTCTTAATTTGGCCTTTGCATGCTCGGATTGGTAACAGAAGTGCTGCGCGAATCGCAGCACATCCCCGTCCCGCTGTTAGGAGAGATAGTCCTCGCTTTTTGTGATTCCAAGGGTGTGTTGATGTAAGATGATCAGCTCTGTTGGGGGCAACTTCGCCTCGCCTGCAGTTTAAACTTTCCCATCGTTTCACTTTTCAATGCAAAAAAATCCCACATATTCTACCACACACACACACACACACAGACGTGCAAACATGCGTCTATAATTTATGGCTGCTGGGTCCTTGATCAATTGATAGCGCCGAATCCTTTGGTAAATAGAGTTTCAGACATATTGCCAATAGACTTGGGCTATTGATTGGAGTGTAAATTAAAAACTTAATCAGGTCTCTGAGATAAGATTTATCTCCGCCCCTAGCAAATTACAAGGCGGACTAGGAGTCAAGCAGGGCGGACAGCAGTGCCCTAGGAGAGTGTGCCAGTCCTTAGTATACGTAAAACAACTCTTTTCAACCTCATTGTGGTCTAAACTCGCTTAGAAAACCACTGCATGCTCTCTCTCCCAGATCGTAGTGCGCTTGGGGTATTTGACGTAGTGGAATACATTGTCAGAGTCTTGAGAAATCTGAATTGGGAGTAAAAAGATTGCTTGTATTTCTGTAATGACTCGGATTGTTTTGTAATCCTTTTCTCTTCTTTTTAAACCACCCTTGCCTTTTGATGAAATATGTAAATCGATAAACTATTGCCTTGTTTCCTCAGTCGCCCCAATCTGTCCCATTGGTCATTTTCACAATAGCATTTTCGTGTCCATTTTTGCAGCATATCATTGTATACATATTCAACACGGGCCATATTTTATACGTATTAAGACAATCCCTTTGAATTGCACATTGATTAGATTATGGATTTTTACGGTAATTGCCAAGCAGAGGTTTTTCCTCTCTTTCTCATCTACGTTATTAATATTCCAATGCGAGAATGCATAGGAACGGCACCATCCTATGTGATGCTCCCGTATCTTTGCATAGGAATGAAATGCCAATAGAATAACTACCGATTTTGGAGGGTAATAGGCGTTTACCATTTTCTGTTAAGCTTCGGTGGCATTGTGCTCTTCGGATATCTTCCTTTGTCTGTAATTAAAACCAACGTTTAGTCTGTGATTAGAGGATGTACGAGACTCCTCGGTGGGATTATAAGGTTCTCATTATCTTTCCGTTCTGCTGCTCATTTTCAGAGCAGATAGGAAAAAGGAGGAAATGGAGAAAGATGCTGAATCGCTACATCGGAAGACTTAATCTATAGGTGACGTTGATCCAAAGATCATGTTTGATCTTCTGTTTGCATTTCTACAGTGGTTACTGATGCTTTGGTGCTGGCGGATTTGTATGCATCATGTGCTGGTGTTCCTTAGTAGGTTCATTTGATACATCGGTTGCGACGATGGAAGTAGCCTCACCGGAAGGCCTCGCTAGCTCCTGTCCTCCCAGGTGAAGAGGGCATTGAAGGTGTAAGTAATAGCCTCTCCTGCCAGATAAGCCATGGAAAGACCGGTTTAGTCAGAAAAAGTGTAGGGGGGATTTAGCCTGATAAAACCACTGTTTCTCTCCGTAATACCCAACAGCTAAAATCAATAGGTGGGATAATACTGCCGTTTTCCGTCCAGTCACTTTTATCTTCCGCCATGCTCTGCCAGCATGGACTTCATCAGAATTAACGTGTTTGGAGACAGCCTAACTGGAAGGGACTGATAGCCTTAATCTGTTATTTTTCTGAATTACTGATGTTTCGGTAATTATTTCACTTCTTTTAGAGGTCATGTGTATCAAGCGAGATTTTTTAGGAGCGCCAGCCTGTGCCCTGAGGGTAACGCGTGTAGATTTGAGTTTGGCACTGGTGAACTGGGTGTTTCTCCCTGGGGATAATAAACAAAGGTGTGTGTGTGTAAATCTGTGCTAGGGAAGTTCCTGTCATCACCTCGATTTTTCTGGAAGTGCATGTCTGTGTTACTCCGTCAATGATCATCAGGATGAAAAAACATTCCGCTCGGCCCGTTGCTCTTCGTCATGGTTGTCACATCCAGTTGAAGAAAGGCACATTTGTAAGCTCAGAATTTTTGTTTGACCACAGGAGCCTCTGGGTTATTAAAACATTTTAAATTGCAATTCATTTAAAAAAGAAACTACTGGTGTGGCCTTGCGGTGGGGTGGGCATGCGTGCATGTTAAGCCTTTGTGCTTATGTAGGCAATGCAAGTTCATTTTAGTGTAATTTCCTGAATACATTTTCCGCTTCTCCACAATATTTCCTATGCTTAGTCTTCTGTACCTACCCTAACGGCCAAATATTTCGATTTTATCTTAGGATTGTTGTAAAACAATTTCCTACAGAAAATTTTAAAGACCCGTTAACAGCAAGAACAAAAACTATGTTAGCATCCACACCAACGGACGTTAATATTGTTCATTTCAAGCTTTTTCTAGCCCTTAAAAGGGACAGTTTACCCAAAAATGAAAATTTCGTCTTCTCAAGTTTTTCAAGAAAAAATGAAAATGGTTGTCAAAAGTGAACAGTTTGCTTTCCTACATTCTTCAAAATATCTTCTTTGGTGTTCAACAGAACAAAGTAATTTCTCAAGCAAAAATGTACCTAGTTCTACTATGGTAGTCAATGGTGGCCAAGAACTGTTCTGTTACAAGCATTCTTCCAAATATCTTTCTCTGTGTTCATCAGAACAAAGAAATGTGTACAGATTTGGAACAACTTGAGGGTCAGTAAACAAAGACATCGTTTCCATTTTTGGGTGAACTGTTCCTTTAAATTCTGAAAGTGATGTCAATGATGTTTTTCTGTATCATTTTTTGTTATAATGTAAATGCTGCTATTCACTTACATTTAAAAAGATTTTATTAAAAACGAATGTCTCTATAAATATCTTTCTCGGTCTAAGCAGTCGGGTCCACCTTTCACAGTCATCATAGCATGTAGTTGTAAAATATTGCCCCAGGGGCCGAGAGGTTACCCCGTGACACCTTCACCCAAAGCGCAGTGTATTAAAAAGCAGCGGGTCCCCGGATCTCAGTATATCACAGAATGAGAGTCTGCGATAAGGCCTGCCTGTCTGCACGTGGATCAATGAAGGTTACTGACATCATATCACAAAGTGATAGCTCGTGCTTTACCTCTGGCTATTTATCAGCCTACCATCTCATGAAAGAGTGTATTTGAGTGGCTGTATTCATGGTTGAGGAACAATTTTCCATCAACAATTTTCTTTTCTGTAGCCTTGTTCCGCTCATACCCGAGTGAAATGACTGACAAAGAAAGAGACAAACATCTGCATTATCAGACTCCATTGCTTTGTCAACTTTTCTGTGCGAGACCGAGCGTGTTTGTGTGTGTACGGGCGCTTGTACACTCAGGTAGCGTATGCGTTCCATTTATCAGCTGCCCGGGGCACATTGTAGAGGATTTCCCCCAATGGGTTAGTGTGTAACTGCTCTGTCAATACCTGCTTGTCAAGGCAGTGGAGAGCAGAGGGAAAAGACCCCTCACTCTCTGAACCGAAGCCACTTATTGAGCAGCCAATAGCTATTTACCTCCTGACAGGAAGGGGGAGAGAAGGCCCCAGCTGAGGTAGTCAGACTTTGGCTCTCTCTCTCTTTCTGTCATTTGCTTTCCTGTCTTGTTTAGTGTGGTTTTAACTGAACTTGTGATCTACAGTTACAATCTGGCTGCTGTGTGTATTTGTCTGTATGATCGCTGATCAATAGCTGTGTAGGAAGAGATTAGCAGCACACCGGAGGTCATTGACCCTCCCAATCTACCGAGACTTTCACGCTACTGCTCCTCTAATGTAACGGTTCCTCTGTTATCACCAGGCCCGCGGACCGGATTCGGGCGAAATCGGCGGAATGCGTTTATGTATGGTTACACGTGCCAAGTGGAGCTGTGAGTACCCGTATCTGAAAACGCACTCAAATGACCCACAATGTTGAGTAAATGCACATGCACGGGGGGCTGTGATGGGTAGATGACACTTGAAATGTGTGTGAGATATGTGGACCGAGGGCTTTTTGTTGTGTGTGTCTAAGAAATGCAGATTCTCATAGAATAGAAAATCCCTAAAGGGTTCTCCATTTAATCTTATTCCTTTGTGTTTAAAAAGAAATCTCAACAAGGTCTCCAACTGTGCCTGTATTCTAATATTCATATTAGCTCGGCTGACTGAACCCAAACATTTATCTTTATACAATTTATACCGTCTAACATCGGAGATTTCAGTGAAACGTAACTAAAGACCCCCGAGCTTTAAAAGCACATCGTCTGAGCAGCACAAAAGTGTGTTGGGTGGCGTTCTGGGAGCACGTGGTGTGAGGCCTTGCTTCTGCTTCGTCTTGTTTCCTCTGTTGACAGAACATCTGGATCAGGGTGAGCTCCCAGCAGTACCAAGTTGCTTCATACACACTTAAAGGCTCCTTTAATGGGAGGTACGGAGGTGACCCAGCCCAGGCCGACTTTCATCTAGCAGTCACACCCTGCCTGTAACCCTGCCTCGACCCCCACCCCCGTCCACAAACACCTCCATTCCTACCCCATCGCCCGCGCTCCGGCATGAATGCCTGTTTTGATGGATATTTCATTTAAGCAGATCTACTTTGATTCAACAAACAAAAGGAGCTTTCTGTGTGATCTGCATTTTTTTCCCTCCTCTTTCCGTCCGCTTTTGTTTTCTTTAAACTTCTCACTCCACTGAAAGTCTTCGCCTACTCACTCGCTCTCTCTCCCTCTCTCTCGCTTTCGCATTGTGGGTTGAGCTGAGTGTTGTGTTCCATGCTGGGATGTTGGTGGCCTGTTGGGACACGTTTGGTATACCTGAATCACAGAGCAAATGTTTAACTCATGCAGGTTGACAAAGAACACACGTCTGGCAGAATTGGAGCCTTAGAGGTAATGATCCACAAATTACAGCTGGCATGTTATGCGTTTGTTTATCATAATATGTATAGATAAGTTGATTTATGATAAGAGTGTAGCGCTATAACACCCCCCCCATAATTTAGTCCAGGTAGAATAAGAGAAACGTGTGAGTTGCATTGAAATCTCTGACTTGTGATTGCAGATGTTTGCGTGTTGACAATTTGAGACATCATTTGTAAATCCAGTGGAGATGTGAAATCGCCATAGAGAAAACATCTGGGAACCAGGACACTTGAGCAAAAGTTAACACTTGCTCTCCATTTCGTCTCGTTGCTGTCTAGGAGAAACAGTCGAGCTATTGAAGATCATTTTTCTGTCCTCTGGGAGAAGTAAAAATCTGGACATTAAAGCAAGCACCCATATTTACATATGCATGCACGCATACTTTTCTTAAAACAAGCAAAAACCTGATGTTCTCTTAAACATACCACACACGACTCTCCCTCGCTGACCCCGGACGCCTTCCCGTTGCCAAATTGGAAATGTATTTCTTGTTTATTAAGTTGAAATGAGACGTTAATTCCGCATAAAAAAGCGTAGAGTCATGCAAGAGCAGCATCTGAAGATGTCCCGCTGCTAAAGGACAGCTGTCCAAACACGGAGAGGGGTGGACAAGGACTAGAAAAAACACATTATATAAACATTTGACAACAGTTGCTCTGTAATCTGGTATTACTTCCACGAGGAAAGGAGAGGCCCGTGGCCCTGGGTCGGGCCGAGCCAGGGGACGCCACTATGGTGGGGTTGAAGCCCGGTGCGTTGGAGAGGTCAGCGGCGGATGAGAGGCAGAGGGAGGATTCATGGAAAGCTAATCAGGTTTGATGTGAATGTGAACTCGAGCAGGTTTGTCGTTTCCTCGCTGGGTGTGTTTTGAGGTGACTTCGGGATGGGGTGTGAGAGGTGGGCACCTTGTTTGTGTCTTTATGCTAATTCGGAACTTATGCACTTGTTTCTTGGACACGTGTCGAAAAATGTTGAGCGAATGTATTTGGTATAACAGCTTTTCTGTTTTTTCAGTGTTCCAAACCAGAGTTAGCGGTGCGGAGCGTTTTCGCCTTAAGCAAGCATCAGGTTTTTGTTGGCAAACAGCTGAATGAAATGAATTGCATAAAAAAGCAACATTTCTGATGATCTTGTCTGCTCAAAGTAAAACAGCACTCTTACTTCTGCGGTATATTGTGATGTAATGTAACCACATCTGTCTATTTTTACAGAAACATTCCACGTCTTGTTTCTCCTCATCCCTGGACTATCTGTGTGTGTGTGTGTGTGTGTGTGTATGTATGTGGAAAGTGAGAGCAATATGTTCGTGTGCTTGGGGGGGTTTCCATCATAAAGCAAATTTGGAACAGAGGAAGGTTTGTGTCCTTGGCCCTGGTGGTGGGTGGCATCCCAGCATTCCCATGTACGTTGCAATTATCTGTCGGACTGTGAAGGAAAGAAATGGGTGTCTTGCTCTGAAACACAGCTTTAGACCAATAGGCTTTAGTTCATACGGCATGATGTATAGCACACTTGAGCTGTGGTGCTTGGTTGGAAAGTTCACCGTATGATCAAAAATATTAGGTAATTTACTCACCTTCATGACGTTGTTCCTGTCTGACTTACTACTTTGGCACCATTCATTGTTTACATAAGATTTAGACAAGCCAGTTCTAGGGGTAAACAAGTGACGTCATGAGGTGCCATGGCAGTCAGGTTCAAATCTTGGCTCGTCTTTTCTTCCAAACTGAGAGAAAGTCGTACTGGTTTGGGTCAGGCGAGTGAGTAAATGTTGCCAGGCTTCATTTTTGGGTGAACTATTTCTTAAGGTTATCTCAAATGACATGGATTACGCCAAATAATGATGATTAGGAAATGATGTAATAATAGCAATGGCCTGGAGGAAAGTAGAAGTGCTGAGTTGCACGGGGATAAAAGAGTAAAAAGTGAGTCAGCAGCATGTTTGCTTTTAATCACAGACACGCAAACATACAAGTACTTCTCGTGCCCTGGCTGTCATGTCTTTAATATTGTTTTGAAGCTGTTCAGGTGTGGCCCACTTTGGCAGCAAAACCCAGTACTCTGGGCAATAGGAGACTAGTAGGCGGGACGCCAGTTGAACTCGGCAAGCTTTTAACTTTAACTATTCCCTCTTTTTCCTTTTAGGATTGACCTTTAAACAAGACTTGGAACACAACGGCTGTTACTGACTTCAAATAGAGCTTAAAAAAGAGAGGAAAGAAAGTGTCTATTAAAACATACTTTTAAGGCCTCTATATGCTCCTGCGACACTGTGGGCATGTAAGTGACTAAAGAGAGAGGGCGAGATGCTCAAACAAAGCCACTCTTCTCTTCCAATTGGCTTCAGTCTTTGTGAGGATGTGATATTTCCACAGTTTAAAGAGTAGGGGGTCATGTCTGGAAACACTCTCCAACCCTTGTATCTACCGTGGGTTGGTTGCTCTGAAATGCTGTGTGATTGAAGGTATAAGAGTCTGAAGTCTCCTAAATGGTCTCGCTCAAAACAAATAGATAGTTGCATGCTTTTTCAGTCAGCTCTGATGCATCCAAGGGAAATTTGGTCTTGAAACGGAGCTGTTGGAAAACGTTGAGATGAGTGCAGCCGTGCATAGCAATCTGACCACTCAGCACTGATTCATTAGTGACTCACGTGCTTCATGGCAGTATTCCTGTCTGCTTTTTAAAATAAAGCTCATCATTTCTCAACCTCGTCTCGCTGAAGCCTGCATAATAGATGAGTTTATTAATTCGCTCACCACTCTTTTTACTCAATTATTTCTCTGTTTTAGTCTACTGGGGATTCTCAGCTCAGGGACAGACTTCTTTATCTCCACTAGGTCTCTGTTGACCGTCCATTGAGACATCTTGGTACTGGCAGATTTCAATAGATGGAATTGTAACAATATTGAGGCTAGTTTAGGGCTAGTAAAGGAGAGAATGATCTCATGTGCCCCAAACACATCTGCTGACGCAGTTTCTCAAGAGTTTAATTTAAGGGATTAGTTTAGAAATAAATAAAAATGACTCGCTCTCATACTTCCCAGGTGAATGTGACTTTCTGTTTTCAAGTTAAAGGCCTTTACATTTTCTATAATTTTTATCAAACACAAAAATATTTAGCACGTTGTTTTGCTAAAATAAACGTTCATGCTCATTTGGATTTCTTATGAATTTAGATGCACTTGGTATTTAACATTTTGGCCCATAAATGTATACTGATTATTTTATTAAAAAAATCTCATAATTTATGCAGATGCATAAATGAAGTCAAATACATCTGGCATAGCGTGGTAGTGAAAAAAATATTTTTAATAAAAAATTTGATGGAACTACACCTTTAATCCTTAATATACTTTTCTCACCGTTCCTCATTGAGAGGGAGCTATCAAGGTCTCTTTGTCACTAGAGCGCGATTGTATTGTTTACCTGGTTGATTAGACTGTGTATGTGTACGTGTACGTGTGTATAGTTTGGGATTTGATTATTAGCGTTGAGATGTTTTTGTTTGCCCGGCAGTACAACAGTAATTAGAAGCTATAGGGACTGTTTGTGTGGCTTTTTATTTGCAGGCTGTCGGGGTTAAGCTGTCATTATGAAAATGGCCATCCTTCCCCTGCCGATACCTTTCTTCAGCTTTTGTGTGGAGAGCTGTGCTTTAATTACAGGTCTGCGAGTGATGTCACTGCCGTGGCGTCTCCTGCCATTCACCCGGCACCTCCCCATTCCCCCCATACACGTGCACACACACACCTGCCCAGCTGCCCCTCGTACCTACCCACGTCTCACCCCTGAGCTCCCAGCCACACCACTGCCCGGATCAGAATTACTCCCACCAACCCCGCCCCACGGTTGTTTAGAGACGGCTGGAGATCACATTTGATTATTTGTTCTGCGAAGGCGGTTATTTAACTTTCCTGCTCAAGCAGCAGATAAGGAGTTGTACAGCTGTTTTAACAAGAATAACTTGTGCCAAAAGGGAACAGGAAAAAAGCAGGTTTGCACACGTGTGTAGTATTTATACCGACACATGTTTTCAAAGTGCAGAAAGGTGCTATGACAATTTCTATTTCTCATTGTGGGTAGTGAGGACAGATGCACTTGTTAGTAAAGGAATGTTGGGACGGTTGAGTATTGCAATAAAAATAGAGTATCTTAAGAACAGATCAGTGTGACTTCTTCAAGAATGTTACATATTTTAGACCCAAAAACAGCCTGGAGTCTAGAGTTCTTATCATATCTTTTAGGTGACCCTGTAGGTTAATAAAAAGGATCCATCATGACAGATTCCGCTTTCTTTTTTGTGTGCGTAGAGAGAGAGAGAGAGAGAGAGAGAGAGAGAGGGCAGAGAATGGTTGGTAATGTTATCTTGTTCACAGTTACAAGAATCCAGCTCTGTGAATTCTATGGAGTTTCAAGTTTCTAATATGTATATAAAGTTTCTCTTGCACAATAGAGCTTTTGTGCTGTGCAAAATGACCCCCCTTTCCTGTCTCCCGTCGTAAAAAAAATGCATTCATACGCGAGGAGAGCTGCGAACGGCGACTCAAATTTCTAGTATCTTTATGTTGTGTCGTCACGGAGCTCCTGCGGGCTGAACCGTGCATCTCGTTCACAGGCTTTGGCACACTGCCGGCAATGCCAGCGCTGCTTCCAGACACGGATTAGAGAGAAAATCTGGAAAACAACAGCCTTCTGACCAAAAAAAAGGAAGGACAGGTAACCCAAGTCAAAGTATAAAGACACAAAGACAGACAGAGAGAGAGAGAGAGAGGGAGAGAGAAGGCAGACAATAATTACAGAGCGTTTTTGTTTTCACGGCCACTTTTAGCTGGCTACTTAAGTGCCTGATCCCAAATATATTTCTTGTAATTACAGTAGTGGGCCCCATTAGGGCAGAGGTCTTTAGGGGGATTATGCTCTGTGTGTGTTTGGTTAGAGGAAAGAAATGGCACAGTTGTGTACCGTATTCTTGTCTTTGATTGGCTGAGGAAGGCTTGGGTCCTTGGCAGAGTCATGTCCCTGGTTTCCCTTCATGTGAGAAACACACTGCTTCCTGCTTTTCTAGTCTGTCATTGCTGCAGCAAGCGCTGCTTGAATAATCTATTCTCAGAGCACACAGCTGAAACATGTAACCCAATTCACATCTGCCTCTCTCGTGCTTGCTTTCCCTATGTGCTGATGCGAGGAGATTTATGGTGATTATGACAGCCTGTCTTTGCGATGACTGCCTGGTGTGGCGTGTGTCATGTCGAGTTGACGGAGACTTTGTGGTCGGAGTGTCCATAGAGGCAAGGCGGTTCCCACACAGTAAGAACGCCACCAGCGCCGGGTGTCATCATGCTGAAGGAGAGGCCGAACCCATTTTACCTGGGGAAATTCCAAGCCATGGCACGTAGCCAGGCATTTCAATCATTTTAGCTGTTGTAGATTAGCATGGTGACATGGAAACAAAAGCTTATCCTTAGCGGGACACACAGACTTTTGATTAGAACTGAGAATTTTACTTCAAAAAGGTGAAGGCGATCAAAGGCGTAGTTGCATCTTGTGTTGTATGTGTGGGTAGGTGCATCCAGGACGACTTGAGTGCAAAAGAGGGAGATCTGCGTCTTTAAGCTGTTAGCTTTCCTAATAGATTCTTAAGCACTGGCTTTAGTGCATGTTAAACCAGGATTACCCAATCAATTATGGCCAGTACAAACAAGGATTACTTAAAACACTACATTTTTCATGTACAGAGGGTAAATGCAGGGCAAATAAAGGGAGCAGCACAGTGGGTGATAAGACGAGAAGCTCATCGAGGGTCGCTGGGACCTAGAGTGGAAGAGTTGTAGGGTATGGTTTATTGGCCCTGATGCATCTTGGGGGCAAGGTCAGTGATGTGCCAGGGATAGGACATGACAAATGGGTTTCCATTTTCCTTCTGGGTTTTGTTGTTTTGTTGTTCCACACCATCCACAGGTTGTTTTACTGTGGGTACTTTTAGATCTCCCTGTGAGATTTTATTTGCACAGGTTGGGTTTTTCTTATAAAGAACAAAGTAGGGGAAAGGTAAAGTAGTGTCTTTTATATGGATGTCATTGCTTTGTCTGCCTAATGCATAGGAGGCCATGTGTGAGGTGTTATGCAAGACAGGTTACATTCGTTTTGTTTGCTTTGAAGATAGAACAATATCCCAAATGAATCGCTTATTTCTTCAGCTGACGATTGCGTGTAAGTGACTGTGTTCTGCCCGTGACCTTCCTGAAACTCGATCTGGAGGGTGTAGCATAGGGTGTACGTGCTGATACATCCCCATCTCTTCAAATATACAGAGAGGGCATAACAGCGTGTCTGTTTACTTTTTTGCAATCTCAATTAGCAGCCGGAGTCCCGCTGCACAATGTGAAGCAAGCATAGACACATTCTTGCCAAACTAGCTCTGTGTGTACAAGTGCGATTTTGTGCGAGTGTGTATGTGTTTAATTGAGCTCACCTCTCGGTGAACTGGTACATACTCGGCGCATGTTGTAAGCGCACAATGGTTAGAGCTTGCCCTCACTCTCCCGCCTGTTCTCTATCCATCATTCTCTCGCTTTTCTCTGACTCACATTTCCGTAGCACCTTGGCCGCCTGTTGTGTCGTTCGGTGAGTTTCTTTGATGGAGTGTTTCACGCCGGCCTGCGGTGGCCGATTCCTCCCTTTGAGAAGCTACGCGAGGCCTTTGAAATGAGCTTGTATGTCATCTTAACCTCTGAGCGAGGGGTCAGACCCTGTTGAAGAGAGCGCTCAAGGCGACAGTAAGCAGAAGAATCTCGTAGGATGTCTTTTAGGATGCGCATTCCTCAGCCATCGTGGTCTCCTGCCATCTCGGTTTTGTTGGCGAGTGAATGGTGACTGTAAACCTTTGCCATCCTTCTTTCTGGCAGGGTGACCGTTGTAGGAAATAAGAGTGGCTTAATCAGGGCTTATAAGAATGTGTTAGTGATGGGGGGATGTTGAAAGGGCTCGAGTCCTCTGTGGAGACACAAATAGACAGAAGACATGCCGGGTATTAAGTTACCATGGCTGCCCCAGGCTTGAGCAAACTAGTAGTGGCCTACTTGCATATAAAAAATAGTTCTGTTTTTTGTTAGTCGCAACATTTGTCTTCAATAGTGTTTGTGATTGTATCTGTAGCACACATGTACGTTTTCCAGCATGCGAGTATGTTCCCAAATATATCACATCTGTGTTATCAGCTGTGGGAGCCCTAAGGCAAACCCCCAACATTTCTCAAAGCAAGCAAAGAGATGGGGAAAACTAAGCAAAAAAGTGACTGTTTTACCCCCTTCAGAAATGAATCCTACTTAATTAAGAAGCAATGAAGAATCCACAGATAGCATTCTGTAATTAGCTTAAGCTGGGGCTGCTGTAACCAGATCCACTGCATTAATGACAACATAAGGCTCTGTGAAAAGCCTCATTGTTCTCCGGATAATTGTCCTTTTAGTTAACGGAGGGTAGGGGAAAGGCTCTCCTTGTTAGTGAATCTTGGCTGAGGCTGTCGACAGCCAGGGGCGCAGATAAGAATGGGTATCCAGGGATGGGGCTGGCACTGGCCCTGTGCCCACTGTGACAAGCCCACTTGTGCCCTCTGCCGAAATCCGGCGTGTATAGGAATTAGGCTTCCCCTGGGTGTAACGGGGACACGTGTTAATGACTGGCCCCTGAAGGCTAATGAATGAAGAGAGATCAATAAAATAAGGCAAATGTATGCAAACAGAATGCTGATTATGCTGCCTAATGACGCCTGCTGGAGCAGAGCTGCGAAGGGGAGGGGAAGAACATTTACCCTTCACTCTCGCACGCTACCGTGCCAAAGTTTGGAGTATTAAACGGCTCGTACGTAAGAGGTAAACAAGTGTTGAAGATGTTATTCAATCTATTTCTGTACTTGTAGTTTTTGTTTAGGGCTAGTTTTAAGCTTTAAAAAAGTTCGGGGGGTAAGGGTGCAGCCTTCAAGTCAGGTGGGTTCACCTGTTTGGAGCTCTTATTTGAGCTCCTCTTTGTATCCAACCAGCCAGAGCTGTTAGAAACATGATATCTGCCTTAAGCAGAGAGGGAGAGCAGCCAAGTCTTAACTGCTGTCTCATCCTGGCAACTGTAAGGATGCTGTCTGCCTCCATTCATAGTGAGTTGGAAGGAAAGGGAAGTATGAGAATAGGAAGAAAAGAGGCTCTTCCCTCTATTCCCTCCCTGTTTGTTCCGGGATCAGGTCCTCTGAGGAATGTGTCGAGCTCTGTGTACTTGTTCAAGTCAGCCAGAACTAGAGACACTCTGTTAAGTTCAACAGATAAAGCCTTGATCTGCACTTCCCCCCGTTTTCCAAGTAGGACGTTGCTAGTGTTGAGTTTCAGGTGACTGCACATTTTAGATTTTGAGTTGTTCTCGTTGTATCTCTGTCCAAGCTACTTTTACGTGCGCTCAAAAATGACAGTCAAAAGGCACTGTGTCTTGTTAGCTGCAGGACTGCTTGGGAACAGACAGAGAATTCAATGGTTTTGTGTCAGACTCTCAGCAGATGAGACGCTTGGTAGTGTGCTCAAAGAGATATTGTAAAAGGGGTTGTGTATTGCATTGATAACAGTGACTGGTGACATCATAGCAAGCTGCTGACAATTGCGTTGACGTTTTGGTGTCTCATTATTTTAATGAAAGCAAAGAGGCAGTTTTGGCCAATGCCAAATAACACGTTGTGCAATGCATCAATTGTTTTATTGCGCTGACTTGAAAATACAATTATGCCATTGCTCTCCCCTCAGGCTTGAAATTAAAACCCTAGTCCACTGTTGAAGACCTCCGAGGACTTTCCAATAAGAGGCCAGAGAGCAGGTGGTGACCCCCTGTGGCCTTGGAGTATATTATTGACCTAGGTCCGGCACCCTAGTTGATTGTTTTATTGTGCTGCTATGAACCTCAATGGCTGAAGACCTCTGGTTGACCCCTGACTGGATGGAGCGCTGTGGTGACCCTCACCTTAGTAGAAGAGATATGTGGCTTTGACCTGCACCTTGATAAGGAAAGAGTTGACCTGCAGGACTGCGGGGATAATGGTTCTTCTTCCAGTCACCTTCCTTCTGTCTCTTCCTGTAATTTACTTCTACAAGTAACAGCATAGATTGTACATATTTGATACTCAAGTGGGTACCCAGTGACATGAAAAATAATGGTCAGTAGCGACTTTAGACTTGAAGGTGAACGCAAATATATAGGCTGCTTTCTCTCTTATTACTTCTGTTTGTCATAAGTGGCAGTTTCCACAGGTTTCTGTCAAAGCTCCAACAGTAAAATAGGGTTGTTAAAATATTTGAATACGTTTCTACTTGACAATCTGAGTAAAGCATACCTAAGCCCTCTTACTTGATAATAGGTCCAATATAACTCATTAATGCCTTTTAATCCAAAGCATTTCCGTTATTTCACAGTTAGATTGACTTCCCTTGCTGTGTCCCTCTAATGAGGAATAGATCAGTTTAGATAAGCAGGCGGTGATTGGGCCAACAGGTGTTGCTGTCCTCGCTGCCCCGCCTTTTCCCTTATATTTGGCTTATATTTACATCACAGACATGCTCATTTTAGGTTTGGGTGTTAATCTTAAGATAATATGTAGTTTTAGGTTAAATGATCATCGCCAGAATACCCGACAGTTCCTTAGTTTCAAGGAGCACAGCACTGTTTACCTTAGTATTAATGCTTGAGTTGTGTATTGCAGGCTCGCTTGCTGTTACCTAGTTGGCTAGCCACAAGCTCCCTCTGCTCCCCGCCCTATGAAAGGAGTACACCTGGCACCGTAGAGTTCACTTCAATTAATCCCCCCGAATTACAGTCCCTGAGCCAATTAAGCGCCTCTCGTTTTACACAGGGCCCTCCCCAGCACGAGGCGCGATCCATTGATGACATCAACCGTTCACCACTTTTGAGAGCGGGGCTTGGGCGTAACACCTTTGCACTCTTCTCTGTGTTGTCCATGCAAATCTAGGACACATCTCATCCGTGTTTGGCATGTTGTTAAAGCACTATTTGCGATGCAGATTTAATAGTTAGCCTAATCGTTGTAACTCTTCCCTAAGAACAAGAATTAAAATTGAAACTCGGAAGCTTTTTCGGAGCTGTCAAGTGGTGTGTGTGCTGTTTCCTGCATCAGTAGTCGTAATGTTTTTGTGAAGACTATCTGTTGGATAAGCTCTGGGATATGATGTATCAGACTGAATGTGTCCTTTTATGTTTAAATATGTTTTTATTGTATGTGTGTGCCATGCCGGCTGTTTCTACGTGTTGTGTTGGCATGTATACATAGCTTCTCACTCGCCCGCCTAGAGCCCTGGCACAGGCAACTGACTACAAACTTGCTGCTCCACTGAGCGATTTCATTCACAGTATAGCACCATATCTGGCAGCTTTCCCTCAACTCTTAAACACACACACACACAAAGCAGCAGATGTGTGTCACACATTCTCTAATGGTAAGACTAAGCGAAGGACCGTGGTCTTGAGACCCAAAGTGCAGTTGATCTTTTACTCCCGTTTCCTTTTAGTAGAAAACTGCACATATCCTGACAGCCATCTAATGTTTATCTTGTTTTCTGGCATGTTTCCTTTTTGTCAAAACCGTGACAAAGCACTGAAAGTCTACGCAGATTTAACTCCCTCCAAGCAGGATATAAGCTTTATTGAATAACGTTTCAGTAATTTCAGGATTTTTTTATAGTTTAAAAAATACTTTTTAGTATTTTTGCCCTTAAAGGGATAGTTCACTCAAAAGTGTAAATTCGGTCATAATATACTCTCCCTATTGTTATTTCAAACATGTTTTAGTTTCTTCTGCATAACAGAAATATTTTAAAGAATGTTGGTAACCAAACACCACCAGTACCCATTGACTTGCATTGGTTTTGTGTCTGCACAATAGAGTAATATGGGTACCGCAGTTATTTGTTTACCAGCATTCTTCAGAATATCTTTTGTGTTCCACAGACTAAAGTCATAGTGGTTAGAAGTGCCAAGAGGGTGAGTAAATGATGACACAGTTTTCATTTTTGTGTGAACTATCGCTTTAAGAGATGAGATTGTGTAAGTCACCGCTTGCAGGTTTATCTGCATTACAAAATCATCTATAGTAGCAGCCAAAAGTGATGTCCACAGGACATATTTGCATGTTTTTTTATTTAAACCTAAAGGTTTAGTTAAACCATCAAAATAGGGCAGAAAATGGACAAACTCAATTTAAAGTGATTGACTATTACTTACCAACGGCAGTTTATTGTGGAATATTGCTTTTATTACAATATGCAAAAATGCATAGAAAAACAAAAAAACCCAGCATGCATTGACTAGTTTTATCAGCAATTAATATATTGTTGCTCCCCTCTCCTTGGCCTCCACTCAATAGCTTTGTGCATGTTCCGTCTCACTTTTGTGACAAGCCTCCCTAAATTCTTTCCAAAGCTCAGCTGCAGTTTACACTATGCAAATGCATACAACACTTAATACTTTATTATCTATTTTTCAATGTTTAGTTTTGAATATTCAGAGAAAAAACACATACATACATTCATCCTGGTAGAAACACCGTCCAGCATTTAGACAGCAATACATAGATAAAAAAAGGAAAATCAAATTTGACTGGTGTTCTAGTAGTGTTTTTGTATTTTTCTCATTTATACGGCAAATATTACTTTATTTTATATATAAAAAAGTCATCATTGATATTATATATAAAGAGTTAATTTGCAAAAATTGTTAGCCCTTTAATGGGAATGCACAGTAAAAAAATCAAACTGTAGTTGGGTTTTTGTTGTTGTTGTGATTAAGTAATAATAATTGAAAAATGAAAGCTAACTAAAACAATAAAAACATCACTTTTTTTTTTCAAATTAAGTCTTCATACCTTGAATATGCTGTATAGAAGTCCAATATATTTGAATAAAGGACAAAAAGACAAAGTTGCACATCACGTTTGGCGAGTGATGTGCATGTGTGCGCAGCTGTTAAACCGAAATCTCCACTTGCTAACTTTACCCTATACAATACAGCGTGGACTCACGCACATTGGTTTGGTAAGCCTTTCAACGATTGGTTTGTCATGAAGCTCAGCCCCTTAATTATCCAGTCAGCCTTGCAAGGTGAGAACAAGTCCATCTGGCCTTTCTTTAAACACGCTTCATACTCTCTGCTTTTCTGCTAATCCAGCCCTCCTTCGCCGGCGAGAGGCGAGAGATGATGGACGGGAGTTTATCCCTTCGATTTGCTGCAGTGAATGGGTCCCGTCATTACAGAACGATGTGTTTTCAATGTAAAAGGTTTCCGTGTTACTCCAACATGCCAAAACTAACTTACAGGGTGTGATACTGATTTGTCTGTACTTGACACTTACACGCTGGCACGTTTCTTAGGTCTGCAATTACACATAGCTCTCTTTCTGGCCTGTGCGCCGGCCCTGGAAGGCCTTCGGTTATTGCAGAAGGTGCCTTCGTGTTGGAAGCTTTCGCATGTATCTTTCGAGTCTCTCATTCTGCAGGTAATTACACAGCAATGTAAATTACAGCGAAGCAGCAAAGAGCCCCGGCCCCTGCCGGCACTGCCCCGGCCCCTCCTCCCTGACCCCGCAGCTAACGGCTAAACACAACAAGCCACATCTTAGCGCTGGCCCCTGTCTGTAGCTGCCCTTGAATAAATCATTAGCAGATGATACTTTCTTTTGAGGCTTTCACTTTGGCTTTTCGTCTGTACCTAACCCAACCGTACAGTATGTATAGTTCAAAAGAAACATATCTGTTTATTATTTAGCTGGCAGCTCCCTGGGCAAAGGGGTGGGGAAACTCGCAGGCACGCAAACTGAAGATGTTTTTCTGTCCATGAAGGAATGTGATTCCTTTTCCAGGATTTGACCTATGACCCTGTTCTGACACGAGAGATTCTTTAGGCAGCACATTTGTCTCACTCTCTCTCTCAGGTCTGTGTATTATTACCCCCACATTGATCTGTCACCAACAGTTAAGGCTCTACGCTCCAGTCGTAAATCCTTAAAACATGACCACAGAGTGACTTCTTCAAGAAGGACACCAGAGCCTTCCCTAGTTTTGTCTTTTAGTAGTTCCTTCTTTTACTCGATCGCTTGGTGTTTCTCACTCTCTCACCCACTCTTTCTTTCTCTCTCGGCCCAGCTGGGCACCAGATGTAATCTTCATTTCATGCGGCGCAGCGCAGGGAGGCAGGCCATGTGAGCGCAGCGGTGCCGGGGCGAGTTTTGGGCCTGCCGCTCAGAGGTTCAGCGAGATGTTGCGGTTAGCGTGACGTGAACTTTGACAGTCTGTGTCATGCTTAATGCCTCACTTCCCAAACACAGCTCAGTGAGGCTGATTTATAACTAACAGGTGCTGTAGCGGCGTTCAGCATAGCACCGGGGCTGATGGGATAGGGACAGCTTGTGGCCGCCTCATTAAAAAGAACTAGGAGAGAGTTTGTGGGATGGTTCTTCGTCTGTTGTCCACAGGGCTGTTAAGCACTGGAGAGTAGAAGGAACATGTATTCGCAACAATTGCTGGGCTTTTTTGCACATGCTTTCGCCCCCAGGGTTCGCCGCCCTCCTAAAGTGACGGGCTTTCTGACCTCTGCTGAGCGTTCGGTGGCCTAAATCCTGGCAGACACCACAATGCCAGGATTGTCTGGGAGCGTTGTCATGCCAGCTAACTTTGACCGGCTTATGTTGGTGGCACAGTGTTGGTTTTCCCCCTGCCGCTCTGTTCTTTCAACTTTCTTTTGTTTTAACCCTAACTGTTTCCCTCACGTTCTTTCAAGGCAGTACCATGCAGTTCCATTAAAGTTCTGTTTTAAATCCTGATCAACATCATTTGGCTCTTTGTACATGTTTCCTATACAGCGTCTATAGGTGACTAGGAAATGTCTGTATTTTAGTAGGTGTGGCACCTGCTCTTTTATTTGGCTATTTAAATATTTTATTTCCTTGGGTTTGAGTCATTGTCATGTATGCCTTCCCTGGTGCGCCGTTCCAGTAACCAAATTAGATTTTAGTTTGTCAACTTGACTGCGGTTTAAATCTCCCTCGCAGTGAAATGTTTGTTGTGTGCCCTGACACGTTGAGAGTTGGCGGAAGACCGTTAAATGTTTTCGATGTTCCTCTTCACCGAGAGGCTTCAGGCTTCATTATCTTTCAACACCGGCTTCAGGGCCACCTTGTTACACTCTTAACTACTTGTTTTCTCATGTTTTTTTTGCTCTTCCTCTGTTAAGAGTTACTCATTTTATCACTGCTTAGGAAGAATGCACGGCACTTCGCTCGCTTTCCATTGGCTCTCTTTTGCGTAAACGCTGCGAGGCGTTGTCTGTACGATGCGATAAACCGCGAGTGTCTGTAGTTACGGTTATGATTTATTGGTAGTGTCTACATACCACAAACCGAGAGATAATGAAAGTTGTTGAAGCAAAACATCTGCAGGTGGGTTGAAAGTGTAGTTTAGAAAATAGTTTAAACATTAATGTTTTGGTCTCTGGGTTAAGTGAAGCTTTTAACATTTTGTTTTTGCATGTCGCTTTGGAAGTTTGTGGGATCACAGGTACCAAATAAATCTGTTGTTCAAGCATAGACTTGACTTAAACTTCATCGGTAGGAATCCCTTTAGTTCTCCTGACAAAGCTGTCTGATAATGTTTAACGTTAATGCCTTCTAGCTCTCTTTCCTCTGTTTTCCTTAAATGTCTGGACACCAACATCTCCCCACCTTCGCTTCACCCGTTCTCCAAGGCACACATTATTCCTTGTACTTTATTAACACTCCATAATTCTTTAAAAAGGTGGTGGGGTGAGGGGGTGGGCGTTGTAGTAGAAAGCCATCCTCCCTCGAGGTTTTTTGCTTAAAGCGAGCACGGCTCTTTCCCAGGACAAGAGATTTAACTAAGCATAGAGGAATTTGAGCCAGAACTCATAAAAGAAGTATTTGTGTACTCGAGAAAAAGTTTGTACTTTCTTTCCAAATTTTTGTCATTAATGACATTAGCAAATGCGAAGCGAAGAGTAAACGGAGATGCAGCGTAGAGTCTTCAAAGAAAGCCTTCAATTATTTATCCGGGATATCCCGCTGAAGAATTACAGCAAAGAAATCATTTCCACAGAATGGTTTCACAGGGACGGCCTTTAATCCCTCGTGTTTGTGAGAGTGTGTGCGCCTCTGTGCCGCTATTGGTTTCTAAGCCTTTATTTGAATACATGGGGCCAAGGCAGAGCACAGTAAGAGGTCCCATCTTCTCTCACGTGAATGCTCTCTTGCTCATACTCCTGATCAGCTGTTGCACTCTTTGCTAAAAAAATGAATTCAACAGCTGCCCTCTCATGCCATCCAGAGGGATTGTATTGGTCTCCCCTGGATTAAGAAAACATTGAGAGATGGTCTTTTACCCTCATGTCATTCAAAACCATTTATTCTTTTGTTGAACACAAAGATTTAGAGAAATGTTTCAAATGTCTTGAGTAAAGTGTTCATGCAATGAAAGTCAAAGTTGTTTGCTTACTCGTGTTTTCCAAAAAATCTTCCTTTGTGTTCTGCAGGAGGAATGAGGATGTCATGCGGATGAGTAAATGATGAAAGATTCTGGGTGAACACGAAGCACAGCTCTTCCATTATGATTCTGGTCACTTAAAAGGAAAACGGTCTTTCAGGATACGTGATCCCTTGGATTTGTTTCAGGGGAGCACTAAAAGGGTGCCTGTGCCTTTAAGGATGCATTACCCAAGTTATTTGGCTAATTCCAGGTGCTGTGTCTCTTGTCGCTCTGTTTTACCAGGTGCAGGACTGGGTCATTACTGAGATATTTGTTTTCCAGATTAGTTAAAAAGGCCTTGGATTAGAGCAGGTTATCCAGGCGCTATTCAGACCGCATGATGTTGATCCTTAAGTGAAACGCAGGTGCTCAACACTGTTGAAAAGAATATCGTCGTATTACTCTCCAAATCTTTTGTCCTCCCAGGGATGTGTCAACATCACACAGGGCCTGTGTGCAGCGCCCATGTCATGGGTTCGAATCTTAGAGAACATATACACTGTGTGAGCTATAAGAGACTTTAAAGTTAAATGCAATCGTAAACATAAATGTATATGATATAGCACCTTATACAAAGGTTATCACTACTTTAGAATAACGTTATTTACTTGACATTTGCATGAAGTAAATTTTTACTTGATACTTTATTTGAAAGTGTTTTATGTACAATTGTAAAAGACATGTTTCATCAATTTATTCATAGTTCTACTACAAATACTGTGTAATGGATAAAGTACGGCTACAGTAGTGAGAGATTTAACCTGTGGTTACTGTGGTTTTACTACAAATGCCATAGTTCAACTATGATTACGGTCACAACACCACGTTCAACTTTTAAATATCAGCATTTACATTCCTTAAGGCTAAATTGTACTTCCTGAAAAACGAAATCCAGTTCGACCGGTGGCCGAGTGTTGTGTACTGCAGTAGTCCCTCTCCGAAGCGTTTATACAGAGCTTCAGCGATTATGATAATGAACAGTTTTATCATCGGCCTTACAATCAATAATGCGGCTTTTTAAGGTTTAATATTTCAATGGTATTGATCATCTTAACAACCGTGTTTGCGGTCGACTTGCCTTAACTGCAGTCTCGGAGAAAAACGAGACGAAGCGCTGAGGGGACATGCAGGGTGGGGCGAGATGTTTGGAGAGCAGGAAGTTGAGGAGGAAGTGATTGAGAGAGGAAGGAAGTGGACCGACTATGAGGGTCAACTTCTTGTAGCAGATGAAATGTGTAATATATTTATGATGTATAATAAATCAGGGAGCAGCTGAGAAAGCGAGCGGTGGTCTTAATTTAGATGTTGAAAGAGCTCAGCCTTTTCTCTGTGACCCAGTCAACCGTCCTCTTTTACACAAGACAGATAAGCATGGTGCCATGTAGTTTGCATATTTCAAATCTGACACCGGCGTTTACGTTTGCTCTATCTGTATCTCTCGCAACTCTCTTGAAAGGGTGAGACAGAGCGAGGTGCTTCCTTGAGCTATTAATAGAGACGTTTTGATAATTAATGAAAACGTAAGCCTTTGTAAGGCCTGGCTGACTGTGCGTGCATGTGTCCGTCTGTCATCTAAATGAGAAACATATTTTGTTATTTCTACTCTTACTGCTTTTAGGATGTTGTTTTTCAAAATAATTTATTCTAATCTCGTAGCTAGAATTAAACATATATTTATTCATTTAATCCTAATGGCTGTTAATACATTTTTGTAAGGTTTAGACATTTTTATTTACAATAAAATATATCACACGTTTATCGCCAAAGTGAAGGTAATGCATTTCGGTTTTGTCCGATTTTTTCAAGTTTTGTTACCAACAGGAGTTAAATTTGAAAATATGGTGCCACGCAAGTTTCCGAACCTTGTATTAGAAATGTCATGCCTATTGAATCTTACATAAGGTAGTATGTTTCCACTAACACTCTTATGTGCTGTTTTTCCCTCAAACACATCTTAGGTGTGTTTGTGTGGACAACGCTTCCTGTAATTAATTGTTTGTTCGAACTGTTCTAGTTCACAAATGCAAAATGCGCAGTTATTCGCATGAGGATGCAGAGCATTCTTCACGATGGGTAAATAAACGTATGCTCTCTCTCTTTCCTGTGAAATAAGCTCTTTGTACTCCTCCCTTCTGTGTTGGGGAGCATGCTGTGCGCACTCACGGTGCCTGGGGGTGAATGGAGGGCTTTTTGCAGCACGAACATGATCACCCATCTCTGATTATACATCAATAACTTTATCCCTGAGATAATTTATGCACTTACGAAACACAAAGCTTTATCCTGGCCAACCACTGGGGAAGGTGGAGGGAAATAATGTGCGATTACTTTCCTGTAAGACTGGTTAAGAGTTGAGAAAAAAAGACGATGCGTTGCAGCCGAAACGATATGTTATTTTACAGTAATAGAAACTGCGTCCAGTTTATTTTTACATGTGATGTGAATTTAGTTCTATATTACTTGGATACATTGGGTCACTTTTTTAGTTTCGTGGTTTTTTTTTTACAGATTAGCCATTTTTATACAATTTGCATGACCTAGGAACCTTGTGGTATTACTAT
Organism: Triplophysa dalaica; assembly: GCF_015846415.1. NCBI lineage: Eukaryota > Metazoa > Chordata > Actinopteri > Cypriniformes > Nemacheilidae > Triplophysa > Triplophysa dalaica. The sequence goes on from NC_079542.1 coordinate 5,957,051, forward strand.
TGTGTGGTATAGTGATACCGTGGTGCTAGAAACAGTCAGATTAGAATTTCAAGTGAAGCAAAAAAAGCGTATAATTTCTCTTTCTTTGCATACGGTGTCGAGAGGGAATGAGTGCCTTTTGGGCAAATGGAAGCGCTTACCAAAAAACAACACTGAGTGGAGAATCTCTAACAGTATGCATTTTTAATAGTGAAATGTGTATATGTCGAGTGCGGTTTTAGCTCCGTGGCATCGAGTGGGTTGCCGTGAAGCTCATTTGTACCCCCAGCCCCGTTCTTCTGCCAGCCCCCCGTGCTGCCTGTTAATTGGCAGGAGACTGGGAGCTTCCTGCTGCGCGTTTGCCTCTTTCCCCTCGCTTTACCACCCCGAACAGCTCTTTCTTTGCAAGCTTTCCCCTCCGAACCCAGTAATTAACCCATAGCTAATTAACCACTTCTAATTACACACGAGGAGCCTGTTTCTTTCGCACTCACCGAAAGTGATGAGACGCTTGGCCCGCGCACGGATTCCCCTCGGCTGGTTTCAGCCCGCTCCAGATCTCGTCGGCGAAACAAACTCGGCCTCGCGCCTCATCGCGCGCGTTGTCGGGAAAACATTTTTATGCTCCCTTTGTTTTGCTACATTGATTGCGTTCGCAGATCTCGCCTTGTTACCCGAGAGCGAAAATTATCACCGAGATTCCGTTTCGGCCCCCAGAACAGAGAAGGCTATTGATACCTCGGAATCAATTCGTCTTTGTTCAGGCCAGAGACCAATTAGGAACAGATGAGTTCGCAGATGTTTACCGTTACAAAAAGTCACGGAGGAGTGCCTCGCATTTCCACAACAAATATAATCTATTTAACGGTGCAGGCCCGGTCTGTGGGAGAGATGCATGTTGGGAGCGGGTTTTCGGTTGGCAGTACAGCTGTGTGCAGTGGCAGCAGCGTGCCATAGATAGCTCTGCTATGTCATCTCTTACGTACTCGTAGCCAATCTGCTCCGCACTCTCTCACTTTTCTTCACTCTCTCCGCAGCCACTGCTATTTCTGTTGCACAGACTGATAGCTTGAACTAAAGATCATTGATTTTACGGGAAGCAGTGTTTACAGCCAGAGTGCCATCGACCTGAGGTGACTCTTTGCCTTCTGACACAGCAACTCCACTGAAGTGTCGCTCTGTCAGTCTGTCTACATTAAATGTTAGGGATGAGGAAACGTTTTTACCATCGTTTTTTTTCTGTAGCTCAGTTGATAGAGGTCACGGGTTTGATAATAGTAATGTGTTGATATGTGAATAATTTTGTAAATAACTTTTTATAGGTTATACTTCCTATATAGACATTTATAGAGCGCACAGGGTCTGAACTTGAAGTTGGGATGTGAGGACTTCATTTGGATGAGGCCAATTGCTGTTAGGTGATGTCACAAGTTGTTTGGTTAGGTTTTTATTAGTGTTAATTTCTTTTAGCTGTGCAAGTCTTAATTCATATAGAACAAAGGTTTGGGTATCTTGGATGCTTTGCAAAAAAAAGTTTCAAATAAACTTTTGGTTAAAGGGACAGTTTGCACAAAAAGCAGAACAAAGAAACGTTTTCGGGTTCGGAACAACCTGAGGGTAAATAATGACAGTATTTACATGAACACAGAGGAGGATATTTGGAAGAACGTCAGTATTCCAAAATAAATACCATGGGAGTCAATGTGGTGTTAGATGTGTTTGGTTACTGACATTCTTCCAAATAACTTCCTTTGTGTTTAGCAGAACAAAGTAATTGATACAGGTTAAATGATGACAGAATTTACATTTTTTGGTGTTACTGTCCCTTTAAGTGTCTACATAGCAAATATAGATATAGATTTTCAAACCTTTACCGATTGTAATATTGGAGATTTGGCCACAGTTCTTGTGGGTTTAAAATGACTTCTGTCTCTTCATGTAATTCCAGACTGATTACAAGTTGATGATATTGCCTTTGTTTATGTTCCATATTCTCCTAATCCCCCCCACATAGGAAATCTTTACTGATATTTCCTACAGGCACAGATGCAAAAAAAGTCTCCTTTTTTGGTGTAGAATCTTATCTGTTGAAGACACACTCTTCTAATATAATTTATTTATTTGTGCTTTTTAATTAGACATTTCTCTGAGGCATCCTCAGGCTGTGTTTGTATACTTCAATGAAAACATTTCCTTGTGGAATATCAAAAAGCCCTTTCCGTTTTATCCATAGGAACCTTCCCTTCCTCACATATTCCTGTAAGTTGCCTTGCATTTACGTCATTGATTTTTCAATAAGCGCCCTAACCCTGTAGTGGCCACTCTGCGTGATGGCTAGATCTTATGGTGGAAGGCTGAAAGAAGAAAAACAGAGTCCAGTCCAGACCACTGGGAGGTGATGAAACAGTCGTTTTCAGCAGTAGGTTCTGTATTTGTGGGCTTCTGGGGTCACTGCCGCACCCTGCGGCGGTTCTCAGCTGGGGCCGAGCAGGAGTTAATTCCCCAGGAGAGAGGCGCTAGGCCTCTGGGGGCCTGGCCCTTGGTCAGGTGATTGTGCGTGCTTATAATCAGACGGCTCCTTAATTCCCTCCTTGCTCAGCCGGTAAATCCCTCCAAATGAAAGGGCCCATAAATAAAAACTTATCTCATTTTCTATCCCCTCTAAATGAGATCCAGACCTAGCGTCCGACAGTGTTCATTATGCACTGTGCTTTTTTAAACATTAAAACCTTATCTGTTTTGTTTGGCAGGTTGAAGGGAAAATGTTTTCTATTCTGCCTAATGTTAGCAGAGAAGAAAGTTGTTTTTATGTTGCTATCCAAAGGCCTTTCCAGTCATGCGCCAGATCATTTAATGAAGTTGTTAGTGAGTATACCAGATTTGAGCATTTATTGTGCTGTTGGACTTCTGCAGGTAGCAGTAAACATGATTTAACAATGTTTAGTCAAAAGAAAGCATTAATGTTTCAACATTCGAAAAGCATTGACTTGCACAGGATGTTACGTTCATATTGTGTCTGGTAAAGAAGTGTTACATCTCTGCTGTGGCGTTACAGAAATAGTTAGTTTGAGGGGAGAATAAAGATTCTTTTAAACAGGTGTCGCTTTGAAAGCAGACCTTGAGCGGACAAACTGCATTATATCTGGCCGCCCATCTGCGACTGGCAGACTCCAGACAATCCTATTGCACATCAGTAACCACTGGTGGTTATTGAATTAGACCATCTCCATTTTAAAGGCCAATCCTGTTTTCTGTAAGCAGCAGACGCGCCCAGACGGCTTGGGCCACTGGTTTCTAGCGCGGTCTAATTCTTTAAACAAAGCCATTTCAATTGCTAGAAATGAAATGCGTATCATGGAAGATTTCAGGGAGCATTTGTGATTGGCAGAGCCAAAATCTTTGAGCTGTTTAAGTAGTAGTAGATGGCGTCTATTAGGTCCAATCCCATAATGCAGTTGTGTTGAGTGGGCATTATGAACAGGTTCCTGGAATGGTATGTTTGGAGTTCTTTATCTGGATTTCTCTGTGGCTGTTTATAAACCTCAGAGCACTTTACCATAGCCGTCTTGTTTTGGAAGTCATTAGAAATCATGTAAACTGTATTTATCTTATTTAAATCTTATTGCTATTGAATAAGACAAAATACTCTTCCTCTGGTACTATTTTGTTATTTGTTAATTGTTTGAAAAAGTAAATCAATCATAAATATTAGACAAAATACTTTAGTAATGATTTTATATAATATCCATTTTTCTAATAATAAAGTTCATTTCAAAATTTAGGAAAAAATATACTATACAATTATATACATTAACATATATTTATATATAAATCAATTAATTCATTTTATAAATAGGTAATATTTTTTTTAATTCATAATGTCCATTCATTTATCACATACAGTTTTTAGGTTCCTTTTAAAATGATATATGTATGTATATGTTGGCACTGTGTGCAACCTCATATCGTAGTTTTGATAAGTGGGGAGGGCTTTGTAGGTTGGGAATGGGGGGATGTCAAATTTTCATCAGACATTCATGAAGTGGGAGTCAAATGTTATCAATCTCCCTAGCCAAGCGCTCACATGTTAATACATTTGATGGGGGTGGGGCGGCAGACACAGCGTCTGATCACTGCTAAAATTTGCATCCTTAAGTAAATAAGTAAATAAATCAAGTAGAGGCAGCGAATGTGCTAATCAGGCAGGACACGCTGGTTAGCATGCTGCCGGGAATCTTTTCTCATGTAATATTCAGCAATGGAGGGTGAAAGGGCAGGCCAGAGTTATTGGTTTCAGTCCGGTTACCCCCTTTAATCAATGCTGCCTGCATCCCTTTATTAAAATTATTAGCTCAGCAGTATCTCTTTTTTTCTTCTTCTCATCTGCTCAAAACTGTGGACTGCTCATGGCTCTTCGTTGCTCAGGGCAGCGCTATCTTCGGAAAGTTCGGCCCCCATTTATTATTTCAGAGGCGGAGAAGTGTTTGAAACCAGACTGAGCATGTAGCTTATTGGATTCTAGATCTAAACACAGCTGCATTTGGAGTAGGAACACAGCTGTTGTATTTCAGGAGTTTTTATCTCTTTATGTTGTGTATATATTTATATACATGCTGCAAAAAGCATATACACTTCCATTGAATGCCTCCTCTATTCAAACATTGTGTATCTGTATGTGTGGGATCTATAATGGAGGTCCTCAAACAGCGTGGCTAATATATTTCCGTAACCTTCAGTTCTTTCTGCGGGTGTGAGATGGATCATGCGCTGATGGCGGGTTTCACTGTGTCTAATTAGCGGCACAATGGAGCTTTTTTATCCATTAAGTTATTCTGTTACTCTGTTTCTCAGACCAAATGTTAATTAAAAAAAAAAGATGTATGCAGGATTCAGAACATGGTAGACTCGGGGTGTTGTGTGGAAGGTCTAGATAAAAGATGGTAACTGGCTGATATGACAGGACGAGGCATCTGAGCTGCCTTATTAGTGCTTGTCTGAGGTATTGTGTTTAAGTACCTAATCTAACCTAATGAGCACTCTGTTATTTTCCACCATTAGATCTCACAGTTTTGTTTCTCATCTAATCTACTATACATTAAGCTGCTCTCTTCTTTCTATACATAGCATCACCATTTATCAAGACACTTTGTATGTCTGGTTGAAAGTTCAGCATCGCAGGACTGAAAATTATGTTGAATAGAAACAACGAAAATAGTTTTTTTTCCACATGTTATTGTTCTCTGAGACATTGTACATAGAGCAGTGTTTTAATCACTCTCTCTCTTCTTTTTTCCCCATCAGGCCTGGATGCGATGAACGCCTCATGTAGGCATCAGCATGGAAAGCTGTGAGTCTCCCGTGGTTTCTGGGACAGACGATGGGCTTGGCTCCTCCGCCACCTCCCAGCAGCAGCACCATCCACAACCCTGGAAAGATCACCCAAACGCACAGGTCCCACCTTGCAACCAGCCTCCTTCATTGGAGCCCTTGTCTCTCGCTGCACCCCACTCAGCCCAGCTCCAAAACCCCAAAGCGCCTCGTGAGGCTGAGCGAGAACAGCAGCAACAAACGCAGTCCCAGGCTACCAGCGATAACTCCGCTGCCGGACGGCTGCACCCCAAAATAAAGGGGTTGGAGGAGGACGAGCAGGAGGCAGTGAGCTGTGGAGAAGAGGACGAAGAGTTGGAAGACTTGGACGACATGGAGATTGACAGCTGTTTCCCAAGTCTGCAGCCTTTTCCTGGCGTACCTATGGTGCCAAGCGGAGGGGGCATGCCCATGCTCATGCGGCAACAGCCCTCCCATCGGAGGGGAGCCACAGAGAGTGGGAGTGAAGAAGGAGAGGAGGAGGAAGAAGAGGAAAGTAGTGATGTGGAAAACCTGGCTGGAGAGATCGTCTACCGGCCTGATGGCTCCGCCTACATTGTGGAGAGCCTCAGCCAGCTGATCCAAAGCGACGGGAGCATAGAACCAGGGCTGCTCCCTCCAAACTCTCTCCCCAGTGCGGGAAAGCCGGGGGAACCTGCTGGGACCTCCTCTTCTGTGTACCCTCAGATCATCAATACGTTCCATATAGCTTCGTCTTTCGGAAAATGGTTCGGCTCCTCAGACCAAGGTTTCCCTAATACCTCAACCCTGGCAGGCCTCAGTCCTGTCCTGCACAGTTTCCGCGTCTTTGATGTGCGGCACAAAAGCAACAAGGATTACCTGAACAGTGACGGGTCCGCCAAGAAGTCCTGTGTATCCAAAGATGTTCCCAACAACGTGGATTTCTCCAAATTCGAAGGACTGGCCCTTTATGGCAAAGGCAAGCCCATTCTCATGTGTTTCCTTTGCAAGTTGTCCTTTGGCTACGCACGCTCCTTCGTCACGCACGCAGTCCATGACCATCGCATGACCCTGTGTGAAGATGAACGCCAGCTCTTAGGGCACAAGCAAGCGTCTGCCATAATACAGGGCATTGGCAAGGATAAAGAGCCACTCATTAGCTTCCTAGAACCAAAAAATAAGAACTCTCCAACGCCGCCCACCCTAGTACCCATGAACTCAGGCCAGAGCTTCTACGGCACGTTCAGCGGGGTTCATTTAGAAGGTGGTGGCAATAGTGAGGAAGGTGAAAGCCTCCTCAGGAAAGACTCTGATTTGGGTCTCCAGCAACAAGCCCTTCTCACGTTGGGTGGCCTTGGCAGCCCCAAAACACTCTCCCTTACCTCAACCCCAGGCCCAGCCAAAGACTCCAGCGCTCTGTCCACGCAACAGGGTAGGAGAACAGAGGGGTCTGTAGGAAAACAGGGGACTTATAGAGGGGGGGATAGGGAGGCAGGAACTTGTGAAAGCAAGGCCCTCCTTCCTGGTGAGGAGATGGCCTCGGAGGAAGACGAGGAACTTCTCTTAGAAGAGGAGGATGAAGAGGTTGAGGATGAAGGCACTGCGGTGGCCTGTAGTGGAAGTAGCAGCAGCGGTGGCAGATTTGTGGGGGAATCGGCTGTCTCAAACCAAAGCATCTCCAAATCTCCTTTATTAATGCCTAGTAGCGCTCTCCAGCCTTCTGCTTGTCTCTCCGCAGCCAGCGCTGCACTCAGCAGCAAAGCCTCTGCTTCCATGTCCTCTTCCTTTATTAGGGGGTCAGACGAAGGGATGGCTGCAGACGGTGGAGGGAGAACTTTAGAACACCCTCTGAGCTTTAACTGCCAGGGGACCGTGGTCCCCATGGCGATGGCGGCCGCTGCTGGTAGAGGGGCAGAAGAGGACGGAGCCGCGAGCTCCTCTGCGAGCACGTCCTCCCCTCTTGCCTCCAACGCCGCCGCTGAGGAAAGTGCCAATCGAGATAGTGCCACAGCTCCTGAACCAAATGAATGCCCAGCAGAGGGAGATGAGGACAACGGTTCCCTCCTCCATCACCACCACCACCTTCACCACCACCACCCTCACCCGTCACCGAACTCCCACACGCACCCCCATCACGCCGTTCCTTGTGACATGTCAGGAATGGGTGAATGCGCTCAGAACCACAGCAGTGGAGGCAGCGGGGTTGAGTGTCCGAAGTGTGATACCATCTTGGGGTCCTCGCGCTCGTTGGGTGGCCATATGACGATGATGCACTCACGTAACTCGTGCAAGACGCTAAAGTGTCCCAAATGCAACTGGCACTACAAATACCAGCAGACCCTGGAGGCCCACATGAAGGAAAAGCACCCTGACTCTGGAGGCTCCTGTGGGTACTGCAGCAGCGGGCAGAGTCACCCCCGTCTCGCCCGTGGGGAGAGCTACACGTGTGGCTACAAGCCCTTCCGCTGTGAGGTCTGCAACTATTCCACCACCACCAAAGGCAACCTAAGCATCCATATGCAGTCTGACAAACATCTCAACAACATGCAGACATTACAGAATGGGGGTACTATTCCTTCGGCAAGTGAACAGGTGTTCGGGCATGCGCCCGGTGGGGTTGTGCCCGTTTCCTCTGCTGCCCAGGCCAGCGGTCACCACCCTAGTCACCACCATCACCAAGCCCAGTCCTCCACCCACCACCATCACCCAGCCCAGTCCTCCACCCACATGGCAGGGCCCTGTGGTGCCCCCTCACCAACCAAGCCAAAAAGTAAGCCCACATGGCGGTGTGAGGTATGTGACTATGAGACCAATGTAGCACGTAACCTACGAATCCACATGACGAGTGAGAAACACATGCACAACATGATGCTGCTTCAGCAGAACATGACCCAGATGCAGCACGGCCGGCTTGGTCTTGGGGCCATGCCTTCACCCTCGGAAGCCGAGCTCTACCAGTACTACTTGACGCAGAACATGAGCCTTCCACCTGGCCTCAAGATGGATCCCTCGGGAGCTGATGCCCAGTTCCTGTTTGGTGGTTTTCATCTGGACCCCAACATGGCAGCCCTGGCCCCAGCACTAGGTAGGTTTAATAAAAAACAGTCACAGTTTAAACTGTGTTGTTCTTAATTTGAGGATTAATAACTGTTTCTGTTGTTAAAAAAACAATTAACATATACAAGACATATATATTGTCATATAAGACGTATGTTAATTGTAATTCTTTATTTCCCCCCTTATGTAGGATTTGTGTGTTCACTACAGTCTCTATCCATACACTCAACACACTTAATTTTCTGCTTTAACTGGCAATCTATGTCTCTGCCTGTAGCCTTCAAGCATACCTGCCTTGTTTAACACACAATCATCCTAAACAATTGTTTAAAAGGTGTCTAGACTTAAAGAGGCACAAATAAGACTGAATTGTTTTTGAAGGGCAGGGAGGGCTTGTATGTAGTGAGATAAGCACCACTCAACCCTGTGAGTGAAACATCCACGTGTAAGGTCTGAATTGACTTCATTTGCTGTTGTTACTGAAATGCAGTATTTACTTTTATGTACAGCAAATGGAGCTTTCCAGAAAAAAAACATTTCTGATTCTATATCTTATGTTTATCTAAAATATTCGCTTTCGGTATTGAAAGAAGCACAACAGAATTCAAACGTAATTAAAATCAAACGTAATGTCATGCACCATGAACTAACATAAATAATGCTCACGTTAACAAAGATTCATAAATGCTGAAAAAGTATATTTCTAATTGTTCGTTCAACAAAAATAACCTTATTTTAAAGTAGAAGTTTCAAGAAAACTTATAGTATTGCTCCTACTTTAAACTTTGGACATGTTGTTTGTTTGTACAAAGTCACAATAAACAACAAGCATAGCTGCTACATTAGATACATGAGGATACATTATGTATCTCAAAAGCGCCTAAGAAGTGCTAACCGATCCTGCAGATTTCAGTTTCACAACATGGAGAAAACAACAGAGACAGAGTGAGAGAAACACAGGCACATCTTCCTATTACTCAAGCTTTAGTTTACTTTCCGCATCTACTCTGTCATTCTATCCGGGTCACTTTGGCTGGGAAATTCCCCCTTTTGCTGCCGCTGTGTTTCTTGTGAAAGGTTGGCTGTGGCTGTTCCACATGGCCCTGTCCTCTAAGCCTGTTTTACTAAACATCAGCGTTTTAATGTCATTATTAGCTACACGTCGTTTTTTCCTCCTTTTGTAATTGCGGCTAAATATTTTTACTCCGATCAAAAAAAGGGCCTAGTGAGGGTAATTCGACAGCATAGCGGAGAATTTGGCGTGCCAGCTACAAGCCCACAATTTGCACAGGCTTGTCTCAAATTGTTGCCAGTTCAGAGACATGAACAGGATTTGATTGCCGTGACTAATTCTTTTCTTTTTTCATCTTTCTTCTTCCAGCCATTTGGTTGGTTTTCCAGTGAGGTAATATTCAATAAGCCCATTACAAGGTTTAATTGACAGGGCATAAGGCCTATAAAGAGCAGTATTGTCATTACCACAAAATCTGGAATGTTCCATCAATACACTCAAGTCATCCACAACAGAATCAGATCTATCTTGAAAGAGACTTTGGATTTGTTTGTGATCTGTATAGTGACATCTATTGTTTATTTTATGCACAGAGGGACATCTGGAAACATCTGAATTTTTTTATTGTTTTTTTAGAATTTTACATTAGATTAATATAATTGCTTTACTAAAATTGTCATTTGACTCGTTTTAATCAGAAAAACAGAAAATGTTTATGTCAGTGTACTCTTTTCACCTACAAGCCGCAAGGTTTAAGGTTTTATTTGAAGTCCTCATTTTAGAGTTCCAGATTTTATTTTGGTGTCAAATATGGATTTCAAATGTTTGATTTTCTTTTTAACTTAAATCTTAAAATTTGACATTTGGAACTTTAATAAGACCATTTGAACTCTTCCCAGATATGTCTTCCCAGAATTCTTAAAAGGTTATAAATACTCTAAACTAGGTATGCACAGATGTATCGGCCATCGATATTAAATCGGCGGATATTGGATTAATTTAACACCATCGGCTTGTTAATGATTTAACTGCATGGAGGCACTGAGTTTCATGTCTGAATAGTCCAAAGTTTTTATGTGAGCAAAATAATTAAATGGCAACAACACAGCCACAGACTTTGTTTATTTGATATATTTTCATGTTGGTTTATTGTGTTTTAATCTTAACTCGTGCCTCTCTTTAAATGTTGAATGGATCCAATTCGTGTTCAGTAAAACTAATTTAATGCAGAAAAGTTAGCTAGTTTTGTTAAGTAATACGCAATTGACCAATATCCGAATCGGATGAAAGTTGTTTGTTAAAATCGGTAGCGGCAAGAAAAATCCTATTGGTGCATCCCTACTATATACAGTTTAAAGAATTAGAGGTGTTTGAAGGGAAGTGAGGCAGCTTGAAGTCTAATTTGAAGAGACCAGCAAAAAAAGCAATTTCAGAAGTGAGAAACTTTGAAAGCATGAGATTAAGAGAAAAAGAGAGAATGTGATGGAGAGAAATGGTTTGAACTGAGTGGTGGATTCTGGAATGATTTGAGGGAATTGTCAGAGGTCTCGCCACCCCTGCCGTAAGAGCCAAAGGTAATGGTGAAATAAGCAGGCCACGCGCTGCCCCGATAAATAAAAAGAGCTGCTGGAATGAATTTAGTGGAAAGCCACACGGGTTCAGCGGGTGCGCTCAATCTGGCCAGTGACAGATTGAAGATCAGCGATCTGAGACAAAAACTTCTCGGCAACCTTTGCCTCCAAATCTCAGCCTCAAGCGTCTGTTCTTAAATGCCTTGCCGAATGTCTCCTTTCTGTAGCTCCCACGGCTTTATTTGTTCCTTCACAACACAGAAGCTTTGAGCAGAAATAACCTGAAAATTGTTTGTATCGATTTGTGCCCAGTCAGAGGTGAAAGAACCTCTAAAGGAGAGGTCTAATTTTTATATTATTCTATGAATAGCGGTCTGCGGTAGATTTACAGTAATGCGTGCCGGGGAGCTCTTTAGTTCTCCGGTAATGATTGAATAACTGTGCTTTTTTGCTCAGAAGCTCACAGCCTCTGGAGTTGATTTAATGGCGGGGCTATGAAAAGTACAGAAGTCCAAACAGGACTGTGTAAATCCACACCTCCACTCTCATCTTCTCACTTTTTCACTCCGCTCAAAGAGGCGGATAATCTTGGATTTAATAAAATTATGGAGCTAAAAACACACAAGCACATTATCCACTGTGGCCTGTGTGAGCTGGAGAGCAAATCCATTTCGTCTGCATAGACAAACATGGCTCTCTGTTAAAAGGCTGAACTATGCACCTTTTCCTCGTTTCCCAGAGCATTCCTGTAACTTGAGGCAGCTTAAATGGGCAGAAAAAAGCACAGATGAAATGTCTAACTCTTACCGTTACATGTGTCTATAAATACCTAATTGCCACGGATGAAACTTCTACACATATTCTATCTTTTGCTTATCAATATTTTTTCTATTATGTTATAAATATTATCATTTCTGATCTCACTAAGTTTGGTTTTATTATTCTTATTTAATCTTTAAATATTTTTTCATTTTTACTGCTTTATGTCTTTTATGCTTTGGCAATATGGTATGTATAGATCAAGAACTTTTGAAATTTGTTAAATCTGTCAATCTAAATAGGATCTAAGTGCTGTAATTCAAAGGGATCAAATAAAAATGATTTCATTATCTACCCTCATCTGTGGAACACAAAGATATTTAGAAAAATGTCTCTCTGAGTTTGTGTTCATACAATGGAAGTCAATGGAGTCCCGGTGTTGTTTGGTTACCGACATTCTTCAAAATGTCATCTTTTGTGTTCTGCAGAAGAAAGTTATGCAAATTTGAAATGACATGACTGACTCAATGAAAAAAAATATGTGTGAACTATGCCATTAGACAAAACATTATGCCTGAAAAAACTCCCATGTCTTATTTGCTCTGATCTTTTTACCCTCAGTTGGAGGGGACATGGCCATGGATGTACGCCTGGGTGGAGGTCAGCTGGTCTCAGAGGAGCTGATGACCCTCGGTGAGAGCCTATCCCAGTCCAGCGACCCTTCCCTCAAACTCTTCCAATGCGCTGTGTGCAACCGTTTCACAACCGACAACCTGGACGTGCTGGGTCTGCACATGAGCGCCGAGCGTTCGCTCCCAGAAGAGGAGTGGAGAGCCGGGGTGGGCGACTCGCACCAGTGTAAGCTGTGCCACTACACCACGCAACTCAAGGCCAACTTCCAACTGCACTGCAAGACTGATAAGCACGTGCAGAAGTACCAGCTGGTGGCGCACATCAAGGAGGGCGGCAAGGGCAACGAGTGGCGCCTCAAATGCGTGGCCATCGGCAATCCCGTACATCTCAAATGCAACGCCTGCGACTACTACACAAACAGCCTGGAGAAGCTGAGGATGCACACGGTAAACTCTCGTCACGAGGCCAGTCTCAAGTTGTACAAGGTGAGTCGAGTGTATCTAAATGTGTCCTAACCAAGCTTTTCCAGCAAGTCATTTTATTTTTTGTCTTTGGTGGTGCTTTTTTTTCCAATAGCTGGTCCAAAAATGGAGACCGTGATGGACGTAAAGGAATTATCTGGTATATAAATCATGCAGTTTTCTTGTATCGTTCAGGTTAGGGCACCGCGTTATTATATCCTCACAGAGTCTTCTGTATGACTGAATCGACCAGTGCTTTACGTCTGTACCGCGACTATGAGCGATGGGCTGGTGCAGTATATTAAGGCCTAATGTGCATGCAGCGCAGAAGGGAGAACAGGGGCACTTAGAGGGAGGGAGGAACACCTGGGTCAGCAGGGTGGGGAGAAGGGCAGCTGATGAAATTGCTGGAAGAGAGGATGAAGAAGTGTGAAGAGACAGAGGTTTGGTGCTAATACCGTTCGGAGTGGGAAGGGCAGAATCGCTCTCGACAGCCGTATTGATTTTCGCCGGACTTGGAGCTTCACCTTCCACTCTAATCATTCCATAATAGCCAATGGATGAACACTCTTTGAACAAATGGCCATAAATCTAACAGGCCTGATTCCATTTAGGCACCTATCCTGTGTGTCTGCGAGCCCGGCTCGGGCTGTGTTTAACCTAGACGGGCCCAACTTCACACAAGGACTTCTTCCTTTTAAATATCTGTTTCTCGTGCTCATTCGGTCCCATGTTTAATGAGACCGGTTACTTGAGCGGTCCATTTTTTTTATGTTAGGTAGTAATTAGGGAGCATATTTTAATTTTGTAATACAGTCAATTTCGGTAATATTATATTTAACAAGAAGAAACACAGTTTGAGAGGTTTTTGGCTGCTGGTTAATGTCACTTGGCCAAGGTTTTGTCCGCTGAAAAGTTGAATCGGAGGAAATGGAATTGCATTTCGAAGAAAGGTTACGAAGACAAACTTTTTTATTTGGAATAATGGCCACTGATGAATTGTAAACAATAAGACCAGAATTGGGTATTCATGTTAAAGTAAATAGATGTCCCAGCTTCCTACTCACCATCTATACATAAACACTTTTTTTTACCGCTTAATGTCCTTTTCTGTACAGGAACGTTCAACTTTTCGAAGGATGAAAAACTGTAGATTAATCACAGTAGACATCTTTGCTAAAATAGAGCAACTTAGAATAACATCCAAAGCTCTGTTAGTGCCATGAAGGATTAACTTTTTAAAGGGATAGTTCACCCAAAAATGAACTTTTTGTCATCATTTACTCACCCTTTTGTTATTTAAAACCTGTATGAATTTTTCCCTCAGAACACAACAGAAGATAATTTGAAGAATGTTGGGAACTTAACCGCAGCGGTACCCATTGACTTGCATTGATTTTGTGTCGATACGACATGTCAATGGGTACAGCTGTTGTTCGGTTACAAAAACATTCTTCAAAACAACTTCTTTGAGTTTTGCAGGAGATAGTAAGTTATACAGGTTGAAAAGAGGGTGAGTACTTGATGACAGAATTTTTATTCTCAGGTGAACTGTCCCTTTAAAAGTCCTTTCATTGCAAGAATTCAGTTTGAACTCTTCACACCTAGAGACCGTCTAGGCAGTCATAACTTTACAGATCTTGGTTGGCTGTTTTCTCCAGGAACCAGATTGTAATGTCATTTGGGAGGACAAAAAATCAGCATGAGATGCCATTGCCCGCCACAATCAAGCCGAGACTTGAATCAAGCGTATTTACAAATACCACAATGATTCAAACATGTAACACAAGACTCTTGACGTGCCTGGCTTGACCTGCGGAGGCAGTGCTGTTGGCAGAGCTTTGGGTCCCGGGGAACAGAGCTGAATTTTAGGATCAGTGGCAAGGTGACATCTTAGGTAGACATTAAGAACATTTTATTGTTCCGTATGGAGCTTCTTTACATGGAAATGTAAGTATGCACCACATACTGAGTTTAATAAAGTGAACCATTGGCAGGGGAATGTTTAAGAAGCGTTATATTTCGTCCCTTTTAGGAAAGAGAGCCAGCTGAGAAGAGACTAGTCCGCCTAACAGCGAATGTTCAATACTCTGTGGCAGATTAGAAATGTTCGACACATCCGAGCATGATAATTAAGCTTTAAGCTGCTTAAAATGGTTCCTCGGCTCTAAAAGCCCCACAGATCCGAGAAGACAGGAAGAGAGCGTAGAGTTGACTGACTTGACATCGGTATCGGTCTTGTAAGCATCAGCGGCGACGGCCTACACGCAAACGAAGACATTCACGGCTTGAGTTATAGCTGTATTTCATGACATGCAAATGTGATTACAGGGCGATACGCGCATGCTGGTGCTGAGGTCTAGTTTTTAAGCGTGCAATGCCACAGGCTTCACTTTGCAGGGAATTTATAGCTCCGATAGACAAACTGACTGCCCGACACCAACAAGAGTCATTTGCCAACTTGGCTGTACAAGTGGTTAAACGGAGAAGGAAAAACGTGGCGTTTATCCCTCCCAATTGAAATCTGATGCGAAATGCGAAATGTTGGACCTCCTGCCGGGAGAAAATAAATCAAGTCGGCATAAACAGGCCGTAAGATGTGGTAGATCCTCAGGACACTTTGCCCGAATCAAACTGGTTTGCATTAAACAGGCCCTTTGTGTGCACAGCCCCGTAAATTGGAGCCTGTAATTACTGGAATTAAAAAGGAAGGTTTAAAACTATGGCTAAGCTGGATGGGATAATTTGAGAGTCTGTGGTATGCGGCACATATTAGGGCTTTCTAAAAATACACCTTCCCCCACCACCCCACGGATTGGAATGTTCCGAAGCCACTGGAAAGCTTGAGAGAATCGCCCTGACCGCACGGACCACTGCACAGCGGGGGTGACGCTTCCCGAATCTGCTATCTAGGGTGCAGGGTTGAATCCGTCTCGGGTTTTAGACACACCCGTTACACTTTCTGGTGAACTTTTACCTTCTGTTGCTCTCTTAGATTTCCCGCCCGCTTTGTAGTGTCAGGAATGATGTCATGACGGTCACCCGTAAGAACTTGCAGATGGAGAATACAATAGAACCAGGTTTAGAGTTCAAGTTGGTTGTTTGTGGAGGCTGCGATGTGTCAAATCAAAGAAAGCGCTCACTTTTAAATGTTCTCTATAGTGCACAGGCTATCAGTCCAAGGTTTGCCAACGAAAAAAAAAGTTTTGTCTCTCAAATTTTCACGATTAGGTTAATTTCGATGGATAAAATCAAATCTCAGCCGTTTTTTCTTGTTTAGTACTTGTTTAAGAGTTAAAGGGATACTTCACCCAAAAATTTTAATTCTGTCAACGTTTACTTACCTTCGAGTGGTTCCAAATATTTATAATTATTTGTTCTGATGAACACAGAGAAAGATATTTGGAAGAAAGGTTATAAACCAGACCATTTTGCTCACCATTGACTACCATAGTAGGACAAAATTCTTTATAATTGTTTTGTTCTGTTGAGCACAGAAGAAGAGATTTTGAAGAATGTTTGACAGCAAACCGTTCTGGGGCACTTTTGACTACCCTTGTATTTTTTTCCTACTATGGTAGTCAATGGGGGCAACATCTGTATGTTCATGAGCATTCTTCCAAATATCTTTCTCTGTGTTCATCAGAACAAAGAAATGTAAACATATCTGGAACAACTAGAAGGTGAGTAAATGTTGACAGAATTATCATTTTTGGGTGATGTATCCCTTTAAATTGGTGGTCTATTTGTATTAATCGTGAATCAGTCCCTACTCAAAAAGTAACTTTACATCTCCCGTACGTTCACTTGATATTCACGTCTAGAATTGTTGTTTGTGCTGAGTAAGCACGTCTCAGACGCTTGAACGCACTTTTGCCAGCTCGGAGTCCGAGACTGGGTTCTCGGCTCTAGACAGGATGGAGTGAGCAGAGCTTCCAGGCAGGCCTTTCAAGAGAAGAGGAGGAGTATCGGGCTGGCTACCTTCCTTGTCTCAGGGGCCGGTACGATCTGGGGTAATTGAGATTGATTGGATGTTATTTTTCCTCTTGCAAATGTAGTCCATTAGCTTGGCACATGCATAATCAGTTTAGAGCACAGTTAACTGAATGTAATCATGTTCTACGGTGTCTGCTCGCACAAAATCCACTCCAGATGCCGCATGGCCGTGGAAAGAGAGGAAGAAAGTGCCGTCACTATCACATGGGGAATCTTTACCCAAGAAAGGCCTCACAACACCCCCCCCGCAGAACCACCTCCACCGCCAGCGTGTTGGTCTCGCTCCATTAAACGCACAAACTATACAAACTGTGTGCTGTGCACATTTACACACTCCCCGTAGGCGCGCGTACACGCTCTCATTTGTTCACTGCCCAAACTCTTGCAAACAGAACCCTGGATCGCATCTAGATGTGTCTCAGCTATGCTAACAGCGATTTGACCGTGCTCCAAGTGCGGCCGTGATCCAGCGCAAAGCGTCTGGATTTTGGATGCTCTCAACGTATTTTTCCCTCCAGTGCAATACAACCGGATCAGCCGGGGCGTGAGGAATGAAAATGTCTACACTCTGGAGAAAACGAAGCAAAAACACGCTAAAACAAAACGGACAGTAATGCGAAAATGGGGGATTAGCCGTAGCGGCTACCCTGAAAGCGCGTATCTCGATCGCGCTGACCCCTTCCGTTAATAATTAAGATTTTTGGATCTAGATTTATCTTCATCAGAAGCCACAACATTTTCACGAATAGGCCAGGATTGCCCGGGCTCCAGCAGGATTGCGTTTAGTTTTTTATTATCACATAAAAGTGCAGAGTAATTTCGAGTTAAAGTCACAAGGGAGCGTTTTACCACTATTGGTACAGCCCGTGGTTATATCTTTCATCTGTGGACAGTGAAGCTCAACCTCTATGCCAGAGAGAACGGCACACCCAAACTCTACAAGTCCCTCCAGACTTGTGTTAGAGAGAGGATTGAAGGATGATTGGAGGGAGAGAGAGAGAGAGAGAGAGAGAGAGAAGCGCTCATTTAGATGGAGATACTCTGCTAATTATCATGGCTGGCCTGTGATTGTTCGGTAATAGTGCTCAGTGGGGAAAAAAGGTTTGCTGCTGTTCCAGGAAGAGCTGAGCTTTGATTTACCGGTAGTACCGCGCTAATAAAGCGCCCATTCCATATCCACAGAGCTGTTACTGAGACATCCTGCCTCTCTCTCGGTCAAAGACATAATCCATATCACCTACAGGAGCCGAACAACAGGTTGCATTTGAGACTTGCACTCAGAGAGTTTACAAAAATACAGATGTATATGTGGAACGCAAACGGAGACGTTTAGGCAGAATATTAGTGACCGACAGACTCGGTCACCATTCACTTTCATTGTAAAATAAAACATGAAATGAAAGTGAATGGTGACCGAGGTGGTCGATGTCTAACATTATTCCATCTATGAAAGGGGGAAAAATTGATCTTATTTGTATTCAAAAACATTTGAATTCTCAAGATTTGTATCCCAGAGTTGCCCTCTTGCCCAGCTTATAGGGTGCCGAACAGATGCTCCCCTTTGAGAGGAGGGGCGGATTATTTGCTCCCTGAAGATAAGTAGAGTTTTGCCGGGAGAGCGGTCTGTCAATAGGGGAGGGGCTTGTTGCAAAGAGGGTGGGATTAAAGCCGTGTCTGGAGGTCTGCAGGAATTTCACAACTCATTCAGCCCCCACCTCAGAAAGGCCAGACGCAGACCTATCGTCCAGCTGCTGCTGGCGGTTACGCGCATCTGACCCTCTTTTAAGTTTATTTATGTGTGTGTGTTCAATGGAGGGACCAGCAGCCGTCCAGAAACACATGGTAGGCCAAACTTAGCTTTCATATGCTTTCCTGTATTACTGAAGAACGTTGAGCGAGAGGGAGCGTGCGTCTTTGTCCAGAGGCCGAGGAGCAGATATTATTGTGTTGTAATGGTTGTTTGTTTTGATTTCTCCCCCCTCTCTCTTTTTGGGCAGCATGACAAGAGCAAGTAAGCAATGCTCCTTCCACTGCTGAAGGAAGCTGTTGATCCCATTATCTGCTGCCTGATCAGCACAAACAGGGGATTGGAGACCGGAGAGGGACTGGGGTGTACACAGGGATCAGAGAGTGTGTTACGCCACTGTAGGAAGGAGAGAGCGAGTAGTAGTTTTTGAAGAACGTGTTTTGAGGGCGGGTCAATGACGGATGGGGATGTCCAACGAAATCAAGATATAGTTTTATGAACTATTCCATCACATAACTATTTGATTTACGCTGGTTTCTTTTAATAAAAAACCTTAAACATTTTCAGCAAATGCTTGATGACTTAAAATACCGGGTGAGAAGAATATATACTTTTTCACCCTGACATGTTATTGCATCTTAATTTTTATAGAGCCAGTATATTTTATTGACATTGACGAAGCGTCATATTGGTCAATTATCATTCTCCTTTTTCATGTAACATTGACATTTCTTTCTGCATTACTTAAGCAATCATTTTTTCGTATTAATATTTAAAATATTTTGATTTTACAATTTCTTTTTTAGATGTATTCTTAGGAATTTGCAATCACTATTAAGATTTTCTTTTCAAAAATGTTCAATTCGTTTTGAAGAGACCTTTATCCATTATCATTTCTGGACTCTTGTACAACCATGACATTTTTGTCCCACTTCATGCCCCTCAAATACCAAAATGAACTTCTAAAATTTTAAACTATTTTAATAACGGAAGATGTGTATTCAAGTCATTTTATGTTATATAGGATTAGACATTTTAATGCGTTTTTGGTCAATTAAAATAACCGGACCAAAAAAATCTGCATCATGTCATTGACCCAAGCGTAAGCTACAATATTCGAAACAAACCCAGGACTAAAACCCCAGACTGTATTCCTGACCATATATCTGTCTGACTCATACGGTCTGCCTGTTTCCAGCCTCAGTGTCTCGCTCTTTCCTCTCGCTTGGTTTTCTCTATTCTTTGTCATCTAAAAATGAATAAACAAGGCTAATACGCATCATGCAAAAAACAAACCAGCAAGGGTCAGGGGCTGGTGGGTGGTCCCTCTCCGTTCCTGTGTTCCTAAGGTTAAATAACTTTAATCCGACCAGCCTGGAAAAATAAACATTTCTTCAGTCAAGTCTTATTTTTCCTTTTTCCCTGCTTTGTCTCTCGTTCTTTTCATCGTTGTATCCTCTACCTTACTGTCATTCCTTATAAAGGATAACCACTGGAAGTCACTATAAAGATGGCAAACAAAAATCGCGTTTTACGCATTCACGGTGACTAGTTAAAGTTGCCATAGAATCTATCTAAAGCCCAGTTACGTTGCAGAGCATTAAACACTGTACGCAGGACTGACCTGACTTCTTTTTTATTCACTTATTTGACATTTAGTAGATGCTTTGAAGCGATTTAAAAGTTCACTTACTGCAGGCACATTCCCTCGGGGGTTAAGTGGCTCGCTCAAGGGCACGGTGTTGATAGGTCTCTGCAGCGCTAGCGTTCATGAATTACACCCCCGGGTTTGAACCTCTGACTTTTACGTTCCCCATTCCCAGCCCTTATTTTAAGCAACTTTCTCTTTTTACGCTGTGCCTTAATGTTTTATCAGAGTTGTGCCAGCCTCAGTCTTGTAAAAGATATTAGCGTTGTATCGTTTATATTGCGATCACTGCCAACACACCTCAGTCCCTCTTCCTCCTCTCGTCTGGCACAGAGAAGAAAGTGTTTGTTTGCCCAATCCTTAAAATGACCTTATTTTCGAACCTAATTTGATCTGCTTGTTGTAAAGTTTTCTTGGTCATTTACATGCATTTGTCAGTCAAATGAGAGTCAAATTTCTTAGGTCCCAGAGCAGTAAGCGTCGGGCCTTTTTAATATAAATTGTCCTGACAACAGTAGAAAGTAATGAGTCCGATTTGGCCTGTTAATAAGACAGAGGATTGTGTTGTTTAGAGCTTGTTTTATTGTGTAGTACATTTGTGAACCTGGACGGCAAAAACAGAAAATCTGGAATCAAAATATTGAGAAAATTGTCTTTAAAGTTGTGCATCAGAGGGGCTGTAGCAGGCCGTTGCTAGGAAGAAACAGGTTTGTTTTAATGCTCTCTATTGACCTACCGCTGTAATGACAATGTGGAGAGTAGATGAAGCCTAAATCTGAAGTTCTGAACTTTACATAGATGCCAAACTTGAGTGGATAATTCTAGCGGGAGTAAAGTTTGGAGATGTTTTTCAAGCAATTTTCATTTATGATTTTGCTTCATCCGCTCACCAAAATAATGTTTTGATATATCTATCAATGTATTGTTGGGCATCGCTACAAATTAAGAGTTTGCTTCCAAAATGAGAACCATGTTTTTTATTGTGCATTCCAAGTAATATCAATCAAATTGCATGAAAACATGATTTTTGAAATTGTTTTAAAACAGAGTTTTTTTTTTCCAACTCTTCAAAAATTCTCGTGCTACTTAAGACTGGTTTGTGGCCCAGGGTCACATTTGTTGTGATGTTTCTTATAAAGTTTAAGATATAAAAAAGTTTTGTCACAATTAATTTCCTTTTGAAGATAAATATTTGAGGTCATTTGAGAATGTTGTGAGATGAGAGAACGGTGCGTTCTGTTTCTCAATAGAAAAGTCTGTTCGCTCTCCATCTCAGAGAAACGATTGAGATATTAAAGACATCCTATTTGTCATGTTTCTTTGCTGTGGACGAGAGTGCAGGAGAGAAAGACGGTGGGTGGGAAAGAGAGCAACAGACAGACTCACTGGTTCACCAGCATCAATACATCAGTGACTTAGCAACCAGATTAATGGTTTGTAAGTGGCCCAGGCCACAAGGCTGCTCTCGGTGCTTAGTGGCAGGCGGAGGGCTGGAAAACACACTGTGTTTAGCTTTGGGCTGCTGAAGAGAGTCTTGGGACGAATAAATCCACGCATGAAATGAGGCTTTGGACCTCACCGTTTTTCACTCAGCCCTCATCACAGACGATATCTCTGTCTTCTGAGTCCACAAAGTAACAAAGTTCTATTGAAAGGAGTGATTCTGTCTAATGCTTTTCACTCCACGGAAGAGAATGCAGAGAGTGTTAGTTAATAGTTTAGGTTTTGAATGCAGTTCTCGACAGGGTCAGATCAGGCTGTAGGCTCGATTCTCTTTCTCTACCGGTGTAAAAAGTTGAGATGGGAGGGATGGACATTCATCGAAGCGTCTTATGCATGGGCTAATTGCCGTGCACCAGAGTACAAGGTTCGGTCTGGGAGCTGTAAATTTCTGGGTGTTATGGGGGCAATGTTTTCACCAGATGCTGACTACAGTTTTTCATCCCTCTGTAATTAAGCAGTTCAGCTCAAGGTGTCATATGGTTTTTATTGGAGCGCCTCTGGAAAAAATCATTTCACACCTTGTTTTCTCATCATGTGCTTTTATGCATGTAAAAGGGGGGAACCATGAGAAACTGAGGGGAAATGAAGGATTACGACTCTATAGTAATATATAGAGAGATGAGGGTTCGTCATTAAGTGGCGTTTCAATTACACTTTATCTGCTAGTTTTCTTTCTCTCTCTTTCAATTTAAGTGAGCTTTACTGGCCTGACGGAATTTTAGATTTGTATTGCCAAAGCATTTGCAGCTGGTCTGCATACAAATATTGCAAATGGGTAGCAAATATACCATACATGTAATACTTTAATATATTTTATGCGATTAATCTTTATAATACAAAACAGCATAAGATAGGGCTGTCAGACGATTTATAGCATCCGGAATAAAAGTTTGGGCAACACTTCAGTAGGGGGCAATCCTCACTATTAACTAGTTGTTATCATCATTCCTATTTTTGGCATATTGGCTGTGTATTAGTATGCATATTAGTATGTGTTTATAAATGCACAATAAATATGTTCAGTACACAGATATATATTATGTAAAAACAAACTTTAATTGCGATTAATTATTTGACAGGGCAAGCATACGAGAGATTTGTCTTCATTTTTTTTTTCTGTACACCATATGAAACATTTAAACAGTTATTTGTCAACTCCCCAAATACTTATACTAACAAAGAAAAAAAATATTAGTAGTAAAATAAAGTCTGATGTATGTAGTGCAAAAAAAGTGAATAATATATGGAAATAAAGTACGATTTAAATATTTTTTCTCTTTGGCTCTCTCTTTCTTGCTCTTTTTTTCACTCTCTCTCCCTTATCAGACTGCTCGCTCTCTCGTTGCCTTCTCTCTCTCTCTCTCTCTCTCTCTCTCTCTCTCTCTCTCTCTCTCTCTCTCTCTCTCTCTCTCTCTCTCTCTCTTTCTTTCTCTCCACCACCTGTGTTCTACTTTACCCTTATTAAAGCGAATAGGAAGATGTTAGACGGAACCAAAGTGCATTTTCTCTTTTCTAACTCTTGCTGGCCATACGGGACACCTGAAGTATAAAGCGCACACCCCCACAGATATCAATAACAACTTCCTCTTGAGGAAGCCCCTCCCACTGATGAGGTAAATCCTTAGGTCAACCTCTCCAAGGTGCCTTTTATTTTACAAGCTGCAGCTGTTGAAAGAAAGGGAAACAGTTTTCTTCTGTTGTTAAGCGGTTTCACACATTTGTGTATCACGATGCATTTTTCATACAGCAGCGCTGATTTATGAAGTGGAGATTTTGGCGTTGTGGGTGCAGAGATGGAGCGCAGAGACAGCAGAGGAAGTCTTCAACACAGCCACCACATTCCTCCACCCACTCCCCACAGGATCTCGCTCCCCCTTCATCCTTCCATCCCCACAGCATCGCCACATTCAATCAACACCAGGCCCAAAATAAGGCCCACTGTCTGCCGCAGACTTGGATGGTCCGTTTGAATGTGTTATCTCTGTCACTGCGAAGGAATGTCCACAATTTATAACTAGTTTGGTTGGAATGGTCTTGTTCGGCTAATTTGAACCAGAATGATGTCGTCGCTACTGAATAAAGCAAGTCTCGCCACCAGAGAAGATTACTGGATTTTGGTATGCAAATGATTGTTATTAAATTAAGCAAAGAGAAGAGAGGGAGTGCCATATTAATGAGATATATGAAGCAGGCTTTATTAAATATTTGTTGAGGTTGCACAGGGAGAAATGCATGTGTGTTTTAATTCAGCAGCGGCTGTTCCCAGCGGGTCTCTGTATATACATACACGCAGAGCGTTTGTTCTGTATTTAGTCGGAGATGATGATTTTTTGAACAGCATCTGCTTCAGAGTTGTGCGATCCTTTGCTCTTGGGTGACCCACATCCTTTTTAATAAATTATTCTTGTTACCCACGTCTCTGTATACTTTAATAGGCATCACCCTAAAAACATTATGAATAGGAACCCCTCCTCCCCCTGTTCTTTCCTTTTTCTGTAAATTCTGTCTGACTGAGATGTAGCGTGGCCTCTGTAATTCCAGTCTGCCTATTTCGTTTCGTTTTACGGCTTGAGGGATGTTTGAACTTTTGCAATGATGAGATGTAGAAATTGCTGCGGTTTATCAGGTGAATTAAGGGGTCGGCTGAAGTGTAAAGGACTGAGATGAATTATTTGAAATTTTTGATACCATTTTAGAGGAATGGTTTGAGAATGAAAAGGAATGAAAATGAAAATGAATGAAAATCATTCAGTTTTTGGCCGTTATAGCGGATTTCATTTTTATTTGAAGGACTGAGTTAGGGACAGGCCTTTACATCACCAGGCGAGCAGATGATAATATCCTGGGCTATTGTGTTTAAACTTGCAAAAGGTTGAACTGCATTCTTTCTTTTTAAACAGATGTCTAGTGGGTCCTTTTAGTTTCGTTTCTTTGTCCTGGCAGAGAGGAATTCCCTGTATTCAGCTTAACTTTTAAATGATTTAAGATGATAAAGTCAACTCTAAAAAGTCTGGGCTTTGTATACAAAAATCAAACGGCATCTGCCATCTTTGATCAGAGGCAACAGCCGTCAGAGTGAGGTTACGAAGGCAGAACAGGAAAAGCCATTAACTGCCAATCACGGCATCGATCGACAAGCCGGCCACCACTACCATCACCGCTGCCTCCCTTTACTCACTCGCACAGTTTCGTACATGCCGGCACACACAAAAGGCTCCTGTTTACTTGTTCTGATCAGGCTTAGCAAATGAATTCAGGATTTGTTTGTTTGCTTGCAGTACTTTTTGTAACGTTCATTTATTTGTAACGAACATTCTTTGCTGAAATTGAAAACATTTCTCATAGAAACAGCTTTACATCTAGAGACCCTGCAGACTGCATCCTCTGAAGTGCAGTTTTTTGGGGATCCCGACATCAGATACAATGGGAAAACTAATAGAGAGGTGAAGGACAAAGAAAAAAGATGAAGGGAGGGTCTTTAGGAGAATATTTACCTACTTGCCATCTTAATAGAGATGCTGTATATCAGAGGGTGATCAGGAGCAGAGGTCAGGACTGTGGGGAGCAATTAAAACCCGCGCATCTGCCGGAGCCGTGCCGTCCCATCTTGTGCACCGCAGGCGGAAAGGAATAGGTGTGCAGGGTGCATGCCGTACTTTAAAAAAATAATCTTTACTAGAGAAAAATCTGAGCTGGAGCGGTGGGCATGAAACCTTCCCCACCTGTAGACCTGTGAGCTTTTTAAATCTGCTATATCTCTTAGATATTCAGAGTCCCTCTGCCCTCCCCTGGCTGGAGGGTCTTTACATGACCAGCCCATTAAAGCCGGACAGCGCAGTCATGATAGATGTGGTCCGGGGTCGGCTCTCTCTCACCCCGCCGCTGTGGTGTCCGCGTGAGCCAGGGGAGGAAGAGCAGAGCGTTGGATGGGGGCGGTAAGGACGAATAGAAAACCGCAGATATAAACCAGACCAGCCATTTTCTCCTATCCAGCTCATAAATATTTGCGTGGCTGATTTATAAACAAGCCACGCTAAGACGAGATCAAAGTTAACCGTATCGGTTATAGAAAAGCCTGGCTTCTCGCAACGTGCCTCGCACACCATGCTTATACCTATTTGAGCTCTAGGCCATACATCAACAGTCGTATTGGCAAGGTTTCAGACCGGCCCCGCTCACGCTGAAAGGCTAATGGTGCCCCCGCTGAGGCAGTAAGGGGCTCCGGCCACAGCGGCAGAGACACATGGATTAGTTCAATACTGGGTCGTTGTGCTAATGAAACTGCGTAGCCATGTTGAGCAACCCAGCTTGAGTGGCAGAATACAGGTGTTGTTCAGGTTTCAAAGTATGCTGGCATGTTATGTATGTTTCGTAGTGTAGAAGCCAAGAAAAGGACGGCGGACAGCTGCACGGGCTTCTCAAGCCAGCCAGCCGGGCGACCTACACAAAGGCCAAGGTGGGGGTGGGGGGTTAAGGGTCACAACTAGCGTGGGACCGCTAATACCGGTCCACATGGCAGAGCCACGGCATACAAACATATGCTCGAGCAGACGCGCGCATGCGTGTGCCGCCGCGGCGTCCATTCTCACATTAATAAAAGCTGGCAGATGCGGGCGGCTTGTGGAGGAAGGCTGTTTTTTGACCCCTGTAGGAGGGTGGGCGAACTTAGTAATGGTAGAGAAAGGGAACGTTTTCTGTGGAGATCTTCCCTTTTGTCCTAAAAATAGCTGAATAAACAGGGAATCCATCACTGGGACAGGGTGTGCCCCGGGTGCGAGTGCAGAGAGAGCTGCTGCTAAACAGCCTGTCTGGAGACATCTGCCCGAGCCGAATGTAAGAACGGGGTGATGGACGCTGGATGTCCAAACGCGCGACCCCTTTGTGTGTATATTCAAGTTTTCTCGTCAGTTTTATTAGGATGACTTTGGGCTTGTTTTTACTCCGGCTTTGTGTCGGGGAACAATAGGTTTCACTCATCTGACATGTTTGCTTTAGCCACAGCAACATTTTGACAAATTATCCATATCCTCGAAAAACTGGTTTATAAAACCTGTTTTTTATAACGCCTAAGCTAGAGGATATGCGGTATGTGTTTTTATTTGCGTTCAGTGCCATTAGAAACAGATTCTGTTTGGCCTGGTCAGCGGTTGAGCTCAGGGAGAGTTTGTTATGTGCCTGCCGCATCACAGAGCATCAGCGGGCGGCGCGGCCTTGGTCTGGGAAGGGTTACTGAATTATTACTGATGCTTTGGGGGTAACTGTCCGACCGTGAGTCTGTGGAATATTAATCATTTATTTGATTGTCCGTATGTGCTGATTAATCCATTTGAGGGAGATCTTCAGGATTAACTACCCTATTATTCCCTTGTAAGAACAGATAAGAGATAAGGCTTTAAAATATCATGTACCATTTATCATGTATTTTTAGTCCTCAGCACATGAAGGCGGGCGAAATAAAAACTGAGGTGAGATTAGGCAGAACGGCAACAGAGCGAAAGTGGGGGAGGGATAAAGAGAGAGAACGATTCTTTAGATCCGACCAGGACGGATAACAGATTTAACTGCTGTATTTCACAAGAAGTGCGGTTAGAGGAGTGAGAACGGCTCATGTACTGGGCTTACATAACCACCAGAGAGACAGCCGTGCCGTTTGGAGAGAACAAGCCAGCGCGCGCGGTGAAATTAACAACAGGAAGTAGAAAACAATCGCGCTCTGCACCTGTAGCCACCTGACTAAACGGCAGCGAGAGGTGGGGGTGGCGGCCGTGAACCGCTGAACTTGGAACCTGTCATAGGTGAGTGAGTTGTACTTGCTTGTGGCTGTGCATGATCAAACAATGGCATAGTTCCTGGGCGCACCACCCATGTTCGAATCCGCCCTGTAAATTCTCTATCCGCTGGCTGCTTGATGTGTTATGTCATGTGGTAATGCCTTTGATTTCGACATACCTCCGTTTGTAAATACATGAGCCTTTTAAAGAGCTGTGGTTACTTTTACAAGCACGCCGCTCCCGGCGTTTTGGTGGAGCATCCAGGGGAGGGAGAAAGCGAGAGACACTGAGCCGGCGTAGAAACTGTATACGCTTCTCGTAGAGCTGTTGCCAAGTCTGCCTCCAGCCGCTCATTGCTTATGCAGTGCAAAGTGGAGTGACCCAGAACCTGAGCCGGAGAGAGGCTTCGCCGCACGGGCCCGGTTATGCACTTTCAAGCACTTTCTACCTTTTAACACTTTGCAAACTGAGCCGCTTGTCGCACTCGTGTCTGCAACACGAGACGGAGAGGGCGGCAAGTTAAAGAGATAGTTCATGTTTCCTTCCAATACTTTTTATCTACAATTTTGGAGATCTTCTGGAGATGCATTTAAAGTCAAATGACTTGCACGGTCAAACAACCTCAGTCACCACCATTCCCTTGTATTGTATAGAAATTTTTTATAAATACAAATGGCAGTACTCATTCACTTCTTTTGTATGGACACAAAACCAATGCATGTCAATGGAAACTGCCGCTGTTTTGTTGCCGACATTCTACAAAATATCTTCTTTTGCGTCCTGCAGAAGAAAGAAAGTCATACAGATTTGAAATGGCAGGAGGGCGAGTGAACGATGACAGAATTAGCATTTTCAGGTGAACTATCCCTTTAAAACTCTCTGTGCTCTTTACCAAAATTAAGATGACCTTGTAACCTCCTAATACCAAGCCAGCTCATCACTCTTAAGAACTTCTGCCACTTACTGTAAGTGGAAAACATTTCCTTATTTCCGCAAGTACCCAAACTGCAGTAGGTCAACCCGCTGCAAATCGCATAAAAGGGCACTCTTCCATAACGTTTAATACATTAAAATCACAAGTCGTCCTTTCGGCAGCCTAATGCGATCATATAACTAACCTGCTGTTTACATTAAGAGGGATGCAAAGCTGTGCCGTGCTGACGCAGTAGCGGCGTCCGAAATTAAAATCCTTTAAATGGGACCCGTCGCTGCAACCTTTGCAATGACACGGCTACTGATGGGGTTATTTTGGGACTCGCTCGTAGAGGTGCAGCATTTTTATATCCCAGCGACACTAAAGCAACGGAGCCGCCTCCAATTAGCCCGGCAACTTTTTTGATTTTTGTGATGATGCTCATATCTCAGCTGTAATTATGCCGGGCTTGGAATGATGAGGGCTTAGGTTATCGATCCAGTATTGATCGATCTGATCAATGAGCACTTTGTTTCTTTTTTATGGGAAGCGAAGTTGTATTTCTTTTTTACGGGGTAATGAGCCGGCTGATGTCGGATCCCATAAATTGCTGTGTGTTTTCAGCACCCATGTGGATTCTGCTTTGAGAGAGAAGAGGAGGATAGGGCGATTATGGGATGGACAGGTGAGCCTCTCCCAAAGAGCTCCACTTTTCAGCACCAGTGATCAGGTTCCTCTGGGTATAGGATGAAGGCCAGGGCTTAAATACGGCTCCTTTTAAATTCACGTGTTGCTGAAGGGCAAAACATACTGAATGCTGGGTGGGGGGAGAGCGTTGTTTATTCCTTAAATGGATCACTCACCCAAGACTATAAATCTGTATTTATTTATTCACCCTCGTGTTGGAGCACAATAGAAGATATTTTGAGAAATGTCTGAGGTCTTTCGTGTCCACCCAATGTAAGTCAATAGGGTCCGATGATGTTGGGTTACCATCTGTCTTTAAAACATAATCTTTCTGTCATACAGGTTTGGAATAACATAAGAGTTGAGTAACTGCTAAAAAACCTTTTCAGTGTGATGTTTTTTCGTTTGTGTGCAGTGGAGTAGACGCCACAGAATGTTTAGTTTCTCTCGATATGGAGCTATTGTTTAGATTAATAACACTACTTTAAAAGTTGATTCACAGGTATTATGCGATCTTGTACTTAACAGCTCTGTATTCCTGGCGCAGGATCTGCGCTTTATATATTTAAAGCACTTTATGTGCGTGCACTTGAAGTTAGTGGAAGTCTAATCGAGCTAAAGCAAACAGCTGAATGTATCTTTAGAAAGCGCGAGAGCCACTAGTAAATGGATAGGTGCTCAAAGTTTGTGTTAGCACTACATCGCCCTCAAACACTCAGGATGCTTATGTGCCATGCAAATGATCCCCCCAAAGTAACCACCCCCGCCCCGCCCCCGCTTACCATTTGCATATTAAGAAGGGGAGCGCTCTTCGGGCCTGTTGCGC
This sequence comes from Triplophysa dalaica, assembly GCF_015846415.1. Lineage (NCBI taxonomy): Eukaryota > Metazoa > Chordata > Actinopteri > Cypriniformes > Nemacheilidae > Triplophysa > Triplophysa dalaica. Next base: position 5,986,942 of record NC_079542.1, read on the forward strand.
CATTGTAGGCCCAACACGGCTAATAAAAGCCGGGCTCTTAAGCTGAGCTTAAATATTTACTCTGGCACAGGGCCAGGATCGGGCCCTCTCATTACGCCCGCTTCTGGGTGAAGGTGAAGCCGGGAAGATGAGAAGGGGGGCAGAGACTGGCAACTCAAACATTTCCTCATAAGAGACCGGTTCAAAACGCACCGCGCCGCTGACTCCGGACTGCCCTTTGTGAATTTTCGAGAAGGAGAACAAGGAAGAGGGGTGCAGTCTTACCGCCTTATTGCTTAGCCTGGAGCATCAACCAATTATGTGGTAATGAAATATTCACGCAGACTAACAAGGAACGCTGGAGGTGAAAGCCGGATAATTCAAGCCTGGGGAGGTAATACTGTCGGGCCTTTCTTCTGTTCATATTATTACTTTTTGAGAATGAGGAATTGTTTCTTTGTAGTATTCGCTAACTTGGGCTATTGGAGTGTGTTTGTGCAGTTAGTATTAACTTTTGCCTATGTGCATATGTTGTTCCAATCATCCTTCAGCATTCAATGGCTTCTTTGCAGCAGCTCGTATCTGTTCTGTATGTTAAAGTTGATGTGTTTTTCTTGGACGTGTTTTGTTTGATGTTTGTTTGCAGTTTGATAAATAATTGAATTGGACTTGTATCTTCATATATATAGACTACGCAGTTATCTTACATTGGCTTCTATCTGGCATCGACCCATAACTGCATGATGCTGTTTCCATCCTTATGCATCTGAATTTGTTGTATTGCAGGTATGTCTCGCTCCTGACGGATCACCAAACCAAGTCATGTGTTTTCTGCTAATATAGGACATCATTGAACGCTTTAAGTACCTCTGAATTTCTCTCGATTGATCGTGTCTGTCTCCTGTCTGCATGCCCCGAGACATACGCGGAATTCTTCCACTCTGCGTCCTAATAATTAGTAACGCGGTCTCTTACCGAAATCCATGGGTTGTTTTGGGAAGCGTGGAGGAGGACCCGTGCAGGTCCCAAACCGTCCTCCTAAATTTCCAGATGGCACTGGGCCGCCGCAGATGTCTGGGGACAGTTGGAACAGCTGTGTGTGATGCCCCCGTAGCTCCACACAGCTGTCGCCTCCTGCAGGCGGAGTTATTGTACTACGGGCGGGATGCGGCTTGGCGCTATGGGGCCTGCATTCATAAAAACAACAGGAGGCTAAGCTGTTAATTAGCTCTTCACGGTGGAAAGCGACGTCTAGCGATTAATATAGTTTTGCACATCTTGTTTCCTTTGATCCAACCCTAGATTAAACACGTTTTTCTGCTTGATCTTTGAGTCACGCATCATAAGGAGTGGCTCAGCTCACTGTAAATAGTTTATTATGTGTATATTCTTGCTCGTATTAGTAAATGTCTCATGTGCAGGGCGGGAGCCGTCAGGCCCGTCGAGGCCCTGGCGGGCATCCGCACTACCTTCGGTTCTCACCGTTCGGAGTATCTATCTCCGCGGACGTCAACTCCCTTTCTCTCCCTTGCTCAGCCAGACCGATTCGCCCAATGAATTATGTGGACGCATTGATCAGCTGATTGAGAACTATTGTTCAAGAGAGCGGGGCATTAACGAAGGAAGGATTACCCCGCGCTTGTTTCGCGGCGCCGTATGCAAGAGGGTATTATTTAAGCGCTTGTCACTACACCCTCCCTCTAACCGCTATTGCTTTTTACTCAAAGACACAAAGAAATGTACACAAACGAGCGGACGCATAATCAACACGAGCCAAATGACTGCAGGCATTGATTGCCTTCCTTCTACAATTATGTTCCTATTGTTTACTTTCTAGCTGCTTATTTATTCCAAAGGAATTCAATAATTATTGCTTTATTTAGTGTTAAAGAGCACTGGAGTGGTATAAGCTGCTGGGGAGGATTGTTTGGAGGCCCCCCTCCTCTGGCGTTGAGCTTTTGTTCTTCGGTATAGCACGCGCACCAAAATCCATCCAAACCGATCTGTGCTGATCTAAGATAGAGGGCTGAATATAAGACAGACCAGCTCATTTTTTAAGTATTTTATCAGTGTGAATTGTCAAGAAAACGTACAGGTGAAGCGGTGATGTGAACTGGTAGGGACCTAAAGTATAGGAATGATAAATCATGTCCAAAGTTGCGATCCATAACTTTTTTTATACAGATATGGCGATATGCAGGCTTAAGTTACTTTGTGTACTCTTAACGTGGATTGAAGTCAAATGATGTCAAACTGAACTTGAACTGAATTGCTCACTATTTATAATATTTTTATATAGCTCATTATTAGCTCGAATCAAGGTAAGGTTCAGAGACTTTTTTCACGCACTTGTTTAATAAACTCGTCCATTATATCTCCTGAGCTTTTTGGCATTTTTTTATATTACTGCTATACACTTGCAAGTTTATTTACAGCTAACAGTGCTGTCAGTATTTTGTCTTGCCAATATTCTGTGGAGAAGCATTAAAGAAAGTTTTCCATCGAACTTCGTAGACGGCACTTGACGGTAAATGTCTTTGAATTTAAGCGATGTAAGAGTAACAAAATGCCTTTAGAATAGAATAGAAAAGACAAGGGATTCTAGACACCCATCAGATGGATAGAGAGAGTCAGAGAGGTGCAGGAAGTGGTAGGTATGCAAGGGGAGGGTGCACATTGTTTGGGCATGTCGCTGCTCGCATTGGCTAATTTGAACCAGCCGCTGCACTTGGCATCCAGTGGAGCTTCTGTGGTCGCGGGTCTGTTACTCCTTGCACTACTGTTGCGAAGTGAGAAACAAGATAGAGGAATGAGGTTAAACAGAGGACCAACTCATTTACGGCTGCAGCTTACTTACTATTAGTATGCAGTGTATTTAAAGATAATGTTTACGTTTGAAGACACCCCCTGGTGTCCCCAAAAAGAGATTTTGTTATGGTTTGGTTAAGGTCTGGGGACAGTTTTGTCTCTAAACTGTTGCCAAGTTAACCCATCTAAAGGCACACACACAAAGAGTGAGATATTAGCGAGGGTGCAGCTTCCTGTCTCATATCTGCTTGGGACTTTCTGCCCATTAGGCAAATCCCTTTGTCTCTTCTCAGAGCAGTGATCTCATTGGCTATTATTTAACCAATGACATCATGATTCTAGTTACAAAGGTGTCAACACTTCATCGATGTGACGGATGACCGAATCTAGTTTAGCCCGCTGCCCTTAAGGCACCGTCTTGACCCTACGGTGTTATGATATCAATGGATAGGTAGTCAGTCTGTTTTTTTGGAACGTTTTTGACCTAGAAGGCTGTGCTTCAGTCCAGTTTTTGATACAGACCTATCATTACCATGTCTCTGGGGGAAACAATCGTTGAGTTTCTGTGTGTGTGGAAAGCACCAGGCCTTGCCATTAAGTGCCGAGAATCATTGGGATAATTACAAAGCAATACACATTCAGACACTCTCCGGCTCGCTCGCAGTGGGAATTCGTTAGCTCTGGGAGAAATTGATAGCTATTTAGCCACTGGATAGTCATCTGTTTTAATGCATTAGTTTTGTATTAAGAGCACTGCCAAATTTAATAGCAGAAATAGGGGTTGGAGCAAGATGGGGGATGTGTGTGTGGCCCGGACGTGTACGGGTTTAGCCCGATATGTACTTTATGTACTTGTGCGGTTGGCTTACACGTTGTATGCCGTACATCAGAACTGAAGTTTGTTTATGCAGAAAAGCAAGACTGTTAGCATTATCTCAGATTGTCTCTACAGTTTAATTAGATGTGGTGTTATTTAAGGGATAGTTCACCCATAAATGAAAATTCTGTCCATTCCATTTACTCACCCTCTTGTCATTTCAAACCTGTGTGACTTTTTACTTCACAAAAGATATTTTGAACAATGTCGGTAACCGAACAACGCCGGTAGCCATTAACTTGTTTTGTACACAAAACCAATGCCAAGTCGATGGCTGCCTACATTGTTCGGTTACTAACATTCTTTGAAATATGTTTTGTTGTGTTCTGCAAAAGAACGTCATATATATTTGAAATGACAAGAGGGTGAGTAAATGACAGAATTTCCATTATTGGGTGAACTATCGCATGAACACTTGATTAACCAGCACAATTGTCCTCAAAGCTTCAATCCAGACCCTTTGCCTCTCCATTTTTAACTCCGTTTGAAACAAAAGGAAAGGTCGAATTACAGATTTATTTTTGCACGTGTTGAGGTCAAATTTGTCACAAAGAAAAGCAAATCCAAACCTGAAAGCTCAAATTATAAAGCTTTATTGTAAGCTTTACTGTTGTGAAAATGAGAATACAGTTTATTTTACATATTGTACTTGCTTAAAAACCCTTCTTTTACATTGTTACCCAAAAAGTTTTGAAAACAGCTTTAAAATGACTTGTAGACTAAAAGCGTTTGAGTTCATGTACTTGTGTAGAGAATGCTTTGGGACTTGGAGCAGTTTCCCATAATTCTTCTGTGGGTTTGTTACGTTGGAGGTTTTAACATAGCGTGCTGAGTGCAGTCGGCCTTATATTCAACTCTCTGGTAGTTAAAGTGCTGAGGGTGTGAAAGGTGTGTGTTTTTACAGCCCACTCGAGTGGATGCTTCTGTAGATGCATGCACAGGGGCAGGTAGGTGTTGAAAGCGATAGCTGTGCGTGATGGGGCACAAAGCAGGTAGAGACGTAGCGTCGAGTTGCAGCTGGGGCCACGAGGCCCTTGCTTTTCCTCACCTACACGAGCACAGAAGACTGATTCATCCTTCGCTTACAGAAGAGGTATCAAAACTTCTGTCCGGTAAAGATGGGGCACACTTGCCGCACGCACACTTCCACCTCCCTCTTGCCCACTGAGGTTTCTCTCCCACAGCTCATGTGCGCTCTTGTACGTCTGTCATTAACTTTCAGCCAATTAAATACATTTTGAGTGGTAATGTAAGCCACGCTGACTCCTTCTCTGGCTTCAGGGGCCCGAACGCGGTGTTGGGGGGCCCACGCGGAGGAGAGACTTCTCAACAGCACCCCGGCCGCCCCCCCCCCCTTCTCGGCAAACATGACTTTTTCATTACGCTGCCGAATTCCAGCGCTTCAGTTGGAGGTGATTTATTAGCATGGAGCTTCATCTCAGGATCATAAGAAACAGACACGCCGCACACGGCCATGCTGGCGTGCGTTATTGTGTTTCACGTTCAAACCCGGGGGTGCGTGCGAGTTTGGTGGGAGATGAGGTGTAGATGGCATCTCAAGGGGTCTCGTGTACATGATTTCCGATTGAAGCATGCGAATATGTCTTTTGGTACTTGTGTGAGAGATGCATTTTGTAGACCTTTCTGCTTCATGGGGGGGTTTAATGGAGTCTGCCCACATGCGTCAAACCTTGAGGGCAATATTCTCTATGTATTTGTGTTATATGGAGATTTATAATAGTATCTTTTATGCTAAGTAGGTTGGAAAGTCTTGAACTTTTAACCCGGGATCAGGCACTCAAGCCTACTCTTTTACAAAGTACAACGGCGTTGCGATGTTTTTGTAGCCCTTATGGTAATAGTGTGGTATTTTATATTTTTGGGAATATTTGTGCCGTACTATGGTATATTTCAAAACGCCATTCTGTTAGTGTCTTATAGCTTAACTGAATCATATTACGGGTAATGTTGCGGTAGACCTTTAGTTTGGGTTGAAATTATGGCTTTCATTGACCATAAGTTTTGTGGTGATGAATAGCTTTTATATGGGCCCGTGTAAACCCCTCTCTTTTTAATGGGGTTTATGAATCTCCCCACACGTTTTAAACCCCACGAAAAGATCTTTGAAGTTTAGTTCAGGTGTCGTAATTTCCGGGATGCTTCTTTTCACCAAAGATTGTTGAAGACATGTTTTCCTCGCATTTTTTTCCTTACGAGGCTAAAAGATTCAAACTGTGCCAGATTCAGCGTTTTCTACAAGCCAATCTTTGACACATCATTGTCCCGAGATCTTATCCGCTGCGTATGTGTTAGGGCGCACAAGGTACCGCAGCTCAAACCAAGCCCAAAACGTCCAGCAGCACCTACTCAATGACATCATACCCCCACTTCAAACAGGAAAGGGAGAGGAGGGGAGCGGGAGAGAAAGAAAAGCAGAGCCTTTTACGATCACCTAATAACTCCATTACACGGAGCTGAGGGGCACACACAAAAAGCAAAAGCCCATTCCTGGAAGTTAGTGGCCCTAATGCACATCTTAGGTATGCCAGGGTGACATATGATACCAGCACCACAATTACTTTGAAAAAAGCCCTCATAGCAATGTTAGGATATTACCCGAAAATTAAATATTACCAGAGGAGGAGAACATTTCAGGGAATACAATATTTTTTCTCTCCCCCTCTCACTGTTGTCAACACCTGATGTGGCCTTAATTGGGTTAAAAATCTAATGTTACTCTGGCTTTGTGCATCCGAAGCCGATGGAAACGCATCTCATCTCTGCGCTGCGGGGCAAAGCCAACTCAGCCGCGTCTTAATGAATCAATTTGTTTTCCCCGACCTTTGTCAGGGTTTGGGGGTGGTCTGTGCAGGAGATTAAGAGCTTCTCCACAAGAGAGAAAATGCATGTTTCGCCATGCAAGAAAAGCGGAGCGATGGATACGTGTCGTCTTCATGGTGTGAGGTCAGCAAACTTGAGGAAAACAGACCTGTGAGAGATACGTCTGCTTGATCACATCAGTGGTCTTGTATTGAAATGTTCGCCGTTAATAGTTGCAACTCGCATCGCTTGCATCAGAGTCGCAGCTCCAGCTAATGTTTTCTGTTTTTTGACCTTTGTCATCATTTCAAAGATGGAACACGTATATGCAGTTTCTTAATATAAAACAAGAGAAAAATGTCTACATTGGACATGTACACATACATTGACTGCGCACTCAAAGTATGCAATTCATTGTGCAAGGATTAAGGTTATACATTCTGTATTTGTCCTTTTAATAGACGTGTTCAGCTGCTAACTAGAGAGTAGATGCTTAGATCTAGGGTCATGTTTTATTGGTCTTGTCACATTGAGTACGTGTGCAAGGTGGTTAGGCTTGGGGGTTGCGCAGTACATGTCTTTGCAAACCCCCAAAAGGTTCTGCGTGAGATCTTGTGGGTATATTTATATCCCAAGTCCACCCCGCCCCCTGAACGTCTCTCGATCTTAGCCTTGGTCTCAAAGAAGTAAGGTTTGACTCGGCGGTGATCAATATTTAGCTTCCCATGTGTGAAACAGGCAGATGTTGGAGTTTCCTTTTCAGAGGCGAACGACTCGTTTTGAGCGAAGAGAATCAATGCACGTTTCTCCTAGCGAGCCATTCCTGTCCCCAGTAACGCTAAAGTCCTTCCTCTGCCTTGTTAGCGCACTAAGACGCACGAGGTCCAGAGACCAATGTGGTGTCGATGAAAGATGTTGACTGTGTGTTAAACAACCCAGTCCTGATTGGTAATTGATTTATTCATTTGTAAATGGCGTTCGGCATCCCATTCGTTTAAAAGCCCGTACTTAACGCTCTCTTCTCTCTCACTCTCTCATTACAGCATTTGCAGCAACACGAGAACGCCGTGGAGGGAGAGTCCTGCTACTACCATTGTGTCCTGTGCAACTACTCCACCAAGGCCAAGCTGAACCTCATCCAGCACGTCCGGTCCATGAAGCACCAGCGCAGCGAGAGCTTACGCAAGCTGCAGCGACTGCAGAAGGGTCTGCCCGAGGAAGAGGAGGAGCTGAGCGCCATCTTCACCATCCGCAAGTGTCCGTCTGCCGACACGGGTAAGTTTTGTATAAATACAGTCTCACGTGACCCTACTGTAGGTACATGCTCCCGTGGTGTATGTTTGTTCCCTGCTGTAAATGTCACTTTAGGGTCACAGTTTTGTGTTTGGATCTTGGTTGCTGGATTCATCTGATATGACCAGTGGGTTGATATTTCGAGATGGTTCAAGATGATGCACTAGTTATTGAACAGCTGTAACAAGACTCAACTTGTTAGAAACCACAAACCATGCACTGAAGCACAGTTACCATGTTAAGATGGGTTTCGGCATGGTTGTGGCGTTCCCCTCTGTTAAAAGAGCGCAAAAATTCCGACTCCATTTATAATTCAGACTTCATAATAGATAGACAAAGCATGTTTGTTGTAGCTTTTGAGGCAGATCAGGTTTCTCAAAGGAGAATGCATGTGATGCCAGCGTCTTAACCTGGTTCTCTGGAATAAATGAGAAAAGTTTCAGTCTAGATCTTTAGCTCATACTTACTGAAACAGTCCTTTAATTTATAGTATATTTATTATTTTAATTCATGAACGCCTTTGCTTAGAAATGCTTCTGAAGTATGCACCTCACTACGTTTTGATCCAGGGATTTATTCACAAAAAGTATACACCCCTTTTTAAAAGTTTAGCGTCTTTATTTTTTATATTTGTTCCCGTATTTTAGAATAAAACAAATGGGGAATGACACAAATTAAATGGGAATAATTATGGGGATTATACTGTGACTAAAAATTCTTCTTCTTATTATTATTATTATAACAACAACAAAACAACAATATTATTTTAACTATTATTAAAATCTTTAAATACTAAAATATAACTTTTTTGGAAGTGATATATTATTTTGGCAATTTTTTTTATTTCGTCAAGTCATACCAAACTTTTGAAAAAGGGTGTATATCTTGTTTATATAGTTTTAGTTGAGATGAGATGATGTCCTCGAGGTTATAACTGTTCTTGCCGGTTATTACCACGAGCACCATTAAACAAACATTTAAAGATGCCATTAGGCTCCGAACGGCAAGGGGAGGTTGGGCGCTAAAAACAAAAGGCAGGGGTCGAAGCCTTTGTCAGGCCATATGTTAGTTAGCCATTAAGACAACACGGTTTCAGTCAATTAACACACTGTTTCAGCATAGATTTGGTTTTCTAATCATTTTGACTCTTGCGCCCCGACAAAAGAGTTGCATTGTCTGTCCACCCCTCCCACCCGCGAGCTGGGCGGCTTGGCTGGCTCCGAGCGTCGTGCCGTGGGGGAGAGAGAGAGAAACGGCAGGGGGAGTTGGCCTCTAAAGACGCTTTGTTCCGAGGAGGCAGGGATAATGAAGCCAGCGGCCGGGAAATTGCGCAAAAGGCAGTCACAGATCTGAGGAGAATCATTAGAGAACATATTTAGCCGAGCAATTAAGGACAATTAAGCTTTCTGCTCGCTGCACTCCAAATATGTTAATGACTATAGTACAGTGGACAAGTGAACATGCTAAGGCAATAGGAAGGCCCACTTAGGTTAAAAGGATGGGGGGGTGCGAGAGATTTAGAGTGCGCTTCTGGGTAGGGGGAGGTAAAGAGTTCACAAACAAGTCTGGTTTTCTCTCTCGCTCTGTTTTTTGGTTGATGTTGCATTTATTTATATATTTTCTTGGCTAACCTTTGATGTGCGTTAATGGATTCCCTTGTTTGTGAGGCCGACTGGAGGTTAGGTAATGACTCCTGCTGTAGGGATGTGTGGGCAGAGAGGTGTACGGTCGCAAAACGCACACACATCAGCAATCCTCTGCCATCATTTTTTGTCTTTGTTTTTCGGATTTGGCAATCAAGTACCCCCTTTGTGTCAAATGAGCAATTTACAACTTATGCACGTAAGATAAATGACATGAACCAGAGGCCGGGTGCATTTACTACTTGGACTAGTTATACAAGTTACTCATCCAACTTTTTTTTCTTCAAGACCAGTCATAACTTCCTTAAGTTGATCTACTTAAAATTCGAAAAGTAAGACTGGTCTTAAATAATTCCTAGTCGGTGATACTAGTTGTTAAAACCCATTCACAACTTAGCGGCAAAGTTGATGCAACCGGCTGGTAAAAATGTTTTATGATTGATTGATGTCAGCTGTTTGACTTCCTAGTTTTTTTCTTTGGGCTTTTAAAAACGAAACTCTTGAAAAACAAGCTGTAACGGTTTCTACGTTTCCGTACACAACACAACTTTTTCCAGGATTAGTCAGATGCGATGTTCTTTGTAGTAAGAAACGTCTTTGAGCTTTGGTGGCTGGTGGCTGCGCAGTCATGCTAGCTTTATGATGTATTTAATAACCCGGCTCTTATTCTAGTCTAGATATTATTGAGTTTCTGTATCCTTCAGGAATGAATATGTAGGTGATTAAGACTGAGGTCTAGCCCGACGCTGACTGGGAAATGCTGATAAAAGGACATGGTGAGCGTAAATCGACCAGCAGCTGAAAAGAGAAGCAGTCAGCCTCTTATTATCAGCTATTGTTTCCTACGCAAAGAGAATGAGCTCGGAAGAAGGGTCTCCGCGCCCGGGTCCTTTGATAGCTGATACCTGCTGGCTGACGTCAGGAACGGACCTGCGAGCGCTCTGTAAGAGAGGCTGGCGCTTCAGAGAGGAACCGCTGTACTAATAGCCTTTGACGCTCTGTTTACCAAACGGATCGGCTGCAGTCGAAGCGCTCAGCGGCTGATTGATTGCTTTACAGATGCAGGATCAAACTCGGGCTCCTGTTGGCCGAGACGAAGGGTCCTGGTCTGCAGCTTAGGTTGAAAATCTCTCGGGTCCCTATAGTAATAGTTCACCCAAAAGGAAAATGATTGTTGTTTACCCGCCATGATGCCATTCCAAACGGGTATGATTTTCTTTCATCATTTTTAACACATGAAGTTGTGACCAGGGGATATCAAGCCCCAAAAATGATCTAATTGTTCCAAGTGAGACTAATAAGATGATAGTAAATGATGACATCATTTACATTTCTGATCAGCTGCATTGCGTTTTTGTCAATTCTATTTATATGCGTGTCATATATAACGTAACGCGCATGTAATACAATTTATGTAAAACATTCTTTATTTCCCAGTCAGTTAAATGAAATGAGGTGTGTAATAAAGAATGTCACCCGATCCCCCAGTGCAACTCCCCGCTTCAGCATCTTGATCGAATCACGCTGATAATGAACATACTTCTTCATTAGTAAGAAACGTTGCTAATTCCTCACCGTTGTGCTCTGCGCATACGAGCCCTCCCTCCGACTACCTTTTGCACTCCCTCACCCGATTGAAACCATTGCCTTCTGGTGTAATATTTAATTTCCTCCCCACTAGCTCTTCTAAAGCACTGGGGTCTTTTTTGTGGTCGAGGCACAGTTGCTAAAGTGGTGGAAGGCTCCCCTGCCTGTTAAAACAAAGCTGGCCCTGGATTTCTGGGTCAGCTAAGCAGTATTCCCCTGGCTGCTGCCGTGTTGCTTTGTTGGTGTAAGGTGATGGGCTACTTGCTTAACCAGAGCTGGGCTTTCCCACTCGGCGTTTTCGGGTCCTGGGGTTTTAAACAACGTTGTGTGGAAGTTGGCTGGACTGAATGTAGCAGAAAGCTTGCAGAAAACGTTTTAATGTGACGCTTTCTGGTCGTTTTAGCCTCACTCCACATATTGTAATATAGTACTACTGTAACTGTAGGAATGTTGACAAATCTCTGTGTATTCAATTTTCAATTCATTTTTTTTATTTGACTGAATTTTTCACATTTAAAATGTGAAACTGCAGCATTCAAACTTAAAATAAACAATTTTATCATCTTTTGGTGTGGAAGCTAATGTAGTTGTCTTTATAGTCATCGTTTCTGGGATGAACAAGCTTAAAGGGACAGTCCACTTAAAAATGAAAATTCTGTCATCATTTATTCGCCCTCGAGTTGTTGTAAATGTGTATAAATTTCTTTGTTCTGATGAACACAGAGGAAGATATCAGGACGAATGCTTGTAACCAAACAGTTCTTGGTCGAAATGTTCCCCAGAAGTGCTTGCTTGCCTGCATTTTTAAAAGTATCTTCTTTTGTGTTCAACAGAACAAAGACATTTATAACGCAATCTTATGGTAGTCAATAGACGCCAGGAACTGTTTGGTTACAAGCATCCCTCCAATTATTTTTCTCTGTGTTCATCAGAACAAAGACATTTATACAAATTAGCAACAACTTGTGAGTGAGTAAATAAAGGTAGAATTTCATTTTCGGGTGAATTGTTCCTTTAAGTTTCCTATCACTAAACAATGTCTTTGCAACTGACACATCATTGAAGCATATTCTTGTAGCGAGCAACACTTCCTCCGAAAATGTGAAATCTAGTTTTCTCAATCTGTCTGGGATATAATGAGTTTATAGCACAGCACAGCGAGACTAAGATGTGAGATGGCAGGGCAAACCCAGAAATCTTTTCGGAACAATTGTAGTAGTTTATGAATTAAAAGAGCACACAGTAATGGACATTAACCAACAGCTACAGTACTTTAACAGTTCCCAAATTACGGCTGCAGAGCCGCCCCTGAGGGACCTTTGTCTCCACTCTCTCTGGAACTGTCACATTCCATTTTCTGGTCATTTGTTAACAATATCAATGAGGATCATTTTTAAAAAAGATCCATACTGCTAATTCAGAGAAAGTGTGCCATAGCAGATGCTGCAGATGAAAACAATTGATTGTGGAAATATTGATTTGCTTTGTTTACAGTTCTGATCTATATAGTGTTATGGTATTTTTTGCACTTGGAACCAAATTTAGGCTTGATTAAAATCACCACTGACCTGTGAGTGTGTATATACCAGAAAAGCGCTATTAGACCTATAAGAAATACAATATAGAATATGCAGATGAGATAAAAATCGAACGGTGTCAGGGCGCGAGTGCAGGTGGTGCGTGCCGGGTTTCTGTGCCACATTTTTTCGCCCTTCTGATTCGCCCACAGAGTGTCTATGAGGCAGAGTTTTCCGTCCAATTAGAGCCCTGCACGGATAAATGGCAGGCATTGTTTTAACTCTGGCCCCCGCATCCAAAATGTGCCGCCCAGGCATGCCATTTGCTCAATGTCCCCCGTTTGTCTTTTTAACCCTTTCAGACACCAAAAAACAAGGATCTCTAAGCAAGAAGGCTCCCCCAGAATGCTAAAGTAATAGACAACCAAGACAACACGCATGAAACATGCTTAAACACACACGGAGTCTAGAAGCCGTCACGTGGGTGTGTGTTTCTGAACTTGATGTGTGGGGAGAGACACTACACCAGTAGATGACAGGTTCTGTGAGTGATGTTCACCAGGGCTTATAGCTGGATGACACATTGGGGTCTCTCATTTCAGAAGACTTAATGGACTGAAGTTTTTTGAACGCGGTAGACTGACAGATACAGGGGAGAGAGAGTTAGAAAGGAGGTAAGTGGGATTGAAAGACGATTGGAGCTGAAGGCCTTTGGGTGGCACTGCTCGCAGCAGACGGGAAGATTTATGCTGGTGTCTTTGGAGGAGAGAGAAAGCCTCGCATTGCACCGGCGCTGTGGATTAGCTCCTGATGTGAATCTTTTTTTCAGTCGCAGATGGCAGTGCTGTGTTCGCTGGGCTATGACGTGCTGCGGGAAATCCCGGGAACAGCCGGCTGCTCGGCTCATGCCAACCGCTGCCCTCCCCTTTGAGAGGCAGAGGGTGAGGCTGTTGTCAGACTGATTAACTTTTGTTTAAGAATCTTAACTAGGTTTGATTAATTTGATCACAATCTAGACCAGAATGTGAGGATCTGAAAGGAGATGCTTGTCGCTTTATCCAGCAAACAGATCGAAGTGTTACTAAAGCAAACGCTGAGGGGGAATTCACTGTTTTATGTGTTTTAAAAAAAAAAAAGCTAACGCACAAAAATTGAGTTTATAACTAAGATCACAAAATATCATGTGTGGCTTGTTTTAGGAGGGCGAGCTTTCCTGCAGCTCAGTGGTAAGAGCATTGTGTTAACAACGCAAGGTTGTGGGTTCGATCCCAGAGGATTGCACATACCCAAGTATAAAATGTATAGGATTATGCAAAGTAAGTCTAAATTGAATACATTTGATCAATTTACATAGACACAGAGAGTTTTTACTTTTGTAAGCAGGGCAGGATAAACTGGATTATACTGTAGGTAGTTAGTGATCAAGTTAACAATTTTTGGGCTGAAATTACCTGTGCATAAGTGACTCAAATGTTAAAGTCCCCGTGAACCGGAAGTTGCGATCGTTTTTACTTCCGTATTTTGACGCGTTTCCGAGTGAAATGGAATTTCTAATGAGGAACAATAGTGGGCGTGGCTTTCATTTTTCGCTGCGATTTGATTGGATGTGTAAAAACAGCTGTTGCATTTTGATACGGAACTGGCAGCAGACTGACAGTTGAAGGGGAGGAGTTAACGGATGTCATTAAAGATGGACAGTCATTACAGGAAGGGAGTGCATTTTCAGATTTTAACTAAAGATTATGAATTTTTAAAAGAGAATGACCCACATTGATCAACTATTTACAATAAAAGCTGCAATATTTCACGAAAAAATACACATTGTCATTTTTTATTTCACTTGGACAGTCAATTCTCATCTTGATGTTTGCTGTAATTTCTTACAAAAGCTCCTCAGCTCAGGGTAGTGTGAAGCAGTATTTTTACTTTGTTTTTACCGTTCAGGAATGTCACCCTGTGTTCAGAAAAAGTGGACGTGCGTGTGCATGTGTACATGTCTGTTTTCTATTGACTGGGGCCACATGTCTGCGTGAAGCATATTAAGCACATGCATTCCGCAGGGGCGGCAGCACTGTGAAGGCCATCCAGGGCAAGGCTTGCGTCTGAACCCGGGGCCCCGTACAGCCCTGCAGACAGCAGCCATGCCTGGAATGTCCTCTCCTTTTTACATGCTTGTTAAGATGCAAAGTAAACCTACACAGAAACAGGATATTATAGCCGCTAGCCACAACCCCCCCCCCCCCCCTCTTCCCATCTGAGTAAAGACAGGGCCGCTCATGCACCAAGCATCATTGAGGCTTCTTTCAATAAAATCTGGTATTGTTGGGATGATGCTACAGGGCAAGCGAGTCGACTGGCATGGGCCCCTTTGAAGGCCCGGGGGCATCTGTCGGCTCCTTTCGGACGTCGGCCCCATAATCTGCAGCTGAAGCGTATAGCCAAGCAAAGGAAATTGTTTTTATTCTGGCCAGCGTGCCACGAGTTTCATAAATGCGATGCGTTTCGTTTTGAAAAATATTAAAATGAAACCAGCTCTTTTATTAAAGACACTAAGTGATGGCTTTATGGATTTTCCACTCGGCACATGTCGGGCAGGGCTCGTATGTCTGCGCCAGGCTCACACAAGGAAGTCTTTTCTTTGCAGGTCAGTTTATAGACAGCCGCTGTATAAATTCCTTTCCTGGCTCATCCTGCCACTGCAAACTGACCAAGAAGAAGCAGCTATTCTGGGATTGTCTGCGAGTCGAGTGGGCTGCGTGGCGGTTCCTTTTGCGGTCTTACAGGCCAGGCTCGGATAGCTTTGATTACTGGCTGCCCTAGCAGGAAGGCGAGAGGAGACAGGGTCACATGCAGGGCCGTTCTGGATGATGCTGTGTTTATGTGTGCATCGCGTCAGGACAGTGCGAAGGTTCAAAATGGAGTGCCCGTGCATGTATTCCCGTCCTCCATTTTGCTCGGGAGATGATAAGAGGGTGCGAATTGTACAAGTGCAGCAGAAATTTATTGTCTACAGGCACAAATGCTCACCGACACCCAATTAACACGCATGTGGGTGTTCACTCACTCACAGTGGGATCCTGCATGTGGGTGAGAGAGGCCTTCTCTATCATCAAGCCCACTCCAGACCCCTCTATTTCGGGCCCTTGCGAGGTACGCTGCGAGAGGAGAGGAGAAAGCATTATAATATTAGTTTCGCTCCCCCTCTTTCATTCCCTCTACTCGTCATTACCAGACACTCTCTCTGAAAGCTGATCCAAAAGATAGACAGTCCATCAGGAGGCCGTCATCTCATTTGTACTTACCAAACGTGCTAATGAGTTCTATTCCGGGGGTCTGCAGGCTGTGGTGGGGAGCGCAAGGGTTTCGGGTGGCAGGCTGAAGGCTCGCGATCGTCCCGCGTCAGTTAGGACATGGAGACCGCAGAGGACCGGAACTGTCAGTCATATATTCAAGATGACTGTGGAAAGGATGCGGCTAGAGGATAAAATAGCCTCGGCGATATACAGCCGTGGAAAAGATTAAGAGACCTTTCCAAATTTTGATTTAATCATCATTTCTAGTTCATTGTGGTCATACCAGTCCAGTGTCAGTTGAATTTCAACCTCAGGAGTGACAAAGTCATCCAACAGCAATTTAAAACACCGACAACGTGACAAGACGCATGAAATTGATAAGATCCAAGATTAAAAATACGTTTGAACTTTTTCCAAATACGTGTATAAGTATTATTGCTATATTGCTTAAACTGAATATAAACTTTTTTCCTTAGTATTTTTTCAGACCTCAAACACTGCAGAGCATGTTTCTGTTATTTTGACCCGTTAACATTTTCTGCAAATAAATCAAATTTGAGGAAATATTGTTGCAGTTCACCGATGAAACGACACTATCATTTTACCTAAACACAATAGTAAACTATAATATCAGAAAAACTACATTTTCAAATGGTACAACAAATTCCTATTTTTGTTTATTATACTATATGTATTTATTATAAAGCCAGTATATTATAGGTCTGCTACTTGTCTTTAGTTGTTCAATCTATGTTGAAAAGGCATAATAGTTTACAAAAACGATTGCGATTAATTCAGAAACACAAGAAAGCGTAGACATCTTGTCCAAGTATTCAGAAGCTTTTCAGAAGGATTTACTCTCGGTCTTGTGTATTTAGGGCATTAGAAAATCATGATCTGTGCATTTGTATAGATTTTCTTTTGATTGCATAGTTCACAGATGTCAGGCACACTTGAGAGTCGAGCCGATAAGTCACTAGCCTCGCTCTGACGGCTTCATTTGATGCCACGCTGCCACTTCAGTAACATCAGTGATTTTTTTTTCCCTTTTTTACCCACAGTTAGATTCTGCGGTTCGGTGTGACCACAGGCAGAGAAATTCCCACTGAGGAGAATTTGAGTTTTTCCATCAACAATCAAAGTTTCAGAATTTTGTCTCTTTAATAAGCTAGTTTGTCGCCTCTAGAGAGAACGTGAGAGATCAAAGGCTATCATCTTTGTCCATGCATGAGCTGCCTGTATCTTGTACCGTTTGACAGCCGAGCTAAGTCGAGAAGATTTCTTCTGTAGATGCGCACAACCGACGCATGAAACAAATCCTCGCTGCGAGGGAAGATGCGATTCATTGCAGCCCGCTGTTGCTTTGTTTCTAAAATGCAGCGGCCTCGTGCATATACCACGAGAAATGCTGAAGAGAGCCATCTTGTCCCTTTGCCCTGTCAATTAGAGGCAGCCAGGCAGATGGCACTGATGAGAGAAGCAGGAATAATTCAATATTCCACCCCGCTAACCTTTACCTGTGGAGCCGCGCGGCGGCCATTGATTCAGCCCATGCTTGATTATTCACACGCAGCCCAAAGGAAGTAAGAATGGAGAGATGTTAGGGGAGGGGAGACGCCTGATCAATGTGACATTAGTGTAGTCTGACAGGGGTCTTTGAGGGGAACTGACGCAGCCTTTTTACATTGAAGATGCCATCATGTTTTCTCCTCGGTAAAACTTTACAGGCATGCAACACTGATTCTCACGTTGTAAGTCATTGCAGTCCCTGTGCTATGGGTCGTATTGATCGGCTGCGTTGTAATGTGTTGTCAGCATTGTTTCTTCGCTAATAAAGACCTCTGGTTAGTAATTCTTGCTCGAAAGTGCAGTTTAAGCTGGGTATTTAGTCTATACATCTTTTTTTTTTCGACCCATGACCTTGCTTTGCTAGTAATGCTCTGCCAATTGAACAACAGTTATTGAACGTACATACAAATCTGTCGAAAACTGCCTCCTTACTTACACCTCCAGTGTATGAAATGAAGCGCCATCTAGTGGTGAGGTTGCGAATTGTAACCAACACCTAACTCCACCCCTTCCCTCCCTTTAGAAGCACTAAGGTGGCTGATACAGGACTAAGATGACGTCATGTTACTGTCGAAACAACATGACGAATTCTATGCAAGGCGAGCGGCGCTGTATGTAAATCGAAATAGCTCGATCCAAGAAAAAAAAACACAACGCTTCATTATGTGAAGTCTT
This sequence comes from Triplophysa dalaica, assembly GCF_015846415.1. Lineage (NCBI taxonomy): Eukaryota > Metazoa > Chordata > Actinopteri > Cypriniformes > Nemacheilidae > Triplophysa > Triplophysa dalaica. The sequence goes on from NC_079542.1 coordinate 6,005,003, forward strand.
TATGCAGTTCTTAAGACTTATTTATTAATATTATATTGCATTTCTGTCAATAGATCCTACAAAAATATTACGCACTGGACCTTTAACTCAATTTGCACTGGTACGCTTGCGTTAATGATTTATGGGGTAATTGTTAGTTTGGAATGTATTTCAATGCAGTATTTCATTAAAGTTACAGAGCAAAAGTTACAGCTTCAAAGTGCATGGAGATCTTTCTCTTTGCTTCACAGACCTTCCGCCGTATGACATCCCGCCAAGGCCTTGTTGGTCCAGAATGGACACTTGACAGAGGGTGAGCTATGTTTGACCAGATGTGAGGGCTTCTCTGCCCAGCAATGGTCTGATACAAGCCGCTATTTGTTTTTGACAAACTGGGACATTCCTGAAGTTTGACTGGGCCAGATTTATGACGTCCCAAGCCTTCACACTATCTCTTTGTCTGCTCGAAGTCCGTCTCGGTGTCTCTTCTGTTTTATTAGCTGCTTGCAGATACTTTCTCATCGCGGCCCGTTTAGACGAGCCCACTGATTGATGATATTTAGTCGTCAGTGAATGTTGTGTATTTATTATAGCACTTCCTGAAGTGTATGGCGGACGATTAAAGTCATAATTATGATACGAAATATAATATAACCTTGGTCTTGGTGATTTTTCACCTCGCTGTCATTTTTTGAAACTGTTTGGCAATGATCATACCTTAATTTGTTCATATTTTAGTGAAAACTATAAAACGATAGCACCACCAAGCCTGAATTCCCCTTTTTCTTAGTTTTACGTGGCGCTGTTATACGCTTACTGCATATGCAATCATTGTCTGCTGATTTTTCAATCCTAGCTGCAGTTTACAAGCTTCTTTGCCCTTTTTATTGCGCTGAGATTCTTGGCATGGTCAGTCGCTGAGGTCTTATAGTTGTCGAGCATCTTTTTAAAATGAGTTTTAAAGACAGAGGAGGGAGTAGAGAAGGCAAATATGTCAGAAGGTTCCAGCTCAAACCACCTTGACCAATCGCGAGCATTAAGATGAATAATCCACAGTTCAGAAAGCAAGCAAAGGTCAATTTTCATGCTAACTGCTCAGTCACCAGACAGAAGTGCTCTCTGCGTATCGAGTCGATTCAGCTGTGCTGTACAGTCAAGAGGGAAGGACACGCAATTCCGGCCCCCACTTCAGAGCTTTGTGCCACTACATTAGACCCTGTGCTGCTATTCAAAGCTTTCCTTTTATTTCTCCACGGCCATCGACTCCATACACCTGTTTTGAAGATGTATTCTGGGTTCTCATTGTGCTGAAGTACTCAATCAGATCATATGACCTTACTTTTTCTACTCTTACAAAGACTTTTTAGCACAAGATATTCTTTTTATTGTCTGTATATTTGGAAAGCTCATGCAAGTGGGCACTGCATTCCAGGAACTCTCTTGAGGGCCTTCACCTCTCGGCTTGCATTTTCACTCTTTCTTTTGCTCACTCGCTCTTTTTTTTTCCATCTCTCTCTGTCTTTTACTCTTTTTTTTCTCTTGCTTTTCTTTTGTATGCTTATCTTTCATTCTCTCGCTCTTTCTTTCACTCTTTCTTTCTTTGTCTCTTTCATTCACACTTTCTTTTCTTTCTTTCACTCTTTTTCTTTCATTATTTTTTCTTTCTTTCTTTTTCTTTCTTTCTTTCGCTCTTTTTCTTTCTTTCATTCTTTGCTCTTCCTTTATCTCTTTCTTTTCTTTCTTCCACTGTTTTTTCTCACTCTTTTTCTTTCATAATTTTTTCTTTTTCTTTCTTTCACTCTTTTTCTTTGTTTCATTCTTTGCTCTTTCTTTTCTTTCTTTCACTGTTTTCTTTCACTCTTTTTCTTTCATTATTTTCTTCTTTCTTTCTTTCGCTCTTTTTCTTTGTTTCATTCTTTGCTCTTCCTTTATCTCTTTCTTTTCTTTCTTCCACTGTTTTTTCTCACTCTTTTTCTTTCATTATTTTTATTTTTATTTTTTTATTTCTTTCCTTCGCTCTTTCTTTCTTTGTCTCACTCTTTGCTCTTTCTTTATCTCTTTTTCTTTCTTTCGCTATTCTTTCACTCTTTCTTTCTTTGTCTCTTTCTTTCACACTTTCTTTTCTTTCTTTCGCTGTTGTCGTTCACTCTTTTTCTTTCATAATTTTTTCTTTTTCTTCCTTTCGCTCTTTTTCTTTGTTTCATTCTTTGCTCTTTCTTTATATCTTTCTTTTCTTTCTTTCACTGTTTTCTTTCACTCTTTTTCTTTCATTATTTTTTCTTTCTTTCTTTCTTTCGCTCTTTCTTTCTTTGTCTCATTCTTTGCTCTTTCTTTATCTCTTTTTCTTTCTTTCCCTGTTTTCATTCACTCTTTTTCTTCCATTATTTTTTATTTCTTTCTTTTGCTCTTTTTATTTCACTTGTTCTCTCTCACTCTTTTTCTTTCGCTCTTCACTCGTTTTCTTTTTCTTTTTTTTCTTTCTCTCTCTCTCTCTTTCTCTCTCTCTTTCCCTTTTTTCTTTCTTTCTCACATCTCAATGTCTCTCCTCTTTCCCCACTATATCTTCATTTACATTTGTCTGCATGTTTTATATGCATATTTTATTTAAAGCAACTTACATTAGTTTAGTATACATCTGATAACTTTGTCCCGCACACTCGGACCTCTGCTCCACCAGTGCCGTAGGAACATGTTTGCCCTCCTTTTTCTGTTGGCCGTACAGTAAGTAGCAGATTGAGCTCAGTGTGGGACTAAAATCAAGAAAAGGGATTTAATTCTTCCGTCTCTGGTATCTGCTTATCTGAATATTCAAACAGGCACTAATAGTGTCTCAGAAGGGTGGTTGAGCAGACGGGGCAGAAATTAGCATGAACTTTCTAGAATCACTCCACTCGGTGTCCTTAATGAGCCAATTCTGTGGAGCGGGCATAGATATGACAGACCAGCTCGTGCTTATTAAAGAAAACATACTGTACACGCACACACACTCGCTACAGTTTTCCAGTCCCTCAATTTCACATCCTGTCCCAAGACATCAGTCATTTAAACTAGCGCAAAACCAGACACATCAACAAACGATGAATAATACAGCAAACTTCTGTTTGTCTCTGAGCACAGCCTAGAGACTAAAATGATTATTACCAGAGCGTACTGTATTAATAGTGCATATAATTTCTCGATCCCTGGTCAAAACGAATTGAGGAGACATTTTTGAAATGTGTCTTTCGTACGTGCTTGCCGTATATCTCACACAGTTGTAAAGGAGGTCGAGACGCAGATAGAGGAGGGGGCCCGGGTTCAGATGGAGGTGCAGCGTAGGTGTCCAAAATGAGCATTCAAGTCACTGTCAATCACAACGTGCGTACTGTTAATCTGCCGGCGGTTTAGTTTCCGAGGTGCCTGCGTCGTTGCCGTATAATATGGCAGGATGGAATTAGCCTTAAACGAAGCGTTTTTTTGTAATGTAAAACGGGCCGACAGAATCTAATTGGGAGGGTAAGAAAGCGCAATGTCTGCTTTGTTTAAGGGTCTTCCGCAGTCACTTTGCAGGCTCTATTGTGGCCAAGCTCACAATAGCATTAATTTGGGCTCCTGGACCGGGTCTGTTCCTTTCTTAACCTCACAGTGCAGTCAGCTTCTGTCCGTTCCACTACATCTCCACGCTTCACCTCCACACTCCAACAGAGCCCAAAAAAGGGGGTGGCACAGAAACAGAAGTCCCCGTGTCAAAACCCTATATAGACAGTGTTTTTCCTTATTCAGTCCCATTAAAAAAGGAGGAGAAAAGCCAAATTCTTTCGTGCTTTGTTCACAATTTCCCACCTCCAGGAGCGTTTTTTTTGCGTTCCCTAGAGAAATCCATTTCTCCGAGCAAGCTGCGAGTCTCTCCCCAAATGTTATCTGATTTAAGACGTTGAGGATTTTAATGAGAAATGATTGAGTTTTGATTGCTCAAAGAGTTAAGTGCTGTTCTCGCCATCAATACCGAGGCGAGTTCCCAGCCGTGAGAGATTTAAAGGCCTGAAACTCCTCTCCTCGCATCAAGGGAACACGAGGGCGAAAGACTCGAAATCGTAATAACTGATGAGCAGATAATTAACAGCACTTCGCTGCTGATTTTATTATGTTTTAAGATAGAAAAAAGTTCAATCCAAACATTTTCAAGAGGATCCCTCTGTCAGAGGAAACGCTCGGAGGCGGAGGACGTCTTGTTTGTCGTAATGGCTGAGATCCAAGTCGTTTCCAGTCCTAACTGTATCTGACGGATCAGCCGAACCGCAGTGCCACATTGTACTTGATCATAAACAGACTCGCCTGTGCGAGTGATTTCTCTCAAGTGCGACAGCCACTCCGCTCTTTAATCTGAAGATAGGAGCCATCTTTAAATTAGCTCTTGAACGTCACTACAAAAGAAGTGCTCTTAAAGCATATGAGATCCTCTCGCAGATGCTGCATGTACATTTTCTTTGACTTGCTTAAGTCGGAGTAAGCAGGAATTGGAAAATGTGACACTTAAGATATGAAACTACTAGAGTAATATGAAAATATTGTTGTAGCAATGAGTGGAGCAAAATCAAATCTCTAAGCATAACCCAGAAACATTTGTGAATGTAATTTGGACATGCACAGTGAATGTGCTTTTATTTAATCAAATGTGATGAAATCCTGATGTGATCTGTCTGCCTGCGTGCCTTCCTGTCTGTCTGTCTGTCTATAGAAACTCATGATACAGATGTTTTGCTTCACTTCTTTCATATTGTTCACGTATCTCCATACATTTATTTTTTATTTAAAATTTCGAACACATTTAAAAGGATGTCCGTGACTGTCAGGCACAGGCCATTTTGTAGAGAAGTACTTCTGGTTATTTTTCTGGTATATTTATCAGTTTAACATGTTCTGTTGGTTGTATGTAGTTTTAATGTTTGTCTAATGTTAAAAAAAGAGTCTTGTTCACGTTTTCCAAAGTGGTCTATTCATAACGTACAGTACACACAGTGCAGACTTGTATACATGTACTATATACATTAATTAAAACGTTTCTATATAAAAGTTCAATACGGCCAAGTTTCTTTTAGGTCATCGAGAAATGAATGACAGACAGACGTCTAAAGAATGACAGGCCCCCGTCTCTCCGCGCCGTCTGGCCCTTGCCCTCTTCTTTTGTGCTAATTGAATAATGACTAACCTTGTCATATTTAATGCACTATTAATGGCCGAGTGCCTTGTGCAGGTGTAATCATGCGTGATAAAAAACGGGCCAAAGTTACTCGGCTACATGCAGTCTTGTGCACATTAAAGTGTCCTTTTTTTGTTGGAAAGGTCATTCATAACTTGGTTGCACCGTTGATGTACAGTGAGAGATATTGATTGATTAATGCATAAGTGCTCGGAATCCATTTGGCTCAGTGAAAGGGAGTTGAGGGAGGATCTCTCTCCGTCTCTCTCCCTCTCTCTCTCGCTTTGTCGCTCACTCTTTATATTTTCACCTTTCCCCCCATTGTTCGAAGGGCATCATTTTTCGCCGGCTGGGTTTAAGGGACAAAAGCTCGGTTTCTGCCAAGTAATGCATTCAAAGGAGCATTGATTCTCATCAGTGTCAGCTGAATTACTCTCAAAGCCTTGACAAGGATTGCTCTTATTTTAACCTCCTGGTTTTTTTTGTGTGGAAGAGAATTTCCAGCCCTGGGTTCCCTTGTATTGCTAACAGAAGGGGCCGTTTCTTGCTATTGGTGTCCACCGTATATGGAAATAAAATAAGGGTTGCATCGAATTTCTGCATTAAATCATACAAAGCAGATCCTATAATTGACTTTTCTATGTGTTTTCATATCTAAGGCCTCGTGACGCAATCGTTCCTGATCTGTTGTTAAAATAAACTGTGTCATGCGGTGCGTGGGGGTGTTAAACCAAGCCACCGCTGTGCGTTTATTGTCTGTCCACAGATTAATTCCGTAAAGACACGGATATGCTCGCCTGCATGTGCAACGTGTGTTGTCCCCCCACCCGGTCTGGCCAGGAGGGCTTTTTAGACAGGGGTCGAAGGGGTCAGTACCTTGCGCAACATGACAAGGCAGGAAAGAGCTTCATCAGCCAGCCCCTCAGCAGGGAGCTCTGAGAACCGAGCTTCTAAAAGGCAGGCCGCCCGCCTGAGACCCCGGTCCTGTGAACCCACTCAGCCGAGCGGCTTTCATCTCCTCTGGGGAGACCTCCATTACATGCCCTCTCCCTATGGACTGATTATCGCGTCTTATAATGCCCGTACACACACACAGTGATATCCTGCTGAAGTTTCCCCATAGTGTCGAGGACAACACGGCTACAAGCAGAGAATATGTATGCAATTATTAGGAATAGAAATAGAGGTTTGGTTCGATAGAGTCGTTGGAAATACATCGTCGTCGTTCTTTCGTTTTCATTAACGTAATGTGGATTTCTTCGTAAAAGATAGCTACATTAAAACGCAACTCAACTGTGGCGTAATCATCCGGCCGTTGAAAGATAATTCTGCGGAATATATGGAGAGTCGCCCTGTGCGGTACCCCCGGCCATTTGCGTGTCCAGTTAAATGCAATGAGAAACAACATATTAACGACGAAGGCCATTCAACAGCGGAGACCGTGGGCAATATCTGAATTAGCCATTTTATGCTCCCGGTAAAATTGCGTTAATGCCACTCGCAGCCGTCGGTCTTTGGGAAGCCTGTCTTGAAGTCTTCTGTGGGGGGACAAAAACAATCTTATAACGGTAAAGTAATTTATGCCGGCCAGTGTTTTCAAATGTTGTAGTAATTATGAGAAATACTCGTAGTTTCTCTCCTGCGAAGGCGCGGAGAACGAAATCTCATTTTCCGAGGGAAAAGCGGGGAAAGCGCACACCCTGAATAATCATTGTGTTTAATGCTCTAGTCATATTCCCAGGTTTTATGATGGTTTTCTAATGATTTTCTAATGATGTTAAATATTAGTAGAGAGTGCAGCTATAATTTGAACGCAGCGGTCGTTTTTGCAACGCTTTATCAGCACGCCCTATTGCAACGGCAATGAATATTGCGGCGGGAAATAAGATTTAGGGTCCATTTCTTTTGGTGTTTTATTTTGCTGTCTTTATGTCTGCCATAAATCCTCATCAGGTTCCATTCACTATTCCTCTCTCTCTCTCTTTCTGCCACCCGCTCTTCCCAGGTAGGAATGCAATTAGATGCCGGGGCCCTTTTCATTCACTTCCACTATCTGTCTGCCTCCACTCCGCAGTCATTCGCAGAAAAAAAAATGCCCCTCTCAAATGAGTTGCTGCACCAGCCCTAGTGGAGCAAGCACCTCAGCGGCCCCCTGGGAAATAACACCATAGAAAACGCGGGATGAGAGGAGGAGGTAGGAGAGGTAAAGGGGGCTGTAGATGGAACAGGGCGAGGAGAAAGGAAAAAAAACGCTCCGAATGGCTATCAAAGCGCAGTCCCCGATGACTGGCAACGCACAACAAAATATGTATCGGAGACAAAGGCTTTGTCGTCTTTCCCCTGCGATGAATTACACAACCCCCCCAACGCGCCGCGTTCTCCACCGCCACCCAGCTTTTTAATTAAATGGCCACTGTTCCATCTCTCCATCCGTAGCTCCCCATTACGGAGGCTAGATAAGGGATCGCTATCTGTAGCATGTTAAGAAAGGCTGTTGGGCAGCCAAGCCTCATGAAATTTGTCACAAGATCTCATTTTCCTCATTGCCAGACGTGATGCTTATAATTGATGTGGAGGCAGTAGTAATTTATTGGCCGTCTGCAATTATCATCCCCTATGAGCTGGGGGTTGTGACTGCAATTTAGATGGTGTGGTGGGGTGGAGCGGGGGGCAGACGAGATACAAGACGCGGGAGGGGGGGTGCGCATCCATGCAGGATCCTTTCTTTAATTTCTGCCTTTCGTGATCACCTGAGAATGCCAAGTGACATCTTGGCGTCCAGAGTACAATTGTGGAACAAAAGTGATAGATTTCTTATTTATTCAATAAGAATCATTGCAAACAAACTCAGATTTTTTTGTGGCGAAAGATCTTGCAACTTAACTTGTGAAGTCTTCTTCTGGTTTCAAGATGTATACTGCGGTTTGGGAAAGTACACTAAACTGTTCTGTTATACCATTCCCGAGGCATTCATCAAAGATGGAAAGTGTAGGAATCCACCAGGTTCTGTGCTATTTTTGTTTATGCTTAATTTTGTTGTTTTCTCATGTAGTGTATGCATTTATTTAATGTATATAAGCATGTACGTTTAAAGACTAGAAATGCATTTAAAAAATTACTAGAAATGGTTGTTATGCTTCAAAAGTTTTTTAACAATTAGCATGTTTTTGTACCGTTGCAAATATTTTGTGCTGCTTTAAAATAAAATATATTGAACACATTTTAAAGCTGTAATTGCAATACCGTTATACCGTGTTTTTGGCTTACGGTAATCACACAGTCAAAATATCATACCGGCCCATGCTCAGTACCGATTCCATGTGTCTTCCTCCCTCATCCTTCTCCGATTGCCTCATCACTCCTGGGAGAGTTTCTAATGTAGTCATTTGAATACTGAAGAGGATCAGGGACTTGCACTCTATCAGTGCAAAATGCAATCAAGCATTTATTATAATATTTTAATCAAATCTTGAATTTATTTTCCTTATTACCTTTTGCTGGCGGATCTAATCAGGCACGGAAAAGAAACAACAGGCAAGGGCAAGTAGATGCCATGAAAGAAAGACATCCTTGAGAATGAGAAAAATCGCAAGATCAATCCACATTTTTTCTGTTTGGATTATGGTCTGCATATGAAGTTCATTCATTTCCCCTTTTCTGCTCGTAACGTTAAACAATCCATACATACAATTCTGCAGTACGAGCCAAGTGGTTGCCGTTTAAAAAAAATTTGCAGTCATTAACACAGAAATATCATTAGTGATTTCAGACTGGAATGAGTGCGCGGGGCATGCATGCTGTCTGGGACAGGGGTTTGTGTATTCATTAGTGATGCCTGCTGTGTGTGTGGGTATGCGGTGTTTATCTTTTGCCGTGTCTTTATTTACACCCTTCGCTCTGAACCACTCACAACATTTCAAACGTTAAGGGCGACTCCATGGAAACGTTAATGCTCGGTTGATGCCTCACATTGATGCTCGGTTTAATGACGTACTTTAGACATTTGTGTGCATGTTTAGCTGCTTCTGCGTCCCCTTACTATTAAGGTTTTCGTCCACGTGTGCTTTTGATGCAACCTTTGATGTGCACCTCAAATGTGGAATATTGCTGAGATCTTGATCAAATTTGGCAATATACCAGCCTTTGGGAGCTGACACGCAACCAACCTCCGATGGTGGCTTTTGACGGGTCCATCCCCACCCCTTCGCGCAGAGCATGCTCAGTGCATCACGGGAACGGGGTGGTTTGTTTTGTGCAACCTGTGCGCCTGTTGTGTTGCGGCCAAATTAGACTTTCAAATCACGTCAAAGCAGTGGGAGACAGAGAATCTCATCTTTTTTTCCCTCGTTTTTTTTCCCTCATCCTTTAATAATCATACCTGTTTACTCTTCAGGGAGCCTTTCTGTATTTTTCTTAAATGTGTTGTCTGAGTGCCGCGTGTCTGTAATGAAGCCAGCAGGCAGCACGCTTAGACCTCAATGAATGGAGAAAAGCGCATGGACTCCAGGATTGGAGGCGGTGGGGAATTATGGGTAAGGATGGGGAGGGGGCGTAGACTGAGAGGGGGAATGTGGCGCCCTTCATGCTATTATCTTTATGGTATAGAAAAGCATGCTTCAGGCAATTAGCATGAAATTGTTAATTGCTCAGCCCACTTACACGTCGCCCAAGGGACGCAGTCTAGGGGAGCTGCCTTAAGAACTCTGATCGTGCCTGACTGCGTGCATATGCTTTCACAGGCAAACTAAACGGAGTAACAATGCGAAGGGAACGCTTTATTATGACCTTGATGTTTCCCATGTAGTAGCAGCTTTAGCCAATGTGCACATCTGAGCTATGACATTGCCAATACAGGTCTGTCAGTAACTCGCTGTGAATATCTCAATAAGATTGTTTGCCAGGCCTTATTGATGGTATGAAAAGAGTTTTTCTGTAATATCCGTTTGTAATTTGAGTTGAAGGAACCACGTTGGGTTTATGCCTCAAGGACAGTGAGCTTTGGGTCCGGACTGTCATGCATTTGCAGAGAAATGTGCCAGTTGTCTCATTTAGGAGTGAATAAGCTGCTTTGGCAAATAAACTAACAAAGTATGTCTCTCTTTAAGGTCTGCAGGCAAGATTGCATTCAGATCTTTTGAGTGCGCAGCCGCTTCAGAAAGAAGCTTCTTAGACTAGCCTAAACTGGTCTGCTGGTCTAAGGTGATTAAAGGTGGCGTTTAAATTCAAGCAGCTGAAATCTGCCACCAGCGAACTAAGTTAAACTTGTTTAAAGTGACAGTTTCCATACACAAAGAAAAACTAATATACATGAATACTAATGAACATAGATATTTGGAGAAATGTCCATACAATGGATTTGTGTCAATACAATGGAAGTCGCTGGACAGTGTAGTTTGGTGGCCCACATTTTTCTAAATATTTTCTTTGGGTTTTTTCTGTGCAACCTGAATTTAACATTTTACATTTTGAACTATTCCTTTAAACTGTTTTTTAACACCGATGTTTGCATGGTGTGCTTCACACAGACTCCAGGGGGCTTTGAGAAGGCAGGTACATCCAAACCTTCGCACCTCCATTACTCTCGAACCCTATGTATACACTTTCAAAACATTTGTTTCTGTTTGAAGCAGGAAAGTGAAAGTTTATGTGAAGTGTAAACGTAACGCATCGATTCAACCAGTTATTGCCTTTGATGTTCAAGAGCTGTGACAGGGTGTGTACCCTTGAAGAGGATCTCTCCCGTCTTTCATCACCGACCATCCAGACATCCAAATTATTTGTCATTACGCAAATGAGGTGCAGCACACCTGGCAACATATTCTCCGTTTTGTCGTGTTGCACTTTCACCTGTTACATTATATAGCCCATCTCTGTTTTTGAGCCTGAACTCCATGCTTCGGTGTTACATGCTTGTGTAATATTTAACATCTGCACTCCCTGTAGGAGTCGTGGTGATAGAGAGAGGATTTTAAGTGCAAATCAATGCGTCTTAAAAAGCAGCATTGATCTCAATTAGAAAAGGAGTGAGAGAGAAGTTTGGAGACAGCGGCTGTAGCGTGCATCACGTGTAAATGCCGAAGGAAGTAGCTGGTTGTAGATCCGAGATCTGACACATGACCTTGTAAAGGTTATAGGTGACCCTACTGAACATTTCTTGAGGTTCTGTGAGGTCTGGAAAAAGTGGTTTGAATGTCGATGTTTTTATTTCTGGTTATCATGCTGTCTGTCTGCGCAAATGTCATGGGGTCTGTATGCAGTAGGGGTGGGAATAAAAAATAAACTCGTACATCACAGGTTTGTCTATAACAAAAAAGATTTTCAATTTTTAATTCAAAACCTGACATTTAGATGCAAATATGAGCCATACAGTGCTCAACACTTTCAAATGCTGTTTTCATTTTAAAGAAATATAAACTCTGCTGGAGACGAACACCGATTGATAGTTGGTTATTATTTCCATTTCATTTCTTTAGACTTGTAAGACTAAACACTTTTGTATGACTTAAGCAGAACCTTTATATGAAATCTGACAGCTACATTAAGTTTTACACTATGCTAGAGCTGAAATACTGAGGTGTAGAGAATTGTTTTGAAACGGAATTATGATGCAACCATATTGTGCAAAACCCAGTATGTTGGTTGTCTGTTTTTTGTCATTTAAACTAAACCAGACAGACTTGTGGAGACACACCAAAGTGTGACGCGTCCAGAACTCTTCGCTTATCTTTGTTTGCTCTTTCTTTCCATATCGCCACCTGCTCGTGTCTCTTGGCCTTCTGCTTTTCCATTCTGCCTGAGCCAGACGAGCTCATCTTAAGCCGAAATGAAAGAATGTCCCTGTTGGATGACATAAGGCTGTTCTCCGGCCTGTCCAGAGGAATAAAGAAGGTGGGGTGGGGGGAGTGAGGGAGGAATGGCAGCTGCTCGGCAGGAATTGATTGCATTAATTGATATGCCAATATGTAAGCTTGTTACATCCAACATTGCTTGGCATGATGGCTAACAAGTCCTGCTGATCAATGGAACCAATAAAGGCTTCATCCATTAATGAGCAATGTGGTAATTAATGTTAGCCCTAAACCAATTAGAGCAGCTAGTGCGTCTGCTGGTATCTTTTTTCCTATCGCTTCCCATTCTATCCGGAGACTCTCAAATCACCCTTGCTAAAAGTACTGCTGTAGTATAATAGTAAAGTGATCGTAAAGCATCATGATGGTGATGCCACTTTAAAGAAAAATCCTTTTGTTAATGGAATAGAATATTCATGCAGAGTTCTTATATACCACTAACTAAATGGTAAAACACCAGACACAGATAGTTGTTTTATTGTTTCCAAAAACAATGCATGTGCATTCCAATAAGTTTTAGTTTCATTGAACCTTTATTAATATATCCACAAGCTTATTTTTCGTGGATTTTTATAAAAAATATAAATCATTTTTGTTGCTTTTTAGGTTCGTTTATTTTAATCGTAGTGCCTCAATTTCTCATAATAATATTTGAACATGAAGGCTGTCCCATTTTTTAAATGAATAAATTATAAAAATATCTTTATTTTATTTAAAAAAATGATATAATTTTTGTTGCTTTTAATGTTTGATTGTTTTAGTTAATAGTTTTAGTGCCTCATTTTCTCATCATAATAATTGAACTTTTTTTACCTTTTTAATTCAATTAACAGAAAAGTTTAAATAGTTTCACTCAACTCTGGGCTTGCAATGATTTGGTAACTACTGAAGCAAACATTTAAGAAAATCCGCTAGTTTTATACTCGCTTCCACATAATTGGCACGAGGAGGTCGTTCTTTCCCAACATCTACACGCATGATCAATGTCAATGATGACATACTGCCGTATCCTGTTATCAGCCGTCTTGTGTAGTTCTGCTTGATAAAGAACACACCTCTCAGACGTGCGTGTCCGGTTACGGAGCTAAATTCCACGGCTGTGACATCACTGCTCACCTGTCCATTGTGGAGTTAGTTGGAAGTTAGTTGGAACGCTCCCCCCACTAGTTTCTTTCTCCGCTGCTGTGTAGACAGAGTGACAATCTGGAGCACTCAATCAAAGGGCCTCTGATTGACGGCCGGTCTGTACAGGAAACACAACACGTTGATAAATCAATACTATTGTTTTCACATTGAAGAGCAGGACCAGTCCTGCCTGGAATCCATCAGCTCACTTATCAGGCTACACCATTTTAACAAAGGACATTTTTCCCCACGCACCTCCTGCCCTTCTTGACTGATGTAGCAAAAGTACATTTCTTCTTCTAATTCAAGAAAAGGTTATTACCACAGGAATAGATATTGTAGATAAGGGTGAGACATTGTAAATCTCAGGGCGAGAAAAAGGGGACAGGAAAGGAGACCGCATTCGGAGAGCACGGCTCACAGAAATGATGGTAATCTTGCTTTATTTGCCATTATGGCTCGGCCTCCCAGGGGCTTGTAATGAATTTGTGCGCTTTAAGTAAATGTGAGTTCTGGCACGGTTATGAGGGGTGTGCGCTTCTCGTCGCGTTTCATAAATTATGGAGGTCATCCTTAATTATGTATTTGTTTTTGTGTGAAATTATGCGAGGGGTGTAAAATGTGTTATGTCTCTTGTTTCCGTGTAGTGTCAGGGGACAGGAAGTTGGGGCCCTGAACTCATTGATTCAGCTCCACGAGCCTGGCAGCGAGACTTGATCACAAAGATACGGAATGAAATTGTACATTCACCTCGCAAATACATCTGAAAGCATACTCTGATAAACTAGGAAATTAGGGCATGTAAAGGCCTCGGAGGACGTTTTTATGGCTCAGAGCTTGCTCTTTCATAGCTCGGAAGACCTAATGGAGATCCTGATAAGGTTTCTTTTCATGTTCCAACTTCTTGGCGCAATAAAATAGAAACAAACGGGACAGATGTTGACATACAGCAAGAATACAGTGCTGTAAAAGTGTGGGTAGTGTAGCTCAGGTAATCTGAGAAAGTTTGAAGTTGATAGTTTAAGGAACTTTGCCATTTTCATAGCGGACAGAAACTGCTGGTGTCTTTTTCTCAGGCAGGAGTCAGTTTTGTGTCTAGGCAAAGCAATTGAGATATTAAAAACATCCCATTCGTGACTTACAAAAAATCTGCATGCCGTTGTAAAAACCAGCACAGACTCGACTAGAGACTAGAACAGAAGTGAGCCCTCCATCCATCTCTTGGACTGAAACCTGTACTCCTAATTGGTGCTTACAGCAGGGCAGACCAAATAAGTAAGTAACTAAGGTGTCTTGGTGGTGGTGGAATGTCAATTCTCGCAAGTTGCTCAAGCCTGTGCTCTGAATGGTTGCGTATTGACCCCGGCAGACCCCCGGAGGATAGCCTAATTGAAAATTAATATTGAATCGATGCCGCGGGCCATTTGCATATTGATTATAAACATCCAGGAAGGCACCAAGTATGCGGAGGATCAATAGGGCTCTTCTGCAGCTGGGTGAGCGCACTACATCACATGGCAGCTGCCTGCTCCGGAGGTTAATGACTGGAGCTTGTAGAGACGCTCTTGTCAGGTGAAATCTAGCCATGGGGCTTCGACTTTCCAGTTTGGTATAGACTAATGGAAAGAGTGGAGAGAGAGAAACAAAGAGACAGGAAAGTTATACTTACACTTGTACTCTAATGGGAATAGGTTCCTAATGTTTTGTAGCAAATAGTCTTAAATTGATAAAAAAAACAATTACAAATACAAATAGTACAACTTTTTTTATTGTATGCTTGCCCTAGTACTGCATGACTGTTGATTTGGGAAGAGATATTGACATTATTTTTTACCCTGCAGTTGAACCTTGAACCTACTGAAAACAAATGATAAGTCCATTTGTAAAACCTGCGTCCGCATGCAAGACACTGTAACCTTGACTTCCTTTGTGTTTTGAGGGAAGAGCACAATATGCGAGAGATCAAGCAGGCCTCTTTTTTTAATTTTGATAGAACATTCTGAGCATTACGAGACCAAGGAAAACAGAATCCAGCATTTTATAGTCCAGATTATGATTCAACACATGCATTCCTCTCCCCAACTCCCTGTAATGTTTTCCACATGTTGGATGGGGACAGACCAGAAGAGCTTGAGAGAGGAGAGGGGTGAGATTTATAAGAGAAAGTTTGGCTGGATTTCCACCTGTATTTCTTTAAACCGCTTTGACACAACACATGGCCGTAGTTGACGGCCATGCTGTCATTCATTGGGCGGTTGGCTTTAATTAGTTCTTGCCAAAGCTCATACTTATAGATTTGAGCGAACACCTTACCATAAGTATTTCCTTTGTATCTAATACCTGTTCTTTTAGGGGCATTTATGATACCTCAAAACAAAAATAGCCCTTTTCATGCAATAAGATTTTCGGTTCACTCTAGGACACTCCCAACCACCTCACACCTCAACAGAGGGCTGGATGTGGTATTAAACTGATCTTTTATAGAAACAGGGATTTGAACGATAGCCATTATAAAGCTGTACTCCATCAGCGCAGCAAACTCCTTCCCTCACGTCACCCCCCCACAGGACGGTCCGGCCTGCTCGGGAAGCCTGGAGCCGAGACCAGAGCCCTGGGAGCCAGGCTGCATCTGATTGCTTCATTACAAGCCCTTTCATTGACTTGGCCGCACTGAACTGATGAACTGCAGCAATGGACAAGAGCACATAATTGGGAGAAATGAATTCTTATCACAGCCTTCTCATGAGGCCGCCGGTGCTGGCTGGAGCCATGCGGGGCTGTTTTTACTGGAGATCAGACAGTAGAAGAAAAGAAAACGAGAGGCTCTTGGATCCTGGTTTGGTGCTGGTTTCATTTGTCAACGATCATAACCGTAAAGATATATTTATGTACCAGCTTTGCTTTTGGGTTAAGATTATCGAGGAAGACAAATTTAAAGGCTTCCAGAGCAAAACCGGTCTTTTTAGTTGCATATCGATTAGAGAAGCAGAAGAAATTTGCCATTTACGTTTACGTTGAAATGCGGTGACAGTTTAAGCTCAGCCTGTGTACTGCAAAACTTAGCGCTTAGGCAACCGTCCCATTTTAATACCCCATCGCTCCTCGAGGTATTAGAAGCGCTGTGGTTTTGTTTCAACTAAAAAAGCGCAAAGAATTCCTCAGCCTCTAATGCGCTCTGTTTATTTTCCTCCCAGCAGCCCCTGGGGTAGAGGCCTGTATTAGTTAGTGGCTTCACCCAGCTCATCCTTTCAGTCCAGTCATCAGGCATGACCGCCCCAATGTTTACCTGTGGGATGAATAATTAATGTGAGCTACCTGCTCTCTCATTTCAATGAGACAGACTCGCGCTAATTAGAGAGAGAAGTCTTCCTTTTCCTCACTTCCACAGCAGGGACGACGTCTACTGCAACAATAAAAACAATAACAGACAATCTGTAAATAAAAGCGCAGAGCCGCAGCCGGGCCCACGGTTCAGGAATTTGGTGAAGGGATTGGTGGAAAACCTTGGAACCAATTTAGGTTCAACAGTGGTCTCTGAGGAACAAAATAATTGTTAATCCCATGCTTGCCCGAGACAGACCAATGACAAATAAGCTCGCTCTCTCTCTTTCTCACTTTGTCTCACACCCGGCGGCTTTGCACAGTCAGCACGAAGATAACACACACACACAGGCTAACCTTTCATTCCGCAAAATGCTGCTGATTTGATCCGGAGACCATTAGCCCTTACTGTTTCCTCTGAAAGTTAGAAAGTAATACTAATTGCATGGCCGTGAATTCCTCTCACACTGCATAAATTAATATGAATATTTAACTTAGCTGGTTGATAAGCCGTCACCCACTTTTCTTTTTTATAAAAGTGCACCATATGTGCGCCAGCTCCTGTATATGGGTAATTTTAGTTCAGTGTGTTTAACTCATTTTCAAATATATATGAAGAGTTCGTTTTCAAAAATGTTCAATAATCATGTTATTTATTGTGCATTCCAGATAATTTCAATCAACTGCTGTTGGGTTGTTTTAAGTAATAATAACTTAATAATAAAAATACAGCTAACTAACAACTGTAATTTTACTGTATATCCATTATATTATTTTTGCACTTATTGAATATATGATATTTATATATATTCAATATATTTATAGACTTTGTTTCCAAAATGAGATGTTACCATGTTTATTCTGTTAGTTAGCCTTATTTTTTTAGTTATTATGGCTTAAATCAGAACAAACCAAATGCAGTTTGATTGAAGTTTTTTGGAATGCACAATAAAATAATAATAATAATAATACTTTTACATGCATAGATTCACTAGATATACCTATATACTAGTCTACATAGATATATATAGATACTGTATGTATGTATATTTATACAAAACAGCTAATTTTACATTACATTTATTAATTTATTACACATTTTCATCCCGAGCCTCTCACGAATCAGTAAGCACTTCACATTTTGTCTATTCAAAAGAAGCTTTTCTTTTAAAGGGAGAGTTTAATGTGTATTTTTACAAGTAAAGGTGCAAAATGACGGCAAACAGAGACATCCAGGGAGAATATACTGTATCTGCTGCGTATGCCCCTGAAAAGGCTGGACAGAGTCGGAGCTCGGTTCAGAATGAAGATCCTGGCGTTTGTAGTTAAAAGCATAAACTGTCTGTGTGAGAAAATTGAAAAGAAATGAAGTGTGCTCACTTGATACGTGCGACCCACACTGATGCAGCTGAAAACAGTCAAACTGACCGTGGAACTGGAGAAGTGGCCTCTCATAAGGACACAGAAGGCATGATGGTGGCAAAAGCAGTGCCAAAGGGCCAAACTCCGGGTATGTCGTTGATGATCTTTCTCAAAGAATGGTTTTGAGTCTTTTTTATTTTCAGTGAAGCAGTCTCCATACAGCAAATTGGTAAACTGATTAGACTGAGATTAGGGGCTACTGATAACAGATTGGATGGATATACTCTTGAGATTAAAGGGATAACTAGATCGACTGATAGGCAAGTGGATGCGTCGTCTGTCGTCCTCGACCTCCCCGGCTCCTGTTGTAATTACGGCTTTAAGGTGCGCGTGTAATTAAATAAATAAATAAATAATGGCCGAATTACTCGATAATGAATTAATACATTACAGGAGGAGAATAAATAAGCCCCAGCTAATTGCATGAGATGAGACTTTTTTCATTAGCTTTTTGAGGGGAAATCTCATTATATGCATCACAAACTATAATCCTCCTTTAGAAATATGTAAATTTGCAATCACGGAAAAAAAAAAATAAGCGACGAAAGGAAGGAGAGATACTTTCGAACAGCATTATGTCATGTTCACATTCCGCTTCCTTGGGCACCTCATTTGTCTCGACGTGACAGAAATTATCATCGCCCACCAGTACATTTGATGAATTTTGACTGCCGTGTGTATCGGAACCAAAACAATTGTCTGGTTAATGATACTGCAGTGATTCTGTTTTTTATTTCATATATCATTGCGCTTGTTACATTTTTTTTAAATCAAGCCTACGATGAGCTGACACGTGCAGGACCCGAGGCTGTCCTAACATTTGCCTGTGCATAGGCTACAAGTGCTGGATTCGCTTAAGCTCTGTAAAAGTTCACTTTGCTGTTTACACTTTCACCACACCATTAAGTAGATAAAAATGTGCTTTGCAGCCCGTTATGAGAATATAGTGTGCCTCCACAGACTTTAATTGAGAAAAAAAAATGAGCTTTTCTATTCATTTAGCTTGAGCTTTGAAATAAACCCTTTTCAATGGGGTTGCCAGATTGTGTACCCATGCTGGAGCATATAGACGTGCAAAAGACACGCAGACAAATATTAATTGTCAGCCGGATAAACATATCTATAGTAATTACATCAGAAAATGGAGACGGGGCCGATCATGTTGTGCATAATTACTGCAGAAAAACAATGCATGTCTATTAAGCGTCATTATGGAGCTTTCACGGATAGCAATCCAATTACCACTAGTTTGTTTCTCACTGCAAATAGGCGCATTCCAGGCGGCACGGCCCTGCAGTTTCGCAAAGAATATACCAGTCTTTGCAGCTGATCTGTGTTGTTTTGGATATGTGGGCATCAGTTGATCTCAAAGGGTAGGACGGCCGTTGGAGGTGGTCGCCATTGAGCCAGGACTTCTGAATTATTCATGGTTGTAGGTCGGTATCCACAGAGACACGGACCCCAATGGTGACGACACTCCTCTCTAGTGGCCATTAAAGAAAAAGTGTGAAGATGCTTTCTTTTAGCGTAGAGCTGGATTGTGTGTGCGGTGGAGGGCAGATAGCGGGGGTTTTGGGTGACCCCCTGCTCAATTACTCCACACTGGGTCAACTCAAACGGCCCTTTGTCACCGCTGATGCGAGATTCTCCAGATCAAAGTGCAGAACTTTTTAATTAAAGAGGAGAAAAGGCTTTATTTGTTACCAAAAAAGATAGATGGAAACAAGCAGGCGATTTCCTATTAAGGAGAAATGTCAAGCGCGGTGGCGAAGCGATAGTCTGCGCGCTTGCCTTTGTTGTCCCTTCTGACAGTGCGGGCTAATTTTTCATGGTTATTTGAACTGGAAAATGAAAGAGAGGTTTGCGATTATTTCCTATAAATGACAACACAATCGCATTACGCTTCAGTACAAACACAGAGAGGATATTGCCTTTTCATATTTCATGTGAACGTAATGGATGGCTTATGCAAAGAGGCCCAGAAAGAAAGACAAATGGAAGAAGCAAGCAGCAAGTGTTTGATTTGTATTAGAAAATGGCCTGAAAGTGGGACGGATGAACCGTATTTCCTTTTTTCAATAACTGGCGGCGGTACTGAGCTTGTTTTAAGTGCCTGTACAACGTAGCGATTGGATTTCTGTAGCGGATTGCTATTAGCTGCCACCGGGGGCGGAACGGCAGCGATTCAGCACGTGTGTGCAGGAGGAAGATTTTCAGTGCGTCCACACCGTGCTGCACTGCATGCTATTTGTAAAAAACTAAAACGCATTTGTTGTCGTTTGGTTAATATTAACATAGTAGGCTGCCGTATTTGATGGTTTTTTTTACGGTCTACATGCACTTGCATTTAGACAAACCCAATGTGCATCTAAAAACCCAACATTAAGGTCTCACCAAGAAATGCATTTTGACTGAAGTGCATCGGGCCGTGCACATGCAGAGTTAGACACCACCACAATTGTGAGAGTTTGTACTTGATTATACCGAAACTACAGAAAGATTGGCATCCAAACTTCCATTTAGCATCCACTTGATACACACGGACAGCATTTTCCCGTCAGTAAGCCGCTTCATCTTAGCTTTTTTGTGTATGCCATGTTTTGGTATTCGTGCATTTGTACACACACAGTTAGCAAAGACCGTGAGCATCACATCTTTCCATCAGACCCGCTGTGAGGCTACGCTGGTATCTCATGGCTCAAACACATCAATACAAACACGCTTTTATAATTCAGAAATAAAATTGATTAAGTCATCTGGCATTCATAAGCCCTAAAAATTCTGTTTTATCGCCCGGTCCGCTGACATAAACAAGCAGGTGCCGGGATGAGCCCGCCCACTGTGGGATGCTGCCCTGTTTGAGTTTGTCTTCCTCAATGTTTTCAGAGGGATCCGCGCTGTACGTATGCCGCCAAAGCAGCCGCACGCCAAGGTGGGCTCTACATACATACGTATACGTTTAGCCCTGGTCCCATTGATTTTCTGAGCTAATACCTCTACAGAGCGATCCACAGGCGGACAGATGCACTACAAAGATATGCAAATTCCACGCTCAATATATCGACACGCGGAGATCTTTCTCAGGCGTCCCACTGTAGCGGGCAGGGCAGTAAAAGGAGACACGCAAACAGATAAGTAGCTGTTAATGGAGAGGCTGAGGCTTATACAAACAAGTGACAAACTCTCCAGCCCGCCGTCCAGTTTGAGTTGTACTTTTACTGTTCGGGAAGCTGGACGTGTCTGTTGTTACAGCCACCTTAAAGGGGAGCAAAATTTGCATGGGATATGAAAAGCAGCTGTGTGGAGGTTAGATGTTGTATCGTGTTCTCACAAAAGAATATGTGACGACATTTGAATTTCTATTAGAGAAAAGTGTTGATTCTCTCTGATTCATTGTTTGGAGATCAGCACTGTACACATTTCCGTCTCAGATTTGACGGGATATCACTGATCAAGTCCACGCACATCACGCTTTTAATGCCGTTACAAATGTTTCTCTGTGTGCAAACACGCTTTGCCTGGTAATTAAAGAGAGTTTGTGGCCAAAGCTGGAGATGAGCCGTGAACCGAACAGCTCTGACAGTTTCAGGTTATGTGTTTTTTATGTTCCTTTTTACCAAATGAAAAATCAATAGGGTTATACATATTCAGAGCGCCATCAGACCCCTGCCCCTAATGGGAGGGAGGTGGAACGGGAGATTGTGTATCCATGCATTGCTTTATTTCTGTTTCGTATCCTACCTGTTTGTTTTCGCTGTACATTGCGAGAAAGAAGGGAGCGAGAAGAGGGCGTGCGAGACATTGAAAGGTCTGAAGCACACAGGAGGCGTTTCTGCAGATTGTAGTGATGTTAGAATGAGAACAGCGGGCCAGAAGTGCGGCAGCGCGGATGTTGAGGGACCCGCTGACGGTTCATCATCCTCTTTGTTCAGGGAAATGTCTCCAGGCGCTGGAGAGCAGCGTCCACGCGGCCATTTCATCCTCACAAAGAGCAGGACGGAGAAAAGCACAGCAATGCACGCCGCCTGGCTATTAATGTGCTTTGTGTTTGAGTGACTGCTGTCAAACGCTGCCTAATGGCTTCTGTGTTTGTTTGTGTGTCTGTGGGGCACACGGAGCAGCCCTTTCTTAGTCACACATGCCCGGTTTAGACAAACAAAATATTACTATGGTACTGGAATGCTGTTTTTACGTGTGCTCATTTAATCCCATGCTATTCTCCGAAGAACATGAATAAATAGTATGGTCCCCTTTGTTTATTATGGTAAAAGTGTAGTAGTATATAAAGAATAATAAAAGTGTAGTGATGGTTTCCCTGCAAATTTATTACCAATTGTGTTACCAGAGTTTTGCTAAAAATGTCATGGTTAAGGTATGTTAACCATAGTGTGAGACCATAGTTAAGTTGCGGTTACAACGGTTTTACTACTGTCGAACCAAGATATTATGGTTACTATTGTTAAAGGGTCATTTTCGTAAAGGGTACCACCTCGGTATTTTTGTATTTTATAATATTTATTTTCTTGTGTTTAAGACGCACTTAGAATTTGCGGCATGTGTTTGATGCATAATTTTGACTTTACTCAAAAACATACAGCTGATGTTTTCAACAGTCAACATTTATTTATTCATGGGTATTCTACAATGTTCCAGATACAGAGCTCTATTTGTACATAGAATTCCCCTTTGCTTATTTTACGCAAGTGTTCATGATTTAATTTGTTAACGCAGCAAACAAATTACATCTCGCAATATAAACCCGTTTTGTTTTTGTCTTTTCATGTTGTGTAAGCCATCTGCGTGCGTGTGTCATGTCTTCTATCAACATGATGACAGACACTCATCAGGAGTTATTGGAAATGTTGGGCTTGCGATGTGATGTCACATCAGGTATCGAAAACAAAATGATGTCAGTTTAGATTTGAGGCTTTGATGGTGCCGTCGTCAATTAGATTTTTCCAGATTAGCTGTTAGCTTCCGATGCGGACGGTGTGAACCGCTGAAAGTGCCGGTGATTTTGAAAGGCTTTAGGGATCAAATTAAGTGTCGCACAGAGGGCGTGCGGGGTCACTTAGGGCGGGTGGGGGTGGTATGGTGAGCCGGGTGTGAGACAGAGAAGTGAGGGTGGGGGGAATGAACCTCTTGTTCTAAGGCAGTGTGAGCTTTCCCTTCTGTTTGTGATCAACTTGCTGTGTAAAGTTTGCTAGCTGTTAGTTGGCCCACCCCTTCCACCTCCCGCTTCTGCGCCTGCCCCCTTCAGCACGCAGGCCCGAAGAGACACAGAGTATTCATTCACATTTAGATTTGAGGGTCATGACAGGGCCAGTGTGGAGCGAACGCCATGGCTTCTGGGAGGCAGGTCAGGAATCTAGCACATAACTCAACCCCACTCCGATACAGAGCCACAGCCCTTGAAGCCAAAGAGGTACTTAGCTTTTGTTTTTTTTTTATGCTGGAGGTGTGTATTTGGTGAAGTGTGTGTGAGAAATATGGACAAACATGGGGTTGCATCGTAGTGCATTGTGGTGTATGTGTGAGAGAGCGAGAGAGAGAGAGAGAGAGAGAGAGAGAGAGAGGGGGGGGGTGTTGCGTTGTGTTTGGGTGTGTGGTCACTATGTAGGTCTCTATGATGTTTGCTCTCAAAGCCAAACTCACTTAGTGTTTGTAGTGACCAAGGGGTTTACCCAGAGTGCATTGCTTTGGCCGGGTGATTTTTTTTATTTGCAGTTTTAAATAATTTTGTAGTTCGGATAAGCGGTAGAAAATGGAATGGAACGGAAAATATTTTTGTTTAAACTTATTTCAGGGTGACTTGACTAATATCTTCTTTTGCTGTAAACAAATAATGGCTGTGACAAAGATATTTTTCGAATTTATTTGTAGATTACAAAACTCTTGATTCTGATTGGTTGACAGATATTAGCTCAATGGTTAAGAAGTGTTCTTTCCATTTATTTCCAAACTTGTAATATTTTTACCCGTTAACTGCTTGAAATGTTTATGTAGTAACAGTTGTAGTAATATGTTATGCAGTATATAATAAGAAAAAGAGTGTTATTTTTTATAATATAAAAAGGATAATGTAGTAATGCTACATTTTCAATCATTTTCATAATTCAACAGTCCATGGTCAATTATATTATACATAATTATATATATTGTAATTGCATTTGGTTTTTATCCATCCACAGCGTTGGTGTCTGTAGATTGTGACTGTTGGTGGGGGACATTTGTTTTAGAGGGGGGTCCGGGGCAGGAGGGGCACTGACTGGGCCAGAGAGGTACTGATATGAGGAGAGGACAAAGCGTGAAAGCCCCCAGCATGGAGCCGATGTTCCATTGTCCCACAGAACCCTTCTGTCACTTTCATTTTACACCGCGTGCTCCGGAGTCAGGACAGCTTTGATATGAGGAAGGGGTGCAGGAACGGATGGCGGGTGGGGGGGCGAGGGGTTCTTTAAAAAAAGGGTAGAGAGAGTCTGTGAGGTGTGAAATAAGATTGCTTTTTTATACAACGGTGCAGCATTAAAGACAAGGAAGCTCTCTGTTGCGGGGTAAAAATAAGAAGGGTGAAGGTAGACGGGGAAATGTGGCCCCACAGATTTATTGATGGTGCGCTCTGACACCTGGTTAAAAATGATAACATAGGTTGCGGTAATCCTAATAAGAGTAATGAAAGAGAGCAGACGTTCGGAGAAAGACTAGTTCATACCCCTCTGGGTGAAGGACGGTTGAGGTGAGGCCGGCCTCAGTCCGCCCGATGCTGAAGATCCCAAGAGATTTTTTCAGGTTCGGCTCCTCAAACGTGACTGCATTCGAGATCTGATTTCTGATGAGGTCTCTGGCCCTTCGGTCTGGTCGGGAGAGGCGCAGTGGTTAGCATGTATTATTTATTTGGCGGTTTGTGCCTGTCAGTATGATTAGTATGTGTGTAATCACCGTTCTTCTGGGAAAACGGGGGAAGGCAACTCGGCCTCATCTGAAGGTAATCTCGCCGTCTTCTGAGTCTCATCGCCGGCACGGACTTCCTGTCTAGCATCTGCTTTTGTCATCACCACATTTTTCTCCGTCCGCATTCCGTATGTGTTTGTCTGTGCCTTTCTAACCTCTGCCTGTGTCTGATGTGCGTGTCATTTCTTTCTTTTTCTTTCCCAGCTTGTATAGGGTGACACCTATAGGTTAACATGAGATGCTGCAGCCTGTGCGTGCTTAAAATGTGCACATCACACAGCTGTAATCCTGACACATTTTAATGCGTCAAGGCTTTGTGTAAAGTCCATTTTCTGTGGGTTTTGTTAATGCTGTGTTGATGATACGTTTCCTTGGAGAACAGGCCGGCGTTGTAATTTGAGGGTCCGCGGTGGGCTTATTTCGCCGGCGTGATTAGATTAAGGCAAAAGTTTAATATCGCTGTACGAGGACGGGTTAATGAGGACGATTAATTAGACGGCCTAACCTTCAGGGTATTGTCCTTTACATTTTTAGGATTTGGGTTAGCAAATCGTCATAGCTGCGAGTGCTTCCTCTTAATCTATTTCCAAGGCCCATCTATGACTTCATTTGGGTGGGTCCTTACTCTAAGGCCACTTCTGACCTTTTATTAATTATGGCTGGCCCGGGTTTAATCATTGTGTACTGCAGTGCCGGGTGAGATGAGGAATAGGCACATTCATTTGCCTCTTAGACACATGGCCATGGGTGGAATTAAATGTCTACCTATCTACATATTACTGGGGGAAGGGTGGTCAGCGGAGGGTCGGGGAAAGAGATGTTGATTAGAAAAGTAAATGAAGAAGTGACGGCATCTATACGGAGAGAGAAGTGTGTTAGAGGGGGATTTAGACACTGGAAGCTCTTCTAGAGGTGTAAAAATCTACCTGGGGATTATTTTGTAATCTGACTGGTACTGGTTTCATATCATATAGTAGTTCTCAGGAGCCCGGTGAAGGTGGATTTTAGACTGCTGAATTCCTTTTTTACCACTTGTATGGCGGCGGGCAAAATTGGGTTGTGTGTATTGGAAATTACACGTTGCCTTGGGAACATAATATACAACGTATCACAAATGTTCCCATTTCTATGTATATACAGCCGGTTATTTTACTTTACATACCTTTATTTAACACAGAACCAGTGTGGGATCTGGGTAACATGTTGTAAATGTGTAATCCATACAGAGATGAAATTGTACGCCGGGGTGCTTCATCTTGCCATGAAAACGGGTGAAAAAAGAGGGTGCTGCTTTAAGACACATTCGCAGTTGTTTTTAGAACCGAACGAGCTCGCAGACACCTTTATGAAATCAACAGCAGATCTGCTCTTCCACCTCCTCCTTCAAAACTGTACTATCGCAGGAAATTATCCAATAATTTGCCCGTTGTTCCCTTCCTTCATCTGAGGTATTATTGCAGTTACAGTGAAAACGTGTAAATTAGCATAGCACGTATAGTTTTATGACCTCGTAGTTCTTATTGTTATACTTGTGTTTTCAGATGTAATTACTTTCTCCCAGAATGCCACAGCGGAAACCACAGCGACTGGCATACAGTCAACCCGGTGGTGTTTTCTCATGGCGCATCAATAATTAAAACAGTGCAACAAAATGCAGAATTACACACAAGACCGTCAAGATGTAAATGGTTTTAACTGCTGTTGATGCGCACGCATACATAAATGGTTTCTTGTAGCACATTAAGTCAAGGGGATGGAAATGTTTAGAGATGTTGATGTATTACCAGCAGGGAGAGAGTTATGGCTGAGGCGTTTATTAAATACGCCGTTCCGTGTTCACGCAGAGACCCAAAAAAGTGCTTTTGAAGAATGATGGATAGAGGTTGTACTTTAATAGTTGTAGAAACCGAACACTGATGAGAATAAAGTTTAATGGATTGTGTGGCAGCTTTTGGAACGGGTCGGATTGGAGTCGCTCGTTGGAACCGGACGTCCCGGGCGCCTTCTGAAGTGCCCAGAACGTTATTGGGCAATAAAAGCTGCTTTCAGTTACAGGTTCGAATATTTCCGTGGCAAGGCGATCTTTAAGTTTGCTTTGAGCGTGGAGATGAATATTTGAACAGGATCTTTCAGTGGCCGTTGTTGTCCCGTCGATATATCAATAACCCACCTGATTGAGTGTAGAGTGCAGCGGGAGGCATTTTCAAAAGAACATTTAAGTACATTTGCCGAGAATTAGCTGACTTGTGTAATAAGTGATAAGGCATATTGACCGCCTCAGACTTTACTGTTACAAAATCAATGTTTGTGTGTGCTGGCCACGGTACTTTTAAACAAGCTCGGCCCCGGAAAGGTGGTGCTCGGGGGGCACGAGGTGGGAATAAAAAGGATTGATGCCCATTTTATTATCTGTTTTCAGCATCTTGTGTGCGTTACTTACACATGGCGTTATTGGAGATCCATTGCAGAGAGTTCACTGCTTTTAAATGGCCTAATATATTGAACAGGGGCTTTTAAGATGGTTACAGGGGATTTCTGCATTTGACTTGGCAAAATAAAATGAATTGTGGTCCGAGTTTTAAATATTTATGATTTTTTTCGTGCCCCGCATTACCTTGTGTTTTAAAAATGAACTTAGCCCGATATTCTTGAGCGGCCCGGCAGCGAACTGCAGCTAGGGACTGTAATTATGAACGCTGAGAGAGAGCAATGCATCGTAGAAAGTCTCCTCTCGCTCGAAGCTCGCTCCTCGCACAATTATTTTTCCTGTCTGCGTACTCTGAGCCGCCGTGGAAAATGCTTGTATGTCTCTACCACATGTGTGCGGTTTGCTGCAGTTTTATGTTCGTATTAAACAGAGGAAGCCATAAAGATATTTGTGTCATGGTCCTGCATAAATGAAGAATTATAACCGTGGAGTCGGAGACCGTTTTTAAAAGAAATCTCTTTAAACATAATGGCAGCACAAATAGAAGACATTATGAAAACATCATCATGAGCTGAAAAAGAAGGGAATTTATAATGGTGTAAAATGAAGATTATTGCTGCATTGTAGAACCACTCATGTATCGCATAATATTTAAGATACATATAATGCCTAATAATGTATGCTTGACGTGTGCATGTAATTGTAATTACAAAACAAAACCGTTACACTCAGTCCAGCGTGGAAGCGTAGTAGGGGAGAGTAGCGCCTGCACTCGCTGTCTCATAACCTTGTAACTGCGTGTCAGAGAATGTAATTGTTGTGCGCTCCTATAGAAAAAACCGCTGCCGTCCCTTTAAGTGCTTCCACCAATTCTGATGGAGTGCTGATTTACATATCCCATCCTCTCCTCCCCCTTCAGGAGAGCTGAGTGAGGATGTGGAGGCTGCCAGTGAGAACGCCACAGATCAAGAGGACCAAACCAAAGGCAGAGACAGTGGGGGGGAGAGGGAGCTCACCAAAGGGACAGGTAAGCCCTATCTTTCTCATTCACTATACAGGGAGATCCAGTGTGCACTTAACATCGGTACTGAGCAACCTTTACAAATCACAGACATTGCATTGTTGCTTACTAAACAATGCATTTTATTTATTCTTTAGTGTAACAAATTGACGTTTCATTTCTCGCCCTTGAGGATTTACTTGAAATTCCAAAGGAGAAGTGATCGCTGATTACAGCGAATCTGGTCAAGTGACAAAAACACAAGTTGGGGCCTGCATACAGAGTAACAGCACCGGCCATGTGTCTAAACACATGTGACCGCGCGCGCACACGCTCCTCTGAAGAATGCTATCAGATAGGAGTATTTTGCAGGCAGGGGTGGGCGGTGGGGGTTGTGGCAGGTGCAGGTGTCTGGTTTCATGGAGAGGTGTGGTTTAAGGGGAGAGGGGGTGCCGGGGAGGAGAGAGAGGCCTGGAGAGGCGTAAGTGGAGAGCAGTGGTGCGTCTTCACGCCGCTGGTGTGTCCTCAAAGCTGTCAGGGCCTGTAGCACGTTCTGCATTAGGTGTGGATGGGGGGGAGCCATTTCCCTGTTTAGGATGCATTCAGCATCAATGATATGCAATACAAATGTAAGGTTTGTATATTTGTCTGGTACTTCTTCAATTGATTGAGCATTTCCATGTATTTGGGACACATTACAAGTTATGAAATGTTTAATTTTAATGCCCTGTGAGTCACTTTGGATAACAGCGTGTGCCAAATGTATAAATATATAGGTGTATGTAATATACTTACACGTATTACAACTTCTAAGGTGTCTCACTGTATTTAGGTCATTTTTACTTAATGTATCACTTTTTCTGTTATTATGTAATTCTTAAAGTCAATTTTAAGGTTATTCACACAGACAGGAAGTGAGGGGATAAGTGGATCACAACTGTCTATGCATATGGTTAGTTGACAAATAAACTGTAAATTTGTCCTTTGACAATGAAACAATAACAATGAAGATAAATTTCTCTTGTGCTATTTTATATTAAAATGTAAATCATTTTATAAAAAATCCCAAAAAAATGTTGTCGCACACACTTGTCATGTTCTACTGAAAGTAAGATGTCAATTTTTGTTTACATGAAGTTGTTTGATGGTCAGGAGGAAGTAGTCCGGAAGGTCACGCACGTGTCAGGAAAGTGCAGTTTAGCAACAGCTGTACTGCACAGACAACAGGAAGTGACTGTATTCCTTGCGATTTGCTTCGACAACAAAAAGAAAGGAAAAGCGAAGACTTTATTTTTGTGCTTAAATTTTGGAAACTAAAGCAAAAAAGTTCAACAGAGGCGAATCTTTAAAACTTCTTTGATTTTCGACTTTCACTTTAAATGAGGCTGAGCCTGAGTTGTTTGTGCACTCGGAGCGAGTGCCACTTGGCTTTGATGGGGAGAAATAATGATATGCATCGTCTGCCTGAAAATGGCTAAAAGTATACTTTAACACATCAAAATAAAGCACTTTAAAAAGCATTAAAATGAGCTGCTTGATTAATAATTCAGCCGTACCTGTGGTGCTGGAGACGACGACGACGGCACGCATTAGGAGCCTCGCGTCTTTTTCTGAAAGGCATGCGATCCGATACAAGAATATTCAATTCCTTTCCTCCCCCTGTCAGTCGCTAATCACCAAATAAGTGTGTTTCCGTGTTTTCACAAAAGAAAGATGTGCTTGCATATGAAAAATTCACAGGCTTCCCAGCAGCTTATTAGAAACGCTTAGTTAAAAATAGCGTGCATTAGGGAGCCAGGTCTCGCGTGCCGTTTGATGTCTGAGGAGAGGAGGCAGGAGTGGGGACGGGGGTGGAAAAGTGAAACCTGGTGGTGTTGTGATCTGAGATACTGCTGCTGTTTTAATGAAAACTCTTTTATGTTCTTTTTCTAATCGTGTTTATAACTCGCTTTCGCGATTGACGGACAGGACGACGCAAGGCGGTGTTAGGGAAGGCTTTCTGAAGCCGGGCCCAAGAGCGAAGGAATGCTTTTAGTAAACAGACGTGCTCTTGTTTTGGCTGGAGATTGTCTGAGAATGTGTGTCGACGGTGAGGTGCCGGGCCTGGCAGCGTTGGAGACGTGGCTAACCTGTTATTTAAAGGCACGCATCCGAGCGTATTTGTGTCACGCTGTCTTTGAGGTCTGTTATTAGGGTCTGTCATTAGCTGTATTGAAGCATTCCCTCTTATCTTAGTCATGCAAACGTCGAAAGCGCGAGTGTTGAAACATGGAACTGCTTTACAGACGGCTCTCAGTGTGAGCATATTAATACCAGCGGGCAAAACGCATCATCCTAGTTAAGCCGTAACCAATCCGATGGGGCTCTATTGAACCTGCGGCGTAAGGCGCAAGACATTTAGAGCGTTTACCAGAGACCTCGTGTAGAATGTCCATCTGTTTGCCGTGTCATTTGGGACGTGTTCGAGTATAAACCACCACGCGGTCTCAAACGCATGAGGTTGGGTAGACACCGAAAAAAAAAATCTGAAAGTAAATACGGATAGGGAGCTGAAAACTGTTAGATTAGGCTGTAATTTGAAATCATTACAATTTATTCAACAGTAAACGTGGTGGTGGTGGCAAAAGCTGCAATTTAAGATACCTTCCCCAATAGGCACGGCTGACGTACCTAATAATAAATCTATGAAATATTTATAGAAGGCGAGACCCTGTCTGTGTGGTGAGCTGGGATAGCATTAGTGATCTGAAGGGGGCTTCTGTGTTTATTAAAGCAAATATATGTGGCAGAACATAGGATAAGTAACGTACTATAGAATCAGGTGGAGCCAAAACCAAAAAGCAGGATTGTTAATACACCTAAGGGCTTGGAGCAGTGACCACAATATGATTTGGAATAAATTTGAAGGGGACTGGGAAGGATGGGAGTTGGGGGCTTCTGCCATGCATAGCAGGTTTATGAATAATTCCTCTCACCCCCCCCCCAACTTTCATATTACCAGGGTAAGAATAAAGCAGGAGAAATAATCTGATGGAGGTCACCCGCGTCCTGACCCGAGTGCAGCAGCCCCACAAATTGCTCCCATCTCTTTGCCTTCTATATTATCCCAAATGCATGGATCTCAGTGATTGGCCGTTGTGCATCTGTGTTTGTGTGCATGAGGGAGAGCAAAATAATTGTCCTCCGACTGCAGAGTGAACACGAGCACCCCCTGGATGCAGAGGATGCGCATTACATGCAGAGCTGTTTGCGTTTTTCACGGCCTTGATGTCCATCAATAGATTTTACAAAGTTGATGCGATAAGGCAGGAGCTTGAGGCATGATGCGCTATAATGGCAGTAAATGCAGCCATAGCTGTCAGGGTTGTCAGTCGACTGCGTGAATATGGCTGAAGAGATGCTACGTATACAGATGAAGACTGTCATCAATTTTATGATGCTATATTTATTGCATCATCCCAGAAGTGTTTTAAAATGAATTTACTGAGTAGTGAAATAATCTGAAAGCCGTGTCACTGTGGTTTTTTCCCCGAGACACAAAATGAAACTTGGCGCAGTTTTAAGAGCAGGACGTGTTTGCATATTCATGTTATGTCCTCTAAAAGCTTGTCGTCCCTTAAATTTAAATTCTTTTTGTCGTGAAGACTAATAGGCTGTAAATCGTCCTTTGTTTGTGTGCCAGCACTCCGAGAGATCTGTGTTTATGAGCTTTGCCCCTTACGTTCTAATTGACATGCGGTCCTGAGAGATTTGCATTTGTGTCGGTGTGTGTGTGTGTCCTTTAAAGGTGACTGCTGTGTTAGCTGCTACTTAGCCATCAGAAGATTAATAACATGTCCACTAATTGATATCTCCTTTTAATTTCTTCATTTTAAATTTGTCTTTGGAGCAGTCGTGCCCGTGGGCCTAAGCGGGCGCTTCCTTGGCAGAACTGGAGGTGGTCTTTTCATTTAATAGTGGGTTGTACACCATGGGAGCCGCGATGTGATAAGCCGCAATATGGAGCGGCGTCGGCGTTAGGCTTTGGTTGTAATTTTCTTTATTTGAAATTAATTGATGCAGAGTAATTACCTGAGAAATATGAGGTGAAATGAAATATGGCCCCTTTGTTGCTCAGGGCACCAACAAGGCCGGCAGATTAAAAAGAGGGAGGGGATGAATGAAAAAAGATAATATTCAGTTATTGTTAGAGGAGGTGAAAGTGAATGACTCGTAGCACTGGGGAGTTGGGCCGCTTCGTCGTATTAATGTCGGATAGCTGAGGGATGGGAAGGTGTCTTTAGGTCTGGGAGCGTCTCTGTTCACCATGGGTTTTTCATGAACACTACTATTGACAACTGTTTTAACATTTGTGTCCGTGATGTTGGACGTTATTGCTTGTTTGTTTGCATCAGCATCGCACGTGTATGTGCCCTGATGGAGAGATCCAGCACTCAGCACCGACAGGCTGGCTGAGAAATGCTGCTCGGCTCCAGTAGGTGAGAGAAGGTGCCAAAGTCCAATTCACTTACGGGACACTCCAGAACAAAGACCTCCCGCTTACGGAAAAGGGCATGAATTAATAATCACCTAATTGACTTAAGACTTTTTCCTCTCCTTCGCCTCTGGCTTTTTTGATGTCAGATGAAAGTTGGGGCGTTGTCGCTGTCTCTGTGGGCTTCGCTGCGAGCGCAGTCGACTGCTGAATGGTAGAATTGAGGTCAGATGTACAGATACTACATAAGGATGGTTTATAGAGTGCGCTGGGGGCAAAAATGGGGCCGTGTGATGTACATCCAAGAGTCTTTGTGACCTATAATGTTGTAAGAAGGAAAGATTTTATTTGGGATGTACTGTAGTATAAAAGTGTTTTTGTGGGATAATCAATGTTGGACATGGCCCCAGTGCTTACAGTCACTACTATTATGTACACATTATGATGGATCCATATATTGACTCAACGGTTATTCATTTAGGATTTGGACAAATAAATATTTTTTGTTTCAGCGCCTATTTGACCTTTTCTGCAGATTTATTTTTACTTGATAATTTATTTTACATCTTTTTTTTTGACACTATGTTAATGGTTCATTATCAGCAAATATTTGGACTTTCCAGGTTATGTATAGACGGTATCATTGGATGCATCTGCCTGGCCCGAAGTTAGGCTGTATTTGGTTATAATATAACTATTTTTTAAATTTGTATTCATTTATTAATACATATATATTAATATATATATTAATACAAATATATATATTTTATTGTATATCAATTGCATTGAATTTAATTAAAAGTACTCCGCAGATATTGATTCTTTGCGTAGGCTACTGGAAGTTACGTTTGGGTCACACAATGTTTATTCTGTTGCTGCTGAAACGGTTTACATCTGCTGAAATTTGGCCTTTTATTTTTGTACATTTTAATTTTGCACTACATGAATACACTCAAACTTGAAGTACAATTTGTATTGTATTACATTATATGCATATTTTAACCGTTTATTGTATCAATTTGTTTTATTGACTCTTGATAGACTGGCTATTGTCCCCCTTTCGGTCTAGAAGCAAACCCTCTCTAGATATCAGCCTTTCAAACCCCAAATCCGTTGACCACTAGTATACAGTACTCAGCACTTTGAACACAGTGGAGTCATAGTCACAGTGGGAGACGCATAGTCGTAGCAAAGTTCATGAGCAGAAGAGGGAGGGCAGAGAGAGACCCCTGCTATCAGGTTCTGGTCATGCTCTCTCATAATGGATCTGACCCGCTCAGATGTTGAGCTATGCCGAACACGGGTGCTGCACATGCCCGCAGTCCTGTCTCTCTGCCTGGTTATTGGTCTCCATTTTGTTCCAGCATGCTCAAGTCTCCTGACAACATAAAACTGGATACGGTAGCTGGACTTTAGTCACGGCAGTTTGGTGGCAGAAGTGGGTGTTTGGGAGCTCTTTTAAAGCAAACAATTGATCAGATTTATGGAGTCCTAACAGGGCGTGACGAGGTGAGGCTGTGCCCGGAGGCAGCCGGTCGCCCTCCCCTCCACGCATGTGCATTAGGCCCCCGGGAGACAGCTGCTCTCACGTTGTTCACTAAAAATGATCAGATAGATAATTCGCATTAAAAATGGACTCTAAATGACTCATGAGTAATACTTTTGAATGAAGTTTTTTTTTTTATGAATTGAACATCCCTAACATAACCTTACCCCTTACGCTAAAATCATATTGCATCATATGACGGAGTGTTCAAAATAAAGTAGATTCAGGTCCACACATTCGACCTTGAGCTTACAAGGCTCTTTTTTAGTAGAGCGCATGGACCGGCAGGAGAATGGAATAGCCATTGGACGGCCCAAGAGAGAAGAGACGGTGTCTATAGAAGAGCTGTGTAGTACACGGGACACTTCCAGGAGCCAGACTAAACGTTAATGGCAACGAATGGGAGGTTCTATTGTTTAACATTTCCTTCGTTTATTGGTGGATGTGTCTAATGGGATTGGCCATGACTGAACCTAATAGGCCTGCACCGGTTGATTTTGTCAGTCTCTGGGAGATACGGTAGGCAGTGTTCTCAAAAGCAGGGCCTTCCCACTGAAGTCAGCGCTTAGCTGCCTTGGTCCGTGATTGAATCTGACACTTTAATGTCCGTCCATGGTCAACCCCGCTTAACCTGACCTCCACACCCCCTCTCCTTCCCTACAATCCCCTACTCTCAATTTGCCCTTTCAGGACTAGCCAAATCATGCCAAATGTAACTCTTTATGGCCTCGTTATGGGCCGGCGAGAGAGAGGGCGTCTTAAGTTTCACTGTGGATTCTTTCCCAGAACAGCGCGCTCGCTTGACTCCTCTCTGGCTTAGCTTGGATTTACATTTTGTATGAGCTGATTACTTTTACTCGGTGCTCTGATGCCTCTGTATCGCCACACATAGTTTGTTTTTCTGCCTTTTTTATAATAAACAGATGCATGCTGGGTAACTAAGCTCTTTGCGTTTTTGTGAGGCCTTGCTGGGTGAAAACAGAACATGGAGTAATGCCACGCATTGTTAATGGCTGGGCAGATTGCGTTAAAAGGATTAGTCGTGTTAAATGTTTTATCCGACTTTCCAGTGACTGCGACTAGCATTATGAACACCTCTCACAATGAATATGTGTATTGTCTTGTATTACATATTCAACAAATGTGCCATTTGTCGTGCATTTATATGCCGTATGTTGAAAACGATAAGTTTTGATGTGCTCCGCTAGACCAGAAACGTATTTTGACAAGTATGCAAAGACTCAAACACTTGGCCAATTCATGGCACGCACACGGCCCTGTTCTACATACTTGAACACGCATTCTTGCTTTTCTGCGGCGATGAACAGAGTTGTCTTCGAGGTCATTCGAGCCATTAAGCCAGATATGTTTTTGCTCAGGGAGTTGGCTGTGAACATGTTGTCGTGTTTGGCTAACGTCAACTTGTTCAGCAAGGTTCTTTGCAAACCTGCAAGACTTTTTGTAAACTGAAAATACCAGGGGATGTCATTTAAAATATTTCAATAAGCAATGTAAAAGGAATTAAATAAGGAACCAGAACAAAGCACTTTCTTCGGTCTGAAGTCACCTGTGGTATATTTGACTCTTCACAGGTTAGGTGAATCCCTTCGCCTCACTTCAAACAGCATGTTCTGAGAGAGCATGCATCCTAAAGCTGCTCACCGTGGCAAACTAATGTTTTGATTAGATGTCTGTGCTGGTGTCTGATGTCCTAAACATCCAACATAGGAAGAGACAACCCGTCAAGGCACAGACGCTGCTTCTGAGTGTCATGGGAGGAGCAGTTGAAAGAGTAGTTGGTTTGGAGTGGGAACAGCTTGCCTGAGCAATCTGCCGGCCTGGCTTATTCTTGTCAGATGCCTTTATATTTCATTTAAAAACAAGCTGCTACTCACCTCTTGATGTAAAGTACTGCAGTGTTTAAACTATTTACAACCTGATTTTGATTCTTTTGTGGAGCACAAAAGAAAACATTTTGAGTGGTTTTGCGTCCATACAATGTTATTCAAAGAGAGCCAATGTTGTTTTGGTTAACAACGTTTTTCAAAATCTCATTCTCCATTTTAAGTCTGCACACTAAAGAAGACTCCTATTAAGAAAATAAAAACGGTTTAGCTTTACAGCTGCCGTTTAGTGCAATATGATCGCTGCTGCAGTTACCATGCCAACAACTGCGCAGAATCTTCAGCCTTAATCATTTTGCAGTGCACCTGTGTTTGCTAAACTGTAGTTATATAGTATTAAACTTGAGTTGTAATTCCTACAAGCTGCATTCGCACTACATTGCCTATATTTGCACTGCAGTGAATTATAATTGCATTATGGGAGACTGCAGCGAACCGCAGCTGTACTGCAATGTGCAACAGTTACAATACAGTGGACTACAAGTAGGCATTACATAAATCTAGTTGTCCTGCTGAATGCTAAAGGGATTTTAAGTGCAATCAGTTTTTTTGTACTACACAAAGTTGCAGTTTAACTGCGCTCTTGTTCAAAAGGGCCGTTGCATCGATTGATGCATGACTGCCAAATCTATTCTCAGTGTTTTTGATAGCCATGCTTTTTCTTTGTGTCTATGGCAGCATCCAGCCAATCGGAGAGGGAACAGACGGATTCTCCGGTCCCCTCCAAGCGGCCCCCCTCAAGGTCGGAGGCATCGGAAAGCCCCCTGTCGTCTAAAAGACCCAGGACAGCTGAGAAAAGCAGTGGAGAGCAGGTATGGAAGGAATCTCCAGTCTATGTAAATCATGCAGAATTCTCTCTGGCTGTTTTTCTGAAGCCGAGGCAAACAGACCTCATCTGATCCCCAGGCATGTAGGTCTCATTAACTGTGCCCATTAATTAACAAAATATCTGCGGATGCTGTTCTCAGGCATTTTTTAATGTCGAGCATTAGAACGTGGCCGGCCTCTTTAAATTATGCATGCGTGCTTTTTTCATTCTCTAAAAATATTATATTTCTCAGTGTTGTTTTTTTTTGCTGCACTTGCAATGCTAATTGTGCAAAAGGTGGAAAATCAATATGATATTTGACAGATGAGAACTCTTTGAAGTATCCGCATCTCAGAGTAGCCCGCTGCTCGCTGCACGGGAGGGAGACGGGTCTTGATCTGCCCTTGATTTTACCACTCTTATCAGGAAGCTAACATTCTCTCTCGTTGTACAGATGTACCAGTGTCCCTACTGCAAGTTCAGCAACTCCGATCTGAACCGGCTAAGAATGCACGTGATGACGCAGCACTCGGTGCAGCCCATGTTCCGCTGCCCGCTGTGCCAGGACATGCTCAACAACAAGGTCCACCTGCAGTTCCATCTCACCCACCTCCACAGCGTGGCACCTGACTGCGTCGACAAGCTGATTGCCACTGTAAGTCTTACGGATACTGCAGAAGATTATTCCTATTTGTCATGTTATTGGAATAGAAAGTACTTCGTTTGGCTCTGTTCAGTGCAGTTGAAATTAATCCATCAGTATTGGTGTGGGTCTGATTTTAGTCACCAGCATGCGAATAGTCATACCTGTAAACATGTGAATGTAATATTTAATATTTTACCCCATATCCCCAAAAATCATACATTTTCTTTATTAATTATTTTCATTTTCATTCCATCTTTTTAGTGGATGAACTAGCTGTCTATATCAGTTGATTTGTCTGTGGGGTGTCTTGTCTTACGGTAGAAGAAACAAAGATCTTGTTTCCGTTTGGAGAGAGTGCTGTCAGTGTTGGGTAGTGATGACATCAGGCATCAACATCGCAGATGACTCACGATTCTGACTCAAGATTCTCACTCACTGCTTTGATGAACTGAGGTCATCTGGGTCGTTTCCTTTAATCTAACTGATGACATTTTACATCCAAATCAAAACGCCTCAAGGAACGTTCATTGTTAAATGGCTCCCAGGCATGTTGTATTCAAAGCGACTTGTGTATTTTAGGACACTTGCTCTGAGTGCTAGGTTCGGTTTTATCCCACTTATCCCACTTGTTCCCGAGGGTTCTCCTCAAATTCTAGAGGAAAAAATCTCAATGCACACAGGGAGAAACGTGAGTGTGTAAAACTCATTTTCATTCTTTGTTCTTAGTTTAGCAAAGAAATTAGAAAACCCCATGTGATTACCAAAGTCATTTGTATTCCAGACGCTCGCTACTGTAATTCTTACATCATATCTTTACAGTATTTCCACCTCTCGTAGCTCTCCCGCCTCCAGTAGTCTTCCCTGTCTGACCCCCCTGAGAATATTCATCTTATTCCTCTCCAGCTCATACTGAGACCGCAGAGGGACATCATTGCTTTTATTTTTGCCAGATTTCAGCTGCAAAATAATTAAGTTTAAGTTTGCCTGTGGAGCCGAATTGCAGGCTGTCCGTTCGCTCTGAAGGCATCTCCACTCAACCAGCCAGAAAGCAAATGGCGAACACATTAGTAGAGGCCAGACGGCAATATTTTTTCTTTTATAGAGGTAATAACGCACCGAGCAGCGTTCAAGTGCGGCGCATGATAGAAACGGAGCTAATACAATGCACATTAAAACCAGCACCTTCTTTTACAAGTAGCGCGAGATAGAGATGGGCACTTCATCCTGTTCCGTGTGTCAGGCAGACTGTCTTGATGAATTCTGAATCAGTTTACATTTATTTCTTGCAAAAATTGAATAAAGATGCACTCTTCCTCGCCCTGCCCTCCCTCCACACTCTCTCACTCTCGGTCTAATGTTCTGTCTGTCTAAGATAGGGGTAATGAAAATAATTGTGCTTCATTAATTCTGAGCCTGGCTAGATGATAGCCATTTGGAACTATGTTTGCCAATTAGACGGTCCAAATTAAAAGTGACCTTGGGATACTCTCGGCACTCTGAGCTCTTTGCCTAATGATGCAGTTGTCTAGAAACAGTCCACTTTATAATGTTAATCACTGGCATGTTTTGTTTCTGGAACTCTCCACACTGCTCACAAGCATTTAACACTTTTAGTTTGGAGAGCGTTGGTTGGTTTGAGGGGTGGGATGTGGCGTAAAAGCTGATATATAGATTTTGTCTAGTGTGATTCCACATGTTTGTGTCTAGGGCTGTCAAGGTCACATTTGTACAAATTTTTGTTGATATAATCTCATTACAATGACTAAAAACATGACCAAGATATCAAAGCCTCCTGGACTGTCAAAGAGTAACCTTTGAGCCATAACCTGTACTGGAGAAGGAACTGAGCTTAAAAAAATCCAAAAAGGTAATGAAGAAAGGATAGTTCGGTAACATCGCGCCATTAAAATGCATGAAGAGGTGGACTGATTGTTCAGTTTGGGAGTTAATTGAAGGAAGGTGAAGCAGACAGTGGCTCATCTCCCAACCTTTTCCAATCTCAATCTCTGATTATTGTTAAATAGAAGCCTTGTTAATGAATCTGTTGTTTTTTAATGAGAACGACATGGAGAGCGTGAGAGGCATGCATGGAGAATTGTGCTCTTTAAAGTTAGACACTGCACATGTCAATCACGTATGATTGACACCAAAGCAATCCTCGATGACCTTTTGCACTTATCGCAACAATATTCGGCGTTCCTTTCATTATTTTCATTTTCTAATTAGTTGGACTGCAAAACATTCTGCTCACCATCTGCCTACATTTGAAGTTAGTTTTTACTAATGGCTTTGTTTCAAGTGATAATTTGCATAATTTGTAGATTATAATACTCCTTAGAAAACACCTTAATGAGCGCTGTATGTTAAAGAGTTCTGGTCATTATCTAGGAATTGGCAGTAGTTTCATTACCCAGAATTCCAAGCAGAATGACGGCATTTTAGTGCACCGTGCTTTCTGTTGGAATGAGATGCACATTTTATGAGGTGGAAGACTTATTTAATTAGGCTCTCTAATAAGCTTTTGCTAAGGTAGACCTCACAGCCCATCACACTAATTGGCTGCATTAACTATCACAGTGCATGACAAAACACCATCAAGTGCAAATTCCACGGATGGCAAACGAAGTGTAAGAATTCAAATCTAAAAATGAATGTATTTGTCAGTCAGTTTAAATAAGATGCTGAAATCTTTTTCAAGTGCTCAACATCTTTCACCTGTGACAACAGTTCCTTTTCCCCCAAACAAAAACATGTGAAACAATGCTCTTGAGGTTTGTAATTTGCTTGTCTGTAGTACTAATTCAAGATGTTTTGCATTCCTTATTGAGTCGTTGTTATTTATGAACTATAATTAACGTGACACAACTTGTTTTTTTTTTCCAGGTGTCAGCATCAGAAGTACTGCCTGCAAGCATGTTCATACCAGTCCCTGGACCAGATAGAGATACTCAAAACACACCTCAGTCTTTGACCAACTCGAGCTCAGATGAGACTAAAAAGCAAGCAGGTCAGATTGTCTTGCAGTGTAGGAAACATTTAATAAATTCACACGTATGTGCCTAATGAGATATTTAAAGTGTGCTTTTTTGTGTTGGCAGATGTGGCAGATATTGAGCCTGAGAAAGGAGTGTGCCTGGCCACAGACATATCTGAATCTCACAAGTCTCCTCTAGAGGAACAGCAGCCTTTAAAAGATGATTCCACTGCGTTCCTCTGTTGGAAAAAGGGCTGCAACAAAGTCTTCAAGTCCTCCAATGCCCTTCAGATGCACTTCAATGAGGTCCACAATAAAAGGCCCCAACTGCCCGTTTCCGATCGCCATGTCTATAAATATCGCTGCAACCAGTGTAGTTTGGCCTTCAAGACAATAGAGAAACTACAGCTGCATTCCCAATACCATGTAATCCGTGCAGCCACAATGTGTTGTCTGTGCCAGCGGAGCTTCAGAACATTGCAGGCACTCAAGAAGCATCTGGAGACCAGTCACCTGGAGTTAAGTGAAGCCGATATTCAGCAGCTTTATGGAGGTTTACTGATGAATGGAGATTTAATGATTATGGGTGATCCATCACTTGGAGAGGACCAGGGTGGTCTACTTGATGATGATAAGGAAGGAGAAGAAAGCGACCCAGAGGAAAAGCAAAGTCCAACTGGCAGTGACTCTGGATCTTTGCAAGAAGATTCTGGATCTGAACCAAAACGAGCCCTGCCATTTAGAAAAGGCCCCAACTTTACTATGGAGAAGTTTTTAGATCCATCCCGTCCTTTTAAGTGCACAGTCTGCAAAGAGTCATTTACCCAAAAGAACATCCTTCTTGTACATTACAACTCTGTGTCGCACTTACACAAAGTCAAAAGGGCCTTACAGGAATCCACCACTGGCCAGCCAGAACCAACCAGCAGCCCTGATAATAAACCCTTCAAGTGCAGCACGTGCAACGTAGCATACAGCCAGAGCTCTACACTGGAGATTCACATGCGCTCTGTTCTTCATCAGACCAAGGCCAGGGCAGCAAAGCTTGAAGCAGCCGGTGGCAGTTCTAGCTCCGTGAGCAGTAGTGGTCCAACTGGAAGCACTTCCAATAGCACTTCAACCTCAAGCCCTGTTCCCACCACTAACTCGACCACCAGCAACAGCAGCAGTTCTCCGGCAGGAGCTCAGGCAGCTCAAAGCATCCTAGGAGGTAACCACCTGAGTCATGCTCACAATGTTGAGAATTTTGGTAACTCTGCTTGTCATTCCTCCCCTTCTGAGAATCATGAAGTTAAAAAGAAAAAATTTGCAGATATCATGTCCTCAAGGGGCCATCAGCAGCAGCTTCAGCAACAACAGCAGCAGCTGGCCCAAGCTCAAGCACAGGCCCAAGCCCAACTACAACAAGAGTTTCAGCAGGCCGCT
The DNA here is from genome assembly GCF_015846415.1 of Triplophysa dalaica. Lineage (NCBI taxonomy): Eukaryota > Metazoa > Chordata > Actinopteri > Cypriniformes > Nemacheilidae > Triplophysa > Triplophysa dalaica. The sequence goes on from NC_079542.1 coordinate 6,047,033, forward strand.
CTTCTTCAGTCCCACCTCTTTAACCCTCTCCTCCAGCACTTCCCCATGACTACAGATGCTCTTCTCCCACTTCAGCAGCAGCAACTTCTCTTTCCATTTTACATTCCTGGGGCAGAATTTCAATTGAATCCAGAAATTAACCTTAATAGCTCTTCACTGAACTTAAGTGCATCTGCTGCTTCGCTCTTGGAGGAACAGAAAAACTCTGCCCAGCAGGCCCAGCAGAGCTGCTTACAGCAGCAGCTTCTGCATCATCACCTACAGCAACAGCACCAAGCCCATTCCCACTCCCAGGGTTCAAGCCAAATGGCTTTGCTTCAGCAGAGTGCTCTTTCTCACTCCATAGACAAAAAACCAAAGTCTTCTCCTCACAGTGAGAAAGAAAGAGAACATCCAAAGGATAAAGAAATTTGTGATAAAGCAGAGGATCATGCTGCAAAAGACATGTCAGACAAGTCCAAAGACAAGAAAGAGACTCTGCAAGCTGTAGCAAATCTAAACCACGACTCTGGATTTCCTCCTCCAAGGATTGCGTCAGATGCTCGTGGAAATGCCACCAAAGCCCTGTTGGAAAATTTTGGATTTGAGTTAGTAATTCAGTACAATGAGAACAAGCAAAAAGCACAAAGAAAGCCAACCGGATCTTTATCTGGATCCAGTGGGTCAGCTGGTATCACCAGAGTGGTTGACCCCATTGAAGGATTAGAGAAGCTGGAGTGTGAGACCTGCGGGAAGCTCTTCTCCAACATATTGATTCTGAAAAGTCATCAGGAGCATATCCACCAGGCTTTCTTTCCTTTCCGATTTCTAGAGAGATTTGCCAAAGAGTACAGAGAACAATATGACAAGCTGTACCCACTGAGACCTCAAACACCCGAAGCTGCTACTGCTCCACCACAACCTCCTCCACCCCCACCTCCCCCGGCACCTCCTCAAAGGGTACCAACACCAAATATACCTGTTACTACTTCTACCCTCACACCACCAACTTCCTCAACCCCACAACCCCCAGTTCAAATGTCTCAAATTCAAATGTCAATGGATCTCCCTCTCTTCTCTCCACTCATGATGCAGCCCATGTCACTGCAGTCACTACCGTCTCAGATTTCTGGCCAACTGCAAGCAGTGGAGCCCAGTCTTGCCACTGATCTGGCCCAGCTCTACCAACAGCAGCTTACCCCTGCCATGCTGCAGCAACAGAATAAAAGACCCCGCACCCGAATCACGGATGACCAGCTAAGGGTGCTTCGGCAATATTTTGACATCAACAACTCTCCAAATGAGGAACAAATAAAGGAGATGGCAGATAAATCAGGCCTCCCTCAGAAAGTCATCAAGCACTGGTTCCGTAACACACTTTTCAAAGAGCGTCAGCGAAACAAAGACTCTCCTTATAACTTCAACAATCCTCCAATTACCACTCTGGAAGAAACCAAAATTGATTCAAAGCCACCCTCACCAGAGCCCCAAAAACATGAATCATATGGAAATAAGAGGTCTTCAAGAACAAGGTTCACAGACTACCAGTTGAGGGTACTGCAAGATTTCTTTGACGCTAATGCTTATCCTAAAGATGATGAATTTGAACAATTGTCTAATCTTCTGAGCCTACCAACACGAGTCATTGTCGTGTGGTTCCAAAATGCCAGACAGAAAGCTCGCAAAAACTATGAAAACCAAGGAGATGGAGGGAAAGATGGCGATCGCCGTGAGTTGTCCAATGACCGATACATTCGCACTACCAACTTAAACTATCAGTGCAAGAAGTGTAGCCTAGTTTTCCAGCGTATATTTGATCTTATTAAACACCAAAAGAAGCATTGTTACAAAGATGAAGAGGATGACGGACAGTATGATAGCCAAAATGAGGACTCTCTTGATCTCTCACACGAATACTACACACCGTCTGGGTCGTCAGGTCAGACACCAATGCCCTCATCATCAAGCCTGTGCCCTCTTCCTCCCTCCACCTCTACATTCTCTCACATGACATCCAATGAAAATGAGGAGCCTAAACCTGCTAACACATCAAACTCTTTTGATGAGAAATCGAAACACTCTGCAGAAGCATCATTGGGTCAAAAAGAGCAACCATCTTTAAAACAAGAAACCAGTCATCCATCTGAGAACCTGCAGCAGAGGCTGCAAAGAGAGGAGAAAAGTCATACAGTCCCAAAGAATTCCAAACGTTCTTCACCTTCCCTCTCTCAGCAGCAACAGCATAGTGGTGGTCCCTCTGTTTCGCATACCAGTCAGACCTCCCAGAGTTCCCACATGGCCCTTAATGCCCATTTAGCATCTGCCTCCCAGCAGCAGTTGGCCCAACAAATGCTCCAGTACCAGTGTGAACAGTGCAAACTTGCCTTTCCTTCATTTGAGCATTGGCAAGAACACCAGCAGCTTCATTTCCTGAGTGTCCAAAATCAGTTTATTCATCCTCAGTTTTTAGACCGCCCAATGGACATGTCCTTTATGTTATTTGATCCTAGTAATTCTCTGCTGACTAGCCAGCTCCTTGCAGGTGCAATACCACAAATGTCCAGTAACTCTGCCACCTCTCCATCAACTCCTACATCCACAATGAACTCCTTAAAGAGGAAGTTGGAGGAAAAGGCTGGAACTAGTCCTGGAGAAAGTGATAGCATGAACAGTGGAGAGGAGCCACAACGAGACAAGCGACTCCGAACCACTATTACACCCGAGCAACTAGAGATTCTATACCAGAAGTATTTGCTTGACTCTAATCCCACTCGTAAAATGCTTGACCACATTGCTCATGAGGTGGGGCTTAAAAAACGGGTGGTGCAGGTATGGTTCCAAAACACAAGAGCTAGAGAAAGAAAAGGACAATTTCGGGCTGTCGGTCCTGCTCAGGCCCACCGGCGTTGCCCATTTTGTCGAGCCCTGTTCAAGGCTAAAACTGCTCTTGAGGCCCACATTCGTTCACGCCACTGGCATGAAGCTAAACGTGCTGGTTACAGTCTGGCACTTTCCGGTATGTTACCTGAACAAGAGGTAATGCAGTTGAAGATGGATCCTCTAGATATGTCTAGCTACTCTCATCTTCCCCATTCCAGCAATGATCCCCAATGTTCATCGCTTTCACCTGTGAGCAAAAACATGGACTTGTCCCCTAGAGCTCTTCTGAGCCCAACATCTATCAAAGTTGAAGGGGGAGAAGAGTTCGAAAGCCCCACTATTTCCTCAATAAACACAAACTTTGATCAAAATAAACTCGATAATGATGATTGTTCATCGGTGAACACCGCCATCACTGATACTACCACAGGTGATGAGGCAAATGTTGACAATGACAGCGCTGATGCAAAGCACAGCCACAACAGTGGAGACTATTTGTCTAAATCTGGGGGTGCAATCCCCTCTATGGAGAATGATGAGCAGATGTCATCAGGACTTGTGAGTCCTGCAACAAGCTACTACACAAAAGACTATGAAAATGAAAATATCATAGATTATAGTGAAACATCTAGTCTGGCTGACCCATGCTCACCAAGTCCAGGGGCTTCTGGAAGTAGAAGCATCGATAGCGGAGACAGACCTGGTCAAAAGCGCTTCCGTACGCAGATGAGTAATCTTCAGCTGAAGTTGCTCAAGTCTTGCTTTAATGATTACAGGACTCCCACCATGCTAGAGTGCGAGGTACTTGGAAATGACATTGGACTTCCAAAGAGAGTTGTTCAAGTCTGGTTTCAGAATGCTCGTGCTAAGGAAAAGAAGGCTAAGCTCAGCATGGCCAAACACTTTGGTATCAACCAGACATCTTATGAGGGACCCAAGACAGAGTGCACGTTGTGTGGCGTTAAATACAGTGCTCGGCTCTCAGTGCGGGACCACATATTCTCCCAGCAACACATCTCCAAGGTAAAGGATACCATTGGAAGCCAGCTCGATAAAGAGAAAGAGTACTTTGACCCTGCGACGGTTCGTCAGCTAATGGCGCAACAAGAGATGGATCGTATCAAGAAAGCCAATGAGGTCCTGGGACTAGCGCAACAACAAGCCATGCAGCAACAAGGGATGTTTGACACATCTGCTCTGCAAGCCTTGAACCTTCAGTCAGGTTACCCGAATCTACAGGGGATTCCCCCTGTTCTCCTGCCAGGTGTTGGTGGTCCATCCATACCAGGCTTTAACTCCTCAAACTCAGGTATGTCCTCTCATTGCGCCTCTGATAGGATGTTTAAGGCTTCTTAAATCATATTTATATTAATGCTGTCAAACTGATTCAGTGTGATTTAATCGATTCCAAAATAAATATTTGTGTTTATACATGTGTGTGGTGTGTTTATATGTACTGTATATATGCACACACATACATGTTTGTATAACAAATATTTACATAACTATATATACATTTATATTTAAATGTATATTTGTATTAAGCCATTATGTAAATTGTATTACTCATGTAATGCTTAAATATGTACATTTATTTTGGAATCAATTGAAAGCAATTCATGGATTTGACAGCACTAGTTAATATTAAACAAATAAATGCATTTTTTTAATGCATTAAATATTTTTTTAAGCAAGAAAAATACATTTTAATAAATGATAGATAAATAAATATAAAATACTGTAACTTTTTTAATCATGTTTTTTGGTGATTTTTTTTTTTTTTATCAGCTTTAACCCCACCCAAACCTCCGAACCTCCTGAACATGCCTGGTGCCAGTGTACCCTCTCCTAGTCTCCCTACATCTGGTTTACCCAACAAGACCCCTTCATCCTCTTCCTTGGCTTCACCTAGCCCAGCTCAGGCCAGTACGTCTGTTCCCCACTCAAGCCCTACATCTACATCAAACTCTTTGACAACGCAGCCGGGCACCCGCCCCGATTCCCACAAAGACCGCAACTCCGAGAGGGCCAGAGAGAAAGAGAAACCCAAGGAGAAGGCCGAAAAGCCCCCCACCCCATCCTCAGCTGGCGGAACTCCTGCTCCCTCCACTTCTGCTGCCAGTGCCAAGAAAGAAAAACAAGACTCTGCTGTTCCGGCGACATCGATGCCAACGCCCGGTATGGAGTACGTGGTCGATACAGCCCAGCTTCAAGCTCTGCAGGCCGCATTAGCCTCTGACCCAACAGCTCTGCTAACAAGCCAGTTCCTGCCCTACTTCATGCCAGGCTTCTCTCCGTATTACGCCCCTCAGATACCAGGTGGATATCTTCAGCCCATGTATGGCATGGAAAGTCTTTTCCCCTACAACCCATCTTTATCGCAGGCGTTGATGGGATTATCGCCGGGATCTTTGCTTCAGCATTACCAGCAATATCAGCAGAGCTTGCAGGAGGCCCTTCAGCAGCAGCAGCGGCAGCTTCAGCAAATTCAGCAACCTACGGCAAGCCAAACCGCAGCCCCCTCAAAGAATTCGATGGACCGTAAGGACCCTGCCAAAGATCCGGTGAAAACGGAGGAGCAGAAGAGCTCTTCCTCAGCTGAAACCTCTTCTGCTCACAAAAACCCAGCCGCTGAGCAGCAAGAAATGGACGACAAAGGTGCAGACCCCCCTCTTGACCAATTTATTGTCCCCAAAGTTCAATACCGGCTGGCGTGCCGCAAGTGTCAAGCTGTCTTCAGCAAGGAGGAAGCGGCTATCAGCCACCTCAAGTCAATTTGCTTTTTCGGTCAGTCTGTGGCAAACCTGCAAGAGATGTTGCTTCGGGTCCCCAACAGTGGGAACGCGGCGGAGCGCGGCCTCTACGACTGCCTCGCCTGTGAGACCACTCTAGAAGGGGACAAAGCGCTAAGTCAACACCTGGATTCAGCCTTGCACAAACACAGAACAATCAAGAGATCCAGAAATGCCAAAGAGCACGCTACTAGTTTATTACCTCACTCTTCAGCCTGCTTCCCCAGTCCTAACACCGCATCTACCTCGCAGTCTGCCACTCACTCAAACAACACCCCATCCCCTCCGCCAACGACGTCAGCCACCACACCATCCTCATCTTCATGCACCCCCTCCACCTATACGGCCCCCCCCCTCAACACGACGGCTGCAGGCAAACCCTGGTCCCAGGCCCCTTTCTCCAGAGCTTTAGCTGGGAAGCCCCACGTCCCCTCTTCTTCGTTGTCTTCGTTTGCTCCAGTTTCCTCTCCTTCAACGGTTACCTCAAGTTCATTGAGCACCTCAGGGGTCCAGACCTCGATACCAACAGACGTCTTTACCGACGAGTCTGACTCTGATAGCAGTCAGAAGTCAGCGGACAGGCTGGGCAGGCCGGCAGAGGAGCCACAACAGCCTGGCTGTCTCAAAGACAGCAGTAGTTGTAGTAGTAACCTTGCTAGCGTAGGATCGGACTCCATCAGATTGTAACAGCTTTCAGTGACAAACAATATGAAAAAAGGAAAAAAACACAATACAAAAGAGAAAACATGAGAAAAAAAAGAACAAAAACAAAAAAGCAGCAATGTTTAAAATGTTTAAAAGTATACAAACCAATTTCAGAAAAAGATGTGTAAAGACTAACTGCAATTCCAAAGCTTGTAACCAAAAATTTTAATGTTAGTGGATTATTTTCCCATATCAACATGCTGGTTTTAGTTTATTGCAACTCTTAATATATATAGATACACATATATACGTATATGCAGTATATATATATAAATGAATAGAGGAGATCACAGCAGCTGGTGGAACAGCCTCAAACTTATTTTAACGGCCCCACAACCCTCTATATGAAGAACGAGTCGACAAGTTGTTCCTTGTAATAGCACAGTCACATAAAACCAGTATGTACCGTATGGGAGAATAGTCTTACAGTTTTGCTATCTAACCATTCAAATACCAATGGCTTGCTAAAGAAAAGAAAAGTAATGTAATGTCTATTTTATTCTCAGGTCAACAGCTCACAACCTTTTTGTGTTACAAAAAGTCATTATTTTATTCATTTTGTTCTAAACAAATGATAGACGTTTCTGTTTTTATATGATTTCATTGGCAGAAAGTATTCAGAAATGATACGAACTCAAAGTTTTCTGGGCATTCAATGAGTAGCTGAATTGCTGGTTTTAAACCACCTTCATTTTTTACGGGAGAGTTACCGATCCCATTTTACCCAGACACGAAAAGCATTGCAGACTGGTGGGGGAAAAAGATTTTTTTTACGAAAAAAACTTTCTGTATTTATGATAGATATATACATTTTTGGTGTTAAGTAGATTGTTGCATTGGAAATGAATTTAAACAGTATGGTAGATTGAAAAATCTTTGTGTACATTTAGCTTTTGTATCGTCCAACTTTAAGGCGCTTCATTTGATGTTGTCTTGGTCATTCCAATAGACTAGAATAAGGAGCAGGAAACGATCTCTGTTTGTGTCAAATTCTCAGCTTCTTGGTTTTTGTTCTCCCGGCTCAGTATCTCACCTGTGGTTAGACCCAAGAGAATTCTGGGCTGTCTTTTTCTTTTTTTGTGTTACCTTAGTGCACTTACCACTGTCTGACTCTCTCTATCCCTGTCTATGTGTTTCCTTTTTCCGTACTCCCCTGCCTTTGTGGATTTGAGCACTACAAAGCAGATACTTGTTCTCATGTAGTGTGGCTGCAGTCTGCTATAGGCTTTGTTCATTTTAACGTTTTGTTATGTATGATAATGAAAAAGAATAATAATAATAATAATTCTCACGCTTTAAAACGAAAAGAAAATCCAAAGACTTAACACTTTCACCATTGGTGCATAAAAATGAGAAGAGGCTTCTTTATACTTGAGAATTTGTTGCTGTTTTTAAGGAAAGGAAACAAAGTTTTAAAATAAAAGAAGTACGCGTCGGGGTTGCCGTTTTTGCTTCTTCGCGAGCAGACAGGTGGCGCTTTACGTCGAATACTAAGAAAACCAAAAATCTCAAAGGGCCCCTGTCCTTGCGTCGTGGAGTAGCACCGTTACAGAGCCATTGCAGTTTGTAAGATAGAGGTTTTGTTGAAGTTTTCTGTCACACATGAGTCCGTCTTTTGTTTCGTTTTCTTTTTTGTAAAATATGTACAAGGTCTGGTCTTTGAGGACATATGTTTTGCTGCTAATGTAGATTTGAAAGGAAGAATACCTAGATGCATGCTCCTTTTGCTTTTTGGCTAAGCTTTAACGAAAAAAGAAAGAAACCAACAATAAACCCTTTTCCCGCCCTCGCGACATCTTTTTTCCCTTCTTGTTGCAAAAGCGGAACTTTTGAAGACTGTGAATTTGTGTTCCAAAGGACATTTTAGCTTTCGTTTCATTTTCGAACAGACCAATGATTAAAAGCCAATGATCTCTAATGTTTGTAAAAATAACAGTGCATTCCAAATACTACACCTGAGATTTCATTTCTTAAGCAAGGACTGCTTGTTTTTATTCAATTTGAGTAGGTTATCCCGTTTCTAAGGTGACTCTAAGCCGTTGTGTTACTCTGCCATGGTGGATTGCTGAACATCACCTCTCGATTCCCTCACTCCCATTATGATGTTTTGAGAGTAAACTGAATCCCTGCAGTCATTGAAGGACTTTACTCGCTTGAGCTAGATCGCAAAGTCGTAGTGGTTACCAAAAATGTACATAAACTGCATCCTGTTTGATTCACATCACCGTGCATCGTAACGAGTCTCAGAACGAACGTAGGGATTTCGTTTTCTGCAGGGTGTAAAGGCATTTTCACGCATGACATATGCGTGTTGCAGGTCTGTTAGGGGCATCTTCATTCCAAAGCATCGTAAGAGTGGGAAAGAGCAAGATTTGTTTTAGATGTCCCTCGTTTTGAATGGTGATGAGGTAGAATTCTGCCTTCTTGTCCAAAGACGTCTTCACTCCAAGTATTGCAACGGAATCAGTCCCCATCCAGTCATGAATTCAGTTGCTTTTTATTCCCCCTCCCAAACCGAGTCTAGAAGCTTTTGGGGTGCACAAGCGTATTTGGGTTTAGTGACACATTTCCACACATCGTCTCGCAGAACAATTCGATTTGGTGTTCTTCGGTGTGCATGCTTTTGCAATTGGGTTCATTTGAACTGCAAGCCCGCCATTGCTCTCAATCAATGTTATTTTTAATATTGTACCTAATTATTTTTAAGAATTCTAATATTGTATAGTTTATTTTTGAATGCTTTGCATTGTTTTGGTCTCAAATAATATGTTTATGGTTATAACTGTATATTTTATTTTCCTTTGTTTTTGTTTTATATTCCTAAATTAATGCCAGCTTTAAATCTCACCTATTTGTTTCCTGTCATTCTCTGGCCACTTTACGGTGTTACAATGTTTCAATATTTGTTTGTCTCAACACGGTTGTATCTCTCGCTTCCAAAGTGTTCTGGTTTTTTATGGGCTCTCGAGTGGGGCAGATTTCCTCACAGTTGTTTCAGCCAGCATGGACTTTGTATGTGTGTGTATGTGTGCGTGCGTGCGTGTGTTTCATAAGAGCCAGCATCAGTCTGAGTTTTTATACTTGGTATTCGATTTTTTACTTTCGTTCCGCACCAAAACAATATTGAACTGCAAAGCTGTAACGTTGTGAAGATTTTGAAAAATCTCGACACGATGACGGTGTAATGTGGTGATAGAGGAAAGCACTGAGCTGTTGTTATTATTTTTGAGAAAAGAATGTGGCCAAAGCTTCATGCAGTTGAAAAGAAAACACAAGTTCAGTTGGTGCCCCCGATGAGTGTATATTTATTGTGCTTGATCCAAAACGTGGCAGAGATCCATCGACTCTCATTGGGATACTTGATTTTTGCGAAAGGTTTTGCTGTAGAGGTCATCGTTTTGCCCACTGTGAAAATAAACATGTATACAGATATAGATATATTTAAAGAAGACATCAACACTTTTCTTTGAAATGTCAAAGAAGGAAATTAAAGAGAACTGAACTCTGGGAATCTCGAGAGATGTCATTGAGATGTCTAAGAAGGCTGTCGGCACACCAAAACTGGGCATGGGAGCCAAAGGCAGGGTAAACACGGCCCGGATATCAAGTGGTTAACTTTATATGTCGACGGGAGTGGACTCTACGACCAGTGGACATATGTGACGCCGAGAGGATTTTATCTGGGTTTAAGCTCGACTCCTTTCGTCTCTCTCTGGTTCTGCATCTACTTGGACATTTTCTGCACTTCTGAAAGGGACGGACACTCGCTTACGTCGTCTCCCAGTTCACAGTGTTGCTACCCGTTTCATTTCCTCCTGCCCGATTCAGTGACTGACACGCCGCGGTTCCTCCGATCGGAGAGCGGTGCGATCCGCTCGGCACGGAGCTCCATCAAACCATAAAGAATGACTTTACTGATCAAGGGGAGGGGATTCTCTTGGGTGTCATTCCTAAGGAAGCAGACGAACACAAAAAAGCGAATCAACCAAAATGAAAAACCAAACTAACAAGCAACCAAACGAAAAACCATTTGCTCCAGTTTCGAGGATGAACTGCTACTGGAGCTTCCTGTTCCTTTTGTGGCTCCTGGTGCCACAGCATTTTTGAAGCTTTTTGTGTTTCCTTATTTCTTGGTTCTCTTTGGTTTCTCCTCGAATTATTCCTCCTCCGAGCCTCGCAAGCACGGCTCTGTGGCTCCAGGTAGCCCATCCGAGGGTAGAACTTACAGCCTTGCAATGTACAAAAAGAGCAAGTTAAACCAAAAATGTTGTTCTTGATGTCTTTTCTATACTGTAGTCTTGTTAGCTTTTTGTTACTGTAATTATATGATGAAGATTTCCAAACTGTACCAAATTACATGGAGACTAACATACACACACCACATGGAACTTCAGACTTTTAAAGAGAAACTTTTGTCACAAAAACCTTGTTGTCCTAGTTAAGTTGATTGTAGATGGTAATTGAATATACTCCTTTGAAAATATTTCATCAAGTATGTTTCTTGCTCATTGTGATACATTAAAAAGTATGAGCATAAAAGCCCAGTCGTATCAAGATGTTTGTTTATTGTGTCCTCTAATTCTTACAATGTGCGATAAGGTTGCGTTTGTTGATGTTAGTTTACCACATTCATTAACAATGAACAACAACAATTTATTATTCTTAGTTCATGTTAAGTTGATCATCTACTGATGTAATAAAATAAATCAAATTTTGTATCTGTTAACGTTAAGCTAAATTACAGTTAACTAACATAAATACAGGGTGTCTAATCAATATTAATGTAGATTATTGTTTTTTTAATAATCGTATGCTTTTTTTTAATCACACATTGTTGACATTCATACATATTAGCCACCTTTTAAAATAGTTACCAAATTTTACCTAATGTTTAAATTAGCATGTTTTATGTATGGGGTGGATTAATTTTACATGAAGTGTGACCGTTATTTTTTTGTCACAAATTCACGTTACACAAAATGAAAAGTAATCTCCATTAGGCACAAAAAAGATCAGAAGATATGCTATATCGCATATTTTTAATTTGGTTTGAATCCTTAATTTCAATTAATGTAATGCACATAATTTGACAGCACCAGAATCCCAATAGTTCATTCTCTGCTGTGATGTCATTCTGTGCAAGAGCAGTCACATTGAAATTCCTCTTTGGGAGCATCCATGAACAAGATTAATTAAAACATATTAAGCAAGATCTGCAGACACGTGGCTAATTAGAAGTGGCTGTTTTTGACTAATTGAAGTTGATTAAGTCTTATAATCAAATATCATTTCAAGTGAAGTTTGCTGTTTGAAGCTCTGCTTCCAGATTCTGTTTGACTTGTGTAACAGATCAGATGTAATATTCGGGGATATAGAACAAGGTCATGTTCCCACTCTCTTGTGTTTGCAATGTGTGTGTGTGTGTGTGTTGACAATTACAGCATACAGACGTGGCCAAAAGTGAAGTCTAGTCAAGCTGGACCTGATGTCCGTCAGGTTAGATAACAGCATCAGTATATGTTGTTTATTGGAGAATATTTTTTTAAGATATAAATACATTGAAAAATCGCCAACAGGAAATAGCGGTAACACTTTCCTTGAAGCATGTACGTATAATGCATTGTTATTCTTCATAATGTGTGTTGTAATGCATTATATGTAGCTGTAAAGAAGTATAACCAATATAATGATAATGAAGCTTTTAGATGTCAAATTCAAAGAAAATTCCTTTACCTCGGTTGCATTGTACAAAAGTACATAACACTAATTTAAGCAGGCGGTACATGTGTGTATTTACATTTAGTCACGGTCATGCTTTTCAGTGCAAACACATCATTTGAATTCCACATGGTTCACCTTGGACTGGTTATAAAGTATAAAAGGTCTGAGAATCAGAATGTTGGCGGTTTTATCCTGCCAAGGTCTAAGCCTTCACTTCTGTTCCTAAGGGACAATTCACCCAAAATTTTAATTCTGTCATCATTCATGACTTTTTAAACATATATATGATTATTTATGTAAAATACGAAAGATATTGTGAGAAATGTTTTGTGTCCACACAGTGAAAGTGGGGCAAATGCTGTTTGTTACCGACATTCTTCAATGTTTCTTCATTTGTGTTCTGCAGAAAGTCAAACAGGTTCGGAGTGATATCAGGGTCAATAAAGTAAAGACTTTTCATTTTGGGTGAACCATCTCGGAGTTGATTTGGATATAGACTAAATTGTTCTTTACTACTTTTATTAATCTGATCAAAAATAAATTATAGTTGTCTTCAATTATTATTAAGCAGCCAGATTTTTAAGGCATGACACACGTTTTGTTGATTTAATGCAGAATGACAATCTGTGAGAAGCGTTCTAAAAAATAAGACAGGGGATTTGAAGGTGGGCTTATCTCTCTCTCTGTTGAGCTCCAGTTTTGAAGTCTTCTCTGATGAAGGGATACACTATTCATTTCTTTAGATTACAATTGTGCATTATTATTGCGCTGTTAGAAGCTATTTTGCCTTTGCTAGAAGGATTTTGTGCTGGGGCGAGAGAGTGACCTTGTGTACTGCAAATTGTCTGCATTTATGTAGTAATGTTTGAAGAGAATTTCAACAGAGCGCAAATCTAATCATATGGTTCCAAAGGGATTATGGGTTTTAAATTCATTTTTCAGACAGCCGCAAAAGGCACATTTATTCTTAGCCATCACGGCTAAGCACCGCTGTCCACTGTATTGGCTGATTGAAGACGTGCAATTTGTCCAAAGTGTAAGAATTCAATCACATTCAATAATTTGCTGAAGTGTTGAATGACACGGCATACAGCGAGATCAGTGGACCTTGATTTGGACCGTCGCCTGAATCTTGGTTTTTCATCCCATGGCTTAAATTTCCATAGCGGTGCATGGGACCCCATGTTTCCAATATTTCGTTTTAAAGTGCACCGCAAGACCCCGACACTGTGCATCCCTACCCAAGCATATTATTCATGAAAACAGGATGTTGAGGAGGTGCTTCTTCAACACCTTCATCTTCGCACTTCTGGAGTCACAGAGTTTAAGGCCTGGCCTGTCTTGGTCAGGACGTGGCTCCAGATCCGCCAGCCATGTTGAGGCAGTTAACACACATCGAAACATCCCAAATGAATTAAAAAACAGCATAATTGGATCAGTGTGAAAAGCCCAAGTTGCTTCCTTTAAAACTCCGGACCAGATGGCACTTATGCTCGGACGCTGTGTTGTACCAGCCCAGACTTTAGGAGTGTGAAATTAAGTTAGCACCTGCGTGTAACGTTTCCATTAAGCAAAGGTGCTTTCTCTTTAAGGTTTGGTGACCTGTGGGTATAGAGTTCACCTCACTGATTTCGGGGCTCAGATTGAATTAGGATCCTAGTCTTACATTTGGGAGTCAATCCGTCAACAATGTAACCACATATTTTGTATTGAGAAGGACAAAATGGCAAAGTTTAATCTGAATGAAAAGAAGAATTTACAGACAAAGTGTGTGTGATTTGTATCTATAATTAAGGAAATAATTGTCAAAAGGGTGTTTTTTTTTTTTTGGTGAACTGTTTAACTATCTGTAAACGATTAGTATTGGTTTGTAATTAAACAGAATATTAATATTAAGTTATATGACCCTGCAACAGTATTTGTGACTAATGGATAAAACTGCAAACTTTCACAATGGTCAGAAGCTATAGCCTGAGCTAAAAAAAACTACTTTGACGATACATAAAAAATCCTATATCACACAGTGCTTTATGTTATAGTGTTTTGTTATAATTGTGGTGCTGTGTGATGTCTCTGGCCTCGAAAATTCTCTCCAAATCAGTCTATGAGTTTAACATAACCCAGCAAGCTCCACTTCTGTCATTTGTGGAAAATAAAAGGTACAAATGTTCAAAGTTAATCCATCTTGACTATAAGCGGCACAAGTATACAGAAGGAGATTGTGTGATCATAGTCTTGGATAGAAAACATGATCGCTTTTCTGACAGCTTGGCATTGAGAAATGTAATTTTTTGTGATGTTCTTATTTTTTTCAAGCTGTGTGTCATTTTCTTTAAAGGTACATAGCAAAGAAATATCTTCTTTGTCTGTCCAGTCTGATCTCACAGATAAACGTCATTTATAGTGTGTATGAATTTGCACAATGTGAATGACACAAAAGAATGATTATTAGAAAAAGCAAGAATAAAGCCCCAACCTTGATTTTAATGTCACTAAAGCTTCACCACATAACAACTTTGCAAGCAAACTTTTCCTGTCAGAAAACACCACAGTAATCTCACTCGGGTGTCCCCTAACAGTACAGAAAAGATCTCAACAATGTCTCAAACGGTGTTTGGGTTTGCCAACATACCAGAATTGACAAATAAAATGTTTATTAAGATTTTAATGTCAACAATTCTGAATGCCAACAGTTCTCTCATTTGTTTCTAATTATCCTCAGAAATTTTATAAGAAACATCAGAGACGAAGGTTATACTTTAATTAAAATCTAATCAGTTTTAACAAAGCAATAAGCCCCAAGAAGCAGTGGGTTACAGAGCATTTTATAACAGCTAAGGGCGTTGTGGCAAAGCAGAGTGAATAAAACCCTGTAAATGTTATAAAACGCACTGTAACCCACTGCTTCAAGGGGCTTATTGCTTTTATAAAACCGTATGCTGAGCAAGGTTTCATAAAATAAAGTAAATAAAATGATATTTAGGCCATGTGGTGCGGTCCGGGCGTTATTTATCGGGCAGAGCCAATAAAAGAGAGAGTTGCGTCAACTTCGTAGACTCCAATGGAATGGTTCATAGAGGCTCTCAATAGTTCCCGGAAGTTACTAGTAACACATGGAGATGTGACTTATCAGTCAATTTTGTAAAAGAGCAACATCTCAGTGTACAGCACATTCAGTAAAATGGCGACTTAACCCTTTCGTACTGCAGTTCTGAAATATTTTATTGAGAACAACTTTAATAATTTTTTATAAAGGTGTAAGAAACATGGAGGGGTCCTCCTTTATGACACCCATACCCATGATTGCTCCTTTCCTTTTTGTCCTTTTTTCCCTCTCTCTCTCTCTCTCTCTCTCTCTTCCATTCATTCCAGGCATCTTCCTTCCCATCAATGTCAAAGCCAAATTACGCTGGAACAGTGAGGACAGGTCAGACTAATTCAATCTCATCTGTCAGAAGAAATGATGGGTGAAGCGGATCTGAGAAGGCGAGTCACTCCCTTGAAATGAGGGAATCTGTGAATGCTTTATTTAAACTGTTCCTCCTCACTATTAGGGTGGTGAAGGTGTCTCTGACGGGAGAGGACAAACTGAACAGTTCATTTCTGTGTACACCTCAGTGGAAACATTTCCATCAGCTGCTTTCTAAATGAATACACAAAGCATTTTTCACTACTGTAGGAATAATGGAATAATACAAAATAAAAGTGGTGTGTGTGTGTATATTGCTTAAAGAGGATTAGCCCCCCCAAAATGAAAAATCTGTCATCGTATACTTATCCTGATGTTGTAAGGAACCCATATAATTTTTCCTTTTTTTTTTGTCTCCAGTTGAGTTGAGACGTTTTAAGATTGACTCCAGACGTGCGGGCTGCTTAAAAACATGTGACAAGAGGAGGTGAGGCAAACCTGTCAATCATTTTTCTTACTTAAAAAGGCTCTTTGGACCGTATCTGTGACCTGCTTTTAAAGTTACTTCACCCAAAAATGAAGCAACATCTGATATTGTTTACTCATCTTTGTGTCATTACACTTTTCTGGTATGCAAAATAGCCACTAAAATTTTGCAAGACCTTTTGAGTTTCACCAAAAATTTAAATACAGATTTGGTAAAAACAAAAGCTTGAATATTTTTAACAAAACACATACTTTGCATTCAATTCTGTGTAATGGATGGATGTGTCAAAGTCACATTCCTTTCATTCAGACACTCTGGTATTTCATATCACACCCCTTTGAGATTATCTTTGCCCAACACACTAGACCCCCCTCCGTTCGGTGTCCTGGGGCGAGCGAGTGTGTTGGCAGGCACCGGGCCTCGACGGCGTATTTCCCGTCTCTTGGACACAGGATCAGGTATCACAGTTTTCACAGCACCTTCTGGTTCTGGTTAACACAAAACAAGCTCCATCAGAAGGAGTCTGCACAAAACGGAGCAAAAATCAGGCCTGACAGGCAGGAATATTAGCCTGTGACGGCAGCCAATAATTGAGCGATCGGCTCCCCCCTTCTCTGGTAATGAAGAGAATATGTGCGGGGAATGTGGTTGTACTTTTCTCCGTCTCTCCTCTCTCTCGTTCCCCTCTCCGCAACAGTCGTCTCTTTTCTTCAATACCCGATATATCATTTCACCAGAAACGGAGGGATAGTTTTACCTCACTTCAAAGTTTTGCTCCAGGTGTCATCTCGGTAACCTCAAAGTAATGCTATGCAGAGAGCTTTTTCTGGCCCCTGTGAGAGGGAGAAAAACTTTTTTTAAACTCCTGAAACGTTTGCTTAGATTTATGGGATTGAAAGTACATGGTGCCGTGAGAGAGTGGACCATTACACTTCATTACTGTTTTTTTCCTCCCGTACAAAAAAATGATAATGGGAGGACCATGTCCGCTCTCTTTTCTTCTTCTGTACCTCTGCTGTCCTCGTGAATGTTCTTAGATTTGTCTCAGACGGGTCTGGCAAAGTGCTTTATGGTTTAACCCCTTCAAGTGTACACTCTGGATTTATTTCAGATAATCTTGTTAATATGTAACTATTAAACTGAAATAAATTCAAATCACTTTTTTTACTGTAGGGGTCAAAGGTCATTTTTGAGGCGGTTTCTTAAATCATTGTTATAGTTGGAAACATAGTTTTATGTTCATGAAAACAGCTTTTGAGAGTGTTTATTTTAAGCAGTTCAAAGCTTGATTTCTTTCAAGCTTGGGTGGCATTAGATTTAAATGTCGTGTGCTCAAATATGTCATCAAATGGACACAATCCAAAAAACAAAATAAAAGAAATCATTTTTTTTAACCTGTAATCAATGTTTTCATTTATTTGTTTTGACTGAGTGTGAATCCACAAAATCACACAATATGGTTGTCAACCTTAACTGTATTCTTAAAATGAATATTTTTAATTAAATAATATATTGCTGTTTTTTTTGTTACAAATCATTATTATTAGTCACCTTGTATGTTTGTCATTGGATTTTCCAAATATCTAATCAATAAAGCATATTAAAAAGTGCGTGTCACCTTATAGATCACAGTTTTTAATCATTTAAAAAGTCCATGTGTTTTCTTTCCCTGAGAAACCACAAATTTAGACATCCAAGGTGAACTTTTTCAATAACTGCATAATATGTTGTCAAAGCACTTTTCATACTTTTTATTGATTAGATATTTCCAAAACCCAGAAAAACATAATTGTTGACTAATAATAATGATTTCTGGCAAAAGAAATCATGAAATATGGAGATACAGGTTTTAGAAGGACAGCGGTGTTTTATTAATCTTAATTAAAGTTTGTTAATAATTAAGGTCTTCATAGTTTGCTCATGTTAGTTCACTGTACATTAAATAATGTTAATAGATACAAAGTTGTAATTAGAAAAAACACATTAATAAATGTTTCAATTAATGTTACCAAACAAACAAAGTAGTATAATTGTCAAGATAAAAAATTAAACCTTATTGTAAAGTCAAGTAATATTTGAATTATGCAAATGTAATGAAAAGGTTTTTATTCCCAGTGTTTGCTGAACCTGAAAGAGTTAAATATGTGAGAGAGGCAAAGCGTGGCCTTGTAGATCCATATGTCTCGAGCCGTCACACTCAAGAACGCGTTTAAGGTGAAAAACTTGCAAAATAACCAGAATAAATCTAACACTCAGCATCTTTCAGCCATATTCATTTGAAACCAAGGGTGTGGGTGCATGAGTAAATTATCATAATTTACGCCTTCCCTCACTGTGTATTAGAAGTCGGGCTCTCTGTGGCTGTGTGTGCACATGTTTTAAACAGCTAACAGTATGTGAATGCTGTTTGGGGAGCTGTAGTGATCACAGCTGTATTGGAGTGTTGGTTATAAGCTGAGACAAACAGAGAGGCTTTCGAGACCCTTTGAGGTACGGCTTCGGGTTTCACATAGTTTTTTGGGACGGGGTCCAACCTCAAGCAGAATTCTTAATACAATAATTGGTGGAAGACTTGCTCTTATTAATACTTCTCAGAAAGTGGCCTGTTTTGGATTTCTTCCCCTTTTTTCCCTCACCTTCCTTTTTCCTCAACTGAAATCAGTTTTGTGTGTTGCTGTGGGACAGGCCCTGACCCCAGGCGTGCTGCTCTAATGATGAGAGGATGAAAGCACTGAAGTTAGTTCCCAGGCTGCCCATTCTGGGGGTGCAGAGCTGTGTAATGGGATAGATAATGGAGACCAGGTGTGTAGAGGAGATCCTCTGCTCTTCTCCTCTTTTTCCGTGTTTATTCTTCTTTCTTCTAATTTTGTCTGTTTTCTATTTGTTTCTATTTTGCTCCTTGCTCTTTTTCTTCTGATTTTTGTCTCTTCTCAATATTGTCTCCTCATTTTTTTATGTTCTCATTGCCCTTCTCCTCTTTTTACATTTACATTTACATTTAGCAGACGCTTGCGACTTTTATCCTATACATTTTACATAGGTATTTGCAATCCCCTGGGATCGAACCCACAACCTTGCGTTGTTAACTCAATGCTCTTACCACTGAGCTACAGGAAAGCTTTTTTTACAGTATATCTTCTCTTTTGTCTCTTCTCTTTTCGGTTTTGTCTTATTTCCTCTCTTCTCTTCTCTTCTCATATATATTTTTTCTCAATTTTGTTTTTACTTTGTTCCTTTCCCCTTTTTTTCTCGTTTTTTGTCTCATCTGAGTTTTGTCTCTTTCTTTCTGTACACTTTGCCCTTATTCTTTTTATATCTTCTCTTTTGTCTCTTCTCTCTTTGTTCTTTTTTATTCTCTTTTTCTCTTCTGTTCTATTCTACTTTTTGTCTCATGTCCTCTCTTCTAATTTAGTATCTTCTTTTTGTCTCTGTTTTGTTTTCACTTTGTTCCTTTCCTTTTTTTTCTTCTCGTTTTTGTCTCTTCCTCAGTGTTGTCTCTTTCTTTCTGTACACTTTGCCCTTATTCTCTTTTTATATCTTCTCTTTTGTCTCTTCTCTTTTTGTCTTTTTCTTTTCTGTTCTCTTGTCTCTTCCCTTCTTGTTATTCTTCTTCTCTTCTTATTCTTTTCATTTATGCCTCTTTTGTTTACTCTTGCCTCTTCTTTTTCCATTTCTCTTCTTCGCACCTCTCCTCTATTCCTGATTATATCTGCTCTTTTTTTCCTTTTCACTTTTGTCTCTTTTTTTATTATTAGCAAAGTTTTTACCTACTGTTATTCCTATGATTTAATTGCCTTCCGTAATGCTGATGAGTGTTTTGCTGCATATAGATGTGCTTTTGTGTTGTCTTCTCTCTAGAACACCTTCATTTGTTGAGTGTTTAGCCCAATGTTTGCTGTTAATCTCGAGTAGCTGAAGTTTTAAAGGAAAGGTCATGAGGATCGAGCCGCAAAAGTGTTTCTAATCAGAGCAGACAGGCTCGCAAAGCTCCCCCGTAATTACAATCTAATTAGCAGGCACCAGATGAAATCCAGCATGCCATTTCACATCAATAATTTAACTCCTTCTGAGAACACGTCTGAAGAGCGGATATTGCAGCTGGCGTTAAAATGCTGAATGTCTCACTCTCTCACCTCACTGCAGGTCATAGACTATGTCAATCTCAGGCAGTTAAGACACAGGCTTTAAAATGTTCTTTCTTCAAAGGGAATATGGTATCATCATTTTCCCATTATAATCCTCATCATGTCAAGGCAGAACTGAATTTCTGATGTTTTGAGGGGAGGGGCCTAAAAACATTATGTTGACAGACGGTAAATATGACAGATGCTAAAGCAATCATATTGGTTGAATATTGAGAGAAGATTTTCATTTGATTTACTCACTCTGGTCATTGAACACTGTCGCTTCAAACTGTTTATCTTTTGAGCGAAAATCGCAATTCCATTTTCGGCATGTCAGCTTTGCTAGCATATTAATCAAATATTGACATGTGTTTAATACAGAATTACAGAACGAGGCCATATCCAAATAAACATTGGAAAAGCAAGAATGGAAGCGCATACTACAGATATTAGAAAGGCTGTGTTGTAAAAAGGTGGCTTCCCACACCTTATGTCTCTTTATAATTCCAGACTGTAAAGAATCAATGTAACAAATGATGGTAAACTGCTTTCTAAAGTGATTCTTGTGAAAAGCTGAGACAGACGTGCGGAGAGTTTGAGCAGAAAGAAATCAGATCTCAAAGACAGATTTCTATTAGTTTGTAATTCGGGTTGTTTGCAGTAGAAATGTGGGCTGTACTGTTACTCAATTGCAATGCGTTGATCACATTTTTGCGTCCACACCTCTCAGACTGTGAAGTCACCCGACAGACCCTGATAGAATAAGTATTGACTGGGCAGGTGTGTGTGTGACTATGTGTGAGAGAGAGTGAGAGAGGGACAGAGTTTGAAAATGAATGTCAACACTTAATAACGCAATACATTTTACCTAGTTGAATGTGTTTCCTTAGTTTCAAAATCTTATTCCCTGCTTATCTGATAATAATCACTTATTGAGGAAATTGTCCCATATTAGAATCTAGCTGGCTGTAAATGCAAACAAGTCTCATGAAGACAGATGAGGAGGAGTTGTCTCCCATCTGGACAAAAGGATCAGATTGTGCTTACTTTAGTTTTGGTATACATAGATGTTGTCATAGGCTTTCCATCAGTGTCATTCACTTTTAATTAGGAACATCTTTGCATTTTGCTCATCTGTTAATACACACTTGTATTTTCATTCTTACACATCTTTCTACAAACATTTATTAATCTTGTATTTTAAATGCTGGAAAAACTAGGTCAAGATAAAATATCACAAATTAGATTTCTTTCTCAATCATTTCTCTCAAACACCTCTATGTTTCAAGGGTTTCCCCGTAGGAGCGGCAACTATTTGAAACAAATAATTATTACTTTTTAAATCATCAGGCAATCCGCTTTCTAAAACAGATAGAGAAATCCATACCTTACACAACGTATCATTTTTGACCAATCGTCCCTGCTTGACTACTATAACAAGGTATGATGTATTGAGCCTTTGCTGTTGCCATGGAGACCACAGTCCCATGTTACTTGTCACTAGAACACAAACACACCGGCTTCATTCCACATGTGGGAGCATGGCACGAGAAAAGCAGTGTGTGTTTGTAAATGAATCACTCTGTCTACACACACATACTACGCACAGTGTGCAAAAATTGTGTCTGTTTTATTTTTGCGAGATTAATCAGCACGTTCCATTCCCGTGTGTAAAGGTGCTGTGGAAAGAGGGGGGTGTTCAGGGGAGGGGATTCTGCCTCCACGCAACCCTTCAGAGATTGAAGGTGGATCTGTAGATTACAAAATGGAGTCAGCATGTCTTCGAATAATTGCTTTTTCCAGAGAGACCACTGTCATCTCTCTCATTCTTCAGAGTCTTTCTAACAGTGTTGTAGGAGAAGCACAGAAGTAACCTGTGAAATAAGACAAAGAAATATTCACACTGTATAGCTCAGTTTCATGACGGTATGCATTTTATTTGAAATGGTTTTAAAGATTGAATTGATATGTCTAATATACTTTTGTTTGCCCAAACACCATCATAATTGCTGTTGTCGTGACAAGCACATGTGCATCTGAATAAATAAATAAAATAACATGTACTGTTTTTCAAACAAGGTTATCTTTTTAATAACTTAGAGTAACATTAAGGATTAGATCAGGTGTTTCCGGATTTACTCTGAAGTTAAAGTAGTTCCCCCAAATTTTTTTATTTTGTCAACATGTCATTTCAAACCTGTATGACTTTCTTTCTTCGGCAGAACAGAAAATAAGATATATTTTAAAATGTTGTTGACCGGACAGTGATGGCAACCATTTACTTGCATTAATTTTGTGTCCATACAATAGAAGTCAATGCGTGCCACCGCTGTTCGGTATTTTTGAAAGAATAAAATGTTTAGCGCAGTATATGCTATAGGGTTAATTTTGTTTAATGTATATACTTTGACTTTTGTATTTAAACTTCAGTGGAAAAATATTGTTTTCTCAAGAATTATTGAAAAGCAGACACATCACAAACTGCAGCATAAATAGTCATTCTTCAGAGATGAGCTGGAACCGGCTGTCTCTTTATTGCTGAACATTGCTCCCGTTTAAATGGTGACATGAACAAACGATAATCGGAACAACATAAATAGATACTCACTCACAAAATTTAAAAGCCACTGTGAGTTTAAAACTCTGTTCCTTCAGCTAAGACGTAATAAGAAGAGCAAATGAGACGTTGAACAATAAATTAAACAATGTTTAATATTTAACCGCTGCTTAGAAAAAGACAAATTCTCAGACTGAAGGTCTGTGTTCTGTGGGGTGAATTAGTGGAGAAATTAAGTTGAATTATGGGAAGTCAACAGGGTGTTGAAATGGCTGTAAAAACAGGAGTGTTGGAGGAGTATTCACAGTAGGGTAACAACACTTAGAATGCGATGCTGCTTAGGAAACAGCCTTATTCTGTCATCACATGTTTTTCTATTCACAAAGCAGTTTTTCAATTAAAAATAATGTCTCAGGGACTTTGTGTCCATACACTAAGTCAATAAGGTCCAGTGTTGTTTGGTTTCCAACGTTATTCAAAATATCTTCTTTTGTGTGCAAAGGAATTGAAGTCGTACAGGTTTGGAATAACATTAGGATGAGTAAATGATGAAAGAATTATGTTTCTTTTTAGTTCACTAAGTTTGCCAACAAGATGACATTTATAGATTTTGTGCAGCTTAATATCCAAATAAATAAAAACACAGTAATAATGATAATAATAATAACAACAACAATAATAATAATGAAGATAATTATAATGATAATGTAATCCATTCTGTCTCCTGTCAATCTGTAAAACCCAGCCAATCACATTTGTTTCTCCGTGTGTCTGTCTGCGTGTTTCCCTCTCCAGCACTGATTCACCAAAATATTTTCATTATGTTTATTCCTTTCTCTCTTTCAATCAAACAACATTTCTCAGTTTCTTTCTAAAACTAGCACAAATTCAAACAAAGGCTATTTCTATCCCCTACACCCCCCCCAAACACCCATGTCTGCCTGTGAGCGAGATGGGGCTTTCTCACCTGCAAGTAATAAAGGGCCCATGCAGCACATAGAGAGAAAATAGGTGAGGATTAATGTTCAACGTGAGCAGATTATTTTCCGTGAGAATACAGGAAGGAATGCACCGCGCTGACAACAGAACAGGAGTGGCAAACATTTGGGGGATCTGCACTGCGTGCGTTTCAAGACAACAGAAATGGACAAAAATAGGTGATTCAAGATTAAAAGACAGACGTAACAAATCTTCACAAGGTCAATGGTATTGCCATTGGAATTCTGGGAAGAAAATGTGATTTTGGCATTGTGCAAGGCTTAGTTTATCACACCGAATAAAAACCCTCCTACAATCTCTTTTTAAGCCTGCTGACTCTACCCTTGTTTTGCCTTTTTTTGCAAAGGCCTTTTAAACCCTCTCTTCTTCAGACAAAAAGCGAAAATTACAAAGATACAGTAGCTATTGTTTATATCATCAAAAGAAAACAATGTTCAGCCGTCCATGAGCTGCTATTAGAATCATTTAGAATAACATAACCGATAAAATGAAATGTCAACTCCCAAAATCATTACTTTAGATGTGTCTATTAAACCCATAAGACATGAGAACCTGTGTTATATTATGTCATTGTTTGAGATGCCTGTACATTACACGTACGGTCACCAATAAGCATCCACGCCCAGAAATACACTTAGAATACACTTTTAGAATATAAACACCAAATAAATCTGTTTATGCAGATGAACAATACAAACCCAGCATTCTTTATTTATGTTTCGTAATGTCTATCCACTGGCTATGTGCATTGAGAGGAATGAGAAATGATGCCGGGGCAGACAGTTTGTCGACTCAAAGCCTCCTGCATTCCCCTCTGGACTTTCTCTGTTTTCCTGTAAGCCGCTAAACTGAGATCCCATGTACCTGCAATGAAAAGTGACAGGAAATTGACTAAACCATTGGAAATCAATGGAAAGTAAATGCACTTCTTAAGTACAAGTGAACAGCTGAGAGCTACCTTCTGTCTTTTCTTTCCTTTTCTCTCCTTCTCATTCTCAATCTCTCTCGCTCTTTCTCTCCCCCTCTATGTCCACATTTTCTCTATCTGGAGCTTTCAATCTCAGTCTGTGTGTTAGTGTGGGTCAATACCTGAGCAATGGCATGAGAATAGCTTCTATGGCTGGTTGGAGCCTGTGATGGTTTGCTTGTTTGTTTATTTGTTTGTGTCTAAAAATCATTTTTAACAGAAGTGTTTTGGAAGTGCTTTAGAACTTATATACAATTTATGTATATAAATTGTATAATTTAAAGGGATATTTTACCCACAATGTTTTTTATTGATCTTTTATTGATGCACACAAAGAACACAAACAAAGATATTTTGTTTATCTAAACAACACTGGAGCCCATGGAATTGCATTACGTGTGCACAAAACCACTAAGACATACACAGGTTTTGAACAACATGAAGGTAAATACATAATAAATGAATTTTTATGTCTGAACTGTCCCTTTAAATTCGCAACAATAGACAGTTTTTCATTACAGATTTGAGCTAAATTCAAGCGATGATTTCTAAATGTCAATTAAAACAATATCATGTAAGGACTGCGTTTCCATTAATGATGTTGTGTGATTAAAGTGTATTTTGATTCTTCTGGCGATAAGTCATTCTGGCCTTCTTCTTCTGTGCACGTTTTATGGCAGATTGCAAACAATTTTTTGTGCATAGTGCCACCTACTGTGATGAAAGAGTGAAGTGAAATGTCTATATTTCTTTAAATATTTTCACTGTTCCTAATAAATCTCCTGTAACAAATCTCAATAAAAGGGAAGGAAGGAGTCGGGAACCGGAAGACATTTAAACAAACATTTAATAAAGTAATAATAGCCGGCGGCCCCTCACGGACGACCGCCGGCGCAATAACATTAACATAAACATAAATACAAATACAAACACAAGTTCGGGCCCGGTCCTCTCTCTTCGACGGTCCGGTCGCTCGTTCCTTTTATGCTCCCATCTCCTACGTGATTCGAGCCCGGTGTGCGCACAGCTGGCGCCAATTCACAATTACTCACCGGACTCGAACCACGGTCTCGCCCCGCCTACTCTACTACATACCCCCATCACCCCTCACAGGCCGGGGGGTACCCCCGCGACTGTGCAAGCTCCCTCCCCCTCCCTCGGGGGGGGTGGGGTGGGGGGTATGCAGCGACGAGACGAGACAATGGAGACGGGAGCCCTCGGAGCGACCGGAAAGAGAGAGGGGAGAGAGGAAAAAAAAAAAAAATCCGGTTCCCCGACATGCTGCCGCTCGGTCCTCAACCAGCCGGAGTACTCTCCTTCGCGGTGCCTTGCGGTGGCCCTGGGGCTTCGGTGGACGGCTCGACCGTCCGCCCCCTGGCGGCCGGCGGTGGCTCCTCCTTTATCCGGGAGTCGGGGCGGGTTCCCCGTCCCCTGTTCCTCCCCCTTGGGCGGACGGACGCAGGCTCCGGCCTCTGGCAGGCGGTGGCTCACCCGGCACTTCCGCCCCCTGCTCCTCCCCCTCGGGGGACGGACACAGGCTCCGGCCTCTGGCGGACGGCGGCAACCCCCCCGCTCCCACTTGGACGAAAGCCACCCCACCTCGACCCAGGGGCGCGGCAGCAAAGGTCGCCGTTCCACCGAAGTTTTGACGGTGGCCGCACTGTGCACTTCCGTTTCCCCAGAGCCACCGCTTCGGGCAGCCACTGGCGGACGCCCTTCGTCCGCGCTGCCCGAACTCTCCGGCACCGCGAGGCCACTCGGCGGCGAGGACTCTCCGACAGCATGTCTCTCCTTCCTCCCGGGTTTCGGCACCAATGTAACAAATCTCAATAAAATGGAAGGAAGGAGTCGGGAACCGGAAGACATTTAAACAAACATTTAATAAAGTAATAATAGCCGGCGGCCCCTCACGGACGACCGCCGGCGCAATAACATTAACATAAACATAAATACAAATACAAACACAAGTTCGGGCCCGGTCCTCTCTCTTCGACGGTCCGGTCGCTCGTTCCTTTTATGCTCCCATCTCCTACGTGATTCGAGCCCGGTGTGCGCACAGCTGGCGCTAATTCACAATTACTCACCGGACTCGAACCACGGTCTCGCCCCGCCTACTCTACTACATCTCCATACTGCACTCACTCGTTTTCCTGCATTTGGGCCATCATATAAGATATTACCAAATGTGAATTCCTTACATCCTATATTTTCCAATGTTCTGCCAAAACATACCACAAATGGTCATGTGACTTTGTTATACGCCACGTGACTTGTAAATACGACCAAAGCAGTCATATTTCCTTTTTCGTATTGCCTGTACACCTCATTCGAGCGTTGTAGCTTTTTTGCAATACATGTGAGTTTTTACAAAATTAGGATGTTTCCATTGGGCCTTTTTTCAATGCGCTATTTCATTTTGCGGATAATGGAAACCTGGCTGTTCATTCCGAAGTTTTCGTGTCTCCCTCTCTCCCAAAAAGACTTGAACTTAGTTCAGTAATAAATAAAACTAATTTATACTTCTCCAAATGATGTCCCTGTAATCGAGTCAATCCTCCCAAATCCATTTACCATGTTTGGCAAATGAGTCTAGGCGAGCTCTTTGATCATGTAATGCCCCATACAGGTTTAAAGACTTTCTCCCTAATCCAGACCACAGCCTTCCCACCAGAAATCAATGAAGGAAGAGCTTGATCAATAGCTTTACATACCAATCTCTGTCACTTTCCCACAAACAGTGTTGTCACACCATCTATCTGCCTATGAGCCATTATCAAATAAGAGCCACAGAATTTGGTGGAAATCTGTTACTGTAAATCTGTTTTTGCACCAATGTCAGACTTAATCAAATCTTTGAAGTTTGTTTAAAATAGATACTATGCTATCATGGTCACACCACCCAACCCACATTTTGTTTTTGTCTCTTTAAGACACAGTGCACAGTGGCTGTACTTTAACAAGACACTGCTCAGTTTAAAAGGTTAATGAGGTGTGTGTATCAGAGGGAAAACGTGGCTGCGGGTTAGTTGAGGTCTGCAGGTTTGTTTTATTGGTTGTGGCTATGGCTCCTGGCTACAAGTTTCTCAGTTTGATCCTCGTTTGTTCATTACATATTAAACGCCATCTCTGGGGAAATTAAAGTGCAGGTACAACAGAAATTAAGACCATACTTGAAAGCAAGGCGTGGATGATAAACGCATAGATGTTTTGACTGTTTATCTTCATTATCAGCATCACACATGTGTGCGCGCGCGAGCGAGCAGGGATGCAACCATGCAGGGGTTAGACCCATTGCACCATAAAACCAGAGCTGTTCATAAAGCAAGTGAATAAGATGGAGAAATAATATTTCAAGTGTGATTAGTTCATCCGCAGGGCACCTTGTGCGATTGCGGATAGGTGGGAGGGTGGGGTGTATTGTGCACAAAGAGCAGTAAATTATATCTAGCCTTTGAATGATTCCTGCAGATTCTATTACAACAGTGAGCGTGAGAGATAGAGGGAGAGAGGAGGAGAGAGAGTGAGACAGAGAGGGAATGAGTTTCAGCAGAACAAATCGGATGAATTCAGTTTCCAGCTGTGTGAATGAAGGGGGGGGGGGGTGCTGAATGCTAAATTCAGCGGACTGCGCTTAAGGGAAGGAGGCTATAAAAAATGCATTTGTCTCAATTCATTATGCTGTCATTGTTACACGCAGGTACCAGCTGCTTAAACAGCGCATGTAGTGTAACCTTTCTTTGTTTTTCATTCTCCTCGCGATTGGACTTTCTGTCTTTGACCAGCCTAACATAGTTTTCTTGATGAGTGTTTTTGTCTAGTTTTCCTTTAATATTTTTTAAGGTAAACTCTGCATAGTAACAGAAACACTTTTAAACAGCTAATCGTCTACCATTGCTTGGTAAACAGAATTTCCCTCCTCAAATGCAATGCACACCATTTTCTTGTTACATCTGACCCATTTGGGCCTCTTAAACTAGATTACAGTTCTTTTTTTGCGCTGTTCAGAAATTACACACTTCACCTTTAAAACAAGATTTTCTTAAGCAACATTGTAAGATAATAGGGCTATTTTGAAAGAAAAACTCATTTTTCTTACGCCGATGGCAAATTGTTTTTTGTTTTACTTGTTTTCAAGATAATTCTCATTAAAGTCTGTTAGATTTGTGCCTCAAACAAGAAGAAAACAATTATTTTCCAATTGGGTGTGAATAATAAACTCAAATAATTCAAAAAATATTCTGTGAAACAACTCTTATTATCATGCTATTTAAGATTACTTATCGCGTATATACTAGAGGATAAAATTAAAATGAAGAATGTTTTTGTTTCGGTATCTTCTCTCTCATTCGAGCAACTACCTGCTGGCTCGTGGAATATATCAGACGTTATTCTCCTCCATTTGTCACCTGAAGTGATGATAAAGTAGCTGACATTGGCTATTCCATTAGTGCACCACTGAAGATTGCCTTTTGGTGAAAAAAAAACATAACACAGGCAGAATTTTACACCCTTCTGTCACCCTTTTTTTCTGTGCAGTCACCCAAATATTGTGCCTGATCAGAGTTTCCCCCAGTAAAATTAAACACACACCCGGAGAAGAAATGATGAATAATTTCCACATTTGTCATTGTGCCAGCGTGATCTCATAAGGCTTGTAACAGTATTGGTTTATCTCATCAATTTAAAAAATGTGAAAATTACCTTACATGTGTTTAAAATGGTATATTTGCATATACCACTGACTGATTCATGTCTTTGAAGGACACTTTTTTAAAGTTTTGTGTTAAAGTTCCTGACATTTTCTGATATACTGCTTTTCTTCACCAAAAATTTAACATGTATTACTTGCTTAACAGGCTAAATGAAATTTAATGGTTCTGTTTTGGGCTTTTTATAGTTACTATATGTTTTATTTGTATGTAAAAAACATAAAGGGGTCATCTAACCTTCTCTTTTTGTGTTCCACAGAAGAAATTGTACAGGAACACAAGAGTGAGTATAAATGATGACAGATTTTGAATTTTCATCCTTTATGCAATAAGTTGTGTTGCTCCTTCACTCTTAAAAATAAAGGTGCTTAAAAGGTTCTTCACAGCAAAGCCATGTAAGAATAATTGTTGGTTCCACAGAGAACCATTCAGTCAAAGGTTCCTCAAAGAACCATCTCTTTCTTACCTTTTTATAATCTGAAGAACCTTTTTCCGCCACAAAGGACCTTGTGTGAAACAGAAAGGTTCTTCAGATATTATAGACTCTTTATGCAACCATTTAGACAAAAGAGGTTCTTCTATGACGTCATGAAGCAACTTTATTTTTAGGAGTGTTCAAGAGCCTTATTGACATGAGTTAAAAAACAACATCTAAAGATAAGCATGTACGGGATGTGATCCTTTCAAATGGAGCTTTATATATGGAATTTATAGACACAAATGTTGTCGCCAGCCTTTGGCACGATGTGAGCTCAACATTTTGCAGAGGTTGAGAACTGAAAACAGGTGAGACTTTGACAGAGATTCACTTCACATAAGTCACCTCATCTGCTTGTGTTACATTACATTACCCGGCGGGGCATGTGCTACACCCCCATCTACAAAAATCTCTTGCTGGCCGCAGTCCCTCACACGTTTTCAGCACCAAAGAGATTCCACCGGGGTCAGAGATCAACCCCACTTTGATACAACATTTGTCTTGACAGTAAATTCAAACTGTGGCCCGGAAAGATAAAGCCAACTAATCATTATTTAACCAGGAAGAAAATAATGTCTTTGTGTTTAAAAGCTTAACTTGCTCAGTCCTTGGGAATGTTGTACTTAGCATCAGGATATTAATGAAGTCTTATTTTCCCTCCAAACACAAGAAGGCCAGCCTAAACGTAATGGTGGTCAGACATGCAATGCAGGGCATTATTAATAAAGGCTTGGGGGTGATTGGAGATTTGAGAGGGAAAATTAAAACGAGAGACTCCTGCTCCCTGCATCCTTCTTTGATAGCAAATTTAAATTTCCCATAATGGATTCTGACATCTCAAGTCACCAAAATCTGTCATTTTGAAGGGTATTATTCTTCAATTAACCTGTCACCCCGCAGCGTTTCGCCTCTTTCTGTCCAGGAATGAAGAATTCTAATCACTTTCAAATGTAAAGCAGATTGATAATTCACTTTCCCCCACCTCATCCTCATCCTGACTACCTATTCTTCTCTGACTCCTCTCAGCTCAGGGAAAAAGCCACTGCGTTGCCTCCCAATGTCTGTTCATCTGCCTGTCGACTCTTGTCCTGACCGTTCTTGTCCTGAGTGTTCTGTTTTGTTTCCTGTTCTTTAAAAATGCTTGTAACTTTAACAGAAAACAATGTCAACTGCCACTGTGAAAACTTGTTAGTTGGATAACATCTTATAGCATCATATACAGTATACACTCTTAAAAATAAAGGTGCTTCAATGCCTTAAAAGATTCTTTTTTTGTCTAAATGGTTCCATTCCTTTAACATCTGAAGAACCTTTCTGTTCTACATAAGGTTCTTTGTGGCGAAAAAATCTTCAGATTATGAAAAGGTAGGAAAAAGATGGGTCTTTAAAGAACCTTTGACTGGATGGTTCTTTGTGGAACCAAGAATGATTCTTCTGCTTCGGCATCGCTGTGAAGAACCTTTTAAGCAACTTTCTTTTTAAGAGTGCACATCATATATAGTGTCTTAAGAACTTAAAGAACATACATTTTCATTTATGGATGTAAAAGATGTAAATTATTCAAATTTCTCCGATATCCAACAAAACAATGCAAATACTTGTGCAATATAATTTAGTCACTATAAAATATTGTAACCAAAAATACATTTACTGTATGACATCTGATGATGTAAATGTATTTCTTGTTATCAGCTATGTACATGTATAGTAAGGAATATTTCACCATAAAAGGAAAATTCTTTCATTATTTAATAATAATATCCCGACCCTATAGAGTTATCTCCTACGTAGAACATGAAAGAAGATATCATACACAGTTTCACACAAATTGTGCCTACCGTTTGTTCTGCTCACCTATCTCATTGAAAATGGATTTAATAACTTTTATGAGCATGTCTCTGTAACTTCACCTCACTCTTTCACTTCTGCATGATAGAAAGTAGATACCTATACCTGTGAAAGCTTAAGAGGAGTGAGGGATGATAACCGTACAGGTCAAATCACAAAATAAACCAAATGACAGTTCTTTGATTCAAAGAACTGCTTTTGAAGTTTTTAAAGCAAAATTCCTTTCAGGGTTTTTCGGCAGCTCAATAACTTTGAGACCCTCAGACCTTTTTAAACTATCTCTATTTCTTTGTCATATTTTTTTATGCTGTAGCTGATGCTTTTCATCAAAGCCACTTACAGTGGACTAACTAAAGCGACACTTCTCCCGGGGCCACCAAAGGTGAATTGGTCTGTTGAAGTCGAAGAGCACAATAATACTCAAAATGTGATGTCAGTTCCTATTGGTCAGTTGCCCTTTTAAAGCAACACGCCGCCTTTGTGTTGACGGCCACTATTCTTGTTAAGCAGCTACAGTACCATTGTACACAAATTACAACACATCTGGAGAATTTATGTGAACGTTTTTTAGAAGCAATCTTTCAATGAAGCAAATAACAGTGTTTTAAAGAATGCTGTATTGAATGGGGGCTGAGAAAATGTGTTTACAAATTGTCTTTTGTGCTCTGACAAAATCATTCCAAACTTATCAGATTTAGTGGATTTTCTGAGCTCCGAGCAGTGGCATCCACAAAGCTGATAATTAGTGATGACAGACACGTTTCTATACACGATATAATTGTGTTTTCTATCTCTGTCTAAGCTATTCATCACAATCAATCACTTTCACGTCCATTCATGTATGTGGATTATAGATATTACACAAAGAGAGTGAAGGCAGTGAAGGAATGGAATTTTTTACAGCTATTCTGCCACCACAATGACATAGAAAATTGCATTGTCTTGATTGTAAAAGAGAACATTAACTATTGCTATGCGACTAACCAGATAATAGGACAGATTCAAGCACTAAGCTGAGGGTGTTGCCCATTTGGGAAAAAATGTACTGTTGCATGAAATCCTTTTTTTCCAGATTCATCCATGGAGTGGGAAAACTGAGCCACGCACAGTCAGAAATGCAAGACCGAAGGATAGAGTTATGAGACTGACACAACTCAACAAATGAATGCAGACAGGCAGAGATGGGACACCCGCCTACCGGCACAATGTCAGACTAGCCAGCAGTTAGATAGCTGTTGATTTTGCTTTATTTTTCAAGCGATTCAGATTTAATTAAAGAGTTGGAAGGAAAAATGGCCCAAGCTGATGGTATAATGAGTTGCTGCAGGACATCTTTTTAATAATCTCGCTTTGTAACAAAGACATTGCCAAGTCTTGGTCCGCTCATGAGTCACGGGGCTTCGCTGGCCCTGCACTTTCATTTCCCAGATAAATCTTACAGAGCCTAAGGAAGGCTTTTGTTTGCACGTAATCGTCTGATTAAACTGATGACTTCATTTCACCTTCAGCTCTAACCAATGAGAAAAGAGAATAGAGAATGTTAGACATCACATTCATTATGTACTTTTAATGTGAACCTCTGAAAAACCTTTGCCATTGTGATATCGTTGCTGTGGCCTTCAAATGTTTACAGATAATTATTGTTTGAACTAATGAAACCTATTACGTTGTCGGTTATGTTATTATGGGGGTATCTCATAAAAACAGGCTACATTTCACATCAAACTCAGGATAATACAAAATAAGGAGTTATGTTTTGCAAAAAAACAAAAATGAAGCCTATTATTAGGGCCATTAGGGAGTTTTGCTGTGTTGTTTTCATGACAATTAGGAACATGGTCTGCATGATTCTCATTACTACAATAAGTCGGAGCATTTTTCTTTTGAAGTTTCTGTAAATCCTTGTGTTTTCTACTCTAATTCTCATTAGATGCTGAGGATACCTAGTTCGATGTAGAACATTGAATTAGCATTACAAAAGCTCTGTGTTTTATCCCCAGAAAACACATAATGATAAAAAACTTGATCTCTTTGAATAAAACATATTTTCACTATCGTAACAGTCACTTTCTATTGTATTTATTTAAAAATACTGTAACACAATGATATATTATACACATAGAGTTCATACTGCACGTACGAATAAAAACATAATGAGTTATATTGATCACAGAGCAGGAAAGATCGATGCCTATTATTTTACATATTTTAGCCACTTAAAAGCATCTATGCCCACTTGTAATATAATCTCATCAATGCATTTTTTGTTTTAGTAGTGGGGCGCAGGTTTCCTAGATACTTTTATTGTACCTGCACACTACACTGATAGTCCTCAAACGACATTTTCTTCTGCCTCTGTACGCGTAATGTTTGCCATGGTTCCCATGGACACCAGCAGCTTTCTCTGGCAGAGCTCCGCCCACCATCTATCATCTCAATTTCCGATTGGTCGATACATCAGCTATTGGCTGTCTCGGGATGCCGATTGGCTCGTTGCCCTGTTTGTCAATCTGCGAGCGGATGTGCACGGATCTGTGAGGCGGGAGAGAAGTGCAGCAGAGCGGGTATTTAGAAGTGATGAGCTAAGTAACAAAGTGAGAATGCAGAGATTTGAGTCATTTTTAGGACGAATCTGTAAATAAATGTTACACAACATCTTCAACGTGAAGGGTCTGATGGAGAATCCACACGGAAACAGTCAACAAATCACCCGGAACGAGAGTGTCGTGAATCACTGCCTGTAGTGCAACAGGTAGATGATCTGTCTAATCAATGATTTACTCAACGTCAAAAAATATTGACTGAGGTAAAAGAAATACGTTGCCGAGTCGGTTAAGATATATTTATCGTGTAGATTCATCATAGTTTATTTTTATAAAGAGAACAGTTAAAATATGTCATTATAAGGATCTTAATGTTTTTATCATGTGCAAGGGGCATATTAATTAGTCTCATTTCGACGACGGCCTAAATTTAATTGAGAACCGTACCGTGCTTTTCCACAAGAGATGGAAATCTTTTATATTTAAGAAGTTATTGCTTGTTTATTGACTTTTATGTGGTCTAATTGCAATGATCACTTTCCACAAGAGTTGCATATGTGTCATAGTTCGTGGTGAACTTATTTTATTATATAGCTGAGACCATGTTAAAAAAACAGCTTATGCTGCGTTAGGTATGTTTTGATGCTGGTTTCTGCTGCTTTAAGATGGTCATGTGCTGGTTTGAGATGGTCATGTGCTGGTCCTAGCTGGTTTAAGTTGGTCCTGAGCTGGTTTTAAACTGGTGAGGTACCAGCACATGACCATCTTAGACCAGTTAAGGACCAGCACGTGACCAGCTTAGCAAATCAGCAAACCAGCATCAAAACATTCCAAACCCAGCATCTTTTTTTCAACAGGGAAAGCTCTAATCGAGATTTCTCCATTAGTCTGTAATTCTGCTTTACTGAAGTGCTGATTGTCAGATTGCCAGAGTCTGTTAATGCGGTTTGTGTCATGTTTACAAGAATTCTCATTAACTCATTAAGTAGATAAATGTTATTGATATATTTGATACTGAGTGAATTTCATTTGTGATCAGCTTGGCTTGCCGGATGTCATTCACCTGAAATTTCCAGTCCATATAAAAGATCATGCTGGGAATAAGGCATTGTTGAATGTGAAATAAGGTACTGTATATATTCTAACTGTTTCTCTGGTGATTTCCACAAATTTTATATTATTTTATACTGTATATTTACACTACTGGTCAAAGTTGACTCACTCATTCATTCATATTTTTTTCACATTTTATAAAAAAAGATAGTAAGCTCATCAGAACTGTAGAATAACACAAAGGGAACTTTCCTGTGGCTCAGTGGTTAGAGCATGACACTAGCAATGCCAAGGTCACGAGTACGATCCCAGAGGATGGCACATAGTCATTCAGAAACAAATGTATAATACAATTCAATGTAAATGTAGACTATGAGGATTATGTTCCATCTAAAAAACCCAACTTGTAATAATTAAGCATCTTCAATGTTGTCATATTCAGCCTAAAATTTGCGGAAATGTTCTGTTGCCATTTTCTTACGCAGCTTTTTATCATATTATAATATATAATATAAAATTCTGTGCTTTTCCTGGCTGCTCTTTTTTCATTATGTAGTCGATGTAATTTGTATTAAATAAAATTATAATTAGTTAATTTTGCACAGTTATAGTTTTGTCTACAAAAATTTTAGACATTTGATTTAAGCATGCACCTTCAGAAAAAACCCTTTTTAAGACAACAAGAAACATTTCATTCCAGTGTTGTAAATATTTTGACCGTTAGTGTGTATATATATATATATATATATATGTATTCACTCATTTGCCGCCAGCCTTTTTATAAAAAAGTTGCCAGCCTACGCCAGCGTTTTTTAACATTTTCACCCAATTTTAATGGCTCACAGAAAATTTTCTGTAAAGAATATATGGACAAACAATATGTCAAATGAAATAACAAAGTCTCAGCTTTTAAACAAAAGAAACTGTATTCTTCTATCTTCATGAGTTCGTTTTTTATCAATCAGTATATGAGGGTAGGTTTCTACAAAAATGTATCACTTTGATTAAACAGCTGAGATATAAACGTTTTTTGTCAAAGATTCCGCCCAGATTACATGCAGAACAATCATAAAAAATCGCTAAAACATTTATGTTCTAGGTTCTGTACTTTTTCCCAAAGGTGTGTAATAGCGCCACCTGCTGTATAACAGTACAAACACTGATTGCCGTAAAAACTTGTCTTTGGCGTGGGAACCGATTTTTTTAATGACGAGATGACTCGTCAATGGCGCTGAAAGAGTTAATAATATATTCCAATTAAGGATGCACAATAAATTAATGCCCATATCGGTATCGGCCGTTAAATGGTCAATGTTTTATGTTATCGTATCGGCCGATGATAAAATTTATGCCGATATATTAAAGCCAATAAATCTTTTAATCTGGTTAAACTACTTAATCTGCATGCTGATCGCAGTTAAAAAACAGTACAGTACTGTCTTTCTGTCGTGATCATTCACTTACTGCTGATGTAGGTACAGTATGTACATAGGTCTACAGTATTTATGGTGTGTATATATCATTTCAATGTTATTCTCAAAGTTACAAAAACAAAAGTATATTGTTTGAATCAGACTGCTGTCTAAATACGTTCTGTTTTAAGACCTTTTTGACATGTGACTATTGAAAACATCTTTCTGGAAGAACATCTATAATTTGTTTATTAAATATTCTAGAAAGTTTGAAGGTTAAAGTATCGTTAACTAGTGTAAAGTAGGCTTGGTACATAATTTTCAGGGGAAAAAAGAGAGCTAATGGTTACCTTGTTTTCTGCAGTGAATATTTTCAAAGTGTTTCAGTATGAAATACTTCATGTTTCAGTCTTGGGGAATTTTATATTAATATTCAGATACTTCATATCGGCCAATGTATCGGATATCGACATCCAATGTTAAAACCATCGGTAATCGTTATCGGCAAAAATTTGCATATCGGTGCATCCCTAATTCTTATATTATAATTGTTATGGTTTTCACTTTGTTGAGATGCATATGACGTAGGATTTCTGCACTCTAAGAATGTCTAGGGTAATCATACATTACATTCTTATTTAAATATATGATATACTGTATATGTATAACGATTTGACATTTTTATAACTGCATTGTTAAATGTATATTTAGGGAAATCTAGCAAAATATGTATTTTTGGCAAATCTGTAAAAGTTCAGTCTTTTTTTGCATTGAGAACCTTTGTGGTCCTGCAGAGACACTGTTACTGTTGGTTTCTCCATTGTACATGCCATTTGTTTTCTCTGCAATCATTTTTTGTTAGTACATTGCTTTCCTAATATGAAACGGGTTGCATCATCACAGGGAGAGATCTGTGTGTCATAAATGATTAGAATTTCTACCCTGCAGACTTTGAGCTATATAATAACTCCATTAACTTTTTTATTTTTCCCTAAATCGTCCCTTCTTTTTCATGAAAGAGTTTTCTGGGTTTCTCATTAATTACAGCTGTGGTAGAAGATACAGCTAGCTATTGCGAACAAAGGCGGCCAGACCGCAGTAAGTTTTGCAGCACATTGCCTAATTAGAACTGGGTACATGTGGAAAACAAAGGCAAAGTACACTTGGGGATTGCGATATGTTATTAAAACCGTTTATTGCGGGGGCGACTGGCTTTTAGGACAATGAGGGGCCTGTTGGAGATCTGAGGGGCTTTAGCTGTCAACCGAGGCTATAGTTCACTTTCTTTCTTTACTGCTTCTCAGGGGAATTTTTAGTTTGTGTGCCACAGAGCTTTGTTCTTCTGACCTTCATGTTGAATTTGTCTGTGCACTGATGACCAGCCCTATTAAGAAGACAATGGATAATCCAGACCAGCAGGAATGGTATTCCATAATGCATGGAGATTTAAAGGAGGCTATGCTTCAGGGATATTTTATGTACCAGTGCCACCACTGCTGAGGCCAGCGTTTGGATGTGTTTAGAAAACAAAGCTTCATGAAATTCCCACTATGTTAAATACCCACTTGTGAAGTGTGATTTAAATGTGTATTGTTTGTGTAATATCTTAGAAGGGACATCATCAACAACTACAGAAAGTCTATGGACTAGACTGTATATGTGACATAATGTAAACAGACAATTAAGAATCATTGCCTAGCAGTCAAGGCACTGACAGTAGCACTGAGCACTGTGGCTCAGTGGTGAGAGCATGGCGGTTGCAACGCCAAGGTCATGGGTTCGATCCCAGGGGGTTGCACATAGTCAGAAATGTATAGTACAATTCAATGTTAGTCGCTTTGGATAAAAGCATCTGCCAAAAGCTTTATTGTAAAACTCTATGAATCCGGACCATATGAAGAGGCAGAACATCTGGCACTCTGAGTTACTCTGAGTACCACAATGCACGGCTGCTAAAAGGTATTGTACCTTAATGAAAGCCTAACAGTTTCATCGTCGCCTTCAACAGAATTAGGTTCTTTACATCAAAAAGGTTTTTTGGCTGCCTTTTCTATTTTAAATTTCCATTAAGCGACCCTGCATTGAATATCTTTACATCACTTTCAGATTCCCTTTTTTCTAGCACTTACCAGTCAGAGAAGAGCTGTGTATTTGTTACGACGTGAAGGGAGTAATTTCTTCACCTGCACTTGCTCTAAGCTCATGTAAATGTATTACTAATTCATTGTGTTCCTCCTCAGCATTTAAAGATGTAGCTGTTTTTCTGACATATTTGGCCGCTGATGACTGATGAAAGCAGGCCGTGTCATGTCACAGGTTGAGAGCTGCTGCTAAGGATTGTGGGAGAGGACAATGCATACCAAGCTTTGATGAAATATGATGAAAATTTAAGAGGGTAAAGGGCTCATCCTCTGTGTCTTTGAGCATCAGGAAATAACAAATGTCAGTGCTGGTGCTTTGTGAAAGACTTTGAGATTTTAACTGCCTTCTTGGAAGTGTCTGTGAGATCTTTTTTGAACCTGTGGACACTAGAACTGCCAGGTTATGACAAAAAATGAAATCGTTAACTATTTCCTTTGATCTAGTAATTTTTATACAATTTCCTTATATTTTGTAGATGTGCTTTATTGATTCTGAAAATAGCTTTTGAGTTGACATTTTTAAACTAATGTTTCTTCAGTGTTGATCTGCTTAGGATTGTTTGTTTATATTGATACTTTAGGTATCCGGACTACGTGTTATCCTTTGGTTTTTACATATTATAACCCAACATTTTTAACCTAAAGAAGTTTTACATTGAAAAACAATACAAATACTGTAGTTATACTGTACCGCATGAAGTGCATTTTTGGCTACTAGTAAATTTGAGGCAATTTTTTGGGGCTCATTGTACACAAAAGCATCTGGACTGATGCGCTTCATTTGTGGTCCATTTTCACTGCATGTCACCATGCAGACAGCATAAATGCATTTTCTGCCAACTGTACGTCTATCCGCCCTTCCAATACCTCTGGCATCTCTATCCTGGTGTGCAGATAAACTACCATGACCCAGCTAGTCACATTAAATGACATTCTACTGTTTACAAGTAGCAGTTTACTTGCCATTAAGGTTGTGTAAACAAGAGTGAGTGCGGATCATTGTAAAAACAGGTTCTGAGTGGCTGGGCTTTTATAGGGCATATTCTCTTACCCTCGCTGACACCGAGAAGGCTTTATATAGACTTCTCCGATAAATAGTGTTTGTTCTCCCTGGTGCATTGTGGAAAGACGGTAGTGGTGTCTCTTATACGTCAATGGGCAGGTAAGGCGGGTGATTTAGTAGACGTGTAGAAACCCGCACGGACAAATGAGCATATAGCCACAATTTACACAGACAAGTCAGGCTTTGTCTTTGAAACGCACAAGTGGTGTTGTGATGGTCTAAGCAGCAATTCATCTGCTTTGAAAGGATGCTCCCAAAAGTAGGCCTATGGCTTAATACCTCGACAAGCGCTTTAAAGACGTGCCTCTTTGTCAGTCTCTGCGAATGGCTTAACATTTGTGTATGTGTGCAATGCACTATGGGAGCACTGGGGGTATTAGAAGCAGGAAAAGATGAAGAGATGTCTGTTTGACGTTGCAGACTGCATGCACCCGGTGATACTCGATCTGATGTTAATGTGCTGCTCTGTGAGAGACAGCGTAAGAGAGAGGGAGAGAGAGAGAGTAGCGGAGGGAAAGATGGGCAGATAATCCCGTCTGCTTGATGAGATTGAAGGCTCGGATTGATTGATCGCCTAATCATAGGAGGAAATGAGGCTGAAAATGAATGAGACTCTGCCCTTGGCTTGCTAGTGAGTCGGGCAGCTGGGTTGCAGGGGATGTTAGCTGGAACTCTACATGGCCTTAATGTGCACGGGACCTGATTTCATTTGCGTCTGATATACAGTTATACGATCCCCACTAAATGATCAAATAAAAAAGTAAGGGAGAGCCAGGGAGGGGGTGTAAATCAAGCTTTATTGCTGGAATATTACTTTTTCATGCCAGCTGAAATTGATGCTCAGAGAAAGGTGAAAGAATGAGAATCCAATCTGAATTAGCACAAGTAGAGATGGAAAGAGGAAAATAAGCTCTGGATGAGATGGGGTGATGACGAAGATATCAAATACTTGTTAACAGTCCTGCTGGATTATATTTGTTCTCTCCTGATCAGCTTTACATTATCATCCCAGTACCAAGCAGATTTGTTTTGAGAAATGTGCTTACAACTTGAAGGCAGGATTTGGGCAAAATCCTGTGCCGTTTTGAGATAGCATGTGGAAGTCTCTATCTCCCAAATGTAACTGAGATTTCACCTGCACCATGCGTGTAACCCACAGCTGTTCTTCACCTTACTAAATTTCCTCTCTCACCCGGTCAGCGGGCTCTGCTTTGCATGAGGGTGGCATCATACCTGGCTTTCGCGTTGTCTCTAAATGAGACAGGCCTGTCACATCCACTCAGTTTCCGAGTCTTGTTGGTGGAGATGCACATTGAATGCGAGTAGCTTCTACTTGGACTTTGCATTTATCTCGATTTCCACCTGAAGCCCAACAGACCGTTAATAATACCTGCGTGTCCGTCCATGGTAAATTGTAATCTTCAGCCAAAAGACAGCAGGCCTTTTGTGATTGGTGCGAGAGCGTAACGAGGGTAAATTTAGCATTTAGCTGCCACTTGTAAGTGAAGGTGCCATGCCAGATCAGGGGCGGCATGTGACTAATGAGATGATGTGTGTTATCACCAGCATTCTCGTAAACAGGGAGGTCATTTGGTGTGCCAGCCAGCGTTGTGGATATGTGAATCTTATTTGACAGAGAACAATGACCCAAACCGCCCCTCTTGGCTTGTCCCATTGGATCAGTGGCAGCGGTTGTCAAGCAGCTAAAGATGATTTAACTTGCTGCTAGCAGAACTTTTGAGATGGCAGAAGAGGCTTCATTAGGCTGTCCTATACTTTTTTGTGGAGTTTTTAAACATAGTACATCATTTAGATGTGAACAGACAGGATAGTTACACAAACCAGGCCAGACATGAACTTGCAGTTCTCTTATGAATTGTAAACATGGCCATAACATCATGTCATTTGCATAATATATTGATCTTAATAGGGATATTGTTTCACAGTTTGTCAGATTA
Source organism: Triplophysa dalaica (assembly GCF_015846415.1). Classification (NCBI taxonomy): domain Eukaryota; kingdom Metazoa; phylum Chordata; class Actinopteri; order Cypriniformes; family Nemacheilidae; genus Triplophysa; species Triplophysa dalaica. The sequence continues at coordinate 6,088,858 of NC_079542.1, forward strand.
ATGCCAGTCTGTCAGATCAGTTTGTTTTTCAAAGACTTTGATCCCTCAAGGCGCTGACAGTAAGGCCCAAAGAAACCTTCCAACTCTGGAACCGCAGCTTCGTCTGTTCAATTTCTTAAGACTTAAGAATAGCCCCGGTATCATTTAATTGAATATCTTTGAATCTCCGTTGTTTAGATGACAGAGAATTCTCATTCTTTTTTTAGATTTCAACAGTTGAGATGACATGTTTAATAATCTTGGTGGTTGATTCGCATCTCTGTCTCCTCCTAGAGGAAGATGTTTGGGCTGCAGATCTGGGCTGGGTTCCAATCTGCTTGTGCTCTGGAGTCAGCAGAGGGCGAGACGGAGACTTTGGGAGTGCTCGGCATGCCCACTGAAGAAGAGGGAGCTTACTGATCAATAGCATTGATTACAAAGTCAATACCCTAGTTTATATCCCTCTCTATTTACTCCCGCCCGTCTGTTGGCGTGTTAAACCGAGCATGCTCTACTCAGTCGCCCTTGGGACCTTCTAAAAGCTGCCCTAACACACATCATTGATTGACATGCAACTAGTCATGAGAAACGTTGACAGTGCGATGGCCAGATTCAGTTTCCAAATTCCAGCAGAACATCAAGATCTCACATATCCCAGTAGCTTCACATGTAGTAGTTTCAACAAGCGTTCACATGTGCTAGCAGTGCTGCTGTGTTTCTGATTAGCTGCCTCAAAGACTCTCCGAATGCAACATTTAATCAATTTTCAAATTGATTTTTTTTCAAGGCCAGGAACAGATGACCTCACTCTCACTCGACATTTCTCTTACATTTTCCTGACGATTAATAGCAAGAATTTCAACAATAGGCTTCATCTCGTGTCCAGAAAAATAGCTTTGTTCATTTATTTGTAAGAAGTCAATATGTCAAGTGTTGGGTCTTGAAAGGTAAGTGCGAGAAGAATTTTTTGTGTCTAACGTAGTCTACATATTTTCAGGCTGCCAGCTGTAGTACTTGGGCTTTGCTCATGCAGCATTATTAGAAAGATAATTGAGATATCAAAACATTGTGTTTGGAGAGTCTATTGACTTCAATTTTCCATTAGCACGAGCTCCATTCTGTAAAGTGAGCTGACAGTAATTGTGAAACGGTGAATTATAACTATGACACTTGACAGTAAAGTTAAATGACAGTTTTTGAGCTTGATTGTTCCAATAACACCAGAGTTCTCCTGAGAGTGACTGCTTCTCACTTTCTTTTTATATTAGTCTCTCATTTTCTTTCTCTATCTGTGCCGACTCTTTTCAACCTCCCCTCTGCATGCACTGAAGACTCTGCAGTGATGTAATCTTCACGTGAGTTGCAAAAGTTTGACTTTTTACAGACAACGCTAATTACAAAACAAAATCAGCCTTTTAATACAGCGCTGTGCATATTTGAGCACATTTGGCTCTTTGACGCAGCGCAGATCCTCTACTATCCAAAGAGCTTGGCTAATGTCTGGCTCACCCTATTTGCCTGTGGGGTTGAACATTACACAGCTGTTTTTTGGGCCAGAGTTAATTGGTGCCAGGTTGTGTTAGGCGTTTTGGAGTGCTGTTGTACATAGTAAGTCAACATAGCCCCTCAGTGTTCGTTTGTCGGACAGCTCTTGTGGTCAGACCAAGACATGTTCACGAGATTTAAACGTATGGGTAACACACCCTTTTGTGAGTGTAATGGAAGGATAGAGACCGATGGTTATGTGAAGCCAATAGGCGCTACCTAACCCATGCCAGACCTTTTAAACCGAGCTGCCATCCCGCTTTCTGTTTAATGCATCATTTACTGCCCATAAACAGTTTGTGTAAAGGTGTTTATAGATGATCTATAAGAGCCCCTACCCCGCCCATCCCACAAATGTGTTGGCCCAAGTTACCCAACTTTTAACCTTGATGGGGGCTCACTAAGTGTTGGATGGTTCAAAGAGGGCTGGGCTAGACTGTGGAAGTGGTTTTGGGATCTAAACACTTAAAAGCTTCACGCTCAGCTGGGGCCATCTGCCTTCCAGCTTCTGAATTACTCCACACAGCATGGCACCGACTGCAAACGAGAGCGCGAGTTCATTATGGTATGCCTTATGTATTTTTCAGCAACTCTTTTTTTGGCTGCTCATCAGATAAAAGTCATCCTGTACTGGGCGGAATAACAGAAACTGCGGAGGCCCTTCTGTAAAATTGGCTTTAATCTTTTTGCCTTTCTATGTCACCTCCAAGCATGTGGAGTCTGATATGATAATAATGTGAACCTGTCCTGGGTATTAGAGTTAAGCTGGCTGATTAGGCCGCACATCGATTAGTCTATCACTCAGTACTGGCTGCACAGGGTTGAGCGGTGCAATGACGCTCTGAAGGATGGGGGCTCAAACAAACACACACACACACCTTTTTATGCATATAAATGTGGACAGGACTATTTATCAGACTGACATTCCTTTTAGTCTCATTTCTGTTTTGCCTGTTTCCCTACTGATGGCAATGGTTGCAAAATATGGAGTACACATGTTTTTCGGTTACATATTTTATTATATCATAAAAATAATTGAAAGGAACTTTTATATATTCAGAATCTTACTGGAATACAACTCAAATCTATAGACCGATCTATCAGATTGATATAGTGAATAATAAAATCACAAAATAACGAGTTTCTTTGCTTGAAAAGCTATAGTTCAATCTGCACCATCCAACTTAAATGAAATACCATAGTTTGACAATGGTAGGGATCTAAATAAGACCATTATGTTTCAAAACATAAAAGATAATTTTCTGTCTGAAGTGTTAACGTTTTTTGGCAATGTTTTTCAAGCCTCAGTGTTTCTGTTTGTAGATTTACAGATGATATTGAATCTCTTCAACATCATTTTTATTGGTTCAGAATGGAAATGTGATAACTGCAGTGAACATTTATTAGATGCCCCAAGACTTAATCAGCTGCGTGTCTTTTACTGACCTTTAGGGTGATAGATCACCTTTAGAGTTTTCTTTTAGGCTAAGAAATTCATACTGAAGCCACAGATTGAATTCCTCATACATAGGGTCTATTGACCTGACTGTATGAAGAGAGAAAGAGAAACAGTAGAGAGCAGTAAAGGATATAACCCAGCTGTTGTATGAACAGTCTGAGGCCTTTAATCCAGGAATAGAGTAATTAAAGTCCACCTTTGCAGAAAAGGCCAATTTCGATGAACCGTGAGCCCACATCTTAAAAGTGTGTTCATTTGCTAAGGATAGTAAGTCTTTTTATCAGAACAGCAGGAATCCTCACTGGCAGAGCACATTAAAACTTAGCATGTTACATGCTTGGAACATTTGATACTATATGTTCTGCATATTAAAACAAACCAAAACACATACATAGTTTTGATTTATGTGCTGTGCATGTCTGTGGTTTTTACAGTATAATAGCATTAATTTTAGTTTACAGTCAATTGTGAGGCCTGTATATCTTTTTCCTATTTGCTATCTACAGTATTTGCTGTCTTGGAAGACAGCTGCCTGTGTAGGCTGTAGACAGCAAGAAAGAAGTTTTGTAACAGAGCTAAGATTTTCTTGCTTAATGACATTCGGTTTGCATTGTTGAAATACTTTAGTAACCATCAGCAGAGAAAGTTTTGTAGTTTGATTGAGTGTAAGGGTTAATAATAACAGCAATACGGATAAGACATCGCGTAGGCTATGCAAACATGCCTGACTTAAGGGTCTAATATGGAATTTTTTGGAAGCTAGCCTGATGTTCACTGCCATGCCAGGCCTCTGTCTCTAATTCCTTCTCCAAATATTGGTAGCGTTAAGAGTACCGGGGTTGAGCGGCGTTTCTGTGATGAAAGAGCAAGCAAAGCAAAGCGAACAGCTTTAAATGCAGCCAGAGTTCTATCAGATTATGTTTACTTAACCTCTGAGTATCTATTAATCTGTTCCCAAACTCTCTGGTTACAGTGAGCGATGGGCACCCCTGCCATCGGTCTCCAGCACAACTGGCCCCAGCTGCTCCACAGCTGTGTTCTCTGGGTTTTGGCCCACGGCGGGAGCCCTGTCCAACACTCCTGCCTCTTTCACATCGGCCCATCGAATTTGCGCCTTCATCTGTAGCATATTCACCCCAGCAGGCTACAATAAAGAGTTGTGATTTTACCTAGAAGTCACCCCAACACATGATGTGCACAGATTTCTTTGGCATCCAAAGGCTAATTGCAGCCAGGTATTAAAAGGAGAAACGAAAAGTAGCAAGGTTTCACTCCAAAGGTCACAATATGTAAGTTTAGATCGCATACTTTTTTTAATGGCAGCAGATTAAACATATCAATTGACTATAAAGTATATAAAACATGCTGAAGTGAAAATAAAAACAAAAGTTCTGAACTGCCAGAACAATCGTGATTTAAATTTTGAACAAAGTAATCGTGATAATTATTTTTGCCCATAATTGTGCAGCCCTAGTGTGTTGTGAGTGCTTCTTTGCAGTTTCCTGCAATGCTAATTTGTTTTGGCTAAAATGTTGGAGAATACAGGAGCTTGAAGTGACATCTGGCGTATGTTTGAATCATGTGTGTGTGTGTTAGGGAGATTAGGAGCGCTGTGGACCTGCTCTATGGATGGATGAATGCTGTTTGTGCTGGCAGGCACAGCAGTCTTCCTCATGTGAGCTCTACAGAAGCAGTCAGCAGGTTGCCAGTGTCAAACACTAAATCCACGGCAGGGACCCGCGCCTCTCTTCTGTCTTTCTTCCCTTTAAAGGGTCTCTTAGTCTCGCTACAGATCCTACAAGCACATGCCCACATGCCAGTCTACAGAGACTGCAACACACCTTGAACTGCCTATTTTCTTTGAAAGGCTTAAAGAGAACCATTGGTGGTCTTACTCTACTCAGTGTCAGCCTTCTTTACACACAGAAGTTAATCGATAGCATTCTGGCTAGAGATCGATTAATATTTATAGAAAGTTTGGGTGATTTTAGATTGAAGACAGTTTGAACAAAGCTGTTAGATTAAGCTAGATGTTCCAGTGACTATGACTGATATCTTCAAAATGTCAAAATAGACAAGACGAGTTTAGATAAAAATGTTATAGATTCAATATGGTGACACATCTTAAATAAGTATAATAATAACATACGCTTTTTGAAATGAGAGAAGGAATTTTAATTACATGTGAATTAAATTCAAAATTCTTATTAAAAATGAAGATACTCAATATCTGAGTAAACTTCACACATGGACAGTTAGACAAGTGAGTTCATAATAGTAAATCTGCTTTTTGTTCATCATCTGACATTATCTGACATCAGTACATCTTTTCTGGTGCTGGCATGGCACTGGAAACTCTGCAGTCATGGGTTTAATTTTAGGGAACGCACGTGCTGATAAAATGTAAAGCCCTGTAAGTTGCTTATAATGAAAGACTCTTTGACACTCAGCCATTAACACATTGAGATCTTGTACATATGAATGCAAAAAATGAAAGCCGTAATAAAAGAAGACACAGCAAGGCTATGTGGTGATGTGAAGGCAGGAGAGGAATAGACCAGCAGATGGTTCTTAATAATGAATGAGACCGACTTTACAGATTTCACATCATAAAAATGGGCTCTTTAGTTGGTGCTTTACCTGTTCATCAGAATTACATGCAGTGGGCTGCTGGGAGACAGACCGCACTGGGACTCTCCGTCAAGACTCATAGAAGGGTTTCTTGTAACTTGAGGAAACTCAAGCAGTGTTATCCAGTAATTGAGGCTTCCTACAAGAGCTGTCAGTAAGGAGGCCGGGAGGCCATTTTCCAGGCTGCCTCAGTGTGCAGTTAATACCCCTGTAAATTCATGGCCTTTAAATTGTGGAAATATAAGTAATGGATTTTAACTCTAAATATTCAACAGCTATTACATTTTTCCAGTAAGATACAACATTTTTATAATTGTCACTAATTAAGATAATATTTCAAGGAAATAAGCACATGTCCATTTTTTTCTGGAGGGAAGTGGTAATCTATTTTAATTTTAAATGGATTTATGTTTCGACATCTATGTATTATGTTCATGAAAAACTGTAGTTTGGACAGTAAAGAGAATATTCTATAATATTATAAAAAAATATTTTCTTTGTATTAAAGGAACATTGTATCTTTTCTTACCAATTCACAATATAAGTTAAACGTTCATTCGATATTTATTATACAGGGGTTTTCTAATAATTTCATAATAACATTTTTATTTTAAAGTAGCTTTCCAAAAATACTGGCATTCAAATAGTGAGCAAGCTTAAGACAGCAGTGGTAAAAACTGTTCCCTTGTTTTACCGACTTTTCTAAAACGTGTACAAGTAATATAAAAATAATAGATACAAGTTATATTCATGTTTAAATTTTATTTTTGGAAATACAGCTAAGTAAGAAAAATATTTTTTTCCTCAAATATTTTCACAGACCTTTAATCTCACCCGAGGGTTGCCAACCCCAGTTGTTAAACAACAGCTTTTGGCTGTTTACAAAAGCCGTCCCACAATTTTCTTCACCAAAACTTAACCTCTTGTTTGTCTCATATTTTGTTTGTATTCATTCCATACTGGTTTTAACAGCCTGCAGTGCATGACATTATTTGGTTCTCCATCTTTCTGTCTCTTTCCTCGGTTGGCTTTGAGCTGATAACATCCTTTTGAAATGGTACTGATGCTGGTTGGTTGAGATGTGCACAGTGCAACCAATGGCCCTGCTTCTTTATTGCCTGCCGCATACTAATCCCAGAGCTGGGAGTGTAAAATGACACCTGCAGGGTGCAGTGTGTATGAGTGAGTGTGCATGTGTGTGTCTGAGAGAGAGAGAGAGCTCTACACACCCACATGAAAGTACCGCCATTAAAAATGATCAAAGAAATTACTGCACTCTGCTTCAAAAGCCTGTTTTCATGCCTGCCTCAGTGTAGAATACATCTTTGTACTCACACAATAACTCACATACACACACACACACTGAACCTCATTCCTCTGCATACATCAATTAACATCTGTTAATAGATTCTCAGAGATTCACAGTGTATATATTTCCACATAAGTTAACCTAAGGCCTTTTACAGACATGCACGTAAGCTTTGAGGTAGAGGAAATAGTGCTCATGCTTTGGTTAATATCGCTGTTAAGTTTTTCACTGCCAAATGCTTTTAAATTATTTATGAATCACTCATTTTTTGTTTGTGTTCTACAAAACCATAATGAAATATTGATATTATATTAAGATATTAACCGGCGGTGTAGCGTTACCATTAATGCAGCTAGCTAAGGCAAACTCCACTACTGCTAAAACTAATATTATAAACTAATATAATATAATTCTTGGAGTTTAAAGAAGTATTAAACCCTGGTTGTTCTAGGGACAGAATCAATTGAACTGTGACTTGATGAGAAGTGTTCTACAGTATTAGTTTTCTAAAAGCGATAACTTGTGTTGTTTGTTTGTCTGACAATGAAACGTAGAGAAGACCTTATCAAAGTACCACACTGTCATAGATGCTGGAGACTGGGCTCTTTTGATTTACTTTAGTAAAAAAAACAAATGAGCATCCCGGGACCCTTACGAGTTCATGTCTATATTTTATATGGTCAGACTTCCGGTCCTGGGTCTGTTTAACATTGTGTGTAATACCCAAGTCGATCTGAGCACACCGCCGCGATCATTGTATAAAATTAGGAAGAGAAAAGTGTGAGTCTGGAAACAAGGGAAAAAAACACGAGCATCCTCAGCCGTCAACAGCAAAACTCCGCTGCAGAATCACTGCACGCAGTCTGTGATCATGGATCCCTTCATGAGTGATGTGGGGAAAAGCAAGTATTACACTTATCCTCATGTTTATAATAATATGAATGAACCGTCATGTTATATAAAAAAATTGGTCAGACTCTGCTTATAGAGCACAGAGATGATAGCAAACAAGTGCTGCAAATGTCAGTGATCATGGATGGCACTTCACAAGCAGTCTTTATTGTAGGCAAACTGTCAAACTTTTGTTTTACTTGAGAAAAACAACGCAAACGTGCAAAGTCGCTGACATGTCAGACTTTTGAAGCTGGAATAATTAATGGAATTAAACAAGTTCGTGCAATTGGCGAGAGAGGAATAACATGAATGAAACAAAGGAGGACTGCATCACAGTCAGGTAGACAAAGGCCACTTAGACAAAATATTTTATTTTCACAGCTTGTTTACGGACTGATTTTGCTGTGGAACATGTGCCGACCGGGTCCAGTTGGGTCCAGTTTTCATATTATAATTTGGGTCCGCTTCCGGTTCAGGTAGCAAATGTATTATTACCTGTGTAGCACATTCACAGGTCTCACAGAGTTCGGGTACACATTTTTGGAGCCTTTGAAGACCTCTCACAAACCAAAGATTTATGTATGTTTTATGTATATAATAATTATATACATATCTTGTTAATTTGCAGACTTTTTTGTATCCGTTTCCCTTCCATGGCAACATTACAGGGTGATCCAATTTGGGTATTTTAAATCAATTTGCATTCTGCAACATTTGATTTACAATGTCTTTTTAGCCACGTCATTTTTTCTGAAAGCATCTGAACTCTCAGCATCCACCGCTCTTTCATTTTATTTTGTGCCATTTGTAAACAAAGCGTCCATTTTTATTTGCCTTCATTCGGAGACGTAATTTCAGCTACCATGGCAGTTACCTACTCATAACAGACCCACAGATGGAGCGGAGTCATTATGATTAAACGCAATTTCATTCCCTACCGAGCCCAGAATAAAGTGCTCTCTCATATTAAATGGCCAGTCTGGAATAGCAAGTGCTTCCTAATATGCAGCGGAATCAACACATGCTGAAAAATAGACATGTGGAATTACACCGCGGCCAGACAGAAAGCAGATCACAGGGAGACTGTCGTGAACAGGATGGCGGGGTACTGGAGGAAACCGGGTTTTGTTCTAATTATTTTCAGAAAATGTCATCACTATTCTTTTATTTCTCCCCACGTTGGAGAGAAGGTTATCTCAGGGAGCCATTTTAGCAGGGAGCGCGCCTTCACCCCGTCCCCATCCCTCAGCAGTCCGTTTTAATAGCGAGGGGCTGGCTGTGCGGTGGGGTTTGTAATTTCGTTGGCTTTTCATGTGTTGGAGGGTGATGAGACCTCCTCTATTAGGTAGCGTTGGCTTGTGATGAATGATGTATGCACGGCAAGACATTCTGATGTTTATTCATGATTTTCAAGGCAATGTCTCAGCAAAGCGCTCTGATTTCCTTTTAAGGAACAAACTTTGTAAGATTGAGATTTCAGTTTAAAGGTGCCGTGCACTACGTCCTGCAGCGATTCAGCTATGCTTCTCTTCCCTCCTTTTTTAATCTTCCTCGCTCCTCTGATATTACCTCTGTCAGATTTCATTTACTTGACCACCCCAAGTAAAAAGATCACATGTATTTATAATTCTGCAAGCTAGTTCTCCTCGCATGTCCTGTCCTCTGTGAAGGACACTAACATTTTTGCATCTACAATTTAGCTTTTTTCTTCCACAAGCTGTTGCATTTTTTTATTATGAACTTTATTAAAATGTTGTCATTATTGCAAAAGAAGTGTCATTGATGCACAGCTGTCCGCCAGCATACATTATATTAAGATAAATGATGTGATATGTTGTTTATGTGTGTTAAGAGAATGTTTCCAATTCAAACTGGTTAGTTTTACTGTCTTCAAAATAACATAGACCGTAATGAATATGGAAATATTTGTCGTCACATTTTCATTGCATGCTTTTTAATGCAGTCTGTGAAATTTTAAATAATGTCTACATTTCAGTTAATTTCAGTACATTAATAAATACATTAACTACAAAAATTTTGTTCCACCACTGCAAGAGCAATTCAGACAAAGTTCACAGCTAACATAACACATTTTGTGTAGAATAATAAGTATAGACAATTTGACAAAACTAAGATCTTAAAGTGCTGTTTTTGCCCCTCAAAGTCACTTGCAAGTTCATTACCTTAAAAACAATGTTGGCTTGTTCTTACAAACTGACGGATAAATTGAATGATTTTTTTTGTAATCGACGGCATGTCAAAGTTGCTGTCAATAGAGCTTAACTTGTATTGAACCCGGAACATTCCTTTAACTCTGTGCCAGTCGTAGAACTGTTGAGTAATTCTCCGCCACATCAAACAAAACCTCACTTGTTTACAGAGCAGCAAAGCAGAATCTGCTTTATAGCGACTGTAATGTGAAAAACTAGCGCCCATTTGTCTTGTAAATTACAATTTAATGTTAATTAAGCCACATCCATCCTTCACAGTGCCAGAAACGTAAACCAAGATTAGGTGATGGGACTCCACCTATGAAAAAATGGGGCATATTTTTCAATAACCAACCAGAAAGCCTTAACATGGCGAATGCGTCATAATGTAACAACGCAGGGCAGGACAGACATTAAAGTGACTTATGCAGAAGCGCGACCCGAAAATACATTCAGCTGTTTGTTCTGTTTTTCATAGTGAATGAAAGCGACGAGGCTACAGCGCCACCTGCCTCCAGCAGAAGGCTCTAATGAGGTTGCACGCAGAGCCGTAGATCCTCATTGTCCGGATATACTCACACACACACGGATGACAAATGGCCCCGCGCCACCACGCCGATTCATGCTAATGTCTGTTTTGGTGTGTGCGTTTGGCCGCGTGCCTCTATTTGCATACGCCAGCCAGCGAGGGTCCGAGCACCTCGCTGCGTGCTCCCGTCTACCTCCCCACTATGTTTGGTGTCAGAGCCTCTGGGATATTAATAGGAGCCCTGTTTTATTTTCTGGAGCTGAAAGCGTGCAGTGGAGTGTTAGTAAAGGGAATCCGTCTCCTTGTGCTTAACATATGTAATGCCACACTAATCAGCCTTAGCTCCGCCGCACAGCGGCCCCATATTCACACTGATATGATAAATAATGCAAATGTGGCCAGGCACCGCAAATGCCAGAGTGAGCCAGGGAGCATAGAGAGTGTGCCGGAGACCAAGAGCTGGCGGAACAGAATGATTGTTGTGCTGTCAAATTGATTTGCATGATAAAGGGCAGCCTAATTGCAACACTTAGCTGCGGCGTCCTGATAATACGCTACAGGATTATAAAAGGACGCGCGCCGGCTCTCTTTTGACTCGACTGATACACCCTGGACTTTTGGGGGGGGTGGCTTGGAGGACCTGTTTGCTGCCAAGTCCCTCAGCGTGAAGCCTCGTAGTGGCCATACAGTACGCGGCACACTTGCTTTCTCACTTAAACACAAGCATGTATTTTTGTTTCTAAGTTATTTCTCACCGCAGGGGTGGAACTGCACCGTGTGGATTGAAGGGTTAAGAGCAGAGGAAGAAACCTGTTTGTGGGTGTGTGCTACAGGCGAGCCTTCTTTCTTTTTTCTTTAATAATAATAAATGATGGATGTTTCATATTAGAAAAAGGTGCAGAAAATCCAATTTAGTCTCAAGCTTTGGAGGAAAGCATAAAACAGAGAGTTGAATTCTGTATCACTCAGCCAATCTTTCGCTTTAATGCTCACACAGGGGCCGGCGCTCTATGATTTAATGCGGATTGCGAAAATGGCCGCCATTATGTACACTATTAACAAATCAAGCGCTGCGCTATCCCGGTGTGAATCTTTGGCACTTATGCTGCGTGGCCTCTCATTGATGATTTATGGACCCTACTTGTAATCAGTGCTTCTAATCGTTTGCATTCGGGCGATTATTTGAATTTAGCGTGGTTAAGCAGGAAGCTGTTTTTTGCTGGTCTAGAACCAGTTTGAAGCAGCTTAATAACTCATTTTTGGCCAGTATCTGCTCCAAAATGTGAAATCAGGGAAAACCAGGTAGAAGTTGGTTTTAGCTTGAAATTTCTCCCTAACATTCCCTAATGTCCCATCTCTGTATTCCAGCTCCTGCTCTCTCACTCTGCTGGAATCCTGTGCTATAATGAAGCCAGCATGACCAGTAAGCTTCAGCCAGGAGGAAGTCTGGCTTTTCACTCTTGCTACAGATTGGTTAATATCCCTGTGCACCGCATAAAAAAAATAAAAGGAAAAAATTGGCATTCCTATTTAATGAACCATTTCCTCCAAGTAGGGACACAAAAGCCAGGCCATAAAATTACAGAGAGCGCGAGGAATAAAAGCAGTGTACGCTGTAAAATGCACATTTCCTCTTTTTGTTCTCGCTGTGATATAAGCAACGCTCAGCGCCCGCATTGAAAACACTGTTAATTCTTTTGGCGGAAGCGCCGAAGGAAAAGTTTGCTCAATTCCCTCTAGTGCTCAGCAATGTCCATATGTCCATAATCTTGAAACCATTAAAATTATTTTATGATTTCTTTCAGCTCTGCTTTGATTTCCCCCGAAGGAACTTCAAGAGAGACTGGATTTGAGGCTGAATTATCTGCTTATGTTACATATCCACTACAAACTCTTGCAGCGAGGCAAGAGACACGGCTAAACCAGGTCTCGCACAGCACAGGTACAATACTCATAAAGAAGGTACGCTGACACAATCTTCAGCGTTTGGCGACACATGGAGAGAGCACAGAGGCCTCGGTAGATCTAACACCGGCGGTCAACAAACACTCACGTTCTCAGCTCGAACATAAACAGGTACATCTGCTCTGGAAAAATAACCAGCCGCTGGTACACTTCATCATAGCACGCAGATGTTTTTCTAAGTCTTTTCACACGTTAGAAATAGCTTCTGCGTCCAAGGCCGCAGCTGTGTGGATCTAATGTCTTTTTCCCCCTCTTTGCTTTGCTGAACTACTCTCGGTTGTGAACTGTGTCAGCTCTATAAAGGTTTTGGTTGGAAAAGGGACAGCTCTGTGGAGTACATGTTAGTTTTATTTACGTTGAGGTTTTATTCGCGATTCGAGTCGGCTTAAGTGGGTCTCCTGCGTATTGTATTTAAGCAGCTACATATGCGGGCCTGTGTGTCTCGGGGTCCCCATGTTTAAATTGGCTACCACGTCCGCAGGATTCCCGAATTTGCCAGAATGCTGCAAGATGCATTTTCTCTGATCCAATTAAGTCTGTCATTGCCCTTTAAGCTAACATGCAGACATAGCAGGAACATTTATGCAGCAGTCAGAGGTCATACACCGGGGCCTCTGTGCATCGTCTTGGCCTTTTTTCTGTCAGGCGTGCAGCCCGATCTAATTTGGTGGGGTCCGAGACTTGGATGGTGTTTTTCTGACATGCCTGTGCGTTTTGAAGAACATGTTATTTAATGTGGTGACAGGCGGCGCTGGGCTAGGCCCAGCCGGAGTGACAGAGTGATTCAACAGTTCACTCGGGCATTATTAGATCAGCGAATACCCATCAGCCCTTGGGAACGCACTGGCTTTGTGCATGGGAGCCTGGCACACTTGCAGGTGTCAGGGTAAACGAACACAAGTCAGATGTGATTGAGGAGATTAGGTACTGAGTCCAACACGGTGCGTTTTTGGCAGTTGTAGCTGTATGAAAGATTAGCATGCTTATTTTTATGTTGTGACAACAATCGAGGTGTAAAGACACAAGCTCTGTTCTGAAGCACGGCTTGCTGTCTGCTGACCACACAGTCAGATTTTAACCTTACAACCTTACAAAGGACCGACTTGAAAGTATTTATATACAGTGCAACTTTGCTTAAACACCACACAGGATGAAATTCATTCCAATGGAGATTTACAATATAGTACTCTAAATCTATTTTTATTAATACTCTTTTAGTATTAAATGAAAAGATAGTATATTTTTGTCATCAACATTTATGTCAAGTTCTCTGACATTTCGTTTTTTCACAGAGCTTCCCGAAATGCATTCTGGGGTTCCCTTATCCACAGAGGACAGATGCAATGCTGCTTTAAAATCTGGACAAAACAAGGTATCTTATTTTGTGCTGGAAGTGTACTTATGATGCCTCAAAATGCTGTCTTGGTAGGTTTTTGAACAGAGCTACAGTCTCAGTGATGCAGGAAGTCAAAGCCATGTTGAGTAGACCTCAGAATACAACAGGAGTTTGAGTGTAAAGCTCACACTCTGGACCAGATTATATTCAGATAAGTGCTGTTCCAGGCCTACTCTGTTCGGCAGGTTGAATCCTTTGATTTAGCCCTAGCTCACGGTGACTGTTGTCTATTGCAAACCAAACCAAGCTCCCAAGTCTTGCCGCATGTTCCATTGTAGTGAATCTGGGATTTGAGCTCTGTGTTTGGGGAAAAGGAAGATGTCTGCCAGCATGAGAAGTAGAGCCCCAGTGGCGAGGGAGACAGATGGTGTGGACTACAGGCATCCTCCCGCTTTAATGAGGGAATGAACTGTCAGAGGTGTGCCTGTAATGACTCCCCTGCCAGCTACTGACTTCAGGCCCGGTGGGACGACATGCAAACCTGCAGATTTGAAGACACACTCTGACGCGCACGCTACGCCCACGCATGTACTTGACGTTTCTACACACATACACACGCTTGAGAAGTAAAATCTTCTGGTTCCTGGTTTATGAAAGTAAACGCTCTTATCTGAGTGTTTTGGCCATAGCTCTGATGGCGTGTTTTCAATCTTTATGCACCTGTGACAGATCTGCCTAGCCTCAGCTAAAATGAGCAGCCTTGGTTAGTCGGAGCTTCTTATAGCACCTGCTTAGTACTGTCAATTTGACTAATTTATCAAGACACTTCCCACATACCAAATAAAACGTGTCAAAGAGACCGAGTATTCAACAGATCAGGTCATATAGAGTACAGACCATTCGTTTAGAAGCTTTGGTTTTACCTTTTATTCTGCACAGATTGGGGTATTTAGTCGACATACTTGTAATCTCACACAATTAATTTCTGTTATAACTAAAAGCTCTTCAAACCTTCACAGTTGTGATTATTAACGTTGCTATGTAGACAATACTTTAAGGCATTATATTGATATTACAACCATGAAGAACACAATTGTCAATTATCAAAAGTTTAACATTTGTGTTAAAGGGGTCATATGGCACGTTTTTCTGTGTCTTTGGTGTGTTTTAAATTGCCTATGCATGTATTAGACACGTATGATGGTGTCGTAAAAAAAGATGCATTGTATCAAAAAGCGAATGCTCACCCAGACCTGCCTGAATCACCTCGTGTAACCACACCCCCACACATCTACGTGAGTTCATGGTATGATTTGACTTAAGATCGCTCAAATGTAAATGCAAAAAAGTTGGGTGTACCTGTCAGTACAATTGCTTATGAACCTGATGTTCCAAAAATGGTAAGAGGCAAGAGATTTTTGTCACACGCTTGCAGTATTTGACCAATCACCACGCACTGGTTAACTGGCCAATCATAGCTCAACTCGCTTTTCAGAGCAATGAGCTTTGTTAAAAATCTGCGCGTTACCGAGAGGTGGGGCAAAGAGGAGATACAAACATGCAGGCCATTTGGAAAATACAACGTTTTAGAACCTTAAAGCGTGTATACACATTGCAGTGCATCTAAAACAAACGATAATATTCGTTATTATGACACCTTATATATTTTTTCCATTGTCACTCAAAGAAGGGTTTTTCAATCTAGATGATGCCATGGACCCCCAAATTAGATTAACCTTTTGTTAGGGTACCCTTTCTAAAATACATGTCCATCTATAATATTTTATGTGTAAAGAAACATTTAAACTGTGTTAGATAAATGATAAATGTTTTTAGATAAAAAAAAACATATTGATTTCCAATTTATAAAAACTTTCATATGAGTGCAAAAAAACTCACCAGAAAGATGAAAAGCAGTTAACACTTATAAAACAATAATAATTACTTTTACTTGTGGTTTGGTTACCATCGTTCTATTTTTGTGTAAACTATTATTTCAACATCTTTATTAGCGTCTTCTAGATTCAGCAGTTAAACATTAGAGATTTCAGTATGAATTTTTTTTATCTAATATTTCTAATACCAGATTATCTGACGAATGTCATCCACGTGAGTAATATATATCTCTTTACTCGTACTTGTATTGTCTTTTTTTATAAATTTAGAAAATCTTTACTAAAATAAAGATAACACTAAGAACTACGAAAGCTACGAAAAAGCAACCGCTGAGCAGTAAATCCAGGCTGACAACACAGAACCACTGAAGTATGTCCAGCCTTAGAGGCTTGATATCTCCTGACAATATTGGAATGCTCTATTTACATTTATGCATTTTGCAGACACTTTTATCCAAAGCGACATACATTGCATGATACTTTACATTTGTATTTGAGTTTACAAATGTATTCTAGTTAAAACACTGCCCTTAAAAGACAGCCGACCATAAAGGTAGCAGACATAAAGACAGTTCACTAGGTTTTGGGACAGATAGTCATTATCATGACCAATAGCATCTTTTGGTTCTAAAGGCTTATCGTCATATTGTGGATGATGATTGACAGTTGACCTTCACACAAGTTCATGCCGTGGAGACATGCAGGTGACCTCTGCGGCCTCAGCTATGCCGTATTAATACTAATCTGATAGAATTACCAGGAACCAATTCACGTGCAGCCTGCTACTTGGGCAGCAGTTAAAGAGACAAATGTTACTACACTGCTGGTGCTGCAGGGGGACTGCAGATTTCAGCTTTAGAATGAGCCATTCGTGCAGCCTCGGCCTACAAATGTGAAAGGCCAGGAGGTGAAGCAACAGCATACAGGAGGCACGTACAGTAGGTTGGCTTACAGTGCCACTGCTTGGTCCGACTCAAACCCTTCCACTCAGCTCCCTCATTAGCCGTGTCGAGCAGAAGGGGAGAGAGAACATTGAAAAGGGCAGCGCTTTAAGGTCACTTTAGAAAAATACAGACAGTTATGTGGGGAGACAAACTGCTCGCTTTTTGTGCTTCCGATCATTTTAGGGGGAAAGCCACCCCATGGGAAAGAATATCCCATATGAGGTCAGTTTATTGTGCCGGTTTCCCACATTTTATTCTGATTTGTACAACCCTGAAGTATCTGACCTCTGCCACCATTATTCATTTTATAGCGCTATTCTTATTCTATATGTCAACAATTGTGTCTTTTGTCTGTTTTCATTTATCCCCAGGATTTTTGAAGGAACATCTGAGACAATGTTGATGCTTCAAAAAAAATAGCTGGGAGCTCTCATAAGCGGTGAAAGAGAAACTTCTGAGCAGTACAGCAAGTTTGGTGACCCTTGATACATCACCCGTGTTCCAACCCTCTAAAGTTCAGAATCAAACGTAAGAGATTACAGTACGAAACATTTGTCATCTAATTTTTCGGTCACTAAATTGTGTCTGTTTTATCTATTCTCAGATTTCTGGGAGGAACATCAAAGACAAAGTTGATACTTTAACAAATTACAACAGAGAACTCTCCTTAGCTATGAAAGAGGAACTTCTGAGCTACAAATCGATGTTGGAGACATAGAGTCGCTGTATTGTTGGGCAGAAGTATCTAGTAGAAGAGCTGTAAGTATCCATGCTTAGACATTTGATGTGTTCAAACAGCCTCAATTGCCTTTTGTATCTCAATAAAGCTATTGAAAGAATATTCTGGGTTTTATAATATCCACAAAAAATGTGTTGACAGTCATTAGGTTACTATTGAAATCTGTGGGGAAATAATACACCAGTTGCCCAATAGAGGTTAATTTTTTGTTAACAAATATATCGCTTTTGTCCTCCTGAAACCTCTCAATATTTCGTGATTTTTATTTCTTTGCCGTAAATCATCATTATTAGTCACCTTTTATGTTTGTCACTGGATGCTGCAAATATCTAACCTATAAAAGTATTAAAATGTGCTTGTTGTCAACTTCTATAACACAGTATTTAATCTTTTTAAAAGGACTGTTTTTTCAATTTGCTGAAAAATGCAAATTTGGACATCCAAGTTTTTGGACGGACAGCTACTATGTATAAAGCGTTTAAACCAGGACATTCCTTTAAAGCACAGGATAACTCAAATTACATGTACTATATAATGTCATAAAGGAAACAATCGATTTCTACTATTAAAAGACAATTGGCTCTTTTTACTTAAAGGAGCACCTCTGATCCCACATTGCACGCTGTAGGAATGGAAATTTTCGGTTTGGTTAAAACACGGTGTCAGCAAACACACTGCCAATACTCTGATGTTATACAGCATTTGAGTCCGTTCTGGACTGATGCAACACTTGTGCTGGTGTAGCTCCTATGAAGTTAATCAATTCCAAACCCTTTGACTGCAGCAACATCCAACAATGGAGATGTAAGTCTAGGATCTCACTGAGACTCATAAAAGGCCGCTTGCAGAGAGATCCACGAGCTCTGTAGATAAGGAGAACATGGCATTACGGTGTCTGACAAGGTCAAATGCTTCTGGAGGGCAGAGTTAGCCAAAAAGAGAACTGAAAGCAGACTTCTCAGCTTCTGTCAATCATTGGCAAAGCCCATTCAGTATGACCCACCACAGCTCGGTTTGGACTCTAAGTTAAGAGTTTCTTTCTGCGCTATGCACACGCTTTTGATTACTAATGAGCTGGACATTAACAGCAGTTTGTTCGGAGATATATTTCCCTTTCTCCATTGTTAAACCGCTTTAATGGTTTTTCACTCAGTGCTGGTTTATTGCCTCATTTTTCATACTGTCCAAAGATCCTGCTTCAGGGTTTTTGTGTTATTTGATGTAATTCATCAGGATATACTATCTCGAAGTGCAATCGTACATGCCAGTTGTTGAAGCATACAGCATACAGGTTTAGGTGTATACAGTCAATCTGCCTGCCCAAACATGAATTTCCTTGTTTTCTTTTCTATAAATCGAGTAGTCGATCATTAAATATTTTTAAAGTGCTCAGAGAGGGAGAAAGATAACACTCTCCTACTGTAGCAAGAGCATATCTGCTCCTCCAAACAATATTGCTTTAGTGCAGGTCTGCATAATAAAAAGGCTGCTTATGCATATTAATGAGGCCACTTTGCATAATGTCTGCTCCATGTGACGTGCTCGGCAGAATAAAAGACACCCCGTCACTTGTACTTTACTTAGGCGATGCATAAATAATGCTGTTTTTATCACATTGCTACATACATGGATCTCCTGTTAAACTTGTCTCAACTTCACACGGCCCTGCGGCCATACCTCCCCCCATTCCGGCACACACCCGCACACTATTAAAAAACATACGGTTGAGGTGTGTCTGATGCCAAACGAGGTCCTCGTTACCCCCCTCCCTTTTCGTTCTTGTGAGCTTTTGGAAGAACTACAGCGACATCTGCATGTATCATGGCTCAAAAGCGCCAGGCGGATACCCGCTGCGAGCGGGCTCTTTCTGCCAACGCGCCACCCCCATGCCCCACAGCTCTCATTACAGTTTCATAAACATGGTTAATTGCGCGTTCTGCATCCTCTGAGAATTAGCATATTTTAAGCACCACCCGGGGCTTTGTTAGGTGAGACGTGGGCACTCCGGCTATAGGGATTTTGCCGTTTGCGATTACTTAAGGTATTTAAGAGCAGACGGAGCGATGAGTGTAAATCTATATAAATTCTTAATTTTTTCTAATGATTTTGACAACATTTATATCCTGTAGATTTTGTGCGTTCCACATGATTTTTTTTGTCAATGACTTTCATATACCTGTATATTTTTATAAATAATTGTTATTTTTGTATACTGTTATAAATTATATATATATATTAGTCTGTTTTTTTTTTCGGCTAAAGGGCCCAGTCAAATTCATTTTCTTACATAGGTCATCTCATCCCTTAATTAATAGTCCATGTAAGCGTGTGTGTGTGAATGCACATTTGCATTGGGAACAAGCAGCTCTTTTATATTCTTTCTACATGACAGTGTGCCAGACATAATGACACCGAGCATATTTAACCAGAAACAAAGGATCAATTTCGCCAAATGATTTAATACAGGCAATCAAGGTCTCGGCAAGCATACTGATTATGCGCATAGTCTGTTTGATAGGTGGTTGGCAGAGGGGCAGACGTGAGTGTGTTGGATTTGTTTCATACTACCGAAAGCCTGAAACACAATGCCCCCAGCAATTCCCACGCTATTCCCTCCATACCCACGTTGTCAGTTCCCGCTGCCCGGTCAAGCGGGCACCCGTTGCAAACTTCCCACATCCACACATTTGCATCAAACGTATTTAATATTTCACAGTTAATAAAATCAAATATCCCCTTATCTCCTTGATAAACATAATTGAAAACATTGTTTAAACGTGTACCACTCTGTAAACGATTGCATCAAACACTGAGTGTACAGGTATACTTTTCCTTTACGTGTAAAAGTGGCATATTTGGCCTTGTTTCGTCAAAATTAATCCGGTGATTACGAAACGCATGTATCTGCATTCACTCGGCGCATAAACAGTACTCTCGTTCCTTCGAAGACGCTCAATTAATCCGCATATGACAGGCAGAGCGAGCCCCTCCTTCTTTTTTTTAATTAACGTTGAATTAAAATGAATTGGCAGGATGCCGGAAAGCAGGCACGCAGCTTTGAAGATTGCCATCGCATAATGAGTTTGATCTTTCCTTTTTTTAACACTTTGCGCTCCTCATTTCCCCACTCCCTGTGCTCCGCTGCCAGTTGCCAGTATGCCTTAGCGATTTAATGATATGCAAATGAAATATGCATAAAACCATTCTGCTGTACGATGATTAAGCGCCGAGGACATTAGCAGGTGCCCTGCCATAGGTCTCTTGTTGTCTCCTCTTCATTTTGCTTCGCCCGCAAACGGCGCCTCTATAGCAAAGCTCGGCACTAATAACAGCAGAAAACGAAGCATTTTAATAAGGACGGTAATATCCAATCGGCAGAAATTAAATCCTGTGCAGCATTTTTTCTCGCCCATGTTTTGTAATATCCACATCCAGGGAAAGCAGAGGTCCTTGGCATTTGAAGGATTTGGCTGCAGTGAGCAGGGAGAGAGGGAGAGACATGCTGAGTTTTCCTGGGAAGGACTTATGAGAGACTAGCATAGCCAAGCATTGCAGTTGCTTTTCTGTGCTTGTTTGCATGTGGTATTATGTGTATGTTGGCTCACAAAGAAGGAAAATATTCTCCCTTTCTTTTCCTTTTGCCTCTCTCTCTCTCCCCCCACTCCCTCCTTGTTTCTGCCAGCAGTTTCTTTTCTTCGTTTTTTTTGTAATCCATTTGTATAATGAGGACGAGACGCAATTAACTTCCCCCATGGAATTAAAATAAAAGACAGATCATCCAAACCTCATTAGCTCCAAACGATTATATCCACACGTGTTCCGCGGCGACAATAAAAAAAAAAGCGGAAAAACACACAACAAGAATAACGAATTAATTCACTAATTGAATGCGCGACGGATTGTTAATCGATCGCCTTGACCATGCCCAAAAAGATGCCACCATTTGCCCAGCCTATCCTTCCTGGTGGCAGCCTTGGTTCTGTCATCTTGGTGGTTATGCCAAGGCAGTGTAGGAAGCACAAAGATCTTATAATCCCTCCCTTTGGATGACTTCTTCAATTATTCATATTCCACAACCGTGCCCCTTTGTCCAACAAAAATCCAGAGGCACGAGAACCGAAAGTTTTAGTTTGGAGTATCCACTCGTCATTAATGCGCGTTGATGAGCCTCCTTCCCCCGCGCTAATTGCCGTTTTAATTTTCGCCTTGCATTTTAATCAATGAAAACGAACTTAACGAAATCATCCACTCTCGCTGATTGCGGCGGTGGCTACGGTTGGCTGTATGCCCGATGCCCGCTGTCTTCCGTGGTGCCAGGGCGATGTTCCTCCGAACCCTGCAGGTACCAGCACCAGCTCTCAGAAATGGCTAGTTCTGCGTTGTGCCCGGTTATATACCCAAAACAAAAACAAAACGAACGGGAGGAGTTTGGTTTTTTTCATTGGGTGGCAAGTAGAGGGCATGTAAAACAGGGAGGGGACGGGAGGGGTGCCAAAAAGGTTCCCATAGCCCCCCTGCCCCTTTTGGCATTACAGACGGGTTGGTCTAGAGGTAACCGCCTTCCAAAAGAGTCTGATGGTGTGATTCTGTGCCCCCTCCACTAAGTTCCTGCATGGATGTTGTGGGTGCCACCCCCCGGTCTCTCGTCTCCCATACTGGATGATGCAGTAAAGAATCTACAGTCTTAGCCATTCATCTCCCTGGTGATTGCCGTGAATTTAGATAAATCGCACACGCCTGCCTCCTTCCCATTCTGACGTATATTTGCTTGCTGCTCGAGTAGAGTTTCATGCTTCTTGTCATTGTATTCTTCTCCCTTTAATAAGTTGTGGTTTAGAAATGTTTGAAAGTCCGTTTCCTGGAAGAAACTAATGAAACGTCCAATGATCTTCTCCGTTGAGCGAAATTAAAACCGGTTAATGCCTCGTTAAGATGAAACGCATAAATTAATCCCCATCTGGTTGGTTGATTATAATTTTATGTTGTGGCTCATTAGTATGCATCCTCATGTTTGCTGTTTCTCTTTTTCCCCCTTTATTGTGTTTAGTATTTTTAAACAGCTGCCGTTCTGCCGTTGGCACCATCCCCTAGGTCCTCTCGCGTTTAAAGCAGCCGATTGGCAGCGCTGAAGCCGCAATGCCCGTAGAAGACGTTCTCCATTGCAATGGTTGGTATGCGGTTGACAAGAGGTGGTGGTTTGTATAGAGAAAAAAATCAGGTAGTTAAGGGGGAGTGCGGTTGGCACAAAAAGATGAAACCTCGTTACATGCCTCCCCTTTTCGCACAACAGCTTGCCGCTTTAGTTTGTTTTGTCTTCGCAAATTTTTTTCATTCAAAGCAGCCCCGTCGCCTTAATGAATCCGTCGTGCTAATTAGCTGTGCAAACTTTTCTGTGTTTAATTAGTCACCAAACGCGCCCCCATTGCCTTTTGTTTGTTCTTCATTCCAGATTTCTTTGCCAGCCGAACCGCATCGGGTACGTCGGCAAACGTTCGCCGATCTAGTGGATTTTCCATCTTTACCCGTGAGATGCCACTGCTGCGATCCTGGCATCCTGTTTAATAAAAACACGTTTTCGCGTTGGCATCTCCGGGAATGCGTTGCTGCGAATCATTCTTTCGGAAATATGGCATGCGTATCCACCCCGTCTTCCGACATCTGCGCCCTGTTTGCGAGCACGGAAGTTGGCATGGCATCTGCTGCCTAGCTGGCAGACTGCCTGCTTGGCACAGGGAATTGCGCTGGAGGAGAGAAGTAAGCGAGGAAGAGAGAGGGAGGGGCTTCCTTCTGCCCCACCTCCGATGCCAGGCAGTGGACAGCGCCACCGTTGGCAGCCTGCGTACTTAGTTTCTCTTCAATCCTGTGGGGTAGGTTCTGTGTGACTGCCATTTTTGTCCATTGCTGTACTTTGTGTCATTGATGCTGGGGGGAGATTTGTGTCGTCTCTTTCAGTCCGGTGCCAGGCAGTCATTATCAACGTCTTCAAATTTGATGTTTTGTAACCTCCGTAATCATGAGCAGCAGATGTTGTTCCCTTCCTTTTCGTAAGTTTAGAATCGTGCTCAGGAGCCCCCAACGGCTATCCTACTTCTGATATTTGTTGGATACGTGTCGCTTAACATCCGCTCTCCCTTGCCAATATAAGCCAAATGGCGCAAGTCGTCATGTTTGTTTCGTGTCTACCCGCTCGCCCCCCCCCAGAGTGAACGCCATTTCGCCTTGGCGCTACCACTGAGTGGATGGCACCGTGCCAGCTTTTCACTGCCACAATCCGCATTTGAAGCTTGTTTCTCGCGCTCGCCCATCCCCTATCCTCCTCTCGTCTTTTCGCACCCTCCCCTCCATGTCGTTCAGCTCTGCCAGCACAACCCCCAACCGCCCCCCCAACTTTGTTCTATAAGCCTGACATTAATTAACATACGGGTTAATTGATTCTAAAAGCTGATGAATTGCTCGTAACGTCTGTTGTAGGCTGGCTACCTCTGCTACCGGCTGCGTGCCCCCGCAACCCCATTAGCCTGGCATCGCCCGCACGACTCGCCCTTCCCTCCATGCGGGTACTCAAAGCCCTGCTGCCCAGCATCTGTGGTGTAGACCTGAGCGAGCACTGCCACAGCTCTTCTGCACTCTGGGAAAGGAGGCTGCTTATTGGACTATAGCTGATCGCGGTTGACGTTTGCTGTCTAATGCCTCTGCAGAATGTTGCATGACATTTGGTTATAAATAATCAATTCCTTTTGGTAACCACCTCCTTTGTTGTTTTTTCATCTTCTTCCACTCCATCTTAGTGAACCATTTACTCACACCAGGTCTCCTGAATTGTTATCCTAAAGGATTTGATTAGGATAAATTTGCTAAATGTGCAAATGCATTTTAATCTATTCACCTATTCACTATTCTATAGTGCAGTTAAAACACGAGAGTCGGGGAAAAAACAACGATGCTATTGATTTTAAACGGTTAACTTAATTCTGTGCATAATTATCCTTTTTTTTGTGCGTTAACAACGCTGGAAATCTTTCTGCGGTTTATTACTTAATTAACAGGGTCTGTCGTATTTGATAAAGTAATTATCAAATGAGTAATTATCAGATACTCAACTTTCATCTCCGCTGTTTTTTTCTATTTGGAGCTGACGAGGCTAAAAACACCGGAGCATTTTAAATGAGTTAATAAAGTGATTTCTGCTCGGCTCGGTCAACCTTTTGCAATTAATTAGTCCGGCTGCATCAGTGTACTCGCTCTCATTAAGACGTGTACATACACATCAGCATTCGTCTTATTTTAGCGCAACACCAGTCTGTTTTTCCTGTTAATGTGGTGTTATTAGCTTTTAATCTGGTGATGCATCTATGCAAGGTAGTCTTTTTTGTAATTGACTTTTACTGTTTTATTTCGCCATTCTCTGGCAAGTTTGTCCTTGTGTTGCTGATAAGCAATGCGTGTGTTTGTAAGAGAAGAGTGACACTGGCATACAACCCCAGCAACGCTCGATGCGACATTCTTTTCACTTTCTCATCTTTTAGTTTTTTTCCTTATTAAATAAAGAGGAGCGCAAGGCAACTCGGGCAACAAGAGGAATCCATTATGCAAATTGTCTGCTATTTGCATAATGTCTTATGCCAGGAATATGCAAATTAAGCATATAATTTATGAGTGCCTGCGTCTGTCTGAGTGTTCCCATAATTTACGAAGATATTTTTTTTAATATTTGTATTTGTTTGTCCTCTATTCTCTTTATTCCTTTCTTAACTGGCACGGGCGACGGGCATGCACCATACCCTTTGAAAACAATTGCAAGCTGTGGCCAATGAGTGAGAAAACTTGGCAGCAGCTGGTGATGCGGGGGGGGTAGTGGATATGGGGAGACTGGCACAATAAATCGCCTTTTCAAACGGGCGGCAGCAGAAGGCAGTTTTCTAAAACAACAGCAAATTGAATACATTAGTGCAAAACAAAGAGAAATGCAAATGTCAATGTCTTTTAAGCCTCATTTAGGGGGAAGTTACACGCTCCCGGTTGTCCCCCCGCGATTCGGTGCCGCCCTGCCCACTTGGCTGAGTGTGTGCCCCTCTGAAGAGCTGCCAGCTTTGCTTCTTCCCCCACAGGAGTGTGAGGAGTCATTCGTGATGTTAGCAGCGTAGTGCAGATTCAAGAGAGAGGGAGAGGGATGTGGCGATATGCTTCAGAAGGAAATGTAAATGCGTATGTAGGTACGGGAGAGCACATGCTTCTCCAGGACCCAGGAATGCCAATGCTGCCTTGGCCAGAGTCGTGCACCAGGGACCGTCATCGTTGGATGTGCCCGGCTGCCTGCATTCTCGCTGCTACTATCCGGCCAACTCTGTGTGGCTTCTCTTAATCACCGGCCTGTTTTGCATTCTTGATCTCATCATAATGTGACATGCTGTAGAAACGAAGCAGAGGAAGGGTCTTCTACGTCTTTTTCTTCCCGCATGCGGTTTTGCACAATTTAGTCTGGGACGTCAGGGAGTTTTTGCTACTTTCGATTTGGATTTTTTGTGCTGTTGGTCTTCAGGCCTCCTCTGCAAGGTTGTCTCACATGGCGTCTGGTTTCGTTCCTCAGGATTCTGATTGCGTGTTGTTTTTGTGGAACTATTTTCTTAACATGGATTTGATTTTGCAATGGTGTTTTGCATGAAACACTGCTTTCCTGCATTACTCATTGTCCTGTGGATGGTATCTATCACGTCTCTTATATTTCTTCAGCTTCATCGCCAGCTTTAGGCAAAAGTCTACTTCACAGTTTCCAGAGCTCATTTGACCCTTTAAGAACTGCTAAGACCGGAAATCTTGTGGCAACTGCATGGAACACTGTGTGGGCATCTGGATGCGTATGAGAAACCTTGGGAGATCTTGTCCTTGGTATGGGAGTTTTCTGCCCGCTGTGGAGCTGTGTCTCGGCACGTCTCCTGCTTTGAGATTCCGCTCAAAATCTCACTGAGCCGTTGTTAATTACAGCGCAGAGATCATTATCCGTATCCGTCTCATTCGGCCCGATTTTCTGCCTAAAGACACAAGTTCGTTTGGCTCGTGAATATTAGCGCACTGTAATTGGTAGCTCTGTGTCATTTTTTTTTTGGTTATAGCCGTTCCTTCTTTATATCTTACATTGCCGTTAAGCTATCATCTTAATTATGCATGGCGGACATTTCATTATTCGCTTGCATACTGATGAGATCGATGGAGAAAATGAAACAGCCGTTTTTGAAATCATAACCATGTTTTAAGAGAAATGTGTTTATTTTAATTTCCTTTTCTATTTTTTCTTTTTAATTATTGTCTTTTTTATAATGTTGTAAAAAAACAGTAAATTCCTTTTATTATTATGCGTGTGTGTGCTTGTGTGCTATACAAAACATACCAAAAACCGCATGATCATCTTGTTCACATTTACTAAGCTTTATTTTAACGTGCTATTTTAAAAATTGTCATGTAATGCATTTGAAAGCATTTGTAAGCATGTGTACAACATGATTGTTTTCATAATTTGTTAAACCAAAGAAAATAAGTTTTACTGTAGTATGGAGAAAGGAGCGAAGGCATTAAAGCATTTAAATACCTCAACTGGATTTTTATCTTTTTTCTTGAAAACTAAAACTGATATTTCATGAAGATAAAAACAAAGACATGAGTCAGCAGTTTGTAAAAGCATAAAATATACCCTTAGGTTACTTTGTGATGAGGTGATGACACTATAAAACCTGAAAAGAACTATATGTTGGTGTTATGTGTTCTCCTTCAGTTTTTAACAAATATAACAAGATCTCTAAAACTTTAATTTGCAAAAATAAATTACAACAGAAATTCAGCATATTGTTTTATTTTAGAAAAGGCATTTAAAGGAATTATTTAGTTTTGTTCTATCGAATAAAATAAAGCATTGGATTGGAAAAGTATATTTTTACATAAAGCATGTCAAATTCTAATCTTAATTAGAAAGTAAAATTGATTGTAATCTGAACACTCAAATTCAGAATTTCTGCAAGGCATCACAACAATACTTTTTAAGATTTCTGTCTTTCTTTGATGGTTTGAGATAAAATCATAGTAATTTAAACATTTTAAATCTGTCCAAATCTTGAGTCTCCAACATAATAATATTTTATTATTTTAAGAAATATATTATTGTTGTGTTTTAGCACTGTTCGAGCGCAGGTGAATCGCATACAACAAAAGCGATCCTGTGCATGTGAGCATTAGAGCGATAATTACTTGCGCTGTGTAATATCTTTCTAATTACAGTTCCTCTTTACATTCTGGTTAAGCCGTGGCTTTAATTATGCAAAGCAGACGGTTCATTATTCACTTGCTAATGAAGCTATATAGTGAAACCCTCTCTCAATCATATAACAAATCTTTATAGATTTAGATCTTTATCTTTATATATATATATCTTATATTTGTTTTACTGAATAGTTCTCTCACTTTGATGCATTAGTTTTAGATCAAGGCAAACAGCCAAACAGCTTCTTGTGTGTTTTATAAATACTTTACTGCAGAGATGTGTTCTAGCAACAGAGAAGTTGTTTTAATTTATTCTCTTTCACATACACACATTTCAAATTAATTTCTGTACAGCCATAATTCAAGTGTAAAATGATTTGTTAAATTTGTAGTTTGAGCTGGTTACAGTAATTAGTGAGATCACCGTGTCAGCGGCGCTTAATTAATTTTTTACGATATTTTTTATGCCATTTGATCACCTCTGTCAATCTGCCTTTACTTTTCAGTTACGTCTTCTAAGATATACTTGTAATTATCTTATATAAAATGTAGCACTGAAGAATTAAATTTGTGAATGAAAGAGCACAAAGGCTCTTGTCAGATTTTAGTTTTAGGTTTTTTTAACAGATTCATAGTTTTTTAATCTCATCCCTTCCACTTATCCCTCATCATTTTCTTTGTCCTATCTGACTGTTTGGATCTAAAAATATGATGCCACTTCAATTTTCCTATTTTCACTACGTATCAGTACCTCAATGTTGGTTTTAAACTACGTAATTGTTTGAAGAAGTAGTTTGAACTGAATTGATCTCCCTGAGGAACCTTGTCCATCACTTGGTTTTAAAGGACTCTTCTTAATTGGTCATGTATTCAACCTTGGTTTCCTTGTGTGTTTTTGTAATTGTGATGTATTTTCAATGTTTTTCTGATGAGTCATCAAATTCTGTCGTTCCTTTTTAAAACTTTTGGTAGACGCCTGCTTTGTATTAGATTTTTCTTTGATTGTATTTAATTTTTTTCTTTATCACAAAACAATTTCTCAATGTCACAAATGTGTAGGTTAGCATAGTACTGTATGTGTGCAGAACCAGAGAAAGTTTCTCTTAACCTCCCTGACTTACACACTTGTCCTTTTGTTTTGTTGTCGTATATGAATGATATTTTTTAATGAAAGCCATTCAGGGCCAGTGCTGAACAATATAACAGTCAAATAGGTCCACACTGTAAAAACTGCAACTTGAAAAATGTTCTCCCTACAAAGATAAATAAGTAACTTGGACATAGCGTTTTTAGTTAAAGGAGTCAAATGATTCTTTTGCATATTCTTAACCAAATATGCCTTAACATGTTTCTAACAAAGAATATTTTGTTGACGTCTTAGTTTCTCAAGATTTTGGCCAAAATGCGTCAGAAAGTTTGCCCAGCTTACAACACTGTGTTTTCTGAACAGACCATATTGCAAAAGTTTGAAAGCTCCCAAGATGCATTACGGCATTTTCAATTCTGTGTTTCTTATTTTTTATTTCTTTTAAAGATTAGTGTTTTAGTTCTTGCTGTTTTAATTTATGCTTTAATATCGTTGTTACTGTTTGTTATCTGTTGAGTTTAGAGTTATTTTAATGAATGATGGTTTTTGATTGTTACCATGGTTTATGATTTGTGTGTTTAATGCGTTTGTTTCACAAGATGCTCTCCCATAAAACTGGCAATCTAGCTTCAGCTTTGTCAAGGTTTAAGCATGCGGAGTAACAGCAGCTCAGAGCTCATAGACACAAATAGGACCCGGCCATGAATAATTAAGCGGCCCTTGGAAAAAATGAAGATTGGCTCTGTGAGGGTTCAACTGCTCTCTGTAATGATAATCACATAAGTGACTCAAAACACGTCAGGTAAACAATCACATTCATTGGTGGATCGAGGGGAGAAGAATGTTTTTTGTTCTGCTGATATGTACCAGTACATGTTATTGTGTGTTGCTCATTGGTTGTTGAGATATCAACCGTGTCTGTTGGTCATCCATGGTAAAGCTTTAATACTGATCACATGTAATTTGTTTTTTTGGTTTAGGCAGGACAATTTGGTAAATTCGGCAAGAAGTATCAATCAAATGATTTATAGTCCAATAACTACATATTATATCTCTACTTATAAAAAATGTAGGTCACCATTCTTGTGAAAGTTGACATATTTGCCAACTGTGACCCTGGTTTTTATGTAATGCCACAAATTACCATATGATTTGACCTCCCAAATGCTTATTTAACCCATGAAAAACACTACCATTTATTGATATTCATTTAACTAACATTGAGCATCTTTCTTTTTTCTGTCTGCCTGACTCTTCTTCTACTACTAGTCCTGTGACGGATGATGGAGCCCAGTCAGGATATCTTAAAGGAACAGCTTGAGAAGTCTGTCTCAGACCAAGGAGCCAAAGCAAAAGTATGTACACTACAGTGCCATATAACACAGTTCCGTATACACTCAAAAAGTTGCTGCTGTTTTTTTAACTTCACCCATCCATGTTCACAGTACATAAAGAATGCAAGTAACTGAAATAACGGGAGTTAACTATGTTATTTGTACTAAAAATTTAGATCTGTCAGCTTTACTTAACAAGTGTTTGACTGGTCAACTTAACATTGTTGAGTAGAACGCAAAATCCTATAATATTGGACCTATTGTTGAGTTTACTTAATATAAACAAGTTAATTCAACATGACTGGTTGAGGGGGATTTCAGTACGTACGACTGCATTTAGGCAGTACATTTCGAAATTTTGTGTTATTTTAAGTGTTTTTCAATAAGTAAATGTGCTTATTGTTCATTTATCTTTGAGGTTTAAGAGAGTTTGTTGTGTTTTTTAGTTTTTTAGTTTTAGGGTTGCCGACTTGCCGTTGTTTTGAAGAGTGGTAAATGTGCTTAGGCTGTGAGAGGTTTATGCGTGCCCATGATGTCTTTTCAATCATTCAATGAGCATTAACTGTGCTAATGCCACTACTAAGATGCCTCTCGTCTGGTTTACTCATTGTGTTTTTACTTGCATGCAGGAAGTCTGTATATAATTTGTGTACAACAACAAAAATGACCATTGAGTAGGACAAATATTGAGTTTAATTAACTTAAAATTACTGGTACAATCAGAGTGGTTTGGATTTACTCAAAAAAGTCTGGTCAACATTACTTAAATGTATTTTGCTCATACAACTAAAGTGATATTTGTTCAAATTACTTAATATTGTTGTGTGGAATATAATATTACTTGTTTGCGTTTGATGGAAGAGAGGATGGCTTCAGACTAAATTATGAGAGAATGTTCTTAATAATTTTGCTTTATACTATTTGAAGAGTTCAACAGATAAGTCCCTTTTTAAAAATGTTCAACAATCATATTTTTTTACTTTTCAATTAATATCAATCAAACTGCAGTTGGGTTGTTTTTATTATGTTATAATATAAATAAATACTGCTAACTAACTGTGGGTTCACACCAGCAGCGACAAAGTAAGGCGATGTCATTCATTTCAATGGCGACAGGAAGTGGGGGTTCAGATTTGCTCAACTTTA
Source organism: Triplophysa dalaica (assembly GCF_015846415.1). Classification (NCBI taxonomy): domain Eukaryota; kingdom Metazoa; phylum Chordata; class Actinopteri; order Cypriniformes; family Nemacheilidae; genus Triplophysa; species Triplophysa dalaica. The sequence goes on from NC_079542.1 coordinate 6,120,108, forward strand.
TGCAAATGATGAGCAACTTCCGGGAGCTACTACCATTAGGAGTAAAGCAGCAGAGCTTACGTCGTCTGTCAATCGTCAGTTACTGCAAAGTCTGTTTATAAATGTTACTAGAACAACCAAACCTAGGAACGCCTTCTAACAACCTCGTAGCAAGAGACTAGCGACACCATCCATTGGAAACAATAGAAAACATGTGCTGTATGCCGGCAGAAATGCCTTGGTGGACACAGCCCCTAAATCTAAATAAAATAATGAATAGATAATAAAGAACATAGTGTTTATTTGCAAATAAAATAAAAAATTGTATTTGGAAGAGTCATTGGTTTGGCACCTGTGATTCCAAAAGGCTGCCTAGTAGGTCTCGGAACATTGCTGATATTGACATGACTACAGTTTTCCTGACATCCCCATGTGTTGTTACATACATAATGAAAACGGCCAATTCTGTCCATGAACTGCATGAAAAATCTCATGTGTTTCTATTCAGCATAATGCAACTGCCTGGCTGAAGAGGTCTGACCAGAAACACAGATCCCTGAGGCGATCTGATGCTTGGTTAGACAGTTATGTTAACTATTGCATGCCTTAAGAGCCTATGTAAGGAGAATGCTGAATAATTCACAGTGTTTGGCAGATCTGTAATTATAGTAAGAGCATCTTGTAGAAACCGTCATAATCCATCCCCACTGCCCGTGTGTGGTAAACAGAACTGGCATGTGATGAGGAGGGATATGAGGCGACATGATGCTGAGGCCTATCGTGGTTGTGTTCCTTCATTTAGCCTAAAGGGAAAGGAGATCATCGTGCAAGTATGCGATTGCATGCTAATGTTGTTGTATCATGAGCAGTAAACGTTATTACTGGATCAAGGACAGTTTTTCTAATTGTTGTTGAAGGAATATTCAGTGTTATTTACAATTGAGGATTTTTCATATGGCATGAATTATCTCGCTATCTGCTCTTATGAAAATAAAGCATGTTTTTTAGATTGTAAAAGTGTGTTAATCATGTTTTTTGGTCAGATTGTTTATCCTTTGCATAACCACAGTTTAAATATGTTTTTGTTTATTTGAACTCAAACTGTATGGTTACATAGAATGCACTGCAAAAATTGTAACAATGTTTATTGGCATTCAAAATGCAGCTTTACAGTAATCCAATCTCAAGCCTAAATGGTTATGTGATATGAAAGGAATAATGCGCTATAGTTGATGTTAATTTGGGTGAAAGTCTTAATTTGTTTGATAGATGCTCTTTGCTATGAGGGTAGACTCGGCGGCTGCAGACCAAGGCCGGGCATTAGAGCAAGTATTGATTCTGCATATTTAAACAGCTCCAAACTAAGAGAAAGGCTTAAAAAGGCCAAAGCTAATTAGTCACTTGTCAATAATTGACACAAAGATGTATGCAGTGTGACTAAAACCAGCGACTCCGGGCTTTGATTGAAAGGTGCGTTTATCTGTTACAGATCTGAACGGAGATGTGTTTTTTTCCCTTCATCCTCTCCAAGTGAATTAGACCTTGCGACCTCTGTAGATGAATCATTTACTTAAAGAAGACTTTGTCTGTTTCATCAGTCATTGAATACTTAGTAATAGACTGTCAAATTGCTGCCTCTGGGTTCTTGCGTGATAACCTTGGCCGTGATCCACATGCACACATACTGCTCTGGCTTGGAGTTGGGTGATGTCAGCTGTCAGGCTTGGGAAGAATGGTTTAGTTTAGTGTCTTGCTCCTTTCCTGGATGTCTGTTGAACAGGAAGTGCATCCCAGTTTATGATTTGATGTAAAGGTGGAAATCTCTGTGTAGTCCGAGGTATATGATACGTCTGTAAGTCTTCATCCGGTCTGGTGTCCTTCTTGCCTGGAACAGACAGGTTTGAATGAGATTCCCGTTTTATTTTTGTATACTATACATACACTGCGCATGACAGAAGCTTCATCATATTATGGATTTAGATTATGGAGAGATTTTAATTTTTATATAAAACATCACTATTTCTTTTTCTCATCCTACAAGCTCCATATCGTCACAAAAATTTAAAGTCACTTACTCTTTTCCATTTTTTTATTTTTTATTTATTTTTAGAGTAATAATAATAAGACGTTAGAATAACACGAATGGAAAATGAAAATTAACTATCATGTTTAGGTAGTTACTCTTTGCCTAGAGTTTGTAAAAATGTCCATTCTTGGGGTCTCGACCTGAGATGCTTTTAAAAAATATTGAAGGAGTTCCCATCTGTTCTGTGCTCTTACTGGCTACTTTTTTATTTTACAGTGGAAATTATTTACTTCCAAAACAATAAATGGCACAATTATCTTTTTAGGATTAGGGATAGTTCACCAAAAAACTGCACTTCTGTGGAACACAAAATAAGATAATTTAAGAAATGCACTTTTGTGGACATAAAAGAAAAGTCAGCGGGGTACATGTTATTTGTTTACCAACGTTCTTCAAAATATCTCCTTTTGTGATCTACAGTATAAAGAAGCTCATACATGTTTGGAATGACGCAATGGTGTTTAAATGACAAAGGAAGTTCCTTCTTGGGGTGAACTATCCATTCAAATCTTCAGATCAAGATTTTTAGATCATGAAAAACATTTCAGTCAAGTGATCCTAAACGTGTGAACACTAGCATACATGTTAAATTTTGTCACATTGTTTGTTCTGTGAACATCCCTGAAAACTCAAATTGTAAAACTTGTCGAGGTGTGAAGTTACATTTGTAATTTGAGTTTATAATATGGTACGTTACGCACCACTACACAACGTTATACTACTGTACTGTATATACGAATGTGCAACTAATGGGTTTGGCTTTTCCTATAATTACTTTGGGGATAATTCATAATGCTACAATGACATTCTGAAGAATTGTATGCTTTCAACTTTGGCAACGGTTTGAGGAATGATGTTTTTCTGTTTTTAGCAAGATATAATATTTTTTGCACAGTGATGTCCATCTAGAAAAGTTTTACAGTTGATATACTGTATTTGACTGGCCTACACAAAGCTCAGACCTGAACCCTATTGTAGTTGTAATTGCAGTGTAGCGTGCCGACAGTATTTTGTGTGGTTATTCTCATCAGTCTGATGTTGTTTGTCCTTGTTCCAGGTCAACCTCAAGTGCTACACATGGGGTCATCAATGCCCTCTTCTCTCTCGCTCTGTTTCTGGATCTTACGTTAAGCACCCCAGCATTGTGTGCAGCGTGCTCTGCTGGCTAAAGGTGCTCGCTTAAAGCCATAACTTATCTCACGTTTGAAGCTAATGGGAAGAACACTGGTCGCAGTGAAAAATAAATGACATTTTTTCCCTCTCCCACACTGCCCTTCTAACCCATCGCGTAATATAGCAGTGTTGAGAGTATGCATTACAGATCCGAGACATTAGAATTTATCTGTACTCCACAACGCTGACTGATGCATTTGAAAATAATGTACTGCAGTCCCAACATTACAGGACTCTGTAACTAATGGACATCTCCCGCCCGAGCTCGCCTCTGTATATCATTCAGCCAGAGCACCTCATCAAGCCCAGAGTCCTTACAGACAGACACAGGACATCCTTTACTCTCTCACACACACACACACACACACACACACACACACACACACACACACACACACTCTGACTTTTCATAATGATGGTTGGACTAGACTGCTTTAGCATTGAATTCAATGGTTTGTAAATATGGGACTCAGTTAGTGTTTGTTTAAACATAGGCCATATCAAAATTATTTTCCTGAATTGAATATTTAAAGGTATGTGTTCAGGTCAAATGATCATATTTGTTATAATATTCTATAAACTACTAACAATATTTCTCCCAATTTTTTTTTTACGTATATAAGTTCATATTCAATTTTAAGCAACACAATAGTAATATTTGTACATATTTTTATGAAAACTTAAAAAATATATTTTTAGTGTGATAACTTTGATTTTTATTAAAGTTTCCATGAGTTTTTTTTGCAATTTTTTGCTATAGGAGGATATATTTTGAAGAACGTTGGAGTTTTATCATGCTTTCAGTCTTTCACATTGCTGTTGGATGGATTTTTTTTTAAATTCATAAGACACTAAACTAAAATGACCAAAATACATATAAATGCGAATTTGGAATTGTCTCTAAATGAAGAATTTTAGTGTTTTTAGTATTTTTGAGAAGTGGTAATCCATATTATATCACAACTGTTTTTTATTAAACTTAACTTGACATTTTCTTTTATGTTGAGATCATAAATTGTTCCACTGTGTCTATACCAGACAGCACACATTAGAAACCATTATAATTGTAAATGTTGTCCACACTGGATGCTGCGTGACGGACGGCGTCCGGTGTAGACACGGTGTTATGCAGTGTCCAGCATTGTGTACATTTTTAACCCAAAATATTAAATTCACTTCACTTGATGTCACAGGACCCTGCGGGTGTAACACGCAGGGTTTCTGCCAATCTTATATTAATCTTGAGTACCTATAGAGGAGTATTGCATACTTCATATCTTTGAAGAGGATTTAGTTTGATCACATTTATAAAAGATTGATAAAGCTTTACAATTGTTTCTCGAAAACATACGTCGCGTTGCCCTACACATTGACACCATGATTTGTTATTTTGATATGTAAAAGCGTAATATATGCATTATGTGAATTGGTTTGATAATTGTCAAGGTTTTCTCTCACTTGAGGAAAAGGGCAAAAAACACTCAGCATTCAGAAAGTAACAAGCCTGTGATGAGTCGTCTTTGAAGCCCCACTATATCCTCGCCCTTTTATTCTGCATGCTTTTGCCGTCCATATTTATTTAATAATGTTTATCTGAAATATCCACGGCCATCTGCCTGGTTAAGTCAAATCAAGCCGAAGAAGGAGAAGAGGCGAAGACCAAGTGAATTCCGTCCACAGAGAGGTCAGAGATGCAGAAGTGCATAGCAATGCAGTTTGGTCAGCGGGCAGGAGGAGATGAGATGCTAATAAGATCATAGAAAGACGGGGCGGCCGGGCCCCTGGGAAAGGTATGAAGGTGTTGCCTGCGCATAACAAAAGAAAGCCTGGCTGAAAAAATAATGATGCCTGCCTTAAGGTTTATTAATAATCAGAGGAAGGCTTTTTTGTTTCGGATTGTTATGCCATAGAACTAGCACAAACTAAATCAGAGCAGACAGAAGAGGAAAAGAGAAGAGACGGAGAGAGAGAGAAATGAAGCAGAAAGAATAGAGGGGAGCTTTGATATAAGGCTTAGGCTTGTTTGCTTCAACCAATGTGGATTCTCATTATCTGTACTCTCCTTGTACTCTTAATGGAATACTCAGAGGGGACAGCGGCCCGGGCTGCTCATGTCTGGCATGTTTTTTTCTTCCTAACAATAGCCTTCTTCCAACAAAGGTGCACAGGAGCGCTACTTTCTTACCGAAGCTCGTCCCTGGTGATGAAAGACCCGAAAGCTCTGTCTTTTTGGCCTCTGCCTAATTGGAAATTCATAGAATTGCTAATGACACGAAAGACCTGGATGAAGTATGCAGTATTGTCCATCGCCCTGAGAAATGCCCAGACCGCGCTGGGTCTAACATACTGCAGATACCGTAAGTGGATCGGTCCTCTGTTATGAAAAAGTAATATGGTTATAATGCATCATAGGCTGAGTGAAATAGGCCCTGTGGGTGTTTGAGAGTCAAATCTCAGCAGTAACTCCAGATGCACATCCTTCACTTTGAAGCTCACACTGGTATAGCGTTCATTCATCTTTTATGATCTCACGCACTATACTTCATTGTTAACTTGGGTACGAAGGAGGATGTATTCTTGATATTTTTCTTGGTCCTAAAACAGCGTACAAAACAAACACTTCTAACCAAGCCCAGACATATTCTGTAGACTTTGACCACCTTTCATTTTAAAATCTGATTGATGGTTTGGAAGTCACGTAGTTGTATGAATGCGTCCTGTTTGGTTAATGTTCTTCTCAGTAACGTCTCGTAGGCAAGAGTGCATTGATTCCGTCTCAAAGGTTTTTTCCAGGTACAGTAAATATGTTTGGCTTTAGCAAGGAGCGGATGGGGGATGTTGTCTGCTATCCTGAAACAAGATTGCTTCAGATTAATGGCGTCGTGAATCAGGCTGAAGGGCTTTAATAATGGGCCCATGTGAAAGAATATACTGGGAATGGTTTGAAGCGGGAAATGGTGAAATGCATTCGGACCGCTTATCGGTTAGCGATGCGGCATTAAAAGGTCGACCGGGCCTGATGCAAAATGAAACCGCTGTCGCAATTTTAGCAAATGCCTGCTGCCTGATTGTCTCCTGAAGTGCTCATGTGCCTCTCTCTTTCAATAATGGTGGATGATTTATCGGATTATTGCATTTATTTCTGTTTCTGCATTTTTTTTATTCTGTCCAGCTATCATTTATAATTTCCCAAACTGCATCCATTGCATCGGCTTGATTTAGACTGATCACATAGTCTCGAGTGCCTTTTTCCAGGTAAATAGCTTGTGTTTCAATGTCAATGCATTAACGAAAATTGGGCCTGCATATTTTCATTTGCCAACTAGTACAGGCCCAGAACGTAGTCGGTTTTCCCCCCTCATCCCGTATTCCTATCCCTCTCTGTGGCTTTGATGTGTGCTATCACCAAGCCACATCGCCAGCACCCCTCTGCACCCCGAACCACTCTGTGTCAGCACCTTTTGATGTCGCCTATGTGCACATCCAAATAGAATTTTTAACAAGCCGCCATCATCATTTTGATTTCTGGCTGAATGAAAAGCGTGACCTCTGGCATTTGTGTGGAGAATGAGGTGAAAGAGACGCTGCAGGCAGATATGGCTCATTGACATTAAGCCTAATATTGTGTGTGCCGTTTCTGAGAGATGGTTGAATACTGCCACAGTGAAGTCAGGGGAGGTGACAGACTCGCAGATAAGGCGTGTGTCGTTCAGTGTTTATTTGGCGAGGCTAAGCTGACACGTGAGGTTTCTATAGACAATTTAGGCTCGGTACAGACGAGGATATTTTGTTTTGTGACATCTTGGATGCACAGTGTGGAATTAAGCAAATTGGTACTGATTCGAATTTTACATCATTTTGATTTTGTTGAAGCTCTACATCTGAATGAGACTCTGTAAAGCAAACGTTAAAAGGCTATTTGTATCAGATGATTAAAAAGGAAATCCTTTGGTCTGGGGTGGACGAGGTGCCGTACTGAGCTTTTTCCTTTTTTTTTCAGCTTTACAGACAAAGTTGCAATTAGCATGCTAATGCCGAGATCTAAGCCTCAAAAGCTAAGAGTCAGTAGGGGGCTTCTCTGGGTGCCTGGAGATAACAAAGAAACCTTTTCACAAAAATTACAAGATAAAAACACCAGCGTTTATTCAAAAAAGGCCAGATTTCTTTTAGATATGGATATTAGGCTCTTTTTAATCCCTCATTCTGAATATGCGATTGAAGTTATGAATGCACATGGCTTGTTGTGCTTAATTAAGCTACAGTGAGTTTTCAGGTCTCCTCTGTGGGATCATTCAGGGCTTTTTGTTGCCGTTGGGTGTGTTTTAGACCCTGGAGTGGCTCAATTTAGAGCCCTACCTGGCTAGTCTTTTCAAAGAGTTGAAGGATCAAAGGAGCTGCTAATGCAGAGGTGCTGGGCACCAGCCTAGACCTGTGGTTCAGAGGTGGGTGCTCTCAGCGTCTGGTCAGAGATAATGAAGAGTGCATAATCGCCCTTTTAATGAAACCACAGAGCTTGATTCTTGTGAGCGGTAGGTGCGTGGAATCACTGGGCCCAGAATCCCTTGGGTTTACAACAAACAAAGGATTGAATGTTGTGGTGCAAATGAGAAAGAAAATCCCCTTTGACCTTTATTCTGCAGTCCAGTTTTGGGATTTGAAAGGTTCCTAGCTAGTATAGACCATTTTGCAAGATGTTAACACTGGTCCAGAGACACTTCAGATTTCATTTATTTTTAATACTTTCATACATAATTAATTCTTAAATATTTTGATATGCTTATAAATGATCCATGTGTTGTATTTTGTTCAAACATTTGTGTAGTGTTAAAAAACTGAAACAGGAAGGACCAGCATTGAACCAGCGATGTTCATCCGAAGTGGTCTATAAAGGGAAGAGGTCAATAACTCCAGTGTTCATAGCTCATAGGCATGGTTTACCCCTTTTTACTCAGCAGGGTCAGGCTCAGGCAGCAGTTTGCTGGAAGGATATAATCTGTTCAGAAAGATTTTGAAGGGATGATACTTCCCCCAAAAAGGAAAATTCTGGCATCATTATCTCGCTCTCAAGAAGTACCAAACCTGTATAAATGTCTTTGATTTGATGAATACAAAGAAAGATATTTTAAAAAATCTTAGCAACTGACATGTCTGTAGTAGGTAACATTTTTGTATCATTTTTTTGTGCTGTTGAACACAAAACTTGATATTTTTAAGAATTTAGGAATGAAAACAGTTCTAGGGCACCTTGGATTACCATTTATATTTTTCCAATTTATTAAAATTATGGCAAAATATTTTGCATAAAAAAAGAAAAGCTCAACGGTACTTAAGGAAACATCAACTACAGTTATATCAGTTGTTAATATTTTGTTGATCCTCTCTTTTTCTGACTATACAGACTATATCTTTCCTTGGCTCATTAAGCTTTGTTTATGTGTTGTGTTTTTTTCCCAAGCGTCTTCACATTGTTCTCATAGATGAGAATCAGTTTGCACTTCACCCAATATGCATAAAAAATCTTGAATACATTTTTAATAATATATTTTTAATAAAGGGCACTTTTTGTATTACTGAAAAAAGGGCGAAGACACTGATTACCCTTAGGCGGACATCACTTTTGTTTGATAATTTCAGTCTGGCAGTGAGATTATATGCAAGATGATATGCGTTTTGTAAATTAATACTATCACAAAAATCTACAAAGACCCCAAAGTCTGAAATTAAAGAGACTTTTTTATATGATTATTTAGATTCTTCGAAGGAGAAATGATCTGAGATGTAATAAGTCATTTCAACAAAAAATATTTACCGCTGCAAGAAATCATGATGTATTGTTATTGATGATATTTAGATTTTTTTTCAAAGAATATCTTTAAAGCTGTTCTTCATTAGCTATGAATCAAAGTCTGCTTTGAATTTAATACAGTAGTCTATACATAATTAAATCTCGATCAGATCACTTGACAGTTTACATAATAGCTTCTTTGTTTATTGCACTCAAACGAGCTCAGCAGATGTTCATTGAATGCCTTGGAGAAATTGGTATCCTAACCCTTCCCATTCAGTCTAATGTATCGATCGGATTTCAGATGTTCATCAAAACACATTAATGAATGATATTTTCGATTGTCCTCACTGTCCAGTTAAGCTTTATATAATGAATACTAGGAAGACCAAAGTAGGAAAAATTGCTTTAGAAAATTATTTGTTCTGTTGAACACATAAGAAAACATAATTTGAAGAATGTAGGAAAGCAAACAGTTCTGGGGAACTTTTGACTATCATTGTCATTTTTCCTACTATTGGTAGTCAATGGTGGCCAAGAACTGTTTGGTTACAAGCATTCTTCCAAATATCTTTCGCCGTTGTTCATCAGTGCAAAGAATTGTTTATACAGATTTGGAGCAACTTGAGGGTGAGGAAATGATGACATCATTTGAATTTTTTCAGTCTTACCTACTGTGACTTCACACTTTCTTGTATGATTGACTTCTGTGTTCTGTATTCTCACCCCCAATTGCAGAGGCCAATTTATCTGTAAAAAAAGTCCCTGAGGTTCACTTTGAAGAACCACCATGATACTCTTTTCCTGCCCAGCAATTCCACACGATTGATATGTAACTCGTTTCAGAAGTGTGTCATATCTCACACTGATGACGCATGAGCACTTCAGCTCTCTTGCTTTGAGTGGGTTTAGACATCCCTCTTGAAAATCAAAGAGATCTGCTGAAGATGCATTATATAGGCAGCAAAAATGGTTTATTTGTCCCCTTTCATTCTACACGAAGGAGCAACATTTGGAAAATTGTTTAACCTGTTCTTCCTACTCTGCTCTTCTGCTTGTTTACAATAACAGACAGACTTGTGGGTGAAAGTTTTGACACGCCATGGCCAACACACAAACCCTGATAAGCTTCACTTTAATGACAGCATGACTTGTTTTTGTTTTGGACTTTGTTTAGGTGATGTGTGCCAGAATCTCACACTTCTAATGTGCACATGCTTTTTTGGCCGTGCAAGTTCTATGAAGAAGTCAGAACATTGAATGCCAAGAGCTTTCCTGTAGCTCTGTGGTTAGAATGGCATTAGCAACGGCAAGGTCATGGCTACGATCCTAGGGATTGCATATACTTAAAAACAAATGTGTAGTATAATGCAATGTAAATCGCTTAGGATAAAAGCGTCTGACAAATGCATAAATAAGATAAATGTATAATGTAAAAACCCTTTGTGTGATTTCATGGTGGCAGCATGCTTATTTTGACAATATTTAATACTGTAATAAATAACCATCCAATACAACACAAGTAATATATTTGGATGAGCTGACTGTCCTTTTCAGCGCACTGATACAACAGCATTCATGTGTTGTAGGCGGAGGAGCGAGATGATCTGATCCTGGAGTTACAGAATGCCATCACTGACCTACACCAAGAGATGTCTCTGAAGGAGCAACAAGAACTCCACAAGCTTCAACATCTCCTCCAGCTGGAAACCAGAGTCAAGGAGCTTCAAGAGCAGGTATTGGATAACTTCAGATTTCTGTAGATCCATCTGACTGTGTATGGTAGTACTGTAACCTGTTAATGTAGGGGTGAAATAATACACTGTGATATAATATATCACAGGAATTCATAATTTTATGAGATGACATCTGTTAAATAACAGCGGCTGAAAAAATTAAGTGGCCTTCCAAGTTCTTGAGCCATTTCAGTCCAGTGTCTGTTGAATTTCAACAATATCCAATCTCAGGAGTGACAAAGTCATCCAACAGCAATGTGAATGTGTGGAGCCCATTTAGAGTCTTGGTGGAGAAAAAAATATGAGTGGGAAGAGAAAAATATTTTTTAAAGCTTTTGCGGTATCTCGCAACAGTATTGCGTTCTCTCACAAAACATTCTGCGAGTTCGGACGAACACTTCATGTTTAATTTCCTGCTGGCAGAGTTTGGTCTTTAGTTGCAGATTCACGGACCAATAACTCTTGAGCTAAACGTTGTTTTTACACATAATTCCTTAGACAAGGATCTACAACCTAGTCTTCCTCAAAACGAGTCTAAGAATATAATTCTATATGAGCAGGCGACATGGACAAGTTACTTGTCCATGGACATTACCTTCAGTGTTCTACATAGTGTCACCAAATTCAGTTTACTCATTGATGCCCCCCTGCTGAATTTAAACTGGTTTTAGTACAGTATGTAGCACTGAAGTTAATGATTATTTTTTAGTAGACTGATGATCTTAAGGGTTTTGCACTTTGCAGATGATCCCTTTGGTCTTGTCTGAGCCGGCTGCTGCCTGAGATCAATACAAGTTCGGTTTGTGGAAGATTAAGTTGTAGATAATTGTTTACGTTACTTAGAATGAGGTGTCATCTGTGTTATACGAAAGTTTAGCTCACAAGTTATTGGTCTGGAAATCTGCGATTATAGACAAATGTTTATGTACAGACCGATCGGCATATGATAACAAACTTCCGGGTAGAGTGTTTTAAAGCACACAATGCCGTCTGGTTCCGCAGCTAATTGTCATCATTCTGTTTTGCGCAGACCAAACAGCATATGAAGTCAAACACAGAGAGAGTGCATTCAATGTAGGAACAACCCTGTATAAAGGATCAATTTAACCTTCCATATTGTTAGTTGTATAAGTTGTACAACAAAATGTTACTGAAAATTGTTAATGTGTGGGAAATATGTTCATATATTTTTTATTTTGTCTTCATACTGTAATTTTATTTCATGAAATGCATCCCAAAGGAGGGGCCAGAGAGATATGACTTACTTTATATACAATAAGATACGTGTCGCGCCACTCTCCTTGCTCCTCACTGTTACTTCATACAGTGTACCGAATCATGAGCTGAGATACACCCCTGTGTTACAAACCTGCCTGTAATTTTCAAGTTATCCTAAAGATCTTGAATGTTTTTTTAAATGTTTTATTATTCAGTTGAAGCATGTCTGTCTGACGTCAGTTTGGTTTGTTTGAAAGCTCTTTTAGCTGCACAGCAATCGAAACACACAGAAATCTGTTTGAAAACTGTGATCGGGGACATTTCCGTGCAGTTTACATTACTATAAAAACAACCGCAGACCGGAGCCAAATAATATTGCGAAAAGTAACCAGGGGAGAAAATTAGATTTGGACAAAGAATTCAAATCCAAGTGTGAAAACTGCCTTTTACAAAAGACTTATTTAAACATATTTGCAGGTCCCCACATCCTGAGATGTGCTGCTTTACACAACATTTCAGCTTTTCTTAGGCTTTTAAATTAGTTTCGAACACAGTTCTGTCTTACAGCGTGAGTTGGCAACTAATCTAGCATCTCATTGAGTTTTTAGGGGGTTCAGTTTGAGTTTAAGAACAAGATCATTGCAAGAATGAAGCCATAGACCAAACCATTCAATCATCCCGGTGTTGGCTTTCAGCCTGAATGATCGGATGAAGGATTGGGACGTCAGAGTTTGATTGAAGAAGCATTTCACCGGTATAACACTTGTTAAATCCGCAGCAGGCTTTCTGTAGCGCTTGCAGTAACTAAACAGATCTTTGGAGACATGAATACTAAGAGGTTTTTCTTTAAATTGCTCCCTGTTTGACCATTGTCCTCCTGTCAGACAAATAACCAAGCGAACTGTCGTGATAAAGTGCGTTTCTCTCTTGTTCAGACACAGAGCTCAGAGGAAACTATTGCCCAGCTAAGGCAAGAGCTGCACAAGAGGATAGAGAGCAACAGCGCCCTGGAGAATGTTGTGAGTGCCCTCAAATGACGTTTTTTTGTTTGTGGGTGTGCGTGAATGTGTTTGTACACACCTCACTCCTTTTTAGCCTTATGTGATTAGTCATGCTACTACAAGCAGTGCTATTTAACATCAAAATTATAGCGTAAGAGCTGGAGTCATGCAGTTTATAGTGAATTAGGGCTGTAAATATTTTTGAAAGTAACATGTGTGATTTTAACATGCTTGAATTTTAAGTTATATTTTAACTTTATCAAAAGTAAAATTTGTTTAACCGACACACACGCTTTAGATTCTTTATGGGAAAAGAAAGCATCACTACAACTGCAAGTGTACAGCCGCGATTTTCTGTTGCAGTACATAATAACAACTTTGATCATTTTTACAATGTAAGCGAAAAAAATGTACGACCTTTCACAGTATATGTCACCCTGGACAACAAAACCAGTCTTAAGTAGCATGGGAAAAACTTGAGTAATCGCAAAAAATACATTTTGGGGGCACAAATTGCCAAATATCATTAGGATATTAAGTAAAGATCATGTTAAATGAAGATATTTTATAAATTTCCTACCGTAAATGTGTAAAAACTTACTTTTTGACAGCTTCAAACGCGATTTTCTCAATATTTTGCTTTTTCGCATGCTCAGATTCCAGCTTTGTAAACAGTTGTTGTTTCACCAGATAGTGTCCTATGCTAACAACCCATATATCAATAGAAAGTTTATTTCTTCAACTTTCAGATGATCTAAAAATCTCAATTCCAAAAAATTGTCGTCCTGGGTCACATATAGTAGTATACTTACGGTCTGTGTTTGGTTGTAATATAACAATTAATTTTATATTTAATTGATATTAATATTTTATTGTATACCAATTGTATTAATTTAACATAATTTAATACAATTGTTGCAGCTGAAATTGTCTATGTGATGTATACAATAAGTATACAAATCCTACAGTTATATAGATTCTGTTGTATTATAACTCTTCACTCAGGTGGAATAATAATATGAAATTTTCCATTTGTTTAGTTTGCTTTATATCTGAATTGCCATTTAAAAATTTCAGTACAAGGTCATTGAAAATCTACATTTGAACTTTGTTGTCATTAAAGTAAAGAGCATCATTCCATGAAAGCCTTTGAACCCAAGCTCTTGTGTGCTCTCATGTCAACTGATTGTGCAATCATATATAATACAAGACAATATTGGATCGGTCCATATGGGAGCTATAGTCCTCCGAACGATTCATTACACCACAGAGACCTGAGCAGTTCATCAGTCTCGGTCGCACCCGCACACATATGAAAAGCCACATCCCCGCTGACTGATGGGATGGGCTGCGAGAGCTTGTGTGGAGATGTTACGATGGCACATGTTCTCGCACGTTCTGATGAGGCTCATGCAGGAGCTGTTGAGTCTGAATAGAGCCACTGTCCTCCGGTCAGATCTCCTCCACCATTCTGGCAGAAAGCCCAGGGAAACTGGGAGTCAGTTAACTCTAATGAATTGTAATATTGTGCAATTGTAATCAGACTCTCATTTTCTATGATTATCTTATCATTTCTAAATAGGATTAGTTGGCAATTAAATGTGTGACAGAGAAATGGGAAAGAGGTCAAAGGGTCAGGGAAGGCAGGCGAATAGTTAGGTAGTGACGAGCTTTTCTGTTTTTCATCGAATGTTTTTCTTTAAAGGGTTTTTCTCTGGTGGTTGTTGGAATTTGGATGGTTGAATGATGCTATTCATTCATGTAGTTTGTAAAATGAGAGGTAGACCGTGTTATTAGGTGACGTCTGAGGACGAGGGTCGTAAAGCTGGCGGTGAAATCGCATATCTCAAGTCAAATGTCAAGGGTCTTTAGTGTGGCTTCGGATTGTGTGGGTGATTGATTTGGCTGTTTAAAAGCCTGACAGCGGTATAATGTCACACGGGTCACATGTTTAAGTAAATGGTTCCCCCAAAATGGTACATTTTGTTCTTTTTCTCCTTAAATCATATTTCACGGGCATATTTACACTCCCAGAAGCATCAAGAAGCAGTTTCAAATGAGTCATTAAGCTCAACATTACTAACAAAAAATATTTTGGGTGAACTATACGATTTAAAAGAAAGCTGGTATTTAAAGGGTGCTAAGCTAAGCTGGGGGTGCAGGTTAGCCGTGTGAAAACGACTGCACTTTCTGCCAACCCGCGGCATTTCCCGGCTGCCCAGAGGATAGTCAGCATCCTTATCCTTGTCTTCCATCTCTCTTCTTTGCTCTTCTCCTCTCTTCTATCCATCACTCTTTCGCTCACTGTAGTGGGAACGCATTGGAAAGGAGAGCCAAAGTCACACAACATTAGTTTGCTAGTAGCTGCAGCAACAGAAAGCCATTACTCTTCACTGACAGTATCAAAAAGAACACTGGAGCTCGGGTGCGGCCGTCCACCCCTCCCTGCCGCCTTCTCAGCTTCTCGCTGCTTGCAGGAAATTGCCTCATACTTCAGTGCGCAGGAGGTGACACGCCGGTGACAACCATGCATGTGTCACTTTCAGGGCCTGGGTGGGAAGGGCCTCCTAATTCCGAGACAAGCGCTGCCCAGGGAGCTTAGGGAGGCCAGCGCCCGGGGAGGGCTTCATCCAGGCGTACCCGAGGCTGATGCAGCAGTCTTAGAAGTGCAGCTCGAAGCGTGCTAATGCTGGGGCGGAGGTCACCGCGGAAGCAGGAAGTCGAGATTGAAGTGAAGTGCTCCCAGACTTGTTGTGGTACACTCGCACAGCCACCCTTTTGGCGAACTAGACAAAGGTCGCGGTGAAGAGGAAGAGACGGGCTACACTCAGCGGTAAAGAGCTGTTGTGCCTTTCACCCTGATGTTTAAAGTGCAGGGTGGATTAAATTCAGACCAAAAAATGCTTTGTGAAATGTTTACACCTGTTCTGTCTGTTTTCAGAGGGCAATACATGACACCACCCGAAGTAGAATTTAAATTTAAAAAATGGCACCATATGCATCGCTTGAATAAGGTGGAGGAGTGTCTTTCATCTATTTGTTGGTAAAAATCTGTTCATGGCCCCCACTGAGTCTCTCTTGGACATCCCGCTCGACATTAAGCTTCAGTTTTCTGGAGAAGCAGAATGTTTATTGCTCGTCTTTGTTGCAATTGTCTGCGTTCCCCGTCCTCTACCCCTCGCACCCCCTCTTCTTTAATTTGGCGCAGGGTTGGGGGGATTGCGGCGGGGGCCGGCGCTGCGGCCGCGGCTGTGTGATTAGAGGGAGAGTGCTTCTCAGCAGGAACCTCTGTTTTATATTCATCAAAAGCTCTCGCTTTGATTCGCTCCTCCTTGACGTGTGGCGGCACAGGCTGTCGCAGCGCTGCTGAGGAAATCATGCGCTTACAACCCCCCCACACTTCAACCCAACCTCTCCTCTACACAATCCCCTTTCATAGACCGCCCCCCACACACACACCACCACCACTCCACTGGCTGCATCGCTCCTCTGCCCAGCCCTCAGGCTGCCGGCCATCTTATTAATTTCGCTATTATTACTAATATCGCTTCTTTTCCCTCAGATGGGCTGACTTTCTCCAAGGTCACTGTGAAAGATTTGCTGAGCTGAAACTTAAAATACTCCCCCGTTACTCACCAGCCCGTGTGCTTGGATTGAATTTAGATCTTTGCAGTGAGTGTTTTTTTTAAAGGTGATCTTGGAGATCATTTGGCATTCACAAGGGTTTTTATTTATTGTGCTGCCTACATACATACACACACGCACAGACAAACGCATGCACACACATAGATGAAGAAAATATTAGAAATAAAACAATATAGTAATGCACAATATTTTGTTACGGTGGATCTGTGTAGGTGTGTGAAGAAGTGTGTGATGTATGTGTGGTGGTAATAGTTATGGGGATGTATTGAGGGGCTGTCAGGTGTTGGAAAGTTTAATGGCCTGTGCAAAGATACGGTCTCTAAGCCAACTGGTGCGATACCGGATGATGCGGTCTCATCTGTCTGTTGTAAGTCTAGAGTGGTCCACGAATGGACTCATTTGGCGCTTTTCCACTGCAAAGAGTACAGCTCACTTTTGGGGGGTTTTCCACTGGGTATGGTACCTAGTACCTAATACTTTTTTTAGTACTACTTCAGTTGAGGTTCCAATCGTTCTGCGATACCAAAATGTGACGCGTTTACACACAGATCACTTATCGGGCAGAGAGAATCATTATCAACGTCATTGGATTTGAAACACACTGTAGTAGAGTAGGCGGGGCGAGACCGTGGTTCGAGTCCGGTGAGTAATTGTGAATTAGCGCCAGCTGTGCGCACACCGGCCTCGAATCACGTAGGAGATGGGAGAATATAAAAGGAACGAGCGACCGGACCGTCGAAGAGAGAGGACCGGGCCCGAACTTGTGTTTGTATTTATGTTTATGTTATTTCGCCGGCGGTCGTCCGTGAGGGGCCGCCGGCTGTTTTTATTTCTGTTAATAAATGTTTAAGGTCTGCCGGTTCCCGCCTCCTTCCTTCCTTTTATTGAGATTTGTTACACACACGAATACGTATTTTAATACGTAATACTGGCATTTTGTTATATGTTTCGGGATAGTAGTATAGAAATTGAGACCCTTAACGCAATGCTAAATTGTACATTAGCTTACCCTTGTGCACCGTCGAGCAAACCGAATTATCGTTGTCTACTCTTTGCTGTAAGATTTCAATAACTCTCTGGCATTTTAGCAGTCTTTTGTTTTGCTGCCATCTGCCATCGATATGCTCCATTATTCCTGGGTTGTTCACATGGGCAGTAGAGGCGGCGCAACTATAGAGATACGTTTATTTTCCCCACCTACTTTGAAGTGGTACTAAACTGCTGTGGAAAAGCAAACTGAACAGAAGTGAAGTGAGGTGTACGGAGCCGAGCCGAGCCGTACCAAACCTGATCGTACCCTGCAGTGGAAAAACGCTAATTGATGATCTCTCAGCTTTCTTCACACATTGCCGGATGTATAAAAATAAAGCTGACATGTCGAAATTTTTCACTTGTTATTTTAGCTCTTACATAATAGTAACTGATTTCACGGATGGTGGTCAGTTTTTTGGGGCTGCTTTTATCTCTAGCTTAATGAGCTTTCAGTCTCATCCCATCCGAGAGAGTTTACTTTAGAATCTTATTACTGACAGTCAGCCGTGGAGTCAATACAGCCGAGTCTGTGAAACATCCAGCTAAACTCACACAGATTTCTCTCTCCATCCTACTCATTCGCTGCACCGCTCTGGGGATTTCTCGTCACACACATTTGTGTTTGAACTTCGCTGGTCCGAGCGAGGCCAGGAAATTAACTTTGTAAATTATTAAAGCAATTTCCAGCTCGCCAAACATCGTGAGGGAAAACACAGAGGCCGTAAGAATTCACTATTGTGCACGCATGTAAGTGTGCACACATACGTGTGTGTTTTTCTGCTCCGTGGGGAGGACGGGTCAGCGGTGGCAGTTTACACAGGTAGACCGACTAACAAGGTCACACCGCCCCTCGAGGTCGACGCTGATGGAGGGAACGGCCGCCTGTACTGTTTTGCATACCTGCAGAGCTCCAACATTTGAATAAATTCACACAAGTGCACACAGTGACCACCTTTAGTAAGCGGAAATTATGTCAGAATTTGCATTTTTGGAGATCAGCGGCGAAATGAAATGCAGTCAGAGACAATGATGTTTGCTTTGTTCTGTCTCATTTCTTATCCTCAGCAGTCTGTGGTGTATTTCATTCAATCTCATGTTGTGTACTGTTTGCAGGTGAAGGTATGAGGTTCTTTTGTCACATTCATATAAATGCCACAGCAGTGACCAGGTCCTCTACTGGCCATTTTGTGGAACTGCGCAGTCGTCCAGCATGGCTTGGATGGGAACCGCATTGTTTTGCCGTTTCTTTCAGCTCACACGCAAAAGTTATGGATTTGATTCCCAGGGAACACACACTCCATTGTAATTTGAAAAATAGCAAATTTAAATGTATCTTATATTCTTTGAAGTACCTTGTGAAAACCAAAGTACCTGGATATGATAGTCATTCAGCAGCATGGTATATTTCAAAGTACTATGGTAAGTCCATTTGATTTATTCACTGTACTATGGTATTGGCAGAGTATTTTTTTGTTAGGGTCACATCCCTAGATTTTAATTTCTTCAATATGATCCTTGTTGACATCCATTCTCAGATTATTTCTGAGACTTATTGTAAACTACAAGCTTCCTTGAGCGAGTGAGTCGCAGGCAGATGTGATTAGAATGGCATTTCCCGGTTTGCCGTAAAATGTTCTTTAAAGGTCCAGAGAGTATCTAGCGGCAATGTTGCGAATTGCAACCAACCGCTCATTCCACCCCTCCCTCCTCCTCCCGTTCGAAGCACTACGAAAGGGGTACCGCGGCGTATGTAGTCAGAAATAGCTTATTCTAAGGTAATACAAACATAACGCTTCATTATATCAGATCTTTATGCACCTCTATAGACAATGTAATCTATATTATATTGCATTTCTGCAAAAATATCCTCCAAACAATTACACACTGGTCCTTTAACTTCACATAATGACATTACCAAACTCTCTGTTTTGGTGCTGTTTTGTTTTTTTCCCCCTTAGGATTGAAAACAATATTCTAAATCTCTGTGTATTTTCTTTTTTATTCTATTGATTTTTAGACTTTAAAGTCTTTAGCTTATTTTTCTTAGTCTGCGTTGTTGTCTGACTTTGCAGTTTTTCAGGGCGTCCCTGTCAGGATCCTGGGGATCATAGCAAACATCACAATGCAAATTACGACGAGTCTAGCGCTGTTTGTTTCTCTCTGTTTTGACACATGTAATGTTTTTATTTGTTGGGCGTGTGTATGATTAAGAAAAGGGTTTGTGAATCACATCAGCGTCATTTGGTTCGTCTGCGTGATTTGCTGTGTGTCTTCCTCTCATCCTCCTCTCATCTCGCCGTGAGCAGTCAGTGTGTTTGATTTCATTGTTGACAAAGTCAGATTTTGGCAGCTGTTCTTTTTGTTCTCCCTGAGCTTAAAGCGCCGGAGGTGTTTCAAAAGCAATAAAGAGTCAAACTGTTTGAAAAGATAGAAGTTCTCTCATCAGGCCGTGGAAAAGAGACAGAGTTTAGAACTGGATGAGGGGATTTTTTCAAGGAAGTGCAACATCAGGACCGGTGTTGCAAGCATTATCAGGTGGATGCTTCATCTTAAATGTTATCTCCTTACATCTTCAGATAACGGGTATCTTCTAAAAAATATTATTTTATACTTTTTTGTTTCTTTTTTAATGTCGATCTCTTCTTAAATTCTCATAATTTGTTTTATCATCGCCACTTTGCTGCTGTGCATTTAAGACAGCTGCAATCTGTAACTTTTGCCTCTTTTGTTGCCTCTTTGTTTGAAACAAGTTACTTAATGGAAAGAACTGGTATTTTCCATAAAATTGTACCCGACGGGTCAAATTATAAATCATTATTATAAACGTACCATTGCGAGTGGACATGAAGTAAGAATACAGTTAAGAATTGTATTTTATATTAGTGTTGTCAAACGATTAATCGTGATTAATCGCAACTAGAATAGAAATTTGTGTTCACATAATATATGTCTGTGTACTGTGCATATTAATTTTGTATTTGTACAAAACACAAAAACATGCATTTATATGTCTTTAGGAAATATTTTGATGTATTTATTTATATTTCAAGTGATTTTAATTGTATATAAACGCTTAATAATTTTTGTATTTTATATTTTTCAAGTATATGTGTTTATAAATACAAAATAAATATTCACAGTACACAGACATACTGTATATTATGTAAACAAACTTTTAAGATGCGATTAATTGAGTAATAGTTAGACAGCCCTATTTTTATACTTTCTTTGAGGATTGCAGCTGAAGGGTTTTATATAGATTACTCTCTTTTTTTTTTCTTCTTCAATAATAGCCGCTTTTCAGAGCTTGTGTTAAGTCTACACTATAGCAGCATACAAAAGAGTCAGCGCTGAAGTGTTTCAAACAAAACTTTTATACATTATTTTCAATGTTGGGCAAGTTACTCTGAAAAAGTAACTAATTACTAGTAATTAATTACATATCCAATAGTGTAATTAGATAACTGTACAAATTACTTTCTCCCAAAAGTATTTAATTTCATTTTTACTTATTACTTTCTATATCCTATATCACCCTTGATCAGTTTGATTCAAGGATAGACATGAAACGGCTCTTTTAATTCATTCAAATAAATGATATAAAACTACATAAAGTAGTATTATTAACTCACCAAATGATTAAACATTAAAGCGCGGATTTTAAAGTTAGACTTTGAATTTTGATGTCAATTTCACTTTACAAAGTATTTAGTTTAATTACATCAGAAGTAACTGTAATTAAACAGTATCTTTTCTTTAAAATATAATCTGAATTAATCCGGGTCACAGGACAGGGTTTAGGGAGAACAGAGTCCCATCATTGACATCCGAAAAAAATTGGTAGTTGGTGAGCAAGTGACAGTTCAGTTTACAGAAGTACAGCTGTTTTTCCAGCCGAACTAATACATATAACAAATGCTCTGTTTGAACTAGGTAGGAAGTTTTAGAAGTCTAAAAGTTACAGTATGTTTTCATATAGTATCAAGATCAAAGAAAATTGGATTTCTCACAATATGACCTCTAGAAAATAAAGCACAACACGCTTGATGAAGAACAGTACAATACAATAGATCACAATACAGTACTTTTCAGGACAGACAGTTCATTGCAACACCTCACATGAGCTGAGCTGACACCATTATAAGTACCCAGTCATTGGAGTACATACAAACTGAATTAAACTCCTGAAATGCCTTTTCTCCGTTTTAAATACCTGCATACTTGATCAGTTTAGGTTCTACCTGAACATATATGGCTTCATTAAATAATTCCCATTTCTGGTTGCCGAATTTGTAATGTAAGAAATGGTCATCATTACTTTCATCAACGAGATCATAGTGTGGGCTATTACAGTATTCATGTGATATGTTTGAGAATTGCGTCGTTTAGCCAGAAGTGAAGTGAGGTAAGTTAAATGAGGCGTTGATTTGAGTGTGTGAGAGTGTAGAAGTGAGAGCGACAGCATTACGAGTATGTGTGGTCTGACAGATTACGTGATTGTGTTTTGATGAGGTCTCTGTGTCTCGCCCAGCTCTTCTCTTGTTGAGATGCACGGAGCCCTGCATCCTCATCACTTTTTCAATTTGACAGCTGATGGGATCTCGTATGGAATGTGGGAGAGTTTAAATTGCCTGCGATATACATAATGACCAAATTTCTGGCCTTCTTCTGCATGCACTCGGTTCTTCTGTTTTATTCTCTCCCTTTCGGTCTCTACAAGTCCCATATAAAGACACAGCTTGGTAGAAAACAGTTGTTGTTGGTTCACTGACAAAATGTTTAAATATTCTCGCATTTACATTTATGCATTCGACAGACGCCTCATCCAAAGCGACTTACATTGCATTGTATTATACATTTGTTTCTGGGGATCGAACCCATGACCTTGGCATTGCTCTAACCACTGAGCCACATGAAAGCATTTATAAGTCGCTTTGGATAAAGTGTCTGCTAAATGAACAAATGTCCATGTCAAAATGCATTTCTGCCAGCTCATTCGTGCAATGATCTTTTTCTGCCTCTGTCTTTCAGCCAACTATTGCTGGATTATGATTGAAGATCTCACTCTGTTTTTAGGTTTATTATAACCTTCAAAATATCTTCTTTTGTGTTTTGCAGAGGAAACAGAGTAATACAGGTTTGAGCATCCCATGTTTCCTCATTCCTCATTTATTGTTTTTGCAAACCCTGATCTATCCAGATCTTTCCATTTAAAACATCCATATCAGATAAGATACAACCTTAGAATGTAGCTTCCTATAGCTGAGTGTTGCTGTATCTCAATTACGCCTTACATCTGTTGTGTCTATGACTCATGGGGCTGTTGGTATAAGCCATACGTCTGCTGCTCAGCTCATTTCTCCAGAGCCCCTCTTATCATAGGCAGAACTATTGCAGCCAGGGGCGAAGTGGGGAATATTCATAAACATCTACATCTATACATCATCGTCACCAGTACTCTTTACATTTGTGTTTTCCACGCTCAGTTTTTATGAGAATTGTCCACGGACACCGACTGTTTATGGCTTGTCTTATTGATCCCCTAATACAAACACGTTGAGCATTTTTCTGCGCGTTTATTTGGATAAACTGCTTTTTGCCCCCGTTTCCCCTGAGCAAACCAACCCTGTTATATTATTCATCAAGCAGATACCGTTCAAAATCTCCCTGCAGCAAAATGAAGACGAGGCCGTGGTAGAGGAGGAAGACGTGGGATTGTCACGTGGACATTACGATTCCTGTGTGGATTGATGCAGGGTGACAATGGAATTCATTTTCTTAGAGCCGCCATGTTTGTGTGTATGTGTGTGTGTGCTGCATTAGATGAAGCTGTTGTAATGAGTTCTGGCAGCAGCCTGGTTTAGTATTAAAGGCAGACATGCACTTTTTTTGTGTGTTCTCCACCTTCAGTTTGTGAAATGTTTACAGCTAGCAGAGGGGACGAAGGGCGTTTTTGAAGACAGGCTCCTCTGTTTTCATACACAGATATTAGTAGAATAATGTGTTTTTGGAGGAAGAAAATGTACAAATAATTGATTCAGATGCTTTTACCCAAACGTGACTTACAAGGTACAATATGCATTTTATCAGCTGTGAGGGAATTGAATTCATGACCTTGGCATTGCTAGCAGAAAAATAATTCCCAACACTAAAGCACAATATTTACTACACTTTAACATCTTAAAAGTAGGTAATACTTCAGGTGTAACATATTTTGAGTTTTTATTTTAGCTTTTAGTTTGGTCTGTTTTAGTCTCTCTCCTAATTGTGGCATCTAATTGAAGTCCATAATAACTTTATGGTTAAGCTAACACTTTAGGTCCACATTCCAAAGGACTCTCTCTAAAAAATGTGCTAATAATCATCATAGTTAAGCACCTGTCTGTTATTTATCTTAAGGGGCGGTCCGGAGGTTTGGTCCACTTGTCCAGGTGGCGAATAGGCCGGACAGCATTCATGCTGTGGGCAGGAGGTGTGACGGGATGTCAGAAAAAAGCCGTGAGGGCTGATGGAAGGTTCCCGAAAGTCCTCGGTCGGACGGAGAGGTCAGCGGGATCGTGGGGTGTGAAAGTAGAATAATGAAGCCGTGCGGTGCTCAGTTAAAGGACCCCGGCGGAAATCATTTTAGCGGCTAAATTGAATTTATTTCAGATTCAAAGGGCCAAGTAATCTTTCACACATATGAACCACTTTTTCGATGGATGGAAGTTTGCGGCATTAGAGTGGGAAGGGAGCTTTCGACAGGCTGTTTTTTCTTTCTCCAGATGATGGTAATAAATGTTTGAGAATGGTCTTGCGAGTGTCATTACGGGGCAATAGTGGCTGCCAGTTTATCCTAAGCCACCACAGCTGCTGTGCGGTGATTTCAGATGTATTCTATGGGGGGTTGCTATTGCACACAATCATCGCATTGGATTAAAAGTTGTTGTGATTTTAAGTAGTCAACTCCTTTGCCAAAATCAATAGAGTAAGTCAATAGTCAACCCTACTCTCACCACTGTGCGGTTTTGCCTAGCGTAGCGGTCTCTCTGTGCTTTAGTGTGGCAGTAGAGCTGTAGATGTCTGCCAAACTAATCCTTGAAACCTCAAAAGCCACTCTTTAGACTCACTTCTGTCCCCTTCCATTCGAGGTCCTTCTGATTCGATTATCCACAGCAGGGTTTAACACATTTTTAAGACCACCTGTCATAATGATAAAAACACAAATATTTTAGGAATCTGTCAAACACTAGTTTGACTAAAATGTTGCTAAAATAAACTATTCTTCTTTCATGTTTTATACCCAAAAAAAAGTGTTACATTCAAACATAACGCCGTTAACGCCGTTAACGCAGTGAGACTCTTATCGCGCGATAAAAAAAATGTCGCCGTTAATCTATTCTCAAAGTTGGGTTGGGAGCTGGGTCTATACTACGCAAGCTATGATGACTTTCACCTTGATATTTTAGTGCGGATGTATACCAGCTTAACTGCACTGTACGGGGCGAGAACGAGATTTTTCAACTCGCGTGATTCGCGTCATTCGCGGAAGCAGAAGCCGCCTCATCATCTCATAACCAGGGCTTCATTCGCGCGATTCGCGCCGCAAGTAGGTCTATTGGCTCTTTGCATTAACATATAAATCACGCTTGACACGCCATTCGCGTTTGGACGGAACACAACATAACGTTACTGTGAAATTACCGCATCAAACGTGACGTGCTAACATGGATGCAGCTATGAGCCGACCGGGTCTAAAGCGCCACCTGGCTTGAGAAACCCGTTCTTAAAGACTTACTTTTAGTCATTATTTGGGTAGCACACATATTCTGAATGCTTTCGGCAGAATTCAAATGAGCCATTTTAATCTAGATTAATCTTGGAATTAATCTAGATTAATCTAGATTAAAAAAATTAATCTATGCCCACCACTAATTAAAACTTATATTTCTATTATGGATTGCAAGTAAATAACTGGAACTGGGTATCTGAATAAAAAATATCAATATTTTTTTCTGCCTTGTAAAACAATAAATTCCAAAATTCTTGCAAGTTAACAATAATTATATAACTATAATAACTACTTTAAAGAGTTTACACATACTGGTGGATTAACCATTAAAGAAACACAAAAAAAGGATTTTGCTAATCATCAGACCAAAGATAGTTTGGATCCGCTTTGGCTCAAACCTTATATTAATGGTGTTGGTCTTATAAGTTGGTTAAGCACTGTATATTCGAAATAATATGAAAAAGTCTGTTAATCTTAAATTGAATCATGTTCAACCAAAGAGCTATTTTTTGAGTGCACTTTCAATCATGGACAGTGGTTCTACATGTTTGTGTCATGTTTCCTCAACATGAAATGAACAGGTACTTCATCTAGTGGGAACATGAATTAATCAAGTAAATCCAACAAGATTCATACACATCAGAACAACTTGAATGAATCACTTTTGATTCACTTCTACCTTTACTTTTTTAATACATTAAACATCGTACAAGGACGCAAGGTCAAGCTAGAGCTGAGGCCAAAAATAAACTGATCACAGCATTGACATTCCAGTTCTAAGAATCAATCATGTGCATGTTTTCAGTGTTAGCAAATGCTCTACTCTTCAGCAAAATGGTAACCTCCTAAAACCACCAACAGAACAAAACATCTTTTAAATACCGACTCTGAACGTTGATAGGTCTCATTCTTATCTCATCTTCATTAAAAAAGGATAAAATAACACTAATTTCAATATTTACGCTCATTATTCAGTCAAATGCAAAGCATGATGGGATCTGGCAGTTGTGACGACATTTTAAATCATTTGTGTTAAATCAACATGTTTAAATCACGTAAACTGAGAACGAAACAAAGTGAAAGGTTTTTCTGCATTTTACCAACTTGACTGAAACATGTTCTTTCAAAATGAGAACATTGTGTTTGTCAGGGTCCTGTCCTTCCTGTCTTGAGTTCTCGTGCTTTGGGGACAGGGCCGTGACAATACCATGTCTTGTGTGTGTGTTTCGTCTTGCGTGGAGACACGTGGCGGTTTGTTTTGACATTTCGCCGCGTGTCCTCCTGTCTTACGTTTAGATCCGTCCCCTTGTTTCTCCGTTAGTGTCCCATTAGTGTTTCATCTCCCTCACCTGTCCATTCTTCTTCCCGCCAGTCTCCCTTAATGTTAAGTCTTGTCACCTGTCCTTCACCGTCCTTGTATTATTATCCCTCATCAGTTATTCCCTTTGAATAGTCCTGTTCTTTCCCCAGTCTTTGTCGGTTCATTTCACTTGTTACATTCCTCTGTGCTTCCCCATCGTGTCATTGTGGATTACATGTTTCTATAGACTTACCCTTTTTCGTATTGGATTTATTATTTTGGATTATTCATCGTGTCCGTCTTATCCTCCTTGTGAATAGTTTTTGGTTTGAAGTCCTGTATTATTTATCGTGCTTTTCCCCCATCGAGGGTGTTTGTTTTCTTATTTTATATTAAAGTCTTTTTTATTAACCCTTCACTTGCCTGCACTTGGGTTCTGATCACCGTTCCTGGCAGTGTTAAACCAAAGAGTTATCATTTTAAGTCAGTTTAACAAGATGCTGTCGTGTTTAAGTGTGAATTCTCATAAATGGCATTAAATCAAAATGATTTGTTCAATTAAAATGAACAGCATCAAAAAATCATTTTTTGGAGTGTGACCGTTTTCGATCCCACTTTCTAATAAGTGGCCCTAATACCTGTGAACTTGCATGGTAACTAGATGTGTACTCAGTATGTAACCACACTGTAAGTACGCAATGGTACATAGTATCTAAAGCTGAAGTATTTGTGGAACTACACACCGAATGCTGGTCCAAGTGCACATGTGTTACAGGAATTATGTGACTACATTTTGTAACCAATTCCTTAGTGTTAAATGTTGCAGTTACCAGTTTGGAATACAACAACACTTTATGGAAATCAAGATGATTTAACACATGATTCATGTTAAATCAATACTGTGGTTTCACCTTGTTATACCAGTACTTACATGGTAACTCCTCGGGCACTGTACACTCAATATAAAGTGTAAAACAGTCTCAACTTACTCTGTAATATGCAAAACCTTAACCTCTGTTTAACACTGTAACACCATTGTACAATAGATACATGGTAACTCCTTAGGAACTGTCCGCTCAATATGAAGTGTAAAACATTAGTATTGATTCAACATAAGGCCATGCCTTTCGTCATGTGTTAAATACATGGCGTGCACTTAGGAATCATCATGATTTCCATAAAGTGTTGTTGTATTACAAACTGGTAACTTCAACATTGAAGACTAAGGAAGTGGACAAACTTCTGTGAATATAATGTTGTTACAAGAGTAGTTACATAATTCCTGTTACACATGTGCACTTATTGAAGTGTTGTTACCAATGTCCTGTTACACAGTTGTAATAAGACCAGCTATTCAGTGGATTGTTACATGTGTGTAACAAAAAAGTGGGACCTCAATGGGAATCCTAAAATAGACAATTCATTTGTTGTTTAAAACCTGTGAAACACAAAAGACAATATTTTGAGAAATGTCTTGGTGCTCTTGTGTGTCCATACCATGATTGTCAATGGTAGTCAATGTTGTTTTGTTACCAGCGTTCCTCAAAATCGTCTGTGGAGGAAACAAACTGGAGGTTTGAAATTACACACAAACGAGTAAATGCTGAAAAAATATATACTTTTTGGGCGGGTGAACTATCCCTTTTTGGGATTTGTTGGCCAGCAGTCTGCGTACTTGTGTAGAACATGTTTCAAGCCTAAGGCTCAGACATTTTCATGTTGCTGACAGACTATGTCCATGAATGCCTTGTTCTAAAACTGACCAATCTTCACCCTGAAAATCATGTAATAAAAATACAGGCGAGTATAACGTTTAAGCAGGCACACTTAAAATACCGGGATTATAATGTCACTTGCAGTAAGACGAGCATTGTCCTGTTTGGATTTCTTTCGGGTGTCATTATTGTTGTTATTATTTTTTGACTCCTTGAGCTTCTGAAAGGTTGAAGTTTTATCTCGCTGTCTTTTTCCCAGGAAGCAAATCAAAGCATTGTATAGACCATCATTACGTCCCACTGGCTTCCGACTCTTGATCCAAGCTTGTGTTTGCGAAGCGGAGATGGGGCTCCATGCTGATGTCAATTGAGCGGCGTTAATTGCAAAGTGTCAAGGATGCAGAAAGTTTCGCGGCTGTGAACGATGCGCCGATGAGATATTTTTAGATCGTTCTATCAAGCCACAGACAGATGCAACTCTTTCACTTGTGTATGTGTGGGTGGTGGAGATAAAATGAATGTTTGGCCCAGTGTCAGGAGTGAGAATAACCGTGCAATGTGATACTCAGCAAACACAGCTAATGGCGAGCGTTCACTGTAGCGAGCGCAGAGAGTGGGTGGCTGGTGTACAGAGGACAGAATGGAAGACTGATTAGATGGTTTTCTCTCGTTTTTGAAGGTGAATGCCTAAAGAAATGGGCAACGTCTCAAATTCTGTCAAATTCTGGTGTCAGAGAGCAGAAGAGTTGGATCTAATTGAGGTTTCGACATTGCAAATCTTGTTTGTGTTCTCTCCCTCTCATTCTCCCTCTCTCTTTCCTTCTTATTTTCTTTCTCATTTTCTGTTGCTATCTTAGCTATTCACTCGCACAGATACGGCCATGTTGAGATGAGGCAAGGAGGAAATAAGCTGCTGTGGGGTGCAAGACAGGTGTCAGCGTGTCCTCTTCGGTAGCCATAAAAGTTAATTAAAGAAGAGGAAGGTTTATTGTGCTGGTGCACAGACACAGGACCGCTGCTTAATAACAGCCTCTCCCGGATTTGCTGTCAAGACAAGCAGCCCGGCTGAATAAAACACCTGGGTCTCTAGCAGTTATCTGCTGCTCTTTCCAAAACACAATCCTGTAATGCAAGAGCTTATTAATTAAGCGTCTTAAATATGTGACAGTTATTGCTTTGTGAGCATGAGTGTTTTTTATGATTATTTTATTCTCGGTCACTTATTGTTTATAGGGACAGCGAGGCAGGAAATGATGGGAGAATGGGATGAAATGAAAAATCGCTCGCCCACATGAGTGACTCAATAGCTAGGCGCTGAAAGTCATTGAGCTGCATTGATGTCTGCTGCCGACATAGATGCCTTTACTGTTAGTAAACATTGTGATGGGTTTTTGTGGGCGGAGCTTAGGTGGAGGAAGAAAGATCCCCCTGACCGCATTACTAATAATAATTATAATACATTATAATGCTAGGTTGCACATTTTTGAATTATAACTATTAAAAAGGCAGATTCAATTTTTACATGTAAGGTCACTCACACTGTGTCTAAACCGGATGCAGAAACAAGGTCTCGAAACGAGACAATAGAACCCATTATAATAAAAAAAATTGTCCACACCGGACGTGGCTTGGTGCGGCTCGACAATCCACAAGCCGTGTCTCGCATCGCGCCGTGTCCGGTGAAGACACGTTGTCACTATTTAGGAGCGCGATTGTTTTTGAAAAAGTTAACAGAAGGCAACTGGCCGACCTGTATGTGCTCACTTGATGGACTGACAGGATCACCTACGGTTAAGTTGCCTGACATCTACACCAAGAAAAAACAGCAAAAACCAAGCGTGTATAGTAAAGATAAACGGAGAGTGTACATCTATAGATGGCTGTGTGTACTGACAGTGGCAAACGTTAGCAAATGCATTTAATGTTACTTGAACACAAACCTGACACAGAACATGAACCTTCTCACTGTTTCCTCTCCCTTTAAACTAATGCACTTGTGAAAACTAAAGAAAAAGAGATGACAAACCGTTTCCTTTATGATTTGTTTCTGCCAGATAGTGACCTAGCATACCCTATGCATTCAAAAGTTAACGCTACATATAAATTAACCTTCTTCCCCAGTTTCTGATTTGGACATATGTGAGATATTTTTAGACAGAATTCCTAATACATACCAACAAAAGACTTATTTTTAAGTGTTATGAAGTGAAACGGGGGAATTTTTGATGATCGTTTCTGGTCAGTCCGCTCATTTTATTGTGTTTAACTACAGCTGTTGTCAGTGTTTTTTTCTTGGCAATCGCAGCATGTGTTAAAATATCAAATTGAAAAGTGTATTCTGTCTATTGGCTCTAAACAACAGAACGAGGTGATCTTTTAAACTCCTTATGTAGCCAAATCTGTGCTGGTTTGTATTGCCCGCCTCCAGTTTTCCCTTTGTTTTGGTCTAAAGGCAGGTGTCTATGAAACGAGCACATCAATGAAAGTGAAACCTTAGAAGTGGCTAATTTGAAGAGTTCAGCATAGGCTCCTCGCATGATACGTACGGGATGCTTCCGTAGAGTTTGTTGTCAATATTTTGTCAGGCAAAAGGTGAGTTGCTCAAATAAGCAAGAAAATAGACAGAACACACATTTTATTTCTTGTATAATATATCAAGGATGTCACAATGTACTGGTATTATTTATAGTCGTGATATTAATGGTTACTATGATATTGTGTTAATACTACACATATGATAATATTCTAAATAATCCAGTCTGTTTAACACTCATACATAGTATGTGGGAATTTAGCACCCTTTAAACATTTTCCCTTAAGAGCCACATTGGTTACAATCGCTCTCTATTACCCTCTACACTATTTTGACCATTCATTGGCCACAAAAATAGAAATAAAAATGTTATTTGACGATAGCATTATTAGTTGTATCTATCAAAATGTTCAAAATATGACTGTGAATTATTTCAGTTGCGGTAATTGTGTCGTGGAAATCTGATATTCTGACAACCTTAAGATACATATTTGTATTTGTCAGCCATCCTGGATCCAGTAAAACAGCCAAACATCTGAGCTTTGCTGTTTCCTGTATATCAACAATGTTGGTGAACTAGCTAGACCAGTTCCAAACCATCACCATAAACCATTCTGGACCAACTTAGAAATCGTGGTTTAACATGAGCAGTGTATAGCTTTGATTTAAAGCTTTAGGTTACTAAAAGACCTACTTCTGGTTATTCTTACCTGTTCCGTAACATTTGGTGCCCCATAGAACCGTTCCGTCAAAGGTTCTTAAAAAATATCTTAGCCGTTTCCTTTTCCTACGTTTTATAATCCGTAGAACCTTTTTACTACAAAGACGGCTTTGTGCAACAAAATGTGTTTCAAAAGGTTCAAAATAATGTTGAAGGCTCTTTCTGGACCCATACCCGAGCCTTTCAGAAACCTTTATGTTTCAAAGTGTATTGTTCTCAATGCCGATTTTTCTTTCGTTTTTGACTGGGTGATGCAGATTTTGCGATGCTTTTTCTTGAAGAAATGGATCTGTTTGCACCAAGTGCCTCATTTTATTTCATTTTATCTTTTGTATAGAAGAATTGCTTTTTTCATTCAATGACACTCGCTCTCAGCCACGTTTTGTATGGACACGTTGACTAGTGGGCATCATCTTCTGCTTTATGTGAAGATTTAGTTTTAATTAGCCGGGCTCAGCTGCAGAGCGCTGCAGTGGATGCGAGGGAGAAA
This sequence comes from Triplophysa dalaica, assembly GCF_015846415.1. Classification (NCBI taxonomy): domain Eukaryota; kingdom Metazoa; phylum Chordata; class Actinopteri; order Cypriniformes; family Nemacheilidae; genus Triplophysa; species Triplophysa dalaica. The sequence goes on from NC_079542.1 coordinate 6,152,293, forward strand.
AACAAAGGGAAGAGAAAGTGAGCGAGAGAGAGAGAGAGGGGGTAACAGAGGAGCAGTAAAGGATGCATTAAGCAATTAAAGTTAGGGAGCGTGAGAATGAAGTGAAGCGATGATTTCTTTTTCAGTAATTGCCTGCTGATCAGAAGGGAGTCAGGCGCACGAAAAAATGCAGCAATATACAGTGCATCAGCATTTTAGATCGACAGTCTTTATTACACTTACAGTACACACGCTCCTTTTTTCTCTCTTCTATAGCGCTTTCTTTTTGTGTGCCCATACACACCCAGATTATACAAGTCAACCCACTTTTTTCTGCCCAACACACAAAAACACCTTTGGGTTTGTCTAATTATGTATGCCTGAATATTTGATGAAGAACACAGTTCTCAGTTTACAGTATTTGGTGTGAATAAATGGGTTCTGTGAACAGACTGGCTCATCTATGATTTATCTGCTGGCTGTGGCGGATGCAAGGCTTGCTTTCCTGCCCGCTTTCAAAGCATTTGTCCCGCCTGTGCGTGCCTGATAAGATAGAGGAAATACTTCAGTCAGGATGGAACAAGAAGAGAGAGAAAAACAAGGAGAGATGGAGAGAATGGAGCCTGAGAAGTTTAACCTTTTGTTTGTCGGTGGTATGAATAGTGCAGCGGGGCGCGGGTTGTGATTAATGCTAATGTATGCGGTTTGGTGCCGGCGAGGCCTCCTGGCCACTGATTACCTACAGAGGGGTGTAGAGGGAGGGTGACCTGGCTGGCCATCTTATTTCAGTTAATACGCTGGAGCATGCGCTGTACAAAGCGTTGAAGAGGCAGCGAGATAATCAAACGCCTGACTCATAAGGACACACAGTCTGTATACAGAGAATCCAAACAAAATAACTTGAACTGATGTGTTTTCGCAGATTCTCATATCTCAGTTGTTTCTCTCAGCCAGTCAGGAGATTAAATTGAAGGGTTTGTTGTGTCTCCGATGTTTCTAACAAAAAAGCTCCCCAAAAATCTAATAATCATAATAAAGTATTCATTTTAAAATCATTTTTATTTAAGATTTCTACAGGTATATGAAAATTTGATCAAATGTATTTGTTTATTTTACCTGTACAATATACATGAATGACATATTGTAACCCTTCATGAATGTATCTATTTTCTCTAAACAACTTTAGAGACAACAGTCTCTAGAGCTATGAAAAGACAACTTCTTCGAAATTACGGTTTCTTCTGGGCCAACACATTTACATTTAGTCATTTGGCAGACGCTTTTATACAAAGCGACTTACAAGTTAGGTAAACAATGGAAGCAATTCAGTCAACATTTGGACCACAAAAAGCATAAGTCCAATAAAAACATGTCTCACAAAGGCTACTACAGTGTACAGTGCTAAGTCTAGTTTATCTAAGTTTAAATAAGCATGCTTTTTTTTATATACAGTATACAGAGCAGAAAAGATCTAGAAACAGAAATGACCGGTCAGGTGCTGACGGAAGAGATGTGTTTTCAGCCGATTCTTAAAGATGGCCGCAGAATCTGCTGGTCTTTCTAGCAGCAGGGAGATCATTCCACAAATGTGGAACCGATCAAGAGAAGGTTCGTGAGAGTGATTTTTTTTTTACCTTTTTGGGATGGCACCACAAGATGTCGTTGGTTTGCGGAGCATAAGGATCTGGCGGGTACAAAAGTCTGCATTAGTAAAGGAAGATGTCGGGGTGCCAAACCAGTGGTGGTCTTGTAGGCCAGGAGCAGAATCTTGAATTTGATGAATCTTTTGAATTATCAACACATTATGAATAAAATGTTTCTTCAAACTTGATTTACAAGAAACTAGACAAAATTGTCAACATATGTGACCCTGGACCTCAAAAGCAGTCATAAGTTGCAGAGGCATGTTAAATAGCCATTGTACTTACTTACAACTTAAAGAGACTATTTTCTCAATATTTTGATTTTTTGCACCCTCAGAATCCAGATTTTCACCAAATGCTATAAACTCAATTTAAAAAAAGAAATGTACCCATATGACTGGTTTTGTGGTCCAGGGTCACATATATCAGAAAAAGACTACATTTGCCTTCCATTTAATTGAATTGGTTCTTTGAGAAACAATGCAGATATTAAGAGATCGCATTTGTGTTTTTGTTGGCTAAAGGTCTAAACTCCTGTATATTTTGGTCTTTTTATATATTTTATTCGGATAAACACTAGATCTACTAGGCGTGACAAGCATATGAGATCAGTCCGACAACATGTCATTGTGTTCCTGTGATTAAAACAAACAAACTCGCCTTTATTCGATTATGCTGAAGGACATGAAGTCTCTACAGCTTATTATCATTTCATGAAACGATGCTCAGAATTAACATTGCATAGGCTAATTGAATTCATTACTTCCCTGAGAAATGCCAGACTGTGTAACTGGTCTTCATACTGTTAGAGATCTTTGGCAGTAGCTCAACTGACACATTTTGGAGTCCTCCAAATACATACTGTCATTCTGACCATTTAAATATATATAAATCTGTTTTTGGTTTAGGAATAGTAATTAACAAAGACTAGTACATTGTTTCAATTTCTGGCGATAGCAGTAATGGTTTAGACTTTGAGCCTTTATGACAGAAGTTTCATTGCCGGTGAAAGACTATTCAGGCACTTCTATTCTTCCATCAGGTCCGAACTGCTGATCTATAGCCCTCATGCTTGCACTTTGTTGCAGATCCATCAAACAGTCCACTTGAAAAGTGGAAGGAGAGCCATTTCCAACTCGCTTCTTCCATACTGCAATGAGTTGTGGCCAATAATTTCCCCTAAACAATGCGCAGATGCATACTTTTAAAGTCCACTGGCAATTGGATGCTGTTGGGATGCACCGTTCTAATCTGGCTATATAATGGAGAAATTGGCTATCCGTATCTATTTTAGTGATGTGGACTTGCCTTCTGAAGGAGTTTTTGGTTGAAATATTGTGACGATAAGGACAGAATTAATACTGAGGGGGAGTTCGGTGTCCCCAGCCGGGACACAACGGTAGAGCTCATAAGAAACATGGTCGTGCTACAGGGAGAGGGCCTAACCTCTCTCAGCCATTCGCCTGCATAACCTTTCCCCTCTAGAGGAGAGCACTCCGAGATTTATTTCAGGGTCACGTTAATGCATTCATTAATGCATTTCCATGAACTTCTTGCAAACCAATTGCTGAATGGTGAACAGACTGGAGACCCCTTGCCCACACAACCCCAGAGAAAGGAAAAGAGTGACAGAGATAGATTGTGTTCCTCTTCCCATTTGTGAGATGGAGCAGTAAAGTGCCGTCTGGCAGACAAAGAGCTCGTTTGGTGGAGTGTGCCACTGGGGAGCTCCAGGCTGGGGCTATGAACTTAATGAAGTTTGACTAAACTCATCAGCGTCTGAGTATCGGGATCTAGGAGACAGGGAAAGCAGATGCAGGGAAAAGAGCTCAAATTTTTAAAGAAAGTGGCTCGCTTAAAGGTCATTACTGTTTCACAGGAGGTCCTATGTGGAGGACGGAAGAGTAAAGGTGGGGGGTTGAATCAATCTGGGGTGCGTTTTCCGAACAACTACATATCTCTCTGGATAACCACCATAGTACGATGCATCGTTTGAGAAACTAACTAGCTACTCACGACTCTTTCCTGAAAACGATAACTTTGTCACATATCTGTCGTTTGAGCCACGTTACTTCAACAACATAGTTGATGACGTCACTTAGGTGGTGGAGTAATACCGTCTTCTAATTAATCCGCTTGGATCAATTTAATGTCATATTATTGCTGTAAGTAATGTACACTGCACCTGAAAACTATTTTTATTATCGCATTTTTTTGCTCTCTATTGTTTAATTTAACGAAATGTAACTCATTCATCAGTTCCCTCCAACGTAACTCCGCCCAGGGATTCCCCAGGGTCCTAGAGCATGTAGGACCAAGCGCATATGCTCTTTTAAAATAACGACGCTTCTATTTTCTTGAGAATATAAAAGATGTAAAATTGAATGTGTATATTTAGAATGATGGATATTATATTGCTTGCTTACCTCGCACAATAGCATGATGTATGTAAGTCTACATGTCATAATAATATGGAACTATGCTTTTGTCCATAGCTCTAGACCTGTAGTTCCAACCACGCAACTTTGCAATGCTGCTCGCGATTGATCGTTGGAACAAGGGTTTCGGGAAAAGGTACAGATGTCAGATTCAGAGACTTTTGCAACATCTGATATTTTTAAAATAATATAATATTCTATTTTAAAACATAACCTTCTTAAAAAAATACTGCCCAAAACAAAGGTGGAACCTATTCACTTCTATATGAAATTCCAATCCTGCCTAAACTTAAAATAAATACAAAAATAAATCCATGAAGATTTTTAAAAGGTAAAAATAAATTAATAAATACTAAAATATTTTTTTTTAAACAAAAAAATATTGATAATATTAACATATATTTTTTATTTATTTATTTAAACATTTACTCATTTATACATTTTTGTATTTATTTTATGCATTTATGTTGATATGTATTTCCACATTTTCATATTTGTTTATTTTCACAGTTATTTAATTTTACATTTCGGTGTCTATATGATAATGAGGGGGCGTGTCTTGCTTAGACATAGCAGTCGAGCACAGAGTACAGAGATGATTTATTAATGCGAAATAAATAAATGTAAAAGTATGGAAATACATGTATATTAACATAAATTCATAATAAAAAAAGTATAAATAAGTAAATGTATTTATATATTTATTTTTCACTTTTTTACATTTCTTCATGGATTTATTTGTGTATTTATTGTATTAAGTCAATGGGTAATACCGTTGTTCGGTTGACAATATTCTTAATTAAAATATCTTCTTTTGTGTTCTGCAGAGGAAAGAAAGTCATACAAGTTTGAAATGACAAGAGGGTTAGTAAATGAGGACAGAATTTTCATTTTTTGGTGAACCATCCGTTTTATTTCTGATGCTGGTATGTACCAAGAAAAAGAAACATAAGTGTCAAATTTTGGGGAAAAGATTCCAGGGAAAACTATCCTAAAGCTCATTACATGTCTGATTTTGCTGTGGATGCGTATTTTTGTTTACTTATTTTGTATTATTGGGACATTATCAATAGTAAATGTACAGTATAGGGAAAAAGAGTAGAAAACGGCTGCTTAAGCCTCTGATATATTGATCTCTAAATTGTATGGTCAATATAGAATGTTTCAATGCAACAAACAAATGTTTCTGTGCTTTTCTGGCCCAAACTTTTTATTTCTGAAAAGAACAAGCAAAAGAAATAACAAGTAAATTACATCAGCTAGCTTAGCTAAATGAAAGTTTGTCTAGCCAGTATTATTTTGAGTTACCAATAGAAAAAACGTTACTTGGCAAAACTTACAAGTGACAAAATTACACGACCCATTCAACAGAATGTTTATTTAGTAAAGTAATATAGAATAAAATTCAACAAATTGTTTATTTAATAAAGTTATTATACTATAAAATATGAAGAAAAATAGAATGAATATAAATTGATCAAAATATAAATTGTTATATTGTTATAGCGAGAACGATCAAAAAACTTTTGGCCTGGGCGCGTGGGTCTGATGAATGTATGAAATATCAAGCAAATGTTGCCAAGCTGGTTAAAGAACATTCTTTTCAATAAAACTGGTCAGCCAGCTAATAAAAAATCCTTGTGGAGGGACCTCAGCATACAAACATCCCATGCTAGAGACCTGAATCCACAACATGTGCTCTTTTCAGCAGGATAGAGTATTTCTTGAGCACTGCAGTGGATTTGTAAATGTGATGGTGTGGCCATGCAATACCCAACACATTACATCCCTTGCATTCGGAAATAGCTTCAAAAGCACGTTGAATGTAGCAAATGAAACAAAACATATTGCATCCATCTTCAGTGTTTTCCTCTTCCTGACCCTGCGGTATTGTTTGCCGCTATTGATATGAATGTCTACCTGATTTCTTTTTCCTCGTAATAATGCTTCATTCTGTAATGCGGTTGTTTTTCTCTCTCTGTTCTCCATCTCCCCCTCACGCCCTCCCTTCTCATATCCCCTCCATCTCCGGTGGCAGCGGGGATCTTGCCATGCATTTCACGTCCAGCTGAAAGTGTGTTGCCATGGTGGTTGCTAGGGATTTAGTCTGGAGTGACGTGAAAAGTCCGAATATTTAAGGTGTCCTTCTAATGCAGGGCTGTTTGAAGCCGCTCGGAATGAACAATCACCTCTGAGAGTTACAGTTTCTCTGCCTTGCTTGCCTTGCCTCATTATCATATCCGCCTCTCTGGAAATATCGCCATTGATTTTTAAAAACACACAGATAGACACACAGAAGACATAAGGCTATGCAAAAGAGCACGAGGTTGAGGAATATACCTGAATAGCCTTGAAATACACACAGTTGGAGAGAATCTGCGGCAGTAAACGAGCATTTATTTTCTTTTTCTTGCTCTCTTTGGCCAGCAATGAGAAAAGCAGGGTTCCTAATGTCTTTTCCACACCTTACAAATGAAGTGTTTCTCTGGTGTGGATTGTGGGCTTTAAGGATGTTCTTGGCCATGGGTGGCGAGGAAATAATTGATTGTGTTGAAGTGGAGCTGGCCGAGGCCATGCTTGTCATTGTGAGCAGGTTTGTAGACAATCAGTGTTAACTAACTGTTCTTCAGAGACCTTATTGAGGAAGGGGTCGGTATGAGTGTGTGGGGGACATTGGGTGTTGTCCTCTTTACTCTTTAACTTTCTGTCTTCACAAAGCATTTTTTATGAAAGACATTCTTCAGTCGTTGTAGAAGGAGGGATGGTTTTCTGTTTTCTTAAAGAGTAACTATTATAATGTCCTTAAAATTACATTTCGTTCAGTGAGTAATGTTGCTATGTGTGAATGTAAGCAGTCTGCCAAGTTGTAAAGCCGAAAGTGAACGAATAGCAAAGTTATTGGCTTTGGAAAATGGATTCGACTCTGAATCACGCAACTTGTCTGTCGTTCTAAATTCAGATTTGCATCACTCCATGTAATTCCCGGCAACGTTCCATTTGCGACACTGCATGCGGTAGACCAATCACAGCAGACTACACCATCTGACCAATCAGATCAGAGCAGGCTGACAGAAAGAAGGGAATTGGATAGATGAATCAAGACAAGACAGTCAAGAAGTGAGGTAATAATAACTGCCTATTATTAGAAAATTAAATCGTTGGTACGTAAACTTGTTGTTGGACACTCCATAAACCAAAGTAGGACCCTTAAAATCACAAAATATTTACTCTTTAAAGTATCGGGTTCCACGTTTACAGTTTATAGTTTGTATCTTGTTAATTTTGTCTCCGTGGCTTCTCCTGGAATGGGAAAATTGTTGACATTCTGTAAGATCTACAGTATATAATGAATATTCATTTGGTGTTGGAAAGATTCAATGAGAAATATTTGAGATCAGAATTAAACATCTTACTTTCGATTGCAGACTTTGATATCATAAAGTCTCCGAAAAATGCGTGACATTGTTAATGAGATTTGAGGTCCTCGGGTGAACAATCCTAGAAACAGGAGACTTGAGCATGTCTGCGTTTGCAGTCTATTTACAGGTGGAATGTGTAGATTATGCACCTCTTAAAGAAGTAGTTCACCTTCAAATGAAAAGTCTGGCATCATTTACTCACCCTCTTGTCATTGCAAACCTGGACTTTCTTTCTATTGCAGAACACAAAAGAAGATATTTTGGAAAATGTTGGTAACACAACAGCACAGCCCCTAATTCACTTCTATCTTTACAAATGCAAGTGAATGGGGGGCTGTTCACAACATTCTTCAAAATATCTTCTTTTGTGTTCTGCGGAGGAAAGAAAGTCATACAGGTTTGAAATGACAAGACGGTGAGTAATGATGACAGATTTTTATTTTGAAGGTCAACTACTCCTTAAACAGGAACACTTCCTTTCACTGTCATTGGTTGTCAAACAGATACTGAGTTCCCGTAACTCACATTCATAAACAAGTGGCATGTGGAATAAATCAACACTTGTATGTTGTGTTTGTATAAAAATGTTAGTATTTTATTATGTTTTTGCATACTTAATTACATCAGTCTGTCTGCCATCTCACTGTTTTTCAGTATAAAATAAGGACATAGCTTCGTTACTAGTATTCTTTTTCTCTTTATACATCAACTGATCTCAAAGACCCTACAGGAACCGGGCTGTTGAAGACTGAGGTACAGATGCAATGATCTTTCACTGTTAAACACTGTTTAAATTGTCTCAGCATAACTTGTGTTAGCAATTACTGTATGTTTTCTAATGTCTAATGTTTTTTAATGTCACTATAATCTTTCAGGGATTAAGGTCACTTATTTTTATATCGCCACATTTTTCACATTTTTAATAATCATAAAATTATCAATAAATCAGTTTTGGCAGAAGCCATCCTCTACCTACACTTTGTAAAACACATCTTCAGTTTTCATCATCAGATGCTTTTTATACAGTGCTGAATGAGTTCCTATCTATTCTGGGCTCTTATTGGCTGCTTGGTTTTCTTCATTATTTAGTTGTTCATTTAAGAAACTTAAAAAATTAGCTGAATAAAAACCTTAGTTTTGTGATGAATGATACTTATACATTTGCACAATTATGTACTTGTCTACAAACTTTATTTCAGAATTTTAAGCATACCTTTAGATCAAGTAGTTTGTAAAATAAAAAAACATAATCTTAAACCTTGACCTTAAAGTTTTAAATGGTAGTGAAATATATTTAATTTGGCTTTTGTGACTTTTTCTGTCTTGTATGTTTTTGTCTGTCTCACAAATCTTTATCTGTGTGTGTGTACTCTGTCTGTTTTGTAATGTACTGTCATGTTCTGTAGGCAAAGAAGTGGTTGTAAATGTACGTAAATATAAAGCAGGCTGAAATTTAGATTTCAGATATTTGTATTAGTGTGCGTGCGTGAGTGTGTGTGTGTTGCTTGTACTATTTGTAAACAATGAGCAATGTAATCCAAAATCAGCTTTCCTGTGGCTCAGTGGTTAAAGCATGGCACTAGCAATGCCAAGGTCATGGGTTCGATCTCATGGGATTGCACCTAGTCATAAACAAAATGTATCATACAATGCATGTAAGTCGCTCCAAAGCATCTGCCAAATGCAAAAATGTAAATTCGCATTAGTTGCTTGCTTTTAGTGTTAGCCCAGTTTTCTTCTATACTGCAAGTAACAGTAGTGATGCATGCACATTAAACAGCCTAATGTATCTACAGTTGTGCAGTCTACATTTAGTGCATATATCAAATCCGCATGTCAGCATGGGATTTAGCTGGAAGATCAATATTAGGCTAAATGACCCTCTTTAAGGCTACAGGCCCAGCTAGAGGAGGGAGTTGCACTCCCGAACCCTCGCCCCACCTTCTTATTTCCCTTCCTGCATCTCCAGCCATTACACATACTCAATCAGCCTAGTTAGTGTGTGAGAAAAGAGCCCCCTATCCCAGATCAATAACTTTGGTCTTGTCTGCCTAATTGCTCATTGGTTGACATTGGCACCCGGCTATATGTTAGTGCATTTGGAGTGATCCTGTCTTCTCTCTCTCTCTCCTCCTCTCTCGCTTTCCTCTCAAAAACACGTCTCACGCCCTCCATTCCTTCGTCTCCGCCATGCGCCTACGTTTGGCATTGGAAAACCCGACTTGCAGTTGTCACGTCGGGATGCGAATATCCAAAGACTGCAGCAAGACCTGCTCCTCTCTCATCAGGCCCGTGACGCCCAGAGCGCTCAGGTAAATAAGCTCCGCTAATGACCATTAGGCTTCGCTCTCGCGCCTGTTATGCAGATCCTCGACAGGAAATTACCGTTTTTTTTCTTCTTTCTCCTCCCACCCCCCTCCCGCGTCTGTGGCTGCCGTCCTTTAAGTGGGGAGTGTTTGCATACCGTTCTGATTATGCTCGTGCCATTTTGCATGAAAAAACGAATGGGGTTGCATTTCGTGTGTGCACCGGCTACATGCAGCGCCAGCGTCTTTTAAAGACTTAAAGATATTTATTTGGGCTCATTTTCACTGGCACGTCCGATAAAGTCTGAAATACGCTTTGATCACGACAGCCCTATTTGCATTTCATTTAACGTCGAGGGTTTGTGCGTCTCGCCCCTCTCTCAAGATTCAAATGCGATATTGATCAGTCAGGCTCGGGAGCTCAAATCAAAACAATGATACCGGTCCTGAGCGTCACGTTCGTTTCAAAAGATTTTACGTTTAAAATACAAGCGCCCACGGTCACTAATAAAACGTGCAATCCGTTTTCATCCCTTCCATTTGCCACAAGAAGCGTTTCGGTATTCCTTTCTGCTTTTTAGAGTTGTGGTGTGCTAATGTCATGATTTAAATGAAGTATTGATCAGTTTAGGAGGGGAGAATGGAGAGAGAGTGCAATTGTAAAGAAAAGAAAGAGCAGGGTTATCGGCTCGAATCACACACCGAAAAGCAGAGCAAAAGGATGAGCAGGGTTTTTAGGATTAAAGGGAAGCGATTCTCATCCTTGCCTCTCCTTTTAACCCGGAATCTGCCAGGAATCTCAGCACTCCCTTAACCAGAAGATGCATGGAAAAGACACGGCGGTTTGGCGTGTATGTCACCCGACCACAATCAATGGCGTAAGGCGTGGGGCGACTGCTTGATTTAGGTGACTCGGGCGAATAGCTGGATTACTCTCAGGCCTTTAATGAGTGCGGCTGTCTAATTGATCTTCGGCCGGGCCTCCGTTTTGGATACGTAGCTGTCATCGTGCGACGATTTGAAATGCAGAAGAGAACGCTTGATAATGTCAGACTGGACCGGAACCAGGAATCTCTCTTTTTCTTTCTGGTCACCCTCCCTCTCTCGCTCTCTAGTAGGTGACGGTGCTAACTATAACAATAATTATGTCTTTTTGATGTGAAGTCATGGGCCTTGAATAATAACCTGTTGTAGATACTCCACGTATGGATTACTGTCAAACGGCATTGTCGCAAAGATCCATCCATCCAAGAGCAGCGTTTTACATGTCGGGTCGAACAATGAGCTGCGATTTCGCATTCGGTTAAGAAGCATTGATTTTTGTTTCTGCATTCAGCGCAGGGCTGTTCTAGCCTGTCTGGAGTGTCAGGGTGGATGTGAAGGGTGCTAGAGCTGCTCTGCTCAGGGTGGATGTGATAAAGGCCAGACGAAGGCTGGTTCTTCCGGGCTGGAGCTCCAGTCATGGCAGGCTCCGTCAAACAGGCGCAGAAAGAGACTCTTTGTAGTGGATTGATTTTCTCTTCCTCTGCGCCCTGCCCTCTATTGTGGTTGGATAGCTGGACGTCCAGGAGCAGAGGCTGTGGGATCTGCAGAGAGAGCTGCGGGAAAGCCGACAAGAGCACCAACGGCAACACAGCCGCAACCAGCAGCTACGCGAGGATGCCAGGCAACAAGATGAGACGCTACAGGCTCAGGTAAAAGCTTCACAACCAGGCCCAGGCTGCACGGGCCCTGATTGTTTCTCTCTCTCCGTCTCACTCTCTCAGTCTCAAAGTCTTTGTTCAGAGCTTTGATCTCAAACCGTCCATGCATTTACTGGTTTTTATGCATTTTCTTTCTGTTGTTCTAAGAAACACCATTATACAAAAGGAATTATGGAAATTATGAAAAATTGTCTCGTATTGTTACAAACCCAAGTTTTCCTAATGCAATGGCTGTGTTTTTGAAAGGGCTTTGAAAGGGAACTACAGAATGAAAGCTTCTGTCGTGCTCTGTTATGGTCCAGTTTGCTTTATGTCGTAATCAGCTCGTGAGCTGCAGCTGCTAGCGTGAGACGTGTACTGATGTTTGACTTACCGAGGATCACCAAATACTTTTTATGCCTCAAAGCTTGATATGTTCTCACTCACGTTTCGTAACGTATATCAAACTAGTCTTTATAAGAGTGTATATGATATTATGGCTAGATCCAGTCTCCATTTTGGAAACAGACGTGGACCTGGTTTTCTACTCCAAGTACCTGGGGTACAGTTAGATAATAGATTGCACTGGTCCAGCCACATGGAAGCTGTCTACAAAATAATTGTCAACTTTTAATATTTGTCAACTTCTACCGTGCACCTTTTACAACACTTTTGTAGCCAGTGGTGTGTTGGGAGCACGTACATCTGATAGGAAGAGACTGAACAAACTGATTTAAATGGCAAGCTCCATCATCGGTATCCCACAGGATTGGGTCGTGCAGGTTGCGGAAGAATGAATGTTGAGAAAAATAAATGCTATTATGGACAATAACTTGCACCCATTACATGCTTTAGAGGTGTTAGGCAGAGCAAATTTAGTGGTAGAGTGATCCCAACAATATGTAGGACTGAATGGCATCGTAAATCATTCTGCCGGCTGCCATTAGGCTATTTAATGCGCAATAATTTTACTTTTTAGTTTTTTTTTTATATATTTTATGCGCTGGATAGATGTTGTTTGTGTGTTAAGAATGAATGTGATTGCTGATGATGTAACTATTTCAATTTCATGCGAAGGATCCATATTGTATATATGAAAATTATGGAAAGTTGATGTGAATTTGGTTTTACGAGAAATTGATAAGAAATAAAGGGTTATATAAAATTTATGACTTTTGATATCAGACAAATCCAAACAAAGTGTGTCGTTGTTTAGAAATGTTCTTTTCTGGGGTCTGTTTTGAAATGTCGCTGATTTTGCTCTTCGTTTAATCTCTCTGCTGTCTAGAAAATACCTACTGTATATCTCTGTGACTGAGTCAGAATTCTGTTTTTGTGTGCCAAAGAAGCTCTGTTTGTTCAGGTGATGCTGTTAACTCAGGTGTGTTAGTAGACTGTGGGTCACATGTGATAAGCAGCTGGCTGTATCTGTCTAAAGCGTTTCCCTTATTTATTTTTGGCACATGCTGATGGATCCCAGGGAAGATGTCTTGGTGTACTGTGTCACTAGAGGTGAAAGACCTTGAGAACAATGTTTTAGTCAATCATTAATTGATTACCAGGCTGTTCATGTCACAGACATGCTTTACTAAACCATTCCAGAGGACAGTTTTATTGCTCGGATGTTGATAGTTTATAGCTCAGGAGACTTAAAGGGACAGTTCACCCAAAAATTCTGTCATTATTTACTCACCTTCGAGTTGTTCCAAATCTATATTTTTTTGTTCTGATGAACACAGGGAAATATATTTGGAAGAATGCTTGTAACGAAATAGTTATTAGACCCCATTGACTACCATAGTAGGAAAAATTACTTTCACATTTTTTTGGTCTGTTGAACACAAAAGAAGATATTTTGAACAATGTTAAGAGCAAACAGTTCTGGTGCACTTTTGACTACCATTGTCATTTTTCCTACTATGGTTGTCAGTGGCGTCCAAGAACTGTTTGGTTACAAGCATTCTTCCAAATATATTTCTCTGTGTTCACCAGAAACATTAATGTATACAGATTTGGAACAACTAGAGAGTGAGAAATTCCTCAGTTTTAAGTATGATCTGGTTCCAGATGTTTTTCCTGTACTAATTGAGCAGGAAATATTTAAAAAAAAGATTTTTTTATTAAAATACTTTACATATATTTTTATTACACGGCTTGTTGAAATGCTTGAATCTGATTGGCCAGTCACAACATTTGCAGGTTCGTTATTCCCAGATAACAACTTCTCAAAACTAAAACAAACGGTAAACCGGATGCAGCAAATCATTTTATGTCTTTTAATTAAATATGAAGAGTTTGGTGAGATAACTCCGTTTTAAACATTTTCAAAAATCATGTTTTTTATTGTGCATTCAAATAATATCAATCAAAGTTGAGTGTTTTGTTTTGGTTGAAGCCATAATAACAAAAAAATACAGATAACTAGCACAATAAAACACAATAAAACATGATAACATAATAAAAACATGATAAAAAAAGAGTTATCTCATTTTGGAACCAATCTCTTCATATGACATATTTAAAAATGATTACACCAAATTGCCTGTTTGTGACATTTGAACGCTGTTTCTTACCCTATAAAATCGAAAGTAAACTGCCATTCCTCATATAAGGTCTGCTTTCGGTAAAAATTAGCTCATAAAATATTTAAAATTTCATTGACTTAAGGTTGATGAGTTAATTGGCTAATCATTTTGTTATCATGTGAAGATCTCTTCTAAAATTCTAGAGTCACATGAGATATAACAAAGTTCTGTTTCTTGGATAAAAATGACTTGGATAAGACTTCCTAATACACTTTTTATTATCTAGCTGTCTACGGCACAAAATATGTATTGCAAATATCTCAAGTTGTAAAGTATTTTCCATAATTTAAATGCACACTATCAGATGTGTAATCAGAATGAAAACTAAGGTTTTTAGTATATTAGCTGGCAGGCACAGCAGTAAGCTAATGTTTGCTGCAGTGGGACTCCAAGCCCTCCCTTCCTGGATAAAACCGCTGACCAATCAGAGTCCAGGCCAGTGCTGTCCGTCACCAGTGGCTGTGTCACCTGTCTCTAGGCATCATGGCAGACCTGTTGGGGGGAGCTTTAGAGAACAAACAGTCTCATTTTTCCTACCCTGTAGCAGCAGTTTACTGCGATGGGAACATATTTATTTTAATTCAGTTTTTGCTGCTTTATCAATCATTCCTCCCTAATATCAAATGCATCACTTTGTTTGCTTGTGCATTCACATAAAAAAGACAGAAAACTTTAGAAGATACATAGATATATATTTCTATGTTTGTACTTTTATTTTTGTATGTTGTTTATGGTACTTCTGGTTTATTTGTCGAAAACAGTTCTGGACTTTACACTGACACAAACTGCCATGGATGCAGCTTCACGCACAAGCGGAAGACGCCACTGTAGCAAAGCTGTGTTACACGTTGTTTTGTGGAACTTAAACATGGCTGTTGAGAGTTCCTTTTAGTAAAATATGAGAGCCTTCTGTATGGGTGAGGTGAAAGAGCATTTATTGCAGGTGCAGGTGGAGAATGAAACATTTCAGGAAACCAGAAGGCTGCAGAAGTATCACCGTTCAGGTGCTGAATTCAGAGAAAAGGACAAATGAGCTCAAAAGTTTCCACCCACATAAGTGACCTCGATGATTCATTCTCCCTCTAGGCATTTTCAAAAGTTCTCACGATCAAGCTCCAAGATGAATCACAATATTCAAACATTTGAGTCGAAACACAGGTGACTGAAAATCGCCAACGGTGCAGCACTAAACGTCTTCTCTTCACATTCCACTGTATGAATAAAGTTATTGAATCAGCATTGAGGGTAGGCTACTGTAATTCACGGGGTGAAGGGCTTTAGTAAAAAAGTTAATTGCCAAACGTCAGAGTCCTTTACAGTACATTTGGTTTTTAAATAATAGTCTATAGACTAATAACTTGTAAAGGAGCGTACCTTAGTGTCACCTATAACTATTTTGTCATTGCGAAATGTAGTTTCCCTCGGAAGGAGGAAGGTCACCCAAAGTTATTTCTTTGATTATATCCATATAGGAAATTACTGTTGGTTAAAGCCAGTTGACCAAAAGTATATTGATGGATTGGTGCATTAACCCCTTGTCAAAAGAAAGTTTTTCAATTACAGTATGTGCAATTTAAAGAGAAGATACATTATGTGTATTTAAAAATGTTCCAGCTTGTTTGCACATGTTTGTGCCAATGCGCTTTCTCTTTCATTAACAGTGTTGGGTGTAACTAGTCACTAAATAATGAGTTACTGTAATTGAATTACTTTCCTCTTGAAAAAGTAAGGGATTACTTTAATTTTTCTGTAATTTAATTATATTCATTTCTGATGTAATTATACTAAATACTTTGTGTAATATTTGTGTGCGCAATAGTGGAATTGGCATCAAAATTCAAAGTTAAAGTTTCAAGTCTATCCTTGATTCACTTAACGGATCAAGGGTTATATAGGATATAGAAAGTAATTAGTAATAAGTTATTAAATACTTTTTGGAGAGAGTAATTGTACATTTATCTAATTACACTAATGAATATTAGTAATTAATAACTTTTTCAGAGTAACTTGCCCAACACTGCTCATTAACCTGTGTGGCCACAGTTCTGTGCCCCAGCAGATGTCTCTCTCCGGGGGGTTTGGGTTGTATATTTGAGTTATACCATGGTTGAGGGGCCGCTGAGAAAAGGTCAGGCCTTAGTGAGTGAGTCTGATCATAGCTGAGAAATAAGAGCTCCATGGGACTGATTGCAGCAAGGTCACCCCAGCAAAGGTTGGAATGAGCGTGTCTCTGTGCATCCTTAAATCAAGCTTCTTTTCCCTTATTTTGAGTGTTTACTAGAGTACAGTAGCAATGCAATCTCATGGGTTCGAACTCCATGGAAACACATACTAATAAAAGAAATTGAATTCACTTCTGGTCATTTTCGATAAGTGTCTGCAAAAGGCATAAATGTCAGAAAAGAAATGTTTCTTGTGTCCGTTGCCGCCTTGTAGGTTGACAGTCGCTGTGGAGCAATGTCTTGTTTGGACCACAGTATTATTTAAGTTCAAAGATGCACAGAAACAGGAAATCCATTTGAAAGAGCACCATATGCTAAAATGAGAGCGAGACAAATAAAAGACTGTGGTAGTACTAAAAAGATTAAACATTTCGAATACTTTGATATATGCCGCCAACACATTTGGCATACTGATGATGTCTATACCATTGGTTTGATACTGAACTGCAATGTACAATGCCATTATATTAATTAAATATCATTATAATATATAGTATTGATATGAATGTCTGCAAAAATCCAGGGAGGATATCATTTTACTTTTTTGTAAATAATCATGACATAATGTTTAAACTGTAATCTGCCTTTTATTCACCATCTGCTGTTTGGTTTTATTCTTTGGTCAAAATGAAAACGTCCCCATGGTCTGGGAGTCATTACTCTGATAAATTCCCTTCACTTTATCCAGTTGACCTTCACTTATTTTACTGAGCTGTCTTCTGAAATTACAAGGATTTTGAGTTTTGGTTCCGGAGTTCTCACCATTAAGACACCATATCCATGCGTTTAGGCAGATGTTTACAATGAAAACTGAAAGGATGTATTTCATGATATTTTTTGCTATAAAGCTGTCTTTTCAGTAGGTTTAGTTCAGTTTGAAGTATAGTTTTTGGGGTCTTTTTAATGTTGCAAAAATTGCTGTTTCTTTTAGCCAAGTTGTTTATAAAATATGAATTTATTTAATTACATTAATGAACATTTTGTGTTGAAAAAGTTAAATTAAAATAAATTAAGTTTTATGACTAAATTTTATGAATAAGTCATAAGTTTTGTTATTTTTCTTTATTTTAAGAAAATCCAATTACCAGGTTCTTTCTCTCCGTTTTGTCTGAATAAAGGCTGGTATATCAGATCTCTTTTCTGGTTTCCTTGAAGAGAGTCTGCTGCATGAAAAAGTTTTTGATCTCTCTGTCTGAATATCAATGGGAGCCCATACGTGCTACAGTATATTCTTATTATGTGTGACTACTGGATCATCTTTTGTTCATGATTTGGTTCTTTAAAATTCCCCTTATTCAGAAGCCTCTTTAACATTTAGTTCTGCAGTAATGCCCATAAATCCTCACCAAGAGTCGGACCTTTCATTTTCACACGTGGACGTCATATCGCTTCTGAAAAGAATAGTTCACCTAAAAATGAAAATTCTATCATTTATCCACCCTCATTTCATTTTAAACCGGTTTTATTTTGTGTTTCTGTGAAACGAAGAAAGAATCATTTTAAATTCTGTTTACTATATATCTAAAGTCAAAAATGTATAGCCATGAAGTGTCAAGCTTTGAAAAGTTAAAAATGTGGCTTGTTCACATTTATTACTTTTATGTTCTAAAGTTGTACAATGGCTTTGTGAAATGATCAGACCTAAATTTACATTTTGGTTCTTACATAAAGCTGTTATATGGCTTCGGAACCCTTTAAAAAATTGGCACGTTTGTTGTAGATTGTTTACAATGTATATTCATCTTTGGCAATTACAATGGGTAAATTATATTATTATTGTGGTGAGACCATAGTAAATATGTTCCTGATATAGTTTTACTTAAAGCAGTTACCATCGTTAAACCATGGTTCATTTTCTGAATTTTACATATTTTATGGTGCATAATGTACCTTGGCAGGCATAGTATGTCTTTTTTAAGTTTTGGGATTTTTGTTCTTATGTTTTGAAGTACATTATACGTGTTTAGTAATTAATTTGCTGTTTCTTTAAAACCGTTATGGCTTAAGCTGTCATCATAGGACAGTTTTTCAGACCCTCGTATCTAATGTTAAAGTAATCTGGAGCCCTCACGCTTCTCACACTTCCATCTTCTGAGCAACAATAATTTTCACATCGAAATGAAGCTGCTATTGTGGTTGTATTATTAGTCACCGGCGGCATTGTGTGTGTCAGTCTTGTGTGTTTCAATGACGCATGCATCCTCTATCTGCAGCATGCACTTAATCCCAGCACTGCTGGCTCAGGAACAGATTACTGACAGCAGATGTGATGAGAGCAGAGCGAGGGAGCCCGACACACACACACCTCCGCTTCTCATTATGACAGAACACTGCAGCCATTTTCTCACTCCTCTGTTTGTTCTGAGCTACCATCTTTGCTCTGGCTATACTCTCCCTCTCAAAATATTTCTGCATTTGATGATCAACATATGTGATGTGAATATAATGATCTTTGCTCACATATCTCCACAGGCACATGAGCGGGTCCAGCAGCTGGAAGAGGAACTGTCCAGGCTAAAATTCCAGCATAGTTCAGTCAGTCAGCAGGTAACTTTCTTTTTTTTCTTTTCTTTTTACTGTCCCACGTTTTTAATTTGTACCCCGCTGTCAGGCTCACCCCATCCTCTCAATGTCACCCTGACAACAAAAGTGCCACATGATGCAGTCCGTAAATTTCTTTTTTAGATAGTTCACCTCACCCTAAGGCATCTGTATGACATTTCTTTCTTGATTAGAAGAAAGATATTAATATTAACAAGGTGAGCCACTGCTATTACAATGAATTGAATGGGGAGGAATACGTATTTTTGCAGGCGAACCCGGAAGTAAGCGCTGCGCTGGGTCCCTCGACTAAAAGCCTATACATTTTCCAATAGACTTTTGGAAGATCGCAAAAAATAAACTCTGTGATTAACAAAGGTTTATGATGTTTACATGTTTTGTCTATCTATATAATGTTTACAAATTAACACAACATTTAAGCTATAAAATAAATACACTTAAGGTCTCTTGATATCAACGTTATCACCACCAAGCCTTTTAAAGTTTTTATAAAAAATATGTTCCCTGGTTATTAATTACTCTGTTAATTAATCCGCATCTACGTTTTAAGAGATCTGTGCCCATGCAGCACTATTTTTGAGCTTTATATGCGCGATGACGTCAAACGTCCCCGCCGAAGGATGTAGTCACTTTTAACAACTTGTTAGCAACCGCTGTTTTTAAGACAAAATAAGGCTTAAAAAAAGCGGGTTATAATTTGTGTTTTATGTCATAGGATAAAACATGAGGCGCTTATCAGCCCCTGCGCACACGCAGTAAATGAAGCGACCTCGAGAAAGGTGATGTTTAATGTAATTTAAGCGTAGCAAACTCAAGTTATGGTACAGTTAATGTCTGGTTTAATTATTGGTTCATAAAGAAATATGCTGCTTAATATGTTGTTTAATTTATCCCCCCATTAATCCCCCATTCAAGTAGATAGGACTGTAGACTTCCTTCGACATAAATAACTGCCCGTTGCAGAGTGGCACAATTTCTGTAAATGGACTTTGGTAGAACACAAAAGAACATTTAAGGCATAATGGTAATAATGGACTCAATTACTTCTCACTTTCGTTGTATGGAACAGCAAGACCTAACTTCTGTGGAAAGAATCTTAAATATGTTCCTGTTGCAAAAAAAAAGTGGATGGGGAATAGCAAGCTTTATAATGGACAAAAAGCACTAAAGGAAATACCATACAAGTATGACTTATGAACTGTATTCCTCTAATGGCATGTACTGGTTGTAAACCAGTATATAGATGGAAAAGGATCTTAAGTTCTTGCTTTTAAATGTTATGCGTGAGAGCTGTGGTCACCATTCACTCCAGCTGTATCTGCTGTAAAGTCCTTTTGTGTTCTGATGTAAGGTTTCAAAAGACATGAGAGTTTATGACAGATGTTTTCCACATTTCAGTGAGCTAAACAAATCAGTCCCCACGTTAATGCTACCAAAATTAGAGAAGATAAGAATAAGATCACGATGGGTTATCACATTTTGGAGACAGGTGACATCTTACTCAGAGATGTAATCCGTGTATGATGATAATCATTTTTTACAGTTTAAAGCCAATTTTCTTGCTTCATTTGCGATTGGAAGATGTGTAAAACAGGTCATGTTGGACCCTCTCTGTTACCCTCTGTTCTCTCGGGGTAGCTCTGGGACCGCTTGTACCCTTGTGGAGGGAGGTGAACAGTCACTCTGACTCCAGGTGGGAGCAATCAGCTTTGTTCAGTCCAGTATCTGTGGGCAGCTGAGGAAGTGGGGGTCAGCGGGTACCTGCAGCTTTTCAAGCCCCCTCGCCCCCCCATCCCCTCCTTTCTCCGGCGGAGGAGAGTTAGGAGCGGGAGAGTGCCGAATGATTGCTTAATAAAACATTTGATTGAGAAGCGAGCGGAGTGCGAACCATAAACAGGCTGGATTCTGCCCTTTAATTTTACCATCTCCCGAGAATTGCTTTCGCTGTGCCGCAGAGCGAAGCTTACACACAAGCGGTTAGTTGCCTACCCCAGAACTGAAGATCTAATTTAGCGCGTGTGTGCGCCCGCTCGGTTGTTTGTCTATTTTGTGTTCCCGGGGACAAAAACTAAGGGCTTTTCATTTGAAATTCTCACTGCTGTAGATGCTGCCTCGACGCTGATAAGAAAAAAACAATCATTTCATACCGCTGAGAAAATTGGCCGTACTGCGGCTAAGATGGCAGCAGCCCTGCGCCTGAACACGCCGGATTCTAATTTGCTTTTTCTGTCAGCTTGAATCGGTGTGGGTGCGTGTTTGTGTGCATGATTGCATCCTTACAGCTGCGGTATATTAATGTGGCATATGATTTACTATGTGTTTTCGCCTTTTATTTGGCTGCAGTCCCATATTGCGAGCTCGCTACAACACTGCAGTGTTGCTTTCGGCACACACTCCTCTATTTTGGTGCATTTCTGCATAAAACATGCACCACTGTGTATGTGCATGCGTGTGTGTTGGGCTCAGATGAAAGGTTAACTCGGGAGCATATATCAGACACCGGCGTGCAGTAATAAAGGGTCGGCTATAGAGCTGCTGCTTTCCTTCTGGGAACTGCCGCATTTTTATAACCTCACTGACAGCAAGATAAAGTGCTCGTCCAATTAGAAAAATATTTGGGCGCATACCTTCCTACAAGAGTTCATGCCTTTTTTATCTTCAAACCCATTTATCTTGAATCCTGGATCTTTTTATTGTTTGTTTGTGTTTTTCTAGCTTTCTTCTCCGAGCACGAATGCAACACGCATGGCTTCCCCCCAACTTTGTGTTATGCTTCTCTGCGGCGTGCGACTCATTTTAAGGAGAAACGGTAATGAATGTAAGTTTTTGCAAAGCAATGCTTGCACCTCGTACCCTGGGTCTGCATGCACCCTGATTAATTCCTAACCTCATCCATATTCTTTCTTCCTTTCTAAAGAATGTATTTCGTGGTGCTTTTTTATACAGAGTGCATTAAAATTAAATTCTCTCTTGTTGTGAAAGAGGCGCGCGTTAAAAATAATTGGATGAGGGGGAGAACAAAGAGCTGCCTCTCCCTTGCGCGGCTGCACGGCCCAGCGAGGCGTTAATGCCGCGCCCGTCGCATTGTTCGGCTGTCTGCAGCCATCTCCCCAACCAGACACTCAGCGCCGCTCAAGTCACTTTTAATGTCTGATAATCAAGGTGAATTTTCAAAAAGCTGCCATTTTCAAATGATGGTGTATATATTATGTGGAGAAGGGGATTTTCAGGAGGGGAGGGGCCTTTGGTGGGTGGGAGATAGGACTGGGGGTCATGCACAGTGAAAGAGAGACACCTACTGGTTATGGGTGGAACTGCTGGCGTGTGTGCACTGCCGTTTGATGGCTGACATGTTATTTTTTTGTGGCTGAAACCTAAGACAGCTTTCTCGCTGCTTCACCTCTGAGTCAGTCCATCACTAAACAGTCTTTTATTTATGAAGGTAGATCTTAAGGAAGCAGACCAGCGTTTAGGTTTTACATCAGCTTCCAAGGCACTGTGATGAAATGTCTTGATCTAACACAAATGCAAGTCAGTTTTTGAGATGCCAAGAAAATATTTAGTGATTAAATGCCTAAAAGTAGATAAATGTACTTTTAATAAATGAACTGCTCCATCGGATCATTTTTTAGCATGGGATTGTGGGGTATTATAGGCAGCGAAGCGAAAGAAGTGCTTCTTTTAGAATCCGACTAGAAGACATCTTGGCAAAAACAAACATTGAATTTAGGTTTGCCTTGTTGCCGTCTTACTCCTGTATACCGGCCTAGAACGCAGCATTATCAGCTTTAAGTTTTGATGGTGATTTTTGGGCAAAACATACGATACAACAGTTATTATGTCTGTTTCAGACATTGTAAAAATATGAATCTTACCCAAGATGATGTTCTTTCTAATACACATCTCTCAGAATACAGCAGTTAAGTCGTAAAGCAGTGTGTAGCAAGCAAGATGCTGTAAGCTCCTGAACATTTCTTTCTCACCCCGTCTCATTGTCGCTTTTTGCTCTGACTCTGCATTCTCATTCTTCACCTCAGCGTGCATTGGCCGCTCTCCGCAATACATTACGGAGGTGAACGTACGCGGTGTGTAGAATGTAATAAGTGCGTATTTATTTTCTTCAGACTGAGTTACTCTCCCGGCTTGAAGGAGAAGAAGAGAACGACCATCTCTTTCGGCATCGGAGCTTTGAGAAATGAGTCTGATCGTGTGTCAGATCTCAGGCTGTGAATCATACGATGGAGGCTATTTTTCAAGTGCGTTCAATACACGGCTGCGGTTTTGATGCTTTTTCGGATGGCGTATGTATTTGGCATCCAAATTGAAAGGTTTTTGTGGGACCCTTACCACAGCATGAATATAGAAAGTGGTAATGATTGAATCAGCCAAAATGTATGTGTGAAGATCGGTTGTATGTATGAAATGAGATTTTGTATCAGATCTCAGGCTGTGAATCGGGTTTGCGAGGGTTTTTTGGCCTTTTTAGTTGTGCGTTGTGGTCTATGACACTTTTTGGAGTGTGCAAACTGTACCATGCGGCGAAATGAGACTGCACACATAAGAAAAGTTTCGTTTGAGATTTGTGAAGGTCATGATACGACGGGCTCCGAACCCATTATCCTCTCCCTCGGCCCTCTGATAGGCCTCATCCAAACACTAGAATAATAAAGCAAGTACTTTCTTCTGCCTGTTTTTCACAATCTCAGAAGAAAATTGGCACGTAAAGAGCCTTTGGTCCTGCGTGTCTGTTTTTGTCATTGATTTTGAGAGCGCCGGGTTTGTTTTAAGATTCCCGTCTTCAGTGGATTGACTTAATGCACCGGCAGAACTCAGGAATGTGAAGGAGGACACAAGCCTGCATCTTCGTCTTTCATGAGGAGGCCACTGCGGACGTGTCGCGCTTCCCGAGGAGCCTGCTCTCCTCTGTGTGTTTGAGTGAGGGGGAATGAGGACGAAAGCCTCTTTGAGGTACGCACACAAACATTCAGAGAGAAAAGCCTTTTAATGGGCCGCAACACCAGTTGTCAAGGGTATATGTGGCTTTAGTACTAGTGAAAGTGACACCAAGCTGTTGATCGACTCTTCTGCTCTGAATAACCAAATTGGGAGCTCGGTTGATTTCTGGAGACTTTGTGAGATCAATACTGATGTGTGCCACCTGGAGGCCCGAATGCCATGGATACAAACACAAAGAATGAGATTTTAATACATAGCTTAGCCTTGGACCGGAATGCCGGTTGACTGAACACAAACCTTGTTCGATGTCCTAGTTTGTGTCATTGTATCGTTTTTGGGATTACAGCTTTAGAGGTCCAGTATGTCATTTTTTTGAGGATCTATTGACAGAAATACAATATAATAAACATAACTATGTCTTCAGAGGTGTATAAAGACCTCACATGATGCAGCGTTATGTATTTATTACCTTAGAATGAGCTATTTCTGTCTATAAGGTCCCCTTACATGGAATTCGCCATGATGTTTCTACAGTAGCCCTAAACGGACAAACTACTCTACAGGGTTTGCCGTTTTCTTTTTTGTTAGCAATTGTTAGCATTAGCAATGGGTGGGACCCCAGGGATCACAAATAGCTACTATACTGAAAAAGTGTATAGACCACATTGCAAGATGTTAACATTGGTCCAGAAACACTTCCGGTTTTGTTGATCTTTATTTTGTTTTATTTCGTTATCTAACATAGATAATAAAATCTTAAAGACATTTGTTTAACATTTTGATTCGGATATAATGATCTGTTGGTTGTATTTTGTTCTTTTGGACCAGCGTTGTTTAACCAAGTGGTCTATAGTTTGAATTCATTGTCTCTTTGGATAAAAGTTTTATTTTAGGATACAGGGAAAATGTTGAATGGCTGTGTGGTTTACTGTTATGCCAGTGTGGGCACAGTGCCCATGAGGAGGCAGTGTGTGGCCTGTGTTGTGCCTGCCTCACACACACACATACAGATGTGAGCATGTTCAGTCAGACATGTCTGTGTCATAGTCGTATGATCCAGCATGAGAATGAATACAGTGTTGTGTTATTTGCGTATATTATTTTTTATTCCTAGTATTATTTTGGTTACTGTCTTCTCCGAAATCGAAAAATGTGTTCTTTGCACAGCGCACAGGAATATATATTCCTCTCTGCCCTCCACACCCCCTCTTTCTCATTTTTCGTCTGCGCTCTACTCTTTGTATCCTTAAAATATTCCACACAACTCGCTGCAGTTCCGCATGACAGACACCCCTAATATAATCTGTGTGTCTGAATTCTAATTTATACCGTCAGGATAAAATAAATAGTCTGCAGTTAATTATAAGGAGCCTGTGCCTGCCTTTGCCCGGGTGATTTATGAAGTGCATGCGAGCGTTCTCCAACGCATTTTTCTTAATTTATTTTTAATCTGTCTTTCTATTAATTCCGCGGCGAATGTCTTAATGATGTGAGAGGTGTGTATTAATGAGAGCAGGTGGATGGAAGGAGCTAAGGTGGGAGGGTATACCTGGGGGAGGGAGGACTGGACCTAACAAGACCATTCTTAGACCCTCCTCACCTTCTTGTAACCCCCAAAAGCTCTCTCTCTTTCTCTTCTTCTTGCTTTGTTCTCCTCCAGCTCCCGCTCATGTGTTTTTGGCTGTGGGATGGGATCCTTACAATGATGCAGTAACATACCTTGGGGACTTTTATTAGTATTTTGATGTTGCAGGTTTTTTGTTCCCAATATTTAACCAGTGAAAAGTATTAAAAAGAGTCTGTCAACTTTATGACATCTACTCCATAGTGAGTGCATGTATTACTGTCTTTTGGATGTACTCTGAGATTATTAAGGTTTTTAATATTTATTCATTAAATGAATGCTAAATCGACTTTATCTCTTGTATCTTCAGCTAAATCCAGACCTCATTCAGTCAAACATGATCCCCAAACCCCTTCCTCACATCCTCTCCCATTTCTCTCGTTGTCTGAGTGCCTTTCATTTCCTCCTCAGAAACAGATCCTCCGTGGGGCAGCTAAGCATCAGCGGCTGCAATGCAGCTCCTGCAGGAACAGAGGGATAATTTAATTTATCTTCCTTTTCGTCTCTGTAGTCTGCTCATTTTATTCACACACAGATCATTACACACACCGAGACCCCATTTTCTTTTCCTTCTGCGGACAGACACACACATACACGTAGGCGGGGCTTTAACTAGGCTGGCAGGCCCAGACCCCGGTACTGCTGACGATCGATACGCATGCTCGGATAGGAGATCCACATCGCCTTAATGGGTCCTTCAGGTCCTACCATAATACACCTCTACAGACCTGAGTACCACGGGCGTCATAAATTTCTCTCTCTCTCTCTCTCTCTCTCTCTCTCTCTCTCTCTCTCTCTCTCTCTCTCTCTCTCTCTGTGCAGTTAAAGGGTGCAGATGAGACAGGTGTACCAGACCTGCTTATGTTGAATTTTGAATGTCAACAAGACTTCACCAGAATATTGTTATCGAACCAACAGATGATGTTCATTCGGGAACGCGTGCTACTTGGCACGACACAGACGTTCATGCCCATCTACGCTAATACTTTCATGTTTGTAAGATGAACAGCATGTATAGCTACAGCGGTTCTCTAAGTCCCAGTATGAATCATCGCGAGTGATTTTTACCTCATGATGCTCGCGCGCCCGTGATTTGATGCATGAACACCTTAAGTCGAAATGAAGAGCGCTGTGCCCGAGCGTGCGGGATTGGATTAAGAGTTACACTAGCAGTAAAAGGAGACGGCCGCACAGCATCTGTTCTCCCTTGTTCCTCGCGGCCCTCAGGCAACATACGTGGGTCACGCGCCTACGTGCGTGCGCCCGTATTAGCCAAACAGATAGCTACCAACTTTAATTGCCTCTGCATCCACTTACTCACCCCTAACGCCCTTCAACCTCGTCCCCCCTTTCTGCTTTCCTCGCCCGCGCAAATGAAAGAGCGAGAGGCAGGAAACGGAGGGAGAGAGGAGGCAAGCATAATTACTTATTTTAGTGGACCGCTGTAGAATGCCTCTCGCCAAATGACTCTAATTCCAAATGCTTAGCACGGGCCGAATAGACGCGAATCCACGTGACAGCAAATTGCTTTCCCATTTGCAGACTTAATGGCTTTTCATACTTTGCACTTCCAATAAGCGGTAAACTCGGAAATTAATATTGCACGCTGTGTTATGATGCAAATGGGAGGGAGATAACCGAGTCGCACCTTCATGCAGAAAGCTCTGATTAGATCCGTAATTGCTTCACTCTTGATTTTTTCCCTCCCGTTCTTGCCCTCCGCTTTCTCGTTTGTTTGCGACTTTGTAACGTAAATTCATTGAGCTATTTTGAGACGTGCCATTTCACTTACGCATCAACATCGACTGCACTTTTGATTTGTGTCACGCTGTGGTTTTTGTTTTCGAATCAATGCTAATCAGCCGTAATTTGCCGCCAGCGCGGAGTGTCTCGTCCTGGGGGTTTAGTGTCTTCGCCGTCACCTTTAGTGTCCCTGTCACACGTCCTAGTCGGAACAGGTTTCTAAAATGAAACGGAATAATAACAGGAGGGTCGCACGCGCGTTTTAATGTGTCGTATTGAAATCATGCATAAATGAACATTTCGCATTGAACAGACGATTACGTTCGGCGGTTTGAAGATGTTTGCAAAACACTCAGAGGTGATGTGTTAATGGCGGGGTTGATGAAAGCCGAGGCGACACATTCAGATGCGCTCGGTTAGACGAAGTTTGCTGTAGATGAAATTAAAGCTTAATTGAATAAAATAAGCGCCGGAATGGAGCGTGTAAATGCGTAGATTCAGTAGATAATATAAATAGGAATATTTTTCTGTCCAGCCATCACAGTGCAGATGATACACACATTAGTATTATTGCAGAATCAAATCTAGTTATTTTGTATCTATAGCACATAATGTGACCGTATTCTCCATAGAAATAATGATGCGTATCGCTATAGTAATTATAATTTTGCTCTGCTCTCTCTTCTGAGTCGCTAGGAAATGTCATAAGCCGCATTCCTCGCATTATTCTCCTGCTTTGGGTGGAAAGTGCATGTTCTGCCACCCTGGATGTACACAGCCACCTGACCTTTGGACAAGAATAGCAAACGAATTCGCCGTGATTGGCTGGCGATTGTAAGGAGTGATTGAGGTTAAGTGTCCTTTGGTCCGCGGTGGGCGCTGTATGTAGTAAGACGGGGGGCTTTACCTGACCACTGCGCATGCAATCGGATCCCCTCGCGCGGTTTCCATGGCAACGGTCTCTTTCTTGTGCTCCTTGTTCCCATTTCACTTGTCACTTCCGTAATTGCCTCAGAATTTCCCTGCCTCTGAGAGTATCAGGGGGAGAGATGACGATGACAACAGCGATAAGACAATATTTATGAACTGTGCATTCGTGGACAGCGAATGAGGAGGTGCGATGCACCTGCTAAGAAATCCGGGTAAAATCACGTTCGCCTTTAAAGTGGTTTTACATGGTGGACCAAGCTGGTGTAGATGATGAACCGGCTAGTGAAGGCTGCATATATGTAAAATGTTACTCTAAGGAAAAATTTGAATGTGGGTCATCTAGGTACCATATGTCTATAATCTGAACTATAAACTGGTGGTCTTGAGGACGACATGAAACCTGTTTTTTAAAAAAACATTGTGTTATTGTACATGTGTTTCTTTTGTTTTTATTTTACGTAATGAGATGTCTTATTTTTCTGTTTCAGCAAACCCCCTTATTTTCTCACTATGGCCATTAGCACCAGCTCTCAGAGTCTGAGGTGTATTTTTCCCTCGAAGCTGTTCTTCAGTCAGGAGCGGTGCT
This sequence comes from Triplophysa dalaica, assembly GCF_015846415.1. Taxonomy (NCBI): domain Eukaryota; kingdom Metazoa; phylum Chordata; class Actinopteri; order Cypriniformes; family Nemacheilidae; genus Triplophysa; species Triplophysa dalaica. The sequence goes on from NC_079542.1 coordinate 6,180,968, forward strand.
CTCAGAGGATTGATAGCGCAGACTAATGTTTCTATCCATCATTATGTGCAGAATATCACCTGCGAAAGAATAAAGAGCCTTACGCTTTCTGATAACAGAGAGATTCGGCTTGAGCTACTTGTCTTTCTCCTACGCTTTTAAAGAGAATTCTCCTACAAAAACAAATGCGCTCGCCTGTGGAATATTTCGAAAATGAGAGTGTGAGTGTAAAGCGTGTGTCACGCGTTCTCCCCCTTTCTTCCTAAAACAAGACCGCCGCGGCCACATGGAATTTATATCTTGTGCTTTTCGGGGGATGTCAGAGGAATTAATTGATTTGCCCGGGTTTGTCAGGGAAGAGCAAGTGCTTGGCTCCAGCACGTGTTATTAAAGCTAATACCTCAGAGTTTTACCTCCTTGAATCATATTCTGACGTGTCTTTATGATGTATGGATTTATTATTCAAAGTGTTGTGCGGGGCTGGAAGGCCCACTCATCCTGGTCCCCGGAGACCACCTGTGTTTTCAAAGACCACTTAGAGAATGGCCTGGGGCAGCTGCATGCCAGAGTGCTTCTGGTCACGAGCAACAGTCCAGACCTGAGGAAACACAGACTGTCCTGCCCACAGACATCTGCAAACAGACCTCACAGCTGGACTGTTTGGATGAAATCACCGTCTCGAATGTGCTTCTGTATTTCAAAAGTGTATGATAGACCATACAAAGCTGTCCTACGTTCACATAACATTAACTTTTACAGTATCATCTTGCCAAAAGTGACTATAAAACGCACAAGGTGTTTCAACAGATGCTCGCCAAAGGGATGTGCAATAAAGTGCATGAATCTGGCATTTACTAGGAAACATAGCTTCAAGGGAATGTTTACCCTAAGAGGAAAAATTATGTCATCATTTATTTACCTATTATATTATATTTTGAGAAATGTCCCATGTTTTGTGTCCAAACAATGGAAGTCAATGGGACCCCGATGTTGTAATGTTACCAACATTCTTCAAAATATTATCTGAATGAAAGTCATGCATGTTTGGTATGACATGATGGTGAGTAAATGATGAAAAAAAATCACGTTTGGGGGATCTATCACAGGTTGAGGTGTCTTTGAAATAAATGTTTGCCAGGGCGTTGCTTTGTGGTTGCTAAGGCGTTTTAAGGGGTTGTTAGCACAACGCTTTGGTGTTTTGGGTGGTTGCCTGGGCATTTCATTGCAAGTCTACTTTGATATTAAATCAAATATTCAGATTTAGGTTTTTATGTAAAAGTTTAGTAAGTGTAGTTTTACTACAAAGTTTATAATTATAATAACCATATTTTTTGTCTTATTTTTATTCAAAGCATGGTTCATTTCCGTAAAGGGTTATCCAAGTGCATAACTCGATGTTTCGTTCCAGAGTGTCCTCCTTAGAAAAGTAAAAGTTTTTTAATCTCGCCTAGTTTGTGAACTCAAGACTTTTTAACACCTCGCACCAATCAAGGAATCTGGGTCAAAGAATGTCCTCTCTCTCTGTGATAGGGTGTGAGGTATGGTATCATTAAGGTAATGTTCTTCAGAGGGCGTTTAGCTGAACTGTGATGTCCCGCTGCTCTTTCATGAGCTCCGGTCACAATCCAATCTGGAATGACCTTTACCGCAGAATATATCAACAGTGAATATTCAAACACATTCACACGCCCTGAACCCAATGACGCTTTGCAAATTCACAAAAGATCTTTTGGTTTACCAGGACTTTGTTCATTAAGAAAATGTGTGGCCAGTACTGGACCTTAGTGAGAGCAGTCAAGCATTACCCATTCAGTCTATGTATCCAGACATACATCAGTGTTCACATTACGCACATTCTTTTTGAAGATTTGGGCAGATCGTAGCACATGCCTTTAGTAAAAGACACGGTCTTCATCCATTAAACTAGCCCAAACATGGTCAAAACTGTGAGTTCACACACAAATCCTGCTGTCACGGTCAATAGCACAGTTCATATTTTTGTATCCACTTTATTGATTAATGTTTTCATTTGGAGGTAGACGGTACTCTTATTGCTTTGGCTTTTGTGATGTGTTTTTGTTTTGTCTGAGGAGTGAAGAGCACGCTCGTATATCATGCACTTCTGCACAGTTTGGTTTCGCTGGCCTGTGGTGTTCATAAGTAATTAAACCAGAGTCACAGAGGAGGCCAAGTTCAACCTCTTCATTCAACATTCATTCTCGCCACCGCAAATTCAGCGAGCGGAGGCGGATCCGCCATCCAGCACATAAAGAAAATCTTAAGTGTTGTGTAAATTACTTGAATGTATGTGGCCGATGCTTTTATTCAAAGCTATCGCATTGCATTCAAGGTATATATTTTCTCAGTATGTGTTCCCTGGGAATTAAACCCACAGTTTTTGTGCTGCTAGCGCAATGGGTTATAGTATAGATTAGTTTAGTTTTTTATAGCATTATTGTAGTTTTAGTTATCATTTATTTTAACATTGCATGACATTTGAATGACATGAGGGTGATGTGGACCGAATTATTGTATTTTGGGGTGAACTGTCCCTTTAAGCACTAATTTGACCACATGATATCAATCATCTGACCAAGTGGTTCCTAGCATGTCCCTCTTTTATTTTAGTCCCTGAAAGATATTTGTCCTGAATACTTTGCGCGACATCACTGCTCAGTGCGTTTAGCACCTGTCGTTCTCCTTGTGCTTACAGGTAAAGTGCAGTCAGCTTTGCCACGGTGGCCGTGTCTCTATACCCCCCTGCCCCCTCTCATGGACCCTGGCAGATCTTTCCCAATAGATCTTTATTTACAGCATAGAAGTCGGAAACGGCTGGTCAATCCATTTAGCCTAAGGCCACTGATTTGTTCGTATTTACTGCAACACCCAAAGAAAAGCCAGGGTATTTTTCCCTCTCTCTCCTATTGATTCGACTCTTAGAAAATCTGCTACGCTGTCTAAACACTATTGATCCTCCTCTCTCCATGCCGAGCTCCTGCGCCAGTGTATAAAGGGACTGGATGAATTGAAATTTAATTTCCGACAACTTGTTCCTTTTATTTTACCCTTTTTTTGCCAGAGAAGCAAGAGGCGGTTGACTTGGAGCATCACTCGGTGTGACCGCAACTCTGCGTGATGTTGGCATGGTTTGACGTGACTTTGGCTGTGTGCGGATCTTATTAAGAGACATTGGACTCCAGAAGATCTGTCAGTTTCACTCAGATAAACGGACTATATATCTATATAACAGAAAAGCCACACGAAGAACGTAACCACATTCAGTATTAAGGGGCAAATATGTGGTTAAAAATATGCTTAAACCAGACTTTGTTGGACAAACTGGACTTTATAAACCAGTTTGCTGGTCCATTGATTCTTTGCACAGCAACTGCCAAAAATAACATTTGGTGCACAGCTTGTGGTTTGATTTTATTGGACATTTTTGTGACCCATTATGTTTGTGTATCAGCTACAGGATCAGAGTTCCGAGTGCCGTAGCCTCCAGAGAGCACGAGAGGAGCTGATGAAGAAGGGAAGAGAGTGGCAGATCGAAAAATCCACTCTGCATGAACAACTGAACCGTGTCAAAGAGGAGCTCCACAGCGCCTCCCTCAGGGTACTGTCGCCAAATGCACCTCCGCATCCCTGCCCCACTCTTCTCATTTACCAGTGAGATATAATGCTGCTCAAAAGGGGAGGCTGTGTTTAATGATCATAAATATTCATATAACAAGCACGAGCCAAGCCCACGCTCCAATTTCAGCTCATGATGTAAATGCATATTTTAATATATTATCATTACCACCATCATGACTCTTATTACGATAAACGCAATTACCAGATTTATGGCGTAATTATTATTTTCTTCCCCTGGAGCCATTTTATTCGAGAAACCAGTCTCCCCAACACCCCCCTCGTAAACAGTCTGCTTCCCGGGACCCCCCCACACACCCGTCCCAAAACATAAAGCCGTTGATAATGACAAACACACAAACGGGCCATGTCAGCGTCGTCCGTGCCTGTACGACACACCATCTGAATTGCATATACGCCCTGCCGCTGTCATAAGCCGCATTAAGACAAATGGTCACGCAGTTTGACATAAATTGGAAAATGACATTTGGAAACCGCCGCTGCAGTGGAAATTAGAGATATTAAAATTATAAATCAATGTCGGGGTAGAAAGGAGGGGGGGTGGGGTAAAGGTCCTATTATGACTAGGCCCCAGTCGGGCTCATCTAAACGCATCAGGCTGACTGTTCATCCACTGTCCGCTTTTAAAGAGACAGAGACAGCGATAAATGGTGCGGAAGGTGTGGCAACAAGAGGATATTGTGTCTCTTCTGTGCAGTCGAGTCAGCTTATTTAGCAGCAAAGTGTGCTAATGGATCATCTCAAAGGTGTGATATGCATTATGCAAAGGCATCCATTTGACACTTTTAATGAAGTCTTTTCTCCCTGTGCATCTCACCTTCAGTTGACTGTGTGTGTGTCTGTGTGTGTAGGAAGAGGAACATCGGCTAAAAGTGGTGCAGATTGATGAACTCCAAAGAGAGGTTGACATGACACTCGCACTGCTTGAAAAGGAGAGAGAGGTCAGCTGATTCTTTACTGCACACGTGTGCTTATCTCACATATGCGGTAGAGAGAAGTCTCTGGGAGAAGGGGAAGCACTAGACACAATCTTTCCCTGCATTCCGTTCAGCATGCTAGTTGTCCTAATAGTATTCAAAAGTAGAATTATTACTATGTCCCAAATGTTAGTACTGTTTGTTGAAATGCCATTCCCGGATGGTCTACTACTTCCGGTAGAAATTCGAAGTGCAGAATGATGCACACTCTAATGACTGATATTACTCACAACAGAGTTTAGCGACGCTCCACTTTTATAAATTATATTATATAACTGATGCATCACTAAATTTTTTTTTTTTTAGTATACAGTAAACATTACATACGAAATAATGAATGAATAAACACCTTAATGGAAAGAGCAGCTGTGTTTTGATGTGTGCGACAGTTATTGGACACAATGTTGTCTAGGCAACAACGTCCATTTCTGCTTCCTGTTAGTATGTCCCAGTGTGTGCAATCTCTATTTCAACACAAAATAGTAGCTACTATTAGGGCAAAGTATAAGTAAGCGAATTGGAATGCAGGGCAAGTCTCCACGTGGTTTACAAAGCATTTTATTTTATTTCAAAATCGCCGTTAAAACACAGCAAACTTGAAGCATGACTGCTGGCGAGTCACCCCGAAACTCATTACTAAGGCAAGCAGAAATGTTTTAATATGCCAATGTTCATTTATCTGCTGACGTGAGCTGCTCCATGAAATGCAATATAATGCCAAAAGAAGCCAGCGCTGTTCCGACTAGAGAAGTGATGAAGTGAGTAGTACTGTACATTAAAAGATTAAATGACATGCTAAAGATCGAACCAAGTATGTGAATTGCATGACTGAAGAAATGTAATACAGTTTAAGTAATGTCTTTTTGAAAGATATTTCATTACTGTCTCGAGCAAAGACAGTGCAGCTCCAAAGATACGTGAGCCAATGGCGTTTGAGTGCGAGCTCTGTCAGAGCGTTTCGTTGGTTGGATTTACAGAACGAATACGCCCTTCACTGAACAAACGAATCAAAATGAGACTGAATGAACCGGTGTCGTTCATGGTCCAAAGTTCTCTGTGTTGCAACACTTTATATCCAGTAGTTACTGAACCTTTCTGAAAAAATAAAGGGAATGAGTAAATTATGTCAAAACAGTTCAATCTTTGTATTGATCATTTAATTACACACAAAAAAATATATATATATTTTAAGATAAAGTTCTTAGCCCTTATCCATTCTCAAACCATATTCATACTTTTGATAAAAATCAACTTTACTTTAAGTGATAGTTCACCTACAAATAAAAATTCTGTTCATCGTTTTCCGTTTTGGGTGAACTATGAAATTAAAACCCCATGAACTAACACGAACAACATTAAAAAAGATCAATAAATGTTGAAAAGCTATATTGCTCATTGTAAGTTAAGGTTAGTAAATGCATTTGACTACATTTAACTACGAACTACTCAATGTTCATTTTGTTATCATTAGTTGTTTGTTTATGGTTCAAAAAGTTCCTCTTAAGTGTATGATTTTTATCAGAATGGATGTGCGCTTCTTTGGCAGGGGGTTCGAAATGCAATTATTGTACATTATTTGTGTCTCAACATCCACGAGCGACACTCATATTTTCTCTGACAAAAGACGACGCATACAAGGTATTGATGTTTTCAGGCCTAAAGAAAACTCTCCGGCAGCTTTAGCAGACTATAATTGCATTTACTTTAGTACACACAGTGAGTTTACTTTTCTTATCGCCGTGCTTACTCATCCATCCTTCAATACCCCTCCATCACTCTCCTCATGTCTTTCTTTCTATCTTTCTGCAGGACTGTATAAAGGTAGAAGAGCGTGATCGACAACGAGAAGAGCAACAGAAGGACAAGGTCTCTGCCGCTTTCTGCAAACCACTGCCTATTAGCTTCCAAGCAATGTCTTCCTAACAACTGTTAAGTGGCAGTCATAACCTTGCCGTCATTTAAATGAGAGCTGGAACAGCACGTGTTAGACACTTAACACGAGACCCCACGTGCACACCTACACAAAAGCCGGTGATGGCTCTGATCAAAACAACGTTGAATATTATGACGGGCCCTATAATAAAATGTAACATAAAATGTTGCAGGGGCTAAATCTCAAGATCAGGAGGCCTGGCTAGCGGCACTCAACGCACACCAGGACACTAAATTAAAACGCTGCTTTGAAGCCGTTTAGAGTGAAGCAAGACATTGATGTTGTGTCTTAAGTCAGTCACTATTTTACTATTTCCTCTGCAGGAATGCGACAAAAATTAAAGATCAAGTTGGGATGCTGAGCTCTGAGATGGATGTTTGTACAGGATGCGTGTGAGAGTGCTTGTTTGTGAGAGAGAAGAACAAATACCTTCTCAGGGTTGGTTCCCCCTTTGTCGAATGATCTGCCTGATGCTACAAGTTCAGCAGATTCTAGCAATCTTTAAGAATCGGCTGAAAACACATCTCTTCCGTCAACACCTGACCGATCAGTTCTGACTTTCTATCAAAAAAAAGTGCTTTGTATACTGTGGTGGGCTATATGAGACCAGTCTATTGCACTCACGCTTTTAGTTGTCCTTATGTTGTTCCAATTGCTTCCATTGTTTGCCTCATTTGTAAGTTGCTTTGGATAAAAGCGTCTGCTAAATGTAAATGTAATATTGAAGGGTAATTTGAGGGCGAGCGCTGAGCCGGGTGTTTTTACAATGTGGCCTCAGTGCGTGTTGGGACCTCAGTTAAGCCCTTGCTTCAAAGTGCGGCCAACCGCCACTTACCACTGCGCTTTCCTCGACTCCTCGGACAAGATTACTTTCCAAATAGAGTGCGGACAGCTTGATTAATAGAGGGGTCCGCCGAGGTGCCCGCCGCAGTATATTTTCACGCAAACTTGGGCCCGTTTCATTCGCGTGGACTTTAATGTGCTGATCCCTGCGCCACTGGAGTCTGTCAGTTCATAAAATACACGAGGGCACTTTCAGGCGATGCCTGTGAAAATTCATTGAAGACTCTGTAGATGTTGTGTTTGAAAGCTGATGGACGAGATCACAAAATGCCAGTTGGAATGAAACATGCTAGACATATATTTGCTTTAGCACGTGTGACATACAACAGTAATGGAATTTATTAAAAGATTTATGTAAATACATCTCTCCCACTCCCTGTTCTCCTGGATGTCCTTTACTGTTCTATGTCAATAAAGGCAAAACGCAAAAAATATATATATATTATTTCACTATTGGTTTCCAGTATATCTTGTATCTATCCTGAGGTATCAAGTCAAACTTAGTAAAGTTCTGTGTAAAATTTTGCAACTAAAAACGTGAACGTAGGAAATAAAACAATCCGAACCGTCAATCTTTCAATACTCCACACTACACGTAGGATTTATATACAATATAATATACAGTATATATATTCAGCTTTCCTGTGGCTCAGTGGTTAGAACATGGCGCTAGCTACGCCAAGGTCATGGGTTCGATCCCAGGGAATTGCACAGTCAGAAAAAATGTATAATACAATGCAATGTAAGTCGCTTCCAAAGCGTCTGCCAAATGCATAAATGTAATGTAAATCTAAATACTCTCCTGTTCCCCTGTGGTGGAATGAACTGCCAGCCTCCACACGAACTGCAGCATCCTTCACAACTTTCAAAAAATGGCTCAGAACATACCTGTTCCGCATTTATTTGACTGACCAATAACTGTCTGACTGTCAGTCTATACAAAATAGTTGTTGATGTTCATTCTCTCCTCTGCTTACTCCAGCTTTAATCATCCTAGTAGCATTGCCTTGTACACTAACGGTACTGTATAGAGTGTTGACAAAATGTTTATATGCTCTCCTACTTGTAAGTCGCTTTGGATAAAAGCGTCTGGCAAATGAGTAAATGTGAATATTATATTAATAATATTTTATACCATTTTTTTATGCAGTACTATTATCCAGAATGTATAGTTATGGAATGTTATTTGGCAAAATGTGAGTGGTCTTGTATAACTTAAAAAATGATCTAAAAATTAACTAAAATTGATGTGCAAATCCATCCCATTGCATGTGTGTGCAGGTCCAGCATCAGGAGGAGCTGATTACAGAACTGCAAAGAGAGCTGGAGAAGATCAGATCGGGGCAGAAGGAGTCAGAGCTGAGAGAATGGAAGGTGAGATGGCAATGTGTGTCAGAGAACCTCAAGAACACACAGAATCAGCTCCAGCAGGCTCAGGACAGCAGAGATCAGGCCCTGACCAGCCTTAAACTACAGCAGGAGGATGTGGACAAACTTCATATCATGGTGAGTACGGACGGCACAGACAAGCAAGTGGAGAATTCAGTCAAAATGTGAACGATACGCTGCAAAAGATTCAAGTTAATATTACAAATGAATTCAAGTACAATTTACTAAACAGCATTAAGTAAATTCTACTTATTAAATACATTTAGTTTTTGTTAAAATATCAGGTAAATGTTACAAATGTATTCAAGTACAACTTTCTAAAAAGCATTAAGTAAATTCTACTTATTAAATACATGTAGTTTTTGTTTAAAAATCAAGTAATTGTTACAAATGAATTAAAGTACAACTTACTTAACAGCATTAAGTTAACTCTGCTTATAAAATAAATTTAGTTTTTGTTAAAATATCAAGTAAATGTTACAAATGTATTCAAATACAACTTACTTAACAGCATTACGTAAATTCTACTTATTAAATGCATTTAGTATTTGTTAAAATATCAAGTAAATGTTACAAATGTATTCAAGAACAACTTACTTAACAGCATACATTTAGTTTTTGTTGAAAAAATCAAGTAAATGTTACAAATGTATTCAAGTACAACTTACTTAACAGCATACATTTAGTTTTTGTTGAAAAAATCAAGTAAATGTTACAAATGTATTCAAGTACAACTTACTAAAAAGCATTAAATAAATTCTTCTTATTAAATACATTTAGTTTTTGTTAAAATATCAAGTAAATGTTACTTTAAGTAAACCAAAAAAAGAACACTGAACAAAAACATGCGTCTAACTTCAGATATTATTACTTTCATATTGAAGTTTTACAAGACATATTGTCAAGTAAGAAGAGACTGGTGGTCTCTGTACTGGCATTAGCACAGTTACTGCTCAATAAGTGAAATGACACACTTCTTGACTAATATCGTGCCTCCCTCAGCCTAGGCACAAGCACAGCTCTTCTGAACAACGGTAACAACTTAAAAACCCACACTTAAACATAATACCAAAACTCTCCTAAATCTCAAATCTAAGTCAACAAAAACCCTGAACAAGTCTTTCTTTTTACTGAAAAACTACTGGAGTACACCCCGACCCCTGCTGCTGCTTTTCTCTATGATTACTGTACATGATGTGATCAGATGGTCTTTCTCTGCTTTATATCAAGCATGCGCTACTAACAGACTCATGTTTTATTATAAGTTGCATCATTGTGTTTGAAATAATGGGGGAATGGTACATTAGATGATAATTATATGTAATCCACAATCATTTCTGTGAACTGAAATAATAACAGACAAAGTGCTTCGAGTCCACATTATCCAATTTGCGGTTTAGCGGGGAATTGGCCAAGGCTTCCTAAAAATTGAACCATTTCCTTAAATCGTCAAATCAGCCCGTATCCTGAATGCTACAGTGACAGAAATGATTGAGCATCATATTCCTGTATTGTCCTCATATAAAAAATTAAGATGGTTTTTGTTTTCTCCTTCTCTGTATTGGACCCAGGTGGTTTAATTTACTTTTATTCTGTTTCTGCTAGCTGGCTCAGCGTGAGATCAAACTTGAAGGTCCGATCAAGGAAGCTGAAGCACGTGACCGGGAGTCAGCAGGCTATCGCAAACAGCTCTTCAGCACCCAAGACGCACTGCAGCAGGTGACCAATGAGCTTCAGGCCTGTAAGAAAGAGGGTGAACCAACACTCATTGGGCCTCATTTATGAAACGAGCGTACGACCGAAAACTGGGCGTATGGTCATTTCCATGTAAAACTTTGCATTTATCAATATGGTTTTGAGCTGTTGCTACAAACAAATCTCACAACAGCTCTCAGTTCGTTAACGCAAGTTTTGAGATAGGGTGAAGGTCTGTGTACGCTTTACCATTTTGATAACTGAAAAGGAATAATGACAAATAGAAAGATTCAGGTTTTTTTTCATTAAGTATAACAAATGTAAAAATAGATTCCCATGCGATTTCTTGTTTTCATTACATTAATAAATTATTTTCCTTTCTAGCCTAATTATATGATCATTTAATTGTTTGAAATTACAAGGTTAACCAGTGCTTTGGTGTAAATAAAACGTTGATGAGCTGTTAGGCTACTTATAAGATAATTTACCCCCAATTAAAATGCACAATTTTAAGTAAACCATTTAAAAACCTACAATAATCAATTACAATGGGTAAGTTTACCTATTTGCAAGATTATAGCTCTTTGTTTGACAAATATGCATTTTAATGAAAACAGAAAACATGCATGCATTAATGGTTTTTATTTGAGCGATCTGCGATGTTCGATGAGCTGGAAGACGCACACTGGGTCACAGCTCAAGGTTGCCTGGCTTCGTGTGGCAGGTGTCAGGTCGGTTTGTGGGGGCTGAAGAACGCTGGTCCTGCCTCTGACAGATCTGAAAAGAAAAAAATAAATGAAGCAAACATAAAACTGTGTGTGCTTGATTTAAGCAGCCTGAATTGCAAGGTTAGCAGCATTAGATTTATCTTCTTAGAAACATGCATCTGTCTCCTCCACCATAGACCATTTTCTCTTCACCTAAATGAAGGGAACTGTATAAAAGCATTTACATATAAATATTATTCTGTAATTGCGCCATAAAAATAATCTGTAATTGTATATCTACATTCATTTTTACTATAACACATTAATGTAATGTAAACAAAGTTTTTCAAGACTAAAGTCAGATTAATTGTGTTTATATTTAAATGCATTATACAACCAAAGTAATTTAAAGCAACATCAATACTTTCAGTGTAAAAATAATAGTGAAACACTAATAATAAACAAAATATTTGCGGTCATATTTACAGAACATAAATATCCAATAAAAAATACAAACCTCAGCTGGTGTTCGGATTACTACACCAATGTTGTTGACCACAGTGATCTCTTTCCAAACAGATTTTTTTCTTCCTTTGATTCCTGCTTTTCAAGGTTAAACTTTAATTTCCAAATTGGAAAAGTTCCTCTTTATGGCCGGATTACGACATTCCATGTCGCAAAATCTAGGGGCGAGGTGTCTATACCCTGAATTTATAGGGGCGTGTTATGTAAATTACGACCGATTTCACCCGTCACATTTATTAAGGTACGATCGTTCGTACGATGAGATTGCCGGCATACGAATGTTTGATGAATCACACGTGAACCCTGTCGTAAAAATATTTCTGTGCTTGTTTCTACGTAAGATTGATAAATGAATCCGATTGTTTATATTTTTTCACAGACTGCGTCATAGTATTTTACCATATAGACCTTAATACTTGCAGGGTTGTACAAACATTGCAAAATTAGTAGCAAACTACATAGGGAGTAATTCTACTACTTTTCACAACTTTTCTTGAATCTTGAATCTTGATACAAACCATACTGCATGACATACGGCTTCATGTTGTGTTTTGTGGAGCGAATTATTGATTTCATGATGAGAACTTTAAAACGTTTAGTCGATCCTTCACTTTTCAGTACATTGTAATATTTAGGACTAATGAAAAGTGTGATATGCCATTAACCTGCTAAAAAATGTGATACAAAAACACTAAGGCCCTATTTCACAGACGAGGATTATGGCTAGTCCCAGACTAAAATGAATGTTTGACCTGTATTAACTGAATATAACTTGCCCAGAAATATCCTAAAATATGTTTGTGCCATTGTTTTGTCTCAAGATGCAATGTATTCTTATAATAGCGACATAAATATCTTAAGTCAACTAAGGCATTGTCCTGGCTTCAGCTAAGCCATGTGTGTGAAACCGGGCCTATGTTTGAAAAATCTATTTAAATTTAAATATATTGAGGAATTATTCATATAATAAATATTGTTATATATATTATAACATATATTTACCTGTAATATACAATTTTTACATGATCGATCACATTTTCACTTCTGAAAGGAAACAGCCATGTTTACATCAAAACAAAACTGACAATATTTTTGCAAAATATTTTGACATGCACATTTCAATATTTTCGATATATTGTGCAGCCTTAATAGTATTTTTATATTTACGTGTTTCTACTCATAAGTGTTTAGCTAAATCACATGAACTATAGAAAATTGCCATTTACTGCTTTCATGTTGCTGACGCAAACATTTGGTGAAGTTTCCTTTGGTTTTAAAGTTGTTTTACTTAGCTGACAACAGTATTTTCATTACTTTAATCTTTTGCACTGTTACACTTAAATATAATGATTATTCTATCTAGAAGTGTTATAATGGTTCCTGAAGTACATTCTGCCTTTTCAAATGTTCTTTTTGCTTTTATCAGCTGTGCGCCAGTTTTATTGATTGTTTAGTCAATATTCTTCTGCTCCATTGAAATTCACAATTGCAGTACAATGTTTTGTTTAGAAACAGAGAGCAGGTTAAGAGAAGTCACAGAGTTGAAAACTAAAACAGTTTCTGCTACAGCATCACTAGTTCACCTGCTACACTCAGGTACATTCTCCGGCATGATTCACACATTTATAAAAACATCCCCTGACCTACTGATGCAACCTGATCTGCAGTAGCCTATACGCCCACCATCCCAAGACCTCCCACATATCTTTACCTGTGTGTGGGTAGAAGCTGTTGGTCTCCATGCTGCAGGGTGAGCTCTGAGAAACAGATATGAATCTTTGTGAACTCTGACATCTTGGAGAAGCCAGAAAATCTCCATGAGTACCTTAAATGTTGCACCTTATCAACATTAACTTGGTACTTGGTTTTGGTACTGAGATGTAGCTCAGGTGCTTACATAGAAACCTCAGATTTCATCTCAGTCCAATAAAAGCCCCAGTGGGCCGTAAGCAGGCAGGATCAAGGACACGGGCTGTCTTGTCCATCCTCTTTCTCTGTCACACACAGGAGACTAAAAATGGACCTGACACGCTTCCCATCTCCTGTTCGTGCCGTGTGCTCAGGGGCGAACCTTTGTATAACCCGTCAATTAAAGCAGGAGCCTGTGCTTGTTTATTTATTCTGTGTCTTTGGTCACTTACTTGTTTGGCGGAGTCTTCTTGTACGTTTTTAAATGGGACAAAGCTGTCACTTCAGTGTTGACTGAATGTTTTGAGTTCCTCGAGAATTTAAAAAATATATATATTTATTAATTTATTTTGAACTTTGTCATAGCCAGCGAGCAGTGAATAATGCATCGGATGCTTGAATGTGTACTGTTTTTTATCATTAGCATGCAGCCCCAGTTATCTGCCAAACTTAAGAGTGCCTGTGAAATGTTTGTGATGTTATTTATTTATGTTGCCCTCTCAATTATTCATTTGTTTATTTATTCATGGCAGAACTAACTGCAATTGGAAAATTCATTTTTGCTGAAGGGCACGTCCAATAACCCCCCCACCACCACCACCACACCTCGATCTGCCCCCCCTACGCACGCACGTAGAGGGGCACGTCAGGCTTGTTAGTGACTGCTTCATGTGGCATTTCCTAAGACTCAAGGGGAGATGTCATTTTAATCCGAGCGGACAGATGAGTAGACGGGAATAGATAGATAGATTGAGGGATAGAGAGAGTGAGAGAGAGACTCTTCTTGAAAAACTTTAAACTGTGGGGAATAATGGAGTGGTTTATAGAGAGATGTTTTACGAAAGATGGATGTGTTTCCCATAACTAAATAAATTATAATTTTGATTCATTTTTTAACTTTGTCAGGTTTTATGGCAAGAATGAGCATGTTTCGAGACATGATTGAGATCTCTTTTGAAACCTATAACAATTGTAGTTTTCTTAGAAGAAACGTCTGTGCCCCTTTCTAGAGTTAAAATCCGCCTTGAATCCATCTTGGGCAATTATCTGAGCCTGTTCAATATGATTTCCTGTTCCAAACTCTCCTCTCAAATAAAACCAGAAAGCCGATATATTTACAAATGAAAATTGTATTATGTACATATAGACGTGAAATGAACTGTCTTGCTGTTTAGCCATCAGCATCAGTCATCAGCAAGAATCGATATCAGTCGACCATTAATGTACATAAGGAAACAGATTCCGGTCCTGAATGTTCATTGGTCAATAAAACAGTCTAGCCATGTAAAATACATGATGTAGTAACAGCTACGGTGAGAAACACCCGTTACCTGCCCGCGGCGTATTTCACTGCGGGTCACCTGAATGAATCATTTGGTCACAATATCAGACCTCTCTTATGACTGTTGTGGATTGTCTAGCAGGACGTAATGTCTAACGGACAGGGTTAGACATGACGTTTCAAGAGATCCTCAAACAGAGAGAAGAGGCGATAAAGGAGAACAATCACAAAACAGCCCAGCTCAAAAGAGAAAGAGACGAGGTGAACACAGAATATGATTTGATCACACAGAGCTTGATATATTGAGTAATGTGAAAAGATATAGTGTTTGTACGTCTTTAGCTGAGGGGTGTTTATAAGATGACAGCATAAGAGCGAACGTTCATACTATTTCCAATCCGCTGCATCGACAAACCGCACATAGCCGTGCAATTCTTATTAACTGGCTTTAATGAGACCCTCCCTCGCTCACGGCAGAGTTCCTTCATTTATTTTAATCTTGTTTACGCACCTTGATTGTTTCACTATATCGATTTTTTTAATTAGGGAAGATTGATTAAATTGCATTGATTCTGTGTCATTATTAAATTGAAACAGCCCCCCTCACTCCAGCCTCTCCAAAGCACTGTTATTTATAATCACTGGCCGTGGCGTCCGGTTTGGCCTTAGGTGACTGTGTGTGTGTGTTATGAAAACTGTGTTTATCATACTTTATTGCTACGTCTGAAGGGCTACAGTGGCTGGACTTTATGAGTCAGTAGAGCTTTCATTAGAGGGGTGTGTGTGTGTTACCTGTTGGTTATAGTCTTTTTCACACAATCTTCCTTTTATGCCTCCTGTAATTGGCCCCCCGTATTGTCTTTATGTATTATATATGAAACTTTTTTTGTGTCAAAATACTATTAAAAAACTGCATCTTTAGCAGCAGTGTGCCATTTATTAATTCGACAACAAACAGCATTTGCAACCCGTATTATTAATGCAATGTGAGATTTCCGAATAAATAGAATGTTTGTTTAAAATGTGAAAAGAGAGCCGAGGAGAACGTATCTAAGGATGTTTTGATGGAAGTCGAAGACCATTCTTTTGAATAGTGAGCATAAATAAATAACATGAACTAATTTGCTGAAAAAAGAAACGTCAGTCACAAGTCAATCATTTGTGAATCAGATGCTAAACGTTTGTTATTGCGAGCACCACACAAGGAAAAGACGTTTCTATTTATTGTTGTTTGTTGTATTATTTTGCTGTACAAGGTTCTTTTATCTCATCGTATTCATTTCACACAACAGTCCCACACCTCTAGTCAACATTGTGTTACTGAATGGTAGCACTTGAATAAAACGTAAGCATCCTGTACTGATCACCTTATAAAACGGTCAGTCCTGGTACTTGATTCTGATTGGCTGAGCTGAATTTTAAGCCGACCAGCCGCTATAAATCGGGGTATTTTGTAAACGGCTGACCGCATTACATAGTCTAAATATCATTTTATTTACTTCATTTTATGAAACCTTGCTACGTATATGGAACAGCAATCTATTAAAAGCAATACAGCTTATTGCTTTATTCTAATCACTTCACGCTGATCTGCAAAAAATTTAATCGGGGGGCGACGCGCCGCTCTTTTAATTATGATCGATGGCTAGGCTTTTCCTTTACATAACACGTTCCTGTATCTGTCTGACCCCCTCCGTTCTCTCCCCGTGCCCTTCCCTCTTCCCCGTATGAAAACGATATTAGAAACTAAATGAGATTTGAAATTGTGTGTTTGACAAGTGACTTGATGACAGGGTTTTATAGCGGTGTCGGATCCATGGAAATTTTATGCTAATAACACCGCCGGCCCACCAATCTAGTAAGAAATTAATCAGCGACGGAGAAAGAAGCGAGAGAGCACCATAAAAAATGTCTTCCCTGTCTCTCTCTCACTCTGTCTCTCTCGCTGACTGGTTCCCATCTGTAATAGCCACAGGCTGGTGTCTCTGTGATGAGTTTAGGACTGAAACAGGGACTTAGAATATAACACCACAGCTTAGCACTGATTCGTGCTGTAATTCATGCAGCCGCACAACACACCACTGTCCTCCGCTTCCTACCAGCTTATACTTGTTAAACCAGTAGTTGACCTTCGGTTACTGGTTGACTCCAGATCTTACGAACATCTGAAAAAAGTGTTAGGAGTTGTTGTTAATACAGAATATATTAAAATTATCTTTTTTATTGTGGCTTATTGGCAAGTCAATATTTTAAATAACTTCGGTAACCAATCAGCATGGGTCCCCATTGACTGTCATTGTATGAACATGATTACGATTATTTCTCAAAATATCTTATTTGTGTTTCACAAAAAAGTCATGTATAGGTTTTTAATGACATGAGGAAAAGTAAATTGTTTTTATGTTGGGGCTATATCCCTTTATGCATACATCTAACAAACTTTAATAAGAATTATGGTTAAAAAAACTATTCGCCAATTTTATAAAAACAATTACTATCTTACACAATTGTATTGCACACAGATAGTTATGTATTTTTTACTTCGACTAGAAGAGTTAAACTCTGTTATCAACTAGTAGAACATGCAACACCAGTCATGTGTTTGATAATGAGAGAATGAATATATTCATAAATCTTGAAAGTTATGTTGTATTAAATGCATATGCCAAAATCATAAGAGTCATTTAATATATTCTAAGTGAAAAACAAACAGAACAAAATACCAATTATAAAAATCATTTTTTGCAATATGTATGCACAAGACAGATTGAGACTCACATCTGTGAGTTAACATGGTGGTCAATCTTAAAAAGTGACATAAATAAAACCACTATCTCTCCTTTC
This sequence comes from Triplophysa dalaica, assembly GCF_015846415.1. Lineage (NCBI taxonomy): Eukaryota > Metazoa > Chordata > Actinopteri > Cypriniformes > Nemacheilidae > Triplophysa > Triplophysa dalaica. The sequence continues at coordinate 6,198,704 of NC_079542.1, forward strand.
TGCTGTTCGCTTTCTTTATTCAATTCATCCATCAGATGTTTTTCTCCTCTGTCTCCCGTGTGCACATCCACGCCGCTCCTCCCGGCTCAACTGGGTGGAAACAGACGTGTAGATGAATCACTAATGGAGTCATTATCAGGTTCTGCTCTTTTAAAACAACACAATTAGTGCTGTAGTCTTAATGATGCTTGCGAGGGAAGTTTAGTGCACAGAAGAGAAGCTCCATTCTGGGCTTTCATCAAAACCAATAAATCATGCAAGTTAACTCACAAAACCATACCGCCTATGTGTGCGCGCGGTCGCCGGTGTGATTTATTATTTTCACCCTGCGAGACATCTGTTACAGTGCTCCTTATTTTTGTAATGCATCATCAGCCAGGGGAAAAAATAATATTATCCAATCTGGGATCTGCACTCTCTGGAGTCTAATAATCTAATGTGAGCTTCTATCGGTGAGGTACCGCGGATATGCTTCAGGGAGAAAACTGGCTTCGCTGATTTCTGTCTGCAAATCTCCAGCATTCATTATAAATGTGAGCTTAGAAACGAACAGATTGGAGGTGTCGCCTCCGAACAGACCGTGAAACATGCGCAAACCTGTACAGTACAGTAGGTCTAGACTGATGAACTGTATTGAGTGGTTTAAGTGTTGTTTATTCAGATTAATATTTATAATAAACATTATTAACAGTGTAAACATACTAGGTTTTGAAACAGTCGGTGTGCATCTCCATGTTTTCTTTTTAACTATGTTTCAGTGCAGAGGCCAAAAGGAGGAGCTCTGTGAGCTGCGTGGAGAAGTACAGCGATGGCGGCAGGAGGCGCAGGAACAGAAGGAGAGCCAGGCGAGGGAGGTTGAAGACCTCAGGAAAGACCTGGAGAGCACACGAGGCCGCCTACAGCTGCAGAGAGGTAACCTGGAGGATCTGTGCAGAGAGCTGGAGACGACCCACAGACAGCAGAGAGAGACGGATGAAGAGGTGAGACAGCACAGCTAACCTCAGTCTCACCTGATCACAACTTCTAAATATAAACATGTTTGTGATTATTAATATTATGTTAGGTGTCCTGCAGGGAAGCCGCCCTCTGCAGTCAGGACACAGAGTTGATTCACCTGAAAGCAGGTTTATTGGAGGCTGAGAAGTTAGCCACTGATGCAGAGGCCAGACTACAACCTCTTAGCGACTCCCTCGAGCTTCACACACACAAGTACCAGGCCTGCCTTAACAAGATCACCCAACTGGAGAGTACCCAGCACAGCCAGGAGCAGGACCTGAAAGAGGCCCGCCATCAGGTTGGCACTACATTTACGCTTGGATGTTTTCTTCAGAATTTCATCTGGATTGCACCAGTGATGCACAGTGTTGTTTTTGATCTAACCTTTTTATGCCATGTTTTAAAATAGTTGCAATACAAATTCTCTGATGCTTATTATATTTAAAACATGAATTTATTGAGTTTGTATCTTACATTAGCATGTAGCAACTTGCATTGCATTCAAGGTGGCCATTTTATAAGTATGTGTCACTGACACAAGTTGTGCACACAACTTCAGTGTTGGAGTTACAGAAACACATTTTTATGACAAAACCGTATTGATTTAGTGACGTGAAACACTGACAGCATGAAAAGACACAAACTGTGATAAAAATCGAGGACATCACATTAAAAAAATGTTTTGAATTTTTGTTATAAATACATGTACAAGCACAACTGTTGGATTGCTTGAACGTGAAAATGCTTGTTTTCTTTGCAGTGTTTGAGGTCTGAAAAAATACAACGCTGGACATGTTTCTCCAGTTTTTAATTTCTGCAAATAAATCCAAATTTAAACATTTTATTTGAAATTTCGGAGAAAAATTGTTGAATGAAACAAAAATTATAATTTTATCTAAACACACACCTATAAAAAGTAAATTTAAAAATCTGATTTTTAATTGCAGATATTTTGTCGTGGTATAAGCGTAAGCTCACTTTGGCCAAAATGTGTAAATTGTAGCATCACTATTGTTGCTAAATTAAGACAAGATCTAGAAATTACTGAGCGCTAACATCAGTAGTATTTTTATATACACTACGAAATCTTTTGTTTTTTGTGGGGAATGTCAGACTTCTGATGTTGGTTTCGTGCGTATCCTCAGTTGTTGGAGAGGGAAGAGCAGATTCTCTGTCTTAGAGCTCAGGTTGTAGCTCTGCAGGGGGATCTCCAGGTACACTCGGCCCAGCTGGAGAGCGGAGATGATGCCCTCACAGCACTGAGCCAGCAGCTGAGAGACACGCTGGGTGAACTGGAGCACAGCCGTAAACATGCCCAGGAGTGTGAGGTGCTCATCAGCACCCGACAGGACACCAATGAGAGCCTTCGACGTCAGGTCAGCACAACCGACTTCTGCACATAACTGACCTACAATAATTCAGTGTACCAACAGTACAGAGTGGCCATGAATTTTTGATTTGTTCTTATGTACTGAAACGAAAATACTTGAAGGGAAAGTGTCAATTATACCGTCCATATTCCTAAACATTGACTACATTAACGTTAAAGTCTTAAGTGTTGATAATTAATAAAGGAACCGTTCACCCAAAAATAAAAATGCTGTCATCATTTACCTCCCCCCCTTAAGATGTTCCAAACCCGTATACATCATTTGAGGGCTAAAATACACTACAAGACTTTTGCTCAGATGTTGCCCAGATTTTCAGTCAGGACTTGTTGCAGAAAGTCTGCAGATTTGATCAGTTTGTGCGTTTCTATCTGAAACTTTATAAAAGTCTGTTAGTGTATGATGTCTAGTTTCTCAGATTTTAAAAGTCTTGTAGTGTATTCCAGTCATAACACAGAGAAAGAAGGCTTGTAACCAAACTGTTCTTGACCACCATTGAGTAAATGATGACATCATTTTTTTTTAAATCACTGTTCTTTCACACATCTGATGAACCATGAATGTGCCACACAATAAAACTGACCGACCGTGCTTGTTTTCTACTCGAGTTACACATTTTTTACAAACTTTTTTTGTTCGGAGATCATTTCAAGCCAAATGAAACCTAATTACCATGCTTGCGGGTGAAAAGTGGCTTGTTAGTTCAGCCTGAGGTGTGAACACAACAGGGAAGCGAATCAAAGTCGGCCGACAAGTGCGAAAGCAAATCTGAGTCTTGGAGACATTCAAGCGTTCTTTACTAGATCATATTGATCCAGGTCAAAACCCTCACACTTCCTACAACGTGAGAAGAGAACATCTGCAGGTGTTTCATGTCACGTGGTAGGCCAGACAGCTTTGACAGTCTCTCTTTAGCAATTCTGGGAATTGTAGTTGTTATCGATTCATGGTTGTTGGGTTACAGACGGGCAACCGGTGTTTAAGTGTACCTGAAGTTGTTTTTATTCGCTTGTTCCTCAGCGAACACTGGTGTAGGGCTGGCGTTAAGTGAAAGAGCTTGCTGGGTCTGTTGAAATAATGGGCATTGCTCTCAGTAGTAGCGGGACAGATCGTCTCTACTGCTCAGCGGTGCAGTCACCTCTGTCTGAAACAGCAGACGCTAGGTGTGATCTTCCAGCTTTGATGCCCTTCCCTCCCTCTTCTCCTTGCAGCTCCTCCAGCCCGGCTCGACCGCTTCTCTCAGAACTCCATTAGCGAGCTCAAAGCATCACGCTCACATGCACTGTATTGATCTGACTTCTTGCAGTTAAGACCTCAGAACACACACGCGCGTCCTTCAGCCGCTCACCCGCGTCTTTGCCCGAACCCATGTATGTGTGTGTGCACTCCCTTAAAGGGCCTAAAACCTGCTGGGCTGTCTGTGCCTCCTGTGGCTTCCATCTCTTCTACATTATAACACACAACTTTCAACAAAATGACTGTTGTATCTCTTATTGTGGTTTAACAATATGTTTTATTAGCTAACCCTTCACATTCAGCTGTTTAAATTGATTTATTATGACACTCGGGAATGCTTGATTCTGATTGGCCAGTTGTTGGCCAATCCAAAGTTAAGTTATTGCCAGATAACAGGTTTAGGAAACATTTCCTCGCAGAAGTTTTGTGTTTGTTACAATCTTTCAAATCAATACTTTGCGTCTAATAGGGATGTAAGAATATTATCGATATTGTGTTATCGCAATTGCAAAATTTTCTGAATATTATCGTTGTCACATGACTGTATGAAACTATAGGTCTTCCGGGCCTAACATAGAGAATGTTTGGCAAGGTCCGTTTGGTGTAATTATTTTATTTTTAGGTCATTTGATCCATTACATACTATAACTAATACCTCTTAGCAACAGTTATGATTAGAGGATAAAGAAAAGAGGAAGCTTTTGGCATGTAACCAAGTCATCATATGTCATTTAAATATTGCAATAAATATTATACCGAGGTATTACCGTACGGTGAGATTTTGATATTGTTACATCCCTAGTGTCTAATAATAATTATGTGCATCCCGTTATCACTTCAGTGCAATACCCTGAGTTTATTCTGCACATTATCTTAGTTAGCATTGCTATTGATTTGTTATTTATAAAAACAAAACAAAAAATCTCTTTGGCTGTGTGGCATAAGTACTTGTAAACGTAACCTTGAGCACATCTTAATGCAAAATATCGAATTCTTTATAAGTAAAGTCACTTTAGATAAAAGCGTCTGCTAAATGAATTCATGTAACCTGGTTTCGTTTTACGAATAACCTTTCTTTGGTTTGTCCCTGTAAAAAGCACTTTGAATTACCACCGTGTATAAAATCTGCTTTATAAACTTGCTTCCCTGTGCTGCAGCTCGTCTTTTTTTATGAAATCGTTCTCCGAACAACAGCAGACAGCGTGGCATAATGAAATATTATCTTCATTAAGTCTGAGCCCCTTTGGGAGCGGTTTTTAATCAGTCCTGACTAAGCGCAGATTCCCTTTAGTTCAGACAGCACTGTATTGGACTGATTTATCTTTCTCAGAAGGAGGAAGTTAACAGACATTAGGCCCTGTTATCACCTTCTGAAGAGAGCTAGATAGAACTCTGATAGAGACTGATCTGTGTACAGGTTCACACACTGTTGTGCTCTCCAAACTAATGTTGCATTGACCTCCACGTCATTGAAATACACAAGCTGTTATTGGCTGTGTATCCTAGTGCAATGTCGAAAAGGACAAAAAATTGTGATTCATTTTACTCAGTTTTAATCTGACCAGATTCTATGGATGACTTTTTATGTTTTTTTCTTTTGTATTCTAGGTTGAAGAGCAGGAAGAGACTCTGGTAAAGATTCAGGCTGATTTTTCCATCTATCGGTCCACTCACGTTCACTCCGGATCAGATTATGAATGCCAGTTGTCCCGCATTCAAGATCTAGAGAATGTGAGTATACCTTATTTTGCCAAGACATGTTTCACATTTCTATAGAAAAATATCATAACCCCAACCCAACCCTGACCAACATGTATTTATGAATCAGAGGAAAGTAAGTTAATAAAATTAATTTAGAAGTCCCAAACCCTGCTTGGAAGTCTAAACTTTAAGGATGTAACGATTTACTCAATTCACGATGCGATGCTATTCCCGATACTGATCATACGATATGAATTGTTCATAAACGTCTTTTACAAAATGAGTTGAGACGTATGAGAAATGAACAGTTTAACTTTTATTATTTCTCGAATGTTCATATTTCTTTGTAAAATAGAAATATCTTTGTCAGATAACAAAATTAAACTGCAATTTCAAAAAAAAAAACTACAAGTCAAATAAAAAATGAATAATACAAAAGTGCTTTCTTGGATTTTGTTACATTTAAGAAATATCAGCATATCCACGTTGTCCAAGTTTGCAGTTTAGACAGCAGCCCCTGCTGCTCAAAACATGTATTGCGATTCAAATAACATCTCAACCGGCTTGAATCGTCAAATATTATAATCGTTTTACAACCGGCTCACTGTGAATCGGCTGATGGTAGATTGTTACATCCCTACTAAACTTCATATCAATTAACAGTATTTCTCATCTGATTAAAATATTGTCCTATGGTCAACAATGATGTCGACACAGGAATGCATGTATTTTATTTGCTAGTCACTTTTAAACAACGTTCCGTCGACCAATATATAATACATAAAAGAAACAATCACAATAGTTGTGTAGTCATGGCCCATGCTGCATGCAACACTCAAATCTACACGGATCCATCACCGTAATCTCTGGCTGTAACAAAAATGGGCTTTAAATGGACCCACCTGATCTCCGTGTCATACATTACTGTATGCGCTGACATCGGAGACTATTTATCAGTCATGAGGAGAGTCTTTGATTGAATGCAGAGAGGTTTTGCTCGGGTTCATGGGCACCTTTGTGACTAATTGTTTGTTATGTCAGCGCGCCAGCCGGCCATCCAGCTTTAATGGAGTGTAGTGGAGCGATCCATCAGACTGTCGAGGAGCTCGCGCGTCAACCGGTGTCAGCGTTTCGACGTGCTCTACGCAAACGGCGACGTGATTTAGTGCCCTCCTCGCGCCACTGCCCACCCGCTCCCTCTTCTCAGATTGATCACCCTCCCGCCTCGCTGACAGTGCCCGCCATCTTCTGGCAACCTTTTAGCGGCGTTTTATAGATGGTTCGAGCACCTCGTTTGGCTATTTTTACATCTGTAAGTGGTCGTGAAATATAGATTTGTCTTGACAGATGTTGGCGTTTGAGCGACGAGAACCAGTGACATCTCGTTATTTTTACATTCGTAAACGAAGGGTCCCCAACCGCGTCCGTCTTTGCTGATTGTTTTTCATCACATTGTTGCGATGTACATCCTGCAGGAGACACGTTTGCAATCACATACGACACGTGGCAGACACACAGCACCGTTCCTCAGGTTTACATGTTGCACTGTTGTGACACGCACGCTGCTTCACCTGTCAGACCGAGGTGCACACGCGCACCCCGGCTACAAGAGTAATTAACAGACGCCAATCTCACTGAGATTCCCCAAAAACAAATTGAATGGCTAGTGTGTAAAAACCACGGGTTGCCAGATTGGAGGCGGCACCTGTCAGGAGAAAACTGGGTGCGAAATATCCTTGGCAGGCGTACACGTGCACTGTAGGGATGCCAAATGAAGGCAAGGCGGGAGAGTGCAATGGAGGCGAGTGGAAGCAGCAGGTGTAGAGAAACGCCTTAGGGATGAAGACAGTCTGGGAAACAGAGGGAATTCTTATCCGCCTTAGGTCGGCCCCTCTAGAGCCCCGGGCATCAACACAACTCCCCCAAGGCACAGCCACAGAAGTTTGACAGCTGTGTGACGACTTTGCATGTTAGTGAAGGTGTGTGCGTGTTTGTCCTTAGGCACTGTTCCAATCACTGGAGCGCTGCGGTGAGGGTGCCCGGGAGCTGCGGGCGTGCCAACTGGAGCTGGAGCGCCACAGAGCCAACAGTTCGGCAGGTGAGTGAACTCTGAGCTCACTTTCTCGCTCACCGCTGATTCTCACGCTAACTTGGATCAGTTGCGCGTGTATGTGTGTTGCAGAGTTGCAGAGACTCCAGGCGAATGCGGCAGAAGTCGAATCGCTAGAGAAGAAGGTAGCCAATCTGGAAGAAGAACTGCAGGCTGCTCAAAGACATTGCGCCCAGAAAGACCAGGTAAACATGTGCGCACACTCGCGGCCTGTGTGAGAGGTACAGGTAAACACAAGCGCAGGTTCAAATCGTGTTGCCTTTGTTTTTATCACCTTGTGGGCATGTGGTAGATCCTCACTGTCGGTCACCCTCTCTCTCTCTCTCAGGCTATCCAGAAGAGAGACGCCCTGCTGAGACAGTCCGAGGCTGATCTCCTGCAGGCGCGAGAGAAGAGACGAGGCGGGGCGGTGGATGCGGAGAGGGAGGTCGTCTCTGCTCGAGGCCTGGAAGCTGATCTGAAGAGAGCCAAAAAAGAGAAAAGGCAGAGAGAGAAAGAATGCGCGTCCCTCAAAACGCAGCTGCTTAAGCTAAGAGCGGAGCTGAAAGATGCTCAGACCAACTTCATAGACACTGGTAATGCAACAGACATCATACCTGTTGATTTTAAAAATGCTGAAATGTCATTATATGAATTGTTCTAATGAAAATAAGATAAACATTTCTGAGAGTCTTGACACAGAAGTCCTGGTTTTAAGAACCAGGTTCACTAAGCTTTGCTAGAGAATAGCATGACTTTACAGGTCCACGGGTCCGTCAATGATTTTTCCCATGATTTTGTCATTAAAAAATAGTTGATGGCGTGACAGACTATGTGAGTAGGTCAGATATAGTAGAGTATGCATGTGTACCTGAGTACCAATTACTGAGTATTCAGTCTGGAGTTTAACAAGCCATTAATTCAGAGCCTCGGGGCATCAGGCACACACACATCTTCACGCAGGCCACTGTGGGACTCATGCTCATTAGAAACATAACCCCCATCCCACTGAACGGGGCAGATGGGGTCGTCATGTAACCTGGGGATGGATTAGCATGCTATGTTGAATGCTACGTCAAACTATATGGGATATATCAGTATAAATCAATCTAATAGAATTTGATTTGTGTCAAGAAGGCAGAGTTGGCTAAGAATTGTGTCCTTTTTAATTCATAAGTGTTAGTTTGAATTGAACAAACCACTGAAATTTGATTTGGGATATACAGGAAGTAGAAGTAACTCACTGAAATTTACCTGCTGAATTTAAAATAAAATTATTTTAGTTTTTTATCATAATTGTCTATGGTCCCATATATAAAAATGTGCGCAGATTTCATTGATAGAGTGGACATGTGCACAAAATTAAGACAAACGTACAGTAGAACCTGCGCATAATTCACCTTATAAATCCCAGTCAGGGGAAGACCGTACGTACATGTATCTCCACCCTGTCTCCTCCCCGATATAAGCATATATGGAGCTGAATATGTATAGTTTAACTCCGTGCCATTGAAAGACAGAGTTGCGTCAACTCTGTTGATTCCAATGGAACAGTTTTTTCACAGCATTTTCGGTTCATGGAGGCTCTCAATAGTTCCCGGAAGTTACTAGTGACGCATGGAGCTGCAGCAAAACAGACTGATTGTGACAAACTTTTAACCCATTTAAAGACGAAAGAAATAAAGCATTTATAGAGAAATCATATCTTAATTATGTGACACGCAAAAATGTTGAACTTCCGTAGTCACGACTCTCTCTCTCAACGCCTCTGGTTTAACTATGCTGAATGTCATTTGCATATCATTTCCATTCATGTGACTGTATGAGAAGTGGAAGATTTGATCCACAATGTTCACAATGGTATCAAAGTACGCACGGTTAATCATTGTTCTCGCTAGAAATGTTTTTATATACATTATAAAAACATTGTATATGCATTTTAGAACACGAGTTCTGCAATTTAGTTGTAATGTACTTCGCACTCCTCGCTGTTATTAAAACATTAAAACGCGTAACATATCAGTGTTTAAAAGCAGTGCATGCACTAGATATATATCTATACTTTTTGTATAACTTTAATATGTAACTTGAGTTTAATAAACAATTACAACTCAATTATAAGTTGGTTTAATCTTCATGATAGTGTATGATATGGAGTGATGCGTCATGGGTTTGCGTCAGAGTTTGCATGCAGGTGAGCACATCTTCCCATCAATTTTTTTTTATAAATCCCATCTTATTCGTAGGAAGCGGCGTACGCCTCTTTCAGGGCATGTTTTGTGCATACGCAACGTTTATAAATAAGGCCCCTGATTATTATAATCAATTTATGAATAACATTGTTATTGTTATTATTGCTGTTGTCATTATTACAAATAATAATAGTGACAATAAGAATAATTAATTAATATTATTATTATTATTATTATAAACAGAATAAAATATGATTATTATTACTATTGTTATTGTTGGTAATTTTATTATTATCTTAAACAATATATAAATAGTATTATAGTATAAATAGTATATAAATATAAATAGTTTTAAAATAAATAATCGTTATACAATTATTGTTATTGTCGCTATTGCTATTATTATTAAAAATAATTGTGATCATAATATTATTATTTACAGTATTTAAATAGTATAAAATTATTTTTATTATGTTATACTATTTTTATTTTTCCAACGTGGCCCACAAAACGAAAGTGAATCTATTTATATATCTAAATAATTAAGTCATTTAAATAGATATTTTCAAAGCTGACCAATCAAATAGTAAACAAAATATCATTTTTGAGTTTTGCTTGTGAGTTGCGTTTATGGATGCTACTGTATTATTCAGAACCTAATGATGGTCAACCCATAATGTACAAACTATATACATGTAGAGTTATATATTTACTATAGTTATATACACCTTTAAAATTGTTAGTAAATACTCTCAAGACCTTTTAGATGAATGCAATATTGTATCCAAAAATCTTCAGTCACCCTTGAAGTACTGTACATCTGTCTGTTTTAGCCCAGGAGCTGGCACAGCATCAGGAGAGGTCACAGCTGTTGGAGAGAGGTCAGCGTGTGGCTCAACAGCAGCTCTCTGAACGTGTGGCAGAGGTGGAACAAGGAGAGAAAGCTCAGCGGACACTCCAGGCAGAACTCAAGAGATTAACAGACAAGATGGAGAGTGATGAGAAGCAGCTTCAGGATTCACGGTACTATTAAAACCAGGAACTCAGGGCTCGGTTAGTTTGATGCATAAGATTTGTGCATTCCAATGATTCTCTGAACGGAAGCCATGATACAGAAAAGAAATATGATTTACATACTCAATGAACATCATTTGCTGTAATAAATAAAAATATCCCCATATTTGTAAGTAGAAGGACATTGATTTCTTACCGTCTGCCCACTGTCGTTCTGGCACTACTCGAGCGTGCACACACAAGCAAAGCTGAAATTCTCAAGACAGTTGAGAGAGAGTTTTCTGCCTTCACGACCCCCCGCTCTGCACTCCTATGAGAAGGTGTGACGCTCGATAGAGAGAGCACCGTGGGTCTGGATCAGCGTGTGAAATCAGATGTTTAAATGGCTGAAAGAGAGCATCTGATCTTGCACCTCGCCAAGGTCTCTTGTTTAGTCAGGCATCCGCAGGTTCTCAACGCGACTTACCATCTGCCAATACGCATTACTGAGGATTTAGTAATTAAGTGGTAAGTTGAGGACTAAATTGGGTGTTTGTGGGCCATGTAGCCACCCCGAGGTCCTCGCAGCCATGCAGATAGGGGATTCTAATTGCTTGGGATATTGATCATTCCCGCCGAGGGTGTGCTGGGGGATTTCGCCAGAGATCGATTTGCTGTTACCACCGCCGCCTCGCCAACGGAAGAGAACGTCGTAAGAGAACCGCGTTAGGCTTTCTCAGATCTCCCCACGCTCTTCACCACCTCAAAAAGTGACACGGCACCTTGTCAACCACCCAGAAGTCCTGTTCGTGACTCATGGCTTCTCTTTCCTTGCTGTGCTCTTGTTTGAATTTTATCAAGGCTTGGAACTCTGTTCCAGGTGGTTTGAGATGGTGGGTTTGATTTGTTGTAGTTGAGCTGGATCCATCACTCACGGTCAAGCGCTCCATAACCCCAAGTGCATTTTTTTGGACCGATCCATAATATGCTTAGGTTGCATTCATTAAATATTCACGCTTTCCTTCTGTAAGTAGATCTAACCTCTCTCTCATGCTAACGGTTTTGGCCATGTTGTCATGCTTCAGTGTCCGCTGTGCTCTCGAGAGATATTTAGGGAGATGTATGATGCCTATACGGCCATTTCCGTCATTCTATACAATGCCATAAATAAATTAACCAATAACATTTCAAACAGTTATATTCTTAAAATATTTTTTTTGATTATCGTGCTCCTGTGCAGGCAGCTGGTGGAGCGTTTGCAATCAGAGGTTAGCAGCAGCAGACAGGAAGTGCTCAGCGCTCAGCAGGAAGTCACGAGGTTCCAGCAGATCCAGGAAGAGTTGACCATCAGCAGAGAGAACTTCTCAGACCTGCAAACTAAGGTTAGAGACATTTCACGGTCACCCTGGATCTGATTCAAGGCTTTAAACGGCTGTATTATTGAACAAAAGCACTCCACGAATCCCTCCTTAAGGTCATGATCTGCCGTATTGATCTGTATTGATAAGTGCATCTCAGGAACTGTGTGTGAGAGTTTCTCTTGGTGTGTGCGTGTGGTTTAGTGGAAGCCTGATGTCACAGGAGCTGGTCAAGCAATGAAAGCGGCTAGACTGAGATCAAACATTGTGCCAGAGAGAGATCAGGCTAGACATAAAGAGATCAGCTCAAATCAGAGCTTAAACCAGCAGACATACAGGAATACTTTTTTGGTTGTGGTCCTTGCTCACTTTGTGCATTATGAGATCAGATGTGACCAGTGCTCGAATTGAACCAAGTCATGTGGGGTCCCCCCATAAGACCTTTTTTGGTGGGGGTCAGTCTCGCAATATACAATTTACATAAAATACACACTATATTTCAGAATATATTTTCAGAACTACATAATACTTATTTAAACAGGCCTACTCAAAAGAGCAGTCGTTTTTGAGTGGGCGTTTCAAATGACATGAGAACTAGCCCATAAACAAACTTAATATAAATTATTGTTAATAATTAATTCACAAAATTTACAATATCCATAGCATGAATTTAATCACATTTGTCATTATCATTTTTACTCAAATAAAAATATCCAATGGTATCCTATGTCAATTTTTTACTTCTTATGGGGGTCCCGGACCTCCCCAGCCCCCCTTCAATTCGAGCACTGGATGTGACCATATATGAAAGTCTGCAAAGGAACCTGGGTTGAAATCTCAAAATAAGAAATGTTGTTCAAGCTGTTGATTTCATAATTCAAGCTGAATTTCACATGGCTGGAATGACATGAGGGTGTGCTGATGAAGAAAGAATTTTCAATTCAATTTTAATGCTTTTTTGACCTACAATAATTGCTATTTAATTTATATATGTAATAAAACAGATAACTCATTAATAACTCGTTACTCAGATAACATTTTTATTATGTTATCATGTTTTTATTGTGTTAGTTAGCTGTATTTTTTTGTTATTATTACTTAATCAAAACAACCCAACTGCAGTTTAATTGAAATTAACTGGAATTCACAATTAAAAAACATGATTTAGATTTCTTTTAACTGAGTCATCTGTTTTTGCAAATAAACTCTACAAATATATTTAATTTAATTAATTACATATAAATAATAAGTTATTTATTCTTTTACAGATCTTGTATTGTGTAACCCTGTTGGCTGCTCTGGGCGTTCGTTTTTCCCTTTTTTTTTCAAATGAAGATTATTTTAACCATTTTTAATATACACTCTCTACATTTGGATCTTTAATCCCTGACAGTGAAGTGGAAGCAGCTGATCTTGATCCAACAGTTACTCTCCATAACTTATCAGATTCCCTTACATTTTTACTTCAAGAATTAATTTTAGCACATTTAGTTTAAACGATCGAAAATCAGATGCAAATCAGTGCAAATCATAATGCAATAAGATTTTATTTCCTCTCCGTGCAGATGAGACTTTAGCTGTTTACGTTTACTTATCTGGTTATAAATTTACTCATCTATCTTTAGACTGTCGAAGATCTTACGCAGAACTTCCCCGCTCAGTAGCACTTTCAAATTAATCTTCTTAATGCCTGTTTAATATCTGTCGTGTGAGAGTATCTCTGTCGTTTAGCCAGCCATCTGAGTGAATATTTCATTCGTGAAACGGCGGTTTATATGTGATCCTTTGAGCTGTTGTATAGCTGATAGAGACTGCGGGATTGCCAACTGTCTGTCTTGTACTGTCTGTGTGAAGCTGAGTGAGCAGGAGATGCTTTTGAACACACTTCAGGAACGCATATCTGAGCTGCACAGCGCCACCCACAGACTACAGGAGGAAGAGATGAACAGTCAGATCCAGCTGCAGCTGTGTAGAAAACAACTGGAGACCAAAGACACCCAAGCACAAAAACACAACCAAGAGGTATAATAGTCATCAAGCCCACTGTGCATGACGGTGCTAGATAGTTTGCTTTCTAATGAGAACCAGCAGGTCACAGCTGCAAGAACGTCGTTTTTTGTGTTTAGGAATTATACGCAAGTTGTTGTCAAAACGTCATATATACAGCGCTGTATAAATGTAACATATTATTATGACTTTTCTTCTGTGGAAAGATGAAATTGGGAAATGTCATTGTGGTTTTTTATCCATGCAATGCAAGTAAATGGGGCCCAATGTTGATTAGTTACCAGCGTGCTTCAAAATATCTTCTTTTGTGTTCTGGAGAAGAAAGAAAGTCATACAGGTTTTCGATGACATGATGATGAGGAAATTATGAAAGAATTTCACATTTTCAGTGAACTCTTCCTTTAATGTTGATGCATTTGTTTCTTGCTTTGGGCTCAGATGAGCGCTCTTCAGGCCACAGTTTCCAAGCTGATGCTGGAGCTAGAGCAGAAGAGAGAGAGGGGACGGCAGGGGGTACGAGAGGCAGCCAAGGCCGAGCAGAGAGCAAGAGATCTCAAGCTGGAGCTCGCTACAACACAGGCATCTCATAAAGAAAGTATGGAGCTGGTAAGATGTGTTTCACTAACATACAATGGATTCTGGGAATGCCTTATTCACTATTCTATATAAGGACATTGAAGATATATACAGCCAAAGATAAAATTAAGAGACCATTTAAATATTCATTTAATCACCATTTCTAGACGTGTCATTGCAGCGTAGTGTCTGTTGCAATTCAACAAAACAAACCTCAGTGACAAAGTCATCCAACAGCAATGTGAAAGACAGACATGACCAGACACATGAAAACTGTGATAAAAATTTGAGGTTATCACATACAAATCCTTTTTCCCTTAAATAAATGTACACATATTACTGTTGTATTGCTTAAAAGTGAATATGAACTTGTTTTCTTTGCAGTATTTGAAAACTGAAAAATAAAGAGCATATTTTCTGTTATTTAGACCTGTTTCTCCGGTTTTTATTTCTGCAAATAAATGCAAATTTATTATTATATTATTATAAAGGCAATATTTTTAATAATATGTTTTATTATATTGTTGGTAGTTCATAGAATGAAACAAATAATTTAAACCTAAACACATACCTATAAATAGTCAATCCTGATATATACTGTATATATATATATTTATATATATGAAAGATTATGTTCCATGAAGATATTTGTAAACTTTCTACCGTAAATATATCAAAATCATATTTTTGTGAGTGGGTGCAGCAAAATCGAGGAGAAAAAAAATGCCCGAAAACAAGCCTACAGACGCTCGCTGCCTCCCGCTCTTTGGGAATGACCCACTCAAGTTTGGTATCTATGTAAAGCGTAGAATTTCTGCTTTTGGGTTCATCTACTCTTTACAACATCATAACAGCGGTAAGCCAACAGAGAGCATTAAAACAAATCTGTTTCTTATAAGTAACAGCTAGCTACAGCGCCTCTGATGGAAAACTTTCAAATCAATATTTCAATTTTTTTGCACCCTCAGTTTGCATATTTTCGAATCGTTGTATGTCGGACAATTATTGTCCTATCCCATTAAACCATACATCAATGGAATGCTTATTTATTCAGCTTCATCATTTCAGATATAAATCTCAATTTCGAAAAATTGACCCTTACTTCTAAGTTGTGGACCTGGGTCAGATATATATTACAGATTTACAGGTTGTCCGATCTTTTACAGCAGGCCTTAATTCCAAAAGTTCACCTTTGATGCCTTAAAATGCTGCCTATGGAGACTGCATACTTGCATACTAGGCTTTGGCACATAGACAGAACATTTATTGAGTCACAGTTTAATCTATCTGTTCTGTGTGTCCCAGCTGGCTGAGTGCAGTCGTGAGGTGGTGGCCCAGAGGAGCGAGCATGTTCGTCTCCAGCAGTGTCTGCTCCAGCTGACAGAAGAAAGAGCAGCTCAAGAAGAGAGAGTCAGACAGCTGAGCGCAGATCTACAGAAAGTTCACAGTGACAGCAGATGCTCTCAAGAGGAGGTATGACTAACACTATTGAGGCGATCTGCTGTGCTGGTTAATTTAATGTAGATTGAGACCACCAAACCATCATGTTTGTCCCAGGAGCATGTCCCACTTGGGTAAATCACGGTAAAGAAAATGTTTCTCCTTCCGAAAAGATGTTTAGAAAAGCATTGCTAACCAAACAGCACTGGCCTCCAATGACTTCGATTGTACCGACACAAGAGACGTTTCTCAAAATATCCTCTTTTGTGTTTCACAGATTAAAGTCATATAGGTTTGGAATGACATGAGCGTAAAATAATTATATAATATGATTTATATCTCGGGGTGAATATCTCGAAGAGGAAGTAGAAAATGCTCTAACTTTGGCAAAGCCTCTTGACACGGTGTCCTCCAGCACTCCGAGCTAAACTCCAGAGCTGTAGTGGAGAATGTAAGTTGTAAGTAGCTCCATCACCAGGTTATTTATTTAGTTATTAAAACTGCTCTTTCGCTCTCATTTTTAAATGCTGTCAGGGTAAGTCTGGCCCCCTTAATTGGTTTTGGATAACCAGTCCGTGGTCAGCGAACTTCACCGGATAACAATAAAAATAAAATACAAAATGCCTCCGCTGTCCGGGCCCTACTGTCCACATACACAAATACACACACATTCTCCCAGGGCTGGACGGCAGAAATAATGATTATGCGTGTGTATGTTGTGCATCGCTTGTCTTTTTTCAGCTCTGGCTTTTAAAAATAATTGCTGTTGGTGCTGCTGCGCTATCAGAGGAAGGCCAGTAATGATTCTTGCCAGTCGTGTGGAACGCAGCGTGCAGGAGAGAGGGGGCAGACAGCCACAAGTACAAAGGGGGCTATCATATCTGCGCGCGCGCGCGTGTGTTTGTTTGTCTGCCTCACACATAATTATGGTTGCATAAGATTGTGTGTTCATATGGAGTGTGTGTTTGTGTTGGGAGAAATGCTGTGATTACAGTGAGCCTGTGCACGTTTGCAAATATACTCCGGCCTCCATCTATAAATCTAGGTGTGAATTGAAGAAACTGATAAGTCGAGAATCTCATTTAAGTGTGTGTGTGTGTGTTTGAACGCATGTCATCACATAGGGATTAGAGTAGATATAAAGCTGCACAGGTGTGCGAGACTACCTCATAACCCGCTCACACACACACACATACACATAGAATTTTAATTGTCTTTTCTTACTTGGCTTTTATTGCCTCTCTTTTGCAGTGTGTGTGTATGTGTGTGTTGGGTAAAGGTCATGCTCCTCCATCTCGCACACTGACAGCATTGTTAGTCATGAAACTAGCTTAATTTAAGATGAATTCTAATGTAATCTAAATCTACAACTGAGACAAATTTGCATGTGGTGGTATGGGTTTATCTCATAAGAAGAAACATTAATGGTCATTAGTTGAGGGATGTAGATTTAAACTAGACAGCGAGACAGAATTTGTGAGATTATTAAACATGTTGGTCCAGGTTGGCTCTCATTGGTCAGGTTGTGTTTTACTTGTCAAGTCATCATTCTTTTAAAATACATTTGCTGTAAATGTTATTAATTTTCGGTAAATTGCATCATAATTGTTATAAATATTCATTATTAGCTCCTATTTTATTATTGCTCCTGTATGACATGTCGCTTATTGCTCCCCTGAACTCTCTGTAAATTGCTTTGGATAAAAGCGTAAATGTTAAGTGCATAGTAGTTAAAAATGGGTAATCTATCAAAAGACAATAGAACAAAAAAGTGTCTATTTTGAAACAATGTTTAGGATTAATCGTGATTAATCACATCTAGAATAAACATTTGTGTTTACATAATATACAGTATGTATAGGCACTGTGCATATTTATTTTGTGTTTTCAAACTTGTATGTGACACTGGATCACAAAACCAGTCTTAAGTAGCATGGGAATTTATTTTGTAAAAGACAAAAATACATTGTATGGGTCAAAATTATCAATTTTTCTTTTCTGCCAAAAATCATTAGGATATTAAGTAAAGATCATGTTCCATGAAGATATTTTGTAAATTTCCTACCTTAAATATATAAAAACTTTATTTTTGTGAGTGGACAGTGCCCCTGATTAAAAACTTCAAAGGCAATTTCGCAATATTCTATATTCTAACAACTCATACATCCATAGAAAGCTTATTTATTCGGTTTTCAGATTATGTAAACGTCTCAATTTCGAGAAAATTTACCCATTAGACTGGTTTTGTTGTCCAGGGTGACATATGTGTATATTTGTGAAACTGGACAACAACACCACTATAATTTTGATTATATATCTATATTAATATATGCATGCAAATATTTCCAAAATATATACATGTTAGGGCTGCAACAACGAATCGATAAAATCGATAAAAATCGATTAGTAAAAAAGTTGTCAACGAATTTCATTATCGATTCGTTGTGTCGCGCGACGCGGAGACGTTTGGTTATTAAAAAAAAAAACTTTATTTGAGCGCGGAGCGGAGTGAACTCACTCGGTCTCTCTCGCGCACTGATGCTAGCAGAGTTCGGCGCCTCATAGACAGGGCGGGGCAAAAATAAAAAAACGAGCGGAGGAAAGATACATGACGGAGGCAGAGAAATCAGCGCGACCCAAGTCATCATAGGTGCGGGAGCATTTCACACTACATAAACAGAAAAACTGTGTTAACTACAAAATATGCAAAAGCGACATGGCACGGGAGCACCACGGCAATGATCCAGCACCTGAAACTCAAACATGTTGGAGTCTTTGATGAGGAGGAAGGGAGTTCAACAGCAGGTTAAGTCACTACAGAATCCTACTTTTGTTCCGTTTCGAAGTGAAGAACGTGATGTCTCTGGTGCTGGTGCTGGTGTTTATTCGTTATCCAGCTTGACAAGCATCACAAGTTAGCATTAGCTGGTTAATAACAGTATAATCAGGGGTGGTGTAGTTACTTTGCGCTTTGCATTGTAAGAGTAAAAGCACGTTTTTATTCACTCGCCTTTTTTGGACCATTCATTTATCAATCTGTTTTCATGTATAGCTACACTGCAAAACTTCCTTAGTAATTTTGTCTAATTTCCAGTCCAAATATGTAAAAAATCTTAAATCAAGATTACTAGACAAGAAAATTGATTGATGCTTAAAACTTCTGTTTGAAATTATATCTCATTAAGATTATTTTTGTACCCCATTGGCAGATAATTTTTCTTGCTTTAAGCAAACAATCACTTAATTTTGAGGTGTTTTTTCAGAAAACAAGACACAATTTCTTATGCTTTTTCATGTGTCTAGTACATGTTTCTTGATATAAGATTTTTTTTAAATTTGGACTGACAACAGGACAAAACTACTAAGTTAGAAAAGCAATTTTTGCAGTGTATATTCTGTGCTTTCTCCCATATAGGTTATTATTGACAAATATATTTGTGTGTGTTGTACTTTTTAATTTAATTTTAAAGTTCTTTTATAGCTCTTGGTCATCTTAAGCTTTGTTAAAATGTGGTGTATAAATGAAGCTTGCACTTACTACAATGATGGTAGTAATTGAATGAATAAGCTTCAAGTGAATTTGAGAGAGAGAGTGTGTGTGTGTGTGTCAGTGTTTGTCAGTGTGTGCGTCTGCAAAGGTGTGTGCGTCTGCGAGTGTGTGCATCTGCGAGTGTCTGTCTGCAGTGTAGTGTAGAGAACAAGTTCTTACATTCAAACAAATCCTGTTAAGTTTTCTGATTTGTATTGTTCTTTAGTTTTTATAAATTATTTATTGTTCTGGCAGCTCAGGTGGCACTTTTATAAAAAAAAAGTCTATATATTTGGCAGATGTAAAGCATACATGTGTATGTTTTTTGTGTTAGTCCATTTTTATTTGATTTTATTATTTTTATAACAGCTCAGGGATGTTCAAGGAGCAACATGCTTGTGCACTTTCTAAAGATTTTAGTTCTGTTTTTGAATAAAGGGTTGGAAATGAATGCTTTTCTTGGTTTTTGTTTTTATCCGATTCATCGATTAATCGAAAAAATTATTAAAATAATCGTTAGTTGCAGCCCTAATACATGTATGTCTTTTTAAATACAAAATAAATTACTAACCACAGATCACAAACATATAATATGTAAACACAAACTTTTATTCTAGATGCGATTAATCCTGAACAATTATTTCACCTGAAACAATGGTTTCCAATAAAATACTGTAATGAACCATTAGCTTTTTCTATTAAAAACATTACTAAATTCCTTTTTGTAGTGTGTTTTGGGCCTTATTCTATTAGGATTTAATGGTGTTCCTATGGTTTCCATCTCCCAGACAAAATCCCACCAACAGCATCCACCACATACCAGTAGACACCATTATAGTTTTCAGAAACCAATACAATTCCAATTATAACCATTAAAACCATAAAAAAATATGTTTTTCTTCTCAGAGAATGTTGAATGTCAGCTTCCACAACCAAAAGTTGATAAGTGTCATTTATGAATAGCAGCAGCTTCAAAAGAAAAATGCTTTCGTACAAGTTTTTACAAGAAGCGCCTTCTCAAACTCTGAGCCTAAACTCGACCCTCAGACCATTCAGACAAAAAAACATGCGCTTACAATTATTTTAAAGGATAAAGAGTGTTTACACTGTTTGGAAAATTTAACCTACATTCTTCAAGCTAGATAAGTGTATTAGAGATATTTATACCCGTCTTCAAAGAAGATGTCTTGAATGAAATGTTTTTTCGGTCCTCCCTGTAAGATTGTTTTAAATGTGATCAAATATTTTATTTGGAGTTTTTTGAGCAAAACAAGAAAAATGATTTGTGAATTGGGTAAGAAAAATCTCTGAAAAGAGCAGAACTTATTGTTTTATACATGTTATTTATCTTGGAAACATTAAGAAAATGTATTTCTTCAGTGTTCTTCTCTGTCCTTCCCGTCAGGCACGGGCGTGTGAGGGGCGACTGGTAGAGCTGCACACCCAGCTGGCTCGCTCGCAGCAGTGGGCACAGCAGCAGATGACAGCACTGCAGTCCAGAGAGAAGGAGGTGATCATGCTAAAGATGGAGATGGCCTCTCTCAGAGAGAACTATCATGCCAAAGTAGCTCAGGTAAATCAGAGTCTCACAGCATTTACATTATTCTGCTGTATGTGTTAAAGGAGTCATATGACTCAGTTAAACGAATATTGTCGTTTGTTTGAGATGTAATGCAATGTGTATACATGATTTAATGTTAAAATAACGCTGCATTTCCCACAAACTGTGCATGTTTGTTTCTCCTCTTTGCCCCGCCTCTCTGAAACCCGCAGATTTTTTACAAAACTCTTCAGTCTATAAAGGCAGGTGTGATATGATTGGCCAGTTAACCAGTGCGTAGTGATTGGTCGAATATTGCAAGCGTGTGATGAAAATGTAACGCATCTTACCATATTTGGAACATCAGGTTCATAAGCAATTGTACTGACAGGTACGCCCATCTTACTTGCGTATACATTTGGGCGGTCTTAGTCAAATCACACCACGAACTGACGTAGATTTGTGTGGGTGTGGTTACACGAGGTGTTTCAGGCAGGTCTGGGTGAGCATTTGCTTTTAGATTGATTGCGTCGTTTGTTCCGACACTTGAATTTAGTAGTACTAGTACATGCATAGGCAACTTATAACACACCAAAGACAGAGGAAAACACATATTCGCGCCATATGAACCCTTTAACATGCGTCTTTTTTGTGTTTAGGTTGAGGATTTGTACTCGCAGATGGATGCTGTAGATCAGAAGCACAATGCCGCTGTGTGTGAGGTGGAGGTTTTACGGAAGTGTTTAGTAGACGCGCGGTGTGACAGCTCTCGTCTTCATAGGGAAAGTGAGCTGGTCGTAACCAATGTTAACCAGTGGCTAAAGGAGCAAAAGTAAGACGACAAAAAAGTCCGGGACTTTAAGGTTCGGGATTTGGACCTTAAAATAAAGTGTGACCAAAGTCATTAACACATAAATGAATACCTGTTTGTGAGAAAAATCTGTTAATATTTTGAGCTTATTTAGTGAAAATTGAATGTAAGCAAGCACTTTCAAGCGCTAAATTAAAATATGATGTCACAGTGATAACTTCCAATCTCATTGGTTCTTGCATGTTTCGTGATTAGCTGTAACATATTTCCGGTCATATTTTATTTAAGGTCCAATAAACCATTAACTATGACTTTTGCCTCTGTAAACTACTAATTTGTTGCTTATTAACTCATTTGCCGCCAGCCTCTTTAAAAAATAGTTGCCAGCCTACGCCAGCGTTTTTAACATTTTCACCCAACTTTAATGGCTCACAGTAAATTTTCTGTAAAGAATAAATGGACAAACAATATGTCAAATGAAAGAACAGAGTCTCAGCTTTTAAAAAAAAGAAACCGTATTCTTCTATCTTCATTTGTTCGTTTTATCACTCCGTAGATGTGGGTAGGTTTCTTCAAAAATGCATCACTTTGATTAAACAGCTGAGATAATGAACGTTTTTTGTCAAAGATTTCGCCCAGATTACACTCATAACAATCATTAAAAACCGCTAAAACATATACGTTCTAGGTTCTGGGATTCTGTTCTGGGATTCTGTCCACCTGCTGTACAACAGTACAAACACTGATTGCTGTAATAACTCGTCTTTGGCGGGAAGCGTTTTTTTTTTTAAATGACGAGATAACTCGTCAATGGCGGTGAAAGAGTTAATAGTCAGTAAGGTAGTTGTTAGGTTTAGGTATTAGGTAGGATTAGGGAAGCAGAATATGGTCATGTTGAATATGTGTTACTAATAAACAGCCAATATGCAAAAAATTAGGCCTCAATAAGCAACTAGTTAATAGTGAGAATTGGTCCCTATACTGAAGTGTTACTGTGACTATTTATGTTTTGATAAACAATTCATTGTTTGTCATTTTAAATAAGGCCATCATAATTAAGTCACAGTAATAAAATCATTTATTCTAACTATTATAATGCTTTAATAAATAAAATCTTTGCATTTGTTTTCCAGTAAAAATATCTAAAAGTAAAGTGTAGTAATGCAGTATAATACTTTAAGCAATATATGTCTTCTATGTAAATATGTTCAAATAAATGTATTATTATAAATATGATTAATATAAATGTGTATTTTTTTAATCGGACAAAATTGTAAGATCTTTCAGGGTTTATTTGGGATAAACTGGCTGAATAGATTAATTCAAATTAGATTTTCCTTTCAAATGTGATTTTTGTATAGTTATATCACATGGAGCAGTTAATCAAACCACTCTGCAAGTTTCAGAAGTATAGACAGTGTCTGAGGTGAAAGAACTTTTGCATCCTGACAGAAGCTCTGTTATAATGACCGTATCATTATCATTCAGCATCATGGCTCATTGTGACAGCACCTTGCAGCTTCCTCACTGCTGTCCATTATCTCTACCCCTGCTCCTCTCCAGGCACACTAATGAGAAACTGGCACTCCAGATCAAAGACCAGAACAGGACCATCATCCACCTGACAGCTGAGAGAGAGTAAGCCCTGCTCCCCCTGTCCAAAGCTCTTTCCTCTCAGCTTGATGTGTGTACAAACATGGATTTGGGGTAACGGGAACAGGAAGTGTGCATACTGTAATATGAAGTGAGAAATGGGATCAGGCTGTAACGTTTGTCCTCGCCTGTGTGCAGTCACCTTCAGGAGAACGTGAAAGGTCTGCAGGGAGAGATCAGGAGAGTAAGAGCTGGGCTGGATAATCAGAGAATGGAGGCAGAAAGACTAAAGGTAACACAGCACAGACTATAAATATACTGTGGTAAAGAGTCTCTAAACATACTCCGGCACACAGATTTGTACTCCATCACAGTGTCTCAACATGTGTGGGGTGTTGTTAGGACACTGAATGGGATGGGGCTGTTAAACAGGTTGTTTCTCTGCGAATGACAAGGACTCTAACTTTTACAATTTACTATTTAAGTTCTTAAGCCTGGTTTCGCAGACACGGTTTAGCTTAAAACAGGACTATGCCTTAGTTGAGTTAAGATTTTGATGTCGCTTTTATAAAAATGCCTTAGAAGAATACATTACTTATGTGCATTAAAACAATGCCACTGATATATTTTAGGGCAAGTTATATTTAGTAAAGACATGTCAAACATTAATTTTAGTCCGGGACTAGCCTTAAGCCTCGTCTGTGAAACCAGACCTTAATGTCTGACAGAGACTAGTGTTAAATATATGATAAATAAATAACAAATATGTGAATGCTGCTTATTAATTAGCAATTTGGTGTATTCTTTAAATAAAGTGCTTTAGTAATCATTTTTTTTATTTAGTTGTTTTTTTTATATTTTTTTCATATCATTTTATTTGTAGTGCTTTTGTAAATTTATTATTTGTGTTTTTATATAGTTTTATATTTCTATAGACGGTTTCATTGGACGCACTGGCCCCAGATTTAACTTCACTCTGTGTTTGGTTATAATAAAACAATTAATACATGAATATTAATTTATACTAAGATTTAATGATATATTAGTTGTATTAAATTAAATAACAAGTACTCAACAGTTATTGATTCTTAATGGGGGTCTACTGGAAGTTAAGTTTGTGCCAAATAACATTTTGTTGTTGCCCCTGAAACATCTATATAAGTTCATTTCCGTTTAAGTTTTTTTTCCAATTGATTGTAGTGTAATGATGATGCAACATTTCTAATTTAGTTTTAATTTGATCAATTATATCTAAGCTGACATTTTATTTGATTCCTTTTTGTACCCTGTTCCTTTCTGTTGCTTTAAACATTAGACTCCGGCTACAGTTGTTATTTATTTGTCAATTTAACATTTGCATTCACGTAAGAGGCTGCGCTATTCATCTAAACGCATCTTATATGCAAGCCTTGTCTCAAATCACTGTCCAGCCGGGTCTTTCTTTTCCTCTCATACTTCCCTCTGAAGGCCGGTCAGTTCTTATTACACATCTCCCTGTATGTACCTTTTCATTATTTTTCTCTTTTTCTCCCATTCTCTGTTATCCTATACTGTCATGCATAGCATCAGGCAGACGGTCTATGTTGTGATTAGATTGGCATTTCTATCAGATGCAGAGAAAAGGTGTCCTATAACCAAAGCCCAGGTCTGTGTCACCATTAGCCATCTCATTCTGGAGAGTCTGTTCCCTCGCTGTGGAGATGGATCTTGCTCTGTAGGTACAGGCTTATCTTCCGTAATAGGGTCTGATCTGTTTCACACTTGTGAAATTGGAAAGGAAAAGTTTAGAGATGATTGGAGAACTTTCGCCACGTGGAGGCCCAAGGGTTGGACCTACAGGTCTGAACCCAATCATTCAGGCGGTGTTGACCGCATTGATGAGCCTGTCCAGCTGGGTTGAATCCGTTTTCCTCCCTGTTTGTTCTCAAGGTGCAGAACCTGTTCCACAGGGCAACTTAATTCATTATCGATGAATGAAAAGAACATAAGAGACGGTGACCTGCTCAAGGACGGACTGTTACTGCTAAAGTTTTAGATGGAAAAAGGTTGAAGGGACACTAAAGTGTTTAATTGTACTGGACACTACTGGATAGCAAATGGACTATTATACTTAAGTGAAAAAGCAAAGAAACACTTAAGTATGGGAACCAATTCTCACTAACTAGTTGCTTATAGGATGTCTATTATTAGCATATTGTGGGTTTATAAAGCACATATTCTGTATGACCATATTCGACATCCCTAATCCTAACATAACAACTACCTCACTAACAAGTAATAGCAAGTAACCAATTAAGAGTTTATGGAGTAATAGTTAATGATTTGATAACAGCGAGAATTGCTCTTAAAATAACGTGTGACCAAAGGAATATATAAAAAAAATAACCCAAAAGTCATCATTTACCCTCATGTTGTTCAAATTTAGCATGACTTAAATCTGTCCCCACCATTACAGAAACAAGCATCCTTACCATGGAGAAACATTTCTGTCAATCCACCTTTTACTACAGTAAGGGACCTTCTGAAATGTTACTCATTGTTCCGAATCAGACCCGGACAAAGTTCTTGACAAAAATTCAATTTTCTCAATTTGATAAAAACCTATACGTCAGAGAGATTACAAAATAACAAGCGAATGTAATATTTTAGATCGAATATTTGTAAAGCAGATGCTGTATGACCTATTTTGTGTTCGTATATTCATAAAATCAATAAAGTTTTGTGAAAATGATTCAAAATGCTGCCACTGGCAACTTTATGAACAACGCAGGTGGTTAAAGATTTTTTTTTTTTCAATAAAAAGGTGACATTTTGTAAGAAAGTTATAAGAAATGATGTCAAGAATCTATTTTTGGTCCCTTTTTTATACATTCCGGTTTGTTTTTAATACAATTTTATTGTTATAGCACTTTCAAATTTGCATTGCATCAAAGCAGCTGTACAAGAAATCTGTTTTTCACACATAAGACTTGCTCATAATATAATAAAATACATCAGTCCGGGAACAACATGAATGTAAATAAATGATGACAAACTTTCCTTTTTATGTGAACTATCCCCGTGTGTCTGCACACTTTTATGAGCAGATGTGAAACCAGGACAAACAGCTTGTTTCTTCAGACATACCTTCAGGACTCTCAGATAGAGTAAATACAAATAAATAGATAGCAGTGTAAATGCTCTTGGTTTATTTATGATATACAGGCTTCATTCTGCATGCATGGAGAACCCAGCTTTCAAGTCATTACTAAATCTCTTAGGTCGCAAATCTCATACAGTGCAATACAGAGCGACCTGTGCGAGGGTGGGCAGATAAGTAACGGTAACGCTAGATCCAGCCATTAGTGATTTGTTGTGATAAATAACTTAGAATAGCCTCCGTCGCTCCATCAAAAATGGATGGCTGAGTTTATTCCACAGTGTAGGAGGGTAAACGTGGTCATGTTTTATCGGCTGGCCTTGATCAAGATCTTTCAGAAGTTTATCGCAGCGCCACAACATATTTTTAAGTGTAAACGTACACGTTAAAACGTACATTTACAAGACACGTTTTCCTCTGTGAACCTCGCTATTCATTAGCGATTTTGGCTTTCCGCTTCACCCGCGACGTTCTCTGATTGATGGAATGGCTGGCGTGTTTATTTGGATATCAGGGAATGAAATATTCATATTGTACGCTTTCCCAAGCAGAAGTTATCTGGGTGCAGCGTAAATGGTACTCGGGATCAGATTTTCACAGCAGATTGCAGTTATTAAAGAGAAAAAGAGGCGGGGGATTGGAGAAAGCTGCCATCTTCCGGGAAGGCAATCTATTTCTTTTCACGCCGCTGCATAGCCTCTTAATGCACTGGAGCAAAAGTGCTTTGGTCCGCAACCTTTCACGCCTTCCCCTCCCTTTTATATGATTGAATACTTAATAACTTTGACTTTGCTTTGAAAGCCTGCGCCACGGGGCCTGTTCACCCTCCTCGCGCTGTGACGATACCGCACCGGAGTGTTTGTCTGTTGCTAACTGCCCTTATTACCAGCTGTCTGTCAGCCTGTTGCACGCAGACTTCACCCTCCATGACGCGTGCGTCTCGGACACGGAGCGCCGTCCCTTTCATCTTCATCAGCTCGACTTTTAATGAAGCGCTAAATCTAACACCGTAAGTGCGGCGCTCGTGGGCTCTCTCGAACCCAACGTCCAGCCGTAACTGTCCATCTTCTTCCCTCCGTCCCCTGACACGCCGAGGGCTCATTAGCACACGGAGCGCTCGCGGCCCTAGCCGATGTGACCCTGCCTAATTGTGCAGCAGGTTGAATTGGCCGCCCGGCGAGATGCGGTGATTGCTTATTTGTTCACCGCAGGGCTTCTCTCGCACATTCAAATGATTGACTCATTTCATTCGGGGCACAGTTTGCCGAGCTTTATTTGATAAGCTCGTTCCCGGGGTAGCTACATCCGTCTCATTCTCATGCACGAAAGTTATAATGTTCACCGCCTCGGATTATTATTCACACGGCTGATTGTTTCTCCGGCTAATTATCCGCGTTTGAATAATTTTGCATGCGCGAGGCCGCTTATCCGTCCGGAATTAAGCGGCGAGGAAGGGCTGACGTTATTAGACATGCCTTCGGAGTCGCCAACAAGCCCATTGTACATGCTGAGCTGTCCAACACCATTGGGGGATTACGAGGATATGTGGTTTTCTTTTTAAATAAAGGGTGAAATTTACATGCAGCCGCGGAGATAAGGTGCAAGAAAAGATACTTATTTGGTTAATAAGATGGATTTGTTTTCTGCGGAGAGCGCTAGAACCCCAATGAACTGTTCTGAAGAGAGAGAGAAGGCCTACATTAACATTTAATCATTTAGCAGACGCTTTTATCTAAAGCGAAGTGTAAGAAATACATAAGCACATTGCACATTGAGTCGGAAATGTGCGTCTGGAATTTCCATACCTTAAAAAATAAATGTGACCTCACGTTTTGTCAATCACATTTACACACTGCTTCATATTTTCGCACATATTTTTGTCCGTCATACAGACGCGTTTTTCGCATCCGTCAAGCATTTTGAGTTGCCTTTCATAACAATTAAGAGACGCCGTACAAACGAAAGCCAAATACGAAAAACGCATAGGAAAAATTCGGACTGTATGTGCAAAGACCTTTACTGGTTTCAACAAAGGTTCAACTGGTTTCAAACTCGCGGAAAAAGTTTGTTATTTGACCATGAGTGACGCTCAATTCGTGCCTGTAGCGAGTTTGCGTCTATACGCATCTTTGCAATGACGCTGAAAGTAATTTACTCGTGCAAAACGCTTGCTTCACGTTTGGTGTGAACCCAGTGTTAGAGAATGCAACTTGAGAACTGATTTCATGCATGAAACAAATAATGTCAGCAGTTGGTATAAAATGTCCAAGTTTATGTCTCGAATATTTTAACATACACATGGGCTGACAAGTGATGGACGGTATGTGTTCTGTGGTTTAGTTAATAGTCTGGGCCAGTTGAAATCGCTAATGGCCTTGTTTATGGTCTGGTGGCTGTGATTGAAAATGGCATATTGCTTGTTGCCCACAGTGAACAGAACCGGAGGATGAAGAAGGTTTTTTCTTGACCTCCCGCTGCTCAGATGAGTGTGTACCGGCGCCTGGACCCGCCTGTACTACACAGAGTGCCTTGAAAGAGTGCAAAGAACGTCACTGAAAATGCCTCCTGCACTTCAAACATGACTTGTGGGGTCACAATCAAATGATCCTTTCAATCTCTATGGATGGAAATGTTGTTTGTTCATTTTTGATCGTTTAAAATATGTTTTGTCAAATGATACCCTCATGCATGCCATTTTATACTAGGAGTGAGGCAGTGTGACCAAAACCTGTTCAATTTCATGGTTACATATTACGTACCACAATTAAGATATATACATATATATATATATAATCAGACCAAAATTTATTCAGACACCTTCAACATTTCTCCCATTATTGTTTATTCAGTATAGTTTAGAAAATGGTAATAAAATCTAAGTCCGAACAAACTAATCTTGATAATGTCAGATGACTTTGATAGAAATGTATGTAATGGATTAAGTTAAATAGCTGTCCAATTACATTAATGCATTTGGCAGACGCTTTTACCCAAATCAAAAGTAATAAGCTATGCTTAATTTTCTTCCATCTGTGGTGTAAAAAGGTTCCATTAGCCATTATAGAAAATCACTTAAGCAAAACATAGTCAGGTCAAAGTGTCAGAAGTTATATATAAGTATAAAACTTTTATAAATGATACATTACTTTTATCAGTTGTACTATTCCACATCATGTTTGAAGAAATTTAAGGTAGAATATGTCACAGTTGACTTTATTTTGCTATATTCAAAGACCTGCACCCACAATAAAACATTCAAAAATGATATCTGGGGCCTGAATAATTTGTGGTTTGATTGTAGAAACCCAAACCAGGTCTACACCACAGATGTCGCGTCTCCTCATACTAAGCTCCCGTTGTTGCATCTTTAAGAATCGGCTAAAAGCACATCTCTGCCGTCAACACCTGACTTCATATACTGTGGTTGGCTAACTGAGACCAGTTTTATTGCACTTATGCATATCACTTGTGTTTTACTAAATGCTTCCATTGTTTACCTTATTTGTTAAGTCGCCTTGGATAAAAGCATTTGCTAAATGATTCAATGTACATGTTTTGGGATCGTCTGTAGGTTCTCTGTTCATCTATGCTTTCCTGTAGCTCAGTGGTAAGAGCATGGGGTTAACAAACGACAAGGTAGAGGGTTTGATCCCAGGGGATTACACATACTTAGAAACAAATGTATAGGATAATGCAATGTAAATCACTTTGGATTAAAGCATCTGCCAAATGCGTAAATGTAAATGTAGTCTTCATGTGTCTTATTCACACCTGATTTAGCCACACCCACCTGTTTACATACTATGGTATCCAATAAATAGAGAAATCCGTATAAGAAATATTATAAAATAGATCATATTTAAAATGAATCTATTTTTAGCATTGTCTAATTTGATTGCATATAATATTATATGATTTTGAATATAATATGTCATGAATATGTTATGTCCTGTGATAGATGTATTGTTAATGTTTAATTGCTGCTCCTTTTTTGGAGTTTGTGGTTGTTAAGGTGAAGGTTGAATCATAAAAATGTCTGAATGTCTAATATATATAACAGAATGAACAGATATGTTATTCTTCATTCACTGTCATCATGTGTTCCCTCTGAACATAAATCAGTCAATAATTGCGACAAACTTTTCAATTTTCATCAATCCAAGAAACTAATTTCTACAAGAAAACTAACTTTCAAATCTGAGCTTTTCATTTCAACCAAACTTAACATTTCCCATCTTGGTTGTGTTTATACTAGAGTTGGTTTAATCCTTTCCATACGGGAAGAGCAGGACACCTCTTTCTGCTCGGGCAAAATCAATAGGCAACATTCTATCTAGCTCAACAGTCAATAAGAGACACTTAAGGTGTCTGTAGAAACTAAGGGATGCCAATAATTGTTATTAATACCCTGCGTTTGGGTTTTAACTGACTTCCCACACACTCACTGTAGCCAGCAGCTATACAGCCATAATCACATGCAAAGCAAGTGTGTGATTATACAGTAATGAGGACGAATTGTGAACGCTAGCATAAATAATTCTTGGGCCATGTGCATTTGTGCAGCACTGTTGATGTTAACACAACTGATTTTCATGCTCATCTGTGGCTGGTTGTGTTTAACATGTAATGTAACTTTATTCATGTACACGGAAGAAATCAGCAGCAGTCATTTAAATGAGATAAACTCTATGTAGATTAATAAAGTGAAGTTGCGATGTATGAAATGTTGCTATACATCCACTGTAATACTATAGATACTGTTTTATATAATACGGAAATATGGTATTGCATATGGACTATTGCTGTTGCTCAGTAGCAATAATGAAGTTTTTGTTTATTAAAGTTACACAAAAGACAAAAGAGGACATACAACAAAATAACGGAACAATGCAAATGTGCAGGGCTAAACATCACGAATAATACAAATAGAAATCAATTATGCAAAATAAAAACTTTTTTGTCTGCAAACCCTGGTTGGTATAAACTTATTGTAAGCCATGTATGCTGACTATGTTCTACAATTAATAAACAATCAAAAGTTTTTGTCTTGAATAAATTCTTAATTTATTTACTTTATAACATAATGTGACCAAATATGTGAGTACAAATATCTATATAGGTTTTATATTTTTATTGTATGAGCATGCATGTCATTTAAGGTAGTAAAATAATTCATATTTGACCTGGTGTTTATATAATTTATGTATTGAGAAAAATGTAATATAATGTATTTCTATAATGTAATGTAATTCTGTCATTACCCTCATTTTGTTTCAAACTTTTAAAGCGATTACACTTTTACAAATAAGGTGCTTCACTTGAGATTATAAAAATGTAAGAAAAATATGGTTCTTCTATGGTAGTGCTGTGAAGAACGTTTTAAGCACCTTTGTTTTTAAGAGTGTGGTTTACCCACAAATAAAAATGTTGCCTCTGTAGAAAACAAAATACTTTTTGAGAAATATCTCTGTGGTTTCGTGTCCGTACAATGGACATCAATGAGACTCAGTGTTGTTTGGTTACCAACATTCTTAAAAACAGAAGAATGTCATACGGGTTTGAAATGACGAGAGGGTAAATAAAGTGAACTTGAATATGAAGTTAATTCTGATTTGTCCTTTTAGATTTGAGGCATTGAATGGCAGTACTCGTGTTGGTCCTATTGAAAGATGCAATGAAGAATCACCCTTTATTGCGTTTCTCTTTGTTGGCACTGACAAGTACATGACATGATCACCACTTATGTGTTCACCCCAAATCTCAGAACGCAGCAGAGGGCATCAGTTCTAAAGACCACTGTAAAATGAACAGACCGAAGCATATGGGGATGCCGAAACTCATCTGCGAGGTGAGATTTTACTAAGCCACTGGCTCCCAGTCACAGTGACACCAGGGCCATTATAATTCCCATCCTCATTGCAAAGACCTTCAGCAGAAATCTCTTGTAAAGATGACTGCTGCCACTGCCATTCAGAAAGAGGATTTTAAAATGTCAGCCAATATCAGAGACTTGCCTCATTAAAGTGACTGAGGGGTTCATTTCGAAGACCCCGATGAGGGGGAAGAGTTAGGGCATGTTCACACACACAAAACAACCTTATACTGTACTACATGTGCACTCTCATTTTAACATTTACCATTAACAACAAAACATAACATCAAATAAAATACAAATTTTGTGATCATTTACCCTCATCAACTACATCATCACCCTCTTGTTGTTTCAAACCTGTATGACTTTCTTTCGCAAAACACAAAAGAAGATATTTTGAAGCATGTCGTTAACAGATCCTCTTTAAATTCCATTGGTTTTTAGTTCGTACAATAGAAGTGAATGGGAGCCAGTCCTATTCGGTCAGCAATTTATTTGAAATATTCAATTTTGTGATCTGCGGGAGAAAGTCATCAAGGGTGAGTAAATAAAAACTTTTTTTAAAGTGATAGTTCATCCAAAAAGGAGAATTCTGTCATCTCACCCTCATGGTAAACCTGCATGACTTTCTTTTTATCTGCAGAACACAAAAGATATTTTGAAGAATGTCGGTTACCAAAGAAAATTGAATTCCACTGTATGGACACAAAACCACTGAGACAATTCTCAAAAAATCTTTGTGTGCTCCACAAAAAAGGTCATACAGGTTTGGAATGACATGCGGGCGAATAAATGATGAAATAATTTGTATTATTGGGTGAACTGTCCCTTTAAACATAACGCAATGACCTTGTTGAGTTCAGAAAATATTCTCATAACTCATTGTGTGTTACAATAAAGAGCTCAACTGACTTACTTCAACATTATGTATGTGACCTATATGTACCATTGTGGCCTCATGTTCATGATAATGCCTTGCAAAATGAAGAAAACAAATACAGTGCGTGTCAAAATGATGTTCGGCTTCTAGCAGATCATCAATCATTATAATCAGAAACTATTAGCTCACCTGTCTGTTTGATGGACAGCTGATTAAATGCCCCCTGGCTGTGTTGAATAATTCAATTGCGGGATGTTTACGTCTTTGTGATCATCTGATCAGGACTAATGGCGATAAAGTAGACATGTTCACAAGTCTTTGAGATGGAGTCAAACAATGACTGGAACGCTCAAACAATGAAGTTGAGACTGCTTGTCAAGTTCAAATATTATGCAGCCAATTATTTTTGCCTACCATAGTAGGAAAAATGCTTTATAAATATCTTCTGTTGAACAGAAGAATGTAGGAAAGCAAACAGTTCTGGGGCACTTTTGACCACAATTGTCATTTCCTATTATGGTAGTGAATTGTGTTAAACATTAGTTGTTTGGTGCATGACCTTCCAGTAATGATGTGGATTTTGTAAACAGACGTAAATGTCAGTGCTGGGACTATTGCAAATGGCACCTATAATAATTTAAGCGTCGTTTCATTGATCTTATATCCTAAACAGAACTGATTCGGTTGATGGATCAATAGATTACATTTGTCTGAACACCTGAGAGCTTTTTTTTAACAAGACAATGATGGTCATGTTTTTCTCTTGAAAATTTGACAATAGCGTTTACAGCAATAGTAAAATGTTTTATTATTTAAAAAAAACTAGCAAGCATCGGTCTCGGCAAACAAATAAGTTTTGTAAATTCTTTAAAACAGTTTGTTTGCCAAGTACTTCTTTTTTTACTCATTGGTCACAGTGCGAAATGTCTGATGCAAGTAACTTTTTGTATACCAAAAACATTAATATAGATGTTTATTAATGAACAAAAAAAATCTACAATGAACACAAATCAGTCACTGTGAACATTTGAACATTTAAAAAATATCAACTTTCCCATTTTTACCCCTCCCCAATAACCATCAAGACAATAAAAGCCCTACAAACACAATATACAGCTATACTGTACACATTGAAAATAAGGCCAGATGAAAGCTTTTCACACATCAAAGCTACAAACAGGACTTACAGAAATGACCCTCAGTGAGAGGCAGTTGATTATTTAGTTTTTTCTCACTTCACAGCAGTCTAAGCATGTCATCTCTTTCTGTACACTGTAGATCTGCTCAATGACTTGCAACCCAATTGCATCAAAGGAGATGCAGGATGTGACTCCTGGTCAGTGTTGATTTCAGCCGAATGATGAAATATTCTAGCAATGTTTTTGTCAGAATAACAAAGACGTGGTACATCCGCGGGGAATTAACCTATCAAAGTACAGGAAGTTAATATTCATGGACGCTCTCTGTGTTCTCTGAAAGAATGAAACAACGGCTACATTTCACAAGTCAAAACATGACGGAACGTAAATTATAATTCCACAATAAAGTGAATATTACAGCAGTCCATGAATAAATGCTACTGTTCCTGATCACAAACACACTGAAAAAAGCCCAGATGTTTTATCCCAACAAAAATAATGCTGCATTTAAAAAAGTCATTGAATTCTATGGGTATGTTGAAGAATGTGTTTGCACTTGACTTAAAATCAATGTTTGACCAGTAAATTCAAGTGCAGTACTGTTATACACTCAGTTCATACAGTCCAAAAGAGACACAAGCAACTCTTCAATCTGATGATTTTTCCCTTATACAATTGCTCCTACTGCTGGCCAACACAGTCAACTGCATGTGACCGGCGCAGTGATGATCACATTAAAATAAAAATAATCTACAAGTCACACCATGATGAACATGATGACGTTTTACATCATTCAAGCAAGCATTACAAGCCAAATCGTGAAGGTGTTCGTTTTGGTGTCATGGGTGCTTCCTCTTTACGTCCTGGGGTGCAGATCATTATTGATCTGTTGGGAAATAAAAAGATTGTTATGTTAGAAGACTTGTCAAAATTCTATCTCAACAAATATCAGCACGAAGTCCAAACCATTTGGCCACACCTGCCAATGGTGGAATAATAAAACGCCATAAATAGTTAAAATTGTGTTATTTAGCAGATTGATTTATTTAAATAGATTCTACATGAGGAACATTACAATCGATCTTAAAGGGGTGCTGCAATGATGTGTTATGCATTCTGTCTTCTTCACAATGTTAAACGGATGTTTAACATTCACAAATGTCTTATGCTTAACATGGTCAACTTGTCCAAAAAACGAGTTGGGCGTATAACGTAGTATTTCTGTGCTCAATACACTCCCCCAGCGATCGTACAGGTGTCGGAAAGTTTTTTTTCGAACATATAAAACTGTTTCGTAACAACTTTTCGTAGTCCCTTATTGGACAATTCTCCGGGAAAAGCAGGCAGCACAACCACAGGAGAGCAGGAGAAGGAGCATGTGCAGACGTCACTTTCACTTGTGTGCAGGAGAGACAGAGAGCATGCGTTTGAGAAGTTCAGGTGTTTGTTTGTTCACTGCATATGGGTGATGAATGTTATATAAACTGTGGATATAACGCTGGATTTGGAGATTGTTTGAAACTGATATATGGAGCCGCCCCAGCGCTAAAAGATGCCGGGCATGAACCACATGCAGTGAGTGAAACTGATGTCTGTGTTTTGTTGACACTGTGCTTTAGTTCAGCCTGCCCCTCCCCCCCACACGCACGGTTTGATTTCAGAAGTAATCGTAAGCTGTATCTATCTTTTATAAATGTGATTTAACTGAATCCTCTACCAAGATATGGACGTATGCAATAGTACTCTAAAGGTACTCAAGATTAATATGAGAGTGGCAGAAACCCTGCGTGTTACACCCACTTTAAAAGTGCCAGACAAAACTGACAAACTACAATGAGAAGTTTAAATAGGAAGATGAACTACTTGTATAAAAAATAGCTGAATAATTCATATGTCATAAGAATAAAAATATAGATATTTTTTTCCATTCGTAATAGTATATATTATAAACTGATAGATGGCACGATCCCAGTGCTAAGAGAAGCCGGACATGAACTGCACACGGTAAGTCAAACTAAGTCATATGTTTGTGTTTTGTTGGCAATCGGCGTGTAAGTGCAAAATGTAAACAACACGAACGGATAAAGTCATGATGTATTGTGTGCTCATGCTGTAGTTCCGTCGCACCTGCTACTCGTCTTTCTCCAGAAACAATCGTACAGCTGTATCTCTCTTCTATAAAATTGATCAAACTAAATACTGTTCAAAGATACGACGTATGCAATACTACTCTATAGGTACTCAAGATTAATATGAGATTTGCAGCATATTACCTCATCGTTAAATACTCTCTTATTTGTAAGATTTGCTAAACAAAGAAGAGACTACACACCGGATGATTCGCCACTTCTCTGTTTGTTTAAACAGAGAAACATCTGGATTAACCAATGGTGTGAGTTTGGCCATAAAAATGAATCCGATACACCAGGGGTTCTATATGATTTAACTCTAATGTGCCATGCAGTGACAGAAATCGAAGATTTGCTGTAAAGCCACATGAGAAGAATGAACAGCAGTAAGGAGGTTAGAGTAGAAAAAAGGAGAGTTTGTTTCTGGTGGACCTGCGGCACACAGATGTGATGCGGTTGACAGGGCGATCTATCATCTTTAATTACAGCGCTGCACTTCGCTCTCTTCCTCACATCCATCAGGCCATGACCCTCCAGCACAAACTCAATGAACGTGTCCCTCAGTATACCTGTCTTTTATCTGCTGTTCAATGTACATCTAACACAAGTGGGCTTTTTAAGAATTACAAAACAAAATGTATATTACACACATGACAACTAGTCACATATGACACATCTGATGATAACGTCGTAATATAAAATGATTTGTTTCGGTTCAACAGAGATGGCAGGAAGATGAGTAAATGATGAAAGAATCAACATATTTGGGTAAATTACCTTTAGCGAAACAATAAAAACGTGTTCTTCTCTATGGAGCACACAGCTCTGTCCTCTGTGTCCTGTGCCGGCTGCACAATTCAGGTCAGGTCAGATGAGCTCTGATCTCATCAAAAGATCAGACAGCATCATTCTGCCGGCTTATTTAAAACCATAAGGCGGCATCAGAACCCGAGAGAGACCCGACACCTTCATTATCCACATCCCCTATCGCGCAAATCAAATGTCTAATCCCCACATTTAATGTGATTATTGTCAGGACGTCCATCATGCAGACAGTCTGCCGAAGGCTTCCATACAGAGATAACAGTTCTGATTAATTAATAAAGTGTTATTTTATTGCTTTGTGGAGCTGACAGGTGTGTGTAAAATTAATTTCCGGGATTAGTGTGAAAATTTGCGTCTGCCTCTCTGCGCCGGCACGATTTAAATTGCTACAGTAATGGGGATCAGCCCGGGGTCAATATTATTTCTTTTTCTCTCCTGTGGAAATGAGAGGTGAGAAAAGCTCGGCGCGCAGAAGACAAGACGACGGCAGGTGAGGAAAGAGATGAGAAAGACGGAGGAAGGGTAGGGAGGGGCGGGGGGATAATAGCGTGCACAAAAATTGGGACATTAGTATTTCAGCACGTCGACTTCCTGCCAAATAGGACGATTTAGATTTTGTACGAGAGTCGTTTCTGAAAAGTTTTTGAAAATTAGGGTACCGGGTGCTGCCGAAGTTGTTCTTCCTCTCCTGCTCCTCTTTGCGTGCTATGATCTGCTTTTGCGCCAGGGACATCTCCTCCTCCATGTTGGTGATCTCCTCCTTGGCTCTGCGTCGGTTCTCCTAAAACAGGGACCGAAACGTGAGCAAGAGCAAAAAAGAGAATTGTATAGGGATGGGCACGAGTACTCGAGTGCGACGATCGATGATGAAAACGATAATCGTTTGGGTCTATAAATAATTTTTTTAATGTAATTATTATTGTCTCTCTTTCTGATTGTTTATACTGGCATTTCCGGTGGTACCCAGAGATTTGATTGGTTGAGTTGCGAGAGTTTGCAGTCCAGAGTCAAGTCCAAAGCACAGAAGGTGAGATTGAAAGGACACAGCGATGACTGGTTATACTCTGATATACTTGACGAAAGTGCTAAATGTGCAGAGCCAACCAGCATACAAAAGATATAAATCTACTACAAGTTTGTTCAAAAGAATGGAGTAAAACGCTGGTCCTCACCAGTTTATTTGGAAACAAAATGTCAGGTGAGACCACTACTATCAGACAGACAAGCCAGACGAGCATAAGAGACTTTACCGTCAGACACTGACAGACAAATATGCGATAGTAAACAGTATGCCCCGCCTCCTTTATGCCCCGCCCCCAATTAAACGAGTACTCGTTTTTTAAACCTGTCCAGTACTCGAAATGAAATATGATAAAAAAATGCCCATCCCTAGAATTGCATGAGATGCTTGGTGTAATATTTCAAGAGTGTCAATCACCTGTCTGGTCTTCCCTGCTTGTTTGACGCTGTAAAACATGGGCCCGAGTTCAGCCAGCCACTCGCCGTCCACTGCTGTCACACACTGCATGTATTCCTGAAACACAAACACACACAAGCCAAAAACATCAACAAATTACTGTTGACTAGGAAGGCCGATATGTATAATATTTATAAGAAATGTAATGTCATTTTGATGCTGACATTAGCATACATTGTGAATATGATTTTAAGTTTCTTTAAGAAACGGCTATGCTACATAAGTATAAGCAATGGCTCCCATCAATACCTTGCTAGTAAAAATGATTAAGTGAATCAATGAATCAGTTCAAAAAATGATTGAAAGGTTCAGAATTACAAGTCTCTGACTTGGTTAAAACACATTCAGGTTATTATTACCCTGAAAACACATTTTGAATATACTTGGCGAAAAAGGCATGAAAATATTATAGTTTAACTGCCCAGGCCTAATTCAAAAGTGCCATTTTGTTTATTGGCATTGTTTGTGGTTTCTTTATTTTATGCTAAGTGTGTCAAAGCATGTGAACTAACCGTCTCACATACTATTTCAAGTCCATTTACGTTCAAGAATTGTAAATACGAAGTATGGTAAGTACCTTAGTGGTCATGACCAGCTCATGGTAGATGATGTAATCTGGGGTGTAGCCCATCCCAAAGAGTGCACTTGTGGGGTGTAGATGGCACGGCATACCGGTTCTCACGTTCACATACTCCCCTATTCCCTAAACACATGCAAACAGGGGTTAGAAAACCTCTTTCTCGTGTGTTGTATTCATAAATGGAACATTGAGTTTAAAGTTCATCTGTTGGTCATTGTGTACTTTACTTTTAATTTAGCAGCTTGGTGGAAGTACGCAGCACAGATGCATTTCCTGATCACATCCCAGTCTGAGCCGGAGGAGACCAGATTTATTTTCTGCTGCACCATGATGTCTTTGAGCTGAGCTCGCACCTCACGCACCTGTGATGCATTCATACAGATAGTTAACACACAATCTCATTTCAAAAAACACACTTGAAGAAGATTCAGAAGAATCACAAAATTCTGTGTTTCTCTATACTAGGACCAACAGTGGACATGATAGAAAACTCACAGCCGATAAGTCTGTGATGTTGGTAATAACAAATGCAGAGAGTTTGTTTACACAAAAGTCTTAAAGGTACATTTAAAAAGGCAAAATGGCTTGATAAAAAGTGCATACTGCCCCTTTAAGACATGAACCTGCATGGGTCAGACTGGCGTACCTTACGCATGGCTTTGGTGTGAATGAAATGATCATTACACCAGATGCTGGAGTAATTGTTGTTCTTCCACTGCAGGTAAACATTAAGGTAGGTCAAGTGATCGCTCTCAGGCACAGAGAACTTCTCTCTCACCTGGTCACTTTCCTCCTCACGACCCTAGACAAGTCACAGAAGATACAATTCAGCAGCCATAAACATGCACAGCTATACAAGATATGTATAAAAATATATAAACTCCCCACATTCTTTAAAATATTTTATCAGGTTTTTTTTAGGATAATACAAACAATGTTGATTAACAAAATTTAAATGAAATGATTAAAAGTTCAAAAATTTAACATTTGGTTACCTTTGGTCTGTAGAAGATGGATGGTACAGACAACATGGACACGATGATGAGGATGTCAGCACTGCAGCTCATGTCACATGACACAATGAGCATTTTAGAGAGAGCCGGATCCAGAGGAAACTCCACCATGAGCCGCCCGGTGGGTGTCAGGGCACCTGAGATGAGAAAAGACAGCAATCTCAAATACAAGCACAAGTCAAATGACATTTTAAGCACCTGGTTTCAAAAGTGCTGATGGTGGGAAAGTGATTCTGCTTAAAGATTCAGATTAAGCGTTTACGCAGCTCAGATTTCACAGATTATTTGACAGACTAAGAAGATTAGTGAGAGAGTGGGGAAAGAAGCAGAGCAGGTAGACCTTTATCAGAAATAATCTGCTGTTAACATGAACGAGAGCATGAAGAAAAAGTGCTTCGCACAGTCAAATCTCTACAAACCCTGAGAGAATAAGAACAAAATCCTTTGCTGGTCCCTCCATGGAGTATCATACTTTAGTTGCAACTTCAAGTAAGAATTTAGTTAAGACCTTTAATACTTTACTGCGGGAATTCATTATTATTTTAATCTACACTGCTAGAATCCAAGTTACCTTTAAAATAGTTTCTTTTTTCACATCATAATACAGCCGAGGAAAAAAGTAAGAAACCATTTCAAGATCAGTTTTCCTGATTTTAAAATGTACCATTTTCAGGCATGTGTTAAGGTTAAATTATCATTCTGTGAATTTAAAAATATTGATTTTATTTGCATTTATAAAAACTGAAAATAAAAACTGGAGAAACAGGTCAAAATAAACGGCAAAGAAAACAAGTTTATATTCACTTTTAAGCAATACAACAGTATTATTTGAACATGTTATTTAGGCAAAGTTCAAAAATATTTTTTTGACAACCCTAATTTTCATGACATTTTTCATGCTGTCAGTCTTTCACATTACTGCTGGATGACTTAATGTCACTCCTGAGGTTAGATCTTGTTGAAATTCAACAGACACTGGACTGGAATAACAACAATACATGCATTCAGCATCAAAAAATGCTGAAAATTTGGAATGGCCTACACATTTTTTAACTAGTGGGTTAATATATTGTGCCACGAATGAACAATTCTCAAATTCAGGCTAGTCAAAGTTAACTAGTCAGATTCTCAGAGTTTGCCTCAATGACACTTGCACAATAAAATAAGGACATTTTGGCCGGTCTAACCTGTATTATCAAGTGCCCCCAGAATCCACAGCTGGTACATGGAGTTCAGCATGTTGTCTTCAGGTGGAGGGTCCATGAAGTGGAAGAGCAGAAGGTCTTGCACTCCTAGAGACTTCAGTAGCAGCACGACGTTGGCCAAGTTAGTTCTCTGGATTTCTGGTATAGTGGTGGTGAGCATCTCATTCTTGTAAGCGCTCTGCGTGTATAACCTAACCGAAACAATCATAAGATCTCATGAATGTCTAGGTATCACAGAAATACCTGAAGGGGGCAGAATGGTGAAGCATCATCTCATGATCTTAAGTAAAACCTAACGTTTCCTTACCTGTAACACTGTCCGGGCCCTGTCCTGCCAGCTCTTCCTGACCGCTGGTTCGCATTGGCCTGACTGATGGGGTACACCTGCAGTGCATCCATGCCGATGCGTGGATTGAACACCTACACACAGGAAACACTTAGATTAGCGTGAGAATTCTTTTGGACGTTCCTTACACTGTATAGCAGCTTATCAATGCTACATGATGTGGTTTTACCTTCATTTTGCAGTAACCTGAATCCACCACAAACATGATGCCGTCCACCGTCAAAGACGTCTCGGCAATGTTTGTAGCAACTATGCATTTCCTCACTCCATCCGGAGCCTGTCGGTACGTACAAAAATGAAGCCTGTGCATCTTTAAATATATGACTTTAGGAGATGATCTAATGCTCGCGAACATTTACCTTCTGGAAGATCTTGGCCTGCAGGTCTGAGGGCAGCTGGGAGTAAATGGGCAGGACTGCGAGAGGCGGGGG
The DNA here is from genome assembly GCF_015846415.1 of Triplophysa dalaica. Taxonomy (NCBI): domain Eukaryota; kingdom Metazoa; phylum Chordata; class Actinopteri; order Cypriniformes; family Nemacheilidae; genus Triplophysa; species Triplophysa dalaica. The sequence goes on from NC_079542.1 coordinate 6,241,189, forward strand.
ATTCTCCAGATCCTCCAATCGCTCCACAATCTGATCTGAGGTCACCTACAGCACCACGTATGTAACACGCTTGTTATCCGAACATCATATTGTTGAAATCCACTTTAATAAGGCTTATATGTGGGGTGGAAACCCTCCTCACCTCAATGTCCTCCTGACCAGGCATGAAGATGAGTATATCGCCCGACATCCCGCTGAGATGAATCTGCAAGGCTTGTTTCACAGCTGCCTCCACATAGTCCTCCTGAGGAGTCTGAAGAACACCAACGCACATCTTCAGCACACATCTCAGGAAGCACATTAAACCTGATTTAAAGACGCGTTTAACACCTCACCTTACTGAACAAGATATCCACTGGGAACGTCCTGCCGGGAATGTGGAAAACAGGAACGTTTCCGAAGAATGACGCAAATTTGTCGGAGTCCATGGTGGCCGACGTGACAATGAGCTTCAAGTCTGAGCGTCGGGACACCACCTAAATAAAGCAAAAAATATTGAAGCAAAAAGGTAAAATGTGAGTCATCAGACACTTCTCCTAGACTCTGTATAGACTTATTTCAATCCGCTGCCTTGTTGAAATCGAAAGCGAGGCAAAGGTGGAAAAAGAAAACCGGAAGGATAGATAGATTGCAACCAACCTGGAGTTATTAATACGATTTATGTTCTTAAATGTGACAACATAAGCATAGGATGCATGTCACATGAGCTGTTTTACTTGACCACTGAAGCTATACCATCACACATTAGTGACTGTTTAACTCAACTCAACTTTATTTATATAGCGCTTTTTACAATTTTCATTTTTACAAAGCAGTTTGTTAAACTAGCTTTTAAGCAGGTTTCATTCGCATGCACACTGCCAATCTCACTTTGTTTTTAATTTAAACACATCATTTGTTTTTCAATCAGTCTATTGACTTGTGAACAAAAATGAACACGTTTTATTGGCAACACTTGACGGGGACATCGGTGCTCACCTCTCGGAGCAGACCGAACAGCACGTCGGTGTTGAGGGAACGCTCATGGGCCTCGTCCATGATAACAGCGCTGTAGTGATCCAGGTCTGATTCCCGCAGAGATTCCCTCAGTAGAATACCATCCGTCATGTATTTTATTACAGTCTTTTCTGACGTACAGTCTTCAAATCGGATTGCATAACCAACCTGGGATACAAATGAACAGTAAGAAAAGTGCCCCGACTCCATGGTCAAATCTCTTTAAGTAACAGACTTGAGAGACTTTTATTTGAAAAGCAAAGTTTTACAGAAAAAAGTTCATATTGAAATTTTCAAAGCATACTCTGATGAAGGTAAATGATAACATTTATTTTAAACCAACATATTTTAAATCCACAATATTGCTACATATGAATATGTTTCACAAAATCTACATAATCAGTTTACAAGATCAGTTTAAAATGCAGTACTTGTTTAATTGAATATTTTAAACATCAGCCCCCCCTGCAAAATTCATACGGCCCACCAGGGGCCGCTGCCCACAGTTTGGGAAGCACTGATATAGACCGTTTCATCAGACGCGTGACCCGCAGTTTGCTTCTGTTTTGTGTTTGTTGATCAGTTTGGCTAGTGGCTAATATAACTATTTAAATTTTATCTCATTTATCTTATTAACTTTTATTGATAGTTAATTGTATACTAAATATATTGAATAAATAATGTTGAATTAAATTGTATATTCATTTTATTAAATAAAAAAAATGGCTTTTATTAAATAAAATGTTGAATGGGTTGTGTAACTTTGTCGCATTTAAGTTTAGCCAAGGAACAGTTCTTCTACTGGTAAATTAAAATAATACTGGCAAGACATCCTTTTAACTTCCAATTAAATGTCATTTACTTGTTATTTCTTTTGATTGTCTTCAGAAATAATCTACATGGATTCTTTGCGGACGTGTAACAGAAGTACCGTGCATCCGCAGTAATGTTTTGTTTATGTTGCTGCTTTAAAACCGTTTATACAGTATTAAAGGGACAGTTCACCTAAAAATAGAACAGTTCTTGGCCACCATTGAATATTCATAGTAGAAAAAATTACAATGGTAGTCAAAATAGCCCTAGAACACTTTGCTTCATTCTTCAAAATATCTCCTTTTGTGTTCAACAGAACCAATAAATCTTTATAGCAATTTTTCTACCATGGTAGTCAATGGTGGCAAAGAACTGTTTGTTTATAAGCATTCTTACAAATATTTTCCTCTGTTTTCATCAGAACAAAGAAATTTATACAGATTTGGAAGAACTTGAGGATGTGTAAATGAGTTTAACTACATGACATTTCTGCCACCCACCTCCTCTCCCAGGTTGCTGTTTATTTCCTCGCTGACTCTTTTGGCCACGCTCATGGCTGCCACTCTACGTGGCTGCGTGCACCCAACCATACCGTAACTCGTGTAACCGTCCTCGTGAAGATACTGCGTCAGTTGAGTGGTCTTTCCGCTGCCCGTCTCACCCACCACAACCACAATATTGTTATCTCTGCCAGAGTACATAGAAAACAAAGCATCAGCACATTAAGTTACTCGAGTCAAAGAGTGAAAGCACTTCACACAAGTATGGGTTTGTGTTCAGAACCTGATGATGTTGAGCAGCTGCTGGCGAACGGCGAAGATGGGTAGATACTGTCTCTGCTCTAACAGAGTTTTCTTTTTAGCGAACTCACTGCTGGCTTCGTTCTTGTCCTTCATGTGATCGGCAAACTTCTGATCCGCTCTGCATGTTATTAAAACAAAAGGTGAGCAAACCAAACGGAAAATCTGATAACACTGTATAATAAGGTTCAGTTAAATTGTGAACAGTGAAAATGAGTTACTTGTAATCCACAGCTCCATCTTCTCCTACAGGTTTGCCCTCTGCTGCACCGTCCTCTGTTTTTTTGATGCCCATGATATCACCCAGTTTAGTGCCGGCCAACTCCCAGTGTTTATGTTGAGCCTGTCGAACACAACAGTTATATGTACATCTATACTGGGAGCAGAGTCGCATGACAATCGTTTAAAAAAATTATACGTACCTTTTTCCTCTCTTTCTGCTCTCTGTGACGTCGGACAAGCTGACTGCCCTTCCGGGAGATGATGGCCATGTCTGACGTTGGATCTTTCACCGGAATGACCGGTTCCGGCTACAGAACCAACAGAAAAATCATTAAGGGCAAGACACACAAGTTTGGCAAAGATAGGGGATTTATACTTAAAAACAGCATTTAATTGAATTATGTTGTCAAGTCAACTTTATTTATATAGCGCCATTTACAATTTTCATTGTTACAAAGCAGCTGTACATTAAACATATAGTCTATAAGCAGAACATTTAAGATAAGGGAAAGAGAAACACAGTCCAAATATTACACAGACTATAGTATAAACTCCTATATGTTATATTAATTAAGTAAAACTTTCATATAAACAAAGAAATACATTGTTGTATTTGAATGGCTCTTATCAGATTGTGCATTATTGCAAAGCAGCTTTAAATAAATGACCACAAAAAGTTGATAGTGAAACAAAATGTACAAAAGATGTATTAAAATAATGATTCAGAAATGATATAAAACAAAGGAAAATGTGCAAAAATGCTATCAGCAATAAATACAATTGTGGCAAAGATTGAAAAATCGCATAAGGTGCTAGAATGATGGTCTTTACCTGCTTAGTGAACACAATCCTTCCATCAAGGAAGGGCGGCACAAGGTTATGGACGAGCAGGTGGACTTTGGCAGCATTGTCCTCCTCAAAGTCCTCATCCACCTCCAAACGCTGCACTACTCCACTGGTGAGCATGCGGTTGGTCTCCCAGCGTTCATTATCCTGGAGAAAAACACGAGTACATCAATATCCACAAAAGCGATGCCAATTTTGGAATCCACACGTCAACTTCTGTAGAAGTGCAGCTGTACCTCATTAATCTGCCGTTTCTGTGCTGAGATGCGTTTCTGGGTCTGTTTCTGTAGGATCTGCTCCCTCTTCTTCACATACTCTTCTGAGCTGGACGTCAGAGGGTTGTGGAACTCGTCGTAACCCTCATCCATCATGTACCAGTCTCGATCCGCTTGCTATTTGGACATAACACAATTACACACCGTGTCCTCCCCAAACCACCACCTTATGTGGGAATAGATATCTGATCGAAGGTTAATACTAAATAATGTCCCGAATGAACTGATGTCAGCTCAGCAATACAGTTTAGAGCCTTAAAATGTTTTTAATAGGAAAATGACTTTTTGGAATTAACTAATTAAAGTATAGAAAACAGCATTAATGAAGTTAATAAAATCACTCACCTTTTGATCCTCCTCCCACTGTTCCTTTTCGTCCTCATTATCGAATAAGATGCCATTGTCACCGTCCTCCCTTTTATCTCCTATAAATTAAAAGTCCTATAAATGCGAGTCTATAACCACTGCACATAAATCTAACGATTCAAATCTATATAATATTCATGCTTACAAACATGCATTTGGACAAAATGTCTAAAAATGGGTAGCCTTTTAAAATCCCAAATTAATTATCATTGACAAAACATCCCACATAAACCAGTTGTTACAACATATATTTATAATCGGTCCTTACCTTTCCCTCGAGACAGTCGAGGGGTGGAGCCCAGATGTTTCCTGTCATTGGCCCACTCATTGTACTTGTATGAGGGAGTTGGTAGGGGGGTATCTGCTGGATATTGAGCTCTAACTGACCTAAACAACAAAAACAACAATGTTTGGATCATAGACATGCAGCGTTCATCATCGGATACATAATAAATCAATGAGACACATATGTGATTCATACTTGTCCCTCCTCTCGCTATCCCGGCCAGAGCGATGGCTGCGCTCAGAGCGGTCATACTCTTTGCTGGATGGGGAGGGAGATGGGCTCTCCCAGTGGGAGTGGCGTGAGCTGTTATATCCACTATCATCTTCATCCCAGCTGGAGCGTGATGGAGTGGGCACGTCTGTGTGTGCGTGAAAAACATGTAAACTGCTACAGATGATCTGAGAGTTCAGGGACAAATCTTGAGCAAATATGGAAGCGTGACTGACCTTTGGATCTGTTACGAGGTGATTCTGGCTCATCTCGCCGCGCACCGCGGCTGAGACGCTCTGACCCAAAGTCCCTCTGGGATCGCTCACTCCTAACGCTCCCATCCCCACGCTCAGAGCGACTGCTGCTGGACCCTCGACTGCGACTGCTTTCACGCTCATCTGGGCAAACCGCATAAAAGGAAACTATCAGAGAATTGAACTCTGGGAAACACAGATAGGATTTCACACGGGAGCCCCTCGATTACCTCTGTCTTTTCTCTTATCTCGGTCTCGGTCATGATGGCGATCTTGATCTCTGTCTCGATTCCGGTCTCTGCTCTTGTCCTCTTTGGAAGATGCATAGACCCCATGTTCACGTTTGTCTTTCTCCCTCTGCTGATGTTTCTGTCGGAACTCCTCACTAACCCCTCCAGTGTTTGAGGGCGTTTCTGAACCAGTTACACGGTACTTCCTGCAAAGACACATTACAAATAGCAAACTTTATTGGTGTTCATCTGATAACTTTAAACAAGTGAACGAAACAGAACTAAGGATGACAAAGAATACACTTTAAGTGCATCATTATTGCAAAGTGTGTTATATAAAAAGTAAAATGCACATTCTTAAAACGACGTCAGGTTATTGCTAACAGTTAATAATATACTGTACTGACATTACATTTATTAAGACAATAATACAAATTAAAAACAAATGAAATACGTCCTTCTGTAAGACTAACCACCACTTATTTTCTATGTTATTTTTACTGAATTTGAATGAATGTCATTTAATAAAAACAACGTGACCTGACAAAACCAAAATGACTCACCTTTCTTTCTTCACTTTACTGTTGTCACTATCCTCCTGATCCTCGTCATCAGACCCAGAATCACTTTTCGCCTCCTCCCAGTCCTTGTATGATGACACTTTAGATTTTTTGGGCTGGTCGTCCTGGCTGTCCTTCCCCTCTCGCTCCTTGCGTTTCTGGGCAGCCAGTAGATCAAGACCCAGGAGTGAAGTGCGAGGAGCTGGAGCTCTGAACACATGTGGTTCTGATGAAGCGCTCTTCTTCTTCACAATGAGACCCCCGACCTGGTCGCTGGGGTCACTGCCTTCAAGTCGATGCAGGGACGCATCATCTTCCATCTCAGCAACGTGTTCCGCTGTGACTATTCTGCTATAGAAAAGAAAACAATAATAATGTAAAAAGGTATATATACTAACAGTTTATTACTTGCTATTGTAAAGGGTTGTAAAACTTAAGATAACCACAGTAGTCCTTTCGATAACCATCCATAGCCATCATTTAGCGATAAACCAGCACCGTCATATTACACAATATCACTTATATTCAACGCTCACATTTAATAGACAAACCTCATTTTGAGAAAATTAACCATAGTTACGGTGGTAAAACATGTTCAAATTCATTTATATAACGAAGACCACAAAACAATACTGGATGTTAGCGATGATTTACTCATATAAACGAGTTTTACCTTTATAGCGCTATCCTCGGTATTCAGAAACCTTAATACATAGAATTATCTTACAAAAGGAGACAGCTATGTTGTATATATTAAAAGGAAAATATTACTCGTGAAACAGCTGAGCGGCTAACGTCAACAATGTGTACAGGAAGGCGCCATTGCAATCCCAGCATGCGCAGCCCCGTGACGTCATGTACGCATGCGCAAAAGGTAAACCAGTACAGGAAATGCTTTTTACTCTTGTCTGTAAACAGAACAATAATCTAATGTCGGTCTCAGACATTCTCATAAATAATCACCCATTAAACGTTTAACATAATTTAACTGATCTTCTCTGTCTGTTTAAACATATGCATGAAATAAATAAATGTGCTTTAAAGTTTTGCCATATCGGTTTGTATGAGTAAACAATACCTAAATATTTTTCACTAATACTTCTTAAAAATGTATTTATTTTCAACACTTCACACAGACTGATAAATATACAGTGCGAAACTAATCTGTGTATTGAACATCCGTAAAATAAGTAAGAGTAAATAAAAGTTAATTTATGCATGTTCAAAGTATAACACAATCTACAGATACTCATGATTCACAATAGTATTTCTGTTTTGTAAACATTTATTGAAATTCATTCAGTACATCTGTAGTGTTCATTCAGTACCACAAATATTTCTAAGCAGACAGTTTTATTTTAAATATATAACGTGATTTAACCATAATATAGGCCTTGAACGAAGATTTTTACTGCCGTTGAACTATCGTAACAGTTGTCGACAACGACAAACACACTTATGTTTTATCATGGATGTAAATTTACTTTCTCCACTCAACTAAAATGACACTGAAACATGGTTTACAGCCCTAAATATTCACGCAAACATGAAAGTCTGAACATCAGTAGTTAGATAAACATGAAGGCAGAAAAAGTATCAATCTACATGATTTCTGTGGAAAATAATTCTCAACAAAACATGGCAATAAGGATAAGAATTCCTAACAAGCCGTGACAATTTGTAAAGGGTGAATTCAAAAATATGAATTTAGATGGATACACTGAGAAAATGTGGACTGTAAAATTGTAGACAAATTATTTAAGCATATCTAAAATGTATACAAATATGTCATGTATAAGAATGATTTACTTAATGCAAACCCTTAAACCACCTGATATTAAGCAACATTGCATTTCTGTCACAAAGAATAGGATACTAAATAACAGAGTGAAAGAATATATGCTGTGAAGTTACATAAATGAACATGCAACCACATGTTGATGTTGAACGTGATTGGCAACATGCAGAAAATAGTTCTTGATGAACTGCCCTTTAAGCTAAACCTGGTAAAGCTAGAAACTAATCCCAGTATCTGCAATGCTAAAACAATTACTTAGACAAGCATACACAAGTGCAGTGATTATATGAACAGGTGCTTTACACACTGTACAGCAGTTGAATGTATCCGCAACTTCACTAAAAGTGTTCTCGCCAAAAACTATCTTCGACAAACACTCAAATATCTCAAATGCATGATTCCTAAAAAGTCTAAGTAAAAGAGTTAATTTCAAGTCATCAGATATAGGTAACACGTTATACAAATTTTCAATTTCGGAAAAGCGTACATTTCTTTAACTCTTTGCTACAATCCTACCATTTCAGAAACTGAATGTTGTCTGACATTGAATGACACTGCATTCATCTAAAAGTATTATGACAATATTTTCATGCTTTGATCACATACCTGTATTACAAACATTTTTTGAAAGCATGATACCATGCACTAAAACGGGGCTTGGATATGTACCTTCCAGCACAGTTTACTCCTAACTCTACACCTTGTGGTCTTCTGGTACCCCAAGATAAGAGTATCGCAGAATCTCAACTGAGGACGGTAGATCTCCAAGGACAATGTTCACCCCAGAAAGGAAACAGGATAAACTTGAACAATTTGGTAGAAGTCCTTGGGTTATAAACTAAAGGCGTTTCACTGTCAAACAACAATTAGCAGCAAAATGGACACTGTGAACTCATGATTTGTCATCATATCAGCTAAATAAGATCAACAAGAGCTGGTGCACCCGAAATTACAAATAAAAGGAGTTTTATTTGGAATGATTCTCAAAATATAAAGACACTATGACAGAATCTGACATTAAAAAGGGACTTTTATCAGAGATGGCATGACTATCATAAACCATAATGATCATATTTAGTCCTGCTGGTAAAACGGAACTACTACACAATGAAAGAATGTAGAAAAAGTAAAATGAGCTAATATTGGGCTATTTATCATGTCCAAACCCTCACTGGGGTAGAAGCTAAGGAAGAAAGGAAGGTCAGGTCTTTACAGAGGAGTGAGTTCATAGGCTCACTGAGTCAAACAGGTGAAGGCCTCCAGATGAATGAAATAAAATGTGTTGAAGTGTTGCAAGACCTCAGGATGATTTGTTCTCCATCATGTAGTATCGATACATGACACCCATAAGTACAACAGCTATGGCAGGAATGAACATGGCTGTCCACGACCTAAATACAAATCAAATAAATCAGTTTAAATAAAACAAGTTTAAGCATCAGATGTGGATAGTGTAGTTTACATCCTGGAAGAGAATCTGTCTGCTCACCTGGACTCATCTGAAGTTGTAACGTAAACTTCCTAGAACAGAAAAATAATAAAGAAACATTACTCGAGTGCAACAATTTTCGCTAGAGAGTCAAATACATTGTTTTATTTTTACCTTTTTTGATTCTTTCTTTCGATCGTCCTGAAACAGAAAGAGGGGAAACTGGCATTAACGCTTAATATTTTAAGTAATATGTACTTGCTTTGTTCAAGTAGCAACAGAACGCTCAGCATAATTTTATAAAGTTCTAGAGGAGTACGTAAGAAAACTACCATATGGAGCTCCCCAACGAAATATTGCTGGAGCATCTCTCTGGCATCTGTGGAATGACCCACATCCTCAAAACTTTCAGTTGCATCTGTACCTGCTTGCTCCAGCAAAACTTCTTCACCTCCGGGATGCTGTAAAGGAATGGGGTGGGTCTTTTTTACTTTTACAATGTAACATGGTGAATGAATATGATAATCATTCAACACCAAGGCACGACCACAGCAGTTTAAGCATTACTTAAATCATACATTTAAATTGATGGTTTTAGAAAATAAATATAAGGTGTGTGTTTTAATTTCAAAGAGGTTTATCGCTCTTACGGGGCAAGATAATAACATAACCTGTGTTCAAGAGAAGGAACACAGTCCAATCCCTGGATACCGGCTATCATTAAGGATAAATTGAACTACACCTCCCATAATTCCCGGCACAGCTGTTGCGCAACATTAAACTTACAGTTCTCAGTCTGTTATGTTACACAATGGTACTATAAACCTTACATTCTGTTTAAGTACCAAAAGCAACATCCGTGCGTACAAAATGTTTGTATCTTCAGAATAAAAATAATCAATTACCGATATGCTCGATTTCACAAATGATTTGTATGCAGTTATTTAATACAATAGTAACACCACATAAGAATATTGTACAATAAACCATACAATGCTGATATTGAAACGAGATTTGAAGGAAAATGCCATTCAAAACTCATAGCAGATATGAAACTTTACTGAAATGTGACAGATCGACATGATAGGCTAGCAGGTTAACGTTAGCTATCCGGCTAACACTGATCATCAAACCCATGCAGTTCTAATGCAAACATGCAATTCTATATTTTTACTGCAAACATGGCCTTAAGTGTTAGCTTGAAATCCACTCATAATACTGAAAAATTTAACCACGTAGAGTGGTTTTAACTGTAACGTAAGTTAACTTAATGGATCTCGTATGCTAACGTTGTGGCCACAGACACTGTGATTGTCAGTAGCCTTTGAATTAGTTTGCCTAGTAGCTTTTAACATACAAGTGGTATAAAAGACAATGTGTATTATATAAATAAAGTTAAAGTAAAAATATACAGGATTGGGTTACGACAGTATGTTAACACAGCGTTAATACGGTTGGGTCTAACTTACACATAAGGTACTCGAAGCGTCTTACCTCCTCCATGAAAGTTGTGACATCGTAAACTTTTTCGTGGATAATGAGCCATGCGTCTCCGCTCACATTATGGTCTTGAATCTCTTGTCGTGTGTAATATTGCACATTGCTCTCATCCGGTGTGCTGCTGTTATCTACCTTCGTGTCAGTTTCTTTGCTCATCTTTACTTGATTATAGTCACTTTACCTGAAGAAAATTAAGTCAAAGGCGACAACCGAACAGATCTGCTACCACAATATGTTCTTTAAAAGCTGATTCATGTGTGAGTTTTACAGCAGACTCAACTCAATTCTCGTTCACCATTTCACCACCAGTCACGAGAAATGACCCAATCCGCATACTTCAAACAAATTAGCCAATCGGCGTTCAGTTCACTCAAAAACCAGCCAATCGGATTCGAGAGCCGATCATCGTGAGTCGCTTGCGTGACAGTGCCACACGTCACACCCATTTTACACGTCTTCGTTATATTATGTTAGGGCTTGTGGCTAGAAGTTGCATAACCCCGCTCGTATTTCCTTCTGAAACGTACTAAAAAATGCATGAAAACGGTGATTTACGGTTTGCATATTCATTTAATCCCTCATAGTTGTCTTTAAAAACAGGAAGGGATGCATTTTACTAGGGTTTCCTAGCAACGCCATTTTAGTCTGGTATTAGTAAATAAAGGTATTTCTCATTTGTCACTCATGGTATTAAAAGCCAGTTTATGAGTAACTAAAACCTCGGAGGATTAAAAGCATCACATTTTCGTGGAGAGCGACTGCTTAATTTGCATATCTAACCAATAAGCGATCCGTGCCATGTGTGCGTAATAAGTCTCAACATCGAAGCAGTTTTAGAAAAAAGTTATAGCACAATCAACTTCTTGTTTCACATGGCACATTGGGAATGCCCCTACAACCTCAAGTTTCACGCGTGACCACGTGTTTCTAGACATGTGAAGTTCTTTGTGAGGCTCTGCGCAATGTCGGTGCTGATTGGTTGGATTAAATCGTCATCGCTGCAGCTGCAAAAAAATCACACCTAAAACACAAACTGCATTATCTTCTTCCCCATTAAAACTATTAGCTACAAGAATACTTCAGTTGGCTGTTTTATTCTAGAAGGATTTAATGATTTCGGCAAACTGTCTACAAGTTGTCTCTAGTTTTGTTTGACAGATATAAATCACTTTAACAGAGACAACCAATACAACCGAATGCATTTAAATTACTCTGAACGTTACTATTTTTCCTCCATAGAATTAGGTAGAAAACATTTATAGAAAAGTAGTTTAAAATAAAAATGATTTGCCCAATCTATTTGTTTGTTTATAAGCTAATGAGCTATAGCTTAATAGTGTATGTGGGGAGGGTATGACGCACAGTGCACTGATGGCGTGATGCGGCGCACCTGTGTTCAATAACAAATCGTTCACCCCTATAAAAGCAGGTTACCGACATGCGATCGGTAGTTAAAGCATTTTATTTTAAGAAATCCTTGCAGCCGGATCCTTGCCACGGACCAGAAGGGAAGGTATAGTCAAAAAGATACGTTGTGGATATACCTATGTTGTCCCCTTGGTATGACTTCAGATAAGATTGAACAGTTTTGCGTTTTTCTTTTGAGATAAAACTTCATTTTTCAATGCAGGGCATTTGAGCAGTATGGCTTCTCACCAGTATGGCTTCTCACCAGTTTGGATTCTCTGGTTGTGCCTCCGGTCCTCCGCTGCACATGAGGACATCTTGCTGTCTGAGAAGGACAGTGATGGCTTCTCTCCAGTGTGAATTGTTGTGTGTGTTATAATTTACAGTGATTGCTGTCTTAAGTATGGTGTGTTATCGCCATATGTATGTATAGGCCTATGCAAGGCATGTCAAATCCAGCACCGCAAAGATTTCACGTTTGGTCACGTCACTGCACTCTTGTCACTACTTGCACATGTACTCCACAATATAATCTGTTTTAATATAACTCGTCGTGGTCGTGTCTTTCTTGAATTGTACACCACACTAAATGGATACTAGCGTTGTTGTCGCTGCATTCGATCTTAAATTGTATTTAACCTCCTTTCCTGTAGCTCAGTGGTAAGAGCAAGGTTGTGGGTTCGATCCCAGGGGATTGCAAATACCTATGTATAGGATAAAGCAATGTAAGTCGCTTTGGATAAAATCGTCTGCTAAATGTTCTTTACATACAAAAACGTATTAAATTGGATGCCCTTTTACTTTGATCACTTTCTAGCTATATAAATGTCAGTTATACAATATAACGTAAGGTAAAGGAAGCATTTTATCCTGAAATTGAAGCGTGTGAGAAGGTTTTGTTTCAAGTATCCCCAGTGAGTCTGAAATTTCTGCAATGTTTTAAATTGCCACAAGATGCCAGTAAAGGGACGAAGACGTCGCCATGTGTATAAAACTGGAGCAGTCCGTTGACAATAACTCTTACCTTTATTGCTATGCGTTGCAGCAGACATTACATTCACTTATGGTACATAACTCCGTCATTTAGCACAGACTAACATCAAATCCAATTATCTAGTTTTCCTTCCTCAATTGCCAGTACAACTGGAAGTTTCCTTTGTCTTATGGTTTTACTTGATCGTTTACTGAACTGCACATTTAATGCATGATTATTAATACCAACATTAATTGTTTGTTACTAACAAAATGTATCTTGTTTTGTCAGACATTATCTGGCAGTATAACCTACTGCTATTCACATTCTAAAATGCACAAAGACAAAAAAGTCCCAAGAGTGCAGCAGCACTGATAAAAGTGGGACCTGGTCTGCGATGGTGTATTGACACTTTATTTCCGTCCGAACATTTGCTGGAGGAAATGAGTGATCGGTTCTCAGATTGTGCTATTAAACAGTTGGGAGTGTTTACACAGGAAATTGGATGGTGATTATTGCTTTGTTCTCCCAGTGCCATATGGAGAGATGCATTGTGTCCGTTCTACAAGAGAGAATGAATCATTTCAATGCCTCTGAATTTTATCAAGAGACTCAAGCATAAAAATCCATTCTGTTACGATGCAGCCAGGGATGATGCTGCTTGTTATTGTACCATATCATATTAAACTAGTGTCTCTTTATCTGCAAGACAAAAAACAGACCATGTCGCGTCCAGTGTGGTAGGATGCGAACCTTCCTGCCCTTTTTTTCTTTCCTATGACCATTTACCCATAAAGATAATAACATCAGAGTTGGCAAAGATAAGAGGTTCACAGGTTATATAGAATGCTGCACAAACTAGGAAATCTCATGGTGACATGTGGCATGACTCTTAAGGACATTCGATATGTCACCACAGCAACGGATCATCCTCTACACAAGCTTTAGATTAGACGGGTCAGCAGGGAACATTTTATGAACACGGGCCTAACAAAAACATCCAAGGTCAAAGCTCAGTGCAGAGGCGTGACAGCATTGATAATTAAATCCACCCACTGCCTTTAATATACCAGGGCTTAAAAATGTTTTGCAGCAGCGAACATGATCTACTGTACGTGTCGTGTGCCGATACATGCAGGCTATCTGTGTTTTCCTGTGATGAAGTTTTTTTTTATTGGCAAAATATCAAGCATCTCAAGACACAGCTTCCGATATACTTAAGATTAGAATCGAAGACATAAAGTCAAATTAGCACTAACAACGTATGTATACACACAAACATAATGTAAATGCAAACAAACAAAAACAAGGCAATAGCAAAACTGAAGTTGTTTCCATTGGGTTTCATTCTGATTACAAATCTTCAAATTTGAGATAAAACTGTAGGGCTATGCCATAAAACCCAGTGATAGGTTGGTGGAGTGTTATGGAATAGTTGTATTGAATTTGACATGCACAATGCACAAAAGGCTGAAACGTGAATAAAAAACCTTGTGATGCTTCCCGCAAGTTATTGAAAATCAAACAAAAGGTAAAACGTCTTTTAAAGAAATCCTGTTCCCAGGACCGCAAACCTTTACAGAGTTTGATGAAAAGATTAAAACAGTGGCGTGTTTCTTGGTTTAAAGCTGTTGAATAGAGCACATTTTACAGTGGGGTCAAAACGTTTAAAAAACACAATTGCATAGTAAGTTCCATTTTATGAAGACCATTTTAATTTTTAATCTTACATCTATTATTAAATCCCAAAGATATTTCTATGTCATTTTAATACCGTTATAAATGTTATGTAAATTGTATCTTGATCAAACAGGAAACAGGAAGTTCTTCTTGACCAGCATTGGAGTCTTTAAGGTCCAGTTGTATGATAAATGTATCATTGATGCACTTTATTCCAATAAACTTTGCCGCTTTGCAAGTGCAATGACTTTTATAATGTATCAATTCTATAAACAATCTTATTATTGTTTATTTTGATTAGGATATGACGGCTTGTTGAGTATCTCCATTTGATGTCCGCATTCCCTGCCAATGGCATCAGGGCTTCCGCATGATCTCTAAATTGCATCACCATCACCATGACAACAAACAGCTACAAAGTATCTGCTAGAAAGCAGCTGAACCACACTGCAAAGGGGGTTTTAAAACCGGTTCCATGTTAACACTTCAATGTGTTTGAGATGCGCACAGCCCACATGGCAATGCTGTAAAGCTATTCTTCTGTGCGTCTCTATAGATTTGCTATAAAGCAGAAGGATGTACAATTGCTTATATAGATTATCATGACAATTACAGACCATTATATTTCTTTTCTTGGTTTGGGAGGTCTTTTTGCAGGGCTGAATTGATCCTTCTAATTTCAAAACACAAATTCTGTTTTTGATGCAGTTAGTTCATGCAAGAATGATAAAAATATACTGTGTTAAACACACATCTCTTCCATGCAACGAAACCGTGCAGAACAGCAGAGGTGAAGAATGATTTCGATTGACCAATGCAGATTTATATCTCAAACCAGCCTAACAAAGCTCAGCCCCTATACTGCATTGATCAGCATTAGGTCTTATTCTAACCTTCGAAGGCGCTAGAAGCTGATTTGATATGACTACCATAATAGGATTTAGTGAGACTTTATCCCTCCCTTTTTCTCAATTACAGAAACCAAGAAAAGAGCTGAATTGATCGCAACTTCTCCTGCAGGCCTGTAATGGTCCTAAAGCAGCTCTCCAGAAGACGCTGAGACAGCACTGCAGATATTCCCACAGTTCCAATAAAGAAAACTCATTGTATATGTTGCAGCATTTAAGTGGACTCTCAACCTCACAGTTTCAAGGAACTATTAAAATTTTCGGATAAGATGGAGCCTATATTGATCAAAATATATCAAGTAGATTGTATTATTTTTGGATACTTCATTCCTTTTGGCCAAACAGGACATAGAATTTGTGTATAATGACCAATACTGTACCATCAATGCTTCACCATGCATTTAGCAGACACTTATCCAGTGTGACAAAGCATTTAAGCTATACATTTAATGACTTCCCTTGAAACTGAACCCTTAACCCTGTCATCAATAGCACCATGCAGTTCTAAACCCCACTTCACATTTTCGTAATTTCCGTGTGCGTGTTCGTTATTTTAAATGTAGGCATGCAAAATAGGCGGCGATGCGTTTTAGACACGAAATGTGAATCGCCCCTTAGTGTCCAAGTTTAAAACAATTAAAAGAGCAATGTGGAGATTTTATCAGTCTCTAGAGGTGAGGTTGTGAGTTGCAACCGAAAGGCTCACTCCACATCTCAACCCTCCCTTTTAAAGCACTACAGAGGCTGACACTGGGCAAAGATGTTGTCATGTTTTCGTATTTCCCGAAGTAGATAACATATATACAATACGCACTCTGTAGAGCAGTTTGTCCGTTTAAGGCTACTGTAGAGAAACAACATGGTAAATTCCATGTAAGGGGACCCGCGGTGTATGTAGATGTATGTAGAAAGCTCATTCTAAGCTAATAAAAACAACACTTTATATAGGTTCTTATACACCTCTGTTATGTATATTATATTGTATTTCTGTCAATAGATCCTGATAAATGTTACAAACATCACGTGTTAACCAGTTTAGAACTGGCTGCTAACAATTTAAACCCAGTATTCCAGTGAGATGTGTATTATCATTTACAGTGGATAAAGAATCACCCCCCTTCAAAAGGATCAGATTTTGTTGCTTAGCAGCAACAAGAGGATGGACAGATTTTGTTCTATCCAGCTGTATTTACTCAGTGCAGCTTATAACATCAAGCAAGTTGTAAAAAAATAAAAAAACAAAATTTAAAGGGTTGGAAAAAGGATCACCCCCACCCACATATCACTTGTTAACTCAATCAGGTGGAACTCGTCGTCTGAACTAAAGGGCACAAAAAGCCATTTGACTTTCAACTGTGTTCATTTTGATTAGCTCAGCATGAAAAGAGCTTTCCCTAGAGCATTTTAGTCCTTTGCAGTGCAACATAAGCAAACAATTAACTATTTGTAGCAAGGCACTGTCCAAAGATCTCCAGGATAAAGTTGTGAACAGATACAAGTCAGGAGACGGAAAAAAATATATTTCCAAGGCTTTATCAATGCCTAAATGCACAGTGATTTGGTACAACACAGACCTTCCCTGGATCTAAACTGGATGAAAGAGCCGGGAAGAACTGGTCCATCCCCAACCATGAGCAAAGATGGATGTCTTGTCACATTAATGCTAAATTTACAATACTTAGTATTTAATGCTTACATCACATGAGAGCAGTTTTAAGTTAAAGCTGCACTCAGTCACATTATGCCATTACTATTTTCTCGACTTATAACATTCCTCTGTTGTCTGATAGCAATCACAAAAAAGACCAAAATAGACCCAACAGTATCCACAAATGAAATTTCCTATATCCCAAGTAATAATCTCTCCCTATTTTGCATAAACATTTACTCAGTAACTTTTAATCAAAGTCACTGAGTGCAGCTGTGACACGTCACAGGAGACCTGGCCCTCCCAGATGAGACTGGTTTCTCCCGAGGTGTTAATTTCTCCATTTATTTATCATTGGAGTTTGGGTTCCTCACCACAGGGCAGTGTTGGCTTGCTCACCGGGAGGCTGCATTCATATTATTTACTAGAATGATTTTGCTTGTTCTATAAACACCATGCACTGTGCTGTGTTTTATCTTTTCTGTGTTTTCTCCTTTAAAACTGCTTTGGAACACTGCACATTGTTAAAAGCGCTATATAAATAAAATTGAATTGAATTGAATTAAAGCAAAAGGTGGTTCAAGAAAATACTGACACAAGGGGTTGATCCGTTTTCCAATTTTCTGAAATATTGGTGTTCTGTCTTAGTCTTGGATGTTATAAGTTGCACCGAGTTAATACAGCTGGATAAAACAAAAACTGTCCCCATCTTATTTAAGGTGCAAAACAACAAAATGTGATTATTTTGAAGGGGCTGATTATTTTCTATATCCACTGTACACATCACACACTAGTCTTATAAAAAAATCTCCATACATGCATCAAACTGCTATAAAGTAACCAACAGTCAAAGACTAGTGTAGTTTCTTATTTCTTTATTTGGATTATGGTGAAACAACTGTTGGGAACTGTGGCACCCTTACACAACATGTACATCAATGTCAGTGATCATACTGAATGCACAGCTATAAATATCCCCTCGAGGAAACGTATATGAGGTGGAGCACAACATGGTCGGATGTTGTGGAGACCCACTCTGTAAAAGAGCACCTCATGGTTCAGAAAGTGTCAAGCTACACACCTGACTGCTCATGTGTGGGTTTTCTCACATAACTAAAGCAATATATTTTCTACCTCTACCAGCTCAGAAACATCTTTATGCAGTACGAGACAACCATTCTGCTACTGCCAAATGAAAGACCGTAAGAACAAGAAAATATCCTGAAGGACCTGATATTAAACCAAAATGTAAAGTTTGTAATCGCTGCACCAGAAATCTTACGTTGGGTTCAACAAACAGAGCAATGCAGGAGCCTTATAGAGCCAAAATAATGAGAATAAGATTTCTTTATACATGTATTTTACACGTATTTTGTGATAGTTTACGAAAATGCTGTAGGCATCAAGTCAAAGTCAATAATGCACCCGAAACAATGAGGGATGCTGTCGATTGTAAATGGGCTTTGACGCTTTATTTTTACAACAAATTGAAGTCTTAACATATTACAATAAACATTTATAAACAGTATAAAAATTATATTATTATTTACATACAGATAACTTCAATCACATATTCTGGCTGTATAATACTTCCATTAACAGCCTACATATGAATGCTCTTATGTACACCTCCACCACAAAGGAATGAAATTCTTTTCCCTTCACGAAATTAATATTCTTTAACAAGTGCTTAGGCTAAAACGAACTTAAAATGAACATTTACAGTATGATTTTGCAACACAGTCAACAAGAAGTGCTTTTACATAATTCACCCTCTGAACACGACTGCTTTCATTCAGCCCACTTCACGCCACCAATACATTTTTGTGGTAATCTTTTTACATATATGAACTTGGTTTTGCAGGTAATACAATGTTCCTGAGTGGATAGAGAACGCACAAAACGTAGCAAAAAAGACCTACTAAGATGGAAATATAAAATTCATGTTTGCCAAAAAAAAAATGTCATGATATGAAAATGTATAAGCCAAAAGGCATCGCTGGTCTGACCTTTACATTACCTGGTTAATTACAATCCATTCTGCATAAACTGCATGACTGAGAATTAAAGGTTAGCCTTCCTCAGTTGCTTGATATTGGATTTGTTAGATAAGAAAATGTGGAACACGTTTCAAAGGCTCTCTTGCGTTCAACTTTGATCGGCAAATTAACAACGCAATACCTATCTGTTAGTAAACATGACATTTCTGAGACGCTAATACATTAAAGTAAATATGAGAGATAGTGCCATCAAAAAGTAAAAAGGCACCAAAAGCCATGAAACTAAAAAAGAACAAAGATATGGAGAAAAAAGCATTTATGATAACCTACGATTAAAAATAACATTATTCTCTTTCCCGATCTTGACACGTCCACGGCATTTGACACCTCAGCTCCAGCTCTTAAAAAGTCAGTTCATTAAGTATATTGGTTTCTCAAGCAGGTTCCGGCTCACGGATGATGGTCTCAGTGGTCATGAGCGTGAGCAGAGTGCAGTTGGACGACACGCTAGAAAAACGCTCATGAAGAGAGTAGTTGCTGCTCCATCCAGGAGCCACAGAAGACTCTGCCGAGTTGACGCAACCAGAATCTGTGTCAGCGCCTGGACAAAGTCCTAGACAAAGTCTCTGAAGGAGCACATGAAATTTCTTTCTAAAGCTATGGTTGATCCAGAAGTAGAAGATACAATTGAGGAAGCCATTGGAGGTCGGCAGCCACACAGCGATAAACTCTATCCACTCTGGGACGCCACTGCCTGAAATGGCTAGAAATAAGTTTGACTATTAGATTCATCATAAATTTACACAGCAGCATCTAATTGCATATTCAGGAAAAGAAAATGCACACTTTTAAGGAGTTCATATAACAATTTAGATTTTGACTAAAACTTACATATTTCCAATTGTGCTTTAAAGTGCATCAAAGTAAAATAGGCTTAGATGGACATTTAACTCTATGACTATATTGGATGTCTGCAAAATGACGCAACTGATTCAAAACATTTCATTCTAGTTTCAAAAGCTCTTACTAAAGTACATACACCGAGGTCCCCTTGCATAGAATTCGTCATGTTGTTCTACAGTAGCCTTAAACTGACAAACTGCTCAACAGAGCGTATTTCATAAATATGTTATCTCCTTTGGCAAAGAAGCAAAAATGTGGCGACATCTTAGATCTGTGTCAGCCACCATATTGCTTCGAAAGGGAGGGGGGGGAAGCGAGCCATTGGTTGCAATTCCCAACCTAACCACTAGATGCCACTTAATCTTATACACTGGTCCCAAAATATTCCTGGGTGGATAGAGAATGCCTGCAATCTAACAAATAATAATAATTTGACCTTCAGCTTTATAATAATGTATACAAAATAAATTATGTTTATCGAACCAATTTCGCATGCTCAAAGTATAGTCATATGTCTCTGTTTGTTGTATACAGTGGTTCCTTAAGAGAGACCCGTTTAATGTGAACTACAACTACAAGTGTTTTGCGCAAATTTGATAACACGTTCCATAGTTTGAAAACAGCTGGTAAATAGAAAAAACTTGTATTATTAAAAATAAATTAGAATTGGAGGACGTGTAAAGAAGTGTAAAGAAAAATAATCATAGCTCTACTGTGATTTTTCAATGGCGGTCATTAGGTGGTACGTGGAACAACCAGTTTTATTAAATGTGGTACTTTAACTGAAAACAAATACCCAATATAATAAACATAACTGTGATTTCACAGGTGTATAAAGACCGTCCTTAAAGAAGAGTTGTGTTTTTATTACCTTAAAATGAGCTATATAACTTTTTTAAAGTGTGAAAACAGTTTTAAAATGTAAAATAGTCATTTAAAAATAGCGGCTACATTCATTGTAGGTAGCTAAATTTTCTGTTTATAAATCAAATGGACAACAAGAAACAATGACATGAAAGGCCTCACCATTGTACAGCATGATGACCATACATGGGGTCCAGCAGGTGAAGTAAACAGTCATGACTGGCACGAGCACACGTAAGGCGACTTTAGGTCTGTATCCTCCACCCCAGCGGTGTTTCCTCAGCTTTAACCTCTGTCTCTTAGCGGCTATCCAGAGTCTGAGGTTACAGAAGGTCATGATGGCCGAGCACGGGAAGAAGATGAAGCACGTCAAAGTGAGAGAGTACGAGACGTTGCTGGAGTACATGGGGTTGCACACGAGCGACGCTCTAGAGAAGGAAACTTCAATGATCCCAGCGGGAACGGAGATGGGCACGAGGAGGACGGGTGGGAATATCCATGCAAACGAGATCAAAAGCAGCGCTCTTTTCCGCGTAAGCAGCGTGGAGTACTTCAGAGGGTAAAATACGGCGACGTATCTCTCCAGACTGATGGTCGCGAGCGTATACATGCAGGTGGAATAGATGGTCGCGTTGAAAAACGCCACGACGTGACAGAAAGGGTCCGGGCCCTCGTTGTATTCCTTCATGAAACTCACGCAAAGATTCAGGGGCATGATAAGCAGCCCGAATGCGGAATCGGCTCCGGTTAACGACAAAAGGAAATATCGGGAGTTTCTCGACCATCCCGATACAGCCGAAGTTATGACCATCACCACCGCGATGTTGCTCAAAGTTATCATCACCCCCAAAACTGATATTATTGCGATTTTAACGGGCCTGTTATCCTCTAGTGTCCTCTGTAGATCCGTCTCCGTTTCATTAATGCTTTGGATGGAGATGTTAGCGTCTGCCATGGTGGGATATTAGTAATTACACATGGCGTTATTTTACAAACGTTAGGAATTTTATTAACACAACGTTAACTGCAGGCAAACAGAATCTACACAGCAAAAAACGCTAGAGGAAAGATTCACCTGTAACAAATCAAGTTCAATGTCACGTGATCGCTCAAGTGCCGGGCCTTAATCATGACGTCACGACAGGTGTGCCGCTCCTAGGCTGCGTCCCAATACCCCCACTTTACTTTTTTTAATGCTTTATTAAATCAATGCCATTTAAAACAAGAGGTATTACATATTCCAATCATATTAACAATCGCTTTCAGATAGAGAAAAATAATAATAATTTTAATTACATAAATTGCAATGTTTTCAGAGCATTACATGTTTTCAGTACTTTTTTGTGTTTATTTTTTTCCAAGAGATCGACATACAATTTGAAACTTGCGGTCTTTGCTCTTGACCGCTTGACTACTTTCATGACGTACTTCCTGTTTTTGGCACTAGTGTTCTAGTGGGCGTCGAGAGTCCCAAGTCAGCATGTAGTATTTCTAACCCGATGGGACACACTTAGCAAGTGCAAATATAAAGTTAGCTAATGTAGTGTTTCTTATTATGAGATCAAAAGCTGTTTAACAAACTCTGGAGTATTCACCAATAAAATATGTAACTACGCTTTACTACAAAATCATGTGTAATGTCTAATTATACAGTGAAGTCGTGTCAGATTTATTTTTATTGCGGTTTATTTGTATTGTAAGCAGTTGTGAACAAAAACCAAAACACATGTTAGCCAAACGTAGATTAAATAAAGATATAACCTTATAAAGTAGTAGTAAAACGTAGTAGTAGTACGTACACTGGAAAGCTTTCTGCAACATCTCACGAGACCCGAGCAAAAAGCCTCATTATTCATATCCAGAACATGATGCATGATGGCATGCGCTTAGCCTTAATACCGCTCTGAAGCGGTATTCAAGCCAGTGCGGGTTTAGTGTGCTTTTTTTTGTGTGCTGCCCTTTGGCATTTTTAAGACATTGGATACACTTGCGCTTAACGCACACTAAACCCACATGTGTATGTTATACTACTATTTTTTAAGATCATATGTGTTTTGCTAACATGTGTATTTATTTTCTTTTTGGGTACAGCTGCTTTGATACAAAACATATAAAGATTTGACTATATAATTAGATATTACATATAATTTCGTAGTAAAACGTTGTGTTACATATTTCATTGGTGAAACCTCCAGAGTTATGTATTTTGCAAAACTGCTTTTTATCTCATAGTCAGAAAGACGGAAAGTGGGGTGTTTGGACGCAGCCATGCTAAAGAGCTGGGCCCGTATTCTTAAAGTCCCCGTGAACTGGAAGTTGTGATAGTTTTTAATTCAGTGTTTTGACGCATTTCCGAGTGAAATCGAATTTTGAAAGAGAAAAAAAGTGGGCGTGGCTTCGCAATTTGATTGGATGTATAAACAGGTGTTGCATTTTGAAATGGAACTGGCAGCAGACTGACAGTTGAAGGGGAAGGGTTAACGGATGCTCCGCCCAAGCTGTCTTACATACGTGATCTAAGATGAATAGTCACTACAGGAAGAAAGTGCATTTTCACATTTTAACTAAAGATTATAAAGCCGAATTTGTGAGTGCGGAAGGAATTTTTGAGGCCGAATGATTGCCGAATGTGTTAATGTAGTGATTACTTTCTGGCATTTCTGCGCTGTCTTGGACTTAGTGTGTCACAAGATCGTTCACAAACATGATTCCTGCACAATCCAATGTGGTGTGTCTTTGCACTTTCCTTTAAATTATTTTTTTTATAGCGCTTTTACAATTTGTGTTGCACCAAAGCAGATGTGGAAGCAAACCAAATCCAAGAAAAACTAAAAGTTGAACACACCACCTCAAAAAAAAAAAAAAATTAGATTAACTTTAAAAGTGAGATGAAAATTGTTATGCATTGCAAAACTTTTCTTCTCACTTTTTGTCTTTTGTCCACTTACCCTGCTGCTAAAAAAAACCATAATAAAAACTACACTCCCCCTCTTAACAACAACTCTTCTTTTCATGATGTTATGCCTAAAAATGAGGTAGGACTATGCTGACTGCAAACTGCATGTATGATAATTAAAAAAGGAAAACCGCTGTTTTACATGAAGTATCAAAGATGGATAGGTGAATGATTGAATGTTTTCATTAAAAATGGTTTCCACTACCCATTTGTGATGAATGCAGTAGTTACTCCTGCCAAATGACAACTGACATAAGTAATGTGAAACCACAGTTGCTGCTGTCTTACAGAAGATTGAGAGAGTGGGACGTGAGAGGGAAATCTCACTCAAGATTAAGTCTATGTCACACACAGATCAGATTCTACATCACTGCTTGTAGTATTTCAGTTTTAAACTGTTAAATGTTTCATTGAGATTGACTATAAATATATATGGGGAACAATAACCCAAATAAAACGATCCATGACATTTCTTTAAGATGTTTGTCTTTATAGTAGCTCATGTGGTAACACATTCAGGGCAATTTCATTTATTGTTGATCATCAGATGAAACCTTTCAATGGATGTTTACTAATTACAGGCAACCGTTCAGCTGTGTCTGTGACATACAAGTGTGTATATCTGTGTATCACAGCTGTGCTGATGAGATAGAGACCGGTGGCTATTGATTGTATTGAGTTTTAGATAACTCACCAGTTACTTATGACACAACGACAGATGCTGCCCTGGGATATCAGCCTGGTTCGTGCAAAGATAGGGTGAGTGAAAGGTGGGAGGAAGCACACACACATGCACACACACACACACACACACACACTCAAATTTAAAACCATGTTGATAAGTGACCCATAATCATAGAAAGCCACTCTTTAGTTTAAAATGGACTGTAGACCATGCTACTCCAAATTGGCTTTATCCATTCATCAACTAATTTACGAATATTTAAACAAAATGAAAATTAATATAAAGGAAAAAGTTTTTAAATAAGGAACCAACCATGCATGCAAAAAACTTATTTAAAAGTAAATTTGATAAATATTGTCTTCTTTATTTCTTAATATTTGCTCTATTATCACCCACAAAATGGAACAGTAGGTGGTATATGTCAGAAAGAATAATTCATGCTGGTGGGTTGAAGATTTGCTTAATACTAGGTGATATAATCCCACTATTTTAGCACACAGTTGAATTGCCCAATAGGACATTTCCCATGCCTTATGCATGACGGGGAGCAGTCAAAAATATGAATAGAGGAAAGGAGGTCTGAGGTTGCACTGGATTCATCAGGTTACCAATCCTTGCTAGTATCAGCGAGACATCGCATGAGTTGTGTGTCCGATCCCACTTTCATCACATCCATTATCCTGGGTGAAAGATGCCTTTTTGTGAGGTGCCGCTGCTAATGCCCTTTGTATGGTTCCCATCTCAGCCTCATTGGGTGTTTCGGCCCCTATATCATAAGACACCCTCAGCCAAGGGAGGCCCAATCGCAGGTTGATCAGACCTGGGTGTGTGTCGCATTTTTAAAAGGTCATCTGACAGCCCATGCCGTGTGTCCATCCACCTCAACCACAGCCATTGGCTTTTTCTTTCCGAACCACTGGCCAGTTATTGATTATCCTCCACTCGACCTGATCATCTGAGAGTGACCTGTTTGTCAGCTATAGTGACCTCTGCTCTGCAAGTAGTGAACACACGGAGCAGTGGGCAGGTATCACTGCAGTGCCAGGGGAGCAAGTGGGGGTTTGCCTTGCTCAAGGGCACCTCAGTCGCTCTGGTCACGAGTCTGACTCTCTAACCATTAGATCACGACTGCTCACACCGTTAATGATCCATTGAATCGTTAATGAATGCTTTCTGATAACCTTGATTTTTCTTTTTGACCTTGTCATGCTGTCAGTCTTTTTCATTGCTTTTGGTTGATTTTATGCCACTCTTGAGGTTTGATTGACACTGGCCTGGAATGGCCAAAACACATCTAGAAATGCTGATTAAATAAAAATGTGAAATGGTTCCTTAATTTTTTCTGGGGCTTTATATATGATCCATCTGCATGTTTGTATATTTGCACACATATTTGTTCTGTTCTGTTTTTTTATGTCTGTGGATGAGGGAAATCCCTAAAATAGCATGTTTTATCTCTAGGGATTTGCTCCGATTGCAGCTGCTCTCCCACTTCATGCTTGCTGCAGATAGACACCTGTGACTTTCTGGATATTTTTAAATCACATTTCTCACAAATTATTTCTCAGAAGCCGCTTATTCTCAATTACTACTGGATAAATAACCATGATTTTCTACTATTGCACAATCGGCTATACATCCACATTTGCATGTAATCATTTAGCAGACGCTTTTATCCAAAGCGACTTACAGTGAGTTCAGGGAGCAATATGTCATACAGGAGCAATAATACAATAATGTAGGGGCTAATACAAAGTTAATAGTTTCAACAAAAGCTAGATATACCTGTTGAGAGAATTTTTTTTTGTATTATTTTTCTTTCATTTGTCTGTCAAGTATTCACAGAAGATATGGGTTTTCAGTAGTTTTTTAATGATGTGAGAGATGTGGATGACAGGACCGAGTTAGGAAAAATGTTCCAACAGAAAGGCGTTGTTAAGGAGAATGAGTGGGAAAGCGATTTACTGCCCTTATGGGAAGGCAATACAAGATGCCGCTAGTTTGCTGAACGGGTTCTTGATGGGGTGTAGGAGTGTATGAGGGTGTGACACTATGCAGGTGCAGTCCCAGTGATATCCTATAGGCAGTCATTAGTGTCAGGGTTCTCAAAAGGACTCGGATGCAGGTGAGGTAAACAAAGGTTATTAGCACAAAGATTACAGCAGCAAACAATAAATCGGCAGGGCACTCCTGACCAAACAAAGTTAACACTGCCGGCTGTAAACTCCGTGAGAGAGAAGAAAGGCAGGGCACTCCTGACCGTAAACACAGGAAACTCCGCTGGCAGTTAAACTCCGTGAGTGAATAATCCACTGAAATCCAAAAGGAACACGAGAACCAAAAGAGAGCTGTAAGGGAAAATAAGTCCAAACCAGCTCACAGGATGCCTCGTTCCTACGAAGGGATAGATCAAAAGGTAAACTCCAAGCACTGCGAGCAGAACACGGTACAAACAATTAACATCGCCACACGGAGAAAGCCAGAACGAGCTGAAATAGAGGGAGCACAAATGAGGAGCATGTGAGGGTAATTAACAATACTAAGAGCCTAAATGGGGTAGCAGACGTGAGAAAAATGCAAAAGACAAAACACAGCAACAAAATACAGAAACAGCCCAAAATAAAAATAGAACAAAAGGCAAAGCCTGACAAGTAGTGATTTAAATCTAATACGGGCTTCAACCGGTAGCCAGTGGAGAGAGATGAACAGGGGTGTCACATGAGACCTTTTGGGCTGATGGAAGACAAGGCGTGTTGCTGCATTCTGAACCAGCTGGAGTGGTTTGATAGCCTTTGCAGGTAGACCAGCAAGGAGAGCATGGCAGTAGTCCATCCTTGAGATCACCAGGGCCTGGACAAGGAGATGTGCCACATGCTTAGTGAGATAGGGTCTAACCCTTCTAGTGTGGAATAAGGCATATCGGCATGACTGTGTTGTCTTTGCAATGTGATCATCGAAGGAAAGCTGTTCATCAAATATGACGTTCCTGGTTCCTGGCTGTTTTGGAAGGAGTTATTGTGGTATTGCCAAGTTATACATCTATATCTCTTTATAATGTGCTTGCATAGAATGGGGTTATATCTAAAAACTACTTTAAAGTATCACTATGCTATCACTGTTAACCCTAAACCCCTGATGTGCCATTGAATTGAAAGAATAAATAAATAAACAGCTAGACAGGGATTGAATTCCAGGAATTGTAAGTGAAGGAAGATAAAATCACATCATGGATTATTTAGCATGTTTTCTGTTTTACAATGGAATTCGGCTAGCATAAAAAGGCATTTTAAATTGCAAATATACACTACACACCATAAGTTTTCATAACCTCCTGACTATTGTTCCTCGAGTCAAGCATCATAAAATCATAAGGGCATTTTTTTTCAGATTGTAAAGAAAAAAACATTTAAGTGTTGTGCAACCACCGCTTTTCTACAAAGTCTACAGCAAAAGCTATTGACTTTTACCAACTGTGCTCTCGCTCTTGTTTGTCAGCTCGGAAACATTGATTCGAACCCATCACCTTTTCACTCCTGGGAAATGCATCCATAAACCCATTCTATAAACTGTGTCTGCGGCTAGGCAAACTTACAATGTTTTAACCTTCTCTGAAACAAAAGGAAAACATCCATTGGCATATGCACTCAGCGGGTGCTGCATGGCTTTTTGCCATGAGTCAGAACTAAACAATTCTTAAAACAAATTCAGAAAGACGAACGAATCAAAAATAGATAATTCGCATGACAGTATTGGACTATTAAGCAGCCCTTAAGGAGGCCTGCGGGTCCAGACATTAAACTCATTATGATTCATTAAATGATGATTCATCATGAACAACACAAAACCCGGAAAAAGCAGCACACATCTTATATAGATCAACCTCTTTTTGTATGAAAAGAAAAAAGTTTTTAAGTTCCGCATAGTGCGTCAACAGCTTGATTTTCAACGCATCATGCACACAAAGCTATAGGTTAACAATGACTTTTTCAAAAGTATGAGATGGTTGTGGCAATGATTTCCATTGCTTTTAATTTCAAAGTCCCTGCGATTATTCACTCAAAAGAAAAGCATCACAAAATCTCATCAGCTACAGATTGAGAGAATCAGATATGAAACCGCAAACCTTGCTATCACCAGCATCAGATATCCACAGTTTCAGAGCTCCATCGGGCATGGGAGTTCTTCAGCATCTGGCTAACATAAAAAAGATGCAAAGTGAAATGACAGAATAGATTTAGAATGATCAAGAACGCTTTCACCCAGACTTGATGATCATCATCACAGAGATAACAGATTGTGTCAACTCTCTCTTTGATTTATTCAGCATGTCTTCACCCCAGCGGGTAAATTAAATAGTGTTACCGCATTAAGCGAATGGCAGAGCCACGGTGGAAGCCGCAGAATGATTCACAAACTTTCCTTCGAGACAATTATAAAATGTGGCAATCCCTCATTGGCTCTGCTGCCTAGTTGACGAGAATGAGTAATTGTGGTCTAGCCAAGAAACTGAATGAGACAGATAGGGCAGGAAATGGAAAGGAGGGCATTATTTTCAAAGCTGATAGTGCATGTTATTGTCATGATAATATAGAGTAAATATTTTGCGACACCCAGTGGTCTGTGTGCTGGCATGTGTGTATTTCGTACATCCAGGTACTACCGCAAACATGTCTTGAACTTAATGATCTGTTAGGTCATAGCATGACAGTTAAGTTAAGTTTTGTTTGGTATATTATATTATATTATATTATATTATAGGCCTATTATGTTATATTATATTATCCTAACTATCTTATAATTCCAACCACTCCAAAACAACATAAAAAACATGATGGTAAATTTATTCTAACACAAAAACAGTCCATATTTCTTTTACTTATTTAGTAATTATGTTTGATCACAAAGTAAAGTGGTATAATTCCAAAATTAATAAGCCTAAATCAAAACATTGATGTGCTTATTACCAGTCTGTTTACAATAACGGCAATGGTTGCAACGTGTATTTACGTCATAGCAAGAATGCGTCAGCTTTTTATTTAAGCAAGACAATGGGCAAATTCCTGGCAAAATACAGAATTTAATAGCATATTTCCGATCACTCATTAAACCTGACATGAACTGTACTGTAACTTTGTTTTGGTAAACTTTAATTAAGCTTAGCATCTCTTTTGACAGGCCACGTTGAGCATTGCACTTCTTCCAGTTCATTGTAATTCTAGTTAATATATGATATTGGTTATGTTAATGTAATGCTAATAATGCAATGAAAACATGCTAATAATGTAATGGTATTATGCTAAAAAAGATTACAACTTTCCACAGAAAAACAATTTTTTGTTTCCAAAGAAAGTTTTAGTCAGAGATAGGTGGCAAAAGTTTTTATTTATAAAATCATCCAACCTAACAAAGAAACAGTTGTAAGGAACGTTTATTTCGGTCATGTAGCAGCACCCTATGAAATCCTTTTTATCTGCTTTATTTATTAAGCATCTAATATAATTCTCATAATGGATGAATTGAGGAACAGAGAAATAAGAGCAGCATCATTTCTGTAGCCTGTAGCCAATCATTCTCAAGTAAATGAAATCACAGTCATAATGAAAGATTTATTAATGTATTGGCAGATAGTTTTTGCACCCAGGATTCACTCAAAACATGAATACATGTACATTGTAAACGTTAACACTTCAATAAGTTACAGTAAATAGTAGCATTAAAGATATTAGATGCGATCCACTGTGCAGCATGGCATGAAGTACCTATAGAACAGAGAAACTACGATCTACGAAAAAATCTCAAATAAAATATTAGCATATCACCAGCATCCAGGTCACTCAATGAAGCTATTTTGCCATGCTAGAAGAAAAAAATTTGGTCTCACTGTCACACCAGAAAATCATAGCCAAAAGCCTGTTCTCTATTTAAAGAATGAATTGTGAAGCAGTCAGGCGGTTTATCTAATGTTCCAAACTGTGCTGCAACATAAAAGGAAACTTCTGTATAATGGGCCACAACCTCTTATCTCTGGATACAAAAGAGCTTCAGGGATCTTTAATGAGACTCGGTTAGCTGCTTCAGGCTATGAAAAATCCCCATGACTCCTCTAACTCACTGTAACACAAACTGTAAAGACTGTAGAAAAACTGTACATCTAATCTATGGCAAGTCCATTTTTATTTTCAGTTCATACTGGTTGATTTCAGCAACCTGAGAGCACAAACGTAATAGCTTCATATATCATCTTGTTGTTCTCTGTCTCATAAAAGGTTTTCTCGTCACAGATATTTACATTTACAGGAAATTCAGGCTTCCTACTTGTACGCCTGTTTGGTAAAATCATTTTGTCACTGATCAGATAATAACAAAGCTCATTTGCATCTCATTAATGGATTTAGCATGGGAATAACTAACATATTTGTTGTTCTTGCCAATATCTTCTGTTGAGAATAACACTAATTAAAAATTAACGGGCGTCTCAGCGGCACACAACAATATTGTGAAAGTGCCAGCGAAGCATATGGAAGTGTATACTCCGCGGCACTTGAGAAACAAAGAACATTGGCAAAGTGATTGGCCAAGACCTGCATTGTATCTTGTTTTGGGATGTTTTGGGAAAAAGGAACTAGACTTTTACTGAATATTTCTTAGCATCCTAACTAATTCTTTTACATTTTTCCACTGTTTTGGCTTCCCAACGAGGGAACTCACAGAAACACACAATTGAAATATAAAATGTGAGGGTTGTTGGACCATAATGTTAGGGTGGTTACCAAGGCGATGCTACGCTGTTGCTAAGGTCTCAACCAAGGTTGCTTACTGCAAGGTTATTCAAGTCAAATTAGCTTGTCAAGCAGTGTTGGGTGTAACTAGTTACTTAGTAATTAGTTACTGTAATTTAATTACTTTCCCCATGAAGGAGTAAAATAATGGATTACTCTTGTTTTACTGTCATTTAAATACAGTTGCTTCTGATGTAATTGAACTAAATACTGTTTAATATATTTAAAAGTGGAAATTACATACATTTTTTAAGTCTAACTTTAAAATGTATGCTTTAACGCAGCGGTTCTCAATCCTGGTCCTCGCGACCCACCGCTCTGCATATTTTGTGTATCTCTCTTGTTTAACACACCTGATTTAAATCTCTAGCTCATTAGAAGAGAG
Organism: Triplophysa dalaica; assembly: GCF_015846415.1. Classification (NCBI taxonomy): domain Eukaryota; kingdom Metazoa; phylum Chordata; class Actinopteri; order Cypriniformes; family Nemacheilidae; genus Triplophysa; species Triplophysa dalaica. Next base: position 6,272,962 of record NC_079542.1, read on the forward strand.
CTTAATGAATGAACCGCGTTCCGATTGACGTGTTCCCTGAACTGTGTTCATTGCTCTCTACTCCCTGCACACATGAAATCGGCTGACGTTAATTTAAGAACACGAAGAACAAAACTTACTACGGAAGATTGAAGGGTAATTTAACCGTAATTTTGAGATTTGCGCAACATTATCCACATTTCGAACGGGATTTATGGCAGAATATCTAGTGATGTTTACTTCGCAGGGCTCTTATGGGCGTATTAAACAAACCTCCGAAGCGGTAGGAGAAGCATACAAAATATGCAGAGCAGGGGGTCGCGAGGACCAGGATTGGGATCCGCTGCTTTAACGTATCCTTTATCAAATTTTTATAATTCAGTCAGTTAATAAGAATAATTTATGTGGTTATTTATTTGAATGAATTAAACAAGCGATTTCATGTCTATCCTTGAATCAATTTAAATCAAGGTTAATGTAGGATATAGAAAGCAATTATTAATAAGTAATTAAATACTTTTTGGAGAGAGTCATTTGTAAAGTAATCTAATTACACTATTGTAATATGTAATTAGTAAATAGTAATTCATTACTTTTTCGGAGTAACTTACTGGTCTCTTCGCAGGTGCAAGGTGATTTTTTGCATGTTTGATAATTTATTGGCCGAAAAGTACAAAACACTTTTTGATTGTTCATTTATATCAATTATGTCTGTGAATCACAACTTGTTGGATCACTGTGTTTGAGCTGTACAATTAAAGCTGATTCTTATTTTAGCTCAACTGTGCTAACAACACCAAGGTTGTGGGTTCGATTTGCAGGGAAGACACATACTTATGAAATGTGAATGCACTTTAAGTCTCTTTGCATAAAATAATATGACTGCCAAAATGCATAAATGTAAATGTCTGCTATAGAAGCAAGCGAAGCTAATTCTAAACACGCCTTGGTAGCATTAAGCCAGCACATCACACAGAAAGAGCAATTTTAAAAATCATTATTTTTTACAATTTAATGTTGCCGTGTTAAAGAATGAATCACCTCTTCATATGGGCTACACAGACTCCTGCTTCTGAAAGCAAATGACTAAACTATCAATTAGATCTGTGGCTGTGGATATAATTTGTTTGTTCAATTAAATTCTTTTGCTTCTTGTTGTTTTGAGCCACAAAATACTACAAATTGTCTTTAAACCTCATTACATCTGTGACATTATGACTTACGTCATGATTATAACTGGGACTCAAATGAATGTTGAATTAATGTACAGAATAATATTCACCCAGAGAGACAGATAAAAAGAACACGAGTGGGCGCATTTTAGTAGCATGGTAACATCATGACAAAATAACATGTTGGAGAGTTAGGCCTAGATATTATAGCACATCCATCCCATGGGCTTTGATATTACATTTGAAAGGGTTCATGATGAGAACTGTGTTTGTCTTATCGACGAGCAAGAGCTCATCCATCATTTCAGGTCTGGATGGCCTTTGGCCTCCATATGGAGCATGCAGGTTTCATTTTAGCATCAGAAGAAAAGACTCACATTCATGAACACAGTACATGAGCTTTGTTGTGTTTCTGTAGTATTGGCTGCTCAGGTTGTGATAAACTCAGACTGCACGTGTTATGTAGAAAGGTTTTATGCACCAATGTTATTTCTTTGTAACCTTTATTTATGTGTTTTCCTTTCAGGACAGGGTGTGCTGTAATCAAGTTATTATGTGTTGTTTAAGGGAATGTACACTCATAAAGCCTGATACATTACTAGAATTAAAAAAATACAAGCAAATAGTGAACAAACAGGTCCATTTATTTAGCTATATAATAAGTAATATAAGGGAAATGTATGTGCATAAGCAACATGTATGATAATACTCCTTCAGCTGTGTTTGTGTTATCAGATTTCAAGTTTGTTTAGTTTCATTGTCTTCTCATCACCTTCAGCATAATAACAGTTTCAACAATATCTCATTTCAAAGCAGCTCTACTGACAATCATCCCTTAATGCCCCCGGCAAGCCAAAGGTGAAAAAGCTAAAGTTTAGATAGGGGGGAGCCTTAAGAGAGGCAGAAGCATCTTGGGAGTTTTTAAGGTAAGTGGTTGTACAAAAATGTATCTTGAATATCAGATATATCTTATTCGACTTCTTTTTTGTAAGATCTGCTTTAATAAAACCGTACACAAGTTGCCACTTTAAGTAAACTGAGTAAACGCCTAAAATGTTTCCTTTAAATGTAAAAACTTTAGGCAGCAATCTGGATGAATTTATTTAAAGGTGCAACGTGGAACATAGAGGAGGATCTATTGACAGAAATGCAATATAAATGTCTTCAGAGGTGTATAAATACCTCACATAATGAAGCATTTTGTTTTTATCACCTTAGAATGAGCTATTTCTATCTACATACACTGCATGTCCCTGTACACGGAATTCACCATGTTGTTTCTACAGTTGAACTAAACAGAAAAAATGCTCTACAGAACGTATTGCGTAAGTATGTTAGCGTCTTCGACAAAAAAGCCGAAACGTGACAACATCTTAGTCCTGTGTCAGCCACCGCGAGATATTGTCTTTAATAGAATTTGCTTTTCAAGGACTACAGAGAACGGCTGGAATCAGACTACAGCCCTCTACTTCCCGATAACTGATCTGACGCCATTCGGTCCGGTGTCAATTCCCTCGCAATAAAAAAAAAACCTCAATCTGTTACACTTCGATCGACCCGCATGTTTTTAAAGGGGTGATTCGCCGGAAATACGTGTTTTTCTTGGTCTTTGGTGTGTTATAAGTTGTCCATGTCAGTGCGTAACACGATTTGACTAAGACCGCCCAAATGTATACGTATGTAAGGTGGGCGTACCTGTCAGTAAAATTGCTTTGGAACCTGATGTTCCAAATATGGTAAGAGGCATTATATTTACGCACAGTATTCGACCGATCACAACGTACTAGTGAACTGGCCAATCATAACACACCTCGCTTTTCAGAGGACACGTTTCAGAGAGGCGGAGCAAAGAGGAGATACAGACAGGGTTTTTAAAACTAGAAACATGAACATCAATTGTTAAACGACCAAAAAACACAATCAAAGATTCGAAAACAGGGAAAAAACGGGGCCTTTAAAATATCAAGGGTCCATATTTGCTCTTGGTTGTTGATGGAGATTGCCTGAGCTGGGATGATCAGTCAAGTCCACAGGATCTCGTAGGACGATGGCACATGCAGTCCAAATGTTCTTGCAGGAGGATGGCAGGTGATGATCAGCTGGTGCTGGTGTAATGTGTTCTTTTCTCTGGATGGGTATCCTGATGGTCCCAATGGTCAGTCAGTGCGCAAGCTCACACAGGAGGATGACACAAGTTGGTTGAATTTGAGCCGGCCCAAGACTCAATTAGAACATTAAGTTAATGCAACAACACTTTTTGCACATAAGACTGTTTTGTACTTGCTTGATTACAAAAACTTGCAAAACTTCACAGTAGTTTTTAAGAACTTAGAGTGCAACAAAAAATCCCCTTAATTCTGCACATTTACAGAAAAATAAAACCAAAGGCAAGCATATAAAGTTCAGATTGTAGGAAGCATCAATTTCCATAATGGTGACAAAAAAGAACACCACAGTTTAAAACAGAAAGATAAGCAGAACTGTGTACACAGTATTTACCCTATAAATAACAAACAACAACGAATTATACGCATTAAAAGACTGCACACTTTTTTAGGGCCTACCTAAAGTGTTATAATCCCACTATTTGTGCACAGTTTAATTGCCCGACAGGAGATTTCCGTTGCTTTATGCATGATAGGAGGAGCAGTCAAGAATATAAATAAAGGAAAAGCATCCCCTGTGTTTGCAGGATATATGATTATAGAAATACATAACATATTTATACTAACCTTTGCATGCTGCTATCAGAGAGACATCTCATGAGTTGTGTGTCCGATCCCACTTTCATCACATCCATTATCCTGGGTGAAAGATGCCTTTCAGTGATTTGCTGCTGATAATTCCCTTTGTATAGTTCCCAACAATGTGACACATCGTCACTTGTGCACCTCAGCCTCATTGGGTGATTCGGCCATTTATCTCAAGACACCATCAGTAAAGGATGGCCCACCGCATGTAGATCATACCTGAGTGTGTGTCGCATTGTTACAAGGTCATTTGGCAGAAAAAATCAACATGCAAGACAGAGTTAAACATTTTTTTTTGTCATACTGGTGGTAAATGTTCAGGATAATGATCCTCTCAACAACATCTGTAAGGAGGCATATAAATGGTCAATAAAGTGGCCCCTGTTGTCTAGCTGGTATAGGATGTCTTTGAAGTCTGTCCTAAAAATGACTGAATAGATGTAGGTAGTCACAATTTTAAAGCTTGTCAACACCGGGACGATAATCGGGCATGTTTAACGTCATCATTTAATGCCTTGTGACAAATCAAAGGGCACTAAGGTGAGTGTGCACACTGAGGCGCAAAACGGCAGGCATAAAAACATCCTCAAAAAGACGCCTCGGCCTTGTTTTTTGTGTTTTACGCACCGCGTTAAAAACTTGCCAACTAATGAGATTGATTCTTTTGATTACGAGCCTCGAGCTGCTGAAGTTGCAGTAAAACATGACCTGGTGGTGCTTAAAACGGTCTTTCTTAGCACACATTGATGAAGAGAAAGCAAGATGGATTCTTCTTCTGTGTGACAAGCAATTGTCAGATGCATAAATTTGCGTAGCGCCCCCTTATGTACCAGGATATTAGTGTTTTTAATTAAGCAGTATATACACCAGAGAGTGGATTTGCACATTCATTCGGCTCATCTGCAGTGAAAATTGATGGGTATGAACGTCAAAAAATGTCTCGTAAAATGCTGAACAAATTCTTGTCGGTGCATACCCCGAGGCCTTGCAGACAACGAGACTGGCTCTCTGGGGGGCCCCATCGATCCCCGGCATGTAAGGGGCGATGGGGGTATGTGGTGAGGAAGGCGGGACAAGAGCCGTGAGGTGGGGCCGGTGGCGTGAGTGATAGTTGGAATCAGCTGTACGCACACCGGTCCCGCATATCTCACGGAGGAAATCTGGAGCATAAGAGGATGAGCGATGGGACTGCTGAGGAGAGAGGACCGGGCCCGGACATATGTTTTAAGTTTGTATTTATATTCTTGTGGCCGGCAGTCGACCGTGAGGTGGCTGCCGTTCTTTTACTTCCGTGTTATTGTTTGTTAATTTTATTAAAGTTTGTTAAATGTTCGCCGGTTCCCGACTCCTTTCTTACCAACTTTGAACTGTATTACAACCACTTTAATATTTAAAGATCACACAGTTTGACGAAAGTAATTTCCTTTACTGTGAGCTTTCTAGACAAAACAAAGGCCCTTTCCAATATTTTTTCAAATAGCCAATAGTCTTTTGGTAAAGATCAGGTAACATACTATGTCGTGCACTCTGAGTTCTTTGCACTGTCGAACGTTGCACATGCTTAACATGGTCAACTTGTTAAAAATGAGTTGGACTTATGACACAGTATTTCTGTGCTTTATACACTCCACAAGCAATCAAACTTGTTTCGGAAAGTACTTTATAAGTCTGGATCCCTGTTTAGCAACAGGTGTCCTATTCCTTTTATTGGGCAACTCACCCTGAAAAGCATGGGAAGGCGAAAGAAATCGCCCGCCCAGACGCCAACCGACAAGCATAGGGAACCCCCTTTTGAACTCTATTTACTGACTTTGGGTACAAGTACATAAATACATTTATATGGAAATGTACATATATTCATTTATAACCTTTCCATGAATTGATATTCTTGTTGTTATGTCTGTTCTAAACATTTACCCAAAAAGTCCATGAATGTGTGTATAACTACTAGAATTATTAGATTTGTAGTAACTAATTTAACCAAGATGATATGTAGATGATGTTTGGTGTCTATGAGCTGCATTTGTGATTTCCTTAAAGTTAATGTTTGTTGTGTTTTGGTAACTCTTTTTTTATATTAGTTTGTTCATTTATCAGTATTAATGCGATGATGTATTGTTTGCTCGTGCTGTAGTTTCGTCGCCCCTGCCTCTGCCTCCAGCAGCTCGTGTTTTTTCGGAAATAATCTTACAGCTGTATCTCTCTTTTATAAATTTGATCAAACTTAATACTCTTTGAAGATACGAGATATGCAATACTACTATATAGATGCTCAAGATGAATATGAGATTGGCATATTGTGTGTGTTACCTGATCTTTAGCATCACAGCAGTGAACTAAGCAGTGAACTTTGCAAAAGCACATTACAAAAACTAGGCTGTGTTAATTGCTTTTGCAAATTTGCAAAAAGCTCAAGGATCCTCCTTTTTCAAGTAATCTGCATTCTTTCATCTTCACTACCTGGCACTCAGGTACGGGCACAATTTTTTAACTGCGGGAGAATTAACTCCCAATACATCTACAGTAACTATAAATTGATCGTACAGATCGTATCATCATGACCCCCAGTAAACTTCAGGTTTGTGTTTTGCTAGTGTCTAATAATATAACTATTTATATTTTATAAATACGTTTGGTACATTGACATCTAGTGGTTGAGCTTGGTATCAGAATCTAAATTAAAATATTGGAGAGACAAGTTTTGCCAAGTAGCGGTTCTTTTGATCATCAAAAGTGGTTACAAAACGTTGCATGCAAAGTATTGTTTGTTTATGTTGTTAAGATTAAACTGTCTATAGTTTGCGACTGTAGTCGACTTTACGCAACTAGATCCTACAGAATCTAAAAGTCACCCTGAGTAGCGGAGAGCCTCTTAATAATCACATTCTGCAGGAAGAGCTTTACCCACAATCAGGGCTCTATCACGTATGCCTCCAGCTATTCATTCCTACATCGAAATGAGTCCAAGTGCGGTGTCTGATTGGCACAGATTAGAGACAGAAAATACAAGGCTTCATGAGGAGAGTCTTGAGAACGACTAATCTCTGCTAGCATCCGAGTATCCATTCATTTCATCTTCTTCATTTCCCCGCAGCACCTCCTGTTCTCACTATGGCGCTCTAGCTGGAAGCCATCGGCAGTTCTTGCGTAGTAATCCGGGGAGATTTCCGTTTCTGCTGAATCTGTGACACAGCTGCCACTGTGGTTTTCATGCACACATTCACAAACATGAAAGGAGAGATGTTTGTTGAGAATGTAGATCTTTGGATTAGTGTTGTGCCCACACCGTACTTTACTCAATCTGTGAAATACAATAACATAATTTTTCAGAAATCACAAGAGGAAAGAATGGGGGATGATTAGTTAATTCACACAAATGAAAAAGAGTTTTATGAAAATGACTGGCTTCGGGCAGATTTTTTGTTTAAGAAAAAAAAATCATCAGGAAACGTCTAACATCTACATCTAGTGATCTGCCTTTGTAAGTAGCAATTTTAAGCAACAGAATCCTGTCTTCATTTACTCACCCTTGAGAAATCTGTAAAGTATTTTTGTCTGATAAACACAGAGAAAGATATTATGGCGAATGCTTGTAACTAAACAGTTCTTGGCCACCACTGACTACCATTGTAGGAAACCATTGTAGATTTCTTTGTTCTGTCACAAAAGAAGAAATTATAATTTTACATAATCACACACCTATAAATAGTACATTTTAAAATCAGAAAAACAGTCTCTGAAATGGTCTATACATTTTTCTTTGAAAAACTTCAATTATTCACACATCTTGCATGTGCAGGACAGTTTGGGTTTCCCAAAATGGTTTGACAGAAATCTCCATTGCTAAACTTGGTCTTCTATAACAGGTTGTGGGTACTAAAACATTTTTATTTTGTTTATCAAATCAAATTTTGTGATACTATCTACTACCTAATATTGTATTGTATCGAACTGGGAGTGCTTTGTTACACCAGTGTTTTTTTAAACACTACTATTATTTTATATACAGTATGTGCATAAAAAACAACGGTTAACATACATTAAGAGTAGGAAGCTGAAAAAATGAATGTACATGTAAAATAATCAAAAATTTCAGTGAACTTGATGAGAAATGTGTTCATATTGAGTCAGAGCTTTAAAATGATCTATGCACCGGGGAGGCGGATGTGAAATAGACCGTGCATGACTAAAAGGCAAAAGATGGTGGGATATTTTTAAGAAATGTCACATCTCCAGAAGGTGGACGCTGTTTGCATTTCATAGCACAAAGCGCAGGCTCGACGCTGTGGATAATTGGGCAGGTCGAACACTTTGGCTCTATTGCGTCTCTTTAGAAAATTTAGGCAGTGAGGCAGATGATAGTATCAGAAGAGTAGTGCGGTCATGCAAGAGAGCTGGTCACAGATGGCTGTAATTAGGAGAGAGGAGAAGAGGTCAACGTAAGCGATACCCTGTTCCAGACTGTCCGTCGAACCTGTCCGTTAATGCCCCAAAATAACCAAATAATGGCCGTACCCATTCACTTGCACTGGTTTTGTGTCCGTTGGTACCGCAATGGTTACCAACATTCTTCAAAATATCTTCTTTGTGTTCTGCAGAAGAAAGTAAGTCATACGGGTCTGAAATGAAGAGATGGTGAATTAAATAGTAAAGACAATGCAATTTTCCAAATGCAGAGTTTTCCTAATCTGATGGATTGCAAGTCTTATTTGAAAGAATCCTCCCCTGTCTTCGTGATCCACAAGGAAATGTCAGAGCTGCTTTGAAGTTGAGAGAAGAACAAGGAAACATGCTGTTCTTCGACCTCACGCAATGTAGCAGACAGTTTCATCTGCCAGCCGACAGCCTGCAAGGGTTAAAGGAAGAACGACTTGGGTGCCAGCTCCCACTGTCTGAGGTGTGTGTGTGAGAGATACGCTGCGTGACGACCCCTCTGGGTGTGTTTGTGCGCTGAAATCTGAGGCTAGAGGGCCCTCAGATGTGTTAAACATGTCAGCAGAAGTGTTTCAGACTGTCCCCTGAATGACGTGACTCCACCTGGGTTACATCGCACTCTGTCATTGTGTTCTCAGCTGTCAAACGCTAAACCAGACATCCTGATAAACACGGGACACACGGTTTTATTTCATCCAGAGAGTTGACAAACTGCCGCACTCCAGAAAGGCAGGGGAGCATTTTATTTGTGTTAAATGGGAAAAGAGGTCGTGTGAGTTATTTTGAGCTGCATCAGGGGCCTGATAATGACAAAATGTGTGGTTTAAAGCAAAATATCTGATGTGTGACTCAATTGCAAGGGCTAAATTTAGCATGGGGATTTCTGTCGCACACGTTTTGGGGAAATACTTTTTCACCTACACTAGTCGTGCATATGCATGATGTGAAATAATGTACGTTTTACATGTTTCAATTTTTGTTCTTCCCAAGCAATTTTTGGAGAAACGTTTGAGATTAAATTAGCATCTCTCAAATGAAACGCAACTGAGAATTCTACCAAATCTTCTGAGCTAAAGATATGCCTGTCTCCAGTGTAAATATAAGGAGAACTTACCTTGAGACCAGCGCGTTGCATTTTTAGGGGGGCTTCTGTGTACTTGGTCTAGTACTGGGGACCTGGTCTGAACTTACCAGCTTCACAAACAATCTCTGAAGTTACTTATGAAGTATTATGTTTCAAACTGTAAATAAAGAAGTTCATTATATGCAGTGACTATGACTGTATTGAACACCTGACACATCATTGCACCCATAATATTATATCTGAGCAGCACATAATGGTATCATCAGAGTCAATAAATAAATCAGCTTCAGCTACGGTAATGGCCCATGGCGAGTTTATTGAATGTTACTCCAGCAGAGCTAATGAGATCGGCAAGGGTATACAGACGTCTGTCTGTGCGTGTATGTATTAAGACTCGCTGAGATCCGACTGTCATTAACACGTCCACAGTAATGGATTACCTGCTGGTTGCTGTATTGTTTTTTATTGTGTAAACCAAACAACAAATCGCTCTTAAACACATAAATCATCTGCACCGAGATTTCCTGTGTTCTGTCATTGGCTTCCTGATCAGTGATAAAGAGCAGGAGATGAAACTGCAAAATGTAATGAACGGTTCCATTGAGCTTGAGGACAAAAAGAATGAAGCAACGATTACAACCTTGTTAGTTAAAAACATGAACCTTTCTTATTTGAATGAAATATTGACACAATAACAGTTGTTTTGTTATTTTACAATAAGATAACATTAATCTTTGTATAACCATAAATGATCTATTATTTCACCTTCAAATGGAAAATTCTGTCATCAGTTACTCACACTTTTGTCATTCCAAACCTGTATGACTTTCTTTATTCAGCAGAAGATATTTTGAATAATGTTGTTAACAGCCTCACATTCACTTGATTTGCTTATTGCATTGCTGTTCTGTTACCAACATTTTCAAAATCGAAAGTCATACAGGTCTGAAAGGACAAGAGGGCGTCTAAATGATGTCAGAATTGTAATTTTGAAGGTGAACTTCAAACATAATGTAACGTCCTACATTCAAAATGTATATTGTATAGCCTGAAATCTGATCAGATGCTGAAGTGGAGAATGATGTCATACAAAATTGTTAATGGTATCAGCGGAAATGACTGCTGGTTTGAATGCTTATATGCTTATAAATGCAAACTTGTAAACTCGGAGCACAATGGGCCGGTTTAAATTAGGATAATAGAAAATCTTAAGGCTACAATATTCAAAAACAGCACAATTTTTTTAATCTGCAATCTAGAACAAATCTAGAAATGGCATCAAATGTGTCATTCAGTAAATGGCTCTGAACAACATAATATGTTAAATATTTTTGTAAAAATATGCTTCTGGTCTATTTTAAATAGTTTTGACACCATGTTATTGGTTTGGCCTTTAGCTACAGAGTTAAAGCGATATAATCCATTTACAGTTTTCCCCTCAAATCCCAATCTGCTGTTTTTAATTATAGCCATCCGACTCTGCTATCTGTGGGTTTCTATCAGGTCTGATTCTCCCTTTTCATGATAAAGAATATATAGCACTTTATCAACATATAAAATCCATGTATGGGCTGAAATCAACTTTGTGTACTATACAACTTTACAAAATGTATTTTTCTACAAAGCTTTCCTGTAGCTCAGTGGTAAGAGCATTGCGTTAACAACGCAAGATTGTGTTTTCGATCCCAGGGGACTCCACATACCTATGTATAAATGTATAAGATAAAGCAATGTAAGTCGCTTTGGATATAAGCATCTGCCAAAAGTCCATTTAAAATGCTGATGGGTTGCAATTTTTCAAATGTTATCTTGTCTGTTGCTAGCAGCCTCTCTCAGGAGGAAGGCCTTTAAGTCATATATCTGTTACAGGTTTAGGCTAAAATAACACATAGTTTCTATTCTTGTCCTAAAAAGTTTTGACCTATATAACTTTTTGCTTGCTGACAGCTGCATTTGGGATAAAAGAAGAACAACTTTTGGGAGCATCAGCAAAAACTTTATGTTTATAGGAACATCTTGAGATTCAAAAATGTCATCCGCTGACGGGATTTTCTGAATTGAGAGCAACTGAAACAAAGCATTTTAAGGCCTCCTATCTTCTACAAGCAGAGTCTTCTTCAACTCCGTATACAAATCGATTTGTTTACCTATTATCTCTATAAATAGTCCCAAAGTATGCCGCTTTAGGAGTTTACAGACCAGCCTTATTATATTACAGTTACTACTGGGGTTACAGTACTATCATATTGACAGTCTACAAATTGGCATTTGTGGTGAAACCAAGAGAATTGTTTAATTGTCCTTGACATGCTATGACTGTAAAGACAGATCCCTTACAAAACAAAAAAAACGATTAACTAAATTAACACACACGGGCCTATAAAGAGGGAATAATATGATAAGAAACGCTGGTTTAGTTTCAAACTGGTCACTTCAAAACCCTAAACCTGTTCATATAATATTTTTCCTATATTTAAAAATACAGCCATTTACACTTTACAGTGAATGATGTCCAAATATGAAATAAACCATATCCACGACCAGATCGACACACGCACACACGTATGTCAACTTAAGCATGTCTTCCTCAATGTCTGGTTAGCTTAAGCAAAAGTGGACCTCTAGACCGGATAACATGCAAGCAAACTCACAAAGAAATGGTTTAAAAGAAAGAAATGGGAAGGATCAAATCCAAAGATCTTAATCCAGTTAAAATGCTTTGATGGGACACATCACACACAAAATCAGCATGGAAGATTTGACAAAGTTTTCCCCATTGACATAACAGAATAACAAAACGTTATATAATACAATGTCCACAAGGGACTCTTTTTTCTCTCTACTTATTTAGAGCCTGTCAATCATCTAAATGTCACAGAGCCTGTTAATAATGAACAGAAAATGGTATTTCAAACATTGTCATCTGTATATTCAATAGTCTTCCCTTTAGTGTTGTTCTCACATTAACACTTCGGTGGAGATAAACAGTTTGTAGACTAACAGCACTTCTTTTCTACAGTGGGATATTGATTTAGATGTTTGACAAGTACATTTGTATTTTGTGACATGTGAATGCAGTCTCGAAATTGACACAAGTAAACTAGTAGTGAAAGGACCACGTCAAAGGACCAAGTGTTGTAGTCAACCCTTATTTATAATTGCGGTAATACTTTCCAACAAGGTGCTATTTGACAACAGTAAATACATTAGCTGACACAAGCTAATAGTGAATGTTTTCAGCGTTTATTAATGTATTAGTAAACGCTAAAATGAACATGAACAAACATGAATAAATGTTGTATTAGTTTTGTTCATTGCTAGTTTATTTTTAGCTAATGCATTAACCAATTGGTCACAAATAATGAGCACCTTATTGTAAACTGTAACCATAATTTCATACGTATTTTATTAAAACACTTCCTGAATGTATATGAAACCTCTTCACACACATGTTAGTGTATATGAAAGTAAAAGTTTTACAAAAGAGAAGACCAACCATTAATTATTTTACTCTAAACAAGACAAACCAGGTAGTGCTTGTTATTGCATAAACTATTCAAAGTTCACTGAAGAAACTTTCCTGACTGTAATGTTGAATATTAGTTTACAGGTAAGAATGTAGCTACTGATATTTTGGCACTTGCTTATAAAAGAACAGTGAGTTTAAGAAGAGACTGTACTCGCCGCATCAATATTAGTGTATAATGTCTCTCTCTCTCTCTCTGCTTCACCAAGTGCTTGGATAACCTAATACCGCTGGTCTCCTTATGTTTCCTGTGATGAGGTGATGCAGCGGGTCGTCTGGGAAGAGCTCCATTCTCTGATATAATGAACAAAGATTAGGTGATGTTGAATTACACATCTATAATTGCTTCTATAAACTACAGTACATTTCATCTGTAAACCTGACCTAAAGCCACCAAAATACATATTGTGGTGGGGGCAGAGGGCAGATCTCAGCAGAACCAACATGCCCCACAATGTTATATGGGTTTTGTGTTGAGATTTGTCCTCACTACACTCTCTCTGTCCACATGGATCATCAGATTTTGCCCTTTAGAGTCCATGATTCAGACAGATTCAGCAACAGAATCACTAAAGCATGTACAATCGGAATATAAATATCTGTCCGTCTGTTTAGCTGAAGACTGCAAAAAGCTTTTTCTTACCTCTTTTCGGTCAGATTTGTGTATATAAACCTCATAACCCTTTTTTGTGTATACAAACAGCTACTTTGGAAAATGGAGAGAAAGTATGCCTACATTTGGTTGTGAGTTTTTAATAACAGTTTGAGGACAGTTTGAGAAGTCACACTCTTTTTAAAACTTGTCATTGGTTAACTTTTGCAAACCCCGAGGACAGATGTGAAGTGTGACCAATTGAAATGATGTGTGAGAAACACTAAAATGCACAACTATTGAAATAAAAGGTGTCTGCCCACAGGCGATACACTGTGTGTCACACATCTGAGGGACGTAATAGAAAGCCAGATATGGAAAAGTTAATTTTTAGTTAAAAACAGTCTTCATGCTTCATCGTTGAGAAGCCACACAAGCTGTGTTTCTCTGAGGATGATACCAGATGCTACATTACACGATACCCCAACAGAGACCAGTGTTTTTCAAAAACTGCCTTCTTCACCAAGATTATGACTCTTTACAGGTACTCCTCCATGAGCCATTTAGCTTCTAAGCTGTCTTTTATATCTTTTGCCGAACCCATTTTTTAGTAGAAGGGCTAAGGAATAAAATACTTTCTGAAGTGCTTGTCAAGCACAACCCTTCGTTTCATTTACTCTGGCTCACTTTAGTAAGGTTGAAGTTAGTCTTCACAGCTCTGGTAAAAAAACGCATGAAACAGACACAGCCAGCAGCACATTTTTCATGTCAATTGACATTTATCAGCTCAATGCAGCGATCTCCAGTTACCATAATACAACATGTTTCAGTTTTAGCTTGCACATTAAATGCATGAGGTCACTGTGTGAAGAAAGCATTCAGAGAAAAAGATTAGATTAGAAAATGAACTCCAGGAACTGATTCATATATCCTGGCAAGATGTGTTGAAAGCAACCTGAGAGTAAGACCAGGGGCAACATCAACACTGAGAATCACCTTCACTTTTCCTTGCAGTGAGGATGCAAATAAACTGAGATGCAGAGAACTGTTTTTTTCCAAAGTGAGGGTTAAATATCAATAGGCTTCTATTGCATTACACACACTAATGCTGGAGATGAAAGAACTTATCCATGCTGAAGGATTATATAGCGGTTTTAAAAGGGGAACAGGTCACCTTGTTCAGAAACTTTAACAAGTCTCTTAAATTTGCTCTCTTTTAATCTTTTAATGTTCCCAGGTGAAAAAGGTGCATTATACACTTAAATGTACTTAAAGTGCCCTATTTTTAGACACTAACTCTGTACTTAATATACACAATAACGTTTTTAGTCATTTAAAATACACTTAAGGCCATTGCACATTGAGTCAGAAATTTCAGCACGTTACAACATAAATAGGACCTCAGGTTGTGTCAATCACATTTACACACTGCCCCGATATTATCGTCGGTCAAACAAAAATTTGGACTGGGTAAGATTTTATACACCTCTGAACACATAATTATGTATATTTTATTCCATTTCTGTCAATAGATCTTCCAAAAAATGACACACTGAACCTTAAACCAGCTTCACCACCTAAGCTTAACTTGTACACCCCAAAGATATAATTTGTGCCACCCGACTGGACCAGCACCAAGCCAACGTAAACCAGCTGAAACCCGCCTAAGTGAGTCTTTGGCAGGTATGCTTCTCAGGTGTGAGTAAAAGACCAGACAGAGGAGGCGTCAAATCAAAGCATGCCCATGGGGCATAAAATGACAGAGCTATGTACACTTCAAATAGCTTTTAGTAAAAAGTAAAGATCACAAGACAAGCAAGTAAACCGGCTCTGCTCCCTTCACCTCACTTGACTCTTCTGCAGGGATTCTGGCCTAATCCATCCCACAGACAAATTGGAGTGTGATTAGCAATAAAGAGATGACAAAAGCAAGATGGGGCCGTGTAAGCACAGTGCTGATGAAACTGTGGGTTGGGGGTGTCTGAGATATACCAAAACACCTCCAAAGCAAATCCCTCTGTGTTAAACAGTCATTGAAAACATTCCTGTTTCCTGAGATGTAAGGATATCTCTCTGTGTAAAGACAGGGGCTTCCATCTCTCTGTCCGTCTGAAATGACAAAAGTTAGAATGAGATACAGTGAGGCATACAGAAATCACTCTTGCTCCTATTTGTAGGAAACTTTCTTGTGGACAGAAACATTTGATTAAGGCAAGCAGCTCAATCAATACTACTGAGGACAGGGACTAATAACCCTTGTTTGGTTGTGTTGCATATCGCTGCTGTCATTCTGAAACCTCATATTTCCATATTTCATGATTTAAATTTTTGCCATAAATCATTATTATTAGTCTTAATAGTCTTTGTTTGTCACTGGGTTTTCAAATATCTAATCAATCAAAACTATTCAAAATTGTTTGTCAGCTTTGACATCTGCTTACATAAAAACATAATATTTATATGCAGTCAACCACGAGTTGTGATATTTAGCAGCATCTAGCTGTGAGGTTACGAATTGCAACCAATGGCTTACTCCACCACTCACTCCACCCTTTCGTGGCACTACGTTGGCTGACATAAAATGTGGTCAGGTTTACGCTTCTTTGCCGAAGGAGATTACGTATCTACGTATCTATCCTTTTAGGGCTACTGTAGAAACAACATGGTGAATTCCATGTAAGGGGATCCACAGTGTATGTAGATAGAAATAGTTCATTCTAAGGTAATAAAAACATATGCTTAATGTAAGGTCTTTATACACATCTGAAGACATAGTGATTAGATATTATATTACATTTATTTCAATAGATCCACCTAAGTATCAAACATTTCATCTTTAATATACAGAAATTATAGACATGTAAGCCCCCTCTTCTAAAGAAGGTCAGAACAACAGTCAGGTTGATCGAGACACTTTAAAAAATGTGTCCTAGCGGCACATTTCTTCACTTTCAATTAACATACAAATTACAGTTGACTCAAAACATTAAGCTTTGATCTACATCTTTATTCCGCTCATCAAATGATAGATCCAAAAGAGGAAGGCTTTATTGGTCTGCCTGTATATGAATCTCCTCCCAGAAGTCTGATCGATGGCATTGATTTCGATGTTGTCACACTACAGTGAGTAAGACAAGATTGTCTACCCCTGTTAGGACGAGTGAACCACTGACGACAGGACTAGTGGACTACAGACACAGATCAGTTCTGACATAAGCACTGTTTTGCCGAACAGGACATGCTCCTGGATAGACATTCTTTTGGCTTGGAACAACTTTTGCATTGATGGTTTATAGGGCTAGGATAACTATTATTTTACTATGATTTAACAGAAAATGCAAAAACAGTAAGAGTATGTTTGCAAGGCCTATGGGCAGTTATTTACGTCATAGCAAGTTAACGGTCCCATCTCTTTGAATGGTGGAACGCTGACAAAAATCACAATTAAATAGTATATTTCCGATCAATGATGGGTTGTAGCATAACTTTGGTTTGCTAAGCTTAATTTGCGCCTTTTTCGAGGTAGCTTGAGCCACAGCTCATCCGCACAGGCTGGCACACACTCCGCTCGAGTGAATCGTCAGTCTATCGATTGACAATTGGACCGTTCTATTAGAAGGTGAGGCTTTTTTCGCTGGAAAGCCCATATTGATTGTGCATTTCTCTCCATTCATTGTCATGGCAGTGCCGCATCTTGTTACTATATACTGTATTATCTTTAGTAGTATGCTATTTTTTATATATACATTGTCCAGGAACAACATTTCTATTAACCAATCAGGTTAAGGGTTAATTATACAGTGTTTGTCCTGAGTTTGTTGTCACCCATACATAGATATTTTTTTATATTAATGCATTTTGAACTATGTTCAAAAGTATATTACGAAATGTCTTATATTGTTAATGGCAATTTGTGAAAATGTGTTATTAATCTGATAAAAATTCCTTGGCTTAACAAGACATTTTACAAAAATTCCGATTAGCTGTTGAAAGAACTCAAAAATCTTCAGCACATTCACCTTAAAGAGAATTAAAATTAAAGTTGACTTTGAATGAGCTTGTCTGGGCTTACAGTGTAGAGCTGGGTTTGAGGCTTAATCATTGTTTTATTGATTTTAGGATTGTTTAAGATCAGGGTTATGAAGGTTTATTTTTCCAGACGACACTGACTCGGGAGGAACACTCTCTGCTTTACAAAACCACAGTCACCGTTGTCTCACACCGAGCGGTGTCAGCGTCATTCCGTGACAGGTAAATGTGTTAGGGTCAGTCTGGAGGTCAGAGTACTTGACAGTCATGTTACCAGAACTGAAAGGTGGCTGACTTTAACTGCTTATGAATTTCACTTTGCATTCTACTTTGGAAAGTTTCTCAAAGACAACGGAGACAAAATATTAAGGTCGAAGCATCTCATAATATTCACATGAATGAAGACAGTACTTTTGCTTGAAATGTTGTCTGTGCATGGCCTAGCAAACAAAACCATCAATCATTTTACAAAACAAAGCAAAGCGTCTCTTTGTTTTCAATCCTTATCAGGTGCTATGAGTGCAAATTAGAAATGAAAGTAACTGCTTTATTTGCAATGCTCGTTCAGGTTTACCCATTGAATGAATGAAGTCAGAAAAGGCGGAGCTTGTTTACACGCTGCATATTATTATCTCATCCTGCTCACCTTCTGCAGAGTATTTATGACACTAAAAGTATCACCTCCCACCCAGAATGCTCATGATATTTCAGAACAGGCTTTGAGGACATCACAGAACCCAAGTGATGGATTGACAAGAAGCTGGTTGTTGAGTACAAAGAGAAAAATTGATTACAATAATCAATGCGAGACTTTAAGGGATAGTTTACCCAAAAACAAAACTTCTGGCAACATTTATTTACCCTCATGTCAAGAAGATATTTTGAAGAAGGCTTTGTGGTTTTGTGTCCATACAATGGAGGTCAATGGGGGTCACTCACGTTTGGTTAACAGTAATCTTAAAAAGATAATGTTCTGAAGAATGAAAAGATCAAAGGATTTATTATTTCTGTGAACTATTCTTTTCTGTGGTTTACTACAGTAGATTAATAACCAGTAAGGGCACAACATTTCATGTGCTAGTTCCAAATGTCCAGAATGTTTCAGTGTTTATTAAGGGGGTGTTAAATTTAGCACCAAAACGGAGGAAGTATTTGATTCATGTCCCCTTTGAATGGACACAGAACATTAGTTATTGAGAACAAGATGTATCCACAGTAATGTACTACATGGTTGCATGGATACTGATGAAAATACCAAATAAAATTATCTAACAGGAATTATGTAACAAATACTGAAAAAATATTTACATTTGATGTAATACAGCAATGTACTGTAATAAAGCCACAAATATTGTAAATATTATCACAAGTAAGTATGATTCATTTAATGCTACTATCGTGTGAGCTATTAGATATTATTTAAGAGGGATTGTTCACCCAAAAATGAAAATTCTGTTATGAATTACTTACCCTCATATTGTTCCACAACTGTAACAATACATTAGTTCTGTTGAACACAAAGAAAGATATTTGTAAGAATGTTAGCAACTGATATTTTTGGGGCACCATGACTACTATGGTTGTCAAATGTGCCTCAGAACTGTTTGCTTCCACCATTTTACAAAATATTTTCTTTTGTGTTCAACAGTACAACAAAAAAGTATACAATAATTATTTCTCCTATAGTAGTCAGCGATGTCCCGGAAACCTCAGTTGCTAGCATTCTTCAAAATATCTTTCTTTGTGTTCAACCAAACTGAGACATTTGTGCAGCTTTGGGAAACTTGAGGGTGAGTAAATCATGACCGAATTTTCATTTTTGGAGTTTTTTGGCCTCTGGCTGCAAACTTTGTACTTGAAACCGCCTCACACACTTTCCAAAATAACAGTCTGGCTGTTAGGAGTTTGCACGTAATGCGCAACTAAACATGTTTTGACTGAATCTTGACAGACACGTGTTTGTGTGGAGAGATGGTATTCAGTAGCACAAAGCTCTTTTATTCAAAGCAACAGTGCAGTCAAATGAAAATTCTCACTCGTGTCATTCCAGCTCTGTATGCTGTGTTTTTGTCACTATGTGAAACAAAATAGCTTTTTCTGGTCACCATGAACTGTCATTAAATGTACACATTTGTAACATCGATAAATAAACTGTTTCTTCAATCTAACAAAGAACATATTTGCCTGGGCCCACACCTTGTATTGTTTTGCATGTGAAACAACTGACATCATCAAAGCCAAAAATAATGTTAACCAATAGCCAAACAGTAGAAACTGCTAAAAAGTAATTCAGCCTTCATTAAATCCCAGCAGATAATGCAGTCATTTAAAGAAGCGTTAGCATTAATGCACGTCGAGATTCTCTCAAGGGTGAACTTGACTTTAAAAGCTTCTTCAAAGTGAGAGCCGGGGGCTTCATCAGGGGAGCTATGCTCCACAATTGACTGTGAAGTATTATGCGTTGTTTATATCATTTGAAGTTGACTTTAACCACAAGTGTCCATTTGTTCTTTTGTTATTTCAACCTTGTCTATTGTTACGATGAGGTCTTTTCAGTATGAGACCGCGAGACTATCAGGCAGCCCTTGAAGGTGCGGTCAGTCAATGAAGGTCATGAGAAGATGCACTGACATTAGATCCAGTGTGTTAAAAAGCTTTAAAGATGAGCTATTGAAAGAGATCACTTTTTATGCATTATATACATCTGTGATTCTGACTGCTGTTTATAAGTCAAATATGTCTTACTACTAAATGTGTCTGTTTTCAAAATTAATATCAAGACATATTTTCTTCACTAGTTGCACACTAGGCTCATCATTTACAAAATCGCATAGTGGTTAGCCACATGACTGTTAGCTCGATGAGGACTCAGGAAGATGTTAGTCGGTATAATTAGCACATTAGCATTTATTGCAGAGGAAAATGAAATATTAAACAGCTGCACTGGAATACAAATCTACGAACAATTCAGCCCCAGGGATCTCCGTGTGCAAAGCAGAACAGGACTGAGTGAAATTAACCACATTAATCTCATATACTGCCCACAAACTCAACTAGAATGATCTTAAAGGCCAACATAGATGTTGTATTTTAAATGCTGGTCGTCAACATGAGAATTTTCTGGGTTGGTGTTCAAACTAGTTTTTATAGCTTAAAGGGATAGTTCACCCCAAAATAAAAAACTGTCATAATTTAGGTTTCACGCTCTTGTCAGTTTAAACCTGTTTGGCTTTCTTTTTTCTGCACAAATCAAAAGAAGATATTTTAAAGAATGTTGGTAATGGAACAACGACGGTACACACTGAGTGCGTTAACATGCACAAAATAAACAGACATCTATCAAAAATCAGTTTATAAAATAAACCTGGTTTCAAGTGTTTACATGAATATATAATCCTGTGGTAAGAGCATTGCGTTAACAACACAAGGTTGTGGGTTCGGTCCCAGGGGGTGGCACATACTTAGGAACAAATGTATAGAATAATGCTATGTAAGTCGCTTTGGATAAAAGCGTCTGCCAAATGTATTAATGTAAGAGCATATTAATATACCAGACTCAGCAGATAAATGCGTTTACATGAAAATTTGAGACTTGCCAGGTTTCTCGCGTGCAGTAACGTCGCTATCTATAGTCTGTTTAGTAATTGTAAATGCTTTGGGAAATCGATCAGAAGCTTTATTTTTATATCTCTTCTCATGTCACAAACATGCAGCATGGAGGCCGCCATCATTGCTAGGGCTATATTGTTCGCACATGTCTACAGACTGAACGCGTAATACGCATGCATATGACGTCATCGTTTTGGAAAAACGCCGCCTTCAGATTTTCCTTGGAAAAGATAATGCTGTCGTTAAAGTTTGCGTTTTCGGTCCCCCAAAATGCAGTTTTCGTTTAAATATACAGCCAAAACAAATAAAGTTCAGTTTTTTGTTGGAAACGGTCTTGTGTAAACGGCCCTTAAGGCTGTGCATGTAAACGCACTCGTTGACCTGCATTTGTTTGGTGTCCATACAATAGAAGTGAATGAGTACCGCTGCTGTTCGATTACCGACATTCTTTAAAATATCAATTCTTTTCTACAGAAGACAGAGAGTCATACAGGTTTGAAATGACAAGAGGGTGAGTGAACGTTAACAGAATTAAAATTTTCGTGTGATCTATCGTTTTAACCAAAGCATCACCAAAAAGAAACAATGGTTCTCCAACATGACTATGATGGTTCACCAGACAGACCAGCATCAAACCAGCCCTGACCAGTCAACTTTGAAGAACTTTACTGAAACTAACCTTTAAGAGAGGTATAATCTTGAGTAACCGCTAATATCCGATTTCAACACAGACTCTTCATTGATTTTCCACTGTCCCAGATGGCCAGAGAAGCAGCTTTTTGAGGACACTGTGGAGTCAGTAGGTTGAAATGCCATGGATCAAATGTGCAACCTGTGCTTTGAACATTCATTTACATCAGAAATGCTAATTAAAAAGGGGAAACATCAAATACAAGCATCTCCTTTGAAATTCGGATCCTGTTGTTTGATTCTGTGCGTTATCTAGACTGAAATGGTCAACCGGCTAAATATTTGCACCGTGTGAAAACTAGTAGCACAATGACACATCATTTCTCCTTTAAAAACCTAAAAGACAAACAGATTTGACACTAGTGATGAGTAGAAAATGAGCCAATGAAGAAAATTCTTTCATCATTTACTCAACCTCATATCATTCCAAACCCATATGATGACCCTCTGTCTACTGCAAGAACAGAAGCTGTTTTGAAGGATGTTGGTGAACAAACAACACTGAGTTCCAGTGTATGGACACAAAACCACCAAGTCATTTCTCAAAATATCTTCTTTTGTGTTCAACTGTCAAAAGAGTCAAATACAAGTTTTGAAAGACATGAAGGTAAGTAAACGGTGACTTTTCATTTTTAATATAAATGACTATTGCCACTATTGCTACCTGGGTCAAATTCCGCCCATAAGCAACTCAGTCATAGTTAGCATCAAAAATATGAATTAAGCCTCATGTCAAAGGGGAGCGCTATTACTTTTCTAAGCAGACAACCATTTCTTATAACAGTAAGCAACCACGTCGTAACCGCACCCAGTGCAAAGAGCAAAGCACACTTTAACAATAACAGCTGTATCTGAAAGGCAATGCAACCAACCCATCAATACAGGATCTCCCTGCCAAAGTGACTGGACAGTTTTTGCTATCACTAATCTGATTCACAAATAGTGGGCAACTCTCTTCAGTGCCTGGGTCAAGCCTTGGCCCTGGTGCTTATTTATAATGCCAGTAAATGTTAAACAGGTTTAACAGAGTGCTGGCAATCTGCTTCCCTTATGTGGGTTGGATTCTTTACTCAGTAGACTATCCACGGCGTATAGAAGACAGTCAGTTTTCCATTAAAACTGTAAGTCTCAGAATCAGTAAACAGCTAACTTTGAATGTTTTACTATAGAATGGGTTTCTCAGAGATCATGAACGCTACATTACAGAAAGAAGCACAGGATGTTCCTTGTGAGCTCAGAACACAAATACAACTTTTTTTTGTGCAGAAATACTTCATATATTTTCTGTGTGCATCTTCACTATAGAACCTCACTTTGTACTGTACTATTTTAATGAAAACTGCACTGCAAGTGCTGAATCAAATACTGTTCTCGCAGAAGTCCATAAAAACCTACACATAAATGTGAAACAGAACAAAAACAGTTCATATAGTCCACTACACATTCTCAGAAGCATTATAGTTGTTATATGTGCTGTTTTTAGAAACTCCTGAACTTGAGTCAAGGCTGGTTAATTCAATCTCTTTACAATTATCTTCTCCAGCTCATCGCTGTACACTTCCTTAAGGATGCATATTAACCATCCAGCACTATCTCCATGGCAACAACAATCATTCATGCAATGAAAAGTAAATATGCAGCGACACATTTAATATACACCAAGACTTGAGACATATTTTGTGATGATACCTACTGTTGGCCTTCTGAAGCTGAGATCTCACTCTGCTATTACATCACACAAATGAAAGAGCTAAGCTTTATTTGCTGTCTTTGGTGTAAACTGTCTTTTAACGCTTAAATTTTTAGATCCTAAAAGCTTTAAAAACGTTTAGATGCATCACATGACCTTTTAACACACATTAAATTAAAATAGTTCAAGAGAGACAAGCAGTCTAAAATATTTGTGTGGAATGACAATTGAGTGGAGACGTCGACAACTCAGGAATGACAACTGAGTGGAGAAGCATACAATTTTACATTGAAGTTTAGAAACTTATTTGCCTCGCCTGTGTTTTCATGTGGGTTTCAGGTAACGTTAACTTAGAAAGACGGAGACGAAAACTTTGAGGCTGGTTTCGGGCCACGTTTACACGATGAAAAACTGATATGTTTTCCTTTGCGTTATTGAAAAGTTTCACGTACACATGACAGCCTTATTAAAACGGTCAGCATTTGCACGGATCCAGGAAAACGGATAAAAACACTGTTTTATGCACGCCAGGCCAGTGGACAGGGATGTTTTTGTGTAAAGAAACAGGACGTGCGTTGGCACATACACATGCACAGTTATAAGCCAAAAGTACTTTTTAACACCGTTGGTCGACGTATATGCATAATAGTTTGTCACCGCTGGTCTTATTGTTGCAGCAAATTCACATTTTGCTGGGGAAACGTTAAAACATATCCAAGCAGTGAGCTCACAGTAGTGGAAGTCGTCATATTGTTTTGGCTATGCTCGTGCGACTGCACTCATAGTATGCATCCGCATGACGTCATCGTTTTCAGAAATTCTGTCTTGCAGTTTACATGAAAACAGCAGTGTTTCAAAAAGTTTTCAAAAGTTTGTGATATCAGTCCCCAAAATGCTGTTTCCGTCTGAACGAACTGTTAAAACGCATTAAAAAGTTTTCAGTTGAAAACTGTGTTGTATAAATCGCCTCTTTCACCGGAACTACCCTCATCATTTTTGTAAGATCCTGTGCTCTTGTTTAGTTTTAAACAAAACAAATATTTGATGAGTCGCAGTCAGCAAATATTTGCCATATTACGGATTTTAGTCTATATCTTTAAAGTGTGACTCATTTTAAAGTGTCCCAATCCATGTTAAATCAGACAAAAACCCTGGATTTATGTATTGCTTTGGTCAAGCAGATTAAGGCTCAAGGGAAGATATATCAAGGTGTGAAGGCTACAGAATGAAATTGGAAGATGATTCCGTTTGCTTGAAAATGGTACTTAGTTCATCTGACTATGAAATGAGAAACCATAAAATAGGCAAAAACTTCAAATAGAACATAACTTTTTTTTTTTCAAAGCTGAAGTTTGAAAAGAGGCAACACGTACAGTACACAAAACGTGAACTTTGAGGCAAGGTTGAGGATTTTACCTCGGCCCTTAAGCTGATAAAATGAATCCCATGAAAGTAAAATGTTTTATATTTATTACAAATGACAGGACCTTATTAATCCTTGTGCCTTTACAGGCTGCTACTTGCAAATAAATCACAATCATTTACACATAACTCCTTTATGTTATCATACTTTTGTTGATTTTACAAATTATCTTAAAATGTGGAAAATCCCAATGCTGAATAAGTGTCTGTATCCAAACATAGGACTGTTAATGCACATGACATACACTACCATTCAGTTCAATTATTAAAAGATTTATTAGTGTTGATGCAGAATTACGAGTCTAGACTACAGGAAACGGGCTGGTGCAACGGCAGACTCGCTTCCAACAAAACATTGAAGAAAATCAGACAGGTATTTTAACACAGAGGAGTGCATGCAGTAAATCACAGCTTCCCAAAGGGATTCAAATCAAAACACAATGCTTAAACATAAGTGAGACAAAACAAGGATAAATGCTGAAAGGATTACTCCTGCGTCTTACAGTACAGTGCCTTAGGCAATAATTTTTCTGGAGAAATTAATCTGTATAGCTTTTCTTTGATATAATGTCTCAGCCTGCAGCAGACATCTTCCACAAAGTCTTTAAGCAGATTTGATGTACCCTAATGACTCGGGTGTCTGAATATCAAAAGATTCTGTTCAACCATAAAAATTGGCAATGACCTTAGTCTGTGAAATACAATGGCGTTGATGACCCACGATCTCCAAACACGCTCTTCTGCTTGTGTGCATGACAAGAGAGAACAATTTCAGCACTCACCTCAGGATACACCAAACATGCAATGTAGTGAATTTGGAATCGAATAAAAAATATGCAAGCAGGAAAGCAATAAATAAACAAAAATGCAATATACAGGAGCACTGCGCTTTGCAAAAAAAATTAGAAATTAGATTACAGATAAAATTCTGTAAATTAGATTTACAGTTTTAAGAGAGAAACCAACAGCATGTTAGAATCAAAACCTGGCAATCCTCATTTACATAATTAAATGATAAGCATTCATGCAATACAGGCATGTATACACTGCAAAATACTGTTGGTGGAGAGGTTGAGCAAGAGTTCAGGGCCATTCATGCGCTTGGATATATATACTAAGCACATCAATGGACACGCTACCATGCATGTGACTCTTTTCACTTTAAAGCTGTGCAATGATGTGAAAGTCAAGATAATTGTACGCTCGAAAGTACACAAAAAAAAATGAACTGTCGCTGTCCCATCCTTGTTCACAGTACATAAAGAATGCAAGTAACTACATTAATGTAAATATAACTATATTATTTATACAAAAATGTGGTACTGTCGGCTTTACTTAAGAAGTGTTTGACTGGTCAACTTAACATTGTTGACTATAACGCAAAACCCTATAATATTGGACCTATTGTTGAGTTTACTTAATATAAACAAGTTATTCCAACACGACAGATTGAGGGGGATTTTCAGTTCCCAGCATGCTTTTCGTAACACTGCAACACTGTTGTTTCCACCCAGCATTTGGTAAAAAATGGAAATCCGAACTGTTGGGTTATAAATTAACCTATGCTGGGTTGTTTCAACCCAAAATGCTTGATGGTTTTAACCCATTGTTGGGTCAAATATAACCATTTTAGGGGTTAATTTAACACAACTGTCCGGTTTGTCCATTTTTTAACCCAACAATGGTTTCAAATAACCCAACATATTTTAGAGTATACTTTCCACTGTCACAGTTTTTATGTTTCAAGCGACTACTTGAAAAAAGTACAATAGATAAGTAATGCTTGATATCCTAGAGTTTGTTTCTGCAATGCAACTTTCAATTTATGAGTTATTTTTGGTTATTCCACCAAATTGAACAAGAAAAATGTGCACATGGTTATTGGAAAGTTATATTTTTGTTTTGTCTTGTTATCGCTGTTTATCCAATATATTGGAGGTGTAATGTGTAAATATAGGCATCCATTTTTTGTTCAAATTTGTATTCAGTGTTTGTGATCATGCACACAGAATGAAATAATCACATGTACTGTACAGTATATGACACGGCTATATTGTTCTCAGTCACTGTATTGTCTGACACAATATGTATCATGTATCACATACTGTATATCACAATGTATTAATAATGAATTTCTTCATGCCATTTGCACTTTAATGTCATGTGTTACTAAACAGATGTAAATGCAAATATCTGATTCTAATATAATACAAACGGCAGCTTTGTCTACTGTATGTTTTGCATAACACATTTAAAGGTGAAGTGCGTTCCCCCAAAAATAAAGCTACCCAATCAGACTCTGTTTAAGCATTCGATTGATGTGAGGTTAGAGAAGAACGTTGGGGAGATCCTACATGAAGCTTGAATATTCATATCGCATATTTATATGATTCCCCACCACATATCTATATATTAAGACGGTGATTTTAGCCGTGACATGCATATCCGACCAGCACAGCTAAAGCCAAACCCAGTCTTAATACATGCTATTATAACAGAATTTTCATACATTGTATATTTTTGAACTTTTCAGTTCCAGTCCTCCAGGGGTCCAGAAATGAAAACAGTACAATCGCAGAGCAAAATCCCAAAGTGCTCTGAAGAACACTGTGCATCTGTAAAGAGCCAGCGGGATCAGAGGGCCCGTGGTGCTGATGAGAATTTCATGTATTGTCTGGCTCTTCAAAGTGCCTCACACGAGGAGATGTACAAGGCCACCAGGTTTGCATGCTGGGTGAGCTGTCGTTGTCAAGGGCTCAGAGATTTAAAAAAAATACCAGTCTGTATGAACACCAGTATGATGAAAATGTAATACTACTGTGAACTGTACTGTGGTGGTTGAGTAGCCCTATCCCAGTTTCCCGTTTGCAGTACTGTAAAAGTACACAGGGCAGGGCAGTTGAAGTGTTATTCGGGTGTGTTGGCGATGGAGTTGGGAGCGGAATGCAGAACTGGGTTGATAGGCGGTATTGCCTTGTGACTGAAGTACTCCACTACCTGTTTAGGTACCTCTGCTAGGACGCACTTCGCCAGAGCTGCCGGTGAAGCCTGCAAAAAGAGATACGCACTTAGGTCGGGAGAAACACATACAATGGTGTACAAAAGCAAATAATCAAAATCCATGGCAAATTGCTTTGTGAAGGAATGAGGAAAGAACAATTTGTGATTTAAATTGTTTGGATGAGAGCCATGAAGCGTTCTGTTGAGTATTTAATGGGGAAGAAAATAACAATTTAAGCATATACACATTTTTAATCCTTGCTTCTCTAAAATTAAAGTTTTTTTCTGTTGTGCAAATCAGTGGTGGAAGAACTGTGCATGTGCCTGCCTGCCTGATTCACTAAAGCAAAATGTAATTTAGGCATCCAGGAGTATTTGAAAATATTTAAAAAATTTAAAGACAAGAAAAGTCTTACAAATTTGTGAAGGAAAGATAATAATAATAGCATTTTTACCAAGTTTATTTATTACCCTGGCTTTAAGAATACCTTTAGAAAAAAATTAAAATGAGAAAATAAGAAGATAAATACAACACAACAGGTGTATGTCTGTACTCTCGAGTCATCTTGTCAATAGTATACCCACGTGTTGTGAGTGTAATGACGCCTTGAGCAATTAACTTGCTGTAATAATGTTGCATACCCTAATATATTTTTATATTAAAATTAAGAGACCATTTCAAAACTGTTAAAAAAATCTAACTTTACTATTTATATGTATGTGTTCAGGTAAAATTATAATTTTTGTTTAATTCTGTGAACTCCTGACAGTCTCCCAAATGTCACATAAAAATATTGTTTCTATTTGCATTTATGTGCAGAAAATGAAAAATAGTGGAACGGGTCAAAATAACAAAAAAGATCCTGTGTTTCAAATTTTCAAGTGTGGCGGCGTCAGGCTGTGATTTTTCATATTGCTCGATGAAATTGCTTTGTTGAAATTCAACATACAATGGAATGACCACAATACATCCAGAAATGCTGATTAAATTAAAATTTGGAATGGTCCCTTATTATTAAATGTCAAGAGCAGGTTATTTAGTTAATGCATTAGGTATTTACTAAAAATAAATATTTGAATGTATTCAATAATCTGGATTAATGTTCATATCTGTCTTGTTATTCATAATGTTTCTATCGCTTCATTCCTTCCTCACTTTGGATAAAAGCCTCTGCAAAATGCAAATGGCCATTTGAATATTATTTAATAATATGAATTGAATTTTACTAACTAGATTGTCAAATTTATATCAATAAATACAAGACGATTTCACAATCACATCAGTTAATAAAAGGTTCAACTGACCGTTTTAAAGTCTCTGAATGGCACAAACTGCACAATGTCTCTCAAGACAGGTTCTCCTTTAGGTGAACGTAGGACTCCATCATCCCCATCAAGAATCTGCATGTCTGTAAAGTCTGCATTTCCCACGCCCACTATGATGATAGACATGGGTTGGTAGGACGCGCGTACAATGGCCTCCCGTGTGTCGGCCATATCTGTTACCACCCCATCTGTGAGGATCAGCAGGATGTG
The DNA here is from genome assembly GCF_015846415.1 of Triplophysa dalaica. Taxonomy (NCBI): domain Eukaryota; kingdom Metazoa; phylum Chordata; class Actinopteri; order Cypriniformes; family Nemacheilidae; genus Triplophysa; species Triplophysa dalaica. The sequence goes on from NC_079542.1 coordinate 6,302,475, forward strand.
ATAACGCTGGCAGAGAAGAGAGTTGTTATTTAGGAATGGTGCTTTATTATCTCACTGAGCATGCGGCACAACTCCTTGTCCAGGCCCTGGTGATCTCAAGTTTGGACTACTGCAATGCTCTCCTTGCTGGTCTTCCTGCAAAGGCTATCAAACCGCTCCAGCTGGTTCAGAATGAAGCAGCACGTCTCGTCTTCCAACAGCCTAAAAGGGCTCATGTTACACCCCTTTTCAGCTCTCTCCACTGACTACTGGTTGAAGCCGGTATTAGATTAAAATCACCAATTCTTGCCTACAGGCTATCACTGGATACGAACCGGCATACTTTCACACCCTCATACACACCTACTCCCCATCAAGATCCCTGCGTTCAGCAAACCAGCTAAGTCTGGGATTGCCTTCCCATAAGGCAGTCCAGTCAACCACATCTCTAACACCCTAAAAAAACAACTTAAAACTCATCTCTTCTGTGAAAACCCTCTCTTTCTCTCAACAGGTAGTGATCTAGCTTTGTTGAAACCAGTAACTTTGTTTTGGCAACTATTGTTTTATTGCTTCTGTATGACATATCGATTATTGCTCCCTAAACTCTTTGTAAGTCACTTTGGATAAAAGCGTCTGCTAAATGACTAAATATAAACGTAAATTAGACCCCATACACTGTGACAAGCATGTCTGTAGCATAAATAGTGGAGAACAGTGCTAGGCCAAGGTCATGGGTTTAGAAAACAACGAATGGAGGAAGTATTTTGGAAACTCAGTAAACGGAAAAATCTACCAAATGAATGAAATGTAAATGTTTATAAATTCCTACCTACTTTGAAATTAATGTACTGAATATAATTTGGTCATCGGGTTAAAAGTAGCAATATTTTCCCAGGGGTCAGACCAACATGCAAAGTCTAGTGTTTGGATGTATGTCCTGGTTTCTGAGCATTGATCTGTCCGAGCTCATTTACTGAAAACTGATCTTTTGGGGAAGGGGTGGTCTAAGAATAAATAATAAATGAAGATCATGGCAAGGTCATAGTGGTTGGACACGGCAATGAAACAGAGCAACACGTAGATAATTGGCTTCAAAAAAAGCTTAAGGCTAAATCAATTGTTATGTTAAGTGTCTTAATGGGATTCTGAATTGATTGCAGCAATTTTAATTACCAAAATAACCCTCAAGATAATCCGCAGAAAAATTAAATAGTTCACCCAAATATTAAAAATCTGTCATCATTTAAACACATAATATACCAGATCTCAGTTGAACACAAAGAGTTAATTTTATATCAAAATTATATTTATATCAATAGCTTATGAAATTGGGCCGATAGCTCTTAAATGTTTTTTTCTTTTCAAATGGGTAATGAAAGACGTTGCTCAACGTTGAAATATTACTACAGCAGTCAAACCAAACATTATTTGAGCTGTATTATTTTTTATTTATTCATAAGGTCTGCTATTTTTTTGCAATTTTATAATTATCACTGATGTGATTTTATCATTCTTGTGATTATTATAATTCTATTCTATTCTCTACGGAATTAGTTATTATCTTAATGATATTGTCTTTTGTAAAACAATACTCTGTTAAGTTAACAGAAAATCCTGAAAGAAAGAATCCACCAGTGCAAGTTTGTAAGTATGCTATTACCCTATTTGTTACCTCCGTAAGTGAAGTTAGTTTTAAAATAATGAGAAAACATGCAAATAAACAACATTGGGTGCAATGAATAAACAAACATTGGCTGCAATTTCCCCTGAGTACTGTGCCTTAATCAGAAACTTTGAAGATACTCACAGAAGCGTCTTTGATGGGTTCTTTCCCAGCCGCCTGTTTGGCTATTCTGGTGATGATGGGAGCAACGTTAGTCGGACCATACAGCTGGATCTTGGGGAGGCAGTTTTGATAAGCTTCCACGACCCCCTGGATCTCTGATCAGAGAAGAGGGGACACAGCTATCAGTTCAGCTCTGGAAGCTTGCTTCTATCTCTTTCTGAAAGTAGTGCAGGAGGATTGGCAGTGAAAGCGGTGGATTTTAGGATCTAGCTTGTGAAGAGTCTGATGTAGAACTCCTCGTCGCATGCAGAAATTGCACGATTGAAGCAAGCCTGAGATTTTCCGCAGCTCATATACGTTCACTCGGAGTCCTAAGTATGATGAGATCTTCAAAAGCGTCATTGCAAAAATGTGCTGATTCTTATGCTGGAGAAATGTCGTTTCCAATGACTTGTGAGCTGGATGTAACTAACTAATTATATGGGTTACTTTGTATCGAAATGAACACAACACATCTCTTTTTGTCTCATTATTATTATGTGGGTATTTGCACGTTTTCAAGCAAAAATATACTTTTTTGTAGTTTCTTATTGATGCTTAAACGTTAAATATGGACGTAACGTATAAGACGTAAAAATTGTTATGTATTTTTAGCTTAAAAAACAAGAATAAATCTAAGCTTATCAGTGCATTTTTTAAATTGTATCAATACGCGATTTATATTTTTAGACCCGTTAACCTGGCCCTAAACATTTTTGATGGCGAATATAAAAAAAGATATAAATGTAACAGACCAAAATTAGCAGGCAAATTACCATTTTAGTAACAAATTTAGCATTGCAAAAATATATTCTATATTCGCAAATCCTACTCCAACTTCTAAACCTAACCATAACTTTTTCTTAAAAATATCCTATAACAGATTTGTGTGCAGAACAGTGCATAATTTAAGATGTTTGGCGCTGAAAATATTATCCAGATTATAGAGGGTATGCATTGATGTCACTTTCCCGCGTGAACACACCGGGACACGTCCCTTGATGGCCAGGACACGTTCCCTGGTGAAAGGGCTGTTTTCAATAGGAGAAACAGAGGAACATGGACTTAAACACTCAACTATTTGCTGAAATTAAAAGCAATCAGACTCAACGGTGATCCTAACGACATACAAAGATACCAGGTGTCCTTGGACACTGATATGTTGCGCGGAATTGCATTTCCTCATATTGTAAACACCCATTTTGCGGAGCGTTTTGCAACTCAAGGGACCGCGTTTTGACGTGTTCACACGGACTTCACTTTGGAAAGTGACGTCACGTGCATATCCTCTATTATCCTGATCCACTCTGTGAAAGCGAACATTTTATTCATTCAAAGACACTTCATGAGACACACGGCATGTTGCAATCTGTGACTTAGCAGGCGACAGCCAATGGACGCTTGAATTTCCTGTCTTAAAACCTGTCTAAAAGCTTCTTGACGGCACCGACGGTAACTTTGAATTTGCATTAAGGAGCGCATCAGCACCAGTATTGTAGCTAACAGTGGCTGCTCAGGACGGAGATGAAGATCTCAGAATAAAGCTTTGGATTTGGTTTGTTCTTTGCAGTCTTACAGATTCTGAAGATTTGGGTTACATCTGATTGATTCCTTTTGTACTTTTTTTGTTTTTTCTGTATATTTTTTGGTTATACTATCAGTCACAGCATGTCAGAGAAAACATCTTTGTGTCCCACAGCAAACAAATCAAATATTACATGATAGGTAATTGTTAAATGATTGCAGAAATGTTTTCATTTTAAGAGTTTAAGTCTTGCTTATTCTCATCGAATTGGCAACATTAATAACATAGAACCAAATGTCATTTCATATTAAGTAAACGAGTAAACTTTAAAAAATACAATTGAAAACATGATGCCATTGATATGCCAAAAAAATACAATATAATAAAATGTCATGATTAAGATATCAACAGGATTCATTTCTAAGTCTGTAAAGTTGTTCATATGTAAATAATTAATGTTTTATGTGTCATCAATACGTCAATGTTGTGTGTTTAAATGCTGTAATTAAGTCAGTATTTTGGATATTGGTGAAAAAATGTTTGTTTTCTAGAACAATATTTTACGCAAAATACAAACAAATTCTCATGAGATCATGTTGCCATATAGCCATAAAGTTGTTTAATTCCCCATATATGACATCACAAGCTTTAATATTTAGAGAGTTTGGTTAAAAAATTAGATAACTATAAATAAATATCAGATAAATATGCTTTTTATTATGTTTGTGTTGTGTTTATTTAGCCTGAATCAAAACAAACCAACTGCAGTTTGATTGATATTAATTGGAATGCACAATAAAAAACACATTTACGTTTGGCAGATGCTTTTATCAAAACCGACTTACATTGCATAATACATTTGTTTCTGACTATGTGCAATCCCCTGGGATCGAACCCATGACCTTGGCATTGCTAGTGCAATGCTCTAACCACTGAGCCACAAAAAAGTTGTTTTTAAAAACAGCTTTCCTGTTTTTCTCTTAAGCACAATTTTTTTAAATCTTTTAAAACTGAGTTCTCAATTTGGAAGCAAACTCCTCGTTTATTATATAAGATATTTAAATGTATAAAAAATTTAATGAAATGACTGGTTCAAGACTGGAAAATTACTCAATGATTCCAAAACCAGCTTCAGTTTGATATTCCAGAAGGGCACGGTTCCCCTTATTTCCCCATATTTATTTTCCCAATGTTCTTACCTTCACATTCATCATCCTCTGGGTTAAAATTGATGGCAAAATCATGTGACACCTGTGGGGACAAAATACATTTAGAGTTTAGACATTTCAACCTGTTTAACATACCCTAATAGAGTTCTTGTTTAACAAAACATATTTCAAAGTCTCAAACCCCGCTGATAAAAGATGACAATAAATCATGCAGAGTGTGTGTCAGGGATATTTGCCAGCAACATTATGCATGATCCAGAATAATATCTTCCCCACAGTTTCCCCAGTGGAGGCAACAACCACGTTGGCTCCTGCCTAAATTTTATTGCAATTGATTTTCTGCAGTTAACAAAGAGTATTTGAATACTTTTCTTTTTTGAAATTGTATTTTTACATTTCCTCGAAAAAGAGCTTAGCTACTGCAGAGCCTAAACAAACACACCCACAAAATGAAATCCCGGAGTTTGCTGTAAACACAGACTGCAGCCTGTCATTTAAAATCCCCGAGAATTTTTTCTCTGCAAGGGTTTGTATCTAAAGGAAGAGAGGCTGTGTTTTGAGTTTGCATGTGTGAGAATAGGAGCGAAATGAAACATAGGTTGTGGTTTGATAATCATTACAAGTCAAGGAAAAGTCCACATTTAACAATTGTATAGCAATTGTATCTTTTATTTTCACACAATGAGGACATATCGTCACTGTCTTTCTGAAACCTCAGATGTCCAAATTCAGTTTTTCAGTCAATTGAAAATACTACTACTTTTTAAATGATTAAATGCAGTTTAGCACAATTTAATACTTAATAATGGTTAGATATTTGTAATACCCAGTAACAAAAATAGGTTGATTAATAATAATGATACATGGCAACAAACAAAATCACAAAATATAGATTTAACAAGGTTTCAGAAGGACAGCAGCGACATACATGAAAGTATAGATTCTAAGGTCTGAAGATGAACACTTTTTAGGGCACTGGACAACATTAACTAAACCGTACATGAACGTTTCAAAAGCATAGTCTCTTACCTCATAATTTGGTGGAATTCTTGCCCCAAAGCCCAAAGCAGAGAAGCGTTTGTCACTGCGATCAAACAAACACATTTATTAATAGAAAAGCTAACAAACTATCTGACAAATACGGTTAATATGTATAGCTATAAAAGTCTTTAAGAATGTTTGAAAAAAAGTGTGTTGAATGCAGAAATGTAAAATATAATGTACATTTAATGTATACATAAAAGTAAAACAAACTAAACGGTTTATTTCATGAGGAACCTTAGCTACTAAACTTTAAATATTTAAATTGCTAATATTTATTGTTCATGTTTGCATTAACTTTCATGAAAAAGATTAATAAATGCTCATATTATTGGGTACCAGGGAGAGCTAGGCATACTGTTGGGAGCAAAGGTGCGTATAAGAACATATGTGTGGGGGAGCAGAGAGGGTGATGGGATTAAAAAAAACTTCAGAGTGAGCAGGGAATGCACAGCCACAGCTGGAGAGCAGATCCACACGGCAGGGAACACATCTCATAGCCGTGGGACAGAAAGAGGATGGGCACGGTGAGGTCAAAACCACAGAGAGCTAAACATAAGATATAACATAATAACCATAGGCAAAAATCTTGAAAGGCATCGTGTTTATGGCGCAACCACAAGAAATGCTTAATGCTTCTGTGTCTCTCCAAAACATGAAACTTTTTAAACAAATGATCCACTTTGAATAGACTGCTATGTGGAGTATCAGTCTGATCTGTCCGATGAGAACATTCTGCTCAGTTTGTTCTGATAGTATTTTAGTAGTTCTGTATGATGATGAGTTTTTTTCCCTTTTTTATTTATTATTTAACCAATTCAGAGATACCAACAATGAAGTACAACTTTGCATACACTACATAAAATATACCAAAAATACATTTGAAGTCATCTGAACATATAGAAGAAAGATAAAGAAAAAATTAATTAAAATAAAATAATAATAAAGTAAAATAACTAAATAACAAAACAAGTAGTAATCAAAGTTCATGAAAGATCTCGTCCTATCTATTCAAAGATTTTTTTTATGTTCTCCTCACATAAGCAGTCTGAAGACATCATATACGGACAGATTTTGAAGGGATAGTTCACCTAAACATTCAAATGTTGGTAACCGAAAAATGCCGGTACCCTTTCATTGGTTTTGTGTCCATACAGTAGAAGTCAATGGGTACCACCATTGTTTGGTTATCAACATTCTTCTAAATATCTTCTTTTGTGTTCTGCAAAAGAAAGAAAGTCATACAGCTTTGAAATGATAGTAGGGTGAGCAAATGATGACATCATTGTCAATTTTTGGTGAGCTATCCCTTCAAGATAATTAATAATTATAATAATTAAAGCGCAATGTAATTTCCATAATTAAATCATAGCTAATGTAAACAGAAGCTGTTTACCATTGGGAATATAGGAAAGATTACTACGGTCCAGACAAAAAGAGCCACCAGTCTTTATCTCCCATACTCTCATGTTATTTAACTCTACATTCTTAATATCACTACGCATATGTTTTGCCAGTTTACACCCCTAATAACATTCACTCTATGGCCCTTACCCCGTACTGCCACGTACCAATATTCCCAATAAGTGGTATGATGTGCTGAATCCATCAGCATGATTTATGTGCATGATACGGTGATGCCCAACATGCTAAACATTCGCACATCCATGATCGATAGGCAAGCTGTTCCGACAACTGTGATTTCTTCCCACAGTGCCAACTGCTATGCAAATGAGTAAAAAATAATGCCTTCTCAGCTTGCCAAAAGCCTGCAGCTTACTCATACCCCTCGGTGAAATTAGGTCACTAGGGTTGCATTCATATTCTTCAGTGATCTTCCATTCCCTGAAAATGTTTTGTCTAAATAAACAACCTGGATTGTCATAGCTTGTGTATCCTTAGTCTATTGACTGTCAAACTGATTTTTTTTGGTTGACAAAATGAAAGATTTTTGAACAATCACATAAAACATACATCGTAATTGGAAACGAATCAAATCGCTAAACTTCCAGGCACTTCATGTCATATATCGAAGATCATCCATCACCACAGCCACAAAATGGCTCTGAACTCTCAACAATTATGAAAACAAGAGCTTTATATGTTGGTTAAGAGAAAGTGGCCTTTTAACTTTCCTTAGGGAAGGCTTTCAGGGCTCCTCTTGGGGCATCACATCAGAAAAGGCCCCCAACACTCCCCAGAGTCTCATAGGAGAGGCAAAGACAAACTTCTGTAAATGGACTAATCCTGCTTTTTGGTAAAAGCTTAAAGGATAGAGAGGCCGCACGCAGGGAGCTGTGGAGCAGGAATAGTGAAATGAGTTAAAATGAGCTTGCCAAAATCACGTTTGGTCTGATTCCAGATTAAGAATAATTGCAAAAATATATGCACCAGAATGCAGTCTACCGTGTTAGGATTTGTATATTATATGAGTTTAAATGTGAAATGGTGATGCTGGTTTTTGCACACCATTAATGGTTTGTACACTGTAAAAATTCAACTCACAAAAAGTTAGACTAATGATTATCTTTTAGTTAACTGGACAAATAAATGCAAAAAAGTTGGCTTAACCAGTGAAAAGAAGTTGGTTCAACAACCGTTGGACTAACCTATTATTACTTGTAAATACGATTAATAAATGCAAGTTAACAACCAAAGAAGTTGGGTTGGAGGTTGGAGCATGCGCATTGTAACGATCACGAGGTTGGCGCATGTGTAATGAAGCGCGCGCCAACGGACAGATTCAGACTGCTGGACGGAGACATTTTAGCATCTTCGTGCGAGACTAATGGATCTACTCACAGCCAACGTGTTTCTGCTCAAAGCCATCGTTTTATGTAAGTAATAAGTAGGCTATATGCATTGAAGTATTTTGTAAAAGTAGCATGTATCTGCTTGATCGCAGAGCCGTGGTACGGCTAGTTATGCACTGTATAATTTTTTTTGCCACGAGGATGCTTAACTTTTAAGTCTCCCAACTTCAGCAAATAGCATGTTAAAAATTTAGAATAGAACCTGAGGCAATCGTGGTAAGTTAAGTTAAGAACAAGTTTGTTTATTTCAAAGTAACTTTGACGTTATTGCACTGACACATTTACTATTTAATTTGGCAATTTTTGCAGTACACAAATATAAAGAAATATTTTAAAGTCGACTCTTTATCTTAAATTTAAATTCACACACGCTACAGTGGCCTAATATTAGAATTTTTACGTTTCAGACTGAGATCAGAGGCAATAAACATCTGCAAAAAAAAATTCCTGTGTCCTTCGAAGCCTGGCTAGGCTCTCACGTGTTTTGCAGACTACTCGACGGTGTCGACAAGACTGCAATCGTCTCATTTAAAGTAAGTATCATTTTATAGAGTTGATTTAGATTTAATATTATTAACAAATACATGTGCAAAAATCAATGAATTTGAACTGATTTGCAAATGTATTTTGCTATCCACAAATATGCATTTAAACTTGTGTCTTGATCTGTTGTAACACATTTGAAGCCAATTAAACAATGTTACAACCAAGACCTGATTTATTTCTATCACCAGATATGCAATGAGTTCAAACGCATCACTAGTGTGGACCTCCTCGAGACATTCAGAGCATCAATACACCAGCACACTCCGCAACTCCTCAAGCTATACAGAGCAAGAAAGGGGGCATTTGGAACAGAAATGGAAGATCTTCTCAACAAGCTTGATCAGCAGGTAACTTGTTAATGTCAAAGTTACCAATAGATAGATAATTAAAAAAAAAAGATTATTCAGAGCCATTTGCTATTTTATTTTCTATAAAGAACATTTTCGGAAGATATTTTTGAAGGCATATGACAATGTATGTCAAGTGTTCACTAGCTGATTAGACTGATTTTGGTTCTGAACTTAGTATACTGCATACAATACTGATTTCCTATTTAACCCATCTAATTTTATTCATTGGCTCATTAGCAGAGGCTTTATGACTTCAAACATACATGCAAACTCATAAAAAGTTAAATTAATAACCATATTTTTTTGGTTTGTTGTTGTTTTGTACCCATTTTTTTAGACCACAAATATTGTGACTCACAGAAAGCACACCGTCCTGGAAGGTCTCCCCATGTTTCTACGAGAAGATTCCTCTGTACTTTTTAAAACATGGTGAGTATGTTTCATTACTTCAACAGATATACAACATGACCATGAGTGATTAATAGGAATGTGAATTTTTGTGTTAACAGAAAACAGATTGTTTTGATGATTCATTGGATCATTTTTGATTCAAAGTATATTTTTGCAAATACAACATTGTGGAAAGGGGGGCGTGGTCTAGCGCGGTCTGCGGCAGAGGGGCGTGTCGGGAGTATGACGGTGAGTAAGCAGATCAACGCTAGAGTGAAATCACCTGCTTCTTGTTCTAGTAATTGGCGAGGAGACGCATTTAAGGCACGACAAAGGAGAAGAGAGGAGAGAGAGAAACCAGGCTGGGAAAGCACACATCGACGGACCGAGAGAGACAAGCTGTCGAGGAGCGTCCGAGAGAAAAGAAAGATTCGTCACAACCAGAGAGATTGTGTTATTGAGTGAGCGGGTCTACAACCCGGAAGTATTGTAGTAAATAAAAACGAATTCTTACGCTTTCCCAGCGACGCCGACTCCGCCTCCTTTCTTCCATAAGCCTGAACCTTACTACAAACATGAATTTGGTCAATGATTGGGTATGAAATTTATTACAGTTAACATGACAGCCTCAGTCACCAATCACTTATATTTTGTGGTAGATTTTGCAATGAAACTGAATGACTGAAAATATACCATCATAGTTGTTATAATTGCTTTTTTGTGATATAGCTTATTCAGGTTAGTACTAAATCAAAAAAGAGCCAATTGTAATTTGTGTATTTACTATATAAAATGATAAACATCTTGCTGATTCTGCAAATTGGATGCATACCTAAGAGCACATTGTTATAGGATACTTTATAGTTCATTTTTGTTGTTGTTGTTTGTTGGTGTCAAGTGATATTGATTTATTCTTTTTATTATAAGGACAAGACTCCAGAGGACAGATAGACCAGAGGGATGAAGGTGGGAATCCTTATTGTAATTGAAGATGATGCCCCCCCAGCACACTGCCCAGTGTCACAAAATTTGCTGTTGTGTTGGAGGAGGTATTGTACTGAGAGATGCTCCAGACTTGCAGTCTGCACTTGCATACCTGTTTGGCCCTCTGTTTGCCTTGGACTTTGAGTACCCAAAGCAACTGAAATACACTTTTGAGATTATTGAGAAAGTGTTTATGGAGATGGGCACTCATTGCTCTGCTAGGGTACAGACCCTCAAAACTAAGCTATTACTTTGAGATGCATTTGTGAGATGTTTGTATCTTACATTTAAGATGCAAGTAGATAGTTTTTTTTTTTTTGCAATTTGCTTGCATTTTGTTTGACTCATTTTTGTTTAAACTGTTAACTTGAGGTTGTGATAAACATTGGTGCCACTGTTTCAGCACTTACAGCACAAACGTTAACTTGCACTTATGGTATAAAGCTGCTCAGTTGTAACATATTCAGTGTTTACAATTTAAAATGTAAAACATTTAAAAGATAGAACATTTAAAGTATTTATGACCAGTTGAATGTTAACACTTTGAATGTAAAAGTACTCTTTAAAAAAAAATATTCTTCTGCCCTACTCTTTTTTTATCTCTTTTTTAAGGATAAGGAGTATGGCTAAAGTGGTAAACATTGTTTGTTTTTTCCATTTCCTGCTGGTTTAAAATAAAAACCTGGACCAAAATATCAAGCCTGTAGTATCTTAATTTTTTAACCTTGTAATCAACATCTTTAGTCAACTGAACATACTTTATTAAGTCAAGTGAAAATAACATTAAAAGTTGAAATTGTATAATTTTGTAAGTTTTTTTAACTATAAAAACTCAATCAGCTGAACAAAAGATTTTAAATTGGTAAACATGTGACTTTACTCAGTGAATTAAGTTAAGTGAACTACTTTGTTTAAAAGTTGAGTAAACTCAAAAAAGCTGTGCAGCAAGTTGCCTTACAATTTTAAGTTATGTCAACTTTAAATTTTTTACAGTGTAGACATCACATTATTATGAATCCTTATTAGCGAGCATCTGGGCGGTGGACCTTGTTACACTCTTTATCTGATCCATTATGAGCCGATGTGAAATACATTTCGGACGACAGCCATTTTGTAAATTTCCTTTCTCTCTATGATCTTTTTCTCCTTGGGAAGAGGATGCATTAGTCGGGTAAAATGAAATCAATATTCTCTTATTTTCACTACCATTATGAGAAAAAATTTGGGATGAATATCCATTCAAGTAATGTGTATATTTCAGCTCAAAAGATATAAAGAGAAATAAATTCCACCAGCATCACATGAACTACAAATAATCTGCTTCCTTCACGTTAGGATAAAATAATGCATAATCTGAGCACATGCATGAACACTTTTTTGCATCATGGATTTTGACCATTTCATTTTCTTTTTGTTATATGAGTACATAAAATATGCTTCCATACTTTTTTTTACACTGCAAATGCTGTTGTTTCAACTCTTGGTCGGGTCAGATATGAAGAAACCAACTCAATTTTTAACTCAATCTAACTATTTAACGAAGTGATTTATTTTGCCTAATTCGTATGAATCAGGAAGGTTGCTTTTGCGCCGGTGACATTGGGTTTAGGGGCAGGGTTAGTGGCGGAGCTTCAATTTTGCTTTTTGCTTTATAATCTATAAAGTATGTTTTTGTCTGATTCACAATATACCAATTCATATGAATTAGCCACAATACGTACAAATTCCTGGTATCTCAGGTTGAACAAACCCAGCTTAAGTGTCCACATTCGACCCAATGGATTAAAAACAAACATTTTCAGGGTGTTACTCACATGTTTCTTAAAGTCTTGGAAAACTTCCATTATGCCTTCTTCATTTATTTTTTAGACTTTTTCTAAAGACTTATGTTTCTAAAGACACAAATTATGTCTTCTTAAAAAGACAAAAGCGACAATAAAAGGCAAGCTTGTCTAAAAAATAGATTTGTGATGTATTTTTATTCAACATCATTTCCAATCAGCAGTTGTTGTAAAAAAATCAGAAAAATATTATTTTGTTGTGTGTTTGTGTGTGTGTCTGTATATAGGACACATAAAAAGTTAGCCGTTAAATTAACCTCAGCAAGACAAATGTCTAAAATGCAATTTCCAGCAAAGAAAGAATGTGTAAATTACATTAATTCCGAATGGTTCAGGGAAAACAATGACTCAATTTTTCTATGCATATCCACTGACTTGTTTAAAAAAATAATTTTAGTCAAATGGGTTTTAAGGTTTACTTTTCTCAGTTTTGAAGAAAAAATGGCTGAGAAAGGTGACAAAACTTCATCGGCTGTGTAAAATGCCAGTCATATTATAAACAAAGCATCTGCACTGACAAAACTGCACATAATATCAGAAAATTTCAGAAAAAAAAGATAAAAATCTGTAGGAATAAAGACGTTTTTTGCAGTGTTGCTGTGCTTATGCCAGTCTCTTTTTGCTCATTTTGAATCTCAAAATTCAAAGTGTTTTAATCTTGATTAAAGTAAATGAAAACAGTACAAATTGGAAAGTATATTAAGTAATAGTCATATCTACAGAAAGCAGTGTTGGGTGTAACTAGTTACTAAGTAATTAGTTACTGTAATTTAATTTCTTTTCCCTTGAAAAAGTAAAGTAAGGAATTACTCATATGTTTTCTGTAATTTAATAACAGTTACTTTTGATGTAATTAAACTAAATACTTTGTGAAATATATGCGTGTGCAATAGTATAATTGACATCAAAATTCAAAGTATAGTTTTAAAATCTGGGCTTTAATGTATAATTCTCACATTTGTAATACTTTGGTCAGTTAATAATATTATTTATTTGAATGAATTAAATAAGCGGTTTCATGTCTATCCTTGAATCACTTAACTAATCAAGGTTGATGTAGGATATAGAAAGTAATTAGTAATGAGTAACTAAATACTTTTTGGACAGATTAATTTGGACCGTAATCTAATTACACTATTGAATATGTAATGAGTAACTAGTAATTAATTACTTTTTCAGAGTAACTTACCCAACACTGTCAGAAAGTTACTGCAAAACTACAGCAACGTTTTACAGTGTGGGTATCTATTCAGACAAAGCAGAATTTAATCATCTTAATTCTCTCGACTGTAAGAGAGAGCAAGCTGAATTCTATATTCATCTGATGGTAAAAAAACAAACAGAAGCACACCCTTTGTGTCTGATCGGGGTTCCCACACAGCGTTGGCGCACAACCCAGGAGAACTTAAAGCTTCCTCAGGCAAAAACCTCAATGGAACCTATATACTAACAAGTGCTCACAGTTTGATCATTACTCTCTGAAGAACATCGTTCTTTGTCTTAAACATTCATTTGCTTCTTGATTTATTCGGTTTTGATCTGTGCATTTAATCATCCCATTGGAACAGATTTCATTATAAATGTGGAAGGCAGTTATTAACTAGCTCCTCTTAGGCTAATCATAATAAGCTAAAACATAAAAATAATAATTTTCTAATCCTCTTTATCTTCTGTGATGCAATTTGGCATTGCGCTACTTTGATATTGCTGGCTCTTGTAACATGAAGTGCCTGTGATGTTTCTGATCCGTAAGTATCTGCAAATGAGTATGTGCAATTTCATTGTAGTCATCACGACTCTAGCAGTATCTTTAATATCTTACAAAACAGGAACAGAATCAACACAGAGTCATGGAAGACGGTAAATGACCGTAACCACCATAGATATTTGAATTAATGGTGAACTGTAATATTTCCTGTTATATTGGGCTGAATCAGACAGCAGAAGCAGAAGGATAGAATTATATGTATTTTACCATACAAATTTAAACATTTTGTTAGCAGATCTGGGCAGTTCATAATTCTTTCAATCATCTTTCTGAATGTGAACTCTACAGTCAAACTGTTCTAATAAACCAAAGACACCAGTGAGCCCAAAAAATGCCAGCGGATCATGCAGTACCATTTATTAATATTCACATCTTGAAGAATGACAGTCAACTCAGTCACTGGATCAGACAGACCCTGATACCTCATCCAACTTGCAAGATGAACCAACCAAATGGTTCATTCCAAATGCATAAATGTAACCAATAATGATATAAAGTCAAGAAAAGCAAGAACGTTCAAGCTTACAGAAATGTTTTCCATAGTATTGACCAGACATACAAGCTCTTCAACTAAATGACAAATATTTAATTGGATTGCTATAATATTCAGTCTTAAAGGTCTTGTCTACTTTTGGCAGATTCTCCAAATAGCATACAACCAACATTTAAAGTCTGTGTTCAATCAGTAAAATCAATCTGTAAAATAGCCTCATCTATCATACATCAAAAAATATCAACAGAGCTCCGAAAATATGCTCAAAAATACCACCTTCGATAGAAAAACACCATCACCAACCTGTCATAGTCCTGGCAGATCTCCCCCACGGCTATCAAAGCTTTCAGATATTCATTTGGCTGATAGGGGTTGATGTAGTGTAGGGAACAGCTATTGCGAGGGTCTCCATTAGACGCTGTGAAGTCGATGGCAACCTAGAGAGATAAAAGCATTAAACACTGAAAGACAAAGTAAAAATGATGAAACACCATAAAAATACAATGGTTACATAATCCAGTCCCATAATTGTAATAGTTAAAGCTCAAATTGGGGCGGGTGTCAACATTAAATTGTTAACACAAATTGTTTTTGTTTAGCACACAAATCTAGTGTATAGCTTCAGGGATTCCCAGAATACAAAAATAAAAATTTTGTCCACAGAAGAAAGTCTATACTGAATGGGATTGAACTGACATGAGGATGAGTAAACAATCATAGATTTTTATTTTGGGGTGAACTTCTTTAAGACTGGAACAATAGTTGTCTCTTTTGTAGAAAATGTCAAGGAAATGCGTGTCGACAATGAGCCAAATGTTCTAGGGCTATCGGGGCTTCACAAAACTTGACTAAAACACTTATGCAATCAAAATCCCATCTCTATAAATAATTCAAGTGAATAAAATGGACAATATGTAAATGTGCTATGCTCAGAGGCATACAGATTGGATGGTCGTTGGTAAAGCAGATGTTAAAATCTATAATGACATAAATGGCTCTGTAATACAGAAACATTTTCATTTCTGTCTTCATTTACTCACCCTCAAATTGTTGTAAATCTGTATAAATGTTGTTCCGATGAACACAGAGAAAGATATTTGGAAAAATCCTTGTAACCAAACAGTTCTTACATTTATATTTTACATTTAGCAGACGCTTTTATCTAAAGCGATTTACAGGTGGGGTAAGCAACGGAAGCATTTGGGACAGCATAAGGTCAACAAAAGAATAAGTGAAATAAAAAAAGAAGACTGCTCTCATATAACCTAACACAGTTAACCACACTTTCTTGGCCACCATTGACATTTGTTCATCAGAACAAAAAATGAATACAGATTTGGAACAATTTGAGGGAAAGTAAATGATGACAGAATTGTTATTTTTGGGTAAACGATCACTTTATAGGAATAGTTCACCTAAAGAATAAGAATTCTGTTACGATTTATCATCATGCCATTCTAGACCAATATGGAAAATTGAAACTAGTGCTTTAAAAAGGAAATAAAATGTGCTACATCTAATATGATAAAAAAAGAATGCTTTGTCGCTTATTTCTAGTCCTTATTTATTGTAATGTCAAAAGATAACTAATGCATTCTTCAACATTTATCCTCTTGTGCCATAAGGGTTTGGATAAACATTAGGTTAAATGGGTAGATTAAAAAAATACCATTTTTAGGTAGCAATGTTTTATTAACAGTCTTTAAAGAAGGAATTAATTTCTTCTTGCTCGCTGGCATAAAACAATGCATTGCATTCTCAAAACTCAAAGTGGCAGCTGGTCAATAAAATTAACTGATGCCGTACATTGTAAATGGGGTCTAAACTAAATAGCAACGATGCATTCTGATGAGGATGTGTAATCTAAAATAGATTATTTTCATTTATTATAAGAATTCAGTTTTCAGTCGAGCAAGTCTGACGTTAATATCTACATGCTTGTGTGGAGTGCATGGACAGTGAATCTGTGAAGGTCTGGATCGCGTTGCGGTGCTAAATGTGGAGCACACTGCTGTTCGCTCTTACTGTGAAGTGTATTTGGCAGCCTCCCATGATGTAGTCCAGGAAGGAATAGACTCTGTGAAGCTGAAAGATAAAGCGAAGGGTAAATCTCAGAAACCTTGCCGCATTTTTCTGATCCACCGGAGACAACCGTTTTGTCTTTGATTTCTATTCAGACAACTAAAAATAAAACATGTTTGCAGGACCTGAAACCAACACTGCTGAACAGACTCACACTAACGTAAAAGTACACAAACTATATTATGGTATTCTTTGATGTAGGTACCTTATAATAAATACCATAGCGCAGAAACATTCGGTATAAAGGTATATAAAAAGAACTATGGTATCATCATATGATATCACTATAACAAAATGAAATTAGGAAGGAATTGCTGTCTTGGTCTTTTTAGCAGGAAGCAATTAAACAGACACAAAAACATGGTCATGAAAGACTTAAACAGCTCTGTCAATAACAGCACACAAA
The DNA here is from genome assembly GCF_015846415.1 of Triplophysa dalaica. Classification (NCBI taxonomy): domain Eukaryota; kingdom Metazoa; phylum Chordata; class Actinopteri; order Cypriniformes; family Nemacheilidae; genus Triplophysa; species Triplophysa dalaica. Next base: position 6,319,690 of record NC_079542.1, read on the forward strand.
CAAGACAAATATATAAGCCTACATTAATACATTAGTCTGTGCGCTAATCTTGATGGTTACGCCCACCCACAACAATAATGACATCACTATATTTTCCGTCACTGTTGGGAGGGCGAGTCGCACTCTTTTTTCTATGGTTTCATACCAAATGTTATCAAGGCTAATACTACCTTATTAAAATGTGCACATAATGTGCCATCCAATACAACTAGATTATATGCATTCATTCTCAGGGTCAATAAAAATCCAATTATTAGTGTCAAAACAAAACTTGATATTTCATCAATCGTGTTCACACATCCTCAATATCAAAAGTATTAATGCCAGTACTGTAAGATCTTCGTGAATGCACACAAATTGGCTGACTCGTACCTTGAGATCGCTGAGAATAACCAGCCCCGAGTTCTTGTAGTTCTTTTTCTTCAGCTTGTACTTCGGATTGATGCAGTCCCACGTGACCTTCAGAAACACAGAAGAGACCACAATTGAAGGCAGTCACTGAAAGTGAAAGAGGCACTGTGGCAAAGACACTTTTATCACACATGTACAGTAAAAGGGCTGTGACATTTCTTTAATGCATTCTGTTCCTTCTGTGTGAAACAGTGATGGCTATATCAGGTATCACTACAGGGTTTAAATGATCTCACACTCACCTTATTTTCGGAGGAAATCTTTTGCATTTCTTTGAAATTGGTGTAAAATTCACCAATGAAGTCGTGCTTTCCTCTGGAGTCATAATCCCACACTAAACACTGCAGATGACAGACGAAACAATTACAACAACTCATTTGTCGCTTCATTTTCCATTTTAATTTGATTTTATTTCTGGAGATTTCTCTGAAAGGAACAAAAATGGGTATTTAATAGGAGTGTGACGATACACTTAATTTACGAGACACGGTATTGGTTTCAACACAAGATATGATTAAATCACTATATTAACTTAAATCTTAAAATATATGAGTAAATATATGGCTGGAAAAGTTTAAATAACTGTATAAAAATTGGCATTTCTTTCCTCTTCCTAGGGTGATACAATAAAGGAGATCTTTAGCAAGATGCTATTTTCCATAAAAGAGGCATCAGAGACCCGAAATTGCCCTTTTGGTGGAATAACTATTTCATTGTAAAAAAAAACATGGCATTCTACAAAACATTGCTTTTATTCAACAGAAAAAGGAAGTCACACAGGTTTGGAATGACATAATTTTCATTTTTGAGTGAACTGTCCCTTTAATAATTTACCTTTAACTTCCTCTCATCGTCACAGCTACACAGAGAAATGAGAGACACTTTGAACGGCTCCCACACAGGGTTCAGGTTGTTTTTAATCACCTGTAGATGAACAAAATCAATGTAAAGAGAAATAACCACTCGGAATAGAAAGATTATTATGCAATGATACAGAAAGACTTACTTCAGTTCTGTGTACAAGCTGCTCTGTTCCATCATCATTGATTCTGTAAATCTCCAGGAATGGATCCGACTTGCTGAAGAGATCCTGTCACAAGAGAGTTTCTTAAGTGTTCAAGCATACACAAGAGAAGAACATTCAATGCATGACTGCTTAAAGACATCATGAAATGGTTTTATTGAGCACTATTTGCTTCCCCATTGATGTATTTTCTATTGGGCCATAACACTGAGCATTTAAGGAGCTGGCAATCCAGCTTGTTTGCTTGCTGGTCAGAATGGAAAAGGTATATCTTCTTTGCACAGAGCATTTATTGAGGTCTGTAAACATCTAAGGTGCTTTTTGATGCTTGAGAGATATGGTCACTATGAACAGTCACTTTTTGGGAAATTAATTTTGACTAAAATTGGGTAAACTGTTCCTGTAAATATACAGTAGTGACCAAGAGTAAAAGAACGTCCAAATTTTGGAAATTGACACAAGACATACACATGCATTTTTCTGCAAATTATGACAAAACCCATAGTCCCCGATGTGCTATGTTTCATTTATTTATTATTTTGCTAAATATTTTTGTCAAATAAACACCTTTTCATGTTTAGTTTTTTCTTCATTTTGTACCACCCAAGTCATATTTTGATGGTTTCATCAAATTTAATCGAATGGTTTAATCGAATCATTAAAAGCAACTATTGGGCAAAGATGCCCTCTGGACATCACTTTTGTATAGCTACAAATGTAGCAATATATTCTTATAGTCTAAGGAATGACCTAAAACATTTAAAGGGGATTGCATTCAAAACTGTCTAGATAAAACACAGAACAGAAAAATGAACAGCGCAATAAATATAAATAACAAAAAAACTATTTTACAATTTTCAAGGGATAAATGACCAAATTCTATCGTGACTTTGTACACTGCGTGCCCATGTGTGAGCTTCGAATTGTGCTCATAGCTCTGGCAAATCAAATCAGGGATATTGTCTGAAACAATCATTCAACATAAGGTCTTTGAATTGCAGCTCCCTGGAGAAGCCACTGAGGACTTTGTTCATAAGTGTGTGCAGATGTGAGAAAAACGAGACAGGCACAGAAAGAGGGCAAGAGAAAGAGCGAGAGAGAGAGAGAAATGGGTAGTGCAAAGAATGAGCCATTTAATATCCCCATTTCTCGCTGCATTAGTGTGCGACATCTCCTCAGGGATGCTGAAAGAGGAGGTGCCCCCACTATCTGGTTGTCAAGGTAACATCTCCCCATCGGTTTGAGTGAAGACTGATTTAGACAAGTGATTTGTCTGTTGTTTGCATTCATCATCAGACCTCTGACAACTCTCATTGTGTTTGCAAAGTTCAGCGTGGACCGACGCTTCTATGCAGTGGATTTTTTCCTGACGAAATTTAAGACTCAAATCTTAAATGGCAACAGTTGTGCTTTTGCAGCTGGCTAATTGCTCGGAATAAAGGTGATTTAAAGCATTTCTTTTATGATCTGATAAAAGAAAGGTGTGTGAAGTTACAGCACCAAATCAGCACTCTGAGAGAAATGTCCAAGTCTTTGATAAACGTCACATCACCTAGAGCATTAAACTTTTCAGCTTAAAATGCACTAGCTCTTTTTTATAAAATATAATGCCATTCACATATACGGCACAGAATGGGTCACGTGACAGAAGCGGACATTTGATTCCAATAAAGTTTGATTTGCCAATATGTCCACTCCATTCAACTCATATCGGTCTGAATTCGGAGAAGGCCAGTAGAATTATAACAGACAGATTCAGTCCCAAGATAGCAGCACAGTCATTATTCTCCCTTTTATTTTAGCAGTCTCTATCAATCCTCTTGCTATGTTATCAGTGCCAGGACTGAAGACACTCTTGGCTTTGCGGACGGGTATGAAGAAGACATGTTAATAAGCTTATGATAATGGACATCAACATGTTATTTATGAAGCTATACATAAACAGTGAGGACTATAAACAGCAAAAATATGAAAAGCACAAACAGATCATTGTAACATAGACATGCATACTCATAAAGTCTTCATTGTCATTAGACATGTGCATGGAGTAAAATAAAAAAAATGCAATCTGCAATATGAGGAACATAATAATACAATGCCTCTTTTTTAATAACAATCGTTTGGTTGATGAGAATATAATGATTTCTAAAAACCCAACTGAGGATTGTGTTTTATTGCTGTTTAGTAGAATTGCCAGCATTAGGCTTTTAGAAATTGGGCTGGTTAATGTTCTGACGGACAAAGTTTGACAGTGGAACGGAAATAAATGAGTTTTGTAGCAGTGTAGCATCTGCGCTTATTAATATGCAACATGCAAAGAATTTGGTTTCATATACTATGCACACAAAACTCAATAAGAGTTACCGTATTTGACCTGTCTTCATTCAAGAGCAATCCTGTTTTATTAAACATGCGATCACCTGCTGGATTAGTTTAAGTTCAACCAAAAATAAGTATTCTGTGATCATTTACTCACCCCAGTGTTGTTCAAAATCTGTTTACATTTCTTTGTTCTGATGAATCTTCAAAATATGTTATTTTGTTATCAACAGAACAAAGAAATTTGTAATGCAATTTTCCCACTATGGTAGTCAATGGTGGCCAGGAACTGTTTTTTTAGAAGCCTTTCTCCAAATATCTTTCTCTGTGTTCATCAGAACAAACGGATTTGGAACAAACTGAGGATGAGTAAATGAAGAGAAAAATGTTCATTTCATTTTTGCGTATGGTGCAGCAATTTGGTGTGACAGTTCAACTTTTAAAGGACTCTACTTGCCCTAAAGGGTTTGTTCACCTACAAAAGATGAAAAAATATCAAAGATGTTTTGAAAAGTATCTCAGTGGTTCTGTGTCCATACAATGGAAGGTAATTGGGGGTTTGGTTAACAACGTTTTTCACAAGAACTTCTTTTGTGTTCTGGAAAAGAAAAACAGTCATACCGGTTTGGAGTAAATCATGAAAGAATTTAAATTTTAAGGTGAACTTTCAATAAATAGTCACATGTTAGATTCCTGAAACAACATTTATATTTGAGGGTTAAAGTACAAAAATATATATATTATTTTGCATTTGTTATGGTAAGTGTTGGAAAATTAAAGGTGTGCAATTTCGCCAATCAGAGCATCTTTCTGAATCAACATAGCAATTATCCAATCAGATATCAGGGCTAGTGTAGTGTGTGGCTTTGAGATAAAATTAGGAGTCAGAGATCAACCCAGGGACTACAGTATGTGTGTTTAAAGGGAATGTTTTCTGACACAAGATCCAGGAACGCATCCCACTTGGCAAAATCACGTTGACCGAATGGTTACGTGGGTGCTTTGGCATACTGTATAAGCCTCTCCAATCAGAATCACAGCCCGTGCTCTCAGTCACGGTTCAGATGCTAAATGGCATTTCTTTTTCACTGTATAAAGCAGAATAGACAATATATTGATTTTGACACCTAATGTGGGGTTGTGAACAAGTCACGGATATCGATTTGATGTTTCCTGCCATTACTTGAGATGTTTTTTCATTGAGGAAAGTCAGATGAAAAAGGCAAGCAGAATACACAATCAAAGCTGCGTTACGCAGATAACCGCCGAGTGCAACCGTAGCCCCAAGCTAAGCGGAAGAAAACAACAGCGTGAAACTGCGAGATATGCAAGCATTGAAGAGTAGGAGAGCTAGATGAGATGAGCACCAAGAGTGGGCCGAGAGGTGCAGAGGCGTCTGTAAACTGTGCTGCAGCGTTGCATGAAGCAAAGACACCTGCAGAAGTACAGGGCACGGAGAGAGCTGCGCCGTGGGCTGCGGTGAGTGGGAGAGGCTGTTTTCCCACAGAGAGCGAGCCAACCACCCTACACTCCCCTCTGCCATTTTCACTTCCTTCAGCTCCGGTAGCCCTTGCTATCCAGAGAGATCCATTAAGAAACTTCAGCTGAATGAAAGAGCTTCAAACATTATGTGCCAGCTAAACAAGGAGAGAGGAATTCGATGAGGGTGCAAAAGCCCCAATGGCTCCTAAATGAGCTGGAAAATCCACAACAGTGAAGGAGAAACACCTAAGGGGCTGTGTCCACCGAGGCGTTTCTGCCTACTTACCGCATGTTTTTCAATTGTTTCCAACGTTTTGGGAGTTCTTTGAAAATGGAAGCAGCTGTCGTTCTTTACCGCAGACTCAGTGCTTTGATACGTTAAGCGTATCAAAGTAACCAACGCACCTTCACTTGAAAAAAAACGACATGCACAAAACACAATAAGAAAAGAACAATCTCTTACCTTATCATCCAGCTTCTTAGCGCAAAAGGAAAGTTCTACGTAGCCGTTGTTTCCAGATATTTCTTCGGCATGAATCTTATGAAAAACAAAGAGAGCCATCGTACTCTAAACATAAAATCATTCAGTCTTGATCAGACCTGATATCAAAAATACTCTAAAAGCCCATACGAATTTCAACGTTCCAAAATCAGTCTTTTAAGTTTGCTTTATCAAGGTTATTCGGAGTTTAACAACAACAGAATCTTAAATTCTGCCTAAAATAAATGCCACAGCACAATTCTCAAGTAAATCTCTGTTTATTGGTGACACAAAAGATACTTCAGAGAAATGGCATAGAAGAAAATTTTTGGGTCCCCAAGGAAACTTTTAGTCAAAGGTTCTTCAAAGAACCATTTCTTCCAAACCCTTTTACGTTCAAAAGAACAAAGAAACTTTGGAGATTAAACGGATGTTAAAAGGTTCTTTATGGAAGCCAAAAATGGTTCTTCTATGGAATCATTTAGCACCTTTTTTAGAGCATTGAGGGTACTTATAACACACAATCTCATGGCAATTCGTAGTATCCCATTTCATTTCATTTCCATCTGCTTTTGCCCCAGTGACATAGGGGTGCGATCTCATTCTTGCTTTTTTTAATAATCGAATGTTTTTTATGATTGACATGATCTGTAAAAATTTAAATTTTACCTTGGTTGTATACAGTTATTCTTTGACCTCTGTATTGTTTTCTTTTTTAAGAAGAGTGCTGAAACCATTCCCTTTTCTCCAAACTCAGATCAAAATGTGATTTTGTCAGGATTAAAAGTACACAATCGGAGTGTAATCCAATGAGAAGGCCCGACACAAATGATCAGGCGTTGCTGCGGATGTTCAAACATGGAAACACCATTAGTCTGCGGTGCTCTCAGGACCATCTCCGTTAAAATTGATGAGAAAGCAAAGAAATCAACACCTACAATAAGGTTGTGGTATTACGTGTTGTCTTACAGATGAACTCTGTCTGAAAAGATTAGAAATAGAAAAGTGGCTTGCACCATCAAATGTTATGCATGTGTGGGGCTTGTTTGAATTGAGTTTCATCAGTGGTGTAGTCTACGTGATAAGCAGGTATACGCCGTATACCCACTAGAGAAGTTTAAGGATTGACGTATACCCACTTAAAAAAGCGCGAGGATACGTAACAACATCATTTTGTGTCAAAAAGGTGGTACGCACTGACTTTTGGATCATTGGTGCAACCGGGAGAAATAAAACGAAAATGAGCATATCTGTTATCATCAACATAACTGTAAGGGGATTGTTGGAATATTAAATTGTATCTAACAAGCCAACTTCACAAACGTTAGTTTGTGTGGTGGATCAATAAATAAGGGAGAAATGGAGAGAGAACATACTACAATGTTCATAATTGTTTAAGATAATAAGAGATCCTAAGACCTCCTGGCCAACCTTGTGAAAGTCAGGCTAGAGACACTGCCAGCAATCTACAAGTGGAACTGGCGCTTGATAAAACTGCACAAATGTTCATTGTTGATGATAATAGTTAACTATCGATGTCAATACTAGGCGCAACCTGCATTCATAGGGTGAACCAGTGTGTGAAAACGTACTCGGTTACTAACGTAACCTCGGTTCCCTGAGATACGGGAACGAGTACTGCGTAGCAGGACGCTATGGGGAAAACTCCTTTTCTCCGATGACTGAAGCTTTATAATAACGCAGCGAAAATGCTGCACGGCCATTGGTGCGTGTAAAGTAAAACTTTACGCCAATGGCAGCGAAGCTGCACGGGCCTATGGCGATGGCGCCCGCCAAAAGGGGCGGGGCTTATGGCTATATAAGCAGACACATCGCTGTAGGAACCTCAGGTTATTTCGACTGAAGCGACGACCATATGCAGCTTGTGAGCACGGCCAGGAACGCAGTACTCGTTCCCGTATCTCAGGGAACCGAGGTTACGTTAGTAACCGAGTACGTTCCCTATCGATACTTCACTCGTACTGCGTAGCAGGACGCTATGGGGAACCAGTATAATCCCGCCGTGCCACAAGTAGAACGAAAAACATCATATAATACCGGAGCCGTAGCTCGAGTATTTGTATAATGCAGGGAAGCCCTGTAGAAGACGGAAAAGCCAGGCTAATAGGTGACTTAATCCAGTTAATCGTCCTAAGAATGTGCCAGATGCCAGTGTGGTTGAGAGCAACCACGGTCCAGCAGTCTAGTCTTAAGCAGAAAGGACCCGGGCCTGTAAGGCCGGAATGTCCAGACTGTAAAATCTGGTAAATGTGGAAGGCGAGGCCCAGCAAGCCGCCGCACAAATATCCGCTATGGAGACTCCGCTAGACCATGCCCATGAAGAGGCAACGCCTCTAGTTGAATGGGCCCTTACTCCCGTGGGGCATTGAAGGCCCAAGGAAGAATATGCCAGCGCGATAGCCTCAACTAGCCATTTAGATAGTCTCTGCTTGGTGACCGGGGACCCTTTGGTGCGGTCACCGAAGCAGACAAAAAGCTGTTCCGACTTCCTGAAGGCGGCGGAACGCTCAATGTAAATTTTTAACGCTCTGACTGGGCAGAGCAGATAAAGCTCCGGGTCCTGCTCGGAGGGGGGGAGCGCAGATAATGTCACCACCTGTGCTCTAAACGGAGTAGAAAGCACCTTAGGTACATAACCGTGTCTTGGTTTGAGGACTACCCTAGAGTCATCAGGCCCAAATTCAAGACAGGAGGGGCTCACAGAGAGCGCTTGTAGATCACCCACACGTTTTACCGATGCTAACGCTAGAAGCAGTGCAGTTTTTAGTGTTAGGGGGCGGAGGTCTACGGACTGTAGAGGCTCGAAGGAAGAACCCTTCAGAGCTCTCAAAACAGTAGGTAGGTCCCATATAGGAACGGTGAGGGGGCGAGGGGGACGTAGCCGCCTGGAACCCCTCAAGAAACGAATAATCAAGTCGTTCTTTCCCACTCCTTGGCCCGCTATAGGGGCATGGGAAGCTGCGATTGCTGCCACATATACCTTGAGTGTTGAAGGGGAGCGGCCCTTATCCAACAGCTCTTGCAGGAATGACAGAATTATTGATATATCACAGGATCCTGGGTCTGTGCCGCGAGTTACACACCAGGCGGAGAAGACAGACCACTTAAGGGTATAGAGTCGTCTCGTAGACGGCGCTCTAGCCTGTGATATTGTGTTCATGACACTCTCGGGGAGAATCGTAGGCCCCCGTCGAGTGGCCAAAGGTGCAGCGCCCAGAGCTCTGGCTGGGGGTGCCAAATGGTGTTGCCTGCCTGAGAGAGGAGGTCCCGTCTCAGGGGAATAGGCCACGGGGCTGCTACGAGCAGCTGAGACAATTCCGCAACCCAAGGCTGGTTCTTCCAGAGTGGGGCTACGAACAGCACTGTGTGCGCTTGTTCCGTGATCCTCCTGATCGTCTGCGGTATAAGAGCGATCGGGGGGAAGGCGTAGAGGAGCCGGTTGGGCCAGTTGTGGGCCAAGGCGTCCTTGTCCTTTGAAAAATAGGTTGGGCAATGAGAGTTGTCTTTTGATCGGATTAAGACATGGCGGTCCCGTAAGACCGGCAGGAAGTAGCGAAGGGCCAGCCATACTGCCTGCATTTCCAGGTAGTTGATGTGCAGCCCCTTCTCCTGAATTGACCAGTGGCCGAAGGCCGGTGCACCGTCGCACAGCGCTCCCCAACCCGTGTTGGAGGCGTCTGTCGTGATCACCTTTCTTCTGCATGATGTGCCCAGGGGCACACCCTGCTCCAACCAAGGAAGATCCTTCCATGGGGCTAGAGCAGTTATGCAGATTTGGTCCACACGGACGCGTAGGCGTCCATGACGCCAAGCGTGTGGCGGAACTCTTTGTTTCAGCCAGTACTGCAGTGGACGCATCCGAAGAACGCCTAACTGCAGCACTTGAGAAGCAGAGGCCATGAGACCCAGCATCCTCTGAAACGACTTGAGGGGGCGAGACGCTCCCAGTGTGAAAGAAGCCGCGAGCCGCCGTATAGCCAGGGCGCGGTCTGGCGCGATCCTGGCCGTCACACGACTCGAGTCGAAAACCGCCCCCAGGAACGAAATGCGTTGGCTGGGGGACAGAGAGCTCTTGGCAAAGTTGATTCTTAGTCCCAGGCATTCTAGATGGCTGAGAAGAAGGAATCTGTGGGACCTTAGCTCTTCCTCTGACTGCGCTAGAACAAGCCAGTCGTCGAGGTACTTCAGAATGCGGATTCCCGTCTGCCTGAGAGGGGATAGAGCCGCGTCCATGCACTTCGTGAAAGTGCGAGGAGCTAGAGACAGTCCGAACGGAAGGACCCTGTATTGATATGCAACCCCCTCGTAAGCGAATCTCAAGAATCGTCTGTGGTGGGGAGCTATCTGGATGTGGAAGTATGCATCTTTCAGATCCAGGGAGAATAACCAGTCCCCTGGGCATATTTGCGAGAGGATCTGTTTCAGAGTAATCATCCTGAAGCGCCGTTTCATAAGGGCACGGTTCAGATGTCTGAGATCGAGGATGGGGCGGAGACCGCCATCCTTCTTGGGTACGAGGAAGTAACGGCTGTAGAAGCCTGACTCGGTTTGATCTGGGGGAACCAGTTCTATGGCTCCTTTGTCCAGCAAGTTCCTCAGCTCCGTGCGCAGAACGTGTGAATTCGCGTTCTGAACCTGGGTTGGGATGACCCCGCGGAACCGCGGGGGTCTGCGAGCGAATTGGAGTGAATATCCTCGAGATATTATCCCCATCACCCACGCCGATACCCCGGGTATGGCCTGCCAGGCCTTGGCCCGTATGGCAAGGGGTTGAATGCATTGGGGAGGCAAGCCGCCTTTTGGGGGCTTGACTTCCGCTGAGAGTGGAAGAGGAAGGTTGCTCTTTTTTTGAAAATGTTTGTGTTTTATTAAAGTGTCCGCTATAACAGCGGTAGGTTGTGCGGGCTTTAAAACAGGCCCGGTTATCCTGAACAAACATACATTTATGCCGGCACCCGGAACAGAACGGGGTGCTTGGGCACACAATAGAGCTTTCTTGGGAGGAGGTCCAGCCGGACACGATCTCCTCCTCCTCCTCTTCCTTGCTTCGGTCTCAGGAGGATGCCTGAGGCGCCGGGTCCAGCGTGATCTTGGGCCGGGGTCCCTGGCGCTGAGGGAAGCGTCTCCCTGAGCGAGAGCGTTGACGCGTCTCGGCACCTGATGCCTTCTGAGCAGCGGGGGGCGTGATCCTGGCCGGCTGCTGAGTCGGCTGTGGCTTGGGGTGGGCAGACACTGGTCTGGATCCGGGTCTCTTGGGCAGGAAGTGCTTCATGGCCTGCGAGGACTTCTGCGCTGCCGTGAAGCGTTCCGCAAAACCCTCGACTGCCGGTCCAAAGAGGCCGTTGGCTGAGATGGGAGCGTCGAGGAAGGGGACCTTGTCTGCCTCCTTGATCTCCGTGAGCGTCAGCCACAGATGGCGTTCGAGAACCACGAGACTGGCCATCGATCTGCCTATTGCCTGGGCTGTGGCCTTGGTGGCGCGTAGAGCCAGATCCGTCGCACTCCTCAGCTCCTTGAAGGGCGCACTGTCAGTGCCGGACTCGTCCATCCCTTGGAGAAGTTTGGCCTGGTACACCTGCAGTAGTGCCATGGAGTGCAGAGCGGAAGCCGCTTGGCCGGCGGACGAGAATGCGCGTCCAGCAAGGGCCGATGTGGTCTTACATGGCTTTGAGGGGTGAGACGCTTTTGCCTTCCACCCGATAGCTGAGGGCGGACACAGATGTGCGGCCACAGACTCTTCGAGGGGAGGCAGCTTCTCATAGCCTTTTTCCTCTGCGCCATCAATGGAGGTGAGGGCGGAGGAAGAAGGTCGTAGACGGGCCGAATAGGGGGCGCACCATGACCTGGTGAGTTCGTCGTGAACTTCCGGGAAGAATGGTGAATTTCGCTGCCGAGGGGCCGTGCGACGCCCCGGCAGAAACCATTCATCCAGACGGCTGCGAGTAGGTTGCTCCGGAGAGGACCACTCTAAGCCCAGCTCTTCCACGGCCTTAGCGAGAACCCGAAAAAGCTCGGTATCCGCGCTAGGCGCGTGTCTGCTGTGCTCTACAGACGGAGAGGGGGCGGGGTCAAAAACTGAGCCCGATAGCTCCTCCCCGTCTGAAGCCGCTAACGACATGCTGTCGTCTTCCTCGAGTTCGCTTCCACCAAACGAGACTACGTCACCGGCGGATGCCGGCGGGCGCAGTCCCGCCCGAGAGAAACGAACCGGAGAAGTTTCTCTCTGTGGAGAAGGCGAGGCACGCCGAGGGGACGTGAGCTCGCCTTTCCCGAGCGCTTAGTTCCTCTTCCCCGCCGCTCCGTCCCGGCAGGGTGAAGCGGGAGGGAAGGAGGGGCGGAATCGCTCTCTGAAAAGAAAGCTATCCGCGAGCGCAGAGAGGAGAGACTCATGCTCTCACAATGAGGGCATTCTGTCTCTCCGAGTGCGTCCTGAGCGTGGGAAACCCCCAAGCACGAGACGCACTCGCCGTGCCCATCAGCGGCGTGGAGGCGGACCCCGCACGAGTGACAGGGACGGCGCGGCATTTGAAACAACGCCGCAGGAAATTTGCTCGGAAAATGAGTCTTTTAGCTCTTTGCCGGATAGCGGCGCGGAAAAGGATACGACGCTGCAGGAATCAGCGGAATCGCTGAGCAGAGAGGTCCAGTCCGCTGCAAGGCTTTCTCGACGGCGAAGCTGTCAGTCCGGGTAGCGAAGAGAAGTCGTCGCTGAAGGAGAAGAAATCTGAGGTTCCTACAGCGATGTGTCTGCTTATATAGCCATAAGCCCCGCCCCTTTTGGCGGGCGCCATCGCCATAGGCCCGTGCAGCTTCGCTGCCATTGGCGTAAAGTTTTACTTTACACGCACCAATGGCCGTGCAGCATTTTCGCTGCGTTATTATAAAGCTTCAGTCATCGGAGAAAAGGAGTTTTCCCCATAGCGTCCTGCTACGCAGTACGAGTGAAGTATCGATAGGGAACTTTGACTCATAGTAAGATTTTAACCATTTCTATCATTTTAATTTAGTGCAAATCTTTGACATAGCCTTTGTCAGTCAAAATCAAAATCTAAAGATATACTTTTACTGGAAATGATGTTTGTTGCCCTGTCCCGAACACAATAGATGCAGATGGAAATCAATAGAACACACATTAATGCCCAAGACATTTTTTATTTATTTTTTAATAGACAAATTTGTGGTTCATAATGGTATTTTAATGGAAACCACCAGAATTTATGTAATACTACTTTTTAGCAGGACGGGTTTATATATAAATAGTATATCACAAATAAAGGACTTTATAGCTGGGTTTTCACATGGATCACAAATGTGACCATGGATCACAAAACCCGTCTTAAGTAGAACGGGAACATTTTAGTAAAAGACAAAAATACATTGTATGGGATTTTATCCATGCATCGAATTTTATTTTATGCCAAAAATCATAATGATGTTAGTTAGATCATGTTCCATGAAGATACTTTATAAATTTCCTACCTTAAATATATAAAAACTTTATTTTTGAGTTTTAAACGGTTGTATCTCAACCAGATATTCTAACAACTGATACATCAACAGAAAGCTTATTTATTCAGCTTTCACATTATGTAAAAATCTAAATTTCGAAAAATTTACCCATAAGACCAGGGTCACAAATGTGCATTAAAAATTGCCAGCTGATAAAACCTGTGCTTTGGGGATTGTATACATATGCCATCTAAAGGCTAAATGTAACTCTTTACTGGCTGGGTTGGACAGTGATTAATAAAATCAGCAATTTCCCCCACCTGTCATTGGCTATTGAAATCTTGCATGCAATAAATCTTGCAGAATGCTCTTGGTTACAAATGAAGAGTTTGGTTCAAATTTCTTTTTTAAATCATGTTTTTTATGTTATCGTGTCTTTCTTGGGTTTTATTGTCTTAGTTACCTGAGTTATTATGGCTTAAATCAAAACAAACCAACTGAAGTTTGATTGATATTAATTGGAATGCACAATAAAAAAACATGATTTAAGTTATTTTTTTATGGACTTATCGTATTTGGTATCAGACTTCATACAGAGGCATACTATGCATTCGTGGGTGTGGTGCTCATGGGTTGTTGATCTGGATGGGGGAGTAGGCTGGGGTTTAACTAGTTGTGAAATGGTATGATATGACATTGATTTTCCATATTATTGTACACCTTATTGCCAGAGATTGTGAGAATATCCAGTGTCTGTCTACTTACATAAGGGTGTAAGTGGGTTTCATAATACGTTTCAAATTGGAGGCCAATGGCATGCACCGTTACCTGAAATACTACCGTTATATGAGTGTTCCTGTATCTCAACTGGTGTTTAAAAAACGCAAATGCATAAATGAATTTGAAACGGAATAAAATCACTAATTTGGTCGTAAAAAAAAGGAGGGATCGAGGCATATAAAATTGGCTTTTCTGTGATATTGCATACTGTGCATTGTGATCGTATACACATAAGTGACTACGACCCACCCGTTAATACACTGCATGTTCTACTAAAAGGGAAAAACTAATTGATTTTGTCTAATTCGCTCTCACTGCAAGCTTGCAACCGCCAGCGATCTGCTGAGACAATCACAATCTTTGAGAAATAGCCGAAGAAGTTTTTCTGTGAACACTTAAAGGTGCTCAGTTATGTTAGCCATACTTAACCTTCCACCACACGTAGTCACTGAACTGGAGACATGTCAATTTTAGTCTTTTTTCTTCTTGCCACGTTTGCTTTTTTAGTGAGTTAGCAAACAACATCTTTACTTGATTTTACAATACACTGATTTCTTTACATCCCCTGATGGTTATTGGATGTGAATTAAATATTTTGCATTAAACATCACCACACAATGCCTTTACTTATGATATAAAGCTAGCTGTGTCGGTAGAAGAGCGTAACATATTCCTCCATTCAGTAAATATGTAAATGTGTGAAGAAGCAATTAAATATGAATAATCTGTGTGTCTACACAATTTTTATACTTACTGTGATCGTGGACTTTCCAGCATATTTTCCATATTTTAGCAGAAGAGGTTTCGCCATCTTCTTTTGGGCCACTATCTGTGGAACAGATTAAAATGGTTAAGGAATAATAAAAATGTCAAAATCAATGCCAAAACTGAAAGCCAATATTAAAATCTAACTAGATTTACATTTCCCAAAGTTAAAAGCACAGCTTGCGAGGCAGCAAAAATAATAATAAAACACAGCTTAACTACAGCTTTTGCTTCTGTGTAAATGAAATTCCGCATTACAGCCGCTTTCCTGTGGTTAATAGATTCAGCGTTTTGTCAGATATGTGCAAGAATCAATAAATATGACTATAAAACGTTCACGGTAAGAGAAAATTGTCAAAATGTACCCAAGATTTCACTTTGGCGGTAGCCCCTTCAAAAAGAACACATGTGCACCTAAAGAGTACATTTTAGTGCCTCAGGGTACATCTTTTTCCCTTTTTTTAACACAAAAGACATGACGAATCACAGCACAGTGTTGGGTCAAAAAGTGACGGACAGAACAGTTGAGTAAAATTAACCCCAAAAAACATTTATATTTGACCTAATGGATTAAAACAACCCTGCATTTTGGGTTAAAACAATTGAAAATAGGTTATTTTTAACTCTTTTTTTATTCTAGATTTATTATAAACTATTTAAAAGCAATCTTTACATTAAAAGAACAGTTCACACAGATCACAGAACAAGATATTTGGAAAAATGTGTATAACAAGTTTATTTGTAAAAAGTCTTTGGCCACCATTGACTACCATAGTATGAAAAATGATAGTCAACGTTCCCAGAAACGCTTGCTTTCTACATTCTTCAAATTATCTTCTTTTGTGTTTACAAAATCTAACAAGCTTTACATTTCCTAAAGTTAAAAGCACAGCTTGCAAGGCAGCAAAACATAATAATAAAGCACAGCATAACTACAGCTTTATTTTTATTATTAAATTATTATTAAAACAAAACAAGTGCACACATAATTCTTTGTATAGTCAATGGTGGCCAAGAAGTGTTTGGTTGCAAGCATTCTTCCAAATATCTTTCTCTGTGTTCATCACAACAAAGACATTTATAAAAATGTGGAACAATTTGCAGGTGAGTAAATGATGACAAAATTGTTATTTTGGGGTGAACTGCCCCTTTAAGCGGTTCAGGTTAAATGTTTTTAGAAAGTTAATACTAAAGATTAACTATGACATCACCTGTCCGAGCGTGCACTCCACACCACCCAGGAAGTCATCATCACGGGTTCCAATACTGTGGGCTCCATGGATGTCGTAGACCTCGAAGCGTAGTTTCTGAACTTCCTCAAAGTAATAATCCAGCATTAAGACTTTAGCAAAAACTGGATTCAGATTACTCTTGATCACCTCAGTACGATCCAGCTATGACAAAAGACGACAGAAAACAATTACTCAAAACTCAACACAAAGACTTTTCTTACTCACTGTATGTTTCCCAATGCAATTATCTAAACGTCTTAAAAGGATATATTTATTAACAAAATGTTGCAAGATTTTATGTCTTACTTTTATAGAATTCTAGCATTTGTTGTAGCAGAAAGTCTGCGCATAAAACAAAAAAGGATGTTTGCCAACGTTGTCAGAAAAATAATCTCGTATTTCCTTTTGAATTGGATTATTTTTTACCCCACTGGCAAACAGTTTTTTCTTGTTTTAATCAAAAAAATCTCACAATTTTATCAGATTTTTTTGAAAAATGATTCTTTGTTTTGCTTTAATCATTGTTTTAGGATGTATAGATAATTGTATAAGAAAACAAAGCAAAAAAGAATTGAATACTGAATATATCTTGTTTTAAGGATGTTTGGTTAACTAGGCCGGAAAACATAGAATTTGCCACAAAGCACTGAATATTTTCTTCATTTCATAAAGTAGAAAAGACCATTAGCATTCAGATCACAGCTTGTATTGTTTATTTGTATACTCGTGTGCAGTTCCTGGATTAAGACGTAGAAAAGACAGAGATGAAGGACTCATGAGCCTGAATGTTGACATCTTTTACACATGCAATCGTGTTGATTATGGCCTTGCTCTCAAACAAAACACATTAGTTCTCATTTGCAAATGATCATATGTTTTTCTCCTCAGTTCCCCCTGCTTTCCTACTGTTTACTGGTGCATGCCAAAAACAAACAGAGTAAATACAATCATTTCGGAATTAAAATCTCGCAGAGGCAATTAGCTTTATGAGTTAATGTATCATGCTCTGAGATGCATTCTGATAACGAGGAAATCATTATGTTGAGAAATGCTATCTGAAAATGATAGGACAATTAGCATTCAGATGCAAACTAATGGGATCTTCTGTGCTTTACTGTCCAGCACGCCAAAGATAAAGATTTCACAAAAAGATCAGCCTGTTTTTAGTTCAATTATAAAAATCCCATTGTTGGGGAGTAACTGATTACATGTAACAGGATAACAGTAATCAGGATACCAAAATGTTTGGTAATTTCAGAACACGATTTTAAAGTAAGCCTGATAAATGAAAAATTGAATTTGTAAAGCATTTACCACCCTAATGCATTTTTAAGACAAGCTCACATTGGTGCGGTATGTAAATCAAGATGGTCTCACGGTGCATTCAAGTTCTCCTTATTAACGAGCTTGTATGTGATTTTGATAGGAAAAATGTACTGGGTTATTTCTATTTTCTTACATTTATCACTACCACTCCAAAAGCACAGAATATATGTGGTTTAATTGTTTCAATTATAAAATGCATGTATTTTAATCATTCTTATCCTGCCGCAAAGCGGGAAACTTTAGGATATGTGCATTTGTTTAACCCAATCGGCTCATAAACTGGTTAAATGAGCTAAATTCTTTATTAAAAGCACATAAAATGCAAACATACTATCACAATTCACAATTGCTATTTATTATGAAAGAAATATATTTGACTTTGTCCATCGTTGCTAATGTAACACTTTGTCACCAGATCGCCATCATGTCAACAGTTTGTCTTTTGTTACTCAAAATATAATGCAACAAGAGTGAATGTTCTCAAAAGCTGATCTGGAACAGGTCGGCCATCACAGTGGCTGCTAGAAATGTTCAAACTTCCTACAAGCAACTGAAACAAATTGTATTTTGTTGACGGCAAGTGTTAAAGAGAGACAGACGTTCTTTGGAGCTTTTCTGAAAGGTCATTTAATACCGCCACGTCAAATGTTGGAAAAAAACCATTCATATGCAATACGCGAGGTAAATCAATCATGCTCACGTTAAATCAGATTAACAGTGTCAAACCTCTAATGTGTTTGCATAGCGCATATCAAGCAATGCATGGCCCTCTTCCATCAGACACCGTCTTGACAGAGTCTGTCCCAGTGATTACATACAAACTCGCATATAAAATATTCAGTTCTCCAATCTGCTATGTCTGTGCCCTTGAACAGAGTTGATGTCTAAACTAACACAAAGTCATTTAGACAAGTGGTCAAATGAAACTAAAGAAGCTGGCATGCAAGTGAAATCTCAGAGAAGTGGTGAAGAAATGTTTGGGTTATATTCATCCCAGGATAAAAAACTAAGGAATGAATTATATTTAGCTTAAAGGTCCAGTGTGTATTTTTTTGGAGGATCTATTGGCAGAAATGCAATATAATGTACATTACTAGGTCTTTATGGGTGTTTAAATACCTTGCATAATGAAGTGTTATGTTTTTATTACCTTTCTATCTACATACACCACGGGTCCCCTTGAATGGAATTTGCTAAAAAGACTGTGTCTGCCATAGTCCTTCCATAAACGGAGGGGTGGAGTGAGCCGTTGGTTGCAATTTGCATACTCACCACTAGATGCCGCTAAATTTTACACAATTAGTGATAATGACCAGAATCAAAGAGAGGTCAAAAAATATGGTTTGTTTTATTCAAAAACATGAATTAGTGATCCATTCCTGGAAAGAAATGGATGGCGAAGCCATATGGTTAAAGCGAATTTTATTATCAAAATGTTGAAACTCAGTAATGTTTACACTGAATTTCTGTAAAACTTTGGCAGCCAACTGATTTCAGACTGCCTGCATAGCTACATCAAGTTCAGAATAACCAGCTCCCGCTATCACCACAAACACCCGACAGCCTCCAGGCGCTACCGCAATCACATGGATTCAGGCCTTTTATCAATTCCAAATACGTCTGCTGTTGGAAAACCATTTTGTAACACAACTCCCTAGTTATCGAACAGCCACCCTGCCAACCTCCAGAAATCATGCATGCCCACGATATTGAAGTCTGGGCTAGAAACTCAAGTCATGTATTTGGCTATGTGGACACAGCCAAAATTGCTCTTGAAGCCGTCTGGAAAAACCTGTGACAGCATACTGCGATAATGATGTTGACAAAGCACCAATCACTTGTGTTGACGCAAGCTATCAGGTGAGATGAGCCGAAAAGCTTTGAGTACCTTTGAATGCATTTCTAGTCCAAGTCTTTATCCCCTGCCGCTGTTTGTTCACTCCCTTTAAAGACGTGTCACCCTGTTAAGCTGCTTTGCTGCCAAGAACAATTGTTGAAGGCTTTAAATACATCAGTCTGCACTAAACTCAAGATAACCACAATAAAAGCAAACCTAGATCAAATCTGTGGGGGTAAAGACATGGAAACATTATTGAGATCTGTGGATGCTAAATAAGCCGGTGTCTGTCTCTTTGCCATCTGCTTGTAGACGCTGGGCTTGTTTGAGTAGTGTAAGAGCAGTAGTGGTTGGAATGAACTGGTGCATGTAGCCCGAGGGTGTCGTAGAGCTGCAAATACATGTAGATTGTGCAATATTAGATTCTGTAATATTTACACATAGTACTGTAACGTTCACCTTGAGAGAGAGAATAAGAGTGTGGAAAGAGAGATAGATGCAGCTCCTATTCCGTTTTGTAAAATCTCTTGATTTGCATGTACAGTTTCGTCCAGCAGAACAAAAGCATGAACCTGCAATGTCACGATCAGTTAAAAACATATATGATGTCATTCTGTACATTTCCCGCTGTCTTAAAAATAAAAAGGTTAAACCAGGTTCTTCACAGCATTTCTATGGGAAGCAGAAGAAAGTGACCTATTAGACAGATAAGGGTGACCCATACCCGAAATGTGACCTCTGCATTTAACCCATCCAGAGAGTAGTGAACACACGCACAGCATGTCGTGAACACACGTACACCCGGAACAGTGGGCACGATCACTACAGCGCCCGGGGGGCAAATAGGGGTAAGGTGCCTTTCTCAAGGCCACCTCAGTCGTTACCTGCCGGCCCTGAGAATCAAACCAGCAACCTTCTGGTCACGAGTCCAACTCTCTAACCATTAGGCAACAACTGCCTAAACTAGGCAACTTTAGCCAACTTAAAGAATAATATCTGGTGTTCTTCTAAAAAACGACTGGTGCAGCTGGTGTAGCCTGAGAACGCTATGGAGGCATTGTGCGTTATTCCAGAGATACTTTGGTTGGTGTGATTCAAGATGTGTCTCGTTTCGGAAGGCTGTGTCCTCCAGAGGTCTCATTTGGAGCCTGCTACGTCATTGAGGCGGTCTCATTTCATAAAAGCAAGGACACTCCATATGCACCCTTCTAATGTGAACTACTTTAACGAGAATTCGGAGGACACATGAGGTGTATCCTTCATTCCTAGAGATAACCCACAATTCTTTGCATCGCCCAATGTCTGTTATTTGAACAAACGGCAACAGCTGCACATTCAATCCAATATGTGGTGTTTAAATGTTAACTGTTTACAATTTGTGTCACGTTTTTTATATGTAGTAAATAAGTTAACAAGCGTTAAGTGATTTTTAAACGTTAAAAACAGTAAGGCAAAATAGGCTACATTTGTTTAATTATATTGGCATTGTTTAGGGTAGAAAGTAACCAACTTTTTGTCATGTAGAAATCATTTTAAGTAATTTGACAGGTGTGGGAGTGCAACGTCTTGTCATAGCAATGTGGTACTTCCTGTTTCCTTTTCTGCCAGTATGTCCTACGAAGGACGTATCGTTTATTTCTCAGTTGAGGTTCCTCATTACTATGCATCATTTAGAGGATGAGACCTCAAGAGGACATAAAGACGCAGCCTTCCGAAACGAGACACAGAATATCGGCTACAGTTAGCCTACTACACATAGGATAGTGTCATGATTCTCAATGTGAGACATGGCGTGAGAACCCAATTGCAGGCAGACACGGACGGTAGATGTGACAGGGATGTTTATTAACAAATAAACACAACAAAACAGGCAAAACAAAAACCCACGAGGGGGAAAACAGGACAGGAATATATATAACTTAAACAAGAACACTGACTGACTAAACTATAAGACAAACACTGGTAACAAACACTAGACTAAACTCACTTAGACACGGGAAACAGGAACAAGGTAAGACGACTGGAAACAGGAACATGAACAGGTACTGCATACAATGCACGAGCAACGAGACAAAGAAACATGAGGACTCTTTATAGGGGAAACAAACAGAGGATGGTAACGAGCAACAGGTGCTGGGGATTAGCACTAAGGAGAGGCTGACGAGGAACGAGATGTAGGGAACAATGACAAGACACGAGAAAGAACTAGGTCTTTCCCACATAAAACCATCAGGCAATGCCATGGCTCCACTTGAGACAGGAATAAAACATGACATGGTAGTGGAACCATGACAGGATAGGGCAAATAACTTGTCCAATATCATTATGATACATAGTGCATCAAAATGCAGTTTTATCAGTTTGTCTAAAAGAATACATAACGTTTCATGCAATTTTACGCATTATTTACACATGGTATGGAGCAGGTGTAAGATAAAGTTCTTTCGTACCAACTAACATTTAAAAAAAAAACGCCAAATTTACGGAAAAACGACATTACGAACGATTTACACAAAAAAATTGTTCTGCTCGTGTTTAATGATGAGGCCCAATGTTTGAAGGATAACAGAACCTGACAGCAGTCAGATATTTGATAGGGTTTTTACAAACTGCATGACGTCTGAACATCATTTCAATGCCTGGTCTGAGGATACGTCTCTGACGAAAATCTGCCCCTTTGAAGATTCAACGATACAGAGTATATCACACAGTGACGATTCATGCGCTCACTGCTCTCATGAGGACATTAAAGCTTAATGTCTGCCTATAATATGACCATGGATCAATGTAGCTTGCTACAGCTCATTGGGAATCTGGGAATAAGGAAGAGAATTTTAATGCTATTCAATATATTGGGATGGGAACATATGGGTACTTATGTTCATATGTTTAAGCAAAATGATTCCATGTTATCATATACTGGACCTGCATGCCAGGTTCCTTCAATTCTCAGGGCACACATTCAATACAGGGAAATGTTGACTAATGAGAATGAGACAAAACACATATTGAATTTTCATTTATATACATACTTTGGCAAACGGTGTGCGTGTAAAATGATTTAGATGGTTTTAAATTCATGTTTTCTGTTTCTGCAAAAATATTCTGCCACTTGTAAAAGCTCATTTGGAAACACAATGAATGTCAATGATTTTCAGAGTGGCTTATATCTATTCAGAGTTACTGTATTTCCTATATAGTATTTCTGTACAGTATGCGAAAAGTCATTAATATCCTTATATCACTGCTGTCCTCCCGAAACCTTGCATCTCCATATTTTGTGATTTTCTTACCATCATTATTAGTCATCCTTTATGTTTGTTACTGTGTCCAACCAATGAAATATATAAAATAATGTGTTTTTCAACTTTGACAACACAGTATTTAACCATTGAAAAAAGACCAGTGTCTTATTTTATTTCCTGAAAAACAGTCAAAGGATTTTCGGAAAGACAGCGATGATATTCAGAATAACTATTTCCTATATAGTACTTCTTTACAGTATACAAAAAAGACCTTTTAGGTTGTTATAGAGAAGAGATTCAAAGACAGTATGTAAAGACATACCAGTATTCCTTCCATTATATATGAAAAAGCATCATATCTTGATTTCAGATTGTATAATAGACTACCACACAAGAGAAGCATGTGAATACATTTTAATTCACTCTTTCTCCTCTGTTACAGAAATGTTCCCCTTAATACCTCCTTTCACGCAGCCATTATAAAAATTCTTTAAATGGCTGTTCATCCATTTACACGCTAGTACTTCCATCAGCAAACCGCTACAAGCCCTCCACAGTGAATGCTAATCATGTTCACTATTATCTCACACCGTCGGTTTTTAAACAACTTGTTGTAGCGCTCAGACTTAATCATCATCACACAGTGTGAAGACAATGCATTCAGTTTCACAAGCATCTTATCCACACCGATGAGATTTTAGCATAATTTGTCTTATGCTGTTCATGTGGGTGCCACTCTTCCTGATGTACCTTTAAATGAAGAGAGGAACTGACAAGTGTTAAACACTAAAGATGTTGCAGACGTTGAAAGGAAAGAAGCCAATTATACATAAAGATGCCGAGCAAATAACATGGCCAGCTAGACCTGTGTTTTGCCATCACATGAAAATATGCAACATATTTTGCAAGGAGAACTTACTGTTTATAAAAATCAATTCTAAGAGACACAATTCATGTTGACTTGGAAAAGCAAGGCAGCGATGAATCATGCCATGTCGACAACAATATCTTGATGATTTCGTCTCACATTGTTCTGTTTCATAGACTTGCTTTTAAAAATTTCATCTTTGAAAACACAAAAAATCCCGCCGCTATTCTGCTGAACTGTGCTGGCATGTCTCATTTTGTTCATTGTGATGTTGAACGTGACACACTGGTTGGAATAATAGGGCTGGGATTAAGATTTCATCCTTCAGCCTGACACATTCCCGCAGACAGCTTCGCAGCTTCACAGAGCTGTCTTCAACACCACCGCTGTGACTCCAGATAATTTTTTTTCATATGGTGACTGCTTTGATATAGAAAAAAACAGACCGGTCGCGATTCAAGCGCAAGTGCCCTTTCCTGCTGTGTGACAATTCCTTGCCTGGATTCAATCCAAACAGTGACCCCACCCTCCCCTGCACTTTCCAGTCCAGTCAACCTTCACAAATGAACACTGATATTGGAATAACAGCTGAATTTGTTGTGCAAAAATACAACCGTCCAACATTTTCTTACGGGGACGACTGCCTTGGCCCATCTACTATAGATGTGATTACTTGTATTCATAGGAGAGCTTTACATATACTGTAGGTACTTGGTGTACTGTACATAGGTACATTATTTATGCATTTGGCACCAATGTACGTAATTTTACATGTATTCTTTGGAAAGATTTACACAGGTGCATTATTTATATATTTGGCACCAAATGTACCTTAAAGAGATACTCCACTCAAAACGTTTTTATTCTGTCATGAATAATTTACCCCTAAATTGCTCCAAAGCTAGATAAAATTCCTTGTTCGGTTGAAGCAAAGAAAGATATTTAAAAGAATGCTAGCAAATGAAAGTTCTGGGGCACAATAGGAAACATTTAATGTTTAATGTTTGTCAATGGTGCCTCAGAACTGTCAGTTGATGACATTCTTCCAAATATCTCTCTTCGTGTTCAACCGAACAAAGAAATGTATACAGATTTGGAATAACTTGAGGGTGTGTATTTCATGACAGATTTTTTTCGGTGGAGTTCATTCCTTAAATCTGCAAATGTGTGCCGACCCACCGACAGTTTTTGTATCTTTTTCTTTAAACTGCACTGCTTATATCCACATGAATACAATTTAGACTCATTGTACACCTGTCAATGATGTGACATAAAAAAAGAGAATAAATGAATGTCATAAATTTGTTTCGACTCTGTGCATGGAAGGTTGTCAAAAATACACATTTACTCTCAGAGTCAGACCCTGTGCTTACAGAAGAGAACAAACTGAAATGTGAGTAGGGAGTGCGATTGCAACCATTGTGAAGTTCGTGGCAAAATTTTAAAGGTAGCTGAATAATTAACAATAACATAATGTGTAGTATCCACATGATTTGTCACGGTCATTGTCAATACCTGTATTTTGCGTTCACATCACATGCATATATATTGATTGGCTTCACATGTTTATTCAACCAGAGTGCAGAATGGGGCGGATCTGTCGACAATATGCAGATTGACTGAAAACAAGAGAAACACTCACTTCCGTCCACTGGCCCTGGTTCTGTACCATGAGGATGACACATGGGTCTGACTTGTTGAGCGTGTCTCTGTCCAACAGGGACTTGCAGGACATACGCAGCTCCACCTTAGACACGCATGCAACCGGTCCTCCTATGCCTGCCACTGGGGATGTTGCTTCCAGTGAGTCACACATTCTGATGGGGTGTGGAGCAGAGGACCAGAGGACCAGCCCAGAAGTGGCAGACAACAATGTGTGTCAATGAAGATGAGATCACCTTGATCTTTCGACCACCTTTACTTATGGATTGCCTTCAACTTTCCACCTGTCCGACTTCTTTACAGAGTGACATCTCTATCTCTAATTCACTACGCAAAGAGCAAGTCTGTTGAGAATATTTCAGGGCGAATGAATCAATAGGTATCCATTGATGTGACAAGATGCAGAGATTCACAGATGAGATGTTAAGTTGACAGCATCAGCAACGGAGCCCTAAGCAAGAAATAAATGTGTTGGTATTACAAGTTCGATAGATGCACATGATGAACTGCATTATAAAAACAATAGCATCGCAAAAAGACAAATATAAGCTCACTTTGGACACGATAAACGCTGCTCTGCATGAAAATGTGCATTATAATGTAACTTAATAACGAGGTTAAATCGCGTTTCCCATAGTCTCGAAAAGCGTTGAGCAGTTTTGCGGTTCGTCTTATCACATTACAAAAGAAATCTCATTAAGCGTGACGGTTCATTTTTAACAAATATACAAAAGCATAGCTGGAGTGAATATAGCATATTCAACAATCGCAAAAGACTGTGTTTCAGTATCATATATCACGCTCTCCTTCACATTGAAATCCACTTTAAGCAATCCTGAGAATAACACGAGCCTTTACGGTACAGAAATAATATTTGTTATGCGACATATTCTGTAAGCATCTCAAACACAATTTATTTGGATTTTTTTAATAAAATGTTAAATCACTTGCTGTTTACGGATCTGATTTTGCTCAGGACAGACAGTCGAAATGAACAAATATCAAACTTGATCTTTTAGTAAATAAGCATCGAATGGGACAAGCGGTTTAAGTGGAGACGTAAAGCAAACCTCAAACTTTATTCGTCTGTTTCGATACCGCGCAATGCAGACGAACATATTTTGCGAGTGTTAAAATCCAGAAAACTGAAAACAGAGAAACGTATGAACGAGTTTAAATGTCAATTTTTAATTCTGCTGGTTTTCTCCTTTCCGAAGAGTTATTCGTCGTTAATCGGCGTGTTGTACATCACATGTAGAATCATCCTTTCTGTCTAATGTCTTATTCCGTTAAATGTACCGCATTATGACACATTGCATAAAACACCGTCAGCAATACACTTACTTTCAACTTTCTGGATAACTAATAAACATGCAATCTAGTGACACCCTGAGTGTAAATATGAGCGCTAGTGTCTTACCTGCTGTTGCTCCTAAGAAACTCGAGCGCTGTGGAGAGAAGCGCTGATGCTGAAGAGACCTGCCCACAGATCTGATGCTGAAGAGACCTGCCCACAGATCTGATGCTGAAGAGACCTGCCCACAGATCTGATGCCGAAGAGACCTGTCCACAGATCTGATGCCGAAGAGACCTGCCCACAGATCTGATGCCGAAGAGACCTGTCTACAGATCTGATGCTGAAGAGACCTGTCTACAGATCTGATGCCGAAGAGACCTGCCCACAGATCTGATGCCGAAGAGACCTGTATACAGATCTGATGCCGAAGAGACCTGTCCACAGATCTGATGCCGAAGAGACCTGCCCACAGATCTGATGCTGAAGAGACCTGTCTACAGATCTCATGCTGAGGAGACCTGCCCACAGATCTGATGCTGAGAAGACTTGTGCAAAGATCTGATGCTGAAGAGACCTGTCTACAGATCTGATGCCGAAGAGACCTGTCCACAGATCTGATGCCGAAGAGACCTGCCCACAGATCTGATGCTGAAGAGACCTGCCCACAGATCTGATGCTGAAGAGACCTGCCCACAGATCTGATGCTGAAGAGACCTGCCCACAGATCTGATGCCGAAGAGACCTGTCCACAGATCTGATGCCGAAGAGACCTGCCCACAGATCTGATGCCGAAGAGACCTGTCTACAGATCTGATGCTGAAGAGACCTGTCTACAGATCTGATGCCGAAGAGACCTGCCCACAGATCTGATGCCGAAGAGACCTGTATACAGATCTGATGCCGAAGAGACCTGTCCACAGATCTGATGCCGAAGAGACCTGCCCACAGATCTGATGCTGAAGAGACCTGTCTACAGATCTGATGCTGAGGAGACCTGCCCACAGATCTGATGCTGAGAAGACTTGTGCAAAGATCTGATGCTGAAGAGACCTGTCTACAGATCTGATGCCGAAGAGACCTGTCCACAGATCTGATGCCGAAGAGACCTGCCCACAGATCTGATGCTGAAGAGACCTGCCCACAGATCTGATGCCGAAGAGACCTGTCCACAGATCTGATGCCGAAGAGACCTGCCCACAGATCTGATGCCGAAGAGACCTGTCTACAGATCTGATGCTGAAGAGACCTGTCTACAGATCTGATGCCGAGGAGCCCTCCCCACAGATCTGATGCCGAAGAGACCTGCCCACAGATCTGATGCTGAAGAGACCTGTCTACAGATCTGATGCTGAAGAGACCTGTCTACAGATCTGATGCCGAGGAGACCTGCCCACAGATCTGATGCTGAAGAGACCTGTCTACAGATCTGATGCTGAGGAGACCTGCCCACAGATCTGATGCTGAGAAGACTTGTGCAAAGATCTGATGCTGAAGAGACCTGTCTACAGATCTGATGCAGATGCTGAAGAGACCTGTCCACAGATCTGATGCTGAAGAGACCTGTCTACAGATCTGATGCTGAAGAGACCTGTCTACAGATCTGATGAAGATGCTGAAGAGACCTGTCCACAGATCTGATGCTGAAGAGACCTGTCTACAGATCTGATGCAGATGCTGAAGACACCTGTCCACGGATCTGATGCTGAGGAGACCTGCCCACAGATCTGATGCTGAAGAGACCTGTATACAGATCTGATGCAGATGCTGAAGAGACCTGTCCACAGATCTGATCCTGATGGGGCCATTGCGTTCACGTTATTGTAAAGAGTTACACTGAAATTCATGCATTGCACAAAGCGTGACAACACATTTTCTTAAATGACATGAGATGACAAGAAGAAATGACAATACATTGTGGATCAACTATTGAGGATTAAACCAGTAAATCAAGGATCATAACATTTATATTTCCTTAATGAAAACATAAAAATAAAGTAACGGCATCTTGTACTTTCAGAATGAATGCTATTATGACAAAACTCGCATGCAATGTTGTTTTAAGGAGGTGGTAATGCTGATAACTGGGTTGATGCGTAATTTGCTTAAAAACTTGATGAGGAAACTTTCAATAATTTAATGTGGTGTTCTTAGGATTTGCGGCTTTTCAAAGGTCTTTTGTTGCTGTGCTTTGGGAAATGTCTGTAATAGATTGACATAGTTGGCATTGATTACTCAATGTCATAATTTACACATTTTTAATGAATAACACAAACAACTTTTGTCTTAAGGAAATGTATGTACGGTAAAAATGGGGCAGTATTACCCTAATAGTATAAGCTGTGTTATTGAAACCAGGTGTAATAGTAAAGTCTGATGATTTGTCATGGTAAAAGATACAAAATAGCACTGTTACACTATTCTTCTCAACAAGCTCTTAGCTGAATTAGAATGATACAGTCTTACATAACAAATGTTTTAGCTATAAATTTCCTCTCCCACCTGACCCCATTACACCAAAATTTGAGTATGATACTTTCACATAGGCTTTTAGGCAAAAATGTTGTACTTGGCACACATCAAAAGAGAGATATTTGGGATAAAATTTGATTCACCTAATGCTTTGGCAGCTGAGATAACGGAACATAATGCCATTTGATTCTATATACGCATTTAAAGAAAGATATTTTAAGGGAAGATATGAGCTCAATAAAATTAGAAATAGGACTCGTTTAATTGGAGGAAGTATTCTGTCATGTCCTCATGCTAGAGATGAATGTGGGCATGTTAACTAAACACAGACAGCAAAACAGGACACAACACAATTGAATTAAGTCTCATTTAAAAAGTACATCAATTAGTGGCTTACAGCATTTGAAGATATACTCACAGGTGAAACACCCACACTTATTCTCTATTGCCATTATTGTATTTCCAGAGCTTATTCAGTCCACCCACAACCTATTTCAGAAGAAAAAAAAACACTGAGAGAGTTGTCCATTTCTTATATAAGCCATGCATGCCAACGTTAAAGTCCCATCGATGCGAAATATTCTGGAACACATCACCACACGTGTTAGCAAACATTCAGCCATCAATCATTTCGTTCTCATTGGGATAACATTTCCAGAGATATAAAACCTAGGACGGTTTCGTTATTGCTTACAAAATACAAAAACAACTATTCGACTGTCGATTTCTGCAATTATTAAGTAGAAGTTTGGTTTGTTGTGGCCACTAGGCTGTGCTGATAAACAGCCTCTGCCAATCGAGCTTCTCCTGTTCTCAAAGATCAAGAGCCACTCCAGCACAAAAAATAAATAAGGATTTTGATTTGAAGGACTTGCACTAGAGATGACAATCAAGCAGAAGAAACGCATCTGCTTATGTGCTCAGCATTGTACATTTACCCCCATGGCAAATTATAAAGTTTAGATATTTATTTTGGCCTGGGATTTGCCGTAAAATGGAGCTGCCATCAGTTACTGTATCCATAAATTAAATTAAACAGGTCATAACGCATGTGATCATCTTGCAAACAATGAAAACAGAAAGAATGAATAAACTATCTGATATTCAATTATTTCTCTTTTGTGATTGAAGGGAACGTCAGCACTCAATAAATATTTTTTCTTTAGAGAAACCATTTTCTTGGCTGTTTACTTTGTATCATTGCTATATAACATAAAGTACCATATGATGGAGAAATTATGCCACAATGACCCTAAAGGAAATGTTGCACCTGCACATTTATATATTTATATTCCTCCTCTCCTTTCCACAGCCAGCTGCTAGCCTGTGATCATCTCTAACACGTGTTCTCTTGGCCAATCTCAAACCGAGTTGTCCATGCAGGTCTAATGTTTCGGCTTATGCCGTCATGTGTTGACTACATAAAAAACTAAATCTGAATGGGTAGGCAAGAGCATGTAGGTGTATTAACACATGAAAGTTGTATTCTATTCTTTCCATTGGTATAGCTGAGCAGAATTGTTTAAATGCACATTTTTACTTGAGATCAAGCTAAAGAATGAAAAGCACATCTCAAGGTGTTAGCGGGTGACCTCTCTTAACCCATTCTACAGGAGTTTCAAACATTCAAGGGTAAAACTAGGGCACGCTCTTCCTTACGTAACCTTATGCATGATTATCTCCCTACTCATCTCTCTTGGGTCAAGATATTTTTGGTGTATTGATCCATGTGTAGGTTTTTAGGAAAAGATCTCTTCTGCTTCATCGATTGCAGACGACTACACTGGTTTCTTCACTTCACTGATAATTGATTTCGGCCACTTCAGTTTGAAGTGTAAACGGGTCATTCTCTGAAATCAGAAGTCTGACCTCACCATCCTCACTCCGTTTCACTCTAATGGTCCCTTCGCAATAAGTCACTGGAACATACAGGTGCAAAAGCGTCAGATGTGTTAAACAGGAGATATGATATAAATATATATATGAAACTACCTTAAAGGACCAAACAGAAAGAGAAGAGATAAGTGCTCATTGAAGTGAAACAAAAATCGATAAGATGTGGAGAGAAGCAAGGTTTGCATAACACACCCACAGCCCATTCCAAACACTGGACAATGACATCATTTTAAATTCATACCAAATCACAGATCGCTATAACAATTAACAGCCAGTTTTTAACAAAAAAGGCTAGAAAATAAGTGTGGAAGGATACAATAAACTTACCACTACTGGAGACAGTAAATCAATATGATCAAAAACTAAAATTTCACCCGTCACATATGCACATACTAACGAAGCATGAAGAAATTTAAGTTAAATATCGCCATCTGCTGGGGAATATTGACAAGCATAAGGCACTGTCGAGGTAAAAAAATAAGAAACCATTCGAATTCAGCATCTCTAGATGTATTATGGCTGTTTAAGTCCAGTGACTGTTGAATTTCAATAAAATCAAGACATGACTAGACTAGACATGAAAACTGTGATAAACAGAAGTTATCACATACAATCGTTTTATTTTCCCCTAAATAAATGTACAAACATGTAAAGGTGAATATTAACTTTTTTCTTTGCAGTAATTGGGGTCTGAAAAAAATACAAAGCATCTTTTCTGTTATTTTGACCCGTTTCTCAGTTAAATTTTTCTGCACAGTAATGCAAATAGACGATATTCTAATATTACATTTTGGAAGAATATTGCGAGTAGTTCACAGTATGGAACGAAACTGTTCAATTTACCTCAAAATATACCTATAAATAGAACATTTAGAAATAAGAAAACTGAAATGGTCTTTTTACGCAGCTATACTTTCAACACCAAAGCAATTAACTATGCAATCACAAGATTGCAAATGCCCCAACTAGAGAAGGCTTAGATAAAAACAATCAGATTAAGGCACCTTAAAAGATAATCTTTATACAACCTCAACTAATATCACACTGATATTTGAGTAGCAAACAGAGCATCATCTTTAAATGATGAAGAAACTGCACACATGATAGAGGATCTCCAAAAAAAAGAGACTGCAAAGACAAAAGCTTTTTGTCACACATTTATTTTTTGAAAGTTCTTTACAAATGTTGCTTATTTCTTCTTTTCCACATCCTGCTCTGCTGCCTCCTTTGCCCTCTTGGCACGAATGCCAAACAGACGGGCATGGGCACGGGTCGTACGCAAGGTGATAAAGGCCTTGAAGTTCTTCTCATCCTCCGAGATCACGTGGGCCTTCTCTCTCTTGTGAACCTGGACAAACCGTAAACTCTCCATTAGAACACGTTGCAATGCCGGTAAGAAATGATTCAAATTCATGCACATAAAAAAGCACCCCATTGTGACAAATAACAAGATCTTCCATATACATACATTTCTGATGGGCATGACAGGTCCAATAAGCTGTGTTGCCATCTTGACCTCCTCCTCCTAAAGGACAAAAAAAGAGGCGTTACATCGAGACCAAAATATCCATAAGTGAAAAAATTATTGCTAACACTTTGCAGTCATCAGCTGGAAAAGGGTTCAATGGTAATCATCAAGGATGTACAGAGATTCCGGAGAAATTTTCATCATTTGACTGCAAGCAAGTTGTGGGTCAAGCTTGGATTAAACTTGACACTCACAAAAAAACTGTGCCAACTTGCAATTTCAGGTTACAGACATTGCAAAATGAGTTGCATTGTGAACTAGTTTAAAGCACTTACAGTGCTGTCTCCCTTCTTGGGTGCAGAAGCCTTCCTGGGGAAGATGATGAGCTTGGAGCGGTACTCCTTCAGCCTCTGTACATTGGTCTGGAGAGACTCTGTGGATCGGTTACGGCGACGGGGGTCAACGGCAATGCCGATGGTGCGAGCATAATTTTTGTTGAACCCTGCAGCCTATGGACAGATGAAAGTACAAAACAAGGGTTCAGAGTGTGAAAAAATGACCGATGTAGTCCTGGAGCTGCTGTCATCCCAAACGTTCAACGCAAAAACAGTCATCAGATAATGGGGTTCAAGGAGTATCATCAAGAAGATACAGAGATTCCGGAGAATTTGTCATCATCTGACTGTTTGAAATAAACTATATAAGGCGAACCAACAATTCACTACAACAATACCACACGTGGAACAAGCACGAATGATGTTTAGTGACCCAGTGTCACCAAAAAACTATAATATACTTCACCTTCAACTCCTCCAGAGTGAAACCACGTCCGGCACGGACCTTGGTGTTGTACCGGACGGTTGGACACCTGACCGATGGCCGGAGAGGTCCACAAACAGGTCTCGGAGCGATGCGGCGAGCCTTAACTTGACGGGCCTTGCGCCTGTGAAAACAGATCAATGAGGTGCATCCTACAAATCGTTTCTTTCCACAAAGCTGTAAAGGTTTGCATCACATCTTACCTGCGGAGCTTTCTGGCAGGCTGGTTGAACCAGGTACGAACTCTACTCTGCCAGTCTTTATGAAAGTGGGGGTTCAAAATCATGCCATTCCGGTTGGGAGCCATGATTGCTCACTCCTATTGCAAACCAAATGTAACAGTAATGAGCAGACAGGTACATTTCTACATGCTTAACAGGGTAAGCTAGAAATAGACAATTTACATAAAATAAGTACAAATAACCACATAATATCTACATTTATAACTATTATAATAAAAGAGCATACATCTGTACATTGTCAATGCTAGTGACCTGGGTGTCATGCTGGTGGAACACGACGCTAGCAAGCTAGCCGTTCAGCGTAAACAGACGGTAAACATCACTTTGAGTATTAGTTTTAAATACAACAGTATTAAAATTTTGAGTTTAGTATTTAAACAAAAGACTTGCTCTTGTAGCATTTTCAACATATGCAATCGAGTGCACTGCAAGTACGAGAAACTGCC
This sequence comes from Triplophysa dalaica, assembly GCF_015846415.1. NCBI lineage: Eukaryota > Metazoa > Chordata > Actinopteri > Cypriniformes > Nemacheilidae > Triplophysa > Triplophysa dalaica. The sequence continues at coordinate 6,353,229 of NC_079542.1, forward strand.
ACCGTGCGTAAAGCATTCTAACATCATCTATTTTTAATCTTATCAAAGTATGACATGAACAATACTGGCCATTTTGAATACATAACAAAGTACACTTTAAGGTTGGACACGTTTGAGTTCTGTGTCGTGCGCTAATAATAAGGATTAAAATGGATAAAAATTTGTGTTGGATGGAATATATTCACATACCGTCCGTAGCGGAGTATGGCTGAAAAAGGAAAAGGAAATACCGACGCAAGGTTTTGTGGGATATACAGAAAAGAACCAATAGCAACGCTGGACGCGCCATTGAGCCGGAAGTGTGAAGCTGGGTATTCGGTGTGACGTATAAGCACGTGAAGAATAAGGCAAATTAAAAGTTCTACAACTGAAACCTGTTACTAAAGAGACGCGCCAACTTTATGAATGAGCGGCTGAAAGATAAATTCAAAATAAAATGAACGGAAAATAAATTAAAATACTTAATCGGGTGTTTACACATCAGATCATTAAAACAAAATAGATTAAAATACGTGCCACTTCCGCTACTCATAAAAGTATTGCGTTTTATTTGTAGGTTAAATAAAGCCTTTTTATAGCTTGCGTCTATCATTTTATATAGACATGTATTAATTGGTCACTAGGGGACGTTGTAAAGCTCTTTCACAAATGTTGTTGTGATATGGACAATCCCTCCTGCTTAAATCTAGTGCCCAGGTGCATAAAGAACCTTAAGTTTTCCGCATAAGTGACACTTGGAGAATAACTTAAGTAAAACTTAAGGTATATTTAAGGGCACACTTAAGGGAAAATTATACTTAAGGTGCTTTATGCAACCGGGCCTAGATCTTTAAGGTGTGGTTCCCGGACAGGAATTAGTTTAAACCAGACTAGGACTTTTTACAGACATGTCTTAGAAAAAATATAACTTTTGTGCATTTTGAGACAAAACAATGGCACTGATGTATTTTAATATATGTCTGTGCTAACTGTTTCCAGTTTAGACAGCCTCAACATTTATTTTAGTCTATGACTAGTCTTAAGCTTTAAAACCGGTTCTTAGACCCTTTCGGTGCCGCCCCAAAGACAATTGTATGTCACAAAACATATGTCTTAGAATTCAACCAAAACATATTCAATTATTCAATGCCTTATATAAATTATTTCTGTTGGCCTTGTTTTCTAATGTTCGATTACAAAAATGTATGTTCAATTCTATATTTCATCAAACGTAAAAGCTGTGAACCCCCTGGTGCCACCGGCCTTTCTCTATGAGAACCTTTGTCACAGATCTCAAATCTGCTTCATATCTATATTCTGCATATATTAATTGTTGCTTATGATGTTTTTATTTTATTTTGCAGAGCATATGCTATACAAAAACATTTGTTCAAACAATAGAATGTTGATGTTTCACATTTACCAGTAAGCGCAGAAGCTTTAACTCTTTTCTGGTATTATTCAATAGAATTAAATAAATAGTTGTTATTATACAGCATGTCTTTGATGCCGATGTTTTCATAAATGTAACCATGTATATGTGCCAAATTAACTATATTTGATTTGCTATATTAGATTTCCTTCAGATAGATCTTTTGAAAATGACCAAATTAATATTAAACTATTAATAGTTTAAAGTATATGTACAGATATGTTTTGGATATAGTGTCAAGGAGAAAAAACCATTACATATATTTAAATAAAGCACTTTCTAGGCAGGGAAATGTGAAAATGTTGATGAGAAATCTGATTTATCGTCTTTAGCACAGGTTTCAGACTTTATTCTGGATGGCAGAGAAAGAAAACCATGATCACCGCTTTATTAATCATTGATCGTCGGAGCACTAAAACACTTTTCGTCCTAATCTAAGGGCAAAGGTCAAGGTTTGCTTTGGTGCAGAGTGGTCATAGTGATATTGTGCATGTTCACATTTCGTTCCCTATGTAAGTCTTAGCATCAACACAGAGGAAATAATAGCAGTGAACAGAAACCGTGCATACTGTAGAAAAGCTAAATGCTGCAAGGGTTGCAAAACATGTTGATACTTGATGTTTGCATTTGACAAATATCATGTGCATTATAACACTACGTTCACCTTTGCACATGCAGCATATTTCAAATTCAGCAGTACCTGATCATGTATCGCAAATATGGCATCACCTAAAGTAGCTGTGTCAGCAGAAAAACAACTAATGAGATGAAAGTTTGAAACATGTTTAATACAATCAGCAAAACCAGAAGTCCATGTAAAGCACCTCAAACTGTATCCAAAAGCCCTTTGAACCACTTGGCTTTTAGGACAGCAAAACACATTGTTTAGTTCAACTACCAAATTACAAAAGACCATTTGGTTTGGGGGGAAATTACATAATCAAAATAAATATATTTCAAAGAAATTGATTAGTACTACGTGGCGTTCTAAAGTAACCATCATTATTATTTTTAAAGGCTCTGTATATTATTCATATCAAATAATGTTTCTTGAACACCATTATGAGTCAAGGGATTTGATGAATTTTTCATAATCAGCTTCATCCATGAGGGCATCAAGTTCTGCAGGTTTCTCTATGGTCATCTTAACTAACCAACCTTAGAGATGGAGAAAGGCATGTTTATGTGGCATATTAGGCATTCGGTGTCAAATGTTTTGCTATGTTGCTTCAATAAGAGATGTCACACTCACCAGCTTCGTAGCAGGCTGTATTTACTACTCCAGGGTTATCTGCCAACTTTGTGTTGATTTCGGTAATCTCGCCAGTAAGTGGAGAATACAACTCGCTCGCTGCTTTGACGCTTTCTAAAGCGCCAAACTCCTCTAAAAGAATATAACAATTTATGACTCCAGGGCTGCAACAAACAACAAGTAATATGATTGCAGTTCTTACCCATTTGTTCAAGCTTTGTTCCCACTTCTGGAAGCCCACAGTACACCACATCACCTAATGCTTCCTGAAGACAATGAAGGTTTTGTGTCCAAACTCAGTATTTAAAGAAGACCAATTTAAAGTACAACTATAAAAGTAAATGTTACAATAATAATATTACTTAGCAGAATTTCACTGTTGGCCCCTGAATTGGCCCCATCTACTCTATAAAACAAAACCTTGTGAATGTTTTTGTTTTATTGTATATGATATATGTGCGTGTTTGTCTTCTAATCTATCAAAACAAATGAAACTTGCATTGGAAAAAACCTTTATCCCTGTCATATAAAAAGAATGGGTTGCAAACACAGTTTTACATTGCATGTGAGGTGCATTACCATACAGAAACAAAAACATGAAATTTGTCACTTTTTTTAAACCCCAACTTTTTTTCCTTCCTGCATTTGTATAACCTTTATTTTACATTATTCTTCCATCAATTGTTCATCAATTAAAATCTAAAACACACAACATTAATGTTCTGAACTTGTTTTTGCAATCAATAAAATGCTCAAAAATGGGGGTGCTTATGTAAGAGGCTACACATCTATTTAAATTGTTTGAGAGGTGCCAACCTGAGCATAGTTGCTGATGCCAACCGTACCTACACCGTCCTCCACTCGCACCCATTCATGTTTGTCTGTAAACTTCAGAGCTGTAGAGACGAAACAAGAAAAAAATCAAATAACTCATTAAGCTCATCGGAACAGTTTATATATACTGTATTAACTTCTCAGCAGGTGACCGTTGAACATTTGCAAGGTTCATCACGTGGCCTTCGTTATTTTCAGACCAGATCATTCAGAACAGCCTGTTTCTATAGCTCAGTTGGTATTGCATTAGAAGCACAGAAGATGTGTTTGATTTAAAGGGAACGCACATATTGACAAAACATCTTGTAATGCACTTTAAGTCGTTCGGATAGAGTTGTCTGCCAAATGCATAAACGTAAATGATATCGTCCCGGCTGAATTATCATCTTTGCCTATCTGTTCATGTCATTTTACTGATCACAACAATAAAACATTGCACAATGTGCAGTCTCTGAGGGTGGAGGCACAGCTGTAGAAGATCAGGTTAAGGCATGTTAACTCCATTTAAACTTCCTGACAAGAACAATTTAATGAATGCTGGACTCAGACCAAAAGATGTGACAACAAATCTGTCAAACTCATAAAGTACTGTCATGTAGGGTCTCCAAAGGTGCAACGCCTCTATTGCTTCAGATTCAAGCATCAGCACATGCACAAATACAGGTTTAAACCAGATTGTGAACCGGGCTGAAGCATGGCTGTGCAGGACAGTCATGTTGTTGCTTCTGAATGCATCTGAGGGAAATCTAAAATCATTTGAAACTAATGTCATGATTCACACAGAGTCTCATTTCAGAAACGTTCAATGTTTTCAAGAGCTTTTGGAGTCAGGGGCCTCTGGACAAACTTCGGATGTGGCATGTGCTCCAACTAAGCTTTTATATTATTTAATTGGACATATATAAACCTACTATACGAGCAGGAAAATAAGAAATTACATTAACCTGGAAGGATCCAGTGAGAAGAGAAAACTAACAAACAAAACAATTTAAGTCGGTTAGAAAAACAACTCACTCAATGTAAAAACAAGACAGTAGAGCAAATTGAAACAAGAACGAATTTAAAGGGATAAAACGGCATTATAAGAAAACAGGTCCCGCAATAAAACCAACAAATCGGCATCCGGGGACCGAAACAAATCCTGTTAAGTAACTTGCGAACAAACCACGCGCTAAACATGAAGATACAAAGATGAACAAAAGTTACTTTCTTACAATATTGTGACATGTTTGCTCTCTATGGCAAATCCTCTGATAAAGCACACCTTTACTTTCAACACATTTAAGTTTTTTTCTTAAAGAGGAAAATACAAACAGGGTGGCTGGGGAACAGCGGTTTTGGACACAAGTTTAATAAAGTTTGTACCTCCCGTCAGCCGCGAGCTCGTGTAAAGCGTCCTGAACTCGTGTGATCTTCGCCAAATGTGTCGCGTAGAGACGCGCGCGGGTCTCGCGAGCCGCGGAAGGTTTGTCGAGACGCATCGGATCGCCGAGCACATCGCCATCTTCACCGATCATAAAATAACAGCCTGATGCACTTGACCGTGCGCGCGACAGGAGGAAGAAGCGCGCTCCCGCTGAACGCAGCAGTGCAGATAAGATCGATGATAATAAGAACATTAGACAAAGTCCAACCGTGATGAAAACCCGAACAAAATGAACGTGATGCAACTACAGGATTTGTTTGTATTTAAGAAATCACACACGAGTCTGCTTATGGAGGATAAACGGAGGATTAACCAAAACCTCATTATAGATCTTTGCAGAACTAACTTTTCACAGCCATTTTACCAAAATACGTTTTAACTAACGTTACAGATATAAGAAAATCAAACTTAACATGTGGTAATATAATCCAATGACATTTATACCAGTGGGACCATTTCTCACACAAGCAACTTTTAGTTAATAGAACTAAATTATTCTTGTTTTCCCAAAAAATTCATGGCAGGTGTTCCCGGACGAAAATAAAATCGATATGTTACGAGAATAAAGTCGGAATGTTACGAGAATAAAATCGATATGTTACGAGAATAAAGTCGAAATGTTACGAGAATAAAATCGAAATGTTACGAGAATAAAGTCGGAATGTTACGAGAATAAAATCGAAATGTTACGAGAATAAAGTCGGAATGTTACGAGAATAAAGTCGATATGTTACGAGAATAAAATCGAAATGTTACGAGAATAAAGTCGAAATGTTACGAGAATAAAGTCGAAATGTTTCGAGAATAAAGTCGGAATGTTACGAGAATAAAGTCGAAATGTTACGAGAATAAAGTCGAAATGTTACGAGTTACGAGAATAAAGTCGAAATGTTACGAGAATAAAGTCGAAATGTTACGAGAATAAAGTCGAAATGTTACGAGAATAAAGTCGAAATGTTTCGAGAATAAAGTCGGAATGTTACGAGAATAAAATCGAAATGTTACGAGAATAAAGTCGATATGTTACGAGATTAAAGTCGAAATGTTACGAGAATAAAGTCGAAATGTTTCGAGAATAAAGTCGATATGTTACGAGAATAAAGTCGGAATGTTACGAGAATAAAATCGATATGTTACGAGAATAAAGTCGAAATGTTACGAGAATAAAATCGAAATGTTACGAGAATAAAGTCGGAATGTTACGAGAATAAAATCGAAATGTTACGAGAATAAAGTCGGAATGTTACGAGAATAAAGTCGATATGTTACGAGAATAAAATCGAAATGTTACGAGAATAAAGTCGAAATGTTACGAGAATAAAGTCGAAATGTTTCGAGAATAAAGTCGGAATGTTACGAGAATAAAGTCGAAATGTTACGAGAATAAAGTCGAAATGTTTCGAGAATAAAGTCGGAATGTTACGAGAATAAAGTCGAAATGTTACGAGAATAAAGTCGAAATGTTACGAGTTACGAGAATAAAGTCGAAATGTTACGAGAATAAAGTCGAAATGTTACGAGAATAAAGTCGAAATGTTACGAGAATAAAGTCGAAATGTTTCGAGAATAAAGTCGGAATGTTACGAGAATAAAATCGAAATGTTACGAGAATAAAGTCGAAATGTTAGGAGAATAAAGTCAAAATGTTTCAAGAATAAAGTCAAAATGTTACGAGATTAAAGTCGGAATGTTACGAAAATAAAGTCGATATGTTACGAGAATAAAATCGAAATGTTTCGAGAATAAAGTCGAAATGTTTCGAGAATAAAGTCGGAATGTTTCGAGAATAAAGTCGGAATGTTACGAGAATAAAGTCGGAATGTTACGAGAATAAAATCGAAATGTTACGAGAATAAAGTCGATATGTTACGAGAATAAAGTCGAAATGTTAGGAGAATAAAGTCAAAATGTTTCAAGAATGAAGTCGATATGTTACGAGATTAAAGTCGAAATGTTACGAGAATAAAGTCGAAATGTTAGGAGAATAAAGTCGAAATGTTAGGAGAATAAAGTCAAAATGTTTCGAGAATAAAGTCGAAATGTTACGAGATTAAAGTCGAAATGTTACGAGAATAAAGTCAGAATGTTACGAGAATAAAGTCGAAATGTTACAAAAATAAAGTAGAAATGTTACGAGAATAAAGTCGAAATGTTACAAAAATAAAGTAGAAATGTTACAAAAATAAAGTAGAAATGTAACCTGCAGTTTATCCCAAAATGTTAACATTATTAACACGATTTTTTAAATATAAAAAATGTTTAGACAAATTTAAAAAATAGGTTTAATTTAGGCAAATTAGCTTAAAAATTGTGAATTATTTGCACCCCCAAAATTGTGAAATGCAAGATTTTTTTATTTCCATAATGCACAAGCAATCAGAAGGAATAGCATCAATGACATGACAAAAAATATGCAAGATTTGCCCATTTTTCATTTATTAACTCGATTGCAAAGCCATTAGATTTTGTTTAAAATACTGTTAGACAGAAGATCGGAAAACATCCAAACATGGCCGAGAAAAATCATCTGTTCAATCCACCCAGGCTAGAAAACTGCAGAAAATTGACATTGGAAAGCAGAGATGACAATTACCCATAAAACTGTGAGCCGTACATGAAAACAACATCTGAAATCTTTCCCTCGAGTATTGACAGTGCATAGCTCTATAATATTCAGAATCGAATCCTCAACATGGAAAAAAGCTTGGGCAGGTCAGAGATGGACGATATCTAGTGCAGCAGCAGATGAAGTCTCAGCATTACACCGATGTGCCCTCTACAGGTGGAGCTGGTTTATTGTCTTCAGGCTTCATGGCAGGAAAGAGGAGTACCTCCTAAAGTGAGCACATCAGTTTATATGAGTGACAGTGTTTATATCAAACCAGATTAAAACCGAGGTCACAAATGTATCAGTGGCTCATCAAAATATACAAGCAGGTACTACCTTGATATTGTTGGAGTCTGTGAGGAACATGGTAAGACGATCGATACCCATGCCCCATCCAGCTGTGGGTGGAAGGCCGTACTCCAGCGCAGAGCAGAAGGTTTCGTCGATGAACATGGCCTCATCGTCACCTTCCGCCTTGGCCTGTGAAAACAGTGAGAACCTTTAATCAACAGAACTCCAACCTATAGTTAGGCAGCAAGAAAGAAAAAAGGAGCACCACCTATACAATGTTGCTCATTATTTTATCAGTGCCAATTGACTGCCAACAAATGTATCACAATACAAACCATTCCAAGAAAATATTTTGCACATGAACGTATATAAACATCTAAGCTTAGCCTCCAAAGCGGCAACTATCAAAGACTGGAAAAATACACCTTACTTGCAGAAGATATTTGGTAGTTAAATTTCACCTTAGCCTGCTGCTCAAACAGTTCTCTTTGTCTGATTGGATCGTTCAACTCAGTGTAGGCATTGCAAACCTCCTTCTTCATCACGAAAAGCTCAAAGCGCTCAGTTAGACCTTTCTGAGATCTGTGCCTGAGGAAGACAAAGAAACAAAAACCAAACACTCAACAAGATTATTTGTAACTGTACCGTAAAGTTCAACAATGAGACAAAAACAAAACAAGCACTTGCCATTTTGCTAGAGGACTCATGATCTGTGGGTGATCACAGATGAAGGTTGGGTTGATGCACTTGACCTCCAGGAAGTCTCCCACCAACTATCAAAAGACAAAGTCACAAAATGAGTTATATTTCTTATACCCATTACGATTTGTGTAAGAGGGGACCCTAACTAGAAAATAAATATTCAATACAAGCTATCCGAGGTTTGATTCTAAATCGTACCTTATCAAGAAGACGTGCAGTTGTTCTAGGAGGAGAGCACTCCACTTCTCTCTGAGCACAAAGGTCATCCAGGAACTTGCGCGTTTCTGTCAAAAAGATTAACTTTGTCAACTCTCGTTCCAGAAACTAAGGTGAAGAGGTGTCTGAAGTAACCGTAGACCTTACCATCACTGTCGTAGGTCTCAGGAGCTGGAAACTTCACCCCCATTTCCTTCTCCAGGTCATGAGTCATGCTAATCCTTTTGAAGGGAGGAGTGAAGTCAATTTCACGGGCCTCTCCTTCTGGACCGTCTGGATGATAAGTGACCTTGTAACCTCCGGTGATGTGCTTCACCATTCCTTTACAAACGATAATGATAGAAGACTTTTCAAAGTGTTGCAGGTAGTTTTAAGGCCGGGTTCACAATAGACGACTTTTAAGTCTTAGTCGACTTTAAATCCATGAGAGACCACAGACATGAGGAGAGTTCTAAACAATTTCTAACATTATTATCTCCCGAACACGTGCATGTCTTCTTTCTCAATACTTTACTTGCGTGTCATGTTTGTGACGGTCATGTACAAGCTATAAAATCATGCAAGATGACTGTCTTTTGTGGGTGACCTGTCAGAGTCTGATCAAAAGTCGTAAATATCAAACATGTTTGGAGATATATCAAACATATTTGGGATTGGAGAAGCTCTGATGCTATCGAAAGTAGTAAAATAATCGTAATGACACCACATGTGAGGATTTTTACCGAGGTTATTGTAGTTTGTATATTGAAACAATTCTGCTAATTGAAATCAAATCAAATATTTGCCTAAATATTATTTAGAAAGCTTCTTAACAAGAATTATAATTGTTTAGCAATACATTTAATTAAGTTTGAGACACTTAAATGATAAAAAAAAAATACTTTTTTGTATAACTATAAAAAATGAGTTGTTTTTTTTATAAAAGCACACATTTCTAAAAATGAACTATACTTAAAAAGAAATGGTAATTTAATTTATAAATAAAGCTATAATAATAAAGAAAGCTTCAAACAGAATTTGGACTTGGGGTCCCTCCGTCTATGAAACAAATACTGTCAGGCAAAATATTTTATTCTCACCTTCTGATATCTAAATGACTTTTCCTATGAAAACACATTAAGTGTTTAACAAACCTGATAGAAGTCTCTCTGTGATCTCCATCAGATCGTGATAGTCTGCATAAGCCATATAAAACTCGCATGTGGTAAACTCCGGATTGTGGGTGAGATCGATGCCTTCATTACGGAACTGACGGCCGATCTCATAAACACGATCGATGCCTCCAACCACCAGCATCTGCAATCACAAAGAACATGTGAGATGATTCACATTAAATGTCCACTAAAAACAGCACAGATATTACTCAATTATGAACACAGAATTCTGTCATTTACCTTATGGTAAAGCTCAGGAGCAATTCTCATGAAGAGCTTCATATTGAGCTCATTGTGGTGGGTGACAAAGGGTTTTGCCACAGCTCCACCAGGTATTAGATTCATCATTGGAGTCTCGATCTGTAAGAAACATTGACAAATAAATTTCTGTAAATTATAGTTTTCAACTGTGGTTTTTTAAACACTTCCTATGTCCTCCATTACTTAGACAAACAGATAGTCCCACTAATAACTCATATTATTGCTCGAGTCAATTTTTGTAGAAAAATACTACAAATTTGCTTGCTTAGAGGTTTCTGTGCATATAAGGCTGAACATGGCGTAGTATTTTACCATAAAAAAATGACATCAGCTTTATTTAGCCTTTCTTTGCAGTGATCATCTCCACCGTGTGGACATCATTCTCACCTCAAGAAACCCAAGCTGGTCCAGAAAGCTGCGAAGATAGGTAATAATCTTGGAACGGGTAACAAACTTCTGTCTCACAGAGTCATTGAGAATCAGATCCAAATATCTTTGTCTGAACCTAGTTTCCTGTAGGAACAATACATGCCAACATATTAAAATCAAAATTTTAGCTGATGGTGATGCATTTACTCATTTGGTAATGCTTGTTATGCAAAGTGACCTTGTCTTTCAGGCCGAAGTGAAGGTGGGGAAGCATATGAAGACATGGGGACAACAGTGTCATCTCGATTGGGATGATGCTCAACTCGCCCTTTTTTGTCTTGCCAGGGTTGCCGCGGACACCGATGATGTCACCGCGTCTTAATTTGTTGTTGATGTGGACAAAGTCGTCTTCTGATTTGTAGTTCCTAATTTAAGACCGAAACAATGGGTTATATCGCCGCAGTGAAGAAATCAGCTTTCTTTCTCGAAACATGCAAATTGTGAATCAGACCTGGAGTTTGCCATGACCTGCAGTTTAACTCCCTCTCCTCGCAGGTCATAAAACAGCAGCTTGGCACCTGAAGTCCTTTTAGCATGAACTCGACCTTAAAAACAAGTTGCGTTGTTTTATCTTATTCTGTGCTTCATATTTCCTGTTGTTGTTTGTATGATAAATGTTTCAACACAACAAAGCCAAATTCAAATGCGTGTGATAAAAGAATAGATAAAAAAGTTAAATATTACAACTTAAGTCATACTGAACCGTAAAGATTGTTTTCAAATTTACCTGATACACTGAGAACAGTGTCTACTAGATGGTCTCCTGGCTGCAGGTGGTTAAATTTCTCAAGGAAGTCAGCAAGTGATAAATCCACCTGGAATTTGTGAGGGTATGGATCTTCAGACGTTCCCTTCAGTGCTTGAATGGCTTGTGAACGTATCTTGAAGTATTGCTGCAAGGAAAGCAGAGAGGTAAGATGAATCTGTCTTTACGCATTTCAACAAAGCGATTCAGAAACTTGACTTCCATAACCAGAGTCCGACATACGTTCGGGTCCAGGCTTTCCTCGTCTTCATTCGCGCTTTGCTGCGACTTGTCGTTGGTCTCCTTCTGTTCATGCTGTTCTTTGACCTTGGCTTCCTTCTCAGCTGCCTTCTTCTCCGCTTTCATGCGCCTTTTCAGCTCACTAAGAACACAGAAGCGAGATCATCACTCAAAGCACTTGGCCCAACGCACAACTTGCACACTGCTTTGGAAGTCTTTAGCGAATGAAATATTCAGTGGCAAAAGGTTGGTCGTTTTTCACATTAAATGGAAACGCCACCAACCTTTTGTCACTTCTCCATCGACTTCCTTGTACAAGCAAAGGCAGGTTTTGAGAGCAGGGTAGAGCAAACTTGAGCACCCTGAATGAGTGCAGCCTGCACGCTCTGACCAGAGTCAACATGATGCGAGTATCCTATTCGATGAATCAAGAAAAAATAAGGGTCAGATTTATTTGCACCCTTACAAAAGGTACTGCAGTGGTACCATGGTACAAGACCATCGTATTGTGGTACCGTCTAAATACCACATTTAAGTACATTGGTATTCACATAGTACTTCAACGTATTTTAAAGAACACCATGGTAAGTAAAAGTCTGTACCATGGTACACTTTTTAATAGCCTAATTTTTGGTATTACAAGTCTCCTTTGAGGCAGTCTGTAATTACTTATCTTTAAACATTCACTTTAGGCAAGTTTGTTTATTTGTATTAAAAGGAACATAAGCAGGCTCAATTATTGCCTAAAACGACATTTATATGCCTAAAAGGGAAGTGGTTTATACACCAAAACGAAACTCTTTGCGACTTGGAAAATGCGCAATGACAGCTGTCGCTCAGGGAATTATGGGTAATGTAGTTTCCTTCCGGACAACTAAAAACACCGGTTATGCTCTTTAAGAATATACATACATACATATAAGAAACTGAATTGTTTGAGAAATGTTAATGAGAGCAAAGTAAATGCACAGACGCCACACATGTCGAATATGTATCAAAACGTGCAACAGATCCGTTAAAAGAAGTCAATGCGTCTAACCACGTTGCCCGTCATGCATTTCATCAGAACGAAACTCGAAGCATTGTATCGTCGCGGATAGACAAACAGTACAATTTAAACATGCAAAGACTTCTCATAAAACTCGAATACGTATATAATCCGTCTAGGTGGAGTGTTGTTAAATGCACATACTTTTTGCTGAATTTCTCTCCATCCACAACAGCCCCGTCTGCCATATTCTCGCTCCGCCGCTAAAAACACACGCACACACACCAGTGACCAACTGCGAACTCTGTGTGAAGCCAGATAATACAACAACAGTGATAAAATGGCTAATGTTTAGCCGACATTTCAATATAAAAGTACTGTTGCTTTGGATTGTATCAGTGGTCAGTTTGTTTTCGTTTCAAAATCATTAATGTATGTACAGGTGTACATTTTTAACATATGTAGAAAGTTTAATAAGTGTATCTCGAAACATATTTTAAACCTTATTTTTTTCCCTAATTATTATATTACAACAATAGGATAACATAAAATACATATATGAACGAAATAGGAACTATATATATTCAATGAGACCTATACAATAGACTTTAAAAAAATATATAACTTATCTGTATACTTATACAAAAAAGTAGGGGAGAAAATACAAATTATTTAAGTTTGCATCTTTAAAAGACCATGCAATTCGTTTTTGACCTGAATAGTAACATGAATACCTGATGATGTACTTAAATATTATTTTATTGAATACTGGAAAATACATTTACCCACTTACTACTAGTGTATTTTTCTAAATGGGGGCTGTCATGGACCACCCAACCCTAATATAAAAGAGCTAGTTTTTCTTAGGAAGGATACGAACATGACCTTGTATTGTCTAATTACATTACAGCTGTGAACATCTACGTTTTAAGGTTATAAGGAAGATTAATAAAGAAAAATAATCTTTAACAACGTTTTTTTAATTGTAATATAATGAGCGGTCTAAAGTTGTGTTTAACAAGCTAATAAAAAACAACAACTGATGTTAAATTATTACTTTCATTTTATGTTCAATGCCAGAAGGGCTGCTGCTGCAGTTAAATAAAACATAAATAGGAAAAAAAAACTGCACAAACTGGACTATTTTTATTGATATATTGTAGCACATTTACAGAAAAAAGCTGCGAGTATACAAATGGCAAACAAAAGCACAAACTTTTATGAATGCATTTTTATAAATTGTTTCACAATTAATGTATATTTTAGAAGCTTCACATCCAGCGTTGACTATTAGTCATGACAACAAATCAGAGACATCAAACATCTGTTTGACGTTGCTAATAAACTCACACAAACAGCTTGTGATAAGAATGACATTATATTGTGACATTTAATATGACACATTAGGAATCATCATACTTCAGTAAGCAACAGAGCTATTACATTAAAAGTTTCTCTTAGTTAAAAGATTAAATAAGTGAACTGAATATGAAAAGTTTTTTTCTTGCTCTCAGTCTAACTGCATAGCAGTTTATTGCAATATATTGACTGTACAACATTAAAAACCGAGAATGTATAATATTAAAAAAATATATAAAATAGCATCCTCTTTTCTAGTTAACTGCAAAGTGTGTCTTTCTTGAAACTACTGAAGGGTAATAACCTTGTCAAAATAGGCAATGGTAACTAGATAATCTGCTTTTCAAAGGCACAGCTATGATTAAACTCCAGTTCATGTGACCAATATAAAATTGTGTTTCAGAGGTATATTGCTTGGTATAAATGTAGTGTCTGGATATATTAGTCTAGTTATATTATGCCAAGTGTCAATAACATTATGTTGAATTGGTAAATAAAAAATATATATAATAAAGTACTTGAATTGTACTTGCACTTTTAAAATATTTTAGTTTTTCCAACATTATTTCACCCATATTAAAATAAAAACTCCCAATGTGAATATTTGAATCATACAAGCTTAATGAAATCACACTATGAACTCAAGTTGTTTTTGATTAAAAAAATTGCAGTGATAGGAACCATGATTATATATTTTTACCAATTTCGATAATGAGAGTTTAAACAGGAACGTACAACCGTATTACTGTGCACTATCATATAGATTCCAAATTTCTATCATGTTGCAATAGTATGTGGGCTGTACACTTATGCTTTCTCCTTTAAACAATAAAAAATAAAACAACAATGTAAATAAAAATTCCTGTAACATTTCTCCAGATGCGTTAAAATGTAATATAGCCATTGATTCTAATTGTGAAAACTCTAAACACAACATTAACAAAAATAAATTAATACTTTCCTAAAAGAGGTATGGTGAACAATGTAAATATTCATATAAATAATGAGTACTATGGAAAGCAAAAAAGGACAAAAATCATATTTTTACAGAGTTATGGAAAGCTCTTTATCCAGTTAAAGTTCACAGTTCTTCCCCATGCAGAGACGTATGAGAGCACCCTTCACCCTTTCCAAACCGAGGTTAAAATATTCTCGACTACAAAAGTTGGTTCTGAGCAAAGAACGTAGTCAACAATTTGACCTTTAACCAAAACAGTGTAAGCTCATCAACAGAACTCACACAGTGTTTTTGTACATTCAAAACAAATTCACTTCACAACCAAATATAGAAAAATTGAACCAACTGAACCAGAAAATCTAATTATTAATTATGTAGATAAATGACAGAGTAAACTCGACGTGGTCTGAGGTCTTGACATGGTCAGAACTTGATAAAAAAATATTTCTATACAGCGATCGGTCCTAAAAAGAGTTGCTGCCCAAGCATATACTGTTTGTCAGTATATTCAGAGAACTTGTTGGTAATACTGGTCAGACAATTATTTGCAAAGAAAGCAACATGTCCTATTTCAGCGTACCAGACGCTGGCTCATAAAATGAGATAATCACACACAAAGACACAATATAACATCACATGTCAATATTTCAGATTCTGTATAAGAATAAAGATACTTTTTAATAAAGATTTACTTTTAGAGATCTTATCATAAAATAAAGACACACAAACGTATACAATATTCAGACATGCAAAGAGCGGGCGTCATCTAAATGAGATGGCAAGAAATGACTTGTGTAAACCAAAATTAAGAGAGGAAGTCTGAATGTTTTTTACGATTCTGATAATATTGGATCAGATATCTAACCAGGAATGTGCATTTCTAATTGATGGCATTAACAGGTCCAATCTAAAGTACACAGTCTAGACAGATGAAAAAAAGGTTACATTTACAGTAACCATGATTTGAGATAGAAAGTCTAATGAAAGTCAAAAGTAACTAAACACACTGAAAATATATTTAAAGTGCTAGTAGTAGACAATTTTGTATTGTTAAATTAAAAAAATTTCTCTTGTGTGTTGACTTATGAATTAAAATAAAAAAATACCTTATCAATAGATACTTAAGTGTACTGAAATTGAAAAGGTATAAATTGAGTGTTTACAAATATTTTAAAAAGAGAAGCCTTATTTCCGAGTGTTTGAATCAAAATATGTGAACCCAGCTTTTAATATTTTATGATGTTTACTTCACAGCACAAAACAACATCACAAAGGCTCACTTAGAGAAATATGGTGTCTAAAATTAAAGTTCTTGTTTGTAGTGATGCTACTGAGACATAATTGTTGTCCCCCATACAGTGTGGTCTGTTTTTTTTTTCAATCCAGTCCTAAAGTGCTCTCTGACAGTTATTTCTAAGATTCACTATTTGGGGCATCAGAAACATGTCTCTGAGTCCGGCATCGAAAATATTGCAATATCCAATTTACAGGTCATCCAAATATACAATGTGTGTGCAGGAAATAACTACACTCATATATGGAATGGAGATACTGGGCAGATAAACCCAAAAGGCCCTAATAGGAGTGAGAGATGTTATTGCCTTGCTCCTGAAGGCTAACCAGAAGGTCATCAATCTTCTCCATGTTCTGAGACGTTGTCATGGGGGTTTGCACAGATCCGGTGTCTGACATGGACTGACCAAGTAAAGACTGGACCTCTCTGTCTTGTTGAGTTGGACCAGACTGATTGATGCCGATAATCTGATCAGAGAGTGTAGTTCCTTGAGAGTTCATCAGTTGATGGCACTCTGCAAAAAGGAAATGGTGCCAATGAGTTATACTTCAGAATTATGGGAAAAAAAAAATTAGGCTTATTACTGGGAACTAAGGAATATTCATTGCCATACCATTCTGGATCTCAAAGAGGAACAGATTGGGCTGCTGATTTTGGTTGGGCTGGTTGAGGCCTCCACTCATTGTGGTCTGAAAAATGGGACCAGGCTGTTGTACAGGTGATGAAGTGCTGGTCTGAATACCAGTTATGTCACTCTGCGGCACGAAAAGGGTTTCTTGAGGAGCCACTCCCCCTGGCATGTTAGGTTGAGCCATGTAGAGGTTTAGAGACTGCGAAGGGCCACTCCCAGAACTGGACGCAAGCTGCATGGGTTGCTGGTCCTGGAACATGGGCTTGTTTGAGGATGGAGTGACCACCATAGCACTCTGATCATGATATGTCATGGGCTCAGGTGGCTCCTGTTGCCTGATGCTAAAAGGTAGAGAAGAGTTCTGTTGTTCTGGAGAACTTAGGCTGCTGTTGTTCTGGCCACCAAATAACAGACTGGAGGTTTGCTCTTGTGTTACCGTAGAAGTTAGGGAACTGAGGAGTAAACCGGGCGGCTGCTGCTGGCCAGAGGAAAGTTTGCTTGGTGACTGGGAGATGCTTTGAAAAATAGATCCAGGTTGGGCCTGTTGGGGTGACTGTTGCTGTTCCATTGGAGTGCTTTGCTGAATGGGGGATAGCTGTGTTGGAGTCTGAAACACGGATGGGGCCTCTAAAGAAGACGTGAGGAAAGCCAGTTGCTGAGGTTGACTGCTGTTGACTGGGATTTGACCAGGTACGCTATTCTGGGAAATAAACATGCTGGTCGTAGAGGGCTGATCGTCTGTGGCCATGTTGGACCCACTGAGAACCGTGACATTGCTTTGGAAAAGAGAAGCTTGGATTTGATCCTGGTTGGGCGAGGTCTTCTGAGTGTGAAAAAGAGCTTCCTGTGGGCTTTGCGCTTCAGTCATGGATGTGGAGGTGTGAAAGAGGGACTGTGAGGAATGATTGGGTTGCTGTTGAAGAAAGCCAGTTTGGATGGATATGAGCTCCTTGGCTTGCTGGAACATGGCTGCCTGCTGCTGCTGTTGTTGGGGTGGTGGTGTCTGCTGGAAGAGAGGAGATCCATTCTGCACCATAACCTGTGAAGATCCTTGCTGCTCCGAACTACAAAGAAGTTGAACTGGAGGCTGAAAGAGGTGATGTTGAAGGTTCTCCAGAACATGCTGCTGCTGCAGTTTAATTTGCTGCTCTTGTTGTTGGATCTGCTGCTGTTGTTGCTGAATTTGCTGCTGCAGTTGAATTTGCTGCTCTTGTTGTTGGATCTGTTGCTGCAGTTGAATTTGCTGCTCTTGTTGTTGGATCTGCTGGTGCAGTTGAATTTGCTGCTCTTGTTGTTGGATCTGTTGCTGCAGTTGAATTTGCTGCTCTTGTTGCTGAATTTGTTGCTGAAGTTGAATTTGCTGCTCTTGTTGATGAATTTGCTGCTGAAGCTGAATTTGCTGCTGCTGCTGTTGTTGTTGCTGAATTTGCTGCTGCTGCTGTTGTTGAAGATGATGCTGTCGCTGCTTTGACAGAGAATTCTCAGTCTGAAGTTGAATGTTGCAGAATCCCTTCGCTTGGAGTTGCCGCACAGCTTGCTCTAGCTGTGCCACCTCATCCGGGGGCAGTAGCGAAAGCTGTTGCTGCGGGCTGTCGTCTATTGGCGAATGTCCCACCACCGAACCGCCGGTTTTGGTGGATCTCTCCTGTCCGAGGCCGTCTCTGTGTTCCAGGAGGAATGGCTGAACTCCTTGCTGGAGAAGAGATTTACTAGGCACGTGGAAAGAGCCGCTGGGGGCAAGGTCCTGTTCCTGGATGGTGCTGAATGCTTCTTTGTTGGAAAAGCCGGAGTTCTGGGACTGCTCCTGTTCTCGGGTTTGGTGGGTCAGAGGACTAGAAAACGTGCAGCTGTTGGCGGAAATCTCGGTACTCATATCTAAGGCTTGCTGGGCTGAATTGATGACATTGGAGGTCTGCTGGATTGCAAATAAGATCATTTAACAACAAGAAATCAAGGAAATTCAGGGTGTAATAATTTATTTACTGCGTTGTGTTCAGTTTAGCGCTTCTCACATACAGACCTTAAAGGCAGAGGGGTTACTGGAGACCTCCATCGGAGTCGCCTCTTCTTGTTTAACAAGAGACATAACCGGGGTCATAAAGGCACTATCTAGTACTATTAAAACAACAGACAGAAGGTCATTTATGATTGTTTTGCATATGATGATGCTCATAACCATGATTGCTTACCTTTTATTTGTTCAAAACAACAGGGAGTCACTGGAGGCAAGACTTCCTTCTTCACTGAGGAATCAACAACTGAAAGCATGGATGTTTTATTATTGTTAGACTTAAGGATTTTATAACTGCTAAACTTAAAACTGTGAACTTTTTTAACTCTGACCTGGTTCTGGAGTGTATGTAAATGGTTGCAAATCATGGGAACGTCCAGCGTTTGTTACAACATAGATACAAACAGACACAGGAGATGTGATAGCCTGGTTTTGATATGGAGGGACTTTGACTATTAAATGATTCTGAAAGAGGAGAGACGTGAGAAATAGATTATACACTTTGTACTGTGTGATCAAAGAAATAAGAGCACCCAAAAGTAAGAACACAAAGTAAGATATTTGTAAAAATGTCAGTAACCAAACAGATCTCATTCTTTTCAAATATCTTCCTTTGTGTTCTGTAGAACAAAGAAACTTGTACAGGTTTGGAACAACCTGAGAGTGAGTTAATGATGACAGAATTTTCCTTCTTGGTTGAAATATCCCTTCAATGATTTCGATTGAATTCTAAATGTTCTGTTGGTTATATTTTGTGTAAGTTTTCTTACATTTGTGTGGTGTTAAGAAACGGAAAAAGGAAAAGGGTTTCTGAGCCAGTGTTGTTAAAATCTTAAAAAATGGTTTATAGAGACTTGGGGATGAGAAGAATTAAACTTCACTAATTCCACACAGTATGTGATACGGACATGAAAGAGAAGAGGTGTGCTATAATGAATAAACTAAAAAACTAAAAAAATACTTTACTCTCATTCACTGAAGAAAGGTCCTTAGCAACACACAAGGACCATATTGTTGTTAAAAGGAACAGTTCACTCAAAAATGAAAGTTCTGTCTTCATATACTGTACTCACCCTTAATTTAAAAATCTTTATACATTTCTTTGTTCTGATGAAAAACAGTTCTTGGCCACCACTGACTACCATAGTAGGACAAATTGCTTCATACATTTCTTTGTTCTGTTGAAAACAAAAGAATACATTTCGAAGAAGGTATCGTATCTTTCTCTGCGTTCAGATGAACAAAAAAATGTATACAGATTTGGAACAACTCAAGGGTGAGTAAATGATGAAAGAGTTTTCTTTTTTGGGTGAACTGTCCCTTTAAATAGGCTCTTTTGATTAAGTAATTAGCAACCTAGCAACACCTAAGTGACGAATCAGACTATCTAAGCAACTACATACAACATACATTGACTCAATATGCATCACCAATCAGCAGCACATAGTACGTCTCAATCAGCACACAACAGAGCCACAACCAAACCAGGATATAACAGAACAAAAAAAAGCACGACACAACATTGAAAACACAACCGAACAGAATTCTGTTTGTGTATCTAGGTCAGCAATCTGTAACGCTTGCCAAAGTCTCGCCAGGGAACAATTGGGGACGGTGATATCTGTGACATGCACAAAGCTGCCTCTATTTCTGCAGCGCTTGATCAGCCCACACAGTCAAATAATAGGAACAGCAGATGCTGCGGCTTACCTGATGGAAAAAATCCATGTCGATGTCTCCCTCTGCCTTCCATGACTTATCATCTGCAGCAGTAAAAAATACAGACAGAGGTTACAAGCAGTGCGGGTTAAACAGAACATGTTACGATCAAATGCTGATCATGAAGCATGAACCTGAAGCGTTTTCCTGAAATATAACTTTGGTTCCTTTGAGGAAGTTTTTTCCAATAATGAAGACTTCACTCCCGCCTTTGACCGAACAGCTGTGCAAACTCTTCTTGAGAATCTCAGGTACTCCTGCAGGCTGAGCTGTGAAAACACAAGTGAGCTGCCGTTAGGACCAGAGCCACATAACAATGTTTCTGTGCAGAAGACCATGACCAAATATTACGTTTTTACTCACGAATTTGAGCCAACAAAGTACTAAATAGCTACAAGTTTATTGCCCAATCCTGATTTATGTTGTTCTAATAGCATCTGTTTCTAACAAGTTTAAAAAACGTTATATTATTACTTTAACCTGTGAGGATACCTGCGCATTTGGCAGGGTACATACATTTTGAAGCAACACTTTGTAGTTTTTCGACCTTAAGGGGCCAGTCTTTGCTGTTTTTGAGGCTTTGATTATGTTTTTGAGTGTTTAACAATGGATGTCCATGTTTCTAATAAAAAAAAAAACGTTATATTTCACATATTTCATGTCTATTGTTAACCGCTGTCCCTCTTCTCACAAAACGACTGGATTTCTTCGGGTCTATATAAAGTCCTTCCTTTTGAAACGCTCTGATTGGTGAAGCTGAACAGGTCTGTCTTGATTGGTTCCCCACTTAGAGTGTGTGTGTGAAGTTGTCCCACCCATACCATATCAGTGAGCTTCAGCTTCTCAGGCTGTTGTGATTGGCCAATGCCCCTCTCAGTGCACTTGTATTCATAAACTTTGGCTTTGAGCAATAAACAGTAACAATGGAGTCAGCTTAACTTTATCTAAACACTCGCGGATCCATCGAAGTGTAACGGAGGTAGTGCAAGTACAAACGTCAATCTTTGTTAGAGACCGCAATTTTTTCCCTACTATGGCGAGGGAAATGACACCGGAGTCAGACCGGCCATATTAATTAACACTAATAACAGAAGCGTTAGTTTTGCCTTTTTTGACCCGAGTTGGATAATAAAACAAGCAGATTGACCAGGAGACATTTGCAAGCAGGAGTTCAAAGGACGTTTCATAGAAGTGTTTAAGAGGTAAGTGCACACACACACACACACAATATCAGTGTATTACGCAGAATAGTTTTCACAGCCGATGTTAAAGTCATGGAAGCTGTTATTTGACCGTTGGTTATCTTAGAATGTGTGTCGCGGAATTCTTATTACCAGCTAGGATTGTGATGAAAGTGAAAGCAGTTTAACGCGTAGCTCAGTCAAATGTTTACAATCTCTGATAACCCAACATTACTCCAGCAGCTCTTCCACTTTTCTAACGAAGGCCTCGCCCCATTTTTGCCATATTCCTTTTTGGGCAGAAGTTATTAAAATCCCTCGGAATAGTGACATCATGTACCCGGGAAGTAGAGGGCTGTAGTCAATTCCAGCTGTTCTCTGTAGTCCTTGAAAAGCTAATTCTGTTACAGACAATATCTCGCTTGGCACTGAACTTTGAGCTTTATCATTTTGCAGGTATTATTTATGCTCTAAAAGGAACATTGCCCACTAACTAAAGGTTGAAAAATGCGATCGCGGGGAACATGGCCTTTAAAATATTGTCTCAAAAATGATTTCAGTGGTGGAACAACTCTTAACCCGACGAATTCTGTTGCAGCTGTTAACGGAGCAGCCTAATAGCGGCTACAACCACACTATGCAAGTTCTGTGTTCTGGTCGTTACACGCCCATCCCCTGCCTGCAGAAGAGATGAATTTGGTTTCCAAACAAGGTTTCTACATTCGCAGGTTCCATCAGTTTAGTAATCAAGTTCACATGTATTGCGCATCCACGGGAAAGCTTATACAGCGACAATTTTTAAGACACTGGTAACAGACAATTGCGCTTATCAACCACATGGGGGAACCTGAGAGCAAAAGTTCTATAGTGATGCTTTAACTAGATATGCACCGATTCTAAATTTCTCCACCGAAACCAGATTATTTAAAGTAATATCTGCCGATACCGACTCTGAAGTTTAATTAATATTTCTTAACTTTCTGAATGTTCTTAATTCATATAATGACTAATGATATTGAACATTAAACTGGTGATGTTTCTTAACCTTTTTTTATATACAGAACACAAATTTATTGCATTTCTCTTTCGGTTTTTGTCGGTCTCTGAAGGGATATATTGGACCTCATAGCCAATTTATTGTGAAAAATAGCTTTTATCTACCGATGCTGATTATTGGCAGATATATCAGTGCTTATCTGATTTTAACCATCCATATCAGTCTTGAAAATGAAACCCCAGACCTTGGTGTTTTTAACACGTTCCTACATTAGTTGAGACGCCAAACACCAAGTTAACAGATACATTTATTTATTTCTTAACTGGCCAGTGCAACTGCTTCGTTTACCTGGAAAAGCAACCACAAGCATTTTTTCTTTTATTTGACTCCACGCCTTTGACCTTAATAATATACACATTCATTATGCCCTGCACTAATCTCTATGTCTCCTATGTGATGAGAGCACCAGCTGGGCTTGCCAGCAGGGAGATGCTATGAATAACTCAAAAGCCACTCACTGCACAGTATGGGAGAAGAGGAGGCCTGTAACGTGAGCACAGAGCCATCGGGCCGTGGGATGTTGACTCTGAAAATCAGCCTGGCTCGGGTGCTCTTCTTCTTAGATCCGGCCACCCCGATACGGGCCTCCACGTCAGCATTCCTGAGCTTCAGGATCCCCACACAATCCACGCTGTAAATACACCCTGACAGTCAGTTGGACACGATTCATATCTGTACTGGGAACTGCTCTTTACTGGATATTTAGAACAGCAATACCATTTAAAGGAAATTCAAAGTGTAATATATACTTTTTAAAAGTTACATACGCTAAAGTCATATTGCTGCTTGGGTTCAGAGGCACTTCGATGACAGTGGTGCCTTCAATGTCTACTTCTCTACAGGTGGTTGTGTTGCGGCCCGTTACCCGACAGGCCTGGTAGAAGCCATGGGGCTTGACACGTCCAGCATCGTTGCCCACAAAAATGAGAAGGACCACTGGCTCCTTCACTCCATCGAGCTGTAAGGACCAAAAAATATTTGGTTTTACAATAAAACGTATACAAAAAGGTAAAAAATGACCATGTGGATGTGTGTTTCATCTGCTTTGTCTATACAGGAAGAACCAGTTCTGCGCCTGACTCACATTGATAGTAGGGAAACCCTGCTGCGTTCGGTCTTTGACGGACCCTCGGCTGCCCTCGGTCAGGTAGCGCGCTCGATGTTGCGTCTCAGGCTGTACCAGAATCTTCAGTTCTTTGCCTTCGCTTTTCTGAGGATACTGACCAGACAGTATCACACCTTTGTGACCGGATGCTTGTGGTCCCTCAGAACTACAAAAACAAGGACTGCTTATGAGTATCAAACTAAGGATTGTGACTGACTGTTCGGTTGAAAGAGTTGAACAGTTTAAAAAACAAAAAGGCTGCAGAATTTTTACAAATGCCCAAAGGCACAATCATACCATTGTACTGAAATGACTCACCTTGCTTTGGAACAGGCCTTGCTGTCTGGGCCAAGCTGCGAGAGTACAAAGTGTGGGCCTTTGGCACTATCTGCATCAAAGACGTCCATGCTGGGCTCTTCAGCAGAGGCTGGCTTTGGTCCTGGCTTCTGCCGTGGGTTACACTTGCGGGCCTTGCGGGGCACTTCGGTGTTGTCATTGTAAGAGCTGGAGCTCACGATGCTGAAGTTAGAGGCCGACTTTTCCATCCAGATGCTGTTGCTCTGCTCGGAGTCAAGCTGCAGCTCGTCCTGGCAAGACATTTGGCTATCATCAAACAGGTCCTCAGGTGGAGGCGAGATGTTGAGAACAGGACGCTTGGAGGGCGTCATCTGGTGTTGCTGCTGGCTGGTTCCGGCACCCTTTTCTCCACAAACCCTGGAACCGCCGGAGAGCTTGCTTTCCTCTGCTTTCCTTCGGCCACCTGCATCTCCCGCCGTGCCACTTTCCTGCGCCGTGGTCCATTCCGAAGCCGGCGTGGACTGTGAGGATGAACTGGAAGAGGTAGGATAAGTACTGCGAGGACTTCCCGTGGTCATGGCAGAGGAGGCATCTGTATGTGTACAATTAAACAGTAAATTTAAGCATTGATATGAATATCAACATTTAAAAGTAAGTTTCAAATGTTTTTTGGAATGGTTTGACATGAATAATTGTAATTTCGCAGGGCGAATGTCAGAAATTGAAAAAGAAGTTGACTGCTGTCTAGTATACAAACAACAAAATGACTGAGCTGAATAACATCTTTGTTTCCCTCCAGACATTAAACAAAACAGACATTTCATGTTGCGTGACCGTGCATGACAAATCATCCCTTTCCAAGACATTACACATAGCTAGCTAGCCATAATATCCTCTCCTGTCTTGGTTTTTATTTATGCATACGGTTCAGGTGATCTAAATCTGCTGAGTTAGCTCTTGTACGTGGCTTTCATGGCATACGTTGAGGGTCTACATCTCTCGACTGTACGCTGTAAACGGGTGAAAAATGATGCAAGCAAATTCGTATACAAATTGGGACGGGAGTGAGCATGGCCACATGAACAACATAACCCAGTGTCTGATCTATAAAGCAGAGAACTGCAGACACTCCCTGCTTCAGAGAGAACTACCTGGAATGAAAATGAGACCACTAATGAGCCATTAAATCTATAAAGCCATTGAAAATATGTAAAGAAACAGGCTTTGTTGCAAATGAGTTATTTGCTTCTGGTGAAATTGAATCCATTGAATTGAAAAATAGTCTTAAAATAAAACGTAGTTTGTGAGCGACAGTAATCCACTGATAAAAATCATTCCTTTAAGTATCGATTAAAGGAAGAACACAGAAAACATATGCATGTGGCATATCTGCTGTAAACCCTTAAAATGCATGCAAAATTTGTAAGAAGGAAAAAGTTTCAGGCAATATCAGCACACCAAACGCATTGTTGCAAAATTTGGATTTAACACTGATATCTTAGAAGATACAAAGAATATAATAACTTGAGTTTTTATGACTTTTCCAGTCTTTGCATAAAACTGGATTATGAGTGTTTAAAAAGAGACTGGTTTCAGAAACGGCACATTTACAACCAAATTTGATATTTCACTGCATTTACATTTATCTAAGAAATCCTCATGACCTTTCCATGAAATTTGAATCAGAACGAGCAGGCTTTGACTCAACAAACACTAACTCATGTTGCGAAGAGCAGATCATCTGACAGTTTATTCGAGTCATTTTATAAATCTCAGGCTTTTCTGGTCACCATTCCAGTGCGGCCATTCCAAATGCTCAAATATGTGGGATTAATGTCCTGTTGCAACAAGTGGGATTATACTACAGCTGTTTTGCAATTTTTATAAATCTTTGTTAAAGGCATCATGAATAAATATATCATCCCCTACTTCAAAACATTAGCATGTTCCTGAACACATAAAAACTAGGGATGCTTGATAAATTATTGGCCAAATGTTAATTTTTAATGTAATCGTATGGGCCGATAATAAAATTTAGGTCGATATATTATAGCCGATAAATCATAAATAATTTCCTCTGGTTAAACAACTTCAGCTGCATGCTGCTCACAGTTCAAATCCAGTACAGAAGCCTACTGTCTTTCTGTCGTGATCATTCTCTTTCTGCTATTAGCAAAACATTGTTGATGTATTGGAGTATTTATGAATGTGTAAATAGTAGGAACAAAATCACATTGTTTGAATCAGACTGCTGTCTGAATACCAGAAGAGTTTGAAGGTTAATGAATGGTTAACTAGTGTAAAGTAGGCTTGGTACATGATTTTCAGGGAAAAAAAACAACCAATGGTTACCTTGTTTTCTGCACTCAATGTTTTCAAATAAAAGCAGTTGTCCATTTTTTGCCTTTTGTTTCAGTCTTAGGGAATTTCATATTAATATAAAGATATTTTATATCGGCCAATATATCAGTCATCGGCTTCCGATGATAAAAAATTATATGTTTATCGCCCAAATACTACATATCAGTGCATCCCTTATAAAAAATAAAAAATGAAATTGAAAATATTTTGTTACTGTTTGTTACGTTACTGTTTGAAACATTTGAAAGGCGAATGTGAGAATTCAATATTTGACACAGGATAAAAAACATAAAATTTTCTGGCAATTACCTGAAAATAAAACCTCCAAATAGCAAAATAAAAAAACACATTCATGCATACATGCATTATATCTTTATGAATGGAATTGTTGTTGTTTCTGACATCAAACAGGTGCAATGAATTTGTTTAAATCTGTCTGTCCAGAAGAATTGATCAAACTTTATTTAATCAAATAATAGATTAAATAAATAAATAAGAAATTCATGTTATAAACATTGTCTGACATGAACAGGTGACATAAATACAAAGCACAAATTCTCTATTTATTTATTTTTGCATGTCTCAAAGTTGCAACGTTAATATTACAAGAAATGTTGATCTTAAAAGGTCCAGTCATTTTTTGGTGGATCTTTTGACAGAAAAGCAATATACCATACATAACTGTGTCTTTAGATGTGTAACGTAATGACATCATAGCCCTGTGTCAGCTACCGCGGTGCTTTGAAAGGGAGGGACGGATTGAGCCGTTGGTTGCAATTTGCAACCTCACCGCTAGATGCCGCTAAATTTTATACACTGGGCCTTCAAAGTGTTCCAGATGTTTGAAAGAAAATAGCACCATCACTTCCTTAAAATTATTTCTTTAATGAATTCAATCAGGTGGACATTAACCAATGTGACATTTAAACTGTTTAGCAAACTGTGTCTGTATGGATGAGCTGTGTTTAACTCCTTATATCTGTGTGAGCAGTCTTTCTCGCATATGAACCATATGAAGTCCATACAAACATATTTACACTGATAAACAAGCTGTACACTCACAACTTTATACTGTAGCAAAGTTTCATTTCTTCATTGTTGTCACATGAATAGTAGTACATGGCTCATTTGCAAAAACGAATGAACCAAAACTAGAAAAAGGTCTCTTTGGTTTAAAAAGGTTCACAACCCCTGTTAGTAACCAGCGAATGAGCTCATTTAAAAGCTCACTCTTGAGTTTTTACTACCTAGTTTAGGCCAAAGTGTCGGTTAAGTGCGACTGGGGAGTTTGCCAGTGCAGTAGAGGATTTGCCAGGACGACACCTGATACAGCGACAGTTGAGTCATCATGCTCATGTTTGTGCAGAATTGTTAATGAAATTAATTGAAACCCTGTTCTGGTCGAAGGCAGCGTTTTTCATTACGCATTATGTTGCAATCACCTGCCAGTCATTCCACAATACTGACAAGTTGAATTGTCAGGGCGCTATGGACAGCTTTTGCATTTCGATTGGTCACTGCTCCAGAAATGAGAGAGTTAATATTTTACTTATATTTTATATTATATTAAATATTATATTAAACTTATATTAAGTTTATGTTTCACTTTGCATTACGGTATAAAAATATATTGTAAGTTTTAAATAGAAAAAAAGTCTTAAACAGAGACCAACTTTGGAGAATCACTTTAAAAGCTACAAGATTCTATCTGATTCATTAGTCTGGGCTCCATTTCTTTGGCTGCACTGTACTTTTTGCTTTGCAAATGGCCAAGTTATCACAGCAACCCGGGTGTGTTGTGTTATACTGAGGGCTCTCAGAGCATTCACTATTGATAGAGACTGTAACACAAGTCAACAGGAACCTTGAGGAAATGAACAAAACCGTAAGATGAATTTATTAATGGAAGACAGAAATTCCTAGTACATGTGAAAACTGTTGCAAACTGCAATTTTATAGAGAAAATACTCTGCAATAGTTTAAAATGATCATTTGCACATGGTTTATCTTAAAGGAGTAGTTCATTTTCAAAATAAAATGTCACGATAATTTACTCAACCCCATGTCA
Source organism: Triplophysa dalaica (assembly GCF_015846415.1). Taxonomy (NCBI): domain Eukaryota; kingdom Metazoa; phylum Chordata; class Actinopteri; order Cypriniformes; family Nemacheilidae; genus Triplophysa; species Triplophysa dalaica. Next base: position 6,381,827 of record NC_079542.1, read on the forward strand.
TCCAAGATGTTTATGTATTTGTTTCAATAGTCGAAAATAAATTAAGGTTTTTATGAAAACATTCCAGGATTTATATATACCATATAGCGGACTTCAATGGACTCCAAACGGTTGAAGGTCAAAATGACAGTTTAAGTGCAGCTTCAAAGGGCTTTAAATGATACCACGATGAATGAGGGTCTCATCTAGCGAAACGATCGGTCATTTTATAAAAAACTCAAAATGTATATTCTTCTGATCTGCGATGCGTGTTCATGACTTCACGTAATACGTAATTGCGTTGAAACGGTTTTTAATATTACAACATCAAGGATACGCACACGAAATGACCATTTTAAACAATAAACTTACACAAAGACATTTGAATATGTGTCATTGAACATTCAACAACTTTTAAACGGTCCTCCTTCTCCACATTTGTAAACACCGACTCGGTACTTCCGCCTACGTCAAACGCGCCCTTTCAACGTAATTACGTATTACATAAAGTCATAAATGTGCATCGCAGAACGGAGCAAGTCGAGATATTGTGTTTATAAAGCATATACTTTTGTTTTTTTGACGTCGTTTCGCTAGATAAGACCCTTATTCATCTTCTGGTATCGTTTAAAGTCCTTTTAAGATGCACTGAAACTGAAATTTTGACTTTAAACGTTTGGAGTCCATTTAAGTCCACTATATGGAAAAAAATCTTGGAATGTCCTAAACAAAAACCTTAATTTCTTTTCGACTTAAGAAAGAAATACCTAAACATGGATAACATGTAACAAGTAAATTATCATGAAAATGTATTTTGAAAATGAACTTTTCCTTTAAAGCATATGTAAATCACTATATAGACATATAAACAACATTACAAACTTGATTTTCACCACATGTGACTTTAAAGATATTAATCGCATGCATTAACATGTCCAGCCTGGTACTCTGTGCCATCCAATCTTTTAATAATTTGACTGATAACAACATTTATTTATTTGATCATGACTTACATTACTGTTACTTAAGGTTAAATAAGCAGCATGGCCCATTATTTTTCATAAATGTGGATGATATACAACAGAATCCCCCCTATGTAACTTGTAGGTGTGTTTTGCCATTACTCAGGCAGTGGAACAGCGAAGATAATGTAAGCAAAAACAGGAAAGGGTTAAAAACGAGCACAAAACAGAAAAAGGTCAGGATGAGGTCAAGCAAATCTCCTAGCTAATCTGTGGTTACACAAGAATGGCTGTGAACAACATTCTTAGGCGAGAAAAGAGTGCATGGCTTTATTGATCATTGCTGAATATGGCATGCTGCTTAGACGCAGGTGAAACCAAACATCTGCCCTCGTGTGAGGGAACAGGTAATGAAACAAATAAAACAACAGAATAAGAACAAAATAAGCAATCAAATTACCCCCTGATAGGTCAAACAAACATGTGCTTTCTAAAAACATATTCTTCATTCAAGAGTTAAGCAAGAATTACACAAACAAAATATTAATGAAACAAGAAAAGAAAATTGTCAGAAGTAGTGAGGCCAATTTGCAGTGAAACCTAAAATCCCACAATGAAATTCATTTAAGCTGGAAAATACATCACCTTCCTTCAGCTACAGCCAGCATGTCCTGCCTCGTCACAGAGATGCATTTGGCTGCAGTTACTGTAGGTACAGATGTCCAAAGGCAACAGACTTCTGGTTTACAGAAACTCACCCTAAACCTGGGCACTTTGATAAAGGGGCAGAGTAAAAGAAACTAAAGTGAATTGCATTTTGAATGTACAGACTGAAAAATAATGGTTGTGTGGACAAAAAAAATGATGGTTTCACTGTGGATAGTTTGCTTTCTCAATGTTCAATGCATGCTTTTGAGAAGGTATTTTTGTATTGTTTATTTTCCCGAAATAATATTTTCAGTAGTCTCGTATAAATAAACCTGTGAACCACCTCTACTCAAATGTTGTACATCAGCCAGAAGCACGAGGCCTGCAAAACTTTACAAGCCAATGGAAATTTTATATAGAAAAAGATCTGGCTGCTCTAAAATGTACGTTTTTTTTCGGGTAATCTTTTATATCATTCGTTTTGTCTGTAAAAGTTTGTAATATTGTTAAGTGGTGTATTCTTGTATTTACAGCTATTGTTGCATTTTAAGAATCTCTAAATCGCATAGCAGTTCATTCTTTCACCAGCAAAACATATTGAGAATATTTGCCCTAGATTTGAATACCAAAACTTGTACCAGACCACAACAATGCAATGCACATAAACTCGCCAAAGTTTATGTAAGGTTAAATGAAGTGTTGCCTAACCATTTCACAAAATTAACTTTCAAAAGAAAGTGACCCAGTGCAAATGCAATGTGACTTTTCCCAGTGCCGTTCAAGAAACAAAGCCCAGAACGCATTTGAAGAGAATTTGAGAGAATGATGCACGAGTATGCATGCTGAAGGGCCTTGTGAAGAAGAGATCTGGTGCTAGTGTCGATCTCCAGCGTCTGACTCGGGATATAAGGCTTTGTTCACACTGCACTGAAATCTGATGGGATTTTTCAAAATCTGATCGGTTTGTTGAGACAGTGTGATCAATATCCAGTATGTCTAGCATCGACACGAGACTTTCTCATAGAACAACTGAGAAAACTGGACATTTGGCCTCTATCATGACATCTTACCATGATGCTCAAGTCCCCAGGCATGTGAGAGAATATAAGCGAGAGGCTTTAAAAGCATTGGGGCATATGCCGAACCCGCTGACTCACACACTCATCATTATATTAAAGTAACCGTCCACAAAAATTTACATTTTATACAAAAAACATTTGCGTCATATTTCAAACAACATAACTTTTATATGGTTTTCGATTAACCATATTTAATTTAGATACAAATGAATAAAATCAGATTTTCGCTGCCCGTCTGAACAAAGCCCAAATCAACCTGAGACAGAAAGACAAGACATGTGAAAAGATAAAGCTTACCGGTGCCGATCGCTGTTGTCGGGGGTGGTCCGGCCTCTCCACCGCTTTTTTGACTCATATCGGCTGCGTTCTCCTCTCTCGAAGATGGAAGCTGCAGCTCTCTGGGAAGAAGATCATATACTGACTCTGAAGAAATAAAAAGCAGAAAACGATTTGTTAAAATCGAACGTTGCAGCGAGTCAAAAATCCTTGCATAGATTTCTTTCTAGCAACTGATATATGCTCCGAACTTCCAATATCTCCGGTGGCTCATCGCCAGGCAGGGGTGATAATCAGCACCAACATTTCTTCCAGTACTTTTCCATGACCATAAAAGTGGTCTACATCTGTCAGTCCAATTCCAGGTATACAGTGTCCTTCTAAAGGCCTCGACATCGACCTGCCTGGCCATCAACGTGGAAAAAGTCCACACTGCTCAATTAACACCAAGAGTGGGAGATAAATACAAAATTTGGCATACCAGAGGCTGCAGTCAACAATCCTTCTTTACTGTGTAATTGTGGTGGGTTATTTTAACACAAGAACACAATGCCTTTAATCTTTGTTTGGTATGCTGATGGGTACTTCTTTCGAAAAAAAGAACTGCTTAAATGGGAAGACCACAACTGTCAATGATGGGTGATGATAAATATTTCTTATTGGACAGTAAACTGTATTTTCTTCGATCAGTCTTTCTAAAATTAATCAGTCTTGACTTTGTCAAATGGATTTCTGTAGTCTTTGAACATTAAACATGAATATGACAAAGTATTTAAAAATCTCAAGTATAAAACTGAAAGACGTATTGAAATTAGGGATGCATGATAAATTATTGGTGTATAGATAATAAAATGTAGGTCGATATATTATAGCCGATAAATTATGAATAATTTCCTATGACTGAACCACTTTAGCTGCACGCTGCTCAAAGTTAACATCCAGTACAGCACTGTCTTTCGGTCATGATCATTCACTTACTGTTATTAGCAAAACATTGCTGAGGTAGTATGTATGTATATATTTATGAATGTGTCAATTTAAGTAACAAAAGCATATTGTTTGAAGAGGATTACTGTCTGAATGCTCTTGAGACCTGTTAGACTTGTTGGGGCTATCGAGTACACCTTTCTGGGTTGTTCTCAGAGAACATATATGATTTGTTTATTAAATAAACATTATACCAGAAAAGTTGAAAAGTTAAAGAATCTTGAATTAGTGTAAAGTAGGCTTGGTACATGATTTTCAGGGGAAAAAATAATGTCAGTCTCAGAAAATGTTACAATAACATAATAGGAACAGTATAACGGCCAATATATCGGTTATCGGCATTAAATGTTTAAGAATTATCGGCCAAAATTTACACTTCGGTGCATCCCTAATTGAAATATAGCAATATGCATATCTAGCTGCGGAGAAATTTAATGACCATCTCAAAATATTTTTTTCTGATTTAAAATTGTTATATGTCTCAAATTTAAATATTTACAAATTTTTAATAAAATTTTTGTGTTTTGCATTTATTTGCAGAAAATGGAAACTGGAGAAACAGGTCAAAATAATAGAAAAGATGATTTGTATTTTTTCAGACCTCAAATACTGCAATACTGCAAAGAAAATAAGTTCACATTCGCAAATAATACAACAGTAATATTCGTACAAGTATTATGTATTTTTTTATGTGATAACCTTGTATATTTCTGTTGGATGACTTTTGTTGAAATAAATACATTAAGAAATGCTGATTAAATAAAAAATTGGAATCGTCTATTCGAGGTTACCATTTTAGCTGGATGCAGATAGCAGAGAGAATTTTTCCTGAAACAACGTACATTTTTTAAATATATATTTTAATGTAATTTAAATTGTATTGCATACTGCATATCACATTATTTACAAAGTTATTTTAATATTATTCAGTCTTAATCTCAACAATTACAGTCTGCTTTCACTTTCGTAAATCTGTGCACGAAATCATGATGCTTTAGAACAGATTTATGTAGTCAGAAGGGAGCTCACACTGAAAAAACTAATTTTAAACAGTTTTAAAAACTGTTTAAACTAGTTTTCAGATTTACATCCCTATGATTTGAAATACATGCAAACAAGTGGGCATGTAAAGGCAAATTCTGAACATGCCAGACATCAACAGAGGCACTCCTGTTGGTAAGTCAATCCAGTCCACGAAAAGTCAATTTAAAGGTCTTGAGAAAACAAAAACATGTTTTTTTTTTCACAACCAGCTCTCAAGTCCAATATCACTGAACTGTAAGCAGATGCTTTTTACACAGCCTATACCATTTAGGTGTTGTAGTACCATGGTATAATCATAATATCTGTTAACACGCACCTGCATAGGACAATATCTCGAAAAATAAACCATGGTATATTACTATAAAGTATCTGATTTTACAACAGTAGCATGGGCATAAAAAACACATTGCATGATAGGAATCCACATCGCCATGCAGTCACAACCCTAAACTTGTAAACAAAACTTGTAAACAATGTGGAAAAACTAAATTCTCAAATCTATTAAATTTAATCTCTAAAGAATTTACATCCCGCTCCTTTTGCCTTTATTGATAATTTCCAAGTTCTGTATTATTAGGCTGGTCTGCACATGCTGGAACATGTGCCGTGTGCACAGGCCCTTCCAGTAAACAGATTGCCAACCACATAGACAGAAAATATGCGCTGTGCAATACGACTGCGGCTGCAGAATCAGTACCTGGCTTGTTTCGAAGTGTTTCCACTCATTTTTAAGAGAGAAAATTTGTATTTTGCTGCATAGTTTCTTTCCGCACAAACAGTGACACAGTGTCGGCTGTTAATGTCCCAAACACAGTTTTCCTTTCACTAGGAAAAAGAAAAACAAAGAGAAATACAATTTGGTAAACATTATATTTTATTGCTTTTGCAAAAGAATTTCAGGCTCCTTTCATTCGAAGATTTTCAATCTTCTGTGGAACACAAACAGATATTTAGCGAAATTATTGAAGCTCAAGAGGTTCAGTATGGGACTAGAAATGCATTTAAAAGTATACCCTGGATTCAATCCAAGCTGATTCATACCCATCGTGCTATTTATTCATAATAATGTTTTTTATTTTGATGTCATTTTCAGATTCAGAATCATGGATTTGACTTTTATCCAGTTTTAGTTTTTCGCAGCTACCCTTGTTTTCCTCTGCGATCGAACCATGACTGTCGCTGGGTAAATTCAGGGTCAACTATCCCTTTAATGAATTCTATGTCCTTGTTTTACAGTAAGTTATAATAGTATTGAATAAAGATAGAAAAACAAGTCTGGCCACCTGAGAGATAAGATTCTTGCTCTCAAACCCTTAAGCTCAACATTTGTCAAGCCTACTATGCATGTAAAGAAAGAAAGAAAAGTTAGAGGCACACCATGTAATTCACAACTAACACTTTCATTCACTATTGCAGATTCCTGACGTTTGCTCCGATTAGTCCTGGAAACATGGGAGTAGCAATGAGTTTGGCTGTTGGCCCAATTGCCCCATAACAACACCCCCACCCCATGTTTTTCTTCTTGTCAACTTTTTGGCTTGATCCTCTTTTTCCTCAAACTAGCAAAACCAGTTCTGTGAAATTTCTTTGCAAAACGTCAACTTCAAAAAAGACAAACGCAGAGACAAAAACAGAGGTGGCTAAACGTTTAACAGAGAAGACATGAACAGAAAATGACTCGACAAGAGGGATTTAGCCAGGAGATCATTTGTAACACACGACAAAGGTTTATTACTTATTCCAACTTGCTGCAGATTGCACCATAGCAACCGTGAGGAAAGCACAGCCAACATCTCCAAGTATTTTGGGCATTGAGTTGGTGGTTATTATGGGAAACTTAAATTGACACTCTATATGGACTACAGTAAAGGCAAACGTGGCTGTCCTAATGTACAATAAACCCAGACCGATCTGCATTCACTGGCAATTTTGTACAATTTGCAACATACAAATACCTACAAAAACAGTAGGTGAAATAGTTGTTTTCCCCTGAGATAGGCCTGTCACGATTATGATGAGTTGTCTAATAAAAAGCTGTGATTATTAAAACGTTTTTAAGTAATATTTTTGGGGCTTTTACGCTTTTAATGATAGAGTACAGTGGAGAGTAGACAGATATAAATTGGGAGGAGATAGCGGAGCAGGAATGGCCAAGAACCACTGAGAACGGGAATCGAACCCAGGACGACGTTAGTGCATGTCGGGGCACTAACCACAAGGCTTTTAATTATTGTCAAATATGACTAAACCCATAAGAGTTTAAATTCAGAGAAAACTAGTAAACTGTGATCGTGGGACTGGGATTCGAATCGATTCTTAGGGTCACGATTTGATTCTTGTACTAATTTGCATATTTAAGATGTCATAGCATCACGTATGCCCTCAGTGTGATACAAGTGTGGGTACTTTGGCTTCTACTCTTAAAACTGTCACATAATGTATTTCTAATAAAACTGAGTGCCCAGTAAAGCCATTCTCATTGTATGTAACGTGTGCATTGCCTTACATGCCTACGTGTTCGACTCGCTAATGCCTTCGCGTTGCGTGCATTCGTGTTTCTAAAAAGTCCCCCAGTCCGCTCCTGGTCAAGGCCGTGGGTCGGTGGGACGGCCATTCTGGACTTTGACAGAATGTCCTACTGGTCAGTCCACCCCTGACAACAGCTCTTTACTAAAAGCTGTGCCTGTTAAGAAAATAGGACGCATCATGTTTTTATGCAATTGCTGCCCGTCAGTTGAGTTTGTGACAAAACATTTTGTAGTGTTTACAAAGGCTATTGTTTATTACGGCATAATATAATTCATATCTTCATATCATTTAAATTTGCAGATTTTACCGATATTCATTGCGAATTTAATTTTTCCCCCACCCCTAGTGATAACAGTATATACATTCTACGTATATTATACCAAACTAGATGAAGTTACCAAAGGCACGCACAAATATCACATTGAGTGTGTAAACATGCACAATATAAACGGATATCTATCAAAAATCAACCTAATAGGAAACCTTTTTGTTTACATGCATAGTAATAGACCGGCTAACTTACACAGAAAACTGCGTTTACACGTAAGTTTGAGACTTGCCGGGTTACTCGTGTGTAGTGAGGCCATCATCGATAGTCTGTTTAGTAATTCAAAATGCAACGGGAAAACAGTCAGAAGCTGTATTTTTAAATCTCTTCTTTTTATACGTTAGTTTTACTATTACTTCCGTTTGAGACTTTTACTACTGCGCTTTCAGACATGCGCACGTAAACAAAACTCAGAGAAAACCGTTTTACGGGTTTACATGACCTTACATCCGCTTAGTAAGCATAATCGGCGTAAGACTGTGCATGTAAACGTTCTCATTGTTTGTTTCCACTCGAGTCCAACCAAGGAGGGCGAGCTTTCCCTTGGATTCCTCATGCATTCTGAGATAAAAAAAAAAAAGATTAACAACCCACATCCCCAGTTTAACCCCTGGAGCCCTCTGTCCCACACAGGCATAAATGCATGTTAATGAATATACTGTATACAACAAGAGCATTAAAGACGCTTTCCTGTAGTTCAGTGGTTAAAGCATCGCACTAGCAAAGACAAGGTCATGGCTTCGATCCCTTTGCACATACCCAGTAACAAATGTGTAGTATCATGTAATGTAAGTCGCTTTGGATAAAAGCATCTGTCAAAAGACATGGCCATGACTTTACATTTAGTCATTAGCAGACGCTTTTATCCACAGCGACTTACAGAGAGTTCAGGGATCAATAAGCTATATAGTGAGTTAACATAAAACTGAAAATTCTATCATCATTTACTCACCCTCTTTCTTTCGTCCAAATAACACAAAAGAAGATATTTTGGAGAATGTTGGTAACCGGCACCCTTACGCTTGCATTGGTTTTGTGTCCATACAATAGAAATAATTGGGTGCCGGGCTGTTCAGTAACCAACTTACTTCAATATATCTTCATTTGTGTTCTGCAGAAGGGCTTACAGGTTCAAATTGACATGAGAGTGAGTAAATGATGACCGAATTTTCATTTTTGGGTGAACTATCTCTTTCACAGTAATCTAGCTTTATTGTTGGTTTAGCACCAATAGCTCATGGCTAATCGACAGCCTAACCTTGAGGCAGATGTACAGACGGAAAGTACCAATTTTACAGACCACTTTGGGAGATGACAGAAATACGGCGGGGACTGTAAGGAGGATGTTTATTTCAGTCGGTGTGGCACCATGTGGTTCCCATTACTAGCAGGCTATTCTATGCCATCCCATCCTCCTCTGTTTTTCTGAGAGGTTTTGGGGCTAAGTAAGGTTGACAAGAGTTAATTGAATGTGGGAATGATGATCATTTTTAACAGGCCCAATAAAAAAAGGTCTGTCTGGAGATTCTGCCTTTCACATCTTTTTCCACACAAAGCTATAAGACTTGAAATATAGCGCATGAAATTGCGTGGACTGCTGTATGGTTCTTTTTTTTGCTTTTGGGTAAAAATTCCGCTTAACTTAACCTAGACCTTTGAGTCAACAATTTGAAACTGTACTACATTCATGACAAAAAAAGCAATATAAACATAACATGCTCTAAAGGTAATGAGGTGCATATTTGTTTTTACCACCAATATGTTAGCAAACGATATTTGTAATGCATGAAATAATGCTTTATTCATTATGGCGACATGAAGCATTGATTCACCTGAGGTGACATGCAAGGAAACAGCTCGAGCTCTAAGCTGGGTCAAAAGAGTTTTTAGCACAGAATCGTGTCTGTGTCTGTGGTGTTTACCAGCGGCTTCACAGGGCGGACAGGCCAGTAGAGAAACTGACACTGGGTTAAGATGAAAGTTACACGTGTGCAAACAAACATCCTAACAGACACAAATACAAAATGTACATGCAATCATTTGGCAAACAGTCCATTACACAGCGACTTATAATACATTCAAGCTAGTAACGTGTAAGCAGTGTCTTTGTCCTTTCACAGCTTGTTTGCAGAGGGGATCCATCAAAACAAGAGCCATTTATTCATCCACCCATGAAATCCACATCAAACATCATCTTAGACCTTCTGCGCAAGGACAATATAAAAGACGCACAGTTATCCGCCTCTTAAATTCTCCCAAACTCATTTGGAAAAATACTGATAGAAAAAAGTTTAAGGATAACTTGATTCGTATAAAACTTGAATTGGTAGTAAAATATGTGAGGGAGAACAGAAGAGCTTTGTGAAGCTTCTCAGAACTACGACACACATAATTCACAAAGATTTACAAAGATTTTATTTACAGTCTTACTATTCATTCTTGTAAAAAGGATAACTTGAGATACTGTTCTCCAAAATTATAAACTTACAGTGATGTGATGAAGTAGAGAGTAAATCTTACAACTCGCAACAAACAAACAGACTGTACATCACTTTTTGAGGAGAAATGTGCTTTTCTAATCTAAGCAACCTAGATCAACCTAGCAAACAACAATGAACGACATTGACTTCAGAAAATATTATTGTTACAAATACAGCACTAAACATAACAAACAAACCACATTTAAACCAAACTGTGCTTTAACTTTAAATGACACAATTCTATGCTTAGATCAACATCTTTGTTTCTCAGTCTTGTCACAAGTCTAAAAACTATAGCATCAGCAAAATTGTTTGCATTGTCCTTCACTTATATTTATTTATTCAGCAAATGCTTTTATCCACAGCCACTTAGAGATGAGAATAATGGATGGCATAAGAACCCACGTAGTGATCGTTGCAGCCCGGATAACTGCAGGTGGGAGGATGTAACGTCACAAACAGCAACTGGGAGGATCTTAGGCTGCAAGTAAGCTGGATTTTCATGCGGTGATTGAGGATGGCAGGAGGTAGAGACAGAAAAACACTTTTAAAATGTAATTCTCATTGTAGTTTTATGTTTTCATTGTCAAAATTTATCAAATCGTTATACAGTAAAACAAAACAAAAATTTTACAAAGCTCATCGCTCTGAAAAGCGAGTTGTGCTATGATTGGCCAGGTCACTAGTGCGTAGTGATTGGTTGAATACTGTGAAAATCCATCACTTAAAATTTTGCAATTTTACAGAACACGGATCAATATATTGTGTTTTTATTAATTTGGTGCTATTATGCGCAGCAGAGTAAATTACATTTGGGTTTACTGTATGCGTGTTGCTTGCAGATGGCTTTCTGCTGCTTGCAAACAGACTATTTTGAGGAAACAGTGGATTACCATTGACATGCCGGTCTGATTCCTCTCGCAATGCAGAAATACGATGCAGGCTCACTCTTGCTCTAATCCAAGGTAAATCATCAACACTGTCATTTCTTACATGTGTTTAAATGAAGGAAATACTGTACATCGTAATCAAGTTAAACGTATGCGCAGGTCACTTTACTTCCTCATTAAGTGCTCGCCAACTGTGGATCATGAACCAATACTACACGTACACCATTGAATAAACCAATCAAAATCCTCTGGAGGTTTGTACCGCCCACTTGCAGCTCAAGTCCCACCCACTTCGGCTGACCCACCCAACTGCAGAAAGCGCAGACCTTCGTTTTTATCTATCTCTATTAAGCCATTAAGCTGCTGCTGCTTTCCTTGTACACTATTCCCCTCTGCAAGATTAAAGAATAGAGGTGACCGTGCATTTGAGAGGCGGGGCCTAAACATTGGAATAATCTGTTCTTTACATGTTAGAAACACTTGCTATGTTTAGGTCCGGTTTAAAAACCTTGGTTTGAGAGCTGCGATTTTTATTTCATTTAACTCTATTTTACTTTTATCTTATCTTCCTTACGAACTTTTAAATAGTTTGCTTGCCTAGAGGACCATCACTGGCTTTGCTCCGTCATACTTTCACCTCCCTTCTTTTTGTTGTTCCGGCATTGTAAAAACTAGTATCATGGTTTAAGCATTTATTGTATTATTGCCTACTATTGACTAATCACTTTATCGTTTCCTTATCTTCTCTGTATGTCGCATTGGATAAAAGTGTCTGCTAAATACTTAAATGAAAATGCCCTTTCCATTAGAATGGATTTTTATTGACTGACATTGTTTTATCATTTATAATTTGGTAAACATCTCCTCAACAATATTGTTCCTCTATATTGTTATAACAGTTGTGCTGTGGACTTTGCTATTCTCTTACATTTAGAAAAAAATTTCTTACTTTATAGTTATCGATTATCTTTGTCGTTATGGTCCTCCTTGGTGTAAATAAGCCTTAGAATAGCACAGAAATTGATGATATAAAGTCCCTTCCTTATTAAATAAAAATAGTGTTTTAGCATGAATATGTTAACCTTAGGGGTTATCTCAATAAGTGTGCTCCAAAACACTGATAAAAAAACACATTTGGAAGATATATGCATTTCAAACAGTCTCTCACTTTTACCAATAGGGGTGACATCATCCTTCACTTTAGCTTCTTATTAGATACCAGGCTGTCATTTAAACTAAACGCTATTGGCTTGGACTCACAATATATGTCCCACCCCAATTTCCAGTTTCAGTGAAATGTCAACACTTTTAACCTAGCAGCACATTTCTGAGTATTTCAGTGGGTCTTTAAGTTGTCCTGCAAGTGTGTCATTCGTCATTTTTGGAAGAATGTGATAATGGATATCACTGTATGTCTGTTCCAGTACGGCTCCTACACTGCAACATACCTGCAACATCTTTTGAGTGATTCAGTTAATCGTTTTGTGTCAGAAGGCGGACGCTACCATCTGTATGAACTCTTTCCCCCACCCACAGGGAACACACAGGTGACTCACGGAGTAAGAATGAAAACACAGGAAATAGAAACTGCAAGGCCATAGCTCCCTTCCAAACCCCACAGAGAAGAACACAAAAATGGCTTGTGTATGACACATGATGTATGCCTTTGAAGAAAACCATCTTAAGGAGCTAAGCAAAGCTTTGCTTACAAATTTGGATCAGAATATACAGCCACAAACGGCTGTCGATAGGTTTCAAAAGTTGGACTATTTTTAACCTGACATGCGATCTAATCCTAGTAACCCTCACGACCCATCTCTCCTGTCCAGTGTGAAATCTGGCCGGTGGATGAAACAAAAAGTGAAAAGGCTTGTCTGGTTACGGACACTGCGGGACAAGAAAGCGTGTTCTTCGATGAGCTCTCGATTTTAAGTGGTAAGTCGATCCTGTAACCCTGTAAGCGTTTCTCATCAGCCACTGGAAAACTCACTCCTTGAAGCTTAGATTAACATCCTACATATTTAACGCTGTGTGATATCAAAATGTTTTGGACGCTTGGCAGGGTTTCACACGTGTCTGATCAAACATTTCAAGAAATATCTTCGAGACAGCCAGAAGAGATAAGTGGACTTGAGGTGACACCGTCTCAGTTGGACAGCTGGACAGTGTGTCATAATAACTGTTGAAAACACAAACAGAAAACAACAATGGCTCGGACACAAAGCAACATGATAAAACACTTTAGCAACCACAATCCTCTTCTCATGAAATCCTATCATTTCTATGTCACAGCAGGTGCAGAATACCTGTAGATTGTTCTGTTTTTAATGTAGGAGGGGGACGTACTGTACAGCCGCTCTCTTGTAGTTGCCAGGGACTGATGGTATACTTCAACAACTCATGCATTTCATTGTTGGTCCTTAAACAACATTGCGAGCATGTGCACAGTAAATAGTGGGGGAGGTAATAATTTTACTCAATTTTTTTTGTGTCTTGTTAAACGATAGTTTGGTTAACGTTAACTATTAACTACCGAGGAATTTGGGGGCAGAAGTAACTGGGGCATGACAGCAACACAATTTACACCCTCCTGACCTTGAAGCAAAACCAATAAAGAAATCCAAACATCAAAAGAGGTTTCGAGGATCAGATTTCATAACTTAAAACAGGTCTGGATGTCATTGCTCACAACTAGCAATAAACAAAGACTGTAATGGCAACAAGGGCATTTCTTTTCCGAATCTGTTGCCACAATAAACTATATGACCATCACAGCACAGAAAAAAATAAGACGATCCTTTCAGTAATTCAGTTGTACAGCTAACGCGGTTATGTTTAAAAGGGACAGTTTACCCAAAACTGAAAATTCTGTCATCATTTACTCACCCTCAGGTTGCTCCAAACCTGCATGTGTAAATTTCTTTGTTCTGCTAAATACAAAGGAAGATATTTTGAGGAATGTTGGTAACAAAACAGATTGCATCCCCCATTTACTGTCATAGTCTTTTCATATGACCTCTTTAAAAGAATCCAAACAAAACTGATTTTCCCAAACTAACACATCAGCTCAATTTAGCACACATGCTGCTTAACTGAAGGCCAGTTGAAGTTGTGATGCTGGCACATAGTTGACCGGTCCATTTCACCAGGCTGTGAAATGCCATTCAAGTATTAAGCCCAAACCGCTCTGGCCTAATTTTGTTCTTCATGGGTCTTTTCGTTTTGTTTACACAGAAAACATGCACTGGGTCTGGAGAATGGTGCTGGTGAAAAATAAATGACCAACAAGAGCAAATACTACAAAAATCACGAGAAGCTCCGCTCCAAACCTTGTGAGCAATCTTGGACTCAATAGTGTGGTGCAGAGAAGTATTTATGTCACACTTGTGGAAGATCGCAAACAATAAGCTCTGTGATTAACAAAGGTTTATGACAATCTATATCAAGATAATATTTACAAATTAACACCATGTTTGCTATTTTTAAAGCCTAAATACAATTGCCAGGCCTAAAAAGCTAACATGAGGCGATGAGCAGACTACTCTAATATCGCTCGATATCAATGTGAACCATCAAGCCTCCGACAACTTTTTCAAACTTTATTTAAAATGTGTTCCCCGGTAAGAAATTACTGGGCTAACAAATTTCCATTCGCGTTTAAAGAAATTTGTGTCTATGTTCCATTAGTTGCAAGATTCCTATGCGTGATGACGTCTAAAGTCCCCACCAAATGATGTAGTTGTTTTTAGCAACTTGTTAGCAACCGGCATTTTTAAAACACAAAGTTTTAAATAGAATAAAACTTGAAAATAATCAGAAGATTTGTTAACCACTTTTAACCATAACCCCATTTGAAAAACCCACTGACTTGAAGTGCAGCAATGCAAACTCGCTTCCGGGTTTTGCATTCAAAACTTGGGGCAATGCATGTTGGGATCGTCATTTTAGGGATTTATGCAATGCCGCCACAGAATCCATTTAGGCATTCATTCTACATTGAACCCTCACTAACTGATAATAAAGTTTGAATCAATGTCCTCCCATTGTAACTCTAAAAGGAACTGCTGGTGAGATGAAACCACTTACCTTTCCCTAAAGAGTAATGAGGAAGTCTACGTTGAACTAATAAAACATTAATTTAGATTGTAGATAACATATAATATCATTTGTAGCGCAAAATTAAAGCCAAAAGCTGACTTTAAACTTGTTGTTTTCACAGCAAATGTGTTTTTCTTTAAGGTCTGGAAGAATGCGTAGTTTCTGCCAATCTCATATTGATCTTGAATACTTTTAAAGTAGTATTGCATACTATCTATAGACGACAGGCTAGGCGGTGTGACGGAATATTCCGTTAACATGAAAACCAACCGTAAGAAATTTTTGTATTCTGTGCATTTTGCCAAATGTAAATAAACAGCCATGGTTAACTCAATGCTCTGCAAATTGGGCGTCATGATGAAAAAAAACATGCAAATTAATTCACCCATAACAAAAACTGTAATACATAAATAAAGGAAATCAATCTAAGAAAAATGGGGTATAAAATATAGAATTAAAATTGGAGATTGTTACTGTGAAATATATCGTTACCGTGAAATAAATCTATTCATTCGGTGAAATAGATTTTTGGTCATTCCGCCCACCCCTACTGCTTATATGTTTTATCTTAGCTTATATGATGTTTTCCAGTTTACTTTAAGGTTAGCAGTTGATAAATGCTGTTCTATGAAACGTTTCACGTAACAATCATAAAAAGTTCATCAAGTTAATGTTTAATGCTTATACAAGGATGAAACAATGTTGTTTAAAATCATTTTAGGTATATTTAGAAGTATGGTATCCAATACTGACTGACATGCCATAACAACTACCCCAACATAGGCCTATAGATAGAGCTAATTCGCAGAATATGTTATAGACTCTACGAACAGAACTAATCTAAAGGACTATATAACAGGATTTGCCTTTATAGATTATAGTGATCGGCTCCATGGAAAGAATGGCATCTTGGCTGGAAATCAATTCCACATCGCAGAGGACAAAGTGATTTCAAAGCAGTGCCCCCACTGCTCACATACCGTACAACATCTAACCAAAAATACATTCACGAGCCACTTCTCTGGGGCATGTTGCTATCCTTCTGGGAATGCACGGCCATATGGTTAGCTACGTCTCATCCAACTGTCGTCCCTAGCAGCCGGTCACATGACCCGAGAAGTCATTAGCCGGTCCACTCAGAGATTTACGCAGCAGGGACATAGAAAGGGAAATGACAATGTGAAAAGGTCATTTGCAGATGTCAGAGCGGCAAGAATATCTTGTAAGAGTAAACGTGCAGTGACGAACAAAGCCTGTGTCTAAAAACCTGGCCTGGGTCTTTAGATAGGGCTAAATCTGCATTTAAGCCTTTTGCAGGTAGTGATATTAGATTTTCTCCATATGTTTAAAAGTTAAGAAGAATTTCTTTAGCTAAACTGGCACACGCAACACCAAGATCATTGATTTGAAACCAAGTGAAGACAAAAAGCAGATTTCAGGAAATTTGTAGGCCAGGAAAGTCATGAAACTGAATGTCTTTATTAAAATTGTAATCAAATTATAGAGAAAATAAATATTTGTAATGTTTTTGGTTAAAAAATGTGTTCAAAGCTCCCCAATTAACAACAATAAGCTTTTAATAAGCAGTTATAGTTTAAGCTCTCACAGCTTCACAATGCAATTTTGAGGTCATGTGACTTCATCCCACATAAAGAAAATAGAGTCATTTGCAATTTTATATTTTGAACAGAGACAGTGAAAGGCCTTAGCTGCTTTAATGAAATCATTAAAGAAATATTACAAGCGATTGAAAAGCATGACAAATCATCTGTCAATTTAACCAGAATAGGAATCCTGTAATTAATAACATCAGAAATATTTTTTGTGGATTTTTTGTAGTTGTCAACTATCCAAATAAAGTAGTTATGACTTAAGCTTGAATTGGTAGACATGAATGAAATAATTTTCAAACCTCAATTTATAAAGTCTCACAATAGTGACAACCATCAAATTTAAAAGCATCCCTTCGTGAACTTCTGTAAACCTGTAACTTGAGGTTGTAACACTTTGTAACCTGCAGTACACCTAAGATATCTGTCAAGAGGAAGTGAACACTGGATAAAGAAAGTAGTTGTTTACTGTTTAGTTATTACTCTAAGCAGCTTTCAGTAATTGACAAAGACAGGACAGCTGCTGAACAATATTCAGATGAAGTCACATTCTATCAATAAAATTGAGTGTCAATTTGCAGCTGAAGAAATAAAAAAAAACCAACGCAAAACACGGAATTGTGTAAATGTTTGAATCCAGCTGTGTGTGAAACAACCCAACAATACCAACAGAAGTGGTGGCCAGCAGCTCTTTACCTAGAAAACGCAAATGAGATTAGGCTGAGTCTTACGTAACATGTGTGACCATGCAGGCGGCAGTGCTAAAGCCCTGATTTAGTATACTACAATAGACCCCAGAGAAAAACTGTAACAACCGTCATTGAAGAAAAAAAAATCGAATAACAAGAGACCATCTATTAAATCACTTTGCAAATTAAAGTTTGCATGTCCAATACAAACACAACACTATAAAGAACGTCTAAAGCACAGGAAATTAAAAAAGCACCAATAGAAAAGAATAGAGAGTCTTTTTCATGAGACTGCTGCCAATAATGACTCTCAAACTATGAGAACAATGTTACAAACAACCACAAATAAAGTTTTTAATGGATTTATGATTTATTGCAGTTTATATCAGAGAGCTACTGCTTTTTTCTACTTAGACATGCCCATAGAGACCCATCTCTGGTGTTGTAGTATCCGATAAAGACTTTCAAAGTCTCAACAACCAAAGATCTACAACAAATATACAATAATGTATATTAAACTTTATTTCATTATGCAATGCCTATCTACATAAACCACAAGGATCAACAAACTCTGTGTTGACTTCACACCCCCTCAACGCAAACAGACTCATGCAATGTTGGCATCACCCCACAAACCAACTTTTCTCATCACCATTAAGGCACATAGACTATGTAAAGTAAAACTTTCTCCTCTGATGGAACTCGGGCTGTGGCTCAAAACCTATTGTGCTGCCTACCTAGACAGCATCATAGCGAGTTCACCTGACTCGGAACGCACTTACTATAATAGATGCCCAAAATGACTCCGTATGCCGTAGTGCCCATTGATGCTGTCTAGTAAGACGGCTTACTAGGTTTTGGAAAAAGTACGAGTTTAAGACCCCATTATAAATGTGCAGTGAGTTACCTTTGGAGTAGAGAGACTTGGGCGAATCGAGGTCGATATCCGCGCTAAAAAGCGACGTGAAATCAGAGGGCATCGCAGAGCCTCCGATCCGCAAAGAAATTAAAACACACTTGCTCTTCAAACGCAGATCCTAACAAACCGCCATCGTGTCGTTTGGCCCAAAATGATAAAAAAAGGCAAACAAAAGCCAAGTGCAGAAAAAGTATGAAATGTCACTTCTGTTTTTTCATGAATAAAGTACTGGCGTCGATAAGCGCTCCTTGAATAGTGTGTGTGTGCGGCAGGCAAGCAAGCACGACTG
Organism: Triplophysa dalaica; assembly: GCF_015846415.1. Lineage (NCBI taxonomy): Eukaryota > Metazoa > Chordata > Actinopteri > Cypriniformes > Nemacheilidae > Triplophysa > Triplophysa dalaica. Next base: position 6,400,634 of record NC_079542.1, read on the forward strand.
TGTTTAGTTTGTTCCAAATGCAGCCCCGCCCACTCACCGCGTCACTGTGATCATACGAACGCTGGTCACGTGATTACTTTGACGGCACAGAACAGAGGTTGTGGATCATCAGAGTGAGAAATTTAGCATTTTTTTGTGTGAAAAAACGACTATAATACTAGTTCATATTAACATATTGATAATATTGATATTGTTATTAATATGATTTTATGTTATGTTTTATTTTATTTGTATTGTGTGTGTGTGTGTGTGTGTGTGTGTGTGTGTGTGTGTGTGTGTGTGTGTAATTGAGTGAGTGAGTGAGTGAGTGAGTGAGTGAGTGAGTGAGTGTTTGTTTGTTTGTGTGCGTGCGCGTGCATGCGTTTTCAGTGTCTACATGTGGAGTCACACCATCATGTGTGATGTTTTCGGGAAAGATTGAACCATTATTGTCCAGGAACAACACAGGACTGTTTGACACAACATTTGGCAACTTGATGCATATGATTCATCTTCAGTATAGATTCACTATTGTCCTCGGACAGATGGGGATGTTCAAGTCAAATATAAAACAAGGCAGCGGCTATTTGCACTAAGTATATGCAGTGTATGTGTATTTTCTTTGGATTAAGTAGTAGTAGGATGCTATTTACTTATAAATAGTTGCAGATATCTACTAAGTTTTGTTTTGCATTAAACATTATGCAATAATAACAGAGTGTAAATCATTATATTTATAAAAAATATTAAATTGATGAAAACTTATTGAGTTATTAAAACCCTGCACATACCCCTAACCTTACACTAAACCTAAACTTTATGAATAGAAACGAATTTTAAGGCTTAAATCAATTTTATTAAAAACAAATACCTTTATGATCTGTAAGGTAATAGAAAAAGGTTAGAGTTTTCAGCAAGAGGTGGAGAAAGACACCGGTCTACCATGCCAAGCTATTCATGAGTTTCACGTGACGTCACACAGCGCACCTCCATTTGTAGGACTACACAGCAACATGCGTCTATCTTGATAACAGCAAATCTTAAAGAAATGGTTTCGTGTTTACATCCTCGTTGTACAGACCTTTAGGTCCCTGTTGGAGGAACTAACGCCATGCAAATATTAGGCCACAGTTTTATTATTCGATCCCTCGGTTAATTTGAAATCTGTAGGCTACCCACAAAGAAATTCATTTTGAGTCCTCATGTAATGACATATTTCAGGACCAGTTTATTTGGGATATTTATGTATAGATACAGCAATCATTTAGTTTACAGAAAGTTATGAAAGATTTTATCAGGCTTCATAGCTAAATCTAATATTAACAGTGATATCAAGAAAAGTATAGAATGATAGGCTTTCGCCATAATCGCGCGGGCTTTAAAAGGAAATTAATTGTGCTTTTTATGTTTTCTATTCCAATATAAAAAATGGCAAGTTTTGAGATGATGAAACCTAACCGTAGAAGGGTTACTTTTCAATATATTTAATTTCACATGGACTTGTTGCGTGGAGAATTACATGTTTGCTGATAAAGCCTAACAAAAATTACAATAAATAGCTAATATTACAATAAATAGGTATTCACACATCTGAAAGTTATTATTTATTGATTATGAAATTTCATGAAAATATGGCGAAATGCCCATACCATTGACAAATGGTTTTAATTAATAAACAGGGCATTTATAAAAATACATAATTGTTTCTTTACTTAATATTGACATTATTAATTATAAACATAATTATAAACGTTTATTTAATCCAGTTTCTGTAAATTCTCATTTCTGTAATTAATGTCTATAATAGTAATATACGACATCTGAAAATTCCAAGGTAAAAATGAGGGCGTAGATTGCGAAACTGGGGAATGGATGTGAAAGCGTGAGCACAGTGTATGTATTTGTGGTAAGGATTTCAAAACGTTAGGGTAATATTTACAAAACTGAGTCCACAGATTGGAAACTCGTGTGTGTGGTTTATTAACATTGAGTGAAAGAATTACAAAACTGTGGCCTCTGATCTTAAGTCCTCGGGCTTTGTTATATGGAGAGTCTGCGCTAGGACCACAAGATGGCGCCCACGTCAAGAGGTCCCAACGCCACTGGAGTCAGGTTTGAAATGGCGTCGTTCTTCTATTCCAATCACATATTAGTGGGCGGAGCTAGTGCAAATATTAAACTCTGCCATCAAGGCGGACTATTTATCCTAGAAACCCCGTTAAAACAATTAGGCTATTTTACAAGGGTAGTGTCTACTCTTTTATTTTGTTATACGACAATAAGTTATTGTTGATTCCTAAAACATCAAGTTTTTGAATATATGTGGTAGCATGTTGTCACATTAGATGGGGAAGTTATTGAATCTAGCTCGTCGTAGAGACAAAGAAACCATTTGAGAAATGAAATGTAAAGGATCATTTACAATAATATCCATTGTTTTGGTAAACAGAAATTGTTGTAAATACTTAATACAACATTTTACATGTGTCAGCTATCCAAATTATCTCCTAGATATCTTTGTCACAAATCACTGACATCCAGACCTATGAAAAACCCTCAGTGTATAGGACCATACAAGAGCTGCCCTTTGGGGGGTAATATATAACATAATGATAAAATCATATTTTGAAAATGAAATTAAAATGATCAATAAAGATAAAAAGTAGTTACAATAAATGGATAGTTTTATACATAACTATATATATATATATATATATATATATATATATATATATATATATATATATATACATATACACACACACATATATATATATATATATATATATGTGTGCGTGTGTGTATATATATATATCATGTGTGTGTGTGTGTGTGTGTATATAAATATATAACAATACAGTTTATATATATTTATATATCATTAACTATATTTAAAACAAATGTTCCTGTATTTCATTCAATCCATTCGTCGACACGTTTCTTTCAGCGTAAATAAAAGAAAAATAGGAAAGGGTATAAGATACCAGTCTCTGTTCACAATTATTTATATTTTCCAATAATAAGAAAATGATGAAGACTGCATGTCCTACGCGACGTCAGATGGCGCTTGTGTGCACTCTTTGCTAAAGCGCTGCTTCAGATATACACACGAGCTAGAAGCGGAACAGCCAGTGCAGTATCAAACTGGCGTGCTAGGAAACAGAAAACCATTTGTTTTTGAACAATTACTTATATTTATAGATCGAAAATGCCGGATTTAGCGGTAGAAACAGTCGTCGTTCATCCGTTGGTGCTGCTGAGTGTTGTGGATCATTTCAACAGGTGAATTTGAGTGTTGTGAATGTGCTTTAGAAAAAATGTTAACTCACTGTCATTATGTGTCAATGAAACTAGCCGCTACAAGCTAATAGGTATCTGAAGACATCAAATTCTCAATTAAACTCCACAAAAACAATATTTCATAAATGTATCTTTCATTAAATTATTTGGTTTATGATATAAAATAGCGCTTTGTTTTAATAACGTTAAGGTGTGTTAGAGAATGACAGATATATAACTGTGTAGCATAATGTGGTCATTGAGTTAACAAGTATCCGACAATGAAAATAGGGATTTTAAAATCCAGTGGAAATATATAATATGACTGCAACGGTAAAACACAGCATATTAAATCATTATTTCTGTCTTACATAGTTTTGTTTAATTATGAAATGGAGACGAATCGTGTAAAAGTAATCGAATCTACCCTAATATAACGTTTATTAATGTTAATTAAATAAATGTTTATTGAATTAGCACGTAATAAAATGAGCACAGCTGTTGCACATATACTGTATATCCCTACTCGCAAGCTTATTATATAAATTCATTGGGCTGTGTAAATGTATGTTGATTGAACGGTCATTTTCTTTCATTATGAATGACCACCAAAGAACACATAGTGTGGTCTACAGAGCCATATGTAAGAAAAGAGCAGATAATCAAGATCGTGTGAAGTTGTCTCAATGTATGCAATCTACCTTTGTTTCTTAGGATTGGCAAAGTTGGCAGCCAGAAGCGAGTTGTCGGTGTTCTGTTGGGCTCATGGCATAAGAAAGTTCTTGATGTGTCCAACAGCTTTGCTGGTATGTTTGCAACTCTTGGTGCAAAAATACATTCATTTCATAATATTCTGTACTCTGTAAATAATTCTTGAATTGTGTAATAGTGCCTTTTGATGAGGATGACAAGGATGATTCAGTGTGGTTCCTCGACCATGACTACCTGGAGCACATGTATGGCATGTTCAAGAAAGTAAACGGTAAGATTGCTTGTGAACAAGCATTACATTTTATTGAATTGTTATGCAGTGTTGAATCTGCTTTTATAGAACATGACATCATTTATTAATTCTAATGGAGTCATGATTTTATTTCTGTCAATTCCAGCTAGGGAGCGAATAGTTGGTTGGTACCACACAGGCCCAAAGCTTCACAAGAATGACATTGCTATAAATGAGCTCATGAAACAGTACTGCTCTAATTCGGTATGTCATGTTTTTAATTTGACATATATTCTATTCACAGTTCACCTTGTTTTACATCAAGACAATGAATCTTGTTGCGTTGTACTGTTGTTTGCATTATAATATTCTTATACAAAGCTTATTTACTTCTCAAAGGTTTTAGTCATTATTGATGTTAAACCCAAAGATTTGGGCTTGCCAACGGAAGCTTACATCTCAGTGGAGGAAGTGCACGATGTAAGTACTATATTTTATCATAAAGATATACTTATTTTCACTGTAATATCTCATGCCAGCTGTTTATTCTCTGTTGTAGGATGGAACGCCCACATCGAAGACATTTGAACATGTGACTAGTGAGATCGGAGCAGAGGAGGCTGAGGAAGTTGGTGTGGAACATTTGTTGCGGTAAGAATCTTCTACGCTCTTGCTGATGTGGTTCAGTCTAGATGTCGCAAAATATCAATATATATCAATATAAGCAATCTTCCAAAGTTGATCACACAACTGTCTCATGCAGGGATATCAAGGACACAACAGTCGGCACTTTGTCGCAACGTATCACCAATCAGGTGCATGGGCTGAAGGGCCTGAACTCCAAGCTGTTGGACATCAAGAGCTATCTGGAGAAAGTCACAACAGGCAAGCTGCCGATCAATCACCAGATCATTTATCAACTGCAGGACGTGTTCAATCTCCTGCCTGATGTCAACCTGCAGGAGTTTATCAAGGCCTTTTACCTCAAGACCAACGACCAGATGCTTGTGGTCTATCTGGCTTCGCTTATCCGCTCTGTAGTGGCGCTCCATAATCTCATCAATAACAAAATCGCCAACCGTGATGCAGAAAAGAAGGAGGGACAGGAGAAAGATGACAGCAAGAAAGAGAAAAAAGATGAGAAGGAGAAGGAGAAAGACAAAGACAAGAAGGAGGGAGATGCTGCAGCCAAGAAAGACGACAAAAAGGAAAAGAAATAATACTGAGCTGGCATGAACTTTGGCTTAGTCAGTCTTTGCTGAATAATGGAGAAATTCAGCATTTCTTCTGTCCACTTGTAACAATCTGCAGGTTTACTGGGCATTGTGTCTGTCTTTTGATATAAAGACTTATTTACTGTATTAAAAGAGCGAAAGAATTTAGTTAATCTTTACTTTTTTATTGACACAGTATGAACAAGGTTGATTTACATCTACGTTATAATACTGTTATTTGACCCATCAAAATATCGAGACAGGTGCCCAGTGGTTCTACTGCAGATATTTCATTGTATTAAGACTTGTAAGATTCCTTTTGTATAACTATAAAAATCGATCCTAAACAAGCTCATTGGGTCTTACGTTTTATTCTGTTCAATACGTTCAAAGCAAAGCGTACACATTCACAGAGTACAGTTTATTCATTTGCAAAACATGTTTATTGTAGTTTTCATTAAAATGCTTGTAAGGTAGTTTTTTTTTTCAATGTAAGCATTTCAGAACATAATCTGTTATATAATAAAATAGTACATTTGCATTTAAGCTTTATTTTATGTGTTGGAATGCAAGTCAGTTTAATGAACAGAAAAGGATCAGGTTTCATTTAACTAAACCTTGAAAGCTTTATAGTTGAGTGAAAACAGAGTCTTCTGTGCTCTTTATGTATACATTCAAAGATGTGGAGGAATTAAGTTAATATGTGGTGTTTTCCAAAATGAATGTCACAGAAGTCTTGTAATGATCAGGGCTAATGAGTGTCATCTGTAAGAAGACATTCTGTGTCGTCTGCTTTTTTCTTCTTGCATTTGATCCCAAAGAGACCAAGGAACTTCGTTATTATCAGGTCGACATACTCCTGTTCCTCAGAAGGCTTTGAGTGTCAGAAAACAAACTTTTGTTATTATAAACATCAACAACTTTACACATCTCAACTGTCTTAAATTGTCACATATTACAATCGATTTTCAACTGGCTCACGGTGAATCATTACATCCTCAAATGATATAGATTCTTTATCAACACACTACGAATGTTAGCTATCTCTTTAAAGCTAGTCTATCAGAAATGTAATACCTGGTGATTCTCCTGCTCTTCACTGAATGCCTCAAGAATGACGGAGACGAAGAGGGTCAATATGACGAATGTGAGGAAGATGACGCATGAGGTAATGATGAGGGCGCCGAGCACAGGATTAGAATCCAGCACCTGTAGATAAACCAACGACAGGCGTAGTTAAACAAAACCTTCTCAGCCTTGTTTTCCCAGTTTTGACAAGCATCATTTCAATGTGTTACATACCTCATCATAATTAAACAAGCCAAACTGCAAATTGAAGATGGTCTTGAAAGCATCTAGGAAAGATCTATACGAGTACAGCTTCCAGCCAAAAATTAAATTGCACTGCAAAAATGAAAACCATTTTAATAAGTTGGTTATTTAAAAAATAAAAAACAACAAAATATGCTATTGCCCCTTACAGCAAGAGAGTAAGCCACGAACACAATGCCGATGACCGTGATGAAGCTGGAGATATCTTTCCATGCCCGCTGAAGTGAGGCGGTGATGAGGTGCAGTTTAGGATTCAGTCTCAACAGATGCCACAGTTTCACACTGGCCAGCAACACTAGGAAAGCCAAGAGGTATCCCAGTGTAGCATCCGCTAGGGCTGTGTCTTGGAAACTGGGGAACCTGGAGGAGAAGAACTAAATTTTATCTTGCTCAGTTCATATCAGTATTTAAAGGACCAGTTCACCCAAACTTGAAAATTCATAACAATCTGAGCATCATGTTGTGCAGAGAAAGTGTAGGACAAAGGGCTTCAAGCTCCATGAAAGTGGTCCAGATGACCCCTGCACGATTTCCCAATGGTGTTTTTGGCCATTTTGGAGCTTGACAGCCCCAGTCGTGGATTCTCAGCTCCGGAATGAGGATTGTCAACCAACCATTTTGGGTTCATTATCTCTAGAAATCTTCCTGATTTAGAAAAGATTTACTCACTGATCTTTGTTATTCTGGTAATATGTGATGTCTCTGTCTCCCAGCACTGTCCTCTTGATGATGGCAGACAAAGTAGTCCAGCTCAAGATGATGATGAACAGATCTAAAAGGTTCCACTTGTTTTTGAAATACGCCCATTTCTGCTTCTTCATTAGCTTGCCCTGTTTAACCGAAAATGTATACAGTGTACATAAGAATGCTTACAGCACGTATACAATTTAAAAGTAGAAAATATACTATCAGAGCGCTGACCTGCACAAACATATAGTAGCAGACGAAGAGGAAATAAAAGACTTGAGAGGCAATGAGAAAAGACTGAAAGCCACCCGTGGACTGATAGACACGCACGCTCTGGATGACGCTACGATACTGAAACGCTCCTGTAAGAGAAGTGTTGTGAGTTAACTTTAGAAACAACACAAACAGGGTTTGTTTGAATGCTTGTTCATTTTTTCTCACCCACTGCAGTTCTCTCCAGCATTAGTGTGACGAGGCAGAAGAGGTTGACGTTGGCATTGTAGACCGTAAACTCCACAAAAATTGCTCTAGTGAACATATCCAGCCAGGTGGAGTCAAATAGATACTGTAGCTTTCTGTTGGTTGGCGACAATAATGCTTATAGGATAGCATAAATAAAATATCAGACAAATATAAAACATTTTAAATATGACTTGAGGCCCTTGAAGGTGTTGTGTACCTTTTTTACCCACACCACCATCAATGGATAACTACATAATTTTCTCAATTGACTCCTGTTTTAAAACCAGCCATGTACTGTATTAAGGTAAATTTGTTTATTTACATTTTTGCAAGCAATTTTGTACTAATCTTAAAAATATGTGTAATATCACATCAGTGTCCAGTTTTATATAGAGGCAAATTTTTTGGCAAACCTTTCTGGTAAGATAATACATCACGCAGTATTGCTCACCTACTAGCATTTTCCTTATCAGCACCAAGGTCCACTACATATCCGCCTCCCCTATACAGCGCTATATCACCCCAGACGGGATATCCTCTGAGCTCTGACTGGCTCTGGTAGCTCCAGACTGTGTCTACAGAGCCATTTGCAGAGTTAGGCTCTTGCCAGTCCGGATCGTAGGAACCCATGTCCTCATCATCCCAAGAGTATGGGGCGTTACAGTCAGGAACAGAGTCACGCATAGGTTTAGCAATCTTACAGGAGTCCCTTTTCACCCTAACCTGACGGAGACGTGCGCTTCCCACACATTTTGAGTTTCCATCGGTTATGAAGCCTTGGAAATACAAATAAAAAACATTATTACACACATCGTTCAATAATGTGGCCATGTAGCTTAATAGCTTGAAACTACAGCTCTTGAGATATAAGATGGTTTCCTTTCCTTCTTGTACCTCGAATGTACAAACACTAGATAATGTAGGTAGTATAAAATTTAAGGAATATGTGATTGGAAAATCTGGGGCATTGTTATTGTGGAAAATCATCACAAAGGCTATATTACAGTAACTATAATGCTTTTGGTCAAAAGTTCAGTTACAAGTAAAAGTGGTTTTGTCTAGTTCAAAACCAACAGCTTGTGAGATTTTTCATGTCAGGTCAATGTTTCAATGTTTCACATATTATTTGTTTAAAATATTATACATTTATACAACGGTTTTCAGCAGGTTGGGAAAATGAATGGACGGACGTTCAAATAACTACTTTATTGTAATATTTTTCTGATGTTCTTCTGTAACCTTGTATCTCCATTTTTCATGATTATTCGTTTTTTTGCCAAAAATCTTTATTATTCTCCCTGGTCACTGGGTTCTGCAAATATCTTACCAATAAAAAGTTTCAAAAATGCTTGTCAACTTTGACAAACCAGTATTTAATCATTTTAAACTACAGTGTTTTTTCCATTTTCTCTCTAAGAGAGATCTAAGGTTTCGGAAGGCCAAACGGCAATTTGTTACCTATAATGTTTTTCCTTTATATTTTTGTGATTTCGTAAATTGTTTTGTTCCATAATTATTTTACTGTTCAATTAAGCTGTAAAGCCTGCGATAGACTGTTTAATCGCAAGTTTCATTGTGACAACTTACCCCGTAGAGTGTGACAACATGCCCTAGTGGCAGTTCAATGTGTATTAAAAAAAAGTATCCTTTGTTCAGTTGCTTTTGCCTGACTTTCATGAATTAATATAATGTAATATTTACTCAAGTAAACACTTGTCCGAAGTATTACATTTAATTTCATAATTGAAGCACTTTCTATTTATTTTATTTAAAACCAATAAAAAAAGTACCTGGATACTCTCCAAACAGGTTTTTGAGAATGATATGGTTTGCCCAGTTAAACACATCATTGTAGTTCATACTTTCTGAAACATCTTGTTCAAAGCTTTGCCGGATGTGCTGAGTTAGATAATAGGCATTTGAATCTCGCTGGCCGTATGCCACCACAAGCAGCATCCACAGGAACCCTAAAAACACTGCAGAGGAAATACAAATTGAACGAATGCTGCTTTTTTTTCACACTGTCATTGGCTAAAATCAGGGCCATTGATCACAGAACCAGATCATAAAAAGCAAATTGCGCTATCTCACCTAGAATCTCCACAATGAGTCCTCTTGCTTTCCGCTGTTTAGCCAGGTTTCTTTTAATCTTTTCGATGTCAGACAGGGGTGGTGGCTTATAGTAGCTTCGCATGCAGTCCCTTTTAGCAAGTCGCAATCCATCAGGACCCTCTGCGTGATTAAATATACCGCATGTCTTCTTTATAACATAAACTAATAAATACTGTGTGTTATTGGACTGTCGCATGCTTCATTCCCAATTACCTGAGTGAGTGGCTTTTTTCTTAAGTAAGGAGTCGACAAGGTCATCGTCCGAATTAATGTTTTTCACCACCAACGCGAAGAATATCGCAAAACAAATGACCTGTCAAATAAAACACACACAATAAAACCAAACGGCCAGAAAGGAAATGGGTCTAAACAATGCAAAGATTTATTACATGCCTCTTACTTTTACAGGCTGGGTAAAGAAGAGGCTCTCGGTGAAGGACATCGCAATGGAGATGATCCAGTTTATTGAACGATCCTTCCCATATTTCAACCCGTACAACATGGTGAAGTATCCAGACACCACACTGGTGCCTGCCACGAGAAGCCAACCCACGTACACGAACCACCAGGGGAAACCATTCCAGCAGGACTTCTTTTTGTCTTTGGTTGTACTTGAGATGTGGGAATGCTGATCAAACGATCCGGCGTAAATGTGACCTTCCAACACTCTCTTAATGTTCTGGACCTGCAGTAAAACCTGGCTGTACGAGCCTGGCCTTGAAAAGCCAGAAGGACCCAGGAGCCTCACTTCACCCTCCATGTTCTGAAGCTGTTTGAGGAGATGATGGGTGTAAATCCAGTATACAGATGAGGGGTCGTTTGCGTGTGTCGAGTGCTGTTGTTCGATGAGTTCATGCAGCTCTGACAGCAACATGTTAATGTCTGCTTTTTCCAGGTTTTTCTCTAATTTTGGCACAGAGCATCTCATGGCATTTGCAAACAGGTAAATGATTCTCTGGATGTCCTAATGAACATAAATGGGTACGTATCATGGTAACATTGTTTTCTGGTATTCTTCTCAATACTGCTTACATTTATACAAGTACTTACTTTGATGAGGAACTCTGCTGTGATATTGTTTTTGTCTAAATCTGAGGAGAATGCTTTTTCTTTTTCAGCTTTTTGAGACTTGGACTTCTTTTTCTCCTTTTGTTTTGTTTTCTTTTCCCGAGGGCGCGATTGCCTGAATATGCCCACGATCAGCAAGTTGACGGGAAACACGATGATGGAACTCTGGATGCCAATCATCACCTGACTCCAGGTAAGCTCAATTTGACCTTTGGTATCAAAAGATCACAGAAAAACAAAACGATATTTCTGAAATGATGGAGTCTACATAAGTTCCAACCAAACACACTATAATAGAGTACCCCAGAGATGACGTATTTTTCTGTGCAAACCTGGACGCAAGGTAGCATTTTAGCACCTCTGCTTCCATTGACCCAAAGTCTATGGGTTTTTGGTAAATCGCCTGAAATAAGATCTGTGGTTAACAAAACCTCTAAATATTTTCACGTTATAATCTATAACACGAAACACACCAGTTATAACCCACTCGTGAATTTTTTAAAACCTTATTGTGTCTTAAAAGCAGCGGCTGCTTACAAGCTGCCAAAGCGACTACTTCCTTTGGCGGGGACGTTAAGTCATCTCGCATATACATCTCACAAATTAGGCAATATGGGCACAAATCTCTAAAAACATGGATGGGCATGCATTCACCGAGTAATTACTTACCATGGAACATGTTAATAAAGTTTAGGCATGGGGATGGTAACGTTAATATCAAGCGACAATACTGTGTGTAGTCTGTTTTAACCTTGTGTTAGCTTTTTACTTCTGGTGATTGTATTTAGACTTCAAAAGTAACAAATGTTGTGTCAATTTGTAAAGATTGTCTTGATAGACAAAATCTGAACACATCATAAACCTTTGTTAATCACAGATTTTATTTTTTGCGATCTTCCAAAAGTCTATGGAAAAAATGCATAGGCTTATGGTTGAGGGAACCAGTGCGGCGCTAACTCCCGGGTTGGCCCGTTAAAATACGTCATACCTGCACCACTCAATATGAGTCACTAATATAAATCATACCCATGTCCATGCTCTGATCTGAAGGGTCTGTGGGAATCCCATAGAACATGATACTGGTCAACATGGTGCAAAGCAGCACGGAGAAACAGCAGGAGACGCGTTGCACTCGAGTAAAATTACTGCTGGGGGGCCGACTGACCACCGAGTACCAGATGTGACCGTCACAGAAATCTGTTGTTGTCTTCATGAAGAATAAATTGCTGCGGAAAAAGAGGTAATTTAATGTTTCAGACGTTCTCTTTAAACTGCTGAATTGCTTAAAGATAGTGAGCTCACGTAAAGCCCTTCAGGTCCGCATCTGTTGCTACAGGAAATGTTCTTTCAATAGTACACTCGTCTATATCGGCCGCCAGCCATGCACTGCACAGGAAGTGCCGTTTCTCCCCAGTCTCCATGTCCTGAACCATCACTGAGTTAACATACCTAATGGGTATGAGAAAACTGTTTTTAAACACATCTTCACCTAAAAATGAATATGGCTAACTTCTGACTTGAGGGTGAACTTTAACATCAATTTACCAAGCAGGATGATCTCCCGAGTTGTCATGCCACAGGCTGATGCTCTGCAGTTCTCCCAGCGAGTACGGTGTGGTCAGTAGAAACAAATCCACTGCTCCTCTTTCAAACACGGTCTTCTCGGGGTCGGTCAGGTGATGAGGCTCACACACTCCCTCTGTACCTTGTATCATCACTACAACCTGATTCACATATAAAATGTATAGGCTAAATGCACTATAAATTGCTTTGGATCGAAAGCCTCAGCAAAAAACATAACTATAACTGTAAGGGGGACAGGATTTCAGTGAAAACATGCCCATGCTAACCCGTGATGAAGGAGAAGCTCCAATGCGATGTCCAGTGCTGATCTTCAACAAGTAACGGTATTCCGCAAAAGGATCGTTGTCTTCCAGCACAGTAACTTTGACCTTTCATGGAAAGTTTCACAACTTATGTTTCTCAGTAGAAAAATATATTTTTTGCCATGTTGTTTCTACAGTAGGCCTAAACAGACAAACTGCTCTACAGAGCACATTTCGTAAATACGTTATCTCCTTCAGCAATGAAGTGAAAACGTGACAAAAAAACTGTGTCAACCACATAGTGCTTCCAAAGCGAGGGTTGGAATGAGCAATTGGTTGCAATTCGCAACCTCACCGCTAGATGGCACTAAATTTCATACACTGGACCTTTAAACTGCAAAAGCCTAAAGATTCAGCTACTGTACGTTACCTTGACTTTGTCCTGTAGGTCCTTCCTGCGGGCCCATATCGCGGCCAGGATGTAAGCCAAAAAGATTGCCCCTATGAAGCACACTACCACTGGGTTCTGTGCAAAGTTGGAAAACAGCTCAGCGGACTTCGACGGATCTACCGTATTTGGCATCACAAAGAAACTGCTCCCAAAAAAGGTCAGATGGTTACACAGGCACTGAGTAACAGATGCGGTTGTGTTGGGGCCAACCTAAAACAGAGAATTCAAACATAATAATTTTTTCAGAAACAGGAAAATAATATACAGTAGACAGAGTGTACATAAAAGCTCATGCATAAAACACTAGCTGAAATAATACATTTGATTCTATTGTCTTTTGTCGTGTTTAAGTTTTAAGTTAACTGCATTTAATTTAGAAAATAACAGCTCTCACCCTACAGTTGGAGTCATTCCATTCAGACTTATGCTGCTTCCAGAAAATGCACTGGGCGGTAATGGATGTTATCGTCAGGGAGGCATTCACAGATTTCACACCCGGACCAACGATAGGCCGTACTAGAAGATAGTAAAGCCCCTCGTCTCCAGCCAACTCACTGGGCTTCAATATCCATGTGTACCTTTCCACTATACAAAAATATTCAAGTACAACGTTTTAAATCACTGTTTCAATTGTACACAAGTTAATCGTTTCAACATTAGAGCATGATTTACCTAGCGAATTCGCTTCTAGAGGAAATGTCACTTTGGCTACATAGTTACTATCAGAAGGATAGTCCTGGTAGCCCAGCAGTAAGACCAGCGGCAATTCTTCCGAGGGTTCTAACTTTAAAACCAGAGTAGTGTTTTGAGATGTTATGTTGATGGCCATGGTGCTGTAGCTGCTCAGGTCCAGAACGGTGCTGTTCAAGTCCGCTTGTGGTCGTGGTATCAAAATCTGTTGGAAATGCATTAAGTAATTAAATATATGATATTAAATAATAAACTTTAAATCTAAAAACTGTATTAGCTAGAAGATACTCAGAATTTAGTAGTAGAACCAGTCAACCATTTTCTTGTCTTTATATTTACAATATAAAGCATTTTTTGTCAATTTTTCGAAATTTAGAATGTATTTTTGGCAACTACTATAAATGTTCCCGTGCTACTTAAGACTGGTTTTGTTGTCCAGGGTCACATTTGGCAGACGCTTTTATCCAAAGTGACTAACGTTGCATAATAGTACACATTTGTATTTGCATATGAGCAATCCCCGGGAATGAACCTGTGACCTTGGCTTTGCTAGCGCCATGCTCTAACCACTGAGCTACAGGAAGTTTATATCATATACTGTATATTCACTTTCCTTATAAACATAAGTATAGAAAGTAGGCTATAGAAAGCAATGGAGAATAGGGGGCGTCATGGGCTGGGGACATGATCCTGTTCATACTCTTACCCATCAGCACTCGTCTAATGCAATTGCGCTACAGCTCTGACGTCAAGCTAAAACACGTTTAAATAAACAACTGTACAGAAATATTCGACTAAGTATATACAATCGAACATTGTTAACATTCAAACATTTTAAGTATACAAAATGTTTATTTTTTATTATTTGAATGTATTCATTTTTATACACAAAGGTTCCTGTCAACATTGCTCTTGCTGAAGCCCCTGACCTCAATCTCCAGAGGAAGATCTTCCACTGGAAGAGATTGGCCGTCCGGTGTAGTCAGGGAAAAACCACTCACATGACTATTAAGGGTCAGACCATCACGCCATGGGTCGATAAGAAAATTTGTCATCTATAATAAGAAATGGACATAGGAATATAAAGGACTCCTAATAAGAACATATCATGCATAAAAATATAGTTAACTGTATTGCATCGCAATAACTATAGACTTACTCTCACATCCACTGGCTGTATTATGTTCGCGAGAGCATTACTGCTCAGATTTGGTAGTGAGAAAGTGGCTGAAGTTACGTTGACATCCGGGATGGTAAAAGCCTGTTTGATGTGCTGTGGAGATAATCTAACCGAGATTGAAACACAAATTGTTGTAAAACCTTTACTCACTTTATTCTCACCAATCCTCACAATGGATTGTATTACCTGTTGGCATAAATACTAATATGAGGGGCGGTGATGATCGCCGGCTCCATGTCTGGTGTTTTATTTGCTAACATGAAACTCTGCACAGCATCTAGACCATTGACGAAATAACTGGCGATGTTCTTCTGCAAAGAAAATAAAGCTCATCAGGGAACATTTCTTGAGTGGGGAGTATGTTACTAGGATAAAAGAAGGCTACAATACTTCTTTTTTTGAATCAAAGGCCTGGAGAATGTGGCTGGCGGACTCTACGATGAGTTGGGCTGCGTCTCCTAACTCGCTCATGTTAGCCGTGCTCAGATCGATGGAAGCAAGGGAATAAGAGATACTTTCTACTATGCAACCACCCTCAACCTGCAACAAAAGTGACATCGGCCATTATGCAGCTATAGAATTTGAGCGCACATATGAAGAGGTGTGTGGTCTCTATACTACCTGAGCACCGGAGTTCACTTCCGTTTCCAGCTCAACAAGATTCTTCATAGCATTAGCGACCATCAGCACGTCTCGGTCTTGCTCAATTAAGCTGCTATTGGTTAAAGCAACACAAATGTTTGAAAGAAGTTGTTCTCGCAGCTGTGGAAAGGGAAATATATGTGGTGAATAAACAATGTAACAAGTAACGTGGCATCGGCACAATTATTCATTACAAGCATTTGAAACCACTGACGCATGATGAACTTGCTTGATGTAAACTGTGTCTCGGTGATTTTATGTGTCTGTATTCTTACCTCTGTTACTTGATCTGTGTCTTTCATTTCAATCAACAGGTCCGAGATAATGGACAGTAAAGGGTTGCTCGGGCGATTTAGCAGGTACGCTAGAATGGTGGTTGACCCAAATACTAATGTTCCATCCTGTTCTTTGCCTAAACCATGCATAAATAAATGTTAAATCTGCTTTAGTCATGCATCCTTACATAATTTAAAATGTCAAATGAACGCACAGACGACCTCCACCAAGTAGTCCCCCTGAACAACTCTGAGCTTGCTAGTTTTTATGTCCACAGTGTTTTTATCTTTTTTAAATAGATTCATTGTCTTTAAGCCTGTCCCGAGGCAGCCGTTCAGAGCATCTGACTAAAACAGAAAAATGTACAAGTTAAAAAAGATCTGTATTCTGTATGGTACTGAAAATACTACAGAAAAATAAATCAAATGTTTTTCTATGAAATAGAGCCATTGAATTTGCTTACGTCTAATTTGTCTTCCAAATACCAGTAAACTTTTTTACAGTCTTTGTTGCCTATCGACAATTTGACTTTCTCAGCAACAGACGCTGTATCACAATTTAGACATCTATAAAAAAGAATGAAGGTAAAAATACGATCTTTGATAGCATGCATCACTTTTTGCAACTGAAGACCTATGCAAATATAACACAACATGAAATTTTCATGATTATTAAAACATGTCTTACGTGATTGTAACACCTGATACAATCGAAGTCCCTGTTGAAGTCACCATTGTATTGGAACAACGCTTAATTTTTAATTCACCAGAATCCGTTTCTGCCTAATGTGCACATCCTGTTTCAAAGACATAGAAATCTTTTTCACATGAACAATTATTGAAATTAATATAGAACTGAAAGAACAAAAATCAGTTGGTGAGTAATTAAATGAAGAAATATACTTAGATTAACAGGAAACAACGCTGTAAAATTATTGTGTAGCAGCATGTGAAAGATACAGTGCTATCTTATCTTATAAAAGCATTAATAAATTATAAAAAGCAAGAGAAGGTTATCAGGACTCTGCAATTTAAACTTTTTAAACAAAAATAATTCAATTAATCAAAACTTTGAGAACAGAATACAAAAAACTATTTAAAAGTGAAATACATTTCTCCTGTCGTCAAAAGCGCCTTTTCCACTATCATCTGCAGATCTTCTGTCAATGATACTGGAGGCTTCTGTATGAAAAAGATTAATTTTATTAAAAAGATGTCTGAACTGTGCCCACTTGTGCTGACTTTCAAGTAAAACTTTGAGTCAAGCGATAAATACATGGGTGATTTTCACGAAATCTTGGTTTCAAGATGTCAAACATGATTGTAGCATCCTAAAAGCCTTTCCGAAGCTGCAGGAGTTGAGTGTGGAATAACTTGTGACGCGTCAGTCATCTGTTCCCATTGAATATTGAGATTTATTTTTGATTCATAAAACAAAAAGACTTCTTGAGTTATTGGAAGACCATTTCAAATCAAGGTAGTTGATGATTCTACGATCAACAAAAAAATGTATGTTACCACACTCACCCCCTTCCTTCCTCCTTTCCTCTACCCTAACAGGTGCTTTAAAAAAGCATATCAACAAATGTCCTTTTTATTCATTAAAAACAATGTATGAAATGTTTAAAAGCATTCATTTCAAAACTTTTGCTTACAGTTAAATAAAAAATTTAAATAAAAAAAAGCATTTCAAATTATCATTATCGTAACCATTCAGAACTGTTTATCAGATAACAAGTTTTGCTAAATAGAGAGAAGCCATGATGCCTAAGCAAGTTTTTTTAACCATACACAATACGACATTAATGATTAATATTTTAATCAAAAATGTGGAAAAATGTGCAAAAAAATGTCGATGAGGATGAGAATATCAGTCATGGAAACTTTTTTCCCACGATTTCTGCATTTTTATTATTCATGAATTATCTGTTTGTGATTTTTGTGTCATATTTTTGTCGTTTGAGAACACCT
This sequence comes from Triplophysa dalaica, assembly GCF_015846415.1. Classification (NCBI taxonomy): domain Eukaryota; kingdom Metazoa; phylum Chordata; class Actinopteri; order Cypriniformes; family Nemacheilidae; genus Triplophysa; species Triplophysa dalaica. The sequence goes on from NC_079542.1 coordinate 6,418,745, forward strand.
GGAACATTCCAATTGTTTTTTTCAGAATGTTTTCATTTGACTCTGTTTAAATTACATATGCACTCACACAACATGTTACGGAAATGAGAATTTCAGCAGAAAAAGCGATAAAATACATATAATTTGGGTAACCGAATTATATGCTTTATAACTAAAATCATTACTGCCAAGATGTTTCAGTGGTTTTGTGAGAATGAGCCTATTACTCAGCTATAAAAAAAAAAACATGATGTTAACATTAGGCATATTTCTGTATACTGTAATAAATAATAAAAAAATCTCGTACTGTATTTGCAGTTGTATTCCACCACTAAGTAACTTCCCAGCGTGGGACACGGTTCTCCAAAAGAGGATGCATCGGTCATAGCCAGGCAAACCTGTTGTCCATTGCAGCGCTCTTGGAGGGCAACAAACCATCATTACTATGCAATAATACAGCAAGTCAATACAACACCATTGAGACCCTGAGAGCACTAAGCCACTATGACAATAGCAAAATACATTACAGCAGTATGTAAATACAATCATCTACCAAAAAGGTCAAATTCGTATGTTCCAAATTTATTTACCTAACAATGAGACTTCAACAGGTCCATTAGTATTGAAATACACAGGTCTTTCTATCAAGAGTCCTTTGTTTTCACACTATGCAGTTGTTGTAACATTAAACCTCTGCCGTGATGTGAACGGAAAATAATTAAGCTCTGTTTACATGCTCCATTCATATTCAGTTTGTTTTGCATTCACAGTAAGTTCAACAACAGCTTGAACTGAATTTAAAAGCAACATTCTCTTAACAGGTCTAGAGGTCAAAGATCAAATTACCTCACAATTTATTATATTCAGTTCCATGGTACATAAGGGTATTTCAAAGTACATTTCCAATTTACCATGACAGCACTAGCGTTGTTTTTTTATTGTTAGTGTTTTGTCCAGTACCTGAAACTAGATCCAGCACACTGTCCCAGCTGCACTGGTCCTGTGATGATGTGAGAGAGGTGGAGATGTCGTTCCTGCAGTAGTGTGGTGTCCTCCTGCCAAAGAAACTTCTCTGAATCTCTATCACCTGATCAGAGTCACACTTCAGGAAGGTGCTGTGATTCACACACGACAGGGAACGTCCCAATTCTAGGAATGTATCAAAATATCAAAATGGATGACGATTAAACATGCTTTTATATGATACTTATATACATCATTCAAAAGAGGTTGTCTGCTGAAAAGTGAAAATTCTTTCATCATTTATTCACCCTTGTGTGTTGTGTCACAGCGAATTTGGACATAAGAGGATTTGGAACGACACAAGGGTGAATAAGTGATGACAATTATTGTGACTTTTGGTTGAAGTTTAAGCACATTTCAAAACATTTAAATAAAAGTCGAACTATTTTGATGTATTTCTTATGAATGTAGCCGAGATCTCAAAAAAAGATGTAGTTAAACCGTTTCCTGTAAAGAGTGAAAACCATTCAAATCTAAATATGGATTTTTGTATATGAAATCTTTTTTTGTTTAAATAAGTAAATATACATGTCACAACTAGGGATGCACCAATACCATTTTTTAAAGACCGAGTACAAGTACTGATATGTTTTTTTCTGGCACTCAGCGATACCGATGCCTGAACCTTTTCTCAACATAGTGACACTATTTAAATAGAATAGCTGCATATAAACAACTCCACCATAAACACATTATGAAAAAAAAATTCACAACAAATTTCAGTCAGTTCTGTCACATGAGGTATCGGTCTTTGGTATCGTGCCTTTTCACGGGTTCTGAAACTGGTATCTGTGCATTCCTAATCACAACATAAATATTTTTTATATTTTTTATAAACTGACAAAATACAGTACAAACAACATACCGATGGGAAATCAACACTTTTAATCAAGATCCATTGTTAAGGGTTATGATTCCTTCTGGTAAATTTAAGTGCTGCCATATCAAAACTTTTTTTGGTCATCAAAATCAATTAAAATACTACAACAATTTGCTGTCATTTCGAAACCGCACATGACAAGAAAGAGTTACTGTACTATTTTTTTTAATTGACAGAATACAAAAATATACAAAACTTACCAAACTCACACATGAAGTAGAATTCCTTGTCACAGTCACTTGTCATCTTCCAGTGAGAATTAGAATCTGTGCTGATGTAACCACAACCAGTTTCCAGGACTGGCTTACTGATCCAGTTTGAGTAAATCACATCAGAACCATCCAGCCAGTTTATGCCACCTGAAGACAAAGCTGTGTGAGTTATCTCAAAATATAAAAAGCAAATTATGCTGTTATGGTGGTAAATTTTGCTTTTCAATTGCGTTTGTGGAAAAATATTTTTTTAAATAAACTGCACATTCATAGTATTATAAAGTATTATAAAATAGGGAATTTTGTGTTATAACTGCAAATAAATGTATTTATTTGTTCTTAATGCCACATCAGCACTAAAGGCCATTTATGGCAAACTTATTCATGATACAATCAAACTTAACAAAATAAAAAATTACAGTGAAAAATAAATATAATTAATTTTAATACTTGATTAAAAACCCAAGAATCTGCCAGAAGTCTTTTTAAAAATGTCAACTTCAAATACATAAATAAAAAACTACACCTCAGTACACTGTTGCCCCTCAGTACAGTATTATTCAAGCTCTACCTATAAACTCATTTTCCCACACAATATACAAACCCTTCGTATCCAAAGTGATGTTGTCAAAGGAGGGTGCAAGTCCTATCCACCAGTTCTGCTCTGGTTGCATGTGTTTCTGCAGAAACTGCTGGGTCTCATCATTCCGAATGAAGGCCAGATGCCCGCCGCCCCACTCGCACCAAGCTTGAGCGCTGAGAAAACTACGCTGAAGACCCACAAATTCATAGCAGGAGCTCTGGAAAGACTGCTGGTGCTCTGGGCAGGAATGACCCCCGGTGGCTGCTTGGCCACAGGCTTGAGGATAATAAAGAATACAAGAAATATCACAGTAGAGAGTCTTTCACCCATCTCTACTCCTGACTACATACAGACTAAAATGTATTCTTGCATCTTCTCTATATAAAGGATTTTGAACCCCACCAAAGGTACGTCAGCCTGCCAATGACTTCATATTGATTTACAACCAAGCCCTGTAATGTAATAGCCTAATGGATGCATATTGTGTATTTGCACAAAAGCAGAGAGTTTCATTTAGATCAAGTGAGCCACCCTTCACCCATGACGTTTATTGCTTTGGCTCATTAATGAGTTGAGCAAAATGCTCCAAAGTTGCATAAAGAAAAGATAGAACCTACTTAAAGGAAAAATAAGCTTACGACAAGCCATAAGAAAAAAATAATCACACGTGAGACCTCTTTCATATCTCAATTATTTCTCTTAATCATCGGTGAGATTAAATAAGGAGCAAGTGAAACCTTTTCCCCTAAGTGTCCTGTGTCTCAGATATTTCTGCTGAGAAAATGATCCAGAAATGTCAACGTCCCAGTGACAGTTTTATAAGAGATCACAACCATATCACAAACTGAGATTCTGAAGTTTGCAATCAAAAGTCTGAAAATTTCAATATCATTTACATTTATTCGTTTAGCTCTTTTATTCAAAGAGACTTACAAAGAGTTGAGGGAGCAATAAGCGATATGTCATACAGGAGCAATAATACAACAGGTGCTAATACAAAGTTAGTTTCAATAAAAGCTAGACCACTACCTGTTGAGAGAAAGATAGAGGGTTAGTGTTTTTCCATCAATATCAACTTTAATATGAAACATTTCTCGACACATTGACACCAATGCAGATTATTTTACCTACACAACATTCATTTTACAGAATTTTCATGTAGGCTACTGTATGTTAACATTTGTTGTTTTTGTTTGTTCTTAGTTTCTTCAAAGCAATTCAGTAAGAACCTCTTTAAACCTCCAGATTTTCCCTCCAATGAATTTTCCACGTTCACGTTGCACTACGAACAACAACATATATGACACAGCTAAAATTTCTTTATATTACCTTCACAAAAAACAGAGGCTTTTTATTAAAAAATACATAAGGATAACAGAAAAGCTAAAGCACACTCTTTATAAAAAAGAATCAATTACTCTCCCTTCATAAATTATTATATAAAAAACACCAAAGAAATCTTTATTCTGGAGTCTTATAAATTAGACCTTTCCAATGATATATAGTCTGTCATGATTCGATTAGAAATTACATGCACAACATGGACGCAAACTTAGGTGTCCCGTATACGGAACGGGTGACAGTACAACGTTAAAATCAGCAATGCGTTGCACAGCCACAGGTAATCGGTTTGCGCAAGTGATAGGTCGCGTTCTAAAACGCGTTTTGTGCCCTTGAAAGTCGGCTAACCCTTATAACACCGATCAATTGACCCTCTTTATAAGACGCGAATTTAGCGTCACAGGGGGATTACTTTTGTGTTGAATGTATTTGCGTTTTTTACTTTTATTGATTTAACTTTAATTAAGTCAACCAAATCTTCATATACAGCCTATCTTCTTGAAAAATAATGCACCCACATTTTGGATGTACTGGAGGATTTTGGGGTAAAGCAACGCATTAAGGAATAAAAATACAACTAAAAAGACAATATCCCTTTTAATTTAATATCACAAAAAGACTCAAAAACTGGATGCAATATGCGTGTGCATTTTAATATATGGCCTATAGTAACAGTAACAAAAACAGTATAAAAGTAACAAAACGCAATAAATAACAGAAAAAAAAACATACTGTCCCACAACCTATTTATACTTTTGGAATCTGGCCCTCAAATAAAAATAGTTGAAAACCACTGGTGCCAAAAGAGCGAAATGTGCGACACAGCTGTCACAATGATACAGACCGTCTGAATCAATCAATACTTTAGATGTTCATTGAAAAGAATCGATTCAGAAGAGTGATTCATTTGCGAATTAGTCTCGGAAATTCGATCATTCATACTTCAACCCCAAATAATTTATGAAACTGTGCTCTTAATCTCGAAATGTTTACTTTTAAACAGCTGTTAAACAGGCTTTTTAATGTGAATTATATCACTTTGTGGGATTACTGTGGTTGTTTCGATCATTATGATTTATGATTTGTGGAGAAATTGTGTCCTTTCTTTGATTGGTAGTGTACAACACGTCATTTAATAATTCCAAGTAAGTTAAAGCGTCTATAATGGTGACATTTATCCCTCCAGGTCACTAGGGGGCGGTATCAACCTCATTGCTGCTTGGTGTTGTTACATTAAAAGCACAGAGGAAACATGTCAGTTCAAAATATATTTTTGTAATTCACGATGTTTGAGACGCTGGTGATGTATACAATTATCAAACATTTAATTTGATTCGTGGCACGAATGCGTTGTGTCTGATAGATTTCGGCGCTTCAGTCAGGTGAGTTTCTTCGAGACATCCGGTATTGGAACAAATGAGGCCATCTGCACCGAATGCAGGCTGTTTTATGCCACATTTACATACACACCACATGTACATTACAGCAAGAGTAAATTATCTTTAGATGCTTTATTAAAAGCGATCCACTGTGTGAGTAATGCAAACTCTTGTTACACCCTGTTGTTTACATTTAGATACACTAGTACTTCATATCCTGCCATGTTTACAACATGTGTCTGTCTTCGTCAAGATGTTCATATGTTGAATAAGAACGCATGTGGTGTGTTTAATGATCAATTGCTTAATGTTTTATTGGACAATTAACCATAGTTTTATTATATTAAACGTATAGAAAGCATGCTTTTTAAACCATGTATTTTAACCTGATTTAAGTTCATGTTGGTATATTGTGTTCGTAGGTGCATGAATAACATTTTATTTCTCTTCTTAGGTCATAATGCTGCTGGCTCAGATAAACCAAGCAGCAGATTTCCAGCATGATGGAGATGCTCAGGAAGTCACTCTCTGTTTAACTGAGGCTGTAGGGGTTTCAGGTCAGACTTACTATAATGTTCATTCTGTGCATTGGTAAGAGAGAGAAAGTTCTGCGTACTTCATATATTCTCTTGATGTTCAATCAGATGGCAATGAGAGCATGGACACTGTCAGTTTGCAGGCTGTGATGTTAGCGGACGGCTCCACTGCGTATATACCTCACGACCCCCAAGGTATGTGAACTCATAAAGGAAATATTTTAGCTTTTAGAAGGATGTAAAGGGAATTGTTAAAACGCAATAAGGTGATGTGTATAGTATGAGTGCCACTAATGCATCACTGGTTGTTTTGTTATTGGTATTTCCACAGACAGCAGTATTATTGAAGGACAGATGATCCAGTTGGAAGACGGTTCTTCTGCTTATGTTCAACACATTTCTGTTCCAAAAGCAGGTCTCTACTGTTTACCACTTAAGAAACTCACAATAATTGTTCTGCGTAGACTTTATAAATTGAGTCATGATGCTGATATGAAGACTATTCTGTGCTTTTTTGATATGGTCACTAGATGAATCAAATAACTGGGCAGGGTCCTCACCCGTTTGTGATGTTATAAGTAACGAAAGTTTAAGACTGGAGGATGGACAGGCTGTGCAGCTGGAGGATGGAACTACTGCTTACATCCATCACACAGCAAAAGGTTTTTAACTTTTGTCATGATGTTAGAAAGCCTTTGTTTCGATTTAAGTTTTGGGGAAGCACGTGGAATTAGATTCTATTAAACATGCGTTCATTTTTGGCATTCGGGCATTTGCAGAAATGTATGAACCCGGTACCCTGCAGGCGGTGCAGTTGGAAGACGGATCCACTGCTTATATTCAGCATGCACTTCAGGTGTCGCAGCCCAACACCATACTGGCCATCCAGACGAATGGTACAGACCTCCACCCAGATACAGTCATTGATCAGGAAACCATCAGTGCTCTGGAGCAGTACACAAGCAAGGTACACATCAAAGTTTTTTTAAATAAAGATATGATGTCTGGGTGAATATTCACATATATTCAGGTGTGAATGTTATGATTTTTAAAAGTTATACTCTTAATCTTTTATAAAATGATCATTCTTTTCTGTCCTGCAGATTGAGGAAATAGAGTCTTACACAAACTCTGAGCTGATCACACATGATCCTAACAGTGTTGTGGAGATGCAGGTGCTTTTCTATGCGTTATAAACAAATCATGATCTAAACTTTGAGTTGGTCAGCAGATTCAAAACTTCTTCGTTCGCCTTTCGTTTTAGATTGTTCTTCAGGGTAAAGGAATTCGTCGTAATACGCAGCAGCAGGGTGAGAAATTGTTTCGCTGTAACTATGACGGATGTGGAAAGCTTTACACCACAGCAAACCATCTTAAGGTTATTACCACTTGTATTTGAGCTTATAAGTAAATAAAATGACATTTCAAATCGTTAACATCTTGTTGTGTTTATACTTTTTGTCAGGTACATGAAAGAGTACATACGGGTGACAAACCGTACTGCTGTGACATACCTGGCTGTGGAAAAAAATTTGCAACAGGTAAGAGCCAATTGTACTGTATGTACAGCTCATTTTTAGGTTTGGAAAAAAAGGAAAACTTTAAAAAGAAAATTTAAGTCATTCAAGAATTTGTGCCAATAGCATAATTTCAAATCCGATTGAAATCTGGCAACTCAGACTTCAACACCTGTTGCTTTATTGAGCTCATCGTTTAGTTTATTTATGAGTGGTTCGTCTCACCTTATATGATCTCTGTGTTCCATGTATTGGTAACTTTCACCCATTTAATGTTTTAGGTTATGGCTTGAAAAGTCATATCAGGACACACACTGGAGAAAAACCATACTGCTGTCAAGAGGCAAACTGTAAAAAGTCTTTCAAGACCTCAGGGGACCTGCAAAAACACACCAGAATCCATACAGGTACTTTATTTGCCTCTAATTTCAAATAATTTTTTTTTGTACCTGTCTATGTTTTATAAGGATGTTGCCAATAACAAACAAGTATCAAAATATATTATCATTTTACTTTTTTTGGACATATCAGAGTACTATACTGCCCTACAAAGGCAAAGTGCAGGAACTAAATATTTGGTCAAAATTAAGATAACGTTTGAAATGGGCTTTGTAACATCTGTTCTGTCTTTTGGCAATCGTCCTGGTTCCAACAGGAGTGTCAAATTGCAGTAAATGGCTGAAATGACTGGCTGGTGTGAAAACTTTGAAGGCATTTTTCTCAGTTTCAGTGTTTGTGTAGTTACTGCACTTTGCCTTTGTAGAGCAGTATAGTATTACTACCCGATGCCATCATTGTTCCATGTAACTGCCTTTTGTGTAATGGGCTGCTGTTGATGAACTTATTAATCACCATTGTTTTCAGGTGAAAGGCCATTTCTGTGTCCTGTCCCGGGCTGTGGGCGATCTTTCAGTACCTCAAACATCTGTAAGGTTCACGTCCGCACACACACAGGAGAGAAGCCGTATCATTGCACAGAGCCGGGCTGCAATCGGTCCTTTGCCAGTGCAACGAATTACAAGAACCACATACGGATCCATACAGGTCTGTTGCTTTATAGGCTCAAAGCTGAAGTGTGTAGTGATAAAAAAGTTACTATTCTATTCAAAGTGCACAGTAACTGTAAGAAACCCATATGTAGGTTTGACACTGTTGCTCTGTAGTTTTCTAGCTAACCCAAATAAAACTTAAAAGTAATAAACCTCATTATCTTTGTGCAGGAGAGAGGCCGTACGTATGCACAGCCCCTGGATGTGACAAGCGATTTACAGAGTATTCGAGTCTGTACAAACATCACGTCGTGCACACTCTGTGTAAACCCTACAAGTGTAACCACTGTGGAAAAACATACAAGCAGATTTCAACGTTGCTCGTGCACAAACGCACGGTGCATATCGACACCGAGCCTATAGAGGAGGAGTCCGAAGGCTATTTTGAGCCCCCTGAAGGTTTGCTTAAGAAAAAGCTTTCAGATCTGATTTGAATCCACTAGTTTTATGAGTGAAACTGAACTGGTTCTTTATTCAGAGGCTGTAGATGACCCGTCTTTAAGCGCAAGCCCAGACAAGGGTGACGACTCTAGCTCGGAGATGACAACAGAAATCTCTGATGGACAACAGCATGTAACGCTCATCACACAAGATGGAACGACTCAGGTTCGAAGATTTTCCGGGTTATATAACATGTTTAAAGGGTACTGTAAGGGTTAGACTTGTGTGAAGCTCTTACAAATCCAGTAATGTGCTATGCACGTGTGTATTATAACAGACTATCGCAAACACGATCACAATGGTAACGCAAGATGGAAGCCTGATCACCATCCCACCCAGTGAGTCTTTGCTGTCATCGGGAGAGGCTCATTCAGTGACTATGGTGTCAGAGGATGGGACCGAAGGACAGGTGTGTGGTCTTCTGGATATCATTCATTTCGGAAAAAAAATCTTTTTCATTCACAGTTGTTTTGACTGCAGATGTCCATGATCTGCCTGTATTAAAAGACTACATTTAATTTGTCTGTATTTTCTACAGATGACTTTTATGATGTCCGATTTAGCGTCTTCTTGTTGCACACAAGATGGTTTATCAGCCCACCCAGTTACACTTTTGGCTACTTCTAATGGCACCCAGATTGCAGTTCAGGTAGGGATCATTTAAACACCTCACTCTTTATATTAATGTATTTTCAGACCGCATTGTAGAAGCGTTTATATTTGAACATGTTTTTATGGTTCTCTCGTAGCTGACTGATCAGACCTCATTGGAGGAGGCTCTCAGGATAGCTTCATCTTTACAGGAAGCAGAAACAACAGGACTGGATGACTAACCACCTTCAGACAGGACTCGGTATTCTAAAAGACTGGTGATCAAATGATAAGCTTTTGTATTTACCTTTTTGCCTCAGTGGCACTGGGGTTGAACTATGCTCTGTGAAATGATTTCTTATAGATTTTCTTCACATTGATATAAATATCTAAAAGGCTAAAACTTGTCTGCATTTTTTAAATAAAACAAACAAAAGATTCAATGGATTTGTTTTTGTGTGTCGTGAGACCCAGCTACAGCACTATGAATGCATTCTTAAAAAAAAAAAGTCCTGTGAATCAAACCCATGATCTTGGTGTTGGTGCCGCCACACTTTAAAATTCAATCTACAGTAATGAAGTGCTACTGATATGAGATTATGAGCTACTGATGTTTTGAAGTGATTAATGAACCTTTTTGATCGCCATATAGTGCGGCTGATCAAATAAAATATGTCGGGACAAGAATATGCCCAAACACAAGCACATAGGAAATACTAGGATTACTGAAGGAAAGTGGACACATAATAGTTAAATTGGGAATTAGATAACTTTATTCTCTTCTAAACAAAGATGTGTGTGACCGCTACACTTTTATTTCACACAGAACAAATGATACAAAGAGTGTTTTTTCAAGGTGATCTGAATGCAGATATTTCTGATGATTGCTCTTTATTTGCTCACCATTTAATGCATTTTTGCTTTGATAATAGGTTGATTTATCTAGTAAAGAGTATCTTCCTGCCAGCAGTTATAGTTATATTAGTGAAGCGTGGCATACTACCTCATGGCTAGATCACTGCATCTGTACAACAGATGCACATGATTCACTGGAAGATGGCCATGAGGATTAATTATGAATTTGCCACTACTGATCATGTGCCTTTATCTATAACTGTGAGTATATGTACAGTAGATTACCTATTCTTTTGCTTGTTATTAATGATATGTATGTAGAAAAAAATGGTTTGGTCTAACCTGATGGAGAATATTTTAAAGTATACAGTGAACAGTCAGATATGCAGTAATGTTGATTTGCCAAAAGACCCAGCTTTCTGTAGGGATCTAAACTGTAAGAATCCACAACATAGCATTGAATTATGTTCCTTGTATGATAATAAAATGTACAAAATCAAGACATACAAAGCTAAGCCAGGTTGGAATGATATGTTGAAGAGTTCCATGCTGAGGCTAGAAGTGTAGGTTGAGTCAGGCAGACATGGACATTGCCCCTTATTTGAGTATAAGAAGCAGCCAAATGCAAACTTTAAATTGGCCCTAACACACAGGGTTTCTTCCAATCTCATATTAACCTTAACTACCTATTGAGTAGTATTTTAATGTTGTATCTTCGAAGAGAATTTAGTTTGATCACATTTACAAAAAGGTAGATACAGCTGTATGATTACTTCCGACATCATACAGTGCTTGGGGGGGGGGAGGGGTAGGCTGAACTAAAGCACATTGTCAACAAAACAGACATCAGTTTCACTCACCACATGCAGTTCATGTCCGGCATCTTTTAGAGCTGGGACGGCTCCATTCAGAACGATCTCCAAATCCAGTGTTAAATTCACCGTTTATATAACATTCATCACCCAAATGCAGTGAACAAACAAACACCTGAACTTCGCAAACATATGCTCTCTCTCCTGCACAAAAGTAAAGTGACGTCTGCGCATGCTCCTTTTCCTGCTCTCCATGCTGCCTCGTGCTTTTCCTGGAGAATTGTCCAATAAGAGACTAAGAAAAATTGTTACAAAACAGTTTTATATGTTCGAAAAAAACTTTCCAAAACCTGTAGGATCGCTGGGGGATTGTATCGAGCACAGAATTACCTGTCTTTTGACAAGTTGACCATGTTAAGCATGAGAAGGCTTTTAACATTGTAAAGAAGACAGAATGCATGACTCATCATTGCAGCACCCCTTTCAATATGCACTACGTTACATTAAGAGGAACAAAAATACAATGAGGGCTGATTCACTTGCAAAGAAATTGCAAATGTTTCTGGAAAGAAATAAAAAAAATTAAACATCTTTGCCAACAAATATTAATGGTGTTAGTGCAGTTAAGGAAATTACTCTGATGTGTCAAAAACATTATCAAGAGCTGTTTAATTGTGTTAAAGTAACCCCTTTATAGTGGTGGTATTGATAATAATGAAGATGTGACTGTCACATCACAAGAAGTTTATAATGTTAAAAGGTATCAAGGCATGTGGTAGGGATAAGATATCTGCTGAACAATTAACATTTGCAAGTAAACCTTGTCCTTTGCTTGCCATTAGTTTTACTGGGTTTTTAGTCCATGGTATTTTACCTGATGCTATTTTATTTGTTATGTAGGTGCCTATTGTTAAAGACAAAGCTGGTTAGATGAACAGCATGGATAATTACCGGCCTATTGCCTTGGCCAGTACTTTCTCTGAGGTTATTGAGAGGACCTTATTTAATAAGTTATACAGTTTGTTCTGACTTTTGATAATCATTTTGGTTTTAAGCCAAAACATGGCACAGATATGTGTATTTGTGCATTAAAGGAGATTTTAGATTTGTATAACAGCCATAATTCCAAAATGTTTATGTGTTTTATTGATGCTTTCAAAGCCTTTGATCGTGTAAATCATGAAAAACTGTTTTACAAGCTATACGCTAGAGGGTTTCCTAAATCTCTGGTAAGAATTCTGGCTTTTTGGTATGATCATCATTTAATGTATGTAAAATGGGGTAATCATGTATCTAAACCTTTTAATGTATGTAATGGCGTCAAGCAGGGGGGAAAAATCCTTTCTTCTTTTTTTTAAATATTTATATGAATGATTTATCAAAGCTGCTAAACAATTGTGGAACAGGCAAATTAACCACTTGATGTATGCAGACGATCTGGTGATTTTTTGCCCATATAGTGGTGGTCTTCAACAGTTGCTGATGATTTGCTCTCAATATGATCTTGACTATGACATCAAATATAACCTGCTCTGCTGCGTTGCGTAATCTTATAAACGAAGCACTTAGTGCAGGCAGGTTTTTTTCTAGGTTGTGGAACAATTGGCATTGTAGCCTACATGTAAATACGTGATAATGTAAATGTAGGTTTGTGTGTATCTCTGGACCGTGAGTGTCCTAAATAAAGTTTTGATTGATTGATTGATTAGGAAGTTGTCAATACAATTATTATTATATCAGAATGTTAAAAGATTCAGTCAGATCAACCTTAGAAATCCATCACATTCAATCTTTGTATTCTCTGTATAATCTATTTCTCCAGTCTATACAAATTGATTATATCTGTCCTAAACGCTTTAACCACATCTCTATACTGTATCTCTGATATATACTGTCTCTTGAAATAGTTTCTAAGGTGACTCGAGGGGAACCGTTTCTTGTTATCATTACTTTGAAACATAAGAACTTCCTTCTCGGATACTTCTGACTTCTACAAAAGTTGTTTTTAGAAGGTAATTGACCAGACCTGTTTTTCAGGATTACAGGAAACTATAGATAAACCACATACCACAGTTTTACCTGGGCCTTCGCTGTCTGTCATTTAGCAGTGCACGGAAGTCTTGTTCTCTTCTGGTGCGTTGAATAGACATTTTGTATACACCCGGTTACATACTACATCTGATATTTACTCCTACATTCTTTTCTATTTACAGGTTATGACACAATGTTATTGTTTACCGGTTGGTTTTGAAATTGTGGCGAACTGCGTGGCCAAAAATTCACCTCCCGAATCTTCAGATCATTTGACTCGGCATTTACAATATGTGACCCTGGATCACAAAACCAGACTTAAGTAGCACAGGAACATTTAGTAAAAGACATATGGGTTTGGGTCAAAATGAACGATTTTTCTTTTATGCCAAAAATCATTAGGATATAAAGTAAAGATCATGTTCCATAAAGATATTTTGTACATTTCCTACCTTAAATATATCAAAACTTTATTTTTGTGAGTGGATGGCCTGCCACAGGTGATTTTCTCAACATTTAGATTTGTTTGCACTCTCAGATCCAAGAGTTTTATCTCATCCAGATATTGTCCTATTTCAACAACTCGTGCATCAATACAAAGCTTATTTATTCAGCTTTTGGATTATGAAAAATATCAATTTCGAGAAATTGTTGTCCAGGGTCACATATTGTAGAACAAAAACTTTAAAGCAACTGTGGCACCCTTCACTCAACCAGGCATTCAACAAATCATACACCTATTTATAATATTAGATAAAATGCAAATTAACCATGTTCAAAGTAACCATGTTCATTTACGTCAACAACCATACCTGCCATTAAAATAAACTAGGCAACAGTGAAACTTAAAAACAAAACACAAGAAACGTGAATCTTGTTTTTATTTATTATGCGTTTTCAATCTTACATTTTCTTTCCTTCGTAGTTTTGACGAATTAATTCTAAAATGTTGAAAAATATGACGTAGAAAATAAGTGACCGCAAACTTTCAAACGCGAGTGTTATGTACGGCATGTGAAGTTAGTGACAGCGAGAGTCACGTGACTCGCGTTCAGCGCTGATCTCATAGTTCGGATCACTTTAATAAGCGCACTGACATCTTTCGCCTCATTCATCATGATATCCCGAGAGGAGATACTCAAACCAATATGGCACGCTTTTACCGCCCTGGACATGGACCAAAACGGCAAAGTATCCAAATCCCAGCTGAAGGTGAGTGAAATAAACGACTTCACAATGAACTGTCAAGAAATCAAAGCGCGAGCTGAGTTTCCGTGTTTCTGAAGAGCGTGTGTTCACGCGCGAGTCGTTTGTCCGGTTTTTGTTGTTCTTTCCAAAACATCAATTTGTGGAGGATGAAAGACCTCGATTTGGTTGTCTCGCACAATGAGTTGGTATTTTTGACATGCGTGTGTGATATTCCTGCTTAAAAAAACCTTCCCATCAATGGATTTAACGGTTGCATTGGTTTTAAAGGGAACTATAAGTATACGTTGGCTTGTATTGGTGGGATGTTATATGTACATTTTACATTTAGACATTTAGCAGACGCTTTCATCCAAAGCGACTTGCAATGAGTTTAGGAGCAATAAGCGATAGGAGCCATAATACATTAGGTGCCAATACAAAGTTACTGGTTTCAACAAAAGCTAGACCACTACCTGTTGAGAGAGAGGGTTAGTGTAGTTATATGGCAGATAGGAAACAGCAAAACCATAACATTTGACTGAAATAAGACCCAAACCACCCCACAAAGAGGTATTTTGTAAAGTTTTAAATGGTATTTGTTGTGGAAACCATTCTAATTTCATTTGTTGTTTTAATTTTTCATCAGTGAATGGGCTTCCCAACATTTCAGCTTGATCAGTCTTGCAGATAGACACAAGGGTGTATGCTGATACACTGATGCAAGCTGTTCACATAATCATGACATTTGATAGACCTCGCTTGAGCATTTGTGTAAAACCAGTGAGTATATTCTTGTTTGTCTGTCTGTCTGAAGGTGCTGTCTCACAACCTGTGCACCGTACTAAACATCCCCCATAACTCTTCAGCCTTGGAGGAACATTTTAAAGATAATGATGAAGGACCAGTGTCGACTCAGGGTTACATGCCCTACCTAAACAGCTTCATTCTCAGTAAGGTAAAAATAATCAAAGCACACCTTAAAGACTCTTTTCTCTGCAATCTTATGACATTAAGCACATTGACGTTGTCCCTATTCTCGGATATTGTATTATCATGTATTGTATTATATTTATTCTAAATCTAACGCATGCATACTCATATGAGGTGTAAGCGCTCGGACACGCTTTATGCACTTCACACCTCCCATCATCATAACCTATTTTAAGAGTAGATATTTAAAATATTCTCTGGAGCATGACGTCGCATGACTCAAGACTGCGTTTTATTTCTGTATTCACAGTATGTAGTTATCCGGATAGTTATGTCCAAACCTGTTAGGTTTTTCAGATAGAAATGGTATTAAATGAATAATGAATTTTGATAACATTTTAATGTCTTGATGTACATAACCAATGTATAATAGCAAGGCTGCTAAAGAGGCTTCATAAGGTTAAAAGCAGGGACCAGACTTATGACTCAAATGACACGAGATTTGTCACTCATGTAGTTATTTTTTGTCTCTTACTAAAAATAAAGATGACTACATTTTTTCTCTTTAAAAACTTACTTACTTATTACGTAAATATGACACCCATGTTTTGTGAATGCTTTGTTTAAAAATGCTGGTAACGTTACTTTGAGGATTTAGTTCACATGGCTGTAAATCTGTCGTCTGTTCATGTTATACTCAAAAAATCTGCCTGTCCTTCATTCACTGTTTGGATCGGGATCTTGTGATTCTGCAGAGAG
The DNA here is from genome assembly GCF_015846415.1 of Triplophysa dalaica. Classification (NCBI taxonomy): domain Eukaryota; kingdom Metazoa; phylum Chordata; class Actinopteri; order Cypriniformes; family Nemacheilidae; genus Triplophysa; species Triplophysa dalaica. Next base: position 6,434,851 of record NC_079542.1, read on the forward strand.
TAGACATCAGTGGTCGGAGTATTATCACACCATTACTGGACCACAACCAGCTCGGACCACTGACTTGTGGAAAGATGGATTAGTGGATTCATGTTGATTTTGGTGTTTGCACCTCTGCGTGTCACATCAAATCAGCATTTGTTTTCTCCACGCCCGGTCATATTATGCACTTTCCAAATTTTGTATATTTCTGACAATTTAACACTACTTTGCCTACAGTAAAACTGTTTTAACATGTGGTAACTGGCGCTTTCCTGTTAGTTGAACCATTTTTCTCCGACTTAAGGCGTTTTCGCTTACCACTTATAGAAGGTTTTCTCACACTTTAGATGCGTTTCTGTGTGAAAAATCATGAGATCAGCCGTTTCTAAAATACTCAAAGTTTCCAGTGTTCTGTCAAAAAACTGACCTCCTTCTGACTATTCTTAACCTCTCCCAGTGGTTTTGTGGTTCACGGCCCAAACATGAACTGTAGATAAGAATTTTAGTCATTGTGATTATTTTAATGGCAGATCCAGCCCAACTTTAACTTCATCGAACTGAATAAGATGTGCTGGACTCTTTGTGCTCGCAAGCACATCAGCGGCAGGCACCTGCTCATCTCAGGGGCTGAGGCCTTCAAGATCTGGTCTATCTTCAACTTCCTGTCTGAAGAGAAATATCCACTACATATGGTTCTAGAGGAGGTAGGTAACGCTTATATGAGCATAGTCACGTATATTTAATTAAAAGGCTCCTGAAGCACTGTTTTGTAACAGATCGAGGGGTTCCTGCGCAAGCTCTTGACAGTGATGGGTTGCAGTTGGAACGAGAGAAGATTTGAAGATTATAAAATGAGCTCGAAGAAACAGGAACTCAACTGCTGGGAGCTGATTGAACTCGTTGGCATGGGTCATTTCACCAAGGGCATAAACCCTCAGACCATCTCCATGGGCATCAATGAGATCTATCAGGAACTTATACTGGATGTGATCAAACAGGTGGAAGTTCGAGGATCTAATATAATATTAATATCTATATTAATTATCAAAATATTTAATATCATTCTTATATAGTTCATTAAATAAAACCTCTGTCTTCATTTATTTTACAGTTGTTGAAAACCTGTATATGACTTGTTTCTCCTGTGGCACACAAAAGAATATATTTTGAAAAATGACTCAGACGATGGAGATCAATGAGGACCAATTTTGTTTGGTTACCATATTCTTCAAAATATCTATTTTTGTGTTCTGCAGAAGAAAGAAAGTCATTCAGGTTTGGAATGACTTGGGCGTGTTTAAATGCCGACAGGATTATCCATACTATCCCTTTAAGCCATTAAAAATGATTATTATGTCATATACAAAATAAATGTGTTATATTTACTATTTTACTATTTATTTAAGTTAAACTATTTACAAGAATTTTCATTTTTGGTGTTTGCCAACTCCGTTAACCACCCAGAACACCCCTAATAGATTCCAGCAACACCCTAGCAACCACCCAGATCATCAGTTTGCAGGACCAAGCACCACAAAGTTACACTCTTAAAAATTTCGGGTTATTTCAACCCAGTGTTGGGTCAAAAAACTGTTGCTGTTTGTCCATTTTTAGCCCAATGGTGACTCCAAATAACCCAACATTTTTTGAGTGCATTCAGAAATGTAAAGTTCCAGTTAACTGTGTAAAACGACGAATGGTCCCATTAAAATAGATTTAGAGTCCTAAATCTAAGACGGAAAACTACGAATTTCTCGAGCGTTTAAAGTTCAAAAGTGCACTTTTTATTTGTCATGTACAGTTGAAAGAAAAAGTATGTGAACCCTTTGGGCTTAGATGGATTTCTTCATAAATTGATCATAAAATGTGTTCTGATCTTCATCTGTCACAACAATAGAGAAACACGGTCTGCTTAAACTAATACCGCACAAACATTATACGTTTTCATGTTTTTATTGAACACAACATGTAAACATTCATAGTGCAGGGTTGAAAAAGTATGTGAAACCCTAGGCTAATGACTTCTCAAAGAGCTAATTGGAGCCAGGAGTCAGCCAACCTGGGGTCCAATCAATGTGATGAGATTGGATGTGTTGATTAAAGCTGGCCTGTCCAATAAAAAACACACACCAGTTTTGAGTTTGCTGTTCTGAAGAAGCGTTGTGTGATGTGAACCATGCCTCGCACAAAAGAGCTCTCAGAAGACCTACGATCAAGAATTGTTGACTTACATAAAGCTGGAAAGGGCTACAAAAGTATATCTAAAAGCCTTGATGTCCATGTGTCCACGGTAAGACAGATTGTCTACAAATGGAGAAAGTTCAGCACTGTTGCTACACTCCCTAGGCGTTGTCGTCCTGTAAAGATGACTGCAAGAGCACAGCGCAGAATGCTCAATGAGGTGAAGAAGAATCCTAGAGTGTCAGCTAAACACTTACAGAAATCTCTGGCACATGCTAACATTTTTGTTGACAAATCTACAATAAGGAAAACATTAAACAAGAATGGACTTCATGGGAGGACACCACGGAGGAAGCCACTGCTGTCCAAAAAAAACATTGCAGCATGTTTGAAGTTTGCAAAAGAGCACCTGGATGTTCCACAGCACTACTGGCAAAACGTTCTGTGGACAGATAAAACCAAAATGGAGTTGTTTGGAAAGAACACACAACGCTATGTGTGGAGAACAAAAGGCACAGCACACCAACATCAGAACCTCATCCCAACTGTGAAATATGGTGGAGAGGGCATCATGGTTTGGGGCTGCTTTGCTGCCTCAGGCCCTGGACGGATTACTGTCATCGATGGAAAAATGAATTCCAAAGTTTATCAAGACATTTTGCAGGAAACCTTAAGACCATCTGTCAGCCGACTGAAGCTTAACAGAGGATGGACGATGCAACAGGACAACGAACCAAAGCATAGAAGTAAATCAACAACAGAATGGTTTCAACAGAAGAAAATACGCCTTCTGGAGTGGCCCAGTCAGAGTCCTGACCTCAACCCGAATGAGATGCTGTGGCATGACCTCAAGAGAGCGATTCACACCAGACATCCCAAGAATATTGCTGAACTGAAACACTTTTGTAAAGAGGAATGGTCCAAAATTTCTCCTGACCGTTGTGCAGGTCTGATCTGCAACTATAGGAAACGTTTGGTTGAGGTTATTGCTGCCAAAGGAGGGTCAACCGGTTATTAAACCCAAAGGTTCACATACTTTTTCCACCCTGGACTATGAATGTTTACATGTTGTGTTCAATAAAAACATGAAAATGTATAATGTTTGTGCGGTATTAGTTTAAGCAGACTGTGTTTCTCTATTGTTGTGACTTAGATGAAGATAAGAACACATTTTACGACCAATTTATGAAGAAATCCAAGTAAGCCCAAAGGGTTCACATACTTTTTCTTTCAACTGTATATACTGTACATTGCTGTGTGATGCTCATGCTTATACTTTTTATTGGTAAGGAACAATTATTTGTGTTTCTCATAATCGTCATCTCATGGAGGGAAATGTTTAACTTAACGTATTCTTTGAAAAGGGTTACATGACGAAAAAAGGTCACAAAAGGAAAAACTGGACAGAGCGATGGTTTGAACTGCATCTAACATACATCTCATATTATGTAAATGAAGACCTCGTAGAGCAGAAAGGATGTATTTCACTGGATCGCAACTCTTGTGTTGAGGTACAGTTATTCACTTTTGTATTCAATTCAAATTTTATTTTTGTTATGTCACATATTCAAAGCTGCTTTACAGAAAATTTATGTTTTACTTAACAAAAATAGAATTGTATTTTATCCAAATTTCTAAATACTAAAATCTATAAAACCTCAAGCTGTTGACAGAAGATACTTGATTGTATGAAATAGTAACAAAAAGGCTCAAAAGTACTTGCTTATGTAATGAGGTGCATTGCTGCATATAAGCCGGACTAAATGAAAACGCTTGTTTTCTTTATTTTTTTAATAATGAACTTTCCTTTTCTCAGTCCCTACCAGAAAAGGATGGAAAGAAAAACCTCTACATAATAAGATGTGTTGAAAAGAGCTTTGAGATCAATGCATCAGATAAAAAGACCAGACAGGAGTGGATTCAAGGTATCACAAATTTGTGCCGTCGACATATTTTAAAACCACATAACAGCCACATATGTTTACCGTGGGGCTCATGTTTTTATTAGCCATCCAGGACTGCATTGTCCGCATAAGACAGGGCCTTTCCTCGCCACAACGTGAGGCCAGACAGAAACGCCGAGAGCAAAGAAACAGAATGAGAGCTGAACAGGAGACCATCGAGAACAGAATGAGACAGCTTCAGCTGGCCAATGAGACCAAGCAGGCCGAGCTAGAGGCCATGAATAAGGTACTGTGTAGACCTTTATACAATACAGATTGTTTTCAATGCAGTAAAGTTTATTTAATATTAAAAAAGTGCCTTGAAAATTAACCAATTAAAACGTTTGTAATTGTCTCTGTAAATGCACTAAAATGTCTTTGCTGTGTATTCACTTTACCGCACAGTTTCCCTTTTAGTTTTTATCATTCGATCGTTTAACACGCTTATAGCCGTCTGCTGAGAAACATGGGAGGGTTTCACATCCACAGTTCGTTTTCTTGTAACGGAATCTGGTGTCATGTTAACCCGTTGACCCCTCTTTCTTTACACGCTCCCATGCACTAAAGGCCACAGATCTCACTAACTCCTCATAATTATAAACTGTAGATATTTCTAGAACTGATCTATGTTGTTACAGATATGTACATGCAAATATACTTGTGGACACCTGCAAAAAGAGAACTCCTGTGCAGTGAAGCCATACTTCCCCTATTTGACTGTTTTTTTTAATTACTGTTCCTGTTCGTGATGTCTAGAATCTCAAACGGTAGCTCTTTTCTTCTGGCATGTCTCATCAACTGACGTGGGAGACACTTTTCATCAAAGTGATTTACATTGTATTTAATATGTACCCCAAGTATATTTGATGTAATATACTTTATATATTATGCTCATAACAATGTGATAGGCCAGGCATGGCCGTTCAAAGTGCTACATAGAAATTATTTACAATGAAAAATGGCCTACATAATGAATCAAAAATAAGAAATGAATGATTTGTATGACGTAAAATGATTTGAAATATTTTTTTACAACACTAAGTGTACTATTTCAATACCACTTGAGACTAAATTTTTTAAGTTCATAGAAGTATACTTTGTGTAATAGTAGAAGTACAGAACTGGTTTACAACTACTTTTTGTTTGTACAGCATGTTAAAAAATAAAGATGCTACATGATGCGATAAAATAACCATATTTCTTCAAAGCGGAAAAAGGTTTTAATACTATAAAAGATAAGAAATGGATCAGGACTGAATGATTCTTTGGAAAACGGTTCTTCTATGACATTGCTATGAAGAATATTTTTGTAGTACTTTTGATTTTAAGAGTGTGCAGCTTACAAGTGAATTTATAGGTGCTGGGTTTACAAGTTCAATGGTTTTATACAGTTTGTGAAAATACACCCTGATGTATGTATACTGTACTCTCAGTAAACGACTAAACAGCTGTTTAACTTTGAAGCCAGGTCATTCCTTTAACATTAAGCAGTAAACAAAGCTGCTATTTAACATTTTCCTGCTTTGAGATCATATCTGATCCACAGAAACCTCTGTTAACCGGCTCTGTTTTTAAGTCTTGTGTGTGTTTGTTTTACAATCTCCAGGAAGCTGCGTCGAGAGACCATGTGGAAGATCAGAGAATTCAGACCCAAATAGAACTACTACGACAATACAAAAGGGACCTGCAGCAAGAGAGACTGGTATCCAGTTAATACAAATCGACCCTTTAAAACTAAATGGCTACGGATGTACTCAGAAAGATGTTCTTTGTCACACGTCAGGCTCGAAAGCAGATGGAGGAGCAGGTGGTCGAAAAGTCCAGCGTACTGGAGCAGTACTGGCAGCGTACGCAGGAACTGGAGGAAATGTACAGTCAACTGAAAGAAGCGCTGGAGGACGAGAGACGAGCCAAACAGGATGAAGAAGCCCAGCGCAAAGTGCAGGCCAGGTACAGTAACCGTACACACACACACGTATGTCTGCAGTGTGTTGGTGCACAGCTAGTGCATCCGTTTTGTTCACAGGCTGCTGACAGAGGAGGCGACCAAGAGACTGGAGCTGGAGGAGATTTACAAGCAACAGCAGCAGCTTTTATCTCAGTCTCAGAAGGAGAAAGAAGAGCTGGAGCAGGAGCGATCTGAGAAGGAACGTTCCCTGCTGGCTGCACGGGAGCAGCTGGAGATTCTGGAGAAACAGAGGCAGGGAGCGCAGGAGGATTACAAGGTATAGCATGTTCAGAAATCATCTTCCGTCATCTTCCGTCTGAGACACCAACACGGCACAGTTTGTCTTTAACTGCTCTGTGGTTTATTTATTTTTAATCATTTTTATTTTTATGCATTCTCTTTTAGGCAGTTACAAAGAAACTGGAGCGGGCAGCTAATAAGACAAAGAAATGGAAACACAGAGTCGGCGAACATGAGGGTCTTATTCGACTCATTCAGCCAGGTGAAGGTGTGCAACGGTTCACATACAGTATCGGAAATATCTCATAACATTAGTGTCTTGAATGTGTTTCATGTATTTCCTAGGCAACAAGTCAGCGAATAACATTACCAACTGGGGAACGGCGGCTTTCACTGGAACAGAGCTGGATCAGATTCAGAAGAACTGGCAAGAGAACAAGCATAGACAACATGAAGGATAGTAACTCCTGATGTGGACATTTATTTTGCCATGAAACAGCCAGACTTCATAATTCTATTGTTTGTAAACAAATGAATGCATTCATATAATTCCAGACATACAGAATGTTCCATAAAGTTGTTGTTGCTAAACAAAACTGATATTATTTCATGTGACAGTAGTATTGTTTGTTTTGAGAAGTACGGGTTAATTTATTGCAAGGGAACTGTTTGGTGGTGTTTTCTTTGTAGTGCTTTAGTTTTTCTGATTTTAAACTGTACTATTTACAGGTATGTGTTTAGATCATTTTTGTTTAATTCTCTGAACTACTAACAACATTTCTCCCAAATTTCAAATAAGAATATAGTTTCTGTTTGCATTTATTTGCAGAAAATTTAAACTGGAGGAACCGGTGAAAATAACAGAAAAGATAATTTATATATATTTTCAGACCTCAAATACTGCAAAGAAAACAAGTTCATATTCACTTTTAAATAATACAAAGGTCATATTTGTACATGTATTTAGGAAAAGATCAAAACGTGTGTTTTTATCATAGCTTTCACGTGTCTTGTGATGCTTTCAGTCTTTCACATTGCTGTTGGATGACTTTTTCACTCCTGAGGTTTAATATTGTTCAAATTCAACAGACACTGGACTGAAATGACATGTTTGAAATCTGATCAAATTAAAATTTGGAGCGGTCTTTTAATTTTTTATTGTATGGTACATTCATACATGCTCGTGTCCATTAGATGTCACTGTTGATACACAAATTGGTTAAAGGACCAACTCACACCAGAGATGCAAGTGTGCAGGTCTGATCTCTGATCAGCATCACACTGATTCACAATTGCGTTAAGTTCTCTAAGCATTGCAATGTTAAATCTTTATCAGTCTTTGCTTTTTAAACCCATCTTCATCCAGGTTAAAATAAATGTATAGGATATGAACAATCTGTGGCTGATGTTTTCATTCATTGTGATTTTTTATTTCAAATAGCTCATGAAAGAAATATAATCTGCAGGATTGGTAAAATTGGTGCATCTCCTGTATTTAAACAACTCTCAGTAAGAGACTCCACCCACAGAATACTTGAATGAAATCTCAACCACTTATATCTTTTAGCACTTTTTTATCTTTTCTCTATTTTCTTAATCTCATTTTAAACATTTCACCCAATGCATGTTTCACTGCATTCTCTTAAACACAGAATACATTTTCTTTTGGATCAATTCTACTGAATCAGGAGCCGAACGCCATTTGAACTTCTGCTGAACTTTGTTGTTCCCGAAAAAAGAAACTCCTGACATACAGATTAAAGACATCTCAGAAACCCTATTCTCAAAAACATGTTCTTACAGTGTTAGATAGCTCACGTCAGATGCCGGTCTTCACAAGCGAGTGTCAAAACAAGTTGCCACGTCTGTTTCTGGCACAAGGCGGGATAACAAGCCCATGCGCATCGTTTGACGTGCATGCAGAAAGATTGCTGCATTATCAGAGATGATCATCTGTGGGCTTTCAAAAAAACAGACGCTTGATGCTGGAGCTTTGATATCTTTGGCATGCTAAGTACAAGGACTACATTGGTACAAATTAAATGTTTGAGGAGGTAACAGTTCACTTTTAGGGCAACAGTTCAGGGCCAGAGATGGTATGGATGGCATGTTGCCCTGAGATCATTGCCATTATAAACTGAAACCTCTTTGAATGCTTCTTTTAGTGATGCTCCCTGACATCCAAAATCAAAACCATTGCAACTTTTGCAATAGCAGCTTTTGTTTGTTTGTACGACCGGCTGTGATGTAAATGATATACCTCTAGGCTCCGTCTTCCTCAATAATCAAGAATCAGTCTGATTGTTGTGTCCCAGCGGTACTCGTCATTTTACAAAAATATTGAATTTTCTTCTCAAAAACGTGATGATGACTAATAGAGGCGATGAATGTAATAAAAAGCATACACATAAACGACAGACACGTGAGAAGTCAAATTCACATGTTGGCTTTTTGAACCAATGGTTTCACGTTTGGGCTGTTCTTTTGGTGGGATGTGTAAAGTGGAATCATGATTTTTTTGGCAAATGCCTGTTTTCTGAAGATAACTTGAGACTTCATTATTTTCTTATTTCTGCTTGTCTTGGTATAAAGGTGGATGTTACTGTCCACAACGATAATGTTTAACTGTCACCGTCCCATGTACGGGACACCTACGTTTGCGTAAATATTATGCATGTAATTTGTAATCGAATCATGAGAAACTATATATCATTGAAAAGGTCTAAAATTTTGTCCTTTCACTTGCCACCGTCCCGTATTCGGGACACCCAGGTTTGAGTCAATACTTTGCATGTAAATTCTTATCTTATCATGATAAAATATTTATCGTGGGAAAGGTCTGAGACTCTAAAATACATTTTTCAACAGTGTTTCTATAAAATAAAGTGTAATTTAGTCATAAAAGTCTAGTTTCATACAAATGCATTGTTTTATATTGTTTCTGTGCTTTTGCATTTTTTCATTGTGTCTGTTAATTGGAAAAGGAAAAAATAATAAATAAAAAGCATCTCAATGTCTGGTGTTGTCAAATTTCAGACCAAGTGTTAAAACCAATGGAAGCCCATGGGCCCCCTAGTGTATTTTGGTGGTAGGGCGGCTAAAAAACTCAAAGACCCCTCCAAACTTAATACAAAACTTGGTGACCCTTGGGACTTTGACCTATGAAATTTTGGGGCTGATTCATATATTTTTTAAGAAAAACAAACTGTTTTTTACAATAAACAACAAAATAACTTGAAAAAAACATTTTTTATTTTTTGTTAGACTGAGATTTAAGGATTTTTCTCCCAAGGAATGTGGAACATGTGTGGGTCCATTTTTAAATATGTTTAAAAAAATAATTCATAAAAAAACGAAATCTGAAAAACTATATATTAGGCCTACATATTGCAATTCAAATATTTGTGCAGCCCCAGTTTTAACAAAAATACAAAAGCCCCAACAAATAATCCCAATTTGGATAAATTAACAATTTTAATTTCTCTTTCCAGTTCAATAATTGAGGTGTTATTGATACAAGTTATTGAGTCTGTGTGGGTTCCAATGCCCCAGTATAGCGACGGGGACACTATACTGTAAAAAGCACCGTCCTTTCGGATGAGACGTTAAACCGAGGTCCTGAATCTCTATGCTCATAAAAATCTCAGGATGTCCCTTGAATACAGTAGGGGTCTAACCCTCGGCATCAACCCTAGCAAAATTCGCCTCTATACATGATGGCCTCCTAATGATCCCTATATCTACTAATTGGCTAAACAACTCTGTCTCCTCTCAACCAATAAGCTGGTGTGTGGTGGGGGTTCTGGCGCAATATGCCCTAACATCATCCAGGTGGATGCTGGACATTGGTGGTGCGCTTTGAGTACCCAGAAAAGCGCTATATAAATGTGAGGAATTAAAAATGAAATCATCTTGGAATAAAGACTACTACTTTCCCTACACTGAGCTGTGTACAACACAATGTCGAAGACATGTGTCCAATGTTGCTCCTGGAGGGCCAGTCTCCTGCAGAGTTAAACACCAATTCAGGTTGACTTCAAAATCACATACAGGTGCTTTGTTTGATGATAAGATGTTTCAGACCCGGATCATGCAGTTTGTTAATGAACTGATAAGTAAAATCAGGTGTTAGATGAGAGAAGACATGCAAACTGTGCAGTGCTGTGGGTTGAGAATTTCTATTTTTTATTCTATCGATTGTGATAACAGGAAGTGGAAGGACGGTGACCTATAGGGCAGATGTGTTCCTCATACCAGCGCATTTTGCATGCGGCCTACATGTAATCCCCATTCTTCATGCTCTTTTCACACATGCATTGTTAACATTGCTGATTTGTCGGTCATCAAGCACTTGTCTAGTGTTTAGACATGAACATCTGCTCTGTTTGCCTGTTGCCAACGAGAATCTGAAGCATTTCAGACAGCCGAATATGAACAATGAATTAAAAATGATTACTTGCGATCAAATGAGCATTGTAAAAAAAGCATTCTTTTACTGTATATATCATCCTAATGTTTAAGCAATTTCAAATAATTCCTGAGAACAAACGTTATTTTGACCCTCATAGAAACATCTAACAGATACACTGGAGGGACCATTTAACCGTGAAGTCCTCCAGATATCCCATTTGTCCCATTCCAGACATTCTGGAGGGATTCCCTCTTCCGCTCATTCCCTCTCTAATCCTCCAGTCCAGGAGGCATCTATATTTGGAGAGAATTGTAAGACGGCCCATGTCCAGATGTTCATCCAGGCCAACACCTGCTCTCAATACAAGTCAGCGGGGATCACGAGCCCATACGCACGTCCCGTTGCTTTCGCAACTGTCAATCCCATCAGCTTTTTCACTCGAGCTGACTCGCTTCAGAGGCGCAGCCATGTCTCGCCTCAAAGGCGCCTGCGGCCCTGTTATTATCCTCATTTACTCTCATTACTGCAAGTGAGAACGTTTGGCTGTGATGCTGATCTCTAAACATGTTATCACGAGAGGAAGGAGACGCTCCATTCTGAGCCATGATGTTGTCGTGTTTGTGAGCATATGTATTACAGATGATTGGCTTCAGTCCGATCACGCTGTGTATCATGTTCAATAAGATGAGATGCGTAATCTACTGATGATGTTCTTGTGACTAACATTTTTGTCTGTTGAGGAATTATTGCCACAAAGCATTCTTTTACAGTAACAGCTTGATGTTTTGGAGAGCAGCGGTTTCCTCTCACGGATACAATGCTCTGTGGGCCTCATTCATGAAACACCAGCGGAACAAATTTCTGCTTGGACTTAAATGCATTATGTAAGTTGTCCCTTCAATTCCATGAACGTGTTTTTCTTCACATGTGATAGCGTTTCATGCTATTATGATTACTTTGTAAACTCATTTAATTTGCCTCTTATTTATCATGTTAGTAGCCATGTGTCGTGCGGTTTTTATTCTTTGTCTGCAATGGTGCCCTGTTTGAAATTACTTAATAGACATCAAGGTTATTTTAGTGAACTAAAATGAAAAAGTTTCTGTTTATTGAAATCAAATCAAATATCGGCCTAAAAGTGAGTGGAAATATTTACACTAAACAAAAAAGTTAGATTTAGCCTCAGAAATAACCTAAAATAAGTTTAAGGCACTAGAATTGTAATACCAATTAACAATTAATTCAATAAAATGAATTAATTTTATATTGCAACCTTATAAAATTGATAATTATAAAATGATAAAAGCAAACAATAAAAAATTAACATAAAAACAAAAACTCTAAAAATAAAGTGAATTTGAAGTATACAATAAAACAAAAAATAAAATAATAAAAGTTTGTGTTTACATAATATACAGTATGTCTGTGTTCTGTGCACACTCATTTTGTATTAATAAAAATGACCACATACATGCATACATTTAAGAAAAGTATAACATATAAAAATGTATAAACATTTATATATAATTTAAATGATTGGTAACTATAAATTAATACATGTATATATTTCCTAAATATGTATACATCTATATATATGTGTATGCACGTATAAATCCAAAATTAATATGCAGAGCACACAGACATATGTAAACATGAACTTTTATAAGTTATTAATCGCAATTAATCGTTTGAACGCCCTTATCTTTAGTTAAAATAAAATAAAAATAAAAAACAATTTAAATGTCTCATTTTATGTTAATGTAAGAATGAAGTATATAGAGCTTAACTGGTAACACACACATACAGATAAAAATGTAAAACTGAAATGCAATAGCTTTGGATAAAAGTCATGTCCACTCCCAAAAATATAAGATTTCCGAAAATTTATTTAAAAAACAAACATGAATGAAAAAACAAATGTAAGCAAACCAGTAAACAAATGAAACAACATTAGTGGCATCACAAATTACAGTCACATACAGTAACATCTTTTAAAGTTTCCGTAACAGACAACTTGTCTGATTTCTTTTATTTTGCGTCTTAAAACTTGACAGATACACCAACAAAACAAATACGTTAGAAAAAAAACGACCCTCTTAAGACCCCATACAGAATGGCGAAATATAGTGTTCATCCCTTCATATAAAACATCACAGCCATTCGACACAGGCAGTGCTTTACTTGGTCCGTCAATGATCACGAGTATAAATATGTGTTTTATTTCAAGTTAGACTAAAAGGTAAGAAAAACATATTTGATAGAGTATAACAACAGAAAATGTAACAGGTATTTACACAAATCTCAGTTCACACCGGTTACTCTTGTATTGATTAAAAAATAATTTACAAAACAACGACGACAGCTCCGTTAAAACATTCGTACTGAAAAAACCTCTTGCAAATATAGAAAAAAATACTTTGCACACTAGAGCATCAGACTTGCTGTAAGACTTTTATATGTAGTTAAAACGTAATGCCTAGATGTTTACGCCATTATAAATCTGCTTTGTAGGGAGTGCATATCATCAAGTGCAAATAATTTGCCTTTTAAAGTTGTGCTTCTTTCTGAACGTATTTTCATCAGGTTTTGGTGCTTCTTTCTTTTGCATGTCATCAGCAGCAACAGTTTGTTTTTTAGAACGCACCTCTGAACCCCGAGTTTAAAAACGAGGGCTATTGCTTCGTCTCACCTGCATGTAGCGTTTGTTTAAGCGACCTCAGAAGAATCATTTCCACCCGTCAACAAACTTCCAGTCATTAACCCTGAGCTCAGGATGTCAGTCTTTCAGTCGTCTCTCAGAGGTCTTCTGGATTTACGACAGGCACTGAAGGCTTTACTATGGTTCTCGAAATTGCACAATATATCTCTCCGCGGCGAGAGAGGGGTTGAGAAAAGGCCTTCAAGCATCCGAGATGCAGCTCTGGATCTTATCAATCCACTGTTGAGCGCTCGGAGCGTCCGCTGCGCAGAAGTTATACACCCGTTTAGTGGTCTTCAGCTGAAGGGACAAAAAAGTCTGAGATGAGACAAGCCCGAGAAATATCCAGTATTAGTACTAATATAGTGTATTAGTAATGGAAACAGTGTGCTTTATTGCTTAGTAAGGGATGGAAACTCACATCAAAGAAAGCTTTTTCGCTGACTTGTTTAGGGGCTCCTATAGTTGGCGTCGCAACCAAAACAGACTCCACCTCTGCCAGATCTATGAAGCCCCGACAGTTTGTGTCCTCATCCGTCTCATAATATCTCAACTACAGAGAGCGAGTCATTTTAAAAATGCAAACAACACCATGACATGAAAGAATCAAACGTAAAAGAATGGCATACCTGATGTTTGGTAATGTCCAAAACAAACCACCGGGCTTTCCAAGCTTTAAGTAATGCTCCTCGCTTGTAAAGGATTCCCTCAAATGATCTGTACGAATGAAAAAGATGCACGTCAAACAGAACGCCAGACGATCTGAGGTTTGAATGCGTATGTCTGTCACAGTTACCTGTTGTCTTCATTCTTTGGGGTAAACTGATTGTAAAGTGTGGCTGCCCTGCGATTCACTCCGTTGACCGCGGTGGGGCTGCTGTCCTCTACCAGGGCGCTTTCGGGTAGGTGTAACATAGAGCGTCGATGATAAGCCTGCAGGTTAGGAGTGTGGACCAGGCCAGAGATGGATGTCGAATCCTTTCGCAGCTGAGAGATGGGGTTAGATAAGTTGCAGGTATAAGCAGTATGATGCATTTGTGATGAAATAAGGGGAATAAGGCAGGTATTTACATTGCCTTCCTGTTTGAGGTCTTCCTGGATGCTGTCTCGCGCCTTCTCCAGAGTGATGTGCCATGGATCCGACGGCCGTCCCAGTTCCACCTCCAGCCTCCCGATGTCCTGCAAACACATCGATATCTTTTCAGAAATCTCTTTTTCAAATTTCCGAGCTTCAGCACCAGTCGGTGCTTATTTCTGCGATAACAACCGGCTGCCTGAACAATATCCCTTACATTTTAACTTTTGATCAACTTATGACAGAATTTGTGATGGTAAATAAACATGGTAGTAATGCACTATTTGTAATATATCAACCAAATCTCTGAATTTATAATTCAAATATAGATATGATGTAATGATGTCTTCAAAGCCCGTCTGAAACCATATTAGGTGACTTCCTGTTTAGACTGACAGCAGCTTTAGGTTTCAGACACAACCTGCAATTAAAAAAGAATAAAGACGCATGGACTCACAGCCAACAGTTTGGTGATCACGTCAGGCTGAGCGCGGCTCACGCTGCTATAACACGGCCAGACGATTCTTCTCTTGGTGGTGGCGATGGTATTTGACTCATCGTCGTTCTGTGAGCGCGTTGAGATCATGCACCAGTCGTAAGACGGGCCGGTGGACAGAGTCTCTCCCGTGAAGAACTCCCATGTGGTCAGATTGGGGATGGAGACCATTGGCTTTAACACCGGCTATGAAAACAGAAAAGTATACATATAATATTCAGGACATTCAGAAAAAGCATTAATTGTGACTTTATGAGTTTTTTTGACATCATTTAACTTAGGATTTGAGTGTGGTGCTGGCAGATGTGTAAATGTAAATGCATAACCAGTTCTAAAAGAAAACTCATTATGTACTTAAGAAAGTAAGAGATTACAACGTTCTGCCGTCTGACTAATGTCTACGGTTGTAAACTTTGCTCTCCTTAAACTCCATCAGATGTTTTTCACTCGCAATACAGGTCACACTACACTGATCCCCCTCATTAGCAGAACGTGAGTTGTTAAAAGACAAGCTTGTCCTCCTTTAACTCACAGCCTGGATTTGAAGCTTTAGCCCCATGCGTCTGGAGAGCAGTAAACATCAACGTGACTTGCGCAAGAATCATCATGTCTCATTATAAAACCGGACACGCTCTTTTTACGACCGAACCCAAACCATTCAAACTTTGTTTTGTCAGACCCTGGCAACCTGATTTGAGAGGCAGCGAGACGGCTTTATAAGGTCACCGAGGCTGTTTTGCAATCGTGGCAAACTATGGCTCACTGTCTATGTGAACCGGGAGAAGACGTCAACATAATTGAGACTGGTAGTCAACATCCCCTCCCGATAGAGTGCACCGGGGTAAAAGCCATTGGAGCTGTCTGATACCTCAGAGAAACTCTTTACCTCCGTCTCTGACGGGCTGTACAGGTAGTTGAAGAACAGGGGGGTCCGGCGATGCATTCGGTTGATAAACTCCCAGATACAGATTCCTTTTTTGGATTGTTTGTCTCCTTTATCCTCGAACAATGTGCCTTTGGTGAGAATACACAAAGAAGCGTTTGTTAATGCAGGAGGCAACACGATCAGGTGTGAAACAAAATATCACAGGATGAGTTGGAGAAGACTAGCCGCGTTAAATAGAAACACCGTTTGAGGTCATGGTTACAGTGCGTACTGTAGCAAAATGTGTTATAGATTAAGGGAACACACACATCAGTGGCCAAAAGTGATGTTCAGGGGACATAAATATATTCAATGTTTGCTTTTATCGTAGCTTTCCTGTTGCTCAGTGGTTAGAGCATGGCGCTAGCAACGCCAAGGTCATGGGTTTGATCCCAGGGATTGCACATACTCTGAAACAATTGTATAGTGTAATGCAATGTAAGTCACTTTGGATAAAGGTGTCAATCAAATGCATAAATGTAAATGCTTCATCAGGTTTATTTAAATACCGTATGAGTACTTTTAAAGTATTTATATGACAAAATTATTTGGCAAACTACAGCATATCAAGGAATATGGCTTTTATTCTAATATACAAATAATGTGAGCATGTGGGCGATTCCAGTCTTATGGATGTAACTTTTTAGTCAAAACTTCGAGAATGTATATATTACCACTATAATAAACAATCTGTTTATATTTTTCCAAACCATTAGTCTAGACATAATAAAACAGTTTTTTATTTAAAATTTGGAAATATACAAGGATTGTGACAAAAAAGCATGCATGTTACTGAGAAACTACATACTTTGTAGGACTTCTGTGAATTACAATGCCAGAAGCAATAAACCCCAAAAATGGAGAAGTATGGCTCTTCAGATTTAAAAAGATCTATATAATTTAACTTTCATGTGTCCATTTATAAGTAATAGGGAGCGTTAAGGATGTGACCTGACTTTTACTAAAACCACACTTGGATATTTAAACCACAAAATATTCTAGATCCAAGCCAGGGTTGCCAAATCCACAGTTTTCCTGCGGAACTGGGCTACTTTTAAACTGCTGCTGGTTGGTTTTTATTTCGCAGGGTAAAGGTGCAGAGGTTTATATCGTCATTGGTCATTTTTAAGGTAAGATTAAGTTATTTATGTAAATACCACGTCTATAGTGGATTTAAAGTAGAAATTGTGTGTAATGCAAAACAAGATCTGAAATATAAATATTTGAGGTATAGTAGAGACATTTTTTGAGTTTTGGTATTAAGGATGAGGTCATTGGGCTAGTGTTGTCCTGCAAATTTGAAAACCCTGATCTGAGTCATTAGTACGGGGAAAACGATTTGTAAAAAATTGTATGGTAAGGTTGACATGATTGGAATTGCAATCATCTTTAATAATATAATGTGAATATAGTGAACATTTTCGAAAGTTGGACATTACTTTTTCTCACAACTTATAGATGTTTTCTGCAGCGACAACATAAACAAACGGTTATGTGGCCCAAAAGCTAACCTCCGGTAGACATTTGCAATAAATCAATAACTGTTGAGCAGTTTTAATTTAATTTAATAAAATGAATATGCAATAAAATATTACTAGACCCAAACATAGACCGGAAGTTAACTTTGGGCCAGGCGCATGCATCTAATGAAACTGTCTATAAAAGCATCTGCCAAATGCACAAATGTAAAACACTTTGGATAGGTGCTCACGTGTCTGCTGTAATAAGTTTGTTTGAAAAACATTTACATTACATAAGTAAAACAGAAAAAGAAAAACTGTATCGCGGAGGAACGTGCACTTCTCCAAAGAGGCCGCGATAAGTTACAGATACATACCGTGCTCCAGACGTTCATAGTCTGAGTCCAGCAGGAAGTTCTTGAATCGGTTGGAGATGCAGTGATACGCCAGAAACTTCAGATAGTATTGATTAAACTCGAACTCGAGAGGGTGCTGGTTATGAATCTGGAATGAGAATCAGATCAGTCACATCAGAGGAGCTGTCTGGCCTTATCTCAGCCGTGGGGAATAAACAATGTGAGCAGGACAATGCAAAGATTTATTAAAGGCCCAGAAAATGATCAGTTTTGAATGGAATTCGGAAAAGCACAAAAATAACAACAGGGAGGGACGCGATGTGATAACGTGCAGCCAAGCAGGACCTCAATAGAAGAGCGAGAAATTCTCACAAACTCGGCCACCTGGACTTCCTGGCAAAAACAACAGCTGCCTCCAACATGAGACACTTCTATTTTCAGATGCTTTTGCTGTATTTCTGAGCTCTGTGACATCGCCGGACCTCCTCAGCTGGGTCATTCAGATGTTCTAAGCCTCGATTTCATCACACAATGTGTTTTTTTGTGAGCGCATGGGAGTGGAGCGAATATCTCTAGTGGGGATACAACTATGCTTCCACTTTTAATGCAGGACAACTCAACCTTCACGCAACCTCTTTCCAGTTTTACCGGCTGCGCTAAACATGCTGATGATGCGAGATGATGCCAAAAAGAGGCTGGCCGAAGGTTGTATCCGCATCTGTGCACGATCATTTTAAAGGGCAGACTCAGAGGGGATGAACGAGTTTCTAAATGAATAGCCCACCATGGGGATTGCAAAAGGAAAGCGAGTGCATGCGTTCTGACAGCTGAGTCTTTCTCTTCCGCCTCCTCAGCTGGCTGGATGCTGCAGGAATTCTGTGAGCTCATGAACAAAACATGGTGGGAACAAGAGAGGGGTGTGTGTGAGATCTGAAGTTATGAGCAGATACTGGCCAACGTGTGTGTGAGAGGGAATTTGGTTGATACTAAGCAGGCACTTTTGATCAAATATGTGAACATCCATCTCTGAGGTACAGGTGTCTGGCTTATGGACAACAGTGGCTCGAATCTACAACTTTTTGTTTCCAACCCCAAATAACCCCAACTGGTCAATCCAACCACCAACACTAAATATTGCAAAAAGTGGAAGGTTGTTGGTTCAAAAACCAGGACGCTTCAAAGCAACTGTTCTTTTATATAGTTCATGTAAAAGATATATAATATGTAACGTATGTAGAAGGCGGACACTTGCCTGGTGGACGCAGTCCAGAAACTGGAGGAAAAGGGGGGTGAAGCCGCTTCCCTGGCTGCTGGGGGTCAGATTGCTTCGTTGGCTGAATTTGTGGCCGAAGGACAGCCACTCTTTCTCCACGAGCATCTGAAAGCCTTCCAGCGTCCTGTAAAACGGATCACTGAGAAGCTGGGCGAGAGAAACCATCTAGAAAAAGAGGAGAGGAAGATTCCCATGAAGTACATGCCATGTGGCAAATGAAGCTTGACACGACAAACATCTTTTTCCTAAGCCCTATTTAGACCGCCAGCAACTAGCAGCGCCAGAGACGGGTAATATGGAACAATTTACAGACACAATCTCATTCATTTCAACGGAAACTTCGGTTACTTCCGGAGACAGGAGCGACTGTTGACAGGAAGTGGGCGTGTCTAGCGGTGCAACCAGGTTGAGAACGGCTCAACTTTATGAAAATGATGGCGACTTTCAGGAGCTGATTCCAATAGGAGTAGAGCAGTGAAGCACATGTCATCCGTCTCTCATCGGCTACTGCATGGGTTGTTAATAAATGTTACTAGAGCAACCAAAGCTAGGAAACGCCTTCTAACCACCTCGTAGCAAGAGACTGGCGACACACAGCGACACAGTCACTGGCGGTGTGAACGCACCGTTAATGGGTTTGTCGTGTCGCATCCAGTGTGGACAAGATGTACAATTTTAATAGGTTCAAATGCCTTCTATTATCTTTTGTCATGTCACATCATTCCGCATCCGGTGTAGACAGGGTGTACTTATAACCTTGCAGTTGTGAATCAAAGTTAAGGTAAAAAGACTTTTTACATACCTGCCCAATAACTGATTTTTTTAAAAACCCAAGAATGAAAACTCACCTTTTGAGTTGTTCCAAATATGTATAGATTTATTTGTTCTGATGTACAAAGAGAAAGATATTTGTAACCAAACAGTTCAGGGGCACCACTGACTACCATAGTAGGAACAATTACTTATATTTTTTTGTTTTGTTGAGTACAAAGATGTTTTGAAGAGCAAACAGTTTGGTAACAATTCTTCTAAATATCTTTCTCTGTGTTTCACCAAACGAAGACATTTATACAGGTTTAAAAAACTAGAGAACTAGTAATTTATGATAGAATTTCAATTTTTGGGTGAACTATCCCTTTACATAAAAAAAAAAACTTTAACAAAATGTAATTCAAAAAATTGAATAAATAAATAAAAATTATTAATACTACAACTAATCAAATATATTTAATAAATAATAATAATATTTAACAAAATAAATAATAATAATAGTGATATTTAACAATATAATTGGGATAAAATATATATTTTTAAAACAATATTTTTTAAAATTAATAATAAAAGTCACCCAAAAGTAAAGTTCTGTCATCATTTACTCACCTTCGAGTTGTTCCAAGTCTGCATAAATTTCTTGGTTCTGGTGAACATGGAGAAAGATATTTGAAAGGATGCTTATGACCAGACAGATTTTGCCCCCTTTGACTACCATAGTAGGGAAAATACACTGGTAGTCAAAAGTGCCCCAAAACTGCTCAACATTCTTCAAAATGTCTTCTTTTGTGTTCAACAGAACAAAATAACAATAAATAATTTTCTTTTCTACTATGGGAGTCAATGGGGGGGCACAGTCTGTATGGTTAATAAACATTCTTCCAAATATTTTTCTCTGTGTTCATGAGAAAATGATGACAGAATTTTCATTTATGGGTGAAGTATCACTTTAAGTGAAACAATGACTTGCCCCTGTTTGTCCAAAAATTCAGTTTTGTGGCCGGTAAGAATAATAAAACATTTCTGAATTTACTATTGGCAGGTATGACAAAAAGTTGTTTTACTATAACCCAGGTTACAAACCAGTATTCGCCTTCCTAGTGGACTAGAATATTTACAACAGAATTCTGGTTGGCATCCAGTATCCAGTGGAGACTTTTTACTGGCACCTGAATGCCAACATGGATCTGCTTTACAATTACTAAACCGACAAATGACTTAAATGGCCGATAATCATCAATAAAATCACGTTAAGCAACATCAGAAAGTTCACAAAACCTCCCACTGTTCACGTGACATTACAGCACGACCGTGTTCTCCCCTGCAGAGTCAGACATATGGAGTCTATTTACTTTAGCCAAAAGTCTAGCGTTCATGTCTACATAGAGACTGGCAGAAAATGTGGTGAAGAGACCATCTTTACCGGACACGTGTTCGATTTTGGCCCTAATCACAGAACAGCTCAGCTTTACAAGCCCGTTTGACAGAAAACACACAACTCTGTTTGCAACGACAATCTGCTGATCGAAACGTGCATGGAAAATGTGAGCTATGACAGCAAAAATGTGACAGTTACGCTCTTCTGCAACACATGTGGACGATTGAAAACAAAGTTGAAGGTTTATAACACAACATGTTGACTGTAGATAACTAAAATCTGACCAAAACTAAAGCCTTCTGAGAAGTCTTAACACTGATGGGTGAACATTTGCTGCCTGTAAGAAGTTCTAAAGACCACTTTGCAAGATGTAAACACTGGTCCAGAAGAACTCCTGGTTTCATATCATGAGTCATTTTTTATCTTACATTTATCTTAAAGATGTTTGTTTAACATTTTTGGGTATAAATATTCTGTTGATTGTGTTGTATTTAAACGTTTGTATAGTGAAACAGGAAGTTCATGTGGACCAGTGTTTTTTTACATCATCCAAAGAGGTCTACAGTGTGTAGTTCAAGGTCATGGGTTCAGTTCCATACACGCTTTGGTTAAAAACGACAAATTCCTAAATGTTAATGGAATAAAAAAAATATATAAGCAAGGAAATGAGTTTTGTCTAACAATAAATATCAAGTGAAGTGTTTAAAGGGTGTTAGGAGAGTTCTCTTTATTTTCTCAATGCCATTGGGTGCCTTATACTTTATCATTATCTTTGCTATTATTATTTGAATCTCAGCACAATCTCTTCCACAAAGGACACGTGTATGATGTGTCACTCACCTGTGTGGTGATGTCCCAACCATCCTCAAGACTAACCAGTACAGATGATCCACAATCCATCAACTCCACCACCACCAGAGCCAACTGCAGGAGCTTGTGTATCTGTTAAACACACACACAGAATACAAAACAAAACACATTCTAAGTTTAGCCAATCCTGTACATTTAGTGTTATGTTAACTGCTGACTAGGAGCTCTGATGTGTTTTGGCAGAGAACCTTTAAGATACTATTGTTCTAGTGTATGAGAGACGGTGTTTTGTAGGGGCAAAGGGGCAAGCGGGTGCGTGGTAAGCAACTTTAGTCTGGCTTTGACTGTGTCATGCAGTTTTCCCATCTTTGTGTCGCAGAGTTTCCCAGGGTACAACAGCTCGGGTATGAACGTTAGACAAGGTCAAAGTCACAGAGGCCAAAGCGCTTCTGGTTTTCTCACATCACTGCAGGTGGCTTTGTGGCATATAAGCCGCTCTGAGCTACGATAAGGGGGAAGTAAAAAGGTAGCACAGGGTGCTCAGAGGTCACTGAAGATAAATACAGATGTGTTTGTCTCGAATACAAATGCAGTTGAGTTGTTCACAAAACTTGACCCCAGAATTTATACTTCATACTTTATGATCTGGCACACTGTTTAAAAGCAGTAAGTAAGTGTAATTTTTTGGAGGATCTATTGACAGAAATACAATGCAACTTAGATACAGTAACTATGTCTTTAGAGGTATATAAAGACCTTAATGAAGCGTAATGATTTTATAACCTTCTTATTACCCTAGAATGAGCTATTACTATCTTACATGGAATTCGCCATGTTGTTTCTACAGGAGCATTAAACTGACAAACTACTCTACAGAGCGCATTTCTTAAATACATGATCTCCTTCTGCAAAGAAGTGAAAACGAGATGACATCTTAGTTCTGTGTCAGCCACTGTAGTGCTTCGAAAGGGAGGGGTGGAGTGAACCGTTGGTTGCAATTCGCATCCTCACCACTAGATGCTGCTATATTTCATACACTAGAGGTTTAACAGGCATAAATTAAAAACTAAACATCTTGTTAATAAAATAAATGAAAATGCACCACTAACGTCAGTTTGTAACGACTCAAAGTTAAGCTAATGCCATCCAAAAACAATGCATTGCATTATAGTATTTTGCCTGGACATAGAGAGTAACTCTAACCTCCAAATCATAATTGTATGTATGTATGTATATAATGTATGTATATAATAAATGTAAATAACTGGTGCAGATGCTAATGTAAATATTGAGGGCATGAGGAGTGAACTCTGACCTGCACCGTCCATTCACACTCCTCCAGGGCTTTAAGGAAGGATTCCTCCGTGTCTGAGGGCATTGAGCTGGGCGCACACGCTCTCAGAAGCTTCTTAAAGGAGCTTTTCACCTGTCTCGTGTCTGCAAACTCCACCGGCACCAGTTCACAGTTTAGCGCAGAGTCCTGTTTGAAGCCCTGTAATGGAAAGCATTTGCTATAAACTTTGTTTTGTTTCATTTCAGGAAAAAGGCAACAATTTAAAAAAAGTTTTGCTCATTTACAAACCAGAGTCATAAAAACGTGGCTCAAAATTTTTTCTTCAGCAGCTTTTTTATAAATATGGATTCAACCCTTTACCGGGGAAGTTAACAGATCACAACAGCATTTCCATGCCTCTCCGTGAGCTTGTGTAAGAGATGGATGTCTCCCAGTCATCAATACAGATCAGTCTACGTCACAAATAGTGACATTATGGCATGTGACATGTGGGCGTTTCAAACTTCAGCGTAATTCCGGAGTTTGTTAGACACGGATCTGTGCTCCCCCTCCTACTCCCACAAATACGTAAATATCATATAAACGAACAATGATAAGTTATTGAAACTAACACGTTATATGGTTGAGTCGTTTTGTTTTATGTTGAGATAGATGCTATTTGCGTAAGATTTCTAGAAATGATTGAACATTGTTGCTGAAAAATAGTGTGATCATATTTGATCAGGTAAATGAGAAAGTGTAGATTTTTAGACATACGCCCGATGCGTCTTGTAAGTCATACTTTACTAACTCTTTCACCGCAATTGACGAGTTATCTCGTCATTATAAAAAAAACGGTTCCCCGCCAAAGACGAGTTATTACGGCAATCAGTGTTTGTACTGTTATACAGCAGGTGGCGCTGTTACACACCTTTGGGAAAAAGTACAGAATCTCAGAACCTAGAATGTATATGTTTTAGCGGTTTTTAATGATTGTTCTGAGTGTAATCTGGGCGGTATCTTTGACAAAAAACGATAATTATCTCAGCTGTTTAATCAAAGTGATGCATTTTTGAAGAAACCTACGAACCTACGAAAAACGAACAAATGAAGATAGAAGAATACGGTTTCTTTTGTTTAAAGGCTGAGACTCTGTTCTTTCATTTGACATATTGTTTGTCCATATATTCTTTACAGAAAATTTACTGTGAGCCATTAAAGTTTGGTGAAAATGTTAAAAAACGCTGGCGTAGGCTGGCAACTATTTTTTTTAAAGGCTGGCGGGGAAAGAGCTAATAATGCATCATAACATCGGGCAACAGTATTTATTAATGCAATGCATGTTGCCACAGGTTTGTATAACATTAAACAGTGATCCAACTTATTACAGTTTGTATTATACTTAAATGACATATATTTTTGCTTATTTTAACTGTGAGCCTTATTACTTCTAAAATAAGTGGTACCAGCAGAACTTAGTGCTATTTTTCAATTCTAATTATATATTTACAATTCATATGTCAATATTCTTTGTATTCAGTATATCTGCACTTTAACAGTTTTGAGTGTGTGTTTGTGTTCCTAAATAAAAGACAAAATGTTCCTTAGTAAAAGAAAAAATGTTTCTAAATAAAAGAAAAATGTAGCTAAATAAATATTCTATGAAGTTTATATGTGTTTTATGCATTTATTTATATTTTATATATGCGTCATATATTTAAAAAAAAATAAACGTTTTAGGAAAAAATTATATGGTGACATTATTGACCTTGATTTTAAACATTAAAATGTTTTAAAAAGTCTTGTAATAACCTCCAATAACTATACAGGGTTGAAGTTTTAAATTTCTTAGTATTTGAGTGTCCTATAAAGGGTTAACCTCACAAGCGAAAACAAAAATTCAGAACAGAAATAATTTATTTCAGCTTTTTTTCTTTTCACATTGAACATTATGAAGTGTATTTTTATTAAGGGTAAAGAAAGCACATAGTTCTTTTAAACATACAAATGTAATAATTTCGGCCGAAACCGACAAATTGTGTCTATAAATCACGCTGTTAGGACGCCTTATCTATTGACAAGTTTATGATGCTTTGGGGAGAACACTGTGCAAGTATTTCAGGGTGAAATGACCTTAATCTCAATGAAAAAGCATATCAGAATACTTCAAGTGCCAAGGATCGGCTTCATGAGATCAGAAACATTCAGCATCAAATCCAATTGTAAATTATTTTCTCTCGGATCTGTCCTTGAGCTAACTTTTTACCCTGAGGTGGGACTTCTCGCCAAAGATGTAGAGAGCTGCTTGATGCTTCAGTAGTTGGGTTTGGAGGCTCTCGATGCCTGTAGGAGGCGCCAAATCCTTGCTGGCCAATCTCGCGCCCATGTCGGTAGCGGCGGAGTGCTGGCTGAATCTGCTGCTGGAGCGCAGGCTAGCCCAAACACCTTTCAGAGAAACGGAATAAAGCAGATGAATGTCAAGACAGGAAGAGAACAGCAAACCCAAATGCTATAACTAACACGCAGGTCCAGGCAGAATCTGTTTGATTTGGGGGATAAATCTGCAAAATAGATATAAAATGGGGTAACAGTAAAATTGTGTTCCAGTAGCTAAAATAGTAAATCAATGCGATTATGCAACAGCAAGGTTGTGGGCTCAAGAACAAACATACGATAAATGTATACTTTAGTTATATACTTTAGTGGATATTATAGGTAACTAAAGAATTGTTAAGACATTGAGATCCAATCAAATATAAACCTAAGAATTATTAGAAAAAACTTAAAATTTTAGTTAAGCCGAGACACCAAAATTCTAATAAAAATAATGTAAAAAAATCTAAAAATCATTAAACATAATAAAAGTGAATAAGACCTTTATAGCAAAAAAAACAGAAGTGCTGAAAATGTAACAACTAAATAAAATGTAAAGTATATTAAATAGTTTCAAACATTAATAAAACTACAATGCAAAAAACGTGTAAAGTGCATAAATATAAATGTAATGTGTTAAACAAGATTTAAAATTAAATATAATTTCAACATTAGTCACTATAGTTTATAACCGCACAGGGGATGTGTCGAAATTTGTAAGGTCTATGGGGCGATTTTCCCAGAGAGGGATTATTTAAAACAAGGAAAAGGCCTTAGATATATTAGGACATTTCTGGCATTTAAAAAAGCATAACTGTGTGCATCTTTAAACAAAACAATTGCACTGATATATTTTAAGATGTGTCAGTGTAAATTGTTTTTGATCAAGACACCTCTAACATTTAAGTTAGTCTGGGACTAGGTTTAAGCCCTGTCCGGGTAAACCGCCCCAATGTGTTTAAATTAAGATGTATTTTGTGGGTGCAGATTCCATGTGGTCTATTGACCAAGGGGCATGTGAGAGTAATAATCTCAACAGTCTGCAAAACTCCAACATTTATCTTAATTGGAAAGCCATAATCACACACTTCTAATATTTAGACATCTGTCATGCTGAGATGAAATGCGGATGATGAAGACAGAAAAATGTGCTCTGCAGTAATCAGCATCCACGATTCCTGTCATCAGCTTATAAAACAATACTGAGCATGTATCCAAAAACCATACAGACATGACAACACACACCACAACAGGAAGTGGTTTTCACACGTGGTCACACACGTGGAAACCTGATTGTGGTATAAACTTCAGGCACTACAGTGGTATGAGTGAGACGTTAGGAACATGTATATTATGAGTTAGGTTAGTGAGTAAAACAGAGAAACTGTACCTTGGTTGTGTATTCTCCCCTTAGCTGAAGCTTTTTGGTTTGAGTGAGTGAAAAGTTTAGGCCTGTACCCGAGAACTGGTAGATTAGGACGCGGTAGTTGGTTGTGGTACAGAGACAGGAAATAAAAAGAGAAAACAAAATTCACACACATGCACCAATCACCCCCTCCAAAGACACACAGGACAGACCTTAGCACCCCAGATCACAAAGACAGACCAGACTGTACGTGGGTCAATGAAGTTTTAAATCATTTCTTGAAAATCTAGTTGTGTGTATTGTATCATAAAGGTACAAATTGTTCTTTACTATGTAGGATATGTTATCTTGTATTCTCTTCCATTCTCATCCAAACAATATATTTTTTTACAATTATTTGAACAATATTTGTTTAAGGGTAAAATTTGACATTAAAATGACATAAAATGTTAAGTCAATCATACTTAAATATAATTATACTTAAAATTGAAAAACATATATATAAAAAAAATTGTTTACATAATATATGTCTGTGTACTGTGCATATTCATTTTGTATTTGTAAACACATACACATTTATGTATATTTAAGAGAAATATAAACATTAATAAGCATTTATATATAATTATTATCCAATTATTGGTAAATATGAATAAAATAAATATTTCCTAAATATGTACAGTATATACAAGTATGTGTATTCTTGTTTATAAATACAAAATTAATATGCACAGTACACAGACATTTATTATGTACACAAACTTTATTTTTGATCGCGATTGATGGTTTGACAGCCTTAAAAAATATATTAAATATTTTAGATTTAATAAGATTAAATAAAAAAAAAGTTTTTCATTCAAACATCGTGCATGCATAAGATTTGCAGGTTATGTCGCACTTACTTTAATTTGTCAAACAAAGTAAAATAGTAATAATCTGTAAAACGACTAAACTAAAATATGATTTGAATGTATTTTTTCAAATATAGTAACTATACATTAAGCATTAGTTTCATTGACCCACCACAGATCAGAGATTTAAGATCATTGAATTTATCAGACTGATGCAAAGTATTCAAAGACTGAAGGTGATGAAAATGGATTGATGAACAAACAAAAGCTGAAGGTTTGCATGAATGACAGAAACATTATTGTACATAAATGAAGTTAATACATAAAGAATCGGTTAAAAACAGACGAACAAAAAAACATCAATAACATTTTTGCACATTTCAGAAAACGTGAGTGATGATCGACACAATGCTACCCAGCTGCTGTCAGATGTCAACCCTTCTAACATTTATCTATTTTATCATTTCATGTACTGCATGATTTTGAGTCTCAACAACAAAGTGCAAGACTTGAGATACTGAACAACAAGAAAGGCTGAAATGTAATGATAATCAATGATGCAATGATGCTGCATTAGCAATCGGTAACGATAAGTAATCAAAAATGCCAACGTGAAAAACGGGAAATGTATTTGCTCGCACTGGCTGGAATACATATGGAGATCACAGAGTTTTGACAATTGTAATGACAAGAATCACCATGACTTCGATTTGTCTTTTAAAATCATAAGGATTTTTGCCAAGAAAACCACCCATCAAGTTTTGGTGTCATAAAATTGAGTATGCCTAGATCTAGATGTTCATAACATGTTAACAAAAGCATTAACCAGCTAATAAAATGGGTTAATTTAAGAGCTTGAATCATTTAAACATCAATTACAATTGTGTCATTCATTTTCACCTTTAAGTCTGGTTTCTGTGAAAGAAAAAAGTTTGATATCAACTGCAAAGCTGGTATAGCTTTGCATTTCTCCTTTAAAATCTTTCTGAGTTCTACAGAAGCATGTCATGCAGGTTTGAAGGGTAAATATATGACGTCAGAGTTTGCCTTTATTTGGGTCAACTACATCTTTAAATAAAGCACTATTCTCTGTGTGTCCCTTGATACTATGCAGATATCGACCTTCCGAGAGGCGAGTACATCTGCACAACCTCAAGCTCAAAACACTCATTTATCACGAGCTTTCTGAAGGTTCTAAAGAGCCCCCTTCTTGCATTTTAAAAAACACCCTGTACTTTGGAGAACTGTGGTGACAAGTATCCACAAGTTCAGCAGAATCACATCTATAAAATTGGGGCCAAAGTCAAAGCAGCTCGAGATGTGTGCGCATGAGAGTCAACTGATCTGTGACACTACACAGAGAACTAAGACAACATGATGGTCACAGAAGATATCAAATGAAACATGGTGTGTTTTTTAATGAAAACAGAATCCCACTCACCTCCTCTAGCAAAGCTGTTGGCGAAAGGAATGTCTAAGTGCACAGGGGCCATCTTTGGTATTCTCGATGCTCGTCTTTCAGTAGCTAAAAAGATCAAATCACCAAAAGCAAATCAAACATAACTACATAGTCTACATTGGCAGCTATTTTTAAGGCACTGTGCTCAACTAAATAGATTTTAAATGATTTCCTTCAACATCCAACAGCCCAAATTTTATCATTAAGGGTATGCAATGCATTCTGGGATTTCTTTATCCACGCAGGAAACTTGTAATGTTGCCATTGATTTGGACTTAAAGAAGATCTAATTTTGCATTATACTGCTTGTAAATCACCAAAGGTGTGCTCATGATACCCAAATTAGCTTTGGAACAGAGCTCAGGACAGGTGAATAATACGAGTAACATAACACATTTCTGAAAAGTAACATGACATGTCAACTCCGCAACACACTGAATCCTTTGTGCATTAATAGTTCTGCATTAGTATATGAAGCACTTTAGCATTTAAACGTCAAAGGTCAGATCCAGGATCTGTTACACAACGACTCCACAATGAGACGTCAGATGCTGGTTTGGCTTGCTTCAAAACTGGATTGAACCGTTTTAACTTTTAAAGGTCTGTTATGTATTGAAAAGTGCCACATCAGACTGTGATCAGACAGAAGTTCAGGGAGACTGCTTTAACCCAGCAGGCTGTGATAAATGAAAGTTAATGGTGCAGATATAGCATTGCTGACAGAGTCATCTGTGTGACGACTCTGGGGAGCGGGGAGTGCAAGAAGGATGGATAATGACCTCTTCATGCCCTGCGCTCCTTACATAACCACACAGTAGTGCTCCAGTTCCTTTGGAGCCCCGAAACATAAAAAACAATTTGCACAGCCAAAAAGAAACCAGGAGAGGCTTAGAAGAGCCCATAAATCAGACTTAAAGAAAAACAAAAAGGTACTAGAAAGATTTTTATAGAGTACCTGGGGACAAGCCGATGAGAGAGCGGTTGGTGAGGGTGTTGCTGCCATTGGATTTGAAGTAAATTGGGATGGAGCTGAGGATGGCCTGCAGGTACTTCTCCTGTTCAAGACTGCTGGAGGACTCAGAGGAAACTGGAGCTGTTGGAATTAAGAAGAACTCAGAAAGATTATAAACCTACACTGATACTGGTTTGACCCCGCCACCCAAAAAAATACTAACTAGAATCTGGTTATAAAGACAGTGACAGCATCAGAAGGCAGTTGCTTGTGTGTTTTTAATGATTGTGAGGGTATTAGTATTTGATTGCTAAGGTGTTTTAAGTGATCGTGACAGCATCATTAGGTGGTTGCTAGGGTGTTTTAAGTGATTGTGAGAGCATCAGTAGGTGGTTGCTAAGGTGATTATGACAGCATCGGTATGTGTTTGCTAGGGTGTTTTAAGTGATTGTGAGAGTATCAGCAGGTGGTTGCTAAGGTGATTATGACAGCATCAGTAGGTGGTTGCTAGGGTGTTTTAAGTGATTGTGAGAGTATCAGCAGGTGGTTGCTAAGGTGATCATGACAGCATCAGTAGGTGGCTGCTAAGGTGTTTTAAGTGTTTGTGACAGCATCAGTAGGTGGTTGCTAAGGTATTATAAGTGTTTTTGACAGCATCAGTAGGTGGTTGCTAAGGTGTTTTAAGTGTTTGTGACAGCATCAGTAGGTGGTTGCAAAGGTATTATAAGTGATTTTGACAGCATCAGTAGGTGGTTGCTAAGGTATTTTAAGTGTTTTTGACAGCATCAGTAGGTGGTTGCTAAGGTGTTTTAAGTGTTTTTGACAGCATCAGTAGGTGGTTGCTAAAGTATTTTAAGTGTTTTTGACAGCATCAGTAGGTGGTTGCTAAGGTGTTTTAAGTGTTTGTGACAGCATCAGTAGGTGGTTGCTAAGGTATTATAAGTGTTTTTGACAGCATCAGTAGGTGGTTGCTAAGGTATTTTAAGTGTTTTTGACAGCATCAGTAGGTGGTTGCTAAGGTGTTTTAAGTGTTTTTGACAGCATCAGTAGGTGGTTGCTAAAGTATTTTAAGTGTTTTTGACAGCATCAGTAGGTGGTTGCTAAGGTATTTTAAGTGTTTTTGACAGCATCAGTAGGTGGTTGCTAAGGTGTTTTGAGTGATTGTGACAGCATCAGGGGCTGACTTACCCATAAGCCACTTGTAGGCAATCGCCTGGGGCCCCGAGCTACCAGGGGCCCCCAAATGGAAGGGGTGGACTGAACCGATATGCTATGTCAGCAGCCACGTAGAGCACCAACTAATCCTCAAAATACTCTGTATATCCCTGTTAACGATTTACGTTATTACATCTCTACGGAGACAATCCCCCATTATAGATTAGAGTGGGTCATTCCATTAGCACTGTATATGCGCGAGACGAGTTCGACACCAGCTAGAGAAAGTTAAAGTATTTCTCCATGAACACCGACAACACAGTTATAATGACTGACGACCAAAACATCTGTCAATCAAAGAGCGCTGTGCGCTTGGTAGGAGAGGGCGGCCAGTCGAAAGGTAAAAAAGTTGTTTAAATCTGCTGCGCAGACTGATGGGCACATAAAGACATAATATAATAACGTCAGTACAGTGCTAACGATTCGTATTGTACACAGTAGTAGAGGAATTTGGTCACATGTAAATGCATGTAAGGTCTAAACCACAAAATCAAGGAGGTCAGGGTTTTTCCTGCATAACAAAAACTGGAGACGCAGCCTCAATCAAATCTCGTGTCGCCTCAGACTCTCGTCAAAATTAGTTGAGTGTCTTCACAAAAAACACTGCGTGCATTAAACAGATTGAGGCGCTGTTTCGTTACCAGCGCAGTGAGATACTAAGAGTTCAGTAAAATAGCTACATTAGGAGCTGTATTTCACAGCAGTTCAGGTGTCTTACGTGCAATTTCTTGAAAAGTATTCCTAAATTAACTTGCTGTACATCATTAAAATATTTTTTTGCTGTGAAGTTGGCTCGTTGAATCGGAGTAATTCTGTACAAAGTTATTTCGCCAGTATGAACTCACATTATGATCAGAACGACTCGCAAACAAATGACTCCCCAGAACCCAATTCGTTTACACAGACTGTAAGAGATCAGTGAATCGTACAAAGCTCAGTAAACTACAAGAGAATGTAGGATGTGAATAAGCTTTGCTCATTTAGTTAGACTGCTTTCTTATGGGCGAAAACAGCTTATAATAGAATTTTCTACTTTTCTGTTTGATTGAATAAATGTTATGTCGTATATAACTTATTAGTTTTCATTTCATCAATATGTTTAGAACTTTAATATAAGTGTTTTGGTAAGACACTTAAAGGGACGGCATGGCTCCTACACGAGCATTGCATCACTTCCGCCTCATTTTGAGCCAGAAAAAACCTTGCAGATGTACTTTTTTATTTGGGAATTCATTATTATTATTTTTTTAATTAGTGAGTATCTGTGTTTATTAAGCTTAGTTTTCCCCTGTCACTTGGGGGTGAAAAGTTGTGTGCTTTGAGGAGGAAGAAAAATAAGGGTTACAGTAAAGTAAAATGACGAATAGTTGGGGCCCCCATAAATGAATTTGCCTAGGGCCCCCAAATCACTAAATCCGCCCCTGGACAGCATCAGTAGGTGGTTGCTTAGGTGATTTGAGTGATTTTGACAGCATCAGTAGGTGGTTGCTTAGGTGATTTGAGTGATTTTGACATCATTAGTAAGTGGTTGCTGAGGTGTTTTAGGTAATTGTGACATCATCAGCAGGTGGTTGCTAAGGTGTTTTAAGTGATTATGACATCATTAGTGAGTGGTTGCTGAGGTGTTTAAGGTAATTGTGACATCATCAGCAGGTGGATTTGAGTGAGTGCAATAACTTGCTAAGGTGTTTAAAAATGGTCTATTTCCTTGAAGTATACTTGAATATTCAGCCAATGTTTACCTGCCGTAGAAGGGTTTTGAGACTTGAACAGCCCAACCACACTCTTGATATTAAAACCTCCAGAACGAAACAGGACAGCTTTGTTGCGAGGATGTTTCCAGCACAACACCGGCAGACGGTTGTGTCTGTAACAACGGGCCACCTTCTGAAGACTACTGTCCAGTACACTTTGAGGAACCACTAGCAGACCTGGGTAACTGCGGAAAGGAGAAGAAATAATTAACGTACTATTCAATTAGTCAATAAAGAAATTGCACAATCCATTGCAACAGAAAATGTATTCAAGTAAAAAAAATGATTCAAGATGGAAGATGGAGGGAAACATCTATAACAGATTTCCGACACATTATGAGAACTCATGCGCTGAAGATGCTGCCAATGTAAGTTCAGCTGTTGTAACATACCTGCGACACATTGAGTAGAGTCTGTTGACCGCTGTAACGCGGAACTGCTCGCCACTTTTAGAGCGGGTAGAGCTTGCACTAATGGTACCCAAACCCAGCCTCTGGTAGTCACGGAAACAGGCTCTCTCCACTAGCTGCTCCATGGTGGACTTTTCGGATGCCTTAAGCGTGCTGCTGGAAGGCGGCTCCCCATCATCTGAGACTAAAACAAATCAAAAGAGAGAGAGACCCCATGATTTACATCCTTAACCCTGTTAACATCTTTTAATATTATAGTTAGTGTTAGTGTAGAATGCTTACTTGAGATATCGTCATCCTCATGCACCGTCAAGCGACTGTTTTTCTTCAAAGTGGATTGGCGGCCCATTGTGATCTTCCCGGCTCTTTTAGCTCCTTTCACAATAGTCTTAGATAACGTTCTTTAGAAGTACAAATTTTGGGGTAGTCAATCTAATGACAACTCAACAACGAGTGTTGCATTCATGCTCGCAGAAACACACATGACACTGACCGTAAGCCTGTGTTCCTCTCTTTCTGTTTTGGTAAAATGAGCTGCGGCGTCGTCTGTCCTGCGGCGAAAGCAAAGGTGCTGAAGATGGACGGTGGATAGCGAATCCGCTGCAGGTGTTTCCTGAAGATCTCGACCATCTCAGAGCTCACCTCCTCGTCGAAAGCCACTTTTATCAACTAAAACAAACAAGAACATATTAACGGAACAATTCAGAAACCGACTGTTTAGTCCTGATCGATATCCATCTGCCCTACCTAGTGATTTATTATACTAGTTTTTAGCTGAGGTCACACCTCCACGAAGTACGAAAATCTGCAAATAATCATTTGAGGGAACAAGAAATGAGCTGGACAGGAGCATGGAACAAGATCGTTTCCCACTTTTCGGAAGAGAACGTTCCAAAATGAGGTTTGGCAGCACGAACGCTTGTCTGTGTGACCCCATATCCCCTTCTCCGCCTGCCCCGGTGTTCTTCTATCTCTGCTCCTCGGGGTCTAACCTGATCTACCCCGTGGACTGCAGATCTTAATGAGAGCCCGGATAATCCTGGCGGGCACATGTGGGCAGACCTGCCTCAATGACCCTCGTACTAAGACAGGGTCTGATTTTATAGCTTAAGTTAGTAAAACGATAGGAATGAGCCATAAAATCTTTATAGTCCTATAGTCCATGCATCATGAAGAACACAACACATGTGCTTCTCTGGCTCCGTCCTCACCCATATGGAAGAGACGGGGCGATACAAACAGAGTCGAACAGAGACAGCAGACTAAAGTGTACTTCCTTTAACGTCACTTATTACCAAACAATGTTGTTTTCTGGAACGTGCTTGGCAAAGGGCTTATGACAGATTTGATCTCATACAAAGAAAAAAAAAAAACACAGATTGGGGCTGGTAAGTGAGATGTTGAGGGTTCGAAACCATATGAGATAAAGCCCTGTAATATCTGTTTAGTAATTGCGTGTTAAATTAGGAATTCCTCAAATCATGAGTAATCTAAGTTTTGTATCCATGGTAACATTATACTAGAAAAATGGTATGAGGCAACACAGTTTTTCAAAATGTTGGCCAAAAGTTGTATAGTTCACACTTAAATGAAAATTCTCTCAAATTACCCTCATGTCATTCCACTTACACGACTACTAATCACAAGACAAGCAAGAACCAATGAGATTTGAAGCCTTATTTATTTTTCCTGCACTGATCTATATGTTGTCATTGATACAGGAGCTACAGTGGTAAGAGCATTGCGTTAACAACGCAAGGTTGTGGGTTCGATCCCAGGGCATTGCAAATACCTATGTAAAATGTACAGGATAAAGCAATATAAGTCGCTTTGGATAAAAGAATCCAAAAAATGTACACAACATATCGGTTGCTAAATAAACTCAAAATATTGTTTTCTCTCACAAACGTTTCATTTTGCAAAAAAGCGATAAACACATTTGGATTATATTAATCCCGGATGTATGCTTTGACATAAACCCTGTATACGATAACATGTCATCATTTTTAAATAAAATTGTTTCAAGGAAGGAAGTCATATACATCTTTATAAAGAATTGTCATACTTGGGTAAACTATTCAGGCTGTTATCTTCAATAACGTTATGAGCAGGTAAAAATGTAAATGTATGCAATGAAGTGTGATCAACAATCCTTGCATTTATTCACTTCACTCGAGGCCCAATCCTTCAGTCATTACCTGGAAGGAGGCAGATCTCAGCTGAAGTCCCTCCTGCATGTTTTGTTGTAGCTGGTTATGAATTGTGATCTTTTTCTCCTTCGTCAAACTGGAAACTGGAAAACTCCTGATCACTGCCTGCTCACCAACTGCATAATCACACATGTATAAGCAATTACAGTATTTTTACAGGTGGTATTAAATACCCTAAAAAATCCAATAATGGCATGTATTGTATTCTATATTTTTCAAAATGTTCCTATTTTCTAATATTCATTCCAAACAATTATTCTGCTTCTAAATTTTCTGTAAAGCGCTATAGAAAACAGGTAAAAGATTTTAGAAAACTTCCTCATTATCTCATTATAAATGGTTTGATCTGAAGGTGAACGCTTAAATATGCTGAAATAAGTTTTGAGTCAAAAATATAACTGCACAAATATAAACATTAAAAAACAGAAATTTGCATTTAATAAACATTTTTTTAAATGAATAATTTTGAATGATAAAAAGAGCAGCAAATAAGAGCTCAGATTAGATGGGAACTCCTTTAATACCGTTTAAAAAGCATCTCAGGGTGAACCCTCAAGAAGCTGCTTAATAAAATGCCAAGAGAACATTTTTGTAAATTATAGGTTAAAAGGTGACTACACTGAAGATACAGTGTTTCATTTTTCTGGTTTAGATTTTTAAATAACAACATAATTGTCATATTTCACTTTGATTTATTCCACAGTTTGGAGGAGCCTACTAGTAAGTGTTCTTAAACAATTATCTGGTAGCGTATTTTAGTTTGTTTTGGAAAATACATGGTAGAGTGAACAAAGAGATTTGAATGAAATATTCCTTTAAGACTTTAAGAAATGTTTGTTTTCAATCTTATTACTGAGTAACTAAGTGTCCGGGGAAAAAAAAAGTGTTGCTTTGTAAAAAGGACACTACAACAACAGTCAGAGACAGTAAATTGCTGTAAGGTCGCATCAGCTCTTTACCTAACGGGTCATGAGGGGTTCCTTTAAAAATGATTCGATAAGTAGTGAGGAAGAGTGCTCCCTCTGCTGGCAGGATGTGTGGCCCTCCAAGAAGTCCCCCGGTAGCCTCCTCTCGACCATCGGGGTCCAAGACGACCCGCAGACCCTCTGATACCAGCTCCTCTCCAGGCAGCAGTGCAGGCCGTAGGATCTTGGGCTGGAGAAATGTCAAAAACAGTTCAGCCAAAATCTAACGAGGACCATCATTAAATGTTTTGTAAATGCACCATTAGGTTTGCAGTGAAACCACATGAAATCATTATTCAATTAACCCTGACAACCTGTAAAAAAGTAAGCGTTTCTGGTCTGCTGGTGGAGTAAACATCAAATATTAACTTGAAAATGATTATCGCAAGTCACAGAACCTGTCAATGTTTACACTGTCCAGACAATGTCAAGTGTCATCTGGCTCATTAGATTCAAAAGCGTTAGAAGAGCCAAAAACGCTCCGCTAGAAAAAAGAGAGGTACTTTGGGAACTCCAGCAAGTTTACTTTTTGTAGAAAACAGAAGAAACCAAAGCCAGAGTAGCAGAAGAAACCTTGGCCCATGAGCCACCTTACACATGATGTTCCAGTTGGGTTTCCGATCAGCTTCCTTTAAAGGGGTCGTGTTTTACTGTGTCTTTGGTGTGTTAGAAGTTAGAACCCACGCATGTAATAGACACGTACGGAACAAAGGATGCATTCTATCTAAAAGTGAATACTCATCCAGATCTGCCTGAAACGGCTCGTCTAACCACACCCCCACAAATCTACGTCACTTCATGTTTGATTTGACTAAGACCGCCCAAATGTATATGCACTTAAGGTGGGCGTACCTGTCAGCAGAACTGCTTTGAAACCTGATGTTTCAAATATGTTAAGAGGCATTACATTTCTGTCACACGCTTGCGGTATTCGACCAATCACTACTTGTTAACTGGCCAATCACAGCACACCTCGCTTTTCAGAGAGATGAGCTTCGTAAAATTACTGCGCGTTTCAGAGAGGAGGGGCAAAGAGGAGGTACAAACATGCACTGTATGTGGAAAATACAGCGTTTTTGAACATTAAATCGTATATCGTGTAATATTCGTTTTAGCCGTGTCATATGACCCCTTTTAGAGCTACATAATAACAAAACAAGCGCGTCCCCCTGTGGAGACAAGAGGACTTGATCCAGACACAAGTTTAAAAGAACCAAACCCAGATCACTTAAAGTGAACAAGATAGGGAACTAGCCAAAAATGACCTCGGTCCTTTTGATGTTCACAGTAAAGTGGACTCTAAAGAGAACCCAGTTCTTATTCTGATCCTCTTGAGCATTAAAGTGATCTCAGACCCTTTATTTGTGCCCACCATAACTTCATAAGAACTCAGATTCCAGTTTTCTGTACAACAGTGTACTGTTACAATAAGGTTATAATATTTTCCATTGGTCACTATTTAAAGTATATCGAATTCACAGCATTTATATATATTGATTGTTAATTACCGAAAAACATTACAACTTCCATTAGCTAATTTTACAATATAAAAATATTAAATGAATGGGTTGGTACACTTTGATATTAATAAAGATTTGTTAATAATGTGCTCTTCAGTAGTGGGTCATATCAATGAATGTAGAACTAGTGGAGATCTTTCGAAAAAAGTACTCGCAACTCAGACAGACCAACAAAAAATATATATTTTAACGTCACCGTTACTGAAATGAACAGAAAATATAATAAACATAAATAAAGAAGGCCCAAGTTTACTAACAGCTTGGGGCAGCGCAAATGCCTTTTTTCCCGTCCAAAAACGACTGTTGCTATTTACTAAAGACGGATTGAAATTAGCGCCAAAAAGGGCGTGGACACAGATGTTTTTGCGACTGACCTTATTGCATTTCCTCTTCGGACGCAAACTTTAGTTAATCACACAAGGCGATTATCTAAGATTTGTGCTAGTCATAGTAATGGTATTTGTGGCTTTATTTAAAGCCCCAAAAAAGAATGCGCAGATGAGCTTTTTGGACCGTTTATAGAGCTTATAGAGAGTTAAGTCACGCCACGTTGAATGTTCCGCCATATTGGGAGTATGGCTGCTAGTGCATTCAATGCAGTGTTTTGTTTTTCTTGTTTGATTAGGAAATATAACTATGGTACTTGGGGCTTGTTAAAAACTTTGCAATAGAATTACGCAGAGTTGTTCAGGAAAAGCCCATGGTTGTTTCACTTTCGATTTCTCCATATATCAAACAAAACAAGCAACTGTACAATAAAAGCAGTGGAGTATTATCCAGATAAGATGGCGGCACCACCGCAACATAGGTTAGCTTCACATGCGACATGAGCTTCACATTCTCTGTAGTTGCTTTTTAGACTGTTTATAGTGTGCGTTAGAGACATATGACATCCTTTTTTTTGTTCTGTTGAACAAAAACTTTTGCTGCTTCACCAATTAATCTTTAGATTGTATCATTTTATATTTGTCACCGACCCTGCCAATAGCAAACTATCATTAAAACCTTTATATAATTTTTTTTACCTTTTATAATTTAAAATTATATTAACAAAACTTTAAAAGTTAAATAACATTCTATTATTGACGATGTGAAAATGTTTTCATATCACTAATTACGTTCAATAATAGCTTACTTTTAAGGATTTTGAAAATCCTTGAACTTTTGAATGTTAACTTTTGCAGTAAGAAGGAAAACAAAGTCAACCTGAAGAACATTACTTCAATTTACTATTGTAACGGACATGCTCACCTTTTGAATGGGAGGCAGCCTCCTACTTTCTCTATGAACCGCATCTAAAGTCTCCATCTGCATCGCCACAATACCTGAACCAACAGAAACAGAATCCATACTTGCAAACGCCTTCTAGATTTTACAAATGTTTTTAATGCCACAGTTTTAAAACATAAACATAATATAAAAAAGAAATTCTGTATGTTTGGATTAGCTTTTTCAAAACCTATTTTTATATCCATTGCACACGCTCGCAAAATCTGTCCTTTAGTAAATGTATAAACGCACACAGTTTGCTGTCTTTTACCTGGAATCATACTATGCAAACTCTTGATATGATCCTGGGTCACTCCGCTCTCCGTGCACACTTTGTCTATGAAGCGAGCAATGAACCTCACCACCGAGTTGGCAGCGTCGCTGGTTTCGGAGTCTTCAAAGCCACTCTCAGTGTCAAAGCTTTCTGCCACACTTCCTGCAATACTGTTCACAACACAACACCAATTACACACTGCACAATCAAAACTTTCTTAAAATAACATTCACAGAGCTAATTTAAAAAGCTTTGATGCCATTCTGGTGCTTAATCTTACCAGTGCACAACAACCCCGTATTAGACTAGTCAAGAAAGTGGGCGGCCTGGGCAGTAGTTCACATTGCGCTAGTGGAAAAGTGATGTAATTCATCCATTTTGTTTACAAATAAAAAGATATGTTTGTAGCAAACGGATTTCATTAGTAAAACTGGGCTAATGATGACTTTGCATGTTTCTCAATCTAAGCCAATTTAAATGTCTATCACACCAAGAACAATATCGCATGATGCAGTTTTACAATTTAACATGAGCCTTTTAAATTTAAATAGATTTTGACTAGATATCGACGTTAAATCGTTTATCAGCTGGAAAAATCAAGAACGTCAACAATATCGTTCCTTTGTTTTATAACAGTTGTGGTGTGGATGAGCACTTGCAACCCATCCATAGAATCCTGCAGTCATGCTGAGAGGAACTGACGAGGAAAGGAGACAGGAGAGAAAAACTCTGGAGATGTGGATTAGCCAGACATCACCCATTCTGAAGCTACGAGACGTCCCAAAACTCACACATATTATTATTATTACTTCTACAAAGCCTCGTGTTGCCAATCGCAGCACATTCTTTGGGTTATGGCTGAGTGGTCTTCCAGCAAAAGGCCAACTCGTTTCATCCATGCGCTGAAAATCTGGCTACCGGAGGAGCGTGTGGTGTACAACTATATAGGCCTCTTGAGGAACTGCACCATGTTCTTACATTTCCACCTCCGGCCTATCAGTACCTTCCCAAAACATCCTTGCATGGAACGTATGGAAGATTTTTGCTAACAGACTGAATGCACCA
Organism: Triplophysa dalaica; assembly: GCF_015846415.1. Classification (NCBI taxonomy): domain Eukaryota; kingdom Metazoa; phylum Chordata; class Actinopteri; order Cypriniformes; family Nemacheilidae; genus Triplophysa; species Triplophysa dalaica. Next base: position 6,475,754 of record NC_079542.1, read on the forward strand.
TATTATTTCCGTTTCTGTTCAAAGCACTCATTTAGCTATCATATAGTCCGAGTGTTTGTCTTTATCGTTTTTCATAATTTGGACCAAAACTACACAAGCACCAGCAAAAGCATTCAGACTTCGCATCATGAACTACCCGTATAAATTATTAAATTATCATCATTAATAAGCGCTCTCAAACAATTATTCGTGACTTATCGTATGCAAAATACTTATATATATATTTATGTAATATGAAATTTCTGTTTACATAACACATGTGTGAACTGTGTATAATAATTGTTAATCTAAACACATACATGTACAGTATATCTATATTTGTTTTTACATATGTATATACATTTTATATTTATACATAATTTATAGTCTATATAAATAATTAATATATAAAATGTGTAATGGAATGTCCCCGGGAACACAGACGAATGTAAGATCAACAGTTAAAGGAATTTAATCATACATTAAAGATACAATACATGAAGAATCACATTGACCGGTAACACATACGAGACTCAACAAAAAACAAAGGAACACTAATATAAATAGCGGATGATAAGGGGATTGCTGACAGGTGCAGGGATTGCAGACGTGGGAAAGGTGCAGAAGCGTGGGGCGTTGTAGGAAACGAGTCTAAGGGGGAACACTGGAGAAACTGGCTGAGGAAAACACCGGGAGGCAAACAGGACTGTGACAACATGCATGTGTGTATATTTATATTATATTATATATATACATAATTATTATACACAGTACCGACACATATATTATGTAGCAGAATATGATTAGCGATGAATTATTTTATTTTTTTGTGAAACATCAGAACTTTTTTTACATAATACTTAAACATATGTACATGTGAATATACATTAAATATCTATATATAATTTATTTCATATATAATAATTTAAAACATTTTTCAAAAATGTAAATGCATGTGTATTATTAAATAATAATAATTATAAACAGTACACACACACATATATTGTGTGAACAAAATATGTAAACTATAATATACTATAGCATACCAAAGAATTTACTAGTAAGGTTCACAAACACAAGTATTAAGGAATTTCACAACAGTTAATAGTATAATCTTCAGTATTTTACATGTGGGTTGAAAGGGTTAAGTGGTGCACCTTTACCTATTTACATCTTTAACTTTATGCATGAATGCTGGGCTTGCTGTGGGAGTGATGACCTCTATCAGTCATTGTCTGGTTGGTCTGATGTACTTCCTGTTTAGCGAGCTAACAATCTGTGGAGATCTAAACCCTTTTTCCAGCTCTTTATTCATTTTTTCCTTCAGTTCTAACTTCAGATAAACTAAAAGCACAAGGATCCATTAACTGTGGGGATTTTTTATGTGAAAGATATTTCAATGATTTGCAGGCAGAGGTCAAATGCAAGGCACATGAGTCCTCTGTAGGGCAATGGTTTCATGTCAACAGGAACTGGTTACTAATACAAACAGAATATTTTCCTTGGAAAGTTTTTTAAAATCCTAACACAAGAACACTAGTCATGACACAAATGGGTCATACTGTCATTTGCTGTGACTGATGACAGTAACTAAAATGAAGGTTGCGGACACGTTGACGTGTTGAAAATAAATACAATCTATGGCCGTATTGAGAGAAGATTTTCTCTTACCTGTTAGTGAGGATGCTGTTGCTGCCGCTCTCCCAGTCAGCTGCAGGCGTGGTACGGAGCAGTTTGTTCTTACTGGTGTCAAGCGGTACCAACAAATAGACCATCAGACTGGCGTAATGGATGGCCTGGCTAAACACCGTGCTCTCCTCGCTCTTCACAAGTTCCTGCTGTTTTTCTTTACTCAGACCGGGCCAGGCACGTAACTGCTCGGCTGCGGTGTCCATAGCGGTCCGTTCCGACTCGCCAGGTGTTCTGTGTAATAAACCCTGTTCCTAACAGAAATTAATACATTGACAGCAGGTTTAAACTATTCCTCTTTTTTCTCATCAAATATAAATGATGCTAGATTTGGTAGTCTGTGTTTGCCTTCAGTAACTTTTCTTTATTATGAAAGTTGTATGGTGATGATGGTATTTCAATTCTGCTGTGGATGTTAAATGGAAAGTTCTGATGAACACAGAGAAAGATATTTGGAGGAATGCTTGTAACCAAACAGTTCTTGCCCACATAGTAGAAAAAACTGAAAATGGTAGTCAAAAGTGGCCCAGAACTGTTTGCTATCCTACATTCTTCAAAATATCTTCTTTTGTGTTCAACAGAACATAGTTATTTAGAGAGCATGTTTCCTACTATGGTAGTCAATGATGCCCTAGATCTGTTTGGATACAAGAATTCTTCCAAATATCTTTCTCTGTGTTAATCAGGGATGAGTAAATGAAGACAGAATTTGTATTTTTGGATGAACTTTGTGACCACGAAATGAAAATTAATTTACTCACCCTCATGTTATTTCATACCTGTATAAATTACTTTGTTACGATGAACACAAAGAAAGATATTTGTAAGAATGTTGAACACCATAGTAGGATCAATTAAATGGTAGTCAATGGTGCCTCAAAACGGGTTGTTTTCCTAAGATTTCATTTTGTGGAAATATGTGGAATGAGGTCTAAATGAAAAATGTGCATCAGCACAATGTGTATGTGTTAATGCAAAAAGAGCACTGATGGAGAACAATGTCAGTAATAAATGTGATGTACAAAAATATACAGAAAATGCAATGCATATATGAAAATACACATCACACTGATCAATTCTGCAATATTTTGATGTCAAATGACAATAAAACCATCAGATTTAAAACATTAAAATATATATATAATCCATTTCGGACACTATGGTGTAAAAGTAAAAAAAGGGTAAGCCATATTTTAATTCTAAAATTCTACATTTTCCATTTTTGTAATCATTTAATTCTCCAGGTTTTCTAAATAGCTGGTAAAATGTGTTTGACAGAAAAGCATATTTGTCCAGATCTAAAATATATCATGCATATTACTCAGTTTTTAATGCATAAAATTGTGTAATATTGAGGCTTACAGTAGTACTGTATTGTTCATGAACTATTAAAATAAGATTTTTGTATCCAGTGCCAGACAGCTTGTCATATGCTTTCTGTAAGGCTCAACAAGCAATATTTAAGCATCTCAAAGATTGTAGCATCCCAAAGCAACAAATACTATTACACATTAAATAATCTAAAGATGTAAAATAATATCTTAATGTAAATAGAAGCACATTAAGCATTAATACACATACAAAGAAAAGTTCAAATGTCGCTGATCTTTAAGTCTGTACCTTGATCTTGGCAGTGATGAGCTGTTTGTCCTCAGGGGCAGTAAGGTACAGCGCTCTGATCTGGTTTTGGACCTCTGAGTAGAAGGTGGCTTCCCAAAACTGCTGATTGGTCCAGACCGGATGGTCTTGAATGCAGGTGTAGGCGAATTGGTCCACTCCAGGAGCCAGTTTCTGCAAGCAGAAGATGAGGCGACACGCAGTGAATTTAACTCTCCGAAAAACAGACTCCCTTGCTACCGACTCCAAGAGGTCAAATCAGCTCAGGTCCTCACAGCTCATGAAACCAACTGGGCTGTACGGTCGCTTCTAAAGGTGTTCATACAATCGCCTGGTGAAAACTCAGAGCTGCAAGAATTTTTAGGAGCGATCATTCATTTTTAACGGTCTCAATGTTCTCAACACATACAGTAGGCCTCATACTGAGCGGGAGGGCAAGGTAAGACTTGGTAAACATGGCTTTTGTGTTATTCTTTGCTCTCCAATGCAAACTAAATCACATGTGGGCTGCTCATTGACTTCTAATGGCTTTGAAAGGACATCTGGTAAAACTATGAAAGCATTGGATGCAAAACTTGGTGGGCGATATTTCTCACCCTCCGCATGTCTCGAGTCTCTTCAAGGCTTACAACTGAGATCAGATTGCCTTCTAATTTCTTTCTCTTAAAAGTCCAGAAAATACAACATGACGGGTTGCCTTACCCACTTAGCTTTTCTTCAACTAACCAAACCACAATCACAAGTGAAAAGACAGACGGTACGAGACAAAAAGAGAGTGGAGACGTGGAAAAAGAAAGGCACAACCAAGAACCATTTTGAATGACTTGGCTAAATGTGTTTGTCTGAACTTACTCTTTTTTTGATTTTTAAACAACCAAAACTGTCAAAATTTGGCAAAGTGGCAATATTTACATGTATATAACCATATACACAAGCACACATCTCAAGACTCATTGGAAGTTCACCATCTGGACATCTTGCAACCTTGAACTATTTGCAACCTTTTATAGGCCTACAATTTACAGTAGACTGGATAGTTTGCGATTTGCGGACAGTCTCTCTCCCTTTAGTCGAAGGTAAAAGTTAGCTGTTGGGTTGTGTGCGAATCACTATTCAACACCAGAGCCCATTACAGTTTGACACAAATTCATTTCTCTCTATAAGTGGCTTTCTGTCACTGAGAAATCACCAGCGCAGACATTAATGTGAACGTTTGTTTAGACAGTTTATCTTTCTCTGCACAGCTTGGAATGTTTAATACGTGTTTCAACACCAGGAGACCCATAACACAGACAGTGTCAAGTTGTGCTCCAGAGACAAATGCAGTGCATACAAAACAGTTCTGTAAGAGATAACTTTGCACATGTTAAGGTTTTAAAGTATGAAAAATACTCTCCTAATTTGCGATGACATTCCAGATGTGTAACTGTATTTCTTGAATTATTTTTAATAGAAATAATTTAATATTAAAATGAAATATTTGGTATGTAGACTGGTGAAGCTCAAAAAAGCTCATACACACATCTTGAAACTAATACAAATGAGAGATATCATTATGATTATGAAATTATATACTGTAATGGTTATTTTCAGGTGAACAACTCCGGCAACAAAAGGCCTGTCTCTCTCTCTCTCTCGCTCGCTCGCTCAATTTTTTTTATTTCTTAACATAACAAGACCAAAAATTATTCTTTTAACAATTTCTTTTGGAGATTCTAAATATTACTGAACTACTCCCACAACAAAAACCCTTTTCTCTCCCTCTTGCTCTCTCTCTCTCGCACTCAGGATCAATGTATATTTTTTATTTTTAAATAAACAGACCAAATCATTATTATTTATATAATTATTATTATTTCATCAATTTTTTTAGAGATTCTAAATGTTCTTTTTTACATTATAGATTGAGAAAAAACAAACTGATAGCTCTATATTTTAAAGAGAGTCCCGACTGTAATAGTTCAAAGAATTGCAGCGGGAGTGCAATTGTTATTGTAATATGTGGAATGGGAACGCACTGCCAGGACGGTATTTTTGGTCTTCAACATGTGTGTGATATGCCATTGGACTGGCAACAGATGGGGGGGTGGATTTAAGCACATTCACTGCATCTCCAACAGATGTGCGGGGGTCACGCTGACCTCTTCCAACTGTACAGCCTTGAAGATAGATGTAGGAGAAAGAGAACGAGAGGGAATAGATAAGCAGAGATTGCTTTCAAAGAATTTGTTCAGACTCTTCACAGGAGATGTAGAGAGAAGATTGACTAAGTATCCAGGTCGTCGACCAGCTTATTCAAGATTGTCTACAACCTGTTGAAGGGTCTTATCTGGTACGGCAGCCGACTGAGTCTACGTTGAACGGATTGGACCAGCTAGAACCTGTCAAAAACCAGCAACAATTCGAAGACAGATTTTCAAACAGGGACAAAAAGCAAGTGCATCAGAGGACAAAAGACAGATGTAACCCACTTTGATCCGTGACCGGTGCATGCTAATGCAATGATTTACCAACACTTTGGAACGAATCCCTGCTTTCTTAATTCTAAAAGACATTCCATGCGCAGAGCCAAGGGTGGATTCAGAATAGTCCGAAATAGACGGAATCAATCCGTTGACACCCTGACCGTGGCTTGCAGTGATGTTAGTGACTGATATAAATGGATTGTCTCTACGTGATCTAAAAGACATCTTGAGTAGAACAGTGCATTTACAATTATGATTCATGTCAAACAAATAAGGGAACATAGAACATTGGGGCAAAATGTTAAATGGTGGAACAAACAGACTCGTCTGGCCCGTTGGTATGCAGGAAATGCTGTAATCGTGTCCCACAATGCAAAGTAAACAGGGGAAGGTCAAACTATGGCCAGATTGAGGCATAGAGGGGCCATGTTAGCTCTTGAATTGACATATAATTAATACAAAAGCAAAGTGTCCAGATCCAGAAAGAATGCAAACATATGCTGTTTTGCACATTCTATGTTTAGATGTGGAGAACAAGACATTTCTGCTTGTTTTAAAGCTTCAAAACTAATGACATTCATTTATCAATGTGGCAGATATTATCATAACAGACCTTTTGTACAAAATTGCCAATTTGATAAATAAAAGTCACACACGCACTCACAAACACATACAGTACACACATAAATCAGTGACACATAGAGAAACATAGAGATTCTCTTTCAAAGCTCAGGAAATTTGAATTTGAGTTCACATTTGTTTCATTAAAGCACCAATTTAGTCTCAACTGATTTTCCTAAAAGGATACTCCACCTAAAAATGAAACTTCTGTCATGAATTACTCCTTCCCCAAGTTGTTCTTAACCTGTATACATTTATATTTATAAAGAATTTTTGGAAAAATGTTAGAAACGGAAATTTCTGGGACTTTATTGACTACCATGGTAGGACAAATTAAAATGAAAGTGAAGGAGCCCTAGAACTATTTGCTTTCCTAAATTTCGTGTTCAACAGAATAAAAAAAGATACATTAATGTTTCCTTCTATGGTAGTCAATGACTAGAAATGTCAATTGGTCAATTGGAACAACTAGAGGGTCAGTAAATTATGACAGTGTTTTCATTTTTGTGTAGAGTACCCCTTCCACATTGCTAAGAAGAAACAAATATAGTAACAATCAAATCAATAAATCTGGATTTCTGGAAAATTAAAGTTAAAATAGAGTGCTTAGTGAAATCTTTAATAACATTGACTTTGATGGCAAACTTGGCAAATCTGAGCTCGGTTTGTGATACCGTTGAGATCTCGTCTGAAACTATAATGGAGGAGATGGAGATTTATTTTCTCATGAGAAATCTGCAGGAATTTATTACTTTTTATCCATTGATATCTAGGAGAATATAATTGAGATGTTAAAGAGATCTCATCTGTGATTATTCTTTCATATGGGCAAAGATAACCAACGTCTTATTTTCCATTACAAAGAAAGATGAAATACAATTGATATTTTCATTAGGAATAAAACAATGTAACATGTTAGCTTCAAAAGCAACGTTATCCCAAATGTGTTCAAATAGTGAAATACTGTTGCTCTCCTTCCAAAACCTTTATGTCCAAATTTGCCATTTTTCAAAAAACACTGTACTTTTTAAATAATTTAATACTGTGTTTTCAAAGTTGACAAGGACTTTTTATTACATTTTGCTGGTAAGATATTTGCAAAGCCCAGGGGCAAACATAAAGTGTGACTAATAATAATGATTCATGGCAAAAATAAAAATTACGAAAAATGAAGAAGGACGTCAGTAATATGAAACCACAAGTGACTGACAACTGGAGACTACACACATGTAGAGGACATAATACAAGCAAAGCAAACTACAGCACTGCTGCTCAGCAAAACAAAGCCAACGTTCAAAACTGAACTGAAATGATTCACAGCCTTCACATACATCACAGAAGACAAAACTTCCCTATGACTTCTAACAATCTTGAACATTCTTCGAAACACACCGTAGACCTTCACACTCGGTCTCTGGGAGCATGTGAGTATGTTCTCATGCAAACCTTGACTACAGAACATCATAGACCTCAGGGAAAGATGACAAAGGTGCCCAAGGTATATTCTCACACACACAGTAAGAGATGTTTCTAGGGGTTTGTAAGGTGCAATCACATTATGGAAACAATCATTACACACTAGATTTGAAGTTCATGAAATGCATGAAAAATGTGTAGATAATGCTAATACATTTAATAAAGATCAGAACTAGGGCCGGATTCGCCAAACTGTTCTTAAATCTTAACTTATAAGAAGTCACATGAAGAACATCTTCATTTTTGTAGTAGGAATAAAATGATAGGCTTTGACACATTGAATGTGTTAAAGAGCATTTACATTTTGGGATCACATGTAAGAAAGCGGTACATACCCTGTGTATTATTAGGCCGTAATATTTGTGTCACTCTTCGTTTCGAGTCACTATCTCCCAGAATAAAGTAAAAAAAGGGTTTAATAATGAAAGCTAAAGTAGCTCCCTTATTATTACATCATAAATTATTCTTAAAGGCAAGTCAACATCAAAATAACAATACACGTCACATGTGAAACAACCAAATACATCTTATCTTGTGAGATTGAAGACAAGCGTGAGGCTGTATTCATTTTAAGATGATATTTACGACAGCTTTTGTTTCGAGAATTTGGATCAATCTCGAGAACATTTATAAGATCTGTCTTAAGAAGTTTGTTTCTGGGAAACATGACATTCCTAACTTTCTTCTTAATTTAGAGAATTCTTCTTAAAAATGTTTTGTTAATCTGTGGTGTCTTAATGTCAAAGTGCAGTGAATAGACAATGTTATCATCCATTGGTGTAGACACCGTCACCGCCAATAAAGTTATCGTGATTAATGTGATTGGGGCTTCAAACATATACGTTCTGACTGATTTTGATTGGATACGTCTTCTTAAGAAAAAATAACTTCACAAATGACCAAAGTCTAAACAATCCAAGTGTCTAAACAAAATGCAGGATGTGAGTATCTGACCTAATTTCTTCCATACCCAACACATCCTAAAATAACACACACAAGCAAACAAACACGTGTAAACAGTTTCATCTTTAAGGTTCCACACGGTTTTTGATTGAAAGGTCTGTATAATAGATGACCTGGTTTTCTACAAAGTGTGACTAAGATCAATGAGCAGGCTGGAGGCCGAGCGTTTCTCAAAAGACCTGTGTGTATACAAATAAAACTGAATCGGCACTGGTCGGCTAATGAGAAGCATACCGATTCCATTGGAGAGACCCTTTGACCTGCCTGCATATTCATGTTGTGCGCGTGATTTCTCACAAGGTCTGTAATACTGTACCAGGATTGATTTCCAAAACCAGTCTGCATGTTGTTTTTCGTCCTACAAATCTGAGGTGACTTTGTGGTGTTTGCACACCACATTAAAATGTTCTCAAAATGAGACAATAGTTATTCAGGGTTACATATTATCCTTTGTTTAAAATCTCGAGATCAGTGAGTTAAAGACAAAGAGGACATTCACGATATTCTGCTTTTCAGGTGCAAATGTGGTCTCGAGAAGCAAGCTATTAAAGTGATAGTTGAAATTATAAAAGTAAATTCTTTCATCATTTACTCACCCTCTTGTAATTTCGAACCTTAAAGACTTTCTTTCTTCCGCAGAACACAACAGAGGATATTTTAAAGAATGTTGGTAACCGAACAGCACCAGTACCTTCTATCGTATAGACCCAAAACCAATGCAACTTAATGGGTGCCGGATAACAACATTCTTCAAATTAGTTTTTTTTTGTTCTGTAGAAGAAAGAAAGCCATCCGGTTTTGAAATGATAAGGTGAGTAAATGATGATCAAATTTTCATTTTTGGGTGAACTATCCCTTTAAATCACATGCTCACTCAAGAAAATGGGCGAAAGGATTGAATTGTAGCAAGACATAGGGACCACATAAGGGCAGCTCTGAATGCCAGACAGACCGGTAGCACGGTGTTTGAAGGGTTAGAATTAATTTTAGATGATATCTAATAATTATCAGTAGAGCTGAACTAAATAATTTGCCTTACGTGAGCAGGCTGAATGCCTGTGGTGCAGCTCCACTATGCCTACAAAGCTAACAAGGTTTTAATGGAGTTTATTGGTATCGCTGAGGGTTGAGCCTTGATGTTGAGTTGAAATATGCCGGTCAGCTCTATCCGTTTGAGGCTTTTGTGCTCTTACATAAAAATTGGAAATCTAAAACAGGAAAACTGAAAAACAGGAAATTCAAAAGTTGGAGCAATAGCTTTCAGATGTCTCAATGAAGCACTTGAGGAATCAGAAAGAGAAAGACAGAAACACATCACTTGTTCAAGGGAGCTGTTTGAGTGGCAGGTGCAGCTCGATGATGGACAGGATGAACAGAAATCATAAAACATTCCTGAATATATATGCCTATAATAAAACCAATAAGTGGAGGCTGCATGTGCAAGCATAAAAAACTAATGTTTATACTTGGGGATCTGGACAAAACCTTGACCTAAAAGGGAAAGTTCACTCCAAAATGGAAATTCATCATTTATTTACCCTCATGACATTTTTTTCCAGCAGAAAACAGAAGACTTTAAGAGTTTAAAGAACACTGAAATCCAATTAACAGTGGCCCCCATTGACTTCCATTGTATGGACACAAAAGCACAGAGACATTTCTCAAAATATCTTAATTTGGTTAACAAAGAACAAAGTCATGTTCATGTTTTAAATTAAATGAGGATGCATTCTTGTTGTGAATTTTGGGTCAAGAGATAAACAAATGACACTATGCAGCAACATCTGTTTGTGATAATGACATGAATGATACCTGGAATGTAAAACAGGACTGAACAAAACAGGAATTAACAAATTTGAGATGGTGACTCTTTTAACTTAGTCTTAAGTAACTAACAAGAAACGCTCTAGCAACCATTATGTAAAAATCGCATTTACTAATTGTTTCAAAGGCACGTTTGAAACTAAATTGCAATTGCATGAATTTAATTTCACTGCTAAATGTTGCAAACAATCTCATAACTGTGCATGTGGGTTGCGATGAAAAGTAGTCCAAATTCACGTACGGTTTAAGACTGAGCTCGAACAGGTGATCTAGTCACGCCAAAAAGACATGAGGATCCCCAATGTGATATTCAATCGTTATATCACACGTCCCCTATGAACAGAATGAATCACCGGACGGATCAAGAAGCCGGTGCGCAACAATTACAAAAAACAAAAACAGTTGTGTCTGTCTCCATGACATCGTTAATGTGGGTATGCATTGAATCTGTGCTGAAAGCCACAATTCCCAGCAGCCCTTGGGGTGTAAAAGAAAAGCCCGTTCTTCCCCTTTCAACAACCCAATGGTTGGCGTCCATATTTTCCCAGTTATGGGTTGAAAGGACGCCACATTTTTTAGAGGGTTGAAAAGAAAGTTAATAACAAAAATATGATGAATCACGATTGACAGGGAATAGGGCTTCGCCAAGTCAGATTATGCCAAGGAATGATGGTAATTCATACTGCATACATGCACTTGCAAACACCCGACAATCAACCAACGCTTAGATAAAACATCTTTGTTGCTTTTTTGTTGGGGAAGTGTGCACGAGGCTTCAAACAATCATACCTGAAGGCAACAGGTGGATCTCCTTAAATACAAGTGCACCCAAGACACGTAACAAACACAAATGCCAGTGTTGATGTGTTGTGATTATACTGCAGTAACCAGAGATGTCAGTCTGACCTCCGCTCTCACTTACCCGGTAAAAAGCTGTCGTCAGGGGCAGTAATGCAGCAGCAACGCTGTATTCCTCTGAGCTTGAACAATCCTGTGAGCAAACACAGACACACACAGAGTTGTTAGATGATATCACCGATCCAAAACAACTTTAGCAGAGTGTGCACGAAACATGACATCACTTGCTGTTTTCAAACTTTATTGAACAGGTTTTGACAATACATCAGTAGCCCAACATAGTGATTTTTGTAGCGTATTGATGATGGTATTTTCAGGTTAAAGGAAAAGTTCACCTAAAAATGAAAGTTATGTCTTTATTTACTCGCCCTCGAGTTGTTCCTAATCTGTATACATTTCTCGTTGCGTTGAACACAAAAGAAGATATTTTGAAGAATGTAGGAAAGCAAACAGTTCTGGGGCGCTTTTGACTACCTTTGTATTTTTTTCCTACTATGGTAGTCAATGGTGGTCAAGATCTCTTTGGTTACAAGCATTCTTCCAAATATCTTTCTCTCTGTTAATCAGAACAAAGAAATGTAAACAGATTTGGAACGACTCGAGGATGAGTAAATGATAGAATTTATGTTTTTGGGTGAACTGTCCCTTTAAACCCAGAAAACATTCCCATTTAAATGTGGGTCGGTCTGTGTCACAGTTGTTTATTAGATTATTACCGTGGTCAGTGGTTTTGGAATGAAACCAACCGTAACATTTCGTGCATATGCTTCTAATACGTTATATAATCGTGCCATGACATAACTGTCATGCTTTTCCAATTTTATATTTAAAAGCAATTTCTTATTTGAGATTCCTTGCTGACATGATTGTGTCTCGTTTAAACCGGACAAAATGATAAAATAAAAATTGTTGCATGCATCTTAATGTCTTAATGTTTTGAGCAGAGGCATATTGTGTTTTGTTTGAAATTCTTGGAAATAGTCAAAGCCAGATGACTATACTTTTTATCGAAAGAATAGCTATCAGTTTTATAGCCTAATAAAAAAGCCCCAGATTCACGATTTGTTGTAAAAGACGTTCCAATGTTACACAAATGCGATCAAATACTTTGTATAAAGAAAAATTCCACCGTTACGAAAGGCAGATTTACAAAGATGCAAGAAACAATTAGTCATTATCAGAAGAGAAGGAAAGCACTTAGATACATAAGCCACCCATCACCTCCGATCCCAATCCTTTCATTAATGAAAGCGCAAATGTAAAACATCAGGTTCTGCACAACCCGTGCATGCCTGACCCCACATGGGGGCTGCAGCGTAAAGCATTTCTCGCTTCTTTCAAGTTTCCCTGCTGGCTGTGGAGGAACATACAGGTTTGGAATGTACCAACTGTTTCAGTTGCCATAGGGAGGTGGAAATTTCCTTCTGAGCTTCTGTAGACAATTTAATCGATGAAAATGTACTCACAAAAAAGTAATTGAGTAATTCCATAGGGGAAGATGTTTTTACTCTCTGATATTTCAAAGAAAAAATATACCTTCACTATAAAGAAGGGGTGCTTAGCCGTGCATACTTTATTGTCATGGGCATTTGTATGTCGTCATGGATGTTTCTATGTGGTTGCAAGGGTCTTGTTTAGCATATTGGGTAGCATACTGGGTAATCGGTTAAATAATTTCCTTAGGATATTGGATAATTTTTTTCCTGTAGCTGAGTGGCTAGTGCATGGCGTTAGCAGCGCCAAAGTCATCGGTTCGATCTCAGGAATTGCACATATTTAGAAACAAAAGTATAGTGTAATGGAATGTAAGAGCATCTGCCAAATGCATACATTTAAATTACAGCCCAAATCCAAATATGCTGTCAGTCTTTCACATTGCTGTTGGATGACTTTAAGTCACTCCTGAGATTTAATGTTGTTGAACTTCAACAGACACTGGATTGAAATGACCACAATACATCTAGAAATGCTGATACAATGAAAATTTGAGAAGGCCTTTAAATTTCGTCCACGGCTGTTTATCTATACTAATATATTTGTATAAAGGCCGAAAGACGTAAATCCTCCAAAGTTGAACATCACTCGTGGTCACTACTGTATATCAGCAGTAGCGTGAAGTATTGTGTCATCAAGAAGTCAAGATGACAGGTCAATCTGATGACCGCTCTATGCTGCTGGCCATCACGTATGTAACTTTACTCACACATTATGGAATGAAGGAGGATGTCATGTGTCTGTGTGTCACCACAAGACATACAGTACGTGCTCCCGTACGAGTGTGGGCCATCTGAATAGTGTGGAATGTGACACGTCCTTCCTTATAGATCTGCTATGAGCTCCGCAGTCATAAGATGTGACTCATCTGCGTCCTGTCTGACTCACATGTTTTCCACCGCAAAGCGCTCGCAGAATGAAGCTATATGTCAACTTCCTGTAGGACAAAAGCGTTGTTTTGGAAACTTTCTAGGGAAGGTTTAAAAACAGCTTGTGACAAAATTTAGACTGTGTGCATAAACGGAAATTGGGGTGTCAAGAGTAACATTTCTCATGCTTGGATTTGAACAAACGCCAAACAGTCATTTATTGACCACGACAAGGATAATCCAATCACCATCCAGAACACCTTAACACCAACCGAGCAACCATCCAGAACACCAGAGGATCCACATAGCAACTCCCTGGCAACCATCTACTGTATACCACAGCAGTAACCTAGTTGCATTTATATCTATATATATATGTATAGATATAATTAAAATATGCTCTGACATGCCTAAACTTTTGTTTAGTGTTAAAAACAATTCTCAACAGCCAAAAACCTGTTGTCCACTGGTGTGACCTATCTTCATGGGAGGGAGTCCAGGGGAGGCTGTACTTGCTCAACCTGGGAATGATGCACTACAAAACTTCCCAGCACTTTTACTTAAGAGGCTTTTACAGAACATTACGTAAGATCATCTATCCTGAGGCCGCCGTGTCAAATATCCCCCACTGAATGTTCTTCATTTGAGGAGAAGAATTCAGCACAGTTGGACTCTTTTAGTGCTCAATTCAGTGGTGACAAAATAACTACAGACAAATGTGGAAAATAATTAAAATCAGCAGGCGCTTTCCAACACACACTCAATATAGTCCGATAAACATGGTCGTCGGAGAGAACCTAGCATGACATACAGATGAATATCTGTCAATCAAAAAAGTTTATATTCAAGAAATGGTTCACACAAATAGGAAAATGGTTTTCATCCACATATTTTTTCAAACCAGGGCTTCAGAGGTATGAAATGATTGAAATACTGCAAATGTGTAATAGTCTGAATAATTGTACTAATTCAAGAAGTTATGTATAGTCAAAGTTTTGGGTCAATGTAGATGGCACTGACTGGTACGCACATGTTCCATGCCTGTGCTGTCGTGTGGAAGATGATCAACGATCAGAAAAAATGTGAAGTATGTATGTTGGTTATGTAATCTTTCGATTTTCAACATAACCAAGCTGCATAGTATGTTGCATTATTAAAAATTATGAAATTTAGTAAATTATTAATAAATAAAGAATATAAAATAAATTATATTTAAATAAATAAATGATATTCATACTTAATGTAAAAACACCCAACAAAATTGGTGAAGAAACACATAACAAAATTGCTAAAAATGTAAATAAAATTGATATAAACTTTAAAATATAAAATAGCAAAAAAAAGTAAATTTAATATATTCATATAAAACATTTATTAATATAATATATGATTATAAATGTATAACTAGAGTAAAACTGAAAACACAACTCTGCTTGGAACAACACGACAGGATGTTTTGTTGGGGAACTATCGATCACTGATTACTGAGACACCTTCTTACTTCCTCAGCCTACAGAATCAATGCGCAAAGCTCAGATTCCCTGCCAATCACCCCCGGTACAGCATACATCAAATGTGTGAGTTACAGGCAGGGTAATTATTTGCAAAGGCGATAGAGCAGAACCCAAAACCCCGCCGCACAGGAAATGACTGGGATGCCATAGTGCATCTCCATATCACAGCATGCCAGACCTCTGCTGGGCTTGCACAACATTCGGCTCCAGAATCAGCCACAGCTGGATGGATCGCGCTGCAGAACAAAAAAGTTGCTGTAAATATGCCTATGAGACTCATTAAAAGGCCTGTTATGAGCTTGTTTTAAAAACAATAAGGCTTAACTTTTATTGACTGGGGAGATAAGTACATTTCAAGACAGTCTATTAACTCTGCCATCATTTTAAAAGAAAACTTTGTTAACAGGCATTTTTGAATGCTAACACCCTGAAAAATGCAAAACAAATGTGTACGCTAACAAGTCAAAGTTTTCCAAGAAGTTTGCAAAAAAGGCTCCGAATATTGCGAAGGAGGGATGTGATGCTACGGGTCAATTTGTGACTGCAACATCTGTCACACAAATTGCAAACCTGCCGACCTCAAACAGATGAGTCCAATGCCTGAGGTCACACTCGTGTTTACACAACAATTAAAACTGCGTACACGCTATAACAAACAGTTGGGAAAACAACAACAAATACAGTCTAGTAACTATTTCAATATATTTAGACTACCATTAAACAAATGAACGTGTTGATTCAAGTCGGAATATATGTTTGCGGACTAAATGTTTGCAGCTATCACCAGCGTCTTTGCTGTTTGCCATGATTTCACCCACAGCGAAATATGAAAGCAGTTAGTGGGTAATCGTCTGTTTCTGTCTCGTAGCTCATCTGTGACATATCCATTGACCTCAGCGCAACACAAGACTCCAAATCATGATAAACTATGCAGAAAATATGGAGATTATTAAAACATTCTTGCGATGATTACCCAGATCTCAGTCGGATTAGCAGATATTTAGTCTAAAAATTCTCATTATTTCGTCTGCAATGAGTTGTTCTTTAAAACAGTGCACAGTGCACATGGTGTTCATAAACAATAAGAATTTCAAGTGCTCAGATAAAACTTTTCAATCCACTTGATGTTACTGATCGCAAAACGTTATGCTATCCAGCATGCTCTTCGCCTCCTTCAAAAAACACAGCAGCTTATTGCAGCAAAGAAACACCTACTAGACAGGAACATGCCATCTAAGCGATCATGTAAATTGACCATTCATTTGTTTATGGCATGTCTCAAACAAAATTCTTGTTTTGTTCCCATAAACGTTTCAAACAATGTCAACCCCAGCAATAACTCTCCTTATATCAGCCTGGAAATTTGTAAACGTAACTTTGTGTCTTAGCGGACTGATATCAACTTGTTGGACCTGGTTACCAGAAACTCTACAAACCCAGATCGGAGCTCACTATGTGGACAAATTTAAGACACCAGACACCGTCGCCAATATTTTAGGAATCCAGACAAAGCTGATGCTTAAAAGACCAGAGAGTGCCTGATGACATCACAAAGCACTTGCAGAGCTGTTACCCATTTATAACGTTTCAAATTCGTCCCTGTTTCATCTCAGGTTATTTCCTTTGATTCAAAACAAAGTTTGTCCTTGAGTGGTTTCTTGAAGTCGCATGAAATCGCTCTCGCTTGGGTCCAACGCATTGAACCAATTCTGCCTCTTCTCTCGATAAACAGACTCTGATGTATGATAACACGCACGTTTCATCTTTGAAGTGCCGGTCCTTGTAAACGCACAGCGCATATGAATTCTTTCTGTCAGCAAAGAACAACTCACGAAAGAATTACGATTGGGATCAAACTTGCATTGAAAGTTCATATTTTGTATATAAATCGTAAAATTGCATTAATAAAAGAAACAAAACTGTGGTTTCACGATTTAAAGCTTTGCATCAGCGCAGAAGTTGGCGCACTATCTGGTTTGCACGATTTGCCAAAAGTATGCTGGGAATGTCCAGTGACTCCATAAAAGATGCTAGCTGTTTAAACTGTGCAGGATCATTAAAATCTCCCCGACCATACGGACGTGAAGCTGTCAAACATGAGGAACTACCAGTGGGATGTTGCTTTGCTTTGTGATGAATGGCAATTTGATAGTTTATACAGGAACGTGATGAACCAACAGAAAATAAGTCACGGTGTGCTATGACATATAAGAGACAGGGTTACGCAAAGCCCAAAAGACTTCAGAACACATCAAATGGCCCGTTTACAGGAAGTAGAAGACACTAAACAGCCCCACATATATAACAGTTCGAAATGATGAAAATAAATCATAATCGGAGTCAACGGCGTTATTTTCTTAAGTGCAATAAATCAGTCACGTGCAATGAATCACGCCGACTCTGTGAATGTGTTAAACTGGCTTTGAAATCTGGAAAAAATATATAATCTTTTAGAATTCAAGCAGTACGCCGAGACTAAAAGCACAGCTTTGATTTACCTTGTCGGACGTGTTTGTTTTACACAGAATGATGTGTACTCATATGCTCTGTTCCCTTTCTGGAAAAACGACAGGCATTGGATTTTATTAATGTCCTACTTGACGTCACGGATGCTTTCAGGGGGTCTAGCGGCAATATTTTAAATGGTGAACAAAGAGCTGCTGCTTCTCCCTAAATGGAATTTGTGGTTTATTACGAGGTTTAAAAGATTTTTACTTGACCTTTATTGCTAGTATTCTTCTCCCACTAACCTGCACTTTAACACTTGACTGTGCTTCAGATGCTCACATTTTTAAACCATTCAAAACATTATATGGTATATTTAACACTATAGAATTAGCCTTTAAAACATACTAACAAAAATACTAATCAAATTGAAATTTTACAGATAATTTTGACAAAGTTGATATTTTAAAGTTGCAATGCATATCATGTGCCTCTTTATTATAATCTCTGTTTATATATAATAATCTGTTTGAAAAAAAAAAACAGAGAATACTTTAGATACTTGTCTTTAAGTGGGTTGTCATCAAAATTACATTAACCTTAAAACCATAACTTTCAGTTCAAATTAAAAATCGTTATTCATCATTATATGAAGAGTTTCTTTGCAAAAACAGATAACATATTTTGTATGGTGTTATCATGTTTTATTGTTAGCTACCTGTTATTATTACTTATTCCAAACAACCAAACTGCAGTTTGATTTATATTAATCACTTTGCAAATACACACTTTATATACAAATCATTAGATGGAATTAGAATTTGGATAAGGTAAGGAAAGGAAACAGCTTAAAACATTGATTTTGACTGATTTGTGTTTATTTTCAACCAAAAAAAGTTACGGATTGTAGCTTTAACTACTATTGTAATATTAATGATAAGGTTTCATGTGTAAAATGGACTCCAGCTGTCTGTTTTTCATGCAGCAAGTGGAGACGATGCAACAGAAAGACACATTTCTATCAATAGTTATTGCATTATGATGACATTTATCTCAATATTTTCAAGCTTTATTTACAGGAAACAGTACACTCCGAAAGTAAAATCTTTTTGCCCCTCCTCTCTGAAACGTGCAGATTTTTTACAAAGCTCATCGCTCTGAAAAGCGAGGTGTGCTATGATTGGCCAGTTACCCAGTGCGTAGTGATTGGTCGAATACTGCAAGCGTGTGACGGAAATGTAACACCATATTTGGAACATCAAGTTCCAAAGCAATTGTACTGACAGGTACGCCCATCTTACTTGCGTATACATTTGGGCGGTCTTAGTCAAATCATACTACGAACTGATGTAGATTTGTGGTGGTGTGGTTACACGAGGTGTTTCAGGCAGGTCTGTGTGAGCATTTGCTTTTAGATAATATTCTCACCATATGACCCCTTTAATATTTATTTTTAGCATATAAAATAGCATAAGATAGATTTATCTTCATTGTTCGTTTTTCTAAATTTTTGCTGTCACACCATAGGACAAATTTGCATATTAGTCTGTCAACTACCCAACTCCTGCTGGCAAATTTTATTACCTGACTAACTGCATTTTCTTCCGGACTGCAGCGGAGATAAATTCTGGTAACATTTTTGAAAGATTTGGCAAAACCCACCTGAAGAGCACAGTTCATCATGCGAATGATATGATCGAATTGTTGATGATCCAGAATGGCTCGGTTCTGCTGCACATGGAGACTGAGCTCTTCGGTCAGACACTGACGCGCTGCTTTGCCTTTCAAGGCCCGGAGAGCCGCAGGGAGCGTCTGTAGAAACAGCGGCGTTAATGCATTGCTAAAACGGAAGCGCCCACCATTCAGCAGACAGCAAAGTGATGCATACATGCATGCAAGAGGCGTAAGGTTTCTAGCCAAATCCAGCTAGTTGACCTTTGCCCCACAGTTAAAATTCCAGAGGGATTGTTATTGATGAGATTTTGAGTCTAGACGGAGACGACAGCCTCCGCTCAGGTTGATGGAGGTAATGCATTTACTGGCGCACGGAAGCTGTTCAGCCGTCCAGCGCAACACTTTACAGCCGTAAAGGGACGCAGGAGCGAAACTTATAACTAAAGTTAATGTGTGCAGGTAGCCGACTGACATTCCAACACAACCACAGCAGACAGATCACAAACAACGTTCCGAGAAGTTAAAAAACATCAGTGAACGAACTTCCATTTGCCACAGGAAATTTGCGTTTGAGTTATTTAGCTTAAAAAAATTCAAGATGCCCAAGACGAACACAGGCCGTGGATAATGTTAGAATAATGTTTGTGTTTGTGATAAGGGCAGGGAAATAGAGAGTATATGTGTGAATGTTTGTTCACCCCTTTACCACCTACGTCTACAGCCGGAGAGCTTTGCTTATCACGCTAAAAACAAAGTGGCTGGTGTAAGTTCATCTGCATTCTAACAGATGTGCATGCAAATATTGGTGAAGTCCCTCTTATCATCATCACAGAAATTCTGCATCACCTTTTCTGTCTCCAGAGTCTTGTTGTCGAAGAGGAAGCCGATACATGACCGCACCACCTCCAGTCTTCGGGCGCTGTTAAAAACCGAGCTGGCTTTGCCCATGATAGACGCTATCGGAAAAAATATAAAACAGGCCATGTGTTACAGGGACAAAATAAAAAATCCTTTAACTATGGACAACAAAAAAAACGAAAGAACAAAAACATAAAATTAATGTACCGACCGTTAATGAATTATATTTTTTCTGCTAGTCTGCACTCACCAACAGGGGGTCCGGCGGGAACCACGCACTTCCTTTCTGGACGGGTGCTGTTTGGCACAGTGTGCTGTTTGGCATGGCCCTCCTGCATCAACTTCTCAACCCTCTCCTCCTCCAGCAGAGGGAAGGGCACCACGTGTACCCGCAGGTGTGAGCCCTCGGTTGGTCGAGGCACTTTCTGAAATGCCATGTGGGGGTTTGGGTTCTCCTACAGAGGACAAAACACAATCACACAAAACTCTATAAAGCCTATAAAAATACAAATTTTCCTAGGCAAAACATTTGTTTTATTTTTTATATGTCAATCATCTGAGCTATTTTTATATTTACGTTTATCCATTTAGCAGACACTTTTATCCAAAGCAACTTCGAGGGACGTCACCAGCAACAGTTTCGGTTTCCATTTAACGTGTAAAGTGATCCAGACTACAATGATATTTTAATGTTGCCATTTAATTTTTTTACTAACCAAATTTCTTTCATTTGTTTGTTTAAAAGTCTCTGCACGGTTAACAGAAGCGCTAACAGAAACAGTTATCAGGTTTAATGACAGCGAAAGGGTCTTTTTACTTATAAAGATGTGGGGGAACATGAGAATAAGAGCATCTGGAACAAAATATTACACAGAGGAAATGAAGGTGAGATGCGATTGGCTCACGTTTTTATAAAGCTGCTCAGATAACTCCCTCATGCGCTTCTGAAACTTCGCCAGGTTCCCCTCTTCATCCTTAAAGCGCTCCACATCTACTGCCACCAGCTGAAGAACACAAACACAGCAGTTTCATGCAAAACCAAACGAATCGTTCCTTCTGTGATTGATTTAACATAACCCAAAACAATAGATGGAATTTCACTCAGCTAAACTGAGTAAATTTTCATCCTTGTGGAATAAGACTTAGTTACCTAGTAAAAGTGTAATTATTTGCTCTGATGTACGCATTTCAAGCAACAAATGACAATTCAGTTTGATTATAAAATCAAGCAACCAATTGTTTGCTTCGGGTAGAATTCTAAACAATTAAAAAATGTGTGCTTAAAGTGATAGTTCGCCCAAAAATGAAATTTCTGTCATCATTTACTCACCCTCTTGTCATTTCAATTTCTTTCTTCCGAAGAACCAAAAAAAGATGTTTTGAAGAATGTTGTTAACTGGCACCCATTCACTTGCATTGGTTTACTTTCGTCCATACAATAGAAGTGAACGGGTGCCGACATTCTTCAAAATATCTTATTTTGTGTTCTGTGGAAGAAAGAAAGTCAAACAGGTTTGAAATGACAAGAGAGTGAGTAAATGAGAAAATTATTTTCATTTATTGTGTGAACTATCCCGTTAAGGTACAGTAAAATTCAGAATATGTATTTTGCTTACATTTGGGCTCCGTACCAGAATGTTTAGCGTACATTTTTCTACAAATTTCAACAGCCCAATTGGTTTATGAACTATAGTAACGTATAGTAACATATAGAAACTATATAGAAACACTGCACCTCATCAAACAGATCACAGGCTCTGTAAGGAGGTCCCCGTTCAGACACGAAGCCTGCAAAGGCCATTCCATCCAACACTTTGGTCAGGAAGTCATTTTCAATGAGGCCCCGCTGGCCCAGGAAAGCAGCCTTTAAGAAAAAAGAGGGTTAGCGATTAAAATCCATCCTGTCAGATTAGTCCGCTTCACGCCTACGAGCCGCATTTAACTCAAATGAAACAACTTCCAGAAGAAACAAAGTGAGATGGCTGTTATCTGCATTACCAGACACTTGGATTGAGGTGGGCATGTGTTTATTGTAAACAGATCGTCTGTTTTATAAAGTCATGAGCATGCTGGTAAATAAGAAGCGTTTGGCAGCAGATGCTCTGTTAACTCTGGAGAAGTGAAGCATTCTTGCTGGATAATCTGAGCCATGTGGGGTGCTTAAGAGGGATGCAGCGAGACGTTACCACGGAGACGACGACCGACACAAACAAAAACAAGGTGAAATAACACTTGCAAATGTAAGCTTGATACTTTTTTTACACGGTTCATTACAAGGACGCTCTGAAGGAAGGGTTTTAAACAAACATGTGGCGATACAGTCGACACGGGCGCTTGCGTTTTCAACAAAGCTCTTCAGAGCGTGCACAAAAGATGCAAAGCTCACTGATTGTGTAGGGATGGTTCTTTCGTTATCCGGTTCTTGAACTCAAGCATGTTAATGTCTTAGGTTAAGGTGAGATAAATGATTCAGAATTTGAACCAGTCAACCGTGAATGTTTCATAAATGTGCCACGTCTCGCCATCTACAAGAAATAAAAGGTCAATGAATGAACGTGGGAGGTGAGACATCAACGATCATCATCTCTCTCACCTTGTGAAAGTGAATCACAGGTTCGGAATGGATGCGAATGAGCTGCAGGCAGGACCTGTAGCCCTGGAAGAGTTGTGCGAACAGGCGCAGGAAGACGGCCCTCAACTCTTTATCCTGGAGAGGAAGGACAAGCAAAACAAAAGGAGAGACATGTAAGCAATGCCAGATGAACATCTGAGGGTGGCATGAGTCATGACAAACATTTTCGCTCGCATCAAAATAAACCGTGTACGTGAGGGGAGTCAAAACTCCTCGATTGAATACATATTTTAGTCTGCCGTGCCTCTCGTTCTGGAACTTTTATGCGAGGCGACGATTGCAAAAGCGCAGTGAGGAAGCAGGTGTGGGTGGTCTTACCAGCAGTTTGAGGTTGGATGGAGCAAAACGAGGGGGAGGGAAGGCATTATCTGCTACTTCCAGATCTGGGTGCAAAACCTGGAAGACAAAGAAGGTTTTTACAGTGAGGGAATATCCGGCTATCTGTGCGAAGGAGGAGGATGGTGCAAATATAGCTAATGGAATGCCTGCAGTCAGAATCATTGCTCAAACGTGTCTGAAGTGCAGATTAGCTATATATCGGTTATTATGTTTATTTATAGATAAATCGTCTCATTTATGTGTCACAAGCAGAACCAAAATTATTGCTTTTTTATGATGTTTGAAAGGAAATTAAAACTTGTATTCCTGCGCAAAAACAGACAATATTTGGTTAATTGTTATTGAAATTGGATTCGTTTTAATGTTTCGCTGTTACATTAAAATTCTGTTATTGTGATTCTTACGGTATTCTTGGTTGTTGAAGAAACATTGCTTAGGATATTCAGATCTTCCAGGAACTTCTTTAATTGCATGTCTATGAGAATTTGGAAATATTTGGGCATTTTTTTAAATAAACTTAGTGTATCTACACTCATTAGATTGTTTATTTTATTATTACTAATGATAATATTTTTTTATGTTTTAAATTAGTTTTTTTGGGAGGGGAGTTTCATGTACATTTTGTCCGAGATTTTGGAAATATTTGGGCAGATTTTTAAATAGACTTAATGTTTCTACACTTAATTGATTAAATTTTTTATTTTTATTATATATTAAATAAATAATTCATAAATATTTTAAATTATTTTTTGTTAATGTACATTTTAGTTAAAAAAAATGTTCTATGGGATATTGGATATATTTTGTAAATACACTTACTGTATCTACACTATTTTGGAAATATTTGGGGAATTATAAAAAAAGTATGTACACTTACTCGATTTTTCAAATTAATTTTTGTTTAATTTTTAGCAATTTAGTTATATGATATGTCTATTATCATCATTATTAGGGTTCGAGCCCGAAGGGCTAGAAACCTATTGTATTTGTTGGTTTTATTATTATTATTATACTTCTTCCCTAGAACTGATACTGCAGCCCAAACCGTAAGGCCGACAGGGCTGAGACTTGGTCAGATGGTTGTAGTCCTTGTCGCTACTCAGATACACGGAACCAGCCAAATCGGCCCATAGGTGGCGCTACAGCGATGCCGAACGCGTTAACGCTTCTTACTCCTAAACCGTTTTTCGCACACCCATGTGTCTTATATCAGTGTAATCACTGGCTCAAAACTTAAAAAACGTATATCTCTGATTTCATTTCCGGTATGCAAATTTTTTCGCTAATTAGCATTTTATGAAAAAAATTAAAAATGAACTAGTCCCTGGATTTTTGCCCTATTGGAACCAAACCAACGCTGATGAGTTCTGTGGAGTGTGAATATGAATAATTATTAAAAAAAAGTTGAAATTTTCATCCCCCATCGCTAGAGGGCGCAAAAATGTCCAAAACGGAAGTAACATATTGAACTAAAATGGCCATAACTCCTTAACTGTTTGAGATATCTTCATGGGGCTTTTAACTAATGTGTACACCCTCAATCCGGGGTCACAATAAAAAAAAATGCGGCGTTTGGCCACTAGGTGGCGCTATAATTTGAATGAGCTAGAAAATGGCTATAACTACGCAACAGTTTGCCCGATTGACTTATTATTTGGTATGGTGTGTCTTTGTCTCATTCTACATGAATATCTAAAAGGACATTGGCGTATCCTAAAAAACATGGCCGCCATTGGCCAATGAAGTTTGAGCACTTATTAGACCGGGTTAACGGAGGCCGAACAAAACGACGCTCGCTGGGCTTATTCGTCTCATGGTCTTTAAGGTCTGTAAGAAATGTGAACTCATTCGGCCACCGGGGGGCGAAATAACGCTTTAGGAGTGCTTTAACAATTGTGTATCACGTGACATTTGACATATACAGAAACTATTGGTATCATATGATAGTACTCTTCATTCTGAGCAACTTTGCCTCTGGAACAACTTCTGTCAATCGAACAGTTTGTGAATAATCGCTGATGAGGTCAAAAACCTACCTTCGCAAACTAGTCGTTGGATTTTCGACCGATCGGAACCACAACAATGCAGATGACTTCTGTGGGAAGTGTTTGTAAATACTTATTGAAAAAAAGTAGAAATTTCCTTTCACGGTTGCTTAGGGGCGCCAAAATAAAAGAATGGGTGGAGCCTATCACATTTAAATGGCCTTAAATCCAGAACAGCTAAACATATCATCATATGCCTCGGGAAATATATGTAGACCATCACTCCGAGGTCACATACAAAATAACGTGGCGTTTGGACACTAGGTGGCGCTATAATATTAAAAATGGCTAAATGTACATGTCTTTTGGTGGCCTAGACAACGGTGTGTCACGTGACATTTGACTAATAAACAAACTATTGATATCAAACGATAGATCTCCTCATTCATAACAACTTTGCCTCTTGAACCATTGATGTCTATCAAATGGTTTGTGAGTTATTGGTGATGATGTAAAAAAACTACTTTTGCAAACTTGTTCAAGGATTTTCAAGCAATTTCAAAATTTCCACCACAGTACATTTCTCTGGACTCTCTAGGTCAATAATCATCAAAATCATGTTGAGTTTTTTTTGTTTTGTGACCATAACAGGGTCCTTTATTATATTAGCGTGAAACGAGTACGGTGAAGGTCGCTACTCCTTAATAATTAATCCAACTGACTTGCCATTAAGTACTATTATACATATTATGACAAAAAACAAGCATGCAACATGTGATTCTTATCGGAAGAGGCATGCCTTCACAACAGTCAAAAAGGTGAAATATCATACATTTAAAATTACTATTTTAAACTTGTCTTTAATAAATACATCATTTGCTAATCAAATTGCTAATCAGCCAGTCACATAGCATAAACTCAATCCATTTTGGCTTCTAGACGTGGTAAACACACTTGCTGAAGTTCAAACCGAGCATCAAAATGGAGAAACAATTGGATATATGGTATGGGATATATTAGATAACACATACCACCTGAGGATTGTTGCCAACCAAGTCCATGTTTTGATGGCTACTTCCAGCAGTAAAAAATGGACCATGTCAGAAAGCTCAAATGATCTCAAACTGGTTTCTTGAACATGACAATGAGCTCACTGTACTCCAATGGCCTTCAGAGTCACCAGACTCAACCAAATAAGCATCAGTTAAATGGCAAGGTCTTCTGGAATATTGTTGCAGACCATGAATGTGAATCAATTATCTATTTAAATTGGTCTTATTTTTTTTAATCAATTTTTCAGAACACAAAATGAGCTATTTTGAAGAATGTGCATTGTATTAAGAAAAAAGACCTATATATGTGCATGGAATGTTTTAGAGACACAGGAGTTGCTTTGTTTTGCTTATGGCTTCGTTCTTTATCAATTGACAGCTGCCAAGCCACACCCTTAGCAACCAAACAGATTATTTTTTGCAACCGTCTAGCCAGACCTACATCTCTGCAGTAGAATATTATAGAGACAAGGGGCTTGGTTCGTTTGACTTGTGGTTTGATGTGTTATTAATTGACAGGTGCTATTCCACACCCATGGCAACCGAACAGGTTAGCTTAGCAACCGTTTAGCAAGATCTATATCTCTGCAACAAATCATCGTAGAGACATGAGAATTGGTTCATTGCACTCGTCCCTTAGGTATTATCGGTTTACGCCCGTTTTTGCATACGAGTGTAAGCATGCATGGTCTGTATTAAAAGTTACCGACCGTTTCTGTCATATTTCTTGGTGTGGAAGAGTGTCATTCATTGTGGATTTGTTACGGTGCCATTCCTGAGCCTAGTTGACAATGGCAAGGCCAATAGAGGCCTTAGACTGCTCGAACCCGCTAAATGCTGCTTGCAGCTTTAATATTATTCTTCTTCTTATTATTATTCTGCCATAAAACTGATACTGCAGCCCAAACCGTAAGGCCGACAGAGCTGAGACTTGGTCAGATGGTAGTAGTCCTTGTCGCTACTCAGATACACGGAGCCAGCCATATCGACCCATAGGTGGCGCTATAGCAATACCAAACGCGTTTGCGCTTTTTACTCCGAAACCGTTTTTCGCACACCCAAGTGTCTTATATCAGTGTAATCACTGGCTCAAAACTTAAAAAACGTATATCTCCGATTTCATTTCCGCCATTATAGATTTTTCGCTAATTAGCATTTTATGAAAAAAAAAAAAAATGAACTAGTCCCTGGATTTTTGCCCTATTGGAACCAAACCAACGCTGATGAGTTCTGTGGAGTGTGAATATGAATAATTATTAAAAAAAAGTTCAATTTTCAATTCACGGTCGCTAGGTAGCGCTAAAACATCCAAACCGGAAGTAACATATTTAGCTAAAATGGCCATAACTCCTGAACTGTTTGAGATATCTTCATGGGGCTTGGAACACATGTGTAGACCCTCAGTCCGGGGTCACAATAAAAAAACAGTGGCGTTTGGCCACTAGATGGCGCTATAATTTGAATGAGCTAGAAAATGGCTATAACTACGCAACAGTTTGCCCGATTGACTTATTATTTGGTATGGTGTGTCTTTGTCTCATTCTACATAAATATCTAAATGGACATTGGCGTATATCAAAAAACATGGCCGCCATTGGTCGATGAAGTTTGAGCACTCATTACGCCGGGTTAACGGAGGCCGATCAAAACGCCACTCACTGGGCTTATTTGTCTCATGGTCCTGACGGTGTGTAAGAAACATGAACTTATTCGGCCACCGGGGGGCGTAATAGCGCTTTTGGAGTGCATGCACAACTGTGTATCACGTGATATTTGACATTTACCCAAACTATGGTTATAATATGATAGTACTCTTCATTCTGCGCAACTTTGCCTCTGGACACTCTTCTGTCGATCAAACGGTTCGTGAGTTATCGCTGATGATGTCAAAAACCTACTTTCGCGAACTAGTTCCTGGTTTTTCAACCGATCGGAACCAAACCAATGCAGATGACTTCTGTGGAGTGAGTATGTAAATAATCATTGAAAAAAAGTTGAATTTTTCTTTCACCGCTGCTTAGGGACGCCAAAACTTAAAATGGTCTGAGCCTATCACATTAAAATGGCCATAAATCCAGAACGGCTTAACATATCATCATGGGGCTCAGATGATATGTGTAGACCATCACTCCAAGGTCACATACAAAGGAAGGTGGCGTTTGGATACTAGGTGGCGCTAAAACATTAAAAAAGGCAAAATGTACATGTATTTTGGTGGCCTGGACAACTTTGTGTCATGTGACATTTGACTAATACACAAACTATTGATATCAAACGATAGATCTCCTCATTCATAACAACTTTGCCTCTTGAACCATTGATGTCTATCAAATGGTTTGTGAGTTATTGGTGATGATGTATAAAACCTACTTTTGCAAACTTGTTCAAGGATTTTCAAGCAATTACAAAATTTCCACCACAGTACATTTCTCTGGACTCTCTAGGTCAATAATCATCAAAAACATGTTGAGTTTTTTTTTTTTGACCATAACAGGGTCCTTTATCATATTAGCGTGAAACGAGTGTGGTGAAGGTCACCACTCCTTAATAATTAATCCAACTGACTTGCCATTAAGTACTATTATACCTATTATGACACAAAACAAGCATGCAACATGTGATTCTTATCGGAAGAGGCATGCCTTCACAACAGTCAAAAAGGTGAAATATCATACATTTAAAATTACTATTTTAAACTTGTCTTTAATAAACACATCATTTGCTAGTCAAATTGCTAATCAGCCAGTCACATAGCATAAACTCAATCCATTTTGGCTTCTAGACGTGGTAAACACAGTTGCTGAAGTTCAAACCGAGCATCAAAATGGAGAAACAATTGGATATATGGTATGGGATATATTAGATAACACATACCACCTGAGGATTGTTGCCAACCATGTCCATGTTTTGATGGCTACTTCCAGCAGTAAAAAAAATCAACCATGTCAGAAAGCTCAAATGATCTCAAACTGGTTTCTTGAACATGACAATGAGCTCACTGTACTCCAATGGCCTTCAGAGTCACCAGACTCAACCAAATAAGCATCACTTAAATGGCAAGGTCTTCTGGAATATTGTTGCAGACCATGAATGTGAATCAATTATCTATTTAAATTGGTCGTATTTTTTTTATCAATTCTTCAGAACACAAAATAAGCTATTTTGAAGAATGTGCATTGTATTAAAAAAAAGACCTATATATGTGCAATAGAATGTTTTAGAGACACAGGAGTTGCTTTGTTTTGCTAATGGCTTCATTCTTTATCAATTGACAGCTGCCAAGCCACGCCCTTAGCAACCAAACAGATTATTTTTTGCAATCGTCTAGCCAGACCTACATCTCTGCAGTAGAATATTATAAAGACACGGGGCTTGGTTCGTTTGACTTGTGGTTTGATGTGTTATTAATTGACAGGTATTAATTGACACCCATGGCAACCGAACAGGTTAGCTTAGCAACCGTTTAGCAAGATCTCTATCTCTGCAACAAATCATCATAGAGACATGAGAAATGGTTTATTGCACTCGTCCCTTAGGTATTATCGGTTTACGCCCGTTTTTGCATACGAGTGTACGCATGCATGGTCTGTATTAAAAGTTACCAACCGTTTCTGTCATATTTCTTGGTGTGGAAGAGTGTCATTCGTTGTAGATTTGTTACGGTGCCATTCCTGAGCCTAGTTGACAATGGCAAGGCCAATAGAGGCCTTAGACTGCTCGAACCCGCTAAATGCTGCTTGCAGCTTTAATTATTATTAATATTATTAATTATAGCTATTTGGGTTTAATTTATTCTTATTTCATTTTTATTTCATTTTTATTAATTTCATGTTAGTAATTTTAGTTCATCATCCTAAACCTTTTTCAGTTTATTATGTTTTAAATACTTACAGTTAATAATAACCCTGCATCACATTTAACAAATGCAACTTCAAAAGAATCCCAGTGGCCAAACTAAACATATAACACATCCTAATGAGTGTGTACAAATGATTATATTTTATTCTGATTATGTAGGAGGGATATGTACCATTGACAGTGCTTTTTGAGTATTGTACAGCAGGGGTTCAGGTAGTTGGGAAAGGTGTATACACTCTGGTATCTTTATCGTTCCTCCATCAAGATCAGCTATGATGACATCAAGCTGTAGACACAAACCAAAAGCTAATCAGAAATTATCAAATGAGTCACGGAACAGCCCATGTTTTAAAGCGGGTTTAGAAATAATGTTCTGTAAGGCCCCTGAGCTCACCAGCTCCTGGATCTCTTCCTGGAACATGGAGTGTACGCCGATGATGAAGGGCGTCGGTGAGCTCAACACCTCCAGCAGTCGAGATGGGAGGATGGGTATGTAGGGGTAACTGCAGTCAAACCAAAGTTAGGCAACCGTTATCATCATGTGGAATAATCAGCAGATGTTAACCGCATACTGTTCTCATTGAGCACAAAATAGAACACTGTTGCACAAGAACCTAAAAATAAACCTATTTACAAATTAAACGAGTAATGCTTTTCGATTCCAAAGCGGATGCATTCATTCAAATGTTCTTGGGTAATTTCATTAGACACAGCAGTTTTGTATTTGTACTAGACTACAAGATATTCCACAAAGTACCTGAGATTTGCTAATGAAATGGGATTGTGTAATGGAGGTAACAAATGCTGACCATGACCCACCTGTACTTGAGAGGAAACATGAGGGACTCCAAGGCACGGCAGGCCTCCTCTAACCTCTGATAGCTGGAGGAGTGGAACAAAACCTTGTGCTCCGTCAGAACGGCGCAAAAAAGGCTGAGAACGTTCTGGATTCCTGGAACCAATAATACACAAAAAACATATTATTGTGGTTTTGAGGACAAAGGGACATTTCATTCTTAAAATAAGAATTCAGTCATCATTTTCTCATCCTCCTGTGATTAAAAATCTGTATACAACATCCTTCGGTGCACAAAAGAAGATATTTTAAGAAATGTGTTCATACAACAGAAATCTATGGGGTCCCAAATTGTTGGGACACTAACATTCTTCAAAATTTCTTCTTTTGTGTTCTGCAGAAGAAAATCATACAGATTTGGAAGGATATGAGGGTGAATAAATAATCAAACAATTTTAATTCTTGGGGGAACTATACCTTTAAGTAATTTAACATAAAAATCAGAATTAAAGCTATAATAACATGATTTTTACTTTTAAAATAGTTCAGTACAGCACAGGAATTAAAGACAGAATGAAATAAACATCCTAGAATCAACCTAATCACTCCTAATCACAAAGCGGGGGACACATTTCAATATTTACACACACAGCAATTACGTCACAACTGATTTCTTGTCGCAAATCTATCTTGATAAAACAGTGATAATGCAAAAATGCTCTGAGAATGACAGATGTGAAAAGAGACATAAACGAAACACAAAATTCTTCAGGAGGAGTCGGAGTCGGAGTAGCGTGTAAATTTACAGTTCCTGTTTTTGTTTGTCATCAACATACCACAGAGTCTATTTATCACACACTGGACAGAATGGAGACAGCCAGCCATTAACAGACGTATCCGCCGCTCGGCGGGGTCAGTGTTTCCATTATGTCTGTGTCAAGCTCTGATACGCACCAATAAACAGGAACAAGATATGAAAATTCACATTGTGTGTCCTGTTGACCGAATACCTGAATTTAACCGATGAGCAAATAGAGGATAAAATATTTGAGAACATCAAGTCAATTGCATACTTTTTATTGAACTCAACTACAACCACTAGCCTTAAAAGGTCCAGAGAGCACACGTGAAAAACTTAAAGAGAAAAGTGCATTACTAGATTTCTTTATGTTTTATGAGAAACGAGGGCTGCTTGTCAACACTATGATACTGGGATGGTTGCAAACACAACTGACTTTCTTCTGCACACTGTAGTTCCACAGAAATGACAAGCATATCATACTTTGGAATGCCAGTGTCATCTCGCAACTCAAAAATACAACAACACATAATCTTGTTTGAGAGGCATCCAGTAAAACTCTGTGACCTTGTGGAATGTACTTATCTTTCCTTGAAGAGCAACAGATTTCTGACCCATGCACAGAAAAAGCAGCAAACAATTAATAGTCCAACTTATGATGGCAAACATGTTCCCTTTCCTCTACTTCTTGCAGTGCATAGGGCTGGTGCTCTTTGAAATGAGGGGTAAAGCGACCTGATGATGTGCTATACATAGGCTGAAAGAGGAAACGGGTCTGTTCCTGTCTACCTTATTTTTACTAACACTTATTTAAATGTCCAGTGTATAAAATGTAGCGGCATCTAGTGGTGAGGTTGCAAATTGCTACCAACGGCTCACTCCACCCCTCCCTTTTAATGGGGACCCGCAGTGTATAGATAGAAATACCTCATTCTAAGGTGATAAAAACATAACGCTTCATTACGCAAGGTCTTAATACACCCTGAAGACATATTTGTTTATATTGTATTGCCTTTCTGTCAAAAGATCCTCCCAAAAATGACACAAATCACCTTTAAAGCAATGTTGATCACACTAGTGATATTAAACCTAAGAATGACAAATTTGTCATGATTTCGGGTAAGTTACTAGTGTTTTTGATGTTGACAACAATGAAACAATTATTGTCCATCAGCTGTAATAGGAAGAGATTCTAATAAGAAAAGATGATTCATCTTAGATGGGTTATTGATGTTGACATTACCCTTTTGAAGCAAATACAGCCCAACCAAGGACAAACTGCTAGTGTGGGATTCAGAAAGATTGGATTATTGATTTATCCCTTGATTCAAAGGAAAACAATGCAGACGAGGTACATCCTAAACCATATCAAAGAGCTCAAAATTACATTTTTTTTCTCTTATGTAGATCATGTGGGGGTATTACGGGCTTAGATGGCTAAAGGACCAGTTTAAAGAAAAATCTGTCATACTTTACTCATTGTCATTTTCCAAACCCATATGACCATATTTTTCTACTTTTTGCAACATGAAAGAAATTTCGGTGAGATGGTGGTCTAGTGGGTTAAACCATTGAACTGGTAAATCAAAGGTTGCTGGTTCGATCCCAGCAGCCACCACCAGTGTGTCCTTGAGCAAGACACTTTACTCCATGTTGCTCCAGGGGGATTGTCCCTGTAATAAGTGCACTGTAAGTCGCTTTGGATAAAAGCGTCTGCCAAATGACTAAATTATAAAATTATTAAATATAAAATTATAAATTTCATGATAATAACCTTTATTGTGGTGCAATGAATGTGAAACTGGACCTCTGTAGGTGCTTTTAGATTTAGGATACTATTTAGGAGAAAAAAGAAAGCCATGCATTTGGAACAACATTGAAGGAACAGTTGACCAAAAAAATCATCATTTACTCACTCTCCAGTTGTTCCACATCTGTACCAATGTCTTTGTTTTGATGAACACAGAGAAAGATATTTGGAAGAATGCTTGTAACCAAACAGTTCATTGACTTCCATAGTAGAAAAAACGGTAGTCAAAATGGTACAATGGTAGTCAAAAGTGTCGTTTTCTTTCCTACATTCTTCAAAATATCATCTTTGTGTCCAACAAAACAAAGAAATGTATACAGATTTGGAACATCTTCAGGGTGAGTAAATAAAGACAGAATCTTCCTTTGGTGGGTGAACTGTTCCTTTAAAATCAATCCCAAACACACTACGAGGCCGCGAGATTGAAAAATGACATGACCGTCTTATCACATAACCATGAACAGAGAATGCTGTTTGGGATGCTGTTTTCTACTTGTCCTTGTTGGGTCAAAGACTATGGCAGTCTTTCAACCCAACTTGTGAACTTTCTATTGGAGGACAAAGAGTAGATACTAATGCTTGAACGGCATCCAGAAATGCATTTTTGAAATGCATTCAAAATAAATGTAAAATTTCACAAAGGTCCTAAAAGCCTTTTCGTTTATTTCATGTAGAACACACAGAAAGTATTTTCAAGCAACGCTGCTCTGAAGGTCTTCTGGCATAAATCCACATGGATGGGGGTTGTTTAGCATGAACATTAATAATGAGAGATTTAAAGAAATCCCTAAAAATGAAAAAATGAATATCAGTTATTTATAGTTCAAATGTAATTTGGGTCTAAATGAATCATGCCAGAGTCTTAAAACAAAAAAATTCAAACACAGATCACATGACATTAAATTACATGAAAATATTTTTTATGTAACAGATTTTGGGTTTATCCTGCATAGAGAAATGTCGTCCCGCCTCTTGTCAAAATTATGTAGGGAGCCTTCACAAGAAATGCTTCGTGCATTTAACGCTGTCATTTTAACTGCAGTTGCAACATTACGCCACAATGGTGGCGCTGTTTCGTTATAAGCACATTGAGGGACTAAAAAGAGTTGCAGAACAAGAGCCAAAGTGTGTTCCACGGCTGTTTGTTTTGCATCAAAGAAGTTTAATTTCTTCATTTTATTAAATTAACATGACGTACATCGTTGTAACGTCTTTAGCTGTGCAGTTGGATCATTGAATCAGCGTATACTGCACACAGCGAGTTCGCCAGTCCGAACGCACATTGTGTTCAGAACGACTCGCACACGAATGACTCTATTTGAACCGATTCATTTAAACTATTGAACTTTTCAGTCACTAGCGAATACAAGAGATCATTGAATCATTCAAAGTGAACCACAGAGAATGCAAGATGTGAATGAGCTTTGCTCATTTAGAAAGACTGGTTTATTCAGTTGGCTATTGTGGGCTGAAAAGTTGAAAATGATAAAAGCTTTATTTGATAAAAAAAAACATTTCTTTTTGGTTGAATAAAAGTAATGTTTTATACAACTTAATAATTGTCATTTTAATCGAATTTTATTGTAACTTTTAATATGTCAAACTCAAAGTCACTTTGGTTAAGCCACTTAAAGGTAGGGTAGGCCTACGTGTGTACAAGATCAGAATGGCTCTGCCTCATTTTGAGCCAGGAAAAACCCTGAGATTGAACCTCATGTTTTCACTTTGTGCCACCTGTCGTGTTTGTACTCATATGGGCCGACATAAGGTTTTGGAAAGAAACATTGTCAAGGACTGACCCACAGCTGGATTGTTTTAATACATACCGTATCAGCAATAAAACTGTGCGTGTATGCGAATGACCATGTGTGCGTCTCTTCAAACGCTGCATATTTTTCTACAGCTGAACATAAGAAATATCCAGAATTAAAACATTCATTACATCAGGCCGCAACGCAACGCC
Organism: Triplophysa dalaica; assembly: GCF_015846415.1. Taxonomy (NCBI): domain Eukaryota; kingdom Metazoa; phylum Chordata; class Actinopteri; order Cypriniformes; family Nemacheilidae; genus Triplophysa; species Triplophysa dalaica. The sequence continues at coordinate 6,511,334 of NC_079542.1, forward strand.
ATTCTTTCACAATGAGATGATTATTTTCATTTTGCTGAATGAGAAACGTGCAATTATTTCTGTATTTGTGTGACAAAATCTGACAAACCCGTTTGATTGAATGCTATCAAAAGCAGGCGTGTAGTCAGAAGTTGTGAAAGAACTTTTAATGAAAATAACTGTTTTTGTGTACTTTTGGATACAGAACGCATGGTACAGCCACTCTCAAGTCACTTAACCGCAGAGCAGCTACATCGAGCACAAAGAAAGCATTCATCTTACATGAAAAGATTTAGAAATATCAACATACTTTAAACATTTTAAAAAGCATAAACAGCACAGCTTTGTCAGTGTTAATATGTTACTGATACTTTGGTGCATATGGTAAATAAATAAACACACATCACTTAAACTTAGGCCAAAAGTCCAATCGTACTGCAAATGTGGGCAAATGCTTGTTTTCTGCATTTTCAAAATTTAAGATTTTTCTTAAAGATGAATACAAAAATGTATAAAAGCTTCTTTTTTTTCCCACATTTGCTGTGTCAACTTCATCACTTTAGTTGGCACAGACTTAATACCCTTGTGCAAAACCTGATATTTGATTGTTAAGTGGTGACATAATGAATACATTTTTCGATTGATTCTATTTATTTCAAGCAAGGCTACAGCTAAAATGAGCACTGTTTACTCATATTGCATATTTAAGCGAAACATGTATTAACTCAATGTGCCATGGGGGATTTCGTGAGGAAGATAAAGGTAATGATTGTGGTTTCCCCATAGTTTTATAGCTCGCCATGAGTGTAAATTAGCATTTTTTGTTGCTTGCCTATAGCATCTTATTGAGCGTTTGGACCCGGAAACAGTTTTTGACGTTCCATATATGTTGGTGCTTTGACGTCAGGCTTAACAATCGGATTACCTTATATTTTGTTAATATCACCAATGTTACAAATTTACATCACTATTCTAGATTTATAACAGTATTTTAATGTAGTTGAATGAATGAACATTTAAAAATGGCCTGGGCATCTCTAATATGCTCTTATGACTGTATGACTCTATGACTCTACTTAGCAAAACAAACTTGTTTACAGGAAGAGAAAATGAGCGGAACTGTAAAGGACATTGATGAAATATGTATTTTCCTGTAAATACACATACTATATGGTATACTCTGCTGTTCAAACACAAATATAAGGTACACACCTAACTGTTGGAAGAGAAGAGCTACACTCTTGCAGGTGATTGGCAGTTTGTCATTCAGAGGCGTCTGGATGAGCTGACGGTCTCCTGCTCCCAGTGAAAACAACTTCTAAAAACATAAAAAAACACATTCTCGGTTTACTCACATTGTCGGCTGATAGCATTGGGTGCTTTATTAAGGCAAGGTCACGGGCTTGATAACCAGGAAACATACAAAACAACATTGACAGTATTTCTATATAGGGACAGTTCACCAGAAAATATTAATTCTGTCATTATTTACTCACCCTCGCGTTGGTCCAAATCTGCTCTTTGTTCTGATGAACACAGAGAAAGATACTTGGACGAACGCTTGTAACCAAACAGTTCTTGGCCACCACTGACTACCATTGTAGGAAAAATGACAATGGTAGTCAAAAGTGCCCCAGAACTGTTTTGTTACATGCTTTCTTCCAAATATCTATCTCTGTGTTCACAATAACAAAGAAATGTCTACAGATTTGGTGAAACTTGGGGGTGAGTAAATTAAGACTTTTGTAGTTCCCCTGTTCCTTTAAAAACCAGAGGGTTTTTCCTAAGACATTCCTATGTAGTTTCTGATTTATCTACACACAGGTGCCATCGAACTGTTGTATAAATGCAATATCTCTCTCGTAGTCGTGTAAATAGTGCTCTTATATCAGCTTCTGTGATAGCCTGCGGCCTTGTGCCTCTGATTATAAATGCACTATATACACTCATACTCGAGCTATATTGCATTAGTATGCCAGATGGATGTAAATATCTATAAAAATATTTATAATTTTGCCCAGTTCTTTACAAATAGCTATGCAGAATAAACTTTTAATGGCGTGTCACATCAAATATTTTCAATTTTTTAACCCAATTATAATGCCAAAAAAACTGTGTACAAATAAAACGCTAGACAAAAAGTAAGGTAGTTTCTGTATTAACCATGTTGAGAGAAAAGAGAGAGGGTTAGTTTTTTTTTCTCATTTGTCTGTCAAGTAATCACAGAAGAGATGGGTTTTAAGTAGTGTTTTGAATGTTGTGCGAAATGAGGTTGACCGGACCGAGTTAGGAAGAATGTTCCACCAGGAAGGAGTTCTGAAGGAGAATATACAATGTCAACTTTTTTGATCATTAAGGCCTTGTTCACACTTAACTTCTCTTTTGACAAGAAAAAGCTGACAATGCCTCTTTTTAGGGAAAAAGAACCCGCTCGCAGCATTGTGGTTACAAATAGCAGCCGGCAGTGTTCAGAGATTGAATTTGCATTTGTGCACGAAGGTAGTTTAGAAAGACAGGCTTCATAGGCTGCATAACAGAAGCGTATTTGCAATGACCAATCACATATCTAAAGACTACAATACTAATTGTAGAAATGCAATCAGAAGTTATTGAAAGTGAAAACTAAACGTACATTTATACAAAACTATGCTCCAGTAGGCGTTCCAGCCGACATTTTATTTTTTCAAGCTTCTCGACCAATCACGTTCCTCGCATGTTGTCATGGAAACGACAGGTCTCTGTCATTGATTAGCTGTGAAAAAGGTGCTTGACGTAGGACTTCTTTCAACCTCAAAAGACGCTATGAGCTACAGAAAAAGACGATGGCGTTTAAAAAAGCAGTCAAGACCTGTTTTGAAAACAACATGGTTTACTCTATAGGATTGTAAAACAGACCCTAGCAGCATCAAAAAAGAAGTTAAGTGTGAATATGGCCTAACATGACATTCAGCATCAAATATGTGCCTATGAGGTTTGGTAAAGAAAGTTGAATTTGTAAACCGTACACTATGAGGCTGAGCTAGAAGATAATTCTCAAATCTTCATCATCGGTCATGTTGGTCTGCTGCTTGACACAGAAACCACAACAGACGCATCAAGATGAACACAAGGTCAGTCTACTGAATTTAATACTGAACATGACAGATGAACACCGGTGCTGAAGCCTGAAATGACCTCTGAGTCCCATGACAAATTCCTAGAGGATGGAGCGAAAGTCACTCTAAAAGATGAATACCTTCTTCTACTGAGGTTTATAACTCACATCTCGTTTGATCATCGAGACACCGGAGCGCTGCTGGCAAGAATAATGCTCTCTGGAGCAATTCTGAACATATTATTAAATTATATTAAGAAAAATATTATGCTAGGGGATTCAAAATGGGATATTACTAAACTCTGTATTTTTACATTTCCCATGAAACCAATTTGTAAATCGTTGACACAATATCTATGGGTGTGATTTAACCATTGGGTTGGGATTTATGTGAGTGCAGTGTACAATAAAGAGAGGAGGATAGTAAAGCTGTGTTTTAAAAGAAAACACATTTTTTTTAGGGCAAATTTGATCATAGCTGCCCTAATAAATGACTCAAACACAAATAGAATAAACCGAGGACGCTCATGAGAGCGAAATGTTGTAATATTATTACTCTGAAGAAAAATAAAGGGTTCTTTAGGTGCCCTTTAAAGCTCCTTGACCTTAAATCTCAGATGAAGACAATACATGACAGAGAACCCAAGGTCACAAGCTAATCCTCTATCGTATCAAGTGTCCAAAGGGGTCGGGGTCAACAAAGACGGGATATTCTTTGTTTAAGTAATGTCTGACCTGGGAACCTCCAGCCACTGGAACGAAGCATGTGAAGAGGTTGGCCACCAGACCTTCCAGAGGAAAGTTCAGACTGTCAATGTACACGGTGTAGATCAGTCCCAAGCAGCCCTAAGAGAAAACACAAGACACTTTTAACACACACAAATACTTTAAAAGACATTTTTATCATTTTGCACCTGGTTACTATGGAGATTTGATTGGTTGCTAAGTGGCTGCTTACAGGGTCCTATCCACATAAAATCTATGTTGTTCTGGTCTCTCTGAACATAGTTGTTCTTTGTTCTAAATCTACGGAAATATTTGACCGATTTTATCATTAAAACTTGAAAGGTAATACTGTCCCTCCTTGCATGATAAAGTTCTATGCTCATGGTTAAGGGTTCAAATCCTCCTTAACCTCATGAACAATAGCAATAGTGATTCTTGCCTTGGCATTCACGATCACTTTCTATTTATTCAGAATAATATAAACTACACAAACAACATAATATCTAGAACAACAGTGTTATTCTGTAGAACTAATATCTGTATAAATGACAGGAAATACCAGCAAATTTGAATTTTAAGTGCCCTATTAAGTGAGCATACTGAAAAACAGTAAGAAATGGCGCGTATCTGTGAAATTCTGATACTTTCCCAAACAAAACAACTACCTAATGCTTGGGCACAGCTCATAGCAAACCCCCGAATGCGGGCCAAAACAAAACAAAAAAAATAAAAATAAAAACCTGAAGCATTCTGTGAGAAACTTTGGATGGAGTGGATTTCCTGCCTCTCTGTTTTCTCCAATCCCTGATCTTATTCCATCAACAGACATAAATCTTTGACTTTAATGATTTAAGGGTTGTGACCATCAATACAGTCTTCCCAGCGGTGGTTTAAATGAACCCAAATCCATCCGCCGTTCCAGCACGAACAATTCTGCTTAGAAGTGAGCAATTCTCACCGTTAACACAACTTGGACCGCATAATGCAGAAACAAAACGGCGTATAGGTTATTTTTTATATTGGCTTTCAACTAGATTTAAGCTTGAGTTTGTTATAACTGACCGAGTTACTGGCCTAGTTGGATGGTTACTTTATTAGCAACTTGACAATTATACATGGTTGAAATTCTGTTACGAATGACGTCTGACCTGTTTTTAGTGAATCGAGGAGATGCAGATGTTTTTCTGATGTAAAATATGTATTTTCGCTACAAAGTCATTGTTTATAATAAATAAAAATATAAAAATTTCACACGGCTACAATTTCCAGGCCTAAAGGCCCAAAAAACAAAAACAAATATACTGGAACAATAATCACGATGTCTTGGAGAATGTGGAAATAGTGTCTTTGCATATACTTTTCATACACACAGAATATTTACCAACCTTTTCTGAGACATCAAATATATGCTTTTATTGTTGGTAAAAAAATTAAAATACTGTATTTTAGCTCGTAAACATGTTAATGGCCTGTTATTTTTCTCTCGCTGTTAAACTGAGCATTGATTTATTTGATTATTATTTAAAAACAAGTATCGACAGCGAGAAACAAACGTAAAGACCAATAAATCAACAATTGTTAATTCTCTCGTTTGCTTACTCCAGCTTTAATCCTCCTAGTAGCATGGCCTTGTAAACAAACGGTACTGTTTAGCGTGTTGACAAAATGTTTTAATGCTCTTCTGCTTGTAAGTCGCTTTAGATAAACCGTCTGCCAAACGAATAAATGTAAATATAAATAAATCTAACAAAGTAAGTAATAACATAAATAAATGTTTTAAATTGGTAAACTGAATACTGTCAATGGGATAGTTGTCAAAATTCTGTCATGATAACGGTCATCATTTACTCACCCTCTTGTTATTTCAAACCTTTCTTTCTACTGCAGACCGTAATTTAAGATATTTTGAAGAATTTTTGTAACCGAACAGCGACAGTACTCATTCGCTTCTATTGTATGGAGACAAAACCACTGCAAGTGAATGTGTACTGCACCTGTTCGGTGTCACCTTTTTCAAAATATCTTCTTTTTCTTTTTTCATGTTTGAAATGACAGGAGGAAATGATGTCAGAGTTTAAATGGGTGTGTAAATTCACTTTGGTGAAAATGGGTGTGCTATCACTTTAACATGATGTGAAATGTACCCAAAAACTGCAAGAATTTGTGTTTAACATTACCCTAAAGATTTCTGGAAAATCCAGCCTGGACACCAAAATCAGACTTTTGGGTGCAAAGACCTGAGCTGGCTGAATCAAACCATTTTCTTCTTCCTCCTCCTCCTCCACCTCCTCACCGCCGTCCCCATCTGCGTCCATCGTCTTTGAGCCCTGAAACAGAAAGCAAACAAGCATAATTAAAAAAGCCTGGGCTAGACAAAATTCCATCCTGGTGAGGTACTCAGAATGCTGAACACGTATAGTGCGATGGTATGAGATTAGACCGGGATGTGATTCCCGGATCAGGATTCTGGGTCAAATGCATTGTAACTGGACGAGTTTCAAGAGCAATTTTAAGGGCACTGAGGTAAACAGAAACTCCTAAAAGGGTTGTTCAAAACGAAAGTGAGCAGGATTGCATTACAGTCTTTGTATTATTTCGTTTTTAAGCATCGCATTTAATAAAGAGTCGTGCAGTAAATACGGACAGACCCCAACAGAGCAGAAAAGACGTCAAAAAGTCTCTCTTTAAACAAAATGAAAGCACCAAAATCCTCCATTTCCTCAACAGAGACCAACAGTATCTTTTTCAGGGGATTGTAGGGACTTTTCTCTTAATTCTGTGTTATTCTCTACCGATAATCATCTGAGTTGAGAGGCCTTTGGGAAACAATGCATAAAGATCATATGATTACATGTCTCAGAATCACAGATAAAGCAAAGCTTGTGTAGACAGGGTTAGCGAGTACGCCGTAACCGTCATGCGGCATACCAGCTGAATCCGAAATCCTCAAAGAACCAAAAACAGAACTCGATGCATCAGATGTGATAACAGTCACGGATCTGCCAGGCAGCGCTGCACTTTTTCAAGAAACAAGTAAAAATGATAATATAAATTGAGTTAGGGGGTCCTGCATACCTTTCGTGACGCCGCGCTGACAGAGTACTGTGCAAGGATGGAGAAAGTTAAGATAAGCTACATACTGAATCAAGGAGGGAGTCATGCCGGGTGCACGACAACACCAGTTAAGTCAAGGTGCTGGTCTATTAATAGATTTTATTTTTGGAAATAGGCATAGTTTTGCTTTGTTTCGGCCAAGGGTCTCCTCCCAGGGGACGAGGTGTAATTCAAATGAGCAATGTCTTGCATTACAGGCCTTGCTTTGGAGAACAAGATGGATGCGCACAAAGTCAAATTGGCTCCATGTGAGTATGGGGTGAGTAACTCTGTCAAAAGTAAAAATATATATCGCTGTAATCACACCAAGTACAAGGCCAAGTGACCTTACAGGACGAAAAGAGAATTAAACCAATGAATACACTAAAATGTGCTAAAACATGTGGTTAGAATCAAGCACAGTAATAGATGGTTTCATCGAAGTTCATTTCCGGTCTGTGTTGATCTGTCTGGCTAGTGGCTTTTAAATGAACTATTTATATTTTATTTATATTTATATTTTATTGAATGACAATTGTATTAAACAAACAATTGTATCGCGTTTAAGTTCAGCCAAGTAACGGTTCTTCTACTGGTAACCTATAATAATACTGGCTAGACATACTTTTAATTCACTTCTAATGTATTTTACTTGGTATTTCTTTTAATTGTTATCATAAATAATCTACGAGGGCACTTTTCTTTGCAGATGTGTACCGGAACTAAAATTTGAGCCTCAAAAGCGTGTTTGCGCAATAACGTTTGTTTGTGTTTTTGCTTTGAAACCGTCTAGCTAAATGCTAAAACAATTCTTTTATACATTACCGGTCAAAATTTTGGAAACACTTATGCCTAGTTTCACAGACACGGCTTATCTTAAACCAGGATTCAGGACAATGCCTTAGGTGCATTAAGATATATATGTCGCATTTATAAAAACGCCTTAGAAGAATACATTACTGGTGTGCATCTTGAGACAAAACAATGGCACTGATATCTCTTAACATATTTCTGGCCAAGTTATATTCAGTTGAGAAGGATCAAACATTCATTTTAGTCTGGGACTAGCCTTAGGCCTTGTCTTGAAACCGGGCCTAAGTCTTTTTTATTAAGATAGGACTTATGTTGTGACTAAAAGCATTTAAAAGAAATCAAAGCAATGTTATATTTCAGCATCTTCAATACTGCCACCCTATGACTAGAATTTGCAGAATTGTTCTGTAGATAATTTATCATTCAGCTTTTTGAGATTTCACCCCGGAAAGCTTTTCGAAGTGTTTTGAAGGAGTTCCAAATCTATTATGGGCTCTTATTGGCTGCTTTGTCTTCATTATTTGGTCCAATTTATCAATTTCAAATTACTTGTAATAATATTTTGATCCCCAACAAAATAAACTGATGTTGACAACTATATTTTTGTTTACAAAAGTAATTGTAGACAATTAAGTACATGTTAAGTTCAACTTAATGTATACAAGTTATATGACACATTCCCTTTCATTATATAAAATAAAAAGAAACATAAACATTCTTTAATTTGTGCTTGTGCTCCACAGTAAAAAAGCACAGAGTTATTATTTTTTATAGATTTTTTATGTATAGCCAAAAGTAATGTAGACTCTAGTACAATTGACGTCTTTGCCTTTTGTTTAAACGAATAATATAAGATTTTGTGAGTTGCATAGTTGCGCATGAGACAAGAGAGGATCAACAAAATATTGACAACTGAGTAAACTAGTCAATGTATGATTTCTTGCTTTTCTATCATTTTTTTGTATAGTAGAATAAAACCCACACTCATTTATACACTGTAACTAAAATAAATGCCTTAACCTTACTTTGTTTTCTCCATTTTTTACCCTACTTCTAATATTTTGATGCTTTACTCATACCCGTAGGGCCATTAAAAGAAAATAGTGTGCAAATATGCCCTCCAGACAATACTTATGTAGCTCATACATAATTCATAATAATAGTGATACTGATGCTTATGTTAACAGCCACCATTAATAAAATAAATATAAAGTGTTTGGATATAATAACAAAAAGAAACCATTTAATAACTTCTGTAGGCTTCACTATTGACTATCATCTTCAGGTAAGACAGACGTCTGGCCCCTGAGTGATCTCTCATCTGCTTCTAATAGTCTGTGTCAGTCTGAACATTGCCCATCTTCAAACCCTTCCATCTAACCCCTGCACTAGACTCCATTTGATTTGCTCAGGTAGTAAAAACATGCCACAAGATCCATGGCAATTTATCAGTGGGAATACTGGATTAAAATACCCCCGCATATGGGAAACACATTTCGACCTTATTGGGAGGATTTGGTTCAATTATGGAGAAAAATACATTCCAGTTCTGGCTCTGGCCATCTGACAAATGAAAAATCTTGCAGTGTGTCATGATCTTTACATCTTTACAAGGGGGTGTGCTGGTGAGGCTATCAGCAAGATCAAAACATCAAACAGGCTTCATGCCTGCAGAAATGTTAAAAACAATGAACACAGAAGCAGACTGTAACCAGTGCGATGTGGAATGAAGAGATGATGGAGTTTCAAGACCACAATATACTGAAGATGCCTAGCCACAGGAGAATACAGAAAACTAAATTGTCTAAAAAAGTGATTCTCAGCCAGGGGTCTCACACTTTACTTCAATGGGTACTTAAAGGGATAGTTCACTAAAAAATGAAAAAGGTAACACTTTACTTAAAGACTTTATGCGTGATGCATTATAAAGGGTTGTGATGCATTATAATTGTTCATAATGTGTGATGTAATACATTAAGGCCAGCGGTTTCACGGTCAATATTTAAAAAGAATCTTGAATCTTAATTTTAAACTTCAATCCAGGACTGTGCATTAGTTAAATTAGGATATTTAAGTGGCTTTGAATAAAACGCCTTACATAAAAACATCACTGGTGTGCATCTTGAAACAAACAATGGCAATGGCAATGACATGTTTTAAGACATGTTCGGGCAAGTTATTTTCAGTTAAAACAGCTTAAACTTTAATTTTAGTCTGGGACTAGTCTTAAACCTTGTCTCTGAAATTGGGCATAAATGTTGCTGTAAAGAATTATAACCCAATTAAAAATGCAAAGTGTAACAATGAACTGATTAGTGTTATAATCTTTTAACTGTAGTCACAATTATTCATGAGACATTACAATGCATTATAAGGTGCATTACAAGGCATAATTAATACATTAAAAAGACTTTTATAATGCATTATACATACAGTATGTGCTTTAAGTAAAGTTTTACCGAAAATTCTTTCATTGTTTATTCACTCTTTTGTCATTCCAATCCTGTTTGACTTTCTTTCTTCTGCGGAACACAAAAGAAGATATTTTGAAGAAAGCTGGTCACCAGACAACATTGACCCCCATTGACTTCCATCTATGGATAAAAACACTGAGACATTTCTCAAAAATATCTTAATCTGTGTTCCAAGGGGAAAAAAAGAGTCTTGAGGTTTTGAATGACATGAAGGTGAATAAATGATGATTGTTTTATTTTTAGTCAAACTATCCCTTTAAGCAGGTTATTGGGCTACTTCTAAATTTTTTCATTTTGAAGACCTTTATAAACAGACATTTCTATCCAAATGTATTTGATTAAAACAAAAAATTATAATGCTATGATTTTTTTTAATGAAGTCTTGAAACTGCAAAACAAACTTAGGTTGTAAGAGCATGGACATCAAATGTTCATAGTAACAGGAGAGGACATAAGAGACATTAGACAGGTCAACAACCATCTACTTTTTACCACTTTAATCCATGGAAGAAAAAAATCAAGATCCACAGCATAATGATATGATCGGCTATAAATTAAAGGAGCAGAAGATTAAAGATGTCAGATAAGTGTATGACAGACAAACAGTATAAAGCAGACAAAAGCAGATTGATCGAAAGGTCTGGAGACAGCGAGGCAATGAGTCTCAATGTGCATCAAGACACTATGAAGTGCTCTTCATGGGTGGCCTTGTCCCACAGGGCTTGGCACAGGCCACAATATAAATAAAGTAGATTATCAGTCTTCCACTGAGTACAAGAGACAAAGAATCAGAAAGAGAGAGATTTGACTCCAAAAGGCCAGATAGCATACCAGCAGCATCCAACAGCTGGAGGTCATCGTAGCTCAACGACTGTGACATGTACGTAGATGTTCTTGCCAAACAGTTTTATAACATTCTGGAACCACCAGTGTTGTCTAAATGCAAAGAAGTCTGCTGCTTTTATAAACCATTTGTGCATTCTTTGCCAGTCATGAGTCGGTTTATTTGTATCTGGTCCAGTAAATGGTGTAGATGCCTGTGGCAGACTGGCTGATTTATTGTGATCTGCAAAGGAAACCCAATTACCCTTCCAGGCTGTTAAACAGTCAGAGGTCTGCTTATGGAATGAATGTGATTCACAGCATCAAAATGCTTAATTTGTTTGTCACCATGACCAACACATCCGGAGAAGTGCAATAGGTTAAAAGTCATTATATGTGGAATGTCCAGGACATTTTCATTAGTAGGAAGTGTTCATCACTTCCACAGGTAAAACACTGACAACACACTATCTAGAGGACATTAGGGAGGCTTAAAAGTGGCATAAACACATGAAAACTAAAGCTGTCCAAATAAATGTTGTTGACCGTCTGGCTTGGGCATTTTAAAGGAGCCTGTTGCAACATCCTAAATGATTTAAAGCTGCGGAGACCACATCACTCAATATCCACTCTTCTTTTGAGGGCATCAATCAACACCAAATCAGTGTTTCATTTGTCTACAGTCGACTGAGCTGGACTCCAAATATCATTTTTGAGACTTTAAAATCCTTTATGCACTTTACACAACCATTCACATGGCACAGATTACTGAGATGAAAAGGATTCGACGGGGGACAAAAAACACACATAAAAACATTAACAAAGTGCAAAGAGGACAAATGGAACCACAAGCAGCACAACGCACTAAGCACAAGTTTGGAAACACCATATGTGGGGTTTAACACCTACAGCCTTTGTGTTACAAAACTAGATTTTTATCAACTGCGTCACACCATATCAAAGTTCTACCTATTGAAGATAAGACATGAAAAAAATAACTGCTTGGAATAAAATGAGGCCGCTGAGAAATAGTCTTTAACAATTTGAAAAACTTTTTAGGCAAATCTGACATGAGGATCAGGGGCGGATTTAGTGATTTGGGGGCCCTAGGCAAATTCATGCATGGGGGCCCCAACTTGACGCCATTTTACTACATTTTACCTTATTTTTCTTCCTCCTTAAAGCACACAACTTTTCACCCCCAGTCAAAGTGACAGGGGAAAACTAAGCTTAATAAAAATAGATACTCACTAATTAAACAAAACTGAAATATTAAATTCACAAATGAAAAAAAATTACATCTGGGATTACTTTATACAAAGTGTGCCATCACTCCATGCGTTTTTTGTGGATTATGACCTTTCATGCATATAAATGTGAGCAAATTTCTGTACTAGTGCGTAAAATACGAATCGTTAGCACTATACTGACGTTATTATATTATGTCTTTATGTGCCCATCGGTCTGCGCAGCAGAGTCAAACAAGCTTTCTAACTTTGAGCTGGCCCTCTCCTACACCGCGCACAGCACTCTTTGTTTGACAGATGTTTAGATCGTCAGTCATGATAACTGTGTTGTCGTTGTTCATGGAGAAATACTCACCGGCCCATTATCATTGCTCGTGGCCGGGAGAGTGCTGTGACTGGCAGGAGAGAGAGGCGCTGCTGCTGTAGGAGCAGAGGTGGGATCAGTGTGGGGGGAAAGCAGGGACTTGGCAACAATCTTTTGTCCTCTCTGCTGGTGTAGCTGCGTTTCATTGTTATTTTATTTGTGAGCAGAATCTGACTAGATGTCAGAAGAGAATAGGATCACTATATGAAAGTTTCACTACACGATTATCATGAGCAAAATAACTCATCACAATATTATCACAATATCTATTGGAAAAGTCTTTTTTATTATGCTTTTAATCAGTCATCTCTAATTTAGTTCATTGTGTTTTCTCTTTTCTTATGGTCAATGAATCACAAGTGTAGGGAGATGAAGAGCATTTGTAACCATTGTATTTTTAACTAATTATCATGGTTTTTATTATCACAACAATACCAGTCAGCATATTGTGACACTCTAATGTTGGTGTTTTTGGAGAGTTTAAATAGCAGACCCTAAAATAGGTCGGGGGCTATCCTTACCCAGACAATCAAATGTGCCAAATTTCTCAACTTCACTTAAAACGGTTCATGAAGTCAAAGCCAGAGAAAGTTGAATAACAAGAAGGCCAATGAAAACAATATGGGCTACACACCTTCAGTGCCCAAATAAAACCATTGGAAAGTCAATTGCTTTTGGCTCAGCCGGGTTAAACAGCTGTGCTTATTTTATTGATTTGTGGTGCTATCAGACAGATACTTGATCTGATGAAATATATACTCATACTACAACGATGAGCTGTATGACCTGGTTTCAGGATGCTCCATAAATCCATGACTGTTACACTTTGTTATATGATGTCAGAAGAGATGACAGGGAAACCTTCATATAAATACAATAAAAAAAACAATACAAATGTCCAGGCAGATGAAGGAAAGAGAAGAAGCCAATTGTAAAATTGGCAGAATGGGTGCTGTGGATACAGTCGTCGTCTAATGATAAATAAAGATGTTAGGAGGCTTGAAGAATGTTATTTTGATTCTGTCGTATGGCCCTCTGTAATAAATTATGTATGGCTGATAACGTTTTATTGGCTGCTGGCAATCATTTCTGTTTATCTGACATTTTAATATTATAGTGTGCCGAATTTTTACTTCCTCGTTCAAATCAAATGCTTTGAGATTATCCGTTTTTAGCCTCCCCTGCGAGCAGAATTGGATTCAATTTGGCACGTCTTCTCTGATAGCCCTGGTGATTTTTGTCAAGATGTTTAGAAGATATAGTTGAAAAATTAACATGGGCCACGGCAAAAAATAATTTGGCTCACATCTGCAAGAAAAACTATGTCAAAAGTCTTAAAATAAATAAATAATTTGCGTGAACTGAACCAAGTTTAAAAAGTTCAATGTGAATAAAAAATGGCATAAATTTGAACCGGATGAACTGCTTCGACAAGCCTAAGACTTCACACTGATGTTTAACATGTAGATGGACACATCAGAGACGGCCATTAGTGATGTTATTGTCCAGAATTTCAGAGGCCCCACGGGCCACTTTTATTCAGTATTAGGTTTAATTTGGGACCGTCCAACAAAGTGCGTTGTCTGTGCTTTACTGTCTCAATCACAGATTTTCAGGTAAAAAAAACTAGCAGCAGTGAGAAAAAACACAGTTCCATCATATGAGCAGTCGGGACCCCTGACAAGAGCTTGAAATGAAAATATGGCCTCATTTTCACCTGCAAATTGACCTCTGCCTCAAAGAACGTCAGACAGGAGCAGTAGTGTCGTTCTGAATCAATGTCTGTCAGCACCACTGTGAAGAAGGTTGGGGGCTTCCTCTCGCGAGACAGCCTCCATCCACCAGGCTGGCAAAACTGGCAAAACACAAAAGAAAAACAAACATGAGATTTGACTGTACTTTGACATTACCAGAACATCAAATCAGAGAACAAAAGTGACCGGTGCGTTTGGATTACTACAGTAAGTGACATCATTGCATGCAGGAATTTGAGGTTGTTGAAAATCATTTAGAACACCTGGCAATGTTTTCAGAAGGTTTACAAGAAATGCGGTATGAGGCTGATGCAATACGTCAGTACTAACAGGGCAACGGTGTGTGATCGTGTGCAGGATGTGCCACTTCAGCTAGTACATCCTATCATCAGAGGACTGGAAACACCACTGAGTTCTTTCCTTCAGTGCCCGTTCCAAACCATCTCCTCTCGCTTACACAAAAAGATCCAATTCAAAACAAATCTGGAGAATGTATTTGCAGGCTAACTGTAAGTGTGATGGATATTGTTACAGAAAACCATTAAGAAAACTTGTGTGAAAACATGTTTTCATTAATAACAGTTCTGTTGCTTAGAGGTAGAATGAGATGGGTCAAATTACCTAAAAATCCCTTTTATAAAATAAAATAATTGCACCAGATGGACCTTGTCAAAGGTAAAATCAATTGTTTTTTCTAACTTTTTTATGTTTGGCCAGGAAGACCTATCATTTCATACAGTCATGTGACCATGATAGCATTGAGACAATTTTGATATTGCTATTCCACGATATCTATAATATTGTTATGTCCCGAATTATTACTATAAAAATATATAAAAGTGACACATAAAAAGGTATTTCTGCAGAGGAAACCTGCTGTTAGGCTGCTGTCTTGGCAAATGCAGTGAGATTGGATGGCAAGCAGTGGAGCAGAAGGAGAGAGATGCCACAACACAACAGAAGAACGCCAGGAAAAGAGAAGAAAAATACAGGGAATACTATACAGCGTAGAAAACGAATAGGTATTAACGCAAATGGCAATGTTTAACTGTGCTACTGTAGAAACAACATGGCGAATTCCATGTAAGGGGACCCGAGGTGTATGTAGATAAAAAATACCTCATTCTTAGGTAATAAAAACATAATGCTTCGTTATGTATGGTCCTTATACACATGTATATTATATTGGATTTCTGTTAAAAGATCCTCCAAAAGATTACACACTGAACCTTTACGAATTGTGTTCCCAACTGAAAAATGTTACTAGTCATCCTTAGTCATCATCTGGTCAAGTGACCATAGTAGGTGTTAACGGCTTCCGAAAGAAAGCTACGGAAAAGCGATAAATAGTGTGTGGAAAGAGATGATTAAGGTTTACAGGACAAGGAACAGGAGAGAGGGACACGGAGACTGAGAGATAGAAAGGAGAGAGAGAGATACAGAGTGTGCTGGTTTGACCTCAGGGCTTGAACCAGGATGTTACCATCCCGCTGCAGCCACAATAGAAGGCAGGAAATCTGGAACGCATGCAAGCGAAGACGGAAGAGTGGGATGCTTCTTTCCCTTGTCAGATTGGGACAGCGTCCAGGAAAATTACAGAAAAATATAAAAATATTCAAAGTATGCGATAAATATCCAGCCAACACCAGATAAACAATCAGAGTGCGTACGTGGGCTGATGATGTGGGACAGCAATGTCAAACTGTCCCATTGTGGACTTCAGTCCATATAGAGTTATGGCGCCATATTGGATTCAAAATGAGAAAGGCTGTGAGAGAAGGTGTAAAAAATAAAACAATGAAATCAGATAATAAATAAAAAAATTCCCAACTAAAAAAGGGCACAAAATTAGCTTGGTTATTACTTTCACATTAAAGGTGCTATGTGTAATGTTTTGGATGATCTATTGACATAACTGCAATATAATATACATAACTATGTCTTCAGGGGTGTATAAAGACTTTACATAATGAAGTGTTATGGGCAATTCCTTGAAAATGTCAACCATACCACAAAAGTTATGTTTTCGCCAGCGATTCTTACTATGGTAACAGCACAGATTTTAACATTTGGTTGTTCAAAAACCCATGTGAGATCTCTCTTCAAATTTGTAAAGCATTTGTTTTATTATAAGTGCAGGATTTTTCATAGTCCATAACGCTACATATTCCTCATAAATGGACACATTAACATTTACATTTAGACATTTAGCAGACGCTTTTATCTAAAGCGACTTACAAAGAGTTAAGAAGCAATAAGCGATAGTTCATACAGAAACATGAAAATGAATATAAAGTAATTATTTTATGTTCTATAAAGAGGCATCCCTTCTCCATTCATTGGCTATTATTGCTTCAGGATTGAGCATCTTATTTATAGAAATCCTACAAAGTTTATCGTCTCCCAAAAACCGCATCCTTTTTTGTCACATCCACATTATTGAACTTTTTTTTAATATATTTTTTTCATAGTGACATCTTTTATTTTTTGACTCTATCAACAAGGGTTCAGAAAAATATAAACAGATGGTTCGATATAATCATAACAAATTCATTCTCTGAGCAATTTTATGTCACGTCAATAACGCAAAATGTCACGTCCATAACGCTGGAATGGCCTTATGTTTTTTTATTCCCTTATTTCTGTCTACATACACCGCAGGTCCCCCTACATGGAATTAACCATGTTGTTTCTACAGTAGCATAGAGAGCTCTTGAGAGCGCATTTCGTAAATGCGTTATGTCCTTCTCAAAAGAAGCATAAATGTGACAACATCTTGGTCCTGTGTCCGCCATCGTAGCGCCTCAAAAGGTAGGGGTGGGAGTGAGCCGTTGGTTGTAATTTGTAACCTCACCACTAGATATTGCTAAAATCTCCAGATTGCTCATTAAAAAGAGCATTACTCTCATCAAAATTGTATAAGATTTTACATAATTAAACATGAAAAAATAGAAATCATTAAACATAGAAACGCCACTATATAGAGATTGTACTAGACGGTTCTAAAATTAAATGGTGTAAAAAAGTATAGAATTACAGAAGAAAAAATATTGAAATAAACAATCACAGAGTGTAAAATTAAACTAAACTAAGATCCCAAGTTAAAAATAAATGGAAATATAACTCAAATCAAACTAATAATAAACCAACCCCCCAGCTTTATTTTCATTCACATTTAAATAAATTCAGACCTGAAAGGTTCATAACTGGAAAAGTGGTTGTGTATTATTACGCTTGAGCTTTATCAATACCCCATTGTCCCAAAGTCTGTTATGATTCGAGTGGCAACTGGCTCTCGGAGTCTTGGGTCTGGCGATAACTCAAACACTACAAAACCCAAACCTCAGTCTGAAGTGTTCTGCACGTGCTGAGTTTGGAAAGAACACCCAGACATACAACAACTGCGGTAAAATAAATCCTCACATATCACTCTGAGTTTACGGTCTCATGGGGGGTGCTCTTCACCGGTAAATATTAGCTTAAGCTTGACATGCTGGAGTGGACCAGAGGAAGAAAACCAGGATTGGTGGATGGCCACAAGAAGATTTTTAACACAGCAACACAAGTTAAATTGAAGTGATTTATCAGATGATTACTAGTCTATGAATTTCACATACATCTCGATTCATATGCGAACCGCTAATCTCTGAAAGCATTTTCAAAACGTAAGTCTGAAATTCTTGATAGGCACAGAACGTGTCACAGTAAAGCAACAGCCATGGGAAAACATAAATGTTGAGTCATGTGAGAGGACTTTTATTGTGTCCAAATCTGCGCGTGCTCTCCAGCCATGGTCCAACAGCCGAGTCATACCACAGCGAGGACAGACCTTCTTCTAAAATTACCCCGAGTCAAGTGACAGTGGAACTCAGTAGTGTTGTAACGCCGTGATGTCACAAGTCTCTTGGTTACACTCCCCGCCCGTCAGCCAGAGCTCCCTATCAAGCCAGAAATGAGTGGCACGTCCACATCGCGAACAGACACAAGATCTGCGGCTTGACCTGTTAAGAATCGGTTCAGTGGTGAAGTAGGGAGGGCAGAAAGACGATGTCAGATCCTCATCTGTCTTGTGCTGTGTTCCGTTACTTGCTTCTCTGTTTGACGACGCCATAAAAGGCATCGGCTAGCTGCCCCAGTTAGAGGACAAAGAAAGAGCTGCTCGCTGTTGGTTGTGTAGCAGAGCCAGAAGAGTTTATAAGTTACAGTACATATAGTTTTACAGCATACTTGTATTCCAGCATTGGTACGGCTGCCAGTTATGCTAACCGTGCAATATATAACAGTAGGTGGTCATTCTGAGCACATTTTAAGACTGTTTCTTTAATCTTTGTGCAATTTCTGGAAGACAATATATCTGTAATTCAGGTAATTCAGGTGACCATCATTTAGTCTCTATGCAAAACGTACTACATCATCTGTCACTGCACTCATTTTTTTTTTTTTATATTTTAATAACACATTATAAATTTTATTTACTTTTACTTAAAGCGTTTGGTTTATGTTACTAACAGTGTTTTTGTTGTTGATCCTAATACATTCTTAAAATACAACTACTTTTTTGCCCAAAAAACAATGTCTTAGGCTCAACTTTTATCACCAACAGCCTCTGCATTCATTTGATCCTCAAATTAACTTCAACTTTAAGTAAAAATGATGAACGACTTCCAGTTTAAATGTCTGTTTTTCTACGCTTCAATTTCTCACACCTGTTTGTTTTCTGTAGATTTAATCCGGTGTGTTTGCGTGTATTACTGCACGTAAGAGAATAAAACCCCAAACAAGCAGCAGCTGGGCGCATTGAAAACAATTACTGTCAAGATGGCGTCTATTAAAACTCTATGATGATTCACAGACAGAGATCAGTGTTATTATACGCAAAATAAAACAGGACTTTTAGAAATCAACTCTTTGATTTAATATTGGAAATGTTTCTATGTTGACAATAGATAACATTAGAGTTAAACAGTAAGTAGTATGTAATGCAAGTCGCTTCATACATGTAAACGCATGGCCGTTGGACACACCCACTTTTTAAACAATGATATTGGTCCCACTCACTTTTACAGTCTTTAATTTAGCGCATATGTCGTTCACATTTCAGAACGATATCAGTAAAACCCATTTCACTTGAGGAATGCCTTATTACTTAAACTCCATTCCGCTTTTAAGCAACAGCCTTGACTTTCACTCTGCTGATCCTCATATCTATTCCACCAGCTCATTCAGAGTCCACATAAATTAAACTTCATTATGTTTCGACCAAGCAGCAACATTCCCGTCTCTCTTGTGAAACCAACACGGAATTTACTCAAACTGCGATTCACTGACTGGCCACTAGAGACTGGCTCCAAAACAGAGGAGAATCTCATTGAGACCCATGTTAAAATTCCCAAATTTAGAGCAGAAAAAAGCTTGTTCACAGCCTGGTACAAGAAATGGATTTTGGTCCATATATGTAATTTCATGACAATTGCGATGTGAATTTTTTTATACCTCCCCCGTTTAAATTATAGTCTAAATATAGTCTAATTTAATTCTAAATAATCTGCATAATTAAGGGCATGGCCACTTGAGTGACAGGTGGATTGATGTTGCTGTCTCTACAGCCTATAGCCACTACTACCCTCAGCTCCACCCACGTCCCCATCTCTTTGCCAATTTTCGATTATCCAGTCTCATGAAAAAATTCTGCCCCCATGTGAATTGTGTCAGCTTAGGACCCAATCTAGTAGGCAGCTGTAATGCCTGATCACAAAGTTGTTATCTCGATATATTGTTGTATGGTTAACAGAAGCTGCATTAGCTTCTAGCGATAAATACACTGTGTAAAATAAAAGCTTTAAAATAACATGTTACAATTTAAGTTTACGAAAAACAATTAAGACGCTTTTTGGCGTCTTTTTTTTAATTTAAGAAGCATGTTGTATCATACTCACCAGTACTTCTGGGTCAACATCTGCTTAACTTATAGTAAATAACAAAAAAAGTAAGAACGAGATTTGTTTGATTTCACTATCCATAGCCTCATCTATGTACTATTATATGAAGCATTTAGTAAAAAGACAATAATGGTGATTTTAACGAAGTACTTGCGACATAAATCGTAATGTAATTTTGTGAGAATTGCAATCAGGCGCTAAAAAGTACTAATGTACCCATTAGAATTTCTTTTAGCTACTCGGGGTCCTAAGCGGACACAATTCACAGTGGGACAGGATGTGTCATGACACACCGGGATTGACACGCAGTGACACCCTGCCAAGATGGTGACGACTGGCTCGCTTTATTTCAAAAGTGCACTAACCTACGGGTGACATCACGTATACCTTTCCATGTGTATACGTCTATGGTATTGACACGGCAAGTTAAACAAAGTAATGTTGTACATTATACAACAATAATAGAGTTCAAATGATTATATTTATAAAAAATATTAAATGGATGCCAATTGGGACAATTAAGATATCCCTACTTCCTCTAATCTTACCATACATTTATTATTAAACACAATTTTTTTCATATTTTCAACATTTTGTCGAAAATAAATGCTTGTAAAATCTGATATTTGATGTGAAAATGTAGAATAGCCGGATCGGCAAAATGCTTGTCATGTGTCTTTCACGCTAGTGAATTGAAGCTGCTTGTAAAGTATTGACGTTTGCATTCAATAATTTTTTTTCTGGGGGAGGACACACCCACATTTTTTGTCTTTTCGACACCCATGTATAAATGTATATATAATTTGCCGTTGACATGTTGCTAACATAATAATGCCCTACCCTTACAATATTTCACAATATTTATTTTTCCAAGGCAATTTACTGAAAACATCTGTAACTAAGCCAAAGGTGAAAGCAGCAAGAAAGACTTGCAAAGCTGTTGTGCAGATGAGAAAAAACCATAGATGAACCAAGACTGGAAAAGCCGTTTTCTCTAGCTGAAACATATTCTAGTGCAGTCATAAGCAAAAAATAAATAAATTGCAGACACAGATATAGAGTAAAACAGTATGTTCTACCTAGATGTAATTCTTTTTCGACCAACAAAAGAAACCTGTTGCGCATGAGAAAAATGCTTTCATAAATACCTTAAAAAAAATGTAATGGTGTTACAGATTAAAACTAAACAAGTCCTATAAATCAGGTCCGTGAAAACCTTCAGGTCTATGTGGATGACAGCTGAAAGTCTCTCAGGAAGGTGAACTGTAACACAGAGGAAAGAAGTGTCAGCAGCGCGGATGGCCCTCAGTCAACACTGTACAGTTTTATCAGACCAAACAACAATCCACACACAGGAGAATCTATTTTTGTCCCCTAGACAACGGTCAGCCATCGACCAATGGTAGGAAATGCTCCGATGGGCCAAGATGGAGACCCCATTCTTCTTCATGAATGTGTTAAGCTGAAAGAAACCTGGAAACCCCCTGCGATGAAACTTCCTGAGAACATCTTCAAGGTCAAAGAAAAAAATGTTTTCTTGGCCCCATCTAATAACAGCAAATACAGATGCAAATACAAGTCATTCTGAAAAACAAACCCTAGCCGGAGTACCCAAATTAGACCCCAGAACTGAGGTCATCAATGTTCACATTACTGATCTGATATTTTTAATAAAGATGGAAAGGACACTTTGTTTGGATTGTTATGCAATGCCACACATATGTTTTACTTTAGGGACAGATATTTTTAGTTGGTCAACAGGGATGCTTATAATTTACCAGTCATCGGGGTTAGCGATGCAGGTATTCTAAAAATGCCAAATGAGCAACGTAGTGACAGAGCTGTGATATAATTTATTAAGTTGTTGACAATTCCTAGAGGTCAAAAATGCAGAGAAAGGGGAAAACGGCATGTCCCGAATCCGATGCGAGCGTAACGTGTCAATTATTTCAGCCGCACATTTTCGCCCGCCTAGCTCATTGGGCACTAGGGAGATTTCCTCACTTTGGGAATTTTTCAGGCTTCTTTCTTTAACGTGACATAAATTGAAAACACACCAACATTTTAATAGATATATCACAGCTTGAAATCTACTCAGGATCTAAACAACGGACGCAAACAAGAAATTCTCCGAGAGCAAAGTGATGCAACGTTTAAAGAATTTAGCTTTTGGTTTGTGTTCCCAAAAATGCATGGGGGGAAACACTTTAGAGATCCTCGGAACTTCCCAGCAGTGTTTGGAAAACGGTAATGAATTTTGGTTGTGTGCAATAAAATGATACAGGTACCAGACTGTCTCTAATAAAAACAAAAGGTCAACGGAGGTTTATTGAAAAGTTTCTGCATCTATTTCACAGACACAAACCCACTGACAGTTTTGTCCGACTTGTAGGTGGAGTTCAACTTGAACTTTCAAGTTAACTGGTTGTCTAAAATCTGTAACTTTTTCCTCTCTATCGCCATCTCTGCTTTAAACATAAAAATGCAGGTTACTTTAAGTACTTTGCTTTATGTATGATATGTAAAGTTTATTGAAGTCAAATTATGATAAATTATTAACTTACACCATGCCACAACAAAACTGTCTAAAGGTGTGGTAACAAAAAAGATGATATTTTGAGAAATGCCAGGGTAGTTTTTGTCCATACAATGGAGATCAATGGGGCCAATGTTTTTTTGGATACCAACATGCTTCAAAATATCTTCTATTGTGTTGTGCAGAAGAACGTCATAAAGGTTTGGAAGACATGGGGGTGAGTAAATGATTCATTTTGGTTGAACAATCCCTTTAATCATTTCATTCAATAATTTAGTCTGTTGCTAAACTTATATTTTCTGGAGTGCCGTTATCCACAGTTTAAAATGATATTCTTAAAAAATTGGTTCATCACCTAATATCCCCCAACATCCAAACATCGGCAACAACATCGGATTGTTAAACTTCACAAGATAAACAACAAACAACGGTCCCAGCACAGTGTGTTTTGACTGGACCGAGGCACAATACAATACGTCACAAACCGGACCCCTGCCTGCGAGCAGAGCGATAGCGCGGTGGGCACAGGTGTTTCCTGTGGTCAGTACCGATGTCTGGGGGCCCTAAGCAAACCTTTGTGGGGGCCCTTGTCATAGTAACATTTTGATAAACATAACTGTAAACTATTAGAAATAAAAAATAATAACTTTAACAGGCGGTGTGTTTTTACTAACCAAATGAGTTGTTAACAAACATAAACCATGGTAAATATAGTTTACTCAAGAAAGCCAAGCATACTAAAAAACACATCAATAATTCTCTAAATGTGATGACAAAAAATGACATAATCATGGGCAAACGAAACACAGTGGATTGCAGTGGTGTGCATTGTAGCTGAGACTCACATGCAGACTTTACAGTTGGTCAATCTCTTTAAATGCAAGTTAGAAACGTGTATATTAATGTGTGACCTATGTAACTTTGGAGATGTCCCTAAATTCCGACTATCAAACGTCCAACGTCAAACCAACTTAATAATTAAATAAGACTTTGAAAATAGTACAAAAACACATGTCTTCTTGTTCTTTTGCTTCGCATTGTTGGCGTCTTTTTCTACTAAAGACGGATAGCTCTGATTTCAAGCCATGGCCATATGTAAAGACGCATCATCACATCATGCGCATGTCATCACCTGCCGTGCACTACATGATGTCCAAGACCAGGTAAAGAAATTAAATAAATTAAGTATTAAAAAGGACCTTTCCAAATGATTTCTGTAAAGTTGAATCCGCCAGTTATAAAAATAACGTCTTGTTTACATTATAGTGTTTTTGATTCGCAACCTGCGTAGTCTGCGTATGGGAAGGATCAGCTTTGCCTGCGGTTTTCAGAGTTTAGCTGTCACCGCCCACTTTTTCCACTTATCCAATCATCTATCCGTCCAGCGTTTATGTTTTTAGTTGACTAAACAACATCTCCACACAGCAGGTTGGTCAGTCAGATGAGTCGGTCAACCTTCAGCAGGTTCTTCACAGGAAGCAGAAAATAACCCACTTTTTGAACGAAGGGAGAGCTTCCTTTAACACAATAGATCTTCAATTTGCATGAGTTAACGACATCTTTACTATAAGTGTCACATTGACGTCGATGAGAGGGATTTTACAAAAATAAACTGGTAAAAGAAGAACAGCCTTGCTGCTTAACTACAGTTTACAAATATTCAAATAATTTGACATAATAATTATCAAATAAAAAAATTCAATATCTAAAATCATATACACTATTTTTCAAAAGTTGTACAATTTGTTATGTGGAAACAATATAATTGTGGAAAAAATCATCACAAAAATGTTTTTAAAATGCATTAAATGGACCCAGTAATGAAACCAAAGCAGTCAGTTAGAGGTTTGGATCGATGGAAACTGCCTCAAAAATGCCAAATTACATTAGCAGGTGACTAGACTGAAGATACTACAAAATAACATAGTTTCAATTTCTTTTGGATTTTTTGTCACTACATCATTTCCATTACAACATTATGGAAAAATAAAAGTTTTAATAGTGTTTAAATAAGTTCAATATTGTTTTAAATGTGGTAAATATTTACAAAAAGTAATAAGAAACTGACCCTAAACTTTTTAACTTAACTTAATTATTATTTAAATAAGAAATAGATAATTTGTGTAACAAATTTTAGTTCCCACATGTAACACTTCAGTCATATTACTAAAACATAGGTTTATGTCTCCTATACAGTATTTCACAGTTACAACACTGTTTTCTTAAATAATATTCTCATCGGAAGGGATGAAAGGATATTATATACCCAGCAGTAGAGTGACCCGATGTAAATGATGGTCACCTAACCGCATGTCAAAGTCAAGGATGTTTACAGATAAACTCACTGTATGTGCTGAGTGTTTGATTAACTCTCTGAGGGGCATAAATTCAAGAGGGAAAACATTTATATGGAGATACTCTTAACATGTCAAGGTTACTTTATTATTTGCTTTTACAGCGGATGCGTTTTAACCAAAGCAACTCAAGGTCCAGTCATTACAAACACAGTCTCAAAGGCAGCACTGCACAGGAACACAATGCAGACAAACAAAAAGTTCACAAAAAATAAATCAAACATGGACTAAAATTGTATTTTTAATTGTTTTGTTTTTTAATTAAGAAGTCATTTTCCTGGGCCGTGACTCAATGTGTTGAAACAACCCTTTTGTGGTTATAAACACTGATTGTAAGTGAAATATTCCTAAAGTCCAATTCAGTACATCCAAAAAACCTGTTTTGACTATTTGGGGGCTAGTTTAGGTATTTAAAAACCACCATAGACCCTTAATTATCCCTAAGCTTCTCCAGGAACTGGAATTGTTAGCAATTGTCTGGGCAGCAGTCAGCAATTTTCCCCTGTCCTGCCAGAATGAAGTTAACCAACTTTACCTCCCAGTGAGAATCAGACATTACGAACACCCGACCAGACAATCTCGAGTGCTCAAGCTGATGAGCGAAAGTCTCTTTTGTTTAAATGCATCATTAGCTAGTTAAATGCTGGCCTCTGATTGGCTGGTGTTGAACTTGTGAGACTGATGAGGGCCTTT
Organism: Triplophysa dalaica; assembly: GCF_015846415.1. Lineage (NCBI taxonomy): Eukaryota > Metazoa > Chordata > Actinopteri > Cypriniformes > Nemacheilidae > Triplophysa > Triplophysa dalaica. Next base: position 6,537,222 of record NC_079542.1, read on the forward strand.
TGTTAGCAGGCTTTCCTTTGGTGGCCAACTGAACGGAGAGAGCAGGAAATAACACAGTTCTCAGAGTATGCCTCAGCTCGCTGGTCCTTTGTTTCGTTATGCTTTGCATGCCTTTTGCCAGGAACTGCAGATAATAATCAATTTAAGGGTCATGTAGCTCTTACAGGTCTCACACTGTACGCTGACATACAATGCAAAAAAAATACACCTGCTATCTGGTGAATGGTCTCTTTCATGTTTTGTTAAAGCGGCCATAACACACTGGGTTTCTGCCACTCTAATATTAATCTGAAGGAACTATAGAGTACTATTGCATACGTTGTATCTTGCAAGAGTATTTAGTTTAATCACATTTATAAAAGATAGATACAGCTGTACGATTACTTCCCAAATCATACAGCGCATGCAGGGGGGAGGGGTAGGCTGAACTAAAGCACATTGTCAACAAAACACAGACATCCGTTACACTCACCACATGCGGTTAATGTCCACCATCTTTTAGCGCTGGGACGGCACCATATATCAGTTTCAAATGATCGCCAAATCCAACGTTATATTCACCGTTTATATAACATTCATCAACCAAATGGAGTGAACAAACAAACAACTGAACTTCGCCAACATATGCTCTCTCTCTCCTGCACAAAAGTGAAAGTGACATCTGCGCATGAACACTTCAGATCGGATTCTTTTTTTAAATTCTTTTTTTGTGAAACCTTGCGTTTCCACGCAAACTCTTCTAAGAAAAAAGTATGAGTAAAGGCGCTGCCAGACCTTCTGTTGGGCAAATTTAGCAACCCTTCTTGATGACGCGTTTCCTGTGATTACTCATGAAAAGGTCTTCCTGGCAAACACATTATTCTTGACTTGCTGGGTCTTGGAATGTTTTGTTTTGTTTTGTTTTCTTCCCTCTGTTTTACAAACACTAAACAAACGGATCGCTGCGAGACGTGAGTTTTAGCCACACTCATGCTGTTGCCCCATTACACAGCCGAAAGCGGGAGACAGAAACTCACAGACCCAAAGCAGGTGACGTTGTATCTAGCAGATGAATCTCAAAGACTCAAAAGTCATATTCTAAAATAAAAGTCAAAGAATAACGTGTATATTTTGCATTGAAATGAAACGATTTTTGTATCAATTAGATTATTGTGATGATTAAAAAGCACATTTTTCTTTTCTTTTTTGGATTTGATTGTCCTTATGATTATTGTAAAGTATAAAAAAGCCAGAAATCAATGTACTAAAGCAAAATAAAAATATACACGAGACAACTAGTATTAAAATAAACATTGTTTTTTGGAATACTGTCATGCAAAGCTTTATGTTGTAAAAGTAAAAAATATATATGAATTAGTAATATATATGAATTACATTTTAAATTTTTAGAGATTTAAGTCAAATATGACCCAGACAATTATTGACATAAAAAAAGCCTTCATGTTTTCTACTGCTGGATGGAAAGCAGACGACAGAACAAACTGCAACTATTTACGCATTTTCGGAATACTTCACGTGTTCTTCCCGGAAGCACAAACCACATTCCAGATTGCAACAGGGATTCAAAGGAAAGGGAAGAGAGGTTCAAAAAGTCAAAGCAGCAGACGAGATAGATGACAAAAAATGGTTACGGTCCTACCACACCCCCCCCCCCTGCTCCATCGTTGGAGGTCACATTCCTTCACTATAGAATGTCGGGTCACGTAAACTGTTTTTTATTTAATCAGTGCACAGCTTCATTGAATACAAAGCAAACATGCAAACTTTAAACAAATTCTCTGTAACTCCAGTCTATTTCATCACTCACTCACTTACCCTTGTCATTCCAGACATGTAAAACTTTTTTTTGCAGAACACGAAAGATGACATTCTAAATATATCAGAATATCAGTAAGCAAACAACATTGGCCCCCATTTACTTCCATTGTATGGACACAAAACCAATAAGACATTTCTCAAAATATCTTAATTTGTGTTCCACAGAAGGAGTCATATACACCCATGTTGGCAGGAACTATTACCATAAGCGTAATGGGTCCCCTCATAATTTAGTCATTTGGCAGACGCTTTTATCCAAAGCGACCTACAGTGCACTTATTACAGGGACAATCCCCCTGGAGCAACATGGAGTAAAGTGTCTTGCTCAAGGACACACTGGTGGTGGCTGCTGGGATCGAACCAGCAACCTTTGATTTACCAGTTCAGTGGTTTAACCCACTAGACCTCATCTTAGGCTACAAAAACACAAGAGGAAGAATACCCCTGGAGTCTGCCAGAGCAGGTGCGCAAGATGACTCATCAGTGGATCACATGGCAACATATCTCGGAATGGAAATGACAAAGAACCAACAAATCAGCACAGCAGAAATTGGAAGAAGAGGACAGAAACTACAGATATGCATTTGTTGCTGGACAAAGTTGAGTGTACAGGAAAACGGGCAAGATCAGCTTCAGCTCTTGGTCCCAAAGGTATACCATACAGGCTTTATAAGAAAGCCCCTTGGGTATTGTGGTACCTTTGGAGATTAATGGCTGTGGCATGGAAAAAGCAGGTGAAACCAAAGGTCTGGAGCAGGGCAGGAGGCATACTGATCCCGAAGGAGAAAAACTCCTCAACTTTTGACCAATTTCACCAAATTAGCCTATTGATTGTGGAAGGTAGGATTTTCTTCCGCATTGTGGCCAATAGACTCTCAGGATGCCTGAAGAGAAAATACAGGCATAGGGAGTTTCTCTGGATGTTTGGAACATGCTAAAAAAGGAGATGACCTTCATGTGGCTTTTCTAGATCTTGCCAATGCCATTGGATCATGGCCACATGAGTTCCTGAGGACAGCCTTCGACTCTTACCACATTCCAGATCAGGAAACAAAGCTGATTAAGGCATATTTTCAGGATTTCCAATTTTGTATGCACACAGGATAGTACAACTGCGTGGTAACAGCTGGAGGTTGGCATAATCGCAGGTTGCACAATTACACCAATGGCTTTCACAATGGCAATGGAAATAATAATCCTGGCATCGTGTTGGGTGGTTGGAGGACAGCGTTTGAAAAATTGGTTGCGCCAACCTCCAATTAGGGCATACATGGGTGACATGAGAAACATCACAACAACCAAAGCATGTACGGCTGCTGGATAAGCTCCTGGAGAACATTAGTTGGGCACAAATGGAGGTCAGACCAAGCAAATCCCGCAGCATTTCTATTGTCAAGGGCATGCTTACAAATGTCAGGTTCTGTATAAAGGATCAGCCTATACCATCGGTCACGGGAAAGCCCGTCAAAAGCCTTGGACGGTGGTACACCGCGGACCTTCAAAACGCCGAACAGGTGGAACACCTTAGGCAGGAAACAGCCACTAGACTCAAGAAAATCAATAATACAGCTCTTCCTGGGCCGCTAAAACTCTGGTGCTTCCAATTTGGCTTGTTGCCACGCCTGATGTGGCCGATTTCGATGTAAGAGATCACCGTGTCTCACGCCAATAACCTGCAGGGGCTTTGGTTTCAATTCCACTACAAGGCTGCTTAAGAAAGTGGGGATCAGAAAGCAGGCCCAACGGACGATAGTCAAAGAACTTGCCAGTGTCGCTGAGAGAAGCAGCCACTGGCTGTTGTTGAAACGGTAGGACGCAATATGGGCTGCCAAGTGACCACGTAATAAAATGGTGTTGTGTGTTGTATTGTTGTATTGTATTGCATTGCAATACGGGACCGGGGGAACTGAGCTGACATTAACGGATCCAGTGGGGCAATAACAGCCTTAGTCAACGGGTTGGCATGTATGGTTGCATTGAGGTTTTGTGAATTTATAATGTTATAACAGGACCGGGGGAACTGAGCTTGCATTAACAGAGCCAGTGGGGCTATAACAGCCATAGCCAACAGGTTGGAGCTTATGGTTGCGTTGATTTTGGTAATGTGTTGTAATGATATGCAACACAGGGCCGGGGGAACTGAGCGCACATTAACGCTTTGGGTAGTCATGGCCTAAGGGTTAGAGAGTCTGAATCATGATCAGAAGGTTGCCAGTTCGATTCTCAGTTCGGGCTGGTAACGACTGTGGTGCCTTTGAGTTGCAGTGATAGCTGCCCACTGCTTCTGCCAGATGACCTTGTAACAATGTGACACACCCAGGTCTGATCAACCACCGCAGGTTGATGGTGTCTTGTGATACAGGGCCAAAACACCCAATGAGGCTGAGGTACACAACTGACGATGTGATGAATTGATGGGAACTATACAAAGGGCATTATCATCAGCACCTCACCAAAAGGCATCTTTCACTCATGATAATGTGATGAAATTGGGACGCACAACTCATGAGACGTCTCTCTGATAAAGGTAGGCTATGTACTTCTATAATCATTTATTCCCTATACATAGAGTACGCCTATCTGACGAACCAGTGGAACCTCAGACCTCCTTTACTCTATTCATATTCTTGACTGCTTCCCCCTGCATAAGGCGTGGGAAATGTCCTATTGGGCAATTCAACTATGCTGAAATAGTGAGATTATAACAACTAGTCCTATTAAGCGAATCTAAAGGTTTTTAATTATGATATTTTTGACATTATTTTTACTTTTCACAAACACCTTCTTTGTAAAATACAGAATGATTAATACATTTAGAAAAGCAAAATAAATATAAGCCGGTGTCTCCAACAACATCAATTCCGGATTTAATTTGCCTCTGTATTAAAAAGGGGGAAGGTAAGAAGAACAGGGTATAGTCTTTTTTTCAAACTTACTATGGACATCTCAATTTATCTGATAAAATAAGCATCCCATCCAGCAGTGATACGGCCAACTGGCTTCAGGACGTGCCAGGGCTCGGTCTAATTCCCAGCATGCTGAGTAAGGTAGCACGCTCTCTGGGGACTGCCAAATGGCTCAAGCTGTTATACGCGGTAAGATGAATGAGTCTTAACGTTACTTTAACAGGAACATTTCAGTCCATCATTCTGGACAACATGCAAAAAGATTTTTACTGCTTGCACACAGCAACGCTGTTAGTATAAAGTTGCATGTGGCTGACACACTGTGTATTGAGTACCAAGAGTTTGGAACATACTTGTCTATTGTTTATTTTAAGCCCGGTTAGCTACAAGAACAATCACTTACACATTACTGTAAATTAAACCTGTTTTGGTTTCAGCAAAACAAATGAATAAGCACAAGACTGTGACTAAAGGTCAAACATTTGCCACCTTAAAGGGGAACACTTTGACATTACAGTGACAAAAACAGCTCGTTGTCATATCCACAACACAAATCAACTTACTGACACAAATCCTAGAGTATATTAAAACCCAAAGCAGAGCGCACATCTACCGTTTATTTCAACTGTACTGTTTTAGTCATAGACCAGTGGTAAGTGTTCGAGGCACATATACATGAGCTGTTGGCTCACGGGGATCCGGGTTCGAGTTCGGCCCGGGTCATGTCCCGATTCCACACCCCATCTGTTACCCTCATGTTCCTGTCTGCTTCCACTGTCGATAAAAAGTAACAAAAGCCCCCCCCCCCCAAAAACTGTAATGTGTTGGTATCAAAGGTCATCTCCTTCATGGGACGTCTCTGGGATGCACCTGACCACAGGACATCCACACTGGTATGTACGAGCATACATTCAATGCTTGTTTGTCAGATGCGTGTTAAAATGTCTCATCTTAAACCCTGCATGAAAGCTGAGACATCCAATCTGCTTGGCATTTTAAAAATCACAATAAACATGTGACCATCAGAAGTCAATCGAACTGACCCATGGCAAATTACAACTTCAGAGAACGAGAAATGTATTAAATTTGATAAATGGTAAGTGGAAGCTAAGCTAAGTAAATTTAATGAAAAATACAAATTTAGTGTGCTAAATAAAATAAATTAATTGTGAACCTTTATTGATAAAATACTGTTGTTAAATCAACTTAAAAGAACATGAGAACAAATATCTAACACAACATGGCTACGTACTTTAAATTTCTAAGTAGAATAAAACATAACATCTGTTTTCAAGATGTCAAGCATGATTAGACAATATTATGAGGCCAAAATGTGGTTGCATGTAATGACGTGACCCTGACATTCAGCATTGAACTTGAGGCTCAGAGGAATGAACGTGACTCTCCAGCTCTTATATAGGGACTAATATAGCTCCAGACACCAACTACATGTCTGTGTGAAAGATAAACGTTTGGGAGACAAAAACTTAAACTGGTGTATTTCATCAATATAAGTAATCAGTAATCGTTTATAAACTCCACAATACACAAAACTAAGATCAAAGTAAAATAATATGTTAGAATTGCTTTCATTCCTTTACTATTTGTGAAGAACGAAAATGTGCCTTTTTTAATGTTCCAAGGTCAAGCTGTCGACAAACTTGTAAACAAACATTGCCATGAGCACCGTCAAAACTTTATTTATGCTATATTTATTATTCTTTTTGTGAAGGATTTTCAGAAAGATACTTTTCATATTTGGATCCATATTCATCATCACAAGTTGCTAAACTAAATGTTTAGGTACAATCTGCTTGTCATTTCAGGGTTTTTTTCATTATTTATAAAGTTTACCAAAAAATGAAAATTCTGTCCACCTTTACCCCTTTGTCATTTCAAACATGTATAACTTTATTTATTCTGCAGAACACAACAGAAGATGTTTTGAAAAATGTTGCTAAGTGAAAACCGTTGGATATACACTCCATACATTGTCCATACAGTAGAAGTTTACTAACAGTCTTTGAGTACTAACATTCTTCAAAATATCTTCTTTTGTGTTTTGCAGCAGAAATTAAGTCATACAAGTGTAAAATGACAAGAGGCAATTATGAAAGATTTTTTATGTTTTTAGGTTAGCATCCCTTTAAACGCAATAATATAAGTTAAGTAATTACAACTTGTTTTTAACGTTTTATCAACTTAATTTCAAGCTACATTAACTCACTACTGGCCCAAACTTAAAATAGTACGTTGAAATCAGAGTCCTGCGGAAGGGTGATCTGCTAATATTTGATGTAACGGGCGGAATGATTATTCAAGTGCCATTTAAGTTTCGGGTGCGGGTCGGTAATAAACAGGCACGGGCGGAATGCGGGTCCAGTAGCCAAGAAGACTATTTCAACTCAACTCAGCTGAGGGAGCTGCTTTTACACGGTCCTGTGCTTATTTCTGTTCAAACTCTGTCTGAAGAGCTTGTTTATAATTGCAGTGTTGAGCATTGTATGCAATCGTGCGGCTAATATGGACAGCGATGCTCTTAACACAATTTAAATAAAGATTTAAGTTCATCATGGTGCTACCGGTCTCTTAACCTGCATTACACGTCATTCAGCTTTGATAAGAGTTTAGCTTTTAGCATGTTGGATAGTTTCGGGAGAGACAACCAACAGTGATCCAATATTGTTAGCTTGTTGCATGAGAAAATAAATGGTTCCGTGAACAAGCATACATCTACGGTTCGGGTCGTGGTGTCAAACGGGTAGGGTCGGGTACGGAATGAAATTAGTGCTGCTGTCGGGTGACAGTCGGGTGTTCTTTTAATTACTGCGGGTGCGGGACGGGTGCGGGTTTACCAAATAGGAAACGTGCAAGACTCTGGTTGAAATTACTTGTAAAGCCAAGTTGAGTGTGCTTGGATATATAAGCTATACCTTTAAAATCATTTTAAATCCAACAATTGACCCTTTGCAAGCAGTTTGATTTACCATTCGTGTAACAGATATTATGTGCCCCCGTGACTGACCGCCTTTTGTTCAACAAACAAACCAGTCCGGCCATCCTGCCGTAGTAGAGCTTTGGTGATCAATATTGAAAAATTGTTTTTTATTTATTGTAATAGTAAAATAGAAATATATACCCAGCTTTAATGGACATTTACACTATATCGATTATCGATAACTAAGTTATAACTTATACAGCAGAGTTCACATCACTACTAGACGAATACAGATACGAGACACGATATTGTTGGAATCATTAAAGATATGCTTTGGGTCCCTGTAATGTGAAGAGCACACCTTCAGCCTTCAGAGAACAGCGTAAGTGACATTTTAAAGGAAAGACATTTTCAGCAATGAAGTTGTAAAGCAACAGCTGTACTGTGTTTGTTGTATTTAACACAAATAAAAATTAAGACACTGATGGACTGTTATTCTATACTGAACTAATATTTAAAAGTTTACATTTGTTTTCATAAAGAAGGATCAATGTCAACCAAAACGCTGCCCTAAGTTACTCTCTCTCTAGAATTGTCATAACTTCAAATATCGTATTAAATATAAACACTTAATACACCACATTTATGTTAGCTATACATCCATTTATGTGGCGGTAGTAGCCTACTGCATCGCACGAGTTTAGAATTAAAGTAACGTTATCGTCTGCTGGTGTGGACGTAAATATAGATATAATTATTGTTATAGCTATGTGAAATCCTGAATGAATCCCTTAAATGCATATTGAATTCCCAAGAGAATGCACAAATTTACACTGGGAGCGCATGGCTGATATCTAAAGCTTGTCGGACATAGCAACATGAACGAACGGGGGTGGGGTTTTGCAAAGGGTCAATTACTTGGTTTGATCTTGTATTTTGTTAACCAATGAAATTTCATTTATACATGTATTTTTTTTTCATTAAATGCATCGAAATGCTTTTTGGTACAACTTTGTAAGCTTCTTAAACATATTACATTCTTTTAATAATTTAAAACTATGGGTTGTAAGAATGATGCCTTGAAAATAAATCCATAAAGTGACTTTGAATTTACACAGATACCACTGATTGACCCATCACGTTTGTAACCGAAAAACACAAAAACATGTCTCTTGCGTGGGTACTGAATCTCAAACTACGTTTATAATGCTTTTAACCAATTAAGAGAAAATCATAGAACATCTGCATCTTGTGCGAGGCTAATAACTTCTGAAGCCAAATTTCATTGATCTTTATGTGCCGCCTGCCTGATCTCTTGATAGCAACGTTAGATGTTACAGTATATAGGCTGGTATAGATTTAATCTGTCTTCGCTGTAAGTATTCTTATTATAGTTATTCTTATTATCATTATAGTAAGATTTTAGTTTTATTAATATTTTAAATTAGCTTTTGTTTTTAGATTTTTTTAATATAGATAAAGTTTTAGCAATTTTGGTAAATGCTTTTGCCATTTTAGTATTTATTTTTTTATGTTGCTATATAATATTAATTCATTTCTATTTTTAATTTGATTTTTACTAAGCAGGACAAATCCTTAAACGTGGTGTAAAGTAAAAGTTAAAAGTGGAACTAGTCAACTTCTAATCTTTCTTAATAACATTATAAAAGAAACAGTGATGTGGGGCATATCAGGACAATCTTAACTACAAAAAGTATTACATGAAATTGTGATCTTTGTTATTATTATAATTTTAGTGCTTTCAAGTTATTTCTGTTCAGGCAACGTTGAAATTTTTCGTTCAGATAAGTTTTCCCCATAATTTTTAGGGCAATATTTTTTGGGATTTCATTAAACAGAAACGTTTCTCGAACTTTTAATTTTACTAAACTAAAATAACTAAAATAATCAACTTCATTCAAGTACTATATGACAGCATTTACACGAAGAGAGCTGAACCCTGATTCGAGATGAGGTTAAAACAGCACGCAAGGAGAATAGCTGGAAAACATCCTCCAAAATTGAAAACACCTTTGCAACAAGCGCAGTAAACACGGTGGGGTGTTTTTCAGTGCTTTTTTCATTTGGAACATTCCTCATCTGCAGTTATTTAGTTCGCTGGGGGTTGTTGTAGTGAAGGATGTCGTTTTTCCCCATCTGTTCTGTAACAAAAACTCAAATACAAATCTATAAATAAAAACAATTTACATACCAGGACAAAACTCCATATTGGCTGACTGGCATGTTAAAAACTTTAGATTCAATAAAACTACAAAGACTGGACTGAAGCTTTTTCATTACAACCTCAAAGAGACTGGGGACACACAACCCCCAGCAATGTGCTTTTATGAGACCCACAACCAAAATGAATGAGGGATCCATGCAATTTGACAAACATGCAGAATTTTCAAACATAAAGTCAATCCGTCACTCAATCTGGCATTAATTATTAAGAAAATCGCTATTTAAACATTCACCACCTTTGTGCAATTAACAGCACATAAGTGTCAAGACCATGCATTAGCGCACAAAAGCACGTAACCCTGCATAACATAAATCTACTTAATCAATAAAACACTATAAAGATGTCAAAAGCACGGAGCTCAGTAAGAACATCTGCACACACTGAGTGACCTGACAGAGCAGCAGACACCATACATGTGGGGGCCTCAACATGTTACAGAATGCTTCTGTGATGATGGTGAGTAGATGAATTCAAGCTATATTCCCTGAGGACCAGCAAAACATCCACGCTAGGAATATTGGCACACCCCAATGACGAACCAGGAGTATTTTTACACTACAAATCACCCACCAGTATGCACTGCAATGATCCTGCGATGTTCAAACAGATGTGAAAGTGTTTGATGCATGTGATGCAAAAAAAAACCCAGAATGTACATATATGAATGTATATAACTTCAAACCTTGAGTTATTCAAGCCCCCAAAGCAAAGGTTACACACTGCTGTACCAAATGATGTAACTACAACGTATTTCAAACTAATGGAAATCAAAGAAAATACAATTCTTCTGTTAGACAAAACAATAATGATCCCTACAGTGGAAAAATAGACATGGTCCTCTTACTCATTAGAAAGAATTTACTGTTATGAATACAACATTCAAGCCCAGGATTGACCAAGATTGTGTAATATTACACATTATGTGAGGTCATATCAAGTCAGGTGCAGAAAGGGAGGTCTACAAACCCAAAACCTCTCAACCAGAATACATAATCTTATCAATGCTGGAATTGAACTAGTTACAGAGGGTTGTGCCTTCAAAAACATTTTCTGACTGCAAATCACAAAACATACACTCCAGATCGACTTAAAGGCAACTGCTGAATTATTTACATAATGTGTCGTGCCAAAAATTAATTATGGTAAGTAATAAGGTGTGATGTTCTAAATCCAGTTGCACACTGTGATTTTTGCTGTCTGGTTGAGTCCGATGACCTCTTTAGAGATCTGCGTCGGGCTGAAACTAGCAAAAATTCTTTCGCCATGTTGTGCCAGATGCATTATAGGTAGTGACGGGTATCGTTAAGATTTTCTCGATATCAGTACTTATCAAAAATGTTATCGATACTACGCTCTATGAAAAAACGCATGATGTGAAAAGATGTTAAACAATTTAAGTTTCTTTATTACAGCTGAACTTTAGAACTGCAGTTTACAAAGTTTCTGAGCAAACAGAAAATGCCACATAACAACACATGTGTGTGTACCTAAGCATACAACTTACGGCACTTAGCATGTCCATAGGAGGACATCATAATGTAATTCAACATATTTACTTTACATCATCACTATGGTTATTTGGCTGGTAGACCGTATTTCTATTTTCCTCTCTGGTTTTAGGTCTACATACATTTAAGTGCTACGATCAAAGCAAGTAATTTATTTTTATTATATGTACTAATTTTTATAATTTTACCCGCACATTTACTTCAATTTGCTAAAGTACATTTATTAATTTTACATGTAGTCATTTAGCAGAAGCTTTTTAAAGTAAGTAAATATACTCCGTGGCCGAATTATTAAAAACAATGTTATAACTGGTTGTGAAATGCGGACGCTGAAAACTCAACAAGCGCAACCATGCCACTATTTCACTCATAAAAACTCCCAATTATGTACCGGTCCAAAAAAGTACTGGTTCTCGATACCCATCCCTAATGATAGGGCACTTAAAGTGATAGTTCGCCCAAAAATAAAAATTCTGTCATCATTTACTCATCATTTACATAATTACTAAAAGTTTGTGTTAACATTATATATGTCTCTGTACTGTGCATATTCACTTTGTATGAGTAAACACATACACATATATTTAAAAATCTAAATTTACATATATATAAATATTGACATGAAAGTGCTTCCTAAATATATACGTGTATGTATTTTTAAAAACAAAATATACACAGTGCACAGACATATATTTCTATAAACCCAAATCTTTATTCTGGATACGATTAATCGTTGAACAGCACTGTGACAAACTATACAATATAAATCTACAAACCGTGTCCACACTTGAAAAGACAATAGAACGCATTAGAACCCATAATCATTTTACATTTTTGTCCTCACTGGATGTGGCCCGGCGCGCCGTGTCCGGTGTAGACACGTTGTAAGACTCACAAACAAAAATATTTTTAAAATGTACAAATTCTGTCTTAAATAGAAATATTGTGAAAATTCATAAGTTTCAAACTGCTGTAAACTGTAATCTGACCTTTTTTGGCTCACATGCTCACAAGGCCAACTGAGGACAGCGAGGCAATAAGACCAATTTAAATGAGATCAACTGCATGAGCAGACCATAATAACAGCCTTTTGATTTCATGCCAAGGTCAATAATGACATATTTGTCTTCATAAACAAATAAACAAACCGGGCGAATATCCATACAGAGGCCCACCAGCCTGAGCTTGACTTTGATAGCTTGTGAACTCAAGATGACTTTAATGCTACTGTCACTCTGAAGAATCACAGAATGTTCTTCTCAACCTCAGATAAGCAAATATTTAGTGTTGGGCTATAGTGATTTCTGTCTGCTGTTAATTGGATAAATCACGACAGAGACGGCAGACAAACGCACAACATTCAAAAAAACATTGACACTTGAACTGAGCGTCAGCGACGGGAGAGGAATTCTTTCCTCATGGATAGGACAAGGGCTTGGAAGTGTCCAATTAGAGTAAATGGGTGCATCTGGGATTAACCTTTTAATAAACAACGATTATGAATTTGTTGACAAAAGGAAATTCCATTATGAGAACCGCAACATTTTAAAGACACGGCCAAATGCATTGAATGATTTAACTTCTACTAAAAACAAGAGAATGTTATTGAAAAGACAATGTAAATAAAGCTGCAATTATTAACGTTTGCCTGTCTATCACCACATTTTTTACTTTTTTATTTACAAAAAAAAAATGAAACACATAATTTTTTTTGTTTGAAACACATAATCTAAATGTTTGAAACATTAAAATTTACAGCTGATTTATTTTTTAGATTAGATTAGATTAGATTAGATTCAATTTTATTGTCATTACACATATACAAGTACAGTGTAACGAAATGTAGTTTAGGTCTAACCAGAAGTGCAATTAGCAAGTGCAGGATATACAGTGTGAATAAATACAGAATACAATATTAGTAAAGTACTATACAATGGGCATGTACTATGAAATATGACAGTCGGTATGTACTATGAACAATATAAATAGAAGGCTATGTACTGTGAACATTAATGTGCAGGTGGTTATGAACAGATAACAATATAGACTATACAATAGTGCAAGTGACTTGAGTGTGCATTAGTTACAGACATTAGCTATTAAAGTTACAGTGCAGTAGATGAGTTGATGCGGTTATTAAAGGTACAGTGCAGTACATGAGTTAATGCAGTTATTGAAGTTATAGTGCAATACATGAGTATGCAGTGTGTTGAACAACCAACCTATTTTGTGAAATCCGACCGGACAGCTTATAAATCCTTTTTACAAGCTTACCGTTTTGAATCATGGCAAGATGTTTCAGCAATTCGCATCACAGATATTTCGTTCTCTAATCGCTTAATAACTTTTTTAACCTAAATAGTTTTCCGCTTCCAGATATAAGCAAATCAACATTCTGTCACATTTTATTCTGGTAGCTAGACAAATCAGGTACGCATAAAGTCAGATGAGAAAATTGGACCAATGGCAAACTGAGATAAAAAAAAAAAAAGAGTCTGCTTACCATTTCCACACCCTGAGGAAATGCGGTGCCATCCCAATCCTTTTTGGGGAAGCGCTGAATGATTTTTCCACATCCTTCCCCAGATCCTATAAAAAATAAAGAACAAAACTGAATTTACTAAGCAGGACAAATCCTTAAACGTGGTGTGTAAAGTAAAAGTTAAAAGTGGAACTAGTCAACTTCTAATCTTTTTTATTAACATTATAAAAGAAACAGTGATGTGGGGCATATCAGGACAATCTTGACTATACATTTTTTTTATTACATGATCATAATTCCAGATCCTTACTGGAACAAACAACCTTCATACATTCTTTTTAGGATCCAAAAACTATCTTTCCTGTCCTCTTTATTGTGTGCACAGGTCCAAAATGGTTTCAGCAATTAATGTTTACAAGTGTAAATGTTGTACTGCACCAGCATTGCTCCCAAAGGAAACAAAAAAGCTGGTACAGGACGACAACCAACACTATGGAATTTAATACATTTTAGTGGAATTACGACTAGTGTTAAAAGTGTCAACAGCTTTTCTGATTTAGTAGCAACTTGATGTCTTCATAGCTTATGGACATGGATAAAGACTTTAATAAATACTCAGTCAGAGCTACATATCATTCTTTATATGTTTATTTTGGGATATACATCACTGAGTTTTTAAAGAAAACAGGGTCTCACAAAGTGAGTTTGGAGACAAACCTTTGTTTCAGTTCATTTTCAATGATAGGTAAAAGGCTTAAAATAGCAGGTGTAATAACACTTTTGGACTAAATAACAGATCAAATGATAAACACCTTTATAGACACATTTCTCTGGCCAAATGCTCATTTAGATCTGATGTGAGAAAGATCTCAAATCACACAATCACGAATCACACACAAAAGTGTGAAACTTCTTCAGTCTTTAATGGCTGAAAGAACGTCATACAGGTTTGAAATGCAATGAGGATAAAAAAATATTTTTGCGTTGTGTTCAGATCTTCATTTATTTGACACGGACGTTGCATTTTCTCTTATTAACACAAAAACATTAAAACAATTGCAAGTGCTGTTAGTGTCACTTTTCTTTGTGGCAGGGTTGGACAACATCGCAAAGGCACTACAGGGCTAGTCAACCTGTCAAATCTGTTTCACAAGAAATCAAGACTCATAATAACCTTATATTCCAGATCATTTCAATCTGACTGGTTCACATCACCGTACATCACTGGATAACACATAACAAACACACTGGATGACTCACAACTGTGAACTACACCAAACAACAGAAACATACAATCTGAAGCCCCCATGTTCAATAACAACCTGTGAGAAACACTGTCAGACGGTATTTTCTGTTCATATCTCTAGTTTAACTTGTTTAAAGATCATATTTTAGTCTTCTTAAGGAATAGTCTAGGGCACAAACATCAATATCGGATAGCTGGGTAAAAACATCAGAAATGACATGAAAACAGCAAAGAACATCACATCCAGGCATGTCAGGAGGTGTGATGCTACATGTTGGAAGTACCAAACGATGACTCAACTTCCATATTTCTGACACATTTATAAAAACAAATGTTAAAGAGATTACGGCAGTTTATGAGGAAACTCAAAGTGATGCTTGTCCAACAGAGCTTATTGTGTTTGCCATGAGCACTTTAAAGGTAGGGCCGTATGATATTCAAGAAAAATGTAATAACAAAACGAACTACTGTGTTATGCGATATGAAACAATAATGTGATAATGCTAAAGTTTGTGATGTCAATTGGAACTATATATTTTCAAAAGAAATGTAGTTATTGAAAACCATTTCCTCATACAATATGCCATAATTTATGCAATTAAAAACACCAGATTTCTCATCCCATTTCTTTTTCACTGGAAACTTTATTCCGTTTATTCGCCCAGCCATTTTGATATAAATCACTGTTTCGGGGAGTCTTTGCGTCACCACTACGCACTGCACACCTGAACTGAATCAGTCATCACACGTGCGCTCCTTCAAACCGTGTCTCAACCTGGACAAGCATTAGAAACATCCTCTGTCTGATATCTAGTTTAACGCATCTTGAGTCCTGCACAAAATCTTTTTATGTAAAATTTATGTAAAGCAAATATTTTGCTATTGAAAACAAGCAAGTGTTTTTCCAGAAACGCCAGCATCATCCCACAATTGGCATTCACGCTGCTTTCCCTCAAAAAATCATGATATGCAAAGAAAATGTATCATTTGCATAGTAAAGGGTATAACTAGAAAATTTGTGACGTAAAGACATCCAAATTCCAGGAAGCGTGCCAGTACTCCAGACGGCTGTGCAAGTGAAAAAAATAAACGGTGAGAGTGATATGTAACTCATAGGGTTTTCCAAAAAGTTGATGCGCCAGCAGTGAATTTGATACCTTTTCAAAATGACATGAGTATAATTTATTTTGGCTGTCTGAAGTCACCCATGACACCACCCGAAGCATTTCCAAAGTTCACCAAAGTAAAATACCGTCAAATGATCGCATTACAACGTACACATCTGCTCAAAAAGACACTGCATTAAAATAAATAAATGAAGGTCGGTGATGTCAGTTAGTTGGGCTGGTGGTTGTTTAGTTCTTCCCATTCCAGATATTATAACTGACAGATTGTCACAATTGGTTTTGTATTCTGTTCCTTTGCCTTAGTTGATCATTAGTTCATTAGTCTTGCACCTGTTGCTGTTCATCCTTATTACATTCTCATCTGTATTGAAGCACTGTCTGTTCCTGAGTTCTTTGTTGGTTATTGTTTATGTTTTACGTGTTGTTTTGTTCTTGGCTTTTCTTGTGGATTTATAAAAAAAAAACTATGTTATTCTACTTCTTTGTCGTGCGCTCTATATATTTAGCCAACACATTACAGTGAACTGACCCCCTCAAGATACATGTTATCAGTGAATTAGACATGATCAACCCACGATTATCTAAACAACACTTCATCTGTGATGTTTAATAACAGTGCAGGAAAATCATCTGACAACAATCAATCATATTTATTGTTCTATTGTAAGGGAATGTGGAAGAAACTTTCTGTTCTTTAAGTTTCCAGAATTTTGCTTTCGATTTTCATGCATGGTAAAGAGAATGTGACACCATTCTAGTCAATTTCTGCACCTTTTTTTACTATCCATGAAATGGATTTACTATCCATTAGAAAATGGAGATTATGAGTAATAAACTTCAATCATGTGTGTGCTCTCCCAATTTAGTTTTACACTGTCCTGAAAACATTTCATAGCAGGCATGCATTAAACAGCATTGATGTTAATATTTGTGAACAGAAATCAAGATTTTTTTAAATGATGGGATGGAAAATAAATAATTAAGGAAAGTCTTTATCTAAAAGCTAGATTTTCTTTAAACTAAAGGAGCATTTTGTGAGGTTCTGGAGAAAGAAAAATGATAAAGAAAGATAAAATATGAAATGCAATGGATGAATATTTACAAGGTAATGCTCATTTGATGAGGGGGTCAAAATGACTGTTTTCACCATGATGGAAAAACCTTATTTTGAACCAAATTACAGGGCCGAAAAAAGTATGGTTTGACTTTAATGTAACTACAGATGAAAGAAATTATTATTATATTTTTAGACGGAGATTGTTAGGTCTAATAGAAGAATCTATTGAATCTAGAGGGCTTTAGCAATCCTTGTTGCATTAGATCCTTATATTTTTTATGGTTCACAACAAACAGAGAAATTTGGTTGACTTGACACAGAATGACCTTACCGTGTGTGTTGATGATTTCACTAACAAGTTCCTTAAATTATATAAATATTTAATATTAGTATGCATCATGTTGAACATGTAAGCTACAACACCTAAACATTTCAAACATCATTACAGAAACTGAACGTGTGTCAGAATCTTTCTTAAAAGTGAATGTGTATCATATTCATGTGGAACGTTCTAGAAAGAAGCCGTGTCTTGAAAAATCATATTTAGACACTACAGCCGTCCAATTACTTATACGTGAAAAGCCAAGAAAAGATTACTCATCCAGTAAAGGCACAATCTAAATTGTTTCAGAAGTACAACACATGGACAAACTCATCAGAAACTGGAAGATTTATGCGGATTGAGCATTTTCACATCCAAATCTATCATTGCATGCCTCCATTCTCAAGGGCTTAAAGCTGCCAAGCAAAAAACACAGACGGAAGAAAAATCTGCATATGGAAACACTTGAAATCATCCTGTTTTGCTCATACTTAGTGTCCCACACCAGGTTTCACTTACATTAAGAAATTCATTTTTCAGCAAGCAGGTTTTAATCAGATCAGGATCTTGTCCAGCAAAACAAAATGCCAGGCTCTTGTTGCTATTTGATCTTATTTTATTGGATTACAATGTGGCACAAGCAAGTTTCTTGGTTTTATTTGGCAAATGACTATCAATAGTGCATTAACAAGTACAACCAATAACAGTAAAATACTTGACAGTTTGTGAAGTATTAAGGAGAAAGAAATTCAAATGTGGTTTAAATTTTTGCCTCTGCAAAAATAGAGTATGTCTAATTTATATTAGACATATGGGCTGGAACATAAGAATACACTAAAACGTGGAAAACGAGGCATGGAGAAATAATCGATTCTCTCCAAATTGATAGAAACACGATAACTTTGTATGCAGGTGAAAAGCAACTCAATGATCTGACAAAGTGCTCAAAGAAACACCCTCTAAACTTAGAATGTGTGTTGCCTCTTCATCCGTTATCCTCCAAGAGATGCCAAGAACACTGAGTTTCCCTGCACAAGGCGGCCATTTATGCATTGGCAACTTGTATAGGTTTAGGGGGGGGGGTGCCTGGTTATCTATTCATTCCAGCATTTGTCACTAGTGACATAGACGACAGTATACAATCTAAAAGAAAGCCAAGTTTATCTGATTCACAAGCGGCTGAATTATTGAAAGAAAGCCCTCAGTAATTTTGATATATCGCAAAGACCAAGAATCATCCGAACCACACGCAGATGTCCTATCAGTGAACAGAATGACACTGGTGATGGTTTAAGTTGGGCTGACACGTAAAGGCACTGGAAACGCTTTTATACGGACTATCTTAGATGAAGTGTCCTTATTACTGAAATAGGAGTCCCAAAATACCACCCATGTCTCTATAAATGACTGTGCCCAACTGAGGCATTCTGCCCTTTTAATCTCTCAGCACAAAAGGCTCTATTTTACAAAAAGAGAAATATTAGGAAAAAGTACCAGTTTTACCAGTTTTTTTAACATTTGATCAGTCCTTTTCCAGTCACTATCGATCACATGACTTTGTAAGCTCCATGCTCTGTGTCCCTGTAGCTCAACTGGTAGAGCATTGGGTAAGCAACGGAAGTGTAATGGGTTCTTCCCTGGAAATACTTTGCATGTACTTGGATAAATGTGTCTGCGACATATATACATGAAAAGTTCATTAGATCCAAGCAAAATACCAAATATGTGACCCTGGATCACAAAACCAGTCTTAAGTAGCACGGGAAGACAAAAATACATTGTATGGGTCAAAATTATAAATTTTTCTTTTATGCCAAACATCATTAGGATATTAAGTAAAGATCATGTTCCATGAAGATATTTTGAAAATGTCCAACCTTAAATATATAAAAACGTTATTGTTGTGAGTGGATGGCCTGCCACAGTGCCTCCGATGAACAACTTCAAAGGTACTTTTCTCAATATTATGCTTTTTTAGCACTCTCAGATTCCAGAGTGTTGAAAGGTTGTATCTCAACCAGACATTGTCCTATTCTAACACATCATACATCAATAGAAAGCTTATTTATTCAGCTTTCAGATTATTCAAACATATCAATTTCGAAAAATTGACCCATAAGACTGGTTTTGTTGTCCATATGCTCTCTTCTCCCATTCATGGGTCTTAATGCCAATTATTACATCAGTGGACTACCACAGAGTGATATATATATATTAAACATCACGTCTCGCATAGGTAACGGTTCATAGGAGGGGGTTGCCAGGTGACCCGTTTCACGCCTTCGTCATTAGGGACGTAAACATGGAATTGTGCAGTAAATGAGAGCAATGGACACGTTAGTCCCGTTTCCTCTGCATCCGCTTTCCACAACACAGGAAGACACGCACACACAAAGCATCAGAACCAGTTCACAACTGACCCAAACCTCACGGCTAACTGGAGAAATCAATACTCCAAAACAGTCCATTAAGAGATCAATGCGCGTGGTTTGTAAATCGATGTCGTCGTAATGCAGTGTTACAGTAACATTGTGAGTCTCGCGCTTTATTTTCCTATTGTTTACATGTACACGTTTAGATATACAGTGGGTGTGTACAGAGAACGACACGTTAAAATATCTTAGAACTCACACATATCACACAAACTCATTTTGATAGATAAAAAAACTGATATATAAACATGTTTACAACAAAAGCAAGAAGACCACGCCATCAAAGCCATCGTTACTTTAAACCTCCCCCTGATAATGTTACGTAAAACACCGACGTGACAGCAACTCTCCAAAAACTGACTGGAAATCTCCTATAACGACTACAAAACATGCACGCGATTGAAAGTGAAAGCAATCCCTTGAATCTCTTTAAACACATCAGCACTGTTGTATTGCAGTAGTTTGCTAACACAACAGCAGTGACGACCGGAATAAATCACAGCATTCTGCACATCAAGACCGCATCTTACCGGCTTTATCCTGATCGTATCCCACAACTGTGAAATAATCAGCCAGTCGTGCCATGATTTCCTCTTTTGGCGAAATTCTGCAACACAATTCAGCATTATTCTTTCTTGAAAAGCACAGCCATGTTTGACACAGAGTGAGCCGGTGCGCATGCGCGGACTAGCAGTCGTCGGTGCATGGGCGTGGGTCGCTCGTTCACTTACAAACTCTGTACAGAATGACCACATCGGGGAATATCTTCACATTTGACGTGATTCAAAATTGTGTCTTAAAGATTTTCCTCATGTTGGGACAAAATAAAGGAATTCTTTGGTTATTCTTAACCTATTAATTTTGTATTATTCTTATTCTTAATATTTATTCTTATTATTTTACACGAATAGCGTACTTGAACGTGATTTTAAAGTAGCCCATTGAAATGCCATTATAGCTGTTAGATATGTTTTATTAATAATAATAATTGAAATAGCTGTAATAAAAATAACAACTACAGCAACACATTTCTTCTTAGCTTTGAAAGATAGTTAGTACTAATATTGCCACTTACATGCATTTGTTAAAGGCAAACATACAGTAGAAAGAAAATTAAAGTTTTTTAAAGTCTTAAGTTTATGCATTTTTGTTAACGTATATAACTATTTTTGCATTGTACTCCACAATACTTTTTTAATGTTTAAAAAACACCGGGGTGTGTGTGACCTTGTAATCATATCTAAAAACATACAAGCATAACATCCTGTTTGGATCACACAATTGGGATTTGGCATGGTACCCTGTAGTATGACAAAAATGAGGAATTTTACAGATGTAAATGCCAGTGTTAAATTGTCACTTTAAGTGAACATTCATTGACCTCAGTGTTCCCCAGTGACTAATTGGCACTATAGCACATGCACCTGAAATTTAGACAAAGATAGATAGAGAGAGAGAGAGAGAGAGAGAGAGAGACTTCAAACCTACCTCAGTTACCCTCATCATAACTGATCAAATATCAGTAGTCTATCTGATGACCATGACATATCAGTTTAGAAAACAATGTTTTCCATATATGGACCGAGAACCAAACAACTCAATGCTGTCATTGTTTTCATGATTGTGCAATCCTCGACTCTCCATATAAGGATAAATTATTGACAACGTTGATATGAATTGTTAGAATTATTGAATATATGAATTGTTGTCTGCAACTGTATTCTCTTATGTTCATTTACATTTTACTCCAATAATATCAGAAAAAAAAACATATTTTTAAACAGAAAGACAGGATTTCATGATCAAATGAGTTTGATTTTCTCATCGGTTTTCTTTTGATCGACTCTACATGCAAACATTTAACTAGGTGAAGGCCATTTGGCATTCGCCCCAAAATTTCACTGTACACTGTTACCTCTGTTGACATATCCAAGAATAAGCACTCTTTAGTCCTTACATGGACAAAAACAGACAGGTGTAAATGAGCACGATAAATATCCGCATGATGCAAAATAACGACAAAGAATTTCCCAGCTCGGCAGTTGCCAGCCTTTCCCAGAAGTATTTAATCAAAATTTTCAGTTTCGTTTTCTCTATCTTTTTTTACACATTGTATTAGGTGATACGTCAGAAAAAAAGCGTATGCAGGCTTGCTGTGGGGGGACTGGGATGTGAGAGTGTGTCAGTGGGCCCCTCCCATCTCCATCCAGTATAAATGCACTCTCGCATGCTGTGGAGACTCAGACTATTAGAAGAGTTTCACAGCTGCATTTCAGCAATACCAGCAAGTGAAAACCTTTGGATATATTTTACACACAGGAGAACTCTAATCCAAGTGAATTGTACTTCTCTCCAGGTATGTATTATAAGAGCTTTGTGTTTGTTTTTCATTTAGTGTTTTTAAAGGTCAAGGCTAATGCATGCACAGTTAACTGTACTGAAACTGGAAAGCGTTTTTAGGCAAAAAATGTTACCCATGTAAATGACATAAACTGATGTGGTGCATTATAGAGGAGACACCACTTTTTGTAGACTACTGTTTTATGCATCTTTTCCCCGTTTACTGCAAACAAGGGGCCTGAAACATAGTTGTAACTTAACTCAGTCACAGAAAGTCTGACCTCGGCTTGACATTGTAAATAAATGTTTGATGAGCGTAAATAGCTTGGCTTTTGGACTCTTGAGTAAGCAGAAGCAAAGCATGGCTGGCATTGAGATGCGTGCATGGGATTTGACAGCATTCTGACCAAATGAATATCTAATAGATGCTTTACATAATTCTTCCCTAAAGGTTCCAGTCAAGATGCATCTGATTCTGCATACCGTCTTCTGCTGTTGCCTCCTGGCCACCGTTGCACCGAGCGTGAACAGTGCGAAGTATGACCTGAAAAGAAGGTAAGTCCATTAGTAGATTTCACATTTTTGTCATGTTTCGCATTGGTTTGAACGTTTCTAATGAACACCATTCATCTTGTTGATCATTAGTGTCTGGCCGCAGATATCAAAAAGGGATTTGAGTCTGGCTGCACTGGGGACTTTAGAAAACAGCCAATTCGTCAGACCGGACGACGTCAAGGACAGCATGATGCCACATTCTAGGTAAGAAAACATCACCTTCCCGTAAAATATACTTCATATTATGTCACTGTTCTCCGGCTAAGCGAAATGTATCAAACCTGTCATTCAAGGAACATCAAAATAAACCAAGGCTGTGATTTGTAAGTCTCGTGCCGTTGTTCGGAGATTAATATCTTCTTTCCCACTCTGCCTCTCCAGCACTGACATCAGCGTGAGGACGAAACGCTCCAAGAACTCCATCAGCCAGTCCAGGAGACCGGGCTGCTCGCTTGGCACCTGCACGGTGCATGTGCTGGCTCACCGCGTCCATGATCTCAACAACAGGCTCAAGATTGGGAACGCGCCCCCGGAGAAGATCAGTCCCCTGGGTTATGGCAGGAGGCGGAGATCAGTTCCAGTGAAAGTAATAAGCCTGCGACAGGAGGGCAGAAGGCTGCGGACGGTGTGGAGCAGCTCACGGCTGGACAAGCTGGAAGCGCTGCTCAAACGGACTTGAGGGGGAGCGCACGGGGGACGCGGCAACAGAGATTCTACACGTGCCTCAGACTCCTGCCAAGAGTCCTCTGACACATTCTTATCCAAGCATAGGGGTTGGGAGAGCCGTCTTGTATGCTGAAGGCTTTCCACTGAGGAGAAAGCACAGTGCAGGTGGTGATACGGCAATGGAGCGCAGTCGATGAGTCGGTGTACCTTGGATATGGATAGAAAAGTGGACCTGTCCTCAGGGATAAAGCAGAGCCCCTTATCTCGGGACAAATGGACTGCCCTCCTGGTGAACCAGTTTGTGGGATTTATATGGCCCTTTTAATAATCGAATGTGCAGAAGAGACTTTCGACTTCAACAGGGAAGAAATTCAGATTCATGATTCTAGAAGGGAATACATAAAGACTTTTAGAGAAGGCTAAGGAGCTTGGAATCACATTAGCGGACACTGTAAACCTTAGATTATATGAATTGTCTGTGCCAGTCCATAAGGATTGTACTCTAATTTACTTGAACTTGTTGTTGTTATTATTATTTGTATAAAGAAACGTGCAATCAATGTTGTTTTTTATTCCGAGTATATGTATATTTGAAGAAAGCGGTCAAAGATATTATTATTTAATTGTTTTATATTCGTTTAATTTACTTACAGAGATTATTTTTGTAAAGGAAAAATAAGGGCATTGAAGTTAGTGCTATATATTGATATATATTATTCGTTGGTGTCGAGAATGTCTTGAGCTGTGATTATAGGATAACTTGTAATGCAATTATATATTTGTAAATGAGATTTATTTTATTGGCGTGAATGTGTGTGAAATGGAGTAACATTGTCATTTAATAAACCTTTGCATACAAAACAAACGTCTTCCAGTCCTGTTTTCTTCTTCCACAGGACGTGCAGATAATAAAAGGAAAGAGTTTCCATTGTTCTTTCTTAAGGTTGGCCAGTGGACAGACAGATGATCAACACCTGGTCTGGGTTATTACATGTTAAAGACCCCGTGGGATGGACGGGTGCCAGGAGCATTCCTTGTTTCTGTCTTCCATACCTTCCCACTGCATGCAGTGCCATAGTATGATGAGCTACTGGAATTCTGTATTTTGAAAGTATGGAGCAGGACTGTGTTTAATTGGAGCTCTGCGGGGTGGTTTGCAGGATGTAGGGCAAAGAGCTTTGTAGTGCTGGCCCGGGCAGAGTGAGAGGTACATTCCTCTTAAACACATAATTAGCATTCCTGTCTTAATGAGAAGGAACTTCAGAAATGCCCTTTTATTGCTGCCCCCACAGTGCCTTGATATAATAAACTTGGAAAACAGAAAACAAACGTACTGCTAAAAAAGAAGATCATAATTATGAATATATAAAATAATCAAAGAAAAATTGAAAGAAACTCAAAGTATTCATTGTGCTTTATTTTTTCTCATTTCTGTAAGTTGCTTTGGAGCAAACCTGCTAAATGTTGGATGATCTGCTAAATGCTTAAATGTTAAAGTGAACGACTAAGAATTCGGAAAATATGCAATTAAAAAGATAAATCCCTCCATTCTGTGTTGGTTATTATAAAGAAACGAAAAGTGCTTAATTAATCGCTCCTGTTTGGTTGTTGTTTGACAGCTGTTCTCATTTCTGCTTTAGGTTAAATTTATGTAGCAATTATGTTTTGATTTGTGTTCAATGTTCTGCCACACAAAGTATAATTACATTTACAGCTGATGATAAGGTACAAACTCAGACAAGCAATTTAATCATTTGTAAGTATTCTAGCGCCACCTCGTTGTAACAATTATATGTTGCCTTCTCACGCCAAGGATTTCTAATTTAAAATCTAAATAACCTTGCAAATCTTCATTCCTGACCTGCAGTCAACACTTATACATTGGGTCACAGAGTCCCAAAATTTTTCACTTTTAGTAGATGTATAAATTTCTCTTAAGGACCACACAGATAGCAGAAGAAGTAACCGAGCATTACACTATGGACATGTTACCTTTGGATTGACGTTTACCAACCAAAAACCAGTGGTGTAAAGTATTGGAGTAAATGTTATTAGTAACTGTACTTAAAATATCTTTTTGGCTACTTTGTTGTACTGAGTATTAAAGATATTAGCAACTTTTACTCTACACACTTGACTACATTTTAGAACAAGTATATGTACTTTATACTCCACTACATTTGTAATGACCAATGCAATGACACATTAAATTTTGCATGGCTCCCATCTTTTCTGCAGCAGTTTATTTTTGCTACAGAAGTATTAATATTTCCATTCACAGGGCGTTGAAGGTAATATAATCTTGTGGACTTTGCTGTTAATTATTAAAACTTGTCAACATGGCTTCTTTATTTGAATCCGAGTGCATTGTCAGGTAGTTGTCAATCGCTGGTGGCTTATACGTGAAATGAGGACATGACTGCAGCCAGTGACGATGACAAACCAGCATGTCCAGTGCAGAAAGGCTTTGACTTTTTAATTTAACTTAACATTATTTTATACATCCGTTATATTGAAGAGACTTACTTATGAGCACTTGAGCTTAAAGAGACTTGGGTGTTTGTAATAGACGTAGTTTAAAGTGTCGACCAAGATTTGTTGCAATTTTGAGGTGTTCAGTCTTATTATGATTTCAGAAAATAAAGCCTACCTTAGCTATCGGATTTATATTATAATAGGCCTACCATGAGTAATGATATTTAGCTATACATTTTATACGTGGCTTAAAATAGCACAAGCTGTGTGTCCAGTTCACCCCTTATGATCAAATACTGTGTGTTGCATATCAGCATTTTCACAGGGTCCAAAGATTAAACAAATCGAACAGTACAATACTGCCCCTCTAAGGTAAAACACAGCAAATACACCAACACTGAAACAAAAACTGTCCTGATATTTAAGTATTTATGTAATTTACATGAACTGCAGATGGACAATGCAAGTCGGGGAACAATATAAGAGTCACAAACACTGAGAACACTGAACGTGGTGAACACACATAGCAGGGAGAATAAGTTAGGGTAACATTTTCGAAGACAGTTCAGCAACTTGCCTAGATTTGAATAAAAAGTGTTTTAGGTTTTCAACAAACCAGAAGGCAAAGCCCTACATAGTTAGTCTGGAACCAGGCCCATTCGATTCTAAAAGACGTGCATCATCTATATACCTTGAATAAAAACTCACATCTAAAGGACCAACTAAAGCAAAATTCTTAGAATAATCGTGACTCATTCCAAAGAGAAAAAATATATTAAAGGAAGTGCCTCATAAAGTGCCTTGTTATCTATAAGCATTAGAATAGCTATCAGTCAACACAAACTTAAAGGGATAGTTCACCACAAAAAAAGAAAGAAAATTGTCTTTATTTACTCACCCGGAAGATGTTACAAAGGCAAGGAAAGGCAAGGCAAGTTTATTTATATAGCACATTTCATACACAAGGGAAATTCAAAGTGCTTGACATAAAATGATTAACAGAAAGAAATAAAACGCATCTTTAAAATGCAAATGATTTAAGATCACAAATACTTTAGATCTTAAGAAACAATAAAACAGCAATAAAATTATATAAAAAGAATAAGAGCAAAAAAAATTAATTAGAAATAGAAGTGCAGTTGATGTAAAGCGTCACGGTGCTTAGGTTGTGAATGCACAGCTAAACAAGTGTGTTCTTAATCTGGATTTAAAAGTAGCTACTGTTGGTGAACGTCTGATGTCTTCTGGAAGCAGATTCCAGCTACGGGTGGCGTAATGGCTAAACGCTAACTCGCCCTGTTTTGAGTGAACCCTTGTTATCTCTAACTGACTTAATCCTGATGATCTGAGAAGTCTTGGTTTATATTCAATGAGCATATCTGAGATGTATTTAGGTCCTAGACCATTAAGTGATTTATAGAAAATTAATAATACTTTGAAGTTGATTTTGAAAGTAACTGGTAACCAGTGTAAGGACGTGAGGATTGGAGTGATATGCTCAGATTTTTTGGTTCTGGTCAGAATCCTGGCAGCAGCGTTCTGTATGAGCTGCAGATGTCTGATGGTCTTTTTGGGAAGACATGTAAGGAGTCCATTACAGTAATCCACCCTGCTGGTGATGAAAGCATGGACTCGTTTCTCTAAATCTCGGCTTGAGACAATACAAACCTGTATAAATGTCTCTGTTGTGCTGTACACAAAGGAACTGTCATACTTTTCCAGTTCCGGGACATCATTGACTAATAGGAAAATGAAAATGGTAGTCAAAGGTGACCCAGAACTGCGTGCTTTCCTATATTCTTCCATCTCATGTCGTGATCATCGAAAGAAAAAAATACAATATTTCTTTCTACTGTGGTTCTCCCAGAACGGAAAATGGGTAACATTCTTCCAAATATCTTTCTTTGTGTTCATCAGTAAATGTATACAGATTGGGAACAACTTGAGGGTGAGTAAATGATGACAGCATTTTCATTTTTGGCCGAACTGTCCCTTTAAGGACAGTTTTAAACTAGTGTGTTCCATTAACGCAGAAAACGCAAGCGCGTGTTAAGAGGTTTACCGTAAGTTCAAGTGCAGCGAATTTAAATATCACCGCGTGACCTCTTAAAAGTGTACAAACCTGAAAGACGCATGAAAGGAGCGATGCTGAATTTAAGTGTAGTATTTCACCATTTATTAAACCCAGAGGAGTGCTTTGTTGCCTACTGTTTTCATACGCACTACGCATGCGCCAAGTAATTTCGCTGATATTATTGTAGAAAACGCTTTATAATGTTATTGGGGTCAGTATAATGTCATGCTAATGTTAACATTTATATCGAAAATACATTGCGGCTTCACCTGCACGTGTTGCACTGTTGTTCAAGAGCCTCGAGTTGACGTTTCTCACGGTGTGTGTATCTCGAGCGTCACTAGGTGGCAGTAATGAGCAAACTACTTTTCCTTTTTTCCCTGGACATCTTTATAGGTTAAGGTTTCATAATCGCAGACTAGCAGCAGTAAGGACGCGGAGTTCTGACAGATCTGAGCTCGGGTAAGTCTTTCAATATGACCATTTAACTCGATATTATTTGCTTTATCTTAATGACGCACAATACCGCGTTAGTTATTCTTCACACTGGACGTTCATTCTTTAAAGGTCAAGAGGTTTTCTCTACAACCTTGCGTTTATCCTTTAAGTAGCATTAAGCAGCTCTTGATGTGTTGTTTTGAATATGTTAGCATGGCCTCTGTTGCAATAAGGTTACTGTAAGAACTACCGCCTGAGTCATGTTTTTAGCGACATCTTTGTTCATGTTCTGCACATTCTGATGCATCATCATCATCATCTCTCTGTCCAGGCCTGAAAACAAACGATGCGAAAATTTCAGAAACCTATAGTGAAGCAGATCTCCAGCCCCTGTTTAAGTAGGTCATTCTAATCCCTCCTCTGTTTTGAATACAGTTATTCATTTATCAAATGCTTTTAACTAAAGCCATCCATCCATCCTCCCATGTATCTATCTATCTATCTATCTATCTATCTATCTATCTATCTATCTATCTATCTATCTATCTATCTATCTATCTATCTATCTATCTATCTATCTGATGTGTGCATTCCGCACTATGGCAGAGTATTTCTGGGACATCAAATAGACCCACAGGTGTATGAAAACCGTGTTCATCATTCATTATTTACACAAGCTCTTACCGACCCTGTGCAGCACGGCATTATATTACAGACTTGGTGGCCATTAAGACCTGCCTGTTCTGCATCAATCTCCCATAAAGCTTCGCACTACACAGTTCCCTCGGCAGAATACTCCCTTTGGTCGGGATAAGGATCTATTCAAGCTGCTTCCTGTCAAATCAACCTACCCTGTGTTTTTTACACGCCTTGTAATAAAACCCACACCTCCAGGATTGCCAGGTGCTCATGTGACCAGGCTCATATTCTCAGGTCAGACCCAACGGTTGCTTTTCTGTAGACAAACAGAGGAGTCTGGCAGGATGAGCTAAAATCAGCTGTTACAAGACCTTAACTGTATGTTCAGACTGTCTCCGTCGAGAGCGTCAAAAATCGCTCTGGTCGCCCTGGCAACAAC
Source organism: Triplophysa dalaica (assembly GCF_015846415.1). Lineage (NCBI taxonomy): Eukaryota > Metazoa > Chordata > Actinopteri > Cypriniformes > Nemacheilidae > Triplophysa > Triplophysa dalaica. The sequence goes on from NC_079542.1 coordinate 6,566,929, forward strand.
GCTGTACAAAGAGTCTTGGGCGCGCTGACGCTCTGACGTAGGTCAAAATCTTATCTTTTCTATTTAAAGGGGCCGGAGAGCAAACAAGCATGTTGATCTTGTGCACACTGACCACAAGAAATTGATTGGTGGAATGAACTTTATTGTAGTTACATGTTTGCTAATGAAATTATATTCTATGCAGCAGTAACACTGTTGTGCAGGCGCTGGCACTAAAGTTAGCACCTTTGTCCACGCATAATTTTTTTTAATTGATGTCCCTGTACGCAAACAGGGACGCGTCGTATACAGTGTTGCCAACTCTTTTCAATGGAAAGTAGTTAAAACCTACTCGAAAAGTCGCTAAATGTCGCCAGATAACGTCACGCGATAATTTGCATATCCACGACGTCATCACGTAGTAAATGACAAGCAAAGAGCTTTTTCGGTTCTGCTTCATATCTCTACTCTCTGAGCTGTCGTATAAATTATTGTTTTAAAACAATTCACCCAAATGCAAAATAGATTTATAGATTCTCAAAGACTTATTTTTGTGTTTCTGTTGGCAGAACTCGACCCATTAAAACAACACGCCAGAAATAATTTTCGTTGAACAGCTAAAATCCGTCTGTGTACATGTTTACAAGTCAATAGTCATGGCGTTTTGTCGCCTTTCGTAATCATAAATGCTCAAACAAGGTCAATAAGTGATTTGATCTTGGAAACACTTGTTTGTACATGGGAACTTTGAATCTCATTCACGCGTTAAAGCGGTCTTCAGCATCTTCTCCCTGAAGGGTGCTCAGACTGTAGAGTAGACAGACAGAGAGGCGGTGCTGCGAAGGCAAAAATTCGCTCTCCTGGGGCAGTAGAAGTGAAGCAGAATGTTTCGCTAAGTCGCGAAGGCTTATTCATAAAGCAGCTAGATTTGTCGCAAGACGCTTTTTGAAAAAGAAGTCCCTAAAGGGGTCTGAAAAACGGTAAATATAGCGACCAAGTCGCCAAGTTGGCTTCACTGGTCGTATGAGATTGGTAAACCCGCCACAGCAATAATCAAACTCTCCTCCATTTTGCTTGGCAACAAATGTGGTCGGAACCTAGGTTTACAGGGCTGTGTTCTCCGGAATCCTCTCAAGCGGAATACTTCTACTTTCCGATTGGTTGCCGCCGAACTGCGTCATAGCTCATTACCATAAAGTTAACCTGATTTCAACTCTCCTTGACGCCCTCAACGCCCAAGACACGCCAGGCTGCTCCTCGCCGCTGCTCGCCACCGGTTCACATTGAAAATGAATGTCTTCTAGCCACTTTGGCACTCTCGACGGCGGCGGTCTGAGCGTACAGTTAGGCTTGTCAATCAGATCAGGTGAGCAAACTTCCTCTCATACTAGCTGTATTGTCTATGTGCGTGTGCAGAAGTGGGACATGTTTTTGTTGCTCAAGCAGTGGAGACAATGGGGTTTTATTCTACGGATTTAAACTTACCGGATACAAATAGATACAGGGCGACAGGGCATGCTCCTCTATACTGGGACCACATGAACACCTTGTTCTGTCAACACTTGCAAGTAAAAAAAAACATATCGGTTTTCAGGGGTGATTACCTCTAGAATAAATGACATGATGTCCCACTTGAAGCTCTGCGTTAGTGGCTGACGGGATTGTTTATCTGCGGCTGAAATGATACATGCTCAAAGCAAGGTCAGCGGTGGGGGGTGAGAGATGCCTGGAAGCGTCATGCCAACAGACCTGCTGTCCTGACCACATTCCCCTCACATGGGCTGTTGGTTTTTGAAGCTTAAGGCCGTAATGTTGATTAAAAGGCAATCCAAAAGTCAGATTTGTATGTATGAGACGGTTTGGGTGGATCGAGTGAAGTCTCGTTTGTCTGGGATTGCTTTTTGTTGACAGGCGCTGCTGACACATTCAAAGGATTAGTAGCTCTGTGGATGGGAGGCTTTTGGCCTCCTAAAATAGAGAGAGGGAGACTCTCAAGAAAACAAAACTGAATTCAAACAACAACAGTTTCCCAGAGCGCCACTGGACATGGCCCACATCGCACACACAGACGGTCAAACGTATACACGCTAACATATATTTGAAGTGCGGATGCTTAGAACAGCCGGACCTAAGATGGCGGTATCAGGGGCTGAAGGTAAGATTAATGTAACATGGAATCAAGTGTACTTCAAGAGACGGTTTACCCAAAAATTTAAATTCCGTCATCGTTCGGAAACCTGCACAAATGTCTTTGTTGTGCTGAACACAAAGGAAGATATTTGTAAGAATTTCAATAACCAAACAGATTGGTTTCGGACATTCTTACAAATATCTTCCTTTGTGTTTAGCAGACAAAAAAAATTGATACAGATTTGGAACAATCTGAGGGTGAGTAAATGATAACTGAATTTTCATTTTTCGGTAAACTATCCCTTTAAAGGGATAGGTTATCTAAAAAAAACATTCCGTCTTATATTCCCCCTTCATGTTCTTCATGACTTTTTTACGAAAGAAATGTATCCGTTGCTCTGTGTCTATACATTTGAAGTCAATGGCCACCAAAGTTATTTGGTTACCGGGGTTCGTTCATCGTTCTGCAGAAGAATGAAAGTCACACAGGTTGACATGACAGTGATAAAATGATGAAACGATTGTCATTTCTGTTGAGCTATGAGCTATCTGTAAGAATCTGTATTTGCATGACCTTAAATAGTCAGCGTATTAAATTTTTTTTTTTCTCAATCGATATAAAAGATGCCACTTTTTCCACCTCTTTGTTCTCAGTCAGTTGCACCTGTGGTGACACAGCTGACAGTCAGTGTTATAGATCTCGACCAGGATAACTTGCTCCTAACTGTTCGGGGAATACGGATCAACTCAAACCCATAGCTCAGACACTTGATCTGTCCACACTCAGAGATGTCTTTATAGACTAGCTGTGCACTGGCCTAGAGACGGACTTTATAGGCCAAACGCAATAGCTTGGAATAGCACGTGGCATCACAGGACTATTTATAACAAGCGTGTTGATGCGAGCCACAAAATGTATATCAAAGGCCTTGGAGGAATGACTGCAACTGAGTGGCGGGGTATAACATATTTAGAAAGTTTGTTTGCTTTTAACATGACCTCATTTTACTGGGATGTTTGTGGCTTTGGAAGATGACATAATGAGCAACTAAACGTAACCATGTAATGTCCTCTTGTATAGATATGCCTCGCCAGTTTCCAAAGATTGCTTTAAGTGAAGTGGATGAGGAGGTTCGTCTGCTGGCGGAGAAGGTGTATGCCTCTGCACTCAAGGATGAGGAAGCTAAAGATGCCCTGTCCTTGTACACGGTCCCTGAGGACTGTCCCATCGGCATGCAGGAGGCCAAACAGAGGGAGCTGCTCAGAGAACTGGCTGAACAGCAGTCTGAAGAAAGTGCCAAACGGTTAGCATCATTGGTCCTTCAGCCCCCTCACCCAAAGGCTCGCTTCTTCTGTGGACCACAAAAGAAGATATTTTGAGAAATGTCACAGTGTCCATTCAAGGGAAATCCATGAGGGCCCATGTTGTTTTTCAAAATATCTTCTTTGTGCTCTGCAGAATGTCATACAAATTTGAAATGACTAGTGAAGGACACGATGGGTTGGTACAGGATGAAATGCTTTTCATATTGGGTATTTTTAATTATGTTTATTCGATTTTATGATATTTTCATTTATCAATTACTTTCACACAACTTCATTTTAATCTTTATAGGAAGAAAAGTTTTCAGATTATTCGATCACAATCGATGTCACTGCAAATCCCATTAAGTACAGATAGAGTACAAGGTGTGGTGATGCCCCTCGTGTCTCCTGGATCTTCTTGCCCCTTGATTCCACAAACACTCCCAGAGTTTCAAAGAGTGATCATCAGTGGGGACTACTGTGCTGGGGTGTGTATTCATAAAAATTGCCACTCTCTGTAAATACTCTTTTATTTTTTTTAACAGCTGGTGATAAACTGAATTGTCTCAATCGCTGTGCACTTGCAGATAACCGTCGAGGACTATGAGCAAGCAGCTAAAAGTCTCCTGAAAGCTTTATTTATTCGAGAAAAATACTCAAAACTGGCATATCACTGCTTTCCCCGGACCACCACACAGTTTTTGTGTATTGCTTCAAATGAAACGTGGAGAGAAGAGGATGAAGTTCTTCCAGGTTTGTAGCTGCGTCATAAAAACCAGACTTGACATAGTGACTAATGATGTTCTCTGTTTAGACTTATTTTGCTTCTGTGAACATTACAGTGGAATGTCTGTTTATAAGAATTTCTGTTTACAAGAATTTCAGGCTATTTTTGTTTGTTTTCCAAAAATTCAACATTTATAAGTCAAAGAGGTTATACAGTTAAAAGCATTGGATAGTTGACCCCAAAATTATAATTATTTCATCATTTATTTCCCTTTATGTCATTCCAAACCTAGATGACTTTTTTATTCTATATAACACAAAAGAAGATATTTTGAAGGACGTTGGTTACCACACAACACTGACCTTTTTTGCTTCCATTTTATGCACACAAAACCACTGAGACGTTTTTCAAAATATGTTTTTTGTTGCAAATATAAAGGTTCGGAACGGTATGAGGGTGAATAAATGTTTTTAAAAATGTGCATTGGGGTGGTGGTTGCCAACTCGACTACCCTGGTCAACATGTGAAACATTATCGTGTAGGATAGGTCATTGGGGGTCACTTGTTTGGTTACCAATGTTCATCAAAATATCTTCTTTTAAATGTACATTTAGATTTACATTTAGTCATTTGGTCACTTAGCAGACAGTTGTATCCAAAGGGACTGTTGAGGCATAACACTGGAAGCAATCAGTGCAACAAAAGGGAGCAACGTGTCATAGCACCATAGAACTGGCCTCAGTTTGCCTAACACAGTGCACAAAGCTATATAAATAAAAACATATAGACAATACTTTCAGTATTTTTTTTTAAAGAAAAGAAGAAACAGTTAATGGATAGCAAGAGAAGTCTGGGTCAATGTGTCAGGTGTTGATAAAAGAGATGTGTCTTTAGGCGATTCTTAAAGATTGCTAAAGATTCCACTGTTCTTATAGAAACAGGCAGCCCATTTCACCATCGTGGAATAGTTACAAATAAGGTATGTGAAAGTGATTTTGTGCCTTTTTGGGATGGCACCACAAGACGTTGTTCGCTCATAGAGCGCACGGATCTAAGAGGTACATCACTTTCACTTTCATGTGTCTGAACTAGTAAGTGTTCCTGTGGGGGTGCCTGGTGAAGTGCGGTGTTACGTGTGCTCTCTTCAGCTCATTAAAGACCAATCTTGCCGCTGCATTCTGGATCATTTGTAGAGGTTTGGTTGTGCAAGCTGTAAGGCCAGTCAGGAGAGCATTATTATAGTCCAGTCTGGACAGGACTAGAGCTTGAACCAAGACTCGCATAGCATGCTCTAAATGGAAAGGTCTAATTTTCCTAATGTTGTACAGGACATATCTACATGACAGGGTCGTGCTGGCAACATGATCCGTGAAGCTTAGCTGATCATCAATTACTACTCCAAGGTTTCTGTCTTTCCTGAAAGGTAAAATGGTTGATGAACCTAGTTTAATGGAGAGGTTGTGATGAGTCTTCGGGTCAGCCGAGATCACAAGCGGTTCACTTTTTGGAAGGTTCAGTTGCAAGTGATGGCATTTCAACTGGAGTTAAGGAAAAGCAGTGATAGGAAAAGCCTTGTTTCCAAATGAACGATTCTAGAGATGCCATGTATATTAAAAAGAGCAGTGGTCCTAGCACCAAGCCGTGGGGTACCCTAGTAGTGAGATGTTGAGGCTCAGAGACCACACTGCTCCATGATAATCTAAATTAGCTATCCGAAAAGTAAGACTTAAACCGTTGGAGCACCGTTCCCGAGACACCCAAAGCTTTAATTGTCGACAGGAGGATGTTGTGATTGATGGTGTCAAAAGCAGCAGATAGATGAAGCAGGATGAGTACCGATGATTTAGGGACTGCCCTTGCCAGTCTCAGAGCTTCGATAACAGAGAGTAGGGCAGTTTCAGTTGAATGACCAGTCTTGAAACCTGACTGGTTGCTGTCTAGGAAATTATTCTGAGTGAGGAAGGAGGAGAGTTGGTTGAACATAACAAGCTCCAGAGACTTGGCAATGAATGGAAGGAGATACTGGCCTATAGTTTTCTGCAAGTGCAGGATCAAGTTTGTGTTTCTTCAGAAGTGGGGTTATGGGGGCCTCCTTAAAAGCTGTGTGGAAATGTACCAGCGTGGAGAGAGGTGTTGATAATATGGTTTAGAGTAGGGACAACTGATGAAGCGACAACCTGAAGGAGATGGGTGGGGATGGGATCTAGCGGGCAGGTAGTCTGGTGGTTGGTGAGGATGACCTTAGAAACGTCAGCTACAGATAGTAGAGTGAATGAGGGGAGTGTGTGGGTGTCAGAAGTTAGGACACGTTTGGAGTAGTCGGTGTGGAGAACTGGCTGCTAATAGGAGTTGTTTTGTTAATCAAGAGGGGAGCAAAATCATCAGCTGTAAAAGCTGACTTAGGTAGGGGGGCAGGTGGACAAAGAAAAGTAAAGAATGTTTTAAACAGAGTACAAGAATAAGACGTATTGTTCATCCTATAGTGATAGTAATGAGGTTTAGCAGAGAAGACATCAGTTGAGAATGAAAAGAGAAGAGACTTATACTGACAAAGGTCTATGGGGTCATTCGATTTGCTCCACTTTCCTTCCACAGCTCTGAGCCTGGAGCGATACTCACAGAGAACATCAGATAGCCAGGGGGCAGAGGGCATCGCCCGGGCTGGTCTAGAGGTGAGTGGGCATAAGTTGTCTAGGCAGGATGATAGAGTGGAACATGGAGTGTTAGTTGCACTTTTAACATCCAGTTGTGAGAGCTGGTTCGGGAAGGGAGTGCAGATGAAACCACCGAGGATAAGCGCGAGGGAGAGAGTGAGCGTAGGTTATAGCTAAAGATGACCTGTGAAGGAGCATGTGTTGTTTATTTAGTAGACAGATTGAGAGTAAGATCTGTGCAGCTTTTGTGTTCTGCAGAATAAAGAAAGTCATTCTGGTTTGTAATGAGTAAACGATGCGAGAATTTTATTTTTTTGCTATGCTATCTTTAAGAATCTATGTTTGCATGAAATAGTTAAAAGATGATCCAACATTACCAAACCAGAATAAACCATTGTATATCTGTGTTTTCAGCATTGTGAACTTGCCTGCTCTTCACAGACATATGCCCTTGTCCCGGTGAGGGAGAGGACCCATACAGCATGGAGAATATTCCAGAGAACCTCAACTATCAATTGAAGATGAAGGATGGCATAATTTACGTATATGAAAACATTGAAGCTCTGAGCATGAACAAACCACACTGTCTGCCTTACCCAGACCTGGAGACGTTTGCCATAGACATGAGTCATGTGCTCGCCATGATCATCGATGGGCCTACGTAAGCCTCCCAACGTCTACCGTCATAATCCATTTCTGCAAACCTGAAGTGATGCTTAATGTGTTTCCTCTTTCAACAGTAAGACCTATTGCCATAGACGACTGAACTTTCTTGGATCGAAGTTTTACCTTCATGAAATGTTGAACGAAATGGCGGAACTGAAGGAACTCAAGCGCGTTCCTCACAGAGATTTCTACAATGTCAGGAAGGTATGATTTCGTACACACTCAAGTGCTTGTATATGTGATTTTCCTTGTCACCTAAACACGCGTGCCTGTGCTTACAGGTAGACACGCACATCCATGCAGCGGCCTGTATGAACCAAAAGCACCTCCTTAATTTCATCCAAACCACATATAAATCTGATGCGGACAGGGTTGTGCTTGAGAAGGCAGGGCAGAAACTTACTCTCAAACAAGTGTTTAACGACTTGAATATGGACCCTTATGACCTCACTGTGGACTCCTTAGATGTTCATGCCGTAAGTAATTCTACTTTGTCTTTGTGTTTTTGTGAACTGTATCGCTTTAGTTTTTTATTTTATTCGCAGGGCAGGCAAACATTTCACCGCTTTGACAAATTCAACTCCAAATACAATCCGGTAGGCGCCAGTGAGCTGCGTGAAATCTACTTGAAGGCCGACAACTACATTGAGGGGGAGTATTTTGCACGCTTGATCAAGGTATTGTGGTATTTTGCTGTTACAAACGTCAAACCACAATCAATTGTGTCAAAAAGCACCTAAATATAATACTCATCGAAGAGTCGTGCTTGCATCCTTGCCTTTATAGGAGGTAGCACATAATCTGGAGGAGAGCAAGTATCCGCATGCTGAACCACGACTATCAATCTACGGACGTTCACCAGAGGAGTGGCAAAGCCTCTCGCATTGGTTCATTCAGCAGAAAGTGCACTCTCCAAACATGCACTGGGTCATTCAAGTACCAAGAATTTAGTAAGTTTCGTAGCTTTTTTAAAATCAACAAAGTTTGTTAGCAAGTAAACATAAAAACAGTGTTCAGAACTGTCTCCTTTCCTTACACCTGATTTTCAATGGTAAGCTTAAAATAGTGATTTAAAGTGAGCTAAGATATTAAGGGGAATGTTGATTTAATGTCACTGTAAAGTATGACACTGTAAAGATACTCTAAATACATAAAGTAACCTTCAAACTAAGATGACAATAGTGCGGGAAACATTATGAATTGCAGCTTTACTAGGACGTTTTTTTTAGTTTCGGTAGTAGTAGAGGTTGTCTAACAAATATCAAGCGTAGCTTTAGTTCTGGCAAGTCACGTGAGCTAGCTTGCATCAGCCGACCACATCAGGTGCAGCTAATCAACGTTTACCTATAGTCATACAATGCACACTAGACTGCGTCATATTTAAGTTGCATTTCTCTGCTCCTTATCAGCTGCTTAATGGGGATGCAGTCAAAACCCACCTCCTTCCCCACCTCCACAATATCTGCCTGTATCTGTCGAGTCATTTTAAGTTAATCTTGTTATGCATCATGAACTGTTCTAGGGGGACATGTATTGCCGCGCTCCCGCTATGTCCATGCAAGGCTGCATGGACGGTTGAGAGTTTGCGCAGAACAGTTTCAATCCGCCAACCTTAAATACTGCTATTGTAAAATATTTGACAACAGTGGTCCTGACAGAAATGCTCTTTAATGATTTCTTTCAGTGACATTTTCAAATCACGTAAGCTGGTTCCCAATTTTGCCAAGATGCTTGAGAACATTTTCCTTCCTCTCTTTGAAGCTACAGTGAACCCCCAGAAGCACAAAGAGCTCCACGTTTTTCTAAAATATGTAAGTTTAAAGGTTAATGATAGATATCTTAAACATTATTTATTTTTTAAATCAATGCAGTTATGGAAAATTAGCTCTTGGAAATAACTAAATAGACTTTATTTTTAATATCAAATTTATAGATCATAGGATCTGAATTTCTTTAAAGCATTTATTGGAGACAATAAAAAATACTACAGCTCAGTTTTATGTCCGTTCTCTCAGGTGAGAATATTATCATCTCAGAAAACATGCAGGTTGCTTTTAAGAAATTCTGAGTCTATGATCAATATTTATTGAACTGTATTCATTGAAATGTCATTTCTGTTAGGGAGAGTTTCCTTTACCCGGCTTTTCCCGTGGCTCATTCATGAACAGTGTCAGGGATGTCTCTCTTTCTCAGGTGACCGGCTTTGACAGTGTGGATGATGAATCCAAGCACAGCGATCACATGTTTTCTTTTAAGAGCCCCAAACCTGAGCAGTGGACCACAGATGATAACCCACCCTATAGCTACTACCTCTTCCACATGTATGCTAACATCATGGTGCTCAACAACCTCAGGAAGTATGTGCTACATGGTGTCTGTTCAAGGAATGCTTACCAACTTGAAAAATCGTTCAAAATTTCGTAACATTAGTGAAGATTTATTTATTAAGAATTATTATAAAAAGTTATTTTGTGCATTTAGAAGACGTTGGAGTAATGTAAAATGTACCATAGTATTTCATGTGCGTATATCAGCATGGACAGAAAAATGTTTCCAGTTGCATGTGTGTGTGTGTGTGTGCATGTTTAGGACAGTGGTTCTCAACCTTTTCATGGTCACGCCCCCTGTCAACTCCTTTACAGAACTGGCGCCCCCCCAAATACTGTACATTGAAGATAATGTGTAAGATATGTTAGATTTAATTTATATGCATATAAAACTATATATAAATAAGCAGAAAATACCTTTTATATGATAGATTGAGATCACATTATAAATGTAACAACCCTGCTGATAAAAACTAAAGAAACCGTCACAGAAATGAATGGCTTCCATTAAAATACCACTATAAACCATTAGCTTTTTGCTTAAAACCATTGACAACGTTTTACATCTTTAATAGCTGTTAACAGCTTTAAACAGCCATCCAAGTTCAGAAATATATGAAAAGGCACTACCGGGGATTTCGGGGGAACCATCGCGCCCCACCTGCAGTATCTCTGCGCCCCCCTGGTTGAGAACCACTGCATCTATACAGTAAATACATGTTAGTGTTAGTAAAATCCACTCATCAGGTTACAACTCGAATGATGTTAAGTGTTGTTTAGGCCAAACGGCCTATCTTCTCAAATCTTCTTACTTGATTATTACATTATTCTGCTTTCTTTGTTAATTTTTCACAGGGAACGTGGCCTTAGTACCTTTCAGTTTCGTCCTCACTGTGGTGAAGCCGGTTCAATCACCCACCTGGTTTCAGCTTTTCTTACCGCAGACAACATCTCCCATGGCTTAAACCTCAAGAAGGTAAATTAGATCAAGCTTTTCACAGTCTTCCACACGCCAGAGATTTACTAACAAGGTGCAGTTTCTCATTCCCAAAATGACCGACGCAATCTACTAAGAGCAGCGCATATTAGCATTGGTCGTGCTTATTTTAGCGTTTTTAACAGTTCCTAAAATGAGTCGTCCAAAACTTCCGAAGTGTACATTTGATAGTTTTTGTCTTTTATGACTAAATCCCATTGCACATTGAGTCCGAGATTTAAGTCAGAAATTTCTGCACGTTAAAATATAAATACGACCTCGCTTGTGTCAATCACATTTACACACTGGGTTCGATATTTTTGTCCTTCATAAAAAATCGGACTAGGTTCGATTTTCAACGTTTTTCGAACTGTCTGACAGTGGCTATAGGAAAATAATTTGTAAGCTCTAACATCTCAAAAATTATATGTAAGCTCAAAATTTACTTGAGCTAAATATACATTAAAACATTGATGCTACATGAAGATAAATATTACCACAACAATTAGCACCGCAGAATTGCAGAAGAGCTAAAAAAAGGTTGGGCATCTGTTACATTTGTTTACAAGTAAGAATTTTAACTTTTGTGTGAACTACTCCTTTAATTTAAATATGTGTATTGATAGATGAATTCTGTCAAAGATAACGTCTGTGTGTGCATGTGTGTTTTTCTTAGAGTCCTGTGTTGCAGTACCTGTATTATCTTGCTCAAGTGCCCATTGCCATGTCTCCTCTGAGTAACAACAGTCTGTTTCTGGAATACTCCAAGAGCCCCTTAAGGGAGTTTCTACATAAGGGTCTGTGTGTGTCTCTCTCCACAGATGACCCTTTGCAGTTCCACTACACAAAGGTCAGACACACGACCGTCCCATAATGACATGAATGTCCTAAGTCATGCCAAGCCAAGCCGCTCCAATACATATAACTACAATTTCTGTGTCCCCTAAAGTGGACGATAGCATTGTTTATTCTAAGCTCACACACTACAGTTGCATTTCTTCAAATTTTGGCGTGTTTTTAATTGGCTGTCAGTGATTTATGATTCCTCAGCGTAACGCAAAAAACGATTTTGGAAATACAAACTGTATTTTTTTCCTCTGTAGTGTTACAGTTATGGTGTGGGCTTTTGTCGATTTAAAACCATGTTTACACGGGTAAGTCACATCAATGGCTTCATATCTGCTTTCCCTTTAACTGTTTTGCGTTGTGAACCGCATACTGCAGGAGGCTTTAATGGAGGAGTATGCCATCGCGGCCCAGCTCTGGAAGTTTAGCACATGTGACGTGTGTGAGATTGCCAGGAACAGCGTCTTACAGAGTGGCCTTTCCCATGAGGTAGTGCTCTCTAATACATTTATGCAAATATTTCAACAGCACAGCACTGAAGTGTCCTTGCCCTCTTCAACAGGACAAAAAGCACTTTATCGGGGCAAATTACCTGAAGGAAGGCCCTGAGGGAAATGACATTCGGCGGACCAATGTCGCCCAGATTCGCATGGCTTACAGGCACGAGACACTGTGTAATGAACTCAGTTTCCTTGTTGATGCAGTAAAATCAGAGGTCAATGGATCGTAGTATCTTTTTTCCCACATAGTCTCGCAGACTGTGCTTTTGCATGGTTGCTTTGTTATTTACAGTAGCATTGTATGCACAGGGACTCGGATGTGATGCACTTACGATAAACTTGCCCTACTTTTTTTCTCAGATTCACCCAGCCTTCGCACATACACTATTGCCTGCATATGCGATGTTTTCAGGATAAAATTGGCCTTTCAAAAAGGGATTGACATTACATGATATTACTTTGATATTGCTCTGCCTCCCCCCGTGGAGATTTATGAGTCATATCCTCAACCACGTTTGTGCAAAATATATAAAGATGATGGCAATGAATGATGTTTGGGTCATTCTACTTTCTCTTACAATCTGCAGTGTCACACATCTGAAGAAATAACCATAGTTTATTCGCAGATATGAATAGTTTAAGATGTGTGGTTAGGTCAGTGCTCTGAACTACAGATCTTCCCTTATTCATTGTCCTGCTAATGATGGAAAAATTAATAAAAATAGAATGATATAACATGGTTGCAACCCTACCGTAGGACATAGAATAACGTTTGTTTGGATTAATTTGTATGTTTTTTTTATTGTGTGAAAACGCAGTGCCTGAAATGTATGCAAAAGAAAATTAGATTATACACGGTTAAAATTTCACAGCCACAAACAGAATATATTTAGGATTTTTTTTGTTGTATGTATTGCAAATTATTTTTTAACTACCATGAAATATATAAATATAAAAATATATAATGACAATGCTGAGTTCTGTGTGTTTTCTTATTTAATAAATTGTCACATGTACAGTCATACATGTTCAGTTGTACTTTCCTCATAACTTCATTATTGCAAGTATTTAGAAGTGCTTGGCTATTTAAAATTAAAGCAGTTATGATGTGAAATAAATATGCCAGCAGTGACATCACAGATCGCCAAACTTCCCTGTGCTACCTTGATTTTGCTACATCCCGTGCAAAACAAATCTTAATCCTTGAGGGCAAAAATCTGAAAATCATTTGCAAATATTACACTTTAGTTTTTAATTTCTTGGGTGATCTATATGCAAGTTTGTTAATTAACCCAGATACACTTTAGTTTCATTTTATCATATGCTTCTGGACAATATTAATTAAATACATTTTTATCACTGAATGATACCTGTTATTTTACAGTGGGATTGTTATTGTATTATATGGTCATATTTGAGATTTTAATTTGTATTTTAGTTCTCTTTCTTAGTTTTTTTTCAACCTTTTATGTATACTTTTTTTAGTCTATTTTGACTGAGTCTTGATGTCTGATATGAAACTTAAGAAATATTGTACAAGCTGTGTATGGTTGAAAAGACAATAGATTTACTTTGACTTCACAGTTCTCTAACGCTGACATATACATTCTTAAAGATAAAGGTGCTACATGATGCCATAGACAAACCTTTGTGGTCTAAATGGTTTGTCTGTTGCGAAAAAAGGTTCTTTGAATGAATGAATGGTTCTTTGTGAAACCAAAAATGGTTCTTCTTATGGCGTCATTTCTACATTACATAAAGAAAAACCAAGATAAGAAAAACCAAGATACTTCAAAATAAAAAGGTTATTTATACAATAGTTTTACAGCATTATATACTAGACTATATATTACACACTTGGCTATAACCATTTGAGAACCTATGATTCAGGACCCCCTTGAAAACGAGATGGTGCATCTCAGCAGCTTTATGCAATAAATACATATGAAGAATAATAATAATTTGAATAAATAAATTATACAGTATAGTATAGATGTATAAAGATATTTGTTAGAATACTATATGCTTACTGAGACAAAAGTAAAAGTGTAAAATGTAAATGTTACATTAGTTTTTATTTTCAAATAAATATGTATAATGTCACAAGTAAATTCTTTGTTTAAACATTAGAGAGTTGAATCTATAAAATTTTAATCCAATTCAAATATGTTCTCTAAATAACTAACAGAAATATTGTCATCCTGTCCATAACATTGACATTAAATTCACTATTAATGGGCAATTCCATGCACATGTCAGCCTTACCATGAAAACATTTAGTTTTTACAAAAGTTTTTTATTAAAGTGATAAAGCACAGATGTCAACCTTTGGTGGAGTTGCAACCATCTGTAGTCTCCCCAACATTGACACCAGAGACATTTTTGCATTTTATATTTTGAGTACTCGATAAGTTTGAAAAATCATCCATGCATCCATTCTTGAGAAAAACAACACTGAAATTTATTGTGGATTTCTGAATTATTAAACATCTAAAAAACAGCAAAACTATAAAAAGGTTTCAGGTAAATAATACATCAATCACAGCTCACATATAAATAAACACATCTGTGCCAATTTGTTACAGAACTTCAGCATTCTGGCACACACTGGTAACACTCCACACATCCATGTTTTGTTAAATAGCGAGAAAAGCACTACTTTCAGTCTTGGTCAAGAGAACTGCTGCTGTTGATGTTGTTGTTTTCTTCTTCTTTCTCGTGCACATTCTCTTCCTGTGTCTTCTGTAGGTCTTTTTTACTGCAGTCCTCCCAAACCTCTGTCTCAATGTCCTCCTGTCGCCGCTCAGCATCACGGAACATCCGGCAGCTTCTGTTCCTGTGGCACAGAGACATATATGCAGTGTTATGAATCTAATTTAGCACCTTTCTTTGGAGTGTACGACACACTCAAGGACAAAGAGTCATAAGTGGCTTACATTTTGAAATTATAAACTGCAAGAAATACAGCCAATAGGACAGCAAAGGTGACGGTGATCAATATTGCAACTGGTGCAACTATGGATCAAAAAAACAGAAAACGGTAAAACAAACATAAGTAAGTGTTGATATATGCTCAAACAAAATTGCTTATTCTATAGTCCTCTCTTACCTCCAACTGAGGCCGGAGTACCACTTATAGGCAAATGTTTCTCTACTTCTATGTCATCAGGGTCGGGGTTGTGAGAGAGGGCGGGAGGAATAGAAAAAGAACTGAGTGGAGATGATGTTGATGCTTTCAGAGTGGTTGTTATTGGCTTCTCTGTGCTCCTTTGGTCTCCGGTCATGGCCTGATTTTGGATCTCAAAATCTGCAAAGAGAACAAGCTTGTTACATAACACACAGCAATTGAACCAAATCTGTGACACTTTCCTAGTTTAGACATTCGCCGATTCATCCTACTCACATCCTTCCTGTTACATCTGTGGTCTTTATAGGAAAAAATCTATGATGATGTCACATTCAAAATTTCCCATTTCCTTAGCACACTTACAACTTGCATTGATGCCAAGTGACACGAACTTGGAAGTGAGAGCGTTTAAAACAGATTGGGCAGACAGTAACCACAAACGTGTTCTGAAATATAGGAATTCTATAACCTATAATTAAATACAGGTTATATTAAGGGAAAAAAATTAAATTCTGGCATTGTTTACTAACCCTTAAGTTGTCCCAAACCTGTATAATTTGTTTTGTTCTGGTGAACACATAGAAGGGTATTTATAAAAATGTTAGCAACTGAGATTTTTTAGGGACACCACTGACTACCATGGTAGGAAAAAGTATTATATATTTTTTTGTTCTGTTGAACACAAAATTTGATATTTTGAAGATTGTAGGAAAGCAAACAGTTCTGGGGCACCCCTGACAACTACAGTAGTCAACGGTGCCCCAGAAATCCCGGTTGCTTACATTTTTCCAAATATCTTTCTTTGTGTTCAACAGAACAAAGAAATGTATAAAGTTTTGGAACCACATCATGGCAGAATTTTCATTTTTTGGTGGAGTATCCCTTTAATAGGCAATCATTAAGAGCTGATATTAAACCTCATAATTGAAAAATGATCAAGGAAAATGTTTTACCTGTTAAATTGAAGCAAAAGACATCGAACGTCCTACTGACATCTGCCCGCCACACGACAACCCCGACTTCACCTCTGCCACATTTTGAATTAACCTGAACTCGTGGGACAACAGCAATTTGTTCATCTATCCACCCAAACCTGAGATTAAAAAAATGGCAATAGTTTGTAAAAGTACAATTTTAGAATTTTATATATATATATAAAACCAAATCACTGTCTTTACATGCATGTTTCGAAACCATGTTTCTGGGCATCCACCACTTGGGCTTTGCTTGCAATAGTCACACCCAGATACTCGCAAACATCTCGGGCTGCAGATGCGTTTAATTCGTATTGTTTTCCCAGGTAAGCTTGAAATACGCCAAGGATAGGCTGTTTAGGGTACACTGTTCATCAAAGAGAGAACAAGAAATTGAATAAATATTTTACAGTATATAAAAATGTAAAAAGATTGAAATGTGAGGTTTTGATTATTCTAGAGCACATATATAAAGCTTTGTTGAGGAGATCATTTTCTTTAGTTTGGATGCTGGTCTTTAGCACGGGGGGGCCATAAAGCCATGTGCTGGTTACCAAACCAGTCATTTTAACTACCAAGATCTCCTCGGTTAGTTAGTTTCGGTAGAGATAATTGACAAGCATCAAACAACCTGGATGTTCCATGTAGTCCGGTTTTCTCATCAACAAATAACAAGTAAATAGCCTACTTAAATGTAAATAGAATTAATTTCTAACCATGCTCGTCAATCTACCCATTGTAAAAAAATCAAAAGCACAAACAGGAAATATTCCACAAACAATACATTTAAGTAAAACAATTTTACCTTTGATCAGTTTGGTATCCAAGGACAGACCACACATAAAAAAACTCTTCAAAAGTAGCAGCAGCATCCACACACTTGCCATGATGAAGACTGAGTTGAGCAGTGTTCTGTGATCTGCATCCGAGTGCCTAGCGGAGAGGTTATAGGAAGGCTAAACTCCCCAGGGGTGCGGCCCGTGCGTGGAGAGGCGGTTATTTCATCAGTGACCTGTACAAAGTGTCACGACCGAGCTGCCGAGCCAGGGAAGAGGAAACAGGAGGTGAGCTGGCATCTCTGCACCGGCTCTTCAGGAGTTTCCTTCAGGCCAAGGAGAGAGGATCGCTCGGTGATGACTGAAGACCTGCTGACGCACTGTGCCACGCTTTATTTCCATGTCTTGATGTCATAGCAGTTACGGTGAAGAGAGGAAATCCATAATCCAGAAGAGGAGGTTTTAACTCATCGTTGTTGTTATATCCATGGAGGTTTTTTTTTGGCATCAACTTTGCCTGAGATGTTTCTCTTAAGATTGCTTAGGAGAAAAAAAAGACACGAATGAGACATTTGATGACACAGTAAGAATATAAATTTGAAATAAGAACGGAGAGAATGGTCTGAATAATATATTGTCATCTTTGATGAGAAATCATCAGGTAACTGGACTGAGAACCTCCTACTATACTGTCTGATCACTATCAAGTAACTTTCAAAATATTCACCATGCAGTGTTTATGAAGATGAAGTCGAGATTATAGATGTGACTTTTAGAGTTGTTTGTTCGACTTTCCTCGCACAAATGGACAATTTCCTCCTGTTCCCCTAGTGCTGGCTTATTAACAGGGTTCATCTAACTTCCTGTGATAGAACACAGACAAGGAGACAAGGCTCTATCACACTTCCGGCAAAACATCTCTCAAACACACACACACACACACATTATCATCATCATCTCACTGCCAGGCAGTGACATGGGAAAAGGTACTGTTATTCAACCAAAGTATTGTTCATTATTGTATTTTGTGTAACATTTTGTGTCAAGGATGTGACATATAAACGGTCAGAGAATGTATTTGTCACCAATGCACTCAAAAATCTGTTCATATTTATCCAAACCATTTAGAGTATAAATATCAGAAAAAGATCAATACACAAGTTTTCTACTTAAAAAAAGAGATAAGAGAGTCATGTTGTGTCAAAAAGGACAACATTATAACATTTATATTTTTTTAGGATTTCTGTGACTTAAAATGTGCAAACCGGAAGCAATAACACCCAATAAATGGAGAGGGGATGGCTCTTTATAGAAAATAAAATAGTTACTATCATGAGGGATATGTAACGTTACGGATGTTACAATCCTGAAAAAAGCACTTTCTAACTATGAAAAATCATAAGCTAAAATAAAACAAAATCCTTTACGTAAAAACTTTGAGACCTCACATGGGTATTGAACCACCAAAGATTGACATCTGTGCTATATATCACTTTAGTAAAAAACCTTGGGTAAAAACAAAAAATATTTCATGGTAAGGCTGTCATTTGCATGGAATTGCCCATTTATGCTGATTTTATTGTCAATGTTATAGACAGGATGACAACATTTCTGTTAGTTATTAGAGACAAATTATGCAAACAAACCTTATCCTCATGTTGACAAAAACTACTTTGAAAGTATGGGGGTTATGTAATCATAAACCCCAATTCATCCATAAAATGTTTGTATGAAAAAAGTAAAAGTGCATCTTCACGCAAATTTTTCTGTGATGTTCTTTACATGCCATTCACAAGAATAACACTTTGAAGAAAAAATACCAGAAACACATTTGATTGTAAAACACCTTTATTAAAAGGTGAAGTGGCACAACAGTAAACACAAGCACGCATGTGCAAATATAAACTCTTTTATGCTAGTAAAAAGTGCTCTTAAAGGGGCGATTCACATTTCGCGTCTTTAGCACGTGCAAGTTCGTTATTTTAAATGTAGACACGTGGCACATTTTTCTAGGCATGTCGGCTCCGCATCGAGATGGAAATAGTTCCACTTTTTAGAATGCCAAGCGCATACCGGGAGTCATTTGACTAGAGAAAGCTACACGACTTGCATTTTTTCCGGGCAGGTTTAGATGCGAAATGTGAATCGCCCCTAAAACTGTGAAAAAACTCTTAAATCAGTGCTCTATATATGCAACCCAACACACAACAGTCAACTATATAAGTTGCAAAATATTGCACTTAAGGATCTACCTTGGAATGTCAAATCAAAAAAACAACAAACAATTGCAAAGATGTTTAACATACACCGTACCAAACGTAGTTTTAAATATCGTACTTAATATTTCAAATATATATTTCACAAAACCTGAGAATTTTCAATAAGGTTTGAGTGGTATAATCATATATCTATCAAATGTGACATAAATCTAAAAAACACCTTTTCTCAATAACAAGAAATTCTAACTTTCCTCAAGTAATATCCATTTCGTTCACAATGTAAATCCAATGCAAATTTAATAGCTGAGCACACTTGGTCCCTAAAATAGAATATAGAAATCTGCTCTTTTCAGCGTGAAAGATGAGTCAGTTCAGTTCCCTGGTCTCTCCGGGAATCATTTCATTCTGGGGGAGGGCCCTTCGACCCTACATTCAGTCCAAAAAACTTCTTTTGCCCGGGATGGCTGACTTCTCCGTAGAAGTGTCTCCACTATCACTATAGCGGTTACTGAGAAGTTCATGATATTGACAAATATGAATAAAACAAAGAATACAGTGAGGACAATCCAAAGCAAACGGTTTCGCCTAAAGACTTTTGGAAATATCCGATCAATGATCTCCAGTGCCTCCTCATACCTGCTGAGATAATGCAAAAGGCATCATTTCAGATCATTATTAATAATGCCACCAAGCCAAACAGCTTCGATATTATGGTTACCTGTTGGGCTTTCTGTTTTCATCAGCACCTCCTTCTATCTCCTCCTCACATTCCATCAGCTTCTCCACCGCTTTGTCCTCCTCCTCCTTCAGTTCTTTGAGGTCTTTACTCCTCTTAAGTCCTTCTTGGTACCTACAGAGATGCATTCAATCAACACGCGACCACAAACATGCATACAGTATTTGAATAAAATACTGTGGTATACTACTATTATTAACTATATAGTGTGTTCTTGAGCCCCGCTATAGTACATATTACAGTAAACTGCAGTATTTACTATAATTTTACTGCAGTTAATATTGCAGTTAATACTTTATTATAGGATATCATACCATAGTGTAGTATTAATTACATTTATATAGTATAATTACTATATTACATATTATTATGATGAATACTATAGTACACTGCATCATTTTTTCAAAAAAGATAGAAGGATTTACTTACTGTATTTTTCTGTGTTGATTTACTTTATTTATGGAAATGTACTTATTTTTGTTAATTTTTTTGAAAGTAAATGGTTTTATATTTGTCTCAAGTTTTTGCACAATTTTTTTTAAAGTAAATGTATTACTTATTTCATGTTTTTGCACACTGTCTTTTAGGGGAACATTTTATTTATTTATGTGTCAGGTTTTTTGACGTTTTTTTAGTAAAAAATGTTTTTGCACTTAGATTTTTGTTATTTAAAAAACGGTGTAGCCTTGATGCCCGATGACTCCTGAGATAGGCGCAGGCTCCCCGTGACCCGAGGTAGTTCGGATAAGCGGTAGAAAATGGATGGATGGAAAAAACGGTGTAAAAAAAATTGAAGTTTTTTTCAATGTTGGCTTAAATTAAGACCTTATGTTTGCTGCATAAAGTTCATTCTTGAATAACAATGGAAATAAATATTCAGTAGAATATTAATAAATATCCATGTCCTCATCTCTTTCATCTATGTACTGTATACTGTATCTACAGTGTGCATCTGTTTGTTGTTTTGTGTATGTGGTTAAAGATTTGTGTGGAGCAGTGGGAAGATGTTACCCTTTGTTAAAAGCCTCTTCTTCAATCTTGGCTCTGATGTCTTCAGTAATCTTCTCTGGATTGCAAAGAACTTTTCTTGGCATGGCTTCATTTTCCTGTTCCGTCAAACGGTTTCCATTGCTTTTGTTTCACATAGGAAAGAAAAGTCAGTGCAGGAGCAATAGAAAAAATATCCATTACGCAGATCAGTGTGTGCCTCCTCTGTAAATAACAATGGGAATTGGCCCTGATGGAGATTTTAAAGCCTCTTAAAAAGCATCTACCACCGGCTTGGCTTTGTTTTCTTTAAACATTTTATTTCACACCTTTTTCAGTCACAACATGTTCAGCACATTGGGAGGTCTTCGACAAGGCTTAGAACAGCGTACATGTTAGGAAGCTTGTTATTGTCTGCCTGTTCCTGAGTGAACACCTAGTATCTGGATGTGAGAGTTTGATTTAAGTGTTTATTGTTCATTATTAACACAGCAAGCTAACGCCTGGTTTGTCTCAAATATTCCTGTCAAGATGTTTAGATAGTCATAAAAAAGAACATAAAATAGACTGCAGATGGGATTTTTGTGGGCTTGTGGGCTAGTTTAACCACACTGAAAAATTAAGTTATGTAAGTCATATTGAACATTAAAGGGGTGCTGCAACAATGTATCATGCATTCTGTCTTCTTTACAATGTTAAACGTGCTGTCTTCTCATGCTTAACATGGTCAACTTGTCAAAAAACGAGTTGGGCGTATTACATAGTATTTCTGTGCTCAATACACTCCCCCAGCAATCGTACAGGTTTCGGTAAGTTTCTTTCTAAAATATAAAACTGTTTCGTTTTTTGTCCCTTATTGGACAATTATCCCGGAAGAAGGTGCGGCACGGCCACAGAAGAGCAGGAGAAGGAGCATGTGCATACGTCACTTTCACTTGTGTGCAGGATAGAGAGAGAGCATATGTTCACGAAGTTCAGGTCTTTGTTTGTTCACTGCATTTGGGTGATGAATGTTATATAAACTGTGGATAAAACACTGGATTTGGACATTGTTTGAAACTGATATATGGAGCCGTCGCAGTGCTAAAAGATGCCGGACATGAACCACATGCGCTGAGTGAAACTGATGTCTGTGTTTTGTTGACAATGTGCTTTAGTTCAGCCTACCCCTCCCCCCCACATGCACCGTATGATTTCAGAAGTAATCGTTAAGCTGTATCTATCTGTTATTACATGTGAACAAAATAATTATACTTCGAACATATGACGTATGCAATTCTACTCTATAGGAACTCAATATTAATATGAGATTGGTAGAAACCCTGTGTCTTAGGGAACTGCCGCTTTAATACTCTTAAAATGGGTTTCCTACTAACTAAGTAAACAAGGACATTCTCCTGTCACAACAAAAAAAATCAAGCATATAGAACTAATGACATCTGGTTGTTCTTTTCTGTCTACCCTATAGGGGTTAGAGCTATGCTCCCTGCTCTTATTCATACGGGCTGTCCAGAACAGAACCAAACCGCCAATCTAAAATGTATGGTATTGTCAATCATTGGATCAGAAAAGAAACACAATGTTGATGTTCAAAGTAGGTAAACATAGACTTACGCCTTCTCAAGCACGTCTTGCTGCGTGGTATCAGAGGAACTTCCGTTTTTATTAGTGTTCGCCTCACACTGAAAATGTAGAACAATTTTACAAATAAGCTTTATAATAAATATGACCCACTGAAGTCTAAGGGTTTTATTTTGATTCATTGTTTTGGTCTTAAAAACGTCGCCTTGACAAACTAGCATATGTAGGATCTTCAAGATAAAGCATTTTTATTTGCAAAAGGCTTCTGCTGGGCATGAAAAGAGCTGACTCACCACCACAGGAAGTGCACAGGGGGCAGCGGCGATGGCCGGGGTCTGTCCCGGGATGTTCAGTAGATTAAATTTGGGAACTACAGCCACGCTAACTCTTCGTCTGGGCAAAGCCTTAGAGAGACAAAACATTCTTTCTAAAACAAATACTATAAAATCTATTGTGTTCCTGAAACTTAACAGGGCTCTTAGAATGTCAGGGTCATGGGTTTGATTCCCAGGGAGCACGCATACTGATAAAAACATTGATTGATATTAGGGGTGGAATGGTTCACAAAATCCACGGTCCGTATCGTATTACGGTTCTGTGGTCACGGTTTTCGGTTTGCCATATCTGTGGTTGTTTAACTGTTGCAGGGAGTAGAGGTTGCTCTTTGCTACCCTACAGATCTGAACGTTATACTGTAAGCAACACTTTCCCAGTGTCGGGTAAGTTACTCTGAAAAAGTAATTAATTACTAGTTACTCATTACATATTCCATAGTGTAATTAGATTACTGTTTAGTTACTCATTACTAATTACTTTCTATATCCTACATCAACCTTGATTAGTTAAGTGATTCAAGGATAGACATGAAACGGCTTATTGAATTCATTCAAATAATATTATTAACTGACCAAAGTATTACAAATGTGAGAATTATACATTAAAGCACAGATTTTAAAGTAAGACTTTGAATTTTGAAATCAATTACGCTATTGGACACGCATATATTTAACAAAGTATTTAGTTTAATTACATCAAAAGTAACTGTAATTAAATTACAGAAAACATATGAGTAATCCCTTACTTTACTTTTTCAAGGGAAAAGTAATTAAATTACAGTAACTAATTACTTAGTAACTAGTTACACCCAACACTGCACTTTCCTTTCATTTCGAGATTTAATTCTAATAATAGCAGACGTAATACATTTAGTTTATGAGGTATGGGAAAAGGAGAAAGGGGATGTATGAGGACACTATGCGCTACACACGTCCTTGTAGTTTGGCCTCCTGCTGTTCCGAGTGGACCACATGACAGTGCCGGTGTGGTGCCCACTATCATTAGGTGTTAGGCTAAAGGGATTGGGTTAGGATTAGATAATCCCCCAGCAGTTTAAATGAGGGGAGTCGTAATCTGACGGGGAGTCCAAATTCGGGACAACACCGGAAGAGTCATTCATGAGTAGACTGTTCCGGGTTGCTCCAGGTGCTGTGATGTTGCGGGCTGAGTGGTCTGCGCAGCATGAAGTCCAAAACGTCTAACAGTGATCAGAGGATGTTAGTCGGTGCATTGAAGAAAACAGCGACCATGGATGTAAAGAAACGATGTTGCTTGTCAGATTCTTCAAAAAAGCGACTATATTTTTTCAATAAGACCTGCAACCCGCGAATGGGGATTTTTTCACGCGACTTGACAGAAAAAGAAGCACAAAGTCGCATTTTTTCAGCAGGCGTGGCAACTATGTCTGTGCCAAACGCTGTGCATATCCAGACTAAACAATACATGCGCTTTTCGAACCGCGACAAGTATATTGAACGGTATGGATTGTTTTAATGAACCCTTCCATCCCTAATTGATATATATTCTTTCAACACGAAAGTTAATGGTGCACTCTTTTTTTGCAGGAGCAGCAATTTACTGTAAATTCATCAAAATAAGAAAATCCTATTCTTATCAAGATCCATTTCGTTTTCTGTATATTGTTCCTTGAAATGTTCCCTTCTATTGTGTTTTTAATATTACCGATGTTTTTATTTCTCAGTATTATTGCACATGCTCTATAGATATTTGTTATAACATTAAATGAAGTCAAAACTTTAAGATCACCAAAGCATTTACTGTTATCTACCTTCCCCATTTGCAGTGACAAGGGCCTGGATGTACGTTGAACGCCATCATCTACATAAAAAAGATATAAGGTAAGGAGGCAGTCATATCAGGTGTTGCAGAAACAGAACTCATTGGTGATGTCACATTGCATTTACCTCCAGTGTCCATTGAGCTCCCGTAGCACCGGTTGGAGTTTTGGTTGGCCAGCTTCTTGAACTCCATCAGTTCAGCGTGGTCCTTCTCGTATGTCCTCTTCAGGTTCTCCACATACTGCATCATCACCTCGGTGGCCTTATTCATTCTCTTCTCCTGTCACGGACAATGGTTACATGTTATGTAGCATAGCTTAACAAAAAATGAATTCACACAAACCAAAACTAGAAGCATCACTGATGACTGACAAACACACAGATTAAGCATGAAATTTATGAAATAAATTTTATAGACAAGAATTGTGCAATTACAAACTTTTTTCATTATAAACTAGTGCTGTAAACACCCCAAAGAAGATATTTTGAAAAATGTGTCAGTGGTCTTGTATCCATACAATCAAAGTCAATGTTGTATGATTAGCAATATTCCTAGAAATATTCTTCCTATGTTTTCTGCAGATTTTATTTATTTTGGATAGCCTCCTTTAAAGGGGAACTCCGGCCAAAGAAATTCTGCCTCAGTTTAACATCCCTAGGACCTCCGTTTTTCCCCAGAACGTAAATTAAGATAGTTTTGAAAGTTTTGGAAGCTTTCTGACTGAAAAATGGAAGTCCTACGGATGTTAAACTACTATAGGGTGAGTAATTAACATTTTTCATTTTTGGTCGGAGTTCCCCTTTAAGGCCTTAGATAGATACAAAAGAGTATCTGTATAATGATCCTATACAAGAACAAGGCTCATACTAAGATCAAAACCCCTGCCTAAATGTTCATATTGTCATCACTGGCAGAATATCAGTGTGTCTCCATTTATTTGGTTTACTTTGGCATGCGCGTAAACCTAAGTCCAAGCACAACACTAAGCTAAATCTATCACAAACATATCTCATCTGCTGGAAAATAAACATTATCGTTCCCTCTCTTTTCCACATAGGCCAGTTTTCTCATAAAACAGCAAAAGCACTTTCATCAAGTTTCTACAATAAAACTGAAACAGAGAGGAAAATGGAAAGAGACCCTCGACAACTATCAGAAAGTGTGACATCCGTCTCACCTGCCGCACGGCTCCGACCATCTCGGCCCTGCTTGAGAGTCGGTTAGTTAGTCGATGAAGTACAGCGATGGTTTCTATAAGCTGCTGGTATAGATCTCTCTGCTCTATATTCTGCCACATGGACACGGTGTTCTGCAACGCAACACCAACACGTTTACATTCATTTAATTCTCAACAAATCTGTGCGTGAATGTTGTTTATAATGGGTTTTTACCTTGATGGCAGATTTAAACTCTTCCAGTTCTTTCTCAGTGTTTTCCTCCGTCAAACTGCGTTCCCTTTCCGACTGTTTGAGTCGAGACTCCAGAGTGTAGTTGTCGTTGCGGAAGGCCAACGATAGCTGCACAAAGGCATTCTGCAGGAAGAAAAGAGCCACGTGGGATTTATTTGAATATCAAATATTATCTTTTTAATGTAGAGATGGCACGTCAACTCGCACATGACAAGATTTAGCAATTGACAGTGGCTTCAAACTGGTGATGTCAGTAGTGATGTCAGTTCGCTGAAATTTGAACGTTTTATTTTTTTAGTAAACATATGCTTATCACTTGGTGACAAATGACCTCAGCCATATGAGAGCGGAAGTGGCTGAGCCGGCTGAGATTTTCGCGGATGTACGTCATCAACCTACGTGCATCTATTGCAACCAATGGTCAACTCCAACCCTCCCTTTCAAATACTACAGAGATTTCAAGTTAACAGGACTTTTATTTTGTCGAGTCCCCGGGAAGAGTAAACGATAGCTTTACTCAAACAGTTAAACGCTCGTAATATAAACTCTCAGAGCAAATTTCATCCTACCTCTTAGATTGTCATACCAGGCATGCGCACATCAATATTACGTCATTTATTTGTGCTGTAAAATCATCAGGATGTTCACACTGTTTTTCTTAAGACTGGTAGGACGATCTGACAGGGTATATTGCATCATCCTACATGTGTATTTTGTTGATATGGTTTGGATTATATTACGTTTTTTCCCTTCGGTAGGAAAATCTGACCGGGTAGGACAATTCGACAGACACCGATCGGGCAAGTAAAGATCTCTCTCACTTGCCCATACAAAACATTCACTTCTGGACAAGCGTTAATGTAGAGCCCTGTATATACTGTATATAGTCCGGCTTCGGTTAGATCCAGGCCATTTTTTTAAATGCGTCATTCCACATTCTGGATCTAAGCAGAGCAGGACTGAAAAACTTGAGATCAAATTGTGCCGTGGTGGTACAGCGAGAATTATTTGGGTATTAGAAAGGGAGATACGTCCAGCCCTTGACCCTTATGAGCTTCATCCTGGGAGCAGATTGGATCCACAAAGGAATGTTTGCGTTTCCTCACAGGGGACAGGAACTCACTAGCTCGTCATATCGCCATGTCCTAAACCGGGCTCAGGGGAGCAGACAGTTCCATGGCCTTCACATACTGTACATATCAAAACAGACTCATTCTGGAAAACACTGCTGAACTAGAGCACATGTGACTAAAAACTGAATCCAGCATCCCTAGATGACAATTTGTACAATGAATACTATACACAATGTGCAGAAAAACACTTGCCCAAGGCATTTGTAAGGACGTAGTCAGTCTGACCCTTGGTGATCTAAAAAATCTGTCAATCTAAAATATCTCTGTGAAAAAGTGTTATTATGAAGACAAAAACTTTGGATTGAATTAGCTCATTTCATAATATATCATGACCTTGAAAAACCTAGACAAACTAAACCACATGAGACTTAAGATGAAAAAATAACGCAAAATTGGCAGTTTCTCAAATCAATCTCTTTTGACAAGTCTAATGTAGGATCCTGACTAATTTTGAGAAACGCATACCTCAACTTCTTTCTCCGAGAGAGGGGGTGCGCTGCAATAAAAAAGGAAACAGTATTGAGGAAGATACCAAATATCATGGGAGATGTATGAGCCTATGATTTGGACGATGGTTTTGTTAGCGTACCAGCCAGGTAAACCTCTGTGCAGCTTGAGCTTGCGCAGCATGATGTCTGAAATACTGGGCATTGCGTCAGGTTTCTCTTTAGAGTCGTCTTCACTGGGAGAGCTGGGCAGAGGAGAGGGTGGACCTGACAAATAAACCCAATAAATACAACATATTTAAGAGAACTGGTAAAAAAATCACAAATTGAGTGTTACTCTGACACACCGATTGGTGGAAGCGTGTAGTTACACTTTCCTACACACACACATAGAATATAAACATATCCTGGTATGTTAAGTGACAAGATCGAAGATTATTCTTCTTTATTATTTCGCCATAAATAAAGCTTGATTGACAGTCTCTATGGCTTTGTCTCATCGTCTTAGATCAAGTAAACAAGTGTACGGTACATTACATTTACATTTACACATTTGGCAGATGCTTTTATCCAAAGCGACTTACATTGTAAAATTCTATACATTTATACATAGGTATGTGCAATCCCCTGGAATCGAACCCACCACCTTGCATTAACGAAATGATCTTACAACTGAGCTACAGGAAAGCTAAGTGCACGTAGAAGTATACAGAAAGACCTCAACATTATAGTTAATTAAAAAAGGCAGTTTATCATCGTGTTCTTATGTTAATTCATGTATTCGCAAAAACTTTGAATTGAAGAACTTGAGTAATGTATTAAAACAAGCTGCCATGCTTTTAAATCCATCAAAATACATTGTCCCCATTGATATTAACTGACACTACATTACTGAAGATATGTAGATTACTTTAAGTTTTTTAAACAACTTAACTTTTGACAAATTTAAATTGTCTGTGGTAAATAACAACAAACCACAGAGGCTTTCAATAAAGCTGTGCTGTATGTATGGATAACAGACATCGAAGGTCACACCTCTGTCCTGCTCAGTGGATTCATTCAGCTCAGGGAGCTGTGAGCTGGAGATACTCTGGTTACGCATCAGTTTGTGCTCCTGGACGAGAAAAACACTTTAGGTCTCACTTATACATAATACGCATTTTGCATGTTCAGGATGTTAATGCATCATTCAAAATATCAATAGGGAAATTAATGAAAAATAATAACATATAATAATTTCATTAAATAAAAGATTTGTGAAATTTTGTTGTATGTTCATTTTCTTAAATAAACATTTTTCTGAATGGTTCCGGTATTTGGTCGCATTTAACAAACCATATGTTTTTTTCCTTCTTCTGAAGAGCACAAAAGAAGATATTTTGAAGAACATTGGTAACCAAACATCATTGGCCCCTATTGACTTCCATTGCATAAAAACCACTGGGACATTTCTCAAAGTATCTTCTTTAGTGTTTCACAGAAGAAAGAGTCATATACAGGTTTGGAACAACCTGAGGATTAATAAATTATTACATTTTTGGGGGGTGAACTCTCCTTTGAAGTAACTTTTGATAAATACATTCACAGCTCACTATTATCCAGTCATAAATTCACAGTTCACTGTTATCCACTCATAAAAACTACCATCTAACTGCAAAACTCTCGAAAATGTTGATGCTCAGATGGGAAGTCAACTTTAGGAGATTTATGGTCGTTCAACATGTGCTGAGATTTAGTGCCATCTATGGTCAACAGGATAACTAAGATGGGGGGGGTTTGGGGTAAAAGACAGTCAAACCCTGTGGAGCGTCTTACCCCATCATACCCTAAAATTCCTCTACGCTGCCAACTCAACTGAAATCCTCAAGTAAGCCATAAAAGGAATATTAAATTACAGAAACACCACGGTGACTGTGGTTAGCCAAAAACAATATAGATTACCTCACGTAATTTGGACATTTTCTGAACGCTCCCGGGCGGCACAGGGAAGTCCTTGTACCCAGAGGACATAAACAGCGACTCTCGTGAACTTTCAGAGAAGGGTAGACTCTCTTCGCCAATGGGAGCAGCATTTCTCCTGTTGATAGAGCCCACCGTGTCCCAGGACACGGCTCTCATCAGAGGTGGGAAGGCTCCTATTGTTTTGATTTCGGCCGTGCACGGGGCCTGCTGAGTGTGTGGCCGAGGGACGGGTTTGGCTACCCCAGTAGCCAGAGGTTGATTGGCGCCACGGCCAGCGGTCTCGTCGTTTTTCTGTCCAGCTTGTTCAGAGTTCTTTGCCTGGTCTACTGATCCATGTTTGTCCAGGTTCTCCTGATTCACGGCAGTCTCTCTGACCGGTACGGCAGTGGCGTATCGGGGACTTAACGTACCAGAGGACACTTTTCGTTTTTCCACGGGCTTCCACTCGACAAGCCTTGTGAAGATCTGGGAACATTCGGGAATGGTTTTGAGTCATTTACACAACACCGTATGCACAGATTTATGTGCGACAAGCCTTGTGAAGCTCTGAGAACATTCAGGAATGGCTTAATTTTGTTTGTTGAACGAGGAAGGAAAAGATTAATTTTAAGCATTGTTGTACAAACCTCCTGCTCTGGTTTACTTGTATCCCCATGGTCATGAGAAGGTGACATCTCCTGGTGCTAAGCACAAACAATCCAATGTTACTTAGGAAACAGAGAACAATTCATTAATAAAACGTTGTTAAATGACATTCACCGGAGGAAAGGAAGGACTCGCAGGAGGAGTTGTGCTGACGTCAGGACCACCTTGTGGAAAAAACAAAACAGTTAAATCATCTAGCTATGATCTAAACTATGATGAGAAACTCTGCCAGCGAGCATGCAAAAGCACACATTATGATACCTAGCTGCACGGGTGCAGAGAGGGAACTGCTTCTCGATGGTCTGGGGGACGAGGAGGGCGTTGGGTTCGGGGAGAGAGCTGGAACCAAAACACACTGTTATCCATGTTTGGTCATGCACCGAACATCATTGCTTTTGGATCTCTTCTTACTACATCTCTTACACGATGCTGTGAATGTGATGTGCTTAAGTCAGTATGTTGCAGTTTGTGTGCAGGATACAGGAGGAACTCTTGAACATCTTAAGACATTAATAAATCACTAATAAATTCTAAAAAAAATTAATTATTAAATCACTACTAATAAGATCTCCTCACTAACCATTAACATTTAATACGTAATTTTTATTCAAAGTTACTGAGTGCAACTGTAACAGGTCAGAGGAGACCTGGCCCTCACGGCCAAGCCTGGTTTCTCCCAAGGTTTTTTCTCCATTTATTCATCATTGGAGATTGGGTTTCTCGCCAGTGGGCCGTGCTGGCTTGCTCAGCTAGAGTATGCTGATATTAGTTTAGTTTAAGGTGCTGTAAACTCCATTAACATTTCCTACTCTTTCTATAACACGTACTGATTGTATTTTACATTTCTCCATGTTTTTTTTTCTTTTTGTTTTTTTTTCTTCCTGTAGAGCTCCTTTGAAATGATGCAACATTGTAAAAAGGGCTTTATAAATAAAAGTGCATTCAACTGAAGAGATTTGAGGAAATCTGAACGTGATGTTCAGTCTGATGAGATTGAGCAAGTTACAGTAAAGATATAAGACAAAGCTAGTAAGTGCTGTATTTATTGTATTAACATTTTAATATTAGAAACAAAAGTGTACAAACTGGATTTGTGCATGTACGGCAGACATTAAAATGTCTAGAGCAGTAGCCCCACTTCTAAAAGGACTATTTAGACAACTTAACAGCTGTAATGAGACATTTTAATGCTGTATTTAGACAACTTTACAGCTCAAATTATGTGTTTAATGCAGAAAAGTGTACAGTACTTCAAAATGCAAGCTGCACATTTCTGCAAATGACCTTGCTCACGTAAAATACACTTTTAAGTGCGTTACTGAACTGCTTTAAAAAATAAGGTACGGTCAAAATTTTCTTTCCAAAACATTATTTTAGGAAAAAAATGCTTTGAGGAAGAGTTGCTTTTTCTTGCTTAAGATATACTTTGTCATGTTTCATTAAGTGTCCATTTAATCTTACTTGTTTCTCTCAAACCTCCTTGGGAGAGATAAAACTAGACAAATGAGATCATCAGTCAACGCTCAGAAAGAGTACAGAGCTATAAAGTTGATCTGGAAACCACTGCTCAGATCATTTTGTCTTTTAACATTTCATAAGAAAGAAGATGCGCTAAACTCGGTGACTTGACTGTAAACCTCAATAACTTGGTAAATCTCTGCACAATGTTGTATTATTGAGACCTCCCCTAAATCTCCATGTGGGGAATTTTAAAGTTGTGTTTTTCAAGAGAAGAATCGGAGAAACATGAAGCTAAGGCAATAAACTCTCGTTTTTTAAGGACTGTTGTTTCTACCTGTGGGGGAGTCAGAGAGGCTACAGGTGGAACGTCGGCCCCTGCGCTGCAGGAAACGGTCGCTGACTTTTTTGGCCTCCTCAAGCAGCTCCAGATTCTTCTGACGGTCCACTTCAGATAACCGCACCTCAGGCAGCTGATCCTTGACTAGATCGATCACATGTCCCTCATCATCTGAAACATTAATACAATTAATACAAAGCAAATCAGTACCTCAATACCTTCTCTCAAAATACTGCATATGACTGTATTACAGATGACAATGAGCTATGTTTACTATACTAGATCTACTGCTGGCTCCCATAATTCATTGCTTTAAAGTATTTCTAAATCGAAACACATCAATTACATTCTGAATATTTACTGTTACG
Organism: Triplophysa dalaica; assembly: GCF_015846415.1. Classification (NCBI taxonomy): domain Eukaryota; kingdom Metazoa; phylum Chordata; class Actinopteri; order Cypriniformes; family Nemacheilidae; genus Triplophysa; species Triplophysa dalaica. Next base: position 6,599,336 of record NC_079542.1, read on the forward strand.
GTTCTGCCTATCATTGTTGGCTAATTCTTGGTCTTGAGGCAGAACCAAAACAGAACTTCCTGTTTTATGTGGGGAGAGACGTTTTTTGGCCTTGCGGCTTTCCATACTCTCCCCGAGTCTCGTCTGTGTTCCCGCCCTTTTCGTCTCGTTTGCTTTCCCTTAGTGTTTGATCTATGTCACCTGGTCCCTATTAATTATCCTGTGTTTGTTTCCCTTTAAATCAATGTAGTAGAGTAGGCGGGGCGAGACCGTGGTTCGAGTCCGGTGAGTAATTGTGAATGAGCGCCAGCTGTGCGCACACCGGGCTTGAATCACTTTGGAGATTGGGAGCATATAAAAGGAACGAGCGACCGGACCGTCGAAGAGAGAGGACTGGGCCCGAGCATGTTTTACGTTTGTATTTATGTTAATGTTATTTCACCGGCGGTCGTCCGTGAGGGGCCACCGGCTGTTATTATTTATATTAAAACTTTGTGTTAAATGTTTGCCGTTCCCGTCTCCTTCCTTCCTTTTAATAAACCTTATTACAATCATCCTCGTGTTCATTGTCCTGTGTTTGTTCGTTGCGTGTACTTCATAGTCTGTGCGTGTACCTGTACCTGTACCTGTACCTGTACCTGTACCTGTACCTGTACCTGTACCTGTACCTTTACCTGTACCTGTACCTGTACGAGAAAGTCTTCTGAAAGTCTCGTGTCTAGTTGCTCTATGTTTTATGACCTTGTCTTTGTTCCTGTACCCCGTGTCAGTTAATCAGTTCAGTGTTTGTACTAGTGTTTTTTTTCTTAGTTTAGTGAGTCGGTGTCTTTGATTTCTATTATAGTTATCCTGTCTTGTTTTCCCCCTCGTGGGTTTTGTTTTTTGTCCTTTTTGTTATATTTAAAAAAAGTCTTGTTAACCCTTCGTCACCACTGCTGCCTGCAATTGGGTTCTTCCTTGCAATCCATAACAATTTACAAGGATTTGTGCGGTCCAGCTAAATGTAAATGATTGTTTTAAATTCAACAGACACTGGACAGGAATGGCCACAAAACATCTCAATGCTGATTAAATTAAAATTTGGAATGGTTTGCTTATTTACACCAAAACATTATGATGAAACATAGGAAGGTGTCGTGGAAAATACCCATTGTGGTGATGGGACTGGAGGACGCAGAGTTTCGGGACTGACGAGGTCTTGGGCTGTGTGGTCTAAGGCACATTAAAAACAAACATTATATCAACAGATTCTTAACATAACCAAACGGCTTTTACACCAAACTGAACTGCTTTAGCACATCTAAAATGAATTAAACGATTTACAGGAATCTATTTTCCATACCTTGCTTTCTCTAGAGCACCGGCGTCTGGTTTGCTTGCTAGTCTTGGAAGCACGATGGCCGGTGGACTCATGGTTACATTCTTCATCTTGCTTTCCACTGGTGTGTACTGCAAGAGAAAGACAAGTTTGCTTTACTGGCCGGTTGCAGTGATTTTGTCACATTCTTGGAAAGTACAGAGGGTGTTAAATTTTGCATTGTGCTTAAAAACAAGCACTAGTGGACTATACTGCAGAGCTAAAAATAGCTTGACCGATGTTAACATTCAGAATCCCTTAACATCCACATGGAGGTCTGTGTCGTAACCTAAAGGCAGAGGGCGTCAAAACTTTAAACACACATTAAGCAACTTAAGAACGCTTTAATGATTTTACTACCATATCAGACCAGAGGCTGAAGAGATTTTATCTGTCTGTAGTTAACAGCAGCTCTCTCACACGCCAGATGCAAAAAAACACGCTTAGCTTTATCCCATGGGAAACATATCACTTTTATAACATCCCCTTAAGAGAGGAAGCAAAATATAAGTCATTGTAATATCCAAACTAGACTGATGTTCTTTTTCCATTCAGAATTTCCAGCTTATTAGGCGGTTCTGTAACTAACTATTTGAATTCTTTAAAAATGCATGAAAGACAACAAATAATTGTGACGTATTTGTATTAATCTCTGTGATTTTCTTTGTCTTATTTTTTATATTTCCGATAAAATGTCATGCTGTGAATAGTTGTGACCAATTAAAAACTTCAATCTAAACTGTTTTGAAACATTAGCACACTTTAGATTACATGACATCCAGAAATGTACAGCAAGGCTGAACTATGACAGAGCTACTGTGTCCTTAAAACTGTTTATGAAGGTGAATATAAAGAGAGAGATCTTTTCGGAGCCTCAACTTTAATGAGTGACTGCACGATTGCTCTCACTTAAGAATAACAGATGAAACATGAACCCCTGACAGACTTTGAAGTTGTTTGAAAAGAAGAACTTGGTAGGGAGCAGGCAAGAACTGTTTGGTTGCGAGCATTCTTCCAAATATCTTTCTCTATGTTCATCAGAACAAAGAAAGGTACACAGATTTGGACCAACTTGAGGATGAGTAAATGAAAACAGAATTCTCATTTTGGGTTGAACGGTAAATCTTGTTATTCCCAAAAAACTCATAAACAGGTTTTAATTATATTTTTGGATGAACTATCGCTCTTAAATCTTAAACCTAACCCCTAGCTGACTTATACTGGATATCATCTCTACGCTCAGACATTTTGTGTTAACATTTTTGTGTCTTTTTTATCTGATTGATAACCAGAGCTACACCTGAAATGTCATGGGCTGGTCCAGTATGAACATATAACTCACTGTGGAGGGAGAGCTGGATGTACTGTCGAGCTCCTCTGGGGAGTCTTCCTCTTCCTCTGGCAAGGTGGGCATGGCAGGGGTGAGAGGGAGCCGAGAGCGTGTGTGAGGGAAGATAAAAGTGGCAACAGTCTCTTTTGTGACACTACGAGCTCTCTTTAGTGTAGGCTGTTCACCTCGCCAGCATTTGGATTGACATACAGTAGACTTGTTCTCCGACTCCTACGTAAAGAGTACACAACACATGCATAGTCACAGTGACTTACTAAAATAATACTGTGGCCATACCATGGTGCAGTACAGTGGGCAATGAACTCTATGCAAGCGTAACTTCCGTGTTTCACAGGAAGAACCCTAAGCAGTTTCCTGTTGGGGAGACGTATAGCAGAGAGAAAATAGTTAAATTTAACAGACCATGTACATTTAAATTAAAACTGTTTCCTTTTTCCATTACTTATCCGCTTTGAGTCTTCCCAACCGGAAATTGCCCAGGGTTCTTCCTGTGAAACGTGTAAGTCACACATGTAGGTTGACCACCCGTCCCGCTTTGCGTTGTACCGCACGTCACATATTGAGAAAATGTCCCACATTTTCATCAGTCTAGTGCTTTCAGTCTAGTGCTCAAAATTTAAAGAGACAGTGAAGCTTAAATTGAAATCGGCAAAAAAAAATTTGTTAAATAATATTTTATCTAGGCCTTAATTATGTTGTGGTTGGAATGGACTAAATAACAAATGATTTTTAAAAGCAAAAAAATTATATACTAGTGTTTTCATTCTGTTATTATATCACAGTTTTGCCCATTTTCAGTGTTGTCTCACAGTGTACCACACAAACATATGACCTCTCCCACATTTGCTTTGTTGGGTGCTGGTCACCCTACACTCATGCATATAGCCCATTACATATTCTGGTTGGGCAAAATTAAAAAATAATTCTGTAATCTAACCCATTATTTAATAGATAATACAAATAAGTATTTTGTTACCTTTCTTTTTTTATTATTTTAAAGTCCCCGTAAACTGGAAGTTGTGGTCGCTTCCGTATTCTGATGCATTTCAGAGTGAAACGGAATTCCCAAATGAAGACAGTAGTGGGCGTTTCTTGTTTTTTTCATGGCGAATCGCATTTTTAACTGGAACTAGGAGCAGACAGATGGTTGCACGGGGGTGTTAACTGATGCTCTGCCCATGCCATCTTATTACTTAGAGGCCAGAAGTGCACTTTCAGATTTTAACTGGGGTTTATGAGAGCACATGAATAACAAAAAAATGACCCACATTGGTAAGCTATTTACAACAAACTCTGCAATATTTCTTGAATTGTAATTTCACTTTATTTGTCAACTGGATATTTTTAGAGGGGCCCAAAAACAATCTGGGGGGAAATTAGACCCACTGAACCCGGAACTGCATATAATGTTCCCCCAGCTGGCATTTGTCCTATCACTGAGCTTCATCTTCTAGAGATACTCAGAGGAAACCGTTTCCTGCAGCAAAATAACATTTACTGATGGCATCTCATATACAATAACAACCCCATCAGTCAGGACCACTGACAACAACAACAACATTTCCTACATGGCTCTTATTAGCAGACAACATCATGATATAGATGTAGCAGATTTTAGACTCCAAGTCTTCCCATACACATTTAAATGTATTTATTTATTTAAATTCGGCAAGATCTACCCTCCATATCCAAGATGTGTTCTCTAAAGCGCATTACTTAAGTTCCATTCCATTCCATTTTCTACCGCTTATCCAAACTACCTCGGGTCACGGGGAGCCTGCGCCTATCTCAGGAGTCATCGGGCATCAAGGCAGGATACACCCTGGATGGAGTGCCAACCCATCGCAGGGCACACACACTCATTCACTCATTCACTCACGCACTCACACCCTACGGACAATTTTTCCAGAGATGCCAATCAACCTACCATGCATGTCTTTGGACCAGGGGAGGAAACCGGAGTACCCGGAGGAAACCCCCGAGGCCACCGTACCCCCCTTACTTAAGTTGACAGTCAAAAAATATTTTACACCATCTACCCAAAACAACCTATAGTAGCAACTAGTGTTGTAGTCGAGACCAACAAGACAAGACCAAGACCATAGGGTGTCGAGACCAAGACAAGATCAAGGCAGGCCGAGACCGAGTTGAAACCAAGACCAGTATTCCCAAAATTCATTCAAAGACCCACAAAACACTTAAAAGTCATAATAAAATAATAATGAAAGTATTGTGGGTGACTTATTGTACAGAAATGTATGTGTAGGATGTATTATGTTGCATGTTTTATCACCCGCCTACTGTGACATATTAAAAATCTGTCCAGTTAAAAATTCCAACCACTGATCTTAAAAAAGGTACCCATGATAAAAAAAGTCTGTGACCATCAAAAAAACTAAACATTCAGTGATTGAATTCATTTCATTGCTTTTTTAGCTATTCAATAGCAAAATAACTGTGTGTTGCTCAGAAATGCACAAAAGTTCAGATTTGTTCTAGAATTGTTTGGTACTAGTTAAAACAAAAACTTGTGTTTAATTGTGTCTAAAACTTAAGTCGCTTATTCAGTCATTGATTTTGTATAATTATTCAAAAAACCTTATCACATCAGACGTTATAAAATAAAAACAGATCTCATACAAGTACCTTTTTTGCAATCACAACTCGGACATTGTGGGTCTTTGTGTGCATTTATTTTGTTTATTTTATTTTAGCTTTCTTTAACAAAATCCCCCATTCTTCTCTTATCAGCAGTAAGCGTCACAAAAGTGACAAAAGGATCAAATAAGGAACAAGTGGTGAAGGGTTTAAAAAAAAAATCCAACCACATGAATGATGTTAACACATAAATCTGACAATGCACCAGCAATTTGTGGTCTTGACCGAGACCAGAGACAGTCGAGAACAAGACAAGACCATCCAAAATGGTCTTGAGACCGGTCTCGAGACCAAGACTGGTCTTGAGTACTACAACAGTAGTAGCAACCACACAGAACATGTTAGTAATCACATAGCAACACCCTAGAAACCAATCAGAAACCCTAATAATCGATCAAGCAACTGCCTGGCAACAACTCAAAAAATCCTTGAATTCGTCCAGAAACTTCCTAACAACCATTTGCATTTATGCATTTGGCAGACGCTTTTATCCGAAGCAACTTACATTGCATTATACTACACAACTGAATGTCCAATTCCCTTAGATCGAACTCATGACCTTGTCGTTGCTAGCGCCATGCTCTAACCACTGAGCTACACGAAGCTGCACATTACTGTAATCGCCTAACAACCACTTAGCAACCACCCGAACCAACAGAACAAGCTAATAATTGTCTAGCAACCACTCAGACCATCCCAGTAATCGCCTAGCAACTTCCTAAAACCACAACATATACCTAAGCGACCACCCAATAAGTTACAATAGTACTAAATCCCTTTTTAATTTTGGCTTTGTTACCCAAATGGTCCTGACAAACTTTTCTATTATCTACAACAGTAATCTCTGCCATAAACAAGCATGTAGAAATATGCGGTTCATTAATGCATTAGATTAAAATGGCGCTGACTCACTTGTGCAAAGTCATTTGTCTGTCAAGCTGTTGTATAAACAGCTTTGTCTGAGATACAGATCGAGAAACAGGGAGACTCCTTTATTCCCCCAATGGAACGCATTCCGTATTCAATTAAATCCATTTTCATTTCGTCCCAACGCAACAAAAGCTATTCTTGGCCTCCTGTTAACCCAAACAAAATGGAGACAATTTCAAAGAAAGTAAAGCTATTTTAGTCAATGTCTTATAAGGAAAGAAAAACTCACATTATTTATGGGTTGTCAACGGGACCACCAGAGAATTCACAATGTACAACAATTGTACAGATAAAATTAGATCAACTTGAACCAACGTATTTACCCATAATGGGATGGAAAAAAAATCACCAAAAAGCAGATTTTTTTGTGTGGTTACTATGGTGATTTTAAACTCTTTCTTAATTGTGATTAATCTCAAACTGAATAAAAGTTTGTAGTACATATATATGTCTGTGTACTTTGCATGTTAATTTTCTACTTATAACACTCATACACATGTACAGATATTTAAAATCAATAAAGGTTTAAATATAATTTACATTGTACATAACAAATAAAAATAAATACATGCAAATATTCTCTAAATATATATAAATGTATGTGTCCATCTGTGTTTATAAAACACACAGATATTTATTATGTAAACGCACATTTTTATTCTAGATGTGATTAACTGCGATAAATCGTTTGAGAGCCCTACTTCTGAGTTTAATATGTTTGCTAAGGTACGCTGGGAAATTGCTCACTGTCCTGAGTCAAAAACCTAACCCCAAGTCTATGTAATATCCAGGTCACTCCTTTAGTGTAAATCTACACTTTTGAACGTTTTATGATCCATCAGGCAAAAGTCATAAATCAGATTGCTTAAAATAACATTAAATCGGAAGTATCCTTCTCTCTAGTGTAAACATGGATGAAAAGCTATGCTGTGCAGTTTAATACTTAAGTTGTGGTTTGTACGAATTTCAAACCATTTCCTTAGTAAAACTGTAGTAAACACTACTAGGCCTACTATAAATTCTTTCAATTGTTGACATTTCCAACATTTTAAGGTTGTCCTATTTGTAATTTGAATTGGTTAAGCCCTTACAATAAAAAAATACAGCACTCGAGCAATTGGGGTCTAGAAGAACCCAAAATCTGTGAAAGAAACGTTCCCTAAATAGGAAAAGCGTTCTCTTATTCCAGAGGGGTGATGGAAATTAAGGGTTTCTCAGTAAACCATGTGTTTTTATCATAAACATGAAGCTCATCTCTTTGAGGACAAGGAATCGGACAAGGTTCAACAAACCGTTTGATATCGACTTTAACTCACCCCTGAACTGTCAGAGAGATCAGATGCTCGGACGCTCCGATTCTTTGATGTTTCTGAGTCACTTGTTTTCGGTTCCTCTGGAGTCTCACTGTTCCGTGTCCTAGCTTGACTCTTCTCGCTGCTCTTAGATTCCTCTCGACTCCTCCCGCTGCAATCCGACTCCTTGCGGATCTCCTCGCTTCTCTCTTGACACTTCCTAGTATCCTCCGCTTGGCTTGATGGTGATGAAACGAATGTATGGTTATCCCAACCGGTCTCTGACTTAAAGGGCTTCCCTTGGTTCAAAAGTTTTAAGACCTCTTTTCTATCACTATACTCTGACGTCCAACTTGGGCTGCTCCCGGAACGTTCTGTCTGTCTTTCGCCGTCCCGGTGCTCAGTTTCCAAGCATATGTTGTCCTCTTGATTCCTACTCGTTTCCTTGTGTGCAGCTAAGGTGCACGCCGACGTTGATAGGAAGCGCTCATTGCTTGCTGATGGATCTGACCTTAAAAAGAATAAAGAATAAAAAATTTGAACAAAAAGAGACATTTCCTATTGGGTTACCGCAGAAGAATGTGTGCTTGTTAAGATTTGACAGGTGGGATGTTCGGCCCACGCTAAAAGGGTTTAACATGTTACAGTTGAGAGAGAGTAATCTATTGGGGCCTCGGTGGGTGACAATATAAACTCTGGTGTTCCTGCACAATCTCACCTCACGTCAGATGGTCTTTGTGTGAGGATTTTACATAAACACATGAGAGACGTGTCCTTTAAGAATGAAAAAGAATGTAAACACTGACCCAGCTACATTCTCCTTTGCGTGATGTGGCGTGTGTTCCTCGCGGACAGTAGGGTAAAAAGAACTGTGAGGGGTCTCAACACAGGGCAAAGCAGGGGCCTGCTGACCCCCTGAAGATAAAAAACCTGATGATTTAACACAATTTTACTGAAATAACTTTGTAAACAAACGTTTTTTGCTAGAATAAGACATGTTTCAAAGGCGATCGAGGCACATGGATTCTTATGGGCTTAAAGAACATTCTGACTTACTTTCTTCATCAGAACACAAGAGAAGATGTTCTAAAGAATGTTGGTAACCAAACAACGGCGGTATCCTTTCATTTCTTTTGCATGGACACAAAACCAATGCAAGTGAATGGGTACCACCGTTGTTCAGTTAACATGTGTTCTGCAGAAGAAAGAAAGTTGTAAAGGTTTAAAATAACAAGAGGGTGAGTAAATGATGACAGAATTTTCCTTTTTGGGAGAACGATCACTTTAAGTGGAGCAAAGCGACAACTTTCTGAAAGTATTGACACTACCTGCAGTCACAGAGCTACTGAGCCGAAGATCAGACGGTGAACCAGGATCCTGACCCGAGGAGGACACATCTGGGCTTTCACTCACCTTAAAGAAAAATCACATCACACATGCAGTGTCTTTATTGATGATTTTTTAATCATTGGGTGTGTGTTTGTTATCTTATCAGCGCAGGCCATACAAAACATCTCTGACATTTAAAGAGATGTAATCAAAAGGATTTCCCTAACACTTTGACTAAAACAGTGTTCTTTAGTGCTGGGCGGAAGAGATAACAATGTTAAAATCACTGAATCGAAATTATCTGCTGATGTCCTGTGATGTGATATAAATGTTTTAATACTGGCATGACTCTGATGGAAATATGACTCATAGTTTGAGCTTTTCAAAAGCACAAAGGCAGAATTTCTTATTTAAATCAGGGGTGGCTGTTCTCTGATTCCCAAAAAATATTCATCACAGTTCTTAATTTTGCTGAACAATCTTAAAGGGTTAGTTCACCCAAAGGTATTCGCAACTTGTATTCGACTCTTTCTTTAGTAGAAAACTGTAAAAATAAAAATTTGGGAAATGTGTCAGGGTTTTGTGTCCATGCAAAGGAAGTAAATGGGGGCCAATGTTGTTTGGTTGCAGACGATCTTTAAAACGTCATCTTTGTGTTCTGCAGAAGAAATAAAGTCCTACAGGTTTGGAATGACATCACGATAAATATATTTTATTTTGGGGTGAGCTATCCCTTTAACCCTATTACCCTATAGACACTCCAGGAAAGCAATGAGATTAAATGGAGATTAAATGGAGACTTTTATTTAAATCTTCTCAGATTACTCTCCTAATCAAACTGAAAGTGCATCCTTACATTTTCCTCAAGAAGCATATAGCATATTGAGCTGTGGCTTTCACAAATCATGGAGCTTTGAGTCTAGCCTGCCACGTTGGCTAATAGGGTCCCTTTAAAAAATAAGGATATAAACAAAATTGTGTTTTTGACGTATGCATTGTTAATATAAGAGATGCCAAGGATGCCGAATGGTACAGTATCAGTCTCGCGAGGTAGGTCTGCAACACGTTCTGATGTGCATGACACACAGACACATGTGCAATGAATATTACAGTGTAATTGAATCACCCTGATTAATTCCTCCGAGCATTTCCTCCCCATTACTCCCCCACTTACTCTCTGGTCAATGTGAATGGTCTTCTCATTGACCACAGCTATTTTTAGCTGGCCTTTGGCTCTCGTAACTGAATTAGGGGAGAATGAAAAGGTCCCTCTTGGTCCTCTGAAGATTTAGCATTGCCTCCCAGCGAAACCTCTAATGCATCTTCGAGTGTCATGAGAAAGTAAAGGCTCTGACCCCCACCACCCCGAAATTACAGTATATAACAATGTTACGGAAGCGGTTGCCGCGTGGTCACCGTTAGAGACAACAGGAAAAGCAATGAGCTTGTGAGAAACGAACTGAGCAGAGAGGCGGTGAGTGTTTGGGGGACCATCAAAACCACTGGCACAAACCACAACTGGCTGAAGATCCACATTTACCTCAGCGAGGTTTGAGAGTGTTCAAAAGAGCAAATCATATTAATGGTCAAACAAAAAATGCAGAATGAACAATATATTGCGTCATAACATTTCTGGATATTAGGATTCAAAACACTATTTAAATTAGATTACAATCCAATGTGGTCTCAGGCTAACTGTTTACATCTCAAAATGCAACTTCTCCTATCCAGAATGAATCCGTGAGGATTTTAAAAGTGCTGACGCACATTTTTGCAGACCAAAAAAGACCACATTCCATTTTCACATGCAAAATTGTACGTCAGCTCCCGGGAAACCTTGCTCCCGTGCCTATCCATTAAAGTACTTCAATCTGCAAGCATCTGCATCTTTTCCCTCCGTCTCGCAAGAACAGATCACTTCATGCAAAGAAAAACTTGCTCAAACTCTACCTGATTGGCCAAGAAGGATGAAAGAAGCCCACTATTTCCACCAAAGCTCTCTTTGCTCTCTCTTCCCAAAGCTCAATCTTCAACGCTCTTTCTTTTCCTCTCTCCAGCGTTTTTCCCTGCACCAGCCTCTCCGTGACTCCTGGGAGCTTTGACCATTTAAGGAGAAGGCTTCTTGCGGTTCTCCAGGCAGCTACTGCTGTGTGTATGTGTGTGTGCTGTTTCTACTTGATGCTCCAGTGAGCCACGGGTGAAGAATGACTCTGCGCCGCTCAGCCTTCTTGTTTGAACCCTTTCTAATTTTAAAAAAGTGCCAAAATCTAGTAGACTAAGAAATTGTGTCTTTGCACACCCTGCTAATCTGCGTTCTCTCTTTAACAGTGAACTAACGGACAGCAAAACCAACAAGATAAAGCTTAACAACTTCTTACAAAAAGCGTGTCACTTACAGGAAGTGATGAAAGCTAACCGTAACTCTTTAGATATGCAAATGTGGTGTGACATTCGACTACCTGTTACCAACCTGTGACTGTTTTTTAGAACATTGCTTTGGTGTTTAGTGATGGTTGCAAGGACGTTGTTAGGGGTGTTTAGCCCTCTATCTTTCATAATTGAATCGGTAGGACATGTTTACTTTCTCAGATAATTTAGAGAAGTAAATAAGCCCCATGATTTCAGAAATGATAGCACAAACGCTGTGGGTCCAGTTGTGCACCAAAGTTTCTATTTTTAAGTATTGGAGGTTGAGAAAAAATCCATGTTTCCAAAGCATAACATTTATGCATTTGGCCGACACTTATATTGACTAAAAGGGATAGTTCATCCATAAAGAAAATTCTGTCATCAGTTATTCACCCTCTGGTCATGTCAAACCTTTATGGCTTTCTTTCTTCTACAGAACACAAAAGAAGATTTTTTGTAGAATGCTGACAACCGAACAGAGGTGGCAGCCATTGACTTCTATTGTATGGACACAAAACCAATGCAAAGGGAATGGCTGCCATCGCTGTTCGGTCAATACAACTTGACATGACAAGAGTGGTGAACTATCACTTTAAAGTGCATTTAAGGTTTGATGATTTCATCAGGCGTGATTTCCCAAAAACAAACCCACAAACATTGTAAAACAAGGGTTGCAATTCTTACCCAACTGAGCTGCAAATGACTCCATTATTACTACAACAGCAACATAGATGCTTGCCTAAGCAAACACCATTACATTACACTAATAACTCAACTCTTCAGATGATATTAGACAGTAAATATAATTTATATGAAATTCAGGATATTACACTGGAATATTACGAATTTAAACATGATGCACATTAATCATGATCAAAGTTGAATTAGACTACAATAAAAAGCTTTGCGTATTACCTTGTCGATGTGGGCTTCTGGTCTTGTGTACAGAAGTGAGCCACCTGTTTGAATGCAGCAGAGAGACATCAGGCTTATTTGCAAGTCACGGGTCTGTCATGCAAATGCAGGAGTGTTAAAATGCACATAAAACAGTCGGCCATCCACCAGCATGACGCACCAGAGGAGGCGGACGACATGATTGACAGCAGAGTTTTCAATAGTTCTTTTAGACTCCCATCTCTCTCTCTCTCTCCCTGCCTCGATATCTAAGGGCAACAATAACCTGGCAACCATTTACATAAGGAGCTTGATCCTCTGCTTGAAACCACTTGGCTGACCGAAGGCTCATTGTTTTACAGCCTTTGGAGCCATGTATCAATCATGCGCACACGACAAGTACAAAGATTAATTTATGTTTTAAATTAGACGGATATTTACTTTACGTGAAAAACCAGCTATCACGGCAATTCATAGCATAGGATAAAGGCAGGTTACTTTAAACAAGAGCCGCTTAAATGTCATCCAACGATAATCACAGACGTGTCCACTTTAAGTGTTTTAGAAGAAAACCGTCTGAGGGTTTTATAGAAGGATCTGTTATTTATTTAGAGTGTTGTAAGCAGAGCTCTTAAGAATGATGAATAAAGTATGTTGTTGTGCAAAAAGCGAACTTAAAAATGAGAAAATATTTATCTTGCCATGATATGAAGCCATCTAACATTGTGAGTGGCGTCAGAATGTTAAATCTTGGTATGGGGCGCATGTTTCTTGTTGTATAACGTCGCTTTAAATACTCAAGTCTGCTAAATGCATGTGACTGTGTAATGTGCTATTCTTTGGAATCAAGAAAAAGGATGTTTTAGAATGCAAAGTAAATAATACACTTATTTAAAGCATTCTAAGTTTTGGTCAACAATATTATGTCATAAAATGGAGTATTTGAAAAGTTCAATCGCACAAGAAGATGACTACATTTTAATTTTTTTACGGTGCATGTCAAACTTCAAACTGCAGATGGGTTTTTTGACTAAGTAATAATAACTAAAAAAATACAACAGAAAAAACAAACTACAGCTACAATAACCAGGAAACTAGAACATTAAAATCATGATTTTCAAGAATGTTCCGTTTTTTGCAAATAAACACTTCATTTGCTGTTTTGCTGATGGAGTGAAACATTTTTCATGTAGAAATACAGCGTCTTATGTTATCACAACATAGCTATAGAGATAAGCCATAAAAAACAAAGCATGTTTAAGGCTGCCAGTATGCTGGGTGAAATTATGGTACGTCTGTTTCACTTCACTTTTGACTACTCATTTGGTAAGCAAATGAAACGCTATTCAGCACCCACATTAGCAGAAAGAACAACGATGCTATGATAAGCTTGAAATCAAATATGCACACATGTATGACACACACACAAACAGATCTTCTGTTGTTTAGAGAGCAAACAAACACAGCAGCTCCTGCATTTCTATCATACGATGCATTATGTGAACCAAGCGTTTCTATGAGTTTGAGCGGTAAACAGCGCTAGAAACAGCTGCGCTTGGGCTAAAGCCACAGATCTCCCTATGGACACAGCAGGAAGAGACACACAAGACACACACACACGCAGCATGAGAACAAAAATTGTAAGACTTTATAGACTTTACTACTGGATTATAAAAAACAATACAAAAATACATACTAGTTTTGCTCAAACTAGTATAAACAAGATACATATTTCTTAACTATTTGAGAAACCTAATTAAAATTGAGAATTCTATGATTATGATATTGAACTATACTACTACAGTAACGTAATGAAAAAAGTTGTAATAAAATGAGGTTTCATTTTACAACCTAGTGAAATAGTCGAAGATTTAAAGACATACATGCTAGTGTACATTAGGGCATTTTAATAAGTTGTTAAAGCGGAGGTAACATGCTATTTCATGCATTCTGAGTTCTTTGCACTGGCTTCTCAAGATTAACATTGCAAACTTGTCAAAAAACGAGATGAATGTATGACGTAGTACTTCTGTGCTCGATTAACTCTGTCAGGGTTCTAACAGGTTTCGGAAAGTTTTGTCGAACACGGATTCCCGTTTCGTAACAAGGGTTCTTAGTCCCTTATTGGACAATTCTTCCGGAAAAGCACGCCCAAGCGTCATTCAGCAGGCGAAAGAGCGGTCCCAGCGCTAAAAGATGCCGAGAATCTTTGACAATGAGATCGCGCCATGTACGATTAAACAATCTCCAAATCCAGCAGTATATCCACCTTTTATACAACATTCGTCACCAAAATGCAGTGAGCAAACCAACATAGCTAAACTTCCATCAGCCGAGTGAAGCAGCTTTGATGGGCGTGCTCTTTCTCACGCTGGCTGGTTGACATGTGGACATGTTCTTTCTCTCACGGTCATGCATGGTGGCACCGAATGACATTTGGCAGAATGAAAATATCTGTACAAATGTATACATTAAACCAATTATTTAACATGTTGTCTTTACAATGTCACACTTATTACCCCACTAGAATGCAAATGTCCTTTCCTGTTATCATGGAGTGCCTAGTGAGCACAAAACAAAGCCAGACATTACAGTTCCTTGTAATGTCATTACAAAGATAAACAAAGGTGCAGTGTGTTTAATCAAACAATACCGTTTACAGATGAAAGAGGAGCGAGGTTTTCTTGAGTGATAGGTTCGGGTGAAAAAAGGGAAGTGACATCTGCTGAGGTGTGGTCCAACAAGAGGTCAATAGGCACTGATCTCCCATCACAGATTTGAGATGCAGACGACAACTAATACAACACAAAAGATATGCAGATGTGATTTTAAAAATACTTTAGTCTGCATTACATAGATGTATTTGGTGTCATTCTAATTTACAGTATAAATGGTCACCTGAAGTTGTTTACATACTGTAGTGTGTAGGTTACTATAGAAGCACTCTGATACCTGTGTGTCGGCAGGGAGTGATGCCTTCAGGGCATTGAGCTGGTTCTCAGTGACTGCAGATCTGCTCAAAGCCTTCTCCACCCTCTGGCTGATAGCCTCCATCCTCTCTTTTATCATCTTCGCATCGTCTTTAAGCAGATGGGCTGCCTTTACGGCCTTTGTTACCATGTTCTCCACTCTTCTTAGGGCCTCCAGAAGACCTTCTGAGGCCAAACGCTCAGCCTCTCCAGCATCTACTATTGAGTCGCTGAAGGTGCTATTTCCCTGGTCTTTGAGAACCGCCCTCACCCCACATGTAGTCTCTTCCACATGAGCTGTCATCCGCTCAACTTCTCTCACAGTCTCATGTGGTTCTCTGCCAGTCTGGCTTGTCTTAACCTCTTTGATCTGACCCCTCCACCAGGTGATGGCCGCAGCTATGTGAGCTTCCTGTGTCTGATTCCTGGCCAGCATCTCCCCCTCTGCCAGTGAAGCTTTAAGGAGGTCCAGCTCTTTCAGTCTGGAAAGCAGATAGACATAACTACTCGGAAACATCCAACACAATGTAACCTCAAAACATAGAAACAATTTCTTACAAAGTCGCCAGCTGATTCCACGAATCTTCATGATGCACTTGCTCCCGCATATAGAGTCGCTTTTCAGTCGCATCCTGAGGAACAGGAAATTTGTTATATTAATAACTTTAAACAAAACCCTCAACACATTTTTTTTATTATGTATATTGCTTACATTCTCTGAGAGTTGCATGTGAAGTATATGAGACGATTCAACAGGTTTGAAATTTTCAGTATCTCTTCTCTGAGGGATGACGGGTGAAATCTGACTGAGGGAGGCATTCAACCCCACAGCCACATTCTGAGACAGAGAGAAAAGACAATAATATAATCTACATTCATTTTTAAGCAAAATGTAAAATGTATCTTTAATATTAATGCTTGATTTGTTGATTTGTTTTATTTTTATGTATTTGGCAGATGCTCTTATCCAAAATGACTTAGATTGCATTACACTACACTTTTTTTTCAAAGAATGTGCAATCCTGGGGTTCAAACCCATGACCTTGGCGATGCTACCGCCATGCTAGAGCCACTGAGCCACAGGAAAGCCAAGATTTCTACATTCGGTCACATTGGATACCTTCATTATTTATTAGTTTCATTTTCCAAAGATTTCACATTACACACATCGATAGATACATACGCAATTCAAACATGACTGTGATGCAAATGAACTCAAAATTCAGCAAATGTTCAAAAACAAATGAATTCTCCCGTAACGAAGAGATACACACTGTTGAGCATCATTTTTGGCCAACACTTTGGACATCTGGGCAATGTGTTTTTTTATTTATTCAAATCCACAGGGACCCAAGCGGACGTAGTTGAAGAAACACACATATGTGAATTGATGGACTGTTACCGGTTGGGCTTCTTGAATCTCATGATGCAGAGAATGATGGTTTGTCACACTTGTCCTCTGTGGGCTAGTAGAGATGCTATTGTATTTGTTTAACCTGCCAGAAATGATGTGAAACAAAATTAGCCCACATTCATGAAAGGCTGCTTAGAAAATGCAAACAAATTTGTGAATCTGCTTATACAATGAAACATCTAACTGTATGTCAGGATGAAAAGAAAAACACTACACAATTAAATGTTGGTGAATTTTGTAGATGAGTGACAGATGTATTTAGCATTTTGATGCTCACAGCCTCCTGCTGCTTGTGTACAACATGGTTACGTTAGAAGATCAGAATTTAAATAAGCTTTAAAATATCCAGCTTTAACAGGAGGCCATGAATGCCTAAATGACGTTTTTTATCACTCACACGAACAAAAACCAGAAAGTGCCCAATGACAACAACTCAAAAACAACAAAACAGAAATAAAAAAACATATAGTAAGACTAATAAGACTAATTTACAAAATACACCTAAGAACAATGACAGAAAACATAGTGAACAATGACATTGAATTGACTACATGAAATAAAAAGGTACTTCAAAATAAAAATCATACAAAAGCTTATGAAAATAAAACAGTAAATACAAACAGTAAATTTGAGAAAATGTAAGTTTTTTTTAATTAACATGAAAAATGAAAAGTCATACAAATTGCAGAATAAACAAAGATGCTGTTGATATTATTAGCGTTTATTGAACCTGAAAGATTAATACGCATTTATGTGTCATTTTTATATAAAATGTGGAAATGTAATTATGTAAAAATCTTATTTCATAAATAATCAACTCAGGTGATATACTCAAGTATTTCACACTCCTGGTTAATATACACCAGCATATAATTCATAGTTCACCCAAAAATAAAAATTCTGTCACCATTACTCACCAAACCTCTATTAATTTCTTTGTTCTTTTGGATACAAAAAAAACGTTTTGAAGAATGTGGAATATAAAAAAGTTCTGGGGCACCATTGACAACCATAGTTTTTGTCTCTATTATGAAATTCAATAGTGCCCAAACACTGTTTACAAACATTCTTCCAAATATATTTCTTTGTGTTCAGGAGAACAACCAACTTTATACAGGTTTAGAACAACTTGAGGAGAGTAAATGAAGACAGAATTTCATTTTTGGGAGAACTATCCCTTCACTTCATTTAATACATGTCATTTGTGACACAGCTCCATTTCTGTGTCTATGAAATGCTCAAATTGGAAAAGCATCAACGGCATTTTATGCTGATTGTCATAAATACCAGCAGGTTTTTATAATAAAGAAGAGAAGAGGTGGATTTCCAGTGTTTACCTGAAGAGTACTTGCTGTGAGTGCTCTTGTAATCTCATCAGTTCTGACTGGAGCCCCTTCAGACACATTAGCAGACGACAGGAAAATCATTATAACACAAACTATTCTTTCACAAGCATATGAATTCAAAGTTAAAAGCAAAGAAATACCTCAATAAGTTGTAGGCTTTCAAAGTGAGTGTCCTTCAGCTTTTCCAGCAGGATGTTTTTCTATGTGCAACATATGAATATTGTCAGAAACCACCATCTGTGCTCTATTTCTAAAACATATTTCTATATTTCTATTTATTTGATTCAAATAGACGTTATGTAGTAAATCACATAGAAGGCAGACGTCTCTGCATAATCTTCATACACAGTATTATTATTAAAAATAACACATTTTAACTTCAAAACTTACCTTCGTAAGGTCCTTGTCTTTTACAGCTAGTACAGTATACATTTCTTCCAGCTCTCCCTGCAAACATAACCAGAAAGTTTTAATATTTGACTGGTCTATCTAAACAGCACACTTGAGTCATCTTTTCTCTCACCCTTAAATCAAAGATTTCTCTCTTTAGTTTGTTTATGCGCTCCTCTGTGACCTTCCTGTCCACTGTTAATTTTTCATTCTGTGGAAAATGTTGTGTGTCAATACATTTCATGACAGAACTCTTTTGAACACAACAATGCGTGACCAATACATTTACATTTACATTTAGGCATTTGGCAGACGCTTTTATCCAAAGCGACTTACATTGCTTTATCCTATACATTTTACATAGGTATTTGCAATCCCCTGGGATCGAACCCACAACCTTGCTCTTACCACTGAGCTACAGGAAAGCAATACCTTGTCTTCAGTTATTTTGATCAGGGCTTTCAGTCTTTCATTTGCCTTTATCTAAAGGGGAGAAGTGATTGTGAAAAGTTGTGTTTAATGTGTATTATATAAATAGAAGAATAGTTTCAGTAATTGCCCAAGCGAACTCATACCAATGCGCAGTTTTTTGCTTGTGCTAGTGTGGCCCTCTCCTGGCTCTTCCTCAGTGCACATCTGGTTTCATCTAGTTCTTCAGAAAGAGACCGGGATCTTATGGCAAACAGCTGGGCACTGTCGATACAACCAACAGCAACAGTTACATTCATCTTTATGCTAAGAAAAGTATTCAAAAGTGTTGAAATACTTGTGTCTGCTGTAGAAATACGGTAGTCTGGGTTTTATTCAATACCTGGCCAGTTTGGTGTGTAACTCTGACACCTCCAGGTTGAGTTGTAGGATGGTATCCTCACATTGAGAAACGGTCCTCATCAAGCTGTTGTTCTGCCCACTTAACCTCTGCTGGGTGTGTTTCATTTCGGCTATTAAATCGAACAGATCTCCAGACTCACTAGAAACACAAGGGGAGAGTTAGGGAAACAATCAGCCTATCTATCAATGAACTGTTCAAATCACACGTTTTTAAGTAAATTTGACTTAACTTACCAATGACATTCAGCTCCATCTGTGAATGTGAGCTCATTCAAAAAAGTAGGATACTCTGTCCCTGGACACAATTTGAGACTAGTTTAAGGATCCAGTTTGGTTGTCTGGCAAAAAAGTATATCATTTAATGAACATTCATTAAATGATATACTTTTTTGCCAGACAGCCAAACTGGATTATATAAATGCACTATTTCTTACTTACCAGATAAAGATAATTTTCTTTGGACTGTTCCTGGTGCCTGGGGTTTATCTTCAGGAACTCTGTAAATCGAAGGGAAATGTGTTTGTGTGATTTATATGATCTCTAAAAGAAGTCACTTAATAACACACGTTGATAACCCCATAAATCATACTTTCAAAACTTTGTGATCCGAAAGTCAGATTTTTACATTACTTCAACTCATTATCATTTGCTCACCCTCCAGTTGTTACAAACCTGTATACATTTCTTTTTTTGTGTGAACACAAATGAAGAAATTTAAATGAAAGTTTGCTCATAAGTCGATTTGGGTCACGATTGAATCCCATTGTAGGACAAAAGATTACTATTGGAGTCAATAGTGACCAAAAATGGCTTAGTTGGAAACTTTCATTAAAATATTTTATGTTGTATTACCACACAACAAAGAAATTTAAACAGGTTTGGGACAACTGGAGGGTGAGCAAATTACAACATTTTCATTTTTGGGTGAACTATTCCTTTAAGGAATTTCAATGTTTTTTTCTAAGTTATAGCAATTCAGCGAGTCAACATGACTAAACTTCAAAATTTAGGGAAGCAGTGTTATAATTTATTTAAGTTGAAAGTGGATTTTTTACAGTATATCTAACTTTATATAACGGTGTACATATAGCATTTGTATGAGATTGAACTGTCAATATAAGGAGGACACCTAAAATGCAACCAGCCACAAAGCTATAATGCTGACATTATGTGTGTTCACATCTCTCACCCATCTTGGCAACATTGGGCTATCCACTCTCTCATGGTGGCGTGAAAAATGGCCCGACTAACAGGCAGATCCTGGCTCTCCGGGTCAAGCATGTGTTGCAAATTGTTCAGCTTATCCTGGCCAGAATTTTGGAGCGTCATAGACTGGAGGTACTGCACCACAGTGGAGGCAAGAACTTCTCCTGTAGGCAAGAGAGAGATGAGCTCTCACGCTTTCAACTGCACCTTTAGTACTGAAGGAGTAAACGGTACCTTTGCCAGTAACATCACATGCTTCAAAAGTTATGTTCAGGAGATCTTCCTCTGAAAAGCCATTTGTATCAGCAGAGTCACAAAGAGTGGTACTGTCCGAACTGAAATCTAAATCACAAAAACAGTGAAACTCAAATATAATGTTTATAAATTGCTTCCTCAACAAAAATAATATATAAGAGATCTTCAGAAGTTACCTTCACTGAGCATCTGGCAGGGCTCCACAGAGAATGTTCCAGAGTCAATGGACAGGCTTGGAGCTCTGCATCTACTAGAGCCATGAATCCTTGAGGCGAGTGGGAAAGATGGAAGATGAAATTCGGTGTCATTCTCTGAAGAACCGTGACATTCAGTTTGCTTCTCTGAGGTCATAGTTGCTGTTTAATAAACAAGACGTGTATTACTCTGATAAAGATGCTTTAAATGTTTATTTTATCCACACAATCTTTAAGAAATGTAAAACAGTACTTACATTTACATATAGCTCAGTGTTTATTATTTGATGTGCTGAAGTTCATCATCTTATCCTGTGAATGCAACAATTATAGACAAAAAAATCTGAAAATTATTATAAAAAAACATTTATGTAAAATTGCATACCTCTTAAAATGAACATAATCCATTATCCATCGGGAATAGCATGCAGAAAATGTACACAATCAAACATGTAGTTTATTCTTCGTGGTCACACTGTTGTGTTGGCTATGTTTGTACAGCATCCTTGTTGCTTGTAGATATGAATGCGTGTTAAAGCAACAGCTGATCTTTACAGAGACTTTGCCTCTTTCATGCACACACACAGTCGCACATCAAAACCAGATGACATGGCTGCCTCCCCCCAAACACCCTCCATTCAATGCCTGTGTGCTTCTAGCGGGCCAGGACAATGCTGTAATGGACCATTTTAATTAACATTCGTCAGTTTTCCATATCAAATGATTCAAGGGCAATGCACATCAGACGTAGCAATGGACATCAATTATCCTTTTCCACCTCTCCAAATAGGCCCCAAACACAGACACATTTAGCGCTTTTGTCTTTTACTAAGCAAAAAATCTATATTTGTTGTTGACATATTATATTTATGTTGAAAGTTATTATACTAGAAATGTATTATTATAAATTGAATATTTGTACTTAAAAAAAAAAAAAACATTGACCATTAAAAACCACAGGCTCCATTACAGGACACTTTCCCTCTAAACCTAGCACTGCGAAATTTTACCATGGTTTAATAAAAAACATTGTTTAAACATGGTATTGATAATAAATCCATACATTTACTTTCAGCGTATGTCGTATATAAAATATAAATTTTGCGATTATATTCGTTGTAAAACGATCAAATGTCAAAAAACGGCTACTACACCTTTTTATAATATATAAAACTATGGTTAACTTTCCTATGACCTAGGGGATCGTCGTGATTTTAACTGAAAATGTTAGTTGAATGAAAAGTTAATGAAGACATTTACAAAACGTAACGATTTCTCAGGACTTTTAATTTGAAGCGTTTGGCGGCTAGCCCGGAAGTGAAGCGCCATTTGTCGTTCAGGTTCAGTGTCGGCAGTGTTCAGGCAGTTGTTGCTGCTGGAGATCATCATCACTGACTGGATCAAAAACAACAGAAAGTGCGCTGTCGGGATTAAGGATAAAGCTTGACCATGTCTCGAGGGTCCATTGAAATCCCTCTACGGGACACGGATGAGGTAAATTACGAGCTGTTTTTGTCTCTGTGTGATGCTGAATGCACATTTATATGAGTTGCTGATGTGGATTAGCTGCTAACGTGCTATCATGCGCGCGGTCTAAGGTGCACATCAAAACAACAAACTAAACCTGAGCGAATGACAGACATAGACCAGTAAGACATTAAAACCCAGTTAAATCGTGCAGTTACTATCTGTTAATACGATTAACGTTGTATGTACTCATGAGAAAACACTTGTGTCAACTTTCCTGACAAGGGACATCATCCAAACATTTTGTATAGAAACATTGCCTCAGAATTGCGTTGATTATATGACTATACAAGTATCTCTCATGCTGAAGAGGAGGTAGTTCACGATATTTCTGCTGTTCACTGTTGCACTTCTGCTTATTTCAACTTTCAGCTTGATTTATATAACACATTTGTCGTTTTCTCTTTCAGGTTATCGAACTTGATTTTGATCAGCTTCCCGAAGGAGATGAGGTCATCAGTATTCTCAAACAGGAGCACACACAGTTGCACATATGGATCGCACTTGCCGTAAGTAAAGTCAACTTAACTATAAAATATTTTACAAAACATGAAAACAAGGATTTTTGGGGTCAGGAAGGTTATTCAGCCATTCATAGAATCTGTCAACTACTAGAATTGATACTGCTTATATATATATATATATATATATATATACACACATGCATACATACATACACACACATATATATATATACATATATATATATATATATATATATATATACATATATATATATACATATATATATATATATATATATGATTTCACTCGTACAGCGTAACTTTTTTTATGTGTCAAACAGAGACATGAATCAAAAACTTAACCTACAGATGCAATGATGTATCGGATGATTTTCAATGAATTTTGAACCATCTGAATGTCAGCTAGAGCATTAAAAGGCAGTTATAACGATAGCCAAAACTCTATGGATGCACCGATATGTACATTTTCCCCGATAACGATCATTCTTTAATATTTGAAGCCGATTACCGATATTTTTTGGCAGATATACAGTATCTAAATATTAATATTCCCTAAGACTGAAACAGGGGGCAAAAAGTGAACAACTGATTTTATTTGAAAACATTGACTGCAGAAAACAAGTTAACCATAAGTTCTCTTTTTTCCCCCTGAAAATCATTTATCAAGCCTACTTAACACTTTTTAACGATTCATTAATATTCAAACTTTTCTGGTATATTTTTTATTTAATAAACAAATTATAGATTTCCTTCCCGAGCAACCCTACAAAAAATCTTAATAGACACATGTCTAGCAGGTCTCAATACAGAAATCATCCAGACAGCAGTCTGATTCAAACAATGTGCTTTCGTTCCTGTAATTTACACGTTCATAAATATCTACATACTGTACTTACATCAACAATGTTTTGCTAATGGCAGTTAGTGCACGATCATGACAGAAAGACAGTAGACTACTGTTTTTTAATTGTGAGCAGCGTACAGCTGAAGAAGTTTAACCAGAGGAAATAATTGATCGGCTATAATATATCGGCCTAAATTGTATAATTGGCCGATAACATTAAAAAGGAACAT
Organism: Triplophysa dalaica; assembly: GCF_015846415.1. NCBI lineage: Eukaryota > Metazoa > Chordata > Actinopteri > Cypriniformes > Nemacheilidae > Triplophysa > Triplophysa dalaica. The sequence continues at coordinate 6,623,226 of NC_079542.1, forward strand.
TTATCGGCCCATACCGTCGCTAAATTATTGGTGTCCCTTAAAAAAAATCCTGTCTGTGCATCCTAAGTAACGTAAAGCAGCATCTTTCCGCCCTAAAGAATTCAAAGATTTTATACAAATATTGCTAATTTTTTATTTATTTCTTACTAGCCCATATTTAATACGCTTTCGTTTCAGTTGGAGTACTACAAACAAGGAAAGACAGAAGATTTTGTCAAGTTGCTGGAGGCGGCACGTATCGATGGAAACCTCGATTACAGAGACCATGAGAAAGACCAAATGACTTGTCTGGACACTCTCGCGGCCTACTATGTCCAACAGGCTCGGAAAGAGAAGAACAAAGATACCAAGAAGGACCTTATCAACCAGTCCACTCTTCTGTACACCATGGCAGACAAGATCATCATGTATGATCAGGTAATGGAGGACGACGGTATCTTTAATACTTTTGAAATATTGTATATTTCAACAATCACTGTAAATATCACAAATAGTTTCAGCATAATTATTGTAATTTAATGATGTTTCTGATTTTCCTAGAACCATCTGCTGGGCAGAGCTTGCTTTTGTCTCCTGGAAGGGGATAAAATGGACCAGGCGGATGCTCAGTTTCAATTCGTTCTTAACCAGTCAACAAACAACATTCCTGCACTTCTGGGTAAAATACTTTGCACAGATCGATTATTGATAGATCAAGTTTTTTCGATGAATTATTAGTCATTATCATGTCCTGCAACAGGTAAGGCGTGTATTTCCTTCAACAAAAAGGATTACAGGGGAGCTCTGGCATACTACAAGAAAGCTCTTCGCACCAATCCCGGCTGTCCAGGTGAGCACACAAAAGTATAAAGTTCCACTTAAATTCAATTTTCCTTAACTGGTAAAGACTCACAAAGCTCATGTTTGTTTCACCTGTCCTACTCTAGCCGAGGTGAGGCTTGGCATGGGCCACTGCTTTGTCAAGCTCAACAAACTGGAGAAAGCTCGCTTGGCTTTCGGCAGAGCCCTGGAGCTGAACTGTAATTGCGTGGGGGCTTTGGTGGGTTTGGCTGTTCTGGAGCTGAACAACAAAGAGGCCGACTCCATCAAAAACGGAGTTCAGCTGCTTTCCAGGGCGTACACCATTGACCCTAGCAACCCCATGGTGCTCAATCACCTCGCCAACCATTTCTTCTTCAAAAAGGACTATAGCAAAGTGCAGCATCTGGCTCTGCACGCTTTTCACAACACGGAAGTGGAAGCCATGCAGGCCGAGAGCTGCTATCAGTTAGCCCGGTCCTTCCACGTCCAGGTAAGAGGGACCATGTTTGTTGTTAAAGTCGGAGTAAAGTGACATTGAAATGTGTGTTCTGATTCACACAACAGGAACGTGTGTTATTAACCACCCAGTCAAATTTGAATCAAGAAAAAAAAATCTACTTAAAAAGTGATCAAAATCTTGGAAAAATAAGAGAGAGACAGGCTTCATAGGAAGCGTAACGGAAGTCTATTTGAATTATAAACAGAGCGTCTTTGCAATAACCAATAAAAAATTTAAAATTTACAATCTAATTTCTCGCTTGAAATGCAATCAAAAGTTATTGAAATGGAAAATTAAACTTACGTTTATACAAAACTATGCTGCAACGGGAGTTTTGGCCGCTATTTAATTTTATAGTTAATTTTATAATTCTGATAGCGAACCAGCCGGGTGGATTATCTGCTCGTCTCAAAATTTGTTAGTGAAATATCCTTCACTGAAGCATGTCACGATCACGCCCAGTGATCCTCCCTTCATTCACGTCTTCCTTAACATTTGCTTGTTATTTGACGTGAGATTTGTATAGTTTGGGCAGAATGAGAGCCCGAAAGCGTTTGCAAAAAGCTAACAATCCTGAGCTCGTGATTGATCATACACCTGATGCTAGTTGCTTTGGTGATAGGGGAGGCGCCATGCATGCTCGGACGCTCCGTTGCATCATCGATCCCACATTTTAGCCCCGCCCAAAAAATCCTGAACAGAGAATTTAACCGAGTTTGACGGTTTAACCGAGTCTTTGTTATGCGTTTCAGCAATACATTTCTAACATCTATAACATCAGAAGTCTCTACCCGGACTTTAACTGTTAAACTGAGAATGCATATCCCTATCGCAACAATATTCTCTATTCTGTGGTAATCCAATGCCAATAAGCATGTGCTTGTCATGTGCTTTTTTTAGGAGGATTATGACCAAGCTTTCCAGTACTACTACCAAGCCACTCAGTTTGCATCACCCACCTTTGTTCTGCCCTTCTTCGGCCTGGGCCAGATGTATGTATACCGTCGGGACAAAGAGAACGCTGCACAGTGCTTTGAAAAGGTCCTCAAGGCTTATCCAAATAACTATGAAACCATGAAAATCCTGGGGTCACTTTATGCCACCTCGGACGATCAGGAGAAGCGAGACATTGCTAAGGTATGACATCATTAAACAGAAAACTCTGATGTGAGACTTATTTTATGATAAATGTTACATGACTCTGTGTCTTGGTTTCGTAGGAACATCTGAAAAAAGTCACTGTGCAGTATTCGGATGATGTGGAAGCGTGGATTGAAGTTGCCCAGATTTTGGAACAAACAGACATTCAGGTATCAGTGCTGTTTGAACAGATGCCAAAGTTGGGTTTGACTCGCATAAAATTGGACTCACACCGTGATTTTATTTTGCAGGGAGCTCTGTCTGCATACGGCACTGCCACTCGCATCCTCCAGGAGAAGGTCCAGGCCGATGTGCCCCCTGAGATCCTTAACAATTTGGGGGCTTTGCACTTTCGTTTGGGAAATCTTGGAGAGGCCAAAGTAAAACAACATATTTTTCTTTTTTTCTTTATTTTGTTAATACATGTAAATGCATTGTGTGTTATTTAAAAGATTATCTAACCTTTCTTTGTTGTTCTTAAGTTATTGTATCTATATATGATTGATTTACACTTCTTTTCCGTGTAGAAATACTTCTTGGCATCTTTGGAGAGGGCGAAAGCCGAGGGCGAACATGACGAACACTATTACAACGCCATCTCCGTCACCACATCCTATAACCTGGCAAGACTCTATGAGGCCATGTGCGAGTTCCATGAGGCCGAGAAGCTTTACAAGAACGTCCTGAGAGAGCATCCCAACTATGTCGACTGTATGCATTATCATTATCATGCTATTATTGTACTTTGTTCTGTTTTTTCTTTTGAAGCTGTTCATTAGGTTCTATTTTAAACATTTAACAGGTTACTTACGGCTTGGCGCAATGGCACGTGACAAAGGAAATTTCTATGAGGCCTCTGATTGGTTTAAAGAAGCTCTTCAGATCAATCAGGTAGTTAGACCTACCGTCATCCTACTTTGTGCATTCCCTGCTTTTGTTTTTGTCCTTGATCTGTATTAATAAAGTGTTTTGTAGGACCACCCCGATGCCTGGTCGTTGATTGGTAACCTCCATCTGGCCAAACAGGAGTGGGGGCCCGGCCAAAAGAAGTTTGAACGTATCCTAAAGCAGCCTTCAACCCAGAACGACACCTACTCTATGCTGGCGCTTGGCAACGTGTGGCTTCAAACGCTGCACCAGCCCACCAGAGATCGAGAAAAGGTACTGAAAATGATTTAGCATCTTATTCATGTATGCACAGTATATAGCTACACTCACTGCTCTCATAACGTGTTGTTTGAATTGGTCTTATATTGTAATTTACAGGAAAAGCGGCACCAGGATCGAGCTCTTGCCATCTACAAACAAGTTCTGAGGAATGATGCCAAAAATCTATATGCTGCCAACGGCATAGGTGCTTTATCTTCTTTTTAACTAGTGTGGCCACATTGCTACTTATTTTGACCAAGAAACATCCATTTATACAAAAATCTTTTTTTTTAATATGATTTAGCTATGAAAGCAAAGCCGATTGGAAGCGTATGATTGAGCATATCTTCTTTAATTGCAGTCGAGTGCTTTGGTATGCCACTAAATTCACCTGCTAGTTTTTTATATGGGCCAACATACTACACTTTATTCCATTATACTAGTTGTAAAGCAGAGCACTAGCAATAAAAAGGTTTTCGGTTTGATTCCCACAAACTGATTCAGCCCCTAACATAAATATATCATTCTTGTCTCCTGTGCCACAGGTGCTGTGTTGGCACACAAGGGATATTTCAGAGAAGCGAGAGACGTCTTTGCCCAGGTTAGAGAAGCTACAGCAGAGATGTCTGACGTGTGGTTGAACCTCGCACACATCTACGTGGAACAGAAGCAGTACATCAGTGCCGTGCAGATGGTGAGAGAATCGACAAACTTCTCTTGAGTTTTTTTTAAACGCAGAGGTTTTTGTTCTGGACTCACAGTCTGTTTTACTTTGGTTCTTCAGTATGAGAACTGCCTGAAGAAGTTCTACAAACATCAGAACACAGAGGTGCTGTTGTATCTGGCCCGTTCGCTCTTCAAATGTGGCAAACTGCAAGAGTGTAAACAGACACTTCTGAGGGTAAGGGAATCCTAATGAAAGTTTCTTTCTTTTCTGCAATATTGCATTGTTTTTATAAGTAAAACTTTCAGTCAATGCACGTTTAAAATATAATGTGACCCTGCCTGTGAAAACCCAGAATTTTTTTTTTTTCTAGATGTTTTCTACATAAAATCATGCTACATGATGTAAAGTATTACTTGGGTTTCTCTCATTTTGAGGTCATGTCGAAGATTGAAAACATAAAATAATTTGATTATGAGACATAAGCCTGTATTCACAGACAGGGTCACATATGTATATGTCATTTATTTCATGCAACAAATATAATAAGCTCAAATCAAACATACAGTTTCTCAGTTAAAATTTAATACATTACGATATTTCATTTTGTTTAAATTCTTTTTGGTTGTCAGGCTCGGCATGTGGCTCCCAGTGACACGGTGCTGATGTTTAACGTTGCGCTGGTGCTTCAGAGGTTGGCCACACTTGTTCTGAAGGATGAGAAGAGTAACTTAAAGGCTGTACTGAGTGCAGTGAAAGAGCTGGAGCTGGCTCACAGGTACGTCAGCTCCACCACCCTAATTCTAACTAGTGGTGATGTTGCGAATTGCAACCAATGGCTAACTCCCCCCATTCCGAAGCACTAAGTGGGCTGACACATAAATAAGATGTCATCACATTTTCGTTTCTTTGGTGAAGGAGATAACGTATTTACAAAACGTGCTCGTAGAGCAGTTTGTCCGTTTAAGGCTACTAAACAACAACATGGCGAATTCCATCTAAGGGGACCCGCGATATAGATAGAAATAGCTCATTCTATTGCAATAAAAAGGTCTTTATACACCTCTGAAGACAGGTATGTGTATTATACTGTATTTCTGTCAATAGTTCCCCCAAATAATTACACATCTGACCTTCAATAAAATGTTTTTGATAATTTTGCTTTGTTTAATAACGTATGTTAAATGTTATTTCTGCTCTGGCTAGTGCATACATGCGAATACATGCGAACATAGAGAATGCTATTACCAGATGGATCTTCTAGCCAAGCTGCACTTTTGCTACAGGCTGCAATGAGTTTTCTCTTTCTCTTAATCGAGAGCCAGTGGAACATCACACCAACTCTTTCATATCATTCTGTTATTGTTCTCCCAGGTACTTCAGCTATCTCAGTAAGGCCGGAGACAAAATGAGATTCGATCTAGCGCTGGCTGCAAGTGAAGCCAGGTACTTTTTTTTCCAAATCTTTTTAGAGAACTTTTATCTTGTGGTTAAAGATGGTGTATGTTATGGTGTAAGAGTTTTTCTTGTAGGGTGTTTGGGAAACTTACAATTCTGCATTTACTTTCTCAGGCAGTGTTCTGATCTGCTAAGCCAGGCTCAGTACCACGTCGCCCGAGCTCGTAAACAGGACGAGGAGGAGAAGGAGCATCGTGCCAAACAGGAGCAGGAGAGGGATCAGCTGCGGCAGCAGATGGTGCGAGAGCAAGAGGAGAGGAGGAACCGGGTGGCTGTGGAGCAAAAGAAACTCCTGGAGCAGAGAGCACAGTTTGTAGAGAAGACCAAGAACCTCCTCAACTTCTCAGAGGGAATGAAAGACTCGGCTAGGGAGAAGAAGAAGGGAGGCAGTGGACGGGTGAGAATGAGGTCACATTAGAGATTAGATCGAGTCTCTGAGCCTGGAGTGAAGAATGTCTCTCATCTAATAAAAAATAAAAGTTTGCTAGGACCAAATAAAACATATGTTTTGAAACGGTTACCATAAACAAACAATGAATTTCTTGGTCTTGGTTAATGTTAATACATTTAATACATTGTAACATTTCAGTTATTATGAACTAATTTAAAGAAAGTTCATTAATTAATGTTAGTGTACTAAACCTTTAACGTTCCAATTTTTTGTTTGTTTAGTTTACATTTTGATTGTTTTTTTTAACCAGCGCAAGAAAGGAGGCGACTTTGATGACTTTGTCAATGACGACTCTGATGAGGATCTCCCCCTTAAGAAGAAGAAAAAGAAGAAAGTTGGGAGCGGCAGTGAGATGGAGGATGAAGGAGAAGATGGAGAGAAGAAATCTCGCAAGAGAAGAAAGAGGTGAATGTTTATGAGAATGTGTCACCACGCATTTACAAAAAAACATTTGACAATGTAATATGTCCCCAAATTATATTGTTAAGACCTGTTTGGACTACAAGCAACACAAATTGAATACATTTGACCTCCTTTTGTTTTTGTTTCCTCAGACCTTTTCAACGGGAGGATGACGGTTCAGATCAAGAAGGCACATCGAGGCCCAAAAAGCAACGCAAACCCAAAGAGCGCAAGAGGATTGAGAAGGTACCGATGCTTTTAGCACCGGATTTAGTGTGAAACGGTGATTACCTGGTTTATAAAATTATAGACGGCTCATTCTAATTTTGTTTTCTTTATTAAGCCTGAGCGCATGCCGTCATCGCTTAAAGGAAAGATCAAATCTAAAGCCATCATTTCCTCCTCTGATTCCTCGTCTGATGAGGATGGACTGAAAATAGCAGAAGACCGGTAAGAAACGTTTTCTCAAGTTTTCTTAATTTTGCCACTGATGTCCTTACTAACATCGTGTTGTTTTTCACATCTAGAAACCCCAAGGACAGCGGTTCAGGTTCAGATGACAATGAAGGCCACAGGAAACGCATCGCGTCCGACAGCGATTCCAATGTGGAGCGCAACCAGTCGGCCAGCGAGGCTGGCAGCCCTCAGCGCTCCGGAAACTCTGATGATTCTGGGAGCGAACGACCCGTTAAGAGGAGAAGACCGCAACAGCAATCCGACTCGGAACAGTCGGACAACCAGAGTAGAAAGAGCCGTTCTGAAGGGTCAGATGACGAATCCCCGGCTGGATCTCCGGCTGGATCTCCGGCTGGATCTCCGGCTGGCTCTCCAGCCGCTGCATCAGATCAGGGCTCGGACAATGAGGGCTCTCCGCAGAGGTCTGAGAACGAATCGGAGCAAGAGGGCTCCAACAATGAAGCCTCCAACAGAGGCTCAGATGATGATAGTGACTGATGAAATGAACCGTCTGTCTGTCAGGATAAATGAGAAGCTTTTGATCTTGTAATGTTCGTCTTAGAGTAATGTAGTTATCTGCCTAAATGTTTCGCAGATCCAGAATGTTTTTTCATGTTTTTATTTTTTCAGAATTAAGAACACTGTTTCATGATCTGTTTTTTGAGGATGAATTGCTCGAAAACTTTGACGCTTTTGTTGAGCATTACAACATACATGTGCCCAATAGTTGGTGTACATTATGAAAAACTTTTGAATAAAAAGTATTTTGAAACAGTTCTCTGAGAATTTGTACTCCAAGTATGTGTGTTTTATACAGGTGCAGGTTGCTTCTGATAGAGTTTAATCTCAGTGTTTATACCAGCCTTCCCATGATGAAAGAAAGCATGAAGATATCAGCTCATTTTCTTTAAGGTTCGAAACAAAAACTTTGAAGATGAAATTTGTAACTTTTTTGTTTAAAATCTGATCAAAATCAGTAACTAAGCTAATACATAGAATTCTAAGATATCTTTTTACCTTACGCAGTCAACCTTAACCTAAATTTATAATAAGGATTAGAAATGGCCTTAAATTTTCAATTAATCAGCATTTCTAGATTTGTTGTGGTCTAGGCCATTTTTCTGTTAAATTGTATCGGAAGCAAAACCTCAGGAGTGACAAAGTCAACCAACATGTGAAAGACTGACACATCGACTAGACTGAAAAAATCAAGGTTATCACAAAAATTATGTTTTGAACTTTCCCTAAATGCAGGTTCAAACATTAATATTGCATTGCTTACAAGTGAATTGCTGTATTTGAGGTCTGAATTTTTTTTTAAAATATTATACATTCATTTCACCTGTTTTTATTTTCTGCAAGTAAATCCAAATAGAAGGAACAATTTTATTTGAGATTTTGGAGAAATATTGTTTGTAGGTCACAGAATCAAACAACAATGATCATCACACATACACAAATAGTAAATTCGGAAAACAATGATGATAGTTTTTGAAAAAGTCTCTTTTTCACAATTGTATAATTCGAGCTGTTGGTCAGATTTCATGTGAAGTGTTGATTGTTCTTCAAAACACAAAGTTAAGCACATGCAGTAATTTAACATTTTATGCTTCAAACTTTTTCTTCAACTTCAAATACGTTTTGTTTTATAGCTTATTTCATAAGCTAGGACTGCATGACTGATATTTTTAACATATTCTTAAAAATCTGATTTTGGCCTTTCTAATGGGGTCTCAATGCGCATTTATTCTACAGCGATGATACCCAACAATTTTTTCCAACATGGCATCATATTAAAGGAGACGTTTGAAATGAAAATTCTGTCATTTACTCACAGTCTTGTCACCTCAAACCCGTGTGACTTTCTTCCGCATAACACCTAAAAAATTTATCTATTTTGAAAAATGTTTGTAACAGCACAGCTCCCCCATTCACATCTATTGTATCCAATGCATGCTATAAGGGAGCTGGTAACAACATTCTGCAAAATATTGTGTGTTCTGTGGAAAGAAAGTCATATAGGTTTGAAGTGACAAGAGAGTGAGTAAATGACAGAATTCTCATTTTGAAGGTGAACTACTTTAACTTCTAAGCATCCATGTAATTATTCCAATCAGAAGTTTGTCACTTATGGATGCCACAAAAATCCTTAAACAATTTAGGTGTATTATTATGATCATTCAGTGCCAAGTAAAATTCATATTCAAGCTCAAACAGCATTTTAATATTCACACAGACAAAAATTAGGAACCGAGTATTGAGTAATGAAAATATCCAGCAGTATAACTTTTTATAGAAATGAGTACTTAAGAAATTCAAACCCCTACAAGTTCACAACTAAAAACCAACAGCAGTTTATCTGTACTTAACTTGGTTTATTTTCTTATTTTGCTGGAGGATGACCTACCATTTGCACATTTATAAAAACATGATCCATGCACGTTCCACATATTCACGCCCAGTCACATATGAAGTAAGGCCAAATAAATGCTGGTGTGTAACTTTATTGAAAGCAACAGTAAAAAGTACACTGAACATTCAGAGCTCTTCTGCCTTACAGTAACACTTTAAATAGCAGTTCATTGTACAGGATGAGAAAGTCGCCGTCTGTTGATCTACATAATGATAAAGCTTTAAGATTCCCCTCATGATTCAATAAATATTCATAATATCCACGTCACGCATCACAGGAATTATGATCAAGCAGAACGTTAGGTTCAAAAACGGCGATTGGTAACTTCAACATCCATACCAATTTTCCACATCGTTTCTACTTTATCAATTAAAAATGTTGTTAAAAATGGATCCAATTGTTGTCTGTAGAGGCGATATTTGGTAATCCCTGAACATGCTGTAAAACAAAAACACAAAATTCAAGTATCGTCATGACGGGTAAGAGAACCGTTCATAAACTGAGGGGGGAAAAGGCCGCATGATTTCATCTCTCCCACATGGCTTTGTTCATCATCATGAAGAGACAGAAAAAAAATGAATTTAAGAGTGTGAGATCTTACAGATAGCGAATGAAAAGTAAACCGTTGTTTCAGACTCGAGCACCTTGCGGATCTTTTGTTTGAAGGACTGAATTACACGCAGCGCACTACGCCTACTACAGTGAGGTATAAACGAAAGCCATGGTAAACAAAACGTTACATAACCAATGATTACAATTGAGGATTCTTTGTAACAAAAAGAAAATATTGCAACTCATGACACCGAGCAAAGTGCATTTCTATCATTTTTGTGCTGAAAAGAAACAGCAGCAAGAAAGGCTGAAATACATGTTTTAAAAGAAAAATACATATAAAAAAAATATGCAGTTTTAAGCTGCTAATACCATTCACCTGGGGTGGGACTTAACGGATGCTAGTCATCACATGCTTGGAATAATGAGGCCAAAGAGGACCCCAAAGTAAAACGTTGGCATTACGTCGCATAAACATAACAGCAGCATGGTATGAAACGCAGCGGTTAAGAACGCAGGCGAGATTTAGTGAAACTCAACGGAAGAGATGAAGAGGTGAGCGCGTCAAGGCTTTGGCTGGTTCTTCAGTCAGCTTCCTCTTCAGACTCCTCCTCCTCAGCGGTCTCCAGCCAGGTGAGCCATTGGTTCACCTGTGAAACAACAAATGTCTTCTGAAGAGTCTTCTAAAAATGGTATTGTTTGTGAAGATAAAATGAGTCGCACATTACCTGGAACAATGCTTTTCCTTTCCCCGGAAACTCCTGGGTAATATCTTCTTTCCATGCAAGGAAGGCCTCTTCTTCAATTATCTCCATATCATAAAAGTTGACAAAGTAGCGCAATAACATTCCTAGGAAGATAAGAACAGGAAAACAAGCATTTTACTGAAAATAACATTTATTTCGGGATCAGTTAACAGACTATGGGGCTTCTTCCCATCCATTAACCAAACAATCGCCTCAGTAAAAAATGTCATTTGTTTTGTAATAAGAGTTTCATTTTAGTATTTAAGTGCCAAACCTGTATAAAATTTATATATATGGGAAATCCAACAGTTCAGGGGCACCATTGACTACTTTAGTGACCCAGAACATTTTTGTTACACTTTTAAATATCAATCTTTGTGTTTAGCAGAACAACGAATGACTAGCCCTCAAGTTGTTCCAAACCTGTACAAATGTCAGAAAGATATTTGGAAGAATGTTAGCACATTTATGTTCAACAAAAAGATATGTATACCGGTTTGAAACAGTTTTAGGTTGAATAATTCATAATTCGTGGGTGAACGGTCCCTTTAAGTCTAGTTTAAGATTGTTTAAATCTGCATACCCTTAGGAAACTCGTGGACGTTACAGTGGACCTGCAGCGCATACAGCGCGCTGACCTGCAGCTCCACGTGATCGTGCAAGAACTTCTGCATCACCGGTTTGAAAGCAAGTAGCAGAATCTTCTCCTGGTCGAGCTGCTCCTTAGAAGGAGAAGATAACTGCTCTTCTCCAGCATTCAAATACATCTCGTTGAAAATGTACTGAAAGAAGCTAAGAGTTTGGGGGCGGGGTTACTCAAGTAAAAGGTTTATGTAAAAGCAATTGTTAAAAAACGAGTTTTCATACCTGGTCATCAGAATGTTAACAAAACCCTTGTCAGTATGCAGTTTGGGAGAAATGTTGTCCTTGATCCACTTGTAGATGGTTTGCGGGGCGGGATCTGCTTTGATCTGTTTAAGCAGCTCCTTCTCCAGCTTCATAAGTGGAAACAAAAAGCTCAGGCCTTTGCCCTCCAGAATCTCCAGCATGCGATCTTTATTTTGATCAATTTCTGTGGACAGAAGCAGAAATACTGTGAAACTTGTATGAAAAAGGATTTTTGTGGAGTCCACACAATTGTGGCTATCATTTTTGGTTTCTTCAAAGCACAAACCTGGCAGCATCTTCTGCATGTTGACCTTGCTTTGCTGAAACAGGTCGGTCAGCCACTCCCGATCTTTCAGTTTGGCCATTTGCTGCAAGCACAGGAGGAAGAGAGGAAAGTGGGTGCCATTTTCCAGCGGGTGGGCCAGCTCTGCCATGGTCACAAGTTCAGCGATGATAGCGCGAGCAGCAAACTGAGCCAGGTAGGACTTAACCAAGGGAACATCCAGTTCGATCTTGGGACACTGGTCCAGAACGCTGAGGAAAGCCTGTGTGATTCACGAGAAGAATTCAAAACAGGCATTTTTACATTTTGAGCCAATGAGAGCACAGAAGACCGATAAATCAAACACGCACCTGCATGAAGTTCTCCCCAGTGACCAGTCCCTCCACACGGAGCGTGTTGATCAGAGTGCTGACGTGTTCGCGGTCCTCATCTGGGCTCTCCAGTGAGCATGTTACCATCTTGCTCAACATCTCCGGTAGGAAGTGTTTAGGAGCTTTCATGTCCCTCACCCCGTTCACTGCCTCGCTCATGTTCTTGTTACTCAGGTAAGTGGTCACAACGGTTTCCTGCAACAAAACAGCAAGAGCTTTTCTCATACACCTTGGTCCAAGACTGCACGTTCTCAGCCAATGAGCTTCAAAACTCGGCCTTAACACACATTAACTTTTTTGAAACGTTATGTGGCACGTGAAACTTTCCGAAACGTTGAGTAGTACGTACAGTCATCTTAAGGAGTTCCTCTTTAGCTGGAGGAGGCTTTTTGCTTATCTTCTGTGGCTTTTCTTGAATTGGAGGCGGGTTGGTTTTCAAGCCAAGCTGAGGCGGCTGTGTGAAAATGAAAAGGTGTTAAATGGCATATTAGACAACAGCACCTTGTCTCAATGTGTAAAACGCAGGAGTCATTACCTGCCCCAGTGGTGGAGTGGATGTACGTGGAGGTTGAGCGCTGGGAGGGATCATTGTGGGGATCTGTGGCTGCAGCTTTGGCATTGAGTTTTTGTTCAAAATAAACGACTGAGCTGGTCTCAGGCTGATCTGAAACATAAACAGAATACCGTTTATTGTGAGAAAATCACATTCTACTTGACTGATGTCACATTAGAACCAAAAAAAAAAATGGCACCAGCCTTAAAGGGACAGGCAAACCTAAAAGAAACATTCTGTCATTAACTTACCCTTGAGTTGTTCCAAATCTGTATAAATGTCTTTGTTCTGATGAACGTAGGAAAGCAAACAGTTCTTGGCCACCATTGCCTCCCATAGTAGGTAAATGTAGTCAAAAGTGCCCCATTCTTCAAAATATCTTTTGTGTTCAACAGAACAAATTCATTTATAAAGCAATTTTCCTACTATGTTAGTCAATGGTGGCAATGAACTGTTTGGTTACAAGCATTCTTTCAAATATCTTTCCCTAAGTTCATCAGAACAAAGACGTTAACACCGATTTGGAACACAATATGACAATTGAAATTTTTGGGTGAATGGTTCCTTTAAGAGCTGAATGTTATGCTGTGTAATATTATTGCAGCCAATGGGGAAATTAGTTAAAGATTCTACAAAGGAAGAGGAATAAGTGAAATGTATGTTACGTTTTTCATTTCACCTTTTCATGTTACTATAAAAACTAACATCTCCAAAGAAACGCGAATTGCTTAAAATAAACCTGTGCATGTAGTCCTCTTGAAGTTACAGAAATTCAACAGGATGTGAATGTAGCGTTACCATCCTACTAATGCAAGAATAAAATGCTCTGCTTGTTTTAAACTATGATATTATAAAGTGCTAATTGATTCTGAAGTTAACAAACATACTTAGAGTTTTGATAAACCACCAGTGTGTCCTTGAGCAAGACACTTTACTCCATGTTGCTCCAGGGGGATTGTCCCTGTAATAAGTGCACTGTAAGTCGCTTTGGAAAGAAGCGTCTGCCAAATGACTAATGTAAATGTAATGTAAATAAACCAGAGTGAACAAAACGTAACTACGTCAGTGCTTATTGAAAAATAACCATAAGAGTGCTTTCACACCAGACTCATTAGGTATGGTTGAATCGCACTAGAGTTTGTTTTTCTTCTTGGCATGGTTCGTTTGGGCAGGTGTGAATGCAGCAATCACACTCGAGTGCACACCAAATGCAGTCCAAATAAGTGTATCGGTAAGCTTTCAAACGAACCCTGGAGCGGTTTGATTGTGGTGAGAACGTGATCCGACATTGAACGGACCCAATTGCAAAAAGAACTGCACTTTTTTGACTAAACCAGCTGCCGTGGTCAGATGCACTGTGCATTATGGAATGAGGACAAGTGTTTGTTGACAGTTTGCACTAGCATGGCAGCTCGCGGACAAACTTGGAGTTGGGAGGAGGTGCGGAGTACTATTTGACCAAAATTACTGGCGTATTTAAGTCTTTTTCTGCAGTAATAAAACGAGATGTGGCTGTGTGTTAAGACAAAGGAAAAACACAGATCTGAAGACACCCGACTGTCATTACGTGTATACATGCCAAGACCCACATTATAACGTGCTTGTGTGTCTGAACACTTATGCGTAATAAGAAGCGAAAATAACTCGTGTGCTTGCCTGAATGCACTGACTGAAGATCGTCTTTTGAGAGCATGCGAGTACATGATGATTTAAAATGGTTTGTATTTGTGATTGGCATGACTTAAAATAACGTACAAATGCCTATTCCATCAACTGATGCGCGATAACTGAAGCAGCTCGAACTAGCAAAATGCTTTCAGTGTGAGCAAATCCAATCCTTCGACTCGTGACTCCCAACAAATCAGATGGGCGGTGGGCGTGCATTACTCTAGGCAACATACTAGAGTGCCGTGTTCAGACGGCTCTCACTAAATCCTTGGCTAAATCAGAGCCAAATTGCGCATTTCAAAATTAAATTACTTTATTGGCAAATCTGCTTTTAAAACGACCCGCGTCAATAATCGAAAAACGCTTTGTATCGACGTCGATAATTGGCCAGTTCGATAATCAGTCGACCCCTAATGGTGACCTCGATAATATACTTGAGACAAAACTGGACGTTGATCCGGTGGATGTTGTTGAGATCGCCATCGCCGCTGACAATGACGCAACTGATGCTAGCACAGTTGACCAGGCTAACGTTACAACATCTGACACGCATATTGACAGAGTTTATTTCGTTTGAAAAAGCAGTTTAGGAAATATTGTCACATGACTGCATTTTGCGTCGATTCAACTGGTTTGGACCAAAGCAATCAGTGTGGTGTGAAGGGTAACCAAAGCAGGCGAAAAATGCTACAAGGTATAGTTTTTTTATCGGTCCAAACCATATGAAAGGACCCAAAAGTGAGAAAGCACCCTTAGAAGCATCGGAAAAAAATGAAGCTAATTCATACCTCATCAGCATTGAGCTGTCCTTTCTTAATAAACCGTGGTGCCATGTCCTTGGACTGAGCTTGCTGTTGTGTTAAATGAGTCTGATTCTGGAAAAGCAGATTCTGCCCCTTTTAAAATAAGCAATTCATGTAAGCACTAATTTTCAATCTCATGGAATAGCTTGTTCCCTTGAACTTTGTATTTACCTGGTTGGATTTGATATAGGGCTGGGGAGCGGGTGCCATGTGGCCAGCGTGCCCGTTGAAAAGAGGGTTTGTGCGGCGCCCCATGGTGGGGGAATACCTGTCCTGAATGACCCCAGGGCCGGTTCCAATCCCACTACCTGCGACCAAACAAGAGTCATGAAATGTTGATCATGTAACCCACAACAAAAACACAAGCTTCACCCCTCCCAAAAATGTCAGTGCACTTCGAGACATACCTGGCATCTGCCCAAACATATCGGCCAGCCCCCCAAGAGTCTCTCGGTCAGATTTAATTCTTGTTGGCAGAAATTGGCCCTCTTGAAAGAAATCTGTCCTCATTCCTTGAATCATTGGTGGAATAAAAACACCCAAATCCTGACAGAAAAAATCCTGATTAAATTGTTTTTCATTAGACATGCAAAAACCAAAGCAGATATACCGTAAACTACACATAAGTGAGACACCGAGCAGTCTCACCTTTACAGCATCCTGCCGGATCTGGTTGATGGTCTTCGGTCCATTATCGATAAAAGCTTTCCGAGGCACCCAGATGTTCTCCCGCAACTCCATGGTATCTTGAAGTAGGAACCGTATCCTAGCAGGCAAATCCTTGTTGTTCATTAAGGATTGCATACGACCGAAGTACTGATCCATTAAAGACTGCAAAAGAATACAGGCTTGACAAAAAGCTAAAGTGGTTTAATGCATGTAAAACTGATAGCACTGTAAAAGCAGCTTACCTTGGCTTTCTCGTGGTCCAGTCTTGGCCCCACGGTTCTCATTATCTGACAGAGGCACTCCAAATCCTCCCCGATATCCTTAAGTTGGACTCTTTTCTTCTTTTCCAGAAGCTGGCGTTATAAGACATACAACGGCTATGTTAGAGCGTGCCCTACAGGGAAGATTCTGCAAAAATGGGCCCCATGGTCTGGGCTCCTGGTGATGCTTTGGATGCTTTAAGTGGTGTTTTGAAATCTGCCAAATTAAACAGTCTGGCCGATACTCATGACACAAACACAAAACCTAAGAGAGAATTCCAATAACTCACTGTTTTGATGCATTTATGAAGGATAGACTCGTGAATGAGATCGAGTTTGCCAAGCTCTCCAATGAATTTGATGTTGCCCAGCATTTTGATCTTGGCGATGGCACGCTGCTCCTCCTCCTCAGAGGTGAGTGGGGTGTCATTTTTATCAAAGACTAAATAGAAAGCGCAAAAATAACCATCAGCCGTTTGTTAGAGCCGTTGTAATAACAATTTTTACGCTCCACTTACTGTCAACGTTTCTGGTACGGTTTTCAAATTCATCTTGCAGTTTGGAAATCAGAAGTCTCCTGAATGTCTGTACAGAACGAGACCAACATAAGGACACATGAAAAATACAAGGCTCGCAATATTATTATATGTGGATATGTAAAACGACTTTTTTTTTTAAATGGTCAATTGGTGAGCAGACTGAACATCAGGTTTGCCAACAGGCGACTAGTGACCCATTTATAAACCTAACAATTAGCTACAGAATAACTTATGAAGAATTTCTTCATGGGTTCTTACAGTGCTCTGCTTTTGTGATAACGGGATCTCTGCTGACGGGCCATCAAAGTTCGGAGCATCTTCTGCCAAACGCAGACATAGCTGAGCATATAGCGAGCTATACTTCTGTTCTTCAAGGGCTTTGTCTACAATCTAGATGAAAGAGCATAACGTCTTGAAACAACAGAATTTCTGAAAGCAAGTCATGTAAATGCACATTGCACTCGTAATCCTCACCAGCAAGATGATTCCCTTGAGGACGTGCTTTGAATCTACGCCCACATTCAGGAGCTCAAGGCATAGCTTGTCAAACTTCTCAGGGGTCAGTTTATTCAGTATGCTAGAAAAAAAAAAAAAAACTGATTTAGACTAGGGATGGACATTTAAAGAAAGGATAATAGTCGATATTCGCTGGGAATTACTCCACCGCATGCACGCATATAGGCTGCACTTACGCATGTATAGGCTACACCAGAAAACAGAGAAATGGACTGAGAGAACATTTAAGCTTCACATCTGTATGATGACAAATTGCTTAACTCATTAGGGAATAAGCCATATAAACTCGAGCCATATAGTAAAATTTAGGATATTGTGCGGAAACATTAATATAATAAACATAACCAAATGACGGAATTGTTGCACTTACAGTATCAGCTGATTGGAATCTTACTGTAGCGATTATCTTAATGATGTCGTTTTCTCTGCCTGTCTAGAAACAATTTAATTTAATTTTGTAGGTCTGATCATGAAACTAGCCCATTGCGGCTGACCTGTTGATGCTTCTCCCTTAAAGGGCCATATGAATATCAATAATTATTCTTAATTCATTAAATAACACCGCCTAAAAAGTAACTAGTAATCGAGAAGAGTAATTTTTACTTTACTCAACG
This sequence comes from Triplophysa dalaica, assembly GCF_015846415.1. Classification (NCBI taxonomy): domain Eukaryota; kingdom Metazoa; phylum Chordata; class Actinopteri; order Cypriniformes; family Nemacheilidae; genus Triplophysa; species Triplophysa dalaica. The sequence goes on from NC_079542.1 coordinate 6,641,121, forward strand.
ACATTCAAGTACAAATATCCATTTATGATATCAAAAACTACACACAGAACTCATATTTAACATCGTCCCAAGTTAACGTATATGCCACGCAAGTCTACAGCTTGTGTAGCCTACGTAATGTTAGCGAGGGTGAGACTTCTTCAGTTGTCGGTTGACAGCTTTAAGTTTGACACGGATCAACACGGAAAACACAAGGAATTGTTTTTGTCAATCTTCATTTCTAGACGACAATCGCACACACTATTTGATGTTCTATAATTAAATCAACTAATCGAATATTCTGAAATCGTGACCCATCCCTAATTTAGACAGTCAAATCAGTAGTAGCATCCAGCCAACCTACTAGAAATGTTAACTAAATTGATTTGCTTTTTAAGTCATGTGAACCTCATTATATATCCACAACGGCAAGTAAAGTGGTTTTGGTGGCTTACCCTCTCACTTTTCTGAAGATTACATCGTGTCGTTCTTTTTCGTTGGAGGAGTTGACATCTCGTCTAGTGCTTCGTGAAGGAACCCATCTCTGAACGTTAAGCCCTGGGGTTTTCCCCAGGAACTCGCTGTAGAACAATACAACAGATCAGTACTATTGTAAAGATCTGCAGCAGTCATGTTTATACATCAAGTGTCATATTAAAAACAAAATAGATTCTATCACCAGACACATAACGTAGAAATACATTAAAGGAATAGTTCACTCAACAATAAAAATTCTGTCATTTTTTACTCAACTTCAAGTTGTTCTAAACCTGTATTAATTACTTTGTTCTGCTGAACACGAAGGACGATATTTGATAAAACGTTAGCAATTTTCAGTCCTAGGATATCATTGACTACATAGGAAAATTTTAAAATGGTAGTCAAAGGTGCCGCAGAACAGTTGCTTTCCTAAATTCTTCAAAATATCTTATTTTGAGTTCAACAGAAGATTTTTTTTTTACAATAAATGTTTTCTACAATGGTAGTAAATTGGGGTCCCAGAACTGAAAATTCCTAACATTTTTCCTAATATCTTTGTGTTCATCGGAGCACAGACATTTATATAGATTTGGAACAACTTGAGGGTGAGTAAAGGCGACAGAATTTTCATTTTTGGGGGACCAGTTGAATTAAAATAAATTTACGCCATCTATTTTAAACACATGTTTCCTGTCTCAGTGGTAATGTATAAACAAACAGTCGGTCATCATGGAGTCTTGTTGTCGCAGAATAAATGCCTTCAGGCTGAAACAACCGATAATGCACCATACCCCACCTAATACATGGCTACTGGCCATGAGGTAAAAATTGAACATGAAACATCAATTTGAAATATTTTTTAGCATTAGTTGCAACAAATTCATGACGGCATGAGACATAAGTTGCACTGGTCAAGATGACCTACAGCACCAGAATGAGCAGGGAGTCCCCCCACACATTCTTTGGTTGTTCATCCTAAAGCAACACTTTAGAACCTTTGCTCACGGGTGGTTCCCCCCATGTGGTAGATGAGTGCAATTGTCTGTGACCAGTGTTGTAAATAATTGTCAGTGTTAAAGCATCCCTGTGGGCTAGGGCTGCACGATTCTCACTAAAATGCGAATCACAACTTTTCTTCATGGGAATTGAGATCACGATTCTCTAACACGATTCTTGTTTTTTCAACCAAAACTATTATTGAACTCAGGTAAAAAATTTAACATAGTACATTGTGAATAACATTGCTTAAGCTATTGAACATAAATAAGAGAAGAATGTTAACAATAATAAACAAAAATAACAAAGGAAACTGTGCTTTTGGACCATAAGTAAATAACTTAATAACTTAAGCTGTTAAAAATAAATAGGAGAAGAGTTTTAATTTATGTTATGTAATGCACTTTCAGGCTTAAATACGGCTCCATAGTTCGGCTTGACCATAGGTCTGCTGTTGCGGCGAAGTTCTGCATATCTTGCAGTTCTTTCTCGACTGTCATTCTACACTGGGTGTATAGATTTGGCAATGCAACAGACGAAAAATAGTTGCGAGAGGGCAGAGAGTAGTCTTTATCATTGCCTTGAATCCCTCGCTTGTAACTGTGTTGATTGGAGCCATGTCTTTAGCTAGGTGATAAGCGATGCCGTTTGTTATATCTTTGTGCCGCTGGGAACTTGAAGGGTATGGCGATGCATCATGTAATGTCTGAGTTATGGACGTTTGTGTCGTCTGGTGGCCGGCATTTTTAGGTTTAGCTCCCTTGTCTCTCATTGCTAACTCGTACTGTATTTTGTGGTGACGTTTGTGGTGGTTATATAGATTTGTTGTGTTACCTTGCGGTGCTGCGATGATGCCAAAGCACTGTTTACAAATGATGACTTCTTCTGCATCGTCATCAGGTTTAAACCCGAAAAAGTTCCACACGTGGAATACGATCCTTTTTTTTTCGGTTCTAATACTGATGCTTCGTCGTTAACAGGATTTTCAACACTGGTGTCCATTTTCTCTTTTTACCGCTCCAAATTTTCCACTCCAAATCCACAAAGTAAGCTGACTGCAACCGTTAGCTCTGCCTCCTAATGAATAACACGTCTTGTGAGTGATAGCGCGTAACGAAGTAAACGAGAGAGGAGGGAAGGGATCGAGATCTTACTCATTTGCTATCTTTGACCTGATTGGTGAATTAACAGTTGTTTGTTTTAGACTGTGTGAGTGTGACCAATACGTGAGAGATCTAAATGCTGGAAATACAAGGAAGTGAATCGCCGTCCTTAAGAAATTAGATCGCATTTATGTATGAATCGAGATCAAAAAAATGTTCCGATTAATCGTGCAGCCCTACTGTGGGCAGCGCAATACACATTCATTTATTCACTAAGCTTAGGGAACCAGCAAATGCCTAAACGTCATATAGAAACGTATCACACTCATCCGCAGGCAGGGGACAGGCAGGGGCTCTGTGTACCGACCCAAACTCAGAACTTAGTGTGGTTGTAGCTGCTATGAGGCTGCTCAGGTAGCAGCGGAGAAGAATTCGTCCTGTTAAGAGTTGTTCAACCACAAAAAATGTATTTACAACAAAAAAATAAGTCTAAAAAACTACAAAGTGTTGCTTTAACAAGTCAAATTCTAATCCGTATCGAAAATCTATTATTCAATTCCAGAAAGAAAGCGGCTACAGTTTTATTATATTATATTATATTAACATCATACAGACACTTTTTAAGAGAAGTGCTTGTACCTGTTGCCGACAGACTTGGGATAGTGCTGAGATGCACCCCTACCTCCTCCTCCGCCCGAAGAAGCACTGCAAAACCCACAGAGTTTATCATACACAATTTGATTGAGATTTTGCGGGCATAAATCAATTTCGCCTTTTAACAAACGGAAAACGAAATTCAAAAGCTCACCTGAAACGAGAAGCACCCCCCTCTGCAATCACACTCTCCACTTTGGCGGCTTGACAATGAAAGATCCTCAAAAAGAATGATGGTGAAAGGGTGGGGGTGTAGAACACGGCCTAAAAGAGGAGAAACACACTTTTTATATCAAGTCACAAACATCCACAATGAAACACACACATAAAGACTGAAAATAAATTAAATTCTTCAGTTTATAGTTTTTATTAAGAGGGCCTGAGCATCACAGTGCCATCAGATCTGAACAAAGCACAGGGCCTCACATTTCACAAAAGAACTTTGATTTATCAACACCTAAGATTGTAGTTCCATCATATTTCTTTTAAGGTTCTGGGGTGAAGTAATGCAGACACCGTCCACATTGTTTCAGAAGAGCCGTATAAACGTACGTCAATTATGAACATTAATAGCACATTCCCAGTTGTTATCAATGTTCTCATAAATTAGCATTTCGGCTAATTATCAACCACAAGTAAACAGCCGCGACCTGGGCGTTAAATTGTTCATCTCGGTTTAGAAAGCGTGTCGACAACAAACCCAGACATTAAACTTCAAATTGGGATACCTGACATTACAATAGAGACATATTTTGGGTCAAACTAGCGTTTTACCGGCAGGGTGGTGCGAGAGAACAGCTGATCTAATGAACAGACGCCATTTTCTTATGAAAGAACATAAAGCGAGTCCATCAATTTCATCCACACAACAGATTAGACAAAGAACCAGATCTATGGACGTGGTTACAGTGAGGTCCGCTGATTTATCAGACTGTATGATGTTATAGATTGGCAAGAAACGATAAATCGGAGCAATTTTACAGAAATACAGTAGTATAATGAGCTAAGAATAACCTTACCTTTTCGAAAAGAACTTCAGCTTTGATAGTGTTTTGTTAACAAGAAGGGGGAAAAAGAGGAGAAAAGAAAAGGTTTTATGGACTGATGGTTAATAATGTGGTTAGAGAGAACAGTGCGCCTTGAGGTAATACTGGCCGCACCGGTGAGGAGAACTGTGATCTGACGTCACTCAAAGGGCGCAACTTTATTGGCTGGACGCATCAAACTTGCTGGATGCTGCGTCATCATCAAAGTTCGCTGGACCTGCGTTGGGATTTTTTCTCCTACAGGATCGTCTGTAGAAAATAATAATAATATATATTTTTTTTATAAATAAATGATTGAAGGTGCTGTTCGCACTATTTAAATCCAAAAATAGTGTATATATTATGTGGCGCAGTGTATGTGAGAGGGATCTTGCATATGTGACCCTGGATCACAAACCAGTCTTAAGTAGCACGCGAACATTTTTAGTTAAAGACAGAAATATATTGTGTGGATCAAAATGATCGATTTTTATTTTATGCCAAAAATCATTAAGATATTAAGTAAAGATCATGTTCCATGAAGATATTTTACACATGTCCTAACTTAAATATATAAAAACTTTATTTTTGTGAGTGGATGGTGAGTTGTTGATTAACAACTTCAGAGGCAATTTTCTCAATATTTAGTTTTTGCACTCTCAGATTCCTGAGTTTTATATGGTTGTTTCTCAGCCAGATATTGTCCTATTCTTCATCAACATAAATCTAATTTATTCATATTTAAGATTCTGTAAAAATCTCAATTTTGAAAAAGTGACCCATGAGACTGGCTTTATTGTCCGGGGTCACATGTGTGTAATAATTATGTTTAATAATTAAAAACTGCTAGATCATATAGACTTGAGCCCTTGCTTGAACTGAAGGCAGAACTCATAATGCAATTCTGCAGTTTCTAATAAACTGTCATTATTTTTGCATTTAACTTTGATATCATAAACCAGCCGGTTTGTGCAGAGCCACAAGAACACACCTAGTGTTTGTTACTGTTTCCAAAAATTGTACTTTTCTCTTTATACATATCATTGCTGATCCAGTTTAAAAAATATATTTACTGTTAATCCGACTAATGTGACATGACTGAAATGAATTGAAAAAAACAGGTTAGATCTATCTAGATCTAGATCAGGGATGTCCAAGTACTTGTTTGTCTCAACTTATGCTAATGAGAATCTCTAAAATGTGTCATGTGTTGATGCCCCTCATCTGCTTTGGGGTTTTAATGAGATGCCTGCGGGTAAAACTCATTTTTCAGAAATCAAGCTTGTTAGTGAAAATGATGTAATTTGTTCAAATCACTCTCATTATATCTACTTATATGACACACTTATTTGATGAAGCACCCTTGTTTACTAAGTTGTAAATTGATAAAGTCACTATCATCACCAGCAGATGGAGCTAGTGACACTTCAAAAGATTAGCTTTCGTATTAATTTTAATCAAGTTAGAAGCATCAAACTGCTATTTAAAAGAATCACTTTGTACGTCATTCTTATTAAACACAGTTCTCAATCATCCACAACTGCAGAGACAATACACATTTTATTTTTATAAATGAACCAAACTATTTAAATAGGATAGAGGATACTCTTAATATTTCGCCTCACTGTGATAGCTGGTGTTCAGTGAGACTGGTCATCTGTCTTCTCTGTAATGCCTTGTCAACAGGCTTGTACAGGCCTCTCTAATTTAAATCAGATGCTATAAGTCCATAAACACAATTATTGACAATAGATTATTGCTTTTGGGTCACAGCAAAAGACAAAAGAGCTCAAATACTTTAAAATAATAAGTTTAATTGGAAAAACAGTTGACACAGTTATGCCTCAGATATATTAGAATTAAATATAAAAAACTGTACTTAGCTGTTGGAATCAATTATTCTCACTGCAAATGCCTGCGATTATGAACAATTGATTTTCAACTCTATGGTTGAGGAACCGAATCCCATACTTTATCACATATTAATTAAATTATGAAATAGATGGAGCTCTGTAAAACCAGATTCACAGACCAAAGTTTGCTTGTACGAACTAAAAGATTATGATGATTATACTAATTCAGTTGAGATTTGATGTACAGTATGTGATTATAGAAATGCTAAATTTGCATTAAAGTGAGAATCCATCCCTAAAATATTTGAATTTAGTTGGTTTAATTTCTATTAAATCTATATGCCACATCAGTCACATCAGGTTCACAACGTTGTGACTTTAGTTGGTCATTGGGCTAAAAAGACATCAGAGAGGAAATCCTCTGCATCAAATCAAGTTAAAAGTCAAATAAATTCTCAGTGATGAAAGTCAAATAAGGGGTTGTATGAGGTAAATATGCACAACAACAGCAGACATTCGTATGTTGGTCTGAACAGAGAAAGAATGATTTTAGTCCCCATCCACGAAATGACACTGCGATTAAAGCAGCAGGAGATCCGCATGCTGTAATGTCTCTCTGCGGTTTAAAGAGACGACCTGTCTCTTCTGAGGTAAAGGGATTATAAATAGCCGGTAATAGAATGATTTGATTAAGTATTTAAAGGGAAGGTCATTTTGGAAACATACTGTAGTATGAACTATGGAGGAACGTTGTGAGTCATATGAAATTGCTTATGAGTTATTTCACAGAGGGAGTGTAAAATCGATATGACTGAAAATTGCCCTTGGCTACGAAAAAATAATCTATGTAGCAAAGCGCCAAGAAATAACAAAATTGAGTGTTTCAAAACGAATAGCTGTGGTGCATTTCTCAGATTTTTTTCTGTTAACTTCGCTTAAAGGTTTGGATACATAATTGTTTGGCATTGCTGTCTAGCTGAACAAGATGCAAAAAGCATCCTGCTCTCCTCATTTGCATTCATTTCATCAGTCCACTTATGCAGCTCTAAGATAAATGGATGAGCTCCTGGCATCCAGACGCTAACACCGCATGGATGAAGCACCAATCTAGATCAATGTTACGTCCATGTGTAATAGCTGAAGCATTTACTGCTGTTATTGATCGAATGGGCTGGCCATGGAACAAATGCAAAGTTGCGGGTCGTTTATTGTTCCTTGCTTTCATACTGTACACTTATGTCACATCCATTTTAGTACTCACATGTTGCTCTTTCAAAGCTCAGGAGACTTTATAAGAAAACCCCTTTCATGTCTCTCAGCGTAGGTATAATCTCTGGCTTTGAGGAACAGCTGTTACTCTTTCCCTGGTACCTTCTCCAGCGACAAACATGACGTTGTGAATGAGAAAATAATGTCACGGATAGGTCTGTCTCTGGTTTGTGTGGCCCGGAGCACAATAAGATTCCCAAGTGCGGGTCCAGACCTCACAGCTGTCTAGATCACACATCACTGCCTTCTCTATGAGCAGCCAACAGCTATTCAAGTGGCAGTGAAAGGGGGTGCTGGATAAACTGTTGGCTGGACCCACACACCGTAGCGCAAGTGATCGATGGTGTGAATGTCGTCCCAATAGCCCCTGCACGGTCGATTAAAGGAGAAAGCTGATTGGCTCACAGTGTCCGCTCATCCGTGCTGGTGCAGGATTGGGTTGTGAAAGAGTGACAGTTAACCTGTATGATTTATTTCATGTATACCCATTACCAATGATATTTTTATTTTATGTTATGGATGGAATACACTGCAAGACTTTTAAGATCTGAACAGACTTCTTGAAAGTTTCAGATTGAAACACATCAAATCTGCAGACTGGCAAAGACTTTCTGCAACAAATCAAGACTGAAAATCTGGGCAAAATACGATCAAAAGTCTTGTAGAGTATTTTAGCCTTTATGTATTTGGCAGATGCTTTCATCCAAAGTGATTTACAGTGCTTTTTGTGCATTCCATCAAACCCACAACTTTGGAGTCGCTAACATCATTTATTTAATTTAGGTAGGAAATACTCTTATTCTTCTTCTCTGTTTCAGAGTAAAATGGCCGTTACATGTTAAAAGAATCAGCTTGTGGGTAGAATAGACAACGATGGGTGATTTCAGAGAAAGGCTGATATTCTTAATATTTCAGTTTGAGTTTACTGAGTTTCCTTAAGATTGTATTTGAGATATTGTGCAAAACATCTTTGACTGAGAAAGTATTATGCTGGGTGCTGCTACCTCTAGGCAAATGTCACATCCTAAGATTCACAATCCAAGTTGATAATGTGTGAAACTAATGCTTTTTCCCAATTCTGTATGTTTAAGTTTTATTCTTGATTTATGGTGCAATGGAACGTAAGGATTAGAAACATCATAATTTTCAGAAATCTGCATTGAAAACTATTAGAAAAGGATGCTAAGGCAATGCCTTGAACATCCTTAAAAACACACGTATAGTACAGACCAGCAACTGTTTTCTGACTGATAGCCAATGTGTGAAAACGTAACATGTCTTTGCAGCTTTTTGCCACGAGTTGTCTGTTTAAGAGTAAGAAGGGTTGACTGATAAGGGATTTTTACAACCAGTGGTCAATAATAGCCAGATAAATGCATGTTCATATGTGACTCTGCCTTTGAAAACCCAACTGAAGTCATTTTTTGTGATTTAATATAAACGTTCTTAAAAACATTCTGTGAATCCTACATTCTGTATATAATACATTCTGTGTATACATTTTGAATATCTTTAATATTGACTGAGAAAGTCAATATTATTTTCAGTGAGGAAAAGCTGGTGATTTTTGTGTTTAAGGTAAGAAATGACGTTCAAATGTCACAAACAGGCAATTTGTTTCAAAATTTGTAAATATAATGTCGTATATGTTATTAAAAGACATATTTATATCAAATTTATCAAAAAAAAACTGTCAAAATGATTTGCTGCATTGGGGTTACCGTGTGTTATTGATTTTGAGCAGTTGTTATCTGGGAATAGCGAACCTGTAAAAGTAGCGACTGGCCAATCGGAATCAAGCATTCCAATAAGTTGTGTAATAAGTATATAATGTATATATATGTATACAAAATAAATATAAGCTGATAGTCGGTATATTGATCTATCACTAGTTAGTTTAGAGTGCCTCAAAATATGAGCAAAATGCACTATTGATGCAAGCTGTTGTTTCATTGTTCTGATTGATGCTTCGGCTGACCTAAAACCATTGACCTTCGCAATATTTTCGTCTATCTCTGTTTTGAGATTTTCCTCGTGACCTATCGTCAGGCTGTAGCACAGGAGTGCCAAAGTGTCATCAGGAGCGATGGGGACGTCTATCCACACCAATGGGCTGTCATGGCTAAATATGCACTGGTGAGTTCCCCTGCACACTTTTAGGAGAACCATGACTCCCACAGGACTTCAAAAAACTGTCTTTCTTTTCACCAAGTAACAAAACTGGGCCATCTGGTGCTACACAGCTTGCCTGATGCCATGTTGCGGAGGAACATCTGCATTGAGAAACCCTGCACTCCCACAATGCATCAGCACCGCCGCAATATATAAATGAAGAGTTGCGTATTAGACTTACTTTTTATAAATAGAGACTTGCATCACTTATGTTTTTACAAAACCCTCCAACGCTTGAAAAACTGCAAATTCAGGGGTACTAGATGCAATAATGGGTACTTGTCTCAAAGGCAGCACTTCAAGAGACATGACGACAGATTGGGGGATTTCACCTCAGATGTTCATTCCATTTCAAGGAGCTGGATATCATTACAGGCCTCTCACACAAATCGCAGATATGTTGTGTGTGTGGACACAAACACTTGAGGCAGTTAGCAGTGTGAATTTCTCACCTGTGCGGGAAGGTTACGGTTGCAATACTTCTGCTGTGAAGAGCACTTTGTTAATAATACCTGTTAGGACGCGCAGATTACTGAATCATGTTCTGAGTTAAAAAAGTGGTACAAAGAACCTTCAGGAGGGGTTTGAGATATGATCAGCAGTGGTTTGCGGGCATTAGTAACGTATCATTTCTAGCAGTGTAACTATACACTTAGCTCACATGCCATACTGGGTTCAGGGTTACGATTGTGAAAAAAGGAAAGTGTTATTCAAACGACATAAATTTATTTTCAAACATTAACGATTGTCAATAACATTTGTTTGTTAAATACAAATAACAACAATAACAACTATGTAATTAAATTAAGTGATGATACAGCTATTCTTAGCTTAGTATATAAAGATGAGGACATTTCGTATTACCACTTTGAAATTGAACAGTTTATAGAGTTATTAAATGACACCATGTATTGACCCTTTTTTTAATGTTTCAGGTTGTACTATTTGTCATTAAGGTTTATGTGTTTATGTGGATGGTTTTATGTGATTCAGTAGTGTATTGTTGAGCCCAAGACAAATTTCCCTGAGGGACAATATAGTATACCTTACCGTACCTTACCTAAAACACTGACAGTATTCAATGTTTAGTTTGTAACTTTTGTATGTAAATTAATAAAATTGAATAGACCTGTCACTTACAAATAAAACTGAATATTAACATAAAATTGTGTATTCAAGAAAGCTGAAACCCATAAGAAAGAACTTCTTAAAGCAGTAAAAGCAAAAATAGCTTGAAACAGGTCACATGTTGGCAACTCAACCAATAGGATTAAACAGACGTTAGATGTCCAAAAAAACGCCATAACTCAAGATACATATCTTACATTTTATTTGTAATGCATCAAATATATTTACACTTATATTTCCGTTTATTAGTGTACAAGTATCCAAAACGATGGGATGCACATATTTAATTTTTAAGGGGGATTCACATTTTTTGCCTGTTCGTTATTTTAAAAGTGGACAGTGGACAGGCGGCAGGCGCGCGCAAGTAAACAGCGACGCGCATATGGTGCAGCGTGCAGATTTTTCGGCGTGTCGGCACCGCATCGAGATGGAAATAAATTCATTTTTCAGAGTGCCGCCTGGGTCATTTGAGTCGAGAATGACCGTTTTCCGTGCGTTTTTAGACGTGAAATGTGAATCGCCGCTAAGTAATCTGCTGCTCGTCTCAAATAACAGCAAACCGAACAAAACAAAAGTTTTCAGATGCTTTAACAATAGCGTTCTGTGGTCAGATTGTTTTTCTATTTTTAGAGCTGAAAGATTTTCTCATAAACACCTGGGGCTATTGTAAGTTATTCCCAAAACAATGTTTAACAGTGAAATATTACTAGACATCCTAATATCTGCAAAAATGCTCAAGACTAATGAGGTTTATTCTCAGTCCTTGGGGCAAAAAAACAGTTTTCACTGAATTTTAGATCAATATTTCCATTGTTCACACTACCATTCAACAACACCAAGGTTATATCATATTTCTGGCTTTCTACAATATTAAAATGATGACAAGCCCAATGTTATTGTTAACGTGTTTGAGTACAAGCACAGACGCTGTAAGCATTATTTACAGTATTTTAATCACGTAGCCGACAATCCTTTTAATTCGACAGAGAGGTCATTGCACTGCCGATTGATTTTAATTTCAAACTATTCATTGTGTTTGGCCAGCGTGCGGTGTACATTTGGACCCCAAGTTGGACTCATCAGGTTGCAGCGAGTGTAGTGCCAGAATCAAATTAATCTGGAGTGCATCATTTGCACATAGAGTGTAATTTACTGTGCCACTGGTTCTCATCATTTCATGTATTGAAACTTTTTGTACACACTGAAACCCATCAGAATTACCTCTGAGATGAGTGGGTCTCCATGTGCAGGCTAAACAAAGACCATGGCAGAGGTCTTGGGCCTTGTGTACACTTCATTGAGTCAGAGGACTGAGATTAACAACGACAAATGTAACCAAGGGGTTGATGGCGGGTTTGGGACCCGAAGCATTGTGTCGACGAATGACATCTTTTCCCTTGAAAACAAAAAATGCTTTGGAGAATCTCTCAGATATCTCTTAAATCCCATTAACTGCTGTTCACTCATTCCATATTTTTCTAGATTGTATAATAAAAATAAAATTTATTGAAACAATAATGTGATGATGACAATTATGTCGTCACTAAAGAAAACTAAAACAATTTGGCTTGTTTCTCATTTATTCAGCACTTTTTATACCTTAACAGGCCAGCTGTCAACCTTTGCTTTGGGTTTTATCATTTTTTTGCAGAGCGTTGCTCTGATCCATTGCCTCTCCGGTTATTGTATAATTTTTTTAAGCATTCCCTCACCATCGAAAGTTATATGGAAAAACGTCTTACGTTTATTGAATATTTAGTACCTGCTAAAGTTGCCTTGTGGTATAATTCATAGAAGGAATATTTCATCAAACATTTCCAAATAGATCAATGAGATTCTGGGAAGCTCTGTCTGTTAATATATAAACCAAAGCGATGTGCAATCGAAGCATATTGTAAGAGCGTTGCATTATGAATGTGACAGGTGACAAAATAAGCACGTGTAGCATTGAATGAGGACATGTAGACATTTTGAATAGTTAATCGTAGCTGTGTGATTGAAGACTGTCGCTCAGTCTGTGTTTGCTCTGTAATCCATCATATGAGTTTAATGTCAGTACATAAACGCTCAATCTTGAATGTGAATCTGCTCCGATAAGGGCCATGCCATGAAACGATCCTTGTGATGGATGACATTGCCCGGGCGTTTTGTGAGAGACAGTCGAATGACAAAAGCTTTAATATTCAGTCTCCTGGAGCTGGAAAGAAAAACTGACAGTGTCTGCCTCAAAAGGGCCTGGCTCGACTTTATTTTTGAGCCTCTAATATGTCCTGGATGATACTGATGCTTCATTTGAACTTCAAATATGCAAAGTAGAATCAGACATTTGGGCGATCGGTTCACTGGACTGTCATTACATCTTTTGAAGTAAAAGACACACTTTGATTCCTGTCTGCTCTGTCATCAACCGTGAAATAATTCAGCAGATGTGAATGAAGGTTTAAGCCGGGGATAAGCCAAGAGGCCATGACTGCCATCTAATCACCATGTGCTATGCAAGACGGGCTTTGGCTACCTTTTTCGTGTGTAAAATTTCAATATGATTACCAGGTTTTTTCACTTTCTTGCAATCTGTTTTTGTATTTGTATAACAACAAATACATTCATCAGGAATACATTAGTTTATTATTTGTTTAGTTTGTTTTTGTTGATAATTCCACTTTCCAAGTTGCAGTACAGATTTTTTCCTGCCTTCTTTTTAAAATATTCTCTGCCGGTCTGTCAGATATAAATCACTTCATTCTTTTCTTACACAAATTCAATGGAAAAATAATTATGTTTGTTGCTGACTTTCCCGCTGATGCAGAAGTTTGAACATTCGGCTGATAAAAATGGAGAATGGTCATTTAAACAGACAAAATACTGATCACTGGAGAGGATATAATTGAAATGTTTACTGTGATGTTGACCACATTTAATATGGACGTTTTATATTATACATTTGAATTGTAGTGTTACAGTTGTCAAAGCAAATGTTATTTAATACTAAAATATATCCCAAACCGATTCAGTAAAAAACTAAATGAAAAATTTGTACTACACTGCAACCTGAACAATTTCGACCTTTTTCTTCAAATAAATCCAAATAGAATATTTCATATTTAAAATTTGGGAGAAATATTCACAGAATAAAATTGAAATGATAATTTTACCTAAACAAATACCTATTAATAGTAATTTATTTGTGTACTCAATGACCTCTTATAAGAACTATGATAATTGTTTTATGTACTAATTATTACGAAGTAATGTATTATATAAGTTCTTTTGATGACTGTATAAAGCACATTTTATTGCATCTAACAATTTTTTTCCTTTAACCCAAACTTACCAAACTAAAACAACTTGAAGAAGTTTAAAGGCTAAAGAAAGTTTATGCGAAAAAATGCCAGTATGCGCTCAATCCTTTAAAATAATTTTTAACTGTCTCTTAAAGCTGTCAATTGTATATCTGTGTGGCTAGAAACACATCAAGACTGCTGAACCATATGATGAAGGTGCGATGTGTGGGATACACGGCATATCTTTCGGCATAATGAAGCATAAATATGCACAACAATTAATTTCTCAGATGCTTAGAGTGTCAGAAAGAGCTGAGTTGCAGTGAAGCGGTTTGCAAGCAGAAGAATGATAAATGGCAGGAAATTCAATGCCTGTTGAAAAGAAAATGCACTTGGGATGTGCTATAGTCTTGACAGATTTCATTTCCTCTTGCTTATGGTACTAAACCGCATGTATTTGTTTGTAAAGACCATTTTGCAAGACGCAAAAACTGTGGTCCACTTGCACTTCCTGTTTCATTTTTTAGAAAAAACAACCAACAGAACATGTCCAACTAAAATATACATATTAAAAGAACAATAAAAACAAAACAAGAACTGAATCTTGAACTGGAGCAGTGTTAACATTTTGCTAACTGGTCAATAAGGGACATTTTTTTTAATTTATAGTTTTATAGTGTTGTGTGGCTTTGAGGGATCTTGTGTAAGTTCTTTAAATATACATTTCTGTCATTTACAGAGAAAGATATTTGGGAGAATGCTTGCAACCAAACAGTTCTAGGCTACCAAGAACTACTACAGGTAAAATGCTTCATACATTTATTTGTTCTGTTGAACACAAAAGAAGATATTTTGAAGAATGGAGGAAAGCAAACAGTTTTGGGGCACTTTTGACAACCTTTGTATTTTTTATATGGTGGTCAATGGTGGCCAAGAAGCATTTTTCCAAATAAGTTTTTTGTTTTCATCAGAACTAAATAATGTATACAGATTTGGAACAACTTAAGGGTGAGTAAATGAAAACTGAATTTTCATTTGATAATTTTTGACAAAGTTACTAAATTAAAGATACAGTCAGTCAGGCCAACCATTGCAACACTGACTCATACAATGGCGTATTTATACCTACATGTATAAAATACAGGAGAAATGTTTTAGAAATCTATTTGAAAACAATATTTTATCATTACATTTTTTTCAATTTATTTTTATACATTTAACAGACGTTTTATCCAAAGTGACTTGCATTTGATCAGTTCAGGAAATCAAACAGAAAAAAAACAGTATCGCCAATAACAAATGACACTTAATTCAGGAAGATATTGTAATGCAAAGCATAGCTCTGGGAACTGGCAATAATACAATAATTATTGTGCCCCTGAAAATGACCTCAAATTTAAATTATATAAATATGTTAAGTTATAGGTAGTTCGGATAAGCGGTAGAAAATGGATGGATGGATGTTAAGTTATATTGTTCAGGAGGAGCAAAGAAAGAAAGAATCTTAATGTATTCACAAAATGCAAAGGCAAATATCCGTTTGTTGTTCAGAGCTATTAGTTAAGCAGGAAAGCAAGGCTTCAATTGATTCATTCTATAAAGGGATCACACTGCGTTTGAGGGGCCCCCATGGGCCTTGTGTGCAGCTTCAATCTCTGCAAAATGCAAAGCCATAAATGAATGCAAAATCAACATCCTTACATACAATTTGAATCCACGCAAAGGCGTTTTGGGGAAATGGAAAGAGGTGAATGATGGAGCTCATTTTTGTCCCTTTAGAGGATTACTGGCCCCGGCTGGCTCAGATATGAGATGCGTTGAGTTTCAGAGTCTGACTTCAAGGTCACATCAAAATTAAAGTCAAACTCTCAGTGCTAGTTTCACATACAAAGACAAATTAAAGGGTGAATCAATGTTGAACATTGATTTTGCAATTCAAGGACCAGGCATTTTTCCATTTCTGCATTAGATCAGTGGCAGGTCATTGAAAAAATATCAAGGTCAACCTCATTCACACTTTACCTTTTAGAGAATTACAACTAAGCTGACCAGATAATACATGAGTTCTAAAATCAAGTGAGCTGCCTATAGAATTTAAAGGAATCAAAAGGGCACATCTGACGTGAAGTCTGTTTTTCTTGCTAAATTTATTTTGGCCAAATTCTAAAGCTTCCAAAATATTTTCCTTGCATCTGTTAAAGCAACAACAGAGAACTTTGGCGTATTGGTCCAAGATGTGGTTGATAAGCGCAATTGTCTGTTATCTATATCGCAAATACTGTCGCCGTATTTCCACGTGGGCAGCCCAATACATTTAAATTTGTTGACTAAGATGAAACCGCTGTTACATCATGTCACTTCATAAACGGTCCATGTACTAAAGAAGGGGTTCTCAACCTTTTGCAACTCATGGCCCACCAAGGTCTGTTTAAAAACATCCCGAGGACCACCTTTCCAAATATGATAGTGAACATAAAATATTCAAAAAGTACAGTTATATACTCTGCTGTTAATCTGTTATGCCATTTAGTCAATTCAGCTTAGATGAAAACAGTCCTTGTATAATCATAGAAAAAACTTGGCAGGTTTACTCAGCAACCATTTATTCCTGTAACAATAACAAGGCAGGTGAGACCAATGACTGTGTGATACACACAAGGGGGAATAATCTCTTCCTCGTCCTATCCCCAGATACCCAACATTTATTTATTCCTCTCTTATACCAACAAAACAGACACTACATTTTGGTTTTAAAAACCATAAAAAAATGAATAAAATAACAAATCAATTACAAATTAAAAATACAACACCAGATCAAGGCTTATATACCTGTAACAGGTCAGACACACAAGAGGGGAAAATGATATTCATTTGCAGAAATGTTCATTCACACCAAGTTATACTGTACTAATTTATCAGATACAATTGGTGTTATGAGCATAATGAACTGTTTAAAACATTTAAAACTGTTTAAAATATTACATATTCAACAAGGTTTGAGCATTTCATACATGTTATATGTATTATGTTATTTTATTACAATTCAACTGGAGATAAACTGGACATGGTAGTACGGTGGCCGGGAAGTGCAAAACAAAACAAAAAATTGCAAAACTAAAAGCAAATCTAAGAGCAAAAACAAAACAACATGTCAAAAAACGCAATGACAAATCGGTCAAACCTGAAAAGGTAGGTATTTTGTTGGAATGGAATAGCTACTGCTGATCGGACGAAACTCTTGTCAATCAAGATATCCAGGACACTGAATGTTAGTATGAGAAAGAACATGCATATGTGATACTGTACATATTCATTGATTAAGGTTCAAAACCACATTTTGTTAATAAAGTTGAAACGGGCTCATCTTGCATTAGGAGTAGATGCGTGTCTTTCTGTCTCTTCTCATGCTTAACATGGTCAACTTGTCAAAAAATGAGTTGGGTGTATTACGTAGTATTTCTTTGCTTTATACACTCCCCCAGCGATCGTACAGGTTTCGGGAAAGTTTTTTTCAAACATATAAAACTGTTTCGCAATATCTTTTTGTAACACATCTCAATAAAATGGAAGGAAGGAGTCGGGAACCGGCAAACATTTAAACATTTAATAAAGTAATATAACAGCCGGCGGCCCCTCACGGACGACCGCCGGCGAACATAACATGAACATAAATATAAATACAAACATAACATAAGTTCGGACCCGGTCCTCTCTCTTCGACGGTCCGGTCGCTCGTTCCTTTTATATGCTCCCTATCTCCTACGTGATTCGAGGCCGGTGTGCGCACAGCTGGCGCTAATTCACAATTACTCACCGGACTCGAACCCCGGTCTCGCCCCGCCTACTCTACTACACTTTTCTTAGTCCCTTATTGTACAATTGTACAACCATGCGGCATGGCCACTGGAGAGCAGGAGAAGGAGCATGTGCAACTTTCACTTGTAAGCAAGTGAGAGAGAGAGCATACGTTCGCAAAGTTCAGGTGTTTCTTTGTCTTACAACTTCATTACCCAGTAACTCTTGACACATATCCACAGCACTTGGCTAAATAATTTCCTCAGCGATTGTAAAGGCTTCCTTATTACGAGCAACATGAGTGGCAACCATATGGCTTGCTTTCAATGTGTATTTTGATTGAGTTGTTAACAATGTTATGGCTTTTTGTTGAGCCTGAAATGCGTATTTTTTTCTTCGAAAAATTTATTTTGGCTTCTCAACATAGCCCGGATGTTTTGTGTCAAATGTCTCTGTAACGGTTAGCTATGATGGTTTTAACTCACTTCAAGATTCAGTGGGACAGCCAAGTGCTGCTTGATGAGGGTCAGACAGCGCAGCATTGACTGGGCATGCTTGGTTGTAAGGCGCACTGTATGGTAACAGAGTCCGAGCGCGGTTGACATCTCTGCATCAGACTTATCCTGGGCTCGACCAACCGAAGTCAGGAGCTCCAGGGAGACATCAGCGTCCGATGTCTCATCCTCACAAAAGGTGAATGAATGGGCATGCCATATTTTTTTAAAACCCGTATGTATGGAGTGGATACTGGCATGCAAGTTCATTGGCCGTTTTAAAAGTACAATCAGAGAGGATGTGTTCTCAAGATCAAACTCTATTCTGTCGGTTCCACACAATGTCGAGAGAACGACAGACAGGGAACAATAGATTCTAGAATTTATCAGATGAAGCTTTCTATAAAAAAATCTGTTTATCAGGAGACGGTAGTAGGCTAAATAACAACATTAAGTTGGAAGAATACTGGTTCTCTCCTCAGATACTGTATATGCGTGGGGTTCTCCCCTTTAAAAAGCAAAACATTTTATTCCTAATTATTTGTGCTCACCCTGTGAGGCATCTGCTCCGAATACTAAATGCAATGGAGCGTTTGAACTAATAGAAACTGACTTGACTAAACAATTGCACAGTGGCGCCCATTGCAAATACTTGACAAGTCACTCTTGTGATGGATATCACCGACAGCCCTTCTCCATCTATCTCTTTCTTTAGGGCGAAAGAGAGTGAATATATAGGCCGATTTTTACTTCTGCGTCGGACCTATTACGCCATTTATACTTCTATGTCATTGTCCGGGTCGACATGCAATAACCACCAGGCGCCAGTGTCCACACGCGTGTTGCTTGTGTAACCAAGACAAGAGCCGAAGAAGAAGCAGCTCATTTGAGAAGCATTAGCAGTGATAGCGGCAAGTGAACAGTCACTTTTGTTGCAGATTTGAGATGATAACTACAGAAGCACAAATAATTTACTTAGATAATTCATTCAGACATGCATTTGAATAAACATGACTCCATCGCAGAGTTTTTTTTACCTGAGGGAGGGGTTCAAATTGACCGATCACGTTCGGTCATGTAGGGTCCGCTTTGAGTTAACGCGTTGTTACAAATTTGGAGAGTTGCGCATCAGGCTACAGCGTAGGTTACGTGACACTGCGTAGGCTTCTGTGTGGGTCGGACGCAGAACCATAAATTGGGCTTAACACTTATCACTGCATCTGCACACTGCACCTTTACACTGTTCACTTGACAGTAATAATGTCTTTAATCCCTTTTGGGACATTTATTTTTTTACACTTTACGAGCTCTCTCTCTATAAATACATATATATATATAAAAAAATCAACAGCACGATATGTAAACAATCTGCCCACAAGGTATTTGTTTTATTTTTGCACATGTTGGATAATCCAAAAGAGATATAATTTATACCCAGGAAGATTGGAAAAACAAAACAAAATAAGCAGGACCCCCCAGCTTTGATCAACAATTAATATTCCCTAGCTGAAGCCACCTCTTCAAATATTTTATAAAAAGAGATTAGGATATTCATTCTGGTTTTGTTTGAAGAATGGAAAGACATGTAAATATTTACAAGATGGATTAATCCATATAAATCCAAAGAAAATGGCTGAAAAGGTATAAGTGGAATGTTCAAGCGTGTTGTTTATTAAGAGATCACACAAGGGCTTTGCTCCAGGGCTTGTTTTCATTTTAGAATAAAGCGGTTAATGGTCCTTAGACCCAAATGAGGAATAGCGTTTCCTAGCCATGTGTTCCCTCCGGTATTTCGAAAGTTTTTGGAAAAGTGTTTTCGATTTATGAGGAAAATGTAGAACAGTGGTTAACATCACTGGAATAGAGTTTCTCTTTCTGTTCTAAAACATAAATTTGAAGTGAATATCTGTGTAAGTTGCTAATACGTTGCTACATAATGGACCAAAAATGTTGGTCAACTGTGTATCCTTGTGGTAATAGTAGCTTTTTAGAAGTGTACTATTGCAGTGATATGGAAATAAACTTTGGCCAATGAGAAGAGATGCTTCATAACTTTTCAGAGGGACACATTTTAAGAAATGCAGCTTCGACAGTATCCTAACTACATATAAATGACTCCAGAATAACAAATGTGAAATACCTGACCAGTTTTTTCAAGAAATGCAAATTGGAGTCTGTAAACACTCTCTTACATCCAGAGAATAATGTGCAGCTTGAACACCAACAGACTGAGACAGCTTTAATCACAATGTCATTGACGCCCATAGCCATCAGTACAGACAGGCAGAAAACATACGTCAAGCTTTAATGGCTTTTATTGAGCAGTCACAACAAACAGTGAAAAACAAGCATTTAAAATGTAATGATAAAGCTCTTATGTTCTTGATGTGCAATAAAAGGCGAGTTATAAAGACAGAGAAAAGCTTGCGTGTATAAGTTATTTTGCATCCTTTGGAACAAATGTTTGAGTTATTTGCGAACATTTGAACGTAATAGGAAACAAACTGCAAATAAATAAGAGGACAGATATTTAGATGCTACAGGCAAATTGCTATAAGGATGAATGATATCTGTGAACTCGAAAACCAAGGGCAGTCTGCAGCTCCATTTGTCAAAGATCCATTTAACAGAGTAATGGGTTTGGTCCTTCCAGGACTGCCCTGTTTATTTACTTCTGACAACAGACTCAAAGGAAACCCATTATGCACTTCTTTACAAATAAATAAATGGCTAATCAGACTGGTGGCATTGAAGAACTTTTTTTGACATGACATTTAATGAGTTCTGAGCAGAGGGAAGATTGTCAGAGAGCAGCGAATTAGATTTTGCTCTGTTGCTCACACATAGGTCTTATGTGTTATTTTAAGATGCTTTTTGGAGCTGGTCAATATATCATCCAATTTGGTTTTATGGTGGTCAGAATGACAAAAGTGAATGATGACAAAACTTTCAACTATTGTTTTTCATATTTGTTTAAGCGTTCCTTTGAAAGTCTTAGCTGTGCAGTATATTTGAGCTTGAGTGCATTTCATATTCAGAAAAAATGAATCATAAACAGGTTGTAACTAGGTATAAAAGGAATATGCTGTAAAAAATAATTAGCAAAAACAACACAAAAAAGCCTGAAGGTTTAAAATAATACAATACTATCAAATATAGAGTCAAGTTACACAAACCTTGAAGTAACATTTTAAAAGTTAAATAAATATTAACATTAAAAAGTGTCTACGGTGTGTGTGTTTGTGTGCGTGCGGGTGTGAACATAACAGTTGAAACCTTGAAAGCTATGAAAGTTTTAGCAGCAGATAGATGTATGGCCAATATGGAGCATATTCTCTGCATAAAATCAATATAAACTCAACTCATTCCAGGCACATTTCATAAGACCTATATGTGCTTCACATGAAAGTAAAAATAACTATTTTAATTTATTAATAACTTCACAAAGAAAGATCTTTTTCTGTAGAACTATCAACATACAATTAAATGAATGAAAAGAAGTTAAATATGTCGTAGATTCTCATACATGACCCTGGACAAAAAAAAACAGTCTTATGGATCAAATTTCTACATAATCTGGAAGCTGAACAAAATGCTTTCTATTGATGTATGCGTTGTTAGAATATAACTATATCTGGCTGAGATACAGTCATTCTCTGGAATCTGAGAGTGCAAAAAATCTAAATATTTAGAAAATTGCCTTTGTAGTTGATAATCAGAGGCACTGTGGCAGGCCATCCACTCACAAACATAGTCTTTAGATAATTAAGGTTTGAAATTTACAAATATTTTTATGGAACATGATCTTAATTTAATATCCTAATGATTTTGGCATAAAAGAATAACGATCATTTTGACAATGTATTTTTGTCTTTTGTTTCCGTGCTATTTAGGAGTCACATATCATAATAGCTACTAATCTGAATGCCTCCTTATTTGAAGCGCTTGTGGTTTTCTCGTAGTTAGCTTTGTGACAACACTGATTTTGTTGTCAAACTTTCCCAGCGTTAAGCAGTGAAGTGCGGAATAGATCCAAAAATCTGCATGTTTTAAAGAGACTCACATGATGTGGAGGACTGCGGTGTTTGGTTTAGTCTGTGATGTGCACATGTTTCCTCTTTTATTATGTTCCTCCATGCGGGGATTTGAGCATGTGACACTACATGAACAGAGTTAGCATTACAGAATCAAAATGATAAAGGAGGCAAATGCAAGCTTTTTTATTCAATTTGAATTGGTTTAATTTTGACATTAAACAGCATTAACATGATAGTTCACCCAAAATGAAAAGTCTGTCATCATTTACCCAGCCTGTTGATATTTCATGTCTGTCTGATTTTTTCAGAACGCAAAAGAAGATATTTTGAAGATTGCGGGTAACCAAACAACACCAAACAAAACAACCAAGACTACTAAAGCTTTACCGGAAGCTCAGTGATTAGAGCATGGTGGTAGCCACACCAAGGTCATGGGTTCGATCCCAGTGATTGCACGCACTTAGAAACAAATGTATTGTATGATGCAATGTTAATCGCTTTGCAGAAAGTCTCTGCTAATTGCTTAATTGTAAATGTAAGTTAGGGTGGGACATGTTGAGTGGCTCCTCCCCCTCTTAAAATAGCTAATGACGTTTAATTAAAATCAAAGCTTGGAATCTGATGAGAATCATTGATTTATATTAGCGGAAAAGAGTGAATGTACAACTCTTATATAGAACTCCCTTGGCTTATATCTTGAGAGGAAAGCAATTACGCATCAAATTCAAAATAAATTCATCATAAGGAAGCAATAATACCTGAATTTATATACCGAATTACCAATTGTTAGACAATTAAGGGAGAGAGAAAGAAATTTCATTTCAATATCAGCCAGTGTAAAAGAATTAGCTGGAGAGTGACTTTGTGCCCTTTTGGAAAGGTATAACAGGGCATCGCTCATTCGCCAATTAGCTGGTGAATCCTTAACTCTTTCCCCACCAAAGATGAGCTTTCTCATCAATTAAGAGACAACGCTTCCCTACCAATCCTGCTATTACGCAGAAGGTGGTACTGTTACCCATCTTATAAAACAGTACAGCATATACAGATCCAAAATCAGTAAATACTCTGTTTATGTGTGTATCATCGTTCTAAATCCAAACAAAGGGGGCAGGGAAAGAGTTAAAGATGGAAGTCATTGGCTGGTTAAATAGGCCACACAAATATAGATGTTGTATCTCAATCAGGTTCTATCATGTCTATGAGCTGAATGGCACAGGATGAAGGCTCAGTCCTAATTATTGTCCTAATGTATATGTGACCCATGGAGGTTTCAATGGCCTCTTCAGTCACATCCCTAGTTACATTTATGTTATGTTATTTTTTTATTTACGTCCTCATTAGAACGTATTCTGCCCTACATCACCAACCTTGTTATCAAGCGCAGCACATTGGTTGAGAAATTAAGTCACGGATACAGGTTTTGCCACATTATTTTCATTTCTCAGGACAAATTTTACGTTTCTATAATCAAATTGTACCTTTCTGTCGCTTTCCTGGCACCATACTTTTCTTTTTTGTACCTTTACATGTATGCAGAACATAACTTAGTATTGTACAGTTTTGAGTATTTGTACCCTAATGACCTATTGTGTACACAAGTAAGACATATTCTTATTATTATGGGTCTCAGTAAATTACAGAACCAAAACTTACTGGGAAATTATAAACAGGAATATAAATGATGTTTAAAGTTTTGAAAATAAAGAAAGATCTGCGATTCTGCTACAAGAGAAAAACTTCAAAATATCATTTGACTTTTCGTGCCTGTGTGTGTATCTTGTTTTCTCCATCATTTAGGATTTCCAGTCATCACTTCTTGGAGCAGCTTGTGAGATTGAGGGGCGTCCACGGACTGCAAAACCAAAACCAAAGCATATTACACAGAGCAGATTTCACCTGTTTTATGTTGTGAGTTTATCTGGTTTAATTGTGATGATCAAATGTCTTTGAACTTACATCCTTCCTGAAACATGTTCTCAGAGACAAGACAATTTATACAGAGTTGAAGGACGGCAAAAACTATCATCACGACATCTAGAATTGCACGCTTCGTCTAGAGGTGGGAAAGATCAGTGAGGATTAAATAAAGCCACATTTGTAGAGCAAAGTTTACAGCCGATGTTCTCAACTGATTTTGCTTCAGGCTCAATATCCAGTATTGTATTACAGTACATAGTGACCAAACATGTAGAAAATTACACAAACCGGTTGTGAACCAGGAGTATTTTTCATGTCTTTTTTGTATGCTTGTATGTATACATCCCCTTCATTTAGCTCAAGTCAAGTCTACCAAGTGACAGATGTATTGTTCTAACCTAACTAAAATTTTATGAAGTTGCATGATTTTTTTTCTCCTGCAGTTCATCGTGAATAAACCCACCAGTTGAGAACCTCTGACTAACCCATTTCAAGAAAAAAATCTTTACCTCTTTCAAATCTTCAAAGTACAGAAATGAATTAGTTTGCATCCCCCGGTTGGGGTTGATAGCTGGTGAGTAATCAAAGACTTCATAGAAGTCCCATGAATAAAGTCCTACAGCTATCATAGACAACATTCCACTGACTGTGTTCATGATCACAGCCAGGGCGAACTGCAATTAAAAAAATAAGCCTGCAGTAAATTTAACAGAACCAAAACGGTCAAAGCAAACATTGTAAAATAGGCATTTAATAGACACTTACCAGACAATTTCTTGGATATTTGTCTGCAAGAATGGTCATGATTCCAGATATGATGAACTAAAAGGTAAAGCAAACAAATGATTTGCTGTCCATCGAAACCAGTTTAAATAAATAGTATTTAGGGTTTTCAGCCAATGGTGGTCAATGATGTCCTGGTACTAGAAACTCCTAACACTCTTCCAAATATCTTTCTTTGCGTTCATCAGAACAAAGTAATTTATACAGGTATGAAATTGCATGATTGTGAGTAAATTATGACATAATTTTCACTTTTGGACGAACTATCCCTTTAATAGTTACTTTGTAAATATGCTATGTGAATGTTAATTTTAAATTATTAATGAGGAGCGTAAGAAAGACAGAACGAGACAAAATTCTTACCCCACTACCAAACAAGAAGGGAACATTACACATTGCGGTGCTTTTGTATATTCTGCAGCTTGCCAACGAAATCCCTGTTACGATGTTGAAGATTCCAAGGATATATATCTGCACAATCTGAAGAACATGAAAACACTGTAGTTTATACACCACCAGTTTGAATTGCCATCAATCTCTAACGTCCAACTCTTTATGCTAAAATTTTCTCATTTACGTGATGAAGTGTGGCTTAAGCAGGGATGGGTATTGTTAAGTTTTTATAGATATCGACACTGATATCGATACCGGTACTTATCAATACTGTTATCGATACTAAGCTCTATAATTTGATGCAAAAACACATGATGTGAAAAGATGTTAAACATTTTAAGGTTAGTTTTATGGTTAGTTGGCTGGTAGACAGCATTTCTTTTTTCCTTTCTGGTGTTAGGTCTACATAAACTTAAGTACTATTGTAAGTCATCTTTTTTAAAATTATATGTACTATTTTTCATAATTTTACTAGCACATTGACTTCATTTTACATACAAATGTTATACAATGTTATAACTCGATCTCAAATAAAGGACTTTTATTTTGACGGGTTGCCTCAAAGGGGTGTTTGACAGAAGCTCCACAAGCGCATGCCACTCTTTCACTCATAAACACTGTTACGAGGCACAGATCGGAGATCAGCGTCGCCTGGGAAACGGCCCATAAACGGCATAAAAGCCGCGTGCTCCCAGCCTCTGGGTCCCGTATCTGGCCGCACCCACCGCTGTGCCTTATTGACCCCCAGAGCGCGAGAGTGGAGGAACAGCGAGGGAGACAGAGAGAAGGCACCCCAACACAAGCACGGACTGGTGAGTTTTTAAAGAGCAAACATATGGAAGCAAATAAGAGACATAATGTTTTGAAATTTAACAGCCTATGAATACTTGATTTTGAATTATTTTACTTTGGAAACCATGTATCTGAATTTATTTGTTTCGAATTTACCTCTATGAAATTTAAATATGAAAATTCTTGATTTCCAATTTAAAAACCTGAATTTAATGCTCACAAATTCAGATACAAAAAAAATCAACTTACAGAATTTCAGATAAAATACATTCAGATTTATCAAATTTGATTGCTCTTATTCAGATCTCAAATTTCAAGTTAATACTTTTCAAGGAAAACATATGTCTAATTCGACTGCTCAAATTCAGATCGAAAAATTCAAGTTAAATATTCACATGGTAACATCCGGGCTACCCAGGATAGGAAAAACAGTTGAGCCCAGAGCCCGTCTGCAATTGAACCGAACCATTGAACCGAACTATTGAACCGACCCAATGAACTGACGTCGGGCAGCCTATCAGAGCACGACAACCTGACTGTCTGTCATGATCCAAGAAGAGGCCAAGGCATGGATATTAAACCTGTTAAGAAGATGACTTCTAGGGAAAACAAAGGCGCTCCGGTAAGTTTGCTGTTTATGTACAATCAGACTCTACAGAACAAAAGTATGTTGTTGCTAATTATTTTTTGGAACTATTATTAGGGTTCGAGCCCGTAGGGCTAGAAACCTATTGTATTTGTTGGTTTTATTAGGGTTCGAGCCCGAAGGGCTAGAAACCTATTGTATTTGTTAGTTTTATTAGGGTTCGAGCCCGTAGGGCTAGAAACCTATTGTATTTGTATGTTTTATTATTAGGGTTTCGAGCACGAAGTGCTGAAAACCTATTGTTTTTGTAAGGATTTTTATTAGGGTTTCGAGCACGAAGTGCTGAAAACCTATTGTTTTTGTAAGGATTTTTAGGGTTCGAGCCCGAAGGGCTAGAAACCTATTGTATTTGTTAGTTTTATTATTATTATACTTCTTCCCTAGAACTGATCGTGCAGCCCAAACCGTAAGACCGACAGAGCTGAGACTTGGTCAGATGGTAGTAGTCCTTGTCGCTACTCAGATACACGGAACCAGCCAAATCGGCCCATAGGTGGCGCTACAGCGATGCCGAACACGTTAACGCTTGTTACTCCTAAACCGTTTGTCGCACACCCAAGTGTCTTATATCAGTGTAATCACTGGCTCAAAACTTAAAAAACGTATATCTCTGATTTCATTTCCGGTATGCAAATTTTTTCGCTAATTAGCATTATATGAAAAAAATCAAAAATGAACTAGTCCCTGGATTTTTGCCCTATTGGAACCAAACCAACGCTGATGAGTTCTGTGGAGTGTGAATATGAATAATTATTAAAAAAAAGTTGAAATTTTCATCCCCCATCGCTAGAGGGTGCAAAAATGTCCAAAACGGAAGTAACATATTGAACTAAAATGGCCATAACTCCTTAACTGTTTGAGATATCTTCATGGGGCTTGGAACATATGTGTAGACCCTCAATCCGGGGTCAAGGTAAAAAAAATGCTGCGTTTGGCCACTAGGTGGCGCTATAATTTGAATGAGCTAGAAAATGGCCATAACTACGCAACAGTTTGCCCGATTGACTTATTATTTGGTATGGTGTGTCTTTGTCTCATTCTACATGAATATCTAAAAGGACATTGGCGTATCTTAAAAAACATGGCCGCCATTGGCCAATGAAGTTTGAGCACTTATTAGACCGGGTTAACGGAGGCCGAACAAAACGACGCTCGCTGGGCTTATTCGTCTCATGGTCTTTAAGGTCTGTAAGAAATGTGAACTCATTCGGCCACCGGGGGGCGAAATAACGCTTTAGGAGTGCTTAAACAATTGTGTATCACGTGACATTTGACATATACAGAAACTATTGATATCATATGATAGTACTCTTCATTCTGAGCAACTTTGCCTCTGGAACAACTTCTGTCAATCGAACAGTTTGTGAGTTATCGCTGATGAGGTCAAAAACCTACCTTCGCAAACTAGTCGTTGGATTTTCCACTGATCGGAACCAAAACAATGAAGATGACTTCTGTGGGAAGTGTTTGTAAATAATTATTGAAAAAAAGTAGAAATTTCCTTTCACGGTCGCTTAGGGGCGCCAAAATAAAAGAATGGGTGGAGCCTATCACATTTAAATGGCCATAAATCCAGAACGGCTTAACATATCATCATATGCCTCGGGAAATATATGTAGATCATCACTCCGAGGTCACCTACAAAATAACGTGGTGTTTGGACACTAGGTGGCGCTATAACAGTAAAAATGGCCAAATGTACATATCTTTTGGTGGCCTAGACAACTCTGTGTCACATGTCATTTGAGTAATACACAAACTATTGATATCAAACGATAGATCTCCTCATTCATAACAACTTTGCCTCTTGAACCATTGATGTCTATCAAATTGTTTGTGACTTATTGGTTATGATGTAAAAAACTACTTTTGCAAACTTGTTCAAGGATTTTCAAGCAATTTCAAAATTTCCACCACAGTACATTTTTTCAGATTCTCTAGGTCAATAATCATCAAAAACATGTTGAGTGTTTTTAGTTTTGTGACCATAACAGGGTCCTTTTTGATATTAGCGTGAATCGAGTACGGTGAAGGTCGCTAGTCCTTAATAAATGATCCAACTGACTTGCCATTTAGTACTATTATACATATTATGATACTTAACAATCATGCAAAATGTGATGCTCATAGGAATAGGCTTTCCTTCATAAGAGTCAAAAAGGTGAAATATCATTTATTTCAATGGCTTTCTTATAGAGTCACCAGATCACAATGCATGTAGCTTTGCTTAAGGAACGATAAATGTGTGCAGGATAAAGGTGTGTAGTGTGCATGTGTGTATGTTTCTGGGTATCATTTCCCTCTTCAACCTGTATATGCTCCCAATGAGCCAAATAATGAGAAAGAACAAAATTGCTTACCACAGCTATGCAGACGACACACAGATCTACTTAGCTCTATCGCCTAACGATTACAGCCCCATTGACTCCCTGTGCCAATGCATCGATGAAGTCAACAATTGGATCTGTCAAAACTTTCTTCAATTAAACAAAGACAAAACTGAAGCAATTGCATTTGGAAACAAAGATGAAGTTCTCAAGGTGAACGCATACCTTCACTCTAGGGGTCAAACAATTAAAAATCAAGTCAGGAATCTTGGTGTGACACTAGAGTCAGACCTTAGTTTCAGTAGTCATGTCAAAGCAATAACCAAATCAGCATACTACCATCTGAAAAATATTGCAAGAATTAGATGCTTTGTTTCCAGACAAGACTTAGAGAAACTTGTTCATGCTTTCATCACCAGCAGGGTGGATTACTGTAACGGACTCCTCACTGGCCTTCCCAAAAAGACCATTAGACAGTTGCAGCTCATACAGAACGCTGCCGCCAGGATTCTGAGACGAACTAGAAAATATGAACATATCACACCAGTCCTCAGGTCTTTACACTGGCTCCCAGTTAAATTTAGGATTGATTTTAAAGTATTATTACTGGTATATAAATCATTCAATGGCCTAGGACCTCAATACATTGCAGATATGCTCAATGAATATAAACCCAACAGATCACTCAGATCACTAGGATCATATCAGCTAGAAATACCAAGGGTTCACTCAAAGCATGGCGAATCTGCTTTTAGCTATTATGCCAGCCGCAGCTGGAACCAGCTTCCAGAGGAGATCAGATGTGCTCCTACAATAGTCACTTTCAAATCCAGACTCAAAACGCATCTGTTTAGCTATGCATTTAATGAATAAGCACTGTGCCAATGTTCGTCCGACTGTCTGTACTGTACTGTATTTTACTTTTATAAACTGTTTTAATTACTCTTATTTCTTTTTATTATTTTAATTTCTTCTATGTAAAGCACTTTGAATTGCCACTGTGTATGAAATGTGCTATATAAATAAAATTGCCTTGCCTTGCCTTGCCTTTATCATAAGAGTGTGAATGCACTGTATAGTTCTGTGTGTCTTGTGTGATCGAGACCGTGCATGTGTGTGTAATGAAATATGTCTCACAGGAAGACAGTGTTAGAAATATAATGTATTACAGATTAAAAGTTGCTCCATATTTACACATCTATAAATATAGCACATGTCTGGCTGGTTTTAAGATGCTGTGTTGATATATATATATATATACAACACACCTTTATCAGATAAAACCAGTTTAATTGCATGTAAACCCAAATTGCTACTCAGCCAGTCACATGGCAGCAACCCAATGCATTTAGGCATTTAGATATGGTAAACATGACTTCCTGAAGTTCAAACCAAACATCAAAATTGAGAAGAAATGGGATATATCATGTGAGGTGTGTCTACCAAAGAAACATAATTTAAATGGCACGTCCTTCTAAAATATTATTGCAGACAATGTCAATGTCCTACTGACCACAATGTGTTCATGAATATGAATCAATGTATCCATTTAAAATTGTCCTAAATTTTAAATTCAATTTTAATTCTTCAAAACACAAAAGAGGCTATGTTGAAAAATATGCATTAAATTAACAAAAAAGACCAATATCTCTGCAATCGAATGTCATAGAGACAAAGAAGTTGCTTCGTTCTACTCATGGAAAAGTGTATTATAATATGACAGGTGACAAGCTATGCCCATAGCAACTAAACAGATTAGCTCTACAATCAGTTACACAGACGTATATCTCTGCAGTTGAATATTGTAGAGACACAGGGGTTCGGTTAATTTCACTTGTGACTTAATGTAATATCAATTGGCAGGTGCCATACCACACCCATAGCAACTAAACTGTTAACTTAGCAACCATTAAGCTAGACCTCCATCTCTGCAATAGAGCATCGCAGAGTCACTGGAGTTGTTTCGTCACTTGTGGTTTGATGTGTTATTAATTGGCAGGTGCCATTCCACGCCAATAGCAACCAAACGGATTAGCTTAGCAACCTTTTAGCAAGATCTATATCTCTGCAACTGTATTAAACGTTTCTGACATTTTACTTGGTGCGCTAGAGTGTCGTCCGTCCTTGATCTGTTATGGTGCGATTCTTGAAACTGATCGGCGATGGCAGACGTACCTTAGATGCCTTAAATCGCTCGAACCCGCTAAATGCTGCTTGCAGCTTTAATTAGGGTTCGAGCCCGAAGGGCTAGAAACCTATTGTATTTGTTAGTTTTATTAGGGTTTCGAGCACGAAGTGCTGAAAACCTATTGTTTTTGTAAGGATTTTTAGGGTTCGAGCCCGAAGGGCTAGAAACCTATTGTATTTGTTGGTTTTATTATTATTATTATACTTCTTCCCTAGAACTGATACTGCAGCCCAAACCGTAAGGCCGACAGGGCTGAGACTTGGTCAGATGGTTGTAGTCCTTGTCGCTACTCAGATACACGGAGCCAGCCAAATCGACCCATAGGTGGCGCTACAGCGATAAAAAATGCGTTTACGCATGTTACTCCTAAACCGTTTGTTGCACACCCAAGTATTTTATATCAGAGTAATCACTGGCTCAAAACTTAAAAAATGTATATCTCCGAATTCATTTCCGGTATGCAAATTTTTTCGCTAATTAGCATTTAATGAAAAAAATAAAAAATGAACTAGTCCCTGGATTTTTGCCCTATTGGAACCAAACCAACGCTGATGAGTTCTGTGGAGTGTGAATATGAATAATTATTAAAAAAAAGTTGAAATTTTCATCCCCCATCGCTAGAGGGCGCAAAAATGTCCAAAACGGAAGTAACATATTGAACTAAAATGGCCATAACTCCTGAACTGTTTGAGATATCTTCATGGGGCTTGGAACATATGTGTAGACCCTCAATCCGGGGTCACAGTAAAAAGAATCCTGCGTTTGGCCACTAGGTGGCGCTATAATTTGGATGAGCTACAAAATGGCCATAACTACGCAACAGTTTGCCCGATTGACTTATTATTTGGTATGGTGTGTCTTTGTCTCATTCTACATGAATATCTAAAAGGACATTGGCGTATCTTAAAAAACATGGCCGCCATTGGCCAATGAAGTTTGAGCACTTATTAGACCGGGTTAACGGAGGCCGAACAAAACAACGCTCGCTGGGCTTATTCGTCTCATGGTCTTTAAGGTCTGTAAGAAATGTGAACTCATTCGGCCACCGGGGGGCGAAATAACGCTTTAGGAGTGCTTAAACAATTGTGTATCACGTGACATTTGACATATACAGAAACTATTGGTATCATAGGATAGTACTCTTCTATCTGAGCAACTTTGCCTCTGGAACAACTTCTGTCAATCGAATAGTTTGTGAGTTATCGCTGATGAGGTCAAAAACCTACCTTCGCAAACTAGTCGTTGGATTTTCGACCGATCGGAACCAAAACAATGCAGATGACTTCTGTGGGAAGTGTTTGTAAATAATTATTGAAAAAAAGTAGAAATTTCCTTTCACGGTCGCTTAGGGGCTCCAAAATAAAAGAATGGGTGGAGCCTATCACATTTAAATGGCCATAAATCCAGAACGGCTTAACATATCATCATATGCCTCGGGAAATATATGTAGATCATCACTCCGAGGTCCCATACAAAATAACATGGCGTTTGGACACTAGGTGGTGCTATAACAGTAAACATGGCTAAATGTACATGTCTTTTGGTGGCCTAGACAACTCTGTGTCACGTGACATTTGACTAATACAAAAACTATTCATATCAAACGATAGATCTCCTTATTCATAACAACTTTGCCTCTTGAACCATTGATGTCTATCAAATTGTTTGTGACTTATTGGTTATGATGTAAAAAACCTACTTTTGCTAACTTGTTCAAGGATTTTCAAGCAATTTCAAAATTTCCACCACAGTACATTTCTTTGGACTCTCTAGGTCAATAATCATCAAAAATATGTTGAGTATTTTTTAGTTTTGTGACCATAACAGGGTGCTTTATTATATTAGCGTGAAACGAGTATGTTATAGGTCGCTACTCCTTAAGAAATAATCCAACTGACTTGCCATTAAGTACTATTATACATATTATGACACAAAACAAGCATGCAACATGTGATTCTTATCGGAAGAGGCATGCCTTCACAACAGTCAAAAAGGTGAAATATCATACATTTAAAATTACTATTTTAAACTTGTCTTTAATAAATACATCATTTGCTAGTCAAATTGCTAATCAGCCAGTCACATAGCATAAACTCAATCCATTTTGGCTTCTAGACGTGGTAAACACTTGCTGAAGTTCAAACCGAGCATCAAAATGGAGAAACAATTGGATATATGGTATGGGATATATTAGATAACACATACCACCTGAGGATTGTTGCCAACCATGTCCATGTTTTGATGGCTACTTCCAGCAGTAAAAAAAATCGACCATGTCAGAAAGCTCAAATGATCTCAAACTGGTTTCTTGAACATGACAATGAGCTCACTGTACTCCAATGGCCTTCAGAGTCACCAGACTCAACCAAATAAGCATCACTTAAATGGCAAGGTCTTCTGGAATATTGTTGCAGACCATGAATGTGAATCAATTATCTATTTAAATTGGTCGTATTTTTTTTATCAATTCTTCAGAACACAAAATAAGCTATTTTGAAGAATGTGCATTGTATTAAAAAAAAGACCTATATATGTGCAATAGAATGTTTTGGAGACACAGGAGTTGCTTTGTTTTGCTAATGGCTTCATTCTTTATCAATTGACAGCTGCCAAGCCACGCCCTTAGCAACCAAACAGATTATTTTTTGCAATCGTCTAGCCAGACCTACATCTCTGCAGTAGAATATTATAAAGACACGGGGCTTGGTTCGTTTGACTTGTGGTTTGATGTGTTATTAATTGACAGGTATTAATTGACACCCATGGCAACCGAACAGGTTAGCTTAGCAACCGTTTAGCAAGATCTCTATCTCTGCAACAAATCATCATAGAGACATGAGAAATGGTTTATTGCACTCGTCCCTTAGGTATTATCGGTTTACGCCCGTTTTTGCATACGAGTGTACGCATGCATGGTCTGTATTAAAAGTTACCAACCGTTTCTGTCATATTTCTTGGTGTGGAAGAGTGTCATTCGTTGTGGATTTGTTACGGTGCCATTCCTGAGCCTAGTTGACAATGGCAAGGCCAATAGAGGCCTTAGACTGCTCGAACCCGCTAAATGCTGCTTGCAGCTTTAATTATTCTTATTATTATTATTTTTCCGCCTTAAAACCGGTCGCCCAGCCCAAACCGTAAATCGTAGAAACTTGAGGCTTGGTCAGTTGGTTGTATCTGTGCAGGTTACTCAGATACAGTGACCCAGCCAAATCGGCCCATAGGTGGCGCTACAGCGATGCGTAACGCGTTTGTGCTCGTTACTCCTAAACCGTTTGTCGCACACCCAAGTGTTTTATATCATTGTAATCATTGGCTCAAAACCTAAAAAACGTATATCCCCGATTTCATTTCCGGTATGCAAATTTTCCCGCTAATTTGCATTTTAGAAAAAAAAAAAAAAATGAACTAGTCCCTGGATTTTTGCCCGATCGGAACCAAACCAACGCTGATAAATTCTGTGGAGTGTGAATGTAAATATTCATTGAAAAAAAGTCGAAATTTCGATTCAGGGTCACTAGGGGGCATCAAAACGTCAAACCCGGAAGTAGCCTATTTCATTAAAATGGCTATACCTAGAGAACGGTTTGAGATATCTTCACGGGGCTTAGACCATATGTGTAGACCCTCAGTCCGGGGTCACAATAAAAAAATTGCGGCGTTTGGCCACTAGGTGGCGCTATAATAGCAAAGAACTCGAAAAGGGCTATAACTACGCAACCGTTTGCCCGATCGACATATTATTTGGTATGGTGTGTCTTTGTGTCATGAACCTTGACTATGTAAAAGGACTTTGGCGTTTCTCAAAAAACATGTCTGCCATCGGCCAATGAAGTTTGAGCACTCATTAGACCGGGTAAACGGAGGCCGATCAAAATGACACTCGCTGGGCTTATTTGCCTCATGGTCCTGAAGGTCTGTAAGAAACATGAACTCATTCGGCCACCGGGGGGCGAAATAATGCTTTTGGAGTGCATGAACAACTGTGTATCACGTGACATTTGACATATACAGAAACTATTGGTATCATATGATAGCTCTTCTCATTCTGAACAACTTTGCCTCTGGACACTCTTCTGTCGATCAAACGGTTCGTGAGTTATCGCTGATGATGTCAAAAACCTACTTTCGCGAACTAGTTCCTGGTTTTTCAACCGATCGGAACCAAACCAATGCAGATGACTTCTGTGGAGTGTGAATGTAAATAATCATTGAAAAAAAGTTGAAATTTTCTTTCACCGTTGCTTAGGGACGCAAAACTTAAAATGGGCTGAGCCTATCACATTAAAATGGCCATAAATCCAGAACGGCTTAACATATCATCATGGGGCTCAGATGATATGTGTAGACCATCACTCCAAGGTCATCTACAAAAGAAGGTGGCGTTTGGACACTAGGTGGCGCTAAAACAGTATGTTGACATGCATCTCATTTTTAAACAATTGTGTATCATATGACATTTGACATTTACACAAACTAATGATATCATTCGATAGTCCTCCTCTTCATTCTGAACAACTTTGCCTCTTGATGCATTGATGTCAAACAAAAGGTTCACGAGTTATCGGTGATGGGGTTTAAAACTGACTTTTGCTAACTAGTTCTATGATTTTCAAGCAATTTAAAAATTCTCTATTGCAGGCACATTATAATTTATCAATAGAGATTAAAAAATGGCCATGCCAGTTAATATGATGCGATTGTCTCCCGGCTTCCCTAATGTGATTGGTGCCATAGACTGCACACACATTGCCATCAAGGCACCCCCAGGCCACAATGAAGGGGATTTTTTATGGCCCAAAATGGGGTTCACAGTATAAATGTGAAGGTGAGATTCATAACATTTAGTTTGATAATTATTCGTGGGAATGTATTCAATTATAAAACAAATCTCTTAGATGGTGTGTGACTATATATCATATGATATATGTGGTAGCAAAATGGCCAGGCTCTGTGCACGACCCAAGTATCCTAGAGAGTTATGCACATTATTTAAACGTGGCAAGTCAAATAGACTTTACAAACTAAATAGATTACTAATCTTGGGCCTAACAGAACTGCATGTTTCTATTATACAGGTGACTATGATGGAATCCTGCTAGGGGATAAAGGCTATGCCTGCAGGCAGTATTTTATGACACCATTACCTGACACCAACCAACTTTGAATTAGATTATTTTGTTGTTTTATCGAGAGAAAACAGCTAGTCATGAGTGTGTAAGCATGCAACGCTTCTGTGAGTTAATACTGATATTTTCTATCACTTTTCTGTGTGTGTGGGACTTTGATCCGTCGTGGGTTCGTTGGGGTTTGACCCCTTAGCCTGTTCGTGGATGCACTGCTCCATTGAATGGCGCAAATACTCGAAACCCGCTTAAAGGCTGCTTGCAGCTTTAATTAGGGTTCGAGCCCGAAGGGCTAGAAACCTATTGTATTTGTTGGTTTTATTAGGGTTCGAGCCCGAAGGGCTAGAAACCTATTGTATTTGTTGGTTTTATTATTATTATTATACTTCTTCCCTAGAACTGATACTGCAGCCCAAACCGTAAGGCCGACAGAGCTGAGACTCGGTCAGATGGTAGTAGTCCTTGTCGCTACTCAGATACACGGAGCCAGCCAAATCGACCCATAGGTGGCGCTACAGCGATAAAAAACGCGTTTACGCTTGTTACTCCTAAACCGTTTGTCGCACACCCAAGTGTTTTATATCAGAGTAATCACTGGCTCAAAACTTAAAAAACGTATATCTCCGATTTCATTTCCGCCATTATAGATTTTTCGCTAATTAGCATTTTATGAAAAAAATAAAAAATGAACTAGTCCCTGGATTTTTGCCCTATCGGAACCAAACCAACGCTGATGAGTTCTGTGGAGTGTGAATATGAATAATTATTAAAAAAAAGTTGAAATTTTCATCCCCCATCGCTAGAGGGCGCAAAAATGTCCAAAACGGAAGTAACATATTGAACTAAAATGGCCATAACTCCTGAACTGTTTGAGATATCTTCATGGGGCTTGGAACATATGTGTAGACCCTCAATCCGGGGTCAAGGTAAAAAAAATGTTGCGTTTGGCCACTAGGTGGCGCTATAATTTGAATGAGCTAGAAAATGGCCATAACTACGCAACAGTTTGCCCGATTGACTTATTATTTGGTATGGTGTGTCTTTGTCTCATTCTACATGAATATCTAAAAGGACATTGGCGTATCTTAAAAAACATGGCCGCCATTGGCCAATGAAGTTTGAGCACTTATTAGACCGGGTTAACGGAGGCCGAACAAAACGACGCTCGCTGGGCTTATTCGTCTCATGGTCTTTAAGGTCTGTAAGAAATGTGAACTCATTCGGCCACCGGGGGGCGAAATAACGCTTTAGGAGTGCTTAAACAATTGTGTATCACGTGACATTTGACATATACAGAAACTATTGGTATCATATGATAGTACTCTTCATTCTGAGCAACTTTGCCTCTGGAACAACTTCTATCGATCGAACAGTTTGTGAGTTATTGCTGATGATGTCAAAAACCTACTTTCGCGAACTAGTCGTTGGATTTTCGACCGATCGGAACCAAAACAATGCAGATGACTTCTTTGGGAAGTGTTTGTAAATAATTATTGAAAAAAAGTTAAAATTTCCTTTCACGGTCGCTTAGGGGCGCCAAAATAAAAAAATGGGTGGAGCCTATCACATTTAAATGGCCATAAATCCAGAACAGCTAAACATATCATCATATGCCTCGGGAAATATATGTAGACCATCACTCCGAGGTCACATACAAAATAACGTGGCGTTTGGACACTAGGTGGCGCTATAATAGTAAAAATGGCTAAATGTACATGTCTTTTGGTGGCCTAGACAACGGTGTGTCACGTGACATTTGACTAATACACAAACTATTGATATCAAACGATAGATCTCCTCATTCATAACAACTTTGCCTCTTGAACCATTGATGTCTATCAAATGGTTTGTGAGTTATTGGTGATGATGTAAAAAACCTACTTTTGCAAACTTGTTCAAGGATTTTCAAGCAATTTCAAAATTTCCACCACAGTACATTTCTCTGGACTCTCTAGGTCAATAATCATCAAAAACATGTTGAGTTTTTTTTGTTTTGTGACCATAACAGGGTCCTTTATTATATTAGCGTGAAACGAGTACGGTGAAGGTCGCTACTCCTTAATAATTAATCCAACTGACTTGCCATTAAGTACTATTATACATATTATGACACAAAACAAGCATGCAACATGTGATCCTTATCGGAAGAGGCATGCCTTCACAACAGTCAAAAAGGTGAAATATCATACATTTAAAATTACTGTTTTAAACTTGTCTTTAATAAGTACATCATTTGCTAATCAAATTGCTAATCAGCCAGTCACATAGCATAAACTCAATCCATTTTGGCTTCTAGACGTGGTAAACACACTTGCTGAAGTTCAAACCGAGCATCAAAATGGAGAAACAATTGGATATATGGTATGGGATATATTAGATAACACATACCACCTGAGGATTGTTGCCAACCATGTCCATGTTTTGATGGCTACTTCCAGCAGTAAAAAATGGACCATGTCAGAAAGCTCAAATGATCTCAAACTGGTTTCTTAAACATGATAATGAGCTCACTGTACTCCAATGGCCTTCAGAGTCACCAGACTAAACCAAATAAGCATCACTTAAATGGCAAGGTCTTCTGGAATATTGTTGCAGACCATGAATGTGAATCAATTATCTATTTAAATTGGTCGTATTTTTTTTATCAATTCTTCAGAACACAAAATAAGCTATTTTGAAGAATGTGCATTGTATTAAAAAAAAGACCTATATATGTGCAATAGAATGTTTTAGAGACACAGGAGTTGCTTTGTTTTGCTAATGGCTTCATTCTTTATCAATTGACAGCTGCCAAGCCACGCCCTTAGCAACCAAACAGATTATTTTTTGCAATTGTCTAGCCAGACCTACATCTCTGCAGTAGAATATTATAAAGACACGGGGCTTGGTTCGTTTGGCTTGTGGTTTGATGTGTTATTAATTGACAGGTATTAATTGACACCCATGGCAACCGAACAGGTTAGCTTAGCAACCGTTTAGCAAGATCTCTATCTCTGCAACAAATCATCATAGAGACATGAGAAATGGTTTATTGCACTCGTCCCTTAGGTATTATCGGTTTACGCCCGTTTTTGCATACGAGTGTACGCATGCATGGTCTGTATTAAAAGTTACCAACCGTTTCTGTCATATTTCTTGCTGTGGAAGAGTGTCATTCGTTGTGGATTTGTTACGGTGCCATTCCTGAGCCTAGTTGACAATGGCAAGGCCAATAGAGGCCTTAGACTGCTCGAACCCGCTAAATGCTGCTTGCAGCTTTAATTATTCTTCTTCTTATTATTATTCTGCCATAAAACTGATACTGCAGCCCAAACCGTAAGGCCGACAGAACTGAGATTTGGTCAGATGGTAGTAGTCCTTGTCGCTACTCAGATACACGGAGCCAGCCATATCGACCCATAGGTGGCGCTATAGCAATACCAAACGCGTTTGCGCTTGTTACTCCGAAACCGTTTGTCGCACACCCAAGTGTCTTATATCAGTGTAATCACTGGCTCAAAACTTGAAAAACGTATATCTCCGATTTCATTTCCGCCATTATAGATTTTTCGCTAATTAGCATTTTATGAAAAAAAAAAAAAATGAACTAGTCCCTGGATTTTTGCCCTATCGAAAACAAACCAACGTTGATGAATTCTGTTGAGTGTGAATATGAATAATTATTAAAAAAAAGTTCAATTTTCAATTCACGGTCGCTAGGTGGCGCTAAAACATCCAAACCGGAAGTAACATATTTAGCAAAAATGACAATAACTCCTGAACTGTTTGAGATATCTTCATGGGGCTTGGAACACATGTGTAGACCCTCAGTCCGGGGTCACAATAAAAAAACAGTGGCGTTTGGCCACTAGATGGCGCTATAATTTGAATGAGCTAGAAAATGGCTATAACTACGCAACAGTTTGCCCGATTGACTTATTATTTGGTATGGTGTGTCTTTGTCTCATTCTACATAAATATCTAAATGGACATTGGCGTATATCAAAAAACATGGCCGCCATTGGTCGATGAAGTTTGAGCACTCATTACGCCGGGTTAACGGAGGCCGATCAAAACGCCACTCACTGGGCTTATTTGTCTCATGGTCCTGACGGTGTGTAAGAAACATGAACTTATTCGGCCACCGGGGGGCGTAATAGCGCTTTTGGAGTGCATGCACAACTGTGTATCACGTGATATTTGACATTTACCCAAACTATGGTTATAATATGATAGTACTCTTCATTCTGAGCAACTTTGCCTCTGGAACAACTTCTGTCAATCGAACAGTTTGTGAGTTATCGCTGATGATGTCAAAAACCTACTTTCGCGAACTAGTTCCTGGTTTTTCAACCGATCGGAACCAAACCAATGCAGATGACTTCTGTGGAGTGTGAATGTAAATAATCATTGAAAAAAAGTTGAAATTTTTCTTTCACCGCTGCTTAGGGACGCCAAAACTTAAAATTGTCTGAGCCTATCACATTAAAATGGCCATAAATCCAGAACGGCTCAACATAACATCATGGGGCTCAGATGATATGTGTAGACCATCACTCCAAGGTCACATACAAAGGAAGGTGGCGTTTGGATACTAGGTGGCGCTAAAACATTAAAAAAGGCAAAATGTACATGTATTTTGGTGGCCTGGACAACTTTGTGTCATGTGACATTTGACTAATACACAAACTATTGATATCAAACGATAGATCTCCTCATTCATAACAACTTTGCCTCTTGAACCATTGATGTCTATCAAATGGTTTGTGAGTTATTGGTGATGATGTATAAAACCTACTTTTGCAAACTTGTTCAAGGATTTTCAAGCAATTACAAAATTTCCACCACAGTACATTTCTCTGGACTCTCTAGGTCAATAATCATCAAAAACATGTTGAGTTTTTTTTTTTTGTGACCATAACAGGGTCCTTTATTATATTAGCGTGAAACGAGTGTGGTGAAGGTCACCACTCCTTAATAATTAATCCAACTGACTTGCCATTAAGTACTATTATACATATTATGACACAAAACAAGCATGCAACATGTGATTCTTATCGGAAGAGGCATGCCTTCACAACAGTCAAAAAGGTGAAATATCATACATTTAAAATTACTATTTTAAACTTGTCTTTAATAAATACATCATTTGCTAGTCAAATTGCTAATCAGCCAGTCACATAGCATAAACTCAATCCATTTTGGCTTCTAGACGTGGTAAACACACTTGCTGAAGTTCAAACCGAGCATCAAAATGGAGAAACAATTGGATATATGGTATGGGATATATTAGATAACACATACCACCTGAGGATTGTTGCCAACCATGTCCATGTTTTGATGGCTACTTCCAGCAGTAAAAAAAATCGACCATGTCAGAAAGCTCAAATGATCTCAAACTGGTTTCTTGAACATGACAATGAGCTCACTGTACTCCAATGGCCTTCAGAGTCACCAGACTCAACCAAATAAGCATCACTTAAATGGCAAGGTCTTCTGGAATATTGTTGCAGACCATGAATGTGAATCAATTATCTATTTAAATTGGTCGTATTTTTTTATCAATTCTTCAGAACACAAAATAAGCTATTTTGAAGAATGTGCATTGTATTAAAAAAAAGACCTATATATGTGCAATAGAATGTTTTAGAGACACAGGAGTTGCTTTGTTTTGCTAATGGCTTCATTCTTTATCAATTGACAGCTGCCAAGCCACGCCCTTAGCAACCAAACAGATTATTTTTTGCAATCGTCTAGCCAGACCTACATCTCTGCAGTAGAATATTATAAAGACACGGGGCTTGGTTCGTTTGACTTGTGGTTTGATGTGTTATTAATTGACAGGTATTAATTGACACCCATGGCAACCGAACAGGTTAGCTTAGCAACCGTTTAGCA
Organism: Triplophysa dalaica; assembly: GCF_015846415.1. Taxonomy (NCBI): domain Eukaryota; kingdom Metazoa; phylum Chordata; class Actinopteri; order Cypriniformes; family Nemacheilidae; genus Triplophysa; species Triplophysa dalaica. The sequence goes on from NC_079542.1 coordinate 6,683,436, forward strand.
AGATCTCTATCTCTGCAACAAATCATCATAGAGACATGAGAAATGGTTTATTGCACTCGTCCCTTAGGTATTATCGGTTTACGCCCGTTTTTGCATACGAGTGTACGCATGCATGGTCTGTATTAAAAGTTACCAACCGTTTCTGTCATATTTCTTGGTGTGGAAGAGTGTCATTCGTTGTGGATTTGTTACGGTGCCATTCCTGAGCCTAGTTGACAATGGCAAGGCCAATAGAGGCCTTAGACTGCTCGAACCCGCTAAATGCTGCTTGCAGCTTTAATTATTATTATACTTCTTCCCTAGAACTGATCGTGCAGCCCAAACCGTAAGACCGACAGAGCTGAGACTTGGTCAGATGGTAGTAGTCCTTGTCGCTACTCAGATACACGGAACCAGCCAAATCGGCCCATAGGTGGCGCTACAGCGATGCCGAACGCGTTAACGCTTGTTACTCCTAAACCGTTTGTTGAACACCCAAGTGTCTTATATCAGTGTAATCACTGGCTCAAAACTTAAAAAACGTATATCTCTGATTTCATTTCCGGTATGCAAATTTTTTCGCTAATTAGCATTTTATGAAAAAAAATAAAAATGAACTAGTCCCTGGATTTTTGCCCTATTGGAACCAAACCAACGCTGATGAGTTCTGTGGAGTGTGAATATGAATAATTATTAAAAAAAAGTTGAAATTTTCATCCCCCATCGCTAGAGGGTGCAAAAATTTCCAAAACGGAAGTAACATATTGAACTAAAATGGCCATAACTCCTTAACTGTTTGAGATATCTTCATGGGGCTTGGAACATATGTGTAGACCCTCAATCCGGGGTCAAGGTAAAAAAAATGCTGCGTTTGGCCACTAGGTGGCGCTATAATTTGAATGAGCTAGAAAATGGCCATAACTACGCAACAGTTTGCCCGATTGACTTATTATTTGGTATGGTGTGTCTTTGTCTCATTCTACATGAATATCTAAAAGGACATTGGCGTATCTGAAAAAACATGGCCGCCATTGGCCAATGAAGTTTGAGCACTTATTAGACCGGGTTAATGGAGGCCGAACACAACGACGCTCGCTGGGCTTATTCGTCTCATGGTCTTTAAGGTCTGTAAGAAATGTGAACTCATTCGGCCACCGGGGGGCGAAATAACGCTTTAGGAGTGCATGAACAACTGTGTATCACGTGACATTTGACATATACAGAAACTATTGGTATCATATGATAGTACTCTTCATTCTGAGCAACTTTGCCTCTGGAACAACTTCTGTCAATCAAACAGTTTGTGAGTTATCACTGATGAGGTCAAAAACCTACCTTCGCAAACTAGTCGTTGGTTTTTCGACCGATCGGAACCAAAACAATGCAGATGACTTCTGTGGAAAGTGATTGTAAATAATTATTGAAAAAAAGTAGAAATTTCTTTTCACGGTCGCTTAGGGGCGCCAAAATAAAAGAATGGGTGGAGCCTATCACATTTAAATGGCCATAAATCCAGAACGGCTTAACATATCATCATATGCCTCGGGAAATATATGTAGATCATCACTCCGAGGTCACCTACAAAATAACGTGGTGTTTGGACACTAGGTGGCGCTATAACAGTAAAAATGGCCAAATGTACATGTCTTTTGGTGGGCTAGACAACTCTGTGTCACATGTCATTTGAGTAATACAGAAACTATTGATATCAAACGATAGATCTCCTCATTCATAACAACTTTGCCTCTTGAACCATTGATGTCTATCAAATTGTTTGTGACTTATTGGTTATGATGTAAAAAACTACTTTTGCAAACTTGTTCAAGGATTTTCAAGCAATTTCAAAATTTCCACCACAGTACATTTTTTCAGATTCTCTAGGTCAATAATCATCAAAAACATGTTGAGTGTTTTTAGTTTTGTGACCATAACAGTGTCCTTTTTGATATTAGCGTGAATCGAGTACGGTGAAGGTCGCTAGTCCTTAATAATTAATCCAACTGACTTGCCATTCAGTACTATTATACATATTATGATACTTAACAATCATGCAAAATGTGATGCTCATAGGAATAGGCTTTCCTTCATAAGAGTCAAAAAGGTGAAATATCATTCATTTCAATGGCTTTCTTATAGAGTCACCAGATCACAATGCATGTAGCTTTGCTTAAGGAACGATAAATGTGTGCAGGATAAAGGTGTGTAGTGTGCATGTGTGTATGTTTCTGGGTATCATTTCCCTCTTTATCATAAGAGTGTGAATGCACTGTATAGTTCTGTGTGTCTTGTGTGATCGAGACTGTGCATGTGTGTGTAATGAAATATGTCTCACAGGAAGACAGTGTTAGAGATATAATGTATTACAGATTAAAAGTTGCTCCATATTTACACATCTATAAATATAGCACATGTCTGGCTGGTTTTAAGATGCTGTGTTGATATATATATATATATACAACACACCTTTATTAGATAAAACCAGTTTAATTGCATGTAAACCCAAATTGCTACTCAGCCAGTCACATGGCAGCAACTCAATGCATTTAGGCATTTAGACATGGTAAACATGACTTCCTGAAGTTCAAACCAAACATCAAAATTGAGAAGAAATGGGATATATCATGTGAGGTGTGTCTACCAAAGAAACATAATTTAAATGGCACGTCCTTCTAAAATATTATTGCAGACAATGTCAATGTCCTACTGACCACAATGTATTCATGAATATGAATCAATGTATCCATTTAAAATTGTCCTAAATTTTAAATTCAATTTTAATTCTTCAAAACACAAAAGAGGCTATGTTGAAAAATATGCATTAAATTAACAAAAAAGACCAATATCTCTGCAATCGAATGTCATAGAGACAAAGAAGTTGCTTCGTTCTACTCATGGAAAAGTGTATTATAATATGACAGGTGACAAGCTATGCCCATAGCAACTAAACAGATTAGCTCTACAATCAGTTACACAGACGTGTATCTCTGCAGTTGAATATTGTAGAGACACAGGGGTTCGGTTAATTTCACTTGTGACTTAATGTAATATCAATTGGCAGGTGCCATACCACACCCATAGCAACTAAACTGTTAACTTAGCAACCATTAAGCTAGACCTCCATCTCTGCAATAGAGCATCGCAGAGTCACTGGAGTTGTTTCGCCACTTGTGGTTTGATGTGTTATTAATTGGCAGGTGCCATTCCACGCCAATAGCAACCAAACGGATTAGCTTAGCAACCTTTTAGCAAGATCTATATCTCTGCAACTGTATTAAACGTTTCTGACATTTTACTTGGTGCGCTAGAGTGTCGTCCGTCCTTGATCTGTTATGGTGCGATTCTTGAAACTGATCGGCGATGGCAGACGTACCTTAGATGCCTTAAATCGCTCGAACCCGCTAAATGCTGCTTGCAGCTTTAATTCTTCTTATTATTATTCTGCCATAAAACTGATACTGCAGCCCAAACCGTAAGGCCGACAGAGCTGAGACTTGGTCAGATGGTAGTAGTCCTTGTCGCTACTCAGATACACGGAGCCAGCCATATCGACCCATAGGTGGCGCTATAGCAATACCAAACGCGTTTGCGCTTGTTACTCCGAAACCGTTTGTCGCACACCCAAGTGTCTTATATCAGTGTAATCACTGGCTCAAAACTTAAAAAACGTATATCTCCGATTTCATTTCCGCCATTATAGATTTTTCGCTAATTAGCATTTTATGAAAAAAAAAAAAAATGAACTAGTCCCTGGATTTTTGCCCTATTGGAACCAAACCAACGCTGATGAGTTCTGTGGAGTGTGAATATGAATAATTATTAAAAAAAAGTTCAATTTTCAATTCACGGTCGCTAGGTGGCGCTAAAACATCCAAACCGGAAGTAACATATTTAGCTAAAATGGCCATAACTCCTGAACTGTTTGAGATATCTTCATGGGGCTTTGAACACATGTGTAGACCCTCAGTCCGGGGTCACAATAAAAAAACAGTGGCGTTTGGCCACTAGATGGCGCTATAATTTGAATGAGCTAGAAAATGTCTATAACTACGCAACAGTTTGCCCGATTGACTTATTATTTGGTATGGTGTGTCTTTGTCTCATTCTACATAAATATCTAAATGGACATTGGCGTATATCAAAAAACATGGCCGCCATTGGTCGATGAAGTTTGAGCACTCATTACGCCGGGTTAACGGAGGCCGATCAAATCGCCACTCACTGGGCTTATTTGTCTCATGGTCCTGACGGTGTGTAAGAAACATGAACTTATTCGGCCACCGGGGGGCGTAATAGCGCTTTTGGAGTGCATGCACAACTGTGTATCACGTGATATTTGACATTTAACCAAACTATGGTTATAATATGATAGTACTCTTCATTCTGAGCAACTTTGCCTCTGGAACAACTTCTATTGATCAAACGGTTCGTGAGTTATCGCTGATGATGTCAAAAACCTACTTTCGCGAACTAGTTCCTGGTTTTTCAACCGATCGGAACCAAACCAATGCAGATGACTTCTGTGGAGTGTGAATGTAAATAATCATTGAAAAAAAGTTGCAATTTTTCTTTCACCGCTGCTTAGGGACGCCAAAACTTAAAATGGTCTGAGCCTATCACATTAAAATGGCCATAAATCCAGAACGGCTTAACATATCATCATGGGGCTCAGATGATATGTGTAGACCATCACTCCAAGGTCACATACAAAGGAAGGTGGCGTTTGGATACTAGGTGGCGCTAAAACATTAAAAAAGGCAAAATGTACATGTATTTTGGTGGCCTGGACAACTTTGTGTCATGTGACATTTGACTAATACACAAACTATTGATATCAAACGATAGATCTCCTCATTCATAACAACTTTGCCTCTTGAACCATTGATGTCTATCAAATGGTTTGTGAGTTATTGGTGATGATGTATAAAACCTACTTTTGCAAACTTGTTCAAAGATTTTCAAGCAATTACAAAATTTCCACCACAGTACATTTCTCTGGACTCTCTAGGTCAATAATCATCAAAAACATGTTGAGTTTTTTTAGTTTTGTGACCATAACAGTGTCCTTTTTGATATTAGCGTGAATCGAGTACGGTGAAGGTCGCTAGTCCTTAATAAATGATCCAACTGACTTGCCATTTAGTACTATTATACATATTATGATACTTAACAATCATGCAAAATGTGATGCTCATAGGAATAGGCTTTCCTTCATAAGAGTCAAAAAGGTGAAATATCATTCATTTCAATGGCTTTCTTATAGAGTCACCAGATCACAATGCATGTAGCTTTGCTTAAGGAACGATAAATGTGTGCAGGATAAAGGTGTGTAGTGTGCATGTGTGTATGTTTCTGGGTATCATTTCCCTCTTTATCATAAGAGTGTGAATGCACTGTATAGTTCTGTGTGTCTTGTGTGATCGAGACTGTGCATGTGTGTGTAATGAAATATGTCTCACAGGAAGACAGTGTTAGAGATATAATGTATTACAGATTAAAAGTTGCTCCATATTTACACATCTATAAATATAGCACATGTCTGGCTGGTTTTAAGATGCTGTGTTGATATATATATATATACAACACACCTTTATTAGATAAAACCAGTTTAATTGCATGTAAACCCAAATTGCTACTCAGCCAGTCACATGGCAGCAACTCAATGCATTTAGGCATTTAGACATGGTAAACATGACTTCCTGAAGTTCAAACCAAACATCAAAATTGAGAAGAAATGGGATATATCATGTGAGGTGTGTCTACCAAAGAAACATAATTTAAATGGCACGTCCTTCTAAAATATTATTGCAGACAATGTCAATGTCCTACTGACCACAATGTATTCATGAATATGAATCAATGTATCCATTTAAAATTGTCCTAAATTTTAAATTCAATTTTAATTCTTCAAAACACAAAAGAGGCTATGTTGAAAAATATGCATTAAATTAACAAAAAAGACCAATATCTCTGCAATCGAATGTCATAGAGACAAAGAAGTTGCTTCGTTCTACTCATGGAAAAGTGTATTATAATATGACAGGTGACAAGCTATGCCCATAGCAACTAAACAGATTAGCTCTACAATCAGTTACACAGACGTGTATCTCTGCAGTTGAATATTGTAGAGACACAGGGGTTCGGTTAATTTCACTTGTGACTTAATGTAATATCAATTGGCAGGTGCCATACCACACCCATAGCAACTAAACTGTTAACTTAGCAACCATTAAGCTAGACCTCCATCTCTGCAATAGAGCATCGCAGAGTCACTGGAGTTGTTTCGCCACTTGTGGTTTGATGTGTTATTAATTGGCAGGTGCCATTCCACGCCAATAGCAACCAAACGGATTAGCTTAGCAACCTTTTAGCAAGATCTATATCTCTGCAACTGTATTAAATGTTTCTGACATTTTACTTGGTGCGCTAGAGTGTCGTCCGTCCTTGATCTGTTATGGTGCGATTCTTGAAACTGATCGGCGATGGCAGACGTACCTTAGATGCCTTAAATCGCTCGAACCCGCTAAATGCTGCTTGCAGCTTTAATTAGGGTTCGAGCCCGAAGGGCTAGAAACCTATTGTATTTGTTGGTTTTATTATTATTATTATACTTCTTCCCTAGAACTGATACTGCAGCCCAAACCGTAAGGCCGACAGGGCTGAGACTTGGTCAGATGGTTGTAGTCCTTGTCGCTACTCAGATACACGGAGCCAGCCAAATCGACCCATAGGTGGCGCTACAGCGATAAAAAACGCGTTTACGCATGTTACTCCTAAACCGTTTGTTGCACACCCAAGTATTTTATATCAGAGTAATCACTGGCTCAAAACTTAAAAAATGTATATCTCCGAATTCATTTCCGGTATGCAAATTTTTTCGCTAATTAGCATTTTATGAAAAAAATAAAAAATGAACTAGTCCCTGGATTTTTGCCCTATTGGAACCAAACCAACGCTGATGAGTTCTGTGGAGTGTGAATATGAATAATTATTAAAAAAAAGTTGAAATTTTCATCCCCCATCGCTAGAGGGCGCAAAAATGTCCAAAACGGAAGTAACATATTGAACTAAAATGGCCATAACTCCTGAACTGTTTGAGATATCTTCATGGGGCTTGGAACATATGTGTAGACCCTCAATCCGGGGTCACAGTAAAAAGAATCCTGCGTTTGGCCACTAGGTGGCGCTATAATTTGGATGAGCTACAAAATGGCCATAACTACGCAACAGTTTGCCCGATTGACTTATTATTTGGTATGGTGTGTCTTTGTCTCATTCTACATGAATATCTAAAAGGACATTGGCGTATCTTAAAAAACATGGCCGCCATTGGCCAATGAAGTTTGAGCACTTATTAGACCGGGTTAACGGAGGCCGAACAAAACAACGCTCGCTGGGCTTATTCGTCTCATGGTCTTTAAGGTCTGTAAGAAATGTGAACTCATTCGGCCACCGGGGGGCGAAATAACGCTTTAGGAGTGCTTAAACAATTGTGTATCACGTGACATTTGACATATACAGAAACTATTGGTATCATAGGATAGTACTCTTCTATCTGAGCAACTTTGCCTCTGGAACAACTTCTGTCAATCGAATAGTTTGTGAGTTATCGCTGATGAGGTCAAAAACCTACCTTCGCAAACTAGTCGTTGGATTTTCGACCGATCGGAACCAAAACAATGCAGATGACTTCTGTGGGAAGTGTTTGTAAATAATTATTGAAAAAAAGTAGAAATTTCCTTTCACGGTCGCTTAGGGGCGCCAAAATAAAAGAATGGGTGGAGCCTATCACATTTAAATGGCCATAAATCCAGAACGGCTTAACATATCATCATATGCCTCGGGAAATATATGTAGATCATCACTCCGAGGTCACATACAAAATAACATGGCGTTTGGACACTAGGTGGTGCTATAACAGTAAAAATGGCTAAATGTACATGTCTTTTGGTGGCCTAGACAACTCTGTGTCACGTGACATTTGACTAATACAAAAACTATTCATATCAAACGATAGATCTCCTTATTCATAACAACTTTGCCTCTTGAACCATTGATGTCTATCAAATTGTTTGTGACTTATTGGTTATGATGTAAAAAACCTACTTTTGCTAACTTGTTCAAGGATTTTCAAGCAATTTCAAAATTTCCACCACAGTACATTTCTTTGGACTCTCTAGGTCAATAATCATCAAAAATATGTTGAGTATTTTTTAGTTTTGTGACCATAACAGGGTGCTTTATTATATTAGCGTGAAACGAGTATGTTATAGGTCGCTACTCCTTAAGAAATAATCCAACTGACTTGCCATTAAGTACTATTATACATATTATGACACAAAACAAGCATGCAACATGTGATTCTTATCGGAAGAGGCATGCCTTCACAAAAGTCAAAAAGGTGAAATATCATACATTTAAAATTACTATTTTAAACTTGTCTTTAATAAATACATCATTTGCTAGTCAAATTGCTAATTAGCCAGTCACATAGCATAAACTCAATCCATTTTGGCTTCTAGACGTGGTAAACACTTGCTGAAGTTCAAACCGAGCATCAAAATGGAGAAACAATTGGATATATGGTATGGGATATATTAGATAACACATACCACCTGAGGATTGTTGCCAACCATGTCCATGTTTTGATGGCTACTTCCAGCAGTAAAAAAAATCGACCATGTCAGAAAGCTCAAATGATCTCAAACTGGTTTCTTGAACATGACAATGAGCTCACTGTACTCCAATGGCCTTCAGAGTCACCAGACTCAACCAAATAAGCATCACTTAAATGGCAAGGTCTTCTGGAATATTGTTGCAGACCATGAATGTGAATCAATTATCTATTTAAATTGGTCGTATTTTTTTATCAATTCTTCAGAACACAAAATAAGCTATTTTGAAGAATGTGCATTGTATTAAAAAAAAGACCTATATATGTGCAATAGAATGTTTTGGAGACACAGGAGTTGCTTTGTTTTGCTAATGGCTTCATTCTTTATCAATTGACAGCTGCCAAGCCACGCCCTTAGCAACCAAACAGATTATTTTTTGCAATCGTCTAGCCAGACCTACATCTCTGCAGTAGAATATTATAAAGACACGGGGCTTGGTTCGTTTGACTTGTGGTTTGATGTGTTATTAATTGACAGGTATTAATTGACACCCATGGCAACCGAACAGGTTAGCTTAGCAACCGTTTAGCAAGATCTCTATCTCTGCAACAAATCATCATAGAGACATGAGAAATGGTTTATTGCACTCGTCCCTTAGGTATTATCGGTTTACGCCCGTTTTTGCATACGAGTGTACGCATGCATGGTCTGTATTAAAAGTTACCAACCGTTTCTGTCATATTTCTTGGTGTGGAAGAGTGTCATTCGTTGTGGATTTGTTACGGTGCCATTCCTGAGCCTAGTTGACAATGGCAAGGCCAATAGAGGCCTTAGACTGCTCGAACCCGCTAAATGCTGCTTGCAGCTTTAATTCTTATTATTATTCTGCCCTAAAACTGATGCTGCAGCCCAAACCGTAAGACCGACAGAGCTGAGACTTGGTCAGATGGTAGTAGTCCTTGTCGCTACTCAGATAGACGGAGCCAGCCAAATCGGCCCATAGGTGGCGCTACAACGATGAAAAGCGCGTTTGCGCCTTATACTCCTAAACCATTGGTCGCACACCCAAGTGTCTTATATCAGTGTAATCACTGGCTCAAAACTTAAAAAACGTATATCTCCGATTTCATTTCCGGTATGCAAATTTTTTCGCTAATTTGCATTTTATGAAAAAAAAAAAAAATGAACTAGTCCCTGGATTTTTGCCCTATCGAAACCAAACCAACGTTGATGAATTCTGTGGACTGTGAATGTAAATAGTTATCGAAAAAAAGTTGAATTTTCCATTCACGGCCGCTAGGTGGCGCTAAAACGTCCAAACCGGAAGTGGCATATTTAGCTAAAATGGCCATAACTCGTGAACTGTTTGAGATATCTTCATGGGGCTTGGAACATATGTGTAGACCCTCAGTCCGGAGTCACAATAAAAAAAATGTGGCATTTTGGCCACTAGGTGGCGCTATAATTTGAATGAGCTAGAAAATGGCTATAACTACGCAACCCTTTGCCCGAATGACTTGATAATTGGTATGGTGTCTCTTTGTCTCATGCTTCATGAATATCTAAAAGGACATTGACGTATGTCAAAAAACATGGCCGCCATTGGCCAATGAATTTTGAGCGCTCATTACACCGGGTAAACGGAGGCCGATCAAAACGACACTCGCTGGGCTTATTCATCTCAAGGTCCTTAAGGTCTGTAAGAAATGTGAACTCATTTGGCCACCGGGGGGCGAAATAACGCTTTAGTAGTGCTTAAACATTTGTGTATCATGTGACACTTGACATATAACCAAACTATTTGTATTATATGATAGATCTCCTTATTCTAAACAACTTTGCCTCTAGAACAACTTCTGTCGATCAAATGGTTTGTGAGTTATCGCAGATATTGATAGAAACCTTTCTTCGCAAACTTGTCCCTGAGTTTTTGACCGATCAGACCCAAACCAATGTAGATGACTTGTGTTGAGTGTGAAGGTAAATAATTATCAAAAAAAGTTGAAATTTCCTTTCACGGTCGCTTAGGGGCCCCAAAATAAAAAAATGGGCGGAGCCTATCACATTTAAATGGCCTCAAATCAAGAACGGTTTAACATAACAGCAAGGGGCTCAGGAAATATCTGGAGACCATCACTAGGATTTCACATAAAAAAGAACGTGGCGTTTGGACACTAGGTGGCGCTATAATAATAAAAATGGCATAATGCACATGTCTTTTGGTAGCCTAGACAACTGTTCGTCACGTGACATTTGAGTAATACACAAACTATTGATATCAAACGATAGATCTCCTTATTCATAACAACTTTGCCTCTTGAACCATTGATGTCTATCAAATGGTTTGTGAGATATTGGTGATGATTTAAAAAACTACTTTTTCAAACTTGTTCAAGGACTTTCAAGCAATTTCAAAATTTCCACCTCAGTTCATTTCTTTGGACTCTCTAGGTCAATAATCATCAAAATCATGTTGAGTTTTTTTTGTTTTGTGACCATAACAGGGTCCTTTATTATATTAGCGTGAAACGAGTATGTTATATGTCGATACTCCTTAATAAATAATCCAACTTACTTGCCATTTAGTACTATTATACATATTATGACACTTAACAAGCATGCAAAATGTGATGCTCATAGGAAGAGACATTCATTTCGATGGCTTTCTTATAGAGTCACCAGATCACAATGCATGTAGCTTTGCTAAAGGAACGATAAATATGTGCAGGATAAAGGTGTGTAGTGTGCGTGTGTGTTTATGGATATCATTTCCCTCTGTATCATATGAGTTTGAATGCACTGTATAGTTCTGTATGTCTTGTGTGATCGAGAGTGTGCATGTGTGTGTAATGAAATGTGTCTCACAGGAAGACAGTGTTAGAAATATAATGTATTACACATTAAACGTTGCTCCATATTTACACATCTATAAATATAGCACATGTCTGCTTGCTTTTAAGATGAGTGTTGATATATATATATATAACAAAGCTTTATTAGATAAAACCAGTTTAATTGCATGTAAACCCAAATTGCTACTCAGCCAGTCACATGGCAGCAGCTCAATAAATTTAGGCATTTAGACATGGTAAACATGACTTCCTGAAGTTCAAAGCAAACATCAAAATGGGGTATATTGTATTATGTGAGGTGTTTGTATAAAATTAAGCATAATTTAAATGCCATGGCATTCTAGAATATTATGAATGTGAATCAATGTATCTATTTAAGATGCTCCTGGCCTAAAGCCTTAAAAAAAATGTATACACGTCTATCATAATGTATGGCAGGTGCCATGCCACATCCATAGCAACTAAACAGGTTAACTTAGCAACCATTAAGCTAGACCTATATCTCTGGAACAGAACATCGTAGAGACATGAGAATTGGTTAATTTCACTCGTCCCTTATCTGTTTAAACCTGCATATGAGTGTAAGCATGCGTGGTCTGTATTAACCGTTGCTGACCATTTCTTTCATTTTTCTGGATATGGGTAAGTGTCATCCGTTGCGGATGTGTTATGGTGCGATTCCTGACCGTAGTCTGCGAAGGCAGTTGACCTTAGTCCCCTTAGACTGCTCGAACCCGATGATTACTGCTTGCAGTTATATTTAGGGTTTCGAGCACGAAGTGCTGAAAACCTATTGTTTTTGTAAGGATTTTTATTCTTATTAGGGTTTCGAGCACGAAGTGCTGAAAACCTATTGTTTTTGTAATTAGGGTTCGAGCCCGAAGGGCTAGAAACCTATTGTATTTGTTGGTTTTATTAGGGTTCGAGCCCGAAGGGCTAGAAACCTATTGTATTTGTTGGTTTTATTATTCTTCTTCTTATTATTATTCTGCCATAAAACTGATACTGCAGCCCAAACCGTAAGGCCGACAGAGCTGAGACTTGGTCAGATGGTAGTAGTCCTTGTCGCTACTCAGATACACGGAGCCAGCCATATCGACCCATAGGTGGCGCTATAGCAATACCAAACGCGTTTGCGCTTGTTACTCCGAAACCGTTTGTCGCACACCCAAGTGTCTTATATCAGTGTAATCACTGGCTCAAAACTTAAAAAACGTATATCTCCGATTTCATTTCCGCCATTATAGATTTTTCGCTAATTAGCATTTTATGAAAAAAAAAAAAAATGAACTAGTCCCTGGATTTTTGCCCTATTGGAACCAAACCAACGCTGATGAGTTCTGTGGAGTGTGAATATGAATAATTATTAAAAAAAAGTTCAATTTTCAATTCACGGTCGCTAGGTGGCGCTAAAACATCCAAACCGGAAGTAACATATTTAGCTAAAATGGCCATAACTCCTGAACTGTTTGAGATATCTTCATGGGGCTTGGAACACATGTGTAGACCCTCAGTCCGGGGTCACAATAAAAAGACAGTGGCGTTTGGCCACTAGATGGCGCTATAATTTGAATGAGCTAGAAAATGTCTATAACTACGCAACAGTTTGCCCGATTGACTTATTATTTGTTATGGTGTGTCTTTGTCTCATTCTACATAAATATCTAAATGGACATTGGCGTATATCAAAAAACATGGCCGCCATTGGTCGATGAAGTTTGAGCACTCATTACGCCGGGTTAACGGAGGCCGATCAAAACGCCACTCACTGGGCTTATTTGTCTCATGGTCCTGACGGTGTGTAAGAAACATGAACTTATTCGGCCACCTGGGGGCGTAATAGCGCTTTTGGAGTGCATGCACAACTGTGTATCACGTGATATTTGACATTTACCCAAACTATGGTTATAATATGATAGTACTCTTCATTCTGAGCAACTTTGCCTCTGGAACAACTTCTATTGATCAAACGGTTCGTGAGTTATCGCTGATGATGTCAAAAACCTACTTTCGCGAACTAGTTCCTGGTTTTTCAACCGATCGGAACCAAACCAATGCAGATGACTTCTGTGGAGTGTGAATGTAAATAATCATTGAAAAAAAGTTGAAATTTTTCTTTCACCGCTGCTTAGGGACGCCAAAACTTAAAATGGTCTGAGCCTATCACATTAAAATGGCCATAAATCCAGAACGGCTTAACATATCATCATGGGGCTCAGATGATATGTGTAGACCATCACTCCAAGGTCACATACAAAGGAAGGTGGCGTTTGGATACTAGGTGGCGCTAAAACATTAAAAAAGGCAAAATGTACATGTATTTTGGTGGCCTGGACAACTTTGTGTCATGTGACATTTGACTAATACACAAACTATTGATATCAAACGATAGATCTCCTCATTCATAACAACTTTGCCTCTTGAACCATTGATGTCTATCAAATGGTTTGTGAGTTATTGGTGATGATGTATAAAACCTACTTTTGCAAACTTGTTCAAAGATTTTCAAGCAATTACAAAATTTCCACCACAGTACATTTCTCTGGACTCTCTAGGTCAATAATCATCAAAAACATGTTGAGTTTTTTTTTGTTTTGTGACCATAACAGGGTCCTTTATTATATTAGCGTGAAACAAGTGTGGTGAAGGTCACCACTCCTTAATAATTAATCCAACTGACTTGCCATTAAGTACTATTATACATATTATGACACAAAACAAGCATGCAACATGTGATTCTTATCGGAAGAGGCATGCCTTCACAACAGTCAAAAAGGTGAAATATCATACATTTAAAATTACTATTTTAAACTTGTCTTTAATAAATACATCATTTGCTAGTCAAATTGCTAATCAGCCAGTCACATAGCATAAACTCAATCCATTTTGGCATCTAGACGTGGTAAACACACTTGCTGAAGTTCAAACCGAGCATCAAAATGGAGAAACAATTGGATATATGGTATGGGATATATTAGATAACACATACCACCTGAGGATTGTTGCCAACCATGTCCATGTTTTGATGGCTACTTCCAGCAGTAAAAAAAATCGACCATGTCAGAAAGCTCAAATGATCTCAAACTGGTTTCTTGAACATGACAATGAGCTCACTGTACTCCAATGGCCTTCAGAGTCACCAGACTCAACCAAATAAGCATCACTTAAATGGCAAGGTCTTCTGGAATATTGTTGCAGACCATGAATGTGAATCAATTATCTATTTAAATTGGTCGTATTTTTTTTATCAATTCTTCAGAACAAAAAATAAGCTATTTTGAAGAATGTGCATTGTATTAAAAAAAAGACCTATATCTGTGCAATAGAATGTTTTAGAGACACAGGAGTTGCTTTGTTTTGCTAATGGCTTCGTTCATTATCAATTGACAGCTGCCAAGCCACACCCTTAGCAACCAAACAGATTATTTTTTGCAATCGTCTAGCCAGACCTACATCTCTGCAGTAGAATATTATAAAGACACGGGGCTTGGTTCGTTTGACTTGTGGTTTGATGTGTTATTAATTGACAGGTATTAATTGACACCCATGGCAACCGAACAGGTTAGCTTAGCAACCGTTTAGCAAGATCTCTATCTCTGCAACAAATCATCATAGAGACATGAGAAATGGTTTATTGCACTCGTCCCTTAGGTATTATCGGTTTACGCCCGTTTTTGCATACGAGTGTACGCATGCATGGTCTGTATTAAAAGTTACCAACCGTTTCTGTCATATTTCTTGGTGTGGAAGAGTGTCATTCGTTGTGGATTTGTTACGGTGCCATTCCTGAGCCTAGTTGACAATGGCAAGGCCAATAGAGGCCTTAGACTGCTCGAACCCGCTAAATGCTGCTTGCAGCTTTAATTATTCTTCTTCTTATTATTATTCTGCCATAAAACTGATACTGCAGCCCAAACCGTAAGGCCGACAGAGCTGAGACTTGGTCAGATGGTAGTAGTCCTTGTCGCTACTCAGATACACGGAGCCAGCCATATCGACCCATAGGTGGCGCTATAGCAATACCAAACGCGTTTGCGCTTGTTACTCCGAAACCGTTTGTCGCACACCCAAGTGTCTTATATCAGTGTAATCACTGGCTCAAAACTTAAAAAACGTATATCTCCGATTTCATTTCCGCCATTATAGATTTTTCGCTAATTAGCATTTTATGAAAAAAAAAAAAAATGAACTAGTCCCTGGATTTTTGCCCTATTGGAACCAAACCAACGCTGATGAGTTCTGTGGAGTGTGAATATGAATAATTATTAAAAAAAAGTTCAATTTTCAATTCACGGTCGCTAGGTGGCGCTAAAACATCCAAACCGGAAGTAACATATTTAGCTAAAATGGCCATAACTCCTGAACTGTTTGAGATATCTTCATGGGGCTTGGAACACATGTGTAGACCCTCAGTCCGGGGTCACAATAAAAAGACAGTGGCGTTTGGCCACTAGATGGCGCTATAATTTGAATGAGCTAGAAAATGTCTATAACTACGCAACAGTTTGCCCGATTGACTTATTATTTGGTATGGTGTGTCTTTGTCTCATTCTACATAAATATCTAAATGGACATTGGCGTATATCAAAAAACATGGCCGCCATTGGTCGATGAAGTTTGAGCACTCATTACGCCGGGTTAACGGAGGCCGATCAAAACGCCACTCACTGGGCTTATTTGTCTCATTGTCCTGACGGTGTGTAAGAAACATGAACTTATTCGGCCACCTGGGGGCGTAATAGCGCTTTTGGAGTGCATGCACAACTGTGTATCACGTGATATTTGACATTTACCCAAACTATGGTTATAATATGATAGTACTCTTCATTCTGAGCAACTTTGCCTCTGGAACAACTTCTATTGATCAAACGGTTCGTGAGTTATCGCTGATGATGTCAAAAACCTACTTTCGCGAACTAGTTCCTGGTTTTTCAACCGATAGGAACCAAACCAATGCAGATGACTTCTGTGGAGTGTGAATGTAAATAATCATTGAAAAAAAGTTGAAATTTTTCTTTCACCGCTGCTTAGGGACGCCAAAACTTAAAATGGTCTGAGCCTATCACATTAAAATGGCCATAAATCCAGAACGGCTTAACATATCATCATGGGGCTCAGATGGTATGTGTAGACCATCACTCCAAGGTCACATACAAAGGAAGGTGGCGTTTGGATACTAGGTGGCGCTAAAACATTAAAAAAGGCAAAATGTACATGTATTTTGGTGGCCTGGACAACTTTGTGTCATGTGACATTTGACTAATACACAAACTATTGATATCAAACGATAGATCTCCTCATTCATAACAACTTTGCCTCTTGAACCATTGATGTCTATCAAATGGTTTTTGAGTTATTGGTGATGATGTATAAAACCTACTTTTGCAAACTTGTTCAAAGATTTTCAAGCAATTACAAAATTTCCACCACAGTACATTTCTCTGGACTCTCTAGGTCAATAATCATCAAAAACATGTTGAGTTTTTTTTTGTTTTGTGACCATAACAGGGTCCTTTATTATATTAGCGTGAAACAAGTGTGGTGAAGGTCACCACTCCTTAATAATTAATCCAACTGACTTGCCATTAAGTACTATTATACATATTATGACACAAAACAAGCATGCAACATGTGATTCTTATCGGAAGAGGCATGCCTTCACAACAGTCAAAAAGGTGAAATATCATACATTTAAAATTACTATTTTAAACTTGTCTTTAATAAATACATCATTTGCTAGTCAAATTGCTAATCAGCCAGTCACATAGCATAAACTCAATCCATTTTGGCATCTAGACGTGGTAAACACACTTGCTGAAGTTCAAACCGAGCATCAAAATGGAGAAACAATTGGATATATGGTATGGGATATATTAGATAACACATACCACCTGAGGATTGTTGCCAACCATGTCCATGTTTTGATGGCTACTTCCAGCAGTAAAAAAAATCGACCATGTCAGAAAGCTCAAATGATCTCAAACTGGTTTCTTGAACATGACAATGAGCTCACTGTACTCCAATGGCCTTCAGAGTCACCAGACTCAACCAAATAAGCATCACTTAAATGGCAAGGTCTTCTGGAATATTGTTGCAGACCATGAATGTGAATCAATTATCTATT
The DNA here is from genome assembly GCF_015846415.1 of Triplophysa dalaica. Classification (NCBI taxonomy): domain Eukaryota; kingdom Metazoa; phylum Chordata; class Actinopteri; order Cypriniformes; family Nemacheilidae; genus Triplophysa; species Triplophysa dalaica. The sequence goes on from NC_079542.1 coordinate 6,701,003, forward strand.
TAAATTGGTCGTATTTTTTTTATCAATTCTTCAGAACAAAAAATAAGCTATTTTGAAGAATGTGCATTGTATTAAAAAAAAGACCTATATCTGTGCAATAGAATGTTTTAGAGACACAGGAGTTGCTTTGTTTTGCTAATGGCTTCGTTCTTTATCAATTGACAGCTGCCAAGCCACACCCTTAGCAACCAAACAGATTATTTTTTGCAATCGTCTAGCCAGACCTACATCTCTGCAGTAGAATATTATAAAGACACGGGGCTTGGTTCGTTTGACTTGTGGTTTGATGTGTTATTAATTGACAGGTATTAATTGACACCCATGGCAACCGAACAGGTTAGCTTAGCAACCGTTTAGCAAGATCTCTATCTCTGCAACAAATCATCATAGAGACATGAGAAATGGTTTATTGCACTCGTCCCTTAGGTATTATCGGTTTACGCCCGTTTTTGCATACGAGTGTACGCATGCATGGTCTGTATTAAAAGTTACCAACCGTTTCTGTCATATTTCTTGGTGTGGAAGAGTGTCATTCGTTGTGGATTTGTTACGGTGCCATTCCTGAGCCTAGTTGACAATGGCAAGGCCAATAGAGGCCTTAGACTGCTCGAACCCGCTAAATGCTGCTTGCAGCTTTAATTAGGGTTCGAGCCCGAAGGGCTAGAAACCTATTGTATTTGTTAGTTTTATTATTATTATAATGCAGCCCAAACCGTAAGACCGACAGAGCTGAGACTTGGTCAGATGGTAGTAGTCCTTGTCGCTACTCAGATACACGGAACCAGCCAAATCGGCCCATAGGTGGCGCTACAGCGATGCCGAACACGTTAACGCTTGTTACTCCTAAACCGTTTGTCGCACACCCAAGTGTCTTATATCAGTGTAATCACTGGCTCAAAACTTAAAAAACGTATATCTCTGATTTCTTTTCCGGTATGCAAATTTTTTCGCTAATTAGCATTTTATGAAAAAAATTAAAAATGAACTAGTCCCTGGATTTTTGCCCTATTGGAACCAAACCAACGCTGATGCGTTCTGTGGAGTGTGAATATGAATAATTATTAAAAAAAAGTTGAAATTTTCATCCCCCATCGCTAGAGGGTGCAAAAATGTCCAAAACGGAAGTAACATATTGAACTAAAATGGCCATAACTCCTTAACTGTTTGAGATATCTTCATGGGACTTGGAACATATGTGTAGACCCTCAATCCGGGGTCAAGGTAAAAAAAATGCTGCGTTTGGCCACTAGGTGGCGCTTTAATTTGAATGAGCTAGAAAATGGCCATAACTACGCAACAGTTTGCCCGATTGACTTATTATTTGGTATGGTGTGTCTTTGTCTCATTCTACATGAATATCTAAAAGGACATTGGCGTATCTTAAAAAACATGGCCGCCATTGGCCAATGAAGTTTGAGCACTTATTAGACCGGGTTAACGGAGGCCGAACAAAACGACGCTCGCTGGGCTTATTCGTCTCATGGTCTTTAAGGTCTGTAAGAAATGTGAACTCATTCGGCCACCGTGGGGCGAAATAACGCTTTAGGAGTGCTTAAACAATTGTGTATCACGTGACATTTGACATATACAGAAACTATTGGTATCATATGATAGTACTCTTCATTCTGAGCAACTTTGCCTCTGGAACAACTTCTGTCAATCGAACAGTTTCTGAGTTATCGCTGATGAGGTCAAAAACCTACCTTTGCAAACTAGTCGTTGGATTTTCGACTGATCGGAACCTAAACAATGCAGATGACTTCTGTGGGAAGTGTTTGTAAATAATTATTGAAAAAAAGTAGAAATTTCCTTTCACGGTCGCTTAGGGGCGCCAAAATAAAAGAATGGGTGGAGCCTATCACATTTAAATGGCCATAAATACAGAACGGCTTAACATATCATCATATGCCTCGGGAAATATATGTAGATCATCACTCCGAGGTCACCTACAAAATAACGTGGTGTTTGGACACTAGGTGGCGCTATAACAGTAAAAATGGCCAAATGTACATATCTTTTGGTGGCCTAGACAACTCTGTGTCACATGTCATTTGAGTAATACACAAACTATTGATATCAAACGATAGATCTCCTCATTCATAACAACTTTGCCTCTTGAACCATTGATGTCTATCAAATTGTTTGTGACTTATTGGTTATGATGTAAAAAACTACTTTTGCAAACTTGTTCAAGGATTTTCAAGCAATTTCAAAATTTCCACCACAGCACATTTTTTCAGATTCTCTAAGTCAATAATCATCAAAAACATGTTGAGTGTTTTTAGTTTTGTGACCATAACAGTGTCCTTTTTGATATTAGCGTGAATCGAGTACGGTGAAGGTCGCTAGTCCTTAATAAATGATCCAACTGACTTGCCATTTAGTACTATTATACATATTATGATACTTAACAATCATGCAAAATGTGATGCTCATAGGAATAGGCTTTCCTTCATAAGAGTCAAAAAGGTGAAATATCATTCATTTCAATGGCTTTCTTATAGAGTCACCAGATCACAATGCATGTAGCTTTGCTTAAGGAACGATAAATGTGTGCAGGATAAAGGTGTGTAGTGTGCATGTGTGTATGTTTCTGGGTATCATTTCCCTCTTCAACCTGTATATGCTCCCAATGAGCCAAATAATGAGAAAGAACAAAATTGCTTACCACAGCTATGCAGACGACACACAGATCTACTTAGCTCTATCGCCTAACGATTACAGCCCCATTGACTCCCTGTGCCAATGCATCGATGAAGTCAACAATTGGATGTGTCAAAACTTTCTTCAATTAAACAAAGACAAAACTGAAGCAATTGCATTTGGAAACAAAGATGAAGTTCTCAAGGTGAACGCATACCTTCACTCTAGGGGTCAAACAATTAAAAATCAAGTCAGGAATCTTGGTGTGACACTAGAGTCAGACCTTAGTTTCAGTAGTCATGTCAAAGCAATAACCAAATCAGCATACTACCATCTGAAAAATATTGCAAGAATTAGATGCTTTGTTTCCAGACAAGACTTAGAGAAACTTGTTCATGCTTTCATCACCAGCAGGGTGGATTACTGTAACGGACTCCTCACTGGCCTTCCCAAAAAGACCATTAGACAGTTGCAGCTCATACAGAACGCTGCCACCAGGATTCTGAGACGAACTAGAAAATATGAACATATCACACCAGTCCTCAGGTCTTTACACTGGCTCCCAGTTAAATTTAGGATTGATTTTAAAGTATTATTACTGGTATATAAATCATTCAATGGCCTAGGACCTCAATACATTGCAGATATGCTCAATGAATATAAACCCAACAGATCACTCAGATCACTAGGATCATATCAGCTAGAAATACCAAGGGTTCACTCAAAGCATGGCGAATCTGCTTTTAGCTATTATGCCAGCCGCAGCTGGAACCAGCTTCCAGAGGAGATCAGATGTGCTCCTACAATAGTCACTTTCAAATCCAGACTCAAAACGCATCTGTTTAGCTATGCATTTAATGAATGAGCACTGTGCCAATGTTCGTCCGACTGTCTGTACTGTACTGTATTTTACTTTTATAAACTGTTTTAATTACTCTTATTTCTTTTTATTATTTTAATTTCTTCTATGTAAAGCACTTTGAATTGCCACTGTGTATGAAATGTGCTATATAAATAAAATTGCCTTGCCTTGCCTTGCCTTTATCATAAGAGTGTGAATGCACTGTATAGTTCTGTGTGTCTTGTGTGATCGAGACCGTGCATGTGTGTGTAATGAAATATGTCTCACAGGAAGACAGTGTTAGAAATATAATGTATTACAGATAAAAAGTTGCTCCATATTTACACATCTATAAATATAGCACATGTCTGGCTGGTTTTAAGATGCTGTGTTGATATATATATATATACAACACACCTTTATCAGATAAAACCAGTTTAATTGCATGTAAACCCAAATTGCTACTCAGCCAGTCACATGGCAGCAACCCAATGCATTTAGGCATTTAGATATGGTAAACATGACTTCCTGAAGTTCAAACCAAACATCAAAATTGAGAAGAAATGGGATATATCATGTGAGGTGTGTCTACCAAAGAAACATAATTTAAATGGCACGTCCTTCTAAAATATTATTGCAGACAATGTCAATGTCCTACTGACCACAATGTGTTCATGAATATGAATCAATGTATCCATTTAAAATTGTCCTAAATTTTAAATTCAATTTTAATTCTTCAAAACACAAAAGAGGCTATGTTGAAAAATATGCATTAAATTAACAAAAAAAACCAATATCTCTGCAATCGAATGTCATAGAGACAAAGAAGTTGCTTCGTTCTACTCATGGAAAAGTGTATTATAATATGACAGGTGACAAGCTATGCCCATAGCAACTAAACAGATTAGCTCTACAATCAGTTACACAGACGTATATCTCTGCAGTTGAATATTGTAGAGACACAGGGGTTCGGTTAATTTCACTTGTGACTTAATGTAATATCAATTGGCAGGTGCCATACCACACCCATAGCAACTAAACTGTTAACTTAGCAACCATTAAGCTAGACCTCCATCTCTGCAATAGAGCATCGCAGAGTCACTGGAGTTGTTTCGTCACTTGTGGTTTGATGTGTTATTAATTGGCAGGTGCCATTCCACGCCAATAGCAACCAAACGGATTAGCTTAGCAACCTTTTAGCAAGATCTATATCTCTGCAACTGTATTAAACGTTTCTGACATTTTACTTGGTGCGCTAGAGTGTCGTCCGTCCTTGATCTGTTATGGTGCGATTCTTGAAACTGATCGGCGATGGCAGACGTACCTTATATGCCTTAAATCGCTCGAACCCGCTAAATGCTGCTTGCAGCTTTAATTATTATTATACTTCTTCCCTAGAACTGATCGTGCAGCCCAAACCGTAAGACCGACAGAGCTGAGACTTGGTCAGATGGTAGTAGTCCTTGTCGCTACTCAGATACACAGAACCAGCCAAATCGGCCCATAGGTGGCGCTACAGCGATGCCGAACGCGTTAACGCTTGTTACTCCTAAACCGTTTGTCGCACACCCAAGTGTCTTATATCAGTGTAATCACTGGCTCAAAACTTAAAAAACGTATATCTCTGATTTCATTTCCGGTATGCAAATTTTTTCGCTAATTAGCATTTTATGAAAAAAATTAAAAATGAACTAGTCCCTGGATTTTTGCCCTATTGGAACCAAACCAACGCTGATGAGTTCTGTGGAGTGTGAATATGAATAATTATTAAAAAAAAGTTGAAATTTTCATCCCCCATCGCTAGAGGGTGCAAAAATGTCCAAAACGGAAGTAACATATTGAACTAAAATGGCCATAACTCCTTAACTGTTTGAGATATCTTCATGGGGCTTGGAACATATGTGTAGACCCTCAATCCGGGGTCAAGGTAAAAAAAATGCTGCGTTTGGCCACTAGGTGGCGCTATAATTTGAATGAGCTAGAAAATGGCCATAACTACGCAACAGTTTGCCCGATTGACTTATAATTTGGTATGGTGTGTCTTTGTCTCATTCTACATGAATATCTAAAAGGACATTGGCGTATCTTAAAAAACATGGCCGCCATTGGCCAATGAAGTTTGAGCACTTATTAGACCAGGTTAACGGAGGCCGAACAAAACGACGCTCGCTGGGCTTATTCGTCTCATGGTCTTTAAGGTCTGTAAGAAATGTGAACTCATTCGGCCACCGGGGGGCGAAATAACGCTTTAGGAGTGCTTAAACAATTGTGTATCACGTGACATTTGACATATACAGAAACTATTGGTATCATATGATAGTACTCTTCATTCTGAGCAACTTTGCCTCTGGAACAACTTCTGTCAATCGAACAGTTTGTGAGTTATCGCTGATGAGGTCAAAAACCTACCTTCGCAAACTAGTCATTGGATTTTCGACCGATCGGAACCAAAACAATGCAGATGACTTCTGTGGGAAGTGTTTGTAAATAATTATTGAAAAAAAGTAGAAATTTCTTTTCACGGTCGCTTAGGGGCGCCAAAATAAAAGAATGTGTGGAGCCTATCACATTTAAATGGCCATAAATCCAGAACGGCTTAACATATCATCATATGCCTCGGGAAATATATGTAGATCATCACTCCGAGGTCACCTACAAAATAACGTGGTGTTTGGACACTAGGTGGCGCTATAACAGTAAAAATGGCCAAATGTACATGTCTTTTGGTGGGCTAGACAACTCTGTGTCACATGTCATTTGAGTAATACAGAAACTATTGATATCAAACGATAGATCTCCTCATTCATAAGAACTTTGCCTCTTGAACCATTGATGTCTATCAAATTGTTTGTGACTTATTGGTTATGATGTAAAAAACTACTTTTGCAAACTTGTTCAAGGATTTTCAAGCAATTTCAAAATTTCCACCACAGTACATTTTTTTCAGATTCTCTAGGTCAATAATCATCAAAAACATGTTGAGTGTTTTTAGTTTTGTGACCATAACAGTGTCCTTTTTGATATTAGCGTGAATCGAGTACGGTGAAGGTCGCTAGTCCTTAATAAATGATCCAACTGACTTGCCATTTAGTACTATTATACATATTATGATACTTAACAATCATGCAAAATGTGATGCTCATAGGAATAGGCTTTCCTTCATAAGAGTCAAAAAGGTGAAATATCATTCATTTCAATGGCTTTCTTATAGAGTCACCAGATCACAATGCATGTAGCTTTGCTTAAGGAACGATAAATGTGTGGAGGATAAAGGTGTGTAGTGTGCATGTGTGTATGTTTCTGGGTATCATTTCCCTCTTTATCATAAGAGTGTGAATGCACTGTATAGTTCTGTGTGTCTTGTGTGATCGAGACTGTGCATGTGTGTGTAATGAAATATGTCTCACAGGAAGACAGTGTTAGAAATATAATGTATTACAGATTAAAAGTTGCTCCATATTTACACATCTATAAATATAGCACATGTCTGGCTGGTTTTAAGATGCTGTGTTGATATATATATATATATATATACAACACACCTTTATTAGATAAAACCAGTTTAATTGCATGTAAACCCAAATTGCTACTCAGCCAGTCACATGGCAGCAACTCAATGCATTTAGGCATTTAGACATGGTAAACATGACTTCCTGAAGTTCAAACCAAACATCAAAATTGAGAAGAAATGGGATATATCATGTGAGGTGTGTCTACCAAAGAAACATAATTTAAATGGCACGTCCTTCTAAAATATTATTGCAGACAATGTCAATGTCCTACTGACCACAATGTATTCATGAATATGAATCAATGTATCCATTTAAAATTGTCCTAAAATTTAAATTCAATTTTAATTCTTCAAAACACAAAAGAGGCTATGTTGAAAAATATGCATTAAATTAACAAAAAAGACCAATATCTCTGCAATCGAATGTCATAGAGACAAAGAAGTTCCTTCGTTCTACTCATGGAAAAGTGTATTATAATATGACAGGTGACAAGCTATGCCCATAGCAACTAAACAGATTAGCTCTACAATCAGTTACACAGACGTATATCTCTGCAGTTGAATATTGTAGAGACACAGGGGTTCGGTTAATTTCACTTGTGACTTAATGTAATATCAATTGGCAGGTGCCATACCACACCCATAGCAACTAAACTGTTAACTTAGCAAGCATTAATCTAGACCTCTATCTCTGCAATAGAGCATCGCAGAGTCACTGGAGTTGTTTCGCCACTTGTGGTTTGATGTGTTATTAATTGGCAGGTGCCATTCCACGCCAATAGCAACCAAACAGATTAGCTTAGCAACCTTTTAGCAAGATCTATATCTCTGCAACTGTATTAATCGTTTCTGACATTTTACTTGGTGCGCTAGAGTGTCGTCCGTCCTTGATCTGTTATGGTGCGATTCTTGAAACTGATCGGCGATGGCAGACGTACCTTAGATGCCTTAAAATCGCTCGAACCCGCTAAATGCTGCTTGCAGCTTTAATTATTCTTATTAGGGTTCGAGCCCGAAGGGCTAGAAACCTATTGTATTTGTTGGTTTTATTATTCTTCTTCTTATTATTATTCTGCCATAAAACTGATACTGCAGCCCAAACCGTAAGGCCGACAGAGCTGAGACTTGGTCAGATGGTAGTAGTCCTTGTCGCTACTCAGATACACGGAGCCAGCCATATCGACCCATAGGTGGCGCTATAGCAATACCAAACGCGTTTGCGCTTGTTACTCCGAAACCGTTTGTCGCACACCCAAGTGTCTTATATCAGTGTAATCACTGGCTCAAAACTTAAAAAACGTATATCTCCGATTTCATTTCCGCCATTATAGATTTTTCGCTAATTAGCATTTTATGAAAAAAAAAAAAAATGAACTAGTCCCTGGATTTTTGCCCTATTGGAACCAAACCAACACTGATGAGTTCTGTGGAGTGTGAATATGAATAATTATTAAAAAAAAGTTCAATTTTCAATTCACGGTCGCTAGGTGGCGCTAAAACATCCAAACCGGAAGTAACATATTTAGCTAAAATGGCCATAACTCCTGAACTGTTTGAGATATCTTCATGGGGCTTGGAACACATGTGTAGACCCTCAGTCCGGGGTCACAATAAAAAAACAGTGGCGTTTGGCCACTAGATGGCGCTATAATTTGAATGAGCTAGAAAATGTCTATAACTACGCAACAGTTTGCCCGATTGACTTATTATTTGGTATGGTGTGTCTTTGTCTCATTCTACATAAATATCTAAATGGACATTGGCGTATATCAAAAAACATGGCCGCCATTGGTCGATGAAGTTTGAGCACTCATTACGCCGGGTTAACGGAGGCCGATCAAAACGCCACTCACTGGGCTTATTTGTCTCATGGTCCTGACGGTGTGTAAGAAACATGAACTTATTCGGCCACCGGGGGGCGTAATAGCGTTTTTGGAGTGCATGCACAACTGTGTATCACGTGATATTTGACATTTACCCAAACTATGGTTATAATATGATAGTACTCTTCATTCTGAGCAACTTTGCCTCTGGAACAACTTCTATCGATCAAACGGTTCGTGAGTTATCGCTGATGATGTCAAAAACCTACTTTCGCGAACTAGTTCCTGGTTTTTCAACCGATCGGAACCAAACCAATGCAGATGACTTCTGTGGAGTGTGAATGTAAATAATCATTGAAAAAAAGTTGAAATTTTTCTTTCACCGCTGCTTAGGGACGCCAAAACTTAAAATGGTCTGAGCCTATCACATTAAAATGGCCATAAATCCAGAACGGCTTAACATATCATCATGGGGCTCAGATGACATGTGTAGACCATCACTCCAAGGTCACATACAAAGGAAGGTGGCGTTTGGATACTAGGTGGCGCTAAAACATTAAAAAAGGCAAAATGTACATGTATTTTGGTGGCCTGGACAACTTTGTGTCATGTGACATTTGACTAATACACAAACTATTGATATCAAACGATAGATCTCCTCATTCATAACAACTTTGCCTCTTGAACCATTGATGTCTATCAAATGGTTTGTGAGTTATTGGTGATGATGTATAAAACCTACTTTTGCAAACTTGTTCAAGGATTTTCAAGCAATTACAAAATTTCCACCACAGTACATTTCTCTGGACTCTCTAGGTCAATAATCATCAAAAACATGTTGAGTTTTTTTTTTGTGACCATAACAGGGTCCTTTATTATATTAGCGTGAAACGAGTGTGGTGAAGGTCACCACTCCTTAATAATTAATCCAACTGACTTGCCATTAAGTACTATTATACATATTATGACACAAAACAAGCATGCAACATGTGATTCTTATCGGAAGAGGCATGCCTTCACAACAGTCAAAAAGGTGAAATATCATACATTTAAAATTACTATTTTAAACTTGTCTTTAATAAATACATCATTTGCTAGTCAAATTGCTAATCAGCCAGTCACATAGCATAAACTCAATCCATTTTGGCTTCTAGACGTGGTAAACACACTTGCTGAAGTTCAAACCGAGCATCAAAATGGAGAAACAATTGGATATATGGTATGGGATATATTAGATAACACATACCACCTGAGGATTGTTGCCAACCATGTCCATGTTTTGATGGCTACTTCCAGCAGTAAAAAAAATCGACCATGTCAGAAAGCTCAAATGATCTCAAACTGGTTTCTTGAACATGACAATGAGCTCACTGTACTCCAATGGCCTTCAGAGTCACCAGACTCAACCAAATAAGCATCACTTAAATGGCAAGGTCTTCTGGAATATTGTTGCAGACCATGAATGTGAATCAATTATCTATTTAAATTGGTCGTATTTTTTTTATCAATTCTTCAGAACACAAAATAAGCTATTTTGAAGAATGTGCATTGTATTAAAAAAAAGACCTATATATGTGCAATAGAATGTTTTAGAGACACAGGAGTTGCTTTGTTTTGCTAATGGCTTCATTCTTTATCAATTGACAGCTGCCAAGCCACGCCCTTAGCAACCAAACAGATTATTTTTTGCAATCGTCTAGCCAGACCTACATCTCTGCAGTAGAATATTATAAAGACACGGGGCTTGGTTCGTTTGACTTGTGGTTTGATGTGTTATTAATTGACAGGTATTAATTAACACCCATGGCAACCGAACAGGTTAGCTTAGCAACCGTTTAGCAAGATCTCTATCTCTGCAACAAATCATCATAGAGACATGAGAATTGGTTTATTGCACTCGTCCCTTAGGTATTATCGGTTTACGCCCGTTTTTGCATACGAGTGTACGCATGCATGGTCTGTATTAAAAGTTACCAACCATTTCTGTCATATTTCTTGGTGTGGAAGAGTGTCATTCGTTGTGGATTTGTTACGGTGCCATTCCTGAGCCTAGTTCACAATGGCAAGGCCAATAGAGGCCTTAGACTGCTCGAACCCGCTAAATGCTGCTTGCAGCTTTAATTATTATTATTTTTCCGCCTTAAAACCGGTCGCCCAGCCCAAACCGTAAATCGTAGAAACTTGAGGCTTGGTCAGTTGGTTGTATCTGTGCAGGTTACTCAGATACAGTGACCCAGCCAAATCGGCCCATAGGTGGCGCTACAGCGATGCGTAACGCGTTTGTGCTCGTTACTCCTAAACCGTTTGTCGCACACCCAAGTGTTTTATATCATTGTAATCATTGGCTCAAAACCTAAAAAACGTATATCCCCGATTTCATTTCCGGTATGCAAATTTTCCCGCTAATTTGCATTTTAGAAAAAAAAAAAAAAATGAACTAGTCCCTGGATTTTTGCCCGATCGGAACCAAACCAACGCTGATAAATTCTGTAGAGTGTGAATGTAAATATTCATTGAAAAAAAGTCGAAATTTCGATTCAGGGTCACTAGGGGGCATCAAAACGTCAAACCCGGAAGTAGCCTATTTCATTAAAATGGCTATACCTAGAGAACGGTTTGAGATATCTTCACGGGGCTTAGACCATATGTGTAGACCCTCAGTCCGGGGTCACAATAAAAAAATTGCGGCGTTTGGCCACTAGGTGGCGCTATAATAGCAAAGAACTCGAAAAGGGCTATAACTACGCAACCGTTTGCCCGATCGACATATTATTTGGTATGGTGTGTCTTTGTGTCATGAACCTTGACTATGTAAAAGGACTTTGGCGTTTCTCAAAAAACATGTCTGCCATCGGCCAATGAAATTTGAGCACTCATTAGACCGGGTAAACGGAGGCCGATCAAAATGACACTCGCTGGGCTTATTTGCCTCATGGTCCTGAAGGTCTGTAAGAAACATGAACTCATTCGGCCACCGGGGGGCGAAATAATGCTTTTGGAGTGCATGAACAACTGTGTATCACGTGACATTTGACATATACAGAAACTATTGGTATCATATGATAGCTCTTCTCATTCTGAACAACTTTGCCTCTGGACACTCTTCTGTCGATCAAACGGTTCGTGAGTTATCGCTGATGATGTCAAAAACCTACTTTCGCGAACTAGTTCCTGGTTTTTCAACCGATCGGAACCAAACCAATGCAGATGACTTCTGTGGAGTGTGAATGTAAATAATCATTGAAAAAAAGTTGAAATTTTCTTTCACCGTTGCTTAGGGACGCAAAACTTAAAATGGGCTGAGCCTATCACATTAAAATGGCCATAAATCCAGAACGGCTTAACATATCATCATGGGGCTCAGATGATATGTGTAGACCATCACTCCAAGGTCATCTACAAAAGAAGGTGGCGTTTGGACACTAGGTGGCGCTAAAACAGTATGTTGACATGCATCTCATTTTTAAACAATTGTGTATCATATGACATTTGACATTTACACAAACTAATGATATCATTCGATAGTCCTCCTCTTCATTCTGAACAACTTTGCCTCTTGATGCATTGATGTCAAACAAAAGGTTCACGAGTTATCGGTGATGGGGTTTAAAACTGACTTTTGCTAACTAGTTCTATGATTTTCAAGCAATTTAAAAATTCTCTATTGCAGGCACATTATAATTTATCAATAGAGATTAAAAAATGGCCATGCCAGTTAATATGATGTGATTGTCTCCCGGCTTCCCTAATGTGATTGGTGCCATAGACTGCACACACATTGCCATCAAGGCACCCCCAGGCCACAATGAAGGGGATTTTTTATGGCCCAAAATGGGGTTCACAGTATAAATGTGAAGGTGAGATTCATAACATTTAGTTTGATAATTATTCAAGGGAATGTATTCAATTATAAAACAAATCTCTTAGATGGTGTGTGACTATATATCATAGTATCAATGTGGTAGCGAAATGGCCAGGCTCTGTGCACGACCCAAGTATCCTAGAGAGTTATGCACATTATTTAAACGTGGCAAGTCAAATAGACTTTACAAACTAAATAGATTACTAATCTTGGGCCTAACAGAACTGCATGTTTCTATTATACAGGTGATTATGATGGAATCCTGCTAGGGGACAAAGGCTATGCCTGCAGGCAGTATTTTATGACACCATTACCTGACACCAACCAACTTTGAATTAGATTATTTTGTTGTTTTATCGAGAGAAAACAGCTAGTCATGAGTGTGTAAGCATGCAACGCTTCTGTGAGTTAATACTGATATTTTCTATCACTTTTCTGTGTGTGTGGGACTTTGATCCGTCGTGGGTTCGTTGGGGTTTGACCCCTTAGCCTGTTCGTGGATGCACTGCTCCATTGAATGGCGCAAATACTCGAAACCCGCTTAAAGGCTGCTTGCAGCTTTAATTAGGGTTCGAGCCCGAAGGGCTAGAAACCTATTGTATTTGTTGGTTTTATTATTCTTCTTCTTATTATTATTCTGCCATAAAACTGATACTGCAGCCCAAACCGTAAGGCCGACAGAGCTGAGACTTGGTCAGATGGTAGTAGTCCTTGTCGCTACTCAGATACACGGAGCCAGCCATATCGACCCATAGGTGGCGCTATAGCAATACCAAACGCGTTTGCGCTTGTTACTCCGAAACCGTTTCTCGCACACCCAAGTGTCTTATATCAGTGTAATCACTGGCTCAAAACTTAAAAAACGTATATCTCCGATTTCATTTCCGCCATTATAGATTTTTCGCTAATTAGCATTTTATGAAAAAAAAAAAAAATGAACTAGTCCCTGGATTTTTGCCCTATTGGAACCAAACCAACGCTGATGAGTTCTGTGGAGTGTGAATATGAATAATTATTAAAAAAAAGTTCAATTTTCAATTCACGGTCGCTAGGTGGCGCTAAACCATCCAAACCGGAAGTAACATATTTAGCTAAAATGGCCATAACTCCTGAACTGTTTGAGATATCTTCATGGGGCTTGGAACACATGTGTAGACCCTCAGTCCGGGGTTACAATAAAAAAACAGTGGCGTTTGGCTGCTAGATGGCGCTATAATTTGAATGAGCTAGAAAATGTCTATAACTACGCAACAGTTTGCCCGATTGACTTATTATTTGGTATGGTGTGTCTTTGTCTCATTCTACATAAATATCTAAATGGACATTGGCGTATATCAAAAAACATGGCCGCCATTGGTCGATGAAGTTTGAGCACTCATTACGCCGGGTTAACGGAGGCCGATCAAAACGCCACTCACTGGGCTTATTTGTCTCATGGTCCTGACGGTGTGTAAGAAACATGAACTTATTCGGCCACCGGGGGGCGTAATAGCGCTTTTGGAGTGCATGCACAACTGTGTATCACGTGATATTTGACATTTACCCAAACTATGGTTATAATATGATAGTACTCTTCATTCTGAGCAACTTTGCCTCTGGAACAACTTCAATCGATCAAACGGTTCGTGAGTTATCGCTGATGATGTCAAAAACCTACTTTCGCGAACTAGTTCCTGGTTTTTCAACCGATCGGAACCAAACCAATGCAGATGACTTCTGTGGAGTGTGAATGTAAATAATCATTGAAAAAAAGTTGAAATTTTTCTTTCACCGCTGCTTAGGGACGCCAAAACTTAAAATGGTCTGAGCCTATCACATTAAAATGGCCATAAATCCAGAACGGCTTAACATATCATCATGGGGCTCAGATGATATGTGTAGACCATCACTCCAAGGTCACATACAAAGGAAGGTGGCGTTTGGATACTAGGTGGCGCTAAAACATTAAAAAAGGCAAAATGTACATGTATTTTGGTGGCCTGGACAACTTTGTGTCATGTGACATTTGACTAATACACAAACTATTGATATCAAACGATAGATCTCCTCATTCATAACAACTTTGCCTCTTGAACCATTGATGTCTATCAAATGGTTTGTGAGTTATTGGTGATGATGTATAAAACCTACTTTTGCAAACTTGTTCAAAGATTTTCAAGCAATTACAAAATTTCCACCACAGTACATTTCTCTGGACTCTCTAGGTCAATAATCATCAAAAACATGTTGAGTTTTTTTGTTTTGTGACCATAACAGGGTCCTTTATTATATTAGCGTGAAACGAGTGTGGTGAAGGTCACCACTCCTTAATAATTAATCCAACTGACTTGCCATTAAGTACTATTATACATATTATGACACAAAACAAGCATGCAACATGTGATTCTTATCGGAAGAGGCATGCCTTCACAACAGTCAAAAAGGTGAAATATCATACATTTAAAATTACTATTTTAAACTTGTCTTTAATAAATACATCATTTGCTAGTCAAATTGCTAATCAGCCAGTCACATAGCATAAACTCAATCCATTTTGGCTTCTAGACGTGGTAAACACACTTGCTGAAGTTCAAACCGAGCATCAAAATGGAGAAACAATTGGATATATGGTATGGGATATATTAGATAACACATACCACCTGAGGATTGTTGCCAACCATGTCCATGTTTTGATGGCTACTTCCAGCAGTAAAAAAATCGACCATGTCAGAAAGCTCAAATGATCTCAAACTGGTTTCTTGAACATGACAATGAGCTCACTGTACTCCAATGGCCTTCAGAGTCACCAGACTCAACCAAATAAGCATCACTTAAATGGCAAGGTCTTCTGGAATATTGTTGCAGACCATGAATGTGAATCAATTATCTATTTAAATTGGTCGTATTTTTTTATCAATTCTTCAGAACACAAAATAAGCTATTTTGAAGAATGTGCATTGTATTAAAAAAAAGACCTATATATGTGCAATAGAATGTTTTAGAGACACAGGAGTTGCTTTGTTTTGCTAATGGCTTCATTCTTTATCAATTGACAGCTGCCAAGCCACGCCCTTAGCAACCAAACAGATTATTTTTTGCAATCGTCTAGCCAGACCTACATCTCTGCAGTAGAATATTATAAAGACACGGGGCTTGGTTCGTTTGACTTGTGGTTTGATGTGTTATTAATTGACAGGTATTAATTGACACCCATGGCAACCGAACAGGTTAGCTTAGCAACCGTTTAGCAAGATCTCTATCTCTGCAACAAATCATCATAGAGACATGAGAAATGGTTTATTGCACTCGTCCCTTAGGTATTATCGGTTTACGCCCGTTTTTGCATACGAGTGTACGCATGCATGGTCTGTGTTAAAAGTTACCAACCGTTTCTGTCATATTTCTTGGTGTGGAAGAGTGTCATTCATTGTGGATTTGTTACGGTGCCATTCCTGAGCCTAGTTGACAATGGCAAGGCCAATAGAGGCCTTAGACTGCTCGAACCCGCTAAATGCTGCTTGCAGCTTTAATTAGGGTTCGAGCCCGAAGGGCTAGAAACCTATTGTATTTGTTGGTTTTATTATTATTATTATACTTCTTCCCTAGAACTGATACTGCAGCCCAAACCGTAAGGCCGACAGGGCTGAGACTTGGTCAGATGGTTGTAGTCCTTGTCGCTACTCAGATACACGGAGCCAGCCAAATCGACCCATAGGTGGCGCTACAGCGATAAAAAATGCGTTTACGCATGTTACTCCTAAACCGTTTGTTGCACACCCAAGTATTTTATATCAGAGTAATCACTGGCTCAAAACTTAAAAAATGTATATCTCCGAATTCATTTCCGGTATGCAAATTTTTTCGCTAATTAGCATTTAATGAAAAAAATAAAAAATGAACTAGTCCCTGGATTTTTGCCCTATTGGAACCAAACCAACGCTGATGAGTTCTGTGGAGTGTGAATATGAATAATTATTAAAAAAAAGTTGAAATTTTCATCCCCCATCGCTAGAGGGCGCAAAAATGTCCAAAACGGAAGTAACATATTGAACTAAAATGGCCATAACTCCTGAACTGTTTGAGATATCTTCATGGGGCTTGGAACATATGTGTAGACCCTCAATCCGGGGTCACAGTAAAAAGAATCCTGCGTTTGGCCACTAGGTGGCGCTATAATTTGGATGAGCTACAAAATGGCCATAACTACGCAACAGTTTGCCCGATTGACTTATTATTTGGTATGGTGTGTCTTTGTCTCATTCTACATGAATATCTAAAAGGACATTGGCGTATCTTAAAAAACATGGCCGCCATTGGCCAATGAAGTTTGAGCACTTATTAGACCGGGTTAACGGAGGCCGAACAAAACAACGCTCGCTGGGCTTATTCGTCTCATGGTCTTTAAGGTCTGTAAGAAATGTGAACTCATTCGGCCACCGGGGGGCGAAATAACGCTTTAGGAGTGCTTAAACAATTGTGTATCACGTGACATTTGACATATACAGAAACTATTGGTATCATAGGATAGTACTCTTCTATCTGAGCAACTTTGCCTCTGGAACAACTTCTGTCAATCGAATAGTTTGTGAGTTATCGCTGATGAGGTCAAAAACCTACCTTCGCAAACTAGTCGTTGGATTTTCGACCGATCGGAACCAAAACAATGCAGATGACTTCTGTGGGAAGTGTTTGTAAATAATTATTGAAAAAAAGTAGAAATTTCCTTTCACGGTCGCTTAGGGGCTCCAAAATAAAAGAATGGGTGGAGCCTATCACATTTAAATGGCCATAAATCCAGAACGGCTTAACATATCATCATATGCCTCGGGAAATATATGTAGATCATCACTCCGAGGTCCCATACAAAATAACATGGCGTTTGGACACTAGGTGGTGCTATAACAGTAAACATGGCTAAATGTACATGTCTTTTGGTGGCCTAGACAACTCTGTGTCACGTGACATTTGACTAATACAAAAACTATTCATATCAAACGATAGATCTCCTTATTCATAACAACTTTGCCTCTTGAACCATTGATGTCTATCAAATTGTTTGTGACTTATTGGTTATGATGTAAAAAACCTACTTTTGCTAACTTGTTCAAGGATTTTCAAGCAATTTCAAAATTTCCACCACAGTACATTTCTTTGGACTCTCTAGGTCAATAATCATCAAAAATATGTTGAGTATTTTTTAGTTTTGTGACCATAACAGGGTGCTTTATTATATTAGCGTGAAACGAGTATGTTATAGGTCGCTACTCCTTAAGAAATAATCCAACTGACTTGCCATTAAGTACTATTATACATATTATGACACAAAACAAGCATGCAACATGTGATTCTTATCGGAAGAGGCATGCCTTCACAACAGTCAAAAAGGTGAAATATCATACATTTAAAATTACTATTTTAAACTTGTCTTTAATAAATACATCATTTGCTAGTCAAATTGCTAATCAGCCAGTCACATAGCATAAACTCAATCCATTTTGGCTTCTAGACGTGGTAAACACTTGCTGAAGTTCAAACCGAGCATCAAAATGGAGAAACAATTGGATATATGGTATGGGATATATTAGATAACACATACCACCTGAGGATTGTTGCCAACCATGTCCATGTTTTGATGGCTACTTCCAGCAGTAAAAAAAATCGACCATGTCAGAAAGCTCAAATGATCTCAAACTGGTTTCTTGAACATGACAATGAGCTCACTGTACTCCAATGGCCTTCAGAGTCACCAGACTCAACCAAATAAGCATCACTTAAATGGCAAGGTCTTCTGGAATATTGTTGCAGACCATGAATGTGAATCAATTATCTATTTAAATTGGTCGTATTTTTTTTATCAATTCTTCAGAACACAAAATAAGCTATTTTGAAGAATGTGCATTGTATTAAAAAAAAGACCTATATATGTGCAATAGAATGTTTTGGAGACACAGGAGTTGCTTTGTTTTGCTAATGGCTTCATTCTTTATCAATTGACAGCTGCCAAGCCACGCCCTTAGCAACCAAACAGATTATTTTTTGCAATCGTCTAGCCAGACCTACATCTCTGCAGTAGAATATTATAAAGACACGGGGCTTGGTTCGTTTGACTTGTGGTTTGATGTGTTATTAATTGACAGGTATTAATTGACACCCATGGCAACCGAACAGGTTAGCTTAGCAACCGTTTAGCAAGATCTCTATCTCTGCAACAAATCATCATAGAGACATGAGAAATGGTTTATTGCACTCGTCCCTTAGGTATTATCGGTTTACGCCCGTTTTTGCATACGAGTGTACGCATGCATGGTCTGTATTAAAAGTTACCAACCGTTTCTGTCATATTTCTTGGTGTGGAAGAGTGTCATTCGTTGTGGATTTGTTACGGTGCCATTCCTGAGCCTAGTTGACAATGGCAAGGCCAATAGAGGCCTTAGACTGCTCGAACCCGCTAAATGCTGCTTGCAGCTTTAATTAGGGTTCGAGCCCGAAGGGCTAGAAACCTATTGTATTTGTTGGTTTTATTATTCTTCTTCTTATTATTATTCTGCCATAAAACTGATACTGCAGCCCAAACCGTAAGGCCGACAGAGCTGAGACTTGGTCAGATGGTAGTAGTCCTTGTCGCTACTCAGATACACGGAGCCAGCCATATCGACCCATAGGTGGCGCTATAGCAATACCAAACGCGTTTGCACTTGTTTCTCCGAAACCGTTTGTCGCACACCCAAGTGTCTTATATCAGTGTAATCACTGGCTCAAAACTTAAAAAACGTATATCTCCGATTTCATTTCCGCCATTATAGATTTTTCGCTAATTAGCATTTTATGAAAAAAAAAAAAAATGAACTAGTCCCTGGATTTTTGCCCTATTGGAACCAAACCAACGCTGATGCGTTCTGTGGAGTGTGAATATGAATAATTATTAAAAAAAAGTTCAATTTTCAATTCACGGTCGCAAGGTGGCGCTAAAACATCCAAACCGGAAGTAACATATTTAGCTGAAATGGCCATAACTCCTGAACTGTTTGAGATATCTTCATGGGGCTTGGAACACATGTGTAGACCCTCAGTCCGGGGTCACAATAAAAAAACAGTGGCGCTTGGCCACTAGATGGCGCTATAATTTGAATGAGCTAGAAAATGGCTATAACTACGCAACAGTTTGCCCGATTGACTTATTATTTGGTATGGTGTGTCTTTGTCTCATTCTACATAAATATCTAAATGGACATTGGCGTATATCAAAAAACATGGCCGCCATTGGTCGATGAAGTTTGAGCACTCATTACGCCGGGTTAACGGAGGCCGATCAAAACGCCACTCACTGGGCTTATTTGTCTCATGGTCCTGACGGTGTGTAGGAAACATGAACTTATTCGGCCACCGGGGGGCGTAATAGCGCTTTTGGAGTGCATGCACAACTGTGTATCACGTGATATTTGACATTTACCCAAACTATGGTTATAATATGATAGTACTCTTCATTCTGAGCAACTTTGCCTCTGGAACAACTTCTATTGATCAAACGGTTCGTGAGTTATCGCTGATGATGTCAAAAACCTACTTTCGCGAACTAGTTCCTGGTATTTCAACCGATCGGAACCAAACCAATGCAGATGACTTCTGTGGAGTGTGAATGTAAATAATCATTGAAAAAAAGTTGAAATTTTTCTTTCACCGCTGCTTAGGGACGCCAAAACTTAAAATGGTCTGAGCCTATCACATTAAAATGGCCATAAATCCAGAACGGCTTAACATATCATCATGGGGCTCAGATGATATGTGTAGACCATCACTCCAAGGTCACATACAAAGGAAGGTGGCGTTTGGATACTAGGTGGCGCTAAAACATTAAAAAAGGCAAAATGTACATGTATTTTGGTGGCCTGGACAACTTTGTGTCATGTGACATTTGACTAATACACAAACTATTGATATCAAACGATAGATCTCCTCATTCATAACAACTTTGCCTCTTGAACCATTGATGTCTATCAAATGGTTTGTGAGTTATTGGTGATGATGTATAAAACCTACTTTTGCAAACTTGTTCAAAGATTTTCAAGCAATTACAAAATTTCCACCACAGTACATTTCTCTGGACTCTCTAGGTCAATAATCATCAAAAACATGTTGAGTTTTTTTTTGTTTTGTGACCATAACAGGGTCCTTTATTATATTAGCGTGAAACAAGTGTGGTGAAGGTCACCACTCCTTAATAATTAATCCAACTGACTTGCCATTAAGTACTATTATACATATTATGACACAAAACAAGCATGCAACATGTGATTCTTATCGGAAGAGGCATGCCTTCACAACAGTCAAAAAGGTGAAATATCATACATTTAAAATTACTATTTTAAACTTGTCTTTAATAAATACATCATTTGCTAGTCAAATTGCTAATCAGCCAGTCACATAGCATAAACTCAATCCATTTTGGCTTCTAGACGTGGTAAACACACTTGCTGAAGATCAAACCGAGCATCAAAATGGAGAAACAATTGGATATATGGTATGGGATATATTAGATAACACATACCACCTGAGGATTGTTGCCAACCATGTCCATGTTTTGATGGCTACTTCCAGCAGTAAAAAAAATCGACCATGTCAGAAAGCTCAAATGATCTCAAACTGGTTTCTTGAACATGACAATGAGCTCACTGTACTCCAATGGCCTTCAGAGTCACCAGACTCAACCAAATAAGCATCACTTAAATGGCAAGGTCTTCTGGAATATTGTTGCAGACCATGAATGTGAATCAATTATCTATTTAAATTGGTCGTATTTTTTTTATCAATTCTTCAGAACACAAAATAAGCTATTTTGAAGAATGTGCATTGTATTAAAAAAAAGACCTATATCTGTGCAATAGAATGTTTTAGAGACACAGGAGTTGCTTTGTTTTGCTAATGGCTTCGTTCTTTATCAATTGACAGCTGCCAAGCCACACCCTTAGCAACCAAACAGATTATTTTTTGCAATCGTCTAGCCAGACCTACATCTCTGCAGTAGAATATTATAAAGACACGGGGCTTGGTTCGTTTGACTTGTGGTTTGATGTGTTATTAATTGACAGGTATTAATTGACACCCATGGCAACCGAAAAGGTTAGCTTAGCAACCGTTTAGCAAGATCTCTATCTCTGCAACAAATCATCATAGAGACATGAGAAATGGTTTATTGCACTCGTCCCTTAGGTATTATCGGTTTACGCCCGTTTTTGCATACGAGTGTACGCATGCATGGTCTGTATTAAAAGTTACCAACCGTTTCTGTCATATTTCTTGGTGTGGAAGAGTGTCATTCGTTGTGGATTTGTTACGGTGCCATTCCTGAGCCTAGTTGACAATGGCAAGGCCAATAGAGGCCTTAGACTGCTCGAACCCGCTAAATGCTGCTTGCAGCTTTAATTAGGGTTCGAGCCCGAAGGGCTAGAAACCTATTGTATTTGTTGGTTTTATTATTCTTCTTCTTATTATTATTCTGCCATAAAACTGATACTGCAGCCCAAACCGTAAGGCCGACAGAGCTGAGACTTGGTCAGATGGTAGTAGTCCTTGTCGCTACTCAGAAACACGGAGCCAGCCATATCGACCCATAGGTGGCGCTATAGCAATACCAAACGCGTTTGCGCTTGTTTCTCCGAAACCGTTTGTCGCACACCCAAGTGTCTTATATCAGTGTAATCACTGGCTCAAAACTTAAAAAACGTATATCTCCGATTTCATTTCCGCCATTATAGATTTTTCGCTAATTAGCATTTTATGAAAAAAAAAAAAAATGAACTAGTCCCTGGATTTTTGCCCTATTGGAACCAAACCAACGCTGATGCGTTCTGTGGAGTGTGAATATGAATAATTATTAAAAAAAAGTTCAATTTTCAATTCACGGTCGCTAGGTGGCGCTAAAACATCCAAACCGGAAGTAACATATTTAGCTAAAATGGCCATAACTCCTGAACTGTTTGAGATATCTTCATGGGGCTTGGAACACATGTGTAGACCCTCAGTCCGGGGTCACAATAAAAAAACAGTGGCGTTTGGCCACTAGATGGCGCTATAATTTGAATGAGCTAGAAAATGGCTATAACTACGCAACAGTTTGCCCGATTGACTTATTATTTGGTATGGTGTGTCTTTGTCTCATTCTACATAAATATCTAAATGGACATTGGCGTATATCAAAAAAACATGGCCGCCATTGTTCGATGAAGTTTGAGCACTCATTACGCCGGGTTAACGGAGGCCGATCAAAACGCCACTCACTGGGCTTATTTGTCTCATGGTCCTGACGGTGTGTAAGAAACATGAACTTATTCGGCCACCGGGGGGCGTAATAGCGCTTTTGGAGTGCATGCACAACTGTGTATCACGTGATATTTGACATTTACCCAAACTATGGTTATAATATGATAGTACTCTTCATTCTGAGCAACTTTGCCTCTGGAACAACTTCTATCGATCAAACGGTTCGTGAGTTATCGCTGATGATGTCAAAAACCTACTTTCGCGAACTAGTTCCTGGTTTTTCAACCGATCGGAACCAAACCAATGCAGATGACTTCTGTGGAGTGTGAATGTAAATAATCATTGAAAAAAAGTTGAAATTTTTCTTTCACCGCTGCTTAGGGACGCCAAAACTTAAAATGGTCTGAGCCTATCACATTAAAATGGCCATAAATCCAGAACGGCTTAACATATCATCATGGGGCTCAGATGATATGTGTAGACCATCACTCCAAGGTCACATACAAAGGAAGGTGGCGTTTGGATACTAGGTGGCGCTATAATTGTAAAAATGGCTAAATGTACATGTCTTTTGAGGGCCTAGACAACGGTGTGTCACGTGACATTTGACTAATAAACAAACTATTGATATCAAACGATAGATCTCCTCATTCATAACAACTTTGCCTCTTGAACCATTAATTTCTATCAAATGGTTTGTGATTTATTGGTGATGATGTAAAAAACCTACTTTTGCAAACTTGTTCAAGGATTTTCAAGCAATTTCAAAATTTCCACCACAGTGCATTTCTCTGGACTCTCTAGGTCAATAATCATCAAAAACATGTTGAGTTTTTTTTGTTTTGTGACCATAAAAGGGTCCTTTTATTAGCGTGAAACGAGTACGGTGAAGGTCGCTACTCCTTAATAATTAATCCAACTGACTTGCCATTAAGTACTATTATACATATTATGACACAAAACAAGCATGCAACATGTGATTCTTATCGGAAGAGGCATGCCTTCACAACAGTCAAAAAGGTGAAATATCATACATTTAAAATTACTATTTTAAACTTGTCTTTAATAAATACATCATATGCTAATCAAATTGCTAATCAGCCAGTCACATAGCATAAACTCAATCCATTTTGGCATCCAGACGTGGTAAACACACTTGCTGAAGTTCAAACCGAGCATCAAAATGGAGAAACAATTGGATATATGGTATGGGATATATTAGATAACACATACCACCTGAGGATTGTTGCCAACCAAGTCCATGTTTTGATGGCTACTTCCAGCAGTAAAAAATGGACCATATCAGAAAGCTCAAATGATCTCAAACTGGTTTCTTGAACATGACAATAAGCTCACTGTACTCCAGTGGCCTTCAGAGTCACCAGACTCAACCAAATAAGCATCAGTTAAATGGCAAGGTCTTCTGGAATATTGTTGCAGACCATGAATGTGAATCAATTATCAATTTAAATTGGTCGTATTTTTTTTATCAATTCTTCAGAACACAAAATAAGCTATTTTGAAGAATGTGCATTGTATTAAAAAAAAGACCTATATATGTGCAATAGAATGTTTTAGAGACACAGGAGTTGCTTTGTTTTGCTAATGGCTTCATTCTTTATCAATTGACAGCTGCCAAGCCACGCCCTTAGCAACCAAACAGATTATTTTTTGCAATCGTCTAGCCAGACCTACATCTCTGCAGTAGAATATTATAAAGACACGGGGCTTGGTTCGTTTGACCTGTGGTTTAATGTGTTATGAATTGACAGGTATTAAATGACACCCATGGCAACCGAACAGGTTAGCTTAGCAACCGTTTAGCAAGATCTCTATCTCTGCAACAAATCATCATAGAGACATGAGAATTGGTTTATTGCACTCGTCCCTTAGGTATTATCGGTTTACGCCCGTTTTTGCATACGAGTGTACGCATGCATGGTCTGTATTAAAAGTTACCAACCGTTTCTGTCATATTTCTTGGTGTGGAAGAGTGTCATTCGTTGTGGATTTGTTACGGTGCCATTCCTGAGCCTAGTTGACAATGGCAAGGCCAATAGAGGCCTTAGACTGCTCGAACCCGCTAAATGCTGCTTGCAGCTTTAATGTTATTTATAATTGCTCACAGAGCAGATTTTTCCCCCTAAAACTGAACGTGCAGCCCAAACCGTAAGGCCTAGAGACTTGATACTTGGTCAGATGGTTGTACTCCTGTTGGCTACGCGGAGACAGAAAGACAGCCAAATCGGCCGTTAGGGGGCGCTACAGCGATGACAAACGCGTTTAGGCTCATAACTCCTAAACCGCTTGTCGCACACCCAAGTGTTTGGTACCATTGGAATTGTTGGCTAAAGCCAAACAAAACGTATATCTCCGTTTTTATTTGCGCCCCGAAAAGTTTTCCGCTAATTAGCATTTTATACACCTAACACGTTTTCAAACTAGTCCCTGGTTTTTCGCCCGATCGGAACCAAACCAACGTTGATGAATTCTGTGGAGTGTGAATGTAAATAATTATCGAAAAAAAGTTGAAATATCGATTCACGGTCGCAAGGGGGGGCAAAAACATCAAACCCGGAAGTAGCGTT
Source organism: Triplophysa dalaica (assembly GCF_015846415.1). Taxonomy (NCBI): domain Eukaryota; kingdom Metazoa; phylum Chordata; class Actinopteri; order Cypriniformes; family Nemacheilidae; genus Triplophysa; species Triplophysa dalaica. The sequence goes on from NC_079542.1 coordinate 6,726,507, forward strand.
TTTAATCTAAATAGCCATAACTCAAGAACTGTATAAGATACATCCATGGGCCTCGGAACATATGTGAAGACCTTAAATCCGAGGTCAAATCCAAAACACCGCGGGGTTTGGACACTAGGTGGCGCTATAACAGTAAAAATGGTCAAATTGACACGTCTTTTGTTGCCTGAAAAATTGTGTATCACGTGACATTTGACATTTACGCAAACTGATGATATCGTATCATAGCTCTCCTCATTACGAACAACTTTGTCCCCAGAAACATTGCTGTCAATAAAAAATAATAAAAAAACGGAGTTTTCTCATTTTGGAATTAAACTCTTCATACATACAATTGTAAATCGTTATATTGTCACTTAACACATATAAGCAATAATAGGTGTAAGATCAATCATTGTTCGTCATGGATTTTTAATTAATTCTAAATAACTCAAGGGTGACTTTTATTTTAAAACTGGCGCTTGTTTGACGTCACTGATTTAAGATGGAGGTTTGCCGCGAGCAGGTGATTTCTTTCAGCAAAGCGGCTTAAAAGGCAAATATAACTACCATCCTCGTTTAAAATGAATGAATGATGTATAATCTAAAGTTGTAACACTTGTGTAAAAGTTATCTGGGTAATTTTATCGTGATGGTTGATGATTATTGAAGCGCTTGAGTAGAGCTGCACGATTAATTAACCTGATCTCGATTTGAACACCCACGCGATCTCATTAATGAAAATCAACGATTCTCGTGTGTCTATTAACTTCATCCTCTGACTAAAATCATAACGCTTCAATATTTGCTGTCGCTGCCGCAGAAGCTAAAATTATTATCATAAGGTATGTAACGACGTCACAAACAGTATTTTCAAAACACAAACTGTCATTATTTCTGTGTCAAATGATAACAGAAGTAACGTTATTTGGATTAATGCAGAGAGTTGCCAACTCACAAGCATATGTCGCGTTTACAAGCTCCTACACTGCCCATATTAATCTCACACCAAATAACAGACCAACATATAAAGTAAATACAGCCGGACAACAAAACTGTTCTTATGAGTGTCTTTCAGGATTGTGATACATTGTTCTGATTATGCTTCACATCTTAACTGGACATGTTTGAAACGAAACTAGGGATTGTAGTTTTTAGCGCGGACAAATCCGAGTGAGCGCTTATATCCGTCATTACGGTAAAACACGTCATCAAAGCTCCTATTATGCTAATAGATGCTAATATTTTAAACTGTTTACAGGTGAGAATACTGCGTTGTTTTGTTTATCACTAGTGTCTTTCTGTAAAGACCCCTTCAAGCGGTCTGTATATATCAGGCAAATGTATAACATAAAAAAGTGTCACCTTATGAAATTGTTTTACTGAGAAATATTTCTTATACAAGTTACTTCAATGCATTAATAGTTTTAAGGGATTTAAACTTTTGCATTTAAAGATAGAAAAAATTTAACAAAAATTAGTTTACTTATGGAATTTGTGGTTAAACATTTCTCACCTTAGTGCTGTAGGTTAACCATGAAATATGTAATAATTTTGAAGCAAATATAACATACCTAAATTAACTATTTTTTTTTCAGAACCTCCAGTAATTTATGTATTACTTTTATTCATCATTCAGAATTGTAAAAGAATCGCAATCTCTAAAGAATCGGGATCCTCAATTTATCCAGAATCGTGCAGCTCTAGTTTAGTGTTCAGAAGAAATGTGCAATGTATGGAAACTGTGAGCATTGTTTTCTGAAGATCTAAAAAAATGCCTTTCATCAATTATGTAAATGCTTCATTATATATTGAGTTACAAAACTGCTCAAAGTAGTATTTTCACTCCGTTTAAGTTGAGGTAAAAATAATTGTCCTGCTTGATAGTGATTAATTGACTTGATCATTAATTGGTGTCTAACAAACAGGTCATGTTTTGTTTTTTTGAGATTGAACTAAGATGTGACGCTGAGAGGGCGACCCACTCAGCTAATTAACCTTAAAATGGATGAGAAGAATAAATTCTGTGATTCATCAAGTGATCAGTGCCTTATTTTTCATCACCAATGGATGTCATCCCTACCTATTGGTATTTTACTCAAACTACCTCACCACTGAGTATCACATCGATTGTTGTTCTGTTAAACTTTTAGTACCAACTTCTCCTACAACCAGTGAGTTTTATATTCATTGTGTTCATTGGATTTGTCGTTTGTGACTTAAAGGACTTATTTCTGCCACACCTATGGGCTTTTGTTCTATTTGACTGTGAACTGTTTCACTCATGTGAGTTTAGATTAAACATAATATATTATCATTTTACAGGATAACCATGATTACATTTCCAGTCACATATATTGCGATTGAGTATTCACAACTGATTTAGTGAAAATTTTATGATTTGTAATCATTTAAAATAATATTTGTATAAAATAATGTGAGCGGTTTTTATTTAATTTAAAGCTTTAAGTGTTTACATTCGATAATATAGATACACTGGCATCAATTGCTGATCACACTCTCAACCCAAATGGAAATTTTCAAATCTGAACGTCATAGTTACATGGGGGTTGATTTATCCTTCATTCTGGCATAATTTGATCTATAATCAATTGACAACTTCCAGCCCACTCCCTAGCAACCAAATAGCATACATTAGAAACCGTTTTGCAGGCTCTATGTAGATGCATCACAACATCATAGAGACTTGGTATATGGATCGTTATACTTATTGGTTGGTGAATCATAAATTGACTGCTGCAAATCCACCCACTGCCTAGCAACCAACAGAGTACATTAGCAACCATTAAGCAAGACCTATATCTCTGCAATAGAACATCGTAGACAAACTGTGGTTGTTTTGTTTGACTTATGCCTTAGTGTATTATCAATTGGCAGGTGCCATGTCACATCCATAGCAACTAAATAGGTTAACTTGGCAACCAATAAGCTAGACCTATATCTCTGCAACAGATCATCCTAGAGACATTAGAATTGGTTCATTTCACTCGTCCCGTAGGTATTAACGGTTTACACCTGTTTTGGATATGAGTGTTAGCATGCGTGGTCTGTATTAACCTTTGCTGACCATTTATGTGATTTTGCTTGATATGGGAAAGTGGCATCCATAGTGGATGTGTTATGGTGCGATTCCTTTGCGTAGTTGGCCAAGTCAGTCGATCTTAGTCCTCTTAGACTGCTCGAACCCGATGATTGCTGCTTGCAGCTATATTTATTAGGGTTCGAGCCCGAAGGGCTAGAAACCTATTGTATTTGTTGGTTTTATTATTATTATTATACTTCTTCCCTAGAACTGATACTGCAGCCCAAACCGTAAGGCCGACAGAGCTGAGACTTGGTCAGATGGTAGTAGTCCTTGTCGCTACTCAGGTACACGGAGCCAGCCATATCGACCCATAGGTGGCGCTATAGCAATACCAAACGCGTTTGCGCTTGTTACTCCGAAACCGTTTGTCGCACACCCAAGTGTCTTATATCAGTGTAATCACTGGCTCAAAACTTAAAAAACGTATATCTCCGAATTCATTTCCGGTATGCAAATTTTTTCGCTAATTAGCATTTTATGAAAAAAATAAAAAATGAACTAGTCCCTGGATTTTTGCCCTATTGGAACCAAACCAACGCTGATGAGTTCTGTGGAGTGTGAATATGAATAATTATTTAAAAAAAGTTGAAATTTTCATCCCCCATCGCTAGAGGGCGCAAAAATGTCCAAAACGGAAGTAACATATTGAACTAAAATGGCCATAACTCCTGAACTGTTTAAGATATCTTCATGGGGCTTGGAGCATATGTGTAGACCCTCAGTCCGGGGTCATAATAAAAAAAATGCGGCGTTTGGCAACTAGGTGGCGCTATAATTTGAATGAGCTAGAAAATGGCTATAACTACGCAACTGTTTGCCCGATTGACTTATTATTTGGTATGGTGTGTCTTTGTCTCATTCTACATGAATATCCAAAAGGACATTGGCGTATCTTAAAAAACATGGCCACCATTCGTCAATGAAGTTTGAGCACTCATTACACCGGGTTAATGGAGGCCGATCAAAACGACACTCACTGGGCTTATTTGTCTCATGGTCCTGAAGGTCTGTAAGAAACATGAACTCATTCGGCCACCGGGGGGCGTAATAACGCTTCTGGAGTGCATGAACAACTGTGTATCACGTGATATTTGACATATACCCAAACTATTAATATCATATAACAGGACTCCTTTTTCTGAGCCACTTTGCCTCTTCAACCATATCTGTCGATGGATCGGTTCATGAGTTATCGCTGATGATGTTGAAAACCTACTTTCGCGAACTAGTTGTTGGTTTTTCAACCGATCGGAACCAAAACAATGCAGATGACTTCTGTGGAAAGTTATTGGAAATAATTATCGAAAAAAAGTAGAAATTTCCTTTCACGGTCGCTTAGGCGCGCCAAAATAAAAAAATGGGCAGAGCCTATCACATTTAAATGGCCATAAATCCAGAACGGCTTAACATATCATCATGGGGCTCGGGAAATATGTGTTTACCATCACTCCGAGGTCACCTACAAGAGATCGTGGCGTTTGGACACTAGGTGGCACTATAACAGTAAAAATGGTCAAATTTAAGTGTATTTCTTTGCTTAAACAATTGTGTATCAAGTGACATTTTTTTCATTTACACAAACTAATGATATCATATGATAGTTCTCCTCATTCTGAACAACTTTGCCTCTTGATCCATTGATGTCAATCAAATGGTTCGCGAGTAATCGGTGATGATGAAAAAGATGTACTTTTGCATACTAATTTTAGGTCTTTCATGCAATTTCAAAATTTCCACCACAGTACAATTCTCTAGACTCTCTAGATAAATAATTATCAAAGACATGTTGAACTTTTTCATTTGTGTGACAATAACATGGGTCCTTTATTATATTAACCTCAAAAGTCTACCTGAAAGCTTGCTGCTCCTTAAGAAATAATCCAACTGCCTTGCCATTGAGTGCTATTATACATATTGTGACACAAAACAATCATGCAAAATGTGAAGGTCATCGGAAGAGGCATGCCTTCATAACAGTCAAAAAGGTGAAATATCATTCATTTCAATGGCTTTTTTACAGTCAACAGATCACAATGCATGTAGTTCAATGCACTGTCCACTGTAGCGCCTTATCGTGCACTGCAGTGTGTATTATATGTGCATACGTGTGCATGTATTTCATATTCTGTGTTTGTGTGTGTGTGTATTTATGGATATTATGTCTCTCTGTATAATAAGAGTGTGCATGTACTGTATAGTTCTGTGTGCCGTGTGTGATTGAGATTGTGCATGTGTGTGGAATGAAATGTGTCTGACAGGAAGACAGTGTTAGAAATAAAATGTATTACACATTAAACGTTTCTCCATATTTACACATCTATAAATATAGCAAATGTCTGGCTGCTTTTATGATGCTGTGTTGATATATATATATACAACACACCTTTATTAGATAAAACCAGTTTAATTGCATGTAAACCCAAATTGCTTCTCAGCCAATCACATGGCAGCAACTCAATGCATTTAGGCATTTAGACATGGTAAACATGACTTCCTGAAGTCCCAACCAAACATCAAAATGGGATATACTGTATTATGTGAGGTGTTTTTATAAAATTAAGCATAATTTAAATGCCACAGCATTCTAGAATATTATGAATGTGAATCAATGTATCTATTTAAGATGCTCCTGGCCTTAAGCCTTGAGCTTTTTTTATACACGTCTATCATAATGTGTGGCAGGTGCCATGCCACATCCATAGGAACTAAACAGGTTAACTTAGCAACCATTAAGCTAGACCTATATCTCTGGAACTGAACATCGTAGAGACATGAGAATTGGTTAATTTCACTCGTCCCTCAGGTATTATCGGTTTAAACCTGTTTTTGCATACGAGTGTAAGCATGCGTGGTCTGTATTAACCGTTGGTGACCACTTCTTTCATTTTTCTGGTTATAAGTAAGTGTCATCCGTTGCGGATGTGTTATGGTGCGATTCCTGACCGTAGTCAGCGAAGGCAGTCGACCTTAGTCCCCTTAGACTGCTCGAACCCGATGATTGCTGCTTGCAGCTATATTTCTTCTTCTTATTATTATTCTGCCATAAAACTGATACTGCAGCCCAAACCGTAAGGCCGACAGAGCTGAGACTTGGTCAGATGGTAGTAGTCCTTGTCGCTACTCAGATACACGGAGCCAGCCATATCGACCCATAGGTGGCGCTATAGCAATACCAAACGCGTTTGCGCTTGTTACTCCGAAACCGTTTGTCGCACACCCAAGTGTCTTATATCAGTGTAATCACTGGCTCAAAACTTAAAAAACGTATATCTCCGATTTCATTTCCGCCATTATAGATTTTTCGGTAATTAGCATTTTATGAAAAAAAAAAAAAATGAACTAGTCCCTGGATTTTTGCCCTATTGGAACCAAACCAACGCTGATGAGTTCTGTGGAGTGTGAATATGAATAATTATTAAAAAAAAGTTCAATTTTCAATTCACGGTCGCTAGGTGGCGCTAAAACATTCAAACCGGAAGTAACATATTTAGCTAAAATGGCCATAACTCCTGAACTGTTTGAGATATCTTCATGGGGCTTGGAACACATGTGTAGACCCTCAGTCCGGGGTCACAATAAAAAGACAGTGGCGTTTGGCCACTAGATGGCGCTATAATTTGAATGAGCTAGAAAATGTCTATAACTACGCAACAGTTTGCCCGATTGACTTATTATTTGGTATGGTGTGTCTTTGTCTCATTCTACATAAATATCTAAATGGACATTGGCGTATATCAAAAAACATGGCCGCCATTGGTCGATGAAGTTTGAGCACTCATTACGCCGGGTTAACGGAGGCCGATCAAAACGCCACTCACTGGGCTTATTTGTCTCATGGTCCTGACGGTGTGTAAGAAACATGAACTTATTCGGCCATCTGGGGGCGTAATAGCGCTTTTGGAGTGCATGCACAACTGTGTATCACGTGATATTTGACATTTACCCAAACTATGGTTATAATATGATAGTACTCTTCATTCTGAGCAACTTTGCCTCTGGAACAACTTCTATTGATCAAACGGTTCGTGAGTTATCGCTGATGATGTCAAAAACCTACTTTCGCGAACTAGTTCCTGGTTTTTCAACCGATCGGAACCAAACCAATGCAGATGACTTCTGTGGAGTGTGAATGTAAATAATCATTGAAAAAAAGTTGAAATTTTTCTTTCACCGCTGCTTAGGGACGCCAAAACTTAAAATGGTCTGAGCCTATCACATTAAAATGGCCATAAATCCAGAACGGCTTAACATATCATCATGGGGCTCAGATGATATGTGTAGACCATCACTCCAAGGTCACATACAAAGGAAGGTGGCGTTTGGATACTAGGTGGCGCTAAAACATTAAAAAAGGCAAAATGTACATGTATTTTGGTGGCCTGGACAACTTTGTGTCATGTGACATTTGACTAATACACAAACTATTGATATCAAACGATAGATCTCCTCATTCATAACAACTTTGCCTCTTGAACCATTGATGTCTATCAAATGGTTTGTGAGTTATTGGTGATGATGTATAAAACCTACTTTTGCAAACTTGTTCAAAGATTTTCAAGCAATTACAAAATTTCCACCACAGTACATTTCTCTGGACTCTCTAGGTCAATAATCATCAAAAACATGTTGAGTTTTTTTTTGTTTTGTGACCATAACAGGGTCCTTTATTATATTAGCGTGAAACAAGTGTGGTGAAGGTCACCACTCCTTAATAATTAATCCAACTGACTTGCCATTAAGTACTATTATACATATTATGACACAAAACAAGCATGCAACATGTGATTCTTATCGGAAGAGGCATGCCTTCACAACAGTCAAAAAGGTGAAATATCATACATTTAAAATTACTATTTTAAACTTGTCTTTAATAAATACATCATTTGCTAGTCAAATTGCTAATCAGCCAGTCACATAGCATAAACTCAATCCATTTTGGCATCTAGACGTGGTAAACACACTTGCTGAAGTTCAAACCGAGCATCAAAATGGAGAAACAATTGGATATATGGTATGGGATATATTAGATAACACATACCACCTGAGGATTGTTGCCAACCATGTCCATGTTTTGATGGCTACTTCCAGCAGTAAAAAAAATCGACCATGTCAGAAAGCTCAAATGATCTCAAACTGGTTTCTTGAACATGACAATGAGCTCACTGTACTCCAATGGCCTTCAGAGTCACCAGACTCAACCAAATAAGCATCACTTAAATGGCAAGGTCTTCTGGAATATTGTTGCAGACCATGAATGTGAATCAATTATCTATTTAAATTGGTCGTATTTTTTTTATCAATTCTTCAGAACAAAAAATAAGCTATTTTGAAGAATGTGCATTGTATTAAAAAAAAGACCTATATCTGTGCAATAGAATGTTTTAGAGACACAGGAGTTGCTTTGTTTTGCTAATGGCTTCGTTCTTTATCAATTGACAGCTGCCAAGCCACACCCTTAGCAACCAAACAGATTATTTTTTGCAATCGTCTAGCCAGACCTACATCTCTGCAGTAGAATATTATAAAGACACGGGGCTTGGTTCGTTTGACTTGTGGTTTGATGTGTTATTAATTGACAGGTATTAATTGACACCCATGGCAACCGAACAGGTTAGCTTAGCAACCGTTTAGCAAGATCTCTATCTCTGCAACAAATCATCATAGAGACATGAGAAATGGTTTATTGCACTCGTCCCTTAGGTATTATCGGTTTACGCCCGTTTTTGCATACGAGTGTACGCATGCATGGTCTGTATTAAAAGTTACCAACCGTTTCTGTCATATTTCTTGGTGTGGAAGAGTGTCATTCGTTGTGGATTTGTTACGGTGCCATTCCTGAGCCTAGTTGACAATGGCAAGGCCAATAGAGGCCTTAGACTGCTCGAACCCGCTAAATGCTGCTTGCAGCTTTAATTATTATTATTTTTCCGCCTTAAAACCGGTCGCCCAGCCCAAACCGTAAATCGTAGAAACTTGAGGCTTGGTCAGTTGGTTGTATCTGTGCAGGTTACTCAGATACAGTGACCCAGCCAAATCGGCCCATAGGTGGCGCTACAGCGATGCGTAACGCGTTTGTGCTCGTTACTCCTAAACCGTTTGTCGCACACCCAAGTGTTTTATATCATTGTAATCATTGGCTCAAAACCTAAAAAACGTATATCCCCGATTTCATTTCCGGTATGCAAATTTTCCCGCTAATTTGCATTTTAGAAAAAAAAAAAAAAATGAACTAGTCCCTGGATTTTTGCCCGATCGGAACCAAACCAACGCTGATAAATTCTGTAGAGTGTGAATGTAAATATTCATTGAAAAAAAGTCGAAATTTCGATTCAGGGTCACTAGGGGGCATCAAAACGTCAAACCCGGAAGTAGCCTATTTCATTAAAATGGCTATACCTAGAGAACGGTTTGAGATATCTTCACGGGGCTTAGACCATATGTGTAGACCCTCAGTCCGGGGTCACAATAAAAAAATTGCGGCGTTTGGCCACTAGGTGGCGCTATAATAGCAAAGAACTCGAAAAGGGCTATAACTACGCAACCGTTTGCCCGATCGACATATTATTTGGTATGGTGTGTCTTTGTGTCATGAACCTTGACTATGTAAAAGGACTTTGGCGTTTCTCAAAAAACATGTCTGCCATCGGCCAATGAAGTTTGAGCACTCATTAGACCGGGTAAACGGAGGCCGATCAAAATGACACTCGCTGGGCTTATTTGCCTCATGGTCCTGAAGGTCTGTAAGAAACATGAACTCATTCGGCCACCGGGGGGCGAAATAATGCTTTTGGAGTGCATGAACAACTGTGTATCACGTGACATTTGACATATACAGAAACTATTGGTATCATATGATAGCTCTTCTCATTCTGAACAACTTTGCCTCTGGACACTCTTCTGTCGATCAAACGGTTCGTGAGTTATCGCTGATGATGTCAAAAACCTACTTTCGCGAACTAGTTCCTGGTTTTTCAACCGATCGGAACCAAACCAATGCAGATGACTTCTGTGGAGTGTGAATGTAAATAATCATTGAAAAAAAGTTGAAATTTTCTTTCACCGTTGCTTAGGGACGCAAAACTTAAAATGGGCTGAGCCTATCACATTAAAATGGCCATAAATCCAGAACGGCTTAACATATCATCATGGGGCTCAGATGATATGTGTAGACCATCACTCCAAGGTCATCTACAAAAGAAGGTGGCGTTTGGACACTAGGTGGCGCTAAAACAGTATGTTGACATGCATCTCATTTTTAAACAATTGTGTATCATATGACATTTGACATTTACACAAACTAATGATATCATTCGATAGTCCTCCTCTTCATTCTGAACAACTTTGCCTCTTGATGCATTGATGTCAAACAAAAGGTTCACGAGTTATCGGTGATGGGGTTTAAAACTGACTTTTGCTAACTAGTTCTATGATTTTCAAGCAATTTAAAAATTCTCTATTGCAGGCACATTATAATTTATCAATAGAGATTAAAAAATGGCCATGCCAGTTAATATGATGCGATTGTCTCCCGGCTTCCCTAATGTGATTGGTGCCATAGACTGCACACACATTGCCATCAAGGCACCCCCAGGCCACAATGAAGGGGATTTTTTATGGCCCAAAATGGGGTTCACAGTATAAATGTGAAGGTGAGATTCATAACATTTAGTTTGATAATTATTCAAGGGAATGTATTCAATTATAAAACAAATCTCTTAGATGGTGTGTGACTATATATCATAGTATCAATGTGGTAGCGAAATGGCCAGGCTCTGTGCACGACCCAAGTATCCTAGAGAGTTATGCACATTATTTAAACGTGGCAAGTCAAATAGACTTTACAAACTAAATAGATTACTAATCTTGGGCCTAACAGAACTGCATGTTTCTATTATACAGGTGATTATGATGGAATCCTGCTAGGGGACAAAGGCTATGCCTGCAGGCAGTATTTTATGACACCATTACCTGACACCAACCAACTTTGAATTAGATTATTTTGTTGTTTTATCGAGAGAAAACAGCTAGTCATGAGTGTGTAAGCATGCAACGCTTCTGTGAGTTAATACTGATATTTTCTATCACTTTTCTGTGTGTGTGGGACTTTGATCCGTCGTGGGTTCGTTGGGGTTTGACCCCTTAGCCTGTTCGTGGATGCACTGCTCCATTGAATGGCGCAAATACTCGAAACCCGCTTAAAGGCTGCTTGCAGCTTTAATTATTATTATTTTTCCGCCTTAAAACCGGTCGCCCAGCCCAAACCGTAAATCGTAGAAACTTGAGGCTTGGTCAGTTGTTTGTATCTGTGCAGGTTACTCAGATACAGTGACCCAGCCAAATCGGCCCATAGGTGGCGCTACAGCGATGCGTAACGCGTTTGTGCTCGTTACTCCTAAACCGTTTGTCGCACACCCAAGTGTTTTATATCATTGTAATCATTGGCTCAAAACCTAAAAAACGTATATCCCCGATTTCATTTCCGGTATGCAAATTTTCCCGCTAATTTGCATTTAAAAAAAAAAAAAAAAAATGAACTAGTCCCTGGATTTTTGCCCGATCGGAACCAAACCAACGCTGATAAATTCTGTGGAGTGTGAATGTAAATATTCATTGAAAAAAAGTCGAAATTTCGATTCAGGGTCACTAGGGGGCATCAAAACGTCAAACCCGGAAGTAGCCTATTTCATTAAAATGGCTATACCTAGAGAACGGTTTGAGATATCTTCACGGGGCTTAGACCATATGTGTAGACCCTCAGTCCGGGGTCACAATAAAAAAATTGCGGCGTTTGGCCACTAGGTGGCGCTATAATAGCAAAGAACTCGAAAAGGGCTATAACTACGCAACCGTTTGCCCGATCGACATATTATTTGGTATGGTGTGTCTTTGTGTCATGAACCTTGACTATGTAAAAGGACTTTGGCGTTTCTCAAAAAACATGTCTGCCATCGGCCAATGAAGTTTGAGCACTCATTAGACCGGGTAAACGGAGGCCGATCAAAATGACACTCGCTGGGCTTATTTGCCTCATGGTCCTGAAGGTCTGTAAGAAACATGAACTCATTCGGCCACCGGGGGGCGAAATAATGCTTTTGGAGTGCATGAACAACTGTGTATCACGTGACATTTGACATATACAGAAACTATTGGTATCATATGATAGCTCTTCTCATTCTGAACAACTTTGCCTCTGGACACTCTTCTGTCGATCAAACGGTTCGTGAGTTATCGCTGATGATGTCAAAAACCTACTTTCGCGAACTAGTTCCTGGTTTTTCAACCGATCGGAACCAAACCAATGCAGATGACTTCTGTGGAGTGTGAATGTAAATAATCATTGAAAAAAAGTTGAAATTTTCTTTCACCGTTGCTTAGGGACGCAAAACTTAAAATGGGCTGAGCCTATCACATTAAAATGGCCATAAATCCAGAACGGCTTAACATATCATCATGGGGCTCAGATGATATGTGTAGACCATCACTCCAAGGTCATCTACAAAAGAAGGTGGCGTTTGGACACTAGGTGGCGCTAAAACAGTATGTTGACATGCATCTCATTTTTAAACAATTGTGTATCATATGACATTTGACATTTACACAAACTAATGATATCATTCGATAGTCCTCCTCTTCATTCTGAACAACTTTGCCTCTTGATGCATTGATGTCAAACAAAAGGTTCACGAGTTATCGGTGATGGGGTTTAAAACTGACTTTTGCTAACTAGTTCTATGATTTTCAAGCAATTTAAAAATTCTCTATTGCAGGCACATTATAATTTATCAATAGAGATTAAAAAATGGCCATGCCAGTTAATATGATGCGATTGTCTCCCGGCTTCCCTAATGTGATTGGTGCCATAGACTGCACACACATTGCCATCAAGGCACCCCCAGGCCACAATGAAGGGGATTTTTTATGGCCCAAAATGGGGTTCACAGTATAAATGTGAAGGTGAGATTCATAACATTTAGTTTGATAATTATTCAAGGGAATGTATTCAATTATAAAACAAATCTCTTAGATGGTGTGTGACTATATATCATAGTATCAATGTGGTAGCGAAATGGCCAGGCTCTGTGCACGACCCAAGTATCCTAGAGAGTTATGCACATTATTTAAACGTGGCAAGTCAAATAGACTTTACAAACTAAATAGATTACTAATCTTGGGCCTAACAGAACTGCATGTTTCTATTATACAGGTGACTATGATGGAATCCTGCTAGGGGACAAAGGCTATGCCTGCAGGCAGTATTTTATGACACCATTACCTGACACCAACCAACTTTGAATTAGATTATTTTGTTGTTTTATCGAGAGAAAACAGCTAGTCATGAGTGTGTAAGCATGCAACGCTTCTGTGAGTTAATACTGATATTTTCCATCACTTTTCTGTGTGTGTGGGGGTTTGACCCCTTAGCCTGTTCGTGGATGCACTGCTCCATTGAATGGCGCAAATACTCGAAACCCGCTTAAAGGCTGCTTGCAGCTTTAATTATTATTATTTTTCCGCCATAGAACCGGTCGCCCAGCCCAAACCGTAAGTCTTAGAAACTTGAGGCTTGGTCAGTTGGTTGTATCTGTGCAGGCTACTCAGATACAGTGACCCAGCCATATCGGCCCATAGTTGGCGCTACAGCGATGCTGAACGCGTTTGGGCTCGTTACTCCTAAACCGTTTGTCGCACACCCAAGTGTCTTATATCAGTGTAATCATTGGCTCAAAACTTAAAAAACGTATATCTCCGATTTCATTTCCGGTATGCAAATTTTTCCGCTAATTTGCATTTTATGAAAAAAAAAAAAATGAACTAGTCCCTGGATTTTGGCTCGATCGGAACCAAACCAACGCTGATGAATTCTGTAGAGTGTGAATGTAAATATTCATTGAAAAAAAGTCGAAATTTCGATTCAGGGTCGCTAGGGGGCATCAAAACGTCAAACCCGGAAGTAGCCTATTTCATTAAAATGGCTATAACTAGAGAACGGTTTGAGATATCTATACGGGGCTTAGACCATATGTGTAGAACCTCAGTCCGGGGTCACAATGAAAAAAACTCGGTGTTTGACCACTAGGTGGCGCTATAATAGTAACAAACTCGAAAAGGGCTATAACTATCCAACCGTTTGCCCGATCGACATATTATCTGGTATGGTGTGTCTTTGTGTCATGAACCTTGACTGTATAAAAGGACTTTGGCGTATCTCAAAAAACATGTCTGCCATCGGTCAATTAAATGTGAGCACTCATTAGACAGGGTTAACTGAAGCCGATAAAAACGACACTTGCTGGGCTTATTTGCCTCATGGTCCTGAAGGTCTGTAAGAAACATGAACTCATTCGGCCACCGGGGGGCGAAATAATGCTTTTGGAGTGCTTAATCAATTCTGTATCACGTGACATTTGACATATACAGAAACTATTGGTATCATATGATAGCTCTTCTCATTCTGAACAACTTTGCCTCTGGACACGCGTCTGTCAATCAAACGGTTTGTGAGTTATCGCTGATGATGTCAAAACCTACTTTCGCGAACTAGTCCTTGGTTTTTCAACCAATCGGAACCAAACCAATGCAGATGACTTCTGTGGAGTGTGAATGTAAATAATCATTGAAAAAAAGTTGAAATTTCTTTTCACCGTTGCTTAAGGACGCCAAAACTTAAAATGGGCAGATCCTATCACATTAAAATGGCCATAAATCCAGAAGGGCTTAACATATCATCATGGGGCTCAGTTGATATGTGTAGACCATCACTCCGAGGTCACGTACAAAAGAAGGTAGCGTTTGGACACTAGGTGGCGCTAAAACAGTAAAAATGGCAAAATTGACGTGTATCTCATATCTTAAACAATTGTGTATCACATGACATTTGACACTTACACAAACTAATGATATCATTTAATAGTCCTCCTCTTCATTCTGAACAACTTTGCCTCTTGATCCATTGATGTCACACAAACGGTTCACGAGTTATCGGTGATGGTGTTTAAAACTGACTTTTGCTAACTAGTTCTTTGATTTTTTTAAGCAATTTCTAAATTCTCTATTGCAGGTACATTATAATTGATCATAAAGATTATGAAATGACCATGCCAGTAAACATTCATAACATTTAGTTTGATAATTATTCAAGGGAATGTATTCATTTATACAACACATCTCTTAGATGGTGTGTGACTATGTTCCACATTATAAATCTGGTGGCGAAATGGCCAGGCTCTGTTCATGACTCAAGTATCTTCAGAGAATTATGCACATTATTTGGACGTGGCAAGTCAAATAGACTTTACAAACTAACTGGATTACTAATTTTGGGCCTAACAGAACTGCATTTTTCTATTATATAGGTGACTATGATGGAATCCTGCTAGGGGATAAAGGCTATGCCTGCAGGCAGTATTTTATGATACCATTACCTGACACCAACCAACTTTGAATTAGTTTATTTTGTTGTTTTATTGAGAGAAAACAGCTAGTCATGAGTGTGTAAGCATGCAACGCTTCTTTGAGCTGATACTGATAATTTCTATAATTTTTCTGTGTTGGTGGGAGTTTGATCCGTCGTGGGTTCGTTGGGGTCTGACCCCTTACACTGTTCGTGGATGCACTGCTCCATTGAATGGCATAAATACTCGAAACCCGCTTAAAGGCTGCTTGCAGCTTTAATTAGGGTTCGAGCCCGAAGGGCTAGAAACCTATTGTATTTGTTGGTTTTATTATTATTCTTATTATTATTCTGCCCTAAAACTGATGCTGCAGCCCAAACCGTAAAGCCGACAGAGCTGAGACTCGGTCATATGGTAGTAGTCCTTGTCGCTACTCAGATACACGGAGCCAGCCAAATCGGCCCATAGGTGGCGCTACAACGATAAAAAGCGCGTTTGCCCCCGATACTCCTAAACCGTTTGTCGCACACCCAAGTGTTTTATATCAGAGTAATCATTGGCTCAAAACTTAAAAAATGTATATCTCCGATTTCATTTCCGGTATGCAAATTTTTCCGCTAATTTGCATTTTATGCAACAACAAAGAAAATGAACTAGTCCCTGGATTTTTTTCCTATCGGAACCAAACCAGCGCTGATGACATCTGTGGAGTGTGAATGTAAATAACTATCAAAAAAAAGTTGAATTTTCCACTCACGGCCGCTTGGTGGCGCTAAAACGTCCAAACCGGAAGTGGCATATTTAGCTAAAACGGCCATAACTCGTAAACCATTTGAGATATCTTCATGGGGCTTGGAACACATGTGTAGACCCTCAGTCCGGGGTCACAATAAAAAAACTGCGGCGTTTGGCCACTAGGTGGCGCTATAATTTGAATGAGCTAGAAAATGGCTATAACTACGCAATCCTTTGCCCGAATGACTTGATATTTGGTATGGTGGGTCTTTGTCTCATGCTACATGAATAACTAAAAGGACATTGGCGTATCTCAAAAAACATGGCCGCCATTGGTCGATGAATTTTGAGCACTCATTACACCGGGTTAACAGAGGCCGATCAAAACGACACTCGCTGGGCGTATTTGTCTCATGGTCCTTAAGGTCTGTAAGAAATGTGAACTCATTCGGCCACCGGGGGGCGTAATAACGCTTTTGGAGTGCATGAACAACTGTGTATCACGTGACATTTGACATACACAAACTGTTCATATCATATGATAGGACTCCTTTTTCTGAGCCACTTTGCCTCTTGAACCACTTCTGTCGATCAAACTGTTCGTGAGTTATTGCTGATGATGTCAAAAACCTAATTTCGCAAACTAGTCGTTGGTTTTTCGACCGATCAGACCCAAACCAATGTAGATGACTTGTGTGGAGTGTGAAGGTAAATAGTTATCCAAAAAAAGTTGAAATTTTCTTTCCTGGTTGAATAGGGGCGCCAAAATAAAAAAAATGGGCGGAGCCTATCAAATTAAAATGCCTATTAATCCAGAACGGTTTAACATATCATCATGGGCCTCGGAAAGTCCGTTACTCCGAGGTCACCCACAAAAGAACGTGGCGTTTGGACACTAGGTGGCGTTATAACAGCAAAAAAATGCAAAATTGATGCGTATTTCATTGCTTAAGCAGTTGTGTATCACGTGACATTTTACATTTACACAAACTAATGCTATCATATGATAGTTCTCCTCATTCTGAACAACTTTGCCTCTTGATCCATTGATATCAATCAAACAGTTGGCAAGTTATTGGTGATTATGTTAAAGACGTACTTTTGCATACTAATTTTAGGTCTTTCTTGAAATTTCCAAATTTTCACCACAGTACAATTCTCTGGACTCTCTAGATAATTAATTATCAAAGACATGTTGAACTTTTTCATTTACGTGACCATAATAGGGTTGTTTATTATATCAACCTCAAAAAAGTCCACCTGAAAGCTTGCTACTCCTAAAGAAATAATCCAACTGACTTGTCATTAAGTACTATTATACATCTTATGACAGTGAACATGCATGCAAAATGTGATGCTCATTGGAAGAGACATGCCTTCAAAAGAGTCAAAAAGGTGAAATATCATAATTTCAATGGCTTTCTTAGAGTCACCAGATCACAATGCATGTAGCTTTGCTGAAGGAACGTTAAGTATGTGCAGGATAAAGGGAAAAGGGAAACAAAATTATTTTTGCAGATGTGTTTACTGTCCACTGTAAGGCCTTGCTGTCTGATGCACTGCATTGTGTATTATATGTGCATAAGTGTTTCTGTATAGTGTAGAAATAATTTGCATACGAGTGTTAGCATTTGTGGTCTGTATTAACCATTGCTGACCGTTTCTGTTATTTTTCTTGGTGTATTAGAGTGTCATCCGTTGTGGATGTGTTATAGTGCGATTCCTGAGCGTAGTGACCAAAGGCAGTCGACATTAGTCCACTTAGCCTGCTCGAACCCGATGATTGCTGCTTGCAGCTATATTTATTATTATACTTCTTCCCTAAAACTGATCGTGCAGCCCAAACCGTAAGACCGACAGAGCTGAGACTTGGTCAGATGGTAGTAGTCCTTGTCGCTACTCAGATACACGGAACCAGCCAAATCGGCCCATAGGTGGCGCTACAGCGATGCCGCACGCGTTGGCTTGCGCAACCCATAAACCGTTTGTCGCACACCCGAGTGTTTTATATCAGTGTAATCATTGGCTCAAAACTTAAAAAACGTATATCTCCGATTTCATTTCCGGTATGCAAATTTTTTCGCTAATTTGCATTTTATGAAAAAAATAAAAAATGAACTAGTCCCTGGATTTGTGCCCTATCGGATCCAAACCAACGTTGATGTATTCTGATGAGTGTGAATGTAAATAACTATCAAAAAAAAGTTGAATTTTCAATTCATGGCCGCTAGGTGGCGCTAAAACGTCCAAACCGGAAGTGACATATTTAACTAAAATGGGCATAACTCCTGAACTGTTTGAGATATCTTCATGGGGCTTGGAACATATGTGTAGACCCTCAGTCCGGGGTCACAATAAAAAAACAGTGGCGTTTGGCCACTAGATGGCGCTATAATTTGAATGAGCTAGAAAATGGCTATAACTACGCAACAGTTTGCCCGATTGACTTATTATCTGGTATGGTGTGTCTTTGTCTCATTCTACATGAATATCTAAAAGGACATTGGCGTATCTTAAAAAACATGGCCGCCATTGGTCGATGAAGTTTGAGCACTCATTACAACGGGTTAACGGAGGCCGATCAAAACACCACTCACTGGGCTTATTTGTCTCATGGTCCTGAAGGTCTTTAAGAAACATGAACTTATTCGGCCACCGGGGGGCGTAATAGCGCTTTTGGAGTGCATGCACAACTGTGTATCACGTGATATTTGACATACACTCAAACTGTTCATATCATATGATAGGACTCCTTTTTCTGAGCCACTTTGCCTCTTGAACCACTTCTGTCGATCAAACTGTTCGTGAGTTATTGCTGATGATGTTAAAAACCTAATTTCGCAAACTAGTCGTTGGTTTTTCGACCGATCAGACCCAAACCAATGTAGATGACTTGTGTGGAGTGTGAAGGTAAATAATTATCCAAAAAAAGTTCAAATTTTCTTTCCTGGTTGAATAGGGCCGCCAAAATAAAAAAAATGGGCGGAGCCTATCAAATTAAAATGCCTATTAATCCAGAACGGCTTAACATATCATCATGGGCCTCGGAACATATGTGTAGACCATTACTCCGAGGTCACCCACAAAAGAACGTGGCGTTTGGACACTAGCTGGCGTTATAACAGCAAAAAAATGCAAAATTGATGCGTATTTCATTGCTTAAGCAGTTGTTTATCACGTGACATTTTACATTTACACAAACTAATGATATCATATGATAGTTCTCCTCATTCTGAACAACTTTGCCTCTTGATCCATTGATATCAATCAAACAGTTGGCAAGTTATTGGTGATTATGTTAAAGACATACTTTTGCATACTAATTTTAGGTCTTTCTTGAAATTTCCAAATTTTCACCACAGTACAATTCTCTGGACTCTCTTGATAAATAATTATCAAGAACATGTTGAACTTTTTCATTTGTGTGACCATAACAGGTCCATTATTATATTAACCTCAAAAGTACACCTGAAAGCTCACTCCTCCTTAATGAATAATCCAACTGATTTGTCATTAAGGATTATTATACATCTTATGACACTAAACAAGCATGCAAAATGTGAAGGTCATCGGAAGAGGCATGCCTTCATAACAGTCAAAAAGACGAAATATCATTCATTTCAATGGCTTTTTTATAGTCAACAGATCACAATGCATGTAGTTCCACTGTAGCGGCTTATTGTATATTATATTATGTGTGCATACGTGCGTATGTATTACATGTTCTGTGTGTGTATGTGTGTGTATTTATGGATATAATTTCTCTCTGTTTCATAAGAGTGTGAATGTACTTTATACTTCTGTGTGTCGTGTGTGATTGAGACTGTGCATGTGTGTGGAATGAAATCTGTCTCACAATACGACAGTGATAAAAATTAAATGTATTAAACATTAAACATTGGTCCTTATTTATACATTTATAAATATAGCACATGTCTGGCTGGTTGTAAGATGCTGTATTTATGTACATAACAAACGTTTATTACGCCATGTGACTCAACCAGTCACATGGCTGTCATTGTTCCGTCATTTTTCTTGGTGTGGGAGAGTGACATCCGTCGTGGATTGTAATGGTGCGATTCCCGAGCCTAGTCGACCCCTTAGACGCCTTGGACTGCTCGAACCCGATGATTGCTGCTTGCAGCTATATTTATTATTATACTTCTTCCCTAGAACTGATCGTGCAGCCCAAACCGTAAGACCGACAGAGCTGAGACTTGGTCAGATGGTAGTAGTCCTTGTCGCTACTCAGATACACGGAACCAGCCAAATCGGCCCATAGGTGGCGCTACAGCGATGCCGAACACGTTAACGCTTGTTACTCCTAAACCGTTTGTCGCACACCCAAGTGTCTTATATCAGTGTAATCACTGGCTCAAAACTTAAAAAACGTATATCTCTGATTTCATTTCCGGTATGCAAATTTTTTCGCTAATTAGCATTTTATGAAAAAAATTAAAAATGAACTAGTCCCTGGATTTTTGCCCTATTGGAACCAAACCAACGCTGATGAGTTCTGTGGAGTGTGAATATGAATAATTATTAAAAAAAAGTTGAAATTTTCATCCCCCATCGCTAGAGGGTGCAAAAATGTCCAAAACGGAAGTAACATATTGAACTAAAATGGCCATAACTCCTTAACTGTTTGAGATATCTTCATGGGGCTTGGAACATATGTGTAAACCCTCAATCCGGGGTCAAGGTAAAAAAAATGCTGCGTTTGGCCACTAGGTGGCGCTTTAATTTGAATGAGCTAGAAAATGGCCATAACTACGCAACAGTTTGCCCGATTGACTTATTATTTGGTATGGTGTGTCTTTGTCTCATTCTACATGAATATCTAAAAGGACATTGGCGTATCTTAAAAAACATGGCCGCCATTGGCCAATGAAGTTTGAGCACTTATTAGACCGGGTTAACGGAGGCCGAACAAAACGACGCTCGCTGGGCTTATTCGTCTCATGGTCTTTAAGGTCTGTAAGAAATGTGAACTCATTCGGCCACCGGGGGGCGAAATAACGCTTTAGGAGTGCTTAAACAATTGTGTATCACGTGACATTTGACATATACAGAAACTATTGGTATCATATGATAGTACTCTTCATTCTGAGCAACTTTGCCTCTGGAACAACTTCTGTCAATCGAACAGTTTCTGAGTTATCGCTGATGAGGTCAAAAACCTACCTTTGCAAACTAGTCGTTGGATTTTCGACTGATCGGAACCAAAACAATGCAGATGACTTCTGTGGGAAGTGTTTGTAAATAATTATTGAAAAAAAGTAGAAATTTCCTTTCACGGTCGCTTAGGGGCGCCAAAATAAAAGAATGGGTGGAGCCTATCACATTTAAATGGCCATAAATCCAGAACGGCTTAACATATCATCATATGCCTCGGGAAATATATGTAGATCATCACTCCGAGGTCACCTACAAAATAACGTGGTGTTTGGACACTAGGTGGCGCTATAACAGTAAAAATGGCCAAATGTACATATCTTTTGGTGGCCTAGACAACTCTGTGTCACATGTCATTTGAGTAATACACAAACTATTGATATCAAACGATAGATCTCCTCATTCATAACAACTTTGCCTCTTGAACCATTGATGTCTATCAAATTGTTTGTGACTTATTGGTTATGATGTAAAAAACTACTTTTGCAAACTTGTTCAAGGATTTTCAAGCAATTTCAAAATTTCCACCACAGTACATTTTTTCAGATTCTCTAAGTCAATAATCATCAAAAATATGTTGAGTATTTTTTTGTTTTGTGACCATAACAGGGTGCTTTATTATATTAGCGTGAAACGAGTATGTTATAGGTCGCTACTCCTTAAGAAATAATCTAACTGACTTGCCATTAAGTACTATTATACATATTATGACACAAAACAAGCATGCAACATGTGATTCTTATCGGAAGAGGCATGCCTTCACAACAGTCAAAAAGGTGAAATATCATACATTTAAAATTACTATTTTAAACTTGTCTTTAATAAATACATCATTTGCTAGTCAAATTGCTAATCAGCCAGTCACATAGCATAAACTCAATCCATTTTGGCTTCTAGACGTGGTAAACACTTGCTGAAGTTCAAACCGAGCATCAAAATGGAGAAACAATTGGATATATGGTATGGGATATATTAGATAACACATACCACCTGAGGATTGTTGCCAACCATGTCCATGTTTTGATGGCTACTTCCAGCAGTAAAAAAAATCGACCATGTCAGAAAGCTCAAATGATCTCAAACTGGTTTCTTGAACATGACAATGAGCTCACTGTACTCCAATGGCCTTCAGAGTCACCAGACTCAACCAAATAAGCATCACTTAAATGGCAAGGTCTTCTGGAATATTGTTGCAGACCATGAATGTGAATCAATTATCTATTTAAATTGGTCGTATTTTTTTTATCAATTCTTCAGAACACAAAATAAGCTATTTTGAAGAATGTGCATTGTATTAAAAAAAAGACCTATATATGTGCAATAGAATGTTTTGGAGACACAGGAGTTGCTTTGTTTTGCTAATGGCTTCATTCTTTATCAATTGACAGCTGCCAAGCCACGCCCTTAGCAACCAAACAGATTATTTTTTGCAATCGTCTAGCCAGACCTACATCTCTGCAGTAGAATATTATAAAGACACGGGGCTTGGTTCGTTTGACTTGTGGTTTGATTTGTTATTAATTGACAGGTATTAATTGACACCCATGGCAACCGAACAGGTTAGCTTAGCAACCGTTTAGCAAGATCTCTATCTCTGCAACAAATCATCATAGAGACATGAGAAATGGTTTATTGCACTCGTCCCTTAGGTATTATCGGTTTACGCCCGTTTTTGCATACGAGTGTACGCATGCATGGTCTGTATTAAAAGTTACCAACCGTTTCTGTCATATTTCTTGGTGTGGAAGAGTGTCATTCGTTGTGGATTTGTTACGGTGCCATTCCTGAGCCTAGTTGACAATGGCAAGGCCAATAGAGGCCTTAGACTGCTCGAACCCGCTAAATGCTGCTTGCAGCTTTAATTATTATTTTTCTCCGGTAAAACTGATACTGCAGCCCAAACCGTAAGGCCGACAGAGCTGAGACTCAGTCAGATGGTAGTAGTCCTTGTCGCTACTCAGATACACGGACCCAGCCATATCGGCCTATAGGGGGCGCTACAGCAATGAAAACAGCCTTTTTGTTCGTAGCCCCTAAACCGTTTGTCGCACACCCAAGTGTCTTATATCAGTGTAATCATTGGGTCAAAACTTAAAAAACGTATGACTCAGATTTCATTTCCGGTATGCAAATTTTTTCGCTAATTAGCATTTTATGAAAAAAAAAAAAAATGAACTAGTCCCTGGATTTTTGCCCTATTGGAACCAAACCAACGCTGATGTGTTCTGTGGAGTGTGAATATGAATAATTATAAAAAAAAAGTTGAAATTTCGATTCAGGGTCGCTAGGGGGCTCTAAAACGTCCGTACCGGAAGTAGCAAATTTAACTAAAATGGCCATAACTCGTGAACCATTTGAGCTATCTTCACAGGGCTTAGACCATATGTGTAGACCCTCGGTCCGGGGTCACAATAAAAAAAAATCGGTGTTTGGCCACTAGGTGGCGCTATTATTGCAAATAACTCAAAAATGGCTATAATTAGGCAACAGTTTGCTCGATTGACTTATTATTTGGTATGGTGTGTCTTTGTGTCATGTCCCATGACAATCATGAAGGACATTGACGTATCTCAAAAAACATGGCCGCCATTGGCCGATGAAGTTTGAGCCCTCATTAGACCAGGTTAACAAAGGCTGATCGAAACGACACTCACTGGGCTTATTCGGCTCATGGTCCTGAAGGTCTGTAAGAAACATGAACTTATTCGGCCACCAGGGGAAGAAATAACGCTTTTGGAGTGCATAAACAACTGTGTATCACGTGACATTTGACATATACCCAAACTGTTTATATCATACAATAGCTCATTTCATTCTGAGCAACTTTGCCTCTTAAACCACTTCTCTCGATCGAATGGTTCGTGAGTTATCGCTGATGATGTCAAAAACCTACTTTTGCCAGGTGAAATATCATACATTTAAAATTACTATTTTAAACTTGTCTTTAATAAATACATCATTTGCTAGTCAAATTGCTAATCAGCCAGTCACATAGCATAAACTCAATCCATTTTGGCTTCTAGACGTGGTAAACACACTTGCTGAAGTTCAAACCGAGCATCAAAATGGAGAAACAATTGGATATATGGTATGGGATATATTAGATAACACATACCACCTGAGGATTGTTGCCAACCATGTCCATGTTTTGATGGCTACTTCCAGCAGTAAAAAAAATCGACCATGTCAGAAAGCTCAAATGATCTCAAACTGGTTTCTTGAACATGACAATGAGCTCACTGTACTCCAATGGCCTTCAGAGTCACCAGACTCAACCAAATAAGCATCACTTAAATGGCAAGGTCTTCTGGAATATTGTTGCAGAACATGAATGTGAATCAATTATCTATTTAAATTGGTCGTATTTTTTTTATCAATTCTTCAGAACACAAAATAAGCTATTTTGAAGAATGTGCATTGTATTAAAAAAAAGACCTATATATGTGCAATAGAATGTTTTCGAGACACAGGAGTTGCTTTGTTTTGCTAATGGCTTCATTCTTTATCAATTGACAGCTGCCAAGCCACGCCCTTAGCAACCAAACAGATTATTTTTTGCAATCGTCTAGCCAGACCTACATCTCTGCAGTAGAATATTATAAAGACACGGGGCTTGGTTCGTTTGACTTGTGGTTTGATGTGTTATTAATTGACAGGTATTAATTGACACCCATGGCAACCGAACAGGTTAGCTTAGCAACCGTTTAGCAAGATCTCTATCTCTGCAACAAATCATCATAGAGACATGAGAATTGGTTTATTGCACTCGTCCCTTAGGTATTATCGGTTTACGCCCGTTTTTGCATACGAGTGTACGCATGCATGGTCTGTATTAAAAGTTACCAACCATTTCTGTCATATTTCTTGGTGTGGAAGAGTGTCATTCATTGTGGATTTGTTACGGTGCCATTCCTGAGCCTAGTTGACAATGGCAAGGCCAATAGAGGCCTTAGACTGCTCGAACCCGCTAAATGCTGCTTGCAGCTTTAATTATTATTATTTTTCGACCGACGTCGGTTCGGTTCATTGGTTCGGTTCATTGGTTCGGTTCAATAGTTCGGTTCAATGGTTCGGTTCAATTACAGACGGGCTGTGGGCTCAACTGTTTTTCCTATCCTGGGTAGCCCGGATGTTACCATGTGAATATTTAACTTGAATTTTTCGATCTGAATTTGAGCGGTCGAATTAGACATATGTTTTCTTTGAAAAGTATTAACTTGAAATTTGAGATCTGAATAAGAGCAATCAAATTTGATCAATCTGAATGTATTTTATCTGAAATTCTGTAAGTTGATTTTTTTGGTATCTGAAATTGTGAGCATTAAATTCAGGTTTTTAAATTGGAAATCAAGAGTTTTCATATTTAAATTTCATAGAGGTAAATTCTAAACAAATAAATTCAGATACATGGTTTCCAAAGTAAAATAATTCAAAATCAAGTATTCATAGGCTGTTAAATTTCAAAACATTATGTCTCTTATTTGCTTCCATACAAACACCCCGGATATTTATGTTGGACGCGTAAAGTAAGCTGTCTAATAAATTCCCAGCTGGGGTTGTTTGTACTGCCATCTTGTGTGTGTGTTGTTTCTCTTACCCTGCCACAACATGCAAAACAGGAAGATTACAAATACATCGCGGAAATCATATGGCCTTAGTTGGAAAATGACAGGCAGCTGCCTCTAATTCACCATTTAACACTCGAATACACATTGATAAAACAACGCAAGTATCAATAACAGTATCGTTTGTCATGAAACTTATCGATTCGTTCTCTGTTCCCATCCCTATGCTTTATACTCTAATGTCAGCTGTCATGTCTTTGTCAGTGTTCAGCTCACCCCTAGTACTCTTATCGGGTGTTGGTATATTTCCCTTTTGACACCCTGAAGCATTAAACACTCTGCACTGTAGCACAGATTACCCAGAAACTGACACACAGTGGGTCGTTTGCTTTTTTCATTTGAGCTGATGGTAAAGACAGTCGCCCCTTTACCCTGAGACACACTCCTGGACATCCTGTTGGAATAAACAGATGTAAAGATTGTTAAACCTTACTACAAATTATAATTGTCCTCTATTAAAACTTATAAACAACCACGTCTCCACCATTCTAGAAAAATGGTAAAATATAAAATATAAATATAGAATTCATAGTGTTTAATTTTAAGGCAATCTATTTCCTCACTTTTCTAAGTAAATCAGTGGTTTTTCATAGCATTTATAGAGTAAACATGTTCATTTAGTAAAATAAAGAAATGCTGGCTTAAAAGTTAAGCTATCTGAATTTGACAACTATTTCAAGAGTTGTTAAGAAGTTAAAGTCTATGTGAGTTTACAGATTGAATTAAAAAGACTTTGTTAAATCAAACTCACCTTCTTCTTAGTTTCTTTAGTTCAGCACAGTTTAAGTTCTCCTCTTCTCCTTTGGTGTTTAGTGACAGTAACACAAATAACTTTTAGTTTTCTGAAGAGGAATGTTGTTCATCACGTTTGGAGAAGTAAGTAACAAGAAGTAAAATAAATATGTTGGTGAGAAGTGAAAGAGGGTCCAACTTGTATGTCTGAGCTACCTGTTCTCATCGACCTGCATATAAGTAACAAGCTGTTTCAATATCGTGTAATACGTCCGCCAAAGTTTAGATTTGCGTGCATATGATGCACCAATTTTAGCATGCGTTCATATATGGCAATTTGTCATATTAACCTGTACCCTAATCCAAAACGAACTAACTTTAGCATATATGCACATTATAACCTACCCAAATCCTAAACCTAACAGTATTATTTAAATATTCTAGTGTTTCCTCTTCATCTAGGTACGTTTCAAAATGTCTACTCTTCACCGGGGGTTAACATATAGAAAGGATTGGCATGTCATATGCGCGCAAAATTGAATTTTGCATATACGCATTGATGAAAGTAGGTTGGTATGAGTCTTGTTACAAGATGGCTATGCCGAAAGTAACGTCTGGATTAAGGAAAATTAAAAACATTAATTATACCATCGATGTGCATTTAAACATTACAAGTATCTGCTAATACAAAAAGTCCCAACGCGTTGTTGCATTTGGATTCATATGATAAACTGAAGCAAACATTGAAATATTGAAATAGAATACAAACATTGAAATATTAAAACAATGCTTGATTACCTAATGTACAAAAAGCTGGTTGTATCAAGCTCATAAAAGCCACAATCCTTAAGGATTTATAAAAATGTACAAATGTGAACTAAAGAGGTTTTAAAAATGACTGCTGGTGTTTGCAAGGCCTTCCGTACTAAGAACTAACTCACTCGTTCAGATGACGTGACATTAGGTGACATCAATGCAGAACTGAAGACGGTAAAAACTATCATCAAAACATCCATAGTTCCGCAGATCATCTAGAGATTGGAAAGATCATTGAGGCTGTAAATAAGAGTGAGTTTGTAGAGTAAATCCTTGCACTAGATGTTCTCAACTGGTTTTACAT
Organism: Triplophysa dalaica; assembly: GCF_015846415.1. Classification (NCBI taxonomy): domain Eukaryota; kingdom Metazoa; phylum Chordata; class Actinopteri; order Cypriniformes; family Nemacheilidae; genus Triplophysa; species Triplophysa dalaica. The sequence continues at coordinate 6,754,371 of NC_079542.1, forward strand.
CACAATCTGATTTATGTTTGGCACAACCCACCTGTTTTTATTTTAAGGATGTGGGAATGTTGACATCGTAATAATAGACACAATTTTACATAGTTTCAGATAATTTTGTGCCACAATGTACCATAAAGTTTATTGTAATGCTTACATCAAAAGCAAAATTATGGGATTTCTTATACATAAAAGCTAATAAACGTATTATGGTCTAAACTTCAATTTACTTCAATTCGACTTGGATAGTTGCCTCCGAGAATAGTCATAATTCCTGAATGAACTAAAAAAGCCAAAGCAAATAACTGACAGCACATCCTCTCCTCTCTAAGATGTCACATATACTGTATATTTTTGTCAACAGACTCACTTGTTTTACAACATTAAATGATTTAGCATAAAAATTAGCAGAACAAAACAACCTTCATTCCTCACCACCAAGCCAAAATGGAGAATCCCATATCATAATGTAATAATATATTCCCCATTTCACAAACAAAATCCCGGTTATGATATATGATAGCCCAACTATAATCTGCAAAATCTAAGAACATGAGAACACCGTACTGTATACATCGTTACTTTGTATTGCATTACATCTCTTAATGTAAAACAAGGATTTTCATCATTTACTCACGCTCATATAATTTTATACCTGTGTAAATTTGTTCCGATGAACACAAAGAACGATATTTGGAAGAATGTTATGAATTTTCCGTTCCGGGACATCATTGACTACCATAATAGGAAAAATTAAATTATAGTCAAAGGTACCTGAGAAATCTTTGTTGTCCTAAATTCTTCAAAATAATTGTGTGTACAACAGAACAAACAAGAATCCTTCTCATTGTGTGTACAACAGAACAAAAACTACAATATTTTTTCCTGCTATGGTAGTGGATGATGTCCCAGAAATAAAAATTACTAAAATTCTTCCAAATATCTTTCTTTGTGTTCATTGTAACAAATACATGTATGCAGCTTTGAAACAAACTGAAGGTGAGTAAATGATGACAGATTTTTTTTTTTTGGATGAACTGTCCCTATAAGCCTTTAATGCATGAACTATGACCAAGATTTTATATCTCTCAGGACATGAAAAATAGTAATAACATTTAAAATGTTCCTCATACCATGGCATGTCTCTAGATCATTAAATGTTAAAGTACCTTTAAAACTGAATCCGCATTGAATGCAAAATTTCAGCGTTCAGCGTTGCCACCGGTTTTAGGAGAGCAAAACACACACAAGTAAACAGGGGAGCTATATATTGTGCTTTAAAAAAGTGTTTACATCAGTTATCTCCGTTATCATTAATAATAACGTTACTGTTATCACACAAAATTGAAGTACGTGTCTTGAAGAAAGATGAGGTTGTGTTCAGCAGCACCTGTTTTTCCAACCAAAACAGTGTTTATAGTGTTTATCTTAATATTCCCACGTCTTCAACCTCTACAACAGAACTAGAAAGAAAATAACTGTATTCTAAACAGACTTCTCGTGACGCTCTTGAATTGGAGAACATGTGAAGGAATACAATTATGATAAATTCTCCCAAAACTTTTAGGAATCAAGTAGATTCTTGTTTAAAGTGACCTCGGTTTCTGTAAAATGTGGGACATCAGTTTTACAGTAGCTTTGAAAAAGTGGGCTGTTTGATAAAGTTTCAAGTCATTTATGCTTAATCTTTTATTAACCTATAAATTGATTGAAAGGAAAAAAAAATTGACTACATGACACATAAACAACACAATAAAATTATACACATTGATATATACTTTCTTGGTCAATAAGCTACATTGTAATTTCATCCCTTTTAGATCCCAAAGGTTACCATTCGGACGCTTAAATGAAGAAGGCAAATATGCCATAAACTCATCATTGGTCAAGTAAACTAAACTGGAGTAAAATTAACAACATGAATTGAAATGGTGGTTAGTGCAAATCTTTTAACAGTGGAAGATCAGTCATTGCGATATCATTTCGATTTTTCTGTTTTTATATCTTGTTTTTTTAACATGCAGGATTGGCAGTGATCTCTTCCGGGAGCATCTTGTCAAGTTGAGGGTCGTCCAGAGACTGCAGAACCAAAAAAAACTTCAATACAATGAAATTTCAGCCATCATAATGTTGTGAGTTTATCTGTTTGTGTGTTTTAATTGTGATGATAATTATATATCTTTGAACTCACATTCTTCCTGGCACATTTTTTCAAAGATGGGACAACGAAAGTGACATTCATGCAGAGTTGAAGGATGGCAGAAACGATCATCATGATATCTAGAATTCTGCGGACCGTCTACAGGTGGAAAATATCAGTGAGTGTTTAATAAACGCAAGTTTGTAGAGCAAAGTCTTACACTTTGAGAGGTTCTCAACTGGTTTTGCTTCAAAATCCAAATGTTCAACCGGATAGTAATAGGTGACTCAACCTGTGTGAAAACTGCTTAATAATGTACAGCCAATGATGCAACGCACAAAACAATTAATGGTTGACACACATTATGAATGTTCCTCTAGTATTATGGATTTTAAGATGGTTTTAGGAAGTTCTTTGTGAATAATGTTTGGGTTGAAACCTGCCAGATGACAACTACTGACTAAACCGTCTGCATAACAAAAATCTTTACCACATCCAAATCCTTAAAGAACATCAAGGGATCATCTTCCCTCCTGTGTTTGGGGGTGAGCGCTGATGAGTATCCGTAGGCCGAAGAAGAGCTTGAGTTCTCCAAGTCCCATGAATACAGTCCAACAGCTAATATCGCCAGTAAAGCACTGACTTCATTCAGGATCACAGTGAGGGTGAACTGTAATACAGAAAACAAGCCTGCAATGCATGTACCAGAAGCGGCAAAACAATGGGTAGATCGGATAACCTGTTTGATAGACACTTACTAGAAAATAACTAGGATAGTTGGCTGCAAGAATAGTCATGATTCCTGATATGAGGAACTAAAAGGTAAAGGAAACACATGTGTAATGCTGTCTATCAAAACTAACATTAAATGATTAAGGAGCATAAAATTAAGCTGAAGCAGAAAAAAATCTTACCTCACCACCCAGCCAAAATGGAGTATCCCACTTCATAATGTAATCATGTATTCCCCATTTTACAAACCAAATCCCTGTTATGATGTTGAGAAGCCCAACTAAAATCTGCAGAATCTACAAAACATGAGAACACCGTACTTTATACATCACATCACAAGATTTTCTCATTTACACAATATATCGTGGCTTAAGTGTTCAAAAACTGTAATGTCGGCTGTCATGTTTTTATCAGATTCCCGCTCACCCCTAGTATTGTTGGAAGGGACACTGTTTTCTTTTTGGCATCCGGAGGAATTAAAAACGCTGGACTGTAGAAGAGATTACCCAGGATCTTACACACGGTGGGCCGTCTGCTTTTTGGTTTTGAGGTGAAGACAGTCACCCCTTTACCCTGAGACACACTTTTAGACATCCTGCAACAATGAACGGATGTTATTATTGTTTAACCTTACTGCAAATTATTATTGCCATCTGAACAAATTATAAACAACCATTTTTATCAATCAATGTGGAAATTAGGAAACATGTGTATCTTGTGTAGCTCAGTGGGATGAGCATTGCGTTAACAACGCAAGGTTGTGGGTACGAACCCAGCGGATTGCAAATACCTTTGTAAAATGTATAGGATAAAGCAATGTAAGTCGCTTTGGATAAAAGCGTCTGCCAAATGCCAAAATGTAAATGTGAATTGTAGAATACACATTTAGGAATACAGTGTGTTGACTTTATTTAAAAAAAATGAGGAAGCTATTTACCCTAACTAAAGCAATGTATTTTACCCAGCAAAAATGCTGTGTTGTTTTTAACCCATGACTGGGTAAAATATGGGCAAAGCATGCAGTTGGGTTAAATGCTCGTTTTTTTTCAACCTAGGTTGGGTGAAAACAACAACCAGCCTTAAAACAGAACCCAATCATGGGTTCAAAACTACACCACTTTTTTTTTAGTTTGGTCTAAATTCTCAAAAAGTCTACTGTACTCGATTGAATAAACTCTTTCTTTTAATAGAGTAATAGGATCTCCCCATCACTTGTACATTTAAGCTCACCTAACTTAGTGCTCATGTAGACTGTACTGTAAGATGGTCATATAGTTAACTTAATGATAGCATAACATCAGAATTCATGACTGACTCTGTCAAGCATTAAATCTTGATTCTCCACAGAAATACACAAGAAACTGCATTTTTATTAATTTACTGCATACTGCATTTCTGTAGAGAGAAATAAGAAAGGCATGCAAACACTGTGGGACAATCATTTACAACAAAACAACTAAGACTGTGTTAAATCAAACTCACCTTCTTTTGTGATTTCTTCGGTTACAATTTACTTTCACTTTCTCTTCTCTGTAAGAAGGAACTGTCTTCAATGTTCAGTGACACTAATAAGTTTCAACTTGCCAGATGTATGAAGGTATATTCACCTTGATCCAATAAATGCCTTTATTGGTGTTTGTTGGATCAGAATGAAACGCCCACTGGCGTTTGTTGGATCGTTGTAAATGAGGATTTATAATGTTGCTTTTTGTTGATTTAGTGATTTAGTCTTAAAGTGACAGTTCACCCAAAAATGACAGGGGGAAATATCAACCACTCATTAATGTCGATGAACGGTGACTTTGTCAGACAATGTTGCAGTATAAATCAGGATAAAATTATACAAGTGTTTAAAAAGTGACTCATTGTCAACATGTAGTATCATGTGTAGTGTGTTTTTATATTTGATTCCTATCTTCACAACAGAGATAAAAAATATATAAATGGAAAAAAGCTTTATTGTTCACTTGTATTACAGTATGTGACAGTTCAGTTATAATATGACTACAAGTCTGCATGATAAACCTATGAACCTAACGCATATTGTCGCTTGGTGTCGTAGTAAGTACAATTTTGACTGTATTATTTGTGTCCCCTTTAAAAATTGCTCATGAGAAATTTTACATGTATTGTCCCCCCCTACTGTTAAATGAGATTTACGCCCATGATTCCTTGTTCATACAGACAGTATCCCAGCTGTGACTGTAAACTTCTGTGTGAACAGAACATTTACATACAATTGTTAGTAAATGCGGTTTTCAATCCTAAAAACTGACAGTGTGAACGTAGCCACTCTGTAGGAATAAGCAGAACTAGACAAAATTCTCACAATGCCACCAAGCCAAATTGGAGCGTGCCGCATCATTACATGATCATGTATTCCCCACCTTTGAAACAAAACCCCTGTATACATTTCCTCATTTATTGTTAAACAGTATTGTCTTATAAATGCACTGTGGTCTTAACATGCATCAGAGTGCATAACACTTATATATATGCATGTGATGGACATTTCATTAGTTTCTATGTCAGTGTTCAGCTCACGCCGAGGATTGTTATCGGGTGTAGGTGTATTTTCGTGTTGACATTCTGAAGCTTTAAACATAATGGACTGTAGCACACATTACCCAGAATCTGACACAGTATGGGTCATTTGTTTTAAAATTTGATATGATGGTGATAACAGTCACCCCCTCATCCTGAGACACATTTAAAGACATCCTGCAACAAAAAAACAGATGTAAGAAATAATTTTAAACCTGAATGGAAGTAAAAATTGCCAGGGCTGTTGTTTTTGCTGTTTTAAACCACCGTGTTTTTGCTATTCTTACGCTCTATAAAAACAATGCTACATCGCACTAAAAGTGGTTCTTGCCTCATTATAACCGGGGAACCACTTTTATAGTATATTTACATACATTTACATATTTTGGTGCTTTAGTGGTTCTTCAGCGGTTCTTTGGGGTGACTGAGGTGCTATATAGAACCGCTGAAGAACCATACCGGGCTTAACAGGTTCTTTACGGAAACCGTGAGGATACACCCCAAATTTCTGAGAGTGTACTATATACAGTATTTAGACACTTGCCCTGCGCTGATGTTTATTCAGTACAATAGGATAACTTGAACTATGATTTTGTTAAAGAATAGTTCAAATTCAATATCAATTTATTTTTATAACACTTTTAACAATTTAAATTGTTTCCCACACTTGCAAAGTAGCAAATTCAATTTTTTTTTTTTATTGAAATGAGGAAAAGAAATCGTAAAATACGTGGTATTATTTAGTTGTAGAATTGGGCCTATTATTCTAATCCTACGGAGTAAACCTTGTTTTAAAAAAATGGCCTACATCATGCTGCCACTTAACATTGCCAGCTACTATTTGCAACCACAACATACAATTAGACCTGACAAAGAACACAAGACAAAGCTGGGTATATATATAGTCCAGGTGATGAAGTTCAGGTGAGGGTGCGATCCTGACGGGTGCAAAGGATGATGGGTAATGTAGTTTGGTAATGTCAAAAGGAGAAAGGGTACATCTGGGTAGCGGCGATGATGGAGAGGGCGTGGCTGACTGGTGAGGAGAGGTTGTTACACACACGCTACAGACATTTTTTAAATATTTTTTTGAGATTTCTTTTATTATTATTAGATACAAATTTTTATAACATTTGTAGCGTATACTAAAATTAGTGTCAATGACTCAAAAGCACCGCATGTGTTAAGTTCTTTAGAACGTGCTTGTACTCCTTGAGTAAACTTTTTTAATAGGTAAAGCGAGTCTTTTTAAAAAAAAACAGGTTGTTTATAATGTTTGTTACTAAGTTATTTTGGGTGACCATTGACTGCTTAGTGGGACAAAATAATACTATGGGAGTCAATGGAGACCCAAAACCGCTTAGTTACAAACTTTCATTAAAATATCTTTATTTGTGTTCAGCAAATCAAAAAAATTTATTCAGGTTCGTAACAACTGGAGGGAATGCAAATTACATAAATTTTGTATTAACTATTCCTTTGATGTTACATTGTGAAAACAATTCTTGTTTGCCTCAAACTTTTAAGTATAATCATAGTGTATAAGTCATTCCAACAGTTTTACATTTTGAGATAAGTTGCTGTGTATGAAAGCTGAATTTTAACTTATTTTGGTAAGTTAACGCAATGTAAAAATATATACTGCCCTGATTAAGTGATCACATTTTTATAGAATATTTAAATAGTATTGATTCTTGATTCCCCACAAAAAGAATTTTTTATTATCACAGAAAGAAATAAGATGAGATAAATTATCACAACCATGAATTCCCTGAACGGTGACATCCCCTATCATTTACAACAAAATAACATAAATAATACTTTATATATATAAATAATGCTTTAACATCTATTGTCTTAACATATTCTCTTCTTACTAATCAAAGCATGTGATTTTAACAGATTGTAAAAAAAACTCACCCTCTACTTGATTTCTTCAGTTACAATTTAGCTTGGTTTCACTTCCTCATGATCTGTAACATTTATTCATTCATTCAAGTTTCAGATTGCCAAATGTGTAAGAAGAATGTTGTTCTTCATGTAGGAAAATAATAATGACTGTATATGTCAACTCACCCTACTTTATCTTATTCAATGTCTTTTTTTAACCAGGGATGGCCATAATACATGTATTACACATAAAAAAATCTTTGTCAAAGCTTTATCTGTACAGTAAATAAGACGAGACAAAAACATGAACCAAGCTGTTTTGAACATATTGAGCATACAATTACGCGTGCTCTTTAAATCTGTGAACATGTTAGGGAAGACGATAACGGACGCTTTAATAAAAATAAAAAATGGCTCTGCCACACTAGCTCAGAATAGTGCGTTTATTTTTATGCACAGTCAGTACTCAGAACCACATATCCAAGAATAAAACATATCCCTAAAATACCACAAAACAGGATAAAATAAAGAATAAACTATCCAAAACCTAATAAGCCACAAGGTTCTGGTGCTTTGATTTTAATCAGTTTCTGTAAATCATTTTGAATAATAATGTATGGTCAACCAAGTTGTTCATTCTTGCCGTCCTTAAGAAGTGTCTTATTTACTACTAAATTAATAAAAAGGAAATAGATATAAGGCTATGATGTCAAACAAACATAATACATATCGCTACAAAAAATTATTACGTAGTGTATGTTGAACTTATTTTTCAAAAAGGGTTCACCCTAAAGGTTGCCATTCTGATGGTTAAGCGCGGAACACAAGACATATTCTCACAATGGGTCTAAGTAAATTGGGGGGGAGGGCAATAGAAATAAACTGCCTATCGACTACAAAAGAAAAACTGCTTGAAAAACATTTAGCTTTTTATGTTTGTGCATCTTGTTTTCTCTAACACTTTCCAGTGTTCTCTTCGGGGAGCAGCTTGTGAAGTTGAGGGTCATCCTGCAAAAACAAGTAAATCTTAGTCCTCAAAGGAGATTTTAGACATCATTATGTTGTGAGTTTATTTGTTTTACTTTTGACAATGATCTTGTGTCTTTGCACTCACATCATTCAGAACATATGCTTTCACAGACATGACCACGAAAGTGATGTTTGCGCAGAACTGAAGGATGGTAAAAACTATCATCACGATGTCTAGAGCTCCACGGGTCATCTAGAGGTGGAATAGAGTCTTGTATAAAGGCATGTATGTAGAGCAAAGTCTTACACCAGAGGTTCTCAACTGGTTTTGCTTTAAGATCTAGATGTCACACTTTTAAAAAAGCGATTTTGTCTGAAAGGGATAATTCAACCAAAATGTAACATACTGTCATGAATTTCTTACCATCAAGTTCTTCCAAATCTGTAAACATTTCTTTGTTTGGTTGAACACAGAGAAAGATATTCGGACGAATGCTTCTTACCAAGCAATTATTGGACCCCATTGACTAGGAAAAATGGTAGTCAAAAGTGTCCCAGAACAGTTTGGTAACCTACATTCTTTAAAATATCTTCTTTGTGTTTAACAGAACAAATAAAGGTATTTTTTGGTAGTCAATGGTGGCCAGGAACTGTTTGGTTACAAGCATTATTCCAAATATCTTTATGCGTTAATCAGAACAAAGAAATGTATTCAGCTTTGGTACAATTTGAGGGTGAGTAAATAAAGACAGAAGTTTCATTTCTTTGGGTGAACTGTTCCTGTAATATTGTGATAAATTTTGCACTGGACAATTACATCAGTGTTAAGGGGAATGGAATATACAGTATATGTGTTTACATATGGGTAAGACGTCTACCTCAGCATCTGATAAACCTTTGTGACCAAAATTTTCCCAAAATACTAAAAAAAATTGTTTAACCCCCAGCCTTTGATGACAAAAACTTCAGCCCAGTTTGTTATTGAAACTCAGCAGTTGAGAACCCCTAAATAACCTTTTAAAAAACATTAATTACCGCAATCCAATCCTTAATGTACAGAAGGGACTCCATCCTCTGTTCTGGGGTAAGCGCTGGTAAGTAATCATAAGCCGAATAAGACCTTGTTCCCACAAAGTCCCATGAATACATTGAAACACCAATCAAAGCCATTAAACCATTTGCTTCATTCAAAATCACCGTAAGGAACAACTGTAAAACAAAAACAGCACAAGCCAGCAATGCATGTATCAAAACCAGAAACACCTTAGGTGTCAGAGCAAACTATAGAATGTAAGATGTGTTTGATAAACACTCACCACAACATAACTTCCAATGCAGTATTCAAGAATCGTCATGACTCCAGATATGAGAAACTAAAAGGCAATCAAAACAAGCTCAAAAAGTGTAAAGGGTTTTGAAAAAAAACTGAAGAAAGATCTTAGGCAGAATGAGACAACATTTCTTACCACACTACCAAGCCAAAAGGGTGTATTCCACATCATAATGTAATCATTGATTCCCCCGTTCATAAACAAAATCCCTGCTACGATGTTGAGGATTCCAACTATAATCTGCACAATCTAAAGAATGTGAGAACAACGTATTTTATACACCACCAGTTTGAATTGGCATGGATCTCATAATGTAAGACAGTGGTTACAATAAACAATCCAAAAGTCTAGCAATTTACATATTGTGTAAATGCACCCAACAAGTCTTTGAATACTTGTTTGATCCACATCTGGCTAGGGCCACCATAATGTCAGGTGTCATGTCTGTGTATCAGTGTCTGGCTCACCCCTAGTGCATTTTCAATGGACATCCTTTCTTTTTTGACATTTTTAGGCAATATACATGTTGGGCTGACCCACAGATTACCCAAAATCTGACACAGTATGGGCCATTTGCTTTTTGGATTTGAGATGATGGTAATTACAGTCACCCCTTCATCCTGGGACACACTCAGAGACATCCTGTGACAATAATAAGATGAACAGATAACAATGTTTATTGCATTAAAACCACAATGAGAATGTAGATGTACAAGTTTTTCCCTTACATTGCAAACAGTGTAATGTAAACACCTCCTTAGTAAATTTAAGCTGTATCCCATAAATAAATTTTTTTGGAAAGTTTTTTTTCGAACATATAAAACAGTTTTTAACAACTTTTCTTAGTCCCTTATTGGACAATTCTCCCAGAAAAGCTTGGGGCACGGCCACAGGAGAGCAGGAGAAGGAGCATGCCCAGACGTCACTTTCACTTGTAAGCAGGAGAGAGAGAGAGCATACGTTTGCGAAGTTCAGGTGTTTGTTTGTTCACTGCTATTGGGTGATGAATGTTAAATAAACTCTGGATAAAACGTTGGATTTGGAGATCGTTTGAAACTGATATATGGAGCCGTCCCAACGCTAAAAGATGCCGGACATGAACCACATGCGCTGAGTGAAACTGATGTCTGTGTTTTGTTGACAATGGGTGCGCACGTGCTTTGGTTCAGTCTACCCCTCCCCCCGGCACTTGCTGTATGTTTTTGGAAACAATCGTAAAGCTTTATCTATCTTTTATAAATGTGATCAAACTAATTACTCTTCTAAAATACGAAATATGCAATACTACTCTATAGGTACTCAAGATTAATAGGAGATTGGCAGAAACCCTGTGTTACACCCACTTTAAGAACAATCATATAAAATAAAATCGATTTTAAACACATAAATTCATGTTAATGCAGTTCTAAATCAAGCTTGTTTATCGTAAAGGAAATGCTAACTGCTGCTTTCTTGTAAATTGCAAATTGAGTAAAGCAGATTATATCTGAAAGACTTAAATCAAACTCACCTTCTGTATGATTACTTTAGGTAAAATTGCAAAGTTTGATTCTCTCCGTGTCTGTATATGCAGAAATGTGTTTGGTGACAGTAACAATGACAGTTTTGACTAGCAAAAGCACGAAAGGAATGTTGTTCCTCTAGTATAGATAAGGAAGTTACCTTAAAATAAAATGGGTGTCATTTCTGGCAAATGGGAAAATTGTGACGATCCTGTCCTTCCTGTTCTTAGATTTCATTCCTTGTGGACAGGGTTGTGCCCGTATCATGTCTTACGTGTATGTATTGTTTTGTGTGGAGACTCTATTCATGTCGTTATTTCACATTGCTTACTCCTCTGTGCTCCCCCGTTTGTGTATTGTGGATAACCCCGTTCCTGTTCTTCATGCTCCTTGTGTTTTGGACTTAACATTTTGAATATTCGTTTTGCCTGGGTTGTTTTTGTCCCCCTTGCGGGAAGTATTTGAGTATTTGATTGAGTCTTTTATTATTTATCGTCCATTTTCCCCAGTTTGTTTTTTTGCTTTTTTTTTGAATTTTGTTAAAAATTCACCTGATCCACCCAGTACCGTGACAAAAATTCTGTCATGAATTACATTTCTACGTTCCTTGTTTTTCTGTTCAACACAAAATGCTTTCCTGTAAACTTAAGCTTTGCTTGTAGCTCAGTGGCTAGAGCATGGTGCTAGGATTGCCTAGGTCATGGGTTCGATCCCAGGGGTTGCACTTAATAAGAACGAAGGTTTAGTGTATAATGCAATGTGAGTCACTTTGGATAAAAGCATATGCCTATTCCGTAAATGTCAACGGAACAAAAAAAAGGTACAAAAACCTTTCGTCAATGATGTTACAGAAATGTAAATTGCAAACATTTTTCAAATATCTTTCTTCGTTTCAAAACAAAGAAATGTATACAGGTTTGGAACACCTTGAGGGTGAGTAAATGATGACAGAATTTTCATTTTATTTTCATTTTTCCCCCAATGGGGGATTCCAGTTTATTTTATTACAGATTTTTACTGTTGCTCACATGTTTCACAATTCCAGTTGTTTCTGCCAAATTGTGTGATCCATTGGCTTGTCTTTTCTGAATCTTATGGCAGTCTGTAAAAAGACGGTTGTGGCTTCTTGATCGTACAGTCACACAATAGATCTCACTCCAGGTTTTTCCAGCATTTCCAGAGCAAAATGAATGAAGATAGATGTTTAATGGAGATATTCTGATATTCATCGCTACATCTCAAAGGGAGTATAATGTAACATTTAAATTGGGGAAATTGCCTTTTATTCATAATCCATGAGGTAATGATGTTCATCATACTCTCACTGTAACACAGAAAACCACGGAAAGGCAGAAATCAGAGATTGCTACAGATGGCAAGTAATATTTTACAAAAATGTTCTGATCAGTGATGGGACTTTTTCCCTTTTGAGGAAGATTATCTTTCTCGTGACATTCAGACTTGGCTTTAAAAATTGGCATTGTCATTGAAATGGAACGCATACACAAAACAGATTTGGCCATACATAAGAAGCCTGGGGAGCTGATTTAACAGCATTTTTTAAACACAATGTCCGCTCTGCGGAAATATTATCTGGCCTCGGGCATCTCTGTTGCATGTTGCAGTCAAGAGTAATACGATTTGAAAGATTATGTGCAAATGTATAACTTATATGTGGGTTTCTGACACCCGTCTCTGAGCTTTTTGACTATATATGCAGATGTGTGTGCAACATCATAAACAAATACAATTTTGCAAGACATCTAAATGTATGAGCTTGGATGACAGATCTCTCCTATTATGATTTTGTGTCTTTTGGTCCATGTCTGTTACTTCTGTGCTGTAAAATCTTTAGCTATAAAATCTTGAAATAAACTGTCAAATACTAATTAATGATTTACGTTAAGAATATAGTGCAATTCATTTCATGAGGATATAATACCAGGCTGAGATTATTTGGATTTAAAAATATTTGTGATGAAATGTTTATATTGAAATCTCAGATTTTTGATTAATCAGAGTTGTCAGATCTATAGTCTGTAGCAGTCGTTCTCAGACCGGGGGACCCCAAGATTGATCCAGGGGGGGCACAGATTTTGTGGCATTTTATGAAATATAGAGAATGATTCATAGATTTGACGCAATCAAACATCAGAAAAGTAAGACCAACCAAAACGATTATAAAGATGTCATTTGTGTTTTAGCTATGATTAAATGGTTTCCAAAATCATTATGGATTTCATCTTGTTTGCCTAAAGGTCGTGGAGAAAGTATCTGCTCAAATAGATTTAATAAAAGTTTGTCTTTTTGCCCATTGTGTCTAGTTATTCTGATTCATTAAAGTCATTAGAAGTAATGAATCTCTTAATTTCTTAGCCTTTCTGGTGGTCACTGTGCCAATACTAAGTAATGCAAATCTGCCAATGTTATTCTGCATGGCAATTACTACTTTAACACATGAAATACCATCTGCTCTAAAGCGTATCAGATTGAAAGTACATTTGTTCAGTTCTACTATAGTCAAAATATACAAAATTACCATTTCCGTGATGACTCTCTTTCTCAGCACAATATGTTCCTAGATTAACCATCAAGCTGTCACTCTAAACAACAGTTTGCTGCACAGATCCACAAACTCAGAATGTCCACCTATACTAAAGATGATTTAAAATACAACCAGACATCACATAGATGATAAAGAGCTGAATGAACATAATCAATTTATGATAATTATCTGTTCAAGCTTTTCTCCAATGTAGACTTATGTGCTCTTTCATAGTGCATGCACTGTGCTGGCTATTGGATTGGAGACTCTGCCTACAATAAGTGTCCAGCAATAAAAGAAAAAGCACAGCATTTCAACTGATGAATCATAGAGTGCAATTAGGCCAAAGAATTAGAATGTAAGAGCGAAAAAAGGAAAATGTTATGTCTCACAGAGTTTATTTTTAGAGTACACGGTACAAAACCTTTGCAAAGGCCAGACATGTCTGGTCTTTTAATAATGAACTATAAAATCTTTAAAAGAGATATTTGTGTACTGTCTTAATTCAATTAAAAAAGACAAACTATTACTCGTCATTCAATTAAAATACAAAGTGAATGATATTGCTGTTTTTTGACCTGCACTGAAAGTAAATGGGAACTGAGGCTTATAGTCCTTAAAAGGAAAGTTCACCCAACATTCTTTCTTTATCTATAATTGTGTCATTCTAAAATTGTATGACTTTCTTTTCTTCTGTAGAACACAAAATATCTTTTTAAGAACATTGGTAACCAAACAACACCGGACCCCATTGACTTCCATTGTACAAAACCACCAAGCCATTTCTCAAAATATCTTTTGTTTTCCACAGAAGAAAGAGTCAAGTTTTGAATGACATGGGGACGAATAAATGATGACAGGATTTTTATTTTGGGGTGAACTAAAATATTTTTCTTTGTGTTTACATGATGTGAGATTTTAAATGATGAAAGATGTTTGGGGGTAAACTGTTTCTTTAAGGAAACATAGAGTCAAAGGCTGAAAACAGGTTATTTGTTCGGAGTATTCATTTAGATACACAAAAAGGTTGAACAGTTTAAACAGTTTGTTTAAATATTTAACCTGAAACGTCCCTTTTTATAATTCCTGTCAGATTGAGCCACAGAATCAGAACAATTTTCATTTTGTTGATCCTTTTCTCATCCGCTGCATGTCTATATGTGTGTACACTTTCGCGACATGACATAAATTAAAATACAGTGATGTATGGATAAACAGTCGAAAGTGTCATATTAATATTCTTGTGAGTCAGTTTTGTGCTGTACAAGGGGAAGTTACCAGACAAAGTGCAGTAAGGAGCAGTATCTATTCTTTCTTTTTGAAAACTTCAGTGAAAAGGAACCGGGTTCTAAGAAAGCGCCAATCATAAGAATTATGTAGCTCTAATATTACAGTAAGCCCTTGCTTTGCCACGTCAATTTTTTTCTGGAATAATAGTCTTCCACTAGGCGAAAGCCAAGTAAAAGGATTACCATGGAAACCAGCGAAAGTCATAATGGGTTATTGAAAAAAGAACTACTATCTTTGCATTAGGCCCTGGCCTTGCTTCACAAAGTTTTTTCAAAGCTAAAATGAAAAGTCTTTTAAGAAGAGCTTCTTAGCTGGTTCGCTTCGGGGGCCAGACTTTACATTATACATCAAAAGGTGGCTCAAAATATGACCCAAAAATGGTGAAATGTGAAAATGGAAATTTGTGAAAATCGTTTATAAAATAGTAAGTAATCAACGTGTACTCTTAAAATCAAACAATTACATAGATAAAGCTTATATGAATTAACAACAGCAGAAGTATCATTTAAACGATTAAAAACGCTGTGAAAAAATTGTTATGTTTGATGTAGAGCATTCTACATTTTTCTTCAAAAATGTAGAAGACAAGTCGATGTTGTGCTTGTTTTACTTCTTTTACATTCACTTTTTTGACTTCTTTGATCCTAACGGATGTCAGCCACCAGTTGAAAACCACTGCGGTAAAGTATACAGGCAAGTCTTTATCAAGTTATAGTAGTTTCTTCATAAACATATTCATAAAGGACTACACAACTTCATTTTCTTTTTAAAGATATTTTTATGCTGCCAATGGACAACCAAAGAGCAACAGCTACACAAGCTTAACCAGGTATAGTAAGATTTATATCTCAAATATTTAAATCCTGAGATTTGAAGTAAGCTTTGACCTGATGTGATGTGCAGGATGGTAAAGTGGTATTATTGTCAGTAACTATGGTTATTTTTCACTTCCTGTTTTTCCAAAAAATTATAATTATTTCAAAATAAAGTGAAAGTGTGAACAGTTTGTTTGACCATTAAGGAGTTTATTTTGTGATAATGACAGACTGACTTTGCAATATCTTATTAAATGGCTGCTCATCTAAAAAAATGGAAATGATGAAATTCTATGTGAGAATAAAGACAGCATGAAGACATACAAGAGACGTGACATTAGCATATCAATGTAGAACAACAATTGAACAGTTTAGATGCTGTTAGACTGAAATATCTTTGAACAAATTTTGGAGTTGTTTTATAGATTTTTTTATTAGATTGTTGCTATCATTTGCCTGCATTGTCTCACGTGCATTGGGGAGTTTCTTCATCTTGAAACACTTCTGTCACATTCTGAAAAATATACTGTTCTTCACCAGTAAAAAATTCATAAATCTCCTTTGGCAAGGAAACAAACGTTCAGGTGATGTTAAATAAAGCATTTCTATCTATCTCAAAGAAATTTCCTCTCCCATCCAAGCTCATGTCATATCACCACAGGACCCATTGTCAGTGTCACCTACTCAAACGGATGAAAATGACCCAATGACATTTTACCTATAAAAATGCATTTCATCTCATCAAAGGCTTGAAGTCTTTGTAATCATCCTGTCATGTCTTCTCAAGTGGTCATACGCTTTCAAGACACGCTTACATCCAGCATGCATGCCGCTGCTATTACTTTTTTGATGATGAATGACCTACAATGGCCCACGCTGAAACCTAAGAACTTGGATCTGTTGTAAGTAATGAGCAGTTCTCTGTCCCTTATCATCTCGCTGTTATTTATTCATAACGCCACACTCAGACTTAATCCAGCGAGAGCACTCGGGTGCTTTTCAAGGAGGTCCGGTGAAGGAACTGAGTAACAGGAGACGCAGCTTTTCCCAAAGCCATGAAGGGAAACATGCATGCTTTTTTGCATTCATTTATAGAGATATGGGTGCAAAGGGGTACAGAAGATGACAGGGAGAAGAGCAGGGAATGAAATCAAGAAACGAAAGAGCTGGTGTGCAAGATACAACCCCTGCAGAGAATCCAAACACAATTTGACTATGCTGGCTGTGTGTAATGCATGTCTATCACATCTTTCTGCTAGAGCCGTGGTGGTCTGTGACAGCGGAAGAGAGCTTTCCGTCATCATTTCTGCTCCGCTCAATGACGTTTGTTCAGCTGGATATCCAAATTTCACCCTGTGTATTTTAACTTCTTTTTTAGCCAATCCCTTCAACTGTATGTGTCATGTGACAAATCAATTTAGGTGCTGGAAAATACAACACTGATTGGTTCAAGGTATGACAAGTGTCAAAGGTGGGAGAGACACAACGCTATAAGCATCGGTCATGCGCTATTTGCTTTTAAATAATATCTATAGATGCAGAGAAGCA
This sequence comes from Triplophysa dalaica, assembly GCF_015846415.1. Classification (NCBI taxonomy): domain Eukaryota; kingdom Metazoa; phylum Chordata; class Actinopteri; order Cypriniformes; family Nemacheilidae; genus Triplophysa; species Triplophysa dalaica. The sequence goes on from NC_079542.1 coordinate 6,771,665, forward strand.
AGTTCATATTAATATATGAGAATAACAGACACATTGTGAAGTTGAAAGTATTCAGATATGTAGTTGTTTGTCTAAGGTTTGAAAGTCCTGCAGGTTGTTTTATTGAACAGTGATTGATGCGCTTATTGAGAAAGATCAGGCCTTTAGTCCTCTCTGAACTCCTCTGGGAAGATCATAAACTGCCCTCAGACCCGTTTAATGCTCAACTGTTGTATTTTATGAGTTGTTGGCATAGCTCTGTTAGCAATAAAAGTTTTGCCCTCACTTAAAATGGGTAATTATTACCAGAACGTTTGAGGACGACTTGGTGTCTGCTTTTAAAATTCGGGTAGTGATGATATGCGTTATACTAGTCCAACAAAATTTACGTTCCGGCTGCTTTTTAAAGGTCAAGGAAAATAAACATGCTTTTGGAAAATTTGATGAGTCCTCAGTAGTCCTGCAAGTACTACAAACTTTATTTCTTCTTGAATCCCCACAGTATATCAGTTTATCTTTAAAATATTCGCACAAATGCGCATTTTTTCAATATGTTGCCCCTATGTTTTATCAGCAATGTACAAATAATACATTTAACTTGCACATGGCTTTAAGATTGAGTAAATATTGACTTGATTTTACCGGCTTACCTAATGTATGTTCCTTTAAGCCTCATAGATCAATGATGATAGCTCAACAATGGCTATATAACAAGCAGCAGTTAATTTGGCTGCCAAAAAGCACATTAGTAAATAAGGGCGTAGTACTCATGTTCATTTGTTCTTCATTTTTATTATACCTCAGGTGAATTTCGATAAATAGCCTACGAATTTGTGTCATAAAGTCATAAATACTATAATGCGTTTGACTTCAATCTCATTGCCCTCAAAGTACCATTAACTCATACTTGAATAATGAAGCATGATGTCAAAATATCATTGTCTTATATCAGATGAATCTTATCTGAAAGCAACAATCAACTGAAATAATAATTTGAATATTGGAATTTTTCAGATGTACCTACCCAGTCCTGATTTTCCACTTATTGTGTCCGTGCTACATCAATAATTTACAATACAGCCAATATAGTCTTTTGCTTTTGTCCTTAAAAACATATCAAAACATTAATTTACCCACATGCCATTTAAAACCTGTATATGAACACAAAAGAAGACATTTTGCTAAATGACTCGTTGATTTTGTCTCCATATATGAAAGTCAATGGGGCCAACGTTGCTTAATTTCCAGCATTCTTCAAAATTCTGTTCTGTATTAGAAATAAAGTCATACAGGTTGGCATGAGGGTTAGTAAAAGATAAGTCTTTTCATTTTTGGGTGAACTTTTGATTCTAAACCCTATTGTGACAGACAAAGTTCAGCGTTTCTAGTTGAACGATCAACATATAGAACATATACTGTAGGTACACAAATATATAACCCATATAACAGACTTGTTTTCATTTGTGTCAAATGAAATATGCTGTCTGCCCTGCGGCTCATCTATTATGAAGCATCTGTTCTGGCAGTGGCCTGACCCTGAACTGACCTGAACTGTAAGGGTCACCGGACAGTTGAGCTGGACGGATGAGTTTTGTCAGTTCAGTGAGAGATCCTTTAGTTTAGCCTGAAGTTCATTGTCTCAGCAGGTGTTGACTCTGACAGGAACATGAGGCATACCATACTGCTCAGGGTGTCAGATCCTAGGCTGCATTGAGCTCATGTTTTCTCCAGGCCATACAATACTTTATAGAAATTGATTTTAGCCTCTGAATCATGTAATATTAAATTACATAAATATCTTAAAGGCACAGCATACTCCAAAATGAAATCATTTAATAACCATCTTGGTATATTTAACTTGTATATATATATATATACCTTCTGAAACCTTGTATCTCTATATTTTGTGTTTTGTATTTCATTATTAGTCACCCATAAAGGGACAGTTCACTCAGAAATATTGAAAAATTTCCTCGAATTTCTTTGTTCTGATGTACACAGAGAAAGATATTTGGAAGAATGTTTGTAACCAAACAGTTCTTGGCCATCATTGACTTAAATTACAATGGTAGTCAATGGTAGTCAAGAATGTAGGCTGTCCTACATTCTTCAAAATATCTTCTTTTGTATTCAACAGATCAAAGTAATTTATAAAGCATTTTTTCCTTCTATGGTAGTCAAGGGTGGCCAAGAACTGTTTGTTAATACACATTTTTCCAAATATCTTTCTCGGTGTTCATCAGAACAAAGAAATTTATTCAGGTTTGTAACAACATGAGTCTGTTACTACGTTTTGCACATTTGTAAAACATGCACTGCGTGTTAAAAAGTGCTCGGCGATTTTGACAACACGGTTTTTAATTCTTTAAAGTACATTGTTTTTTCCCTTTAAAAACAGGAAATTTGGACCAAGGTTTCAGAAGGACATCTTTTTTTCTTTTTAGGGCAACCAAAAAAAAAACGTATCATCAATACCCTTTGATATTTCTTTTTAAGGTGAAAGTATTTTTTTTATATATTATTTTATTGTATAAAAAATCTGCTTATACAAAATAGATCTTGTTTCAGATTGCAGTCCTGGCAAATCTGAGCTCAGTTTGTGATTTTCTTCTCATCCGTGGTGAGACCTATGTGGGTCTTTTTCTTTCATTTTTCATTCTTTCTAATAGAAACACTTCAGATATTACGGCATGGCGTAACAGTACACATCTTATTTTGTGGTCTGCAAAGATAAAGTCCCAGTTTAGAAACAACTTAAATGTATGTGTATGTTGATGGAAAATGTCTCTTTTTACCTTTATTGTTTGTAGGTTTTTTAAAGTAAAATGTTTCTCCCATCTAAGCAATTGTAATTCTCTTTCTTGTTTATTTGATGTGAAATATGCTTCCCATCTGAATTGTGAATGTAAATTCTTTAGTAAATATTCACCCTGACCTTCATAGGTGTGATTTGATTCAAGCTGTTCTCAGATTTGATATTTAGTAAATGCTGTTTAATCCAAATGACACTCATTCAGTACCCAAATAAAACTAATGAAACATCTCTAAGCCTTAAAATTCCTTGTTGCATTGTGGTCTCCACTTTGTGATATTACATTTACAAATGAATCATTTTAAAGCCCTGTTGTCCTGATGGTTCTAGAAGAGCATTAAATCCACCCCTGAGCAGAAGCAGCTGTCAACAGCCAGCGGTAGAGAAATAGCCAATGACCATGAAGTGGTCACACGGTAACAGTCTGACCCCAATTTCAGCTGTAAAAGACCAAACTACAGAGAGGGCTCGGAGGGTTTTAATTGGTCTATTCTGAGAGCAGGGGAACAGCGAAAGATAATGAACAGAGCTGCTGTACATCAAAACCCTTTCATAACAGAGAAAAATGGGGCTTTGGATTATCACCGAGTAAACTGGGAATGCGCCGAATTTCTAAAACTCAAGGTTGTGTCCATTTCCGACCAGAGGCTTTCAATGTATTAGAATCCACTAATTTTGAAAGACATGTGCTTTCAGTGCACCACCGAGCAGTAGATCCATTCACTTCAATGAAAGGATGTTCGGCCTCCGCAATCATTCACAAGCGAGTAATCAATATCTTTTCATCATCTGTGAGTCATGACTTGACTGCTCGAGTAAAACGTGCATATGTCATGACAGTTTTGAAAATGTGAAGAGAGAAATTGTATACAGTACTGAAAAAGCTACAGAATATGGATATTGCATTTAATAAAATGTAGTAGTTCACCCCAAAACAAACATTCTGACATCATTTACTCACCCTCTTGTCATTTCCAATTCTTCTGCAGAACACGAAAGAAGATATTTTGAAGAATGTCGGTAAAATAAATGTTGGTCCCCTTTGACTTCTATTGTATGGATACAGACATTCTTCAAAATATCTTCTATTGTACACACAGATCTGATCTCAGTTTTTGTTGAAGCATCATACTGTATGTGTGAAAGAGTTTTGCACAGTACTGTACATCTCGAGCCTTGATGTTTAAGTTGACGTCTTTCGCACCATGTGGACCTTGAGCATATTCAAACGGTTATGTCGTATACGCCTTTTGCATTTACCAAGGTCTCTGCGTAAATTGGACATAAAATTTGATTTGATCTTCAACAAGGTCAGTGTAATAGTCTACTTAAATAACGCAATAAAAGCTTTTCAGGTCTGTATATTGAAATATTGAAAAAAACGTGTAAACATTCACAGCGCAGTGCATTGCTCTGCTGAGAGCAATAACCTTCGTCAAATGTTTCGCATAATTGGTCATGGTGGATGTGAATTCAACAATTTCTAATCTGAAAATCGGCATGAAGCGGAAGTAACGACGGCAGGACTTCATTTCGTTCGTCGAGTACTGATTGGATGGTTAAAAGTTGTGTGTTGCCAACAATGTGGAGTCAGATTTGAAATGTAGTTTGCCATCTGTCAGTCATTGCAGCACCGCCCTCGCGCCATTCCTCGTGACCAGAAGTGAAGAGAGGTGGTTTCGAGAGTGGGAGGAGGTTAACGTTTTGAATTAAAGATAACAAGTGCAATAAAAAAAAAAAAAAGCTAAATTATTTATAATGAATACTACAACACTGTAAATTAATTTGAGATGACAGTTTTAATTTCATGCCGACTTTAAGGGTTGTGAGATCTCTTTTGTTCGAGATATGGTTTCATCAGGCAGTACTTTTCCTGAAAGGAAAGCGCTGAATTTGTGTTTTTATTGGGCCAGGTGATTGACATCTCCATATTCATCTCAACAGGTCTGTTTAATTCCATTGTCATACATTACATTATTTAGCTGTAGTTGTGTGAATAGTATATTTACACCAAGAAATGCAATGGAAACTTCATGCGGTAAAAATGGAGGTTTTATGGTTGAGTACATAGCGAACATCATTTGAGACACGGTTATCATTCAGATGAGGTAAGATTAAATCTAGAGAGGTTTTAAGCCAAGGGATTCACAATTTATTCGGCCCACACTGTGAATGTTTACATTTAGTAATGTGAACAGAAGTAAAAACACATAGTTTGTGTGTATCTGTCACCTAAATCAAACTTTACATCCAATTTATGCAGAAATCCAGGTGAATCCAAAGGGTTTGCAAACTTTATTTCGCAGTTGCATGTATAATAATTCCCCTTGGGTGCTTTTTCTCGGTTTGGTTGCTTGGCTGCTTCTGATCCTGAGAGTGTGGGCTTTTAAATGAGGTGTCCGAGTTGTTTTAGCGAGACTGCAAATGTCACAGGAAAATGGAAAAGACAGATGCAGCGCTTGGCTTGAGGGCTTAAGCTCTGGCTGACAGATGAGACTCACTGGCCGCTGATTCATTGGTTAATGGTGTTTTCTTTAGGTCCAGCCAAGAAGCATGAGTGACAAACACATCGTGTAATGTTGGAAAGCAGTGACTTCATTTGGTATTCTGTGTGAACACTGTGTTCCCTGATGAAGCATGGCTACAGCTGAAAGAGAGTTATTAACCTGTTTGGACACTATTCATTCTGTGACCTTACAATCCAAGTGTGTCTTTGATCCAGACCTTAAATGGATCGGCAACCATGATATTATTTAGATGAATGAAGTTGTCATTTTACAGAGACTGTGTATCCTTATGCCCCAGGATATTGTGTATAAATTCAGTCTTATATTCAAAATTGTATAGATGCTGTGTGTAGTTTTTGGAGGATCAATTGACAGAAATGCAATATAATATACACGTCTGTATAAAGAGAGGTGTATAAAGAGCTTACATAATGAAGCATTCTATTTATATTACCTCAGGATGAGCATTTTCTATCTACATACACTTCTGCAAAGAATCAAAAACACAACGACATGTATGTCCTGTGTCTGCCACATAAGTGCTTCGAAAGGGAGGGGTGGAGTGAGCCGTTGGTTGCAAGTCGCAACCTCACCACTAGATGCCACTAGAAGGTCACTTATTTTTATTTACTTATTTCCCATTTTTATTTCCCATTTTAGAATAGTACACTCCTCAAAATCAATGAACAACAAAAATGAGAAAAAACCTAAAGATATCAAGACTGTGTTCTAATCTAGCTTTGTGAAAATAACCTTAAAACATTGACTAGAATTTGCACACGTGTGTTCTTGACACTGCATTTTATTATCCAAATGTTTGACATTTTATTCTGAGATGCATTTAAACATTATACAATACATTTACATTATCAATCATGGGCAATAATTGGATGCATTTTCTTCATTCTTTGGTCCAAGTAATCCATAATCAATTTTTTACTTTGGCAAATTCATAGGCTTGCATAGTTATAGACCTTTTGTCTACAAAAATAATTTATTAATATAATTTATTCAATTAGTTGAAATTAACATTTAATAATTTATGTGGCATTTGGAAATTGCTTTTCTTCATCCACTTGCTACTGGCTTTCCTTTTCCATTTGCCACTTGCTTTCTCCGTTTAAAAAATGAATCTAAAAAGTTGATGCATTTTAAAAAGCTGCATATTATTCTTTAATTGTTCCTTTCTATTAAGATTGAACATGAAACATGAATCTCACTATATTTATGTATAAAATGTCATATTGTGTATAGGCTTTAATGTGGATAAGAAGAGAAATCATTAACATTTCGAACAGGAACTCCATCCCCCCTTGAAATTTACTCCCAGAACCTAGTCACCCCTGCATTCCTGCCCTGAACATACCGCGGAAGATGATACAGAGCGTGATTTAAAACCCAGCTCATATCTATTTGAAAAACCTCTTGTACAATGTATTGGCACCATAGCGGTATCTAGTAAAGATTGCTGCATTAAATTGTTTTATGTTCACTGTTGAGAATGATACCTGAAAGTGGAAGCATATCAGTCCGATCTTTAATAATATCAGCGGAGCACAAGCCTCCAAACCACATGTTCATCTGTACCCAGCAGGTCTGCGGTTGCAGGAAAATAGGCCTTTCACTCCAATTGATTTCCGCTTTTCGTCTGATTTAATTAAATAAGATCCCAGTCGTGGAGGTTTTCTGTCTCCTTTTTTCATTTTCTTACTATGGTGCTTTGAAGTGCAAATCACATCTTAGTGATGTAGAAAAGAATCTCGCTCAAATCACACTCAGGAGACCTTTAAAGGTACATGCAGGGTTGGTGATGTCAGGTGATGCTGTATTTTTTTTAACAGTAAGTGATGCCAAAGGGGACTGACAGTAAATATATTTTGCCTCTAAAGATTTATTGTAATATTTTGAATATATATTTCTTTATATAACAGATTCTGGCCTTATCATCTTTTTTGTGTTTAGCCCAGCAACTGTTCTGACTGGGTATGTAGCCAAAATATATTTTTGTTATAACTGAGATTTCTTATAGTCTTAGCTTAGTTTAATTCTAGTTTTGTGTAATTAAAAAAATAGCTATCAAGTAATGCAGTTTAAAAAAATGGATTTTAATATAATGTAGTAGCTGTTTAACCAGTGGACATTTACTGTGAAATAAACTGTCACATCAATCTTCTTAACACAAGCTTGGTAGAACCCAGGTGCATTTTCTTATAATATTTATGCATATTTATGTATTTTTCTTACAAATACATAAATAAACAAAGACACATCAGACAAATTAGCCAGTAGCTAAGTATTCATAACAAGGCACATGAGATAAGAAAGCATATGAGATCACATGACAAAACAGGAAATACAAAATAAAAGACATCACCTAAACGCAAAACAGACATAGCTGACACCTTTAAAGCAAGGATATCACCAGAGCACATGAGAAACTGGCATGAGTCACCAACAATGATAAAACCCCAGGTATATTCAATTTCCATTTATTGAAATGTTACGTTTATGGTTGGCTCAAGACAAATTTCATATAAGCCTTCAGGGTAGCATTTATTTTAGTGTTAATGTCATAAAAGAGGCTTAGAGACCGTAGAGTTTACAGCTGAGGCTGCTGTGTCTCATTAGATCATATTTGAAAAGAAGTGCATTAGTTGAAATCCCATTTGTATTGGCTAATGGATGATGACAGAGCATATCATACACTACAGGCATCTAAAGATGCACTTTCCTTCCCATCTCTGGCCCTTTAGGGAAAGAGAAACCCAGCATTAATAATTCATGCCTACTTAACCTTTTCTAAGCAACCATCCGCTGATGCTTTGACTGGCAGATTCCAATATTTGATTGACAGGAAAGCACGAAGAAGTCAATGTCACGAATCAGTCAAACCTTGAGTTGAGTATTCACTTTAGTGTCAATGTCTCTTATTCCAATAACACAGCAGCAGCACCACTGGTTGATTTATAGCTGCAAAGTTTTTGTCATCGAGATTTTATGATGTGACTTCCAAAAGTTCACATGTTTTGTCCTTAAAGGGATAGTTCAACCGAAAATGCTGTCATCATTTACTCGCCTTCAGATCGTTCCAAACTAAATTTATAGTATAAATTTCTTTCTTATGCTTAACACAAAGGAAGATATTTTGAAGAATGTCAGAAACAAAACATGTAATACCCCATTTACTGCTATAGTAGGGAGAATGGCAGTAAATAGGGGGATGATATCTGTTTGGTTAATTTTGAATTAGTCCATTAGAGGCTCTAGATACTCCTCTCATACAACCACCTCTCTGACATCCATCAGTTTCAGAAAGTCATCTTTATTAGGACTCCATTTCCGTTTTCCGGAGAGGATCTTGACTTTTTGATGAGCGATATTGCTTGGTGAATTCAGGCCCTTCAGGGCTCAAAGAAGTCAGCGGTCATTTTGATAACACCGGGCAGCCGTCTGTATTAAACTTGCATACATAATGAAACATTCAATTCAGCTGGAGACCAAATGTTTTTCGGTCACATGGTTGTGAAAGTAAAAACAATATTTAAGAGTTCAGAAGGTCATTCTTCAGGTGTTAATAATGCAGGGTGTCCATGAGCGCTGAGGTCAAAGACTGCATTATTAAAGTATAAAGAGTCAGAGCTCTTTCACATGCCCGTTCATTTTCTTTTCCTTACCTGCTACAGCTTCTCCTGGGCTTTGCTGCTCAGATCCTATTAAGTTATCTTACACCATCGCTCTGCTTTGTTTCATTCAATGACTTAAGTCATTATGAAGTCATTATTTGATGGCCTTTGTCTTTAATTTGATTCACTTTAACTTGATAAACCCATTAAGTGCGCTGGTTGTTGATGGATGGATTGTGGGTGTAGCTGTCTTTCGTATTGTCTTTTTTGGCTCAGGATCTTGTTACAAAGACGCATTATTCAGAAGAAACAGAAGAAGAGTTTACAGGTCAAAGCGAGAAAGACTCACAATCAGAAAATCATTAAAGGAGCTGTCAGACACCATGTTAAATGAATATACATGATTGTGAATGAGATTTGAGAGATGGGACGGATCGCCATCAAATAATAATTTCAATTCTGTTTCTCACACAAAGCTGTCAAGTTAATTATGTAACAAATCAGAGGCAGAAGTAAGAACTATCTGCAGAGTTTAATGGGGTTAAACAGACGCACAATCGTACCAAACACCAGGCAAGCGTGATACAAAATACAGCAAATATGGAAACCGGCAGAGATTTAGAGAGCAGGTTATCTGCTAGGCCATATACAACAGGACTTTACAATGGGACCCATTGATTCAATGTATCAACAGAATATCGGGAAAGCAAGACTGCATTGTATTACATATTCAAGTGTCTATTCCTGATAAAACGTAACACATTTCTAAACCAATTTTAAATGTTTGACAAGCATGAGTTTTCCATATAGATAGAATTTATGTTTTTTTGGTAGTTTAATAGACGTGAGTGTACATAAACCTTTTTTGATGTTGCCTATGGAAACTGTGTTTGGCTGGTGTGTGACATCAGACTTGACCACCGGATAGGTGTGCCCTCCTTAAAGGGATAGTTCATCCAAAAATGAAAACTGTATCATCATTTACTTACGCACATGTCGTTTCATATGTGTATAAATGACTTTGTTTCGTTGAACACAAAGAACAATATTTGAAAGAATGTTAGTAATTTTCCGTTCCGGGACATCATTGACTTCCATAGTAGGAAGAATTAAATTTTAGTCAAAGATGCCGGAGAACTCTTTGTTTTCCTCAATTCTTCAAAGCTCATTATGTGTTCAACAGAACAAAAAGATACATTATTTTAATTCCTATACTGTGGTAGAGGATGATGTCCCAGAACTGAAAATTGCTAACATTCTTCCAAATATCTTTCTCTGTGTTCATTGGAACAAATACATTTATAGTGGTTTCAATCAAGCTGAGGGTAAGTAAAGGATGACAGCTTTTTCAGTGTTGGAAGAACTATCCCTTTAATATGGCAGTGCTGTTTGGAATGCGATTCATTTGTGGTATCTATCCCTGTGTCCCAATTTGCATAGGAACCGTCGTAGATAGTATTCGAAAATCCTATTAGTAAATCAGCGGCAACAAACAAACATTATATGGCCCAAACTTAACTTCCAGTAAACCTCAGCAAAGAATAACTCTTGAGTAACTCTTGAGTACATTTAATTCAATTTAATACAATTAATATACAAGAAATAATATATTATTATAAATTAAATATAGAATAATTTGTTTTATGCATAAAAATGTAAATGTAGCATCAGAAACCATCTGAGTTTGCCCCCATGTGGTTGGAATGTAAAAAGGCAGCTTCCTGAATAGGTGTTACAGATCGGACCACTTTTGTGGTGCACAGTTGACAGTATCTGTATGCTAAGCGCTAACATGACCAGAGAAGAAGGAAAGTCATATGGGGTTTGTGATGATATAAGAGTGTGTTAATGACAGAATGTTAATTTTTAACATAAAGAAAATCTTTTATATTGCTCTGCTATGGAATCTATAGTGCTCCTGAGAATTCTCCATACAGAAGAACATAAAATAAAATTGATTTGCTCTTGGTCACACAATGTACGATGTGCTATGTATACCTGTGCTTGTCAGAGGTTATCAAGGACGCCATGTCACCCACCCGAAGGTTTTGGGGTCTTTACCTGTGTTGCATATTGATTTTGGATGTTGTCTCAGAATATGAGAATTTTAAAACGATCAGTACAATCCTGATTTTAAGCTCTGCCTTGATGACTCAACAAAGCAGTTTACACTAATCCTGAGGCATAGCCAAGGATATTGACTATAAGCCTGTCTTTTTGAGAGGTATTTGGTGGGCTTTCAATCTCATGGGAATTTATTTGAGCTTCGCAAGTCACTTCTCATTGACTGTGTCTCTTTTTTTCCAGCAGTGTTTTGACTGATAAGCATTCACCTATTCCTCAAAGGCTGTTTTTGTTACATGGACAAATGGCATTAACTATCATCCACTTAGTTTTTTGCCTGATCTCTTTTTATGTGGCGAGTGAAATATGTAACGCTGAGCGTTTTCACATCCTCGTCTTTGGAGGCAATTTATGAAAATATTCTGTGAGCCTTATCATGCTGAAGCAGCAATGAATGTCAAAGGATTAATGAATAGAAATATAAAACATTTTTTAAAATACATTTGAATAAGCCTTCTTAGACAGGCATATGGTTTTATTCTATGCAGCTTTATAAAGCTCGCAACCTGTTTTGCAGGTGAATACATAACAAAAGAGCATGTAAAAGTAAAAGAATCTCAATTTTACACTATTTTTTACTCTTAATTTTCCATGGCAACTCATGAAAGCTTCAGGGTGAGAGCGTGCACAGTATTTATCTGGTTCCCTTTAATCAGTGACTTCTTTCATGAATATATGCCAACAACACTAAGTCAAAGAAACCAGAATAAATAAAGAGTTTCTACCTCCCTTGAGTACACAAGCCTCATCTGACATGACCACAGAGAGCGGCAGTGCAGCTTTAACAACCTTAAATCGCATTCATCCAGTTAAACACTACATTTCCTGTCACTCTGCTTACATATTTATCTTGAGATGTAAAAATATTTTTAGCACAACTTATTTTAAAAACCAATCACCACGCCAGTTTATTTTAATGAAGATGCTAATTTATAATTTGCTGGGTCTCAATGGGCCTTACTTTCTATCAAATATGGAGTCTAAGTCATTAAGGGGATCATAGCTAAATCTTTAACATTGATAAGTATGTTCATGTTACAGCAGTGTTTAAATTATACTATATAACACTATATTATATCATTTATTAGCTTATATGACCTGCACTTATTTGTAGAGTCATTTGTACTATATTTTCAGATGTAAAGCTCTTAAAGGGAGCTTTAAATGTTTATTCCAAACGTGTATATTCTGTCTTCATTCAGTCATCCTCGATTTGTTCCAAATCTGCATAAATGTCTTTGTTCTGATGAACACAGACAAACATATTTGGAAGAATGTTTGTAACCAAACAGTTCTTGGCCACCAAATTGCACAGAACGGATGCTTTCCTACATTCTTCAAAATATCTTCTTTTGTGTTCAACCGAACAAAGACATTTACCCATTAAGCACTATGGTAGTAAAAAATCCTCCCCATATAAATACTCAACATTGATTGAAATGAGTAATTCAGGATTAAAATCTATTAATTCTGTCATCTTTACACATTAAAAGTTGTAGAGAATTCATAATGCATATGAACTTCTAATGCAGCACCGTTTTGCACCCTCGGGTTGCTCATTTATTCTCATAACAGACAAAAAGAAGATAAAACATGGAAGTTCACAGGTGACATATTTATGCGTCTCCTGTCTTTCTGTCGGTTTAGGACATGTGCAAACAACAAGCACTACTTCTTGTATACTATAAAAAGTATCTTTAGTTACTTTTTACAGTCTTAGGTTTTGGAAAATGAGTTGACGACATCATAAGGATCCTCAGATCCCTCAAGGAATCCCGACACTATGCCGTTAAAATGAATTTCGAAGGGTCATATCGGGCAGAAAAAGCCCCTTAGGGTTAAAACAGCAACAACTTCAACTTTTAAACATTATATACGACTCTGTGACCTCCAAACACTGTCACTAAGCATTCATGAAGCTGGTAAGCCCTTTTGGCCAGCCTCCAAAATCTCTTTAAGGGTGTAAGCGGGGATTGGAAATGAAATACTGTAGTAATGTCTGGCTCGTATCTGTACTGTAATCCAATGGCACACACTGAGAGCAGATGCAGCATCTGTTCCTGCTATGGTAATATCATCTATGCCATTAGCATTACATTTTTTGTGAAATCGCTCCTTTGAGAGTTTCCAATAATGCATGCAGGGCTCATGTTGGGACGGATCTTGTCAAATTTCTTACTATAAGGTGTGTCACATACCGTTCATCTTTAGACATGTTATAGTCTCTGAGAGGAAAATTAGATAAAGTATTTAAATTATTTCAGCATTTGAGATTTATTCAGCATTTTTAGATGTATTTTGTGGGGCATTCCAGTCCAGTGTCTGTCGAATTTCAACAAAATCAAACCTCAGGAGTAACAAAGTCATCCAACAGTATTGTGAAAGACTGACAGCATGACAAGACAAATAAAAAAGTCAAGGTTATCACATACAAATGTTTTTTTTACTTTTCATAAGTAGGCTACAATACAAATATTACTGTTGTATTTGAGGTTTGAACAAAAACAGAGCATCTTTTCTATTAGCTTGACCATTTCATTTTCTCCAAAACAAATACAAAGTGAAACAATATTTTACTTAAAATTTGGGAAAAATATTGTTAGGAGTACACAGAATTAGGGATGCACCGAAATGAAAATTCTTGGCCAAAGCCGAAAAAAATGAAGCACTTGGCTGAAGGCTGAATGCCAGACGTCTTTTTGTATTTCTTTTATTAATTTAGCCAATTTTTTCACTATTGAATAAACTGAATGGTCAAAATGAGTTCTGATATTTTGTCTTGCTTTTCAATATAATACAATACAACTTAAACTAAAATAAGCAAACAAGTAGGCTAAACTAAAACAAAACAAAATGAGCCCCCTTCCTTCTTGAATAGCCATAGGCCTATAACTGACTGCTGAAAGAATTGTACTCTGTTCCCCTACAACAAAAAGACAAAAAATATATAATAGTCAAAGGCCCTTCCTACAGATAATAAATTTAGAAACACTGAAAATATTTTAAAATGGTCTCTTAATCTATATATGTGACCCTGGACAACAAAACCAACATTCAGTCAACAAAAGTCAACATTTTGACCCATACAATGTATTTTTGGCCTTAACTTAAAATGTTCCCGTGCTACTTAATACTGGTTTTGTGATCCAGGGTCACATATTGCAAGTCAGTGATTTAGTCGCTCAGCTGGTAAAACATGGTGTTGGCAAATCCAAGGTCACGGGTTTGGTCAAATGTACATAGGACTACCCTGTATGTCACTAAGGATAAAATGATCTGCCAAAGGCAAATGTCTGTTAAATTAAGTGTGATTCTTCCCATCTTTAACACTCCATATGAAGTGTTATTGAGTTTGAAAATTTGTTATAGGCATAGTTTGCTTTCTTTCTTGCGTTTGTATGCAATTATGTTTTTTGTGTGATTTATGATGCATTAAATCAGATTAAAATCAGACAGCTCCATGCGGCGACTGCCACATCCATCATATCTGACATGCAGTGATGTTTTATGAAAACTGCAGAGTACACTATGAGCTAATCAAAAGAGACTGAACCAGCATCCAAAACACAAACAACACACTCATCGGGAATATTGCACCAGTCTGATCAAATAACAGCGGTCAGGTGGCTCACGAGGGTGTCGGACTTCTCTCTGCACAAACCCATGAGGCATTAGAATCTTATGACCATCTGGCTTTGTATAGAGACACTGGGCACAATATCATTTTCTGTCCTCATAGTGCACGACAGGGGTCTACGTTTGTGAAGTTTGACTTCCCCATCTGTTTCAGTTTTCTTATTTGAGCCAGAGTTATATCTTGCTGATAAAGCAGTGGAAAAAAACAAACAAACACTTCTGTCTTTGTATGGAACAGAATTAGCTACGTATGCCTATTTTAAGAACATCCACGATCTTGTAAAGCAGAAGTATAGTTATTATTTCCAAAGTGGTCTGTTTAAACTGTTTTGTGTGTCTCATTCCCTATATGGCAAAATCGTAAGCCCACATTTTATAAATTATTTTCCCTGTGGTGCAGTATTTGACATTCACTTATTCACTGAAGTGCACTTGAGTCAAACCTGATTCTTTTTTAATCAATTTCCGGACGTGAATCATTCTACACCCACTTGTAATCTCACCAAATGATTCAATTCTGTTATGACTGCCATCCCCCAGATATTAATAAAAAAATCCCCGCGGAATATAACATTTGCTTAGGGTTGTACAAAACCAACCAGTATTCATTAAATGAATACATTAATTTAATAAAACATTGTAATATCAATGGTGTAGAATCATTTATGTCCCCAATCCCAAGCTGCCACCCCACAGCGTAAATCAGTCCACCGGTACAACGGTCGAGCCATCTCGCCGGGAGGAATGAACTGACCTGGTCTACATCGATCACGAGTCTGAATCAGTCTCCCACTCGCTGCTGAGAGAGGAAAAGAGATGGACTGACTGATAAAACCAGTGGACATTTGTCTTCCAGAAAGTGGAGATCATGTTGAGAGGAGACCTGGAGAGATGGTCAGACACTTCATTTCTCTTCTTGGACAACCATGGTCATAGATTTTCTCCACTTCAAGGACTGAAATCGCTAGTTCATATCAATGTTTCATTGTCGTTTGAATGTATTTATGGTTGGGCCGCTGAGACAAAGAAAATGAAAGTCCCCCTGTGGTGAAAAACTAGTTTTTATTGTTGTTTATATGTGACCCTTGATCAAGTAGCAAGGGAACATTTTTAGTAAAAGACAAAAATACATTGTATTGGTCAAAATGATTGATTTTTCTTTTATGCCAAAATCATTAGGATATTAAGTAAAGATCATGTTTTTCTAAATGGATGGCCTGCCACAGTGCCCCTGATTAATAACTTCAAAGGTAATTTTCTCAATATTTAATTCTTATAAGAACTCAATAAGATTCTTTTGCACCCTCAGATTCTAGAGATTTAAACAGCTATATACCCTGCAGATATGATCATATCCTAACAACCAATACATCAATAGAAAGCTTAAATATTCAGCTTTAAAATGATGTAAAACTATTGACTTCAAAAAATGTACCCATAAAGCTGGTTTTGTTGTCCAGGATCACATATATAGATTAAGAGAATTTACTATTAAGAAAATTATATATTTTTGTCTCATTAGGAATTCCAATGAAAAAATATTTTTTTTAACGTTTTTATACATCTTTACTGTACATGAATTTTATTTTTTTAATTGAATTACAGAATAACATTGAAGAAATGTTTAATATCTGCTAGAAATGTTTATCCCATTAGTATTATAAATGGCTGTAAAGCCAAAAGACAGTTATAGAAATCCAATGTGAAATATTTTTAATGTACTATATGTTTATTAAAGCTGCAAAGTATATGTTTTTTTTTAAATAAGCAAAACTGTCTCCTTAACTCACCCCGATTCACAGACAAGCTTATAATGATGATTCATTGCACGATTTGACAGGAAGTGTCTGTTTGACATCATCTGACTTCAACCAATGTACATAAAGTGAACTGTAATGTTATGCAATAAAAAATAGAAACCATTACAGAACTTCTGATGGTTTCCAATAAAAAAGGTTTCATTAAAATCATTTAATATAACAAATAACACCGCACCCATAGAATCCATCACATACCAATATGCATTAGTTTCCATTAAAACAAATACAAGTCCAATTATAACCATTAAATGTGTTACATTTTTTATTCTGTTTTGGGCATTGTATTAATATATTTTGTTTTAGAGCTACCCAAATGTCCACTCCATGTGCTCATGGAAATGAAGTGTCACAGGAAGTTCAAATTCATTGAGTTTGGTAGAATAAGGGTTGGATGGTATCCTGGAGAGAAAGATGGTAAGAGGCAGTTGTTTCCACCATACAGCACATAAATACACAACGTCAGATTTTAAAGCACAGTGGTGCATCTTTAAGACAGAAAAATTTGTCACAATTAAGCTTGATAAATTCCACACAGAGAACATAACCAGTCTTTTGTGACATCGCCTTCTTTCTCTTGTCTCTGCAGCATCGCATTTTTCATTTTCCTCGAGCATTCATCATACTTCTGGCCTCTCTGCCGCTACCTTTGTGTGAGGGTTATGATGAAGCAGGGCTCCATAAACCTCCCAGTGTCTCTCAAATGAGATAAGAATGGCTTGGTGCACAGGGGGAAACCCGCCGCTGTACGTCGGCTTCAGTTACGATTTCTGCTTCCCTGGAGCTTTTGGAGAAAGGAAGCTGGCGCTGAAAACTGACATTATGATCATAGTTCAATTAAACATAAGAAATGCTGCAAATAATAGGAATGACACGCGATCCTGCCCACAATCAAATGTTTATGAGGGTGTGATGTAATTCCAGCTCCTGGCGGCATGCTCGTCTTTCAAGTGATTGGAAATACAGAATGCACAACAAGTATTTGGAATCGATACTACGACAACAACCTCCTATAAGACAAATAATAATAACTTGAGTACCTTATGAATTTTTAATCTTTTTGTGGCACATTAGTTTAAACAAAGAAATGCTGTCATTGTTTATTCACCCAGACCTCCTTAAAACACGAGGAGAAATTAGAAAAACAATGCGATGAAATTCAAAACAACTGAAGTGAACAAACTTTGAGCCTAACATTTCTTTGACTTTTCATTTTAGATGAACTCTCCCTTTTAATATTACTCGCTCTAGATAAACACAACCAGAACAAATCTACAGTTCAATGTTTCACTATAAAAAAAAGCACAGAACTGACATGTTGGCATGTAAGCTGACGCTTCGGTAAAAGATTATAAATGATGATGCACCTTTGAGTCTCAACCCCTTTAGGGCTTATTATATTAGTACTTATATTTCAGGAGAATTCTCCACCTCACAGCACATTTACTGCCATTAATCTTTCGAGCCACCCACATCAAGGCAATAGGAAAAGGTCTGCTTTTCCACAGTGCTGGGGTGACGCCAACACGTACGTATGATGCTTCAGAGCATCACATTTCAGCTCCAATACAAAGAAGAGAGAGATCAATGTCAACCAGAATCAGTCTCACACCATCTGACAAAAACACGTTCGCTGTGATTTCACACAAGTCATCTTTGCTTCAACATTACCTCAGAAGCTTTACCACTCTTGCACGCTCTACTTTTTGCTTTTAACTTTTGCAGTTGCTTTTTTTATACAGCTCCTGTTCTACCTTATTCTTGGCACTGTGGTACTATGAGTATTGTTCTCATGTATGATTAATTGCTCGTGATGCTCCTCATTTCTCAAACGCTTTGGATAAAAGCATCCGCTAAATTATAAGTAAACGTAGGCATGTAAATTGTGACGCATATAAACAACCCCTCAAATCATACAGCTTTTTAAGAAATGGTGCGTTATTACTTTGTGAGATTTGAATTGGAAAGGTGCTAACTTTAGCCTGCTAGGCACTGAAATTATTATCCCACCCTCTATGTGATTCGCCGTCCAATGTCACGTCTCCTCCAAACACATGAATGTATGTTGTAAATCCACGTGTCCATCAAATTCTTATCGAAGCTTGTACATACCTGTCCAAAAGAAGGAGAGTAACCATGGTATCCTCTTTCAGACCCTTTGCCTGCCAGAGCTGTCTCCATCGTGTAAAAGATGAACCAATGTTAATTCCAGTTTTCTTGTCACTGTTTGTAGATTGACTTTTTTTGCGGATTGTCCGCCATTCTCCATTGACACAGCAGACGTTAGCACACTGATGACGTTTGATGTCTGCGTGAACAGGGTGGGCAGTGGTATGCAAAAAGGGTTGAACATGTAAACATGACCAGTCACAGTGTTCGGCAATAACGTTTTGATTGGTCGAATGTTTTTTGGTTCTACTCCTTTCACAGATGAAATAGAATTAGAAAAATTCTTGATTGCTATCAGGATAGATATTTCCATCCAACATGAAAATTCACAAAAAATTCTGGACAGGATCACCCACCATGCCTTTAAACCAGGAGATAAAGATCTAGCAACCATAAAAAAATGCCCACATAATCGCAATACACTGGCAATGATTGTGGTGGGCAGGTTTTTCCATATGCAATCACTCATATATCCGCATAAAATGAAAATAATCTATTTAAGAACCTCTGTCACTTTCTTGTGGTTCAAAGTGGAATTACATGTGCTCAGACATAACAATCTTGGTCATGACCCCATGACCTCATGATTTGGACAAAATATCAAACTCACAACTTGATTTTTCATGACTCTAGAGGAGTAAGCAGATGTTGCCATTTTACTGTACATTACTTTATTATGTTGATTTTATTACTGCTGGACGGTTAAAAGAATACCAATATTATCCTTGATTTAACACCCACCATATAAGATGACTCCCACCAGACCCTGACCAGCATATTAATGTATTACCCAATTACGGTTTCTGAGCAGTACATAACGTCCAAACCAGACAGCGTCCTGCTTTGAATTTTGTGTGAATGGTATGAAATAAATTGTCAAATTACATTATTATCTCCACTCTTACGTCATTAATGTGTGAATATAAAACAAAGTCATACTTTATACAGGCCCCCTGAAAAGCTCCATATGTAGAGTAGACTACTCTATAGCATTGCTTGTAAAAAAGGTATACAATTCACAGTTGTTTATTATGCACAAAGTAATGGTTTTAAATACGTAAATCTGTTTAATGCACATTTCTTATACATGAAAATACATATTTTTTTTTATTTTAAAACAACTGATATGAAGTGATATGCTTACTCGGCTGGAAAAAAACTAATAAGGATCAAATTATGTGTGAATTTCCCTGTAAAAAGAGCATACGTGCATATTAGAACCACATTTTCTTTTCAGTCTTTGCAAGGCCATTTGGATGCTCTCTGAAAAACCTTGTGAAGTCGAGTGCAGCCATCTTACAGTAAATTAATGTAGATTTAATAAATGACTCTGCCTCATAAAATGTCAGAAAATCTTGTATTTGACTGAAAGCTTATTTAACATGAAGTCATGCTTGATATTATTTAAAGATATATTATAGATAAGGTGGGACTGTTAACAACCTTTCACCGCATATACAGACCCGAAAGCAGTAAATACTATGTGTGCGTTTGTATCATCCCTTACAAAAATTAACATTTTTTGTGGTACAAGTGTAGTAACCATGTTTTTTGGTCCATTGATTACTTCCATGGTTTTACTACAGTAAGCATGGTTTACTATGAAAAACAAAAAACTAGATTTTTAAAACCATGTTTATTTTGTTTTACTACAGTAACAATGGTATTTTGGTTTTAACTCTAGTAAAACCATGCTTTTTCTATTTTGACTGTAGTAAAACCATAGTAAATTTTCGTAAGGGATCGTTCTGAATGTAAAAAAAATGCGGGTGGGGAATGAGTTAATATACAGTAGCCTACACATAAACAAGCAACAAGAGAAGGGGGCTATAGAGATGCAGAATATAAGTGTGACAAATGAATAGGCTACAGGCTATAGGCTACATGTCTATGACATGCAGACAGACAGATCTCTATAGATCAGATTAAAAATGTGACAGGTGTGCTGTAAACGGTATATGAACTGTATACTGAACCTGTTTAAGCTTACTGTATGACCGACAGATCACTACTATAATAAATGTCACAGGTGTCGTATAGGGTGACCATATTAGCCATTTCTTGTGTTCATCTTCGATGACGTATGCGATCGACAAATGCGACTCCCGGAAGACGCATCCGAATCCTCCCAAGGACCTCCCATTGATTTTCTTCTTCTATTTATATTATTTTATGGCGGTTTGACAAGCCAACGTACGGAGATGCAATCATTGACTTTCAACTCAAGCGATTAATAGCCTTTGCGCACAGCTCATTGGACAGAAACGTGCAAAATTGCAAAAGTTGTAGCTCACTGCGCGTGCGCACGGAAGTCACCATATACCCGATAATTGAGAGTCGATTCACACTTGTTAAGTTCTAATGGCCGTCAAACAGGTGCTTCTGATTTGCTAATGGTTGTGGATTTATATGTTCTGCTTACATGTTAGAATAGATATGGGCTACATGCGCAAATGATAGTTGTGTGCAATCGTTTGCCAAATTTAGTCCCGGTTAAGTGCTTGTATTGTGTGAATGGGCTTTTTGGATGTGATGCGTCATGCCCTGTTTCCTTTGCGCAATTTCGCGGGTGAATATTTTATTTTACTCTTTCTTAGTTTTCTCATAGCAGTTTATTATTATAATAATAATATTATTTTTAGGCTAATCTGATTATTATTATATTATTGACTGACAAACCAAAATATTGTATGCATTAAAAATGATTAAGCCTATATGAACGTAAAATGTATTAGGAATGAACACACTCCAAACGTAAAAACTTAACAGCCATTAAAATACGGAATGAATGTAGGTTACAGTACTTGCTTGTTTGTACTTGCTTGGCTTCTTGTACAAATAATGATTTCCTCCGCCCGAACACTTCCTAAGAGCCAGAATCCTGTTTGCTTTAGTATGTTCCCTCTGCTTTGATTTACACGAGCGGCTTTTGCATGCAGTACATTTGTAATATTTCTAAATGAAACAAGATTTCCGAAGTGATAAAAAATCCTCCTTTATTATGTTTGCCTATTTTCTCTGAGCCATGTTTGTTTTTATGGAACGCTAGGGAATACTTTGTATGTAATAAAACCTAGTATTTGGGTTTAATAGAGCACACATCCTCATATTATTTCGTCGTTCTGCAAAGATTACTGCTCTGTCGCATCTCATTGGTCAACAGGATGAGGATCAAACCACACACACGCTCACTCACTGGCATACACCTTCGCTTCTCTTCTTACGCTGCGCACCGCTACCGATGGAGGACGCGGCGCTTCGTGTTGGAGCAAGAAGCTGGTTACACATTTCAGCAGGCTGGGATCTGTTAGATCTGAACACCATAGAGTCAGAATGATCAAGCACGGACAGTACTAACCCAGAATAATCTTTGCTTAAGGCTCGTCACACAATTGCAAGGATTGAACTAACGCGTAATTCTCCAAGCTGGTTCATAAGGACAGGCGCACTTGTCCGCTCGGACTCTACTGTATATGGAGGGGTGTCGGGATGGCTTGCACCAGGAGAACCAAAACTTTGGTGTCTACGTGTGTGATACTAAGTGGCATGACCAACATTGTGTGTCTTTTGTACGTCGGATGGGTGACTAATTACATTGCTAATATGTACATCAAAGTGCCGATGCCCGTCCCGGCCAAAAAGTTGGATGGCGATAGGAAAGGAGAAACTCTGCGGATTATAGAGAGACTGGATCGACTGGAGAATGTAGTTAACCAGCACATTCAAGGTAAACGATATATGTATTTGTTGTTATTGCTGTGACGTGGCTATACATCGGTACTGTTTCTCTGTCTTTCACGTTATTTTGCGCTTTTGTTCTGTGGGGGCTTTAGAGTTATTGGTGGGCGTTTAAAATACTTGAGGTGCATCAAGTCCTTCTTGGGGATTTGTTTTGCGAGAAAATGTCCTTATGTAGCCGAGAAGCAAAAAATCAGCACGATTTGTATTATGTAACTAATATTATTTTCCAGTGTAATGCATGAACAGATTGTTGCATATTTCTGGCCAGAAACTTTGTTGTTGATCTGAATCCTCCTTTACAAAACTTTACCGAGTTTTTTACTATATAATACAGATAATAATATATTACAGTTATTGTTATTGTTACTGTATCAACACTATACATGTATAACAGGGTTTCCTTACAATAAACTAACTTTGTGTAGTTGCCAGTGTCAGAAATAAATGAAAACGGAAATATTTCTGGAAACCTTCTGTTTGAATGAGACACCATTTTAAATAATTATTGTAATTTTACAGTAGTAACAAATCTATTTTGCTATACTATGATGACCATACTAATACATTTTGTAATGAATTCCAAAGTTTGGTTGTTATACCCCTAACTACAGTATTTTGGCAGACACTGGTTACCATGGTAAATATTTGTCTGCAGTGTTGCATAGCTAAGGACAAACCTGACCCGGCATGAGCTTGCTCGTAAATAGTAGACCATTATTAGAAGTATCTGCCTCTCATGTGCAACAAAACAAACAGAGCAGATGCAGAATTTCATGATGCTGACCTGCATACTAGTTTGTCATTTATCATGTTCTGCCCGACTTGCATCTCACCTTCTTGTTAATGAGACTGTTATGCAGGTACGACCTACACTCCGAGAACTGGCAGCTTCACAAAGGCCATTGATGATTGCAAGCTCCTCATCTTCACTCTTCAGGGACTCTTGTTTAATGAACTTGGCTCTAGCCTGAACATTAATTATGAAAAGTGGGTGATTGCTTTTGTCTGTAGTTTTAGATCTTTCGGCAGTTTGCACTCAACATGTTTTCCGTTTGTGTCATGTATTATGAATGCATTTCTTTGTTTTGAAAGATTTAGCGCATTATAATTGGATATATCTATTTTTCCACAAGTGGGTGGGGGCTTCCCTCCAGTTAGTAAAACATGCTTTCAAAAGAAGACTGTCTGCCAAATGGCCTGCAATACAAGTGATTGTATTTTCTCACCCTTGCAGAAGCTTTGTTTTTAAATTCAAAATATTCATTTGTAGCAAACCTGAGAAGAACATATCAAGTTTGCAGTTATTAGTTTACAAGAGCAAGGATTTATTTTTTGCCTCCCTGAATATCCTACTGTAGCTCAAGGATGTCTGGTAGGATTCCCGCAGTAGACCGTAGCTAGTAATGGTGTTCTTTTGAATGTTTTTGTGATAGCCACGTTAAAGTTTTGTTTGTAACAGTGTTGATTCCATCATAATTACTAACTGGATCTGGTGATGTGGGATGCAGACAGACAGTGTGGCACTCGATACCCAAGGGCACAAACAAACCTCACAGAGCTGTGAGGCTGCTACAGACGATTACTTGAGCAAACATTCCCTCGCTGCTGCCACAGACACGTTTTACTGTTTGCCAGTGAATGTGGGCTTCAGGAATGGGCCTGGAGAGCAATGCATTACAGAGCATTCTTTACTTTTAACACTTTTAACTTTTATTGCATGTTCGTGGATTGTTGGGGTTTTATCTGTGCTTGCTGAGCTGTAGCGGTGTTACAGTAGGTTCCATTCCGAAAAAATAGATGTAGCTAAATCTGTTACTGTTTTGGGTCATTTTTCACAGATTTTCTCTTTGTTGCTTTATGATATAGGCTTTCTCCAATTTCTGGAACTTGCACCCACACAAGGAAAAGGCTGGTGCTGATACTGCTATTTTTGTAGTCTAAGGAAGGTTTTAAATGTGTCATTTCAAAAGGGCAGGAGGACATTAGCAAGCTTGCTAGACTTAACCCTGGGTCAGTACTGGGTTTTAATCCAGGGTTAATCAACGTTTCACATTTATAAATTCACAGTCACACTTGACTTTTCGTTCCATTGACTTCCATTCATACACATGTGAATGCGTCAGACTGGAAACCCAAGCCCGTCCGAAGATATTTCGCATGTCACTGCGTAGCAAAGTTCAAGTTTGTTGAACGCTGACCCGGGAATTCGCATTTTGTGAGTTTGTGAGACCAATTGAGGATCAAAACGTTACTGCTTGACCTCTCGGTACAGAAGTGTAAAAGATGGCGGTATCACTCCCGCCCATTTCCGCAGCACCGTCCGAACAAATTTTGCATGCTCAAAGTCTAGCATAACTATGAAAGAGACAGAGCTCTGTTTTTAATCTCTGGATTATAAAATACTGTTTTATAGCAGGGTTAGCCACATTTTTGCGTTGCCAAAAGTCAACGGTGTGAAATTATACAAAGCGTTACAATTTTATGGCAAGTTGTTTAGCATCAGACAACCAATCGTAAATGGCCTCATTAAAAATTCATGAGCTTTGTACAATCACAGTATGTTCACGCTGTGTTTATACTTTAATGCTGGGGTGCAACCTTGTAAACTAGAGACACTATTATTTGTTCTGTATGTTTCACAAGACTTGCTGAGAGCCAGAGCAACTCTATGGTCCACAGATGGACAAGCATTTCTAAAACAGGTTGCTACTTGTTGCATGCTGCTTTTGTCCAATTATGTTTTAAACTTAAAATAAGAACAGTACATTACATATGTTGTGTGAAATTGCGAAATCTTAAGACGTAAGATTAATGCTGCCTCAAGTGCTTTTGGAAATATCCAACTTTCTTATCGTATTTAAGTGCTTTTTAGTCATAAAACGTCAGAAAACATGGAGGACAAGTCCAAATGAATTCCAGAGACTGTTGTTGAGAAAAATAAATAAAAAGGTCAGTCACTGCAGCAATCGGTTTCCCACTTGGGCATCAAAGTTACCTCCAAATTTCCCAGTGGCAAATACAACGTAAAAGGCTGTTCGTGTGAAATTCCAGTTATGCGAAGTTGTGAACTTGTAATTCCAATGGCAGCATCATTTCTAAACCATGGCAAACTGTAAACACTGTGAAACATGGGACGAGATATCCGAGGAAAGGTTTTAGGAATGACCCTTGGTTACAGGTTTAGGTGTGTGCAGTACATCTGCATGTTACAATGAAGTGAGAAGTGCAGTCTAAACATTCTACACAGGTTCTCTCTCTCTTTCTCTTACCTTCAAGTCCTTTCCAGAATGAATGATTTATGTGGAAGAGGTACATGCCAGATGTGACTCCAACAGCTGGTACAAACAGCCTGGAGGAGGGTCTGCTTCATCTCTCTGTCATCCTCAAGTTGAGGCTTCAGCGCAGCAGCTCTTTAGCACTGTCGTGGATTTTCAGCTGAAATCCAAAGAGAATGAACAACAAAATCATTTTCGACACTAATCCCTTGTTCTGTTTAGTTAATGTGGAGTGGCGTGGATGGATTTACACACTATATCTGTTCATGTCTTATTTTAGATGTACAATTGGCATTTACTATATTGTATGCACGATTTATACTTTTACAATATACTAAGAGTGACTTTGAATTTTGATTTATATTTGTACTGGTATAGTAAACATGAAATTAGGTTAGTTTTGGTTTTTATTGATGGTTGGAAACAACCCAATGCCGCACAATTTCAGCCCAAGCTTGTATTATTCAAAATAATTGATTCTCTGAATTTTAGAGTATCACGGTATTAATGGATGAATTAATACACTCTAAGAAATATGATTAGTTTATATCAACATGGTTTTAGTTTAATGGTTCTTATATCAACAGCTACACCAAGTAAAATTCCTAGCATACTTTGTTCTTGGCAATTATGGTGTACTCCAGTAAGCTTCAGGCAGTTTGTAGGTCAGCTGGATGAATTCCCCCATTGTTTATTTTTTTCCCCATACAAGTCAAGTAAATGTTGTGAATGTATGGAATTAATGGAGATAATTCTCCATAGCCTATGATATGCTATGACAGCTATGATATGACTACATCAGTCTTATTTTATAGATATTAAACTTATGAACTAAAAACAGGTTATTTATAAAATTATCTCCTATGCCACTTTCTTGTTTCAGTTTGTCAGGAACTCCAGTTGAATGAGAGAAAATGTGTCAAAAGCAGTTGTTGCCTTGAGCTACCCTTAGACCTCCATCACACATAATCACAGTATAATCTGATCCATACAGCAGGTGACGGTGAGAATAACAACAGCAACAATAAAACAATAGTCCCTTATTTATCATACTGACTATTTTTGTTTGTGCTGTAGTGCACATGTCTTCACAACATTGTTTAAATATTGTTGACAACTATTTAAAATTGTTTGTTTGGATGACAGTTTGGGGCAATACTGTATATAAAACCCTGTTTATCAAATTGTGTTAATATACAAACACAATGATATTGTAAATTATTCAGTATCTTTTTAAAGTTTTGCCTACAAGTTCATCCAAGAAACAAAATTCGGTCATTATTTACTCGCTATCTTGTCATTTTAGACCTCTATAACTTTCTTTCTTCCGCACAACACACACATATTTCAAAGCATGCTGTGAAACCGAACAGCGATGGTACCCATTCACTTGGATTGGTTTTGTGTCCATACAATAGACGTGAAAAGGTACCATCTCTGTTCTTTTACCAACTTTCTTCAAAATCTCTTCTTTTGTGTTCTGCAGAAGAAAGAAAGTCAAAAAGGTTTAAAATGACAAGAGGGTGAGTATCCACAATGATTTAAATCTTATTCTCCGCCTCCCTTCACTTGTTTTATTTAGTGTGAATTTTTGTCCAAAGAAAGATAAAACATATTTAGCCAATATAGTTATTGTCAATGTATGTGGCGGCGATAATCATGTCATGTAAATCAGATATCTGTTTCACTCTACATCTCTTTGATGTAGTTAGTATTTTATTTGAATGTTTTTTTGTGATACACAGAAATTCTGTGGATATGACCTATTTTTAAATGTTACCTGACTGTTGATATCCCTTGTGTAGTCAAAGAGAATATTTGCTTTGACTGCAGAAAATGTTGTCTATGAAGAACCGAACAAATGTCACTGTCTCCAAGGAGTGAATTTGCGTCTTTGGGAAGCTGTGATTTCTCATTTCCTCTCATCCTCCGCTCCCCGTGAGTCTCCTCTAATAAGCAGCGGGTTGGGGTTAATTACTTCACCAGAATGGAGTGGAAATACAGCGAGGATGTTGTACTTCTTGGAAGAGGCTCAAAGTTTATTGGTTGCCCTTAAGTGCCCTTTTGACTGACAGATGACTGAGTGAGTGAAAAGTCTCTCCAGAGCTGATTTAGGGCGCTGCCGGAGGGTTTATCCTGTGATAATCACTATCAGGTCTGTTAAACAAAAACGCTGCAAAGCCTCTTATCCAGAAAGACAGGCTTTTAATCATTACGGCTTGCACACGGCAAGGTGCCCGTATTTATAGTGCCATAAAACGAAAGAAACCTGCGGTAATGTTGCTGTTGGATGGACGTTGAGTCTTTTGAGCGATATTTTTTTCTTTCTGCTGCATGTTTGCACTGGTGTGATTTATGCTGATCATTCAAAAATATATATTTTCAGCTTTGATATTAGATTGGATAAAGAACATGACCAACATCCATATCCTTTTCATTTGTTTGTTGCCTTGGACAATAAAAGTCCAATACAGTATATGTTGACATATATATTCTTTATATAGAATACACACATTTTCTGTATATTTTCTTGATTTCTGTGATTTCAATCCGCTTTGAGACAACGCAACGTTGTAAAAAGAGCTATATAAATAAATTAGAATTGAACTGATGAAGCTATTTGTAGAAATGGCATCTGGGTATGGTTCTGATTGTTTTGTTTGAGACAAACTCTTTTTAGTGGGGCCTTTTATCTTGCTGACTGTCTGACCTTTCCTAATTTGTAGCATTTGTGTACACCAATTATAAAGAATAGTCACTTTACTTGTGTGTTCCTGTTACTCATGTTGAGTGCACACTCACTCACGCACAATAGAAGGTTATTGTACAGTCATATTAGCAGGCTTTTATGCTTAGATGATTTAAATGTGTTAAATAAAACCAGAAACATTAGTATTGGTCTGCATTCGTTCTGTTGAACAGATGTCTACATGCCATTTTAGTGCGTCTGCAATGTGTTTTTATTTATAAATTATTTGAAATGAATATAAAAATAGGACAGCGTCAACACGGAGATGTAAACAAAACCAAAATTTGCATTCATTTAAGGGTTCTGAAACGGGTGAGTCTGCGTGTCTGTTCAACCCAGATAGAGCGGTCGTGTGAACTAAGAAATCCAGCTCATCATAAATGTATCCATTTTCAAAACCTTTTTTAGATGTGGTGCTTGGAAAATTTAAGGGGAGTCGAAACATGGCATCACCATAGTCAACCTTTTTTTGCAGCGCTGACTGAATCTCTAATAGATGGAGGATCCTGCTGATACAGGGATCCGCCGCACAGAGAAAAGTGCAGATTTTCTTTCTTAGGCATTTGTATTTGAACTCCCATTGGTGGTGCAAATTGAGGTTATCCAAATAGCGCAGTCACCCCTTGACTTTAAGAGCGCTGGAAGAACCTGTAGACGTCAAAAGTAAATATTAGTATGCAAATAAAGTCGGAGCATTCAGACCAAGTGTTATTGTTGATTTTAACAGTGTGTGGCACCTGTTCTTTTAGTTTTTGTAGCATCCATGTGTATAAATCACCCATATTTATAGTTTTATTTACTATTTTGCAATAGATTGACTTACTGTGATTATTAAAAAATAAATATTTAATGTTATAAACTGTAACTCTTGCCTCTCTATCATCATCTCTGTTTGAAAATTGCAGGTTAATTTATATACTGTAAATTGAAGAAAAAACGCTATAGATGGCAAAATTGTGTTATACACCATTATAATTAACACCAATATATCAATGTGAATATTAACATAATATCAATATAGTTTGATTAACCGAACTATAGATTAAGCAATTAACGCTGTCAATCGAGATATGGTAGGGAGAGAATTTATGAAAACGTATTTTTATGTACAGTACTTACAGTACTCTATAGCTGATTTTTGTTTATTTTTAATAAAAGTAAAAGAATTGGTGCTTTAAAAAAAGAGATCTATATGTACTCCTAATAATGTACTTCTTTACTATAGACCACTTTCCAATGAAACACTGGTCCAATGTATTTATTGTATAATTAAGTGTAAATGTTTAACAATTTGATTTGGTTATAAATGTTCTGTTGGTTGTATTCTGTTTAAACATTTGTGCACTGTTCCGAAACTGAAACAGGATGTTTTTTTGGACGAGAACTAAACCAGTTTAATGTTTTTCGAAGTAGTCGATATTTCTGGATTTGCATTTATGCATTTGGCAGAGGCTTTTAGAGACTTACATTGCATTATACAATACATTTGTATTCGAGGATGTGCAATCCCTGGGATTGAAACCATGACCTTGGCGAAGCCGTTTTTTCTATAAAAAGAATAGAGGCCCATAAAGCTTAGCGTTACCATTATTTTTGCAGCCCTTTTGTACAATTTACCACCAAAAATTCTAACCCTAAAACCCATAATGCACTTCCTGCTCTATACTGTAAAATCCCACATGTCAAATTGTAAAGAAGTGAATAATTTCAAATTCAACTATATCCATATTTAAAAGCGAGTACAAAGGTTAAAATGCGCCAGTCTTCTGGGATTGTTAGAACAAGCAAAATAAATAAGCATGGAACGTGTTTTCTGTGCTTATTTCGGTATGAAGAGGGAATATTTCAGAGTAGATGAGAGACAGAAGCTAGCGACACACTCCCTTTTCTACCACTCTTGAATTTGTGATTCTAATTAGAATCAATGGGATGTAATTAGTCATTAATTAAGACAGAGCCAAGCGGAGGCCTGTATCTGTGAGTAAGCACAGTGAAGAAGAGTCGAACGTAGAAAAAAATGCGCTTGAATTGAGCTCAGCATCTTTTGCACAGAATCATATCGTGCTTTTCAATGTTGTGCAGCTGGAGGAGATTAAATGCATTTACAGTCGCTTGATTATCGGACTGTCTCTCTTTATTATTTTTAGCTACTGATTTATTGATTGTGACCGACTGCTGCTTAACCGTGACACTTGCTTATATTTGTCATGTGCTGTTGGTCCACTGAGGATTAAATATGACTGTCACCTTTGTATGTAGAAAATATGCATAATTTTTGTTGCTAAACGTCGATGAAGCATTACATGGCTCTATAAATACACACACACCATAGGGATAGTGATACACTCATTTTCTGTTATTTATGCGATTTGCTTGTTACATGAGAGTGCCATGGTATAAATATGCAAAACGTGTTTGTACAACGTAGATATTTACAGAATAATATGGTATAATTCAGTCTAATACTGTATTTATGTTCATGCTGTGCCACATTGTAGATGTGTGTTAGTTATTGGTTTTGTTTTGTTAGTTTAGTTTTAGAAACCCTCCACTTGATCGCTATTAACATTTTGATGATCAAATAAAATAGCTTGCTTGAGTCTATGCTTCTCAGAAAACCTGTAGCAGTCGGTGCCTCATTTACTGGGAGCTTGTTCTAGCGAAATTTTTTAATGTTCATTAAAAAAGCAGCGTGATATCCAGTTCGAGGGTAGGTTATTATATCAAAAGTGAGGGTGTATGAAATCCATGACCTGAGAAGGTTCTTCATAAGTATCTGATCATGGTTTAATGCTGGCTGGTTAATGGACCTTCCAGTAAATGCAATATAAAATTTTACACTGTTAACACTGTTTGATAACTTTGATTCAACATTTACATTGAGGGCGTTAAACATAGAGCATGAAATTTACTCAAGTATACTCATTTCTCTTCATGTTTTGTGCAGTTTAGAAAATCACAGGATATTAAAAGCATGCAAGTAATAATAATAATAATAACAACAAACACAAGTATTTAAAACAAATGTTTAAATTGCATATTATAGAGTATATTTAAATACAATTATACAATATATACATACTGTATATATACATTATGTGTGAGTTCATGTGTGAGTCTAAATAAGAACAGATATCCAAATATCTTTCAGTTAACCGCCAGTTTTATAACCAGTGCAAGTTAAGCTGTAGAATTGATATGTTTCTTTTATATGTTCCTCAAAGGAAAGATAGTAGATGCGATATAGGTTCAGGTGCTACGAAGGTAAAAGAGACGGTGCTAAGTAAAGACCATGACTACTGCTAACATGTTTCTCTTGTAACCTCACTTTTCTTCATCAAAATCTGTTGAGTGATCTTTGTTGCTGATAAAAGATCCTCTGAGACTGAAGGCAAAAATCTGCACCACTTATGTCTTGTTAAATCTTGGCGTTTCCACAGAAAAGCTCCTAACCAGACAAATAGACGTCGGGGTGGGGACGTTCAGCTACAAAGAATACAACCTAATCACTTGAAATGCCTTATCAGTCTTAGCACACCATGTATTCAACAAACAGAATGATGCCAATCTCTCCGAGTGTCTGTTTTGTGAATCCAAGTGGGAATTGCTTCATTGAACATTTTCCAACCTCATTACAGCTGTTTGTGATTAGATATCCAGAAGGCTGTTTGGTATAAATGTGCTATACTGGTTTTGGCTACAGTAGAACGGCATTCGTGAGTTTTACATAAAAAAGCCCGAAAGCTGCTTAATAATGATAGTGTGTGATGAATGAGTGCCATTTGTATTGGTCCATTTTCATGTTTAGTTTTTTTGTTGCTCATTAACATAATGGCACAAATTCAAACATTGTCGTATAAAAAATAAAATAAAAACTTAAACAGTATTTCATTTGACTATTTGCTCTCTTTAAAGTCTGAGTAAAGTGAAATTAAAATATATGTTCTGAGTGTGTCACACAACAGGATAAGTGTATTATTAACCACCAGGACAAATTTGATCGGAGAAAAAAACATCAAAGTAAATAAAATAAGTGATCGAAATCTTGGAAAAAAAAGCAGGATTCTCCGCTCTAAGACGTTTGAGGCGCATCCGCTGTTGGTGCTGAAGCCACGCCCACTCACATGCTCAACCTGAGTCTCCAGCCCAGTTGGCTATAAGTGAATTATGTTATTACGTTTTATGATTTGAATTCAACCACGCACGATATTCATCAATATATCATTCAAGATCAGTTAAGGTTGTATGCGTATTTGGCGTGCTGTACGGGGAGAGGGCTCCGAGCCTGGCTTTAGCCCGACCCAGAGCGAGTTGTGGTTAGCAGCTGGCAAAATAGCAGCCGACAATGTTCAAAGATAGCATTTATGCATGGAGGCAGCTTTGGCTTCATAGGCAGTGCCACAGAATTCTATATATAAACGGAGTGTCTTTGCAATAACCAATCACATATTTAAAAGCTACAATACTCATTTCTCGCTAGAAATGCAATCAAAAGTTATTGAATGTAAAAATTGAACTTACATTTTTACAAAACTATTCTCCAAAGGGCGTTTCGGCCGCCATATTATTTTTTCGAGCCTGGGCCTTCTCGACAAATCACGTTCCTCGCATGTTGTTATGGAAACGACAGGTCCCTGTGATTGTTTAGCTGTAAAAATGTGCTTGACAGGACGTTTTTTTTAGAAAAATTGAACTTTTA
The DNA here is from genome assembly GCF_015846415.1 of Triplophysa dalaica. NCBI lineage: Eukaryota > Metazoa > Chordata > Actinopteri > Cypriniformes > Nemacheilidae > Triplophysa > Triplophysa dalaica. Next base: position 6,804,796 of record NC_079542.1, read on the forward strand.
TCAAACTCAAAAGACGCTCCGAGTTGCAGAAAAAGACGCTGGCAATGGCGTTTAAAAATGCAAGCTTTTGTTGAAAGCATGGTTTACTTCATAGGATTATAATTTAAAGCAGATGCTAGCGGCTTCTAAAAAGGAGTCAAATGTGACCAGACAGCTTTGTCTATTTGTAGTGGTTCTCTCTTGAGCTGATAAGGTAGATGCTGAGATTGCTGATAGCGAACCAGCCGGGTGGATTATCTGCTCGTTCTGGTCTCGAAATTTGTTAATTAAACATCGTTCAATAAAGCACATCGCGATCACACGCACTGATTCTCCTCCGTCCATTCGCATCTCTTTATCATTTGGCGTGAGGTTTGTATAGTTGGACAGAGTGAGACCATAAGAGAGCCTGAAAGCGTGTGCGTGTGCCCTGAGCTCATGATTGAGCAGACACCTGATGCTGTAGTGATCGGGACGTGATGTAGTCATTGCTCATCGTCAGTGTTACCACAGTTACTTTGAAAAAGTAATCTGATTACTGATTACTGATTATACCTCTAAAAAGTAACTTAGTTACTGTACAGATTAATAGATTTTAAAAGTAACTAAATTAGATTACACTTTACTTTATCAGTTACATTCAACAGCTGCCGCCAACAACACCGCTGCCTCAACATAAAAAAGACAATCGGTTTTGCCAACACTCACTTTATTGGAAGTGTATTTTTAAGAGTAATGTCAACAATGTATCTCCTGACATTTTAAGTTGAATTTAAAGACTATTTCCTGAAAAAAACATGTTTTTATTAAAAAGACTGATTTTCTTGATTTCACTTAACGTAAATACTTGTTTTTTATAAAAATAAAATAAAGATAGTCTTTCTTGACCTGACATATTTAACTGTTAACACTTTAATAATGGCAAAACGTACTATTTATAATCTACATTATTTATAAATGTAACTATTAATTTCTTTTTAACATGTTTTATGAACATTGAACATGTTGCTCACAGCAAATCAATAGCATACAGGATTGGAAAGACATGAGGATAGGTGAAGATAACTACGAAATTTCATTAGTGGGTGACCTTCTCTTCAACACTAAAAATAACAAGCCTTTCACCTACTATTGCACTTGTGCATGGTAGAGTGACAATAAAAGTGATTTGAACTCACAAAACATGATTTGGACAAAACTAAAAACGTGAGCTGTATTTTTAGCTGTTCTCAGCAAATAGCTCCAGTAAGACTCGGTAACAATCATGCAATATTTCACACTTATATGTGTGATTATGCAAACATCCAAGTGGAACTGATGCAACCAAAGCGTAACCCTACGACTTCAAAAGGCTGTTTATCATTTCTCCGCTCGACGGGTTTGCACTTGTAAACCCATTAAATAATTGCCTTTTTTTCATAACATGTTTTTGGCCGTTCCACATCACGCTCACTCTCACAGCAAGTATCTTTCTTAAAGAGATAGATCACTTGAAATTCTGTCATCATTTACCAAGCCATTTACATTAAACCTCTATGGTCATTTTTTCTGTAGGATTCAAAAGTAGACTTTGAAAGTCAAGCTAAAGTGAATTCTGAGAATTGTTTCTAAACACATTAAAGATGTAGAAATGTATTGCTGAAAGATATCAATATTGCTATTGATTTTGGAGTGCATTTGTTGTCTGTCAAAGGTATGAGCTATATGAGATGAAGCCAGTGAGATTTATGCGGGTCAGTTTAGTGAAAGTCAGAGAAGTCAGGCAACGAGCACTGGTGGAATCGACGCCTCCAGCGATCGTCTGTAACCTTCGAATGCAAATCGAAACATAAAAATAGATGTCTTATGTTGTTTATTTATTTGTCAAAAAGGTGCTAAAATGAAGTTTGTGTGTCTAGAGGCGTACAAAATAAAAAGCTTTAATAATAAAAATAAATAAATAAAAATCCTGTCACTGTTTGCGTTTTTGTTCAGAAAATTTGCCCCATTTTTGTTTTGCTAAAACTTTAGAAGAAACGGCTGACGTATCTGGAAAGATTAGACGGCTGTGACATATGTGATGTGTCTTTTATGCCTAATTTCATCTGAACTCCAGTGCTCCTCAAAACACAAAAATCTGCCTGTGTAAAGAACAACAACACAAAACAAAATGATATTCGATCCAGCCTGCTTAATGTGATTTACACAAATGGAAATGCTTCTCCATCAACGTTCTTGTTTTTTCCTGTAACAACATTTTTTCATGATTTTTTTAATTAGGTTTAGGCTGTCAAAACCAAGCACTAAAGTACATCAAAGCTTCCTCTTTTTGTCATTTTCAAACTTCAGATATGTTTTTATTGTGTCACAACATATATCATTTTTTTGTTTAGTTAGACAAATAGTTTGTTGAGTCGAATACTAAGAATTTGACACCACAGGTTAAAGGAGTCATACGACATAGCTAAAATGAAAATTATCATTCGTTTTAGATGTAATGTGTATACGGGTCAATGACGTGTTTTGTGTCCAAATTCATTATTTTCCTGAAAAGAATTAGAATAAATACATGTCATATATCAAATGGATCTACAATATGTCCTTTATAAGAAACCCTTTTCATTTTATTGAAATTCAATAGATTTTTTGAGTTTTGGTGTTTGAAAGACCAAAAATGTCAGGTGGTGCGACCGTCCGAACATACAAACAGAGAACAAAACTGAGAAATAAATGTTAATTTTCTCAATAAAATTCTTAATAAAATATTTTGGCATGATTTTATGTAAAATTTCTTATATTTGAGGGGAAAAATACTCAGTGCTAAATACATTAAATGTATATTATTTTAAATTAATGTATGGTCGCACCACCTGACATTTTCTTATTTGTCATTGACCCATACACGAAAAAAAACGCTGTATTTTACACATACTGTGCATGTTTGTATCTCCACTTTGCCCCGCCTCTCTGAAAATCGCAAATTGTTTACAAAGCTCATCGCTGTGAAAAGCGGGGTGTGCTATGATTGGCCAGTAAATCAGTGTGTAGTGGTTGGTCGAATACTACAAGCATGTGACGAATATGTGATACCTCTTGGGCGGTCTTGGTCAAATCATACCACAAACTGACGTAGATTTGTGGGGGTGTGGTTACACGAGGCGTTTCAGGCAGGTCTGGGTGAGCATTCGCTTTTAGATAGAAAGCATCTTTTGTTCCTACACTTTAATTTTTGCAATTGTACTTGTCTTATACATGCATATGCAACTTAGAACAAACCAAAGACAGAATGACGCCATATGACCCCTTTAAATCAAATCAGATCTCTTCCATTGTTTGTATAAAACAGAGTGAGAAAACAAAGGAAACAATGTTAATGGAAGAACCCCAGGTCATCCGGCACATTATTTTGTAAACTAAATATCAACCCACCAGTAGTATAATGCCAAACTGTGGATGAGCACAGATTGGTTCTCACTTGGCTCTCGTCGATATTGTGTTAATGCAGTATATATGATAAAAAGTAAAGTACACGAAAAAGGGAGGTGGCACTTTTGCACCCAAACAAAAATAAAGGTTCCTCAAAAAGTTCTTCACATCGATGATATACAGGAACAGTGTTTGGTTCTACAAAGAACAATTCACTCAAAGGATCTTTAAAGAAACATTCCCCTTTTATAATCAGAAGAACCTTTTGTAAAACAAAAAAATATTCTATGGCATTGTGAAACACTTTTATTATGAAGCGTATTTAACAGTGCATTAAGAGCTGCAACGTGAGTTTATAGCATTGTTAGTTATTTACATTGCATTTTTATTTAATTTGGCAAAGCAACATAATTTCTAACAAAATTTACAACAACAAAAACGCAACAAGGAATGGGTTGAAACCATAGCTTTTCTTACAAACAATTCAAAAGATTTTATGATTATACCATCATAAATTCTTTAGGCCATGAAAATTGTTTATAGGGAAAATCTGACATCGTGACAGCCCAAGTGCAGGGCCTTATGCGTGTGCTTGTACCAGGCCGGGTGTGTGGGAGCCTGGCACTGCCTGTTGAGCAACTGAAGATGTTAACCCCCCAAAACCCACCCAGCCCTTGCCTTCAGCTCCTTCAGCTTACTTCACTTGGAGGATCAGAAATACTCTTCTGTTCTCACGATTTTAAAATTGCTGGCCATTTTCATTTAAAGGGATAGTTCACCCAAAAATGAAAGTGATGTCCTCATTTACTCACCCTCATGTCATTTCATACCTGTATAAATTCTGACGAACACAGACAAAGATATTTGGAATAATGCTTTCACTTCTGGGACATCATTGACTACCATAATAGAAAAAATTAAATGGTAGTCAAAGGTGCCCCAGAACTGTTTATTTTCCTTAATTCTTCCAAACATCTCATTTTGTATTCAACAGAACAAACAATATTAAATATTTTATTTCTACTATGTTAGTGGATGATGTCCCATAACTGAAATTTGCCAACGTTCTTCCAAATATCTTTCTTTGTGTTCAACGGAACAAAGACATACAGGTTTGAAACAACCTGGGTGAGTAAATGAAGGCAGAATTTTCATTTTTGGGTGAACTATCCCTATAAGTGACTTTTACCAAGCTTTAAGTTATAGATTGTTAGTTTGGGTTTGTAATGCAAGGAAGGAAGTGTATGATCACAGGTTAAAGTCATTGGTATAGTGCATCCACACTGATATGTTGCTGATTATTTCTGAACCCTGTGCACTGTCATTGGTGCCAGCATCTTGAATTTGAGCCACAAAATCTATTACATTTATTTACTCCCTCTCCAGTTGTTGGCACACTGATGTACTGCCAATCCACTTTCCATATGTCAATTGCAATGTGTCAAATCTATGTCACATAGACTTTTTAAATCCACAGTTGTAGGCATTTTTATTTCAATTTCTAGCAAAAGAGGATAACATATTTTTTATTTCTGCAAAAATAATGTTTCTTCCGCCAAGAAGGAACGACTCTATATTAGCAGGATATATCTGTCAATCTATCATAATCTATCGTTTTATTATTCTCTGTACTAAACCCAGTGCTTTGTAATAAGTGCTGAAGGACTATTTATCTAATATATTATCAACAAAATCAGGATTTTGATGTACTGTTACGACTACACACAGTATGCAAATGTCTCTGAATCTGTCAAAAAATGCCCTGAGAACCTTTTGAGGAGAACTAAAACAGCCTGGCAGGTTGATAAGAGGCCGATTTATCACACTCTAAAGCTTTTCATACATTTTTGAGCAAAGCCACCATTCCAGAGCAAAGAAAATTGATGTTTTTTAAATCAAAGGTACAAATCTGCTGGCATGTATAGTGGCGTATAATGCAATGCTTTTGAGCTCCTGCTGGGCTGAACATGCTCCTTAACACCTGCATTAAACTTCTACCCACCCTAACAACATCCCTCCATCCCTGATCACATTTAATGGCCTCTCGCAGACGAGATACTGGATTTATTGAGGAAGGCAGGAGGTTTCATCTGGGAAAATGGAAGTGCTCATGGTGCCTCCCGAGGGACTATCCAGAGTCACCCGAGCGTTTCGCTAAAGCTCAACGTGACAGTGGGAGGGTGGAAAGCACATTTAATGTTTTATTATCTACTCAGGATCCATTCAGTGGATTTCGACAGGTTCTAATGGCGCAAGCAGAGGAATTAGATCTACACGATTTCAAACTTCATACCTGTTCAATGTTGTTTAGAGTGCTTTCTTGTTTTGGCACAGTTAGGGAAAACATGAGTGATTCAATTTGGGTAGATGTATCGTGTGGCAGCTCAGTTTGACTATGTCTAACCATTTATTTTAAGGTGGCTTTAGTGCCGATAAGCACTCGATTTTAGGAATGAAATGAGGTAAAACCCCTTCTCGTGTAAAGAAATAAATTGCTGGTTTTGCTGTGCTCCTCTGAAGCTGCTGGTTCAAGAGTTCCACTCGGCACATCTTTTGTTTTATCGAATGCATTTGAAACGATTCATGACTGAGCAATTGGAGAGCTTTTTCATAGATGTGCCTCTTGTGTCTTGAACACCGGGTGACCTGCGCCAGAATTTTGCCAGCTCTCGCTCATAAAGGTTGGAACGGTGTCTGCTCTTGAATTATTTATGGGATTCAGGACCAGGTGAAATCACTGCTTTTTGATGAGAGATTCCATACTTCACCCTGCTTTCCACCCAGTTCTCTTATGAAAGCCACAGGACGTCTGCATGCACCGTCTAACAATTTAATTTGTTGCTCGCCACACTTATTGTGTGTTTGTCATGTTTGATAACATGGAAATTTGTGCCTTTCAATTTGCTGTGAATTTAAATGAAATACAGAGTCAATCACATAAGTGATATCTTTTTAAAAGACAGAAATTCTAAAAATGTAGTCCTAAAACCTAATTGAAAAATGTATAAGAGATTTTTTATTTAGCCAGTATTTGCCTTTATTTTACTTGTAATGTCTACAATTGGCTCTCCGCTGGCCTCTTTTCAAGCCTCCACAGGTACCCTGAAAGTATTTTTTTTGAGTTCTTTTAGCCTTTTTACTAGTTATATTTTGCAGGACATGTACCTGGCTGGTACATTGAAAGACAAAGTAGATCATCTTTCTATTAATCAAATGATCAGCTCCTTGAGTCTTTAAACATGGTTTGTCTTCTATAAAGAGTACAAATAAAAAAAACATTAGGAATGGTTTAAGGTGTATTTTAAATCTTGCAATAATAGCAATGATTTACATATAAATATGTTTTTATATATTATATGAATATATACTCCTATTACAGGAGTTTGAAATTGTTATAGATATGATATCATATTAGTTTCTGAGGCACATTTTTGCAAGGGAAGACACAAATATTGTAGTTTAATTGTATTCAAAACAGAAAAGCTTATTTTTATAAGACATTTTCTTTTGTTGGTTCTGGGAGTGTCATTAAAAGATTAAGGGGAAGTACAGTAGCATAACAGAGCAATTTTGCAAGTTTGTATATGATTCAGACACAATTTTACAGCTGTGAAAGACTGAGCTGTAGGCTAAGTTACATTTCATTTACATTATTCTCCATTACTTCTGTCTTGTTGAGATTGATTTGTTACTCAGTAGCTCATTCAGTTTAAACCCTCCGAACTCTGAAGCTTTTAATGACGATACAAACAAACACAAACTCTCTAGTGGCCCAAGAGCACTTTAATCAAAACTTCAAATACAGTTTTTTGTCTTTATGTGGGAAAATTGTCTGGTCCTAAATATTATGAAGCAAAAATCCAGATGTTTTTCAAATGAGAAATAAGATGCATAAGTCTACACCGATTGGGGTGCCATATGACAAGAGACAATAAAACGCATAAGAACCCACTATAATTTTAAATTGTGTCCACATCGGACATGGCGCGATGCGGCGCGACAATCCCATTAGAACAAGTCGTGTGTAAAAGACACGGTGTAACGGCTACACACTTTTATCGTTCAGTGTATCATTTTTATTTCTAGTCTTTATTCTCATTTGTCACTTTCTTAATTTGAGTTATAGACATTTTTGGGTTGTACCATAGACTATTTATAACATTTGATCATTTGTACAGGAAATGTATTTATTGCATTTTTTTGATCACACTAAAATGCATAAGCAGAAATACTCTCTTTTAAATGAAATAATCCTTGTGATCGTTGATTTAATAAATGGGTTTTAATAGCATGACAATCGTGTTTGTTAGCATTTGACTGTGCAGTTGAGAGATTCGTTTCTCTATTTACATTTATGTTTAGTCATTTAGCAGACGCTTTCATCCAAAGCGACTTACAGAGAGTTCTGGGAGCTATAAGCGATATTTCATACTCTATAAGCTAATGAGTTCAGCCGATGTCATTGTGATATCTTGTCTCCTAGTAGAAGAGAACATGTGAGGACAGTTTTCCTCCAGGGCACTGCTGAAATATTTTGATTTACATCTTATGCCTCATAAACTGGCCGTATCTTTGGCCCTGCTTTCAAAGATACCAGGAACCCTCAAGGAAAATTCATGCACTAGAAAGACAGAAAATACAGAGAACCGTAACCTTTTAACAACCTCCCAGAGAGTTTACCCCTTACACGAGCTGCAGGCGATTATAGCGTTTAAAGACAAGCCGGATTTCAAAGATCTTTGAAAAACAATGGTCCATGGTGAAAAAGAAACGTAGCAGTGAGTACCAGAACAAAACCTGGTTTGAAGTGGGCGGTTTGCCGATGGTTAGAGGAAAAAAAGACCCTTCAAGCCACCCACATCTGCCCTATACTTTGTTCTTTCTGATCCAAGCTAGAGAATGAAGTGACCTATGGTGCCTAGAGTATTTTTAAAAAAACAAAGAGAGTGGATTTCTAGTGACAGATCGTATTCCGATTTTATTTTTAAAAGGGAAGAATAAAGGGTTGTGCGTTACACCCACATTTCTACATTTCCTATTTCTCACACACAACAACGCCGTCCATACAAAGTGTTTCCATTTCTGTGTCATTATTTCACAGACATGTGTTTCCTGCTTCTAATAATTTGCCCAATAATTCAATTCTTTCCATTGTTTATCAGTTGCAGTGTCGGTCCAAACTGGTCTGAGGTTATTATTTCGGTGAAAAGCTCGAGGATTTTTTTATGTAGTTTTCACTATAAAAGCACCATAAATATGAGCTATATTTCCAGTGTCCCGAAGTGCTAATTATTTGTAAAAAAACACCAAAATGTATGTAATTCAATGTAATATATAAATTGATTTACTAATATCTGTTTAGCAATGCATTTAAAAGTGACAGCTTTGTGTGTCATGCGTCTTAAGAATATAAAGTGTATAGAAATACGAAAATATAGTGCACAAGTCATATATTCTACTTTCAATGTGACTTCAGTCGGGCAGAGTTTATATCATTTTATAGTTTGACAGATATGTATGGAGTAACTATGCGAAAATTCACATATTGCAGTTCACGAAGAGAACAGCAGTATACACTGCTGAAAGAATATGAGGGAATATTAATACCGACGTATGTTTTATGTTTTAAGACCTGTTTCGTTCCACTACACCATCTCTCACTGCTTGGCATCAGAGTTAATAAATTCACACCTTCAGTCCTAGAAACACGAATTGCCTTTTAACTCTAACATAGCATGTGCTGTCATGCATATGTGTGCTGGAACACAGCAACCCTTCATTAAGAAACAAGTAATGATCCTAATTGAAGTCTTGCAGTATTTGTTTGCTGGCTCGGTTGAGGATTGTTCACCTTATTATTTGTGAAACCTGTTTACATGCTGCGAGACAAATGGACTGAAGCTTTCCATTTTTTTAATACCTTCCTCGATGAAGAGTTTATGAAGTGCATTCAGTCACCGAGCTGTCTTTTCATGAGAAAAATTAACTGATTGATGTTTGAACGAGATTTATTTCGTCTTTTTTTGTATGCATCACAATGCTGAGAGATTTAGTTGAACTAAACAGACTTTTGCCCGCACATGAGCTGTAGCTGCAAGTCAAACATCTGTTGGAGAGGAGACAAAATGAGAGAAATAATGCAAGTGGGTTGGACAGCGTGTGGGCTTGCATTCTTCTCATGCTTCTCTGTCAACAGGTAGGACGAACATGTTACAACACTGACAAACGCTCATTTGTCTTTTTCCCTTTAGTCATGTCAATTTGACACATTCATTTCATTCGTAATTAGTTTTGGAATGCAGTTCCTGCATGTTTTTTTTTGCGTGTTGTTTGCACCAGTTTGCCTGTACCAGCTGCTATGAGCTCTGAACCCTGGCACCTCTGTCACCGTGCCAGTCATACCTGCACCTGCATCATCCGCCATTTAAAACACCTGCCTGCTATTGTGTTTGCCAGCGTGAAACATTAAGCAATCGCACTTTCCATGCACCTCTCCAAATGTGTGCGCTTTCAGATTCCTACTGTTGCTTAAAAGTGTAGTTTGTCATTTTAATGCCCCTAGTGTCTACAAATTTGCAAAAATAGTGCTCTAAAAGTATGTTATCAGAATTTTTATTTATTTATGTTATATAGTTGTGAATGCGTGAGTGAATGAGTGAGTGTGTGTGCCCTGCGATGGGTTGGCACTCCATCCAGGGTGTATCCTGCCTTGATGCCCAATGACTCCTGAGATAGGCGCAGGCTCCCCGTGACCCGAGGTAGTTCGGATAAGCGGTAGAAAATGGATGGATGGATGTTATATAGTTATATTAAATGTTTATGGCTCACAGAAATAAAGTGATACGTTTATACCATCGTCTGAAAAAATAATGTATTTGTTAACAAAAGAAAGATATTAAGTGTATTTAATGAGCCATAAAAAAATTAAATTAGGCCCTAAAGATATATACTGTAGTTGTTTATTCATTTAAATGTGTCTTCTTACCAAAAGATTTCTATTTAAAGCAGGTTATAAGAAAGTCCATTTATCTTATATTCCAATTACCAATGTGAGTTATTGCCTGTTCTGTAGGCCGGTTTTGGAGGATGCAGCAGGTTTCTAAAATCTACTGTACCTCCAAATACAGTAGAATTGCTCTACGACTGCGATCCAGGAGCCTTTAAAAATACTGAAAGTGTGCTCGACTACACCTCATGTCTGGATATGTGCCAAGTTAGGAAGTTTTCCATTATTTAACGAAAAGCTCTTACCACGATCAATAGATAGAAATAGCTCTTTCTAACGTAATAAAAACACAACGCTTCATTATGCGAGGCAAGATATCTCAGTAGTCCCATTCACTTTTTGTTTGAAGACGTAAAAACTGCCCGAAGGCGCGTTGCAAAGATGGCCGCAGAGTGACACGACTTCCGTAAACGGACTTTTGCGGGGCATACACTTTGCCATTTTCGTCCAGATGTGAGCTTGGTACTTAGTATTGTTGTGCATGGACGTACAAGGGAAAAAATAGGCTTTTACCTCTCGGATGAATATTTGGAGGGTTGAACAAATTTCAGATAAACATTTTGGGCATTGCACAGTTGAAGAAGTCAAGTCGTTTCTCGACTGTATAGTGTGAACACACACAAAATTTTGATTTGCCGGTGAAACATGCCTTTAACAAAACCTTGCTGAACCCGAACAGTGTATGCCTGGCTTTAAAGGTTTTGAGCACATGGTCTTGGGACTCCATTCATCAGACATCACTTCATGCAGGTGGTCTTTTGTAAAAGTCCTTTGTGTTTCAGCACACCTGACTCCGATAAAGGACCGCACTGTGAGCATGTGATTACAACCTGCTAGAACAAGAGAAATGATCAGAATGAAAATCTGACACCACAGAGAAGTCACAGGCGATAGGATGAAACATGTGCGTCAATTTCAATCATAATTTCATCCTGTCATAATTATTCTCAATCCACATCTTTCTGTTAGTCTAGTGTATGCCTGATTATAGGTCTCACACTTTCTTCCTCCTTCTGTTAAACTGTTCTTATTGTTTCCACTTTCCAGGAAGTCACGTTTCATTGGCTTCCCCTTGGCCTCTTTCAATGCTCGTATTTGCACAGCACACCTTCTTCAGGAAGGGCCGGGCTCAGTTCATGTCATTTAAAATTACAGCTCTGCATAACATTCAGTACACTTGGTATTGCACAGAAGCTCCCCTCAATAACTCACAAGACCTAATGGAAATCTCAGTGACATTTAAAAACCTGACGCAGAAAATCATTGACACAGTCTGAGTACAGAGCTGTGATATCAATGCAGGCAGCGTAGCTAACAAAATTTTAAAAGGCAATCTGTAACGTTTGCCTCTCTATTGTCATCTCTGTTTAAAGGTGCAATGTATGATTTTTTTCTATTGACAGAAATGCAATATAATATATAAGCTATGTCTTCAGAGATGTATAAATCTCTTACATAATAAAGCGTCATGTTTTTACCACCTTAGAATGAGCTATTTCTATATACATACACCGTGTGTACCCCTTCATGTCATTTCTACAGTAGCTCTATATGGTCAAACTGCTCTACAGAGCGCGTTTCGTAAATACATTATCACATTCGGAGTGAGCCGTTGGTTAGAATTTGCCACCTTACCACTAGATGCCCCTACATTTCATACACTGGACCTTTAAACTTTTTATTTACTGATATTTTAGGTTAAGGCAACATGATTATTAAAGAAAATGTTTTTTTATACAGGCTTAAAAAGATGCTCATAATACCATAGAAATAATATTTGACTGAATGGTTCCATAAAACATTCAAAGACGCTTTCTGTTAGGTTCTTTATTGTGAAAAACGTTATATAGACAAACAATAAATTGATGACTCTTTTAGGAACTTTTGAGTGAGTTTTCATTGGCACACAAAAACCTTTCATGACCTTTCATCGTAGAGATCGCTTCGGAAAATGTAAACAACTCTGGACCAGAACAACTTCCTGTTTCTTGTTTTGTTTTTTTAACACTGCACAAACCTTTAAACAGAATACAACCAACAGAACATATATATCAAATCAAAATGTTAAACTAATATTTAATTTTATTTGTTAGATTAAAAAAATATATGAAACCAGGAGTGCTGCTGGACCAATGTTTACGGGGCTTTCTCCTGTATCTATAAAGACATTAGTGCCATTGTTTTTGTCTCAAAATGCACACATGTAACGTTTGTTTGTAAGGTATGTTTATTAAACTACTTAAAACTCTTATTTAATTAAAGCCTAGTCCTGGATTAAGATAATCCCTGTCCACCAGATTGATCCAGCACCTGTACTGCTATGCAGGTAGATTATTAAATCTGTTTTATGGGTTGAGCAGTTCGGGTAGATGTTGTTGCTGGTGTCAGGATGTGCTCATTATTTCAGAGTTCTCTATTGCTATATTTTCTCCCTAAAGTAATTTGATGATGTAGAGTAATTTCACCTCTATCAGTCTCTGTTTTTCTGTATACCATCTTACAGGAAACATACTGTACCGTATATATGGGAAACAAAATGACCTGTAATAGAAGCAAGGGTGGGAATGCATGTGGAAGAGAGAGAGCCGGGGGTAAAAAAAAAGAATGTTGTGATCCATTTAAGTGGAGTGAAAAAGTGAAAGTGACCTATTAGTCAGATATGGTGACCCATACCCGAAATGAGAGAGCAAGTGGTGAACACGCGTACACCAGGAGCAGTTGGAAGCTATCACTACAGCGCCCGGGGAGCAAGTAGGTGTAAGGTGCCTCGCTCAATTTACTATAAATGACTACAGGAAAAACATTAAATGACAATGTTATGCATGGGGCAACTGCAGACTATTTTTCGTCTATTTTTAGTCCCTTTTTGCACTATAGCATGCATCAGTAAATTTGGATGATGCATAAAGCTAAACTTTACAGCACATTGGCCCTTTTAGCAATATAAAAGCTATTACGATCTTGAAAGAATTTTATTCAAAGAAAACAATCCAACATGATCACTGTAATACCTGTTGTTACAAGCAAAGCTGACACGTCATGTTCACGTAATTGATCTGGACATTTATTTGATTTAATTTAGCTGTTTATTTGATCTAATTTGAGCTTTCACAGCTTTGCTAGGCAAGGAGGAATATCAAAAGTGCTGTAATCTCAATTCAATTATGTTAAATACTTTATTGTGGCAGTCGCCAAACCTCTGACCTTTGCGTGCCCATACTCCAATGTAGTCGGCACACGCAGGGTAATTCTCAGACCGCTTATTATTCAGCACTTTCTGCATTTAAAGGTCTGTGTACCTCCGTTACTTGAAGCCCCAGGTCTCTTTTGTTAAACTAACCAGCTCTGATAGCCGGCCTACAGGCTTTTCGACTCAATTCCTCGATCAACAAAGAGCCTTTGGGACGACATGCTGTACAGACTAAGAGACTACATGTTGCCTAGGTTACAAAGTCTACAAAAGTGAACCCGGACTGAACCAGCATGTTTCCTTTCTATCCTTAGGGAGGGGTTTAATTAATAGCCAAACATACGATGATGTCTGTCGCCCTTTAGGTACCTGTAAAAGGGGATTTAAGCTCATGTCACGATTCAAATCGGTGATGTGCTGCCACCTTAATACTTTGAATTTAAGGTAAAATAAAACTCAAATTCACTTGAATGCTGTCAAATGAAGAGTATATAGTGCAGGTAAAAGGTTTCTATTGAACCATTGTGCTAATGCACGTTGCACGGAGCAGATTTCTCTGATCGAGGCCAGACCTTTTTGTTTAATTATTTGTCAAAAGGAATTACTTTACTGTTGGTGAAAGGTATGAATGGCAATAAAACGTTTACTGAACACTTACTGATTGCACATTTGTACAAAAACATACAAAAAAAGCAAACTTGCATGTGCATAAGATGTTAACATTCACCAGTTGTAAATCTAACTGAAATGTATGACAATTTTTTCTACACATTTGCACTTCAAACACAATTCAGTGTCTACTACCAAGAAGACATAATCCTTTCTATATTGACATTTCATCTCGGTGGTCTAGATGTTGCGTGTTTGTGCACGGGGTTCAATAAAACATTCCCGCATCAATGTTTAAAGACCGTTGCAGTCCAGACCTGAGGACTCATTGTTATAGCAGCAGGAGCTCGATGTTTATTCAGCGCTCGTGTTCGGCTGCGTGTTCTCCAGGTAGCCGGTATCCAACAGAGCCGCGTTTGATTCAGTCAGTGATCCAGACTGACCCCGTCAGTATCAGTTTTCTGACTGGAGACTCGACAGCAATGTTGCAGTCCTGTGGCTCACACACAATGCCACTTCCCCACTCAATCTGTCCTCCAGTGATCGGTTCCCATAGCCAGCTAGATATCAAGTGCGCTTTTTCTTATAAAGGCTGTTGTTGCTGGATGATATGCTGCTATTATTTGAGTCGTAGAATTGAATTATACTGAAGCCTTTTGGGATACTTAATTTAAGAAATGTAGTTCAAGGTTGTCTCTTTTATAGCTTAGGTGAGTTACTGTAATGGCATTCTCATTTATGTATTTAAAAGTACAGTTTGTAAGAATTTTGCAGAGAAATATCAGAAAACCACAAGGGTAATTTTATATATATCTCAAATGTTTCCAACTGCTTTTAAATCCTGAGAAAATCGCTATTCTAAACAGTGGACAGGGGATGTTTAGTCGCCTGTAAATGGTGTCAAACCCGCGTTACCCTTTGTTACCCCCTTTACTGACGTAGCAACCTCGTGACACTGTCGTAGACAGATGCAGAAGTAGTTTGTAACGTTGGTCCGTCTAGCATTATTACAAATGATGTGGGTACGTTCAAAATAACTTTTACTTGATTGATTTGAACACCTAAAATTGCGCAGTGTGATCACACCAACGAATCGTACAATTACTGTAACATCTATGACTAACAATTTTAGTTTTAAACCATATATTACTCGGGTCTAATTCATTATAATGAAATAAATTGATTTCATCAAACACAACATTATAAAACTTTATTACTTTACCTCTGCCGCTAACATGATTTCTCGTTCCGGTCTTATTGATGTATCCGCAGTACCATCAGCGCTGGAGTTGAAGACAACATATCCCATCATTCCACGCTAAACAGTGTCATCAAGCTACGCGATTGTTGTTGTTTTGATCGTGCGGTGATTCCTACAAACTGTACCTTTAGGTATCGTTTATGTTTTTAGAGAAAAACCCAAATGGAAACAAATGAGCCAATTGTTGACATACTGGACAGTAATAGCATGAGTATGAGAATTTATGTTGAAACTACGGAGTTCGCATCTTGGCAAAAAATTTGAGCAAAGTTTGAAACATTGTTGAGATGTTCATGAAAATATAGTTTTTTTCTCAAAAGACAATGGATTGATATTGGGTTTTGTCTTTAATCTGTATTTTTGTGTTGCTTTGTATGTTGCATTTTCAGTTGCATTTTTGTATGCTTGAAGATATGAGCATGCATTAAATCCATTAACGCTGGCTTTATAAGTGTTTCACCGCTTGAAAAGATGTGCTCAGGTCTCAAAGCAACTTATTAAAGTTTATCTCTAGTGAAATGCTGACTGAGCTGTAATGATTTTCTTTCATATATGTTTGTGATATTTAATTAAACAGTTCATTAATCCTTAATTCGGTTTACTTTCTTAAAACTGTTAATGAAGTACTTTGGGGCCGGTTTAGTTTCAGAAAAACAACATCATTGAAGCTTAGAAATCCATTTGATATCTACCGGCTTCATGTCTGCATGTGTGTGTGGTGGCTGGAAGATTTGGAAAGATCATAATAGATAGTGAAGCAGAAAGGTCTATCAAAGTGACATTGTTAGTGCAAATAGCGGAAGAGGGATTTATACAGAATGAGAGTATTATGTAAGGATATTGTTTTCATAAGTAAACAATCATGTGGAGAATACTGAGCCTCATTGAAAGCTGTAATGTTTTTCTTTCCTCAGTCTGATTTTCTGTGAATGAGAGCAGTTGGGTTGCTCTGAATTCAATTCCAGTTGCAATTTGATGCTTTTTGAGGACATTTGTCATGACTGTTTATATTAAAGCTAGTCACCGTTAATTGCTTAAAACCTTATAGTTATTGAAATATAGCCCTTATGATAATTTGTGATTTTATTCAAGTTAATACAATTTAATGATTGACTGACAGAAAAACTAGCCCTTGTGGGAACTTTCGGTAGACTCCGTCAGTGTTCTGTCTGTCTGATCCTTACAGAGTCCCCACTGAAAGCAGATGACAATCAGGTTGATCGATCTTTTTCGGACTCGTCCTTGTTCAACCACTGGGGTCAGGATCTGGGGCCAGAGAATCGCAGGGTGGCCCTTAAGATGTTCCAGTATTACGGCTACAACGGTTACCTCAGCGATCGCCTCGCCATGGACCGACCGATCCCAGACTACAGACCTGATGGGTAAGTGCTTATCATCATTGATGCTATAATCCACTATTGGTGGTCTAAAATCTACTTTTGGTCACACCTTTCGTGCCAAGTGAAGTAACCGCTTCCAGGGACATTCTACTTTTAAAAAGCTGTGTCTATGGAAAGGGTAATATGTCTTAAAAATACTGAGGTATTTCAAAATAGTATCCTTTATTCTATATTATTTATACTTTTTTTATAAACTTTATTACTTTACTTTCCTGTAGCTCAGTGGTAAGAGCATTGTGTTAACAACCCAAGGTTGTGGTTTGGATCCCAGGGGATTGCACATACCCATGTAAAATGTATAGGATAATGCAATGTAAGTTGCTTTGGATAAAAGCGACTGCCAAATGCATAAATGTAAATGTAAATGTACTTTCATTCAGAAGTTGGGGTCACCTGAAAATCTTTTTATTTGAAGGTCTATGATTAATTGTTTAAAATAAATGCAAAGTGCCAACACTAAGCATTACATTTTCTTATTGAAATTGATGATTTGAATAATGAAGAAAAACAGCTATTAAGAGACCAGGGTAGCCTACATAAGAAGTCCTTCAATAATGTTTAAAGCGTACTATCTATATACTGTACATTTTAATATAAATAAAATATACATTTTATAAAATAAACATTTTTGATTTATTTTGGATTATTTTAGTCATTAATAGAATTTTGAATTAATAATGAGATTATTTTTCCTACAAAAATAATTACAAAATAAAATGATTATATTTTAAATATTATTTTTTTATATATATGGCACAAAATACTCTCTTATATATTAATAGGGTGGCTTTTTCTGTATTGTTTTTTCTTACAGGTGTTCCAGCTGTATTTAGAATATTACACATCATGGCATTGTGTTTTAGCATTAAATGTCCGTTAATTTTACAGATAATGTCCTGTCAGAAAATTACCATGTAACAAGGTTCAATAGAAGGAAGGAAGGAGCCGGGAACCGGCGAACATTTAAATAAAGTTTAATCAAAATAAACAAACAATTACACAGAAGTAAAATGCCGGCAGCCACCTCACAGTCGACTGCCGGCCACAAGAACATAAATACAAACTTAAAACATATGTCCGGGCCCGGTCCTCTCTCATCAGCAGTCCCGTCCCTCGTCCTCTTATGCTCCCGATTTCCTCCGTGAGATATGCGGGACCGGTGTACACACAGCTGATTCCAACTATCACTCACGCCACCGGCCCCTCCTCGTGGCTCCCGTCCCGCCTTCCTCAACACATACCACCATATGTTTTTTTTATAAAGAACGAGTAAGTGACCCTAAACTTTTCTGTTGTTGTACATTGACGAACATATTTAAACCGTCAACATTTTTTGCAGTCTTGTATTGATTGAACTTATACGACAACACACAGTTTATGCCAACCCACACTATTTTGACAAGCTTTGAAAGCGATGTGTGTGAAAAACATAATTACTCCAAAGTCTGTAATTACAGGATGTGTCTCGCTGGCAGCAACATAAAGAACTCCTTCACATTTGATCACATCTGTTCTCTTCTCGAGGCGGAGCAAAATTCGTGTCGAGTACCTGGTCTAAAAGCTTGTTATAAACTCCAGTCTCACAAGAACATCACAACATTACCTATTATCGTAAAAGGGTCCCTGAGTTTGCCAAAATTCTCCAGTTTTTCTAATTGCCCAAAATCCATTTAAGTCAAGTCAGTTCACTCAGCATCCACATTGGTAAACGCCCCCAGGCAGCTATTTTCAGTCATGCAACGGTAGCTTCTATCTGCATAAATGGGGAAAGACATTTCCATACCAGTAGGTCGAGATTACATTCCAGTAACACCGGTTTCAAATCCAGAAAAAAATCTGGAAAATAGGCAGTAAGGCTTTTTTAAATGTAAAGCAGAAATACAGTATTTCCATGTATAGTTTAGCCCTTTTTATTATTACCAAATAGATCAATTGCTGAATGCCCTCTCTCTCTCTCTTCTCTCTCTCTCTCTCTCTCTCTCTCTCTCCCTCTCTCTCTCTCTCTCTCTCTCTCTCCCTCTCTCTCCCTCTCTCTCTGTCTGCAGGTGCAAAAACATCACTTACTCCTCCAACCTGCCCCAGGTCAGTATAGTCTTCATCTTTGTGAATGAGGCGCTCTCAGTCATTCTGCGTTCCATCCGGTCAGCCATGAACCGGACCCCAAGCCACCTGCTAAAAGAGATCATACTGGTAGATGACAACAGCAATAACGGTACGTTTACACTAAGCTCAAAACGCTTAAAGTGTTAATGATAATGAATGTCCATAACTACTTCCTGTTTAAATCGAGAAATGCAGCAGCAACCGCATGCCTCTTGTCCTAGTGTGTAAGCTTCGTTTTCTCTGTGTGCGACTTCAGTTTGAATAATGACCCTGTATGGCCTAACAACATTCTTTCTTTAATCTACCCCTTCAGTGGATTTAATGAGCAGCGCTGCTCATTGGATTAAAATGGTTGGTGAAAGAATAATAATCAGCTAAATAAAGAAGAAATGTTTGCCCTAGAAAGATTATCCTAATAAGGGGGATGAATTCTCTCTCACCATGTGCCTTGCGTGCCGGATTTAGTGGTTTTGTCTTTATCCCGAGCAATTTACAAATGAGGAATACTACAACAAAACCAATTTGTTCTAGTGTATGGGCAACATGAGAATTGCTAAAACACAAACTGAGAAAAGAACCGAGAGTACTGTATGAGCTACCCTTACAAAAATGAACTATGGAATATATGGTTTAAGGCCTACCTAAAGTTTTTGTTTATTTGTAGAAGGGGTGTCTGTCACAAAATGGTATTGTCAATAATCGTGATATTAAAAACTATGATTATCGATATTGTGTTAATACTATACATTTAAAGGGATAGTTCAGCCCAAAACTCCAATTTGCAGTTTATTTACTCACCCTCAGGCCATCCGAGATGTAGGCCACATTTTTTCTTGAGTAGAACCATAAAGAAGATTGATTGTTAACAATAAACCTTCTCTGCTTAATATAATAGGAGTACATAGGGGCCGCCGTTCTAAGAGTTCCTAAAGCACATCATTCCAAAAAGCGGCTCCTGGCGACATGTTGACGTTTCGTGAAGCGAATCGTTTGATATTTTCATTAAATTGAATGTCATTTTTTAAAATATTAGCCATAATGTGCAGCCTCTGCACACAATCGCAATCTTCTTCTTGTAGTATTTGGAGGCGGATGGCATATCAATGGCTGGTACGTTTAGCGCCACCTGCAGAAAGGGAGTGTTGATGCTGTACAGTATGGCTAATATTATAAAAAATGACATTCATATGTATGAAAATATTGAGAGAGTCACTTCACGGCAAGCATAGAGGGCTGCGGATTTACCAAACAATCTTCTTTATGGTTCTACTCCATAATCACTCTCGGATGGCCTGAGAGTGAGTAAATAAATGGCAGATTATTTTTGGCTGAACTATCCCTTTAAAATACATAAATAGTATGATACTATGAATAGATCAGCGCTTATTTAAAATTTTGCTTTACTAACAAACACTATTTTGAGTGATTCGTTGGCCTTAAAAGAGAAAACGCAAAACAAAATTAAAGATGAATTTGACTTATACCATTATTTATTTATTTGTGAAAACATTACAGTAGATATGGTGATAATATTGTTATAGTGAAATCAATTATCGTATAGTAAAAATCGCATATTGTGACAGCTCTATTTGTAGTAAAACCACAGTATTAAAAAATTCTGTATTCATACATAGTATAACCATCGTATTTTGTGGTTAAACTATGGCAATGCAAATGGTGGTCAGTAGGACAAAAAAAAAACATGGTTCATACACTTTACTATAATAAAACCTTGGTTAGAGATGTTGGCAAGAAACTGTAAAGAAAGTACTAAATGATTATCGTTCTTGAATTGTTTTGAAACAGCATATACTGTAACATATTGCAAATGGCATGTTGGCAGAAGGCAAGCTAACATAGGTGAGATAAATGTTTTAGCATTTCACAAGAAAAGCTCCTCATGTTAAAAACAATCTGTAACTTCACAGATTATCCAGGTTTTAACAAGGTAAAAACATCGGTGCAACATTTATCAGTCCACACCTGAATGTTTCGGTATCACACAAATTTCTCCCGGATGTCATTTAAAATTAGGCAGACATCTCTATTAAACAAAACATGCTGTCTTTGATATTATTTTTTAATGTCATCCCATCATGTATGCCAGTGAGCAATGTGTTACCGATTTACCCGTATTATTACGACCGGCATCTGTAATCTTATTGCCGCTAACTGTCGTGACTTCAGTGGCTCTGCGGAGCACATCAGGTCCTTTCAATTGTGAGTATTATCTACGGACATCATTCCCTAATGCGAAACATTGCCGGGTTCAGCTCACACTTCATTATGGTGCCGATGTCACCATGACTGATACGAGGAGAACGAGGGTAAAGTGACCCAAATGACATTCCATTAATTGCACAATTTGGAGGACCAGCGGCCCACTTGTTCGGCTGTTACAGTGTATCATCCCGTGAATTCTGACAGCTCTGTCTTTACATACAAACACAAGGGTCGTGAACACTTGAGACATGACACTCTGTGTCAAAAATTGACTGACAGTCAATGACAGTCAATCTCTCAAGACCATAACAAGTCAAATTTAATTTTGCTGTACGTAAGACCTGTGAACAAGCCTAGATAAATGAACTGCTGTGGATAAATGATGAATAGCTACTTCATTGTTTAAGATGATCTAAAAATCACCTTTTCAGCGTTTCAGTGGGAATTGAATAAAAATAATGAAATCTATAATAATTTACATTTGGCAGATGCTTTTATCCAAAGCGACTTACATTGCATTAACCTGTACACACGGCATTAACCTATACACCACATGCGATGAGTGAATTGACAGGAAGAAGGCGGCACAAACATTTCGGAAGTAATCGTACATCTTTTATTAATGTGATCGAACTAAATACTCTTCGAAGATACGATGTATGCAATACTACTCTATAGGTACTCAAGATTAATATGAGAGTGGCTGCTACCCCGTTTGTTTCACCCGATTTAATGCTGCGATCTGCAACTTTTCCTCTCTATCGCCATCTTTGTCTAAAACCCAAAGTGGAGGTCTGTAACAAATCTCAATAAAATGGAAGGAAGGAGGCGGGAACTGGCAGACATTAAACATTTATTAACAGAAATAAAAACAGCCGGCGGCCCCTCACGGACGACCGCCGGCGAAATAACATAAACATAAATACAAACACAAGTTCGGGCCCGGTCCTCTCTCTTCGACGGTCCGGTCGCTCGTTCCTTTTATGCTCCCATCTCCTACGTGATTCGAGCCCGGTGTGCGCACAGCTGGCGCTAATTCACAATTACTCACCGGACTCGAACCACGGTCTCGCCCCGCCTACTCTACTACATACCCCCATCACCCCTCACAGGCCGGGGGGTACCCCCGCGACTGTGCAAGCTCCCTCCCTCGGGGGGGGTGGGGTGGGGGGTATGCAGCGACGAGACGAGACAACGGAGACGGGAGCCCTCGGAGCGATCGGAAAGAGAGAGGGGAGAGAGGAAGAAAAAAAAAAATCCGGTTCCCCGACATGCTGCCGCTCGTTCCTCAACCAGCCGGAGTACTCTCCTTCGCGGTGCCTTGCGGTGGCCCTGGGGCTTCGGTGGACGGCTCGACCGTCTGCCCCCTGGCGGCCGGCGGTGGCTCCTCCTTTATCCGGGAGTCGGGGCGGGTTCCCCGTCCCCTGTTCCTCCCCCTTGGGCGGACGGACGCAGGCTCCGGCCTCTGGCAGGCGGTGGCTCACCCGGCACTTCCGCCCCCTGCTCCTCCCCCTCGGGGGACGGACACAGGCTCCGGCCTCTGGCGGACGGCGGCAACCCCCCCGCTCCCACTTGGACGAAAGCCATCCCACCTCGACCCAGGGGCGCGGCAGCAAAGGTCGCCGTTCCACCGAAGTTTTGACGGTGGCCGCACTGTGCACTTCCGTTTCCCCAGAGCCACCGCTTCGGGCAGCCACTGGCGGACGCCCTTCGTCCGCGCTGCCCGAACTCTCCGGCACCGCGAGGCCACTCGGCGGCGAGGACTCTCCGACAGCATGTCTCTCCTTCCTCCCGGGTTTCGGCACCACTGTAACAAATCTCAATAAAATGGAAGGAAGGAGGCGGGAACCGGCAGACATTAAACATTTATTAACAGAAATAAAAACAGCCGGCGGCCCCTCACGGACGACCGCCGGCGAAATAACATAAACATAAATACAAACACAAGTTCGGGCCCGGTCCTCTCTCTTCGACGGTCCGGTCGCTCGTTCCTTTTATGCTCCCTATCTCCTACGTGATTCGAGCCCGGTGTGCGCACAGCTGGCGCTAATTCACAATTACTCACCGGACTCGAACCACGGTCTCACCCTGTTGACATGACTTCCCAACTTTAGATATGGCAAAATAAAAGATGCATGGATGGGAAAAAGAAGAGCTTCGAAGTGAGTTTAACACCACAGATTTAATTTAAATGGCTACTCAAAAGGTTTGACACCTTCCCTCGGTCAATCTCATATTAAACATGATCTCAAAACTAGCCTTGGAGTTTTCAGTGAAGGACGTGCCTGATATTTAATATCATCCGGCTGTTATCGTGAAATAAGCCCCTTCAGTGTGATCACACTGTCGGGGCTTATTTCTGCTATTACAACCGGCTACCTGTACATTATCCCTTACTTTGCTAATGCGTATAAAATATGAATGCTTTCAGTCATAACTTCATGTTATTGATTTGATTATAAATAATATCTAGCCTTATTATGAGTCATTACCATTCCGATCAATTGTTATTTCCTTGTTTATTTTAATTATTCATTTAGACAGAGATAGAGATGGAGATAAAGGATAGAGTTTTTGCTTTGGTATACATTCAGAAGACCTGCCGTCTTCCAGTTCCATCATAAAACTCATATTTGCAGGAGGGGAAACGTATAAGAGCAATTTGTAGACTTACAAGCTGTTCACATCCAACATCGTCTGGCTTTTAGAAAAGACATTCTCTTCACGTTCGCCAGTACAACTCCACAATCTCAGTGTTCGATCAGGGATGCTGGTCGCTCAAGGATAAATTCTATAGTCGTGAGCCAGCCTAAGCACAACATCCCACTCAAGGGCAATGTAAAAAATAAGCTTTTGCTTCTGCCATGCCTGTGTCCTGTGTTATGATCATTAATGACAGGCAAGTCAAGAAAAATAACTGTAAGGGGATGAACACTGTATTTCACTCAATCGTCCCCATACTTGAATCATTCTGTGGCTCTATACATACAATATACTGTTGTATACAGTGTAACCTTTTTTTCTTATAGATATCATTCATTTAAAGCCGTGTCCATAAGGTACCATTTATAAAACCTATCGGCCTGTTTTATGAATATAAAGCATGTGATGTTTGCTTTGTAGTCATATCATTTGCTCAAAGGCAGGGATGGTAAATAATTTCTAGCCACCTACCAATGATCATTTTATGCTCTTAAAATTGTGGACAATGTATCCTGTGACCTTTTTTTATGGATTTTTATATTCCTTGATAGGGTGTAGTTTCTCTTTTTTCCAAATAGCTTTGTCATATTAATATCTTGTTCGGTGTTTTCTCGAATTTGTATCATACTCCTCATATTTTGAGGGTTTAATCGAACCTGAGGGAATATTAGCAAATATGCTCAGAGGACATTTGGTCATTATTGTGTACTGTGACTTTTTTATGGTAAAAAAACATTTTCGTTTCAAACTGTTGAAGAACTTTGGAAAGGCTATTTTATGCTTTTGAAAGGTTTTTAAACTTATGCGACTACCACGAGGAACTACGACAGATAGGGTTTGTATACAATTAATTCTCTGTCATGTGGTTGGACCATCTGTAGTTTTTGTCCCACCGAAGAAGAAATACAGTAGGAAAATTCTACTTTTGGTTGGGTAACCCCGTGGTCCCCAAACCAATTTTGGTTGGTGACCAATTTTTTCAAATTAAACTAACAAAACAGACTTTAATCAAGTTTGTGTGCTTCTTACAGGCAAAAAACTATTATAAAGTGCACAGTTTAGTGTGCAAACAGTGAATGTAATGTACTGTTGTTGTGTCAATGTAATATCTATAGGCCTAGTACAAAAAACATTACAGATATAAAATTATTTTATTTTGTGAAATTTAGTGTTAGGGTTATATCTCTTACTGTTTTGTGTTCAGTTAAATATTTTGCCAGGTTGTAATATTATATAAAATGTAAAATAATGACTAAGCTTTGTTTTACTGATATTTGGACAGGCATAAAATTATGACCATTGACAGGTAAAGTAAATGACACTTATTATCTCTTCATCACGGCACCTAGAGGGTGGGATATATTAGGCAGCAATTGAACATTTGTCCTTAAAGTTGACGTGTTAGAAGTATGAAAAATGATCAAGCGAAAGGAAAAGAGGGCCAAATTTTGCTGGCAAGACGACTGGGTGAGAGCATCTCCAAAACTGCAGCTCTTGTAGTTTTTTCCGTCTGCAGTGGTTAGTATCTACCAAAAGTGGTCCAACGTAGGAACAGTGGTGGACCGGCTTCGGGGTCATGGGCGGGCCAAGGCTTATTGATGCACGTGGGGAGAGAATGCTGGCCCCTGTGGTACATCAAACGGTTCCATTGAAAAAGCTTTCAAAAACCAGGGTAAAACCATTGTACACATCTGTGCCAGGTTCCCAAGTTTATATGTTGTGTAAATTTCAAATATCCAGGTAAATGACTTTTCCTATTAAAGAAAATACAAACAAAATGAATGTCCCTTTATATTTTTCACTAAACAAAAGACTTCTGATGTTTTTTTTGAGTGGGAACTCTTTGCGCTTTTCTGTTTAAGAGAGTTTTAAGATAGCTTCTGTTTAAGCTGGTTAAGAGAGGTTATGTGTGATGAATGAACTTTATGAACGTTGCATTGTTTGCGAGCACAACAATATCTGACTCAGCACCGCATGCAGCTCAGCATCCTGGTTCAATTCTGCTCATCTAGTAACACAGATAGAATAGGCAGTCCTGGGAATTCATATTGACACACAGAGAAACAGCAACATCCTCTTTTCTTTGACCAAGGATGAGGATAAATCCTCCAGGACACATTATAATGTGCTCTCTCTCTCTTTTTTCTTTCTCTCTCGCTTTCCTCCCAGATGAGTTAAAGGAGAAATTACAGGACTTTGTCATGGAGACCAATACCAAGAAGCCCGGTTTCATTAAAGTGGTGCGGCACAGTAAGCAGGAGGGGTTGATTCGTGCGCGTGTGAGTGGCTGGAGAGCCTCCTCTGCCCCGGTGGTGGCCCTGTTTGACGCCCACGTCGAGTTCAACACTGGCTGGTGGGTTATATGAGAACTCTACTCTTACTGCTCCTTTCAATTCAAATGGTCTAAAGCATTCCCGTTGTTCATTCGCTGACATGAACTGAAGGATAGTTTTCCGGTAGAGGTATGAAAAGAAATGCAGCCTCTCATTTCTTAAAGGGCCAGCTCACTCAGAACAAACGTGTTCCAAACCTGTATGACTTTCCTTTTTACATGGAACATGTAATTAAAGGTTTCAATGAACTTAATTTAAAAAGGTTTAAATTTTAAAGCGGTTCGGAGTCGGGCTCATTACATTCTGACCCAGATCTGCGCGATTTAGACACCCACAAATTCCTGCTTTTAATCTGCTTTGATGTTGAACCTGTCCTGAAACCGTGCTGTGGATATGACTGAAAAGGTTCTGTTTTATTATTGAGAAAGCATCGATTGTACAGAGTTTCCTGTTTTTAAATTCTTTATGCCTTGAATCATTACGATTAAGGTTTTATTATATGTTCAAAACAAACAAAAACACAGACATTTTCACAGCATGTTCACTGGGCATGTAATTTATTTGAGTGTTTTGATGTTTGCAGGGCTGAGCCAATCCTCCAGAGAATCAAAGATGACCGAACCAGGATTATATCTCCATCTTTTGACAATATCAAATACGACACGTTTGAGATCGAGGAGTACCCGCTGTCAGCTCAGGGCTTTGACTGGGAGTTGTGGTGTCGGTATCTGAACCCGACAAAATTCTGGTGGAACTTGAATAACAGCACTGCGCCCATCAGGTGATCTGTTCAATGAATTATGAATATTCTAATAATTCAACAGTCACCTTTCTACTTAACTATCCAATGGCTAAAGCATTTTAACAAAAAGTACTATCAAATACAAATAAACAATGTAAAGTTTGAATACACTGTTTATACAAAATGAAATACAATAAAATACAAATAGATAATATAAAGCGGATTTGAATACACGATATGTACTCAAATAAAGTACAACAAAAACAAATAAAGAATAAAAAGCAGGTTTGAATGCACTAAATAAAATACAACAAAATGCAATGTAAATAAACAATGTAAAGCAAGTTTGAATACATTATACAATAAAATAAATTACAAATAAAGAATAAAAAGTAGGTTTATATAAAACATATAATAGTAATAAATAAAATAAAGCAGGTATGAATACACTATATATAATAAAATAAGGTACAATAAAACAATTAAGAATAAAACGCAGGTTTTAACGCATTAAATAAAATACAATACAAATAAAGAATAAAAAGCACGTTTGAATACACTATATATAATTAAATAAACATAAAGAATAAAAAGTAGATTTAAATGTGCTACATAAAATAAAATGATAAATATTTGAATAAAACTAAATAAGAGAAAATACTTAAGAGTAAAAAGCGTGATTGAATGCATGTTTAATGCAATATATTTGTTCATATACGTCTATACTTAAAATCGCCCATTTTTACATAATCCATGTGTAATTCTAGATTGGAGACTTAGTGTTAGGAGGGGAAACTGTTAACCACTTTAAATGTAATATCATGAAATCATCATATGGTTAAAAACAAAAAACAAAGAAAATTATTGACAATCTGTCAAATTTCATATCAGTTCATCCTTATTACAGCGCAAATGGTTTTCCAAATGCATGGCCAGTAATTGTATTCTGATGCTATATGCTAAGGAACGATTAGTGTCATTTTCTTTGACCTATTATGTGTTTGGCTCTCTAGGAGTCCTGCCCTGATTGGCTGCTTTGTGGTGGACCGGCAGTACTTTGAGGAGATTGGACTGCTGGATGAAGGGATGGAGATTTATGGAGGAGAGAACGTGGAACTGGGTGTGAGGGTGAGAAATGTCATTCTCTACAGACTGTGAGCTAATAAGAATAATGGATTTACTCTTGAAAGATTAACGGCTGTAATGTCTCATTCTTGGCAGGATAGCTCAGACCTGCTACCATTTACTTTAAACCTTGTCAAAAAACGTTTTTATTTGGTTGTAATCGTGCATTCTGATGAACACAGGGAAAGATATTTAAAATAATGCTTGTAACCAAACAGGTTTTGGCCACCATCGACTACTACAGTAAGAAAATTGCTTTACAGTAGCCATACATTTCTTTATTCTGTTGAACACAAAAGAAGATATTTTGAAGAATGTAGGGAAGCAAACAGTTCTGGGGCACTTTTGAATACCATTGAAATTTTTCCTAACTATGGTAATCAATGGTGGCCAAGAACTGTTTGGTTACAAGCATTCTTCCAAATATCTTTCTGAAATGTAAACAGATTTGGAACAGCTCGTGGGTAAGTAAATGAAGAGCATTTTTATTTTTGTGTGAACTATCCCTTTAAGTACCCAGATGATGAACTAATTCAACCGAAAATATTGTGATTACAACCCCGGACACTTCACATACTCAAAGGTCACAGTTTTGGTATGCATAAAAGTAGCAAGGAAAAGCATATTTAGAAAGTGGTAGTGACCCAAGTCTCAATCAAAAATATAAAACAATATTCAAACTGAAATAAATATGCTGATTTTGCATTCATTGTTAATCAAAAGTGTGGATTAAACCCTTTTCAACCCTATCTAGCAAAATAGTGAGTGGAAAATGGAAATACTGAAGGACATTTCACTCTATCGTCTTGGAAACTAGGGATGCACCCAAATCTAAATTTTTTGCCAAAGTCGAATAAAAATGAAACACTTGGCCGAAGGCCGAATACCGCACATTGCTTTTTGTATCTCTATTTATTTATCCATTTTTTTTCATTGTTGCATAAACTGAATAGTCAAAAAAATGTGTTTTTTATATTTGTCTTTCTAAGTAATACAATATTATTTAAAATAATAATTGAGCAAAACTTGTAGACTAATTAAAACAAAAAATGTTGCTCTCTCCCTTCTTGAATAACCTATAACCTGTATTAGGGCTATAACTGACTGCTGAAAGTACTGTACTCTATACATCAAAACACTTTATTAAAAGTGTCATTTAACATTAAAAGTTAAAAATAGGAATAAGAGAAAACTTGTGAATTATTATAGGCAACACTGCAAAATGATTTAAAGGAAATAAAAAGCATCCATGCAAGCAATTCTGACTGACAACCATTTCAGTTCACGTCTCTCCTCCAAACTCCGCCCATAAAAGCTGACTGCCCTTCAGAAGGTGCACTTGTTGCCGGGATGCACCGAACATACTTTGACAAGTTGTTTAGTACAGAGAATTGTGTGCACGACCACTGTATGATGTCAAAGCCAAAAGGATGACGTGAGCGCCATTTACAAGTTACCGACCGGTCTGAATGAAGACATTCATTCAGAAATGTACTCCTGTGCGGCAAGTTCCGTGATGTGTCTTTCTCTGACACTTAAATATGCTCCACACTGTCGAGCGCTGACACATTTATAAAGTGCGCACGTCTCTCTCTCTCATATAAATTGATCGCCACAAAAATGGTCATTCTCGCTAGCCATAAAAAAAAAAACCATAGGGCCAATTGTGATATCATGTGGACTTTTAACACATTTCAAGAACTTCGCCTAACACTACCAATGCTCCACAGCCATGATTATATTCACAGTATAGCTCAGATTCTAATGTCTTATTGGTTTAGGTCTTATAAGAATTTAATGAACCCTTAGGGTAGTTATGTGCGTACCGCTTTGCAAATAACACTTTTCTATTTAATTGAATTACAAATCCCACATGGAAATGTTGTTTCTCTGCTTTAAGATTATTGCGGTGCTGAAAAGTTACCATTACGCTTCACCTTTTTGAACAAGTTGTCTTGCAGTATTGCACAGCATTTTGCACCATCCATTCGTTCCTCTTTTTAACAAGACGCCCAAGTCAAGTCCCTGCTGATGAAAAGCAGCCCCACAGCATGACTACAAACCCAAAACTACCACTTTCACTCAAGGTGTGAGATTCGAGCCGCGGATTTTCGCCACACGTTCGCTTAACATGACTTCACAGATTTCTTTTTATAAGTAATGGCATCTTTTGTGCCAGCTTGCCTTACAGACCAGTGTTACTCAGAGTTGGCAGGTTCACCTTTACTTCCTTTTTAACGACTGAACTCTGTAGCTCTCTCAAAGGGAACAGCGTCCTCTCTGTGACTGCCCTCAAGTTCGTGTAGAGATGTCTGAAGGACGACCCATTCTAGTCAATGTCTGGGCGGTTTAATGTTTTCATTTCATTATAATTGAAATGCTTGGATAGTATTTTTTACTATTTTCAGGGTGGAAATAAGCATTATTAAGCCAACCTTTAATTTCAAAATAAAATTCGTCCATAATGAATTGTAAAGCCCAAAGCCAAGATTTTGTCAAGAACATGTGATCAGGTGTTTGTTATTGATCATAGATAGAAGCCAGCATTGGACAAATTTGTGTACTTTGGCAAACAGCATTTTTCCATCCATATTAATATTAAGAGTGACTTTCGGTCCTTATACCGAAATGTGTTTATTTAGATTTAGGTTTCTTTCTCAGTCAGACATTTAGTTGTTTAGAGAACAGGTCAAACATCATGAACTTCCACACAAAACATAAATAATAGCATACTATAAAATCCATGTTGCACCAGGGGATATTTCCAAACAGCTTGAAAAGTTCAATAACTTGTGTCATCCGCACTTCACTCTGTTTAGTTTATTATGCCCAGCTTCAATATATTTCAATTTATAACCAGCTGGTATGTGTTTATACTTGAGCAGCATATCATTTTTTGGTCATTTGGGGTTTTAACATATTTGTAAGATTGTACTTATGCGATCTTCCTTTTAAATAAATGCCAATGAAATGAAGTGCAATGAAATTCTTGCATTTCAAATGTGGCTGAAAGGTTTGTTTAATAGCACTTTATATACAAGTTCAGGCCGGAAAATCCATACGGAGTCATGCAGTAAATCCAATAATAAAATCCAAAGACTAGAGGACAAACTCCCTGCCACTCTGTGAGAGTCAGCACGGCCCTGAAACGGGTTGACTTTCAATGCATTGACCAGTCTGTCCAGGCACGGTAAAATATAATCATCAGTCACAGTAAAGGACAGAGTGGGTCGGCATTAGCCTCCCTGGTAATTTTCCCTCAGTGAATGGCATGCTTTCAAGATTTTTATGCGTGATAATGGGCCACTGATTGCTTTTCTGTGAAAGCACATGCAATTTTCCTCGGAGACGCAGTTTTTCACTGTCCCTCACTGCTTTGTGGATAAATGTAAAGTGAATCATTTTGATTGCGCTGAAAGTCACACAGAGACAAATTGTGGTGCATTTTTACATGCACTCAAACACTGTTTATACCAGGTGATGGTAACAGCACTGAAAGGACATGATGCTGTGAGAAGCTAGAGATGCTTTAGTCAGAGCTACTGCCATCTACGTCATTTAACCTATAGGATTAGTTGGCTTCATGTGTCTGAAGTATATAAAGTTCTCATACACACTTCCAAAGAGAGATGAACTCTGCATCAGTATAAAAGTCAAATATACAGCCGTGGAAAATTACCAGACCATTAAAAATGTTCCTTTAATCAGCATTTCTAGATGTACAGTATTGTGGTCATTTCAGTACAGAATTTCAACAAAATCAAACCTCAGGAGTGGCATAAAGTCATCAAACAGCAATGTGAAAGCGTGATAAGACAAATGAAAACTGCAGAAAAATAAAATTGTATCATGCAGAGTATGTATTGCTTAAAAGTGAATCTTGTTCCATATGGAGTAATGTGACCTGTTTCTCCAGTTTTCATTTGCTTCCAAAAAATGCAAATACAGTTTCAATTAAATTTTGGTAGAATTATTATTAGTAGTTTACAGAATGAAACAAAAATTATCATTTTACCTTAATGCGTACGCATTAATAAGTAGTCAATTTAAAATTAGAAAAACTCAGACTCAAGTCATGATTTCTTTTCTATGCAGTTTTGTGTGTGTGTGTGTGTGTGTGTTAAAGTCAAATGATGTCAAAATGATAAACTGGTCCAGAAAGCACTTTCGTTTTTGTGTTATTGTAAATATTTAAATCTTACATCTTGCAGATATATGTTTAACATTTTGATATGGTTATAAATGCTCTGTTGGTTGTTGTTTTTTCAAACGTTGATGTAGTCTTAAACTAAAACAGGAGATTTTATGTTTTTACTATAATATAAAAAAAAACATTTAAAAAATGCAGAGGTTCATGGATTACATTCCTAAGGATTCAGACCCATGAATTCTCTAGCAGCAGTCATGATACAGGACAGCACAGCCGTAAGTGTTATATTTTTAATTTGTGTTAAATGCTGAAAGTGGGTGAGACGGAAATGAATCACATGCTGTCTGAAACCTTCTGAGGTGACAAACGGAGATTGTCGCACAGTGTGAGCTTTCATGAAGCATTTATGTAATATGCAAATGAAATGCCTCCTCAATCTCATGAAAAAAGAAAGGACATTATGTGGAACATGTAAGCAAATTATAGAGATAAAATAAATGGGTCATCATGAAGAAGTGTGATCGTTCAGTGAACAGTCTTCACTTTTGTTCATGAAATTTGCTACCATCTCTAAAACAAATTCTGTTGATCAATTCAAGAACTTATCTGCATGTTTGTTAAGTAAACTCATAGCATGTGTAGCGTTCTACTCTCCTCTGGGAGGGGTTTGAGTAAAGGATAAAGAAATTTGAGCTTGGTGCTAGTGTTTTTGCTGCAGGCCAAGGTCTAAAGGACATCGAAGATCATTGTTTGAAATCTCACTGTATCTAAAGGGAATGTGGGTTTGCTGATGAATCACCTCAGGAGTTGAAACAGATGGCCTTTTTCTAGTCAGTGATAGAAGGTAACTACTGTTATCTAGAATAAAGAGTCTCCTCCGCACACTATTTTGTCCTCTGAGATGGTACGGCTGGAGCATAATTGATCAATGCTACTTTACATAAATTCTCGTTTCCAGCAGCTTTTATTACTGCTGCTCAGGTTCAATGCAGTATGTCGACTTGCATAACAGTTAGTTAAGCTTAGAAAACTCGATATAGCAAGGTGAAAGAAACTCAGAAGCTGGTATTTATAGAGATGTCATCCTTACCAGTCTTTTTCATTAGAGCTTTGCAGGGTTGCAAATTCGATACAAAAATACCTCGCACAAAACACACACAGATCGCAGTATGTTGGTGCCAGATTCACCTCTATCTCCTCTGACAAGGAAGAAAGTAGTGGAATTGATTGGCTGTGTTCAGATTGACAGACTAGCGTGCTACTCTTAAAGGGGTCATATGGCGTAAATACGTGTTTTTCTGTGTCTTTGGTGTGTTATAAGTTGCCCATGCATGTATTAGACACGTAAAATTGCTCAAATTAAAGTGTCGGAACAAAAGATGCTTTCTATCTAAAAGCGAATGCTCACACAGACCTGCCTGAAACGCCTCGTGTAACCACACCCCCACAAATCTACGTCCATGGTATCATTTGACTAAGACTGCCCAAATGTATACGCAAGTAAGGTGAGCGTACCTCTTACCATATTTGGAACATCAGCTTTCAAATTGTACTAAGAGGCGTTACATTTCCGTCTCACGTTTGCAGTATATTCGGCCAATCACTACACTGTTAAACTGGCCAGTCATAGCACACCTTGCTTTTCACAGCGAGGAGCTTTGTAAAAAAATCTTACAGAGAAGCGGGGCTAAGATGCACGGTACATGCACGGTATGTGTAAAATACAGCGCTTTTAACCTTTTATCGTGTATACACATTGCATTACATCTAAAACAAATGATAATATTCGTTTTAGCCGTGTCATATGGCCCCTTTAATCTTTCTGTCATATGTAGTATGTAATGTGATCGTGCTTGCTTTTTCAGAACTATGTTGAACTTATACTCTGAATAGTATGTAGTCACTGTGTTTATTTTTAAACTCAAATCAAAATCTCATTTCAATTATAAATGTATTTGGTAAGAAGCTGTGACCTTAAGGTCCAGTGAACATGGAATTTTGTGGCATCTAGTGGTGAGGTTGCGAATTGCAACCAACGGCTCACTCCAGCCCTCCCTTTCGAAACCCTACACAGGTTGACAGAACAGAAGATGTCCGCACTTTTTCGCTTGTATGCCGAAGGAGATAATCTATTTATAAATCACGCTCTGTAGAGCAGTTTGTTAATTTAGGGCTGCTATGTCGAATTCCATGCAAAAGGACCCGCAGTGTATTGATAGAAATAGCTCATTCTAAGGTTATGATAACATAACGCTTCATTATGTAAGGTCCTAATACACCTCTGAAGACATAGTTATGTGTATTATATTGCATCTCTGTCAATAGATCCTCCAGAAAATTGCAAACTGGACCTTTAAGTGAGATAACGCACAGCCGATTGTTCATGATCACAAAATAACTTTCTTCAGGCTGTTAAATGACTCTTTTTTTTGCAATTATAGCCAGCTGACTGTATATTATCCCTTACATAATATGTGCTTGTTTCACATGCTATTTCAAAACGAAAGTGTAGGCTGTATTCACTGTGAAGTAGGCGGCAAGCCGTAGACTAATGTTCCATATAGCCATTGTTTTCCTGGCAGTATATTCTTCCACGTCTCTGTGATATACAGCGGAGTACACTACACTTCACAGAAATGAAGCGCTCTTGAACAAATGTTTGTGCCAGGAAATGAATGACATTTGGGCTCATCTGAACCAGTGCACTTTGCAATCAGTGTGATCACGATAGAATAAATTCAAACATGGGGAAGATCACTGAGAACGAATGTTAGCACACTGGAGAAAAGTGGCAAGTTATCTCTGACAAACTCCTTGCTTCTCTCACTTTAGAGGAACCCGTAGGAGAACTGGCAGACAGACAGAAGGGCTAAAAGCATGCGATGACATGAGCGCACAGTCACGTACACACTCCAGAAACAGACATTTTTAAACCACCCACTAATCAGTTCATTGCGCGTGATTCTTACAGTAGACCAAAGACTGTCTAACATCGTTTTTGACAAGGGTAAATTATAACCGAGTAATAACCGACCATAATGCACGCTATGGTCAATAACAACAATAATCTGTGACAACAGCAATTCCACCCACACAGAGAATCTTTGTTTTCTTTGTTTCTTTCAATTGAACAACTGCCAGTTTAGTACATGCTAGTAAGTGCTTTTGATTGCAGTTCTTACAATGATCTGGGAAAGCATCCAACGTCAGCGTATTTTTATTTTCACCTTTGTCTTATACATGTCACCGTGGGAGTGGATTTTGCACGGCTCATGTTGTCCTCCGTCTGAATGTTCAGGGGGATCTCATTAGTATTCGTAGGTATTCTTGAGTAATATTCATAGGTACATTTTTTGTATGTATAGATAAATTATATGGATCTATTATAGAAATATAAAAGTTGTCAAATTATAATCGATTCCAAAGTAGATGTTTGTGCTTATACAATGTGTGTGTGTGTGTGTGTGTGTGTGCGCGCGTGTGCGTGTGCGTGTATGTTTATATGTAAATATAATGCACACATAAATGTGTATATATAACAAATATTTGCTTAATTATGTATGAATCTTTTGAAATTTGAAATTTATATTTAGATATTTTATGATATGTATAAATATATAAAGTATTACACATTTCTTAAATGTACACATGTATGTTTGTGTACTTAATAATAAATATTTAAAAAAGAAACAAAAGCACTTTTTGACAGCACTGCTATTCGAAATGGTAAGAATATTAAAAAATGATCAAAACGACTTTGTAGAAAAATATTTATATACAGATTTTTATTTGTTAATAGGATTCAGTGTTAATTGAATCTTATGGAAATGTGCTAGAATCACACTTTATGTACAAATACCTATGTTTACTCTGAATGAGATGAATGTTGTCATGCCTTTGCCATGAAGATGTTCCCATAATGCACACACACATTTTTTTTAAATCTCACTTCATTTTGTTACTGCATAAACAACAGCCACTGTAGGCTGACATGTCTTATGAAGACCTCAGTCTCCTTCATAGATGTCACAGAGCTCATTATGTTCACTGTTGCTCAATGACTTTGAAACACTTTGATGCTTCAGATTGCGGTTGCTGTACGTTTTGACACATCGCCAACAGCCGCTGCTGCTCATGTTACTGCAGTTGCCAACTCGCGTTGAAAATAAATTACTTCAGGTCACTTTGTCACGGCAAATTGCTTGCCGTGTAAACACCCCTTAACAGTGAGCTATACATTGATAAACAGTCCTCTTTGAGGTATTGTGACAGCTTCATCTAACTGCTTACTGTGAAGGCAGATGGCACCTGCAAAAGCACACTTTACAGTTACTTCATATCTTTTCTCTGACTTTAAAATAAAGTCCTGACCTCTAATACAGTACGTGCTAATGTCAAACTGTGGTTTTTGAAATTTAACCAAGTATAATGGTATTATGCTCTTCTCTTCAAATTTAGTTTGAAATTTTGCATAAATATAAATATGTTATGACATATTATAAAATGTATTTGTTAAGGCTTTAGGGCGGTTTCCCGGATAGGGTTTAAGTGTCTTAATCGAAAACAACTTTCATTGACATACCTTAAAATATATTAGTGCAATTGTTTTGTATTAAGATTTACCATTAATATTTATGTAAAGCATGTTTTTAAAAAGGACTTGAATATCTTAACTTAACTTAACTTAGCCCTACTCCTGGTTTAAGATCATCCCCGTGCGGGAAAACGGTCAGTTATAATGCTGAAGTGACTTTCTTGAGGAATCACCTTCATCCTCTTAAGTTTTGGTGGTGAACAACATGTCTCATACATGTACAATTAAAGTGTATTATTGATATGAATTCCATTCCAATAGAGTGTCTACAAAAACAAACTTGAGAAATACACATTTTTCTTCATTCTTAAATACATGTAAATGCCTTTACTTTTCTTAAATACATGTAAAAAATAGTATTTTGTTCTTAAAAATGAATTTATGAAATTAACTTTCAAGGTCTGAAAACTTCACCTTTTTTGTTGTGTTTCCCAGTTAGTCCAGTTTTTTTTTTTACTGTAACTTCAGGAAAACGTGAAAACATTTTAGTCTTGTCTCTTATTTTTCAAGAGCTATATATTTGGGAAAGACATGAGAACTATCTTGCCAAGAATAATTTTATGAATTTCATGAAAATGAAAAAAAAACATGAAAATGATTTTGATGTTGCACATGACACTGTAATTTTGTGTGTGTGTGTAGGTGTGGCAGTGTGGTGGAAGTGTGGAGGTGCTGCCCTGTGCTCGTATCGCTCATATCGAGCGTGCTCACAAACCCTACACGGAGGATCTCACTGTGCATGTGCGCAGAAATGCTCTGAGGGTGGCTGAAGTGTGGATGGATGAATTTAAGAGCCACGTCTACATGGCCTGGAACATTCTACAGGAGGTAAGGACATGTGCTGGTTCAAGCCATATATGTCAAGTGTGAGGGAGCAACAAGCGATATGTCATACAGGAGCCATAATACATTAGGTGCCAATACAAATTTACTGGTTTCAACTAAAGCTAGACCACTACCTGTTGAGAGAAAGTGTTTTTTTTAAACCAATTCCGCATTGCACAAGGTGCAAACAACCTTAGTCTTGTCGATGTTTCTATTGGGAAGCTTCTTAAAAAATAAAATTCCCTGAAGCAAACCCGGCGGCTTCATAGCTGCATCCATGTTAGCACGTCACGTTTGATGCGGTAATTTCACAGTAACGTTATGTTGTGTTCAGACCAAACGCGAATGGCGTGTCAAGCGCGAGTGATTTATGTGTCAATGCAACGAGGCAATAGACCTAATTGCTGAGCGAATCGCGCGAATGAAGCCCTGGTCATGAGGTGATGAGGCGGCTTCTGCTTCCGCGAATGACGCGAATCACGCGAGTTGAAAAATCTCGTTCTCGCCCCGTACAGTGCAGTTAAGCTGGTATACATCCGCGCTAATGTTGACATATATTCATGTAACAGACATCTATTTATTTTTAAATAAGGTAATTTTAAGTTTTCATAATTTTGCCTTACATTTACATTGATGCGTTTGTCAGATGCTCTTATACAAATGCATTTAGAGGTGTAAGGCTATGTTCACATTTGTCATCTCGTTTAAAACTGCTAGTGTCTGTTTTAAATTTTATTCCTATGGAGCAAACCGGCTTTTAAAAACAAATGCACATTTTCAATGCTAACCAATGACAAGCGAGCAGCGAGACCTGGCATTTCCATAACAACATGCAAGCAAGGTGATTGGTCGAGCAGGTTAAAGTTAGAAAAAATTGAATGCTGGCCGAAAAGCCGGTTGGAGTATAGTTTCGTATAAAAGTTTCATTTTCACTTCCAATAACTTTTTGATTGAATTTCTGGCGAGAAATTAGAATTGTAGATTTAAAATATGTGATTAGTTATTGCAAAGACGCTCTCTGTTTATAATTAAAAATAGAATTGGTTACGCTGCCAAAGAAGTCTGTCTCTCTGAGCTGCCTTCGTGGACAAACGCTGCCTCTGAATATTGCCAGCTGCTATTTGCAATCACAACGCTGCAGCTTTATTTATTTTTTACCAAAAAAGCAACAATGTCAATTGATTTTCCTTGTCAAAAAAAGAAGTCAAATGTGAACATAGCCTAACCTTTTCTTAGTAAATGCAACAGCAGTTCAACGCTATATTATAACATTTTGGGTTATTTGTTACCATTAGTGTTGTTGTGCCTAGCTGTGTGGTGAAATTTAGCAAACATTGCCAAGTTGGCTAGTGGCTGATTGAGTCAAAGATGGTGTTGTTTCATCTTAGCTGAGATATCCACCAGGTTACATAGTCACCCTGAGGTTGTCAGGCTGGATAAACAAGTATGCCCGAGTTATCCTGCCGATGACTGGTTCTCGACAGCCAACCTCCAGGTACCACAGTGGCTAGGTGATCTGACATCCGTGATGCCCAGTGCAGAAGGAATAAACAAATAAACAGAAATTTCTCGCTGTTTGTAATATAACAGAATGAAGACAGATTACGTGGAGGCAGCCGTCACGTTATTTACTTATTATTTATTGATGCACATATCAGTATGAGATGGAAAATTTCAGATGGAAAGCGAGCCACATGATGAATGGATGCAGATGCCTTTGAACCAGTTTCTTAGATCAGGGTTGCTAACATAATCTCAGATCCTATGAAATGCTATACGTAAATATTCTCTTTCTGTTGTTGGAAATAAAAATGCTCTTCAGTTTTCTTTCTAGCTTTTGTTAACCGTATTGTCGTGCACAGCATAAGCTTATGCAAAATAGATCTGATTACAAAGGCAGTCAAAAAGTGATTCTGAATGCATAGAGAAATACAGCTGTTATTGTTACTGTCTATTAAACAACCATTACCTCATTTATAGTTCTCCAGCCCTCAGCTTGCCTCCGAGCATATTTTACAGTGCTCCATTTATTTAGAGAGCTTTGGCCCTGTTCATGCATTCATCAGCGAGACGGCAATTAAGATCGGAAGAGCGGAGGGCGTTGTGAGATTGCAGCAGTTTTCCGAGCCTAAGCCGAACGTTGAAGAGGATGAAGGAAATTAGAGTTGACGCAGGAACAAAGACGTGATTCTAACGCGTTGTGCAAAGCTAGGATCTTCCTTTGTTTGTCATTTCCGGTAGCTAGTTCACGGCTGAATTACAAAAAATGTGTACTCGTGTCTGCGATTTATTCCTGGTTTTATTTATTTTTCTGGTAAGGTTGTCAATAATAACTTGTTAATGCATGTTAAATACAGTATGTTATTGAATTTATCGTAGCTGTTTATCGTATATTTTCTGTGAAGTTTCCTAAAAAATACTCTGAGCATTCACAGCTGATTAAAACTGTCGCGCACACAAGCTTTCCTCACGGAGAACCTATTTGTTGGTAAATGGAAAACACCCAATTTATGGGTAATTGATTTGTATGTCAAACCCAGACGGGCTCTTTAAAGGGACAGTTCCCCCCCCAGAAATCTGTCATCATTTAATAAGCCTTGGGTTTTTCCAAATCTGTATACATTTCTTTGATCTGATGAACACAGAGAAAGATATTTGGAAGAATGCTTGCAACCAAACAGTTTTTGGCCACCATTGACTAGTAGGAACAATTAAAATGGTTGTCAAAAGTGTCCCAGAACTGTTTGCTTCCCTACATTCTTCCAAATATCTTCTTTGTGTTCAACAGAAAAAAAAATGTATTAAGCAATTTTGCCATAACATAACTTTAACATAAGTAATGTCTTTTATTTTTTTAGCTGGTAAAATGTCACTTTTATCGACACTTTTATCGTCAGTTATACTAGTGATGGACTGCAGGCCAAAAGTAAAAATGCCATCCCTTCAGTCCAGAAAGTGGTTTTATTATTGTATTTTTGCAGATTTGCATGCAATTTATAAATAAAGGATCCGTTGTTTTTCACACGGATGAGACCAGTTGCATAAATTTGCACCACAAGTGTTTTCCACACAAATTGCCAAATCTAATTATTATTACAGCCTATTATTTAGTTTTCGTTCATTAAAAAGAAACTGAATTCATTAACTCTGTAAAAATGTTTAATTTACAATCGATTGACAGCCCGAAATCCTTGCCAATTCCTCATTAGAGGCCAATCTCATTGTAGGGGATTGGTTAAAGAAACGCAAAGAAGAAAGGAAATCCATCTGTATCTCTTCCTCTGTATTCATGTTTGTGTGTGTTTGCATCGTCAGGACTCAGGGATTGACATCGGTGACATCACGGAAAGGAAAGCGTTGAGGAAAAAGCTTCAGTGTAAGACATTCCGCTGGTATCTAGTGAACATTTATCCTGAGATGAGAATGTACACAGACACTATTGCATATGGATTGGTGAGTTTATATATATTAAACCCTGCTGTTGAAGTGAGAGTGATTGTAAATGCACAGAAAATGAAAAAACACCATTATAAATAAAGCAAATAAAGGCTTCGTCCGTAAACTAAAACAACGACTTTACAGACAGTGTTCGTGAACGCATGTTACGCTTCCAAGGCACCTTAACTTTTAATGATCCAAAACAAATTCAAGTGACCTTTGGAGAACATCAATGAAATATTTAGTGTGTGGAATGCTTATTTCTTAATAAAAAGAAAATCGTCAGTTGGAAAAGAGTTCATGTAATTGCTCAACATGTCGGCTGAGAAAATCAATAACTCCTGAAACCTTGCTCATCCGATCAGAATGAGGATCATATGCAGCTTTTGTATAATATTTGATATGAATATTGTACTAAAAGGGCACAACTGTTTCTTTAATGTTGCCAAATTGGTTTGTTTCCCAAAGCAGTGTGTATCTGGAATCAGATTTTGTTTTAGCAGAACCCTGAACAAGAAAAGTCTCTCCTCACAGACCTGAAGTCGCTTTATACAAAGCAAACCCCTGCTCCTATGACTGCTGAATAAGTAACAGTCCTTTGTAAATGGCTAGATATTATACCACCGAGGCTGCCACCTGAGTCACACGCTCACCTATTCATCGGATCGACAGGATTTCCCAGTTGCTTGATAAAATGACGACCTACAAAATAGCCCAGTAGCCACTGAAGCGTAGCCGCGCATTTCAAGTGCAAACAATTCATTTGCTTTTTTATTTCCTACTAGACAATCATAATATACTTGACTCTATTGATTCTCTAGCAGGTTGTCTGGTTAGGGTGGTTTCATCATGTGTGTTTCCCTAGGAGCAAATTTAAGAAGGAGAAACTGTGGAAAATAGGTCAGCCTTATTGAAATGAATTCTGGGAGTAAAGGGCTCAGAAATAGCTCTCGCCCTCATTACTTTACTCCGAGTGACTGCATTTGATGAGCCTGTCAATCACATTGGCTGGAAATTCAGCACGCAGTGATAAAAAGCACAGCGGTGTTCAGCTAAATCCTACGGAAAATGCCAAAGCACAGATAAGATCCATTGAAGTTCCCCGCTAGGAATACTTTTGTCACAGATATGGTCCTGTGTTTAAACATTATTTTCAATAGACGTAACCGTCGCAATCAACCGCTAAACCAACGGAGAAAAAAAGATGTTTTTGAAGCGTCACACAAAAATTAATTTGCCGGTAAACTTAGCAAATACCAGAGGTGAAATCAGGTAAACAGAGTCACACTGAGTTCAAGTTATGTGTGGAAAATAGTGCATGGCGATAAACCTGTTTAACTTCCCAGAGGACTTGGCAGGAAA
The DNA here is from genome assembly GCF_015846415.1 of Triplophysa dalaica. NCBI lineage: Eukaryota > Metazoa > Chordata > Actinopteri > Cypriniformes > Nemacheilidae > Triplophysa > Triplophysa dalaica. The sequence continues at coordinate 6,847,244 of NC_079542.1, forward strand.
AGGATTTGGAGGATTCGTGCGTTCGCATACACTTATGAAAATTGTATTTTATAATTAGAAAGTGTAATTAAAAATGAAAATTGAATCACATTAGGATGCAACTGAGGAACAGCCTCTAGTTTCACACGCTATCTGTGACGTTATGCTTGTAATGAAGCATGTCGCAGTACGCCGCAGCTGTACTGATATCAGCACCATGCCACAGGTAAACATAGACATTTACCTGTTTTTAGACACATGATTGTGACATATGGCTGGGTGATATATTCATATGAAAGTAAGCAAGTTTAACTTCCCTTTTACATCTCACAAAAAGTGGAAAAGTAGTCGTAATCAAAATCGCGACACAGGTGTGGAAAGAGACACGAGAGCGGTGGTATCACATCTTCTTTATATGTGTTGTATTTCTTATGGTATTTTTGCTTTAAAGGATCAGCCACGGATCCATTTCAAAATTATTTTCAGTTTTTCTGAATGTACTAATTAAAGGTATGTGTTTAGGTAAAATTCTCATTTTTTATTCATTCTGTTAACTACTAACAATAATTCACCCAAAGCAGACCTCAAATACTGCAAAGAAAACAAGTTTATATTCACTTTTAAGCATCACAACATATACACAAAATACAGTAATATTTGTGCAGAAGTTGAAATATATTTATATTTTTATTTATGTGATAACCTTCACATTAATGTTGGATGACTTGGAAATTCAACAGATCCTGGACTGCAATTGCCACAATACGCTTAGAAATGCTGATAAAATAAAAATAATTTGAATGGTCTCTTTCTTCCACGTCTGTTTGGTAAAAACGTACAAGCGGCATGATGTTGCATTGTTTCAACAGTTACTGCAAATAACAAGTTAATAGTAAATACTTTAGCTTTGGCAAGTAAATATTTTTGTTTCTCTGCCAACAAAAAAAACATTCCTTAAGAAGCCACAGCATCAAGTTTCACGTGTTGCCATGCAACACAGAATGGATCACAGTGTTGACAGCATTTTCCTTTTATAATCATTCGGCATCAACTCCATTGCAGGTTTAACAGAACATTTCCTACAGAGAGACAGAAAACACTCATGTTCCGACTTAATGTTTAACAGAGACAACAACAAACAATATGCCGTCATGCATTTGATTGAAGTTGTAAAACTTATTCTAAAAAATATTTTCACTTCTTTCTCCTCAGTTGAAGAACTCTTTAAAAAGAGACTTGTGTCTCGACCAAGGGCCTGACACAGACAACATTCCAATCCTTTACCTCTGTCACGGGATGACACCTCAGGTGAGTTAACATTGTTTATTTCCTCCTTTTATACGCATCAGCTGTGGCTTTCAGACAGAGGCTGTAACATTGTTTCTTCTCAATGGTCTTTTAATTAATCTTTAGTTAGAAATGTATCTTCAGAATGGCATCACTAAAAGAACATAAAATTAGATTTAAAAAAGAAAAGACCAGGACTTTTGTAGAAATAAAAGAATAGGCCAGATGGTAAAGTGTAAGGTTTGGTTGTGCTTTTGGAGCAGCTTTGCAAGAGGACCTATTGACAACTTATGTTCCGATAATGGGGCTCGGGTCAGGAAAGGTGTGCGAAACAACTGAGGAAACATGTTGAGAGATCATAACCTTGCGAGAAATTGGTCCAAATAAGAGAGGCAGGAGCAAAGGAAAAGCGCATAATAATCAACAGAGTTGGGTGTAATGTCAAAGTTCCCAAAGAATACTCTACTAAACTATAACATCCAGCTTTTCTATTCAAATCCGTGCAGAAATGCTAAATCAAGCATTGTTAAGTATAAGGATAAATTGTTTGGCTCTTAAATCAACAGGGATTTGTTCTTAATTGTCTGTTTGGAGGATAAGCACGTTTGTGACTTATAACAGTACATGTGAGGCATTTCTACACCTTCAAGTTGGGAGAAAAGTTTTGTTGACTTTTTCCAGATTGTTCATTTTTTTATTGATTACCACATTTCCTGTTGAAAGAGAGAAGAGACAAGAGGAGAAAGGGCGACCAAGAAGATAGGCTGAGTTACACTTTCAGAAAATTAGGAATAACAAATCACAAAAATAATGATCTGACTTTGTTGGTGCCCCTTAATATCTCAAATATCTTTGTTCCTGTTGATCATGTGCAGAGCGTTGCATTATCAGTACAAAGGCTGTAGGCTTGATTTCCAGAGGACAAAAAGATGCACTAAAAGCCACTTATAACTAAAAAATGTAAATGTACATTTTTAATGGAATCTCCTGCTTATACACTATGTTTTAGTGATCTAACATGCTTCTCTCTTATAGTTTCAAGTGAGATCAATATTTCTGGGTGTGCTCAGTTTTGCCAAAATTGACAACTAATCTTATTTGATTATATTTTTGTCTCCTAAAGAATGTTAGAAAAACATATTACATATTTTGAGAAATGTAAAGTTGAAACTTTGTATCCATAGAAGAAGCAACAATTGAGCACATATACTTTTGATGTTTATTGATTTAGTGTATCTGTACTATGAATTATTAAAATCCTGCTCGTGAACTAATGACAAGAGCTCAGTTGACATGAGACTAGCTTAATGCAAAAAACAGTACACAAGAATGAAATATAGTGGTCATAAGTGCTTTCTGCCAGGTGTGCCAAGTCTGTATAGGATGTAGGATGCTGCCTTACATCACAGTGAAATATGAAAACATAGCAACAGACTAAATTTCTATGCTTTTGAGTGGCAATGTACTGTAGAGCTTTGCTTGGTGATGATGTTAACTGTGATGCTTTGAAATTCTCCGAAAAATATACTGCATAGACTGCGTCTTGTTGAGGTTGCATCAACTTTGTTTTATTCGATCAATAAATGTTAAAGCTCTGTCTCCCTTGCAAAGCTTGATATATTTAATTGCTTTTCACATCTTTTAGTGTCATGCCACGTCTCTCTAAATTGACCACTTTACATATAATGGCATTTTAACAGTACTGATGGGTCAGATGATAAGTGCGGGGTGATCGACCAAGTCAAGTAGAAAAAGATGTACTGCTATGAATCTGAAATTAATAGAATCCAAAGCTTTTGTGGCTTTCAGAAACTTTAAACTTGTGTATACAAAGCATCTCTTATGGCACTTTAGTTGAACGATTTTCAAAGAATGGTACACTCTTGTCCTTGAAGAGCTTTTCACAGCATTAAAAAACTTAGAAATGCACTTGGAAAACTTGGAACCACGCTTCGGGGCTTTTCAATTATACTAGGATTACTGGAATATTCTGGAGTGCGTTTAATGTGAGCTTTACTGTATGCAAGATTCACACATTTCAACTTAACAATTGGGCTCGTTTTTGTGGAACTAGAAACGTGTGAATACCTGGAACATCAATCACGTCTTTGAGGTTCTTGGTTTTCCAAATGGCTTCTTTATTATGAGTGCCTTAAGATATTGAAAGTGTTGAAGGAAAGTAGTTGCTTTGAAAATTGGCAGAGGATGTGGAAAGAGGTTCTTCTGGTGCATTGAAGGCATGTATGCCCTATTCCAACCTGATCTAAAAAAAAACATAACTTCGCTTATCAATCGAACAACGTGGATCATATGAAACTGTTTGAGGTTCACCCCAACCTCACTACTAAAAATGACCATCACTGAGGAATGAACAGATTGCATTAAAACATACAAATGAAATTGTACAAATTCATTTGAATTATCCAAATCACTATAATGTAAAATAATGAATTGTCATTCACAGTAGTGTTTGTGTTTTCATCAGATAAGGTGTTAGAGGAGCTCATGTCTGGAATGTAGGGTTATCAATCACCTTTTAAACATATTGTAATGATAATGGTTGACTACCTTCATAAAACGTTTTGAAAAGTTTTATGGAAATGTAAATTATGATCAAGGGTTGAGGGTATGGACGTGTCCTCACTTTACCACGTGAACACCACTCGAGCACACTGGAGCGCGCCCCCATGGGTGGCAAAACACAAAGCAAAATGGCCCGCTCACAATATCAGGAAATGCAATTCCGCGCAACATTTCAGTGTCCAGGAACACCTGATTCCTTTGTATGTTGTAGTGAAGTCGTAAGGATCCTCATCAAGTCCAGCTGCTTGTAATTTCAGCAAATAATTGCGGGTTAGTCCCAGTTTATTTGATTCTCCTATACTCCTCAGCTATTTTGCTGTTTTTTGCAACCCAGGGGAGTGTGTCCCATGGAGTGTCCCGACATGTGACGTCAATGTATACGCTCTAAACTGCATCTCTTGCCAATTGAAAATCCACTTTCTGACTGCAGTTTGATTGTTTTTCATTTTAAAATGGATCACAGAAAAAAATAACTTTTCACACCGATGTGTGATGCATTTTACAAATTGCATTTGACCAAAGTTTGGTAAGTGACTGCACTGTTTAAACGTATGTGTCGTTGTTTTAGCCAAAATAATTGAAAAGTGAACAGTTTGTATTCAGTGGAAACTTGGTTTTATTATTGTATTGATTGTGGACAAACTGAGTTTTAGCTTGAAATATCACAAAAATAATAGAAGTTACATTTATCAAAAGCCGAAGTAAGAATTTACCTCAGTAGAAAAGACAAAATACATTCTGGATTTAAACATATATTTCAACAGCAATATGATCAAATATACAAATCTTCATGAACATAGTTTAGGGAGAAAATTGTAATACTGTACTTGTAAGACAAAACTTTAATGTCATGGTATACTCACCCTCTTGTCATTTCTATTGAATGGAGACCAAACCTCCGTTGTTTGGTTACCACCATTCTTTAAATTATCTTCTTTTGTGTTCTGCAGAAAGAAATCATACAGGTTTGAAATGACATTTTTGGGTGAACTGTGACTTTAAGATCATTTGTATGTTCTTTAAAACAGCAGATTTATTTATAAAACTTCTTTCACTGCAGCAAAGGTCTGGTGTTTTTGACAGCTTGAAGTGGCTATGAAGCATCTACTTACAGTCGTCTGATAGACATGTACAGCGATCAATAACACTTTTTTATGTTACAGTACATAACAGTATAGTAAAATAGCCTGTGTGTCAAAAATCTGATTATACCTTACGCCTTTTCTAGTTTTCAGTGCAATAGCTACCCATCAGATGTGTCAAGTGAATGGATTGTGATTATGCTTGTAAGTGGATCTGAGGATGAGACTATACATCCGGCTTTGTCATACCTATCAGCGGCCCCTCTGGAGTTTATAATCAGGACTCTACTCATGGGGTCCTTTTGAAGGGGCATTCACACAAATTAGACCACGTCTATGCCAACAGCATATGACATTACATTTTTAATGACTTCAGCAACCTAAAATAACTAATGAGAGATTTGATCATGAAGAAATAGGTTGGTCCTGCAACAACAGTTTCAGCATGTGTTCTTTACTTATGATCTTCACAGTGGAACACCATGTTGCATCTGGTCCTCTCCGGATGTGGTCACCATCATAAAATTTGAAGTTGGGAAAGCATTTGTTTTCTTCAGAAGGTTTTTTATCACTCATGCAAAAACATGCTTGGGAAATGGTTGGCAAACAAATCTCAAAGCTGTGCACACATGAACACGCTACTGAGCAAGTAGAATGCGGTGAGACAGAGTTGTTCCCAAGGAGATTAGCTCAGACTCTCTGTTCCATCCTTTTGAAGCAGTTTGTGCTGTAGCATGAGAAACCAGCGGTAGCGTGTTTAGAACACATTTGTGAAACTGCGAATGGTAAGCAACAGCCACTAGAAAGCAGCTTGTTTTTTTATGGAGGACATTACAGAAACATTTATATTACATTAATGCATTTGGCAGATTTAATCCAAAGCAATTTACAGTGCATTCCATTTTGCCTATGATTGTGCTCCATAGGATTGACTCCTGACACAACGCTCTACGACCAGATCTACAGGAAACACTAATTTAGTTGTCAGAGGTTGGATTTTCATAACTTATGAGACCTAAATAAAACAACGGTTTCATGGGACACACATGCCTGGCGGTATGTGTTTGGTTATAATTTAACAATTGATTTCATATTTCATTTATAATAATATTAATTTACATTCATATTTTATTGTATATCAAGTGTATTACACACGAGTTTGTTTATGTTGTTGCTGCTAAAACCATCTTTACATTCATATTTAAATTAATTCAGTTTTGGCTCTTAAAATTGACAATTTTGAACATAGTTTGAAACATTGACATCCTTTATGAAAATTGACCATGGTTCCATCACAGTAACCATGGTTTAATTGTGGTTAACAATGGTTTAACCAAAATATTCATAGTTTAAGATACATTACTTGGAAGTGCTTTGAAAGGGAAGGTGGGTTGAGCCGTTGGTTGCAATTCGCAACCTCATCTGTAGATGTCGCTACATTTCATACACTTTAATATCTTATGTTGAAATGTTGTATAATTGTACGTGTATGCAAACTGAGATGCTCATTTAGGCCAGGACACACCTGTAAAGGAAATTTTTAATCTCAGTGAAGATATAATAACAGTTATAATAACAGATATAATAACAGTTCATCTTGATATCTGTAGTTAAACTGTTCTGCCCTACAAAGGCAAAAGACCGGATTCGCTAGAATGTGAAAGTGAGATAAATGCTTTTAAGTAGTTTTACTTGTTATTTTCTCATTGACGTTTTGAAGTTACAGCCCATTTATTTTTTGGAAAATCCATGAAATTTACTCAAGATACTAATCCACATGATAAAAGCAATCTTGAATGTCCCAAAAATATCATTAACAAATTTTTGACCAAAAGTGAAGTTACAGCCTTTTGCCTTTGCAGGGCAGTATTGTAATACTAATTCTCATAATATTTCCACCAAAGAATATGTTCTGTCAGGACCACTGTCGTCAAATACTTAAACAATATTTTAAGGCAAACTGTCCGCCCGTCCTTGCAGCCTTGATACAATAGTTACAGGCAGATATGGAGGAGGTGGGGATGGAGGTGGGTTTTAAGTGCGGCACGGTTAAGCAGCTGATAAGGAGCAGAGAAAGGCAACTTAAACAGAAGGCAGTCTACTGTGTGTTTTATGACTATCAGTTAACGTCGATTAGCTGCACCTGATGTGGTCGGCTGATGGAAGCTAGACTCACATGACCTGCCATAACTGATCCTACGCTTGATGTTTCTTCACTTTTAACCATAGATAATGGGTGGAAAGGGTGAAACTGACAGTCCTTTAATCTTCCCTTAAACTTCTTTAATTCAAATCTACTATAGTCTTACACAATAACCACAATTACAATAACCATTGTTACACAATTTGATACTATGATACTGTATTTGTAATAAACCTATAGCAGTAACAAATGGTAACTTATCTGCCAAAAACGTTTATTCTACTATTACTATAATTAAAACCATAAAACATTAAGCGTTAACATTAAAGAGTTGAGTTATTACTTTCAACTGTTAGTTCCTTTAATAAAAAAAATCATATTTTATAAAATAAAATAATGTTACATCACCCACCAATATTCCTGAGCCAGTGTGATGAAGTTTTAAAATTGTCCCAGTGCCCCTGTACAGAGCTTTGAGAATACAGTCTGACTCCTCATTAAGCCCTAAGATATTTGATGCTTTCCTATTAGCAGTCCAATCAGTGGGCAAATTGGTGTCCTGTTCTTGTTTTTCTCTCAGTGTTTTAGTTAAGGCCACGGCTTTTTCAGAGACGACCATGTTCTTCATCAATCTTCATGATACGCTGTAGTTCTTCCATTGACTGCTCTGTGCCTCAGTATTATATTGGCCTATTTATGTGCCTGAATGGCTTTCTTTCTCTTTTAATAATAGTTTAATGGCCATTTGTAAAAAGGGGAACATCAGTCTTGTTTAAACTCAACATGAAACGGTATTTACAATCCGGTTTTAGTTTTGTATTATAACATTCTAAGTGGAGCATAATACCCAACCAGTGAAATGTAGAGCAGGACCTTTTTTCATGTGGTATTGACTGAACAGTGAAAAGAGGGTATTTCATATCAGAATAGAGGCAGAGCTAAATGTATGTTTGCAGTGGACTGTGGGGGGCAACAATTATCCAGTCTCGGGCGTTTCAAGAACCTCTCAAGGGCATCTTGTGTCAGCGATCCTTCTGGTTTTTGTTGTAAAAAACCTGTGTTCATATTGCCATTTTTCAAAATTTAATCCTATGGAATTAAAAAAAATGATTTCTCGATTACTCTGTTAGGATATATATCATATTTGTGTAGTATGTACATTTTTTACAGTAAGTAAAAAAAATTAATTACTGCAGTAAAAACAGGCAAGATTTTGGAAGTACCTACAACCGCTATTTGGTTATGGAAAAATGTTAACCTTTTCCCTGCTTGCGTGGATTATTGACGGTTTCATCTTAAAAACATAAACAAACATTACTGCGCTTGTGCACTTTTGTGACCCCAACTGAACTTCCGGTACACATTCACAAACAATAGAGTGCCTGTAGATTATATCTGATAACCATCAAAAGAATTCAAGAAGAAGCCTTACTTGGCAAAACTTGTCTATCCAATATTTTGAAATTAGACTGCGATACCAAGCTCAACAGTTAGATGTCAATATATCGTACGGTTTGTTTAAATGCAACCGAACTACAGGACCCATTCAACAAATCGTTTATTTAATGCAATTATTTTACAGTAATATTCTACAGTCAATCGATTAAAAAAGAAATCTGATCATTTTTATTGCGTTAAATAGTTGAACGCATTAATCTGAAAAAAATGTAACGCATGCGTTAACACTCTATAGTTGACAGCCATAATTAATATTAACATACATTTTATAAAATATAAATAGTCATATTATTAGTCCATAGCCAAACACAAACCAGAAGTTAACTGGGGGTCATGTGCGCGCATTCTATAGATTTGCTGCCAAGTAGAAAAGTAATTTTAGAGTCGAAGGTGAAGTTGTTTTCTCTTTTGGAACAGTGTACTCTGAAATGTACACAAACATATAAGGAATTTTTCTAAAAGTACTTACTTACTTTGTGATTTCATATGGCTCTATTCCCTTAAAGAGATATATTTTTCTCAAAGGTATGAATCAGCTGCATAACATTAACCTACTTTCTTTTACAGTAAGTCCAACTATTTTTATACTGTAACAATGTGTATACCCGCCTGGGGACTGCTATTACAGGTTAAAGTACAGTACTGCTCAACATCATTCAGAGTTTTGCATTACAGTACCTCAGTAATATCTCTTTTAGAAGACTCTCTGGAGAAACTCCTTCAAAATTTGTGCCACACAAACGGTGTTCAATTTTCTTTACAAACAACAAATTGCAAACAACCTTTCAACTTTTTGCTTGAGAGCATCTATAAGAAGTCGTATTTGAAGAGTTTATCCATGAGTGAGCTTTATATGCATGAGAAAGCAAGCAATGTTAGGTTTCTGATTTAAGCATAATGTGCCTCGGCCAGGGTGTCTCTGAAGAAACTGTCACTACTGCCAGATGTTCTTTAGCCCCTTGGTTGCATCCCTTATGCTCACCTTTTGCTACTCTCACAAACATGCTCACTAACTCCATGTCGACTCATCCTACATGTCAGTCAACACGAACTGAACTCGGGGACCATCTGGAGTGACTGCTGGTGATTTTGCTCAACCCCAGCAAACGGGACTGGTGCTGCTGGCTCATAGAATGTGTCGCGCAAAGACCCTTCTCTGGGCCTTCTATGGTGACATTTTTGAATCTTTGACTCGTTTCGCACACGTCCTGTGACACGTTAGTCATTTCCTGTCGAATCAGATCATGCTTATAACGTTTTGAGATGTGCTGGTTCTTTTTTTATTCATTTATTTGTAATTATATAATGGAAAACTTGAAATTAGCAAATAAGCTGATAGAGGTGTCTCAGAAACTTCAGAAATGTTGAACTATCTGCCAAAAAGTTCATTCACTTTCAGTAGAGGTTAAGTATGACCATCTGCTCAAGTGTAACTAATTTACAGAGTTTTTGCATGACTGTCTCCGCTGCAATATGCTACATTCACATATTAATATTCTGAGAAACGCACTGCTTAGGAAACCAAGAGAGTTGTACAAGTGTGATTAAAAGACTGGGGAAAAGGGTGTGCATGATGGAATAAGTTTTTGCGTATTATTAGGCATTTGAAATATTAATGATTCCAGATGGAAATTGAAACAACAAATAAATGGCCTGCGAAGGAATGCAAAATAAAAAGCTAAATGCCATTTATTTGTGTATGTTTATTCTATACATTATCCTTCAAGATGTGGAGTATTATATATTATACTTATATACTGTATAAACAATATGACTAAAACGTTTAATTCAATGTTTAAAATAACATCTTTAAAAACTTGTTCTTAAATAGTATTTGATTCATTATAAGAATAGATCAAGAAATATTTTATGGCACATGATGGCTCATGTCAATAATATATTCAAATTTTGATCTCAATATTTTATCTATATAGACAGTTTCAAAGCAACAACATAAGAATACGTTACTGCAGATGTGCACTTTTGTGGCCCAAACTTAACCTCCATTAAACATCCGCAAAGAATAGAGTCCCTACAGATTATTTCTTATAACAAGCAAAATAAATAATGTAAATAATAATAAGTAAATATCATGAGCTATAGCAAGAAAGTTTAGCCTGTATTACTGAGTTACCAGTATAAGAACCTTTACTTAGCTAAACTTAAACAAATTTGCGACAAAGTAACACAACCCATTCAACAAATAGTTTATTTAGTAGAATTGACATACCATATAATGTTAATCCAAATGAATCTTAATATAAATTAAACTAAATAAATGATAAATAGTAATATCATAAGCCACTAGCCAGATTGATCAACAAACACAGACTGAATATATGTAGCTAACTTGGTTACCTAATTTTTATAAAAAAAATACATTTAGAAAAAAAATCGTATTATTTCAATAAAAAAAATAATTCTGCATGTCAAGGATTGATTACGAATAATGATTCGAAATCCTGTGGCTTCTATGAATGAATTGAATCAATAACAATCATGATTAAAATTGCATTATCAATGGTGCATGTACTGATCATTTCTGTTAGCTTTGTTCGGTTCTGAATTGTTTTGTTTGATTCCATAACACGTCTCTCTTCTTGCTCTTCTTTTTCTCTCGTTCCAGAATGTATACTACACCAGCACTCAGCAGTTATTCGTGGGCGTCTTGAGCCCCACCATTGATGATGATGATAACAAGTGCCTGGTGGATGTGAATGGTCGACCGCGACTCATTGAGTGCAGCTATGCTGTTTCCAAACGCATGAAGCTCCACTGGCGCTTTACTCAGGTAACATTCAAATGTAGTTGTGTGGAGTTGAATTTGGTCATTTGTTCACTGCTAGACGTCTGGTCCAGAGCTTTAATCAGAGCCAAACTCAGACTGAGTCAGGAATTCCTGAGATCCATTCATACGTAAAGACCAAAAACATGATCTTTCGTTTTCATCACGTCACATGATCGCATAATGGAAACAAGTCATGACATCCAGACTAAACAGATTTAATCCCAGAGGAAAAGGTTAATACCTGGGGGTTAGTTTCTCATCGTTTAACATTTACAAGTTGTTTTTGTTTATAATATTTATAGATGTTACTCATTGAAATGTTTTAGTTACCTATTTATTTCACTTTTTAAAATGACATACCCTTCATTTAAACAAGCTTTGCGGTTATGTATAGACTTAATGTATAATTTCAGGCAGTGCAACCTCAGCCATGCAAGGACACACGTCAACACAGATCATGTTGTTTTAAAAAAAATCACAAGAACCCCTAAAACCTGTTGGACCATTTTCATGAAACCAACTGAATTATTCTCTGTTTTGGGTTTAAAGCAGACATGCATCTCTGGGAATGTTGGAGACAGGTCGGGTAGCCAATGATGCTAAACAATGTGCACACATTTACTTTTGCCCTTTATGTTCAGTCTGGGTGCATAGCTGAATGCACATGCCATGTTAGATAGCTCACATGCTTGAATGAATTGGTTTAAAGACTCGGAAATACTTTAACCTTTAACACACTTCTTATGCAGCATTATGAGTACAGGTGGATCATTTGTGCCGGGGGTCCTTTTAGCAGGAACATTAACATAAGTACCATATGCTCTTAATGAATATGGCTAGAATGAGGACATAGTGATGAATACATTACAGGTGAGAAAAACATTGTATTTAAAGAACCAAAATTGATAGCAGATCTTGTTTAAGGTTGTTTTGGTATTTAATTTTTGTTTTGTTTTGAAGTTTTACGTTACTGCTTTAGTTGTCTTTAAATCTCATTGCATTTGACTGTCATTGAATGTCGTCAATGGCTACAACCGGGAACGGGCCCATAGACAAAGGAGGTTGACTAGACACGACCGTACACTGCTGGGTGTATTGGGGTCTCGAGCCCACCCTTACTGTCCCGGTCTATATGAATTCTAATAAAAGGCTGAAACAAAAGCAGCTTCCACATTCCAGCAATATGTTTCCATTAATAAATTAAATGCAATAAGTTTCATGATTCTCGCAGCTAGCGCAAAGTTCACCAAACTTTGAACTGAATGACTTTAAAACTTTACGCGGCTCAGAAACAGTCCGCAGCATCAATAAAGTCGGAAGAGAAACTTTAGTTATTATAGTCAGACGCTTCATGCAAGGATTTATGAATTATTCGGAGTCTAGCAAATTTTTAATCAAAAGTCCTTGTGACTATAAAGACTAGTCAGAAGACAGGCGCTGACGTTGAAGTTTCTCCGTTTTTATCTTACCAGTGTTAATTGCAATGTAAAACATTATAATAGAAAAGAACAAAAGAAATAACTGAAGCTATTGCCACTCTTTAAAAGGAAAACCATTTTGACACTTCAAAGTGAACGTCTAGCTCAGAATTTAAACATGAACTTAAGCTGAAGCAAACAATATCATAATGTCAACCTATTCAAACAGATTCAGCCATTAAATTGTTAATCCGCCCACATATAACATTTTCTTTCTTATTCATAAATCTATTTCAAAGAACCCAATTAAATGGGAATACTAGGTATACAAGGCTCTGAATAAGGTTCATGGGCATTTTTCTAGCTATGTAGGATTCAGTCAAGAGCCTTTGTCAAAGCAACATAAAGGTTTTATAATGCTTAGACTCTATGATCAGTTATATTTCAACCTTAAAGTACATCGCATAAAATTCATGCAACCTTCTGTTCACACAGAAATTATATTAGCGATCAGTTAACCCATAAATAGCTTTTCTTTGAAATGATTTGCCAAAAAAGAAAGTGGCTGTGATAACATAAATGATAACTGGTATTATATTATTAAAGACAAACACTAAGACGAGTGAACAAAGAATAAAAGATTACACTGTAAAACACTGTTGGGACGTGAAGAAATGTCAGTAGCCTATTAAATTGTGATTCTCGATGCTGTCTTCTGCGGTTCTCAAAAACTTCAGTTCATTACAGTGCACATTACATCCTGCAGATAACACCTTTCTTAAAGGAACAGTATGTGTTCAGACCTCCTGACCGCAGATGTGGGATGGCTTGACTACCGCTCAAAGAAAGAGCATGAGGTTGTACTGAACCTTCATGAAGCCGGATCTTAAAGCCACGGGCGTTCTGTCTCTGGGAAGCCGGCTGAACTGAGTGCTGGCAGCAACAGAATCAGCCACCCTATCTCATTCCTGCAGTAATTTCCACCATGACTTGAGATCAGTGTGGACTCTCTTCCTCTAGCTCATCATGTCTAAGCCTGAAGCGATGCTGTTTCTTACAGATACACCAGCTGTGGGTCTTCCAGCCCTGTCTGGACGAGTTGATAAAAGTGAATTCGATTAGCCAGATGACTCTTGTTATGAATATTTTGTCCCAAACTACCAAGATCCACTTCTTTATGAAAGACTCTCATAGTTAAGGGTGTTATAAAATACATGTATTGACAATAACCATGATATTAAAATTATTATCATTAAAATGCATGATTATTTATATTGTGCTTATACTTAAGTACACATATTATATCATAAATTATCAGGCATACACACAATTTTACCTGATATTTATTTCCCCAATAACACAAATTCAATTAATGAACATTTTATTTATTTATAAAAACATGTATTTATAAAAAATATAATTATAATTATAACATTTTAATAAAATATAAATATTTTGTATGCATTTTATTATACTGAATTGCCTTTTTTAACAATAATAATTTTATATCATGAAACTCTAATCCAGGCCACATTTTACCCCAAAAGAAAATATATATTGCTTAATGAAAATTAAGCCTATTTTTTCGAAATCTTCTTTTTTCGAAGCCTTATTTTTTCGAAAAAAAAACTCAGTTGTCTGCTATTTACTTATAGTATGCTAGTTTTTGTAAAAATACAACATTAAAAAATAGTTTATAAAATTAGGTTAATCATTTTATACCTTTCTTACACTGTACTACATTTAAAATATAATTAAGACCAAAGTTTTTACCTTCTTTACAAATCATTTTTAGTCTGCAACACATGACTTTTTATTGTTAGTGTAAAGTGTACTGTGAGATGCCTTTTTTTTATAAAGGGTTAAACATTTCTATGTTTGGATGTCTAATGTCTGATATCCCATTTTTTGTCCGTTCTTCAGGGAGGTTCCATCCAGAACACCAAGTCAAAGCGATGCCTTGAACTCGTGGAGAACAACGACAATGAATTTGGATATCAGCTGACCCTCCAAAAATGCACGGGCCAGACATGGACCATCACCAATCTGTTGCATGGTAGCACCTTATGATGGTACCGCCAGGAACAGCAATGAGAAACGAACTAGGGGACCTTGAACCCCAAGCACCAGGATGTCTTTTTTTGCCGATGACATCATATGATAAATGTTAAACATTTTTCCTAGCTACTGTACTTGTGCATATTGATCAGCAACATTTGGCAGATATTGCGTTGTGGTTTTATGAGGTTCTACACTGTAAAAAAATGTATTATGTGCAAGGTATACTTGGCAGCGTCTTGACTTGAAGGTTATGTCGACTCCGGTGCACACGCTGGGCATGTAATTGCTACTGTGTAGCAAAGCTTTGGCAATGTTCTTGCTGTATTTCTTTCAATCTAATGTCTCAGGTTTGTAGGTTGAGATTATTTTGAAATAACACTGTACATTTTTGGGACATGCCAGTATGGTGGAACATATCTAGATACATTCAACTGTTTTATAGCTACATGTATAGTGAGTATTCTCAATATTTATAAATCATGGCATTAAAGGACGACTCCTACGGAAATCTGGGCTCTTCTGTTCTGATTTGACTACCTGTGACTGCGCTTTTACTGTAATCCGTGTGTAAACGGAGATCGAGGTGTTGCTGTTATGACAGGTTAGATAATTCCTTCAGGGCTTTAGTTTAGCAGATTCTCTCTGTCTCCAGAGTACATTGTTTGCCGCTTCAGGTACATGGCATATGGTTGGAATTTCACACTGTATTGTGTAGGAACATTGCTACGAATTGAAAAGTGAACTGTCAAACTGCTTTGACATCATAGCTTGTTGAAAATCCTGTTATCGTATGCTCAAAGGAAGTTGCCAAATGTTAAAGCTGCGTTTCTATAAAACAAAACAGACAGCATCATCTATCACTATCACAGCAGAAGTGCATATGGTTCATATGATTTGCATGAAGAACAGAATAATGCATTCCTCTTTAAATACCATGTGTGCATCTACATTCAAGCTTGGCTCATTACGATCGGTCAAGAGGTACATTACAACCAAGTGTTTTACATCACAGATGTCAAACCTGGTGCAACACATCCTGGTACTTGACAGCTCCTGGCCACTGTCTGCTTGAGAAGCACCGTGGACATCTTTTTTTGGACAACCCCCCCCATCTTCATGTATCAAGGGAACAGCAGAGTGGCACTTTTTGTTCTGCGCTTGCCAGTCCTCATTAGCATCTACAGTCCTGCTGAGCCACAGGGATGTTTGCCATTAAATATACATGCACATCTGCTTCAACCCCCCTCGCATTAACTCAAAAGTCTTCAACATTTTTGCGTTTATGCACACAAGTCTAAATACAACCTGAACCGCGCATTGGAAATTATGCAGGAGAATGGCACCTGCACGCTTTTAAAACATGCCACTTGATACATTGTGAGAGGAAAATCAAGAACGCCGGTCCACATCTATGCCCACTTAGGCATCCTGCCGAAAGATTCATGCATAGACTTTCATTGTAAACACGGGGCGACGGAGCACAAAATTCACAGTCTTCTTATATCTAATGGTTTAATTGAAGACCCGCGGATCAATATTTCATTCGGCCTTTGAGCTTTAAGTGTTCTGCCTGAATGTGTCCTCGTCCCCATTTGCAGTTGAGAGACATTTAAACCCATTTTCTTTCATGAGGACAAAAGCAATGAAGTTACTTGAACTTCCCGAAGTGTGCAAAGCCACTGAACTGTTGCTTAAAGCATTCACTGCATAGTTGGACATTTTATCACAGTGTTTTTGCATAGGTTGGTAAAGTTGCCTTTTGATTTTGAGCAATACATTTGAGTTTGCATTACCCTGAGAATTTTACCACTGTAACAAACTTTACTCATCTTGCCAGGTCTGAGATCACTCTTAGGACTCAGGAGACGTGTCTTGGAAAGATGAACCACAGTTGTGAATTTTCTGGAAGGAGTGTGATTTGTGTGTGTGTGGGTGAGAGGTCAGCGTTTGTGAACATTATGAAGTATTTATATATTTTCAACTCATGGGAGGTCCTGTTCACTTACATTTCTTAGAAACTGTGTGGGTTTTGCTTTCAGTAATACTAAAATCTGCTAAGGGAAACGGATGCAATAAGCAGAATGAAGTGCTATTGTTCATCCCCTGCGAATACATGACAGTTTTACTGCGCTTGCCCATATCTATTATTCAGGTATCTCTCTTTGGGGGCAAGGCCAATAAAACAACAGTGGATGTTTGTAATGAGACACACACACAGAGATATACAGTACCACAATCCCGCTCCTAAAAAAATAAATTAAAGACATCTTTCTGGCATGGCGCAAGGTGCAATGTGACAACAGGTAATACGAGAGTTCTGGTTAACATATGGAGAGAATCAGGGAATAATCTGAGCCGAGAACTAGCATCATTCCCTGTGGATTTTAAATGCACAAGAGACGGTCTTTGTTTTTCGTTCTGCAGGTAAGTCACAGGTGCAGCGGTGAGCTGTGGGAGGTTCAAGTCTGAGTGCACCTGAGACTACAGGTTTAAGCAGGTAAACATATGCTCGGTGGAAAACATCGCAAATATTGCAGCACTAACAGTTTAGAGTCTCCCTTTTTTTTAAACCATTATATAAGCACTTAAGTCATAAAACCTGTAAAAAACAGGGTCACATGTTCGGCTCACATTTTACCATGTTTGAAAATAATTGTCTAATAAATAAAATTAAGCAAGCATTATGTATTACTATAAATAGCATTATCATTACTGTAATCTAAAAAAAAACCTTTATAACCAATATAACCTTATTAATATTGTATTTATATTAATAATTTTTTTATTACATTTAAAATTTATATTTTTAGAGTCATGGAGGTAACAGATAACATTTTTACCCCAGCTGTCACTGGCACACTACCCCTTAAAAAGGTCCTATTATGTCCTATTATGTACAGATACAGCCACGGGAATAATTAACGGACATTTTTTTCTTAATTTACTATTTATAGGTATGTGTTTAGGGAAAATTATCATTTTAGTTTTATTTTGTGAACTACTGACAATATTTTTCTCAAATTTCAAATAAAAATATTGTTTTTATTTTCATTTATTTACAGAAAATGAAAACTGGAGATACTGGTCAAAATAACAAAAGATGCTCAGTATTTTTTCAGAACTTCAATAATGCAAAGAAAATAAGTTCATATTCACTCTAAAGCAATACACCAGAAATATTTTACATGTATTTAGGAAAAGTAATCAAATTGACGTGATAACCTAGATTTTTATCACTATTATCACGTGTCTTGTCATGCTGTAAGTCTTTCACATTGCTATTGGATGACTTTGTCACTCCTGAGGTTTGATTTTGATAAAATTCAACAGACACTGGACTGGAATGACCACAATACATCTAGAAATGCAGATAAAATGAAAATTTAGAATGGATTCTTAATATTTTCTTTTACTGTATGTATACAGTTGGTACCAATATGTACCTCTGAGGTACTAATATGCACTCTTCAGGTGCAAAGGCGCAATTGTTTACCATATTTCTTTCGCTCAATATGCATTCCGTTAGCAGGACATGTTGTGGGTTTGAATCAGGGAACGCACATGATGAAATGTATACCTTAAATGCACTGTAAATTGCTTTGGATAAAGCAGCTGCTGTGTAAATGAAATATGAAATGTAATGTCCTCCACTGGCAGGTTGAGGTGAGGACTCTTGAATTACTGGTGGAGAACATGTTCCTGATAACTCATTTTGTAGATTTGTAGATATCCCAAGGTATCATTTAATTCAATAGCTAAAACCTAATTTACCTTTCTCGCGCAAGATTGAGCACTGACCTTTAGGATTACAGTTGTGTTCAGTTTTTCTACCTGCTGCAAAACCACCAGTCTGTTGTTGTCTGGTGCTTTTTTTTGTTGAACCTTTAAAGGCCCTGTATTTTCCCTGTTTTCAAAGCTTTGATTGTGTTTTTTGGGTGTTTAACAATTGATGTTCATGTTTCTAGTTTAAAAAGAAATCTTTATATTTCACATATTTCAAGTTTATCGTCCACCGCTGTCTCTCTTCTTCGACTGGATTTCTTCCAGTTTCTTCAAAGTCCCACCTTCTGATTGGTAAAGCTGACCAGGTTTGAACACACACAAACAATATCAGTGTATTACACAGAACAGCTTTCACAGCCGACGTTAAAGTCAGCTGTTATTTGACCGTTGGTTATCTTAGAATGTGTGTCGCTGAATTCTTATTACCAGCTGTAGGACTGTGATGAAAGTGAAAGCAGTTTAACGCGTAGCTCAGTCAAATGTTTACAATCTCTGATAACCGAAGACTACTCCAGCGGCTCTTCCACTTCTCTAAGGAAGGCTTCGCCCCTTTTTTGGCGTATTTCTTTGGTCGGTGATAATTAAAAGCACTCGGAATAGTGACATCATGTACCCGGGAAGTAGAGGGCTGTAGTCAATTCCAGCCGTTCTCTGTAGTCTTTGAAAAGTGAATTCTGTTAAAGACAATATTTCGCTTGGCATTTAACTTTGAGCTTTATACTTTTTCAGGGTGTAGTTAAGCTATAATAGCAATATTACACACTAACTAAAGTTTGAAAATTGCGATCACAGGGAATGGCCGCTTTAACATTAAAATGTTTTTTTAGAAAATACTGTATGTGGTCATTTTTATACTTACATTGTTTCTTTATTATTGTATGTTACTGTCCCCGCATTTGCATTTCAATTGGTATGTAAGTGAGCAGGATAAATTACAGGCTTGTGGTTCTGATGTATTGCCAAGTACTGAATAGTGGGGGCTCGGGGCTTAAAATGTAAAGCATGAATATACATTAGATAGCGTTTGATATTGTACAGTGATGTATCTTGTGTTTAATATGCCTCCATGCTCTACAGTGGGTAATGATAAGGTAAAAGACCGGATTGTCCTTTCACCAACTTTCAGACACCACCTCCCAGAAACAGAAATATCACATATTTATTCAAATACAAAAGCAAAGTCCAGCACCAAGTCCAGCATTAGTAAAATGGTCACACTGACATTTTTCCTTCGATCAAGGTTGAGTTATGAATTTAGTTATGATTTATTCCTTTCACAGGCGCAGAGCTGGATTTATGTAGTTGTCTAGGTCTAGTCTCGTGTGCAAACTCACAGTCCATAATCACACTTCACACAGGTGTTCAAGTATAAACTGCAGCGCAAAAACATATACTGCTGTTGATATGAGAGAGTTGAGATGCTGAAGCTGCAGAGCTCGTTGTGGATTACAGAGGATAGACTGGGGATGCATACAGAATTTTATTAAATGCATTGATTTAAGATTGAGATCAGGAGAGAGTCTTGCCGCACTCTGGATTATCACAAAAATGTATTCTTTCTGTCATATTTATAAATGTATGTCAATATATTCTGTCGTTGAAATTTCTACTTTTGTGCTCCACAGATATAGCACATAGGGTACATCTATAAAAAGGTACGTAAACAATTTATTTTATTTCTGATTCACTTTTTCTTTTATTTCCACATGATATAAAACCAAATTTAGCCTCACATACATTCTCAAAAATGATGGGTCATTTTTTAACTTCCCCTTCGGTCATAAAAGGACAAACCCAACCATTCAGTTGAAAATCAACCTATGCTGTGTTGTTTCTAATGCTGTGTTTAAACCCATTGTTGGGTTAAATGTTAACATAGTAGGCTTGTTTAACCCAAACGGTTGGGGTTGTCCCTTTTTGACCCAACGATGGATTAGAAATAGAGTGAATGTCAAATTTTTCATAATAGTTTGAACTATGGCACTGTAGTCGGTTCACATGCTCCTGCCTTGTACTGTATGTGAGCTACAGGGTCACATTCAGGGGCTGCTTTTGTTGTCCTTATGCTGTCCCAATTGCTTCATTGTTTACCCCATCTGTAAGTGGCTGTGGATAAAAGCGTCTGCTAAATAATACATGTAAATGTAATTTTAAGTAGAGAAGAAACAAAAAGTGATGAGAGAACATTGAACAAACTCATGTCATCCACATGAACATCACAGCTCGGTCACCACAGCAAAGCCACGGCGCACACTGGTCACCGTAAAAGAAAACTTGCTCCTATATTTTTCTCCACAGAATTGATCTCATAAATCATTGTTATTTTAGATGGACTCTTGTCAAGCTTCATGATCATCATCAGGTACTAATTAAAAAACATATTACAAGTTTGGGTCTAAGTACACAGTGTGCCTAAACATGCTCTGGAGAGATAAGACATTTAAAACAGAGTGGCACATTAATCTTACTTTCCCTCCGTAATTTTAAAGTCTTCACCTCAAATTGACAGCGGAAGACTTTTCACTAGCTTTTCTTCAATCGGCTGAGTTTATCTTGTGAGGGAGTCACGTCCTGTCTGGCATTTAGAAAACACTCAACGCTCTTGAGACTGTGAATAGGAAAAACAGTTATAACACAAACTCTCAGGCTTGTCTGATATAAAAAGGGTGTTTTAAACCACATTGATGCGGTAATCTCGTTTTTTATTTATCTCAAATAGGGACAGACCTTTTCATTTGCTAGATTCTTTTTCAGACATCAAGGATAGTTTGAGGTTGTTTTTATCGGCTGAACTGACTTAAGAATTGACCTAAAGCATATTGACCAACATGCTTTGAGTCAAACCCAACAATTCAGTTGTAAAAACGAAAAGTATTAAAGGTACAGTTTGTAAACAAAAACGCTGCTAGAGAGCGCACGATCAAAACAACGATAATGAGGTAGCTTTAGGACGCTGTTAAGGAGCATGGAATGATGGGATCTGTTGTATTCAACTCCACCGCTGATGGCCATCAGTCAGACGGGAACAAGAAATCATGTTAGCGGATGAGGTAAAGTAATAAAGTTTTATAAATGTAGCGTTTAACTGTGGTCCATGAATAAGTGACGGCTTGAAAGAAGCTAGTGGCTTGCTAGACGCTAGACACTACTTCCGCATTTGTCCACGACACTGTTGTCATGCGGTTTCTACGTCGGTAAAGGCGGTAAGAAATGGTAACGGGGATATGACGCCATTGACAGGCGACTGCACAGCCAAGTGTCACTGTTTAGAATGGCGGTTTTCTCATGATTTATAAATAGCCTAGTTGGAAACATTTGAGATAAAGTACTCAGCTGAACAAATTATACAACACTGGCCTAGTGGTTTTTGGATATTTTACTGCAAAATTGTTACAAACTATACCTTTAAAAGATTTCTGTGAATCAAAATAAAATACTGACATAAATTAAAATTTTAATTAAATGGAAATTAGAAATGTTGCGAAGTTGAGGAATTAAAATTATTAACTAAAAATTAAAAGAAACTAAACTAAAAGTAAAAATGTAAGAAAATAAATTAAACCTATACTGTATATAGTATATACAAAATAAATACATAAATTAGAAATTATAAACTAAAATGAACTAAATCTTAAGATAAAAGGTGATTATAATTTTTTTTACAATAAAACTAAAAGCAAAACTATAATAATTCTGTTAACCAGCCACGATAATAAAAAATCTTTAAATATTTCCTGCATTTCAGCTGGCATACATTTAATTATATTAGACTATTTTCATTTTAATATAGAACAGTAATTCTTTCTACATATTAGAAGCTAATGAAGTTTGTAATAACAAAAACACCTTGAATACCGTTCAGAAATGTAGTGGGCTTATTAATATGCTGTACGTGAATGAAAGTTTTACTCTCCGGGCTATGTAATGAGTTGTATTATCATGTTTTACAAAAAAAGCTGTTTCATAAGCATAAGTTGTTTATCTTTTTTGTCTGGTTTCATTAATATTGGAAACACACGCAATCTCCTGGGCTTAGGAAGAAAATTTGAAAACAGCACCAAGAATACTACACATTAAAACAGCCTGAATTATTTCCATAACCTCAAGTCATGAAAAGGTTTTTACTATTTTCACCAAATCTCTGAATCATTTCATACAGTAGTTTTGCCAAAATGAATTTAGAATCTTTGGTATATGTTGCCTTCAGTGAACAAAACCATGCCATGGCTGGACAAATGGCTTGAAAACGGGTCCATTTGGTGTATCATCAGTGGAAAAATTGCTTCATCATACTGACATAGAGTGGCAGAGAGCATCATTAACAGACAAAGACTGCAACGTTTCTAGAGATCCTGGTAGATCCTCAACACTGATGAGCCTCAGACTCGCATTGCTGAAAGTCAGAATCCATCTCCATTATACCGCACAACAGCCGTAGGGCCTTCAATGCTACAAAAAAAGTTAAATGTATCATGAACGCTCTAGTTTTTGTTTCAAATGTGATTGTACAATCCCTTCTAACGATCCTGTAATAGGAGGGTGATTGGAGCACTGCTGGTTTAACCTGCCAAGTTTCATCTTTGATCCATATAGTGAACGAATATTCTTGTCACCATGTAATTTCATTGCATTCAATCCATTTAGATTTGTAAAATGATGATTTGCACTGGGACTACAGAAGTGTGTTTTGGCTAAAACCAGATGTGCACATGATGTCCTTTTACCAGAATGCACCACGCTATGACAAATTGCTGTGTGACTGTTAATATTCTGTGTTTATTTCATCAGTAACAGTGGTGGGTTTTTGGGGGGGGTTCAGTCTCATGGTGTGGAGTTAACTAGTGTATCAGTTTCCTTAAAGCTTTTTTTATGTAGATCAATGACATGAGTTTTTGCTTGACTTTGTCTGACCAATATATGCTTTCAGCAGCAACAACATAAACAAACGTCATGTAGCCCAAACTTAACTTCCGGTAGACCTCCGCAAAGAATTAACAACTGTTGTCAATTTAATTGAATACAATGAACGTACAATAAAATTATTATATAAATTAATATTATTAAAAATTAAATATAAAAATTGGCATATTACAAGCCACTAGCCAGACCGATAACCAAACACAGACATGGAAGTTAACTTCGGACGAGTTCATCCAATAAAACCGTCTATAAAAACAGACTGTACCTATATGAAAATAGAATAATTATTTTTGCGATTTTGTGATGTTGACATCACTGATAATACACGCTTTAAATATTAGTTTTTTTGGTGTGTTGGCACATACTGCTAGATTCTATAGATCAAAATGAAACCAGAGCTTTTGTTTGAGATAGTGTACATTTTGTTGAACCTTTCCTTCATTTATTCAAGTCTAAACACTTGTGTGTATTATTAAAATAAAACTGCACGTAAGGCAAGGTAAATATTCCCAGTGCATTTCCATACTGGTAAAGCTGTGTGAATCAGCTCAATAGCTCTGTGCCGATATTAGCCCCTGCATTGCAGTCCTTATCTTCTCGGCTGTGATTCGACAGGGCTCCAGGAGGAGTTACAATGCCTGCGGATCTGTCCCGTTGCCGGATCGCTGTCTCTGATAGCTTTCTCCTTCCTGCTACACATCCCTACAAAAACACTCAAGGTGCATGTGGGAGGAAAAATACAGAAGCATTGCATTATGTGCGATCTAAGTCCTATAAATTACATATCTGGAGTCCGTATACACACAGAAAGAGAGATTGGTATTCTTCCAAACACAAATCTCAGTTTAAGCTCATTGTTTCGGCTTACATTTCTCTGTACGCCCGCAGCAATGAACTCCCACACGGCACACTCCACCAACCTACCAATATATATGCTGTCTTTCACTGGTTCTTTATAAAATATAAATATAGTATAACTTTCTGTTTGTAATATCTACAACCGTTTAACAATTATTTGTTAAACCGATACAGTATTATATTTATTGTAGTTAATCATTTAGTAAAATACAACACGTACACTAAATTCTGCACATACATGTAGTCATACATTTTCCCATCACATATGAATAAGTAAAATGTATTAAAATTGCAACCCCCATGATGTAACATCATTCAGAACATGTTGGTAAGAACACAAGTAGACATATTCTATTTCTTCACTTTATACAGATGTTGCTGTGTGGACTGTGTTCATCAAGCTCATCACGATTCGCAACTTTGTCCATCGAAAGCACAATCTCTGCCAACTATGTCAACTTTTATCTGACTCCAAAGTCTGTGATGACACCTTCCTCTGAGAACAACACTGGAGTGACCCAAATAGCAAAGAATATGAAGGGTTAGCCTGTGAATCTCTTAAGAAAGAGCTGTGACAGATGTTGAGTCCGTTTGAAGTGGTAATCACATCTGTTGGAGCAATGGAGTCAGTGTGGTTCAAAAGCGAAGTGTACTGCATATGATCAAATACACTTATACATGAGCGTTTCTTCAACTTCAGGCACTTTTGAATTAAATTATATCAGATTTGTTTGCTAAATGTTTTAAGTTTAATGAAGGTTACATTTAATATCTCTGTAAACATATATTGTCTTATTTTTTTTGACACTTCTGAATTGCCTTGTTCATATATAGTTTTTTAACTCTTCTAAACAGACCCTATATTTTAATTTAGACCCAGACTTTCAATCTTAAACTATAACAACTATTTAAAATACATTGATTAAGTGCCGTAAAACTATAAATCGCATCCTAAAAGTTTGTGTTTATATAGATGTCCGTGCACTGCACTTATTCATTTTGTACTCATTAAACATACACATATTTACGAAAAATATAAGATACAAAAAGGAAAAAACATTCATATAATTTCAATTATTGGACAATATAAATACATAAAAATATTTCCTAAAAATTTGTGTTTATAAATGCAAAATCAATATGAACAGAACACAGACGTATGGAAACAAACCTATTCTGAATGCAATTAATTGAGATTAATCACTTGACATCACTAATTTTAATATTGAACACTGTAACATTCTAAACACCAAAGACATATTGACAGTTTTACACCGTTTACAAAGTAGAACTTAAAATGTGTTAAAATATTACTAAAGGTAAAAAACCGAAAATTATTTCATCATTTGCATGTAATTCATCCAGGTCATTCCAAACCTGTATGACAGTCACTGAACAAAATCCTTCGTAAATAAAAAGGTAGAGAAACAAAAAACGTAAAAACACCGTCTTAACCAAAAAACCTTGTGTGTTTTTAGCACAACCCGTGTTTATATCACAGTTCAGATGCAATAAGCAAATAAAATTTACTTTAGTACTCATGCGCTATATGACAGTGTCTTTGAAAGTGCACGCTCATGTCAGAACCCATACACATAATCATCAACACGTCTTTTTTATTGGCAAAGCACATCGTTGTATTTTTTCATATCGGGCTGATGTTTAATTTATAAGCCAAAATCTCCCGATACTAGCCAATTATATAGTGCATCCTCACACTGAAGGACCTTTAAATGGTTAAAAAAAAGATTTCTCTGTAATTCCGACCTGATCATTCAAGAATTCGAAACAATTTTACGAATGTGCTTATTTGGATAAATTTGTACGATGTGAATCGTTCAAAAAGTACCGATATTTAAAAAAGCAATACTGAAGCCCCTCCCCTAACCCCGCCACTAACCTCACATCATTTGCCAAAATTAGCCACATTATAAAAAAGTTTCATTTGTGTTGATTATTTATGCATATCATCTGTTTGCCATATTGTGGTGTTTACAAGTATTTACTAAAAGTTCACAAGGTCAAAAATGTACAGAGTTAAAGAAACACCCACATATTTGTTACATATCTGTGTCAATTTTTCTTCTTTTTTAAATGCCTCTGGCTGTTTTCAACGTTCGAGGATCTGATGGCCATTGTTGGCCTGGCTCTATTCTACTGTTTGCTTGTCTGTAGACAGTCAGAGTTCTCAAAGGATCTCTCACACCTCCCACTCGGCCTGTCTGAGGAATCAAAGCACACGGATTCAGCCTTAGAATTCGACTTGAAGTGTGTCAATTCCATAAACCATGTGCCATTTGAAACGTGCGGCTCACTATACAGAGGTCTTTGGGGGGCGTATGAAAATCAAAACATCTGCAAGAGCATTTGGAGATACCTGCGGTGAAGGGCACATGAGGTAACATAACAATTTTATGTATTCAGTCACATGACGGAGAGACTATCTCCACAAAGACATTATTTCTAAATGCCAGCTAGTATGTGTCTCTTCTGCTTTATTTTCAGGGAAATATTAAGGTGACGTTCAGCATTACCTTTGTCTGCAATGCTTATTAAAAACAAATTGGAGCAGATCGACCGAGATTTCACCATGCATTCAATTTATATTCCTTATTTTACCCCAAAACTGTATTTTTCATGTCAGTGTTTACATGCCTTCTCTGTTGTGATGGATTTTATAATGACTCAGGAGACATTGCACTGAGGAAAGGCCTTAATCTGCTGTTAATTGTTTCCTGGAGCAAACACACGGCAAAATCAATTATACAGTGACTGAACAAAATCACAGAAAAAGGCAAAGAAACATCCCGCTGGAGAAATGAAGTCCAGAAACTTTCCAAACTTTTCCACATGGCCCTTCAACCTTAAAATGTCGAAATAAAGTCGATTGGCAACATTCTAAATGCCTTTAAAGAAGCGCTGGCTCAGAACATTCCTGTTCATTTCTTGTTGTTCAAAAGAGAAACATTCCCAATGTAACAGCCCAAAAATTGTCTGCACCATATCAATTAACTTTCACTTTCGGCTTTGGGAACATAGCCAGGGTTTCGATCTGAAAGGATCGTGCCTCGTGCTGTTGAGGTTGATAAATGGAGATGGTAATTCCACTTCGACGTAAAGATTTTTTCCACTTTTCCAAGTTTTATACCAACAAAAGTAAACAGTTTTAAAAGAAAATGTGCATTAAGAGACCTGGAAAACGGGAATTTTACATTTTTGGTTTATGTATAGGTGGACCCCAGTCATAGTGCTTATCCTGTTAAGATGGCAAGAACAGCCTAATATTACTCAGTTTATTCATCCAACATCTGTTTACAGAAGTAAATGTGTCCAATGCCTCTGGGCAGCTATTTCAGACATGGCAAGTCCTATCTTAAATGGTGGAAGACAGATCTAATTCACAATTAAATAGCATATTTCAGATCAACAATTAAATCTGACATCAACTCTACCATAACATTTTCCAAGCTTAAATTGTGCTAAAACAATCGCTTAAGCTCAATTATGTTTGGTTTTCTCAGTTATCCGTCCATTACCAGATAGCACTGTTGTTTATAAAAAATATATACATTCAAACACCGTCGCTTTTAAACAGTTTTTTTACCTTTTCACTCAAAAGTTGCACGACTTTCCTGATTGATTGTTCGGCTTAACATGAAACTCGACACATTAATGAATTTTTCCAGTCATGAGAAACCAAAAATTTGGTGTTAGAGTGCCTGACTAGTACACACACACACCTTTGAACAAAAGCTAAAGCTGTACTCTGCACGGAAATCAGCTTCTATCTTCTCTCTATATAGAAGGGGACACGTGCTATAAAAGAAGAGTGTCTCTGCATTCACAATAAAACGTAGAATAAGTGATCTTTCATAGGCACCGAACTGCATGTGTCCTATTATGTGACCGGCAAAAATTTGAAAACCAACTGTAAATAATTTATTATTTTATATTATTAATTTTTATAATATAAAATAGCATAAGAGAGATTTATCTTCATTGTTCGTATTTTCTTCATTTTTACTGTCACTACATAGGACACACGTACGGCTTATTTGTCAACTACCCAACTGCTGCTGAATTTAACTGAGTTGAATTTGAAATGGATGAGGTTAGTGTTCATTCAGAGCATATAACCCACATATTAACAAATCAAAATGAAACCATTTCCCAAAAACTACTTGCATTTCAATATAGCAAAATGGAGCGGCATGAGGGATCTGCAGTCTCCTTAGAGATCCATCTCCTCTGGTCTCCTGCTGAGTGACTTTTGAGAAATCACACAGAAACATTTAAGCGTGCCTCATGGTCAACTTCTTGCGAACTTTTGTCATGCATTAACATCAAGTGTAGCGTTAGTTCTGGCAGGTCACGTGAGTTCAGCTTGCATCAGCTGATCACATCAGGTGCAGCTAATCAACGTTAACCAATAGTCATACAACACACACAACTATTTAAGTTGCACTTCTTTGCTCCTTATCAGCTGCCTAATCGTGTTGCAGCTAAATCCCACCTCCATCCCCATCTCCTCCATATCTGCCTGTATCTTCGGCTCTTTTAATTTAATCCTGTTACGCATCAGGAACTGTTCTGGTTCCCCAGGTGGGGGGACATGTATTGCTGCGCTCCTGCTATGTCCATGCAAGGCTGCATGGACAGGCAGAGAGTTTTCCCAGAACAGCTTCATTTCACCAAACTAAATGTATGCTATCGTTAAATAAATGACAACAGTTGTCCCGAAAGAAATTACACTAAAACTTTTTTCAGTTATCCCTAGCTGTTGTATTAAAGGGCCGCAAATCCAGGTGTTTTCTGCCATGTAAAAATAGTCAGTTGTACATGCTATACAGACCCGCGTTGACACACCGTGACCCTGGGAGCCAGAGATACATTCGGCGGAAGGCGACTGCCTAGAGCCTGGTCTTCCAGGCGTTTCCAACCAACGAGCTGGGGTCACTGTGCCTCGAGCCGCCGGTCCACCTGGTCCCGGAGCTTCAATTTTTCAACCTTTCAGGCTACCGGGAGCTCTAGCTCCCGACCTAGGGACTCACAATCAGTGCCATTTGAATGCCCTGGCTAAGACCTTTCAATGAGTCCTGACTCGTTTCTGTAAGTCTTTCCGGACCGGAGATACGGACCGGTGAATGTTGGTTTGTTGATCCCAAAAAAGTGATTCTTCCCCGGACGCAGAGTTCTCTGTCGAACTCAGGCTCGTCGGAAAAGTCTCCTCCCGGCCTCCTTTTATAATCATTTTACATCCAGCAACAGCACACATTTGTTGTTTCTTAGACATTTTTGTCACTGGCTAGTGGCTACATATGCTCTTGCCTGAAAATGTCTGACAGCATGTCTCTGGCGGAAGGTCGAGCTAAGCGCTCATAAGGCGGAGTCTGTGAGCGGTCATGGGCAGGCGTAAACAATGTGACATCAGATTGATAGGGGATCCCAACAGCCTGTTTCGTGTCACTGTTGTGGTTTAAAGGAGATTACAAAAGAAGAATAGATGGATTTGTTCAATCACAGTGTGTTTCTGCACACACTCTGGCGACTTAATTTCTGGTAGATAAACATTTAAAAGTGCATTTTCTTGGATAGCGGCACTTTAAGAGGTATACCATCCATCCTACTTATAAGTCTCTTCAGAGGGCGCTGTATAAAGTAACACATGGGCATGTTTCAATGATTGTCAGAGCCACCCTGACTTTTTGATTACATCCCATATGTTCAGTGCATCTGGCCCTGAAGCTTTAGCCAGCTGATGAAGATAGACTGTGAGTTGGTACAAAGCTGGCAATGTCTACCTGATGGGGAATTATCTTCTCAAAACTCATTTACATTGTGGCATTAGACACAAACAGCAAGAGAGCGTTGATTTTCAGTGAACTTTTTGTATCAAGTTCATCTAAATTTGCCATATTTCACAGAATCGTTTCTCAGTAACTCCTTCAAGCGAAACTTGATAATTTGGCATATTTCAATTACTATTTGCATTGCCATAGGTTTACTTCAAAATACCAAGGTTAAACGTGGTGGTTATTGGGTTATTGTGGTGAACCATACATTTGTTTTATTATGTTTTTACCTTAAATGTTAACAGTAGTAAAACCTTCACTGTTAAAAATCCCTATTTCCAAAACGTAAATTTTCTGGCAGCTGGGGCGCCAAAAGAACGTAAAATAATTATATTAAATTATTTTTCTAATTTTGCATTGTTTTCTGTATTTCACTGAAGAAAAGGGTTAGAAAGAGACTGCTGGGGCCCCAGAAAACGTTTTATCACGGAAAATGACACCTTATTCATGTTAATCTTTTTCTGTAAATTACAGTATTTCAAAAATACGTAAACAAATTGTATAAATCTCTAAATTATAGTTTTTACATTTATTTTTAGTTTGTTGGATAATCTTGGTTAAAGTTTCTGAAGAAACAGAAAATCTGTGTTAATGTTGTTGTAGTTTATTTGGTGAAGTAAAAGAGGTGTCTTTGATCACCATAGAACACAAAAAACTTTTTGTGGTACAAAAATGAAACAATCGTGCCAAAAAAGCACCATCTTATACCAGGCATCTCTGTCATTTCACCATTGGCTCAGTGGACGTAAAAACAGACTTGACTAGACTAATGTGCAGCAGGCTGGCGGGCAGGCGATCCCTGCAAGGCTCAGTCAGCTGGTGCTTGAGTGAGTCTGCTGTCAGCTGTGAGCCTGATGTCTGCTGACACACTACAGGATCGGGCCCGGCCTCCACTTTAGCAGTGAGCTGAAGCCTAACATGAGGTGACTCCTCCCATTCAGAGCGTGGCAGATGTTTGTTACGTTACACAAGCCCGAGTGGAGCAGTAATTCGTTTCTGACTACTGAAAGTGGCTTGCGTCTCTAGTAGTGCTGTATGACATGTGTCACTCCACGTACTTTGTAAACAAACCTTGGATACGTGCCATGTGGGTGCTGGGGTCATTGTACGTGAGCAACTTAAGAAGTGAGAAAGAAAAGACATGGTTACACACAACACACTCATTGTTGGAATGTGGTGATAACTTTTTGATCAACAACATTGATGGTCACATGTTAGGAGTGCACAAAGACAGTGTGACATTATTAATGAGAAAGCTGAGAATGATTAATTGCAAACAGGAGGAAAAGGTTTCGCATGCGTTATCTTGCACTCAGAGTTTAAGCATTGCCAAGAAAGAGAAATCTCTTAGACACATAATCCTGGATGCAATCTGTGTATTAAATTAAACTTTGTTTTAAGACACAATTTGCTCAAATATTAAAAGTATTTCATCATTTAATCATCATCATTGTATACAAGTATAATAATTATGAGAATGATTATTTCATCACCATCAATCCTCTAGCTCAATTGGTATTGGGGTTGCATTTGCAACGCAATGGGTTTGTTTCCCAGGGAATGCACCCACTGATAAAACGGTTGCTTAGGATAAAAACATGTGCCAAATACATAAATTTAATAACAATTTGTTTACCCTTTGTCTTTTTTTTGGTGATCTGTCTCTTTAAAGAAATCTGGGTTGCAGTCAAGAGTGTCAGTCAGATTTCAGAGATCCAGGAATTGGCAGTATGGCAATAACTGTGATCACACTCACTGTGCCAACATTGTGCCCTCGAGTATAGCATACCAGGCTACCCCAAGGGGTCCGCCTTTAATTACAGTAATTTGGTTTGGGGAAAGGTGTCTGCTAAATTATTGTAGTTTGTTACAGAAATTGATGATGCTGGGCACCAATACTGATTTCAGATTTTGAGAGACTGGCTATTAGAATGTTCTTGTGCATAATGAGAGAATTTAAATCAGTCCATAAGTCTTCAAATTAAAATTTTGATGAAGGCAAATATGAAGAAAAATTATAAACCACACGTCAGCAGTCTGAGTGCAGCTATGACACGTCAGAGGGGATCTGGCCCTCCCGGTTGAGCCTGGTTTCTCCCGAGGTTTTTTTCTCCATTAATCAATCATTGGAGTTTGGGTTCCTCGCCACAGCAGGGCAGTGTTGGCCTGCTCACCGGGAGACTGCATTCATTCATTTATTTATTTATTTAGAAATTAGATGTTATTTATTAGAATGAACTTACTCGTTGTATAATACCATGCACTGTGCTGTGTTTTAACTTTTCTGTTTTTCCTGTTTGCCCCTGTAAAGCTGCTTTGAAACAATACACATTGTGAAAAGCGCTATATAAATAAACTTGAATTGAATTGAATAAATATGTAGCACTACCGTTGCAAATCTGCAATATTTTGAAATATTTAAGATAAATAGTAAACTCATCTTAATTATAAAATAACACAAATGTATCCTGGGAATTACAATGAATCAAAACTATGTTATGTTTTTTATCTTCAGTGTAATGACTCGTTGCCAAACATTTGTAAAAATATTCTCTTGGCATTTTATCAACAAAATTCTTGAGCAATCTCCCTATGATTCATTTTTTTAAACAGAATTGAATTTCCAATCTATGCTGGCCCACAATATCTGGGCTGTTATGGACAGTTTTTTTTCATATTTTAGTCAAATTCAAACATTTAATATTCATTTAGTGGTAAGATGTAAAAGTATTCACTCAAGTGACCCTAAATCTAGCTGACCCTTAAGATGGGCCTACTAGGGATGTAACAACATATCGATAAATCACATGTTTTAACACACATTTTTTGCTATTGTTTTTAGCTTTCTTAATTCCTTTCCTAACTTTAATTTCGTGTTAAATTCCGATTTCATTTTTAATGATAGATCCATCATATTTTATCAATTAAAAAAAGCTTCAATTAAACCTTGAATAAAGTTGATTCTTTAACAAAACGACAAATGTTATTGAAAACTGTAAATGCTTTGGAAAATAATTCTGGTCAGTTTTATTTTTAATATTTTGTTAAAAATATAGTAAAACAATCTTAATGGTTAACCCGGCATTATATATAACAGATCATGAGATAAGTGTAGTATATACAGTATGAAGAATTACAAGAGTTTGCTACCAAAGGTATCGGTTTCAGGAAAAATAATTCCTGCGGAATCCATTGCAGATGAAAAACTACAGGCCAATATAGATTAGTTCAGCTTGACTTGCCGTAAACCCCAGTACGATATGATCGTCAGGATCGCAGAACGTCTTGCTTTCCACTAGAGAAAGCGTGCCGATCGATTAGCTTCTGAGGATATTGCTGACTCTCCTCAGAGAGCTTGTTCATCAAGAGCAATAACCCAGAGGTGTGTTCTGCAAAAAGCACGGATGAGTAAAGAACGTGGGTGTCGTTCTCATATAAGTATTATACTTGTGTCATTGTCTCAGAGATGACTTTGATAATGAACCAACTGTGAATTAGTGCTTCCCCAGAGCAACGGCATTCATTTCAATATAATGGCTGCTTAACAAACCCCATTTGCACATTATCATCCAACGACACCGTTAGGTGTGTGACAAAGTGTTGGAGGAGATTTGGAAACACCTGCTGGTTGGTTTATTTGCTGAGTGCTACAGAGTGTGCAGTGCTATTTCATTATCAAACTGTCAATGTTGAATGGTTAGAATTGTGGTGCATGTATTACAACGCAGCACGGAGAGAGTTAGATTAAATGATTTAAAAGCGTTATGCTGCACGCATATACCTATAGAGCACATTAGAGGAAATTTAAGTTAATTGTGGTGACAGAACCCAACTGTGAAGTTGGGTAACGTTCAAGCAGAAATAAAAATTGGCAGTTAAAAAATGTTTGGGAGACAATCCGTTCAATGTCAAAGTACTCCAGTCTGGAACTCTTTTGAACACTTGGGCTTAAAATATCACATGAGGAAGGGTTTTCAATTATATTTTTATTCAATTATATTTTTATAGCAAAAAAGGTTTTTATTTAGTTAATTAGTAAGTTAATCCTTTTTCAGGCAACTCAAAATGAATCATTTTCTATAATCTGTCAACGGGTTATTATGCTTTGGTATATCACATTAAATGTGTCTACCAAGTGCACAGGGAGCCCAAACACAAAAGACTATCTGAAAAGCTGTTGCATTCCAAACTCATCTTGAAAGAAATGCTTTGTTTTGTCTGTATATCCGAATGCTTTTGATAACACTCCAGGAAGGCTCTTGGAATAATAGCTGAAAGCAATAACAATTTATTTCATAACATTTAGAAGGACACTTCTATTTTCTCTATTGCTTTGTTCTGGTAACGTTGGCCGGTTGTGTAGGATTGGTATTTTGTTGCTGTTCCCAAAGAGTGGATTTGACAAATGGCTTCATTATGTTCCTGCTGTTTTGGAAGGGTAAGATAGTACAGTACAAATCAGCTTGTTTGTCTTTTTAACAGAACTGGATACCTGGCTTAGAGAGAACGCTTTCAGGCGAGCTGAGCTGCTTGCTTTTATTTGCTGACAAACTGCCACAGAAATCCACCTAGAGAGAATTTTAAGTCAATGATATAACGATAGTTCATCCACAAATGAAAATTCATTCATGATTTACTCACCCTCATGTCATTCCAAACCTGTATGACTTTCTTTTGCAGAACACAGAAGAAGATGTTTTTGTAGAACGTTGATAACCAAACAACAACCTCTGTAACAACATTACAGAGTAAGTCTGTACTGACATAACTGTGAATAAATGATGAATAAATGAATATAGTTAATTTGTATTTCTTACGAGAATAGCAGATTATTAGCCACACGTTAAAGTAAAAAAAATGGAATTGAGTGTCCCATGCATGAACTTCTTATGAAGAGTCACCCGTGTTGTGTAAAACTGCTGTTGGTGTAAAATCTTAACACCTCACATGAACCATCCGGGTTAAAACACGACAATAAAAGTACAATAGAGTAATTCTTTAAAGACAGTTGACTGCAAAACACCTCACTAGATTTTGGAAAAGATCTATATTTGTGTTCTGTGAAAAACAAAAGATGTAATACACCCCTGTGAGCTACACAGTCTAGACAGTTTTTGTCTTTATAAATAGATAAAAGAACTAAAGTCCCTCACTGCTGAAACCTTTAACGCTTTTATATTTGATTTGGTGTACGTTTGGACTGCGGTCCAGCTTTTCAGTCAATATTAATAATTAAACGCTGAGCTCGGTACACAAATCTGTTTTATTACAAAAACACCCATGAATAAAGATGAGGAAGATCAGTCACTGCTACCACCTCTGTATTCTGCATTCCCCGGCGGGATGGGATGTCAGGTGGGGCCCTTTAAGGCGGCCCTTGAGGACCGCTGCTATTGATCGCAATGCTTTTTAAAAGTCTGATGGGATGTCAGATGTGAGTTGTGCTTTATTTACTCAGGCTGCAAGGGGCTCTGCCGAGTAAACCTGGTCTATGCACAGACCGCTCATAATAATTAATCACAGACCTCTGGGTGACTGGACTGATGGTGACCTTTACGCTTCAGCTTCACGGGACAAATGTTACTTTTGCATATTAGGATCAGCGACTCATTGAAATGCACTCGATCTGATTAAACTGTCACTGCAGTAATGCTGTTGACATTAGCATGCATAACAATTGGTTTTTTTTTTAAAACCACAGTGTATGTATAATCTAATGTATTATTTACCAAGATTTGCCATTTGGTGGACGATCAGCGTAAAGGGGTCTGTAGAGAAGATCTTGGTTAGTGAGCCGGCATGTATATATGCAATTAGCTGTTATGTCAAGCAATGATTTAAATAGTCCCATAACCTTCTCCCACTTTATAAAGCCCACTTTCTGCTGTTTCTAGGCTGAATGCTGAACAAGGGAGTCGAAACCTGACATAGAAACCAGTTTTAGAAGCTTTATTGCTGCTGTGCCCTCATATCCACATATATATTATTCAAAGAAGAAACAATGAATAAAGCTTTACTGGTCAAATAAAGCTTCCTTTGTGATCTTGATTAATATCTTCCTTTTAATACAATCAGGTTTGTTCTTAACAAAAGAAGCCCTGCAAGTCTGAACGTTTAGTGAAGTCAGACGAATTAAACAAAATGGCGTCTGAGGTTTAATTAAGATATATCTGAAGTGTTTGGAGAAAGACAACTGT
This sequence comes from Triplophysa dalaica, assembly GCF_015846415.1. Taxonomy (NCBI): domain Eukaryota; kingdom Metazoa; phylum Chordata; class Actinopteri; order Cypriniformes; family Nemacheilidae; genus Triplophysa; species Triplophysa dalaica. The sequence goes on from NC_079542.1 coordinate 6,883,653, forward strand.
GTGAGTAGACAATAGAAGACTAAATGAATATTTGGTAAGGCCGAGGACATTTCAGTCTGGGTGAATTTGCTTTCTCGCGAGAGATCAGAGACAGATTTATTTTGGTTCAGCAAGCTAATGGGAATGAATAATTCAAGTCAGCTAACCTTTGTACCAACTCTAATTTATTTTATTCAGGCTGCAGGTTTTCTCAATTAAATTTGCATTCCAAGGATTTCGTTCGACCTTTTTTGTATTCTTTGCTTAATAGATTTGTCTGAGCGGCAGTGAGCGCTGAATTTAAATTCCCCTGAGCATCTGCTGGTGTGTGTGGATGTGCGCGCAAATATAAGTGTGCGGATTCAAATACATGCATGAATTTACACATGTACTGTAGTGTTCGTGAATCATCAGTTTCTCATCTGTTTTGATTTCTAACGGCATTTCAAATTCAAAGGTCACGTTATTATGAGTTTTGAATGAACAAACAAAAACCCTGGATGCAGCATTGCTGTCAGTCACGCTGTCCATCAGTCAACTGCCAGAAAGATAAAAATCCTGGTTTGAAGCCAGTTAGTTGTTCCCTCTTCGTTCTTTCTTTACTCGCTGGATTTCGGCGTGGCTCACTGCACAGAAAACATCTTGCAAGTGCATAAGCAAAGGAGATTTATGCATTTCTGAGCCTTGCTACCCTCGCTATTATTTTCCTGTCCTTTGGTATTTCGATAGTGCTCTGCATGTCTCAACTGGACGATGCTTTGACAAGCAAACTGTTGCTCTGCATCTCAAATTCCACCTAAACCTTTAAGGATCTGTGTTTCTTTGTTGTCATTATGAGATTACCAGTAATACACACAATGTCTTGTGTATACAGTATAAATATTTAATAACGGTAAAGTTTGCATGCAGTGTAAGAAAACAGACACAGCCCTTACTGTGACAACAGAATAAAGAATAAACCTCTGAGAATAAACCTCTGACTGCTAAAAATTAGCCTGATTTTCCTATAGCTGACCAAATTGATCAATGCAAAATGATAAAAGCTATTGATGTAGGCAATGCAAAATGCATGAATAAACTGTACTATTAATGATATTCCTTTTGACTTTGAATCAAATCAGTGATACAATACAACTAGCGAAGTGTGATTGATGATCAAATATAGAGAAAAAAAGGCAATACGATTTTTAACCTTCGTATGAAATGTAGAGCCTTTAGAGCTAAAGTGACATCTTTTGGAAGTAGGATGAAGCTACACCATTCTGGAAACGCTGTCAGGACCAGTTACAGCCGAACATAGCTTCATGGTGGTAAAGATTCAAGTGAGTCATGGTCACTAGCGGCACCAAACACGCTCACAGAAATAACAATTCCCAAAAAATCCTGCTGGGCTCCGCCACAAAATTACACCAAAGGTTGAGTTGGAAGAACGATACGCAAACAGATAGAGAAATCGTAACAGAGATGGAAGTAGCTTAGTTATCTCTTTAAATTTCCCAGATTCACTGGGCTCACATTAATAATATCCTCTACACTGAGTTTTGCATTGAAACACATTGGAGTATTCTGCGTGTGGGATAGTATTCACGATGGTGTGGTGTATCACATGAGGTGCTGATTAAGGAAGCCTGTCACATCAGACTGCAGCATGTATACTTCACAAGTTTGCTGCGAGGAGGACTTACACACTGCTCACACTCTCAATTATCACCCACTCAGTGACACACACGTCTAAACACGTTCGCACAATCTGTTCACCAGTATACGAGGTGTTAGATTTATATAATTTTTCTTTTTTTTAGAGGAAACATACCTACAAATATTCAACTATGTTCTTTGAGAATTTAAAATAGGAGAACGACATTAATAAGACTCTCATAGAGGAATCGGTGTTTAAACATTAATGCTATGTTTGTCACAGTCCCTTTGGTGAGCATGTCCTGATTTCCACTAGAAATCACGCTGCATTTGATTAAATCTGTGGAACGTCACTGAATGATGGAATATGGCGTGATGGTGCCATGGTGATGATTAGGCGATGATACGGGGACAGTCAGGAAACTCAGAGATGCTGGCAAATACTGATACCCAAGAGAGGAAATTAGAGGTCATGTATTGCACAAAATCTGTTGTTGATTTGCACAGGCTGTGGCAGAACTATGTTTTTTTTTTTTTTTTAGTTTTTCACGGCTCTAAGGCATTGTGGGTCTGTGATGTGAAGCTGCTGTGATGTTGCTAGCACCTGTGTGCTTTAATTTTGGGTGTCACAAAAAAACTGTAATTGTGCTTGCTTGATTTAATGTAATTTAACTATCGTAATATTATTAGATCAATGTAATTCCTAATATTATAAAGTAAAACTGGCTTGTTGGGTAATATGAGCATGTGGATTCGGGGTTCTTGTATTTCTGCAGGTTTTGGGGGTTTTAGGTACCTTGAAAAGCACTTAAAAAGGCATTTTACCCAAAAATGAAAATTCTGTCATGAATTACTCACCCTCAAGTTGCTCCAAACCTGTATAAATTTCTTTGTTCTGTTGAGCACAAAGATAGATATATGGTAAAATGTAAGAAAATAACATTTCTGGTGTATCGTTGTTTACCATAGGAAAAGTAATTGTATTTAAATATTTTTTGTTCTGTTTAAAACAAAAGAAGATATTTTGAGGAATTTAGGAAAGCAAAAAGTTATGGGGCTCTTATTTTATGTCATTTTATATCACGTTTTTTTAAATTGCATAAATTGCTCACTGCTGGTTGCTGTGAGTTACCTAATCAAAATGTTTGAAGAGGCTGATCTACATCTCCGCAATAACTTTCAGTAACAGCATTGAATTCTCTCCTTCAAAAGCTGCACATGTGGCTCTTACCCTTCATGAAGCTAAATTTGTACATGATTTCTCTTAATGTGTTTTTTTTATAAAAGATAAGCAAATAGCATGCATCGAGCAAGACTGTAAGAGAATTGGAACAACAACATGAACTTGTGTAATGTTGTGTACATTAATTACAAAAATATCAAAAAGATGAAAAAAGTTCACTTGCTCAGTGGCAGCTCTTACACTAATTTTTAGTGTTAACTTTATTAAATAAATGTGCATTGCCTTATATTTGATGAGAACTATTTCATAGTATAACCTCTGACTGCACACTTTGATATCCTGGCAAATAAAATAACCGTTTGCAACATTTTCGATGTCTTCTCTAAACCTCTCGAGGACACTTGTGAGATTAACATTTTTCCATCTGAAATACCTGAGACACAGAAGACTCTTACAAGAGTCTGTTCGCTCTTTATTTAATCCCATTGCCATCTAGGGAGAAACAACTGAGATGTTTAGAAACCTCTTTTGTGATTTTTCTTTCCTTTGTGCTGATCAAAAGTAAGAGCTCAGTGCTGTCTGACGTGAACGACATAATGAGCTTCAAAAGAATAGAAAAGACCTTTTCCCCATAGTAAAAAGTAAAAACCTCTCAACTGTGAAAGCAAATGGAATGGTGGCTGGTTCCTGTCAATGCAACCAAACTGTTGCCTCATTACACACACTTTCCTTTGTTTTCCATTGATTTTTTTGAGCCCTTCTGAATCTAGTACAACACAATCTCTTCAAGTGATTATCATCCACCACCAAACGACGAAATGCTAATAAGGATCTGTTCTGGTCTAATTGAACTATTACATATGTGAAAATGAAAGCGATGTCAGAGGACTTATTACTCTTATTACAAGTATTCACACAGATCTCTTCGAATGGCAGCACTGGAGTGTAATAAGTCTAATTTGTGACAAAGAGATAATACAAATGCATGTGCACAAGTCAAAAAGTAAGCTAATTATTTTATGAACGTTATTACTGTAAAAAGAGAAAATCTTTATAAGACCAGATGTATTGAAGACAGAGAAATTCTGTTTAATTAGTAATGTACAGACCCATGAGTTTCCTCTCCCTTCCGTTCCATGCCTTAAACTGAGTGCCCGTGTTGAGTTTAATCCTGTTACGGTATTTCCAATAAAAAGCCTGGATGCAAAGGCTCATTATGTGAAGTCTAAGCATTACACTGTAGACACTGCATTCTTTGAGAGGAAAAGCATAAAGGATTGAAGACATTCTCCATTTCTGCCTGGGGATTAGTGGACAGAGTGTCAGCGTGGAGCTCGACTGCCTCAGGAATCTGTTTAATACCCTGTATGCATGGACACAGTCCGGCTTTGTGGAGCAGAACAGGTCATGCTCAGTAGCCAGAAAAGTGAAACTGGAAGATTTTGTGATTTTGTGTTTGACAGGCTCCTGTTTTAGAATGAAAAACGCTGGACTTGACTTTTTGACTTGACTTTATGTTTGTCACTTGCAGGACTACATTTTTTTTCCATGTCGTACTGACACCTTGTGGGCGTTTTTATATACAGCCGCAGAAAAAATGTAAAGACCATTCCAAACAATCAGCATTTCTAGATGTTTTGTGGCCGTTCCAGACCAGAGTATGTTGAATTTCAACAAAATCATACCACAGGACTGACATCCGATATTTTCATAAATAAAATATTACTGTTATATAAGTGCACATATTACTGTTGTATTGCTTAAAAGTTCATATGAACGGTTTTCTTGAATATGAACTGTTCATGATTTCTTTGTAGTATCTAAGGTCTGAAAAAAACAGATCATATTTTCTGTTTATTCTGACCCATTTCTCCAGTTTTCATTTTCTCAGAGTAAATGCAAATAGAAATAAATTTATTTTAAATTTGGGAGAAATATTGTAAGTAGTTCACAAATACAACAAAAATTATAATTTTACCTAAAGACATACACTCTGTATAGCACTTAAAGTGGTTCTTGACTCTTAATCATGGGGAACCACTTTTAGTTCTATATATGGCTCCACATTTTGGTGCTTCAGTGGTTTTTCAGCGGTTCTTTGGGATGACTGAGGTGTTATATGCTGTAGAACCGCTGAATAACCAAACAGGGGCTTAACAGGTTCTTTATTTGGAAACTGTGCAATATAGCAACTCGGTCACGCCAAAGAATCTCTGAAGAACCTCAGAAGAACCTTTAAAGAACCTCTGAAGAACCACTGAAGAACCTCTGAAGAACCACTGAAGAACCTCTGAAGAACCTCTGCAGAACCACTGAAGAACCTCTAAAGAACCTCTGAAGAACCTCTGAAGAACCTCTGCAGAACCACTGAATAACCTCTGAAGAACCACTAAAGAACCACTGAAGAACCTCTGAAGAACCACTGAAGAACCACTGAAGAACCTCTGAAGAACCTCTGCAGAACCACTGAAGAACCTCCGAAGAACCACTGAAGAACCTATGAAGAACCACTGAACCCCGAAGATATGGTGCTATTTAGCACCAAAAGTGGTTCCCCTATTATTAAAAATCAAAGAATCCCATTTAATGCTACATGGGACAGTATTTTGTGGATTGTACCTATAAAAAGTACATAGAAATCATTTAAAAAAATTGTCTCTTGATGTTTTCTGCAGCTGTATATACTTTTTCTACACAGCAAAATAAATATCATTTATTTAGAAAATATACAAAACTGCATTTTAACATGTATATAAAATATATCATGTATATCAGATTGCTAAGGTTGCAGTGTTGGTGAAGTATGGGCAAAGAAAGGAATATTCGAAAAAATGACATGACAACACGTTTCAAGCCTTTACAGCATTCTGTTCATTTGCTTGTTTATTTGCATACATGCAGTTCTTATTCCTACTGTCACTCCCTCAAATGATTTGTTATTGTTTTTTATAAGATGTAAGGATTTTAAGGATTTATCTTTAAACAACATATTTCCTAAAGAAACTTTAACATCCAAAGATCCACAAAAGTTCAAAATCTTTATACTACAAAAAGTGTGAAAGAAAAAGTTTGTGTTATATATATGGTCCTTTGAGTGAAGTGTTCTTTGAGGAAGAAAAAAATGTTCTTCTATTCTGTTGCACCTTTATTTTAGAACTGCTGTCATACATTTGAGATAAATAATCAGTACAAAAGGAGATGCAATAAGAGATCTGTGATCAAAACAGACATAATTTATATCCACCCAAATGCATAGTTCATTAATCAAAAAAACAGGTGAAGGGCTCCATATGTTACCGATGTACTTACTCCCGTGGAGCAGTACAAGGTCGTAAAATCTCTTTAAGCTGTGTGAAGCATACACGGAGCAATACGTTTCATCTCCAGCCATTCATTATTTATGTCTTTTAAGGAATAGCTCAAATGCATGCGGGGTTGCATATTCATCATTTCAATTTCTCACACATGCCAGGCTAAAAATAACTCCCCAATTATTGTCATGCTCAACAAAGCACTGGCTCCAGCCAAAGGTTAAACGTCTGTCTAAACCCCATTTTAAAGAAGACCTGCATGGTTTTCATGGGGCATGTCTGACATTGTTACATGGGGGTGACCCTGGTAATGGTTTGTAAGCAATTCTTCACCTTAATTCTAAGCGGTTCCCCTGCACGCTGCTGCTGCAACATGCCATTGGTGACATAACAAACATTGTGACCACATGAGGTAATGAGAACAGCTTGCTTGGGTTGACTCAACATGCACAGCGCTGAGTTAAGGCTGTGCTCCATACCGAACCTCTCTCAGGTGCACAAACACATAACTTATTAATGCATGACATGAGGTAAGTTGTTTATGCTTGTTGCCATTTTAATGTGTTGAAGCATTTGTATTAGCACGCAACAGATCTAGTAAGTCAGGTTTTAAAATGTTGTTTCTAAATAAAGCTCTTATTTTAAAAGATTAAGAAATTGGTGTGCTACAATTAATCCTTTGTTTTCTTACAGTTCACGTTTCTAGTTTTTATCGAGTAGAACAGCTTACACAATAGTACGTTCTTAAACTGAATTCCATCCATCACACCTGTCAAATTTTCAGAGATCCTGAGCCTTGTCTTAACAATACCAGGCTTCATTAGTGATGTGCTTTTGATTTAAACCCAAATACACATGCTCATTAATGATATTTTATTAAAGATTAAGCACTTTAATGATAAAAATTTTAAAATAATATTTTTCTATTTCGTTTACAGTGCTCAGAGGCGTTGTAACCTTGACGATGTTTGAGGTCAGACTGCTCAAAATTTTGGTTTTAAGAAAATATCTTGCTACAACCTGCATCCTCAAAATCACATTTTCAAGAGTACATTTAATATATTGTTTTATATATTGTTTTTCTATATAAACATGTACTAAGTCATAAGTAATTTAGTTGAAAAATGGCATTACAAATTACTGCAATACAAATATATATATATATATATATATATATATATATATATATATATATATATATATATATAAGATCTGCATATAAAAATAAATTGCTACTCTTGGTTTATCATGCTTTAAACTATAATAAGAAGGAAATGGAACCATTAATCAAAGCTGAGGTTAAAATGGCTCTGAGTACAGTAAAAATAGACAAAACTCATTTTAGATTTACAATAATAATAATGCCTAATAGGAACAAAGCTCATATGTCATATAACTCTATACTATTTGCTATTTAAAGTTGTGTAATGAAATGTGCTTTTAAGTATACAAATCGTTGACAAAATGTAGAATAGTTTCTATGACCAAACAATTGAACCTCTTGGATGATCTGATCTCTGTTCCATGCTATTGAACTGCAAGAGAAAAAGTCGATAGAGCACATAGGTAACATACAGTACGCTTCTCTAAAATACCATATCCAGTGAACTTTTACATATAACTGTCTATGGCAATACCTAAAATAAATATATACTGTAATTTCTTTACAGTTGTTTGTAGTTTTATTCTTTATTTATATGAATCTGTTAATTACTGTTCATAAGGTTGTGTAAAGCACTTTGTATTATACTTTTTAAAATGTGCTTCTTAAAATGTGTTATTTAAATAAAATACTTCTTCTACTACTAACAATAATAATTATCAATATTATTATTTCAGTTTTATCATTTATGATTTATAAAGTTTATGAATTGTGTTGGTGTAAAGTAGATCCTGAGGATTTGTTGAAATCCCATATATTCTATCAGCGAGAAACTTTGCATAATAAGTGTTTGCTGTACATAACATCCCTATAAAAGTTTTTCACTGCTATAACAGAGATTTGTCACCACACATCATTTTGGTTCCTTACTAGGACTTACTGCATGTGCGGTGACAGCCATTCCTCGTCCGCATTTAGAAAACTTCTCTCATGGTTACCTAATGTGTCCCATGAGACAATGACAAGGTTATATTCTTCCCGTAGATCACAAAAGCTTCAGGTGGACCTTGTTTGCGCCACGATGTTTGGCACTGAACTGCACACTTTATGCCTCGGGTGAACTGAACTGGTATAGCTGCAGGAACAAATCTCATATAACAGTGCAGTTAAACATAAAACAAGAAAAACATTTGGCATGTGAACTGACATCCTGGGATGAGTTAACTTTAAGGTCTCCTATTCTGTTTTCTGAAATGTTGGCCACATGTAAGGAACAGTGGTTATAAATTTCTTCATTGGACAGTTGCAGTATTTATTTGCTTATTTTGGCTTTCCTTTACAGTGCCTTTCTATGGGTTCCCAGTTCTTGACCATTTATTTATCAAAATAAATAATACTTTAAATACTGCTTTCCTTGTCAAATAAAATTGGGTAAATAAAAAAGAATAAAAACATGATTAGTTGTTTTTGGTATAATCATTTAAATCTGTATACCTTGCAATAATATAGCATGTTATAATATAATATATCTAAAATAATATATCTTTTAATTTGTGATTCTATGTACTGAGTCTCTAAAGATAATACAATACAATAAGCATTGGCGTTGTTGAAGCTGTTAGACATCATTGCCGTACATGGCACTGGTTCTACAGCACTCTGATCACGGGGGTCTTGACCAAGGTGTTGAAAACAAAGTTAGTGGGGGGTGTTGGTAGTCATGTGTCATCATGTGCATGCCAGTCTCCATCAAAGCATGGATGACATCACCATCAATAATGAAGATAGCTCATCAATGACCAACAGGAGGGGGCTTGTGCGTATAAAGAGAAGAAGAATAGCCCCAAAGCGCAAATACACCACTGAACAACACATGGACCCACTCGCTACAAAATATCAAACTTATCAACTGAAAGACAACACGACTTGGTAAGTTGATGCATTAGTAACTGTTACCTCTCCAAAACATCATGTATAAAAGAAAAAAAACATAATTTTACTTGTCCTACAGGTATCATTATGTCACCCATACGTTTTTTGGAGAAATGTATTCTTATCATTGTGCTGTGGGGTCTTTGCAGTTTGATATCTCTAGAGGGTTTGCCAGTAAGGTAATAGAGTTTTTACACAACATGTTGGTATTCTTTTTGGTTTCATGATATAAATCTTTGATCGCCCCATCTCTCTATTTGTAACAGCAAGAGGTCAATCAGTGAAGTTCAGCTCATGCACAATGTTCGTGAGCACAAGCAGGTGTTAAACAGACAAGATTGGCTTCAGCTGAAACTCAACAACATTCTCATACCCACAATGAACGACTCCCAAAAGGAGCAAAAAGGAAAAGATGACGGCTCATCCATCAGACGTTTAAGAAAGGGGGAGAGTGCCTCTTGGATCTGACAGAACTGTGCACTTTAAAAAAGTAAATAATGAAGAGTGTTTAACGTCAGTGCAGGAAGAGGACACAGTAAGTGTCAATTAAAAATTGTGCTGTATTTGGAAAGCCTTTTTTTATTTATTTTCAACATTTAATTTATTTTCTCAATTATTTATTTTAATATTAAAACATTTTATGTGCAAATCATGTGTAGGGCATACTGTAAAATGGACATTGTCTTAACCATGTAGTTGCCTTGACAATTGTTTTCTTTTGTGAGGAAAGAACTCTTGCTTGAGCATTTTGACTCAAAATGTATTTTTACGAGATCCAGTTTCAGATTTTCCGAAAATTAAAATGTGTTTTTAATAATGCCTTTTTTAATTACATTTTGGACAACCAACAATTGTAGGCTACTAAAATACTAAAATGTGGACCAACGTATAATTTTCACTATGTGCAGTTTTCTTTCTTTACTTTAATTTGTTGCTTCATGACTCAACCCGTGGTCAACAGTATCTCGCGATACTGCGACAAAGTCTCGTTTCCTGTCAGCAGTTGGCATTCAAATTAGCTTTTTCAGAAAAAGCTGAGGGGGTTCTTCAATTTTTGACGAGTCTCGTTTGTCGTTTGCCACACGGGTCAATTCAGATAACTCATTATTTTACAAACAATGCTCATCACATTGTAAAAAGGTAAGACTTTGGTTTATTTCAGTTCAAACGGCTGTTGTTGTGTCATTTAGCCTCGGTGGCTAGCTAATCATGTTGTAACGTTCGCTTAGGTTGTGTGTGTACAGATACGAGCTTGGTTTACTACACACACTAGACACATTTATGTATCGGTCCCTCTTTAATTGTAACATTAATAATTCATAAGTGAAGAGTACAGAATTGTTTTTCTTTGCTTATTGTCTTGTGTCGACTCTGGCTGCCAGGATGACACACCATCTGCAAGACTGTTTTTACGCAATCTGCGAGACTTTACGGAGTCATTGATCATCTTGACTGATGTCAACTTTGTCAAGCCGTATAACTTTTGCCTGTCAGATCGAGAGAGGATTTATTATCGAAAAAATGTCAATTATTTTCGTTATGAAAACACAATGGCGCACATGCACAATTTAAGCGCAGAACAATTACCCGATATGTGTGTTATGGCTTAATGGTGTAAGTTTTAACAGGAATAAAAGTTGAACAAATGCCACTTGAATAGATATTGTGTTATGCGGACATGAGTTTGTGAGTGCTTTGTGTAACTCTTCCTGTGTAAACACTGCAGATTACTCACACAGACATTACACAGGATGAGAGATGAAGCAATTCACACTTCCTTGTGTTTACCAAATGAACCAGTTTATCACCCCGTGAGTGTCTGTGAGAAAACTCAACTATTTTAACTTTAACCAAGGAATCAAGTTAAACTTTTTTAACAAAGTTGTATTCAAACTTATTTGCAGGTATGTAATTATTGTATGTGCTAAAGTTTGTGGGTGTATAATACTAGAATCATTTGATATGCTACAAAATATATGGGAATGACTCTTTTCAATGTATTTCTCATTTGTTGGCAGTTGGCTATTTGCATGATAGAATTGAGTTTACATATTCAAAACCAGGCAAGGTTTCACAAAAAGTTATTTTATTTATATAGAGAGAGAGAGAGAGAGAGAGAAAGAGAGGGGGGGTGGGCTGTCTCTGTATTTGTTGTGTCATTTTAAGAAGTTGGTCTAACTATCTTTGGTAGTTCCTGATCTTTCCAAAAAACTGTGTTATATCATACAGGGAGTTGTGTTGGTAGACAAATGTTTTATTCAAATCTCATTTGTCGAATCTGAAGGTTTTTTAGTAGCTAGATAGTAAAGTATACTTGATAAAAAAAAAACATCAAACTTGTTCACCGTGGTTTGAGTATATTCACAGACCCTGGTGTTTACATTGACTTCCCAAGGTACTTGGAATACCATACCTCAAGAATATAATTTTATGACTTGGATAGTTTCTTTTAGTTAGATGTTAGAGTATACGTAGTCTCAGCCTCCGACGTCACGTCCACAAAACATTGGATAAACATCTGATGCATAAGGCGCACTTTTCTGGAAACTCTAGAGCATGTTCGAAGTCGTCATCTGAATTTCACAGGATTTCCAGGAGAAGTGCGTGTCGCGTTTTTTAACGGTCCGCCTGGAAACAACACGAAGTAGTAATTTGTCATGTTTACAAAGTTTGCTACAAGAACTCATAATGACCGACTAAACGCTTACTTCTTAAAAGTATGTGAGGTTCACAGCAGAAACTTATAATCATTTTGTTGCTGTTAACTTTTGACACGTTCGTGAATGTGCACAGGTCTGTTACTGCAGGGACATTTTCACGCCTCTAATCATGACGCAGCACAAAACCAAACGTGATTGGTTGCTTTACAGTCATATGGCCTCTTGGGTGGGCTTTGGCATAAGAAAGCGGCCATGATTAGTTCCGGTCTGGCTACGCGGACTAGAGTGTACGGGTATAAAGACACAAAATGAGCGAGTGCAGTTGTACGACAAACAACAGGGCCACAGCTAATGTCTTTTTGTCTAACACTTATGAGATCAAGCTGATTTTACCCCAGGCACTTCCTGATCAACTGGAATAGAAACCAGAAACCGTTAGCACACAACCTGTGTCATTCCATTCTCCTCTACTGGCCTGTACATTCACTTTATTGAAATGGATACTTAACCCAAAAACTCATCTTCAAGTTGTTCCAAATCTGTATAAATTTATTTGTTCTGGTGAACACAGAAAACGATTTTAGGAGGAATGCTTATAACAAGACATATTTTCCCCCCATTGACTACTACAGTAGGAAAAAATACAATGGTAGTCAAAAGTGCCCCAGAACTGTTTGCTTCAAAAGTATTTTTTCCTACTATAGTAGTCAAAAATTAAGGAGAACATATTATAAAACAATTCTACAAATATATTTTTCCATGTCATTTTTTTTTACCAATCTTCCAAACATTGTAGCTCTAGAATTATTAGGCCTATTGGCATAACAGTAGTCAAGTTATAGTCAAACGTAAACTTGTGTAAGAAGTTTATATATGGTGCACAATCATTTGAATGAAAATTACAGGCAGGGCAGTGAATCTTTTCATGTAATCAGGCTTAACATGAGCTTCAGTGATATCAGGACCTGCTGGATGACGGTCCACATAAGCTATATCATCAGTAACTGACCGTTCGTTCTGCTGATCATTCACGTCTGTGAAGAGTCTGTTGCGTTTAAAGTAGGGATGCACCGATACTACTTTTTCCTTGCCGATCCGATTCTGATGTCTGGATATCGGCCGATCCTGATCCGATCTGATACTAGGACTGTTTTTCTTGATCAAAGTAGAGTTGGATATTTTATCTTTTATTGCCAGAGGTGGATAGTTCTTATGGATAGCATGTTTACTTTCAAGTACATTTTAAATATCTGTACTTTATCAGAGTACTTTGGACAAAATAATACTTCCTTACAGTATGAAGCACATCATACTTATTCCACTACAGTCCATAAATAAATTATTTTTTTTACTTTAAATCCATGAGTACATTAAAATCTACCACTTTCCTTTACTTAAGTATTTTTACTTTTAAAAGTAGAAAAGTATAATTTTTTTAAATGTAGTTAAGTGCTGTATTAAACTTACAAAACAAACATCTGGTCTCACAAAGCTTAGATACTTACAAAATGTTTTACAATTAATTCCGTGTTTATTACACAAAGCTATCACAGTATACAATTCTCCAAACTCGCTCATGCACATCCTGGACTCAAAATGATGCGCTTAATACATTCGCTTCTACGTTATTTAAAGTCCTGCGCATTGGACGCAGGATGATGCGCTTAATACATTCGCTTCTACGTTATTTAAAGTCCTGCGCATTGGACGCAGGATGATGCGCTTAATACATTCGCTTCTACGTTATTTAAAGTCATGCGCATTGGACGCAGAATGATGCGCTAAATGCACCCGCTTCCCTCACGAGCATCCCGTATGGTGATGATCCTGATGTCGCGGGGATCTTTGCTTCCCAAGTTCAAAACCATTATAACACAAAGAGAATATATATGTTATGTGTTTAAATCATATACATTGCATCCATCCTAAAGTAAAAAAAAAGAGTTATTGTGTATGAATGACGCATAACATAGACTGCTTCAAGTGATTGAATCTAAAAACGATACACTCAGCGAGTACAATCTCCGGCCAAAATGCATTTTAAACAAAGCCACAGTCTATCATCTAGTGATTATGAAGAATATTGAAAACATTAAAACGAGTATCGTCCTGACTGTTCCCGCACACACGCATGCTGGATTGAGATTGACAGATGACCGCACCAGCGGGGGTCAGAGTTTTTTTATTTATGCTATATTGGTTTATTCCTCGCATAAAGCTATCGAAATACATGACATCGAATACAGTGTATGACAACTTTTATGGTAATTTCCTGATAGTTAATCCCTTTTGGAGCTGTAGAGTAACATCCACGGGTATCGCAACGGATCGGACTGAAGAGAACCACGTCAGTCCGATACCCGATCCAGCAGAAAAGACCCGTATCGGCGCCAATTCAGATCCAAAGATCGGATCGGTGCATCCCTAAGATAAAAGTCTAGCACAACCTGTCCTCAACTGTCGGTAACAGAGACATTTTTAAAAGCATCAACCCTACTGCAAGGACAGTACGAAGCATAAAGAAATATCAAATTATCAGATAAAATAATGTAATAAATTTGCTTCGATCACGACCGCTATATATTGTAGAAGACAAAGGGTTTCTGGGACTCGTGTCACAGGCTGCTATGTTTTATGTAAATATTTTAATTACTAATATTAATTTGTTAATTCATTAGTCTTTCTCTTCTCTTAATTTGAATACTTGATATAGATTGTTGTTAAATATAGTTTAATAAATAATGGTACTGAAAAAGCTTCAAATAGCTCCGTTTATCGGTGATCGGCCGATACAGCTTTCAGTGATCGGCCCCAAAAATCCTGATCGGAGCACCCCTATATAAATGCCACGTATGCTGATGAAGGGGGATGTAAAGACGCATCGCAGCATGTAGAATATATGTTACACTGTAAAAAAATCGAAAGATCTTTCTGCAAAAGTGGAAAGAGCCGAATTTGTAATAAATCACACACAATGTCTGTTTAAATAGTCGCAAAAGTGCTTGTGGATCGATTCATCTTGTTTTTCTATGTTTCCGGTTTGCATAGCGATAAACTTTGGAACAGCAGTGTTTCAAGTACCCAAACAAGCAAAATGCTGGTATTGAACCGTTTAAAATCGAACAAGTACCGGTACATTTCCAGAACCGGTTTACCGCACGACATTAGTAAATGATGACAGAATTTTTTTATTTCCCTTTTGGATGAAGTATCCCTTTAAATACTACTTACTGTAAATATATTACATTTCACAGAGGGGAACGTGGTGCTCTGGCAAGTGGCAACCTTTGATTTCACGAATATAAACTCAGATTGAAATGAATTTCTGCATCCAGAGCCCTTGTTGTATTGTACTTTAAGCACCTTTAAGTGTCTCTTTTTAATTTTCCTATGCAGACATGTGAACAATCCTGACATTAGCTCTCTGTGGTGTCTTGGGAGCCATGTTACTTTAATTTACACTAAGAATCTGTGATACAGTCTATGCCTTATTTTAAAAACTGATACAAATCTGCTTTCTAAGGTTACTTTAGATCTCTCTTTTTTCTTCTCTGCAGTATCCAGATGTGTTAGTCTGGACTTGAGTCTGACTAGGTGAAAATGAACATGCACGGTGCCAGCGGAGGATGTGACCGTTCCAGAGATCGACGACGCTCTAGCGACCGCTCTAGAGACTCCTCACATGAGCGTGTAGAAGGACAGCTCACGCCCTGCATTCGGAACGTGACTTCACCAACACGTCAGCAGAACGGTGGTGAGAAAGAACATTACTCAACTCAGAAAATAACAATTACAATCAGTTATACTTACAGAAAATGATTGTTATAAAGTAGACTACGTCTACATTATAGGTGTTCAGAGACCCCCACCTGTTTTCCATAACAGCGATAGTAATCAAATTGTGACAAATGAATGATAATTGATATGACTAATCTGCATGAATTGAAACTCAGCTCTGTGGGTTTGCCATTATGTTCTTCATGTTTGACAGATCGTGAAGGCGGCTCATCGCGGCCAAGCAGCCCTAGGCCTCAGAGGATTTCTCCCAGCAGTAGCAGTGGGATTGCTAGCAGTCGCAACAGTAGCCTGTCTAGTTCAGATAGTACCTACAAGAGCATGGGCCCTGGTGAGATGGTCTTCATCTATGAGAATGTGAAAGAGGGATGCCGCAGCGTCCGCACATCAGAGAAGGTCACGCTCATTGTGGACAACACTCGTTTCGTGGTGGACCCCTCGATTTTCACAGCACAGCCCAACACCATGCTGGGCAGGTATGTGTCTCAAAATGAAGAAATTAGAAAAGTGCAGATAATTGCTTAGTAAAAAAAGTACAACAGACTTATTTGTAATATTTGTCTTACAGACGACTCATTTTAGAAAATGTAGAAGATAAGAAAATAACACTACTTGCACATGATAAAGACATGAATGTACAAGTATAGTTGTATTTGTTGTAGAATGTTTGGATCTGGGAGGGAGCACAATTTCACTCGGCCCAATGACAAAGGAGAGTATGAAGTGGCAGAGGGCATCACCTCCACTGTGTTCAGGGCAATTCTGGTGAGTCTTTATAATCCTTGATATGCCTCTCTCTTATATTCTCACTGCATACTTTACCAAGGGTACAGCCTTTGGTTTCACACCGAAGTTTCTCTTTTTGGAGAATCTTGGTTCCTGTCAAGTATATCCTCAACTGACCTTTGAGGGAGTTAGCAAGACAACAAGACATTGCAGTGAGATCTGTTTTTCCTGGTCAATAAAATCCAAAGATCCATCTGTCATGTTGAGCTTTTAAATAAAAGAATTAAAGTGCGGCATTAAGCCTGTCATCAGCTTTGCTGTAATGAGGTTTCAGCACAGTGTTAGGTGGGGTTGAAGTAAGGTCAGTGTTTAGTGTGCCTTAGAGCCATGTAGAGAATCGATAAACTCACAGATGAATGCGTTTAAACCGTGTCACTGACTGCCGGTCCGCTGAGATGTGTAATGCATGAGCTCTTTTAAGGAGAAGGGTCTAGTTTCTGATAGCAGCACCGAATGAAATTTCAACAGTGGCAATTCTTGATACTTCATGCATCTTCTGTACCCACCGCGATTTTGTGGACAATTAAAAGTTACGTCTTTGCTATTTTAAATATTTTTATCATCCTAACTTTACTGTTTACTTTGTGTTCTGGCCAGTTAGTCTACAGCTAAGTGAACCAGCAGCAGTGCTCAGACAACATTGGCTTTCATCCATTTAGCTTTCAGAGAACTGTTTCTTTAATTGGATCAGCTTTTTTAATGCCTTTGGTATTGTCTGTTCTCTCTTTAACTGGCAGGATTACTATAAAACTGGGATAATCCGCTGCCCTGATGGAATCTCCATACCTGAGCTGAGGGAAGCATGCGACTATCTGTGTATCTTATTTGACTGCAGTACTATCAAGTGTCGGGACCTGAGTGAGTAATTCCTCCTCTTGCTAATACGTAAGATCACAAGGTCATCAGCTTGAAGTATTGTGATCTTACAGTGGTATTCTACCGTAGTGTTCTCACCTCTGTATTTTGAAGTGTCTTTCATGACTTGAAATAGTAAATGTTTATTTATCTATTTGTTACACTTTGATGTTCTTTGTTTCGTCCTAATGACCTGGTTGTCTTTTCAGGTGCCCTGATGCACGAGCTATCCAATGACGGCGCTCGGCGGCAGTTCGAGTTCTACCTGGAGGAGATGGTGCTTCCTCTGATGGTGGCCAGCGCTCAGAACGGAGAGAGGGAGTGTCACATTGTCGTTCTCACTGATGATGACGTAGTCGACTGGGATGAGGAGTACCCACCCCAAATGGGAGAGGAGTATTCGCAGAGTGAGCACACAACCTCCCTGTCCGAACCTTATAGCATTTCAGCTGATTTTAAGTACTTACAATCTTTCTGTTCTGCTTTTTCATTTTAGTAATATACAGTACAAAATTGTATCGTTTCTTCAAGTACATTGAAAACCGTGATGTAGCCAAATCAGTTTTGAAAGATCGAGGACTCAAGAAAATCAGACTGGGTATTGAAGGTGAGATGCAGTGAATACTTTGTTGCATAATTAAACACTTTTTATTATGTTTCTTCATGTCTGTGATTTTCAATGATTCCATTCTATTAAATACATCATGATATTAATCATCCATTTATGCATCTTTAGGTTATCCAACATACAAAGAAAAGGTCAAAAAGCGCCCAGGCGGTCGACCCGAAGTTATCTACAACTATGTCCAAAGACCCTTCATCCGGATGTCCTGGGAGAAGGAAGAGGGCAAGAGTCGACACGTAGACTTCCAATGCGTGAAGAGCAAGTCCATCACGAACTTGGCAGCAGCCGCCGCGGACATTCCCCAGGACCAGCTCGTGGAGATGCACCCTGGTCCGCAAGTGGATGAACTGGACATTCTTCCCAACCATCCTCCCCCCGGACATCACTACAGCAACAACGAGCCCGATCCCGACGCCCCCTCACCTGCGGTCTGAGAGCAGACGCTCCTTCAACAGCATGCTGCAGCATGAACCAGTGACACTATAACCAGATTGCCTTCCGCACCTTCTCCACAGCCTTAGAGCCTCAACTGTCTAGTTACTGTATTTAAACATGAAGAAACAGAACAAACCCAGAGTGGGCCTGGGTATCGGCATGGGGAGTGCTCTCCTCTTTTTTTGTTTTCCTTTTTTTACTCGACCAAAGGAATTTTATTTTTGTTTGTTGTTTGACATAAAGTTAGCAACCTCACCTATTTTGTAATTGGGCCTGTTATATGATGATGGTTATTATTATTATTACAAATGTTCTTTTCCATTTTATAACATTATTACTGCAATGAGTATTATTATATATTATTATTAATATTGAGTTCTACTTTCACTTTAAGCGTTTGGGTTCTGTGCCACTGTTCATTTGAAAAGCTCTCCCCAAGACCTCACCGAGCTCCTGTGCGGAGGTTCATTTGCTTGGTGAATGAATGCAGTGTTTTCTTAAGTGGACGTTAATTTATCTGCTCAAGATCTGTATGTTCAGCGCTTGAAAATCATTGTGTTATTAAAGCTGTATAAAATAAAGTGTTTATTATTGGTCGTGTGTCCAGCGTTCACCCGTCAAAGGTCAGAATCTGGTTTAAAACGGTTATCAAGTCAGTGCATTGTTGGAGCACACAGAATACATGCTGCATGTCTTCCTTTCAGACTGTCAGCAATAGACTTGTCAGAAAAGACTTTGTACCTGTTGTACATTGCACAAAAATATAAACAAATCTACACTTGAGTTATGGATGTAAAAAAAATTTAGATCACTGACACAATTTTGTGGTTTATCAGGTGATGAGGGAGTGGAATGTCTTGATATATTGAAGAGTTACCCAGTGCACTTATGCAAACTTTTGGACAAAATGAGCCGGAGTAAGAAAATCAGTTTTTTACTTGGTCCATCTTTTGTGCACTAATAGACTTAAAGGTGAGGTGTTCATTTGTAAGGTAAGACACAAGAAATTCCATTAACAACTTAAAGGTATACTTATTAAGTGACATTTTAGGATTCCGAACAGTGTGCTTAGTGGGGAAAAATCAAAAGAAAGAAGTGCTTTTTATTAAAAAAATAGGTCACTTTTCAGTCCATTTAAACCATATACATTCAGATAAAAGGAGTCATATTTGTTACAATAAACCGATCTACAGTATGATACACTTTTTATAAGAATATGTGCAGAAAAACAATAACAAAATTCCACAGAGATGGCTATAAAAACATCGTTCAGAAAAGAAAAATTATATGGTTTAGTTGTGCATTTGTTTGTTTGTGAAGAAAATGAAAACATTTTCAAAGCAGAACTGGTGTGTTATGGTTGTTTTGCACAATTCATGTTTCCCAGTCAGGCTTTTACTTTTAAGTCCTCAGTAAAACTAAAATACTGCCAAAGCAAAAGCATTTCTGACCAAGAGTAACTCGTAGCTTATCAGTCTCGGCTGGTTAGGACCAAAATGATCAGACGATGACGATTCATCGATTGTTGGATTTCACTGCACCATGTGATGACAGTGTGACAGTTTGTACATATAGAAGAGAAAGTCTTCCAGGACTCTCACAGTGGCCAGGGTAAGTCACTGAAGTCCACTGGACCTCCCAGACCAGCATCCGCTTCCAGAAGGCTCATGATGATCGCCATGGCAGCCTCGTCATTGCTGGGGCTGCTGGAGCCGGGCTCATCCATGATGTCACCAATACCGATGTGTGAATTATCACCTAGATTGAAGACAACATTGTAAATTGTTTAAAAGCACTGCTGACAAATCAACTGCAGTTCTGTGTTTCACCATTGAAGCTTACTTAAAATAGAGCTGTTGGAGTAGGGGTATCCTATAGCATCCTGGCCTGACACCATCCCTGCAGATGAAATGTCTGGAGTCCCTCCATTGGAAAACTGAACAAAAACGTTTCATTTACATTTCATTTAATTTTTATCAACCTTTATATACATTCGTCATAGATATGTCATTCTCAGAAAACCGGCTGAAACATAATGGCACTAAAGAATTGAATCATAAAAAACATCAGTTTGATAACACAAAAATGCAAAATAAAGAAAATTGTGTCCTCCATCTTGTAAGGAATTAATTATTTATATTTTTTTAAGCATTTTTTTTTAATCACCTGTAACACGTCCCGATTATGCATTATATGTTGTAATTTAAACAGAGTAAAATTTAATCATCTTAAAAAAGAACAACTGGATGTTCTACTAGACGTTCTCAAACGAAAAAAAAAAAATTATTGACAGATTATTCGTGTATAATTAAATGAAGAAATAGTGGAGAAAATTAGTGTCTATGACTGATATTCTCATTCTCTGAAATATTTTTAAAAGACAGTTTAAACTCACAAAAATATTTACATTAAGTTTGATTTTATGTAAAGAATCACATCTACTAGTACTGTGGTTCCCAGATGGGGGTACATGATAGAAACTGAAATTTACGAATAAACAATGATAATCAATAAATTATGATAGTCGTATTGTTATATGAAATTAGGACTACAGAAATCTGCATAAAAAAAATAATTCTTAAATTTATAACGCAATTCAATTTATAAGAATTATTTTTTGAGCCCGGAATCAGGAGCAATGTCTGGGCACGAAATAATGTAAGTTAGGAGAGGTTGGGGTTAAATGAAAAAAAAAATTTTACATAGTTGCGTAAAGCTACATACAGAAATGTTTATAAGCAATAAACCTACTTAGGGGGCATCAGATATAATAACTCTCTGACTCTCATTTCACTGTATTAATGCAAAATGTTGCGGTCTGGACAAGGGGTACTTGGCTTGAAAAAGTCATAAAAAGGGGTACTTAAGCAAAAAAAGTTTGAGAACCACTGTGCTAGTACTTTATAAGTACTTTATATTTTTCATGTTAAAAACTTAATAATCTCTTGTCACACTGTGTAAACGAAATGTTCTCTTTTCATTTACGATTCAGGTAGTTTAAAACATTTGAAAAAATTATAATATAATATAATACTCTTTTAAAATATAATTTGTTAATGTCTCATTTAATTAAAATTGGTTTTGCAAAACATGCTACAAGATTGACAGTTTTAAATGGTTACGGTAAGACATTTTTTCGGTTTCTTTCATATTTTTTTATATTTAAATAGTGTTAAACTGTCAGTAAAAGTTTAGAAATTAATGGCCTCTAAAAATATCGTACCTTTTTTAAATGAATATAAAGTAAATTTGTTGATGCAAGTGTTTTTAAGAAAATCATGATTGGCATCTTGAAAGCAAGATTTCGTGAGAATCACCCAGATTATATTTCTATTAAGTTTCTATTTTGTACTACTATATGTGTTTACCTCATTTGAAAGTCGCTTTGGACAAAATCGTCTGCTAAATGACTAAATGTAATGTAAATGTACTAGTACAGGTTAAACAGGACTGGTATCAGATGAGTCATGTACCTAATACTACACTTTACCTTTCTGCCTCCAGGTGAGGATGTGTCAGGAGGGGGTGTGCCGTTGGTTATATTTAGAGGGCTTGAACCACAACTAGACGGGGAGGAGCCTCTTATCCTGTCAGTCATACAGTAAATCATAGTCAAGTCAAGTCATTCATTTAAAATCTAATCTAAATAGATTTAAAAGATGTTATATGGTGCTAAATCTTTTTATTAACTCACCTTTGGATCTCCATCACCTCCTCAGCGATCATGCGGCCGATCTTTCCTGCCCCAGGTCTCGTACCTCCAGGGATCCCAGGGACAGTCTGAAGCGCACGCTTCCCTGAGCCTTAAATATTAAAAATAAAAATGATCCTAACATATCCTTCATGTAGATATGTTATTTCCTTTAAATATTTTCACTAGTTTGGAACTATCATTTACATATCATACAGGAGCAATAATACAATGGGTGCTAATACAAAGTTACTAGTTTCAATAAATGCTAGACCACTTCCTGTTGAGAGAATGGGTCTGTTTTTTTCTGTTTCATTTGCCTGTCAAGAGATGGGTTTTAAGTCGTTTTTTTATTTTGTGAGAGATTTATTTTTGGTAACAGTGTTAACATAAATCCTTGACCTTCACTGTCATATTGTGAACAAGAGGCACCACTGTATTTGTTGTTGTTTATGATAGGAAGAGTAGGTTAAATAAGCTTACTGTCACCAGCTGTAAGGACACTGTCCATACTCTGGGGGGAGGCAGTGAGCTGAGGATATCCAGGATCTGACCCTTCGGGAGATCTGCTCCTAAAAACACACATCATCTGACTTTAGTCAGGAAATTCACTCAAACCATTAGAATAACCCATAAAATCTGTCATTGGAAACAACTAAGCGAGTATGATCACTTACGAAACAACCGTATTAGTCGAAACAATGTATTCCACCTCTTTGGTCCAAGGGTTCATGAAACTGAACCAACGGCTTCTTAAACTTATGAAAGATCCATCTTTAATCTTGAACTTGTAACAATTAGTTTTGATCTTCTCTCTCATCTGTAATACTGTGAAAGAATAAAGAAAGAATGGCACATAAATGATCACGAGTCGAGTCGGCTCATACTCAGTAAACGAATAGAGAAATGTTCTATGTTATTACCCTGCCTATGACATTCAGCAAGATGTCCAATATCATCCTGATGAAAATACTCGTAGAACGATGTGCCCAGCAGCTCCTGAGGTAGATATGCAAGAATAGCCGTAGCCCTGAAATGAAAAGATGAACCTGTCAAGAACAAAAATGTTTTTTGCATTTCTTACAAAGCAGCATTGTACTGAGCTTCCTCAATCTGAGCTACAGAAACGTTGGTGACCGATACGTTTGTAGAAGCAAAAATTGCATTGCAAAGAGAATGCTCTTTAAATTGTTTAGGAGGAAAAGGAAATGGAAACAAATGAGGCTTATTGGAGCTGTAAAATGAATCTGTATTATAACTAAATAATCTGGATTTAGAGTGGCTGAGCAAAAAGACTGAAAGGGGAATAAAGGAAAAACTTCCATTTATGTATTATGCATAATGTGAAGACTTTCTGGAAAAATAAATAAATTGAGTTTGAAAAACAATATTATTTTGCTACCTTCCATACACATAAAATTGCATTGAAACATGTACATTTGTACATGTAAGTATAGGGGTATAAATTAAGAAACAACAAACCTAAAACCTGTAAAATCCTTACAGTGTTTTATCACAAAGACTCTTTTTAGGTTAAATGTTTGTCCTAAATTTAGCCTCTACCCACGCCGCAACCTTTTCCATGGCTATTTTTGGATATTGACCACCACTGCACTCGCAAAAACAAATAACCCGTTATGATAAATTAAGGGTTGGTCAATAAACCACCAAACAAATTCTGTTTATTCTAGATGTTAATTCTAGCCGTGGCTTTATTTTTTTAGGTCTCGCCACAAACACATTTCATCACTGTCAAATCCACATCCGACTTGCCTTTGATCCACAAAGACAAACTTCCCATCAATGGCGTGGCGTGAGACAAACTCAGTGGGCTTCACCCGGATGTCTCCGTTCATTGGCTGAGGGACGATGTGAGGATGCAGTCGGCCGATGGCCACCAGGCAGCTGAGATTACAGCCTTCGTTATCAGGCTCGTTGTCTTCATCCAAGCCCATTTTAATGGGCGGCCAGCTCTTTAGATAGCCAGTACTGTGGATGGTGCAGAAGCTTTTGCGATCGGCTGGAGACATAAAAAGCTCTCGTTAAACAAAGTTGTCTGTGCATGCAAAAGTATGACCGGTCATTCCTGATCATTTACCTTTCTTTTTGGAGCATGTGGAGGCAAAGTCTTTGTCCTCCGTTTTGACCTGCGACTTGTTGCACTTCATTCTGCAGAAGAAGGAGCGGCGGGCACCTGAGCGCAGTCTGGAGGGACCGGGTGTGATGTCCGTCCGAACTGGCAGCCCGGCTGAGAAAACAACGACACATTTTAACGCATTTCAGATGAGAACCATATTAACAGCAACTCTGCTCCAAGTTCAACTGATCTTCCTAAATCTTCCTAAATGTTATTCTGATCCAGGTGTCTGTCAGTGACTTACTCTTTGCATCGATGAGTCTCTCCCGCGGTGCTGTGTCAGACGAGGAGAGCTGCTCCTTCACTTTTGCTATGTCTTTAGGATGCAAATAGTCAAACAAACTCTGGCCAATCAGATCATTCTGAAAGATAGAAAAAGCAATGACATTACTGACGGAGTCATGTGGTTACTATACAGTCTGTATTGACATTAAAAGTCTAACCTGGCTGTAATTCAGAATTTTGTGGACAGATTCGGACACAAACAGAATTTTTCCACGATCGCAGCCGACCACAAAAAGAAAACCATCAGCTGCCTAGAAGACATGAAGAAAAGTCTTTATGGAAATTATGTTATCATGTTTCATAGTGTTAGGCTGCCTTTTTTGTGTGTGTTATAACTGCAGTTTGATTGATATTAACTACATTCACAATTAAACCAAAAAGTTTTGTTATTTAAACCGTTTTTTCAAATGAACTCTTCACATTAAAAAAATATTTTTATACTCTTGGTTTCAGACATTACAACATATATTGAATATTTTATATATATTTTTTAAATGAAATAACATTCAAATTAAATTGTTTTATTTCATTTTTTATTATAAATACATGGTAAGCTTGTCATTATCCCAACAATAAAACATAACAAACAACAATAAAGAATGTAAGCAGAGGGCTGTTCTTGTCAATCTGAGTGGGTTCGTTTTGCAACAATAAGCATCTAAATTAGGAAGCATAAAATAATATCTAGTATTTGTTTATGTCACCTACCTTTAATATTAAATGCTTTAGTTCATCGTCTGATAAGAAGGCGGGCTTATAGTTAGCTTCAGTATAAGGGTTTGATGCACCTTAAAGAGAAAGTAGTTCTGAGTTTAATTGACAGTATCAGTTTGTTCATGGATGGTCTGAATGCGATGGGTGTGACTCTCACCTCGTAGTGTTTTCATATGTTGGACTGCCATGCGCAGCACAGTGAGTTTGTCTAGTTTCCGGGACATGGCGTTGCAGGTAGGCACTAATGAAGCCAGTTCATCGATGAAGTTGTTCATCTTATCTCTCCGTCTCTTCTCTATCTGACTGTGTGCTTCTCTGTGGAAAACCAAGAGCACACAATACAAGAAATGTTATAAAATACAGTTATAGAGTGTGCCGATCATATACGGCAAACAGGTTAAAACAGTATTTCGGATTACAGTACCTTGCATTCTTAATCCGACCCTGGTGATCGACACAGTCACTATTCAGAGAAAAAAGGTAACGGTTAGTTAATAGCATAAACTAACTATATACTGTACATGTAAAGAAAAAATAAAGAACAAATAACATGTTTTCAAAAACATGTTTATATTTATAAAATAAGGAAAATGTACTGTATATGTACGCTTTGGTGCCCATCTAATTGTTTTGACGCAAACCTAAAACATTCATTACAAAAGCTTAATATTTTGTAAAAGTCAAAATCTTAAATGTCCCCAAAAAAACTGCAGAAATGTAATATAGTTTTTAGGTAGCAGAGACTTTAAAGTAAGGACTTAAGGAGAAAAAACTTTCATGCCTAAAATAAATATTTGTGTGTGACAAATAATCCTAGTCTACCTTAAACAAGATTTTGCTAACATGAAATCAAAAAAATACATCTAAAAAGTAGTAAAATAATTGAATCAAATACACTTACCTTCCAAGTTTTTCCATATCGGTGTCCATACTGTCCCTTTAAAACAAAACAACAGTACAAATACATTACTCTTATTTGTTTGAGTCCACTTTTGTACTATGAGCGTATACAACAGCAATTCATGTTTTTATTCCAAATAAATCTTTAAAACTAATTGACGGTTCTCACTTGTTGATTCTGATCAAAAATCCTTTAGGATTTAGCTTTAGGTTATTTGGGGGGCAGGTCAAGACCTAATTTCGCAACATGGTAACAGTGAATATATAACAGTAAGCATATCCAATGACATGATAACCATTTCATGAGCCATCTGTGCCCTCGTTTCATAACTGATCGGAATGAGAGTAATTTAACACGTTGACCTAATGGGGTTGACAACAATTAGCCTGATAACATCTAGACTACACATAACCCTGTATTTTAAGGAACTATTATTCATTAGAATATTGCCCTGAATCTCAAATCTAGCTCACCCAAAGTGAAAAATTCTGTCATTTATTCACCTTCATGTCATTCATAACGCACACAAAAGAAGATATTTTGAGAAATGTTTTGTATCCATACAATGGAGGTCAATGGGGACCAATATTGTTTGGTTACCAACATTCTTCTTTTGTGTTCTGTTGAAGAAAGAAAGTCATACAGGTTTAAAATGACATGAGGGCGAGTAAATGATGAAAGAATTTTCACGTTTGAGCGAACTCTCCTTCTGCATCTCTTTCAGATGTTGCTCTGATGTGGTCGGATATCTCTTAATGATATCTCTTTCATCTATTTGCATGTTACATTTGTCACAAAACAATGATTCGACCATTTGTTGTCTCTTCATCAATACTCACTGACCATTCAATCTCAGGAGATTGTGAGAGCTGTGAGTTTGGGATGAGGAGCCTCATCCATGAAGCTTCAGATCTGAGAGGATAAAATTGTATTTTTCTCAAAAACAAAAGGTGTTTCATATTTTAGATTTAATAAACCGGTCTTGCAAAACCCTTACATATTGGTACTTTACGAATACCTTGGCTCGGTGAAGTTATCAGATGGTGATGCCATAATATACTGTATATACTGTAATATGGTAGTGATTGACTATAATATCCATACACCATGGTAGTCATTTACTCACCCTCGAGTTATTCCAAATCTGTGTCTATTCATTTGTTCTGATGAATACAGGGAAAGAAATTTGGAAGAATGCTTGTAAGCAAACAGTTCTTGGCCACCATTGACTACCACAGTATGAAAAATTACAATGGTTGTCAAAAGTGCCCAAAAACTGTTTGCTGTCCTGCATTCTTCAAAATATCTTATTTTGTGTTCAAAAGAAAAATGACATTTAAAAACAATTTTTCGTCTAGACTAGAAATGTATACTTTTTTGGTTGAATTGTTCCTTTAACTGTGGTCTTCCATTGTATTTTATATGTAACGTTTTGTAAAGGGGGTGCACATTTACTGTACTAAGAGTAATAAAGCTTAGACTTACTCGAAAGAAAATCCATCGATTCTGTGAAAAGACAGACATAGACAGTTTAATTACACTTATTACCACATTTCAAGTAATGTTTTATGTTGGCTATTCTGTGGTGAAAATGTAATTTTACCACATTACAGAAATACAGCTTGCAACATTTTTTTTGTAAGAAAATACCTTGTCAATACTTCGACTTGTTAAAGAAAACTGCTGGTTGAGACTGAAACTATGCTTTTTTTTGTGAAAGCTTATACACCAGTTTGTCACAGAACAAATATTGAAATCAGTGAGCCATAAAAGTGCCTTCAGTTGAGAACACTATATTGCAAAATTTGATTTAAAATTTTACAATTGCTACTTCAATATTTAAAATGTATAAAAAAATTAATCTGTGACAAATCTGTATAAAATTCTCCACAATGTAATATTTGAGAAACACAATTGCACATCAATTCTATTGGTGTGTTAATGATGGAGCTCTTACTGATAGTCGGTGGAGCTGCTTTTCCTCTTGCGGTTGTATTCTAAACCCATGGAGCTGCAGATCAGGTCTGTGGAACTGGGGGACATGAACTCATTCATCGTGGAGGAGATGTCCATTCTTTGGTCTGCCATCAGATCATCTGTGAAATGGAAACCATAACAAATCAAAATCATAATTTCCCTAAAACATTCATTTCTCTTTGGTAAAGAGAAAATATGTAACGGTCAATGGAGGTAGAAAGATAAATGTAACTGTTACCACAGAGGTTGTCAAGGTCCACTCTTACTTCACCATCTCCTGAGGCTGTCTGCCAAAATTCTTCTGTAAGGAAAGACAGCTGGAGATATAATCACAAGCCTGTGACAAGCTAGAGTATTTTATAACCCGGTTACAAGAGAGGGGTTAGGTGATAGGACTCTCCCTCCTCAATGTGACATCATTGACCTTTAAGACAGATGGGCGACAACCTCCCTCTGTTAGATACGATCAGGAGATGAAATTAACTATAATTTACAGACTTAATCTTTAGCTACCTTTTGATAACCAAACCAATATGTTTAATATGTATACTATTAAAAGTATACAATTCTTAACTAGGTATCAGCTTTGTACTAGCTGTTTTTTTGTTTTGTCTTTTGCTTAAAGGTCCAGTGTGTAATTTTTGAGAGGATCTATTCACAGAAATGCAATATAACATGCATAACTAAGACGATGCATCCAGAGGTGTAAAAAGGCCTTACATAATGAAGCGTTATGTTTATAACCTTAGAATGAGCTATTTCTATCTACATACATCTAGGGGCGCTGCCAGGAATTTTGGGCCCCATGACAAAAAATCTAATTGGGCCCCCTGTCCCAACTGCCCCATAAAAAGCTTTACAAAACTCTTATTAAAGGCTTGCAACTGTCTTGCTTCTTGTAGTTCAATACTAGAACCAGCACAATATTTACTGTTGGTGATTTGTACATGCATGCAAGTCTAGTATGCAGTTCACTTTTGATGCAAGATTAAAAGCAACCATAAAAAATGTGCTGAAGGCCATCTTTTACAGTCTCAATGTATTTTTATTGTAAAATTTCGCTATTTTTGCTATTGATGTTGGCTTTGCGAACCTACATCGGCATCCAAACACGGCGAATCCAACGTGTTCGAGCAGCTCGCTGTAACTTATATAGATGGCTAAGGACCAAACCATTTTATGCAGGTGGTCGGTGAATATGGATGTTTACTTTTTGGTCAACGGGGATTTTTAACTTTTACTGCCAAAAACAAAGAGATCATTAATTTTATTATTATATAAATATATATACTGACTGATGATGGTTTAATAATTTTATATTAGTTTTTACTTATTTTTTGGGGCCCCTGTCAGTCATGGATGGGCCCTTGACATTGTCCTAACTTTCCCCCCTATACGGCAACCGTGCTTACACCGTGGGTCCCCTTGCATGGAATTAACCATGTTGTTTCTACAGTAGCCCTAAACGAAACTGCTCTACAGAGTGTGTTTTGTAAATATGTTATCTCCTTCGACAATGAAGCAAAAACGTGATGATATTATGGCTTATGTCAGCCACCATTGTGCTTGGAAAGGTAGGGATCAGCGGCGGAGCGGGATCGTTGCAATTCGTAACCTCACCACTAGATGCTGCTCAATTTAATACACTGGACCTTTAATAAATCCAAACTTTTTACACAAAGATTTCAACAGTTGACAAACAGTACAACTACAAAATACATGTGAACAACACAGCTCAGATAAATTGGTCTTGGCATCATGCTTGGAAATGCTCAAGCTCTTACTGAAATACTTTTTTGCAGACCTTAGTATCTCGGCAAATATGGTCACTGTTGAGACATTGTCTAGACATGACATTCTCTGCCATGACCTTTCTAACGCTGTGATTCTCTTGATGTCATCGTTAACTCTGACCTATTTTTCACCTACTTACTACAGACTTGATCCAACTGACCTGAGCAACTCAGGATGTCATGACACTCAATAACTAGATCTTCAATTATCACCCTGAGCTCCCCATGCCACCGGCAGCCTGCTAGGTCACCAAATCCATAATGTGCAAAGATCATTTACAGTTCTACTTACTAACAGGATTGTATTCACATCTCTTTTATTTGCATTGTGACATTTAACATAGTTTATTTCCACATCATATGACTACTGTCAGAAAAGAAAATTCAAATACAATAAAAATCACTATTAATATTATTAAACTTCAGTATCCATGGTTTGAACTGCAGAAATGAATGAGAGGTTTCTAACCTATCAGATGTGTTATGTAAGGCGAGACACTTTCTTGGGAACACATTGTAACAGAGAGTCAGGGGTGGACTCATTTCACCTGTACTAGAGCAACTCCTAGCAACATACTAAAAAACTTTCAAACATTCAAAACACCCTGGCACCCACAGCCAAGCCAAGCACGAACTCACATTTTCTAAAGAAAATATTCAAATCTAAAGTCAAGCAACCAAAGTTATCAACAGGTAGGTGGAAGGAAATGACATCGAATCCTAACAATGTTTGTGACTGTTTTTACACTTCATATTCATATAAAGTTGGAAGCTAGTTGGAAAACACCTGAAATTGGCATTTGCGTTTAAAAATTGATGAGTCAAATTATCTTTGTTTCAATCTAACCACAATATCACACCAAAACAATGCATGTTACATTAGAAGTAAGGAAACCAAAAGGCACTTATATGTGAATAACACCAGACAAAAAAACGGTGGTTCACAAAAGCAGCGCTGGTGAATGTAGGTCACTCGAGTAAGCCTGTTAACTTACAGGATGTTTTTAAAGAAGGAAATAATCTGACATGATTTGCCTTCATTTCTTTAATGACTGCTTACATAAACTAAAAGTACAATAAAAATGTTGTCTTTAAAATAAATACTTTAACTTCACAGTCCTACTTGCTAAGTCCACACTTATTTTTTTATCTCATTAGACAAAATGTTAAATGCTCCATCATTTTTGAGTCACTTTAGATTTATGTGATGAAAAAAACGTAAATGTATATTTCAAATTCACAACCACATTTATTTTCCTTACATGCAAGTACAGGAAGACAGATGCCATTAATCCAAAGCCATATGAAATCTCTGAGTCATTATGCATTGAATAATGTCTTATGACTATGAATTCATATGGGTTTGGAACAGCATGAGGGTGACTTTTAATTTTGCTCGAACCATCCCTTTATATTCGCATTACAAAATAATTCCACTTCCCATTCCCAAATATCTAAAAGCACGTGCGGTACCTCAGAGAGCAGCCGTCTCCTAACAGCTTTGGCTTCTGTTGAAAGTTGAAACACACAAACAAGCACTGGACCTGAGGGAGAAAAGGCCAGAGTATAAAATTTAGAAAGCAACATTATTCCTCAGAACTGCTAAGTGAAGGCAGATTTAGTAAATATTGTGTGGTGAGTTATATCAATGATGGGGCAGCAGATGGTGTACTGCAGCAAAGGATCATGGGATGACAGAGGACTTCAGCGTACTGACTGCAGTGTAGGATTCAAGCCGCTCAACAGCCCGATCGCAAAGCCTAACACGATGTATGTGCTCTACCTGCACAGCAAGACACCTATACAGGTGTCACGAGAACCTCAAAAGCCGAACAACAGTTTATCAAAGCCGTTCAAGAATGATCAACATTGATAGTATGGAACCAAAAACGTTTGACTGAGGATGTATCGCAAGACCTGTGACGGACCTAAAGTACAGGATACAATGCAAATATTTCTAATCTCATAAATAACCAAAACATGCTTTAGCTTTCTAACAATGTGGCGAAATGAACAATATAAAAATACCGTATAAGGACATGATGCATGACATTGAACGTTACATTATGTCAAAACACTGCACTCCCTAAAATGTCCAATAAATGCTGCAGTTTATAGAGGCATTAAAAAGTTAACAATGGTTTAATAACAGTAAATGTTTAGTAACCGTGTTTTTGCCATAGGGATCACCATATTTATTTACAACATACACTATAGTAAAACTATGGCTATTGTGGCGAGACCATACATACATGTGGTTAATGGTTTACCAGTAAAAACTATATAAAATCTAAATTAGGGACCTATATGATGCCCATGCTTTAAGTGTCACGCGCCTAAATGCTCAAAAATGTATCCAGGGAACGCAGCTAATTTGAGACACATGCACGTTCACGACGGCGTCGTCTACGTACGCAGGTTACGACGTAGGTCCTACGCACTAGTATAACTTAAGCTACAGTGTTTACGGCTTTGACACACCGGTACGTGTCGCGCATACAGTGACGGCAAAGAGTCCTCGATCATCCTTTTCAAATCATTATGAGCGAATCCATACAAAGTTGAATTCGCCTAGATGCGCTTTGATTGGATGACTGTTTGCCTGAACAAATGTAATGTCGTCATTGTTATATATGACTGAAACAGTCATTGCATAAGGTATAAAGATGGAAGCTTGTATAGAAATAAATAAAAAGACAACTCTAGGTGAGTCCTACATTAGTTAGACGATGTCAGCTAGGATTGTCATGTCAATATAGTCTAAAAGTTAAACGCAGTTCGCTTGAGGTGAATACCCAATGGAGTACAGAAATATAATAATGTATACACAATATAACACGTTAAAAGATCAGATGGGTCTTACTTACATAAGGCAGAAAAGCACACGAATGACCGAGCGAATGTGGACGGCACTGTGCAGTATTAACGTTATATATATTCGCTTTGACCTACTTTCCTCCGTGAGTAAGAAATAGGGGACCAATAACCTACTTAATGAGCCAATCAAATGAATGCACAGACTAAGCGCTGACTTTGTCATCCAATCAAAAAGCGAGTTGTGTTTCGAATAGCAAATGAGAGCGCACGTAGAAAGAGCACAGCCAATGAAACAATTCGCCATTTAAAGTACCCAAATATTGTAGTACGTAACAAGATTCAAGAAGATAGTGGTAGATTTAGGAAAACTGTCAGGGTAATTA
The DNA here is from genome assembly GCF_015846415.1 of Triplophysa dalaica. Lineage (NCBI taxonomy): Eukaryota > Metazoa > Chordata > Actinopteri > Cypriniformes > Nemacheilidae > Triplophysa > Triplophysa dalaica. Next base: position 6,916,652 of record NC_079542.1, read on the forward strand.
TTGTGGCAACGGGGAATTGGTGTTCCGTCCATAGATATCTATGATCTCAGAGAGTCATTAATAGTATTATTAAAATGTTCAGATTTAGTTTTGTCGGCTCTGCTGTTAACACGTGCCGTGACATATGCTAAATATATACGAGGTATAGTTTTAACGCAAAGTTCAATGGTCTATGGATTTGAATGGGATGAATTAAATAGGGGTCCATATGAATAATAGGGATCCAAAATAATAAGTTTCTTACATAATGAGATTTCTTTATCATGTTAAATTGTTGCAATGCATTGTAGTAACGAAAATGGATACAAGTGTACGGCTAAAAGGAAACAGCTTCCATTAATTTAAAGAAAACGCAAACTTTAATAAAAACAATCTTCACGTACACATGTCAGCCACTCGGGGGCGCCAAAACAACATGAAATGCACTGAATGGCCTTTGGAATATTAATAACTTTTCAGGTTCGTATGTCGACTACCTTCATAATTATAGAATGAGTAACTTTTAGACACAAAGAATTTTAATCACTTTAAAATGTGTATTAATGTCGCAGAGCATCTATGAATGCTGGCAAGCTGAAAGCAGATGGGCTGGTCACGTTATTGTAACCATAACATGCCTCACGGGACATTTCAAATTTATTTAGAGGACAAATTGATCCCTTGAGTGCCTGCATAATCTATTATTGATGGCAGGGCTGACCAAATAGTGTCTGCAGACGATAAGCTTTAGTGTAGCGAGGCTGTACTGTGTAAACTAGGAAAAATATCAATAACTATCTTAATGTTATATTTAATTAATTTGCACCATGTGTATACTTTCTTATGCACAAAACTCCTGTCGCCAAGTCAAATTCATTGTGTGTCTAAACATACTTGGTAATAAAGTTCTTTCGGATTCTGAAACTAGCTTAAAGAGATAGTTCATCCAAAAATCATGATCATTTACTCTCAGGTTGGTTCAAACCTGTATTCATTTCTTTGTTCTAATGTACACAGAGAAAGATATTTGGAATAATAGTATCACTTTTCAGTTCTGGGACATCATTCACTACCATAGTAGGAAAAAATATGGTAATTTTGTTCTGTGGAACATACTGAGATATTTTGATGAATTTAGGAAACGTTCTCGGGCACCTTTGATACCATTTAATTCTTCCTACTATGGTAGTCAATGATGTCCCGGAAATGAAAACGAATAACATTCTTCCAAATATCTTTCTTTGTGTTCATCGGAACAAAGTGCATGTATGAAATTATATGAGAGTGAGGAAATGATGACAGAATTTTCATTTTTGGATGAACTATCACTTTAATATGTAAAACAAGAAAATGAATCAAGAATCTGCTATTTGTCATATAACAGACAAATGACAATAATTAAAGGATGGACATGGAAACATGACACCCTCTGATCTATAGATTATATAGTCTTGCAGACACATAAATATACAAATGCATCAACAACATAAATAAAAAAGAGTTTCTAAGCAACTTAATAGTGAGACATTTCTGTGGCAAATGTAGGGTCTTCCATGTTTATGTCCAATGAATAGGATCTGATTTAAAACAGCAAAAAAGTAACTACAAATCATCTAAATGCTAAATGCATATATGAAAGTTTTATAATCACTCTTCAGCTTTTGAAAGTTCTGTTTAGAGTTGTTTGCTTGGCACAGCGCGTGATGGCTTGGTGACAGCTTCTTTTCAAGGGACAGAAAAGAAAAGTGATTGGTGTGCAAACATTGCCTTTCTTGCCAGGCATGCAGATAGAATAAAGAGAGAGGCAGGCTGACAAAGCTGTGTTTGAATGAACAGTTTTCACTGAATCATGTGCGACATGAAATCCATGTGAAATTCAGAGAATTCACACATCACATGTAAACCATAAAACACTATCTAAGGTGCAATAAAACAAAGCAATTGTTGGCTAATATGTACAGATTTCTTGTGTAAAAGTCTCTCTTTTACATTCTGACTCACTATTAAAACAGGCAAAAGCCACTATTGGCCTGACTTTGATGCAGACAAACTTACAGAAAGGCACGCGGGTGACAAATGATCCAGGGGAATGTGTTCAGGATGGCAAACATCCGAGCCTTGTCGTGAATGAGATTTCCACTGCGGAAAGCCTCTTGAAGTGACTTCTAGAGCGTTTCCATGTGCTTTGGGTGTAACTACATATAGATCTTATGGACTTACAAATAAATGGCCTCAGTAAAGTCTCAGAATCCAGACTAGAAATTTCTGAAACTGTTTGAAGGAACTATATGATAGAAAGGTAGATTCAAACATGTACATTGTTTTGTTTTGCTGTGATAATTTGTACTTTTCTGCCTTGGCACAGCATGAATCTGAAATTGATGTCATAACAAATCCAGCTGATTTAGAAATAAATAAGATTGTCCCTGAGGAAACGTGCATTTCTTTTAATTCAATTAAATTTTATTTATATAGCGCTTTTCACAATGTGCGTTGGTTCAAAGCAACTTTCCAGGAGGAAAACAGAAATATAGCTTTTTTTAATGAAACAATTGTTGAAGTAAACAACAAGAGGTATTGTTGGGATTTACAATTTAATATGAAGCCACAGATGATTTTGATGAGAAATGTGTTTTGTGTTAACATTGAAATAATGTTTTGTGACACTATACAATGGGCAATTGGCCATCATATCTGATTAAAACGTTTAAGCAAAGTTTCAATATGCTGTCCATCTAAAGTCAGATTGAAAAAACAATCTCATCTTTCTTATTGGGTGGTACGAACAATCACTTTACATTGAAATGATCTATTCAACCATTTAGCTTTAGTTTGTTATGAGAGATGTGCGACTTGTACTGTATAATTAGAGATACTTGATGTGTTTATTGCTGTTTGTAATTGGTATATAACAGTCCAGACATATTATTTTTCAACAACCACTTCACAGGATATTTAATCTTTACAAATTGGTAAATTACTGAGACCAATATCATTTCTGCTTTACAGGAAGAACAGTATCAAGTTTTGTGACCTTGTTAGAAGATACAGACACAAAGTCTTTCTACTGGCTCATTTTAAACAAAGCAGGGAAAAGAAAGAAACACACTTTTTAGTCTAAAACGAAACAATGAATTAAAACTGGGTGTAACACATACACATTTCATGTAGTAAGCTGGTTTTCCTTTAGCTATATTGTGTCTTTCCATTTTAAAGCGACTTTCCCATGTTTCCCCCCCTTGTTCTCTTCTGTGAATCAGAGGGGGTCAGCTGGAATTTGAAGGGTCCTCTATGAGAAATTTCCCATTGCCTTTTTAATGAGTGCTTCTCTTGGGTGTATTGAGAGAAGCACATGCGAGAACAACAATTATTTCTCAATTCCATCCAATAAACCAGCAAAAACTGACAACAAGCTGATTACCTTCAGTGTGCTGAAACCAATCAGAGAGCGTAAAGTGGGTTGAAAAGTTATTGTGTCGCTGTACCACACTGAGGTATATAACTCAGTCTGACAGAAACAGGTTATGTCGTTACAATTTGTAATCTTCTTTCTCCATTCCTGATGGTATAATAACCTTTTCCAATTTGGGAAATTCTCACTTGGCATTGTGTCGTGTTGCCAACCGTGTAACAGACCGGTAGCTGCATCACTAATACAGCCAGGCACTGAAGAGAACTGCTTTTCATTCACACCCTACCCAAACCACCATATTCCTACAGGGGGCCAATCAGCAATGGCAATGGGCTGACCTGCTCAAGTACACTTCACCCAAACCAGTGACTGTTAGAAGCAGGACGCGGGAGGTTTTCCGTACGCTTTGTTTCTGAGAGCGGAGAGATCAGGGGCCCACTGTGGAGAGCCAGCAAAGTGTCCTCAGGAATTACGATGGGCTCCACCTCATTAGACGGCGCCGTATAAGAGTAATGACAGGTGTACCGGGGTCGTGGGGCCCTGCTGTAGACTTTGACCTCATTCACAGTGTGGGACGGCAACGCTTGCACCACAGGAGATATCCACCTTGGAATGAAGGCCTTTGGATGGGCAGGGACACAACACAGAAGCACAACAGAGCAAGTTTACTTGTACAAAAGGGGTGACATTTTTTTAACCTATTATTTACCTATGTTACTCCTATGGCTCAAAATTGCCTCCCACTATAAATATTTTATAATCTCTAGGATAACTTATTTAACATGTTTGTTTACAAAACGTATTCAAAAGTACTTGTAAACTTTTAAAAAATATATTCTGCCAACATTGGTAGTGATAAGAACTCCCCTCAAATCATTGCTCTGTAAAAAATAGCTGCTTTGAATTTTTGAGGACAGTCAAATGGGCTTTAAAAGACACTTACTATTTAAATTTTTTACCTTTTTACAACACTTTAACTCAACAAAATTAATTTTGAACTTAATTTTTTTTTAAGATCAAGTTGAAACTCATTTACTTAAAAGCCTAAAAGTCCAATCATCCAATATGTCATTGTTTTTGGAAGACCTCTTGACAGAAATGAAATGTATTCATAATGTCTTCAAAGGTATATAAAGACCTAACATAATGAAGCATTTTATCACCTTAGAATGAGCTATTTTTATCTACATACACTGTATGTCAAAGAAGCAAAAGCGTGACAACCTCTTAGTGGAGTGAGCCATTGGTTGCAATTCACAACGTCACAGCTAGATGCTGCTAAATTTCATACACTGGATCTCTACGGCGAAATCAAAGTGTGCCAACATTGAGTTGAACTTGTTAAACTTCTCCAACATTGCTTTAGTACATGTATGCCAAGAGCAGATGTTGTGCTGCCCACAGTCACGAAATAGCATGCAAGCCACAACAAGGACAGACCCCAGTCAAAACAAACAGGGTTTATTATCAGAAATGACTGGTTTCATAACTGAATTAGCTTTCTTTCTAATAGGCAGTTTGCGCAAAGGTGCATGTTGAACATTAACCAATTAATGCGTTATAAAATTCCTGTGAAACCAGAACAAAACCACATATTCTGAATAAAGTTTCACAATTTCTATGGTGTTGCTAAGGTGTTCCTTTTCCAAAAAAGCCAGAAAAAAAAGACAAACATCAACATTGTTACAAAATAGTAGACACACGAGAACAGGTGCCATCTGGGTGGGAATATCTGGTTATATTATATCTAGGTATAGATTTCAGGTAGCCTGAATTCTTTCTGTTAAAGTAATCCATGGATAGTATGCCATTGACAAACCCAGAATTCTCATTCAATTCCACTATGTCACATAAAATCAGACTGAGAAGAAAGGCTTAAAGATCTACTTGTTAGTCACACTGTGGGTAGAACTCACGGATCAAATCCGTTGACAACTGGGTGATTTTCTGGCCGATGTTCAGAAAAGTAAACACCAGTTTGAAGCTTGTCGTTGAATGGGAAGTTCAACCTTTGCCCAAGTTGTGTTGAATTAGAATAATCCTTTCAGTGACCCCCATCATATCCCAGTTCTTACTCTGGAAATGTCAATGCATGCACTGACATGGAAACAGATAGGAATGTCAGGTATGAACATGTTTCGGAAGTTGTTCGGTCGGGTGTTTTGTCTGTGTCCACAGATGTGTGACTGAAGGAGTGCTGGAGATCATGCCCTTAAAGAGACTTACAAACATTCAACTTAAAGTGATAGTTCACCCAAAAATAAAAATACTATCAAAATGTATTTTGCATTTCAAACCTGTATTATTCAGCAGAACACAAAAGAAGATAATTTTAAGTATTTTGTTAACTGGTCCCCATTCGCTTGCATTGGTTTTGTGTCCAAACAATAGAAGTAAAAAGGGGCCAGTGCTGGTCCGTTACCAAATTTCTTCAAAATATATTTTTTGCTTTGCGAAATATAGTCATAAAGGTTTAAAAAGACAGGAGGGTGAGTAAATGATGACAGAATGGTCATGTGGTGATGTGTGTCTCCCTTTCTGGATGGGGTTTGATCTTGAGAACCTATTATCTCCCCGATTGTACTTTTAAAAGGCCAATGAAGTTGACGAATGGCGTAGCATGCCATTCTCCGCCCCATAGGAAGATGGGGTTACCATTTATTCACCAATTTGTTCTCCGGAACCTGCTGAGCTACAGTATATGCTAAGCGCATCTTCTTAGATTGAAGCAAATCTAATGGATTCTACGACGCAGAGCAACAGATTCGTCCTTGTGTTTGTGATTTCCCCTGGGTGTTTCGGTAGCGAGCTGAGGGTGTCTACTAGAGCAAATTTCCTTGAAAGAGCAAAATTCTCACAGAGTGCACTTGCCCTCAGTAATGTCTCGCCGCTATATCCTCGGATGTGGCTGGCTCGTCCTTGAGCCTGACAAGCATGATACCTGCATCACATGTCTGGGTCTCCAACATGCTGAGGTAGCGTTTGTGGATACCACATGCCCATACTGCGAGTATATGCCGATCAAGGTGTGCGGTCACGGTTGGCTGTGCTCTTTTTGGACCCAGCCACAACATCGTCTGCTTCCAGTTCCGCGGCGGCTGCAAAGAAAGTGCCGTGAACCATCCATGCCCCCGTCACGCTCGCCTACCTTGTCTCCCATAGTGGATCTACGCAACAGCATAAAGGAGGACAAAGTGTCAGTCACGGCATCAGATGGTGACTTCCTGGCATCAGACGCTGAGGATTCCCTGGACCTCCTGGCGATGGCCGGTCGAGCTCAGGAGGAGTCTGATGCTGAGATGACAGGAATGCTTTCTGAGCCGCCGCGAGCACCGGTACCTCTTTTCCAGGAGGTGCAGGAAGAGCTCACGAAGACCTGGTACGCCCCCTTCTCAGATGGCCTCCCGTGGCCGAAGGACTTCACGGAGAAAAACATCTACTCACCGTCAGAAGCCTAACAAAAAGAAGCGGCCCTGACAGGGACACCTCAGGGAGGACAAGGACATCAAGCCCAGCTACAGCCACACCACCACTGTCGAGCCGCACTGGGACGATCCCTGCCTCGTCTCACTTCCCGCCAGGCGATCCCAAGATCCCATGTCCACTGGCAGTGAGGGCTCACTCCACCCGGGTGGTAGCCTCCTCATGGGCACTGGCTCAGGGCGCATCTCTGGCAGACATCTGCAGAGCTGCGGGTTGGGCTACGGCCAGTACTTTCGCAAGGTTATACAACCTTTGTGTAAAGCCGGTGTCTGCCCACGTCTTAAACACCTTAAAGACCTGCTGGGCATATGCCTGCGTAGCGCCTTCTCTCCTTCGTCAGGTGAGTCAGTGTAATGTTCCAGCTTTCTTTAATGAATGGACACGCCATGCTCCTTTTTATACCTGTATGTACGGTGCGGGGACTGGCATGCCACGCCATTCGCCATTTATGAAGTACAATCGGAGCTGAAAGGTCGCAAGATCGAACCCCATTCAGTCATTTCGACACAACGTCTCATTTCCTCCATCAGGGAACTGATCACTGTAAGTGATAGATTTTATGACACATTTTGAGATAAAATATATATATATTTTTAATAAAATGCTTTATAAACACTGAAATTAAGGATTTTATTTACATTTGATTATTTTGCACCAAAAATACCAAAAGTTGGCTCCTCACACAATGATCTCAATGTTTGACGTGCCTTACTTACTCAATATTAAAGAAAGTAAGATTGTATTTTCAAAGATTGTTCTTTACACTATGCAGAATTATTTTGTACATCAAAAAAAAAACTGAACAGTACTGTATTTTTATTTTACTGTACAGACATAAACAGGGACACCTGAATTATGCTTTCTGACCCACTTCACAAATAAAGGATCTGTAACATGATCACTTCACAAAGAAGTGACATCTACATTCCAACCATGATCCTCTAATAATTTCTTGAAAAACACTGCATGCGCAACATGTTGTATTTAGTTTACAAACGTAAACACAATAAACCACTTATTCGATAAGACGTTTCTAGGCACGAGATAAGAGCATTTAAAGATGAGATAATGTTCAACACATTTCCAGGGACAGATTAGATTCAATACCACACCCACTGTCAAAAAGAAGACAAGCTTTTACAGCAGAGCTGTATACTGTATGGGTAATTATCTCTTCCTATAGCCTATTTCTTATCATGCACTCAGAGGAGTCTGCACGTTATTTTTGGTGTCACTTTAAAAGGTGACAAAATGACAATGTGTGGGTGTTCCTGAACTCCTCAAATTGTCTCTTCCTCCATAAAAAGTGAATGGATAAGCCCTGGGGCATAAACCCACAGTGTCTTGCATGCAAACAATTGCTGCAGCCCCAATGCATTATCATTTCATGAGAGAAAGTTTGTTTTGGTTTACAATAGGTTTGTATTAAATTACAGCTTTTTGTGGGACATATTCTTTTAGTATACAATACCAACGTACAGGAAACTGTTTTAAAGGAATTGTATATTGATTTAAAACAAGACATACCGTAAATTAAAATGAAACAAATAACATATCCTGAAATCGTTAATAAATCTTTCGGAAACAATAAGAAAAATAGTTTTGTCCATTTAAATGTCCTTATAAAGCCACGGGCATCTGTTGCAGCAAACACTGAAAGGCACTTTTAGGCAGGTGATTGCCAACGGCAAGTTCCCACATGTGAGACGTGTCATGAAGTACTAAAATAAAAAAAATAAAAACAATAAATGATGACACTAATTAAAGTTACTTAACTATCTAAAGGTTAATAATAGTTTGGATTATGAAAACCCGTTGATATCTCATGCAGCTTTTGTGAACAAATTCCCCTTAAATGCAATCCTCAAAACATTTTATTTGTTACTTAAAAGATGATGCCTAAGTATTTTCATCCGTTTTCTAACAACATTGGCATGGGGTTTTCACACCATGTCATTATCAGTTGGTCCAACCATAACGCCATAGGAAATATACCTGCACCCGATGCATAACATACTGGTTTAAACAAAACAATGATCCACAGGCAGATACACAAGGATAGAGAGGCTTTGTTGAAGATGTTGAATGGTGTATGCAGGAAGATTTTAAACAAAAAGCGATCGTTTTGACAATGCGTGTTTTTCACTGCATGAACGGTTTTAGAAAATAAACTCTTGGAAAATAAACACATTATTATTTGTCTGACGGACAGCTTAAACGTTTTTTATGCATGCCTGATTATTATTGTGGTTAAAAGTAGGTTTAGTTAAACAATAAAATACTTTTGCAGGCTACTGTACTTGTTCAATGTACATGAAAAGCAGCCAAAATAAATACTGAAGGCAATAATGACCTTTATATGACAAGTTTAAACTCATTAAACTAAATTTAAAATCAACCTATGAAACCGCAAGACCCATAAACAACATTTGCTTTCAGTTTCCACACACTGACATCACACACATTTAGCAGGATTTTAGGAATTTAACACTTGCTACGTCATATACCAAGAAGCCGAACATTACCAGTCCAAAAATGCTCAACATTTTTTGCATGGTTTTCATCTTTCCCAGGTTGGATTTGAACATAAAGGCCTCTTTGTGGTCTTCATTTACACTTAAGGCCAAAAAGCAAATAACATGATTAGAGTGAACTTAGTTGTACCTTCCTGCAGACATGCTTGACCTCAAAGCATCTCTGATCTTTGACCTCTGACCGTCCCACGGGGCACTAATGATGACTAAATCAGCTGCTAAAAAACACACCTAAATGCTTTATGAACGACCGGTCGGAGTTCATGTAACCCCAGGAACATGCATATCCCACCCGCCTGCATGAGCTTAAAATAAATACATCAAATGAACCAATTCAGTCCGTGCTTCTCACACTTTTGACTCCCTCATCTCTAAGAATGAATTGAAAAGACGAGAAAATTAATAATCAATTTCCTACAAGCCTTGTGCATTTGACCTGTCAAAGTTCATGTCAAGAAGCTTATAAAACCCCACCCCGAAATCCGAAGAAAGCTCAAAAGTCAACACTGTATGAAAACACAGGGCCGGTTTCTACTTGCGTTATTTCATAAATGATGTATGTACACGTGACTGTAAACCAATACAATAAATGGCTCGCATTCATATTTCTTATTGAACCTTTGGTAATAATGCGCTTGCAAATAGTTTTGCGATTGTAAGTTGTAATTCCTGTGCAAAGCTCACAAAAATCTGAGTGCATTTTGGTCCTCACCTTTAAAAAATAGAAAGTAAATCCCACTCGAAGAATTCCCACGCTTGATTTAACCACTTTACTCAAAGTAACAAAAGAAGTAAATCATGTCGTACAGCGTCTCACAGATGGCTTGGCTTCTCTGTTGACAAAGGCATGCAAAATAGTATTTACAGATGACAAACCAGGCACTGGTTCTCTAACATAAAGGGATCCCATTGAGAGCAGTTTTAGGGCCATGAGAAAACATCTGAGCTGAAGTGTGTGGCACTTGTATGACGATCTGTTTCCCTCCTCCGATGGCGCATTTCTGGAGTCTTTCACAGCACGCTGTGGATTTAGGGGTCCTCTGCCCACAGAGACGCCACTGCTGTGATGTCATACAGAGGATGTGACATGCATGCCATGTTCTGCCCCCTAACAGCCCGTATTCTCTGAAAAAAGTTTTTGTGGCATTTGCTTGCACTGTTAGACTTCTTGAGGCTGTGTGGTAGTATGCACAAAACTCTCACATCTCTGAGACTAGGGTCTAACTGTAGGGTTTGATCTGGTTTTGTGGGATTGACCTTTGCCCCTGCATTGTTTTCTTTTTTTAAACTGTAGCATGGCCTGAAAATACTTGCTCAAAATGATAATCACTACAGTGAAGGATACAATTGGTGAAGGAATAAAACAAATGAATTTATCTCTTATGCCAGCTAAATTATGTTGCACCGTGGATTAAATTTAAGAACCTTTATTTGAGAAAAAATATACTGTGACAGGAAAGATTCAACATGCCTTGTGTCCTATTTTTTGCTTTATGTCTAATGAGTCAGTGATTAAAAGGGATAGTTTACAAAAAAATCTGTCATAATTGAATCTACCTCCACCTGTGCATGACTCTTTCTTCTGTGGAAAACAAAAGAAGATAGTTTGAGAAATGTCTCAATGGTTTTGTTCATGCAAAGAAAGGAAAAGGAGGCCAATGTTGTTCGGTTGCCAACATTCTTCCAAAATACCATTTTCTGTCCTCTGCAGAAGAAAGGTCTGGAACGACATGAGGGATAAAATGATTTTCAGATTTGGGTGACCGATCCCTTTTACAAGGCAAATAATGCATTATGATTCTTTACACTAGATTTTCTTTTCTAGCAGCACAGTACAAGTCTGAAACAATAGGAAATTGAGTGATTATGTTCCTGCATTTATAAAAGGATAAGTTTATCAAAGTGCAATACCAGATCCTTTGGGGTTGAAATATCTATAATAAAATATATGCTTGCTTTGTCTATATTTTTGTTTCTCTGTACTGAAATGCTGTCAAGACCCATGCTGAGATTTTGATACAAACAGTGGAAGGTCCAACATGTATACTGTCACTCATCTGGCTCCTCCCTGGCAAAACTTAATGAAGCACAGTAGACCCCTGTGGACAGTGACACCACACAGGAAGACTCCACAGTTCCCAGTGGGAACTGAGGAAGTGAAGAAGAAAGAGCAGATGCTGTGAGAGCTTTAACCACGTTGAGAAAGCACAGACCGTTTTAACTATGATTCAGGGCATGAAACGTTCACAGGTCAATCATAAGGATGAAGTGTAAAAGCAAAGATTTATCTGAACACTCTGTGCATTGTAAAGAACTACTTTACAAAGACTGTTAAGCTTCATGACATGGTTTTGGATAACATATGTGAGATTCCAGCTGCATAAAAATAATAAATGTACAGTGATGTGAAATGCACCATGTCAACATTATTCACAGCTAACACTGACTGCCTGTCAATGGGTCATTCGTAACCCGGAGCACAGGTACAGACTTTCTACAACAGTAAAATAGCAATAGTTCTTTAGATAAAGCATGTCAAATAAGCAAGAAGAGGTGTGATTTTAAAAACACTAACCAAAAGTAAAGAAAATCGAATCCAGCCATTTATTTGTGAATGTCTAAATGATGAGATTTAAAGGAATAGTATCTTGATAGCCTGCAGATAAAGCATGTAAAACTATGTATACAGTACACTGAGCAGCATATAAAAATTTGTTTGTCTGGTTAATTTGATCTATTTAGATAACTTTTATCTACTCTGTTTATCTATAGTAGTGTCATGGACCTTGACATAATTATCAATTGTTACACATTATAACCTCAAAATCCAACACAGTGAATAAAATAACATTGAACATTGAAATTGGCTATTAGAAACTTTGTTAGATTGCGAGTTAAAATTGAATGAATGATATGAGAAAAAAGTCAGTTTTTCACTCTGCTTTGTACAAGGGAACACCCATTCAGAACAAACAAATGCTGAAGCATTAAGAATGTCATCCGACTGCTCTTGACTGATTTATATAGTTTCTAATGTCAAACCACAGCAATAAACCACACAAGAATAAATAATAAGAAACCTCAGCCTCGCACAATACATCAGAGCAATGAGGCTGTTGACTTTGACACTTGGCCAGATTATAGACCTTACAGGGCACTTGAGTCTTGATAGTCATGTGCAGGTTTCAACAAAGATACCCATTAGCTTTGTCATTACCTTTGCCAGACTATTTCATTAGATATTTAGCTCTCTGTGGTGCTCCCCCATGCAATGTCATGGTCACTGCCGGTCACGTTGGGGATCTTAATGTTGTCCTTACGTCCTTGTTAAGAGAGCAAAGTATCGTTGAGTTAGGCAAGCGAATGCAGTTCATAAATGATTTTAAGCACCACCCTGCGGGTGCCTCAGTTTTGCAACCTCCCAATTCATCTGAAAAATATATTTTTAAGTGTATAGGATTTTGGTATTGATGTGGTTTTTAGAGGATTCATAAATCTGTCACAATATTTCTCATTCGCTCCTTTGTTTTATTGAATTTTCAGTGCATAACAACTGGAAGTCAAAGCCCTTTCTTCCTGATTTTAATGTTTATCATGAGGGATAAAGGTCAGATCCAAGTTTCGTTGCTCTCTGTGCATATAAAAATTATGGATGAAAGCTGAGGTTAGACACGTTAACCCCCCGGCAAAACCGTCACCAAGGAATTACACTCCCATCCATCATCTGTGTTTGTAGGCTGTAAACATTATTCTTTAATAACGTTATGGTAATTGTTGTGATCTACCAAACAGATACATATTTTGGTAAAGTCTGGTACTTACAGTACACAACATAACAGTCCATGAACAGTGATTCAAAAGATTGACCATTTACAGTTATGTGGTCAAGATGGATATGCGGTCACTTATTTTTGAGGTTTTTACTATCAAAAGGGAGTGCATGATTTAATTTCTCCAAGTGGATAAACAAATTTTAACCATTAACCCACAACTGTCTGTTGGGGTGTTGTCATACTTGTTGATCTTGGCTCTTTGCTATGTTATTAGCATTTAAATTGTACAATTATACAATAGTGGGAAACGGGTTACATCCAGTTTAGTAAGTTGATAGCAAGTTCTTCAAGAAATGAGATACTACACTTTTTGTAGTTGTTTATTAGTCTTATGGTTTTCTGCATGGATGAAACTGTAACAAGGAACTAAATAATACAACTAGTTTCCAAAATTGCATGGTAAGACCACCAAATTATTAGGAAACATAAATATTAATCACAAATATACGACCACAACTAATCTTTACTTCAGTACTTGTTTGTATATTTAACCTTCACACATGTGATATGACTCATAGTATTCATAAAATGATTTTTACCAGTTGCTGACTTTATGCCAACTGAGCAAGAGAAGTTCAAGACAAGGGCCAGGTGAGGTTTCCTTGTTAAAGTAAACAATTTAGGCATACAATTGTTATCGCAGTTGTCATTTATTAAGTAGACATTTGGGTATTTATTTCTTCAGACTCTCAGGAGGAGATAGCGGGTCTGACTTGTAAGATAAATTATTAAGCCATAAAATGATGCGCTAGAATTAAATGCAATGGGGTTAGTCAAAAACATGCAGAGGTACATGCTTCACAATAATGCTTAAATATCTGGAGGCAGTCCATACAGTGTCTTCTAGCGTTTTTTTGTGTTCATCTATCTGTTGTAAGCCAGAGCGGGCACAATGGAGACCTGACACAGGGACTTTTGTGTGCATTGTGCAGCGCACCTCTCTTTTCAGTCAGCAGCGGAGAATCTCTACCTGATAAATTACCTGTCAATTGGGCGTAGCTTTGGGGAACATCTGTTAACAGATATAGCCCATTAGACATCAGAGTTCTCGCCTGGTTAAGCTGTTTTCAGAAATGTGTGAAATGTGATCATTTAAAAAATGAATGATAAAAGTTTTTCTTAGCTTGTATTATGACATTCACAAACAATTCTCAAACCCCATAATGCTTTCACATTTTAATATTTAGAAGTTATTTCTCACTGCAAATGCCTAGCAAGTTTGTAGAAGGATGCTACTAGACCTCTGATAACCAAAAAGTTAAAGTATAGAAACCTTCTACTGAGAAATTAAATGATTTTTTTAATAAAATGAACAAATTAGAATTTGCAAACAGCACATCATTATACTTTTTCCAACCTCAGCTTCATTGTTGTCTTAACAAAACCTTTTTCACTTAATTAGTTTTAAAACCAATGTTTATTTATTAGCCAAACCGGGAAGCTGAAGTTTGAGCCAAGCCTATTGAGTCCACAGACTTTTCTGGTGAGACATGTGAGGGCTATATTGTGAATCCTTCAGTGCCAACCTTTAGATCTTCAGTTTTAAGCATTGGTCCATGAACCACCTGACATCAGCTTTTGTTAAAGTGTTGCTATTCAGACACCCAATTGAAAGGGATTTAAGGACTAATGAAAGTCCTTACACACTGACCAAAGGTCAAATCGGGAGCCGGTATGTTCAAGCCAGCAACTCGAGAGCACCAGAATGTTCTTTTCTGGTGTAGCTTTCTCTAAAAGTTATACATTTTCAACAACACATTTTAATATAATGCCACAGAAAAATTACTTTGGTTTATGGAGTGTCCAACAACAAGTTTATGTACATACAATGTGTTTAAACACTATAATGTCGTAATTATAGGCAGTTATTCGTACCATACTTCTTGACTGACTCTCAAATGATTCGTTCCGCGATTCTTCCGTCTAGGCCCCGCCTACCCGCTAACCTTGTGTCATGTGATTGGTCAGATGGTGTAGTCTGTTGTTATTGGTCAAACGCGTTCATCATTTGTCGCAAATGGAACCCCAGTACCATCATTACAGGATTACGGTTTACATGTGGTTGGATGTCATGAATATTATATGTGTAGATAGAGATGGTGGCGATTTTACCGAACCAATTTGAGCCCGAGTCTGACGAGGAAGAAGACGCTAATCCACAACAAACTCCACCACGACTGGAGCAGGATGTTTGTCAGTGGAAAGTGACAACTTTTGTCCTAAAAACTCCCAGTGTGACAACATGCATGTTGTGCATTTCAGAAAGTCGACGTTATGAAAAATCATTGTAGTATCACCCAAATATATCTATATAGGTGCACGTGCGGCAAATGTGTCAAAATGCAAAGTTAATAGCCAGATTAACAAACTGTTACACCCCAGAAATAACGGTACATGCTAATGTTAGCGTTAAATGCATTAGCTAAACACAGACATTCCATTCCATTCCATTTTCTACCGCTTATCCGAACTACCTCGGGTCACGGGGAGCCTGTGCCTATCTCAGGAGTCATCGGGCATCAAGGCAGGATACACCCTGGATGGAGTGCCAACCCATCGCAGGGCACACACACTCACTCATTCACTCACGCACTCACACCCTACGGACAATTTTTTCCAGAGATGCCAATCAACCTACCATACATGTCTTTAGACCAGGGGAGGAAACCGGAGTACCCGGAGGAAACCCCCGAGGCACGGGGAGAACATGCAAACTCCACACACACACAAGTCGGAAGCGGGAATCGAACCCCCAACCCTGGAGGTGTGAGGCGAACGTGCTAACCACTAAGCCACCGTGCCCCCCCAAACACAGACATGAGGTACAAAAATATTTCTTGAAGTTAAGACAAAAATGAATAGACACACATACACAGGTTAGACATGATACACACGCATCACGAACGAGCGACAGTGTTTGGGGGGAGAGATACATTTTCGCGTCAATCTCAGCAAAACGTAGGCGGGGAATATGTATAGTGACGTAGATACGTAGGTGTACGTCTCGTTTGTGTGATTCAGAGTCGACTCCCATTTTTACAAGCAAATAACTTTGTTATTTATTCACCTTCGGACTTACAACTTGGCAGACTGCTTACTTTCAAACACGGCATAACAGATTGCATGAAATGTCATTTTCATGATCTCATGCTACCTACTCTTTAATATTTCTTCAAAGTGAATATAAACTTGTTTTCTTTGCAGTATTTGAGGTCTGAAAAAATACAGAGCATCTTTTCTGTTATTTTGAGCCGTTTTTCCCGTTTTCTTTTTCTGCATTTACAGTAAACGCAAATAGAAACAATATTTTTATTTGAAATGTGGTAGAAATTTTGTCAGTAGTTCGAAGAATGAAACAAAAACGATAATTTTGGCTAAATGTATATCTATAAATAAAAAAAAGTAAGAAATGGTCTTTTAAATATTTTTTTTCTGCCGGTGTGTGCTAATCAGACAGATGCCTGATAAGTACGTAAACTTAGGCTCAAAATTATGTATCAACTTTCTCTCAGATGTTTCTCCTAACAATTCTTAGGAGAAATAAAAAGAGATCAATGGCACAATTGCTGACACACAGTCAAAACTTAAATAATGTACATAATGCGGTATCTCAGACAATCCGGTTTAGGTAGAAATGAAATGTTTGTTTACATGGAAATCCTTTTTTTTATCTCAGACCATGGTGTCTTCTCAGATCTGAGACATTGTTGATACCTTGTTTTTCAAAGGAGCAAGAGTCTTCATTTGCTCTGCATTAAATTTCCATTGCTTTTGACCACTACAGCGTTTGATCAATCAAATCAAATCATAAGGATCTCACTTATGGTGTACTCTTGTGTTGCCAAGGAGACTATTTATAGCTTTAAATAAGTAAAAGGTAAGCGTCTAGCCTCCAGACAGAATAAACCTCTACCCATGCTATCTTGGTGACATCTGAAGGTTAGTGTATCTTAGATCAGACTGGGTCTGACTAGAAGGCATGTTCATTTCATTCATGACTACATGAAAACAGCTCGCCGTGGCCTCCAGACACAAACACACAGACAATGCTGAGGCTGACTCATTGTCTACATTCAGCAGATCTGATGGAGAGTCGTTCCTGGTCCTTTACAGTCAATTCATCTTCAGCCCTGTGGGTCCCACATACTCTGAACAAATTGTCTTAAGCCTCAAGGAGATTTCGTTTCAGAGATATGACGCACAGCTCCCAGAGTGTGCTTGTGTGTATATGTAAGTGCGTGGATTATGTCTTTAGTGATTAAGTGCATTTAATAACGGGGGAGTGTATGCATGCAGTAACACAGTAGTCATGTATTAAAATGTTTATGTTTTGTCTAGACAGAAAACTATCAGAAAATTCAACAAAGATTGTTGGCATAACACTATGATGTGGGATTCTTTATCATACATATTCTTATGAACAAAAATATAAGATAATATACTGGAAAACATAATGCAATACATTAAATTGCATATTGGAACCAATTGCTTGTATTTTTTTATATATGAAAAGTGACAACTCCTTATGTGTTATTCAAAACATTGAATATAATATAATATATACTCACTGTTCTTCCAAAATCTCGAATATCCAGATTTGCAGTTTTCAGGATATGGAAAAACTTTTAAAATGATTAAATACTTTCCTGTCAAAGTTGAAAAACACTTTTGAATCATTTATACTTTTTTATTTTATACTTTATGCTTTTAAATTTTTAATTAATTTTTACTGGTTATATATTTTCTAACCTTAAAAAAGGTGACATAATAATGATTTATGGCAATAAAAAAGTCTAATAAATATATACACTGTTAAACTTTACTGTAGTTTTTGCAGCAGGTTTGCCTGTAACTTACTGTAGATTTAATTACTAAATATACTTTCCAATTTGTACTGTTCTTAATTCCTTTAATCAAAATTAAAACCCTTTAACTTTTGAGATTCAAAATGAGCAAGAAGACTTTGGCATTAGCACAGCAACACTGCAAAAAATGACATTCTTCCTACGCATTTTTCTCTTGTTTTGTGTAAAAATATTTAAAATTTCTTAAACTACGATGGATTTGCATACAAGAAAATCGACCCAATATATTTATTCTTGTTTTATGAAAAAAAATATATAAACTAGGTAAGTTTATGCTAGAAAAATAAATTGTACATTAAATCTACAGTAAGTAACTGGCAAACCTGGAGCAAAATTACAGCAAAGTTTAACAGCGTATATAAAGATGGAGATGAAATACAAAGATACAAGGTTTCTAAAAGACAGCAGCTATATGTGTAAGATTACTATTATATAGTTTGTATCTTGCATGTTATTTAAAATAAAAAGTATACAAATTAGGTTGCAGTCAAATACAACTTAAAGGTCCAGTGTATGAAATTTAACAGGATCTAGCTGAGGTTGCAAATTGCAACAACGGCTCACTCCAACCGCTTCCTTTCGGAGCACTAAGATGTTGTCAAGTTTTTGCTTCTTTGCAAAATAATAAAACATACCCTTTAATTATGTTGTTGTGTAATATGTTTATACATCTCTGAGGCAATAGTTATGTATATTACTTTGCATTTCTGTCTATAGATCCTCCAAAACTTCACATTGGACCTTTAAAGGTTTTCTCTCTGCCTCTCTGTATTTTTCTTACCAACATTTTAAAAGCATATAGAGGAACAGTGATGCTATCTTGGGATGCGGCTCTAGGCAGATGAAAGGCAGTATTGTGCATGTAGTCTACAGGTCTGTGTCTGAGAAAGTGAGCAGGCACTTAAAGTTGTGCTGTTGCCAGAGCCACCACAATTCCAGCACTCCAGGCACCTCACGTTTCTCATGGAGGTAAAGAAAGAAACATCAGGGCTATCCTATCAGATTAAGATATCTATAAGAGGGCTGTCATATTTGTGTAGCTTTAACAGTATCTTTATTGTCTACCCCACAGCTCCATCAGTAAGATTTAGGTTATTTTGTTCACAAGGACTGATCTGAGACTTTAGTTTGTACTGAATATTCCGTAATCCATAAGATCTTTGCTCTCACACAAGCATTTCTCTGTCCTACTTCTGATTTTATTGACATCGTGCTTTTCAGCATGTACAAATGTATGCATAGAGCCAGCTTTGTGCACCGCTCTCGTGAGATCATGTCCGACAGGCCTTGACAATTCTCACGAGAGGACTGAGCTGAATAGAGTTTGCTGAATGTTCCTCTTGATTCTGTGGACTTATGCTGAGGGATGAGGCGCGGAGGACAGACAGTGTCTCCCCTTACACGTCACACATTAACACTTGACCCTCAATCTGCCAAACACGGATCTAATTTCACTCGCTGTAGCTCGCTGCTGTAGTTTATACTGTGAGCTTACAGAGGAGTGCCGGACTCGGTTAACTAGTACCTGAGGAGATTCACCATATCATGTTTGCACACACAACAAGTATGTGGCTGCATGAACTACATGCAATTTCACAACATTTTGAAAGTATTTCGAGAGGCGACTAATTCATACAATCTCATTCGTACGTTTTAGCACCATTTGCTTTCGAGTCAGTGATGGTTAGGTTTAGGGGAGGGGTGTCATCATGTTTTTTCTTTTCCTAATAATCATACAAATTCATATGAATTAGCCATGCATTTCGTGCAACAGTTACAATTTCCCATGAGAAAAGGAAGCGAAAACGTGACGACAACTTATTCCAGTGTCAGCCACCATAGTGCTGTAAAAGGTGGAGTGAGCCTGGTTGCAAGTCGCATTGTGTGTGTGTGTGCGTTTGTGTGTATAGCTCCCAGGTTTGTAACTGAATCCCGAGTTTTTAAAGGAGGAATCTATTCAACTATCATATCTCTCTCTAACGCTGTCTCTTTGAAGCATTGCCAAAATGTCCATTCTTAGTTCTTTCTGCATATGTCTTCTGATCCACAGAGCTTCTGTTTTGCCGTGATTCGAGACGGCAAACACCTTTGGCATACTATTCTCACAGTCAGAATACATTTTTAGTTAAAATCAAATGATTGTGAATACACAAAGCTGTATTTGTTTGCAAATATGATGACCTCACTCCAGAAATAAAAGATATAGAAGCACCTACAACAAAACTTAAAGGAATTGATGTTTAGTCTATTTATTTTTTATTTATTTTCATGTCTGGTTGTTTTGTAAGAACATAGAAGTGTTATTGTTAAATGCTCAGTGTACAGCCAGAGATTGCCTTTTTGTCAACTAAAAATGTGTTTGTCTGTCACAATAATGTATTTGGCAGAATAATGTATGATCTTCATTTGAAGGCATTTCTCAGCTAATATGTGACCCTGGATCACAAAACCAGTCTCTAGTAGCACGGGAACATTTTTAGTAAAAGACAAAAATAAATTGTATGGGTCAAAATTAGATTAAACAATTAAACGATTTTTCTTTTATGCCAAAAATCATTAAGATATTAAATAAACATCATGTTCCATGAAGATATTTTGTAAATGTCCTACCTTAAATATATATAAAAAAAAATTTTGTCAGTGGATGGCCTGCTACAGTGCCTCAAAGGCCATTTCCTCAATATTTAGATTTGTTGTTCTCTCAGTTTCCTGAGTTTTAAACCGTTGAATCTCAGCTAGATTTTGTCCTATTGTAACAACTCATATATCAATATAAAGCTTATTTATTCAGCTTTCAGATTATGTACAGATCTAAATTTTCGAAAAATTGACCCATAAGTTTTGTTGTCCAGGGTCACATATGTGAAATTTTAATTATAAAAATAGTTGTCAGTGTTAGTTTATAGCGTTAATTGGACATTAGACTTGAACTCTTATAGTTATTGAGATACGTTCGACCCATAGCATTGCACATGTCATGTAGTGAAACAGATACACATTAAATAAACATCCTTCACAGTTAACTACCACAGTTAAGCTCAGTGACCGCGGTTACAATTTCACTCACGTTGTCCGACATTGTGTTTGCTAACATGAGCGCATGGGCAATCCATTCAGTGCTTTAAATATTGGTGTAAACTGCAACCATATAAGTGCTTAGATATGTTGATCTACGCACAAAAGAGTAACCCAACATAAACAAGATAGAGACCTGGTGTAGATCTGTAACTTCGTTTAAGACCCACATATCAGGAAGTAAGCGAAGGCCAAATTTAAACAGAGAAGTCCAAATGGTAGAGTTTGGTTTATTGAGGCATGACTGAAACGCTTGGTTGTTCTCAGAATTTGTTCCAAATCAATTTATAGTGGCTCAAAAGCTTTCAGCTAAGGGGTGACCACCTTAGCTGCCTAGTTACATCAGCTAGTTAGAGCTACATTAGATAATAAAGCCGCTCAAGAAGATGGATATTTGAGGTCTCACCAGAACATATGAAAGAAAAAACAAGAAACTTGATTTTTTTACTGACCTTGCAGGAAATTGTAACTATTTTATGAGGTGGCAAATTTGTATTAATTTGTACGACATCATACAAAATGTAAGATTATCATAAAAATGTAACACTGCAGCCCATCCCCTAACTCCATCACTATACCTAGTGTCACTGGCTTAAGCAAATATAGGTAAAACATACAAATAGAATCGTACAAATTTATACGAATTAGCTTCCTCACGAAATAGTTACAAGTTCCTGTGCGATTCTGTTGGATTTTTAACAATTTCCAAAGAAAATTATATATTTGCTCGTCCATGCAAAACTTACTGTCACAATCAAGACAATCTCTAAGCAAACACGTAACAATTTTAACGAGGTGGCTAATTCGTATGAATTTGTTACATTTTTGTGCGATTTCCTTATGTGCCAATGAAGTTAGGTTTAGGGGTGGGGTTAGGGATGGGGCTTCAGTATTGTTTTATTTGAGCAATTGTGTGCTTTTGTTCAATAGACAACGTACGAATTCATACAAATTAGCCACAGTAAAATAGTTACGATTTGCCGTGAGATCAGGTCGGTCACGATAGCATGATGTTTTAAGTTGTCAAGGGACAGCTGTGCTTTAGCTATGGTGTTCTGACCAGTTTCTGAGCAATTACTAAGTCAAATGATGCTTTTCTTTCTTTCTTTTGTGCAGTATTAAAATGTGCTACAAATAATAGACTACAAAAATAATTCCATGTTTACATTTTCATCCAGTATGTGTTACTTGACAAGGACAGAACTTGTTGTTCACCCCTTTATCTTTGGGTGGGAGCGGAAACAGCAGTCAGTATTTTTTCTGCCTCATTGAACACAAAGGTCATGCTGTTTAATTTAAACAATCTGTATCTCACTATTCATAAGCATCAACAATCATGTGTTTAGAGAGCTCACTGTGTGGAACAAGTTATAAAGCAGGCCCACATCTTGTGTAGTGACCACAGCTGGCTCCCACTCGGCTCTCACACTCCACTTCCACTACCTCAACCATACAATCCAGCCCACCTCAAATACCATCAACACACACACAAACGCACACAGGGTACAGCTGCCCTGCAGAGAGAATGCCACGAGACACAATGAATGACAGCTTGACCTGTCGTCTCCTTTACATGATTCCCCTAGAGCACCTTTACAGCTTGACCCATGAAATCTCATCTGAATGCAGCTCTGCCCCTCGCTGATGGAGGAATGATGGGTAATTAAAGCTTTTGCACAAGAAAACAAATAACTGCTAAAGCGCCGTCAGCTCGATTCAATATTGAGCATATCCTAGAATGAAATTCAGCGAATGATCTGAAAAGTAGGAGACTTTGCAGGCCGGATTGGATCGGGCATTGTGAAAGGAATTGATGAAAAAGTTGACCTAGAGGCTTTCTGACGCAGCCCACCAAAAAGGTTACATTCCTTTCCGCTTCATTACATCCTTACACACCGAACCTGTGTGGCCATCCTTAAATCTCAAAGCCCTTTTTCAGAATGTGGAAATAGTTTGGTGTTTGACACTAGCTTAACACATCAACAGTGAATGAGCAGAAGAGCAGAGAAACAAATACTGAAGGTCTACAGATTTCTTTTCATTAAGAAAGGATGTGAGAAAAATACCATATGACAATGATGCTTAACAGTGATGAATATATAATAGCACGATTTTACGAAGTTGCTCTTTCATAACTCTCTAATTCTTCACTTTTTTAAGAGATTGGTACTGAATAAAGTTAATTTAATTCATCTGTATAATAATCTAGTGTGTTCTTGTATCTAAAATATTTGTGTTAAAATATTAAACAATTTTAACTTTCGATTGCATATTTTGTTCATGCCTGAAACTCTTGTCAAGATATTCTTTATATACGTTTCCATTTGCTTTTTTCTATTGAATCTCGTTGATGCCTGAGAGAAACAACTGAGATAATGAAAAGATCTCACCTGAGAGTTTTCTTCACATTCATTTTAGCATGAGCTCAAGTATATCAAAATATTCTTTTAAAAGCGTCTTTTATTGAACTAACCTCCACCCCAAACCGATTTGTGGCCATTTAATTCCCGCAATAACCACATTAATTCTTCTTGCGCAAGCATTTAAAAAGTGAAAATTTCTGTCTGTTGTGTCACTCAATATGTGCTAACAGATTTATTGCAAAGAAATGTAACAGCGTAAACATGAGGACAAATGCCTCTGGCATATTAAACACTTCAAACAACATGTTTACGATCTGTGGGAACACAGAACTGGTTGAACAATGTGTGTTTAATAATGTTGACGTACAGATGTAATGATAGACCACATGTGCAATGTGTTTACATATCGGCGTTTTGACATTTGCCTCATATTGTGTTTTGTAAATGAATACAAAATACTTCAACAGATGAGGATTGAGCACGTGTTGCTGAGATGTGGAAGAATTACTCTCACAGAAACTAAGAAAAGAGCAACGTTGTACCACCCTCTGTTGAGTCACACTTTTGAGGATCAGATACAAATCCCTGCGATGAGAGTTAGGTTCTATATTGTAATATTTTTTTGGGGCGAGCCTCTCAGGCAGGCATGATAACACATTCATTTTAAAGTAGGCTACCTTAGTAAAATAATTTCCTTAAGTCGCATGGTACATTTAAAGCATCAGAGTATACAGGATCAGTACACTATGTAACCAGAATGGTACTTTTGGGGACGAAAGGACCAAATGTCTTTCTTTAAAGTACAACAATTGGCACAACCTACCGTCTGTAACACAACACCTGCGTCTCAATAGCATTCCTCTAGTACCACACAGCTAAAGGCTATTCAGTGCTAAAGTGTGATAACGGTCACACTACCAAACTGGCACAGGGTTCAATAATATCTGCTGAACGAGCCTGAAGTCTTTTGCCTTTATGTGATTCATGTCTTATGTGGTTGCGATGTTTCACTCCCACATGCCTGAGGTACGAGCACACGAGAGAAGGTTATCTGGGTGCGTTATGTAAATGCACTGCTTTCACAATGGAAACCTGTGCAAAAATGAAATGTGTACCTCCACAATTGTGGCCCGCCAGTCGTTCCTCTGGGAGAGGATAGTTACGTAAGAATTTAAGCCACCAGCAACTTGCCTACCCTGTTCCCTCACGGTTACCCTTTTAGACAGCAAGTTTCCTTTCAGTCTGAACAAAGGTGTCACAACAATGCAACCAGGGAAACATATGCCACAACATAGCCCTGTAGTGAAAGATCAGGAACAAACTGAATGCCGTTTTAAGAAACATAGTAAACAACATAGTATTAGCATTATACTTTATATAGTACATGTAAATCACGCCATAGGTGTGTGTGTGTACAGCTTAAGACACCATTTCAAAATGATTACTTACTGGTATATGTTTAGGTCAAATACTTTTTGTTTCATCCTATGAACTACTAACAATATTTCTCTCAAATTTCAAATACAAAAAATATTCTTTCTATTTGTATTTATTTGCAGAAAAATGAAAACTTGGGAAACAGGTCAAAATAATAAAACAGATGCTCTGTATTGTCTCAGACCTCAAATAGGCTACTGCAAAGATAACAAGTTCATATTCACTTTTAAGCAATACAACAGAAATATTTGAACATTTAGGAAAAGTTAAAAAATATTTTTTTATGTGATAACCTCGAGTTCATCACAGTTTTCATGCTGTCTTTCACATTGCTGTCGGAAGACTTTGTCACTCCTGAGGTTTGATTTTGTTGAAATTCAACAGACACTGGACTGGAATGGCCACCGTGCATTTAAAAATGCTGATTAAATAAAAATATGGAAGGGTATATTTTCATGCTATATGTGAAATATGACATGCCACGTCCTTATTTTATGATATTCACCCTATCAGTGCACACACCAGGTCAGAACTGTTTTAAAGTATAAATAAATGAGAACTTTCTTCAGTATTTTACATAATCACAGAATCTTATTGCTTTATCGTAACATTCTCAACATTGACGTTTGTACAGTTGTAAATACATGGAAGCCCAGTGAAATATTAAAATATAATGAAAAATCCACATCTGTGTTATAAACAACGAAGAGCTCATAAAATGACAATGAATTACAGACTTGCTGATATGTCACGAGCAACAACAAACGGGCATATCTTTAGCACCATAATTCAGTTTTTATGAATAATGAATTTCCAGGACAGCCTTGATAAGGTCTTTTACACATAGTAGGCTATAAAGTGTAAATAATAAAATGATATAACCCAAAGTAAAACAAAAATTTTTACATGTAAGTGTACAGTAAATAATGGTCCTAATCATACCATGTGCAGATCCAACAAAGTATTGTAACGATTCTTCATCTAGATGAAATTAACACTGATTATTGTAGATTATCATGAATAAAAGAAAACAACTTTAAGTGCATAGTTGTGTTCTCACTTTGTTACATTTTGACAATCAATTATCCAGCAATTATGAATACAAGCTGTGGTGATGAAACAGGAATTTACACTAAAGATTCAAAGATGGCTGTGATATCCGAGTCTTGACTATGCATTGAACTGAGTCCCGTATCTGAATCGTCATCGTTTATGTCATTTGTTTTCGCAAGTCCTCGTGCCTGCTCGACCCAAATACTGTCTCCCTTCAGTGGCGTCAGTTCTTCCGTTTCTATCTCGTTTCCTTGCAGATCATCCTCAATATCCTCCTCAAAATCCACACAGTTCACTTTCTTCAGCACATCCATCAGCTCTTTCTCTTTCGCATTCCAAATCTCATCGGTCAAGTCCAAATCATTCTTTATGGCCTCCAAATCCGTGTTCAACCGCAGACCGATGTACAAACTCGTGTCAAGTTGGGTTCTGATTCTCTCTTCTTCCAAAACCAGCTCATTTTCAGAAGATACGTCCGCCACGGTAAGTCCAGCATCACTTTCTTGAGTTTGACTCGTAACCGTGAGAGATGCATCGGCGGAGATGGTTTCAGGGTCTTTATTAGAAAGCTCCTCGTGTCGTCTTTTCATCCACCTTTGATTGAGTTCTTCCTGAATCTCAGTCGTGATACTCTCCATAAGAGTTTCTTGTTCAGCTAGTTGTTCCTGTAGTTTGATCATCTCCTCACATCTCTCGGCATATTCCTCGAACTGGGCAAGGGCTTCTGCCGAACTTACGTCGTCCCCCTCGCCGAGCAGAGCTTTATCCGGGTTCGTGTCCACTAAATACGTATCCTGGACATAATTTATCCCGTGCATCTTCATTCTATCAAAATGAACTTTAGCCTCATACCTGTCGATCTCCATGTCAAGCTCTTTAATCCTCTGAACCTGCTGACGGATGGTGTGGTCTTGAGATACGACCAGGTGCACCATGGTCTCCATCTTCTCCATAGATGATGCGTCCTTGGACACAGACTGAGCCTTTTTCTTATTGATTTTATCCAACTTTCTAAAGGCTTTCCTGACGATCCGTCGTTGTTTCTCTTGTGACAGAGCCATGGTCACTTTCGCGGTCCCCTTGTACGCGCACGGGCTCTCCTTGCTGAGCACGACGCGCGCCTCCGCGCTCCGCGGCCCGCTGCTGGGCACAGACGCTTCGTTTTTCACCAGCACGAACCTGACGTTTTCCTGCTCCTCTCCCCACGCGCTCCACAGGCGCATGATCTTGGTTTTGTTGGGTAAAATCCGTTCAAATCCTCTCCATTTCTCCACAATGCAGTAAGACCGAGGAGAGCCCGAGAGAGAGAGATCAACCAAGTTCTGTTCATCCAGTAAAACCCGGATCACATCCGCGCAGGTCGTCCGCTTGGTTAAACCCGACACGAGCTTCTCTTCGCGACAAACCCACACAGATATTTTACTTTCCTCTGCCTCCATCTCTTGAACTCACTGTCTGTGGAAGTTTTGCGGAGAAGATTATTCCGGATAAATAAAAAGAATGAAAAATAAAGATTATTTGGAAAAAAGTACTTTTCAGTATTAATAAAATAGTCGGATAATATTCTAAAGTGTTGAAAAATGTAATGGTAAGTCATTTAGCCCTCACGCAGAGTCCTTATGTGTTTGTCTCTCTGAGTGAATGAGACGGGACAGCGCTTGTGCTGAAACTCCTCTGCTACGATCACGTGACGCGCAACTCTCTTCCTATTACACACAGCCTGCTTAGTTTCATACGTGCACATTTAATGAGCTTATTTCCAAAACTAAGTTTTTACAAAAGTTTTCAAAAGTCACGTTTTTATTGCGTTATATATGTGTTGAAGAAAAGTTATTATTACTTAATCAAAACAACTCAACTGCAGTTTTACTGATAGGCCTATTCCTTTGAATGCACAATGAAAATGAGTTGCTTTTTTAGTTAAAGTTATCTTTCTCTGCGTATTAACTTTTTATAGATTTAAATAGTAAAAATGTTTTGTATAAAACTGCAAATAAAACATTAGAACCATGTTATGGCTCCCGTTGTTATTGTGAAGGATACAAAACATGAAAAATATATATCATATATCACTGATATAAAACATGAAAAAGCCTACAGTCAATTTAGTTGTAAATTGTGAGTTTATTGTTGACAACTCAGAAAAGTTTCCCACTTACCCCGTGAGAAAAATCATTTCATGGCTCCAATCATAACCTCTCTGCACAGCATTTATATTAGCCTGCTTTACCAAATGTGTAAGATCTGTGGATTTGTTAGTAAATGTTATAACTGTAATAATTTAATTCATTCTTGACTCATCAACTCATTGTTAACCTGAGAGGCAAGCCGACAATATTTGGATAAGCAACCAGTCGAATACACTCACTGTAAATCTGACAAAACGTCTTTCAGATACCTACTGGACAGAGTCCATTGCCTGCAATGCTCCTAAAACAACTCGATTACTCTCAATTTAGTTACTGAGAATGTACAATTTTGTGCAGTTTTGCATTTGACCCCATAAGGTTTCAAAGCGCAACTGCGCCCTCTAGCGTGTGACAGCAACCATTACGTTTAGAAGATGAAACAAGGAACAATTTCCGCTTTAAAAGTACACAGTGCGTGATTAAAACCTAAAAATAAAGTCTTAACATTGTGCTTATTCGTATTCACTCATAAACACTAAACTTAAAGTACGACCTCTAATTTAGACCAACATAATGTTCATTTTAAAACATTGTTTAGGCCTTTCCAGGCCATTTTATCTGTTATATGAAAACCTAAACTTAGCGTTAGGTCCACTGACAGGCTATGAATAAAACGAGTCGTCCTGTCACCTTTTAATCAGTAAACATGCGACCACTACAAAACATCTATTTGGAGACCCCTGCCGTTCATTGTTATAAACACTGTCACAAATGACAACATCACGCCCCCTAGTGTTCAGTGATCATATTACGTTAACTACTGCTACGCGGATCAATTTTGCCTGTCATTTTTTCATCTTATAAAAAGTAGATGCATTATAATGATAAGGAGAAAGGTGGCACTAGAAGGCGCTTCACATCCATGCTTGTGAGTAAATTAAAAATACTTGCTTTAAAATAAAGCTGTTGTTTAAACACCTTTTAAGTCCCCATGCATGGAATAAAAAAATAATATTTTCAAGCCTTCATGAAAAAAAACAGGTGTCAAAGACCATGTGCATTTTAAGTATTTATTTTATTCAATATCGTATACATACAAAGTATCTAGAAAGCTACAAAATATCTACCACTTTATCAAGAAGGCATCAAAATGTTACGGAGCAAAGACAGAACAATTGCGATAAAGAACACACACATAGTAGGTTGATTTTCTCTTCTGTCGGACCTGCTCCAATGCTGTTTTTCCATCATCGGGGATACTAAAAGATATCACACCTTTGTACCAAGAAAAGCCAGAATATATAATTTTATACAAAGCACCTTTTTACAAAAAGAAAAAAATCTCTGCACACAAACCCAATATCTTTTAACGATACTATCTGAACTAGATAAAGGTCCACTTTAAAGCCAACATCTTAAATGGTAATGAACATACGAGGTACCAGTACCTACACACAGACAAAACAGAAACGATCAAAAATATGAGTTAAACTGCTGACATACTGTAGTCCACGTTCCATTAAAATCCTTGTTTAGTGTCCATGACAAGCAAAATAATGTCCATTTAACATTCATCATATTAAAGGCATTAGGTCTCAGGCCCCATAAAGGGCACTGTTAAGGAGGGACAGACGGAACAAACGCAACAGCAGCGGAACAGTATCGCCACCTGAACGGGCTCTGAAGTCATCACGAAACCATCGCACACATGTAGAACAATACAGGAAGATCTCTAAAAGTCATTTATGAACCATGAACGATAACAAAGGGTGCGGGAGAACACAAAACAATCAACATCATTTGCCATTTTGATATCAAGCGTACTTGACTCAACAGTTTACTTTAAGCAGTACAACATAAAGAGCGGTAAATCTCACTTTGTTAATGGTTCTTTTAAAATCGTCCACTTAAACGAACAGTTTGAATAAATTATGTAGCGACGATGATATGATTTGGTGAAAGCCAGCTTTTATCCGTCAAGGATTTTCACGTGACCTCATAATGTGGTTAGAATCCTTTCCTACTATCTTTGCTGAGGATTGAGGAGTAACACACTTTTAAGTCACTTAATATAGTGTTTACTATATTTCTAAACAAAAACAAAGAACATGGCTGAAAATCAATAAGGAAAACAACTTTTTAGCATTCATAATCTCAATGGTGCCGTGAAGTTTTTCACTTATGCAATCTGATCATGCACTAGAAAAGTAGCGAAATCTCTGTCTCATAGAAGAAAAACCACCAAATCAAATGCTAATAGAAATTTGTCAAATATTACATTTCTTTGTTTCAGTCCATATCCACTCACTAGCCCGTGTTGATTTATCTATAAAATTTTATGAAGGCAATGTGGTGAATATTTTACCTACATCCACTTATTTGGTTTTTGATCATCTTCGTAACGCAAAATAACGTTTGTCTTTTCTAAGCTGGAAAAATCTGAACCAAAGGCACTTTCATGCTACAGTGCAGGACATAAAGAGGAGATAAATGCATCTCCACAAACTTTTTGGTGTTTTGGTTATAAGAAAGGCAAGATCGGATAGTTTTGTATCTCTTAAATCTATTATCTGACATTTCGGCGAGATGTAGTGAAAGATCAACCAAATGTGCACGCAGGCCAGTGCTCAATAATAAAGATGACAGGTATAATCTTAGTGTTATTTCCCCCCTAAAAATACTCTCCGCGTTCGCTTTATACACTAAGGCACTGTTGCTTGTATTGTTACACTTTGGCAGTTTCGTACTGTACAATTCCTTCAACATGTGACAATGACAAGAACGTCTTCCAGCTTAGGAAAGAGGTCACAGTTTTAGTGGCTTCTTTTGGAGTTCACACAAACATCTTTAAGGCTTGCAGTCTTAGAAAACGATTAGGCCACAGAGACGCAGGCTGTGTGGGAATGACAAAGGCAGCAAAGAACTCTGGGATAGGATTAATTTCATAACTAAATCCGTATAGAAGACGGACAATCCGTGATATACAGTAAGCTGACGGATGGGCTTGGTGGCTTCCTCAGCGCGTCTGAGAAACAAATGTCCTGCTGAAGAGAAAATCTAAGTCCAGCAATTGAATCCAAGTGCTCGGGTAAAGTTGACGGGTTTATCCATCAACCCCGGTAGTTAATACAGTGCTTCTTGAGTTACGGGTACTCTTTTAACACAAGCATGTCGGTAGAAGGCGTTTAGCTGTACAGGAAACAGTAAGCGGGTCAAATCTCTGCGTTATCTTATTGCAGGTGAAAATAGAGAAATGTTGGTCAAATGTTGTGTTATCACAGTGAAGTTAATCCTCAGGATGTCGACAAAAGACACAAATGAACAAAATCATAGATTTTTTCAAGGGCTGGGCTTCTGAATTCCCTGAATTCTCTGAACGTTCTGAATGCAGGAACTGTTGTTTTGTGATGGCCACAGGAATCTTTACTTTGACACCTACAGTAGCATTCTTTTCAACAAATCACAGTTCCAGAAAGACATTTCTCGAATACTTTTTCTTTGGGAAAAACCTACAAGTATGTGAGAACGTTTATACACAGTTACACACACAGATTTATGGCTGAACCCATACGCCTCCATACAAATGACACACACATACCATGTACAGAAGGCTAAAATCGGTTATCTTTTGTGTGAAAACATTCTATGAAAATGTTAAAATGAGGTTGCCTGACTCACTCGACCCAACCCTTAAGTCAAATGATCCTATAACTTTATATGTACAGTTTACGAACGAATGTTGATTCGGCGTTCTTCCACATTCCTGCACGTTTTAAAACATAATACAACTGTACCGCGATTCACAGCTGCAGTTAAACGTCAAACACATGAATAATGAAGAAAAATATATATAATTTTAAGCATCGCCCAAACGTGACGAGATCGTTTTGAGTGAATGTCGAGGAGGCACTGC
The DNA here is from genome assembly GCF_015846415.1 of Triplophysa dalaica. Taxonomy (NCBI): domain Eukaryota; kingdom Metazoa; phylum Chordata; class Actinopteri; order Cypriniformes; family Nemacheilidae; genus Triplophysa; species Triplophysa dalaica. The sequence continues at coordinate 6,948,728 of NC_079542.1, forward strand.
CACAGTAATGAGGTTGAGAGTCTACTGGATGTGAAAGAGCTGCTTCGTTCATTCCTTCACTAGCCTGTAGATGTGATGCTGGGCTCCGTGCTCACTGTTCGACACCTCAAACACGCAGGCCATGCACAGCAGGGTCTCCTGTGTGTCTCTGTTTGTGACCACCTGAAACCCAAAATGAGAGAAAGCATTACTGTACCATATACACTGGGGTTGCATGAGATTTTTTTAGTGATTTTTTGACAGATTGAAGCTGCAGTACATTACTTTTTTTGTTTAAAAAAAATTCTGTGTTTCTCCATACCATCCTCCAATACTAAACAGTAGTAAACTGATGAGATTGGTTGGTTTGATCACTAAATAAAAAAATACAGTTAATTTGAAAATAAGGTGTTCATTTTTTAAGTTATAATAACTCAAATATAATTATTTTGCAAATAGGTTGTTGGCGTGACATGGTATTTTCACTGTCACACAAGATACAAATTAATAAGAAAAGTATTGTCATCATTTAAAATGGAGTAAATGGTTAAGCTTATGGTTCTCTTACATGGACCTGTTGTTATATAACTGCTTTGTTATTCGATTTTTTTTATTTTGAGCCAAATCTCAAATTTGTCTCAAGCTCAGTAAATTAAAACCTTTATAAATTAAAAAGAAAAGCACAAATTTGTTAATAAATACATCAGGCATTTTTTTTTTGGTAAATGGCAAAAAAAATTACATTTGTGCATTTGGCAGATGCTTTTATCCAAAGCGACATGCATTGCATATCCCATAGCTTTTGTTTCTAAATTTGTGCAATCCCCTTAGATCGAACCCACGACCTTGGCATTGTCAGTGTCATGCTCTAACTTCTAAGCTACGGGAAAGCTTTTCATCCATATATTTCTAAAAGTGTTTGAACTTCATACATTTTGTCACTGAAAAACATGTCCTCTGGTGTTACACCAGATCCTGATTTTAAATCGGGCAAATCCACAAACAACATTAATTTGCTAGAAAGACCCCATTCAAGATCATGTTACTGAAGCCCTTGTGAAGCACATGACGTGTGTACATGGTCAATTTTTGTCAATCTTTTTCAAATATTCCACATTTTTAGAACCACTATAAATTTGTTAAGTTATTTTGTTCTTTGGAGTGACGCCACAAAGCTGTTTTTTTTTATAAAAAAAATATATGTTGAACCACATTATCATGGAAAATTATGCAAATTGTTCTTGCTTACTGCTGTTGACAGGTTAGCTAGAAGCAGCAAGTTCATTACCTGAGAAAAAAGACTGAAACATCCTGTGGTGTGACATGTATTGTCCACCGGTGTGACAGATAATGACCACTGGCGACAACTGTACAGTCACACAAGAATACAAGGTCTTTTTAAGAATATTTTTTACTAATTTAATAATAGTTGCTTAAATAATTTATTCATTATTTATTATTTGTGGTTTTCTCAAATTAAATTTTTAAATGAATAAAACGATTTCTGATATTTTTGCAGAAAATGGAATGTTGTAAGTGTCATGAAAATTATATATAAATATTATATTATTATATTAATATATAAATAAAATGTTATACTTGTGTTTTGACAAAGAAAGAATTGAGCGAGACATAGAAAATATTTCTACATTTTCCATCGGGAAACATTTTTACCTTTTTCCTAGATTTTAATGTTTCGTCTATGAATTTATTAATCTATATCTATACATTTTGAAAAAATGGTCAAAGTTAAATAAAAAAAAGTGTAATCCCTCTCAATTAATACAATTACAACCGTTTCTGTCCTTTGGTGACATAATGTCCTATGGTGTGACACACAAAAGAACCACAAATTTGTTTTTATTTCATAATATCTCAAAGAACAGTTTGGGTATTGCAGTAGGGGAGTTAAAGTCATCACTCATCTTAAAATAGTAGAATTTTTAGCAGTTTTGAAAGGATGACCGCTAATGAACTTTTCAGTTTCTCTCACAACCATCGTGTCGCTATACAAGACATTTTGAAACCACTAGGCTTATTGGAGCCCATTTAATGCATTTGAAAACTATACCAATATGGGCAGGATGAGAAAATTTGAATTTAATTAACTTTCATTTCCAGTTTAATATTCCATTAAATATTGAAATAAACATTGATTTAAAAAACATCACGGTAATATAGCAAAAATTGTAAATGGAACCATTGAATCATTGGGGAATAAAATTATGTATTATAAAAAACACGATTCAATCAACTTGATCTCAGGTTATACCAAAAATGTTTTTTAAAGTTTCATTGATATATTTTATTGTGCGTTTCAAAATGTTCAATCAAACACACCTAATGGACAAAGTTTAAAGCTCTCGTCTTAATTCTATTGTTAGGTTGGTGATCATTCACTGTTGTCTACACCAGGACAAATTAGCATTTGCATTATAAACACGTCAATCATTAAAAGTGATCTTAACAAATAACATCAGGCGAGAGTCAAAACACACAGAAGCAGGTTTCCCTCGACACCTCCCACCAGCAGAGTGACAGGATGTGAGGAACTGAAGGGAAAGGAAGTGAACAGGGACCGTACACACCCACCAGTGCATTAGAAAGACATTCACTATAGGGCTCTAATCCTCATGCGTATGACTGTTAAAAGAGGTTTTACTCCCCTCTGCAGGAGATGATCAGACTCAAAACAGCACCACAGGAACGCTGGGTCATCTCTGCTTGGGCTCCACCCTCCACTGACAAATCTCACTGATTGGTTTAAAGATGACTGATAAACAAGCACACTCACCAATAAGATGGTGAAGTTCTCCAGTACGCTGTTCATCATGTACTTCTCAGGCAGGTGTTTGAGTTTGTGGATGAAGTTGATCATGTATTCACACATGGGAGACCGGCTTATCCTGTAGACAAAGCGTCCGTTCTCAAAGCGAGCGTACTCCGTCTGCGAGGAGAGAGTGAAGAAAATGAAAACAAAACTAACAAAGTACCACGGTAATACCATATTTTTTTGGGGGACAGCCCAAAAGCATTAATTGATGTCCAATTACAAATAACAAAATAAACCATAATATTCATACACAATCCCATAGTTTACAAACAATTTTACTCCAAGTCAGTGATGTGATGAAATGGAAAGCAAATGCACACCTTAACCAAACGTCTCCTACTTCTAATATTATTGTTTTTAAAAAATCTTCTTTGTTTCTACTTTTATTTCCCTTAAAGCATTTTAGGAGAAACATCTGAAACTAAGTTGATAATTAAGAAGCAGAACTGTCTCTTAATCTATAGAAAAAGAGTACAGCTGGACAACATCTGCTTTGGCTGTTACAGCTGGAACTCTACAAAAAATGTGAGGTATGGTCGATGCGTACCTCTACTTTCTCTACAACCTGTTTGCCGAACGAACAAACTTTGGTGGAGCAGGTGATGGTCATGTTCTCCGGGCTCTCGTATTGACTGCTCACTCCATAGAAGCCCCCAGATTCATCCAAAATGTTGCAGTTCAAGTCCGCCTGAGAACCAATAAGATTAGAGCTTTTAGTGACTATAACACTAACATTTAATGTTTAGATCCAAACATTGTTTCAACACAAAACCGCCATCTAGTGGCAACTTTAAGCATTGTTATAAATCAATTTGCAGTCTGTTCTCCACACAAATCCAATGCCACAAGTCATTTGGAGCCCTTTCATGTTCTTTTGATTACTTTTACACCTTGATAGTCGTGTTCATATAATAAAAAAGACCACGGAGACCACTGAAGAAAGAAATTAATACAGTACAAATTTGCATGTGGGTGAGTAGAAACAGAATTTCAATTTCTGGGAAAACAATTCCTTTTATCGCGTCCAGATTAAAAGCTTGAGTTTACATAATATATGTCTCTGCACTGTGCTTATTTATTTTGCATTTATAAACGCGTACACATACATGTATATATTTAGGAAATATCGGCATGTACATATTAATATTTTAATAGCATTTAAAGTATATATAAAGGTGTTTTCCATCCATCCATCCATCCATTTTCTACAGTTTATCCGAACTACCTCGGGTCACGGGGAGCCTGCGCCTATCTCAGGAGTTAAAGGTGTTTTAATTTTTGTAATTTTTATACATGGATCTGTATGTGCTTATAAATACAATATTCATATGAACAAGTGCAGATATATTATGTAAACGCATTGTGATTAATTGTGGATCTGTGCTTCGACAAATTAGGACATTTTAGTTGCTTTTATTAAAATGCCTTAAATAAAAACATTACTGGTGTGCATCTTGAGACAAAACAATGGAAATTACGTTTTTAAATGGTATGTTAGAGCAATTTATTTTCAGTTAAGTCAGCTTGAACTTTCATTTTAGTCTGGGACAAATCCTAAACCTTGTTTGTGGAAAAAAATGATTTAAGTTAAGGAAGGATAAAAAAATCTCAAAATGTATAAAGCATAGCCTGCTGTCCTCTATTTCAGGGTACCACAGTGATAATAAAACCAGGAGAAGAACTCTCAAATATTAATTTCTGACATACTCGCTTTTTCATTAAGACAAGCCTGTTACATTTTCACATCATATTCAAGAGGCATTATTGTGTAGATCCAGAGTTTCATTTGAAATTCAGATCCCGCTGTCACTTCAAACGGAGCCCAGCTCTGACCACACCGTGCCTCACTTTGTTGCTTGCCGCTAGTTAGCATTTCATAAAACGAATGCAATGTTTGAATAGCTATTAGAGGAGCAACCAGGTCATCCAATTGTTTTGAAATATTAAACTGAATAAGTGAAAGCTTTGATCACAGACACTCCAGCTATGCCGTGCCAAATATAGCTGGCAGTTTGGACGCAAGGAGAGAGCCGTGTTTAAAACTTAAGTGGCACGGCGTCTTTCGGGAAATGCGCAATTATTCATGCATGTAATCACTCGGTGGATAAATATTTGTGATAAAAAAGCAGTTGTATGGGAGGAAAACATGCATTGCGGTAATTTTACTCTCATTAGGGTAGAAATCCGGGGACAGATAGGGTATACAGTACACAGAGCGCTGTGTACGCTGGGTTTTTTTGCGCAACATAAAAAGTACAAGATTGTTCCAGGACTAATTGTACGTTACAATGTCTTCTTTTGTAGTTAATTGGCCCGTGCTTTTTGTGGGGGTGGGCCGTGAATCACTAAACAGATGCTCATTTCCACAGAAATTCACTCACCCAGAACTTTATGAGAAAGAATGAATTCTGAGGACCCTTGCCAAACAGCTCCTTCAGCCCTCCTTTCTTCTCTGGGAATTTGTCATAAATTTGACGAATGTCCACTGACTCGAGCAAGGCATCGCTGTAAGAGTAATTCGTCTGACCGATGTGTACGAAAAGATGCTTGTTATACTGCAGAGAAACACAGAGAAAACATATTGTAAGAAATAAGAAAATTAGTTGCTGACAACAATAATACATTTATTCATCCAAGTTGAAAATTTTAGTACAACTTGACAATAAGTGTGTATTTCTTAACATTAGCTTAATGCATTAGCTTACATAAACTGAAAAAAGAACAATACTTCTACAGCATATATGCATCTAAGTTCATGCTAACTAAAGCATTTATAAAAACATGTTATACTTAAAAGCTGTATCTGTTAACAATATTTAGATAATGCATATCGAACTAACATAAATGTTTTGACATATTGACAACTTACTCGATCATTGTTAGTTAGTCCTTTGTTACCTATTTAATGCATTAAATAAATGAACAAATTATTGGTCGTGTAAATATTATTGAGCTGTATTTCGGTCCAGACAAATATTTGATTTGGAAGAAGAAAAAAATCAGTGGAATTGATTTAATCGGGTTCGGATTCTGTTTGGTACTGCCAATATACAGTTATTCACTTTATGTGAGCTGTAGTCTTCATTTTAAAATAAAACAGAAAGGTGATGAGTTTAATTTTCAACTTTCATGATAGTACAAAGTGTTCTCCAGCAATATAATGATATTATTTGCTATTATAACCGTGAATTTTATAACAGTATCTACAATTAAATTACCGTGCTGCTAACTAATGTCAAGGTTTTTGAAGGCAAACAGGACTTCCAAAAAAGGAAGTTAAATATATTTTATTGTGGGATACCATTACCTAATAGTTGTAAAGTCATAAACTGACAGTCGTTTTGAAGTTTGATTATGACTACATTGATTTATATCCTGAGAATAATGTGCACTGATGAATTGTCCAAAATAATAAATATTTATTCATAAAGAATTAAGGTCTGTTTTCATGGTGAATACTCACAGCATCTGGATCTCTCTGGTGTTCCAGGTAAGCCGAGAACTCTACGAGTCTGAGTTTAGATGTGCCGATAGATCGGCCCTGCCAGGCGGGCGCTGCGGGCACTGGTGCTGCCGGGGGCTCATAGCCTGCGCACAGAATACAATATAAGCCCTTTGCTGAATCTGAAGTGATAAAAAACGTGGCTGACGGTGACCGACATACTTGTGATTGTAGTTGCTGGCTGGAGAGGGTATGCCTGCTGGGCAAATGGCTTGATGCTGAAACAAAGACATAGGAGATGTATAAAAATTATATGTAGAAAATACATAATAAAAAGGATCAAAAAATTATTTAAAAAAAACAGCGCTTCCATTTTTCCTGACAAACTAAAAGATGTAAAATTGAATTTCTATGTATTTAGAATGATGAATATTGAATGCATTTTGCTTGTTGTTTTTTTTAAAGAGTTAACATTCCTTGATTTTTATATTTTGGTTTATGTAGTGAATCACTATGCTGGTACGACAGAACTTGAGACCACAGTTGAGGCTTTTGGGAAACGCAACCCTTTTTGGTGCCCTATTTTTGCCTTTATTCTGTATACTATGTCTTGGTGCTTATAAATTGCAAAAAAAAGCTTGCTATACAAAGACTACAAGGGTTGACTTGTTGTTGGGCACCTACGGTAAACTCACATGTCTGTGGTAGTTGTTTTCCTCATTTAGGAACTCACATTAAAACCATTGGCTTCGAAATTCACCTTTGAGGTACAGTACAACTATCTGTCATTTATGTGGTAGAACACAACAGGAAAGTCTCTTTATGTAATGTTAACCGCAGACCTTCCTTTACTCATGAACCCAAAACCGCCATTGTAAAACCAACAGGAAATTCCCAAGGGAACTCAAAACTATAGGACTAAAAAGCATTAAACTTTGGTGGAGAAAAAGAACTAGAATGTTTCATATTGTAAGTTCTGTAAAAAAAACATTTAAAGTTGAAGGTAAATAAATAAAACTCACTCTTGAGATGATCCAGGCTGGCCTGTGGATATCATGCCCTGCCAAATCTAGATAACAAATACATTTAAAAAAAATGTAAGACACTAAAACACGGCCTATCAATGCTCACACACACCATCTGCACACTCCAGATATAACGCTGATTGAAAAATGAGGTGTACTATGTGCCATGTTTAGCAGTTATCTTGACTTCGGCATTAGTGGCCTTATCAGATGAGGTAAGGTTTGTAATGGGATTGGACCTGAATGGATTGGCCCGGCGGCCAGCCGTGTGACTGAAGTGCGGTCAGTGATTGGTGGGTGACAGAGGCCGTCTTACCCCTGCTGCTCCCGGGAAGGCTGGGCGCGGGATACCCGGCAGACCCAGCTTGTTGTGGATGGCTGTGGCGGAGACGATCTGGGCCGAAGACATGGAGGCCATGCTCTGAAGAGCTTTGTCCTTCACGCTTTGATCCTTTAACAGCATTTACAAGAGTTTAATACTCAGAAAGGGTATGAATGGGGAAACTAGGGGTGAACTGCAAAAACTGATTTCTTATCTAATTTTCGTATCATTTTCCAGAACAAATATCTAAACATTCTTAAATTAGGATACATTTACTTGAGAAGCAGAATCGTATTTTCGGATAAATTATCAAAATAAAGAGAGTATATGATTAAAACAGGAATAAATGTCTGGATTAGAAAAAAACTTTGGCATAAAATCGAAGTAACGATTGCATTATTTTGCGTATTGTGACATATCCGGGTGAAATGGCTTCTGAAATGAGAGAAACTGTAGTGCAGGACTTCCCACATGGAGAACTGATTGGATCATTGGCAGCCGTTTCTAACAAAATGGAGGCAGATTTGACTTTGCCATGGATTTCGAGGGGGAGGAGGTCAATTTTGTTTTAAGATTATGAATAAAAAAATAATGAAGTGCACAGATAAGTCACTTATCAAAATGACTACAACATTCCACAAAAAATATGACTTTTCCATTTTGATTGTATGCTGTCTTTAATTTTGTACCCCATATTCTCATCTTGTTGTATGCATAAAGTCTATTTAGATATTTTTTCATGTGAAGTCATTTTGCTTTTCAGGGTTTGTCACTTGATTTAAGAATGTTTCGATATTTGTACAAGAAAACGAGACAAAATGATTACGACATTTATTTTCGCAGTGTGGTCTGGTACACAGCTCCTCAACAGAGACTAAATCTTAGACGACTCGTGCAAATGCTACAATTTTACGTTTTTTTCTTAAGAAAAATTATCAGTACAATGGCAACATAATCGGTATGGTCACAAATGGTTTTTAGTGATGTTAATAATAACTATTATCCGCATTGAAAATAAAAGTTATCTTTGATTTGCTATATTTTCTGTACCAAATGAAAACTGTGACAACAGAACTGTGACACAAACCGAGCTGTGAGAAATGAGAACAGTTTCACCCCTACAGAGAACAAATATTGAACACAGGAAGACAAGGCAGCCACACAATCACAAGCACAAGATCCACAGACAGGAAGCATGCTAACATGAATAGCTAAAATGTTTATCAGCCTGCATTGCAGAGGACATAAGATAGCGTTTATTATGAAGTGAAGAGAACTAAACCCAATGGGAAGTGACATTGATATTATTTTATTCCTCAGCCACTGGATAATGATTCATTGTGTCTGTTGGGGCCGGAGGTTAAGAAATCTAAAAAAAATCTGTACTGTATAATGTTCTCATTTGAAGAGCTTGAATCAAGGTCTTCAAACAGTATGCGGAAGAACATGCTGGAAAACGGGGTGAAGGACACCGTTGCTTCCTCCTTAAACATCTGGTTATTGCACAATGAGGTTGAAGATGTAATCTGAATGCAGACTTTTAAAAATGCAAGCACAGATGACTTTATAAAACTGCTTATTTAGTTAACTGTGCACAAGTGTATAAGCCTGAATGCTAAAAAGGCAAACAAGTGCCAACTCTATAGCGAATAAATGTGTGTTTCAGACTGTTGTCCTGTTTGTGAGCATGCGAAACAGCGTAGCAGCAGAAAAGAAGGCAAATAAAGCATGAACATCAGCATGAATTGAGCCTGAACATGCTGGCAGTAGCTACACAACTATAAATACAAAAAAAGAGAAAGAGAGGCTTAGATCTTCAGCAGGTGTTTAGCAGCTGCTACAGCGTAAGCAAAAGACAAGCTCAGCAGCTCAGCCAGACGAGCGACACGTCAATGCACATTCAGCACTAAAAACTCATACTTACCATGCTTGTCACCTAAAAACAAACAAACAAAGCTTGTTGTTAATTTATCATCGGCACTCTTAGTTAACATTGCATTCTACATGAAATGGATAGTTTAACCAAAAATGACACGTCATTTCAAACCTGCATGGCTTTCTTTCTTCTGAAGAACACAAAAGAAGATATTTTGAAGAATGTCGGTAACCGAACATTGGTTTCGATCCAAACAATAGAAGTGAATGGGTACCGCCGTTGTTTGCTTGCCAACTTTCTACAAAATATCTTCTGTAGTGGAACACAGAAAGTCACAGGTTTGAAATGACAAGGGTGAGTAAATTTTCATTTTTGGCTGAACTATCCCTTTTACATTTACACAAAACAGCTGTTCCTGATGAAATCCCCAGTACATGTTGTTTTTTGGATTTAGAACAAGATGTCGGTCAAACACCTTCACCAGGAAGACTATACTTGTCAACCAGCTTACACAATGCTTAAACCGGATATCTTCCCATCTTGAACATTTTGGGGTGTAAACAAGTTGCAAGACACCAGCACTCACCGGTATTAAAATAACTTTTCAGAATGATAGTAATACAGTGACCAAACTGTTGGTGACCTTAGATCACAATGCTTTCAAAAAGCACCTAATCATTTCAACAAAATGCACCCAGTGATATTCTTGAAAATAGATTTGCCAAGACCTCTGCAGCTAAGATTAAACTCCAATGCGAGATGAACTACAGAAAGCATCTTTAGGCAAGATACATAGCTGATAATATGCCGGTTTGAGTTCACGGTGGCTGGGGTTTCATTACAGACCAGCTCAAAGAGTAGCACCATAATGACAGTCATTTCAGTGAACATATCTCAGATAAGAGCACACTGGGCGGGTTTACTATAATGCTACGCAGCAAATGACAGAAAGGAGACTCAAATTCTTCCCCGTTCCTGATTTCTAATTTGCTTTAGATGAGAGCAGATAAAGATCCATACAAAAGCTGGCTGTTTTTACTCTGGCAGCCGCCAGTGTCCCTGAAAGACCAGCCATTCACAGCGCAAACGCACACAGATGCTCGCACACGCACGCACGCTCTCTCACAAACATAAACGGAGGAGTCATTAATCTATCCGAGTAAACTGGGAACTGTGGAAAAGTGTGTTGGTCAAAAGGAGTTAGTCATTACCTCTGAAAAAGAAAGGGAAAGAAACAAGAAGGCAAGAGAGAAGTCAGACCAACCTTGAGGTCTTTTCTGTAAACAGAGACATTAGGAAACGACCCTTGCAGATGTGTCTTAAATGACAGGTCAATTTATTATCAGATTATGTATTCCACAAAAGGCTTCCTTTTTAGTAGGCAGCATCTTTTGTGGAGGAGATGTATTTGATGTAAGGTGATTATATGCGGCACACTTTGCTGTTTACGCGGCTGAATCACACCGGGGGGGGGCGCTTGGAAATGGTGGGCGCATTTGGGAGGGGTGATTTCGCTGTTTCATTAATGCAGCAGGAGGAAAGTGTTTGACGGCCAGTGGGTTATTGGGAAAAAAGCCAAGAGAGAGAGAAAAGAGGGAAACGCCACAAAAAGCATCCAAGCGACAGCTCTAATGGGCCTCTTTGGTGTGGACTTCTAGTGCAGAGAGTTTGAGGAGAACAGGTGACCTCATTAAACTCCGGGAGGAATAAAGGCAAAGCGGCGCTTGTTGTGCTCTAGACCCTAGCGCTGTTCCCTGCGGTCGTGTCGCGTTTGCTACAAGCAGTGCCCGAAATCCTGCTGACCTCCAGCTCTCAGCCTCTCTCATCAAAGAAAGCATACTGCCAGCTTGAGAAAACACATACCAAACACATCGCACACATGCAAACAAGACATTCACAGGACCAGCAAAGTGTCTGATGGTTTTAAGGTTCGCTTATATTGTTTTTTTTTTGTTGTTGTTAAAAATTCTCCAAAATTTAAGTTTAACCATGTAAACCAGATTATAGAGAGAAGCAACTCAACAATAAAATGTTATGTAGCGTTATTTGATGTAAGACTTCTGTATGCCGCCAAGATGGAATACATTTCGCGTTGTGAACATTTCTAAAAATACCCACAGTCCCCTAAATTAGAGGGGTGGAAAATTCTGGGATTTATAAAACCTCAGTTCCAACTCGGCAAGCATTTATTTCTGCATTATGGAACAGATTTGTAATAGTTACCTTCACTCCCCAAATAACATTGAATATCTCATTCGTATTAATTCCTGAAGCATTTACTTCTTTTCCTGCACTCCCGCTACATTTACTTTCAGGAAGATGTATAGCGTTAAAGCCTCAAAGCACAAACACTTTGTGGTCGCCGACATGCAGAGGAAAAACAGTCATTGACACGAGCGTGGAAGGAAGATGCACACGCGGACTGGATGAGGGGTGGAGGTGCTGAATTATGTATGTTAAACAGGCCGTCGCAAGCGAGCGATCTAGGTTACGAGAATTAGAGCGACAGGGCATTCACTTGCATCACAAGGAAACAGGAAGTGAGAGGCATGGCAACCACGAGCACAAAAGCAGAAAAGCGCATACCTTTAGCTTGGAATGAAACTCACGAGATTTCCTTCTGGCAAGAACCTGAATGTGACTAGACACCTGCGGGGTAGGGAAGGGGAGGAAAACAAAGGAACAGCCTGTAACCATGGCGATGAAAAGCCCCCCCAGCAACTGGGCAGAGCCAGACGTACCTTGATGGCAGCTTGGATTTCTCGAACTTTCTTTCTTGCTAAGACCTGTATGTGACTAGACACCTCCAGTTTTTCAAACAAAAAGAAAAGAAAACCATAAACAATTGTAGACAATTTTTTTACAAGCAGAACATTAGAGGGGGGTTAAGCTCGGCTCTGTTAAAGGGGGAAAGCGTGCCAAAGGCTACCCGACGACCCGCTCACCTTGCTAAAGTGAGCTGATTAAGGAGTTTGCAGGCGTCTTAAGCACATTAGGAGAGCGCAGATGTGATTTTTTGTGTTCGGAATGAGAATGGCCGCGTCTAGTATTCTTCTGGGAGGAGAGCGAGAGCGGCCGCGCGGGCCCCGGGGCCCCTTAACCGCCGCTCTGCATATTCCACTAAGTCACAGTTGTGTTTGTGAATTATGTACTAATGGGGAATTAATAGTGATGGGAGGCGTGCAATGTCGTAACTAGGCTCCGTCGCGAGAGGTTACGTGGATGGAGTTCCTCATCTTAATCAGGCCAATCATACATAAGTGGCTGTTGAACGGGCCTCATGCTGAACGCGGTGTGTTAATGAGGTCGGTGGTCTCCTGAGGCCCGCCGCTCTCCCCTCTCCAGGCCGGCAAAGTCACATTTACACATATCTCAGCTCCACAAGTGGTCCTTTGACCTTTCCAAATTAATTACAACAATCACTTCAGCGGTTCGGGCTTAGCCAAATGAAATTAGACTTGGATGTGAAAACGTTTGGGTCGATGTCTGGACTTTTCACTTTGCTTTGAGTCTGAGAAATGTCAACAAACATTTTGTTATTTGCATTTTTTGTGCTGTAGGACTGAATGGCTGTAATTGTAAACTCTGTTTTCTGGATTCAATTTGAGGTCCTTCAGCAACTTCAGTGTCAAATAATTATTGATTTATTATAAATAAAAGAAAGTGTGTTTGTACTTGTTATTTAAGTTGTTTGCTGCAGAAATGTAAAGATTGTTTAAACTATCTCCAGTGCTAAAAGACAACGTGCCTATATTTTAAGTAAATCTAGCAGAACAGATATGAGACACAGCTAAGCACAGTCCAATGAAGAATTGAATCTGCATCAACACATATTATATAATGCAACATTCAAATAACATGACATATAAAACAGACATTTTTGAACCGGTCAACTGTGTAATAACATCTGGCCATTTTTATCACACAGTGTTTTGTTTGCTATGTTGACTCAGTGTTTTCAGCCACAGCTGTGGTTTAGCGCCGTGCTCTCATGCAGCTGAATAAAACATCTGCTAGCTAAGCCCAGCGTCGATGGTTCTTCTCTCCTGAAGTGTCAACAGCGTTCTTGCACCCAGCTGCAAAGCCTAACTGGTCCTCCGTGCATGACAATGTGCGTGCATGCGTCTGTGTATAACCTGTCTTTATATGTAGGGGTGGGCGATAAACATAGGCATATAACTAAAATGAAAAAAATTGTATGCATTCGAGTTATGAATTTCTCTATGCATTTCTTTATGCATTCGAGTTAACAGAGTTATGCAAAATGATGCGGTTCATAACTTCAGATTAAGCATTAATAGGCTACAAGTTTAAAAGCAACAGGTGTTTTCAAATTTTATTTATGGGTGAATTAAAAAAACACATATGATCGGTGTCCTTTCAAAATCTTGTAATCTCCATATTTTTAGGAATCCTTATTATTTGTCACTCAGCTTTACAATAATCTAACCAATAAAATGTATTAAAAAGTGATTGTCAACTTAATAATAATAATTAATAACTGTCATCAGTGTTTATTTTATTTCCAGAAAATAAACTAATTTGCACATTTGAGGTTTAAACAAGTATTTTTTTCTAAAAGTTTGGAATGGTGTTCTGCAAGTAAAGCGACTCATTTTTAGTTCGAATAAAAATTGAAGTTCATTACCATCATTGCTTTTTATGTTGACACATTTCATTGCAATTTGTAGTTCTGAAATTTACTTTTCCACTAAAAATGTGCATTAGTTATGATTAACTAATAATTTTTGCTTTTATCGCCCACCCAATGAGTACGTGCAAGTATCTCTTTATGTCTGCGTGTAAGCTGTGAATGTCCCTGCAGAAGCGCAGACAGAAGCGTGCATGCAGGACCACGCGCATTCTCTTACCTGCTTCCTCGTCCGCGTCTTCCCAGTTCTGAGTTTAATGTATCTGGCTATTAGCTCATTCCGACCTACAGGAAAACAAAAGACGACTTCAGTTTTGATGACATTCTCTGTGTATTGTTTTAAAGCAGCTTTAAATAAAACATGTAAGGACAAGAGATACGAACACGGGAAGAAGCGTGCAAGTAACATACTTGGAATCCAATTACCCCAATCAAAGCAGAAACGCATGACCTCGTATTCATATGCATAAGCCAAAATTTCTAAGCATCGTGTTGCAGCCTCTCCCCCGCCAAACAAACAAACAGGGCTAATTTAAATGAAAACACGGCCGTGCGCACTATTACCATGAAAATAGCCCCAGAACTCAGCCTTTCAATTTAATCTAATTTAATCCCAATTTCTTCAAAGCCTCACGTTATGAAAAGAAACGGATCCAGACATTCATACGGTTACAGCAAGTAATGGCAGAGGAAACATATTCATTTAACACACTGCTGTTCTCACTAAATAATAATTAAAGCGTGGTTTTGTAGTGATCTTCAATTAATGGCGGCTCGACACATTCTTGCGCTGCTCTAATTACTAATGCAGGACACAATGACCCCTGCTTAGCCTTTTCATATGTTAATAACATACCGCCACCCCAAAACTATTACACAAATTATAGGTAAGGAGCCACTTTAATTATGTGTCCAACTGTA
This sequence comes from Triplophysa dalaica, assembly GCF_015846415.1. Taxonomy (NCBI): domain Eukaryota; kingdom Metazoa; phylum Chordata; class Actinopteri; order Cypriniformes; family Nemacheilidae; genus Triplophysa; species Triplophysa dalaica. The sequence continues at coordinate 6,963,777 of NC_079542.1, forward strand.
GCCAACGGTTGCCATAGAGCCCTTGTTTTTTTCCCCCCGGGGCACATTTAATAAAACTAGCTTTTTTAAACATGCGACCGCAGAACTGATGTAGCTACAGTTTACAATTTGCTTTGGAACAACATTAAACTGCGCTTTGCTCGGAGTATAATTTGCATTAAGTAAAAGGAACGGTGAATAGAAACACTGTATATAGACGAATATGAAATATTTAGGCAATGGGCACGCTTTAAATTTGTGTAAGAGAAAAAGGGAGAGAACAAAATTTGAAAATGACTACAGAAAACTGCGAAGCCCAGTGTAACAAACCACTAAGCTACACCTTCAAGAAAGCCCAAATTACAATCATGTCGGGGTGACCCAAGTTCACATGCGAGACATTTTGAGATTACATTACTTTTTTCCTCATTTCTTTACTTGTTATACTGTCTGTTGCAAAGACCATTTAAAAAAGCAGTTGAAATGGCAGCAGATGTGTTCTGGGTGTAGTGTGGGGCGGCTGGCGTGACGGAGGCTGGCCGAGGTCTGTTCTTTGTGAAATGGGCACACACAGAGACGGCAAAGCTGCAGCCTCCACCTGCTGTGCGCTGGGGAAAGCTTGTCGTGTTCAGGTGGGCTGGGTAATTTCTTTTGAGCTTCTGCTATTAGACACACCTGTCGTGTGAAACGGAATCTCTTTCTCGGTCACCTCCTCTCTCTCTCTCTCCCCCTCTCACACACACACACACATATAGTGAAACCCACACACCCAAAGTTGAATGAAGCATTTCATTTCTTGCTGGTGTGAAAAAATCTCACTAATCAATAATTAACCTGATTCTTTAAATACTTTTAAATAAAAATATCAGGAAATATAAAAACATGAAATATTGCATTTTAAAATACATATCGCAACATGATGCTAAAACAAATATGAAATAAAGAGAAACTATTGCAAAAGTAAAAGAATGAAAAGAAATGAATTTTCAGAAGTCATGAAAATCATTTGGTTCCAGTGTTTTTAAAACAAATCTACCCTAACCTGCCTTTCCCAAACAAATTTTGGAAAGATATGTCTGTACAAAAAAGGAAACCCCACACTATGTAGACTCTGGCCTAGTGTGTGTTTCGCAACATAATGAGAAACTCATAAGCCAATGAGAGCGCGATACCAACAGGCGTGATGCAAAAAAAGCAGTTTCTCTTTCCTCACATGAAGCATTTTGTTAAGTCCGTAACAATGGCGGGAATCATGTGACCTCGTGGACAAATAAATAGCATCTTGGGATTTTCTGTTTCAGCCCAGGTCCCCAGCATGCCAACACTGTAATCTCCCCCAGATGAAGCCAGAGCCTCGCCACTTTCAATAATTCACACACTGTGTACACATAACACAACAATGAGGGCATTCATGCAGACGCCTGATTCCTAGATCAAAGCTCACAAACGGCCAGCTGTAAGCATGCTTACTGCTGAATAATTCATTCTTTTCAATGCCTTGAAAAAACCCCGCTCAGCGGGACTTGGCCAGCGCGCTTTCTTTCCTGCGTTTGCCGTTCAAAACAACACTGGCAAAGAGAAATGAAGTCACAAAAAGAAGGACGGCACACACTGGAAGTAAGGAAAGCGATGGAAACAAGCAGCCCCCCATGACGTTAATAAAGTATTCTGTGTTACAGTTGTGTTCAGAAAGAGGGTGAACAGAGGCTCTGCACGTGAACCCCCTTAAGTTTCTCATTTAAAGTATCAAAGGAACAGTCCACCAAAAACTTACATAATTCTTATGTAATGAATTCTGCATGCTGTTATTTTTTTCATTGGTTATTAAATTTACATTTTACATGTACGCATTTGGCAGATGTTTATTCTGAAGTGACAAGGTGTACTGTAAGTTAATGACAGTTCTTGTATGTTAGTGACAGTTAGTTTGACCATGTGAGATGTTGATCTTCAAAAAGATAAAGTACGATTAAAGCACTTCTTTTCAACTACATATTTAAAATGAGCTTAATAATGTTATGTGACATTTTGTAGCAATTTGTCCAACAGGTGCATACAGTAGATGGTACAAATGTTAATTCAGATCTTTCCTTATTTCTAAAACTAATACAAACAATGCATGTTACCCATCCTCTAGTGTTCATGTGTAACATTTACCTTTATTAAACACTAAAATAAAAAATCTATAATTCAAAAAAGGCTGGCAAAAAAGTTCTTCTAGACTACAGGTGGTAATGCACCTTTCCACCATTTGCAAACATCCACAAAATAAAAGTAGATCAAATCAGTAAAGCTCCAAATAAAGGTTTCTAAAATGACCTAAAACTAAAAAGGAGAAATCAGAGATCAAAAACTCATCCATCTTCATTGCTGTTTATGGATTTCTTTTGGTGTTGAACATCACTTGGCAAAGCAGGTGCCTATGCATTAGCGCCACCAACTGAGCTGGAGTATAAAATAAACTGAGCTGGAGTATAAAATAAACTGAGCTGGAGTATAAAATAGTGGCACCAGGTTTTCTACTAGTTGCATTAAAGGTATAAAACAGTAGAAAAAAGAATGACCGCTGAGCAGGAGGTTAAATCGGGAAGGATGTAAGTCTACTGAAAGAGTGCTCCGGTTGTCAGTCAAAACAGCAGGGAAAGGATTAGGTATTTATGACCTGACTCTCCCAAAAGCAAAGCACAGGGAACTGAGCTTGGAAAGGAAAGTGTGCATTCCCCCTCGAGTACGAAAAGGCTTCCCTTCATTTCAAAGACACCAGAGTCCATATCAATAGCTCCTGAAACAGCAGAGGACTCTCAGTGGGGCCCAGCGGTACCCCTAATTCTAGGATTGTCCCCCCGGTTGACTCTTCATTCAATTAGGAATGCACCTCCGCCCTCGGCACCAGCTCCCTCTAAAGAGAGAGAAGCAGAGGAGCAGACTCCCTCCTTGCTTCCCTTCCAAAACCCATCAGCGGTCTCTCCCTAATAAAGACACTAATTTTTGCCCCCCTGCTCTGACTGCACAGATATGCACAGATAGACTTTTGTGCCAACACTAATAATTGTCTCCCTGCTTAGCTAATGTCCAGCTACAATCACACCTCCAGAGTGCAAATTATCAAAGACACACCCGATTCAGAGAAAGACAGCATTGTGAGGGATATCTGTGAGCAGGGTGTGTCTTTAATAATTTGTACTCTGGAGCTGGTGTTTGATTGTAGCTGGACATTAGCTGATGGAAAACAATTAACAGTCTTGGCATAAAAGTTCATCCTCTCATTACATGCGTCCATCATTGCGCTCCTGCATCTCCTTGATGTGATGAGGTTTACACAGCTGCTACGTTTGGGCCCTAACTCCCCCAAGCACCCCACGATTCCCTCCTGGTCCACTTTACCACACATTAACTTTGTCTTACAATGCTGCATCCCACTTTCATGTAGAAATGGTGTCATTACTGAGACTGGCCTGCTTTTACTAGGCTCATCACATTTTATAGAAAAAAAAATTACGAAAAGGATAAGGTTTCATCCGCTGACACACATGCTGGCCCGAAGTTAACTTCAGTCATTGTTTAGTTATAGTATAACAATTTATTTTATATTTCATTTATATTAACATTAATATTTATATGAATATTTCATAATACAATAATTGTATTAAATTAAATTAAATTAAATTAAAACTATTCAACAGTTATTGATTCTTTGCGGAGGTCTACAGGAAGTTATGTTTGGGCCAAATAACGTTGTTGACACTGAAACCGTCTATAGAATAAATTGCATCCATGCTTTTTTTTTTATATGATGTACATTAGCATTAATACATGAAAAGTAATAGTCTGTAGGGTATTTGGACTGTTGTATTCATAGCGCTCATGTATAATGATCTTAATTCAGCACGTAGTGGTCAGCTTGAGCACCTTAGACTAGTACCACCTGTATTTTTCCAGCAGGGTGAGGCAACACGTGGCAGCTCCCTCCACCTCACAGATCTAACTGGGATGAAACCATCACCACCAGCACATCCATTAGCATCCTCTCAACCCCTCACAGACAGCACTCGGCAGGAGCCAGAGAGCCTCTACAGCAGGAGTGTGTTATATCATTGAAAAAGACAGCATAAAATTGCCATTGATTCCACACTAAGGGGGTGAAGCAAATAAAGCCCCATCATCCTTCCTGCCAGCATGTCACAGCAAAGATGATTTAATCAAAGCAAAATCCTGCAGCTCAGCTCAGACCCCATGCAACAAACATTGTCCTCACTTATAGATATGCCATATTAAAGCCTTTTAATGGCTTCAGTTATGGCCTTTGATTTGGTAAAACACATCAGGATTTTTCCTCCGAGTTTCTAAAGGGCTCATTTCCTGTTGTAGCACATTTGTTTAACGCAGGCCCGACCGCACTCACATCTGGTTGGTTGGGCAGGGATGATGTCATCGGATCCTGGATCGTGTCCGTGGAATCGATAAGAAGAGAGAGACTGTCAAGGCTCATTACAAATCTATCCTTATTAGGACATCCCTAAAAAAAGAAACACTACATATGGCAATTCTACAAATTATTAAAACTAACATACATATGAAATGTAAAGGAAATAAACCGGTCATTCGTTTATGGAATAGCAAATAAATGTGGACCTTCGGGTAGTTTAAAATAAGGAATTGGTTTTCATAGCGTGGTTCAAAGGTGATCGTAATATGACAGAAAGTAGTACCTCAATACAGTCACCGTGAACATACTACCACAAAAGCACGGATTCTTTATATTTGATATTCTCCCGGTGAGACCAGAGGAGACAGCAGTCCTTCTCCTGTGTTGAGTACAAGACACAAAGACCCTGCTTCCCTGTCACGCGTGATAGATGACTTGAGGGTCTCCGGCTGCCATTAGCATCACAATAGTCTAAACCAACAATATGGAGGCATTCACTCCAAGTGTCCCTGGCTCGACTGGGATGGGGGAAGGGCCAAAGAAGGGCAAAGGGAGGCAGGCAGGAAGCCTTCTACACACAAGAACAACGGCATCCAAAAACACTGCTCGCTACGAGGGGAGCCACACAGACAGAAGACAAAGAGCAGGATTTGTGCCTTGAAAGTTGAGCAGGTGACACAGAGCCCAATTCAAGAGTGCAGCCGCAAGTTTCTCTCGCGAAATGTCAAATAAATTGATATAATTCTCAATCTGTTGCTTTTGTGTGACACGAGTTCAAAGTGTTATGTTAAGTTGCACGTTGTTAAGCTATGAGTGTCATATACACAAACATATAAAATAATGTACGGATGTACCTTCCTTTGAACCTAGAATGTTTTTGTTGTTGCTTAAATATTTCATTCGATTTCTAGCCATAAGGCATTCTACCCCAGCTACTGAAATCCACTTAGACCAGTTAAGATGTTCAGTCCCAACATCTGATTCATACTAGCCAGCTGGTTCTTACGGGTGACTGAAGCTCATGACGGGCCCTCAGGCTTTCTAGAGAGGTCGTTAGATAAAACTCAAGGCTGAACACCTGTAGCCTGTGACCATTACTTGCTGCCCTCTGACTCACCCTGTGGCTTTAAAGAGTAAATATTTAGTGATTTTAAATGTCATACTTTGGTTTATGGAGTGTCCACAAACAAGTTTACGTACATACATGGTGTAAAAACACTTTCATTTTCTAATAATAGGCAGTTATTATTACCTCACTTATTGACTAACTCTCACATGATTCGTTCGGCGATTCATCCGTTTAACCCCCCCCTTCTTTCAGCCTATTCTGATCTGATTGGTCAGTTGGTCTAGTCTGCTGTGATTGGTTTACCGCGTAAAATGTCGCAAATGATGGAACGTTGGCGGACATTGCACGGACTGATGCACATCTGACCCGGAACTGAAATTAGAACGACAGACGACTCGTTCCCTTGAAGTAGACTCCTTGTTTCCCAAGCCAATAACTTTGTTATTCGTTCACTTTCGGCTTTAAAACTTTATAGACTGCTTACATTCACAAACAGCAACATTACAAACAGCAACATTACACCGCATGAAATGTATTTACAAACTACATGTAGAAAACGCCTGAACTAAACGTAAAAAAATGACTAAAGGATATTGTAACAGTTACTCTTTACAAAGACTCTAAGCTGATAGATTTTGCACTGTGACCTAAGCGTGGGAGCGTTTCTGAGGTTAGGCCATTCTGCCAGGGCCATCTGCCACCTGCTGAGAAAGCATGGCCTTACAAGTACACACTTGCATATAGACACTCACCACACTCATAATTCCTGTTCATGCACAGTCAGATGAAGTAAACATCTGAGTTTTCTTATTAAGACTTGACAATAAATGGGTCTCAAAAGGAGGGACTCAAGCCAAATCCAGCTGAATCATACGCTTTTTGGACACTAAGTTATCATCAGCATCAAGAAAACACCCTAGCAACAGCAGAACAATTCAGCATCCTGATAGTAACACCCTGGTAACCGGCTGCGCCTCATAAAATACTGCTCACGTTTTCATCTGGAAATGTCAAAATGTAGTTGAAAAAAAATCAATGACATAACCATTAAGAACTGTAAACAAAACATTCTTCAATTAATGCTTCAGAGAAAATCCAGCTGTTTTATTTCATATGTGCTGCATGACATATTATATGAATGCAACGACACTTAAATACTTAGACATCTTTTCAACCCACCAGACAATATCTTTTTTGCGCATGCATTTAAATCTCATCTCATAAGAAAGTATTCATGTGCTGTTGTATAATGTCAATAACGTACAACGACTTTCACCAGGCCACAGGCCCCCGATCGCATTTTATCTTTCATATAGTGATTAAATCTTCCAAGGCTTTTATTTATTCCAATCCACACTTCAGCCAAGGTTTCTGGCTTTGTCTCCCAGCCTTCATATCTATATGGCTATGCTTCATAAGCCAACTTCAATGAACATAAAAATATTTGAAAGAATTTAACATTAATGTAGAAATGGCAGTTTCTGTTTGAACCCATTATTTCTCAATGTTTCATTAGCGAATGCTGATGGATGGTGAATTAGTGGTAGACGAGGTCTGTATCTTTCAGTGTGTACAAAGCTAACATCAATAACCACGTAGCTTTAAAATGATGAACAAACAGACCAGCAGGCTTGAAAACCGACCAATGTTTTTTATTCTATTACGTCGGACCAAAAATATCCCCCACTCCTTCACTGTCATGTATCAGACTGCTTTTCTACAGTGAGTGCAAATATAACTGGGATCCTCAAGCATACATGGTTAACGGACCATCGCTTCAATCCACAAAGTAAGAGTAAATGCCATAACACACTACCAGTGCCTACAGCTCAGATTTGTCCTCTAATTTTAAGACCCTTTGGAAAGCTTGATTCTAATAGGTCAATCATAGTCTCATCTTCTGATCATCTTCTAAAAAATGTAACCATGTGAAGACAGAGCTAAAGTAATTTTTTATTTAACAGTTTTGATGAGTTTACTTTTTCCCAAATATGGGAAACGTGTTCAAAACTTTTGACTGGTAATGTAACTAGGCTCGATTCAAATTTTTTGCATTAGACTACAATCTTTGCACAAAATCAAATAACGTCCTCTTAAAGCAGGATTACATAAATGTTGTCATATACTGTCAAGCATTGTGTTATGTTTTCAACCTCTCACCCTTAATACCACACAAAGTTCTCCCCTACAGTGTCCCAAGTGATTTACAAATTCTTACTGGTTCATTAAAGGGTCAGTTCACCCAAACATGAAAATTCGGTCATCATTTTCTATAAAACCTGTATACATTTCTTTGTTCCGATAAACACAATGGAAGATATTTGAAAGAATGTTAGCTATTTTCAGTTCTGGGAAATTATTGACTACTATAGTATGGTAGTGCCCCAGAGCCTATTTCTTTCCAAAATTCTTCAAAAAAACTGTATCTTCTTTTGTGTTCTATAGAACCAAAAATTATTACAAAATTCTACTATGGTAGTCAATGATGTCCAAGAACTGAAAATTGCTAAATTCTTTCAAATATCTTCCATTGTATCAGCGGAACAAAGAAAAGAATGCAGATTTGGAACAACTTGAGGGTGAATAAATGTTGACAGAATTTTCATCATCGGTGAACTATCCCTTCATAGAGAATTTCATCATGATTGCTGTTCACCAGATAAAAGGGCACAAAAAAAATCGATCAATAAGTATGACTTAAGACTACAATTTAGTAATGTTGTACTCAACACTACCTAATAGATGATCAGTCTTAGCACCAGTACATCGACTTGACACCCGATCGATTAATTTCTCATAACACTGTCTTTACAAATAACAAATACCACTTTAAAAATCAATTAAAAGTGTAGTAACATCAAATGGACTCGATAGATTACAGCTTGTGACATGTGGGAAGCCTCAACGGTCAGGACGAGGGTCACAAGTCAGAAAAACACGTCAGGATTAACGGTGGACGCCGTTATGAAAACACACAAGCCACCGACAGAAACCTGTGGGTCGCAACCCAAAACCTTTACAGAGCCAGAGAGGATTACGCTAGACGACCTACTGTAAATCCCCCACGTGAGGTGGCAGCTGGGGAGTAAGTGGAGGTCTGCGTGTAACTCCCATCAACTCCTCTGTTTCCCAGCATCAAGACGCCCGCCCTCCCAGGGTCTGCTTGAGCTCCCATAGGACCAATTATTACAGCAAGTACTCCACTGAATCACTCTATCAATTAGGGGGCGGTGAGTACATCATCACATATATTACTGCTGAGGCAGGCCTGGTTGTGGGGGTTAAGAGAGCAGGGGAGAGGAAGATGGATGGTCGGACAATGGAGAGATATGCTGGAGCTGGTCAGTGTAATCATAGCTCCCCAGAGAAGCAAAGAGAACTCCAGCTCCTGCCCTGCGGACGTGTGAACGCGGCGGTGGCTGGCACCTCCTCACACGCACACATTCAGAGCAAGAAACAGGGTTAAATCAATATTTTCAATCTCTCAGGTTCAATTCCACAACGGAACATAAAGGGAAACCTGTTAGCAGTCACCAATACGTGTAAATGAAAAACCAGACTTCACGATCCTGATGGGTCTGTTCTATATGTTCACGTCTCTCTGTCAACTCTGAGCTCAAGTGATGTTTCAAGTGAACTGTGCCAATTCAGATTCTAGTACCATCGATCAGAATATACAAACACTAAAATAGGCTTTCTGATAGGTAGTCTAGCTGTGTTATTTAAAGGCATATAAGAGGGTGAAGCGTGTAATACTTTTCAGACATTAAATCATTTTCTTGTGTCCCGCTGCAGAGAGAGCTGTAAGCGAACAAGTCATAAGTGTAAACTCTATGGCAAAAACAAAACATCCCATAAAGCCTGACACAGAAGGGACCACCTATTTGCCTGACAACTGCGAAATAGACACAAATAAAAATAGTGATGTTAGCGATAAAGAAAATACACACTTGACCTTTAAGCAGTTAACAAAGCAACCTAAAAAATAGTCAATTCCAAATTAATTTTCACTCTATTCACTTTCAATACACGTATTGTATTGTATTGTTTCTTTCCATGAGCGTCCATTGTTCTGAATATGATGTTATTTTATTAACCTTTCGTAAAAATGTATGTAACAACGTTCTGTGAAACCGCTCTGTAATCATTAAGGGAATATTATTTTGGAAATTGCACACCATACCATACTACACCTCAACTTGCTATTTCTGTAGTATTGTCCATAAAAGATAACCCACTACTACCAACATTAATGTGTGCATAATTTGAGCTTTCATTTTAATAAACAGTACACTGTAAAAAAATGTGATCAGTAAGTTAGGGTAACATATATTTTTCCTTACATTAAAGGATCAGTTCACCTAAAAATACAAATACTCTCTTTATTTACTTAACCTCGAGTTGTTCAAAATCTGTATATGTTTATTCGTTTTGATGAATAACAGAGAAAGATATTTGGAAGAATGTTTGTGACCAAACTATTCTTGACCACCATTGACTTCCATAGTAGGAAAATGACTTTGTACATTTCTTTATGCCGTTGGACACAAAAGATGATATTTTGAAGAATGTAGGAAAGCAAACAGTTCTGGGCCACTTCTGACTACCATTGTATTTTTTTTCTACTATGGTTGTCAACGGTGGCCAATAACTGTTTGGTTACAAGCATTCTTCCAAACATCGTTCTCTGTGTTGTTCATCAGAACAAAGACATTTATACAGATTTTAAACAACTTGAGGGAAAGTAAATGAAGACAGAATTTTTATGGTTGGTGAACTGTCCCTTTAACTCAATTTTTGATAAGTTACAGCAACTGTTACTGCTCCAAATTTAACACAGTACATTGAAATGACTTGCAAAGCCAAATTAATTAAACATGAAACATTTAAGACATTCAAGGTTGTTGTGTATTATTGTTCACTGTAAAATATGCAAACCAGCATAGCCTTACTATTTAAACCAATAAATGAAGGTCCTGCAGCTTTAAATGAAGCAGTTTCCTGCTTTGCTCAAACAAAAGCAGTCAATTGAAAAGGTGAAATATGAGACCAGCATCTGCTCAACAGTGAAGAAGAGAGCAGGCATGTTGATTACTACACACATCTCTACAGTCATGCCAAAAAATGCATTCAAATATGTTGAACAGGCAGAAGTCTTCACACATCATTTCGAAAACATAAACTTCCTGTTTTCATCAATCCTAAAAATGAAATTGCTTAAAGAAGACCTCAAAATTGTACAAGCCTCCATGATCTCGAACTTAAAAACAAGCTATCTGTGCAATCTGAGAAGCTGTCAATAGTATCATGTCACACAGTGGTCAACAAACATCAACGTTAAATGCCCTGGGCATTTCGCTTTCAGACTTGGCCAGTCAAGCATGAGATGAACTAGACAACCTAAAACACTTTGGGTTGTACTCTTTTCACCTGGCAGGAAAGGAGAATGTCCGACCAGTGTGGACATGCAGCTTAAGACTCCAGGGTCATTTAAACAACTCAAAAAGGTCAACTCAGGCGCACGTTCTAGCCACGAATCCCATAGCTGAAAAGAAATCTAAAACCTCAGCTTGAAATCAGCTTGACTTAATACAAACGGTGTATCGAAATGATCATGTCTGTTCTCTGACAGGTCCATATGTTTTTGCAACATCTCAGTAAATGGGTCCAATTGTACAAAAAAATCTTCCTATTCAATTGTTAGACCAAAACATCGGGTTCTGACAAGCCCCTACGAGGACATCAACAATGAGCTTTGTTAAGTGTGACAGAAGCAAGAGGGCTCAAGATAAAATCTACGTCAATCCCGCTAGAAAACACCGCCACTGGGGTGGAATGATATATGACATGATAAACTATGTATTTCTAACAAAGCATATATTATACATAAATAAAATATATGCAAATGAGTTGCTCGCACAATTAAAACTTTTTATTAAATGATTAATACATATCTTTTGTATTAAACATTCATGACTGGTTTTTGATCATAAATACTCTTCTGCAAACTAACAGATATTTCTTTTTCCGGTACACATTTTTGTAATCACAAAATGAGTACAGCCCCCCCTCAATCTTCATGTGAAGATGGAGGGACGGCCGTAATAATCATTTTAGTGCACACAATGAATGAAAATTCGATCTGCTTTGTTAGAAAGCACTTCAAATATTTCAGCAAAATGAAGACATCCTGCAAGGCGCAGAGAGAAAGACTGACTGTACTGTGTTTTCAGGTCTGTATTATCCATAAAAACCAGTGCAGCTGCATCCTTCAAGTAATGCCTTGCATGGCACTCAGCTGATTTTACTGAAATACGAATAAAGAAGTAAAAGTTATTAAAATTACTTTTAGTTTAAAAGGACACAAACTGTTTCTAGATATGCGTAACGGCAAGAAAAAACCCCAGGCAATATTTCCCCTTCATTTTGACAGCACAAAAAGTATTTGTTATTTAATCGGAAATGTGTTCATGTAGGTGTAAAATCATTGCGACGTGTCAAAGCCACAATTGCGCGCAAACAAAAGCAAGGGATTATATTGGAGATGTGTGTACGACTAAAGTTCTACAGACTCCATTCTGAGCGCACGCAAGAAGCAGAGACCTGAGCGGATCCCAGAATTCCTCATTATCCTCACAGCGGGTAGCTAGGGTGCGCCGTCGGTGTGAGCGCGAAGCGGGCCGCCGCCGAGGCAGGTCTGGGAAGAGCGCTCTGGCAGCCCCACGGGGGAGGCCAGGCTCGCTCATTAGGCCTAAATGATCCACGGCAGCCCTGCAAACCAAGTGCCACTTAGTGCTTGTCGGAGACGCCAGTTCGGCCCTGATGAGATGACTGAGCACACTGCATATCTGTAATAACATGGCAAACAAAAAAGGCCTCACAATAGTGTTGGAAACTGGCAAACGGGTCCAACCAATGTTAGGGTGACAGAGCTATCGGTTTAAATTTCTTTCATCCTTTGGTCATCGTTGAAATGACACACTATGATAAACGTGTGCTGCTTTCAAAGCACTATGGGAACAAATGTAACGTCAAAAGGCTTACAGAAGCAGGACGGATAGCCACTGAAGCACCTTCTGAAACAGATGGTCGCTTCACACGTAATAATTACAGCAGCCTTGTTTATTCGCACGATCCTTTGATATTTGCACTGCTTTATGCTAATAATCAGAGGTAGGACACTGATAAATGTTACAAAAAACAGAATTACAGATTTGGAGCTACTTGTGGCCGATTAAACTATGACAGAATTTTTGTTTTTGGGTGAACTGCCCCTTTAAGGTCGCACTAAAATCAACAGCCCTAAAACCGTTGCAGACTTTTTTAAACCCGATAGTGACTAGATGTATCAAGTAAGATTTTTCCAGGTCAGCAGACTCAGCACATAAACTGATCAAGCGGCATCCAGTGTAGAAATATCCGAAAATCTTTCGCCTGCTTAAACACGAATACCAAATAAGTGTGAAATAAAAGTCTGCAAGTTTCTATATACTCTACACACAAACACATGTCTGCGTTACGGACGGCAGAGTGCTGCACGGCGTTATTCATACCAAATTGACTTAAGGCTCTGCTGCGTGCACAATAACACCCATTAAATGCAATTTCTTGGAACTCTATGTCCTATTGTGCATCTTGTGCCATATTTTACATCTGGTCATGTGTTCATTTGTATACTCCAGAGGGTATGCAATCACGCAGGGCGTGCTGAATAGAGGCTCGTGAAGCAGGTGAATTATGTAAGTGCTGCATCTTCGCTTCTTTCTGCTGAAGGGGACCGCCACTTTCTTCCAACCCTTTTCATGCGACTCTCATCACAAAGCAGCTGTTGTGATGTTTTTCACCGCGGTCACAATTAACCTCCGAGGCTGGGCAGGGAGCCAGCTCCGGCGCAACTCAGGGCGCTAGAGAACCCATCAGGTAAACAGTAAGCTTTGCTGCAAAAATTAGACATTGTTTTGAAGTGAGAGGCAGTTGCTATAGTGACTGTTGCTAATTAACTGCATTCAGCCAGGGGAACAAAGGGCTTAAGGGTGCTCAGGACGCCGTCTTGCGCAGAGAGCTATGCGCGGTGAATGTGTGCGATCCCGCGGGTCTCTCTGTACCAAAATACCTGGGCCTCTCCTTCCATTTCGTAGGAGACGTGCGGTCGTCATTTTATCAAGGCTAAAGGAAGCTGGACGCCAATTAGAGAAATGTGAGAGTCCTGATGCCATCAGCTTGTCAACTGCCCTAAAACAAAAATAATCATCGAATCCCAGGCCTATCCGGGGGATTCATCAGCATGAAGGACCACTCATGTGGGATCTCATCAGATCCTGTGACATTCTGGAGAACGGCCTGGAAGCTAGTGCGTTTCATTAAAGCACCATGGGAACTATTGCGGAAAGATAATTTAGAACATTCTTAGGTCACTAGTACTAGACTGATAGGGAAGATTTATAAAAATCTAGGCCACACATAAAGCGACGTCACCCTTAATTTTGTGAATTTTGTGCAGCTATTGGCAAAGAAAATACACCCTGCAATTTTAAAGTTACTGTTAAGTTAAATTTATTATCTTTAGCTTTTTATAATTGTTAACGCCATAGTAAGGAAAAAAAGAAAAATTACATAAAATATTTTATATTTAGACAAGATGACATTTCAAAATACCTTCTACTGCTCAAGTCAAAACACTACTTGTCAGCAAAGAGAAAACAGCATGACAAAACACATTACCACATTTCACTACATCTATTTTGTCTATACTGCACACAAATGACAAGCACAACAACCCAAGAGTCGAAAAAACGCTATAGAAAATCGGCCCATTAACCAAACTCCATTCACAAAAAATGCCAATCAAACCCGTTTCTCTAATTTGCCCTGGAACCCCACTGACAGAGGCACCCTCTTGTTTTGACAGTTGTAACGGTCCTTGTTAATGGTTGAGCGAGCCAGCAGGTCACAGTTCACGGTGCAGCAGATTTGGCACTAGGACCCAGTGACAGCTGCAGAACTGAAAGGGGATGCTACGCAACAGCTCCACGCTCGGATAGAAGACAGCCGCCGTCTGCCGTCTTCAGCTCGCTTGAGTCTTCAGCCCGCCAAACTTACTTTCAACTGTGAAAGGCCAAACGCGGCCGTACAGAGGTCTACATGAACACAGTGTTCACAGTGCCAAAACATTAGCAAACACATCACACATATACAGAAGTGTTTTGTACATGAAGGCATTGAAGTGAATGTTCACCAAAACATTCTGTCATCATTTATTCAGCCTCTTGTCGTTTCAAACCTGTATAACTTTCTTCTGCAAATCACGAAAGAAGATATTTTAAAGAAAGTTGGAAACCGAACAGCGGCGGCACCCATGAGGTTCAATTGTTTGGACACAAACCAATGCAAGTCAATGGGTGCCGTCACTGTTAAGTTACCAACATTCTTCAAAATATCTTTATTTCTGTTCTGTAGAAGAAAGTCAAAGTGATTTGAAATGACAAGAAGGTGAATAATTGATGACATCGTTTTCATTTTTAGGTGAACGATCATTTTAACATCATATTAAAAAGGATTTAATACCACTAACACATATGTGTATATGTGTGTGCGTGGCTAAAAAAAATATAGCATTTTAATTTAGTTAGCTGCTCTTTTGTTTGAATTCTGCCTGCAGTCTTTCACTTTCCTCAAGACACAACATGTCATCCCCACAGCACAACAATCTGTCTTCTATTTGATCTGTCTTTGCTTTCAAATGCTCCCATTCTGTAACAGATTAAGAACACAATCAAGAATCTCAAAACAATCTTGAGGCCTCTACTGTATATTTCTATAAGCTTTATAAGTCTACACGTTGTTAGCAGTGATTTTTGAGCAAATCTCAAACAAGTCTACATTATGTGATCTTCAGCTTGCGATTATGACATCTGTATCAATGCAATCTATGACGGCGTGCTTTTTTCTGTTGTCTCTTCCTGTGGTCTCCTGGACTGTGAAACAATACTCCTGAGGATACGATGGACAAAGTTGTTGAGTAAACATGAAACCGGACACCAGGAACAGCTGGTTAAGTTGACCTCTGGTCAATCCACAAATCACACAACCCACTGCACACAAAACCCACAAAAGTTCTCTGCTCAAAATTGCTTGAAAATCAGGTGATATAGCCTGTGTCTAAAAGGGTCTATTGTTCTCATGCAACTTCCTGTGCACAAAAGTACAAAAACTCTTTAATTGTGCATGGCTCCTATTTCTTAAATAGTGTTTTAGTCTTGTTTTGCATTATCCTAGAACTTCTTTATAGCAATATCAATTCACTTGAGATTTACCAATTTAAATGCAAAACGAATTGAGATTTTTAGACGTTATCACACAGCCGTATGGGGTTCCTTTTTATAAAACTCAGCCCATAAAGACACAAAAATAATCCCGCTAGTGAATATTGCCTTTGGAGTAAAATCCTATCTGTTTTTTACGCTTTAATCCTGAAAAGAGAGAGAGAATGAAAGTGAATCCGAGAGCAGCCGAGGGCGTGCTGGGCATCAGCGTGACCCTAAACGCTTTCTGTGGTGGCAGCTGAGAGGCATCGATGCCACTCCTAAACTTTACATTTCATTTGGCCGGAGGGGTCACATGACAGCTGCAAACGCATGGCCCCAGGGTTTTCTGCTTTCACTTGACACTGACAAGCTCCGAGAGACTCCAGCGCTGCAGAAAGAAAATATTCCCTCTTTCCATGACATCATCCAGCCAGGAATGGAGGAGGAGGGGTGGCACAGCTGGTGACAGCCGTGGTACCATCTGCTCTTGACTAATAGTTCAGACTGCTTTACTTACACTCCTACTACTCAGAAAACAGTCGAATGAATGGGAAGCAGTCTGCTGCAGAGGCCCGCAAAAGCCGAGACCCCTGATTGACAATTACTCTTGTAAACTCCGCCCCGTCACTTCAGCCTGGTTCCTATGAGCCCTGAATTTCACTTCTCACCTACAGCGTTCACCTCTGGGACTGATTCAAACACAGAGTGCTGAAGAACATGCAGCTTTGTGTCATGTAGCACACTTATGGTGTTCTTGAAGCAGCTGCCATGCAACACTTTTCCTACAACACATCTTCCACATCATTTCACTGTCCACAGCCAAACGCGAAATGGCAGTTGCGACCCATTGTACTTTTGTAATGTGACCTACTGCCAACTGAAATAGGATATTTGTTTACAATTTACCATTTTGCAAATGCTTTTATCCAAAGTTGCTTACCAACAAAATCTTTGATTTAATCCATAAGGAATTGACTGCATTGTATAAAGTAGAGGGGCTGAGAAATAAGGGCCCAGAAATACATTTTCTATGCTTTGGAATAACGTTCACCAAATTAAACACTAACAGTATTAGACAAGGGATATATGCTGATAATCTGCAAAAAAAAATGACAATTTTGATCCCTTTTGAATGATATTTTACTATTTCCCTGTGATCGGACCTCTAAAAATAGAGCCAATCTGCAAAAATAGAACAAAGCAACCAAAGATTGTGGCTGGTTAAAGTATACCTGACTAACAGGGAGTAGAGAATTTATGGTTCTAAAACAGACCAAACGCTTGGGTTTTTATTGATAATTGTGTGTGTTGTCCGTAACACCAACGTGCAATTACACATGCTGACACTAGTGGGCAGTGTCCACGGGGATGTTGCTGGCAGTCTCCTGGCATGTACCAAAGAAGATCTGGCTTGTTGCGTATGCTCTTGGATAAGCATTTAGCAGTGAAAGTCAAAATAGATGGTGTCTTGTGTTGCAGCTTGAATTGTTAAATATAGAACAAATAATTGATTAAGATAATCGAGTAAAATGTGACGCCATCGCATAGTTTTTTGATCTGAGAGAGGGCTTCAAGCAGACCAATCAAAGTGCTTGTGGTCCGCATCGAGTTTACGCGTTACTAAAGTAAATCATGCACTCAGTGATTGAATTGTAAAAAAATCAAGAGGGGTGGTTTGGTAAAATGTGGCTGTTATGACTTGTTTAACTTAACCTGACTTTTATTTTGACAGATTGCCGCAGGGGGTTTGACAGTTGCTTTTCTCACATAAAACAGTGATACAGTTCATGTGTACGCATTCTCTGAAAGCTCATTGACCACACGCAAAACAATTGCAGATTACATATTTAAACACCATCTGAATATTTCTAAAGTTACTCATGCACAGTTTGAATTTTGTTCTGTTTAGTGCTACTTTCTAGTAAAGAAATAATACATTTGGCAGATTCTGTGGCATTCTCTGTTTTACGCACTATTCTCAATCCTTGCCTCTGTACATTTGAAATGGTGGTTCTATTTGTGCAAGCAAAATGTCAGAAATGAAACTAATAAAACTTCTCATCCGTGATTTTCCCGTTCACCGCGTCTCACAGGAGAGGCTGCTTGGGAGTCGCGCCACTCGCCTAACGTCACGTGACTCCTGCTCCGTGCTGCTTTAGCTCGTGCTGTATTGAACAGACGTGTTTCACCTTATAACTGTAGGGTCAGTACCCGACTGAACTTTTTTCTAGAGATTCTTTTCTCCCTAAGCTACTTAGGGCCAGACCAAATGACATCGAGGGCCGGGTTCGGCCTGCGGACCGCCAATTGAATAGCCCAGACGTAGGGTATGCTGCTCTGCGTAGGCCACCATTTAGTGCTACGAATAAATACACAGTAAAAAATTTGAGCCAAACTCAACATTTTCTAGTGACATTTTTAATTGGTTCAGGTTTCAGAAATGTATCACTTGTGGCAATTCTATTCAGGCATCTGGGAAATTTACAAAACTTTAGAGTGCAAACTGAAAATTGTGCATGCAGTCAACAGAAAATATATATATTTTTTCATTTCCAATAGATCTACAATTTGCAGAAGATTTTGCATGTTTTTCTCAGCAACAAATTAGGTATCCTATGAAATGTATTGTCTCAAATAAATATTTGCCTCACCATACATCTTGCCCTCATCTGACAGGATAATTTTGCGGCGTCCACAGGGCGGATAGATGGCCAGCGCCTCCTGGAAGCTCTGCTCTATGTCAGGGCTCCAAACCCCCTCTGCGTCATTGTCAATCGGCTTCTCCGCAGAGTCGCTCATCCTCTCAATGTCCTCGGCAGAACTTTCACTGCCACTCCAACTGCTGGGATCAATGATGGCAGTTGAGACCTCCAAGCCGAAGCCTGGAGCAAACTACGGTGAATCCTAAAACAGACAATAAACACAGAACAGTGGTTACTCTACAGCACAGTAATCTGCACACAAGGAGGTTTCAGGTCCCGCTGGATGTGTTATAAAGAATGAAATGCAATTTAAAGGTGTGCTATTTCCTCACTACAAGGGCCAAACAGAAATGTAAAAATAATGATTGTTTCCAAACAGTTTTCCAAAACACTATCAGCATGCATTTTAAAGGCTCCAACCTACTGCTGATGAGTAGCCCCGCCATTAAATTTATAGCCACAAAAGTGACCCCCTTGTACTTGGGGGTAATTGTATTTAACATATTTTACTCCAACATTTTTGCGAAAAGCAGAACAGATTTTAGAGGTATAAAGACCGAAGTACGTTGTAGGAATCCCAAAATAAAAATGTTCTCTCTCAATAACTATTAATTTTGAATTAATTTTAAAGACATGAAAAATTGCTGTAACTGAAAACCAATTGCTTGAGGAAATTACGTCTGTGACTAGAGGGTATAACTTTTAACATTTCCCAAAACCACCTGGCATCTGCTAAAATTGCATAAAAAACGTAAAATTGCAGACCTATTCCTCTGTAAAAATGCCAACAATTTAAACTCCGCTGCTTGGTCTCAAATTGCCCTTCTTAGCAAGCATCGAGGGCAATGCTGGCATCATATTCACACCAAATGAAATGAATAATAAAATCCCATGAAAAATAATGAAACCCAACTTTTGCCCTAAGCGAATTTGTCGTTTCATTCAAATGTCTCTAAGAGCTCTTTATTTGCCTGCCGTTTTCGTAATGTAAATAACCGGAGCGCCATCCAAAAGTGAAATCTAATAATAAAATCACAGTGGAAGAAGAAACATGAACTGCCGTCATGAGCAAGCAGATAAACACTTTTATCAATAGCAATGTACAATCCACATATTACAGGGACAGTTCCCATATATAAACCTAAGAGTTGTTTGGTGTAGTCTGTTAAATTATTGCTTTGCAAATCACATAGCACAAAATTAACAAAAACATAATTTGCATGGATGTTCTATTCTTAACTCATTTTCAAAGATGTCGCTAAAGATGCAAACATGCAAAAACTCGGAGGACTTGTAAGCATTCCTGAAGAGTTCCCCAATACTTCGGGTAGCACCCTGATCCCCCCACCCTCCTGACAGCTTCCTCTCTCCCTGCCTGCTCTCATTCAGGCAAACAGCGCAAGCTGTTGTGATTTGGGACTAGCAGCATATGTTTCTTCTAGAATGTCAGCTCGCGAGGGGGGATGGGAGCGGACTGTTGGAAAAAAGGGGGGAAACGCTCTGGGCGAGCGGAGGGAGCTTTTACTGAATTCCGTTTTTGTGCGTCGAATGCTGACGCTGCAGAACAGAGTCACAGACTGATGAGAGGAAAAAAAGCCTCCCCCTTTTCTGACCACTAAATGGTTTGGGCCTTCTTTCTCCCCTGATCTTTTCTAACTGAATAATGAACAACATCGGTAATGACTTCCAGAACTACAGCGAACATGTACAGTTCCTCACCCTTTCTATTATCGGATATACATGCTGTTCAAAGACAGACATTTTAAGGGAAAGTTTTGGAGCTAAGTACAATCCTTTTATTGTTGGCCACCATATGGAAACTGAGAGGGTCTCTTAGAAAACCTACCATTGGTGCCAAAGTGGACCTACTTGATATCAAATGCTTGGCCATGTCTGTTGTGCCTGTTGAACTTCCCTACACAGTGACGTTTTGGCACATTTTCTTTGAGTTAAATTGAGCAAAGATTACAATCCTGACATTAATTTACTAACCCTCATATCATTCATAATATGCATTACTTCTTCAATATTCTGATTTTTATTGTTTATTGTTATGACTTTTTTCCACAAAATGAATAAGAACTGAGACCACTGACATCCCAACATCTCGGTTTGTGCTTTTTGGATGAAAAAAGAAGAAAAGCCATACATAAATAATGGATCTGTACCTTTAAGATCTAGACAACACCTGTGGTAGAGGGTGTGGTTTTGAAGTAGATTAGAAAATCTCAGGTAGATTCCCCCTAAAGGTAGATTCAAATAGTTTGCAGAGGCTAAGAGACCAAAAATCTTTTGGTTTGCTTCAACGGATGAGTCAACGGATATTAATAACAGTAAGACAACGCAAACAAATAATACACTTTTTTCAAAATGTGCATCCATAAAAAAAATCCTGCAAATACTGCCTTCAACTTTGTTAAAAATAAGACTCGTGACAAAAGTAACTTTCAGAAAATTGCAATGAAGAGATTTGCAATAAAAAACTTATATGTGAATTACAAACCCTATTAAACCACACCAGAATGCATTTTAAATGACATTTTCATACTGTTTAAATACTATTTAATCCTTTCTAGAAAAAACTTGCTTAATTTGCAAAACTGGGCCATGGCAACATTTAACCACTTCTACAGTTCACAGAATTGTTTCATCAAACAAGATGAATCTACTCTAAATTTACATTTCCATTTCCATTAATTGTATTGTTTTTTGCCTGATCGTAATGGAAAGAGGAGTTTCTGAATCAAGATAGACAGTTGCAACTCTTGCGTCATCAGAACAGGGTGTTTCACGAACAACCATTTCCGTTTAAAATCGTTTTGCAATGTTTTGTCGGTGCTGAACGCAGTCCTGGTTACCAGGTTACTCAGCCATGTAGCCCTTGTCTATATCTACAATCTAATACGTCAGGTAAGTTGGTTCATCCTTCCCTCCACTACACGAAGGCAACTGAGAGGGCCATTATTTGTGTTCTTTTGGGAGCCTGGTGAAATCGGTATAAATACGTGTTAAATGCTGCAAAATATGCTTGATGTTACAGTCACTGCCCTTGCCGTCCATTATAAAGCACATAATTAATTACCATTATGTATGAAATTTGATATATAAATAAACTTGCCTTGCAATGAAGCTAAAAACTCTTAGGACAAACATGTCTTCCAATATCTTTGATTGTTGCGTGCAGCTGTAGTGGACACATTTGTAAACAACTTTACTTGGACCCATTGTGTGAGTCTCTTAAATACCGCGCGGGTTCTTATGAAAAACTACAGATTAATCCTTATTATCAAGTTATAGTTGTCACGTGATATAGTTGTATCACACACCGGACCTGTACATTCTTACTGCGCGAGTAAGGTTCAAAGTCTATACCGCTACAGCAAGTTGGACCAATATTAACTTATTTTCACATTATTTTTGCTATTATAACTATATCTGGTTTTTAAATATTATTTATCAACAGCCTCTATTTCACGTTGGTAAATCCGTTATTCTTGTTCTTTGTCAGGTATAAATGTGGTAGAATTGCATAACAAATAAGACTTTTTGGTAACACTTTACAATAAGGTGCTATTTATTAACAGTTAGTTAATGCATTATCTAAAAGGAACTAACAATGAACAAAACTAATACAGCACTATTTAATGTTAGTTCATGATAATTTCAGCATTTACTTATATATTATTAAAATCAAACTTTGTCACTGTTAGGTAAGGGATAATGTACCGGCAGCCGGTTGTTATCACAGAAATAAGCCTCGACAGTGAGATCAGTCTTGTATCACACAAAAGGGGCTTATTTCGAGATAACGGCCGGCTTCTTGTACATTATTCCGCTAATTACAAGGCCACTTGCCACATGAGAAAGAACTGGACATGAAATGTGAATTTGAAATATTTTATTAGCTCATTTTTATTGATTGCTGACCTTCCGTGAGGGAAAGCCGTTCAGTTTTAAGGTAAGAATCGACAATTTGGTTTAATCATTTGAAAATATAATGTCATATATGTTATTATAAGAGATATTTATATTTAATTTGTCAAAAAACCTGTCAAAATGATTTGCTGCATCCAGGTTTTCATAAGTTGTAAGTTTTAAGAGGTTGTTATCTGGGAATAACAAACCTGCAAATGCAGCGACTGGACAGAATCAAGCATTCCAGCGAGCCGCGTAATAACATTGTTAATGCACCAACATGTGACTAGTTCACGGTTACTAACACTAGTAACTGCATTAACATTGACTGACATTAACAACGATTAATAAATGCTAAAAATATATAAATCGTTATTTATTGTTAGCAAATGCATTAACTTATGTTATCTAATTGCACTTCATTGTAAAGTATTACCGGCTTTTTGTATTAATGAGGTGTTTTATTCCAATATTTCCAAACCGATAAATATACATCTTGCAGTCTCTATGATGAATATTATTTGTACAAAAGAGATGATTTTGACATTGTTATTATGTGTGTGATGCTCTATTGTGCGGCAGGGTTTTGACAATTCCTCAACATTGACTCATCTTAGTTATGATAACACAACTGTTATCAAACAAATTAGTAAAAGATGTCTTTGATCACCATTTCTTATAAAAGTATAGGCCCTATTCATGCATTATGCTTTCTTCTCAAAAATAAAATTGTTCTTTAAAAATTATTCTTATGTTATGGTTCGCAGATTAAATATCCTGGATAATTATATTGAGATAAATTTGTTGATACGTTTCAGTAATTACCAAGAAAAAAAATGAACGGCACGCCAATGTTGCCAAACTCAGCTGTACTCATTTTCTCTGGCTGACATTTTCAAGTTAAACAAGCAACAGGCCTGTTGCAGATTGAGTGTGAAATGGGCACGAATTAACACAAACAAGTAAAAGCAAAATCAATAACCTTAAAAAAGCATAATCACGCTACATGGCTGGAGTCCCTTGATGATCATTCAGCTTTCGATACATCACAGTAACTGGTTTACCTCTGCCACTATTTCATGCAACATTTCTCATGGGAAGGCCCAGATCAATGAGGCCTGAAAGATAATGATAATTTCCGCCTAGTTCGAGAGCTCTGCGTTATTGGATTACTTCAACATGCACAATGAATGGGAGTATGATTAAAGCAAGATTTTATCTTTTAGCCTTGTCACCTTTGATTGATAATGAAGCTATCATTCATCAGAACCATTCAAGAAAATCCTTTACACCTTGCAGCAATCAAAAAACATACAAAATCTGCTTAAAATTAGTAAAATACATTTGTGAGCACAGCTCTAATAGATTCTATTCTCATCTTATTCTAAGAGCTCTTAGAAATATTTCACACCGAACTCTCAGCTCTTGCACATCGTGTCTAAATAGAAACAAACAGAAGACGTGCATTTGCTGAGATCACTTTTTTACTTCTAGAATGACCATTTTCAGTTTTTTTGTGTTTAGTTAAAACTAAAAAAAAATAATTCTTTGAACTACTAACAACATTTCCACCAAATTTCAAATATAATTATGTTTTCTATTTGCATTTATTTAAAGAAAATGAAAACTGGAGAAACAGGTCAAAGCAACAGAAAATATGCTCTGTGCTTTTTCAGACCTTAAATACTGCAAAGAAAACAAGTTCATATTCACTTTTTAGCAATACAAATTAATATTTGCTCATGTATTTAGGACAAGCCCATCCATTTTTTTATGATAACCTCGATTTTTATCAGTTTTCATGTCTTGTCATGCTGTCAGTCAGAATTACCTTATGTCAGGTTTGATTCTGTTAAAATTCAGACATACGACTGGTCTCTTTATTTTTCCACAGCTCTAGATCTTTATGAAACCTCAAATAGTTTTAGTAGGGTGTAATTAAACCTAAGTTTAGTTATCTTAAATGGTTAAATTCACAGTAAACATGGCCTAATGTGGCTCATTTAATCAGAATTCAGAATCAAGAGCCTATTTTATCATTCCTATTGTGTTTGATGAAACTTATTGCTAAAGACCACTTTGAAAAACGTAAGCTGATCCAATACTGTTTCAGAAGAACTTTCAGTTTCTGTTTTTTAACCCTCAGTGTTTCCCATTCATTGACGTACTATGGCGGCCCACAATAATTTATTTTGTTCCGCCACAGTCTTAAAACGAGCTGAATGTTTTTTTCTTAGAACAACATAAATATTTCTAACATTGAATTCTGCACCGTTGTTTTCGTTGTTGTGCCATTGTTCGCAGTTAGACAAAAATGCGTCCCCCTCTCTGTTGCTTCAGCGCCACCCTGTAAGTACGAACGCATGCTCGCTCGCTCTTTCGCTACTGTTTCAGTTTTCGCGGTTAAAACGCAGACAAACTAAACTAACTAATGTTTCAGTATTCATTGCAGTTATCCACCAGTAGTATAAACATGATTTAATGAGTGTACTACAGAGCAAACAGATACCATTAGCATCATTATGTTCAGCTTCCATATTATTTTCAGCTAAAATAGTAGTCTGTATATACCATTTCTGTCGTTTAAAATGAGCAGTGGAGCAGTACGCATCATGTGCACCAAAAACATTTATATGATGATCTTTTGGCGCTACATCCTCTGATATCCTTATTTAGCAACAAAGCACTTTGTTGCTCCGATCGTGCTTCAAGCTAGAGCCCTGCACGGGCCTCAAATTTAAGCCCTGGACCGAGACGCTCAAGCCCTATCCCGGCCCATGTCTGACAGATTATCAGAGTCCGACTGAAGCCCGTCGTGTTTTTTATACCTCTGTATTACACAGGCTGATAAGGCAATTAAAATAGTTCAGTTTAAGTGTTTCTGGACCAGTGTTTGCATCTGGCGAAGTGGTCTATAACTTACCTCCAAACTCTTCTTAATGCTAATCCCTGCAAAGATTATAGAATGAAAAAGAGATACTGCTTATGGTGCGGCAGCCAGTACACGCGCACAAAAAGCCTTGACAAATGCACTTTGGCAACAATGATGTAGCTGGCAGCCTCTCCATCTTGATTCATTAAAAATTACATTATAATGGAGAAACAAGTGCTTCTCGGTATTCAAACAATGTGAGCACCTGCACCCTTCATGAAGAGCACACTTACACATAATAACCCTACAGTAATTGTAATATCTCAATGCTGCTTCCAAGACTTACAAAAGTATAAGACAAAACATGATATTTCAAGCAACTTTTTCCATTCTGCTTGAAAGTTCAACTCGTTTTCTGTTGAAAGGTTGCAGCATTTTGTATTCACCATCCTAAAGTAGACACGTTTTTGATAATTTTTCAAGATTAAAAAGATACTCTTATTAACCTTCAAATAAACTGCAATTCCCTGTCCAGCTATATGTCCTGTCTGGATGTGTAAATGTTCCACTATTCATGTTTTACCTCTCTCTGTCTCTCTCTGTCTCTCTCTGTCTCTCTCTCGCTCTCTCTCGCTCTCTCTCTATGTGTGTGTGGAAGCTTTTGTGTTTGGATGTTTGGTTCTGTCAGCACATTTATTTTGCGTTGTGTGTGTGTGTGAGCGAGGTGCTGATAATACTCCAGCAGATCTGAGCCAGGATGTGCCCAAACATGCCTCTCTCACAACTCAATGCCATTAAAGGCTCTCTCTCCCTCAAGCAACTCAACAACTAAGGATGCGGAAGAAAGGGAATGTATGAGGTGAGAGAGAGAGAGAGAGAGAGAGAGAGAGAGAGCAGGTTGTCAAGTTCTGTTTCCCCAATTTCTGCACCACTAGCGTCAACATATGGAATTGGTTTCTTACACCCCCACCCCACAAACTTGTAGTTGACCCTAAACCCAAGTTATGGATTGAGCCAATAGATTGAGATCGGGGCTGATCTAGGCATTTTTAACCCGATCGGGATCGGCAATTTTTTGTTCTTCACGTCCGTGCGGTCTCAAAAAATGGGTTGCACGCAGATGGGGTGCGGACGACCACGGACCCTCCTGACAACGAAAATAACGTCATGCGGGCGGTGTGCGAACGGCCGGACCATACTCGCCCATGACTGTCTGATTTGTTACTTCACACACTGCTCTACCGGAGCCTTACAACAAACTTAATGACACAGATGAGATATTAGCGCTTACATGACAGAGAGGCTATTTTCCCTTTATTTCAAAGTGAAAGTTCAAAGATATTTATGCCAAAGTGTGAACTTGCAGTATTGTGTTGAGTGTTTAGTTTTGAGGCATGTAGTGTCAAATGAAGCTTTAATATTCCATCTCCTAATGAGGACAATCTCCTGTCCAGGTGCAATAAAAGCATTTAAACTATACTTCATTGATAAAAAGGGACATTTTAATGTTTAATCTAATCCTGCTCTTTGAATTAGTTCAAAAGACTAATTCTGTCATTATGTTTGCTGCAATATGCTAGGCTATCATTTTAAGTATGTTGAACTGTTAAATAGTGATATGTTAATAACCTTAAGGAATACCTGGAGGAATATAAGTATCGGGACTCGGATTGGCAGATACTCAAAATAATATTAGTCAGATCGGGGGCACAAAAAGTGTGATCGGGACATCTTTAGTTAGTAGGAATGCAACTTAAGGTCTTCCAAAATGCGGTGTTTATAAGGTTGCTCTTTTGTGATCATTTACATTTCAATAGCATATTTTTGTTTTGCAGTGTCGCCTCCAAATTACCGCTCTTACATATGCTACACTCATTAGATGCATATTAATATTCTGAATAGAGAAAAGACTCATTTACATGTGCATTCACTTTCCATTATTAAATAATTTTTTTGTGGATAATTATAAAATTCAAGGATTCTTGTGAAGTCCTACAGGGACCATGCAAACATTATTTACTTTTTCTGTGAAATGGATTTAAATATGGTGAAATGGATTTAATTTTATAAAATGTATTCAATTAAATTGAGCGTGGCAGGAAACATAAAAAAATAAGCCAAAATAAAATTGAGATCCAAATCTTCACTCTGGTTTGTTAATATGTAGTTCAAAATCAGGATTAGATTTGTACCAAAAGCAAGACCCCATGCCAATCCTCAAAATACCTAAAACATAATTATTTTCCCGAGTTAACATCTAAGGCAACAGCCCAGAACATCCAGAGGTGCGAGACTAACTTTACGGAGATCGTCTTTCTCCATCTTCGCCACATCTTGGCCACAAGTCCGTCAAAGCCAAAGTCTAGTGTGCTACAGCCTGTTAGAAGACTAATTATCACAGCTTCTTAGAGTCCGGAATGTCACCTGTGGAAACAGTTGCAGCCCTAACAAATAATTGCATGTTCCTATCTGCTCGTCTCCAGCACCATGGAAATGGTCTTATTAGTGAGATAAAGGAGGAAGCAGGCAACAAGTGAAAGGCACGGTGAGAGCGGCCCTTGGCTGTGACACGGCATGATGGGGGACGAGACTTATTGACGGATTACATAAACCACTCTGGTGCTTGCAAAGCAGGAATTCGACTCCCAAAATGAAGAGATCCAATTTGAGCCATCACGCAGGGCCGGGGTAATGAAACAGAAGATGAGAGGACTGAAACGTAATTTTCTGTGTGGCTTTTTTTGTGCCGTTATCTCTGAATGTGCAGTAATGATTCCGTGAACGACTTCCACTGACCCCTTAATGATCCGTAGCATTTGAAGCCTCGAATCGCAAGCCATAATTACCCCATAATTGCTAATACCGTGTACCGCGTATTATTTTCTCCGGTTAATTATTTCAGTAATGTCTAAAGTATTTCAAAGTATGCTTGTTTGGAACAAGCAGCATCAAATTATGCATATTCATGGAGACAGGACATAAGCGAATAACCGCGCGGTGTGCTCGTCATCCTAACACATTCATTATGGCTGGAATGTACGAAACGACTTTAATACAACGCATGAACCTTGAAAGATAATTTAACAAATTTTTAAGACCAAATTAAAAAGGCGCCATTCGAATTTCATTAACATGATTTGCATGATTACATTTTCATAGTTTTTAAATGTTTTATCAAAATGGCATGTGTGCCAAACTCTTTGCATATAATCTTTGTGGTATTTAACGGTTCTCCTTTTTTGCATCTACAAAAGCATTTTTGAAATTAAACAGGTGTATAAAGGTCATTAGAAATGCCTTTCAAATTCTTTACAAGTTCATGTGCGCCACAAGAATTTCTGGAAATCAATAGCTCTGTTTTGTTCTGAACATTTCTCCAGGTTTCATGAATAAATCTTAAGTCCCAGTGCGCTGATGAATCAATGATCGAGTCTCTGACGACCGATCTCCACAAACACACAGTAATGGTTCAGTGGAGAGGACGGAGTTCTACTGCTGGCAAGACCCAAGCGTCTATTTCATGCCTCTTTAGACATGCGAGGTTGGACGCAACGAAATCCTCTGATAGCATTCAACTCAAACCTGAGGCCTGAAGCCCACCGCCTGGTGCTGCATGTACAGGCCACTTTGGGATCAATTTCTGCTGGCTAGAATGCTGGATTGATTTACAGGGCCTGTCAAAACAACTTTGTCCACCTGCCTCCAATGCGCCACAATCAGGTGCAATGTTTGGCCGGTCACACTCATGGTACATGAAGTGGAAGAAGCCCCACTTTTAGCCCAGAAGCTTAGAAGCATAATTCACAGAAAAATGAAAACTCTGTCATTATTTACTTTCCTTCATGTCATCCTAAACATGTGGGACTTTATTTTCTTTGTCAAAAAAAATAGGCTGATGCTGCCTTTTCCAAACAATAAAAGTACATGGTGAACCGAAATAATACAGCTCTAAAAATAAATTAAAAAAATGTAAACAGAAAAATGTATAAAAATAAGCATTTTGGCAGAAACGATTAATATGGCTTAAATGTATCTTTTCTCACACAAAACTACAGTATTATGTACATGAGTCATATTGATGAGTTGAATACTGAGCCCTTTCATCATTTTCTTTCACGGAATGAAATAAAAATTAACATACTGTCTGCGTCAATAGCCCTAACACAAATAAAGGCAAATAGCACCTCAAATATAAAGAAAGCGTTATACCGGTCGTAAAAGACTTTTCATTCCTTAAAAATAATGCACCTTTAAACAAACACAGGTACACCGATACCATATGTTAGATTAAAAATAAACTAAGAATTCAATTATACTTTGATATCATTGACCTTATCTTTGCTTCTTTAGAATGCCTACGTTGACCTTATTAAAAAACTATCCATCAAATTACACAACAAATTCCACCATCCCTTCAAGCTTATGAAATACTGAATAAAAAAAACACAATAAAAGATGCAAATAAAGCAAGCTTATTGTAAGTGAGTTTTCCCAGCCGGTGCTGCGGACGCGGGCCGAGCGACATGCGGCGAGGCATGAGGAATGAGATGGCAGCGATGAGCAGCGAGGCCATCTGCATTTCACAAGTCCCAGCATGTCAAAGACAGCGTCTGTTTGGAGTGCACCTCCATCTGTCATAAATCACTTCTTCTCACCAGAGCTAATGGCGGAAAGGTCACATGGAATCTTCTGACATGTTGTTTGTTTGTCATCCATCGGCAGAGGGATGCGCCTGAGTTTATTGGTGCCTCATGAACAGAGGCGACCAGATGAGACCCCTTCCACTAGACCCTTTGCTACATGTTAGTAAAACCCCGGCAGGTCAGGTCTAGCAATGCTATTTATTTATTGTCGTTAAATAAGACAGCTCGGCTTTGTGAGGTTTGAGAATGATCACAACCTACTGTGTCCTTACAGCTATACAAATCTGACTAAATAAGAACCTCAATTAAAAGATATTAATATAGCCTACACCTGAAAGCATAGGTATTTATTGTATAATTTAAATGTATGGTGGGTGCCAAAGTCTGACACCAATAGTTGAAATTGCTCGATTTATATTTTATTTATATTAGCAGCAAAACAATTGAAAGTTATAATTCACCGCATTATTTTCCGCAGAAAACAAAACCCAATGAGTATTTCTTTAAAATATCTTAATTTTGTTCTGCGGAAGAAAGAAAGTCAGACTGGTCTAAAATGACAAGAGGGTGAGTAAAAGATCGTTAAAGAAAAAGACAAAATATAAAAATGACACGTCTTTAATAAGAATGAGCTGCATTCCAAAAGTTTTTACATAAAGTGTCTTTTCCCAACATTACCTAAAAAAGTGAAAGAACACCTTGCAAAATTCAATGTAAGCAACTATGAAAGCTAACTTCAGAAATTGACCAAGTTTAATTAGAAAAAATTACATTTTTAATAGTCAACATTCCAAGAAACCTTAAAATTGATCTTGACAACAACCTGTAAATACAAAACCCTGGCTCCGTAGTATTTGCATAAGGAATTGAAGAGGTAACGCACTGTTTACCAGGTTTCACTCTAGTGAGATGTTAAACTCCCTGAAAAGACCCTCATTGCATGCTAATGTTCAGAGATAGCCTACAGACTGTATATATTCCCTTTGTAAATCCAGGCCAGCGGGAATCTGCCCGGTCTACACCGCTCATGATAACAATACAGCAGCAATTAATGAAAGGACTGCTCTGGATTTATTACGACGCAGGAACACGGAAAATGGTGCCAGTGAGCCTGGACGCTCGACATTTGAATACAAGCCACAAATTATACACCGTTTCAGTAAATGAAGTGACTGTGTGTCTTTGTTCCACGAGCGTACATCTTCCTATTGCTAGTAAGGAACAGGGCACACTAAACCGCTAGCGTGGCCAGCTCTGGGAAAGGAAGTTATTGGAGCCTGGATTTCCTGCTTTTAGCTGTGGCCAAGAACTTGGACATTTATGGCGTTTTCAGGAACTGACTCATCTAATGATTCATGGATTAGAGATTGCTTTTCACATGTCTCTGGTCATGGAAAAACTTGCTTTAAAAAGAACATAAATGTTTTAGTGCGCCAAAGACAAATGAAAGATATGAAAGGTATGGCATTATTAGATATAATACAAAATCCATCAGAATTATTGTTTTCTGTTTAACCATTTCTGTTTGCGTCAAGATTACTT
This sequence comes from Triplophysa dalaica, assembly GCF_015846415.1. NCBI lineage: Eukaryota > Metazoa > Chordata > Actinopteri > Cypriniformes > Nemacheilidae > Triplophysa > Triplophysa dalaica. Next base: position 6,995,229 of record NC_079542.1, read on the forward strand.
TTTTTTCCCAAAGTGACTAAGCCTGCCATCGGTATGAGTTACAAGGCTATAACTTTAAAGTGTTGCCGCACTGGTGTCGCTAGGAATTTCAGTCATAACGGCAAGAAAAAAAATCCTCCAGATGTCTCCTCCATATACTAATGTTTTATAAAAAAGCACTCCAATATCATGCTGCAACTAAAACTACTTAAAACTAAAGTGGTCTAATTTTTTTAATAAACATTTTTTTTGTGTGTATCAAGCCATTATAATTCCATAGACTGACAACTTCTCTGCATTTAAAATGTCACCAACAGTTTGATTTACTAAACACATTTTTTTAGGTAAAAAGCAAAATTGTGCTTACAGAGATGGTGGTGAGGACCAAAGTGCACTCCATAGCTGAAAGTCATTTTATGGCAGTCGGCCTGAAGCACATTTACTTACATGACGTCAGTGGCCAGCAGCCAGCTTTTCATTTTGATGGCAATTTACCTCAGATTCTTTAAGGCCTTGTTGATACAACTTAACCAGCAGACCACACTCGCTTATTCCCTTGGAGAATCAATTTACCTTAGGTCGCGCTCAAGCTGCAGGCTAAACATTTCTGCTTCAATTTTACGGCATCAGTTTTGACTAGTGACTTTGGTTAGATCACTCTACAATATAACAGAGAACAGTCAGTAAGACAAGTATTTTCTTACAAAAGAAAAGAGCCTGGCCAACTGCCAAATGCACAATTTGAAACGCAATAATTGAACACATTTTCCAAATGGATTAGGGTGCAAACAACATCCCAAAAACCAATATATAAAGAAGGCCCTGTGCAATTATTAGTTTAGGTTTACCTGACCTAGATGCATTTCTTCTAGGGTGTTCATATACTCTATAAAACATAACATACACAGTTTCTGCAAATCTCAGAATAGATTACCTTTAGAGTACCTTTACAGTAGTATTGCATACGTTGTACCTTCGAAGAGTATTTAGTTTGATCAAATTTATAAAAGAGAGACACAGCTGTACGATTATTTCCGGATAAAGACGAGCTGCTGGAGGCAGGCAGCGGGGATGGAACTACAGCATGAGCACAAAAAACGTCATCGCATTATCCCTTCGTGTTGTTTACATTATGCACATACGTGCCAATTGCCAACAAAACACATACATGAGTCTTAGTCTGATTTTCCGCGTGCAGTTCCGGCATCTTTTAGCGCTGGGACCGCGCCATCTAACAGTTTCAAAATATCTCCAAATCTGGCTTTAAGCCGCATTAATAGGCTTGCTCTTTCGTGGCCGTGCTCATTCTCACATGCTAGCGCGTGGTCGTGCTCTTTTGCTCGGTTGATGACGCATGGGCGTGCTTTTCCGGGAGGATGGCCAATAAAAGGAATAGGATCCCTGTTACGAAACCGGGAACCAGACTTATAAAAAACTTTCCGAAACAAGTTGGAGTGCCGGGGGAGTGAATCGATCAAAGAAATACTACGTCAAACGTCTAACTCGTTTTTTAACAAGTTGACCGTATTAAGCATGAGAACCAAGTACGTTTAACAGTGTAAAGAAGTCAGAATGCATGAAATAGCATGTTACCCCATCTTTAAGGGATGCATCATGATAACTAAAGATGCGTGTGTTGCTGTGAGACTGTCTATAAAACATAGCAGGCTGTCACCCTACTAAAAAAGCTTTGCTACCAACACATGGTTTAACACTTTTAACAATCCTAAATTGCTGACTTATTATTTTGCAAAGGTTCGATACAAATTTCACACATGGTCCAATCTGTCTGAAACAAATCTGATCGGTGCTCAAGTGACTCATGAGTGAAGTAACAGATCATAATCTTAATTGGGTGCCAGCAGCATCTTAAAAAAATGGGATAACAATAATAAGTGGACCCAGACCATAAGAGATAAAAGAGATTAATGTTTCAAGTAACAACAGAAATTTTCCGCGATCAATAGATAGATGCGCACACTGCTATTCACAAGAATGGATTAACCCAATGATTACATATTCATGTCTTTACGATTAAAATGGATAAACAATTTAAATAAAGATTGAAAATTTACATTAATTGGGAAATATTTTGAACATTACACTTAAATCCATCAAAAGTCCATTTAGACCTGATTCAACGAACATAAAAGCAAGTGGCAAATGGTAGTTGAGCAGACATTTACTGTAACGAGATTCCCACAAACTGTAAATATACGAGCTGCTGTTTCGTTGCACATCGACATAGGTTGAAAAGGGTCAAACCGTTGTTAAAACCCAACTTGCCAATTATGATCGTTTTTCCCCATCCAAAGTACAGTATGTGATTAATTTTCTTCGAATTTGTGTTACAAACAAAAACAGAGAATCTACTCAAAAAACATAAATACATCTGTTCAAGTTTCATCAACCAGGAAAGAATGACTAATACTCGGGTAGGTTTTTTTTGTTGAAGTGCATCTGATCAATTCAGCCCTTTATTTACAACAGCTGTTTCCACTTCTTAAACTATGTGCTTGTGAGAAAAGACAAGAATATTTTTGTAAAAGCTAACAATTCTATCATTTCCACAATTTTATCACCTTAATGTATGAAATAAAATAGTAATACAGGTGGGGGAATTCCTTTTTAACATATCCCTGCTATTATATCAGACATTAAAACCAGGACCTACCAAGGACCTCACAAATGTACAATATTTTCCATCGCTTTGATTTTTTCCCCTCACTGCAATAATCCTGATTCCTGTTTGACCGCAGATAGATTCTAATAGGAAATGATGCACATGAAGAGTAAAACACACAGGACGTGGCTGTTTGTGTTGGTCTGCGTCCCGGCAGAGTTTAGTAGTTCACATTACCCCATAACCACAGATGAGAGAAAAGTGAGTTAGCTGCTTCTAGAAGTGGCAAAGGCACTTTTGTGCGGTTCATTCATATCTGTTCTATCCTTGTTGAGGTAAACCCTATTTCATAGTGTATCGCCATTATAAACCTATTTGCTCCATGCTGCCCGCAAAGTGAATGTAGATCACATGAAGTCAGTTAAAGCATCAACCTATGAGAGAGAGCAAGCCCAAGAAAGCTCAACACTTTCCTAAAAGCCTATTTGTTTTTATTTCAATTCCACGCGCCAGGTGTTAATTCAAAATTAACATCTAATTTAGACGCTATTCAAAACAAACCTCCAAATACTTCACCAAAATGATGCAGCTTTTCCAGCAGGGAAACGGGGGGACTGACCACTGAAAAAATGTGAGTGATGATTGATGATAGTCTGCACAAGTTGTACATTTTACATGATTTTTACTGAATCAACAGGTTCTTAAAATATGTCATTTTCAACTTCATATGATTTCCATCTGCGAGTCTGCGCTTGTATAAAATTCTAAACAAATATCCCACACAGGAACGTTAAAAATACAAACCAAGGAAACGCTATTGTTTGACAATCAGGATGTCACTCAGACCAAACGAAGAATATTTGACTTTCATCACAAAACGCAAAATTAACTTCAGGGCTACAAAAAGTTAGAGACTCAAACATGAACTGATTTTAAATGCCTTGATAAGGTAAGTGAACAGTTATCTTATCTGAAGCATACACGGCCATATGGTGCCATGGCTACTGCCGCCTGTCGCTGGCACAACAATGGCCGGGCCTAGACAGCGAATGACGGGCACGGTGTGATAAATGGCAGTTAGCCTGGATTCCCTAAGCAGTAAATGCAACAGCAAACGTTCATATTTGCATTTTTTCCCTTACAGGTGCAGAAAAGGACTAAACCAGATGTCGACTTGGGCACAACACTGTTTGCCTTCTGCAATTCAACAGGCGCACACACACACTCCTACCCAGCACAGCAACAGGAAAAACAATTGGTTCTCTCTGTGCGCTCCCATTCCCCCACAATCCTCCATTCCCAGAGGTAACCCAATCCACTATGTCAGAGCAATGCACCTATTCTTTTCTCATTTCACAACTGAAAGGCGTCTTTCATCCTCGGCAACGCTCAAGAGCACCAGCCAAACCGAAAGTATTGAAATTAATGGTTTTGCCTCTGGATTCAAATTCATTATTTATGCCCGGTAACACCGGATTTCCCTTAACGACTGGTTTTAAAATCCTGCTTTTGAAAAATAAACACATTAACTGTTAGGTTAAACACCTGCAGAGGTCAACAAGAAAACATATCCTCAAAAACTTCAAGAAAATAAATCAAGCAAAATCTGTTAAAACTCTATTTTTAGGCTTTTTGTCAGTCATGTGTTGACAAATCGATAACAACTTAAAGATTTACTGTTATGCACTAAATATTCAACATACTTTTATATCCAACGCGCTACATCATTATATTATAACAGAGAACAGTCAATATGATTAGTACAAAATAAACAACAAACACCCAAATAGAGGATACGTTTTAAACTTTTTTGTCGCCGTTTACATTTATTTCCACAGATGTAGCTGTCGGATACAGTTTCTCCACTTTCTAACCAAATCTGATACGGTTAGATGCCCTGCACCAACTGATGAGTTATAAGACAACGTTTCTTTTATCCGTTCCAGTTGTCAAACAGGGTTATATTCAACAGGTCTATACACTGTACAAAACTAAAAAACACATATTTTGCCATGCCTGTTTGCACCACAAGCCGATTTGTGTCGATGCAATATGTCTGTAGTTTCCTCAGACAGAAGAAGTAAACTACTGTGACCCTTCTTACAAAAGAGCAGATGTAAAATATATATTTTTTTTAATCAAAACAACAAGGAGCTTGTTTCCTGTCAATAATTAAACTCCATCTAAACATACACACACTTCATAGACAATCTGATTAAAAAACTGCTAAACGTTATTCATAGTAAAACATGCAGTTATTACAGTATCTAAAGGATCAACTACTATTTCAATAGTCAATTTTACTGCCTTAACATTATGCGAAACGGTCAAGCCAATTAATTACATTTAAATAAAACTAGATGCTACCCGAAGTACGTTGTTTCAGTTTACATCTAAAAAAAACTAAATTTGTTGTCCAACATTTTGGCACGTAATACGTTTCAGTTAAATAATTGAATAACATATTAAATGTGGTCTCTAAACGAAAGTGGCTACAATAAAATCTTATTCTAATACTTATTAGCATTACAATAACAACAACAGTAATAACACTGCATGTTCAAGTTTACGCTGGGGTTTTAATACAACTCATAAAAACGCAGATAAATTAAATAGTTAGCAAGACTTCAGGCGTGATAGACAGAATAATAATCACGATAGAAAACTTGGATAGAGTCGGTAGGGCTAGTCTGTGATGCGTTGCTAGGCTAAGTCGCGCCGCTCAACTCTTATCGGTGTAAATTTACACGGATTTCGTTACTTACTACGAAACTGCGTTTCTCAATATCTGACTGTATAAAACACTGTAACTTGTACTGACATTATCGCATATAAAGTCCAAACTCGTAACGCCGAAGCCCAACATGACTCCATGAAGAAACAGGGCGGGCAATCCCAACAAAGGAAATGACAGAGGAATAGCGGCCAGATTCTACCATGTTAACCTTTCTGAAACAATCCGATAGGTCTAAAAACAAAGTCAACAACAGTTAGTATTATATGCATACGTAAATATCAGCTTTGATCAAAAAAAGGGTTCGTTTTATATCCGCAACGGTCGCAAGAAGTTTCTATAGCGAGTACCAAAGTGTCTGAAGTTGAGTAAGAGTTGTTGTTTATAAATACAAGACAAGCATCAAGCGTTGGGCTTATATGGCAACGATCAATCGTACCAACTACTAAAAATAAAACGACAGTTGTCAAGCATGTAATGCATTTGGTTCCGTTAAGTCGGATAAATGAAAATAGTAAAGAGTAAAGGTATACTCACGGGTAGGATTTCCACAGAAGACGGTGAATAAACGCCAAAGATACGCAAGCAACAAGTCTCCTCGCTATATTGTCGCACCGCACCGAAAATGTTGCGAGGAAATGTGCAGCGCAGCCAACTATGGATGAGAAAACAGCAACATTTCGATCCGTCATCTCGTCCAAAGATTATTTTCATGCAATAATGTACGTCCGTCAATGTCCCCAAAACGACGCGTGTCGTTTCTGGTGTATATCTACAGGACTTACAGCAGGGCACGAGCGCGCGAGGTCAGGCTTCTTTAGCAAAAATGTGAAAAATGTCAAAGATTTTCGCGCTATGTCACACTGAGTCGGTGCACAAAGTGAAAGCACCCTGTTGCTGAAGCCGCGTCGAACTAAAAAGCCCACTGAAAAGATACTTTCAGCCCGACCCCTCATGTAACATGCCTATCAAATGGTCACGATAACGCATTGCACTTTATATCTGCCCGTCCGCGCCAACTTAATCCATTTTACCTTAAACCATTACGCATACCATTATGGGCTTTAAACTTACCTTGCGGTCCGCTTTATTAATATCAAATTTTAAGTTCGGCCCCCTTGATGTTGCTTTTTCTAGTGTGGGATTGTACAGTTAATTTTTTCTTTGCAAACTGTGTAAAGTTATTCTTGTGTTTCTGGGCCGGCCGGGAATGTGAACGTGAATCTCCGCCGCACCGATAGAGATGCGAAGAATGCTCGGAATGAGAGCAGGAATGAAATGAACGCGAGCGTCGAGTTTGCGGCAGGGCGGAGCGAGAGGGTGGCGTCATCCATCCCAGAGCTGCTCCCGGGAAGGAGGGACAACATCCATGGGGATGACCTCACAGGACACGTCCAAACCATCCGCCAATAGGAGAGGACACTGGCTTGTTTATACTTTACAACCCAATAATTTGCAACGTATCGAACGTGTCGGTATAATACGTTGCACTTTCTTACTAGCAATAGTTTGCAATGTATATTTAAAATGTCTCCTTAAAATGCTTTATTTTGCGTGTTTACAATTAAATAAATTATATTCATTTAAACATTAACTAGCTTGTCTTTTGAATCAAATGGTAATGCAAAATGAACACACATCAATGTATTGTATTGAATATAGCGTTGATATTACTATTAACAAACATTAATAAATGCTCTAAAAAAGATGTGTTTTTATTTTTAGTTAATTAGCTTAATGTTTTAATAATTTCATGTCATAATGTTTCTTTGTTTTAAATGTTTTAACTTGAAAACTTTGTTCAAATATATTGGATTTCTTCTCCTGACAATTCCTTACTTTATGCATGCGATTAGAAATGTTTTTGCATCATGGTTAACCAAAGTAAACAAAAATCTTAAAAGTGTGATCTATATGAAATATTACTGTTGCAGTCTTTAAAATCCAATTGGTTTGCGTAATGATATTAGTCCCATACAAGTGCAATACTTTCCGTTCCCCGTGCTGTACTGTATCTGTAAAATCAGCGCTACGTCTGCTTTTCAAGGCTTGCTTATCTTATCTTTTGCTGCTCCTCCTCACGGATGGTGTCTGTTCCTTTAATACCAAACTATTAAGCATCAAAAGGAAAGGCTTATCTATGTAAATACAGCTAGCCCCGAAGGAGCCAGTCAGCCCCCTTGGCTAGGTGCAGAGATCCAACACCTGAGTACAGTCACAGCAGTGATTCATTCACCGTCATGGGTCATCTGCCAGAAGGGTTTCACAAGCTCCTTGTTAAACATTAGCTCTGCGTATCCAGGAAGGCAAAGCGAAGGATCCCTGCATAATAGCAGACAGTAAATGGCTTCATAGCCTTACATCAGAGCTTGTTTTCATTGCCTTATCTCAGAGCTGAGTTGCCCTGGCAGATTCGATTGGTGGAAGGCAGCCATATGAAAATCCATGCGTGTCTGTGAACTCAGGTGGAAATGTCATTCTTGACAAATAATGTCAAAGAAAATGGTACTGATAAACATAGAGAGTATCTCTGTGCTCCTGTGTCATAATTCTTAGAGACTGACAATACCGTAAAAATTACATTAGTTCATAATGCATGCATAGATTTTAGACAAAATAATATAAAACTAGTATACAACTGAATAGCCTGAAAACAATGGGAGTAGCTCTGAATAGAAGGGAATAAAATTGACTAATGTTGCACAGAACACCTGTTCATGTCACAAACAATTTAAGACAATCTCATACTATACCACAAAACTTAAACAGTCTTTCAATGTATGGATGACACTAGATTTTTCACGATGGCATGGTTGAGCTAGACGCAGATAAAATGATAAAGTGGCTCATTTGAGAAGCCAATAAGCACTCCAGCTTCATGCAGCATTCTGCGATCTGATTCAATCAATTTCATACAAGGTACAATTGAGCAATATTCTCGCAATCCGAAATGCCCGGGGCTGATCGTTCAACCGCAGTTTGATGTATCACAAGCAATATAAAAACTTACACAATTCACTGGAACCTTGGCCTAGTTATGAAACTACATTATGCATATGATGACTGACTGTGGCATTTATAAATTTACACCTGAATTACATCTGCTATAAAAAGACATAATGCACAACCAAAGAAGGATCTGGGTTTTGACCTGCACCGGCAGACTGTGCCCTCAGGCACAAACGAGAGGGCTGTGATGAATTCAGACGCCGGGAGCTGTTTACCCCAAAACAATCTCAGGTGTCTACCCCCACGATCCAGATGCACACCGAAATGCACACACACGCTCAACCCTCTCCATGTGCCTGCAGAGCCAGCGTACACAAACAGGGCTCACCTGAATTAACACGCTGGGTGTGGCCACAGAACAAAGCGACTGATGCACAGCAGAAACCTGAGAGCGTCTGTGTCATAAAGGTGCTGGTGGTACAGCAGGTGTAAATAACCTGTTAAACTTGCGGGTTCGCGTGGGCCAACATGAAAACAGGTATAACTGTTAAGATAAATTGGTCCTTAGTTTAAACACAGTAGTTCTTTATTTAAAAAAATATATTCTTTGAGTAATTTTTCTGAAAACTGCTTGAGTGTGAAACCTTTGGTGTCCTGCTTTGGACGATTGACATCGTTATTCTTTATAAAAATGTTTTATTTAAAATGTTGAATGCAGGATGCATTGGTGTGTTTGGACAGACATAACAGATGTGCAATGTTGATAAAGCTTAGAAGAACGACCACAAAATATTACAATCACAAAGGATCAACAGAATCAGTAATGGGATACAATTGTAATCATGAGCTTTCTGTTTTTCTATAAATTTGTTGTGGTATATTAGAATAAACCCATTTTCCCTAATTTGCTGTGTTTGCCAAATAATTTAGTTCAATAAATACATTAAAAAATGAATTTTTTCATACGCTTCATATTTTGGTTGTTTGATCCAACCCAAGGGGTCATTAAAAGTAAATATTGTACAATATGTCACTATTTAGCCACTGATGTATACCAGGCTCTTCTTGGTGGTTGTCATGACATGCAATGTGGTTTACTATGTGTTGCTATGTGATTGCTAGGGTGGGCTGGTCCCTAGATATGGTTTGGGTCACACCTTTAATGCAGGTCTTTGGGATTTCTTTCTCCGTCTGATCACTGAAATAATAGCACACCTTTACAAGCTGCACAATTGGAGATGCTTTCACTGTCTGGAGCACAAACGGGGCCAGTTTCATTCAACTTTCTATTTCTATATATGGGTGATAGTGACAAATGCCTTAGCAAACACCATAAATAATGACAAATGGGTATAGTGTAATTTCTTATTTACAGACAAATCCAATGTTTAGTTACTTGTTAAGGTCTGCACAGGACAAACACACGAAACACGCTTCGCCTCCTTTGCCTGAACAAGCGTCTTTTCAATGTCCATTATCGGCGCTGTAATCTGATGTGGCCACATAAATCCCCAAAGGCCTTGTTTGAGTGTGTGCGCACTTTGAAGGCTGGATTGTGTCAGCCTTTTCGCTCCAGGGGGCTAGAGGTGGGGCAAGGTGGTACGGCTCTGGTTTAGTTTACTTCGTCGTTGCCCTGCGACCTTTGGTAATCAGGGGCCTCTGTGAGGGCCAGGTGCAGAGCAGGTCTGCCTGTAGAGGTCCACTCGCCTATTCAAAGCTTTACTAAGAGATAAGGGCTACGTCAGCCAGAACCATTCACTGATAAAAACACAGAGCTTCATTTCAATCAGAGCGTGGCGGGAGGGGGATACTACCTAAATCAAAGCCATCACGGCAGGCTGTTTTCATCCGATTTATGTGCGTCTCTTTAATGGCAATGACTTTGAAATGAATCACTTTCAATTAAATAAAAACACAGCAGCGACTAAAAGAAGATGCCAGCGTGGAAAATTTGTTTCAAACTGCGTCCAGCTGGGCAAAGATTGCGTGTTGAATTGAAGTGCGTTTTGATAGGGTGCTTGTTTGGACAAAAGCGTTTCAGTATTACATTGGACTCATTCCAGTTGAAATATTAGAATGAATGTATACTTGGTGTCGCCACCTTGTGGTCGGAACCCAGAGGGCGTCACAATGAATGGAGGTGACCCCACAAGACAAGATGCATTCAACAGCAAAGCCAGAAAAACATATTTTAAATAGTACAAAAGAGTAAATAATAATAGGGTACAACAAATCAGACTGAGGGAATGGAAATATGTAAATGATTAGGGAATGTGTTTAGGAATGGTCACCAAACAAAAGAATGCAACAGAGGGCCAGAAAACTGTGTATTCATGCGGTTTCTTGAAACAAAGAGATCATTAGTAAAAAATGTTGATTAAATGTATGATGTTGTTGATGATGCTGTTCATCAAATTCCTCAGCTGACTTCCAAGTAAGAATAATAGTGCAGAGGTAGCAATGTTATCAAAATGTAATTAAAATCCTTTTTGTGAACAACAAAAGAAGCAAATATCTTGAGACTGCATCTGAATCATGCGTCATTTCAATTGTGGAACAAAAATGAAATCTACGTTGTAAACACCTGGGTCTATTTTTAATAAAATAACTGTAAATAGAATCGCAGAAATTATGTGTGTCCATGTGCAAAATGATGCTATAGGGTTCTGGTTGGTTGTTAGGGGGTTGCTATGGGGTTCTGCGTGGATGAGCGTAAGTATTTTAGTCCCTAAATACGGGTTGGGGTCTTTTCTTCAACTTTTTGTGCGGGATTATTTTAACCTGTCATCAATCACGTGAAAATCACTGAAAAGTTATAGACACAAAACAGGCAGCTTGTTGAGGAGTATCATGCATGTTTATATCCAAAGTATAATACTTTGTTTTTAATGGTGTTATTTTAAACAAATAGTTGAAAAACACAAAAATGCATATAATCATGACAGTAAAATGAAACTGGGGGTTCTTTAAAAAAAATGCAGTTATTATAATGCTGTTCCCAGGGAGCAGCAATAAACAAATACATCAATGCCAAAAAATAGACATACATTAAAACATGCTCCATTAGATTTGGGATGTCAGTATGTTACAGTAAGCACACGCTGCTGTGTTCTGTCTGAGAAGCAGAACGAGGACCAGTCTCCAGGCAACAGCTGAGGTTTTTGATGTCCAAATGTTTGTGGACTAAATGCCTCTTTAATTCAATTCTGTAATGCAGTGTTTGAAGATTTGGATCAATGGGCACTGCCTTTGAAGGTCCTCCTGGTACTCAGAGGCATGTCACTGTGACAATCCCACACTGCAGGGACGCAACAAATAAAGCTATGATCATTTTCTGCTCCCAACGTTACTCGAAAAATGAAAGGAGGGGTTTAAAAGCCAATCCTCGCCAGCACATTAAAGGTTCCCATCACATAGTTCTTTTGTGTTTTCCTTTTTCTGAGAACTGCGTTGTAACTGTATGCGGTTAAGAGGGGCAGAACGAGAGAGATATGCACCTGATGATGGTCTTCGTCAGTGTTATACAGTCACTCGCTGTTTAAAGAAGAGAAATGTTCAAATGTACTTTACAGCAAATATATGTGAGAAACTACAAACCCTATGGAAAGCTGAGCGAGAGTTTTCATGAACTTTGTCCCAGGCTCAAAATACAGAATCCATCAAAGCTATCTTAATAGCTTCTGGCATAATTTATCCATTAAATATGATTAAAACCAGATGTCAGGCCTGATTAGATCAGTGACACAGGGCTACACAAATGGCACAAATTGTGTTTTATCAACTGTGTGAAACAGACCAGTGGGAAAATGTTCTGAGAAATGTACACTAACCTCTTCTCCTACGCATGCATGTGCATATTACACAGTAAACTTATTTTATTTATTTAAAGGTCTTTTTTGGAGAATCTATTGACACCTCTTCATAGGTGTATGAAGACCTTACATAAGGAAGCGTTATGTTTCTATTACCTTAGAATGACCTATTTCTATCTACATAAACCGCGGGCCCCCTTCCATGGAATTTGCCACCTTGTTTTTAAATAGTAGCCTGTTTTTTCAGATACTCTAAAAACGCAAATAATGTTTTAAAACCGTTTTATACAGTCTTAAAAATAAAGGTGCTTGACAGGTTCTTCACAGTAAGGCTTTTTTTGGTTCCACAAAGAACCATTCAGTCAAAGGCTCTTTAAAGAACCATAACTTCTTCAAAGAACCATTTCTATAAACAAACAGCAAAGTTCAATTTTAGGGATCAGGTCGATTAGAAAAAGTCACGAATACAACAACGACTACTAATTAAAACATTAAGAACACATTTTTAACAAAAACATTCATAAGCACAATCATTATTTTCCATGCTTTCACTATAGAATTATACCTCCTGGCCTGTTCCCCAAATTTAAAGGGACAGTTCAGCAAAAAATAAACAAGTCTGTCATCATTTATCCTCCCTCATGTCGTTGAAAACCTTTATAGGACTTTTTGTTCTGTGGAGCACAAAAGAAGATATTTTGAGAAAAGTCTTAGAGGTCTTGTGTCCATACAATGGAAGTCAATGGGGTGTCAATCTTGTTTGCTTATCAACATTCTTCAAAATATCTACTTTTGTGTTCTGCAGAAGAAACTAAATCGTGACATGAGGGTAAATAACTTGTTTTTGGGTGAACAATCCCTTTAATAGTTGGACTCTATGTGGCTGTTGTGGAGTGATATACACAGTAGAGCTAGACAAATTTCCTGTTTTGCATATAATGTGTATTGTAGCAAACTGATTTATCATCATACTTTCAGAACATTTGTTTTACACACAAGTTTTAGAAGTTGCAAACGAAATCACCGGAAAATGTTGTAAAAAACACTGGCGGTGTGAATGCCCGTGGCGTTCTAATAATCCTCTAAAGACACTGTTTAGATGCTGAAATCAATTACTTGTAATGACCAGGATCTTTAGTACAAATCAATACTAGCTCACATCAGATGCTTGGCCAATGAGAGTCAAGCATTTATCAGCTATCAGTGGCTTCGTGCCTCACCCCTTTGTATTTGTGTAAACAGCACTTCTGACACGATGAGACTGAAATAAGATCATATTCATGTTTGATATTTCTGAAGAGAGGGACCAGACAGAGGTTTAAGGGAAGGTAATTGTAGCGGCGACTGCTGATGAAGACCACAATTCAGAGCATCTTCGGACGGTCGATTGCACAGGTGATCTCAGTTATTTTGGGTCTGGAAGGCAACTATTTAATGAAGACGCTCTGCACTTAATCTCCTACCTCCAGTGATAATGGGGTGGCAGAAAATGCATCAGAACAAAAGTGTATCGAAAAGGCAATTGTTGCAAGTTCTCCTAAACACATGTTTCGCATTTAACACCCTCACTTAACACCACCCAAAGTATATGATATGAAGCACATTATTTTTCCAAACACTACATATCATGGACAGAGTGCAATGCGGGTCTGCAATTTTGAAGCTCAGAGAATAAAGGAGAAACAGACCGACTACCTGCAATTTTATGTGACTACTCCAGTACTTTGGGGCTTGTCAATGCGAGACATTCTGTCGAAATACAAAAGGAAAAGCATCATAAAAGGAATGTGTACAGCTGAAGGTTTAACTCAAATGTGTTTAAAACATAACAGGCCTTGTTCATGAAACACCACTGTCACACAATCATTCATAAATAATGGATTAATTAACAATTTATATAGAAAATTGTTTAATGGACTAGTATATATATATAAGTATACACTGTATAATGGAACAATTTGCTTCTTTGCCGAAGGAGATAACATATTTACGGATTTTCTTTGTTTGTCAAACACAGAACATGTCGATAGGTTATACTTATTAGTGACTGATTTTTATGTTTTGAGTTGTAGAACTTGAACAAAAAGCACATATTACAAATTCTACACAATGGTCTTCCTTGTGTGCATGCCGTTCTTTTTCTTTGTCTCCTTTTCACAAAGAACAGTCACACAATGAGACCGAGCTTTATTAAAACCAAATGATCGTTCACAAAGAAAAATTCAATTTTAAAAAGCAGCGCCTAACAACCAGAACTACAACATCCCACTATCGCCGACCTCCAGATTAAAACATTCAAGGGAATATTTTCATTAAATGTCCTACTGGAGCCATTTACTGTATAACCAACCCATTCTCAGGAAAACTTAAACGTTAAGACATAGCGAGTTGTACATTCAATGCAATTCTGTACTGTAAATATCAAAATGCATTTACAAGTACTCGATGATAAAGGTCAGGAAAAAACATACTGAAAACATAAGAAAATGCAAATAAAAAAAAACTACAAAAAAGTCACATGTTCGGTCATGGGATGGTAAAATGTTAACCTTATTCAGACTGTGTATCAGGAGAATCAGGATGAAAGGCAAATAAAACGATTATGCATGGGATGCTCCAGGCCCAGGAGTGGGTCCATCAAACAGAGCGGAGTTCCAGGCCTAGTGGACGTCTGCCCACCAGTGCCTCGCCTTCATAGTGGATCTTCCCGGCAGAGGCATGCTTCAGCAGATGCTGCACAGCTCCACGACAGCGGCCAAGGAGCCGCTCTCCTCCTTATCTCTCAAGCTGGTTTGAGCCCACCGGACCGCTGTTAATCAGCAGCAGCAGTGGAGAGCTGGCAGAGCGACAGCGCTGGTGTTCACCCTCTATCACCACACTGTAAAGCTGCTCTGAACGCACAAGGCTCCAGCTCAAATCTGGCATGTCACTGCAGGTCTTGAACATTTTAGCCACAAAATGCTGCGCTGGTCACAGTCAGCCTATAGATCACTCATTTAAAACAAACAACCAAATATATATTAAACAATCAAATAAAACAAGTTATTTTGAAAAAACGTTTTTATTACGTTTTTATTGTACATTTCAAATAATATCAATCAAAATGCATTTGGGTTGTTTTTATCAAGCAATGTTTTTAAGGAGTTATCAGCTTTTGCAAATAAAATCTTTCTACATGCTTGTTGTTCAATAACATATGATGCAAAAGACAATATTAAAAAACTTGTGTCCGGCAGAAACCATTTGCATCTAAAGTTGAACTGAAGAAC
Organism: Triplophysa dalaica; assembly: GCF_015846415.1. Taxonomy (NCBI): domain Eukaryota; kingdom Metazoa; phylum Chordata; class Actinopteri; order Cypriniformes; family Nemacheilidae; genus Triplophysa; species Triplophysa dalaica. The sequence goes on from NC_079542.1 coordinate 7,010,595, forward strand.
ATACATTGTCAGTTAGCAGCAATCCTCAGAAAACTGGGCATCTTTGATTTGTGCACGCATCACTCAAATGTGTGCCTTTCATCACCTGAGGTCACTTATGTTGTATTGGCCTGACCAGAAGGAGGCTATTTAAAGTGACTTATTTAATGTCATGTATTCTTCCACGAACACGTCCAGGTTAACAAAAATCTACAAGTCAGACCTTCAATCAATACATCGTGCAATATTCACTAAAACAGAAAAAGAGAACCATAGCATGTTTGGCTGGCCATGAAATGTGATTTTGAAATGATGTCACCGATTCTTTTTCTTTTTTTTACCTCTCCCCTCCTGACTGTTGCATTGTGTGTAAAATTACGTTTCATATACTGTACAAATATATAGTATACTACTTATATATACTTCCTTCATTCCTGCAACACAGGAAATTTTCTTGCAGTTGGGGCAGGAATATTCTGTAAAATAGCATTTTCCCAGTAAAATTACAGTTTCCCCAGTATTTCCTGTTTATTGTTGGTCTGTTTGTGTAATTTAACAGTTTTAGACCGTTTTTAAAAAATATGTGAAAAATTGGTCAAAACAGTAATTTTTTTGGACATTATCTGTGAAAAATGTTTTTATACATTGAGACATGCTGAAAATAAACAAAAATCTTCACATTAAACTAAATAAGCTGTTGCTGATATTTTGTTAATTTTACAGGGGAAAAAATATATTATTATGTTATTATAAAAATAAAGAAATACAGCAACCTTACTGGAATTATTACAAAAACGGTCATAAAATTTTCATTTTAAAGTGATGTCACTGATTCCTCTTATTGTTCAACACCTGACTCCTTTATGGTATGTAAAGCTACCTGTCATGTTTGGTTCAATTCTTGATTAAATCAAGTCTCAGTAAATTTGACTTTCTATTAAATATCTGGAACTTCACTTGGAAGTACATTCAGTTACAGATATAAAGTAAATTGTATTTCCCTTCCTAACATGGAACATGAAACTCCACATTTCATATTAAAAACAAAGTCTTGTTAATTCCTTAATGACTCTAATATGTGCCATACACAGTAAAGCGTGAATAAAAGTTGTCAATAGGAAATCGCACCACTAATGGGCTTCCTATTGTGGGCATTTGATGTCTAAGTCTCAAAGCCATTAGCAGATTAGTTAGAGGTAAATGCTTATAGATTAAGCCTCTAAATCTTGCTCTTCCATTGAATCTCTCATTTAATTGACCCTATCTGCCGTCCTGTGAATCAGCACACGCGGCGTCTTAACCAGCTCTCACGCAGGTGATCTTCACGACACCCTCTCTGTCTCCATCTGCCCGGCGGCCACATCAATACCGGCCAATCACTAAAGCAATGCTGCTGAACATCTCTGTGAGAGTCCGGAGAAAGGATCGGTACTGATCCCCGGAGATTTCGACATCCTGTTTTTAATCAACACCGAATCTTCACATAGCTGATGGGAACATGCCTCAAACACGATCAGCCAAGGGCAAAACACAGTTTATTTATCCTAAACTAACAGAACAAGAAAGAGGTTGCGCTTCGTTTGCTTTAAAAGCTAGGCCATCATATAAACATGCAACCTATATACTGTATCTACATCCGGCTACCTGTATACTTTTGCATTCATTCACATCTATTCTATATATTGTTTACTCGTTTACACTTTTGAAGGAATGAGTATGTGCATATCGCTCATCATTTAGCTACAGTACATCTGCCTATACTTACTCCTGCAACACTCATCTAGTACATTGAGATGATTTGCCTAACAAAGACCCCATTCAGTTCCTAAGCCTTTTCTCCTTCCCTCTAATAGAATTATCGCCACAAAGCCATGTAAACAGTAAGCACAATGGACAGCAGCCTTGCCTTGGGCCGTCATTACAACAGACATTTTCCATCCAGATATGCTCTCAAATCTTGAGCACTGTTCTCTAGAAGTCTGGGAATAAAACTGTGTTGAAAAACAAGGCCACCTCTCTCTGCCTTGACCCGTGTCCGATGTTTCTATCCAGGACACGGAAATATCACAGAGATGAGTCATGCATTCAAGTTTGAATTCTCATAGACAACAAAGTTTGAAATAAATGCACAGTAATTATTTGTGTTGTGTTGAGTCTCATTATGCTTCTCAAGGATTTCAGTTATGAGAAATACTCATAATTTTCAAAATGATGTCTTTATTTCCGCCTCTGCTTAGCTGACGGAAGAAGAAAAAGATATCATCCAAAAATGGTTGCTGTGTGTTTCACATAAAAATTTGTCTGCCAGACACTTGTTTTGTGTATGTCTCTATGTACGTTTTTGCCAAACATGACAACCTCTCTGGCTCCATCTGCACGTGTAAAGTAACATTCAAGCTTTGACAAAGGAAAAATTCAACAGGGACTGATTTCTGGAACAGTTTCTAGTTTATGTATACATCCATCCTTCTTTCTTCAATGTGCTATTTATTTATTTATTGACTGACGGTGTTGAGTCAGTCTGTGAGCTCTTGACACAGTTCTTGACTTCAGTTTAATGCCATAAGTAAAGAGATACCATAGAAGTATAATGAACATTTTATATAGCAACGGGTTCTTTCGTCTCGGCCCAGTTAGAAAAACCCTCAACTCTATAAATTGTCTGGTTGCTTTAAATGGAAGTATTGAATTTACTGAGGTGAGGTTGCGGATTGCGGATTGTACCCAACGGTAAAACTACATGAAGAATACTTAACCCAACCCAACCTTTATAAGTGTATGATTGATATTTAAAGAGTTCAATTGCAAAATCAGATCTTTCAAAATTCATGTTTTTCTTGTATGTTTCAGTACTTTCAATCAAACTGCACACTGTAAAAAATAATTCCGTGTCAAAGTAGATTTCATAAAATGAATTGAGTAAACTTTACTTAATTCAATCGTGTACTTGTTTTTTTTTTTAACCAAAATTTAAGTTAAAATTATAGAAATATCTCGGAATTCTAAATGCACAAATAATTGAGTGAATTCAACATTTTTTATCATGTTGAACCCACTTAAACTTGTATAAAGGATCTTTACTTAATTATTTTTTTGGTGAAACTACATTATTAGGTTCATTTCCCTAACTGAGCAGTGAATTTAGAGTTCTCCTTGATTTTTAAAGTTTATCATGTGACGTGCTTAAACAATTTAAGTCGCTTTTACTTGATTTATTTGTGGAATATTGCGTAAAAAATATGCTTCAAAGTATGTACAAATATTTTGTGTAAAACTGTAACCTTCATTTTTTACAGTGCAATTTGGTTCTTTTAGAGAAGTTATAACAACTTAAAAATACAGCTTACTTAACAAAACACGATAACATAATTAAAACATAGTAATAATGTAGTTAGCATAAAACTACATTATTAATACAAAATTTTTTTTGCAAATTAACTCATTCATTTATATATACAATTTTAGATAAAATAGCTAAATATTGTACTTACTGTATAATCTCGAATCATTAATGACAGTCTTAAAAATACCTTCTGTAAAGGTATAGTGAAATGTACCCTAAAGAGGAGGTTGACCTATAGAGGGGCCAGTATTTGAAAGTACTGTAGATATGATTGGTATGTTTGAAACACAGTATTTATGTTCCTCCAGAGGCCTTTGTAGACGTGATTGATCTGCTATTTTCTCCTCCACTTCAGTGAGACCCTGCAGAGCAGCACAGTCAGAGGAGCGAACCATAGAGACCAGCTTTAGCGCTCCGCTGAGACTCACATCCTGGCTTATGGTTTCCGGCCGCCACAGCGCCGCACACAGCATCCCCGCTGAGGTCACTATGGCCCAGGTCAGGAACAGCAAATCCTCCCTTCCTCTCTCTCTCTCTCTCTCTCTCTCTCGTGTCCATGCCAACTCCACCTGCAGTGTGAACGCACTACAGAGAAAATAGCTGCTGTACCTCGAGGTCAACTCCACACTTTTTCTGGATGAAGTCCCTAAATACTGTGCTCTTGCTGAGATAGGAGGACCTTAAAAGCATGATCCTGTGAGGTATAAATAGGGATCGACAGAATTATAATACATGTACATAAATATTATAGACCTACTTTTTTACTGAAAATAATTGAAAAATGATCACATCTTCACTTTCAAAGGAGCAGACGCTATGAAGCCAAGCAAAAAATGATAGAATTATAATTCTCGGGTGAACTGTCCCTTTAAATGGGTGATTTGGCATATTCAAAGCACAGCTGTACATGATGGCATCGTGCTAAACTCTTGGTCATAAAAGAGATTTACCGAGATTGTATATATCTATATCGTTGACCTACCAGAGCGCTTTTTCTCTCCAGTCTCCAGGCATGTAATGCTGCCCGGCTCACACACCACTTATCAATGCAAAACAGATCATCTAGCCGGCATTATTGAGCTAAATGCTTCTCAACTGGATATCTACTTACAGGAATTGCGTAAGCAAAGACTGATCTGTTTTAAAAGGTTCTGTAAAGCATGCCCCCATATCACATAATTGAATTGAGTGGCACATGTCAGTAGAAAGACATGAAACCTATACGCAGTGTTCACAATCTCAATGTCTTTGAAAGGAAAGAATTCAATCGATGACTAGATACATGAAAAAGCTGCATATAAAGGAAATAGCTACGAAAATGTTTTGTTTTGACATTTTGGCACGTGGTATTGAACGACCTTTTTACTTTGTGGATGGCATGGAGAGATAACCTTCTGCTTTGTCTTATCTCCTCACAAGGCAAAATAGTTCAGAAAAGGCTCTAGATACGCCTCGTGTGATAGAAACTTTCACTTGTCAGTTTTATAAAGGTCACTGTCGATTGTTAGCATGCCAGTTATTTTTTTAGTGATACAGATAAATATGTACTTGTTTGGTTTATGGATTCACAGTTGACACAAATTGTTTGTAGAAATTCAACATGAAGTCCTATACCATGTTACTATGCATTTGTTTTTACAGTAAACATTAGTAGGGTAAATTACATTCTGTAGGGCCAAACCCAATTCCTGCTATGAAATATCGCCCTCTAGTGGAAATATGTACGAACGATCACCTTCACAGAACACTTAAACGTGGGACATTTAACCAATCATTTACCAAACAAAAAGTTTCCCTCTTCTGCCTAAATCAGCCTACAGATAACAGATACAGATGATGAGGGATTTTTTAAATGTATTGTGTTGTCTTAATACACTAGTATGTATACTAATGCTGCGTTTCATACGCATCGGATTAAGGATTCGTATGAATCCTATATAGTAAATATAATATTTATAATATTATAGCAAATATAATATTATATTATATATATATAGTAAATATAATATTAATTATATTTACTATAATTTAGATCACTCAGGAGACATCCAAATATGTACATTGTACAGAATCAGACATGAACTATGTTCTCGTTTAGCCATATGGGGGCAGTATTGCGCTATATTTTCTCCTATTCATCATATAACAAACCTTAATAGGTTAAACAGGTTAAGATGCTTTAAATTAAAGAGATCAGGCTATTTCTGAACAGAACAACTATATACACTATGATGTTTTTCTGCTTTACAATACCATGACAATTTAACTACACATTGTAAATTATTAGTCTTGTGCCTGTTTAATGAAGAAAACAAAGTACAATCAATTAAAAATATTATCTAAAACGATATAATCTAAGCACCAGAAGTTTATGCGCCCTAACCAAATAATCTTACATATGTACAATTTGTAACTATGGCTATAATCTGCCTTTTGAGAACATTTATAATGATAAACGAAAAACATGAGCGATAGTATCCACACCAAACCATAACACTGTAGCTATGGAGTAATGCGCTGTGATAAAGATTTGAAAGATTAAGTGGGTTTATAAAGCAGAATCAGACTTCGGATGAAGTTTGTATAATTTATCATGTAGTGTCTGACCTCACCAACAAATCTTCTTATCTTCCTCGTGTCCAGCTAGAAAAAGGGTCTCATTCAGGGTTACCCTGAACACTTATCAGCACTTAAAGGATCTTGAAAGAATTTTTTTCTCATCCACTTGAATTTGGTATTGGAAAGAATGCTAAAGAGTTTGTCCGATGAGATTCACCAGAACACTGAGCTAGATTTAAGATTACAGGATGCTTTACGGAGTTTGTTTTATCATACAAATAGTGTTTTGACAATGGCTTTTAAATTTAAAAACAGTATTCATGTATAAAGTCTTCAGTGTCGTATTGTATTTATAAAAACAGATATCAGCTATACAGGTTTGCACATCTGAGAGAACGATAAGAACTGCAAAGTTTACATTTGTTTATTGTACTAGTATGGCTTAATATAAATAAAACACAAACACCTTTTAAATTGAAAAAATACAGCATAAAAGTCTTCAAACTATTTTATAGCACATCTAATAAAAGGTGCTACTTTAACTTAAGGTCATCACGGTACAAATGACCCCTGTTTTTTTTTCATAAAAGCCCCTTTGTGTTGGATTTTGAAAGCCACCGCTGAAACAGAAAGAAATTAAGCAGAGATCGAATGAGCAAATCATTTGCAGGGCTTGAAGACATACAGAAAAATTAAATGACAAAAAGATACAAGAATCAGCGGCAGGCGTTCAGTTTCGTGCAGCGTGCATTTCCACAGCAGTTAACACTTCAGGTTCACACGTGGATTTACAAGGCACTAAAGAGAGTGAAATGCTAAACAACGTGCACGTGAACTTGTGGTTGATCACCTTACGTTTAGCACGAATCAGAATCAGAAGACACAGTGGCGAGGTCAAAAAGAACTAAAAGTGAATCAGAAAAGAGAAACGTAAATGTATAGAGATCTCAAATGCAGCCTGGACAAAAAGTGTTGTGAAATAATGCATGAAAAAGCATGCAGTGAATGTTTTGTTTTAATGGCATTACAGGATTAATATCACTCATACCACCAGAATCCAAAATATTAACAAGAAACCTTCCAGTGTCAATAAAAAGCATGTTTACCATAAAACTACATTATTAATACTTTTCAGTAAATCCTGGAAAAATCTGTGCAATTATTTTGCACTTCGTTACTGTAAATGTATTACTGTAAATTGTAAAAGTACAGTATTTATGCTGCCTGCGGGCAACATGTTATAGGTAGCAAATATCACCGCAGTAATAGTCCAGTGAATCTATTGAAAAGGAACGCATATGAAATAAGTATTTCTGTCATTTGCACATTCTTGTTTTGAAACAAAAGTTTCCTTATGGCTTGTTTTCCACAGATACTTCAATATAATCTGATGCAAATCTGAACAAGAAGTGTATAGGTGGATGTCTGAATGTGATCTAGGCGACAATAAGAGTTTTCATCATCAGATTGCACCAGTACATGTCCCTTAGTTTGTGTAATTGCATTTACAGTAATGAACTTACAACAAAACCAAAAATCAAAAGCACATGTTTACAAATAGGACAGATTAAAAAAAAGAAGAAGACTTTTTCATGAAAGATGTGTACGTGAATAAAAATGCAAGCTATAGCTTTCTGATTATAAACACGCCAAGATGCCTACAGCTGTAAGTACAATGCCGTAAATGCTATTTTAGTTTTTCACAAACTGAGAGATGAATCTTGTTTTGTTGCCTTAACAACTGTACAATCCAAATCATAAGAAGTGTAAACATTGAAGGAGAAAGTGGCATCCATCGACGTGAAAGATTAACAAAGCGGACGAGGCGCTTTTGCAGCTTGATCAGTCACGGTTTCGTAAATTTGCATAAACACAGAACATTCATAAATTATTAAAAGCTGAACGTCATCGTGTGCATATGAAGGCAGCTCACGCATTAAAGTGCATTTTCTTTTAACCAAACTGAAACCTTTGCAACCTGAGAAAGGCTTCGGTCCTTTTGTACACCCTCTAAAACAAGCTGCTAAACTTGCACTCTCCTTTACAAAAGTTCAAACTTTTAAGTTCCTAAAAAGTAAAGAGTTCTGCTACTTTTTCCTTAAATGTTAAGGTCTTTTACTTCCGCAAATGCTTACAGTTTGTTTCAGGACACATATACTTGAAAGCCAAGGGCACTGCTGTTTCCATGCTAACCCAATACGTTTGTCTTACATTAAGACCCACTGACCCAAGTGCTGCTCCAGCCAGTGCTGTATAGGCTGAAGATTGAGAGGTTCGGCCTCTCCGTACGTTTGGAGCACCAGTTCATGCAGAACCCCGAGCAGAGGCAGGCTCACAGTGAGCAGCTCGTAGAGGAAGACGTAATCCTCCGCATTGTCCCTCATGTGCTCCCCTGCCGCACACATTTTCCCATGCAGCCAGTTAAACACACGACGGGGTGCAGAACACACAGTCTGGCTCACGTGCAGCGGCCAGCGCACACCTTTCTTCAGCAACGAGGACAGGGTACCTGGAGGCTCGCTCATGAGATGATTCTCATCTCCTACTGGACTCCAGCTAGAGTTGTCGTGAACTCTGTCATCAATCGTCTGGGGGAAAAAAATGAGAGGGAATGTACTGTAAGAAAATGTGGCAAAAAAGAGGAGACAAAGGACTGTAAGGATGAGGCGTTATTACTGTATGTAGGTTTTGCGTCCCTCCGTTCTTAACCAAGGATTTCCGTTGACCAAAGTGGAGTTTGCAATACAACTTTTCTACATGAGAAAAAATAAAAGCAACACGTGACAACCTTTTACTGTAAGAGTTGACCACATTTGATAATATAGTGACAGTATAGCTTGGGATTTGAAAGGAGTGTTAACATGAGTCAAGAAAGAGTGTAAGTTGTGGTATGTTCCTCACTGTTCCACATCAAATACTAGTGTGTGGTCTTTACAAGACTTAAGGTAGAAAAGTCACAGGAGTTACCTTTCAAGTTTTTTTCATCCACTTTCATTGTATGGTAAAAAGCAGTGTAACACTTTAATACTGCTACAGTAATAATGTGGTGACATCTATTTATGTATTCCATAGAAAAAAACTGGTTTTAATCTGTAACTTTTGCCTCTCTATCACCATCTCTGTTTGAAACAGTGCAGGTTACTTTACATGCCATGTACCCATCAGCTCAATTTACAAATCAATATCATAAGCATACTGTCGTGAATATTGGTAATGATACAGTTTGCACACTGGTACTGTATAAACTTGCTTAATAACTGATTTTTTATTATTTTTAACCCAAAAAGCGACAAATTACATCGTTTTTATTTTAATTGAATACTTTATTGGCACAGTGTTACAGGTATTTTTGAAGTACCTTCTTGTGAGTCGAAGGAGTGTCTTCCCTGGCACAGTGGAGCTCTGCAGGTATCACAGCGGAAGCATTCTCTGTGAAAGTGGAATCCCTCCGCACTCAGTCTCTCTACTGCAAACACCCGTTTTCTGCACACGTGACAGACGTCACCCAGACTCTGAGGAAGCTCCCTTCTGAAGGATGGCTGGGGAAAAAAAAGAGAGAAGTCTTGGGTAAGATTGTGTTAACCGAGGCATGCTGATGTGGGAGTGTAGAAGGAAAACTGTGGGTGCAGTTTACTGGGACTGTTAATATAAGCAAGCCAAACCCTGAGAAAAATATCCACGTTGACAGGGTCACTACAGAGGTGGCCATGCTAAGATTGTGTCACATAGAAACAAACAGTAATAACATAAAGTGAATGTCAAATGCAGATCCTTTTAGATCTCTCAACAAAATGCACAATGGTATCTTCCTTCCATAATCAATCACCTATTTAAAACAATAAAACATAATTTTATCATTTATTTATCCACATGTTATTAAAAACCTGTATACGTCTCTTTTGTCAGTGGATAACAAAAGAAGATATTTTGAGAAATGTCTCGGTGGTTTTGTGTCCATACAGTGGAAGTCAATATCGTACAACGTTGTTTAGTTATCAACTTTCTATAAAATGTCATCTTCTGTGTTCAGCAGAAGATGGAAAATCATACACGTTCGCAATGACAAGAGGTTAAATTAATGATAACAGAATTTTAATTTTGAGGTGAACTATCCCATTAAAATCTTAAAAAAACATTTATTTCTGAAAAAGGTTGAATAACAAAATTATGAATAATCTTTTATGGTTATTTTAAATAATCATGAATAACTAAATTATGACTGCATTTGCACAAAAGAAACATTATATCTATCCATTATATATATATAAGTAAATGTGAGAAGAAACATGATATAACCGTTCCATTTACCTTTAAATAAACAAATACAGTAAATGCAAAAAAAAGACCACATAGATAAATGAACTTCCTTCTAGATTAATTCTGATATATTTGCTTTCAGTCCAGATGAATCAAATCACCATACAGTTGTGTGATGGCTTACCGGAGTGTCTGAGTCACTTTTCTTGGGTCTATGATCATTTGCATACAGATCGACCGGGCTATCTGCCCTGGCACCCACAACCAGAGACACTTTTTCTACTGTGCGCTATCAATATAGGAGCAGAAAAAGAAAGGGGAGAAAAGAAAATAAAACAGACGGATAAAGTGATAGAAAGCAAGATCATGCTGGAAGAACATTCAAGAAGACAGAACAACGTAATCAGACCGCAAATGTGATTATTAAGATACAGCACATTCCAGATCTTATCAAAGACATCAGATACATGCCTGAGATGTCTCACAATGCTCCAAACACAGACAGCTCACTAAGTTTTGAAACAGAGCCCACACGTCTTTTATTTAGAAATAAGAGGGTTGTTAGCAATTATGAGAGGTTTTTCTAACAGTTAATGGCAACTTGGAACTGTTTGATGGGTGGAGCAAATGTTTCAGGTCAAACATCTGGCAACAGAAGAGAGGACGCCTGCTCTCTCTCTCTCTGTGGTCATTGGAGATGTATGGACGTTTACAGCCAACCATGTGTTTTACTGGCACATTGTCTTTACAAAACCAACCGTGTGCATAGAGACAGTCAATAAGAGACAAAGACATCAAAGAAAGATGCCGCAATGATCACAGCAGCAATCTTACAGATCTAAAAACTCATCATCCATGCCGGAGACAAACATCACTTCATTGACACTGTCATGTGTATTCAAAACCAGGATTTTTATCTTTTTTAGTAGTTTGTGTGTGAACTATGCCTTTATATCAGGCTGAGGAATATAAACACTCACCATTTGTGAGTTACTATTTGCTTCTCCGTGTATGTCTATGCCATTAAGTCGTGTGTCTGGCTTTGATTTACAGCTTTAAAGAAACATGAGGACAGAGGAGTGAAATGAAACATTCATAAAAGCATGTTAATAAGAAACGATTCTACAAGAACAAAATCAGGACATTAAGGATGAGCAGAGACGGTGAAAGGCTTTATTACCTTAATAAAGAAGTGGATGAGAAAGTAAAAGAAAGGTAGTGAGCAGCAGTGCATTCTGGGATGGGGTGAAATATTATGGAGTTAGAATGAAGAGGTCGGAGGGCACGAGTTGTCTGTTCAGAGCATAGATGGAGAGAAACAGATTAAACAACAGAAAACATGATGGGTTTGCAAGATATGAGAGCCGGAGTTTGTTAATGAATACTTAGCAATTGTTGCCAATTGTTTATTTGATGGTAAAACTCAATGCACCATAAAATAATAAAGCTACAAAACACAAACATGCTTTATTTGTAAAGACAGAGGTCACACCAAAATATATAATTAACATTTATTTACCCTCATGTTGTTTACAACCTGTACTCAACTCGGTGAAACACAGAAGAAGATATTTTGAGAAATGTCTCTGTGGTTTTATGACTATACAGTGAAGTTGATGGCAGCCAATGTTTTTTGGGGTTATCAATGTTCTTCAAAATATCTGTTCTGCAAAAGAAAGTCATACAGGTTTGGAATGACATGTGGGGGAACAAATGATGAAGGGGGAGTTGAACTATCCCTTTAAGATGTTGCTCTGATGCTTTGTCATTTGACTTAGGAAACTCAGTTTCGTTCTGAAGTCTAAAATGAGATGCTGTGCCACTATTTAACTGCAAGCACAAAGTAAAAACTTGTTCATAAAGTTCCAAGGAAAGGTGAGAGCAAGCAGTCTTAATATACATTTTCCCCAAATTGGTCTGATATAATTTAAAAATTTTTTTTTGTAAATCTACAATTTCTGTTAAGTAAACTTTAGACATAAACATGTATATAATATAGTAATATAATAACTTATCAACATTATTTTATAAATATCAGGTGGTGGATCTTTGTAACAAATTTGATTTCTAATTGGTTAAACTAATTATATTACAATACATTTGTTAAAAGTAAGGCTCCTTAAAGGCTCTATGTCAAACTGTATGGTTCCATATAGAACAAAAGATTAAATATTTAGTAAGCCACATATCTAAACACAGGTGGTTTATCGTTGCACACAAGACTGCAATTATATTTCTTAACACTCACCAGAAGAGATGTTTTCACAGTTTCACTCTGTGTCTCTTGTTTAAAACGTTGCTCTTGTAACGGTTTGGGTCTAGGTATCTTAATAACACAGATTGAATAGAAAAGAAAGAGAAGAAAGAAAACACTGAAATTAGTTCAGTAGTGGTTGTAAGGGTGTTTAGTCATTTCAGGTGTCCCTACCTGCTTCAGCAAAGAAGAGGGATGGGAGGAAATGAGAGGAGGACAGGAAGTAGCGGTGCATTGTGGGAGAGGGTGCGAGGGGGTGACTGAATAAATGATGTGAGAATGAAGAGCAGAGGACTCAGGCTGTGAAAAAGTCTTGGAGTGAAAAAACTATATGAATTAGTAGCAGAATGAATGGCTGACCAAATAAACTCTTAAAGGTACACTGAAAAACGAAAGTCTGTCTTATGAGTTACTTTTTCATTCGCTCTTGTGCTCGACGACAGAATTTCCATATTTGGGTAAACTATTAATATTTATATTATGTGCATATTTACACGTTTATCTACCTTTTCTACTGATACGATTATAACATGTTGATCACTGCCATGGTGATAGAGATTTAAAAAAATGCGTATTGTTGAAGCATAGTCTTACTGTATTATGTGCTTTAAGATGGTGATCAGAATCATCAGATACCTTCTCCTGAGTTTTCAAGAGTTTGGTTTCCTTTGGCAGAGCTGCTTTGTTTTCCTTTTGCACAGAAAAATAAGACCTGTTTTGACTCAACTAAACTCACAAATCAAAACGTGCATTCCATATTAGAGAAGTGATCTCAACATGTTATCATGTTGAAATTATCCTGTGCGAATATGAGATGATGAACGAGTCTCAGAAGCAATTGTTGCAATTGATGCAAACAAAGCTCTCACCATCTGCAAGCTATTTGCTTGAATCTTTATCTCCTGTCCACAAAGATGGGTTTCTAAGTGCAAGAATCTGTTAGTCTTGTTAAGAGTCGCATGCAAGAGGGATAGAAAAGAGCAGGAAATGAAAATGATGCAATAAAGCTGATAAACAGATCAACACAACCTCAGAGCAAAAAAAGCTATTATACGATGTGACTAATTTTGCCCAATTCATATGATTCGTACGATCTCATTCGTTAATTTTTGTACGATTTGCTATCGCATCAGTAACATAAGTTTTTTTTTAGTAATCGTATGTTTTTGTACGATTTAAAATGAATGGATTCATACGAATAAGCAATCTCGTAAAAAAGTTACAAATTCATGTGAGATCAGGTTGAACAGACACGCAGAATTAGATGATATTGTGTTAAATGATGAACATCCGTAAAGATTTCATGTTACGGATTACTTGTAAGTATTTCCTATTCTACATTTATCAGAGTCTGCTGACTTGCATTGAGTTCTCAGGTTTGTTCTGTGTTCTGCAGATGAAATAAAATAGACACACAAGACAACTGTAGACATACAGTTAGTGTGACTTTGAAATTAATCTTCATGGATACCATATCTTAAGTCTGAGATATACTGTAATGCTGGGTTCGCACCAAACGTGGATAAGCGATTTGCGTAAATTACATTCAAAGTCAATACAAAGACGTGAATAGCGGCAGGCGCTGTGAACGCACGTAAACCGCGTCTTTCAGGCAAAATGAAAAATGACAACTTGAGCAAGAAATTTGAGCAAAGAGCTCATTTACACCCACTATTAGACACTCCCCATCGCGTGATGTTTTTTGCGTCAATCACACAAAAATAACGAATAATGCTGTGTTCACACCAAACGCGAACAATCTCGTTCCATGCTCTTTGTTATTTGTCATTTTAGTGACGCGAACTGACAAATATTATCCACCTTTGCGGAAGAAGATATTGACGCCTAATCGCGGCACCCCATTCGTGTCATTCGCATCACCTGCCGCGAGTCCGCGTCTTTGCGGAATATGTATATAATTTACGCAAATCGTTTATTCAAGTTTGCTGTGGAATGCGATTGTTAGCGCTTGGTGTGAACGTAGCATAAAAATTCTAAGATATCTTGTGTAAAATCAAGAAACCTGTGAAATATGTGAGCGTAAAAAATATTAACACCACAATGTAGCCGCATTTAGAGGCATTGACAGGCTGAAATGTTTTCAAAAGCTAAATGTGCTTTAAGGTTTCCAAGAAATTACAAGGCGCTGCAACATGCCCACGCTATGATGACAGATGATGACAAAACCCAAAGCCTGCATGAAACCAAAGGAATGCATGCAATCTGAGCCATCTTCACATGCATACGTGTGACTCTCATAATACATAAGACACAAAACTGCAAAACACATTTAGGCATTTCAGTCACGCTTAAATACGTCTGACAGTCATTGCATTAGATAACAACACATCGAACAGATTCAAATTAACTTTAAAGAAATATATCAAGTAAAATACTTCTCAAAAGAAGTTTGCTTTGAATTATAAAGCAAACATTGGTGAAACATATCCATACAGTAGTTGATGGTTGAACTACACCTGTATTTGTTAGGACATCTGATGGGAACTGACTTTATACAGATATCAATAATGCTTTTGGGAGCAGATGGTAAGACGTAGTTGCAGAATGTCCCAGAAAGTGAAATTAGTTCTGAAAAACAGTTCCAGCACCGATGCTTTCAGCTGGTTTGAATCAACTTTTACTACAACTACATTTGGCTCAAGAACTTGGAGCCACTGTACATTATAACAAAACTGCATATTACTGCTAGGAAATATAATAAATGCAGAGAGAGCGTTGGATTCATCGGTGGACATCTGGACTGTTGGCTATTCCTAATGCGTGCAGTAATAAAAAAAGTAATAAAAGTAACGTTCTTCCCACACATTTATTCAAATGCTTACATGAGCACTAAGCAGCCTGAGCATCTTTAAAGAACCTGGAGAGCCGTGTGGAAGTCCTTAATGAAAACATGTATTCCTTATTATTCCTTCTAGCGCGTTTTTACTGGAAGTGATGCCTTCGTGAGTTATACAGGATTCAGGGTGTATAACGTCCCGATTTGACCTACATCTGTTCTGCTACAGGGAATATGAACCACTGTATGGAGGAGTGGTGGGGGGGTGCGGGAAGTTAATTACTCAGTACGTGATGATATCTGCAAAGACTGCAGGTGCATGAAATGATGGTCAGTCGCAAGGCAAGCAGCACAGCTGTAGTCACCTGATGCTGAGAAGCAGTCTCACTGGAGAACAGCGCGCTCAGATGGACACCTTTCTCCTTTATGTTTTTCGCATGAAACTCTCTGGCGTTTTCAGTCTGGGCTTTCCTCTGAGCGTGAATGTGGGGAAAGACAACAGCAGGAAAGAAAAGGCAAAGAATAAAGAATGTGCCTTCACTGTACTGTCTGATGTTTCCTATCCAGCAACACATCTATATAATTATTATAGGCATAATAATTTTCCCTAAATATGACATAAAAAAGAGAAGAAACAGAAAAAAAGGAAAAGAAAGAAAATGGCTAAGAGATGGAAGATAGGTGACTTTTCACCTGACTGATCTTATCTTCCACCTTCTGGAGGCGCTGGAGCATTTCTTTCATGGCCAGCACTGTTGAACGGCGAGTGTCGGCATATCCAGACCCCGAGCTGGCAGTGGTTTCTGCCTCTGACTGAGCGTGTGAGTGTGTGTGGGTCGGTTTCCTCCGTGGATTCAGAGGACTGGAATGAAGTGAGGGGAAGAGAGGAGCAGATTGCTCCTGACTAACACGGGAAACGGATGGAAACTGTGAACACACAGCACATGTGGGCAGCGCTCACTGATAACGCAGTCTCACAGATAAAACCTCTTGGGCTTGAGATTTAAAGGATTTACTGTTAAGCCTGCTAAGAATGTTTAAAGTACTGTAGTGGTACAGACAGTAATACTTTGATGTATACTTTGAAATCGAGCATTATCATGCCATGGGACGGAATTATAGTTAGTTAAAATAAAAACTTCAGATTAAACTGAGGCAATGAAATAACCAAATAAATAATAAAAAAAAAATGGTATAAGGGATAGGCAACATTAATAAAAAATTATCATTAAAAGACAAAATCACATAACTAAATTGATGAAAATGAAACAAAAATTATGTAAAAATAAAAACATAAAAATGAGAGTCTAAATATTAATAAAGCTACAATAAAACTTAAGGAAAAAATTACTTTACCAAAAAGAATACCAAAGTATTACACGTTCAAAACATTACTTCTTAACATTATGTCAAAAACCATGTTATTTCATGGTATTCTTTGGTAAGTGACTTTAATCATTAAATGATTTAACTGATCTTAAATACTAATATAGGTCATTAAAAGGAAATACAGTATGCCATTACAAATACTACAGTAGTGTAGTTGAAGCTGTTACCACGGTACTTTACTAAATGTGATGTTTGTTTTAGTTACTATAGATTTATTTTGGGGGTTGTACCTGATCTTTAGGGGGTGGGGGAACTTTGTTCTTGATAATGTTAAAGAGAGGGCTGTCAGTCATATTTGAGGATGGAGGTCTCGGAGGGCTTTCAACATTAGACTCAGTCTATTATCATTAAATCCGGAGCAGTTTCACAGATATGATGTGTTGCCAGTGTCAGCGTGACAGGTGGAAGAAAAGAAGAGATTATTGGTGCGAGAAAAATTGGAAGGAATAAATGGGAGGCAGGAGGAATGACTCTAAAAAGTAGGGTTGTCCAGGGGTTTAACTCACGGTAAATCAGTTGTTATAGGAAAACATCATGTAAATCCTCAGAGGTCAAACAAAATGATGGTGTAGTCTTTACCTGCCTGCGAAGAGAGCAACCGCCTGTGTTGTTGTCAAACTTCGCCAGTAGTTGAGTGGCCATAAACTTGACCCTGTTTTCCTTCAGCTCCAGCCCCTCACTGGCTAGGAAAGACCTCTGATTAGAGGACTTGGTTGTGGCAGAGACCTGGCAGTGAAACAGCCCAATCAGAACTTGTTTCTGATTTAATATGCTTTTATGTGCATTGGTGGCTTTTCAGGTGTATCTGACCTCTTCTAAGCAATCAAACTTCCGTCTTCTTTTAAATACAGCATCACTGTTCACTTCCACCTTTTCATCATTCTAAGACAAAAGTCAAATTGATTTTAGAAATAAATCATGCTTTAGCAAATACAGAGAAAAATCAGGTCAACATGAACAAAGTAATCCTGAAGGCAACAGTTTTCAGGATCTCTATAAATAAGGTTTACCTTCGGTATGCGTTTTCGAGGCTGCAGTGACTTGTAAACGGGTCTGGGAGAACTTGAGGAACATTTCACATTATTTGCATCTTCCTCATGCTTTGAATCTACAAAAAAAAGCACACGACAGAAACATTTGCATGGCTTTTCAAAAAAAACAACAACATAAAATGAGCATCTAGTAAATACCTTTAAAATACAACACTTAAATTATTATTATGAAATGGTAGCCTATGTAATAACATTTAAGAATTCATTTACATTTATTTACAAAGCTGTAGTGGAAAACGTGTTGCCTAATGATGCCATACAAATGATGTAATTGAGCTGAAGGCAGGCTTGGCACAGGTGTTCTGTTGATGCGTTACGCCATTTTACTTCTGGGCCAGACAATGTGTTATGTACTACATTTACTGCCTAAAGCATGGATTTGCAGGGCGGTAACCTGCTTCAGGGCAGACGTGCATTCCTAGCATGACTGAGCGCAAGGCTGCATGAAAGACTTGAATAACACTGATGTGTTTTAGTTCAGGAGGCCAGAAAGATGTTTCTTTTTTGTGGCTTTCTTTTAAAACATTGTGTGCTTCTATAGTAGACACACCTTATGCCAACTCAAGCAGGTGAAAAACGTGCTTAAAGCAGATAAGAGGTAAAATGCTGGTAATGTTTTAACACCTCGAGTGGGCATAAGGTGAGGCTCCCTACACATTATAAAGGCCCTAATGGTGCATTTAGCAGATCAAAATTCTTAAAATATTTTTATGACTTTTAGTATAGCTTATGTTTAAACTAGTGTGTTCCGAAACATTGACAAAATTCATATTTTGAAGATTATAACACTTCCCACCAATAGGGATCAACTATTATTATGACATCATTCAGCTTTTCACCAAAACTAAGGAAAATCAAATGCTATTGGCTGTTTTAAAAGGGGGAGGGGCCATTGATCCTATTAGCACTGTGATGAAAGAATTAAGGGTTTACCTGTAGGAGGTAAAGGTGTACCACGAAACAACTCGTAAAACTTTGAGAGGTAGGCGCTCATGCTGGTCTTGTCTGGATCCTGACTTGAGACCAGGTCTTTCCCAGTGATAAACGGCTTTATGCCAAATTCCCTCTCGGACACGTCAAAGGCCAGCTGAAGGTTTTTGGCGCAGTCTTGATGTTTCAGAGTGTCGAAATCGCTGCAGGAAATCAGGAGATAAGAGAGAACGTGACATCTCAGTAACTAAGGGTGATCTTAAGTTATGAGCGTTCCCTGTTTTTAAAGCTACTTCTGACAGTCCATAGCCTGACAGACATGACAAACGGCTCTCGATGAAGCGTGTGAAAGGTTGCATATGGTTATTGAACCATATTGAAATGACAAAGTACTGTGGGCTAGAAAGAAAAAAGAGCTTTAACATAAAAATGAATTCCCCAGAGGTCAAAGTGCTGTTCACATGTGCTGATCAAGTTTAAGATTACACTGTAACTAAATGTAAAGGCAAAAGCTAATAAACATATTTAGTGTTGACCGGAGCGGTTGCCAACACAAAACATGATTTGTGGGAACGTCAGCCGTCAGACCAAATATTTGTTGAATGTGTTTACAAGTTCATTCCATTGCTAATGTTTCATGTGTTTAATGAACATCGTGAAACTGTCACTTACAGTAAACTATACTGTTTGTTAGGAATTGTCATAGGCTTCCTTTTATGAGGGTAAATAAAGGCATTAAGGCATCTTTTTTTTGTTCAAAACACATGTTCAAAATGTTTTACAGTTAATACAATAGTGCATGACTACCCTTCGGAAAATAAATTATGGTTTTATTCTAGATTACCATTTTATTAACGCAATTTAACTACAAATACCACGGTTAAACTTGGTTATTGTGATGAGACCATAGTAAAGTTGTGATTACTAAATAAACCCTCCTCCCAAAAATATGAATACTATATTTAAACCCCGGATAATGCGATGTGCAATGTGAAGAATCAGCTCACATAAGCTGCGGTCTGAAGCGATGAATCAGTGCACAGAGAGCCAGGCCACTCGTCCAACAGGAAGTGAGGTCAGTTACATTCACACCCCTGTAGCCGTCAGTCTGCTTCTGACACCACGTCAATAATCGACTGGGCCGGATCTCAGACTCTGTTAAAAACACAAATGAAAGTCAAGGTGATGGTATTTCTATTTATAAGGTGTGGGAACTGTGTCAGACTGACAGCTTACAACTGTTCAAAAACGCACTAAAGTCACGTGTGCAGGCGCACAATAGAGAAGCATGTGACGGTATGACTTATAATGACGTTGGGAAATAGCAGCATGACTACATCCCTTAAATTGTCTCTGTGTGTTCATCTTTTTCTATTTCCTCCTAAGAGGCAGATTTAGTCAAGCCAAGTAGTACTGAAGTCTGTCTGACACAGAGTCGAATGGGCAAACTAGTCCCTCTTAAAGAGACAGTACACTTAAAAATCGCTCTTTTTAATACAACCAAGGTGGTAGTTAATTGTGAAGCTTCAATAATATCATAAAACAGACAGTAAAAGCATGCCATATGACTTTTGACCCTAAATTCTGAAAATCTTTTTTTTGGGGTGAACTGTCCCTTTAAGAAGGGGTACATAGAGCATTCCTTACTCCGGAGAGAGACTGAAAACTGTAGGGGATCAGTTCAGGGTACTACATTTCTAACTTTGGCTCCGCTGTTAATAACAAATCTCAGACTGGGTTGAACTCCCTCAGCTGAGATAAATTCTGCCTCTCCCTGAACGTGCCACATCACAGGAGCAGCGCACACTCTCAAAGTTTTGAGAACAGAAGCCGGCTGTTATCTGCCAGAGATCGGCGTGCTGTAAACACGTTCAGATTTTGACTAGAGTGACACGCTTCTTTTGACATGCAAATCTCAAGCCGCAAACACCAACCAGATTTAGACACCAGACTGTCCACTTAACATTGAAAGAGTAAAGCGTCAGACTGATTGGAAGGTTCTTCTCACCTCGTCTGGCCAGGTTAACAGGGCGTCGTATTGTGGCGGCCCGTTCCAGAGAGCACACCTTCATCTCTCCACAGATGTAGTTGCTGCGGACCTGCGATTGAAAAGATAACAGTAGTTCATCCGCATGACAGTGACCTAAAACCAGTTCCGGCTATGAAATCGGATTGGATGAGTAGTGCTCAAAGCAGATATAGACCACTTTGCAAGATGTAAGAACTGCATCACAAGAACATCCGGTTGAATGTTTTTATTTTACTTTTATATATAATTAAATCTTAAAGATATTCATTTAACATTTTGATTTGGTTATAAATGCTCTGTTGGTTGTAGTCTGTTTCGGTGTTGGTGCAGCGCTGTACGTTTTCCAAATTGGTCTATATTCACACATTGTTGAATCATAATCATAACTCGAAAACACACGATTTTAGTTTTTTCTATGATTATTAATAAAAATGAATTATTATGAATATCGAAGTTTGTGTAGTTTTGTGTATTATTGCCGTAATGTCAACGTGATTTACACAAAGTGTGACGTCATCTCACCTGGTGTGGCCTCACACAGGTTGAGTTGAGGTTTGGATAGCGTGTTCCTGGATCTATGGTGTACAAATCAAAGTTTTTGGCAATGTTCTCAGGTGTTGTCTGAGGTAGCAAACGGTACAAACTCTCCCTGAAAAAACAAACAAAAAAAGCCTATTAACTTCTATTATATGCCTGTAAATATAAACATAGAGTAAACAAATTTGATATTGTGAAATACAATCTCCAGAAATTAGCGTAGAAAAACATCTGTTTAACTTTGTGTTTGTGAGCAATATTGTTTGGATGTTTCTGCACTTTCACTGACCTCTCTGCCAGCACATCAAGGGGACTTCTGCCCTGTGCCCAACTTTTTACCATCCAAGCTGTGTCGAAGGCCGCCAGGAAGCCACGGGCACATCCAGTCCCCATAGGCCAGAAAGGCTACAGAAAGACGCAGCCGCATGTTCACAGTTATCAGAATCTTACAATATTAATTATACACAGACAATAAGTAGAATTGCACAATAGTGTAATCTCCTCACCTCTAGAAGGCTGTCTCCCACAAGTGCCACCAGTACGTTTCGCCCGAACCGCTCCCTGACCAGAGCAGCGTTCTCTGAAGCACACATGCAGGTGAAGTCAAACATGGCCACGTCTGGCTGACCGCAGGGGTTCGTGGCGTAGTCCAGAGTGGGCAGCTGGTAGTGGGTGGCGTAATCTGCAGCTTCTCGGGCGTACGCAAGCAAAGCCTCCTGGTCGACATTCTCACTGTTCAGTAGTGCTTCAGTATCAATGTAATCCTGAAAACATTAAACGGTCACCCAAGCAGTCGATTTCTTGCACTCAAGACTCACTCCATGAATCAAATCTGTACTGACTGTGCGATTTCAAATGTACGTCAGTGATGAGGCCTTAGTACCAAGAGTAGTCTACTAGAGAGCTTTTGTTTCCATGTTTATGGGACTGTGTGCGTTTATTAGGCAGATAGAGACAGAACACAGATTGTACGCTTGTGAAATATTGTGATGTTTATGAGTCTCGGGTTTCATTGTTTTGTCTTTGGACTTTTGGTCAAAGTCGCTCCTTCTTGCAAAAAGTTAAGACAAAGAGTTCAATCAACACATGACACACATGAAACCAACAAACTCACATGAATGATGACACCCTTGTCCAGCAGGCTTTGCTTCTTCGCTGTCATGACGAAGTAGTGCGTTTTGTCTTTGTAGTAAACAATGTTCTCCAGATCGATGCCTGCACAAAAGACAAACTCATGATCTGATCTGTCAGAGTCAGAAAATCTCATTCATTACGTAAAATGAAAGACACAGTTCTCCTGAGGTCACCTTGAGTAAGTGAGGATTTAACAAGAATTCAGCTTTAAAGGAATAGAAGTCATGGCAGGTACACAAAGCTAATGTACTTTTGAATGGTGGAAGTTCATAATCCCTTCAGGGATAAACATTTACATTTTAGTGACAAATCATGGTTAGAGCAAGATAACTGAAATATGTCTGTTCATACCTCCAGATAACACTGTTTCAGTTAAGAAAAACATTGTGAGAAATACAAGGAAATGCCCAGCTAGCACAACAGAGCTCTAAAAACATAATGTCCCACAAATATGCAAATTCTGTAGATTTTATTTTCGTTGAACAATTTAATTTTAAATACAAAGTTGTGATTTGTAGAGGGTTGAATAGTTGGGTTAGATTACTCAGGGACAATCTGCATACATTGCTTTCTTCAGATGAACACAGAGAAAGATATTTGGAAGAATGCTTTAAACCAAACAGCTCTTGGACTCCATTGAGTACCATAGTAGAAAAAAAATGCTTTATAAATTCCTTGTTGTGTTGAACACAAAATAAGAGATTTTGAAGAATGTAGGAAAGCAAGAGTTCTAGGGCACTTTGACTACAATTGTCATTTTTCCAACTAGGGGAGTCAATGGATTCCATGAACTGTTTGGTTACAAGCATTCTTCCAAACATCTTCCTCTGTGTTCATCAGAACAAAGAAATGTATACCGATTTGGATTAACTCCAGGGTGAGTAAACGATGACTCGTTTTTTTTTTTCTGGAAATCCTGGTGTATTTTTCTTACCAGTTTCCTGTCTGAGATCCAGAAAGAATTTCTGGTTGAAGATGAAGGCGACTCCACTTATCTCCTCCACCTTCGCCTCAGCTGTGGTGTTTCTGTTGTTGAAGTTTGCTGTTATGGCAATGGCCAATTTGCCTCGGAATTCCTTTCTCCTGAACCCTGATAGAGAAAAAGAGAGAGAGCGAGAGAGAGAGAGAGAGAGAGAGAGAGAAAGAGAGAGAGAGAGAGAAAGAGAGAGAGAGAGACAGAGAAGGTGGGGGGGTTGCAAGAGGAAAGAAACCAAAATAAAGACAATTTCCTGTAGAAAATGGAAAGGGTGTGTCATGTTGCCATGATGTTACTAGGGTTTTCTGGGTGGTTGCTTTATGGGCCAAGCATAAAGAGCCTTTGCCAAAAATGATATTCTTATCTCTAGATATGGCTCATTCCTACTAGGATATTTGACCTACCTAACCATCAGCCAACCACCATTGTAGAATTCAAGACATTTCAGTTGGTAAAAAGATTAACAGGTTTGTTCACACAGTACAAATTGAGCAAATACATTTTTGGATACGGCAAATGCTACAAACTCTCTTTAGAGTGCATTCAAATAATTGTCTAGGAGAGAATGGCAGAAGACAATGAAAAGACTGAAGCTAGTGTAAAATACACCAGTGTATATTAATCCAGAGGAAATCTGCCACTTTTCCCAAATCAAACACCTGTTATTTGAAGCTAAAAGCAGCTTGATCTCTGATAGTCTCGTGTAAATACTTAAATCTGAGACTAGATCTCTGATGCTCACTCAGGCTCACTCAAGAAGGAAAACGCACTTAATGTCTTTATCTTACACAACTAAAGAGTGACAGCAAACATGTCCTTCCTGTCTGCTGAAAGTAACAGTGCGTTTCAACCAGACGTGACGCTACAAGCTTCAGCGGCTGACATTGATCGATGCGCTGTGTTTGAAGGAGCTCCTCATTACCTCACAGGATGGGATAGAGGGGGGATAGTACAATTGCCTCTAGTCTCTCATCATGCAAAATTATGTACGAGACTCACAGGGCTTCTAAGAAACAGACACATATGATTATGGATCAGAAGCATCCTATTTCTGTCATGACTCTTTCATCGTCTGCATTACTTTCCCTGGACGCAGCTTCTTTCCTCTGACTGCTGCTCTGCCTCAAACTGGGATAAATTTAACTTTCCCCAGACGTCCTGAACTAGCTGACTTCATGTCCAAAACAAGCGAAAAAAGCCTCTCCCTGAAGTAACTCATAATTGGGCAATGAGGTAACATAGCTTGGAAAGGCCCACAAATGGCCTTTTTTGGAAAATGTATCTTGTTAGGGAAAACTGGAAAGATGACAAGCCTAGAAAACAGTCCAAGGCATGCTTAAATGCTAACATGCGTTCACAAACAAGACACGTGCTGATTGGCTGATCTCATATGTAAGCGGTGGGCGGCTGGTGACATCATGCTGTATCGCTTTACACAGCGGCACAGGATTTTATGGCTTTATAGCTTTTTTGGAGGAAACAATCTATTCCAGGGACTGCAGCCAAGAACACAGGGCAATTTTTCTGTTGCTGAAGTTGTTTTTACAGATAGGGTGAGCGACCTGGATTATGTCTGAAGAAGTTTTATTAGCGGTGCTTGCCAAAGCAACATCACTATTAATATTGCTTATAGTCAGGGATTTGGAAAAGCCCATAATCCTTAAACTTTGTCATATAACTCATCCTACACAGTTTGTGGTATAGAATTGAATGGTACTTCATATAGCGTGTCTTGTTGAGAAACGGTGTGGAAATCCATTTCTAAATTATTGTATATTTAATAATAAGTGGGTAAAATAGGCAAAAAACTTACTAACGTGACTTGCTAAAAATTAAAGGCATAGCTAATGCATAGCAACATAGCAACAACCACCCAAAATACATAAGAAATGTGACATAAATTTTGGATGGACAATCACTCCTTACATTTCTTCTATATAAATATTAAAACATTAGTTTTCGATGTTTATCATGTGAAGAGAGTTTCAGAGAGTGACCCAATTTTAGATGCAGGTGAACGACCATCTGACTTGCTATTTTTACATTCTGTAATCATAGAGTGAGGATCATTTTAGCCTCTTGGTTACTGTGCAAACAGCACGCATGTTTATTTTAGTGCACATAATATATGTGATTTAGTACGCCACTTGAAACTTCAACTTTATTTCACCCAAGCAGTGAAAGCAAGCATAGGCTTTTATTTCAAATTTGTGATGGAGCATAAATATGGTTCAACATCCTCAGCATCAAAAGTTTGGGGGTTCATACCTTCTAAAGAATTGCGTCTCCCATCAGCCCCCACAACCACATCAAAGTCAAAATCAGCCACAGGGTGATCGGCGGGCCGGATCTCTGCCCTCCAGCCCGGCCCTGCAGAAACAAACACATCCATTCAACTGTTTAATCGCAATTCACAAACTCTCCTAGACAGGGATGAAAGTTTTTATACATTTCCTACTTTTGACATCTTAATCCTTCATAAAAGACCCCAGTTTTATCGCTCTTGTCTCCTCTAGAGCTTAAGAAGGAACCATAACAATGACTCATTTTGTAGTCAATTTGCTATTAAAAGTATTATTGAATGAACTTAAACATTTTCACTTCCACATTATTTTTTTAGCTTTGTGTATCAACAACAGCCTCAATTGTTTCTATTTGTATTTCTCCTAGACAGTTTTACAACAGGCAAATGAGACAAAGTTGATTCAAAATTAAACATAACTGGGAAGTCCATTAAGTCTCACAAGCTATAAATTGTTCCTCTTGGGAGGACAGGGGCTAGATGGAGAAGTCATAACCACGAGTTGAACTGTACTATATGTAGCTTTCCATGAAAATCATGAAACAATTTATTTTTCTGAACAGCAACATGTATCAAGTGAAACTTAATCACATGCCGGTATGGATTACATCATCTTGCTTAGCAAACAACGCATTCCAAAATTATAACCTCACAGTAATTCATACAACTATTGTTAATAAAAGCCAACATCTCTTTCAACGGTTTAAAGCCGAACTAATCCATTTAAGGCGATGTAAAATCAAGCTGTCCGAAGAATAAAAGTTTTACGTGATCTCAACTGCGCTAAACCCTGAGCACATGCATATCGTCTCAAGGCCGTGGTACAAGGTCACAGCCACTGGCTCTTAATATAGAAAGCTCTTTTGTTTTTATCAGCCTGCTGTCATTGCTGTAGAAGAGAGAAATGAATTGCTTATGGTCCAATCACCCGAGGCCCTGGGGAAGAGAGAAGCTTATGTTATTCTTACAAAGATGACCAGAGTGGCCACATCTGGAAACACGTTCCATCACAAAGCCTCTGGACCCGTGAGATCTGTTTGTAATTATTATGATCTACAAGTCATTTCTTCATCTCTTTGATCCTTAGAAATTGTGTGAAGAAAAGACCTCGCTGTGTATGAGAATTATAAGCTGTGCATGATATTCAGTGACACGTTTTTGATTTTCCGTAGGCATTTAAAATACAGGAAAATAATTGCAGGTGTTATTTGGTTGGCATAGAAACAGCTATTGTAGTGAGACAGGAAGCACTTTGTCAGTCCATCACAACATCCTACTGTTAGTGTGAGAACGGCCCTGAGAACCTTCAAATGATGATGGGGATATAAGGTTCAATAAGAGAAAATTACGCTCTAAACAAAACCACCATACTAGCTCATACTGAATAAAACACTCAGGGTATGAACAGGCTTCTATGCTCAGCAAATAAATACCAAACAAATGTTTGGACACACCTGACTGAATTTCATTTAATGTTTCTCATAATATTACAGTAAAGACCTTTTGATTTGAAGGGTTTATGAAAAGAATATAATATTTTCATAAACCTCACGATGCTGGTTAAAATGAAAATCCTTCACTCACCCTAATGTTAGTCAAACCTGTATGACTTTCTTTCTTGTGGCGAACACAAAAGAAGATATTATGAAGAAAGCCAAACAACATTGGGCCTGTTTGACATTTCAAGTTTCCAACAATTACGTTTCAAGGTTCTTATGAGGAATAAATGTTAATTTTGTGATAAGACAACCTTTTTGACGTCGACAAATGGGACCTCTGGAGGACGCAGCCTACACACTGTGATGCAGCTAGGGGTTCTGTCTTTGAGGAATCTATAATATTTAAGATCTGTTTTAAATCTATTAAAAAATTCACATACTTCCATTTATGTTAACCAACTTCATTAATATTATATACAGTAGCTGTGTCAAAACATTTGACAGCTGGTGTACAGTATGACTGAAAGTGTGGAACTAGGGTCACCCGCCTCACCCTCATTCTCCTGGTCCTCTGTCGGTTCCACCAGCTTGACAAACTCCACATTAACGTGAAACTCCACACCGAGAACCAGAGCGATCTTCAGAAGCATTTGCTGGAGCTGCCGAATGCCTGCCAAAACCCGGCAGAAGAAAAATCATCAGCCCTATAGTCACGCGAACACTCCTTCAAAATCACAGCAACCATTAAAACGAACAGTTTTGACAACACGAATGTTGCGAGTGGGGAGAAATGAGGAGAAAAGGGATTCCATTTTCAATTACAAAAACACTGTTAGGATAATTCACCCAAATATGGAAAGTCTATTATCATCTCTTGTCCATACACTGAAAGTGGATAGGGACTGGAGCTTTCAAGTTCCAAAAATGGAACTGGGCAAGATGAACAATTACAAATAAAAAAGAGCTAAAACAGTAATGATGCATTTAAAAGAATGTAATGAGTATAAGTTTATAGTATGTGCACAAGTTTTGAAACTCACTGATGTGATCTATCGCTCCAGCGCAGAACTTGCCATAGAACTTCTTGGCACCCAAACCTCTGAGGTCATGTATTGTGAAGGGCCAGAGATGCAGGACATTGTTCCTGGAAAATGTGTCTCTCTTCTCTATCACCACCACTTTGGCCCCGAGGAGAGCCAACTCGATCGCAGTCCGCAAGCCACATGGACCCCCTCCAATTATCAAGCACTGAAAGTTAAAGCGAGAATTATATGAGGACAGTTTTCTCAAATAAAACAGTAAAAGTATGATACTTGACTGCCTTTCGTACTTCACATCCTTTTTTTAAATTCAATGAGTCAGTTATACTCGCTGCGAGCATACAGCTCTTGCACACTCTTTCAGGAAGTGTCTTTAAAGCAGACAAATGATAAAAAAATACTAAAGATCAAATGCAAATGTTTATACAAACATTACTGGAGGCGTCTGTGATTTCCTCAGCATTAAACCATAATTACAGCCTGTGATTGAAAAGCCATGATTCACACATCAGGGATGCATGAAGACGTCAGGTCTGGAAATGCCTGCCGCGGGGATGATTTCATTCCCTCTGGTTTAGTGATGAAAGACCTCTTTTATGTGGAGAGATAATCTCCATACAAATGTATTCTTCAGTCATTTAATAAAGTCAGCGCTTGGACTCTAAGCTCAGTTTCAGTCCAGATGGTGCCATGTAACCTTTTCCATTTTGATCCTTATATTTCCTACTCCTCCCATGATGTCCCACGATCACACAGTTGGACCTTAAAAATGAGACCTCGAAATGAGAAAGCAATAGTGAGGGAATGTAGCGCTTCCTCTCACAATGTGTGACTTCAGCGTTGCGTTGGGATAAATGTTGTGATACACCCAGGCTTTATCCGCAACTGATTCAGAATCTTATCATGTTTATGCAGTTCACTGTGTCTTTGGTGGCTGTTGTGGCAGTGTGACCTAAAGTACCAGAAGTCCAGATGTCACCATAAAAAGACCTTCAGCGGCCAGTAACAAAAATATTCATTTAGTTCAATGTTTTCTTTTGCTCTTTTCCAAAATCTATAGAGCTTCAATAATGCTTTAGCTTTACAGGTACAGTGTATCAAAACAAAATAAAAAACTGAACGATCAGTAGAATGTGTGTGTGATTTTTTCAACAGGGTTGAAAAATCACAACAGGGTTGAAAATATCAATGGTATAATGTGTGTGTTTATTCATACAGTAAGTACCAGGATTGAAATATCTATATTTTATTTCTATGAATTGTTTGCATTTGTACACTTATTTTCAACCCCCTGTTGGCCAAAAAGGGACAATCCCAGTTGTTGGGTTAAATTAGGACAGAAAATGATAGCATTTTGGGGTTGAAACTAGCCGGCATATAGGTTACTTTATAACTCATCAGCTGGGTTTGTTCCTAGATCTAAGTATAAAATAACCCAGCAATTTTAAGAGCATAACAGGGTTGACAATATCAATAGGATAGTGCTTTTTGTTAGAAACAGTTGTAAATATCAATTGGATAGTGTTTGTGTTCATTCGCGAGTAACGGGGTTGAAAATACTTATAGCAAGCATTTGTGTTTGTTCGTGAGTAACAGGGTCTAAAGGAAAAGTTTATGGTTGGTTGGGTAAATACAGAGATTAAACAAGTGAATATTATATGCATTAAGATGTAAGGAGCCATTCATCAGTGCTTCAGGTATGAGGTTGGCACCCGCAGACGGCTGCTACAACGTCTTGACAGGCCCATCCCCGAACTGCTCTTTCATTCCACTGGATGAGCCAGTCACCACCAGCAGAAACTGACAGACCAGGTGCACTGTTTCTGTTTGACTTTACCTGTGCTAAAAACAACAGAGAATGAACAAAGCCTTTCTATTCAGACAGCCAGAGAGGCACGTAAGCACTGGGGAGTAGATTTACAGTCCCCACAGACTAATTAAACGCTTTGTCAGTCAGAGCAGATATGAACACAACAATATTGTCTCTGGTCATCCCCACCCTGAAACTACAAAGTATATTAGTGCAAAGGTGAGCTTTTTGTTGAGTCAGCTTGTGCTGTTTCCTGTCCATCGCTGGCCATGTGAAGCAAATTTTTTTCATTTAATTAAGGACATTTTATTATGTTGAATATCTTTAAAATGAGTGTGTATGAGAATCAATGTTGAGCAAATGAAGACGTGTGTTTCTTAAATGTATCTCTTATGAAAAAATCTAAACAAATTAACTAAATAAATACACTACATTTAATGTCATGATAGTTCACCCACAAGTGAAAATTCTGACATGATTTGCTCGCCCTCTTGTCATTTCAAACCTGTCTTACATTCTTTCTTTCTTTCTGCAGAAAACAGAAGATATTTTGAAGAATACTCATAACAGAACAGCGATGACAGCCATTTACTTCTATTGTATGGACACAAAACCAATGCAAGTTAATGGGTGCCGTCGCTGTTCGATAAACAACATTCTTCAAAATATCTTCTGTTGTCTGCAGAAGAGAGAAATTGAACAAGAGGGTGAGAAAATGACGACAGAATTTTTATTTTTGGGGGAACTATCACTTTTCATAAATTATCATACAATATCCTATAGGTGTGTTTTATTTTCATCATAGTAAAGTATTCATCATAGTAAAGCCCAGTGGAAGCTGCAAAATCCCATTACACTGCTCGTTCAGCCTGTCTTATCTCATATAAAAGTCTGCAGAACAGGAATTGACTGCATGACCCACCACATCAGGCTTCCTGCTGAAAGTCACAGTGTCGGACCAATCGTCACTTTCCACAAATGCCAGTGGAACACAGACTTTAACCCACACACTGGCTCTAACATAAAATGTCATCACGGTGTGCTTGAGCAGTTTGCCGAACCAAAGATTCAACCCCTATTGAAAGCTACTCAATGAACTGAAAAAGACCACCAGGAGAGCCAGCCTGGACTCACAAGTATTCATGCCTGCATGGGAATAAAATAATTTCATAGATGAGGCCTATCCAGGACAATAGAGTTGTCCCGGAGTGGAAAATATTCATACAATATAATGCCACCGTATGATGGCTATGCTACACCACACAATTGAATTGCGTCGGTCCTGAATCACAAAGCCACAGCTGTATGCCCGCCCATATCTACATTCAAGCATTTTGGAGATGCTTTTTTCAAAGTGCATTACAATACATTTGAATCTATCAGTTTATATTTTCTCTCAAACCAATGACAAAGCCATTCTTTACCAGATCATATACAGGAACATGTGCAATCCACAGAGACAAAGAGAAGAACTTCACCTCGCTAATGAGGAAACAGGAACATTTGCACTCTGGTAAAATCGTAAGTGCAGTCTGGGTCATAAGCTTTACTGTTCAGACTGAAGAAACGCTCCAAGAATTTACCCACAAAATCCGGTAGTGTAACCACAAACCCTGAAGAATTTAAATACACTCTCTGTGTCAACATTCTTTAAACACTGCCCATAAAACTGCATTGACTAAAATGAACACTTTCAAATTTTTAAGGTACACTTTTTAAGCTATCATACATTTTATTTGTCAAGAAATGCCAACTATAAAAATAAATAAACAAAAAATGGCTCATGGACTTAAATCGTACAATATTTTTTCCCAGCTATGCTAATAAAGGCAGCATAAATCAATAAAACAGGTACTGGCGTGCTTTGGTTGATAAAGAAAGAATGAGCTCATATCCTGTACAGACTGTGAATCTGGCAGACATATATTGTGGCGGGGAATGATATCATGTCACTCTTTCGAAACCATACCTAGAACAAAAAGGGATGGGCACTTTTGACTCGGGGCTGTGTACATTGGCCTTATGCGGGGCCCAAACATTCCTGAGGGAGCCAGACATATCTAAGTTATTATTGCAGAAATCACACAGTTTCATGAAATGCGTGGCACTGTAGGTGTTAGGATCGTCGCGTCAATAGAAATCGATATGGCATGTAAAGTCATTCTAATACGAGGGGATGGTGAACCTGCAATGAAATCCAAACCCTAAAGTGGAAACTTTCTACATTCTCTGTTTAATACTCATAATGATCCTTTGTATAGTTTCGACATACCTGATCTGTTTGCATGAAACAATAAAGAACACGGCGCTGGGTTTGATTAACATATGAAGTAAAGTCCTGCTGCGTACAGCTATCAAGTTGTAAATGATATCCTAAAAAGCAGCATAATTACACTTCTTCACATCAAGAAAGTTATTAGGGCGTTTATTGCCAGTATGATGTGAACTTGTTAAAGTCTGCTCACTTTGAAACATTTCAAACACATGCGAACAACAAGCTGGGCCTGATTCCATTTGGACTTCAAAGTATGCGAGCATGTGTGATGGGGATCTTTTCCTAATGAACATGCACGGCAGGAGTCTGAAACAATCACATCTGCTGAGTGATCACGTCTCTTATGTTATGATGAGCTTTAGGGCTCTGATGGTCCGTATTACACTGGCACATTCAACCTCAGAAAGACGTGGAATGTTTGCTTGAAAAATGTGCTATTCTTCTATATGAACAGCATTTGGGCAATTCCCGCATTATGGATGTGACATTTTGCGTTACGGATGTGACATTTAAAAGCCCAGGGAATGTATTTGTTACCAATATACTGAACCATATGTTTGTATTTTTCTAAACCCTTCTTGATAGAGTCTTAACATAAGAAAGTTGTCAGTCTATAAACAAATATTCTATTTTAAAACCGGGGAAAAAACATGCGTTATGATGTGACGAAAGAAAAGGACCTGTTTTGGGAGACAACAAACTTTGTAGGATTTCTGTGAATTAAAATGTACAAACCTGAAGCATTTATACCCAAAAATGGAGAAGTGAGTCATCTTCATAGAACATAAAATAGTTTTGTAAATTTTTATTTTCATTTTCATGTGCCCATTTATGAGGAATATTTCCCGTTACGGATGTGACAATCCTGAAAATGGCACTTACTAGACTATGGAAAATCATCCACTAGAAAGAAAACAAACGCTTTAAAAACTTGAAGAGGGACCTCACATGGTATTTGAACCACCAAATGTTGATATCTGTGCTGTTAGTAAAAACATTTTTTTGACAATTAATACAATTTCAAAACAAACCGTTTACCAGACAATGACAATTCTCTCATAATTTACTCTCCCTCATGTCCAGATGTATATGCATTGTGTTTTCTTTAGTTGAACAAACAAATGTATACCCCAAAAATGTTAATTTATAAAAATAATTATTCATTTTATACCCAACATGTTAAAGCTCCAAAAAAGTTGAAGTAATCCAGAGTCACTTGGATTACTTTAATGGTGGATGTACTGCAGCTGCTTTTTGAGCCTTCAACATGTTTGGTCCCATATATGAAGACAACATGAAGGCATTTTAATATTACATTATTTTTATGTTTTTAACTTAAGAGAAGAAATCATACATATGAGAGAACTTTTATGTAAACTATTCCGTTATGTGTGTTTTATTACTATTTGTGCCCTGTGCACGTGTGTATTTATAAAATCCATAAAACAATTCACAAAAACAGCAACAAAACTTGGATGTTACAACTGTTCTGTTCTATACATAAATATAATACAAACAAAACTTAACATGAAGGTCTGAGCTCATATAGCGAAACAGAACTAAACCAAGTTGCCCCTAAAATCCCAGAGAACTGGTCTAACCAACAACATCTGCCACTAACGTCATACATAATGATGTCATACCACACTGCAATCATAACCCAAGAATCAAAACAAACATTTCAGTGAATAATACAGGATCTGTTTAAATGTTTACTTTATATAGATCTAATTTTGTACAGATTATGATAAGCTTACCTTGGTGCCCTCACAGGCTTTGCCTTTTTTGTATTCTTTGTGGCTGGCTCTCTTGTCTAGTTTGCTCCAAAGGGCTTTGGCTTTCCAGCATGTCAATGTGCTCTTAAGACTGCTGTAGAAGGTGCTGTGCTCCTGAGGGTCGAGCTCCAGGTAACCGCATAAAACATTAAAGGACTGAAGGGTGCTTTTACAGTCAGAGGCCTGGACAAAGTTCTCAAAGAGCCGTCCTGCCTGGTTCTTCTCATCTTCTGTGTCACCCATCGTCTGTCCAGTGGCTGCTTTGCCGAATCCGAGCTTGCTCCTTTTCTCCACGACGCTGAACAGCTACATCTACAATCTGGTCTCCTCACTCATGCCAAATCTGAAAAGACAACAAGAGATTTCTGCCAGATCTTTCTGAGGAAAGTGTGGGTGGTGTAAAATTCGTCATCACACTGCCAAAGTGCTCTCAGTGTTTGTAACATATTGTTATGTGGTTGCTTACTGGCACAATCCATAAAGACCACCTGTGCCAGATTTCGGTTTAGGATGTTTATTTTTAATGGCTGTTTTTTATTGTATCGGCGTGCAAATAGCTTCGGTACCCTTCAATATACGTAAACGGGACGGTTATATTATTGTCTGTCAGGAAAACATTGCTTAGAAAAGCAATAGCGCAACTCTCCATAATATGCCGCATAATTTGAAGCATTATTCATCTCCGCACAAAAAATTACATGCAGGATAAATTAATTGCCAAAGTTTATACCAAGGCTTTGAGGCTTGTCCAAATCTGTATTGCTAACTATGAGCAATAGGAAAAGTTATGTTGCCTTTAGCAAGCACCGCTAATTATGATGTGATGTCATGTGTTGAATGCAATGATCTAATGTCTTTACAAAATGGGAAACAGGCATCAAATAAATCTCAGCTAAACAATACTAAGTTTATAGAGCTGAAAATAAACAAGACTATTTTATAGGCTGACGTATTGTATAATACTGTTGCTTAAGGCAGTAGGGCACAAATCTGTTCCTTCATATGTTTGTGATAAAATCCATTAAAAGGTCCATCTACATATACAACACATTAAAACAGAAAATAAAATCAAAGTCATAAAAGATGAAGCATGAACAGTTTTTATGTCAAATGCATTCAGTCCTCTACAGCGTGTTCGCTCTTTACCAGAGATAGCAGCTGATTTAACAACGCTGCCAGTCATGCATATTTAGAAATCATGCACGAATAGAAAAGCAATAAAAACTGTTTGTCATGCGGCTTTCAGCCATGTTGGACCGTGAAACAGGGCAAGGATGGATTTTTTCAGGCATTTGGGGACACCGCTACCCTGGCAACAAGTGCAGTTGGTGTGTTGTCAGTGAACTTCCCTATAAGATTTCAAAGCACCTTCAATTCCTCAAAATAACAAACATGCTTTAAAGAGACATCAAACAGTATAAACACACTTTCATAAAATGAATCTAACATCACATAGAAGCTCGCGTTTTTATCATAGAAGCTTTTGTTGTTATCGTGTAAATCATCTGGTCTGAAAATATTTCATAACATTCACAGTGTTTCAATATTTATAATATTTAAAATGTTCAAAAGGGAATCTTAAGCAGATTTGGAAAGTAGGCCTTATACAACACTAATTCAATATGTTGTCAAGTAAAAGTTAATGTCAACATCAACGATCCCTGATTTTTGCGTTGCACTTTGGGAATTTTTAGGGTAAAAACATCAGAGTGCCCTGTAAGGATTGTGCGATGAAACAGTCCTTAAAATGGCCGACTCACTGATCAGTGCCCTAACAACTTAACAAGGGAGCTGACTGAGACACACCCAGATACCAATCTTGAGTGGGTGGTTCCAGCCATTTTTGTTTGCGATTTGTAGCATCCACTCACAAAATTAAGTTTTGATAGGAAAAATATCTTCAAAACATCTTCATGGAACACAATCTTTTCTTAATATCCTAATGATTTTTGGCATAAAAGAAAAAAAAAATCATTCAACCCATACAATGTATTATTGTTTATTGCTAGAAGTGCAATTTAAGACTGTTTGAGGTCCAGGGGGCGTATTACAGATATTTTCTTATCTTAGGTCTTTATTTAAGGATAAACTTTACGTTAAATTAGGATTTTCCACATATCTGTATTACAGAAGCAAATCTTAACTTGATTAGGGATTCCTATCCTATCTTACAAAATCGTAGCTTGTCTCTAGTTAAGAATCTTAAATTGTACAATCCAGCTCGGCAATCCACTTTCGGGTCTGTTACTGAGCAACCAACACTGTGCGAGCTGCTGATATGGGAAACAAAATGGAAAAACAAAACCGTCAAGCTTTTTTGATTTTAATTTAAAATAGAAACTTCTCCGTTCTTCATTTTCGATTATTAATCAATGTAATGCCATTGTTGTCAGAGCAATTGTGTGCGTTTAACTGTTAGTTTTCAAATAATTGTGAAGTTAGGACAGCTGTGGGGTCACCCTAAAGACCGTTTATTTGTCAAATTAAGACGCTTCTTTAATATCCCTTTCCTACATGTAGTTAAAATAAGATTATGCACTTAGGAAGTGTTGTTCTTCAATATCTTTTGTCCTAAATGAGGTCCTATCTGAAATTTCCATGGTTACCAAACAGATAGAATAAGATTTTCAAGTTTCTGTAATACGCCCCCATGCTCAAAAACAAAAATGCTTTCACTTCATGAGGTCAAGTTGAACTATATTAAAATATATTCAAAAACGTAATATTGTATATCCAAACCAACATACATGTTTCACATTCTTTCTGATCGTTGATCATTTTGCACACGTCAAAGCAGGTGCACACACACAGGCATTCACTTTGGCGGAACAATCTCTCTGCCATCTGCATCCACCTAAAACTTTATACTGTACATAACTATTTGAAATAATAAAATTAGTTATTGAGGCAATTCTGCAAGATTATGATCATTCCACCACACACAGTAGCGCAGACCTAGTGCATATCATTAATTCGGTCTAAAAAACTGTTGAACTTGAACAGTGAGGGAAGACATTTAGGATGCAGGCCAGTGCTGCTGGTGTTTTTCGAGAAGTGTTTTGCTGGTGGTGTCCTAAGAGAGGAGATGTGTCAGCTCTTGTCATGTGGGTGTTAGATGAACTCCCTCTGGAGTCAGAGCAGCCAACACATTCACATGCACTGCATTCCATCGGCCCGGCGCCTGACATACTTCTGCATTACACCAAACCCCTTATTTACATGAACGGTGAGACCGGCTCTGCACATACACCTCACCGGACGCCTACTGAACAAAACTGGCACAAAAACTCTGTAAATCCTTCCATTTCCTTTTAAGCAACCATGAAAGGAATCTAAGTTGATAAATGTTTCTTCAAAGCCATCAGATTATAGGCATATCAATTGACGCAATGCTTTCCTTCTGACCATTTTAGTGAAGCTGTTTAGAATATAATACTATACTGCACACTGCCTATTCACAGTTTGTGAAAGAATAAACATCATGCAATGTAAACATTGCAACTATTGTTTTTGATGTTTGCTGCAAGTTCAGGAAAATGTACTAGGTCATCTGTATGCATGCAAATGATTTGCATACATTGGACATGCTGCAGAAAGAATAAGAACAGTATGGCATTCCCAAAAAGGACAAAAACTTTCATCTGAATTATTTTTTTAGAGAAGTGCTTGTGTTGAACCATCACAACTATTGCACCATAACAGTAATTATTGTATCTAAACCCAAAACAACTCTTTGCGTTCTTTAAGCACGTCTGCTTGAAAGGCTAAAATTAAAATGTGTCAATAACTATAACTAAGAGACACGTTAAGTGTCACAGATGGAGGAGAGCAGCTATTAGATCCGTCCGCAGAACCATTCCTCGTGGGCAGTGAGAGGCAGCGCACTGTCCACTTCATTTACTCTTTGCATTTTGCTGACTTACATACCATGACTTCACCATCTGACAGAATGGAAAGAGCCACTGCGGGCAGACGGGTCGAACCCACAAAACACCAGTAAAATCGGTGCACACTTGCACACACAGCAAAAATAAATTACAGGGAATTACTGTGACAGTACTGTTATAAAAATAACACTGTGACTTTTAAAGCATGATGGGATTTCCAGGGATGTCAAATATCCTACACAGCACTGCCTATAGTCAAGAAGACTACATTAGACTCAGATGGCAAACCAACACAGTACATTTAGATACCATCTGATTCCTATTTCTCATATACTGTAAATGGCTGGAGATGGATGAAATAACTAGCTCTGGTGTGATTTATTTCTGGAAAATGGGGGGTTTATCATTTCTCATCTGTTAAAATGTGCCTTTCTGAAAATAACTCATAATGGAATAATACTGATAAAATGACACACGGTTTTATTATTATTTAAGTGCGGTCACTATTGTTTTTGGCTGCTATTTGTATTAGCGCTGATTATATACAAATATCATGGTCGATAGGGTTATTATGGTTTAACTAAACCAAAACACTATGGTAACTATGGTAAATCCATCAACCCAGTATGCTGAATTCAAACTCAAGTCCACACCCCTTCATTCGCATGTGATCCTTTAATGTGTTCTTAGAGGACACAGTCCAAATCAACACAGTCTGGCCGCAAGAAAAACAGATCCCACGCACGGAGCGTGCAACGTGCTGTTGTTGCTGCAGAGAACTTCCAGCTATCAGACCAAACAAAGGAAGCCGATGTCGGAGAGAAAACACAGCGAAAGCTGGAAGCGTTAATTACCATCTCAGACAAAGAAAACCAGGAAGGAACCCCATTCTAAAAAAGTAGTCATTATGCCTGATAGCTGGACGGCAATCTCAGAAAACAATGTTTCCCAGAATCCCTCACGGGCCTAACCTTTCCCCGCCGCGGCTAGAACACATTCAGCGTCTCATACACTCAGATATGTGGTTCATGAACAACTGCCAAAACAAAAGGAAGCTGTCTTGGACAGAAGTACAAACAATGTGTTATCTAAGTGGCCTCAGTGAAGGGCATTGGTCTCGTGAAGAGAAAATCATTAATTCACACAGAAGTGAAAGTGGGAGACGGTGCAGCTGCAGACACATCTAGTGACTGTTTGACCCTGTACAGGAGGGATATTTATCTTAGGACACTCGTGTAAGTTTTGCGGAGCACTCTGGAGAATAACTATTTGCAGGGATGATTATACAAGTGATAAACGTTTTAATGAGTCTGGTTCTTTCATGGAGGTACCTGTTAAATTTTAGTGAACAGTTTAACAAAAATGACTGGAAGTTTACTGCATAGACATACTTTTCAAGACGTTCATCTATATTATAATTATTAACCATTACAGTTATTATATTCATGACATTTCAGAATGACATCACGGTGACCTAAGAGGTCATTAGGATGATGTTTTAATAATGGAAGCTACATAGCTTGTGGGGTAGCATCTAATAAATGTATGAACCAAATGCATGTCCACTTTCAGGACAGGACATTAAAATGAGAGTTGCTATAGACATTTGTCCCTCAGTTATGGCCACTGAGGATTAACTTGCATTACAGCAGTGCAGAAATAGTGGTGCAGAAGAATTGATATCGGAACGGACAGGCTCAGAATAGACAGGTCTCATATTCCAGAAGAAAACAAAAAGCACATGGATATGCGGATGACCTGTAACCCATAACTACACAACACTGATTCTAGACAGAAGACAACGTTCATTTGACAGCGTTAATGTTTTTTTCGTTGTAGCAATAGATGTGTGCGTTGGTGGAATAGTGGTGAGCATAGCTGCCTTCCAAGCAGTTGACCCGGGTTCGATTCTCGGCCAACGCATTCTGAGAGGAAGATAGAGCGAGGGCTGTGAAATGCGTCTCTTTAACGCTTTGAATGTGTAGTCATAGCCTGTCGAATTACAACCGTGGAATCAAGGATTCTCGTGTATTTTTGTAACATCAATAACTGCACGAACTCATCTACTGCACTGTAACTCTATTAATGGCATCTACTCATCTATTGCACCATAACTTCAATAACTGCATTAACTCATCTACTGCACTGTAACCTTAATAACTGCATTAACTCATCTACTGCACAGTAACCTTAATAACTTCATTAACTCATCTTCTGCACTGTAACTTTAATAGCTAATGTCTGTAATTAATGCACACTTAAGTCACTTGCACTATTTTATAGTCGAAATTGTTATCTGTTCATATCCACCTGTACATTAATGTTCACAGTATATATCCTTCTGTATATATTGTCCATAGTACATACCGACTTTCATATTGTTATAGAACATTTGTATAGTATTTCCCTAATATTGCATTCTGTATTTATTAACACTGTATATCCTGCACCTGCTAATTGCACTTCTGGTTAGACCTAAACTACATTTCGTTACACTGTTCTGTACTTGTATATGTGTAATGACAATAAAGTTGAATCATGAATTTCTAAGATGCCCAATAAAGTAGACAAGTTAACAAAGAAATTCTGATTTCCATCTTTTTAAACCATTGCACACATATGTTTTTAAATCTGAATAGACGGGCACATATCACCTATCACCTTTACAAACTTCATGCACGGGAAGCAATGAACTAATGGAAAAGTGCCTTTAAAGGGGAAATGAAAAGTTCCCAGGTCTCATGCACAAAAGAAAAGAAAAACACAGCTACGTACAGTCTAAAGCTTGAGATGCTATTGGTCATGTTGTCATGGAGACCAAATATTGTGTTGAGTGTGATGTGTTAACTGATGATGAGCTCATTGAGTTGCTTCGATTCAAGGATGACGGATTATTTGGTGCGTCTGGCTCCACGGTTAGCACAATCCGGCTTCAGGCTCCTCTGTATCCGTTTCTGAACACTAATCTTGCGATTAAATTTATCTCTGGTGAAAACCACTAATTACAAACGGAGAGCGAGCTACCAGTTAGTTACTCAGTCATACATTGAGAGGTTCTGCAACTGAATATTAAACAAGATCTTGACGTCAGAAGAGCTGAAAAACTTGACATGTTTGTCATGGCTGCTTCTTCAATTCAACCACACTTAGGTTGGGTTCCACCAACAAGGATTAAAGTAAACAGAGTTTAGAGCTAATCTAGGGTTAGTTGATCCTAGTTTTATTTTAATTCAAATTGCGTTGCGCCACTTAATTTTAAACAGAGATTAACTAATTGTGGATTTAAATTGTAACCTGTATTTAAACGTCATTTACGATTAATTGTGTCCGCCATGATGTTTTTACCGGTGTAGCATAATTTACAATAACAGTGTTGCACTGTCATGTGAAATTCTCTCTGGATAATTGTGGTTAATACATCTCACAAGCCTTGAGGGATATGACAGCCTACAGATATGACGGTTCAGACGCATCATTATCCTGCAGCTCGCAACTGGAGCAGACATAAGAGAGAACTGCGCAGTACAGGAATCACTGGCGGGTGAACCTCTGCCATCGAGGTGAACGGCCCCGGTAGATGATTGCGTTTCTGGGAGTCGTCCTCGGTCGTGCGACTGTTCGGGACTGGACCACAATTTAGAGTTTAAAATAATGGAGCAACCGAAGTAAATTATATCAGGATTTACAGTAAAATTAAAATGATATCTTAAATATAAACCTTGTTATTAATAAACATGGTTTACAGTTTGGTGCAACAGAATTATTAACATAAAATAAACTTTGATTTAATCTAGATTTAAGACTAATCCTTGTTGGTGCAACCCAACCATAGTTTTTACATGTATTACTAAATTGTTTTG
This sequence comes from Triplophysa dalaica, assembly GCF_015846415.1. Lineage (NCBI taxonomy): Eukaryota > Metazoa > Chordata > Actinopteri > Cypriniformes > Nemacheilidae > Triplophysa > Triplophysa dalaica. The sequence goes on from NC_079542.1 coordinate 7,052,219, forward strand.
TTCTGAAAGTCTGGGGTGTTGAGTGGTACATATAAGAAAGATAAGATCTCTTTAATGTCCCAATTATTTCTACGAGACATCAGTGAGATTAAATGGAGAGCAAATGGAAACTTCAGATTTGAGACCCAAATATGTCAGCCAACACCAGCAGAAAATTCAACCCAACACTGACCAACTGCCACACTTCTGCGAACACCAAATAAAGGCAGGTCTTTGGCCAGCATTTAAAAACAAATGTTCAACTACAAAAGATGCTCAATATTGAGATTTACATCCAACATAGTAATTTTCATGTCTTGCCAAAAGACATTCTTATTTCTGTATTACAATCTCTGTGCTTATATCAACATGGCAAGGAGCTCAGGCAAAGTTCTTCATACAACAGTAACACATGGAGTAACCCTTGACAAATGAGGGTATAAGAGTACGAGCGTGCAGAACACAAGACTGGCAAACTGCATTTAGCAGCCTCTGATCTAAACTGTATCCTCAGAGCGCTGCAACGCTACTGTGTCCAGCAGCCAACGGCACCGAGCAGCCGAACATTCCAATCGAGCACACGGAAAGCTGTTTTGTATGAAGTGATAAATGTTTATCAAAGCTTCGCAGTGTTGACTTTTATGCGGGTGGCAAATTAGGATTGTGTCTAAAAACCAGCTGCAGAGATGATTCAATAGTTTCTTGTTGTTCAATACGCAATAAAACTAACTGTGAATCATCTGCTTGAAAGAAAGAGATGAAGACAGGAACTATTGCTCATCCTCACAAGAAGATATCACTCTAATGGTGAATCACATCTTAAGCAGTATAAAGCAACCTGCAACCTTTTACTGCAAGCTTATATATATTGTTAACTGTAAAAGTATATATTGTTAACAATAAATAATGTCACGCATTATATCTTATTATAAATACTTTTAACTAAAGTTATGTTATAATATATTGCAGTTCCCTTGTTGTGGCTGACCACTTTATAACGCGTTTTACTCTATGGGGTTGGAACATCACCATGTTCCAAAAAAGCAAAGTTCAAAATCAGTGTAAACAATGCTGCGTTTAAAGTCCAAAAGGTGAAAAAGTGTCATATAAAGCTGTATTTCCACCTTCAGGATAATATTCCAATAATTGTCTGTGAGATTACAACAAAGATGAATGTAATGTATGAAATGTATGAAAATTAAGAGGTGTCGAATGTTTCTGCCTTCCGTGGGAGTAACACACCAAGACCCACGTCACCGAGGGACAAGACCACAGTCCTCCCATACTATACTTCTCACAAGTTCAAGTGCAGGTTAAAGAACAAGCCTCTAATTCCTTAAAGAAACATTAAAGGAACTTTTATCTTTCTCACACTGAGAACAACTGGTCATTCATCTCGCTCAACTTGCAGCATGTAATGTCATAATGAATGCAATGATATTTGTTTTAAAACATGCAACCTTTCTCTTTATCCATGTTTTTGTATCCCAGAAGTGAAGTAGTGATAACATATCTGCACCCTTAATAACAACATTGTCGAATACAAAACGATGATTAACAATGTCATTTAAATACGGGTCAAACAAACAAACAAACAGATAATAGAAAAGAAGTACCAGCTTCCTCTTCTAGTAACTGCACTTCTGTATAGAAAAAGCCTGTTCCAAATATACCAAATATTTCCGCTTCTTTGATCTGTGTATCAACTATAATGCTTTAATTAGACCTTTTATTACTATACATTAAAATGTCAAATAGAAACTGGAAATATGTATCAGATTAAGGCAGTTAATCACTGATCTCAGAAAGAATAACAGAGCTCGCTGGTTTCGGCATGTAGTTGGGTTAATGTAAACTCACATGTAGCTACAACGAATAAAAGAATGTATTCATCCTATGCTACAGTAATTTCAACATTCACTATAGGCTAATACATTTTGAATCAAAAGATTAAATCTGCTTACATTAGGTTTTTCATGACCTAACAGTAACAAAAGATCAACTTGAATTGTATTCACATAAAAAGATCAGAAAATGCTTTGAAATACGTTGCATATTGTCATTTAATGTTACATAATGCATTAACGTTAATGAATAAGACCTCATTATACAACATTACCATAACATAATTGAAGATTGTAGGGTAGGATTCAAGTTGCCTTTTACATGATCTTTCCATTATAAAATTCAACATGCGAAAAGCAAAGTTTTATTAAACTCGACCGAATAAACTGCTTTACATATTTTAACAACACATCTGTCAAATAACTCAACGAAACGTCCCTAAATCCAGCTTCATTATCCTGAAAACGTTGTTTAGGGCACTCATTTATAACATATTATCGTAAAATACATTTTACAATAAGAATATTATAAAACTGGAGCGTTTTAGTGTTGGTGATGTAACTTAAACCGAAACAACCTGTCTCGAGACTTGACATTTGCGCAACGCCAAGAGCGATTCAATAAACGATACTGTTTAAAGAGCACAATCTACACAAATACATACAAACACAGCTACAAATTGCTAGTTTAAAAGTTAAAAGTTGCTTACCTGTATGTTCGTAAAGGACTAAGCGTACGGGAGACGTCAGGGAGTCGCGCGCACGCGCTTTCAGTCAGTGACTGTACTAAAGCATGAGGGATAGTTCTGCTCAGTCTATTGCCTTCTGACAACAGTGTGTGTGAACGTCTCCTCTGACCATGATGCTCATTTTTAGAAGCTATAATTGACGTCCAAGACCATGTGACTTTTCCATTGGCTGTGCGTTTTTAGAGGAGGAACCAACATGAAATAGACTGTTTTTATAGCCCAGTATAAAATCACTCACTAAAGGGGTGTAAAATATCTGATGACAGACTGCAGCTATGATGAATGATGCTCTTTAGGTAGCTGACAGGTTTATATTTTGCAGGACAATGCAACAGGTGATTTGTTTTTATACATGACATGATAGATTATGGCCAGGGGGTTTGAACCATGAACCGAGTAAATCTATCAGGATCCCTGTACCCTTTAATGTAAGATTTTGTAGACTCATAGTCCAGCTTGTGAAGTGAATATCAACCTTTGTTGTACACAGCATTTGAAGGGCCCCACCCAATCATTGTTCGTTCATCAATTTTTTGGTGTTTTAGTATATTTTCATGTCTGATTTGACTTACTGTTCTCGATTTTAAGTATTGAAATTGACATAATATCACAAGAACCTCTTGGTTCGCTCCAGGTTGACAGATCATAGCTATTATGTCACAATGGCTCCACCTTGTGGAGTTAAAACGCAATGTTCAACTCAATCTAATAAACAGCGGTTGTCTGCGCCTGGATATTTTTACGAGAGTTGGTTAAAACTGCTAAATTTGCTTTTTTGTGTGGTGTTTTGTGGAGGGTCTGCTTTTACACTAAAATCTCAGAGTCAGCCACACAATAAAATAGGCCCACTGCTGTTCAAAATTGGCTGTCATATCAACTCACTATTATAAAGCTTTACTAGTGCTGAATTGCTACTCAAAGTGGAACTTGCTTTAATTATTTTGGGAACTTGTGTTTCTTAAATACATCTTTTTAAAGTGTAGTTGTAGGATTTTTTACCATGCAGTTTACTACAAAGCGCAGCAGTTCACGATTATGTTTGTTGAAAATACAGAATTCGCATTTATTTATTTAAGCAGTTCCGCACTGTATAATGTGGAAGCCCGTTTCCGCCAGGATTGGGATTTTTTTTAGATTTATAGGTCATTATTATGTATATCAAGTATACTATCTCATAATAATGAGAAACTAAGTGTAAATTTCGAAACTTCTCATTATTTTGAGATGGTTTACTAAGTCATAATAATGACTTATAAATCTAAAAATAATTCCCAACCCTGGCGGAAACGGGCTTCCGTAGGCATGGCGCAATAGATTTCTACAGCAATTAAATTTTTTTTTGTAATATTGTGTTGAGTTTACAAAACTGCACAACTTTAAGCATCAACACTTTTGATTAATAAAATGGGTGTTGAATATGTGAATATATCGCAGTCATCAAATAAACGACACACAGAAGACCACGCATCTAAAAACATATCGGTTAGTATAAAAGAATGCACGTTTATTTAGCAAAATTGCTTAAGTATAACTTATTAATCAATTAATTATTAATTGCAATATGTGTTTTGCATATCCTGAAAACTGTAACGCGTAACAGATGGAGAATTATATTTTTGTATGAATGGCGCCTCCCCTGGCGCAGCTGGAGCTCTTCTGATGCACTGACATGATACACCCGCCTTCATCCAGCATCAGCAGCACAACAAACATGTTTCTGCTAGCGTTTTGTCTGTGTTTGGGAAACGTTAACGGAATTATCCCCGAAACCTCCAAAACAGAAATGGACATCATTACGAATATGGAGACAAATATGTTCAGAGAACAGATGAGGCAGAACGATATCTTTAAAGAGGTGGAAGAAGTGATGGAGGACACGCAGCAGAAATTGGAGGACGCAGTGCATCAGGTATTCTGGTTTTTATATAACCCACTAAAGCCTTGTTGTTCGGAACTTTTATTCTAACTAATAGCGCTTGGTTTTAATAAAACCACCTCATTATAAGGTCTGGGCTAGGTTATTGCTTAATATTTTCTTAATTTGAATTTGCAACATAGCATATAAAACCTAAACATGATCTATTTGCCTCTTAATACAGATTTTAAATACAGTCAAATAATCTCAATATATTTTAACATGTGAATAAATGATTTGTTCCAATAAAAACTAAATCATTGCGCTTTTTTATAATTATTAATTATTGGCTAATCTATTTTGAAATGTCATTCAAAGAAATTTTAACCACTGCTTGAAAATTAACTGGGCGAAGGTGTAAGAACCCCATAGAAAAAATAGGTCACAATAATGAAAGTAAATAGGTCAGATTTAGTAGATAACTTTGACTGTCTGTTTTTTCAGAGCAGGTTTGTGAGTTTCACAATAAGAGATGCTGATTTCTCTCTTTTTGTTTCTCAGATGGACAATGAGGCGGCAAAGTCAGGAAGCTATCAACATAACATCTCCTCAAACCTCCAAAACGAAAGTAGTATAGAAATCTCTGCTGGAAATCAATCCTCTTATTCTGCTGAGACGACCAATAAGGTGGGACGGATCCGAGACCATCATTCCATTGTGATTTTGTCATGATACACAAGAGAAATTTTCCTTATTTTTTTAGTTATCACATACACTCACAAATCACAAAAATAGATCATTTATTAATATCCAAATTAATATATTTTCCCAATTTTTTTGTTTTCTATGAAATCTAAGTTGCAGGATAACGTGAATATCATTGGTCTATAAGAGTCTGAGGTCAATGCATTTCTGTGTTTGTGCTTCCAGATGAAAGATAACGCAACTGATGAGATGACCATTTCCAAAGGGACACTGTACAGCAATAAAACAAACAACATTGATTATGTAAGCTACCTGTCTTTCATTCTTTACACTGTAAACTAAGCAACCCATCAAGTGTATCACACTCTTTGACTTTCAACAACATTTTTATATATCATCTACAGTACCTGTGACTCGTTCTTACACATTCTATTGTAATGTTAAATAAATACAGTAGGGATGAAAGAAGGAAGAACATGTAATGTTTGCTTTGGAATTACAGGATAATAAGCTTTTTGTCCTATATTTTAAATTGAGCCGTGGTTGACTGCCACTGTTAGTATAGACATATCTTGTGAGACGATAAAACAGTCCTAAAACCTCCCCAAATCATCTCAATGTTGTTTTAACTCACAAGTGAGAGAGGGGGGCCTATTGGGAACATTATATATTTTTGAAACGTACATCCCACTATATTTGTGTATGAAATTTGCATTGCATTTGGAGGCTCCTCGTAAAATGTTTTCCTGTGAAATTAGGTTTTTACCTTGTAAAGTAAAAATTTATAAAATCTGATCTCCTCCACATCTTTCTGGTTGAAGGTTCATTTTAATACTGCTGCTTTCCAATTGTTCGTACATCGAATCACATAGTGTAGCTTGAGTAGCTTATTTTTTAACTAAACAAAATGGTTTTAATTACATATATAAACATCTTGTAGATGTTTTTTGTACTTGAAAAAGAAAGGAAACACCTGCAACATTCTAAAAACCAACAAGAGCTCTTAAGCAACCACATAGCGACCCCCTGACAATGTGGCAGCAGGTTTGACTCAAGTCATGCTTCTTGTTTAATAAAAAAATATTTGTAGTGGAGAAAAGCTTGGGGGTTTGTTGAAATTGTTATTTCAGGAGTGTGGCATAGAGGAAGACTGCGAGAATGGCCAGTTCTGTCTGTATGAAACGCAGAGGTCAAAGTGTCTTCCCTGCAAACAGCTTGATGCGGTAAGAAGCTTCAAATTTCACTGACTCTGCATGCCACCATGTACAGTACACTTAACCTCCAAATGTCAATGGCAGTATTCAGGCTAGTCAATATTTCCATTCAGTTTACTTCTAAACGCAGTGCTAAATATAGCACCAAACCATGTGGCTTGCCAACAATATGATGCAACCGAGCCTGCATTTTGACTGCATTGCAGAACTTGGAATGTGATTCTCTCAAACAATTTTACCTTCATAAAGTGCACAGATTGCTACATACTGTTTTGTTTGAAACAATGGCATGTAACAGATCCGTTTCTCTATGTTCGTGCACTAAAACAGTGCATTAATGCTAACAAAGGCTTTGAACAAACAACTAATCTTAAAAGTCCAGTGTATGAAATTTAGCGGCATCTAGTGGTGAGGTTGCATATTTCAACCAACGGCTCACTCCACCCCTCCCTTTCAAAGCACTATGGCGGCGGACACGGCGCTTAGATATCATCACGTTTTCGCTTCTTTGTTGAAGGGGGTAACATACTGTATTTACGAAACACGCTCGGTCGAGCATTTTGTCTGTTTAGGACTACTATACAAACTACACAGTGAATTCCATGCGAGGAGAATTAAATACCTTTATGTAACGTTAAGAACATTCTGTGAGAATAACCTTGATGTCTTTAAATATTGACTGAGCAAAGGCATGTCAAAGATTGAAGTCAATGTTTAGAAAGACAACTTTCTGTATTTCTGTGAAAAATAAGAAAACAATGTGTCAATAATATCAAATAAATCAAATATATTATTTACCACGTTAAACACACATGACCTATTTTTCGTATTTTTCTACTTTTATGCTTCATTATGCTTAGCTTAATGCTGAGACTAGTTTATGGCCAGTAGTTAATACTCTAGCAACCACATAGCAACTCACTAACAACCATTCAAATTACAGGATGACTCTGTACTTAATGTGATCATTAATTTTACCGCTTAATATTAGATCCTACTCTAAAATCTTTCATTTTTGCAAAGCTTACCCAAAATGCAGGTAGCAGCATCCTCTGTAGATGTTTCACTGTAGGAAAAACTTTGAATTAATGATTTATTTGATTCATAAACACGCTGAATTTGTTGAACTAACAAACCTGTAAAATATTTACAATAGCTGTTATTGCCACTGAATATACTGTATCCTCTTCAGACATGTTCCAAAGATGAAGAATGTTGTGCAGAACAGTTGTGCGTATGGGGTCAGTGCACACAAAACAGCACAAAGGGAGAGGCAGGCACCGCCTGTAAATATCAGAGTGACTGTAAAGAGGAATTCTGCTGTGCCGTCCATAAGGGTACCACCACATTTAAAATACATAAATCCAATTTAATTCAGTTAGGAAATAGAGAATTTTTGTGGTGCAAAATGCGAACTGCTAACTTGTCCTGTAATTAACAATTGACTCATTCTCAATTTTATATTAGCCCTGCTATCCCCCGTGTGCAGTTCTAAGCCAATAGCGCGTGAGCGCTGCATCATTACAGCCAATCACCTGATGGATCTTCTGTCACAGGATATGGAGGTGGATGGTCCTCAAAAACACTGCCCTTGTGCTGGAGACCTGCAGTGCCAACATCAAGGGTACATTCACAACTGACTCTCTACCAGGCTGTACACTTTCAATAATATGTACATGTACTGCAAACTTTTGTTCCCATCCAAATATGTGCACACACCGCACACGCTCAGAAGATATAATTGTGCTTTTAGGCCTATATAAAATATGGAAGAGGAATAAAATAAAAAGCAGCCATAAAGAGCCCAGAGTTAATGGGAAGTCCTTAAAGACTATTTAAAAAGCATCTCGGGGTGATAGGCTCCCTCATGAAGCTTGTATAAACATAGAATATGTAACTACTAGATGGGTGACAACTTTGGGGATGCCACAATCACTCTTAAAAGCAAACTAACATCCCTATTTACTCACTTTCAATATTTCTTTGAACATCCTTTTTTGTGAACACTTGATGCTCTTTATACCTCTCCTCCCGCATGTATATCTATAACAATTGTTTAAATGTTGTATTTCAGCACTTTTGTAAATAACTTTAAATAAGTGTCTAATAGTAATGCAAAACTATATTAGAATGTTGATTTTCTTAATAACATATCAATCACATTTGTGTTATTCAATAGCTTTGACAAGTTGACCATTATTCTAAAACATGGATTAAGTGACCATAAACCTTTAAATTGTAGTAGGTATACAGCGTTTACTCTACTTGAATTCAACCCTTAATCGGACTGAATTCTCGATATAATTGATGTGTCAATCAGCCTGATGTTATTCTCACTTCAATGATTGTGGTCTTTAACTCTCTTTTTTAAGGCGAGGTGCTTTGTGCCTGAAATCTCAGAACTTCAGCGATGAGGATCTCACCGACATGCTTTACTCTGAGGTCGACTATGTTATCTAGTGAGAATCAGCCTGAGATGAAAGAGCTTCTGACAAACATGTATGCTTCATTATTGCTCTCAAAAGCTTTGCAGGACGCTCTACCATAATCATCCAAACCGACTCAATACAGCTTTGAGCGAAATAAAGAAATGCTGCAGAAGGAAGAGCAGAAGGCCTTAAGTGTTGCAATCCGCTGTGGATTCTGAGCATTGAAAATAAACATTTACGAAGAATACAGTAGACTGCTAATGCCAAAGGACTGTATATTTGGCGGGTCATAATGTACGAGTGGATTATAATGGAATTCACTTCATCTTGGATGCATTTAGTTAAATCAATATACATATGCAAGAATATAGCTGTCATGTAATCTTACAGGGCATTTAAACCCAAACCCCCCAGAAAATAAAATGTGAAAAACGTTGTTATTCTTATTTTTTATATATTACATTATGCACTGTTCAGTTTAAGTCATTTATAAGCAGTCAAATTGCAAGTATTTTATTTGTATTCCGAGACGCTCTTAGGTAAGATAGTATACCCCAAAACAGCCAGAATTTGTTTTTCATGACCATTCACTCAACCCTGAGAAATATTTTTGTAAAAAAATATCTGTCATCATTTACTCACATATACATTTTTATGCATCTGGCAGATGTTTTATCCAAAGCAACTTCATTGCATTGTACATTTGTTTCTGACGCTGTGCAATACCCTGGGATCGAACCCATGACCTTGGGGTTGCTAGCGCCATGCTCTAACCACTGAGTCTCTTATCCTAGAGTTGTTCCAAATCTGTATGAATATCTTTGTTTGGATAAAAACAGAGAGAGATATTTGGAAGAATGCTCATCACCAAACAGTTCAGCCAATCCATTGACTAGAAGGAAAAATTACAATGGTAGTCAAAAAGAGCTTTTCGATGTTCTTCAAAATATCATATTTTTGTGTTCAACAGAACAAAGAAATGTGTAAGCAATTTTTATTTATGGTAGTCAATAGTGGCCATGAACTGTTTGGTTACTAAAATTCTTCCAAATATTTGTATGTATGTTCATTAGAACAATGAAATGTATTCAGACTTAGAAAAATTTGAGGTTGAGTAAATGATGACAGAAATTGTGTCATCGTTGGGAAACTGCTCCTTTAAGCACAAATTTGTCAGTTTATTCTTAAATACAAATAGTTTTTAAATATACCATATATCATAATTTCTTCATGCTTCAATGACAACTACTTTACAAAGCCTTTAATCATTTGAGTTTTAATTGAACACTAAAGCAAAATAAATCCGATATGACCCATGAATATGAATGAAAACAGCATCCCCCCCCCCCTAAATATGTGATGTCAACCTGGAGATAGGAAGACAGAGATTGTTGCTCTTTTTATCAGTATTGGCATGTCTACTGTGAACAGCTTGTGGCATCATTGGAGCCCAGGAGCCTGTGCTCTGCGGCACCAGGGAGGGAAGCTGGAACTCCTGCGGTGGGGCTTTCACACCCTCTGCCTTCCAGCTACGTGAAAACCGCAGCGAAAAGCATTCCCATACATGCATGCGCACGCGCACACACCTATGCCACATCTGAACTCAAACAGGCCGTGTTTACAGAAAACAAAATAAAACACAGGATGAGACATTTCTAAATGGAAAAAGAAAGCCGAGTACAGGTCAAAAAAATTAAAACACGTGCCATTAAAAGTCACTCACAACATCAGTATGTAGTGAAATAATTTACAAGAAAAACAGCAAAAACAAAGCGGGTGAATGCAGCGCTCTACTTGATTCACGTTTCCCATCATTTAAAGGCTCGCAAATTTATATGTACCAACGTCAGTAGCCCGAGCAGGAAGTCTAGTGAAGGAAACGAAACGTGAGGGGCTTAAGCAGTCAGTGGGCTGGTGAATTAGATAGCCACACCCATACCCAAACAAAAACGGCAAGAATTGAACCTCGTCAGCCAGAAAAGCATTTAATTCACAACTATGTGTTAAATAAACAAAACGAGAGATATCCCATCCTTTTAAAGTGAGACCATCATACCCAAATACTTCAAGTGATAGTATCATATTTACGACTGGAGTCGGTCGAAGAGCTCTACGAAATGGAAGATGAGCAGTGCTGTCACCCCTAGGGTCTTTGGGACGTTTGGAGGTGGGTGGGTATATTACAACGCTCAGTAGAATCTGGATGATGAAGAACATGAGAACTCTGCAGACGCAATTACATCTGAAAATGATAAAAGTGAGTCATGTAGAGACAGCAGAACGAGGGGATGAAAATCAACATAGATGGAGCACTGAGGGCGAAAACAGGTGAAAGACTGAGAGGATCACAAAGTATCTCCCAAAACACCCCCTCTGTTTTCTCTACAAATGCACCCATCTTTATATTATTAAATTGATTCTTCTGAATGATATTAGATTTGAAATAGCTTTTGCACTTCCCTTTAAACTGTACAGTAAGATAAACTATGGTGCACAATTGTACTCTGAGCCACGTTAGGCGCTCTGGAGCTCAAAAAGAGAGAGAGCGCGTCAGCCGGACAGCACTGGTGACGTTGATTCAACGTGGGCCCAACCGCCAGGGTTCCTGGCGAGGCAGCGCTATACTGCAGCGGGCAGATAGAAAATGGGGAAGGAGTGTTTTCCACCCGCTCAGTCCTGTCCAGGGTCTTTGGAAGGCCCTCCGTCCAGGTAGATTTTGAGGGCCTTTTCTTTGCGGGGGGAGTAGCTGACCCGATGGCCCGTCTTTAGCAGGCGGCTGCTCTCCTTCTTCATTAATTCATTGCGCTCGTCCTCGGAAAGCTCCATTAGCTCCTCTGTGTTGTCCCTGTGGGGCAGTAAAAAAAGTTTTGTTTATGTCCATAGTGTATGTCTTTTAGTGTAGATCTTTAAGAAAAAATGCTCAGAATATAAGTCTTATTTCTTTCAGGAAATGATGACTTCGGAATAGTTCACCCAAAAATTTTGTCATCATTTACGCACCCTCTTGTCATTTCAAACCTATGTGACTTATTTTCTTCAGCAGAACACAAAATAAGATATTTTTAAGAAAGTTGGTAACTGAACAGCGTTCCCATTCACTTCCATTGTATGGACACGAAACCAATGCAAGTAAATGGGCGCCAGTTATCAAAATTTTTTAAACTATCTTCTTCTGTGTTCTAAACTCATACAGGTTTGAAATGACAAGAGGGTGAATTAATGATGACAGAATTTAAATTTTCGGGTACACTATTCCTTTAAATTTCGATCTGTTCCTCAAACAAAGCCTATCAATGAATTCAATAGACTTGCCAAATATGGGTTTAAAGGCCCTTAAACTCACTCTCAACATCTCCTTTATTGTTTTTCTAAAACATGCAAAAGGTTTGGAAAGACAAAGCACCTGTAGAAGATCACAGCGCCATCGTCACAGATATAAAGAGGCCAGACATTGAGGGTTGAGACTTTAGGATTCCAATCCAAATCCTGATGGATCTCCAGCACTGATATGTCACAAGGAAAAGTTCCTCTACCCTGTCAGAGAAATGAGAAACGGTGATCTGGCAAACAAAGGACAACAGTGTTTCAGATTAAACAAACATTATAAAGACGACGTACCTTTGCGAACTCCAGGTTTTCAAGACAGATTCCGCTCAATTCACTTAGCTGAGGAGCAAGAACAAGTCATTAACCCTCAAGTGTATAGAAAAACCTCTTCTATCCCCCTGTCGATGTTCAAATACCTTTTCTTTAAGTTCATCCACACTGCTGCTCTCCAACACCACCTCCCGAAAGGGTTCGAGTTTCATTTGGGAGGGACACCAGCGACGTGTCAGAACCGCCAGTTGGGACATGGACTTCATCCGCTCGGGTTCTACAACAGCAAGAAATCAATGAACTCTTGGATATGGGCAACCATCCAATCTTGTCCATAAATCTAAAGCTGCAGATGCACCAGAGTTGTCCAAATCTAAACACAGAACATTCCTTCAACATAAAAAAACAGTACGAGTACAATTTTTACCTTCGAGGACTTCCAGGAACACCTCCCAGTTACTAGAGATGTTGATGTCCTCCTCGTACACATGGTAATCCAGGAACACTGTGCCTGGGTTCTTCCAAGTCTTCTTCCTGAGTCTAAACCTGTGACACATAAAGCAACATATATCTTGTTAGTATTCAGAGGTGTTAATCATGTGTTGGTCAAAGTATTTTAAGGGGCAGTTGCTGTTATGTAGAACCGAGATTTGACTGCAGCGTACACAGAGGGTGCATGCCAAATTCTTTTTCTCAAATCAGTATAAATGAAACAAGCTAAATGTATTTAAAATAATACACCTATGATATATAACCTCCTCATCTACTTGTAAAATTTACGTTTTTATATTGTATTTTCTCACCTTGGAATAATGAAAACTAGGGATGCACCGATAGGATTTATTGAGTCTGAGACTGATACAGATTTTGCTTTTCCTTGCTCAACCTCCTTTAATTTTGTCATCAAAACAGATGCATTAAAGGTATATTAGCTAGTTTATAATGATATCAAATTATTTTTGATGAAGTTGGATTTGATCTACTTAACGGGATATCGATAAATAACAAACTATACACCGCCGGTCAAACGTTTTTGGACACGTACTCTCTTGAGTCACATATTTTTCCAGATTTCAGAATAATAATGAACTGTGTCTGACAAGGGGAACTGTGGGAATTAAGTTGAAAAATAAATTAAAACGTGTTTTATTTTATCATCTTCAGTGTAGTCACATTTTGACTAGAATTTGAAGAAATGTTTTCTTGTCATTTTATCAAGCAGCTTCTTAGGGTCTCACCCTTAGTTGCTTTTTAAACAGTATCCCATATATTCTGTGCTCTTATTGGCTGCTCTTTCTTCACTATTCAAACATTTCAAAAAATATTTTTTATAAAATGTTAGTTTGCTTGCAAAATTGTTTTTTTGTCTGCTAAACAAATTTAAATGCTAAACATTTAAGCATACAATTTCAGATCAAAAGTTTTTTATACAACGAGAACATTTCACTCAAGTGTCCAAAAATGTTGACTGGTATTGTATTTATTAATATTTTTTTCCCAGAAAACACTGACTATGCAACCAACATGATACGCTTCTCTGTCTTAACCTAGTTAATAAACTATCAGTTTGTTATATCAGACTTCATCATTGCCGATTGCATGTTCGAAAATCGGGTGTTAAATATTGGAACCAACAAATGACTATAATATATAATTTATTTTTTAACAATATCGCAATGCAAACAATATCAATTGCAATATTCACTCTTTACTTTTTATTTTAGATTTTGAGGCGAATTTGTTTCTAGACATTGCCTTGACAAGTTCTGCCAGTTTCCCTCAAGTAAAGCAGAATGGTCGTGTGTGAGTAAGTGTGTCTCACCGGTCTATACTGAGCTCCAGTTTGCACTGGTCTTTGAGTTGAGGCAGTAACTCCTCTTTAGACTGTCGAACAGTCATGCCCTTAGCAAACACAGTGTCCAGAAGAAACTTACAGGGCTGTCAAAACAACACAACAAACAAAAACATTAAAACACAAGAATGACACGGCAAACTGAAGAATAAGGACTATCCACACGTGCACACAAGCTCACCTCTGGTTCATTGACTAGCAGCTGGTAGACCTTCACCCTGTATTCTCCTTTCTTCAGTGCTCGTCCTAGTCGGATTGTGATCTGAACCAGCAACATTTTTTACAATATCAATTTAACCATTATGGTGCTGTTCTAAGATAGTAAGAAACTCACCTTGTTTTCATCAGAGAAAGTAGAGAGAGTCTCGTTCAGCCGCACGCTCTCAAACTCCTGGTTGTTGGCATAAACCCGGAAGACCTTAAACTGAGTGGAAGGGACGCCGACGTACGGCTCTAGATTCTGTTTGAACGCGGCCAATGTGATTCTCTTATCGACGTGGACAAGCAAACCTGCAACACAAGTCAATTCAGCACATTAGCAACAGTTACTATCAACATTTGTACATTTTATATATGTTATACATACAGTAATGTGTACAAACTAAAATGAATAAATAGAATTTTAACGAATCTTTACATTTTTGTCCGTCTCCGGAACCTTCCTCTTGCGAGTACGGCTCAGCTTTGAAGAACATGTACTGCGCCTCAGCTTTGCTCTTGCCGTTCTCGTCGTACTCGCTGTCCGTTCCCGAATCCTCCTCGGCAGTGTCCCACGTTTCCTTTTTCCCCTCGTGTGCTTTTGAGCGGCGACTGCTTGTGATGCTGTGCGAGTCAAGACCGTTCGCCAGGGGCAACGGGCCGCTGTCTGCGTTACACAGCGTGTCGCTGCTATGGCTGGAGCTCAGGATGTCACTGTCCACCGAGCTGGTGCTGCGGTCGTTGTTGACGTCCGAATCCGAGCGCTCCTCCGAGGGGAACTGGTTCTCGGAGTCGGGAACCCCCCGTGCGCAGTTCTCGAGCTGAGGGGGCTGCGAGGGGGCCTCCGACTCTTGTGCTGGTGAGTCGATGAGCTCAAAGTCGCTGTGTTCTGAGCTCTTCTGGCTGTCACTGGGGCTGGAGGTCTGCTGCTGCAATGAAAGGTTCTTTAGTTTCTCTGTGCTTTCTTCAAGAATGGCCTCCACTGGCTTCTGGCTGCCCTTAGCTCCATCAATCGAGTCCTCAGTTTCAGCGCTAGCCTTGGGGCAACTAGTTCTATTGGCCAAGGAGCCTGGGGACTGTTCAGGCAGGGAGACAAACAGTCTGATTGTGTTTCCGTGACGATCCAGGAGCTTCCACAAAAGAGATTCTGTAAAAGCGGCCTGGTGATCTGTCGAGTCGGAGCTCTCCACGAATACCTGAGGACGTTAAACAGAAATAGAATGAATAAAATAATTGCCGCTGAAGAACCTTAAAGTGAAAGTTCACCAAAAAATATGAAGAGTTTGGTTCTAAAATAAGATTACTCAGTTTTATTTTTTTTCAAAAACTTTTCATATATTGATCAAAACCCCTAAATGACTACTCCTTTTGTGTAACAAATAAGAAGATATGTTGAGAATTTTGTCAGTGGTTTTGTCTCCATACAATGAAAGTCAATGGGGGTCAATGTTGTTTGGTTACCAACGTACTTCAAAATATCTTCTTTTGTGTTTTGCAGAAGAAAGTAAGTCATTCAGTATTTGGATGACATGTGGGTAAATAAATGATGAAAGATTTTTTATTATTGGGTGAAGCATCCCTTTAATAATCATTGGGATTAAAGATAAGAACGTTATTTGTCTGACCGCTAACAGAGTTTCTGCCTATGAAGAGAAATAAAATTCAAATTTTAGAAATGTGCTGTCTTAGAAGTTAGCTGTCTATGTAGACAGAACACAATGCAGTTTACTAGGGTTTGGGAAAAAGGGCATTGTGCTGAGTGTTGTGTTTAACCTTGTTGCTTCTGAAGAAACCCTCTGCTTTCAGAGTCTTGTTGGGCACGTAAAGAAGCCGAAGGTCATTATAGCAGCGTTCCAAGACAACACGCATCGTTTCTGCACAAAGCCCCGTGGCCTGAGAAAACACACAAGTATGAGAAGAAAATGTCAGATAGGGAACATCTATGGACTGGTAAAAACTAAGGAGAAATGAGATGGAAGAATCTGCACCTGTGCGATGAGTTGTTTAAACTCAGTAATGCTCTGGTTAAGATAAGCTCTCACACTGACTGGGGCAGCAATGGTCTCGCTCTTTAGATCCACCACGTGAACCTTCACCATTACTTCTGTAATGTACACCAACACAGAGACAGCGGTTTGACACAATAGTCCAACCAGATCAGGGACGTTAGCTAAGAAAGTGCAACTAGTAAATTTGTAACCTCCAGGTTTGTAGGTCTGAAACTTTTGATCAGGTCTGCGGATCTCCAGCAGCAGGTCAAACATGTATGAAGATTTGACCCCGCCGAGCAGCAGACCCATGGCCATGTCATCTTCGCCCTCATATGAACGTTCCAGATACTCGTGAAACTCGTCGTACTTTACCAGTCGACAGCAGTCCAGCAGAACCACTCCTTCAACATCCATCAGCTACAAATATATGTGAATATTACACACAGACAAACACAAGGATACAGACTAGTGATACAGTTTAATCGAATTAGTGATATATTAAAGTGATAGTTCGCCAGAAACCCACCCTCTTGTCATTTCAAACCTTAATGACTTACTTTCTTCCGCAGAACACAAAAGAAGACATTTTTGAAGAATGTTGTTAACTGGGCCCTATTCACTTGCATTGGTTTTGTGCCCATACAATAGAAGTGAATGGGGGCCAGTGTTGTTCGGTAACAAAGTTTCTTAAAAATATCTTCTTTTGTGTTTTGCGGAAGAATGAAAGACCTAAATTGAAATGTTGAAATGACAAGAAAGTGAGTAAATAATGTCAGAATTTTCTTTTGTGGGTTAACTTTAAGGGAGATAATGTATCGTGCATCTGTCATGCTGGTTCTTCGTTTTGTTAAAGGCGGGGTGTGCGATTTCTCATAGCCCTTGTTAGTGTTCAAATCACCAAAACAGACACACCCCTACCCCCATCTTTCGCCAGCGCTAGGCTCGACTAATGTGCATCCTGTGCACTATGCACCTTAATAATGATTGGCTACAAGGTTGTTTTGGTACTTGGCACGACTTTGTCTAAACAAGCGTTATTCGGAAATGAAATCGGAAACCCTGCCTTTAAGCAAATGCAGCATATAGTATTTACATTTGGTTGAAACTTTGAGGTCAAATGTAGTAATTAACATTTATGCAACTATTTATTAAATGAGACCTATGACCTTTGCACTGCTAATGCAATGCTCCGTCATTGAGTTATAAGGTATAATTTAGCACAGGCTCTACTCACCTTGTAGGCCATGTCTGTTGCTTCTCTGAGAGTTTTGTCTTTGTGAACCTCTAGCTTGTTCTCCATCATCATCATCTTCACTGGATGCATGCAGAAGAGCTTGATCTGATGTAAGAATATGGAGAATTCAAGTATTGCTGCACCATCTACATATGAAGCGTCCCAAACCTCATGAACTGGTAAGGTGCTTTGAAATGCTCACTAACACACATCATTCAGACAAGTATATATACATTTCCTTGATACTCAATAGAAGAGAAATATTGTAAAATTTCCCTAGGCTGCCTCCAATTTTAAATAATTAACCTACTGTTTAGTAAAGCCTTTAGGGGATGCTCAATGCTGCTGTCTAGTTAGGCAGCTAACCAGGATTTGGAACTCTGTGCATTTACAGTAATAAACCCTCGAGCAGACAGACACTTTACCTTGCATGTGTTGCGATCGATCTCCCTCTGTCTCTTCTCCTGCTCCTCAGATTCTTTCTCTCGATGTACTAGTCTCTTTATGTGTTCCGGAAAGTCCTCCACATCCAGGAATTCTGCAAAACACCATTGAAAATTCAAACATGTCAGAAATACAGGCAGTGCATGAGACACTGATAACAGAGATGGGAAAGGAAATTAAAACGTTTAATTTAAACAACAACATTAAAACTTCATCAATTCCCTTACTTGCATTCCTGGAGGGATCTTTCAGTCTGTACATGAGCATGTATGCATTTGTAGAGCTGTTAAAAACATTGACAAACATTCTCTTCATTACAGGGTTCACATCAGAATGTAACAGAGGTCACAATTGCCAGACTAGAAGGCTTCACGCACCTGGCAAAGGCACTAGAGTAATAGCCTCTGCTCCCTGAGGACCCGCCGTATGTCTTCCGGATGTCGTCCTGGGTGATCTGGAGCATACATGATGGAAATGCCACAAAACACAACGCTATCAAACCTCACGTTCAAACACATGCAACAGACTGAATTGTTTTAGTTCCAAAAAGGAGCGTGAAAATGTATTATAATAATAGAATTAAAAAAACTTTTATTCAAATATCTTTACTGGGCTTTAAACAAGAAATAGTGACTGTATGGTGTTTATTAATATTATTATTATGCGTTTCTCAACAAAAAAGCTCTGATGAATTTTTGTGTGCTGTTCCTTTAAGATAAACTAGCTAGCTGACCTTGCTGACGTGCTGGTCATTGAAGCTGTACCACTGGCTGTCGCTGAAAGACTTGATGCAGGCATAGTAGTGTCCACCTGCAGC
Organism: Triplophysa dalaica; assembly: GCF_015846415.1. Lineage (NCBI taxonomy): Eukaryota > Metazoa > Chordata > Actinopteri > Cypriniformes > Nemacheilidae > Triplophysa > Triplophysa dalaica. The sequence continues at coordinate 7,071,127 of NC_079542.1, forward strand.
GCTCCCAGAATGCACCATGACCGAGAAGAGTTCAAAGGTCAATGAGCTCTATTATAAAACAAAAAAATCCATTCAATTTCTTTGTCATCACTGCAATACAAGACTTTAGACAGAATGTGATGAAACCTTTGGTTTTAGCACTCGCTCCGTGCTGCTGGCGTTATCCAGACAAATGCCCTCATCGACAGCATCATCTGTGGAGAAATCATTGCTCATCTGGTCACTGTGGCAGCTTCCTTCATTCTCTGCCCCACTATCAGTACAGCTTTCTGTCTGAGGTGATTTCTGAGGAAAGAGAAAATGAAAGATAGACCCTGGTATTACCATCTGTCTCGGCTCACCCATTACCAACTGGACAGTATGAAGAACTTGTACAAAAAATGAGTCCAATGTGCTCAGTAGTTCCATCAATCAAGAAACTATTTTTGAACGCGGTCAAGAACACAGTTAACCACTTCGGTCATACCATCATATATTTGTGAAGGTTAAAGCTGCCATCCACTGTGCGCTAAACATATTTGTAATGTGCTGCGAATTTCAATCGTTCTGCTCATTGTGGATATGAGCCAGCATGAAGCCGTTTCTCACCTCATCCTCTACGTCAATGAAGGGACTCATGTCCAGCTCCTCTGGGAAGGTCATGCGGTCGTTGAGTTTAATACGGTGCATAGTGGTGTAATCGAAGTCGAAGCGTTTGAGCTGCAGAGTCAGCAGGTATGGAAAATGAAGGAATCTCAGGCCCTGGAGACAAAACAATATTGCATAAGCGACAAAAATGTGATACGGAGCTTCCTGATCACCCCTCTGGATCTAGTTCTCTCACCTTGCGGGCATCGCATTTCTTCTTGCATCTCTCACAGAAGTACTGATTTGGCCCGTCCAGAGTCTCAGGCTGGATGAAGGCCTGCAAAGCCTCTTCCTGTTTGACACAATGAGGACAGATATAAGTCTGATAAATGTTCAATGAGGCTCGGTCGCTAAAGAATGATTTGTGTTGAAGAGTGATGTATGTTAACATGTGATTTGATTCTTGATAAACAATAGTAATTAAATTACAGAGAAAGTAGCTGACGGTCACATGACTAGACTCAACAGTGAGGATGTTTTCAAAATTGGGCTGTTTTCCTAGGTGTGAGACAATAATTTCAAGACAACTATATGAAATCTAGCGGTGAGATCACAGATTGCAACCAACGGCTAACTCCACCGCTCCCTTTCAAAGCACTATGGGGGTTGACACAGAAGTAAGATGTCGTAACGTTTACACTTCTTTGCCGAAGGAAATAACGTATTTACGAAACAGGCTCTGTAGAGCAGTTTGTCTGTTTAGGGCTACTGTAGAAACAACATGGTGAATTCCATGCAAGGGGACCCGCGGTGTATGTAGATAGAAATAGCTCATTCTAAGGTAATAGAAACATAACGCTTTCTTATGTAAGGTCTTTATACACATCTGAACACAGTTATGTATATCATATTGCATTTCTGTCAATGGTCATCCCAAAAATAACACAATGGACCTTGAAGAAAGTGCTTATTTTGGTAGCATCACACAGTAAATCGTATTGGTCCAAAAGGCTGCTCCACATAAAGATATAGTAAACAAAGAGATTTTTTGGTTGCAACTGGACCATGTTGCATAGTATTTTACCTTTCAGCATAGCCAAATTTGTACAGTCTTAATAAATAGCTAAAAAAGGTCATAATGAGCGCTGGACGCACCACACTTCCAAAAGCCTGGGTGGCCCCGAAGGGCCTGATGACCAGTGGGATGTCCAGGTACGTGTCGATTCTCCAGCTCTCATACCCACATTCCAAACAGCGCACATAGTCCTTCAGCTTTCCCTGGTAAAGCTGGTTTATCAGGTCAGCCTGGAAAAACAAACAAGACCATATGAAAACACTGCTGCGTGTGCACATGCACAAAATGCAACTATCATCAAAAATACAGTTAGGATGATTGGTATTTAAAGCTTTTTACCATAGGTTTTGAGAAAATGTAAATATATGGCACATGCATTCCATTTTTTTAGTTTATACTTATTTTTCCCCTTGTCCAAGAAACCAATTAGCTGTGGTTTAGTGTAACATGCTGAGGGCGAAGGGCTTGCATCACATACCTGCTCAGTCTCTTTCCACTTTTGCTCTAGCGCATCAAACATGACTCTGCAAAGCTCCTGAACGTCATGTTGCTGCCAGGCTGAAACACACACGGTAAAGAGTTTCAGAGTGATCAAGGACCTCCAGCCATCTAATGCAGCACTAATGCAGGTTTCCAAAGGGAAATTAAAGGAAGAGATCACCCTAAAATTATATTTCCTTATTCTAACGTCCCTACTCCCTATGTACAATTGTGGTGTACCTACATCTTTACCTGTAACATGCACCTACACCCTTTTCTGTTTATGCAAGATAACAGCATGTAGCGTAAACATCAGTTTGTTTTATCGCATAAACCTGTCTGAGCAATGAAATAAGATCCTTGAGCAGCACATTCTCACAGACACTCTTGGGTGCTTTAAGTTGAACATTCATCAAATCTTCTCATTCCTAAGAGGTCATCCCCCAAGAGACGCTTTTTGCTTTATACGCAAAGATCTTGTATCGTATCAGCGCTTCGTCCAGAAGGATCCGGTGTTTTGGAGCCTGAAACCACATTTTTTTTACTGTGTGCAAGAGTGGATAAATCTGAAAACGCCACATTTTCGTTTTAATGTGTATCTCTGGGGCAGAATTACAGTGCCTCATACTGATTTGGGATTGTAAACTACGTTGTTTTGAGTCGGTTTCAGGGGTTTCGTCTGTACGTAGATATTTTTTATGACACCATGAAAAGGAAAAAAAGATCAGATAGAGAAAGCTCTGGCGTCATGTGGATGTGGGCTAAGTAGAAAGTTCTTTCATCTAAAACGTTTATTTTTGGTTGACTACAGGTTTAAGTGAAACATATGTGAGGTCGTCATACCCTCACTGCTGTCCCAGCCGAAGCTGCGCGTTACATCTGTGGTCTCAATGGCGCGTTTCTTACTGGTTTGCAGGAGCACAAACAGCCTCTGGAGTTGGTATGGGATGCTGGTGACCGGATCCTCCTCAGATTCCTCAAACTCCCATCTGGTGCAAAAACAGTGTTACAGTAAATCAGTGTTTCATCAAGATGCATTTTACACATAATCTGACACATGCATTCAGGAAGGACGCCCCAACAATGATATCAATGTAACCGAAGGCATTCTGATTTCGAGGGAAAGTTATATTGCTTAATTATTAAACCTACAGAGTACAGGCCGATCAAACACAGGATGCAGATTGCTTACTTAAAGAGTGTGTTCCTGAACTCAGGGGTCATGAACAAGGTCTGTAGAAGGCTGTTTAGGTAACAGGTCATCGCTTGGTTGACCAAACCAACATAACCTGGAAAAAAGAGAACAGAGGAGAAATGAAGCGGGTGGCAAAAATAACCTTTATGCACTTCCCTAAAAACATGTGAAAGTACACTACCTGTGTCTGATTTGTTGAGTATGGATGAGTATGAATAACTGGGGCTGCTGTAGTCACTGCTGCAGCCCAGAGTACCATCGCGCGGCAAGGGTCCGATAAAGCGGTCCTGAGAGCTGTCATCAAGACCACTGCTGTCTGCTGTGCCTGATTCATCCTGCAAAAGACAACAGTATCTTTTAGTGCGTCTTATCTTTATTAAAATAGAAAAACCTCATACAGAACAAATAAAAAATACGAGCAAGAGATTCACTGGTGCTTTTAACCCATTAAACATCTCATATTAACTCACTGAAGCTATCTGAGGCTGGTCACCATCCTTATCCGTAAGCTGCAGGAAGTTCCTCTTTCCTGCCTCAAAACCAGACAAAACCAGGGATGTCTCATCGGCCTGGTCCAAAGGTGCCTGTGGGTGCAGGAAAAGAGATAAAACAATACAAGAGATATAATGAGGAATGAAGGAAACCATGGGGAACACCAGAATAAGGGACAGGATTTCGAAACAATATATATATATTTTAAAAAGTAATAAAGCTGTTGTATTGTAGATCACCTACACATCAAAGGAGGATTCTGTGATACCTTTGTGACGTCATGTACCAGCCAATTTACACACAAGTTGGGACGTGCCAATTTTTGTCGGAGGAGGCAGTGGTGTGGGAGGCTTTAATCCACTGACCTACTCAGAGTTACATCCTCTGTGCTCTGGGTCAGCGCTGGGATTAACACACAGCCACATATATGATAGAACTAGGGATGCACGGTAAATTATCGGCCATATCGGTATCGGCCTATATATGGTCATTTTTAATGTTATATAAATTTAGGCCGATATGTTATGGCCGAATCGGCCGATAAATCATAAATGATTTCCTCTGTTTAAACTTCTTCAGCAGCATGCTGCTCACAGATGAAGTACAGTACTGTCTTTCTGGCATGATCATTCACTTAACAGTTATTAGCAAAACATTGTTGATTTAGGTAGAGTATGTAGATACACTATTTATGAATGTGTAAATTATAGGAACAAAAGCATATTGTTGGATGTGATGTTAGACGTGGATAGATGTGGCTATTAAGAAAATTTTTCTGGGTTGCTCTGGAAGAACATCTATAATTTGTTTTTTATAAAAAATACCAGAAAAGTTTGAAGATTAAGGAATCGTAAAGTAGGCTTGGTACATGAATTCAGGGGAAAAAAAGAGAACAAATGGTTAATCTTTTTTCTGCAGTCAATGTTTTAAAATAAAAGCACTTTTTGCCTTTTGTTTCAGTCTTGGGGAATTTTATATTAATATTTAGATACTGTATATCGGCCAATATATCAGTTATCGTTATCAGCCAAAATTTACATTTCAGTGCATCCCTAGAACTCTAATCACATCTCTACAGCAATGCTGTAAAACCTTGACATGACACCATCCACAATCTGACCACTACATACTAAACCATGAAATACAGTTGTTGCATTACAGTAACAATAATCTAATAAGAATCCGACCTCGATTAAGAAATTAAATATCTGGACACATTACAGACAGATTGAAAAGGGCATTGCAAGTATGCAGAAAACTCTCACCGTATTGATGCCGCTGGCCCAAACCATGCAAAAAGTCCCATTCACATATCCAGCTTTTTGAGCCACATCCTCGTACAGTTTGCTGACGGTGGTGGAGGCGGGCAGGTTGAGCGTCAGCCTCTCATTGACTGTCTTGGCATTGGTGGTGTCTTGTACGATACACAACACTCTCGGCTCCTCAGCAGCACTTTCAATCTGTAATGCACACACACTCACAGTTAGCTCTATTGACAAGATCTGAATCAGACTGTCGATTTGAGCACTGCTTAAGTGTGTAAGGTTGAAAAGTTCCATGCATGATGACAGAAATGCAACACACAAGTTAAGGCCCTTCACAGCAAGGAGGCTAACTACAACTACAGAGATTCAGTTTAAAGAATAATTGTGAATTTTAGTGAACAAGTTCCAAAGCATAAAATAAACATAGTAAATAATAACAAATTATTACAAAACGAAAACACAGAAGAACCGGCAAAGTAACTAACATGTTTACATGTTGTGGGAACGGTTTGGAGCCTGTGGACAGTTAGAACCGCCGCAGAAAACACCCTTTCAGATGGCACCGATGTCCCGGGAATGCAGAGATAACGCCTCTGGAAGAGTGTTTCATTTGTTTTCCACCAGGCAGTATTAATAAGAAGGCACTTTGCCACATAAATGTGTCTTAGCTAAACAGACATAAATCCGGACTGCTATACCCGCCCAAAACACAAACATTATTTGAAGAGTTTGGCTCCAAAATGAGATTACTCTTTTTTTTTTTACTGTTTCAAAAATCTAGCCAATAGCCAGACTGATAACTAAACACAGACCGGAAGTTAACTTCAGGTGCAGGTTTCCAGCTATGGAACCGGCTATAGTTGCAGGCGAACGAGAGGCTTGGTTTTCCGCTAAATTATGTTGACGGATGCTCTCGCCCAGAAAGGGAGTGTTTCTATTGGCTGAAAACGGAAAATGCTGTGTTCGTCAAAGGAACTTACAAAACGCCTTCAGTTGCTGAAAAAAAAAGCCTCTCGTTTGCCTGCAGCGGATGTTAGACATTATAGCTAATAGCTTTGTCAATATGGATATTTCTCTTAATCAAACGCATCGATTCACTTCAGAAGACCTTTGTAAAGACTTTTAATGAATAAAAGTGTCACATTATCAAAGTAAAATGTCAACCTTAACCACGTTTAAGGAAAGGAATCTTTTCAAGACTTTCTTTTTCACATCATGGATTCAAATACCCATGTCCCAATTCTTGTCATCTCACTGGTTGATGAGATCTCAATGATCTCACACAATCTCATTGGGTTGTTAGTGTCAAACAAAGCAGCATGCTGCAAATACACACGTGCAATAGACACACAGCTACCTGTGTGAACCTCCTCTGCATCTCATCAAAAATACTCTTCCTGCAACTCCAAAAAATACCCTGATGAGAAAACAACAAAACACAGTTGAAAACCAAGTCAACGGTGACCATCAACACCAGTTCTGAGGTCTGATATCTCAGGTTAATACACATGGGAACGCTGTAGATCTTTTAAAAAAAAGCTTCAGAGATAACAGTGTAAAAGTCTAAGACACGGCTGTCCACACGAGAAGGGTTAATATGAGATTAGAGGATATTTTTACCAGGGATAATATTGTCAGGTGCTCGCATTGAACTCTACTAGAGCAACAAGTATTTTTCATTGTAGGACTACATCAAATATTTTCTAATCCTTGTAATCATCATACACTTGTTCAAAATATTCCCAATAAGTCCCTATGTAGCATTATCCTAATGCACATTTTTAAATACATATTTATGTATACATCTATACAAAATGTGACTTTGCTAGATCAGGCCTGCACCAAAATCCACTTATGTATTATAAGACAACAGAAGTAAAACGATCAGACTGATCAACACATCGGTATGCTTAGGTTGCCAGATTGGATAGAGTCCTGCCTCTTAATTTTCCTCATGTACTGCTGGTCCTGTGGGGCATGAAAAACGAAGAGCTGGTTGATGGAACCGAGTGACATCAAAAGGCACACAGAACTGAGATTCCCACCTGGCACACGGACGCCAGCTGACGGGGGGAGAGGAGAGAGAACCGCAGGGAAGTTAGATCCTGCTTAGCATTTCCAGTCCCTTTGAACACAATCAGAGGCACTGAATCAAAGGCCCAAAGCAAAGTTCTATTCAGGGGAATTCAAAGTATTGTTCGTATAGAACTATTTTTAAGACTCAAGTCAAAAAGGAAAGTCACCAGGCTTGCTTTTCTTCTAGAAAGTAGTGTAGTACAAAGCTGTGACAGCAACATTACCCAAACAAACCATCTATCTGCGCCTCCCAGGGCTAAAGTCTGCAATCCTTTGAATAAACTTTATGATGGCAGCGTTTCCCCTACAATGTATTTACTTGGGTGGCCTGCCCAGGTATATTTATTTATGGACGCCCAAGTATATTTTGCGTCACATTCTTTCAATCCATACGTACTAATGACAGTATATGTGATCGAACAACTAGTGGATAAACAGCGCTTACGCGGCTTCTCTCGTTCCTGACTTTGACTTAAAATCAAAGAAGCATTTGTAATACATCAACACATTGTCGAGAAAGAGCAAACAGCATATAGTCGCTCATTAATGTAGATGTAATGTATTGTGATTTTGTCCGAAGATGTTGCGTTTATAAATCAGAAATTTAGCAGTGGTTAAAGTGACTTTTGATGGCATACCATTGTAAAATACAGCAATGTTCAGACTTGAACGCCCGTTGGAGGATAGTTTTGTACAAATGTAAGTTTAATTTTCACTTTCAACAACTGATTGCATTTCTATCGAGAAATTAGTATTGTAGTTTTTAAATATGTGGTTAGTTATTGCAAAGACGGTCTCTCTATATAATTCAAATAGGCTTCCGTTACGCTGCCTATGTTTCTCTGGGCTTCCTTCGTGAGCGAAGTCATGGCGTTCAGCTGCCATTGTAACCAAACGCTGCGAGCCTTTTTTTTAACCAAAAAATTGCTTTTGTCAACCTTTTCTTGTCAAAAATAGTGCTAACACTAACGCGACATGATGACGTCACAGATATGCTAATAAATTTGTGACGTCATGAAAGTACTAACATTACTTGATAATATCACAAATACGCGAATTAGTTTGTGTCGGCCCGATACCAAGCTTGTGTACTCGTACTCATAATGACACACCGATACCAATGACCGATACCTCACTTGACATACATAGAACCCTATGATTTCCGCAATGCGGAAAACGCGGACGGAATCAAGAAATCCAGGCATTAAAACAGAATTTGCTGTACAACACGGAATGGCAAGAAATCTGGCAAATATATTATTTCCTAACAGCTCTAACAGCTAAAAGAGTGTAAAAAGAAAGAGTGGTGCGGTTACTTGTATTAAACCTAAATGAATTGTGCTTGTGAAGCTTGAGTCAGCGTTTCACTGCAAAAGGACATGAACACATAAACAAACACCATTTGCGGTAATCTGTCAGAATAAAAGTCCGGTTAACTTAAACAAAAACTCTTCGTGGCATCTGGTCAAAATAAAGGTCCGGCTGACTTGAACAAGATATAATACACTAACATTTTACCACACCACCCCCCTTGATTTTTTTTATTATTCGACCACAGAGAATATTGTTTACTTTAGCAAACTGAAGTAAATGTGCCAGTAAAATTGTAATCATAAAAAAATTCAACTTCATTTAAAAATAGTACTTAAATTTAAGTAGACCTAAAAACAAAAGAAAAAAAATGTACCAGTAAGATACTGGTATATAAACATAATTGTACATTATACAGGCATCAGTTATAGGTATCGGTATCGAAGAGTAAATTTAAAAAATGGTATTGGTGCATCCCTACCTAATGCAAATGTGAAATACCCCTCACCCTACTGGGTATGACTCAAACATCAAGCCTTCTGTCATACTACTCAATTACAGTTAGCAGGTGGTCCTTTGAAACAGCCAGCAGACCCCACAACCACGCATCATAATAGAAGATCCACATTAGCTGATTTTAACCAATGGAAAGCACAACACTACAATTTAGCAGCCTTTACACTGCTACTTCCTGTTCCCCAGAATGCTAACTAATTCTTTTTTTATCAAGCACTGGAAAGCGGTAGATGCTCTTCTGGCCCATTCTAGGGATGCACAAAATGAAAACTCTTGGTGGAATCCATCTCCCTTCTTGAATAGCCTATATTAGGCCTATGACGGGCTGCTGAAAGAATCTACTGTACTCTGTAGCCCTTCAACAAAACACTTCATTAAAAAGTGTCATTCAAACCGATAATCTAAAACTATGAATAAACAAAGTTTATCTTTGGATCTGGCGGGTACATACGTCTGCATAAGCGAGTGAGATAAGGCGGTGCCGAACCAGTGGTGGTCTTGTAGGCCAAGAGCAGAGTCTTGAATTTGATGCGATTAGTTGTTGCAGCCCTAACTGAGATTCTTAAGTAGAAGATGTATAATGTTGCTATCGCAACATTGATACATTCTGGTTACTGACAGCCTATCCAAAGCTGAATAAAACAAAGTGAACTCAGCATAGTAAGCCCATCATTAGTTCAGCAGCCACAAACTGATGTAATGTGATTTACAGTACTCAAACTGCAGATATAGTGTTCTTGCAGTTATATGTGGCTGGTTGTGTTCTGCTCAAGGGTACCGTAGTTATAGGACTGTGATCCCATGAACCTGTGCGATAACAGTCAACATCTTTGACCATTGGCACAGCAACGATGCCATAAGCACTATCTGCAAAACAAATGCCCTGTTCACTTCAGATGTAATCTGATGGCACCAGAGAAAGCAAAGGGCTATAAACTTTATGTGCTGAGAAATCAATGATTTCCACGTCAATGATGCACATTTATATAAGATGTCCTAACATGATGATGATAATCGCACTTTAAAAGAGACTGATTCATGAGGTAACTGACATGAGCCATCAAAGGCCATTTTGATCCTGCAGTCCATTTATAAGATCAAATAGGATAAAACGCATTCATTTCAGACTACACTCAAAAAAGATTTTTGTTAATATGTGTTGGGGTGGATTAATCCTTCCCTAAAACTATAAATATATCCAAAATATATTGATAAAGAATCATAGTTGCAGGTCAAAGTGTTCCATGATCCCTGTTGGATAGGTTGGTTTAAAGTTGCAGTCCGTAAATTATTTTGAGTGAAAATTTGCCAATTATGAAACCAATTATTGAGCAAATACATGAAAGAACGGTGATTAAAACTGTGTCACTTCCCCTTGCGGCGTTCACCAAGGAAAGCTTAAAATAATGGTTTGTAATTTGCCCGGTCGGGTCGTCTTTCCCAGAGCTCCTTATTTGGTGCCTTTCATCTATGTGTTATTTCGTCACATTCGTACACAGAACGAAGAGAATCCGTGTGCTAGCCAGTGCGTTGATGCTGTGAGCGACAGGCGATTTGTAGCGTGTACTACTACTCACAACTGTCGGGTAGTATTTTATACAACTTTTAGTATTATTTATGACGTCGTTTGGTACTTTTACTTTTATACAGCAAGAAGAGTTGACATCTGGGGATTCATCAGTTTTCAGAAAATAATCAGAAAATAATCAGATTCATCAGAAAATAAGAAAGTACAAACTGATTACAGTTTACAAAGAAAAAGTAAATGTGATTGGACTTGTGCGAAAACAAGAATTAATATTGGCAAAGAATTTCAAACATGGCGTGAATTCTCTCTGATCTGAAAGGATTAAAACGGACGCACGCATGACTCTATTTCTTCTGAACAGGTAAGACATTTCAATATTTCAATAGTTTACTCAAAAACCGTAGCTCCCTTGTTGTGTTAATACAGATGGGTACAGTTCCATCGGTTGTTCTTTCTCTCGTTATGTTCATTATGATAAATGTAATTTAAGCCATATTCGCAGCGGATAAGTATTATCAGGGGACCTCGTGTGATTTAGAAATTACCTCCATCTGTGCTTCATGTGGCGCGAATTAGCATGGGTAAATGAAGCCTGTGATTTTACTCAAATTTACAGACTTATATCCCGGATATGATGGCAAGGCAATTCCTATAGTATTCTATATATAGTTGTATGATGTACAATGATTTATGACCGTACTTGTCAGCATTTAAGACGTGTGCATTTTCTGTCCTGTTCGCATTACGGGAGTTTCCATGAGAGATAACAAAACTGGAGACTACTGGCCAAAACAGCAGGTATGGAAATGACCCAGCGCAACATATCCTCCATTTGCGCTATTTGGGTCTATTTATGTTTTTATTTTATTAGTGTTATGTCATCTGCGTTTATTATGCACTACTGATGTGCAGTGAAGATCCTCACAGGCCACGACTAAAAACATCAGACTCATCCACGGAGTTGAGCAGTGCCGAATCACAACTCACTCAGAAAAAACCTCCGAACATCATCTGCAGTAGCAATTACAAACTGAGATGCTGACAAAGAGGCCAATCCTACGTAGTGACGCTTTAACTTTGAACCGTATTCTTATTCAGGGTCTTTCAGAGTATAAAAACGGATCAAAATACAATCCTGATAACATTTAACTTGTATGGCGTTAACTATCAAAAATATTAAACTGCTTTGATGATCAATGTGTAGTCATTATATTTAAAACTTATTCAAGGATATATAAAAATCAGGCCAAAACAAGGACAACCACACACTCTTATCTTTGCTCTTGGTGAGGTTCTGCAAATCATTATCAGGATTTATCAAGAACGATTTTGTTGTTTTAAATCTGAATTCTGTTTACTCTGAATCTTGAACAAGGGTTAGTATTACAACCTGATGCCATGGTACCACATTAGTAACTTTAATATATATATTATTTTAAAGGACACCACAACCCTTTTCATATTATTTAAAATGGGATCCCTACCGTTCAATTAATTCCTACAGCTCTTTATTTTACATGATATCAAATCCATAATATCACGGTATGTTTACGTCACTAAAGTATTAAAATATCACTCGACTCGCATCTGTGCCGAATCACGTGCACTATTTAAACAATGCAGAAAAATCTGATTCATTAAGGCTAAATCGAATCACATCCGAGAACATGAACGATCCGATGTGGATTACATCTGAATCAGCCTGTGATCTGTGCTAACACAAACTACGGAGCACACTTCAGCACCTCCTGCGTGACAGTTTACAAGCTTTAAAAAACTGTCAACAGTCATACTGCAAAATGACAACAGGCTTTCTGCTTTCACCCTTATATAAACAACCATAATTCAGATACTTATTCACATATCAGATTTGTGTAAAGGACTTGTTGACTGATAGTTAGCCGAGCTACTGCTAGCATTCCGCTGCTAGCGGCTAAGCTCAGTCATGACGCGCACTTTCCCAGCCTCTCGTTGCCGACATTTAAACGTCAGTTAAGTTTTACAGAGGTGCTTTATAAGCAGTGATTGTCGAGCTTCAACTTGTTGGAGGATCAACAGTCTAAATCTCACCTCTTTGGGCACAAGCTGCTTTTCTTCGCTGGGCACCATTTCCATCTGATCCTACAGCCGCGATCCGCTGTCAACAGGAGCACTGCGATTCGCTTTGAGGGACCATTCTGAGGGTGTTAGGCAAAACCAGTCGATTTCAAAGCCAAATTTGGGGGTTTAATAACTTGTAATCCAGTTTAATCTGTGTTACTTTCTGTATGCTTGGACTGTAAGCACAAACAGCAATCAATGGAGGAAAAATGGCCGCTTCGCACTTTCGCGAGACTTCACATCAATCTGCGTCACTTCCGACAACACTGACTGAGCATGGAACATATTTTAGTACAATCTGATCATATCACAGTCAAGTTATAACTTTTTGGATAATGGGTGATTGTATTTTTAATAAGGCTACTCTCCTCTGGTCTTTATCTGGTAGTTTGTGATAAAATACTTTTATTGATCAAATGATCATCCAAGTAGATAAACATGTAGAAAGTTTCAATTTCGTTTCCATTTTAGTTTTATTTGTTTAAAGTTTAAAGCAATAACATGTTTATACTTTCTGTCATAATTTTTGTTTAGTACTTTTTCCATCTCTTATTTTTATTTAGGCCTATATATATATTTTACGCATTGACGTCACTCTTCCACTTGAACACGCCGGGACACGCCCCCCTTGAGCGCCTGGACACGTTCCCCTGAGAACACCCGGTTGTGATGACGCATGAGTTGAACTACGGCAGATGAGATGGCCATTCTTTATGTTCTTTTTGAAGACTTTATGTGGTGATTCCACAGAAAGGGGCGGGCACTTGTCAATCAAGAAGCTCCCCTGAGTATTGCATGACCTGCACCCAAGGTCAGTGACATGGTCAAGTTTTTTATAGCGCTTTTTACCATTTTCTTGTTACGTAGCAGTTGTACATGAGAAACATTGACTATAAGCAAAAAAAACATTTAGTTATACATGTAAAAACAAGAAAAGGTGAACACACAGAAGACAGACACACCCACATACAAAATACTCCACACAAACAATATGCACTAGTACTATCACACTGTGACATAGACACACACATACAAATGCACACACGGACGCGCACACACAGACAAGCATGCACACACAGACACACGCGTACACACATGTGCAGTGAAATGCACACATTTAAGATAAAGGAGAGAGAAACACATGTCAAATATTAAACAGACTATACATTCTTATTTGCAATATTAATTAAGTAAAACTTAAAAAATTCTAGAGCAGCCCACCCTGCCAGGCAAATAGTGCAAAAGCAGTATACAACGGTGGCAAAACTCAGGAGAACCCATGCCCAACCAGGGGATTCCAGTTCCCCTCTGGCAAAAGCAGCAGCCTCTGCAAAACACAACAAGGCTAAATAAAAATAAATACAATTTGTAATAAGGTAAATTAAAGATTTAAGATTATCATTAATAATCTAGGGGGGGCACGGTGGTTTAGTGGTTAGCACGTTCGCCTCACACCTCCAGGGTTGGGGGTTCGATTCCCGCCTCCGACTTGTGTGTGTGGAGTTTGCATGTTCTCCCCGTGCCTCGGGGGTTTCCTCCGGGTACTCCGGTTTCCTCCCCTGGTCCAAAGACATGCATGGTAGGTTGATTGGTATCTCTGGAAAAATTGTCCGTAGGGTGTGAGTGCGTGAGTGAATGAGTGAGTGTGTGTGCCCTGCGATGGGTTGGCACTCCATCCAGGGTGTATCCTGCCTTGATGCCCGATGACTCCTGAGATAGGCGCAGGCTCCCCGTGACCCGAGGTAGTTCGGATAAGCGGTAGAAAATGGATGGATGGATTAATAATCTAAAAGCATTTGTCATTTTGTAGTGAAGACGTGTCAAGTCGCCGCGTCTTTCTTTATCCAGCTCTATCATCTCAGCTCTTTTCAGGTCCCGGCTTCCCATTCTCCCCAGGTCCGGCCATGAACTGCCCGATGTGGTAACCTTGGAACAATGAGGCATGACATCTGAGAGAGAGTTCTGTTCTGAACTCTTTGATGTAACAAGTAGACCAGTTGTTGTTTGAAGCGTTCCAGGTTCCGGTTGATCTAACTAATGTCTAAACCCTCAAAGGATTTATATCATGGAAGTGTTGTGTATGGAAGATTAAAAAGATGCGCCTAACTGACAGAATGTGTCTGCCTCCAGGACAGTGCAGGGAAGACCGTTCCAAAGTTTAGGTGCTAGGTAGGAAAAGGATCTACCACCTGCACTTGATTTTGAAATTCTAGGTATTACCAACTGACAGGACGCCTGAGAGCGTAATGCACATGAAGGACTGTAATTCAAGAGAGAGAAAAAGTGACCTTTTTTTTAAGATATGATGACCCATGCCCGAAATGTGATCTCTGCATTTAATCCATCCAGTGAGTAGTGATCACATGCACAGCAAGTTGTGAACACACATACACACAGAGCAGTGGGCAGCGATCACTGCAGCACCTGGGGAGCAAGAAGAGGTAAGGTGCCTTGCTCAATGGAACCTTAGTCGTTACCCACCTGCCCTGAGGCATCAGAAAGTTTGTCAGTGTTTTATGACATAAAAACTCCTGTGAAAATGGCATTGTATCTTTTTACTTTCACAGAGAAACATCAAACATGTAGGATCTGTGGTGCGAAAGCCAGGCGGTTACGTCATCGTGGAGGGACATCATGACTGAATATTTAAGGTAACATAACTGACAAGGTGACATTGTGGGGTGACATCATGACTGAGACATATAATATCCTTTATTCTCACCACAGGTTACTGGTTTAGGAGTGACGGGCATTCCATTATTCTCATATACTGGATAAAAATCAAGAAGAAAGTGATGAAGCTTGTTAAACAATCACAATTTTTCTGCCAAAACAACATTGATTATTTTACCACAATTCTAACTGTACAATTGTTTCTTTAATGATTCATCAGGATAGAAGAAAATCTTTGTTTCATTGTGCTACAAATTGGAAAATATGTGTCTTAAGCTGATTTAATAAACCTAATCAGCAGATATAAAATGCAATTATTGACGGACAAAAGTGAAAGAATAGTACACATTTCTAATCCTGTTTACATTAACCAAACTCTGTGAACTAAAGTATTAATAAACTATTTCCAGGGATGTTCCTGTTCTGTTTAGAAGCTACAGTATACTCATTTATCCTCTTTCTAAAATGCGTCACTTGGGGGTTATGTGAAATTGTTTAATAAATCCTCACTTTCTTCAATTGTCTCGAAATAATGTCTTTTTGAGTTTTTATTTTAATAAACGGATGGCCACTAGATATCATCACGTCAATCATTCTAATAATTATATAATAATTATATTTTTACACTCTGTTTATACAAAGCCAAACAATGTTCAGCTATATTTCATTGTGTAGCACTTTTAACAGTGTTATTTAACAATTCAGTAAGTACTCTTAAACTCTATATACTGGCTTTAACTTTTTAATTTTGATTTATAATCTGAAACGTCGCTTCATTTTAATTTACAGTTTACACCCATTAACCAGTAGAGGGCATTGTTTAATAATTGTGTATATGTATAGGTTTCCTATTGTGTTTAGCTGCTGAATGAATGTTTTCTTTACGTCTAAAACCACATTTTCTTAGGGATTGCCTTGTTAAAAAATGTTATTACACATAGCTTCTCACTTTGTCACTTAACCCTTAAAGTTACTTTCTTGAACTGTTATATATATATATATATATATATATATATATTTATATTGGACAGATTAAACACAATATACAAATACTCATGACCAATGCGACCAGGGGCGGATTAAGGTAGTCAGGGGCCCCTGGGGTGCTCTTTTGGTGAGGCCCCCCTTAGGTTGCCGTTTAGTTCGGAACGGAGAACGGTTTACATGAAAAGCTGCTAATTTAAAGCTGTCACGCGAACTCAGGTGGGCACCAGGGTACCGAACCCTTCGATTACAATGTATTCAGTAAAACACGTGTAAGAAATGATAGCGTCGGGCATGCAGCAGAAAAGCTCTATAAGCGAACATACACACTCTAAAAAAAGGCTGGGTTAAAACAACCCAATTTGGGTTATTTTGGTAACCCAACGTTGGGTCAAATATGGACAAACCCAGCGTTGGGTTATTTTAAAGGTGAACTGTGTAAGTAACAGAGACCACTATTGGCGTAGTTTGAAATTGCAACCTAAAGCTCCGCCACCATCCTCTCCCTTCTATTAGAGTAGCTACGGTTGCCGTCACAGGACAAAAGGGTTCAATAAATGATAGCGGCCACTATCGGTGGTGTTGATAATTGCAATCGACATCTCACAGGCGAACAACACACTGAAGTTACGGACACAGGACAGAGATGTCGTCGTCTGAGACAGCAGAGAGTAACCTTTGCAAATCAAGTGACGAGGTTTATTTACAAAGAAAAACAAATTAATTCAATTGACTTAATTCATTATTTACTCTAATCGTTATAGTGAAAATTATTGTTACTTGTATAACATTGTATCAGTGATGTATTCGCTTATTTTGCATAGCATTTTTTGGCACGGTAACTTGGTTCGTAACATACAGCCTATTTAAACCGCTTGCTAATGCTAAAGTAAGGCATCACCCCAATTGATCAATTGTATCTTCTCAAATCTTCGTTGACACTGTATTACTGATAAACTATGCAACGTGGAAGTTTGGATTTTATCCTATCAATTATTAAATTACACATTTGTATGCACAGAAGCTAAGCAGTATTATAATATAGTTTACACCCGATGTATGCAAATTATGATTGTAAAAATGATTTCTAACTTGATTTGCACACGGCCATGCAAAAAGGAATTATAGTACAATAACAAAGTGCTAAAAACAAGAAAAACTCACTTGATGCTCATGCTCATCTATTAGCTAAAGCTATCAAACAAACACTTCACTTATATAGCGGAAATTAGACAAACTTACCGGTCCAGCAGAAAGCTTGCAACTTCGGCGTCGCTTAGCAAACCCTTTTCCTGCTTCAGTGCCCTCCATTTGGGAAAAGCCATTCCGATGTTTATTCGGGTTTTCTGCCGTTTTCTGTACTTCGCCTTGCTGCGTCGTATTTTCTCTTTTTTGAACGAACAGATTGACGCTCTAACGGCTCTTGTGCGGAGTATGTGTGGTCCGCCATTAGCGCACATTTTGCTTCTTACTGCAACAAAGAACCGTTTATATTTCTACAAAAAAACACGACAAGTAAATGCTGTTATTGTTCTTCCTCTTCTTCTGCTAATCCTTCTATGTAGTCGCTTTGAAGCTGCCCCAAAAAACAGCCGAAGAAGAAGAACATATTCTCGCGCATCCTTCGTTTTACGAAACGCGCTCAGTTTGTCCGTGTAGTGCTACTATAGAAACATGGCTGTGCACATTAATAAATTACATGTAAGGGTGTGCCCGCGGTGTATAAACATAAAATGGCTCATTGTAAGGTAATATAAACATTTCGTTTCATTTTGTAAGGTATTTCTTCACCACTCACAACATAGTTTTGTATTATATATTACATTTAGGTGAATAAATCCTTCAAAATCCTACACATTGTACCTTTAAGACTGTATTTCACTTTCTGTACTATATCCCACTCTTCTTTTTTCCCCCCACTGACAGCGTGCAGAATAACAGCTAATATTAATGGATCATTCTATTCAAGAGAAAGTCAACTGGAACTTGGATATTTTCATAACAGGCTTAAAGGTAAACATTATTTAGGTAAAATGTTAATGTACTTCTTTATATGTTTGTTATAATCCATTGTGCTCTGGGTAGGCCAGTTTCCTTACATTCTTCCCTTGTCTCTTTTTCTCTTTATAGATGAACAAATTGATAAAGAAACCCTCCTGCTGAACATCCACTTCCAAAAGTGCACGCCACACTGTTGTCTACAACTCCCAGGAAAAGAATCCTCTTTAGTAAGACTGCTCCATGGATATGTCAGGTTAAGCAGTGCTGAAACCGAAAGAACTAACGCTCTTTAAAATGTTTTGTGAGTTTATATGCAGAGGAAAGTTACGGTGTCCCTTTTTCACATCCATAACGCTTGTTTATTTCTTTTTTTATAGAAAACTTGTGCATAGACTGATATTTTATCATATAAATGCGGTTCTATCAACAAGGGTTTAGTAAAATACTTTTTATAGTGTTTTTATGTCGCATCCATAACGCTGGAATTGCCCTAAAGCATTTTACTTGTGCCACTTTAATAACCTTGTTAAATGTATATGTTAAAATCTAAACTAATGTAATTTATTGAAGTAAATTTTCCTTAAATATGTATAAACATACATTTCATCAAAGTGTTTTATATGCCATTTTATTGTTCATTGAGCATAACATATTGCATGTTTTTATGAATTCCTTTTGTCTTGCATTCTGATCCTTAATAAAACTTTTGATTCTTACTGATGCCTCGAGTATTTCTCTGTGATTTTGTTATTATTATTTTGAAACATTTCTGGTTTGTTTTAAACCAGCAATGTAATTTTTAAGCAAAAGTTGATTTAAATAAAACAACCCAGCATGTTGGGTCAAAGATTTAACCCAACTGGCTGGGTTAAAGGTACAATGTGTAGGATTTTGAAGGATTTATTCACCTAAATGTAATATATAACACAAAACTATGTTGTGAGTGGTGAAGAAATACCTTACAAAATGAAACGAAATGTTTATATTACCTTACAATGAGCCATTTTATGTTTATACACCGCGGGCACACCCTTACATGTAATTTATTAATGTGCACAGCCATGTTTCTATAGTAGCACTACACGGACAAACTGAGCGCGTTTCGTAAAACGAAGGATGCGCGAGAATATGTTCTTCTTCTTCGGCTGTTTTTTGGGGCAGCTTCAAAGCGACTACATAGAAGGATTAGCAGAAGAAGAGGAAGAACAATAACAGCATTTACTTGTCGTGTTTTTTTGTAGAAATATAAACGGTTCTTTGTTGCAGTAAGAAGCAAAATGTGCGCTAATGGCGGACCACACATACTCCGCACAAGAGCCGTTAGAGCGTCAATCTGTTCGTTCAAAAAAGAGAAAATACGACGCAGCAAGGCGAAGTCGAGACAGAAAACGGCAGAAAACCCGAATAAACATCGGAATGGCTTTTCCCAAATGGAGGGCACTGAAGCAGGAAAAGGGTTTGCTAAGCGACGCCGAAGTTGCAAGCTTTCTGCTGGACCGGTAAGTTTGTCTAATTTCCGCTATATAAGTGAAGTGTTTGTTTGATAGCTTTAGCTAATAGATGAGCATGAGCATCAAGTGAGTTTTTCTTGTTTTTAGCACTTTGTTATTGTACTATAATTCCTTTTTGCATGGCCGTGTGCAAATCAAGTTAGAAATCATTTTTACAATCATAATTTGCATACATCGGGTGTAAACTATATTATAATACTGCTTAGCTTCTGTGCATACAAATGTGTAATTTAATAATTGATAGGATAAAATCCAAACTTCCACGTTGCATAGTTTATCAGTAATACAGTGTCAACGAAGATTTGAGAAGATACAATTGATCAATTGGGGTGATGCCTTACTTTAGCATTAGCAAGCGGTTTAAATAGGCTGTATGTTACGAACCAAGTTACCGTGCCAAAAAATGCTATGCAAAATAAGCGAATACATCACTGATACAATGTTATCCAAGTAACAATAATTTTCACTATAACGATTAGAGTAAATAATGAATTAAGTCAATTTAATTAATTTGTTTTTCTTTGTAAATAAACCTCGTCACTTGATTTGCAAAGGTTACTCTCTGCTGTCTCAGACGACGACATCTCTGTCCTGTGTCCGTAACTTCAGTGTGTTGTTCGCCTGTGAGATGTCGATTGCAATTATCAACACCACCGATAGTGGCCGCTATCATTTATTGAACCCTTTTGTCCTGTGACGGCAACCGTAGCTACTCTAATAGAAGGGAGAGGATGGTGGCGGAGCTTTAGGTTGCAATTTCAAACTACGCCAATAGTGGTCTCTGTTACTTACACAGTTCACCTTTAAAAAATAATATTATAAACGTTAACACAACTCTTAACTAATTCGACACACTCGGGAATAAGTAGAAGTCTAAAAAGAGCAACAATTGTTCGTCTCATATACCCAAAATTAATTATATCGCATTGTTAACCACTAACGTTATAAGAGCGGCTACTCCCGAGGCAATGGCCGAGATAGAGCTGCTCTCCACGGAGCCACGACCGCTGACAGCCTGAAGCTCACACCTCCGACAGCATCTTAACACAATCTCAAAGAGGCGTTATGTTTATATATAAATCACGTATTTGTGATCTTAACAACTACATTCTCGTCTAAAAGACTATTTAAACTAAGTTCCCTCACCGAACATTAGCGGTATTTAAAATAAAAAAATTGCTGGATGTTTGCTTTTTACACGACGCTCTCTCGTGTCGACCTTAAACTAATATCAAGATGCGTTACTGAACTAAATGACTCATACGAGTCAGAAATTTCAAAGGGAAATGTTCACCAAAAATGAAGTTTAAATGATTAAAAAGCTGTAAGAACAACGTGGGCATAACGTTACAGACTAGCTATACAAAGCTAACGAAGCTAGATTGTAACGTTACTTTCAAACCTAATGCGAACAGCCGAATTTTGTATACTTTTGCATTTTTTTTGTACAGTAATAGTTTTATACATTAAAAACTCGTAAAACATACCTTTTCTTCTCCGAATAACAACTTTTCGAGATGAGGTGAATCAAAATGCCCGCGAAGGTAGAGTTTGTCTGATGCGTCGAGGAGTGGGAGGGGTTTACTCTCTCAACTGTTACTCAATTGGACCCGACTGCTAACCCAGCGTTTGGGTTATTCAAAAAATGACCCAACACTAAGAAAATAACCCAACAAAATGACCCAACAGGCTCAACCCAGCTGTTGGGTTAAACAAATAACCCAGCATTTTTTAGAGTGCAAACTGACAACTTGATCCAGATCAAAACTTAGATTGGATTTTGTGATCTAATCAAATTCTCAATCCATTTTTTTCTTTTGAACAACTCATTTTTAAGATTTGATCCAATCAGATTACTTGTGAACAACCGGCCCCTGCTGTGGTTAGAAAACATCATAGGGATTTCAGAAAAGTCTAATGTGTTGATCTAATACCAATATTAAAAAAATGTCCCACATTACCTGAATTCACCAACGATTATTTATATAATTAAAAGCATACCTTGTTATTTCCATTCTGTAAACATGTTTAACATCATAAGATCAATTACAAATAGTTTCTTTTGTCATTCCAGTGAATAAAGAAGACACATATTCCTACTGTTTAAATTTTAATGACTGGCTTCAGTGACATCCTAAAGCACCATCTTAACGGCATATGTCATGCTCATCATGGAATCAGGTATTCACAGATATATTTCTTTTGGCTGCGACAAACCTCATCGTGCCATTTTCCATGGGCTGCCAAGGAGAGTGCAACACAGCTCTCTCTCTTTCCCCCAGTGGGTTCTTTCTTAGAGCGATCCCAGTGGAAGAAAGTGATAGGTTGGCTGTTAATGTCTACATACTGGCCTTCCTTAACTATGTCTGTTATGCCTATCCAGAAATCTTTGGACCCAGGTGAACTGCGTTTGGCGTAGTCTCTCAGTTCATCATTTTCGTTGATGTTTCGGGGAATGGCCAGGGTTCCTCCCTGTGCGATGCAGTCCTCATTAGCCTCATGGTAATGCTTGGTCTGCTCAGAAAGCAGGTAACACTTCCTGTGGGCTTTGATCCCACGCAGGCAAACTGAAAAGGTACAAACAATAATTAGTTTACTCCGTATAGTTGTTTTCTTTTATAGAAAGTTTTAAGAACATCATAAGGGCTGCCTATGGTCTTGTGAATCTCCTTTTGTTACAATTACAAGATGAAACGTCTTAACTGTTTTAAGTCAAATGTCATTTCCTGTACACTTGTGTAGCTTACCATTTTAAGGATATTTAACAGCAAAAATCATAATGTAAAAAAGTATATGAGAGGTAACAAATTTTGGTTATCTTGTGTTATAAAAATGTGCATGTCCTAAATCAACTTCTGCCCAGTTATTTTAATATCTACATGTAATGTGGAGTCTCCAAAAACATGTGCACATAAAACAGTGATCCGTGAAGTATTTTCTCATTTAATGAAGATGTCTAAAATAATAATGTATAGCTTTTTATTCATATACAATAATATTTTCATCTACCCGTTTGAAGTGCCTGCATCTCTTTTAAGGAGTTGATTTCCTGCCAAAGTTTGTCAATCTGTGTTCTGATGTCATCATCTTCTGTAACAGTTGAACATCCGAGAAGATCAAATTAAAACGCATAGCATGATGCAAATCTTTCATTACATGATTTTGTAAATGTTGCATAAATGGTTTGCATCAAGCATAAACACTATAAAAAACATTTACACCTTAAAAAAGAAGGTGCTTCAAAAAGGTTCTTTGATGCCATAAGAACCTTTTGGTTCCATAAAAACCTTTAACATTTGAAGAACCGTTCTGTTTCACAAAAGGTTCTTTGTGGCGAAAAAAGGCTCCTCAGATTATACAAAAGTAAGAAAGATATGGTTCTTTGAGGAATCAAAAATGGTTCTTCTATGGCATCAATGTGAAGAACCTTTTAAGCACCTTTATTTTTAAGAGTTTATTTTTAAAGAAATGTTTTTTGCAGTTTTCCACATAATGTAAACAAATCACGTATTTGTAAAACATCTTAAAATTACAGAAAAAGATAGCAAATTTACAAGAAAAGGGGGTGGACATGTATTTTTACAGAGATAAACTGTTATTTTACAGTATAGTGCTGGTGGCTTAGCTGTTTATAAAGTTAATAAAGGACATTTCAGAGACAAACATACACATTCTAGCTCTGACATAAAAAGTCTAGTACAGTACCTCTCTGTCCTGAAACAGCTTTCTTGGTGCGGGAGGCACTACTACGTCCAAACTGGAGAAGGGTGAAAGACATCACCAAAATGAGAAGCCAAGATTGGGCCATGGCCACAGCTGACAATCCTCAAAAGCGGTGGACTGATTATATCACTGGGAGAAATATGGATAATACACAGCTTTTGGGTCTTTCCCTTCCCTTCCGCGCTCTTGCTCTATTGGCTGAACATCAGTGTTCAACTAAAAGTCACAACAACCCTGCCTCTGTTTTCGTCCATTTGTAAATATTTACCGGGAAGGACCTGCACAACCCAACAAGAAAATTCAGTGTCACACTGTTCCGTGTGCTCATGAATTAAACAGACTTCCTGCTATAAACAGAAGGACAGTTTCATGTTCTGTACTTCATAAATATACAGTGGTTAAGTATATAGTTTAAAATAGTAAGTATTTAGTTGGTTCTGAAGCAATAACAAACTCAAAAGCAGGTTATAATATAAAAATATATAATATCTGTAAATTTGCCAATACTCTTGTTTTGAGATAGGAAGACCAGGTCAGAGCTCAGTGTTCTCAGCTAATTTTAGAGTGTGATGCTGTGAGAGACGACTGCAGAAAAGCAACATCAGAAGGGAAATATCCTTTACTGTCCTTAGAACACACATGCACTCAAAACATTAAACGGCTACCTACTGAAAAGCAAAAACTACATTGGTAATAAAACCAGTGTCCAATAAAAAAATTAAAAAATTCTCCGTAATTTTTAACTATTAATTTAGAACGAAGGTCAATTTTATCACTGTCATATTTCAATATGCTAAATAAAAAACCTAGGAAAGGCCACTGAGTGCCTTACGTGAATTGAAAAGAGCAAAACAATGCTCAGTGCCATTTCTAACTCACTATTCGTTTTTTTAGCATTTTAATAAGATAAAGACCACATAAAAAACACACACAAATCGAAAAAAATGCTTTGCAGAACATTTTATTGTAATTCCATGTTTTGTAATCTACCACAAAACACTATAGATCATCCACTAAATACAACTACATGGCAACAATGCACTTCAGTGTCTCTTGATCTGAGATGACATAAGTGCTTAAAAGGCAAGTCAAACACTGTATGCCAGACCAAACAAGGAAACGTGAAAATATGCCTTCACATAATAGTGATTTTCATATAATTGCGCGAGAGTACACAAACAAATAAAACAAGACTTTTATGTGTAGGGGTCCATTTTAATCATTTTTTTTCATCCCTCTTGGGTGTAGATGAATTTCATTATGCTTAACATCAAATCGCCATATATTTCTTCCAAAGCAACAAAAAATGTAATATAATGCATCTATCTCAGAGTTTGGAGTAGATAATACGTCACACATTTGTTGAGAAAACAGTGCAAGCACCACAATACCCAACAGAAAAGTATATTACCACATGTATGCAGAACCACACAAAAACAGCTAATTTTGAGCTGTTTTTTAGAGTATATTTCGACCTGAAACAGGGATTTGAAATCATTATGGCTACTCTTGAAATTATTGTCTGATGTTAATAAAGTAAAACAAATATTGACAAATCTTCTCCCCTTCACTGCAAATACTGTATGCAACAAAGGCACTGTTGCAACAAAAGGCATTGTTGTTGTTGTTGGATAAGGATGTGCTTGACTTCAAAGTGCTTCAAGAAGGACTCTAAAACAATCGTTCAATATTTACTAACTTTCATGTCATTGTAAACCTGTGGAGGAGTGGAGTGAGCAGTTGGTTGCAATTGGCAACCTCACCACAATTCCACACTGGACCTTTAAGATAAGACATTTTGAGGGCCTTTGACATCAAGCTGATTATGAGTCATTTAAATATCTTAAAGGCTTAAGTATTGTGAGTCATGACTTGAGGTACACGAAGCATGACGCAAAAATAGAGAGAACAGGGGGAAAAATCCTCCTCTGCGCATTCACTCAAATTACAACAAAAAGCTTTTCCCAGTTTCTTTTCATCTTTCAGTCAAAAAACACAATGCTAGCACTAATGCTCTCATTTACGGTCATACGTTATTTCACACCCATATTTACCCAGAATTACAACCAGGGTTTAATAAAAACTACACTTGATAATTGTGAGCCTATTGACTAAGAAAATGTAGCGGTCATGAATCCTATTTTGCATTGTTTTCATAAAAAACTACACAGTGTCTCTGTACTGTACCAGGTAAAGCATAGTGCTAAGGTTATGGGTGTGGAGGCGATACACTTTCTGATGAAGAAATGGATAAATGTAAACATATTTTACACAAAAACAAAGACTAATTTTGTATCTCATTGATTCTTGAAGAATAAACTTGGTTTCGATTTAATATACTCACGTCATTAACAACAGCACATTAACAAAACCGGCCGAACAGCTCTCGCATTATCACAAAGTTACTGGCCACTTACGAGCTTGCCAATTTTCTCTTGCATTTGGCACTTGGTGAGTTTTAATTCTGTTGCTTTTCTCTTCACTGACTGACAGGCCGGAATAAGCATCCGAGATGCCACAAAAACATCCAGAAAAAGTCTATTTAACAATAACATTATGGTCTAAAACACTGGAACGTTTTAACACTGCACTAAGAATAGCACTTCAGTCGAACAATAAACACGGACCACAGTAAGTGTTTTCAACCTATTTGAAATACAGACAAAAAAGAGAGACATCACGCAACACACATTTTACAACAGCACAGGGTTCATGATAGTCTCTGGTTGGGACATCAGCTTCACTGAATGAAGGGTATTCTCTCCTTGTTATCTGTATCTCCCTCATGTTCTTCATCCTCCTCACCTGCCTCACTGGTCTCTGTGCTGTCATTGGCCATCTGAAAAAAAAATATGGAATCCACACGTAAGTAAGTGACAAATCTATTTAATATATTTAATTGCGAAGATAATGAATGTCTTCAAACAGAAAGCCTGACCCCAGGCATAAAAACTCCACACCATTGAGCGATGCAATGCTGTCATGTATATTCAATATATGCAGTTCAACAAATGAAGACATTTAATGTAGATTTTATGAAGGAATGCTGTCGAAGGCCATTATTTCCATAGATTGTTTCCTTGGAGAACAGCATCATTAGGATGCGTCTCCATGGAAACCGATGTGATGATTTGATCTGATTCTTGAATTACTGTAATTTTGTCCCTACTATAGGTGGAAGGAGTAGTAATCAAACATGCTTTTGTGCTTCATATAGATTTCCTCTCTGTCAGTTTTTGGGCGTTGTCATCAATACACAAGATATTACGAAACACAAATAATTAGAGTACAATACGTAAACCAATAGTTGATATAAACATTGTTTCACACACAATGTAATATTTTTGGTTGTAGAAGTGTTTTACAGAATACAGGTCTCAATGCAAAGGTTTTGGTGTGACTCACTCACCAAAGGCGTGGGAGACTTTTCCACGTCCAAAATGAGCTTCCCTATGTTTCCTCTGTCATGGATTCTCTGCATGGCCTCCTTCACCTGCAAATTAACACAGCATGAATCAACACATCCCATGCATTGAAAAACATTCACCTCATTAAGCAAAATACAGGTCTTGCGCTCACAATTGATTTGCCAGCTCCATACACCCTTGTCTTGAGTTGATGCAGTACCAATAACGGACTGAAGGGGGCCGCACGGAGAGAATAATAATACTGTTCAAAAAGAACTGATGTTGCTGCTGGATGATTTACTGAGATGCTGTACATTGTCATTTTTGGAGTAAAAAAAGGATTGCTTTTATTTTAATAAAAAAAATAATATAAATATAAATAAATATAAATAATTATAGCCACATTTCAGGGAAATGGGCACTTTTTCCAAGAAAAGTGCAGCTGTAGAAATTAGTGGTTTGTAAAGTAGGTGGAAATCAGTGGTTTGTCTAAACCTTGACACATTCAAAGATAAAATATATTATATAAATTGAATGAATGAATGCATGTTAGTCCTATTTTTATATTTGCATTATTGTCATGACAATGAAACTACTGTTATATGTACACATTACACATTACACATTACATACACAACTGAAAAAGTAAACAGGACCGTATGGTGCAATATGACAGTGTTATGAGTTTCTACAGGTTATGTGTGGGATGTACATGACCACGTCTTTTGAAGTAATGGTTAGAAAGTCTAAGGCCTTCAATAGCCGTACTGCAAACCTAACTAATCTGGTGCCTATTACACGTCGAACTAATATTGCTGTGGGGATAAGTAAGACTGTTAAGTTAGCACTCCTTAACATCCGCTCACTTAAAAATAAATCACTTCTAGTCAACGACTTAATAACCACAAACAATCTGGATTTTATGCTTCTGAATGAAACCTGGCTAGAAGACAGCTGCAGTGCAACAATCCTAAATGAAGCAGCCCCCCCTAACTTTACTTTTATGAGTGTTTGCAGAGCTGCTAAGAGAGGTGGGGGTCTAGCTGCTCTTTTTAAAGATATCTATCAATGTAAGCAAAAATCATTTGGGAATTATTTGTCTTTCGAATATCTGGGTATTGTGTTAAAAGGTGCTCCACGCATTTTACTTATCATTATTTACAGGCCTCCAAAATACTCTCCAGCCTTTGCTGAGGACTTTACAGAACTGTTATCGACAATTACCTCAGAGTTTAACTGTTTTGCCATTGCTGGAGATTTTAACATCCACATAGATAATGCAGAAACCAATATGGCAAAAGAAATCAATACTGTTTTAAAAACTTTTGATCTTACTCAGCATGTACATGCACCCACACACAATCGTGGGCACACCCTAGATTTACTTATCAGTAAGGGTCTAAACATTTCATCGATTGTTATCAAGGATTTAGCACTGTCTGATCATTTCTGTATTTTCTTTGATATATTGATCTCTCCTGCCACTGAAGCTAGGTCTGTGTCTGTCAAGAAGAGATGCTTAAATGAGAACACTAGTGTACTATTTATGAAGGCTATATCCTTAACACCAAGCATATCTGCAGACTCTGTTGATTTTCTCCTTGATTCCTTTAACTCAAAAGTTAAAACTGTAATTGATGATATTGCTCCTGTGAAAGTCAGGAAGAAGAGTGGCAGACAAAAAGCACCTTGGAGAAACTCAACAGCAGTGCAAAATATGAAAAGACAATGCAGAAAAGCAGAACGCATATGGCGGAAGACAAAACTTGTAGTCCATTATAACATCTACAAAGACAGCCTACATGCTTTTAATATGGAACTAGGCAAAGCTAGACAGACTTTCTTCTCAAATATTATAAACAGTAATTTAAACAACACACGCACTCTTTTTGCTACTGTAGAGAGACTGACAAACCCGCCAAACCAGATTCCCAGTGAAATGCTCTCAGACAACAAGTGCAGTGAGTTTGCCTCTTTCTTCTGTGAGAAAATCAATAATATCAGAAAGGTGATCAGCACATCCTTGAGTTGCCCTGGGGTTAGACAGATAATCAAACCACCTGAGAAAGTTGTTACTATGTCTGACTTCAAAGAAATTGATGGCACAATTTTGGAAGAAACCGTACAACACCTTAAAACATCAACCTGTTCTCTTGACACCCTTCCCACATCATTTTTCAAAAGTGTGTTAAACAGCTTAGAAGCAGATCTTCTAGAAGTGGTAAATGCCTCACTTCTCTCTGGGAGTTTTCCAAACTCCCTGAAAACTGCAGTTGTAAAGCCCCTCCTGAAAAAGAACAATCTGGATAAGACCATATTAAGCAGCTATAGACCGATCTCAAATCTTCCTTTCATAGGCAAGATCATTGAAAAAGTTGTCTTCAATCAGCTGAATAAATTCTTATGCGCGAATGGATACTTTGACAATTTTCAATCTGGTTTCCGACCACATCACAGCACAGAGACAGCGCTCATAAAGATAATAAACGATATTCGCTTAAATACTGATTCAGGCAAATTATCAGTGCTGATACTACTCGACCTCAGTGCTGCATTTGACACTGTCGATCATAACATACTTCTTGACAGGCTGGAAAACTGGGTGGGGCTTTCTGGGATAGTCCTAAAATGGTTCAGGTCATACTTAGATGGGAGAGGTTATTATGTGAGTATAGGAGATCATAAGTCTGAGTGGACATCCATGACATGCGGAGTCCCTCAAGGCTCAATTCTTGCGCCAATCCTGTTCAACCTGTATATGCTCCCAATGAGCAAAATAATGAGAAAGAACAAAATTGCTTACCACAGCTATGCAGACGACACACAGATCTACTTAGCTCTATCGCCTAACGATTACAGCCCCATTGACTCCCTGTGCCAATGCATCGATGAAGTCAACAATTGGATGTGTCAAAACTTTCTTCAATTAAACAAAGACAAAACTGAAGCAATTGCATTTGGAAACAAAGATGAAGTTCTCAAGGTGAACGCATACCTTCACTCTAGGGGTCAAACAATTAAAAATCAAGTCAGGAATCTTGGTGTGACACTAGAGTCAGACCTTAGTTTCAGTAGTCATGTCAAAGCAATAACCAAATCAGCATACTACCATCTGAAAAATATTGCAAGAATTAGATGCTTTGTTTCCAGACAAGACTTAGAGAAACTTGTTCATGCTTTCATCACCAGCAGGGTGGATTACTGTAACGGACTCCTCACTGGCCTTCCCAAAAAGACCATTAGACAGTTGCAGCTCATACAGAACGCTGCCGCCAGGATTCTGAGCAGAACTAGAAAATATGAACATATCACACCAGTCCTCAGGTCTTTACACTGGCTCCCAGTTAAATTTAGGATTGATTTTAAAGTATTATTACTGGTATATAAATCATTCAATGGCCTAGGACCTCAATACATTGCAGATATGCTCAATGAATATAAACCCAACAGATCACTCAGATCACTAGGATCATATCAGCTAGAAATACCAAGGGTTCACTCAAAGCATGGCGAATCTGCTTTTAGCTATTATGCCAGCCGCAGCTGGAACCAGCTTCCAGAGGAGATCAGATGTGCTCCTACAATAGTCACTTTCAAATCCAGACTCAAAACGCATCTGTTTAGCTATGCATTTAATGAATGAGCACTGTTGCCAATGTTCGTCCGACTGTCTGTACTGTACTGTATTTTACTTTTATAAACTGTTTTAATTACTCTTATTTCTTTTTATTATTTTAATTTCTTCTATGTAAAGCACTTTGAATTGCCACTGTGTATGAAATGTGCTATATAAATAAAATTGCCTTGCCTTGCCTTGCCTTAGCAGTGTGAATCAGTAAATGACACAACAGCTGTTAGTAAAACCATGAGAATAGGAACATGCCCACTGTTAACAGTGTTAAAACAAACTGGATAGGATTCATAAAGCATGACACAGTAAATAAGTTTTTATCAATCCTTTAAATACATCAGTCCGGAGGTTAAAAATATAAATGATATAAAAAATCTTGCCAGATTATTACATAGAAAAGTGCTATAATTCTGTTAGTCTCATAATATAAACTGTACAGAAAACACAATCCAGACTTTCAGACTGAAGGAGGAACCAGTAAGCATCACTGCCAAGGAAATATACTAAAAAAAACACTCGAAACACCTTTAGCAGTCCCATATGTGCTGACATGGCAACCACTCATATCGTGCACAACCCACATTTTTATTTAAAAAGTACAAACTGATTTAATGGCAAGGACACTGGGGTTTAGTTTCTAATATAAATCTGCTGCTCTCTCCATCATATTGTATGAGTGATAGCTTTAGGTACAGACATCAGTTAAACTTCCTTGTTCTTTCACCAAGCAGCATGTCCTCAGAACATCATTCATCCCCAGAAAACAACACTGTTCATTTCTCAAGTACATCCCTTAAATTCAGTTTCATTTCAAAGCTATTGCAAGTATGGAGGGCCTGATTGTGTTTGAATAAGTCCACAGCAGTGGTCATGTAGGAATGGAGACAATATAAAGCATCAGTGAAGAAATGGTCTCCTTCAGAGGCACAGAATACAGCAGACATATCATCTCAAAGCCTCACAAAAAAACTAAAGCAAGGAAAGATTTGATTTTTTTATCTAATAAAAAATACAGCAAACGTTAGGGTTGACCAAATAAAATAAGGAATTTTGGTTACAATGATGCAAAGACACAATTAAAACTAAGAATGCAGAGTTGATAATATGATCAGTCTGAGCATTTTAAACCAAAGTAAAGTTTAGGTAGATAAATTAATTAATTCAAAGGAAAACCTAAATAAAGACGCATTCTTGGAACTGTAATGCATACAGACATTGTCATTATAATTAAAATTATACTATATTATGATGATAACTGCCCGGCTATTCTGTGCCAGGTGGCGTCTGGTGCTGTTACAAATTTGGAGCACAATTTATCTCTCATTTTGATAGTGTACCTTTCATTTTATAAACACAAACTGGCTCTGACTTTCTCAGGTTGGTTGTTCTGCTTTAATTGTTTTGATTGTAATAGTCTACATTATTCTATAAAGAAATAAAAAAAAATTGTCATCATTTACTCACACTCATTCAAACGCCATAAACAAAACAGTTGTTGTGCGCTTTCTGTTTACAATGTTAGTAGATGTTGGTACAGTCTTAATGTGATTGCCTGAAGGGATACGAAACGGTTTCAGGACAAAAATGTGTGCATTGAGGGAAGAGAGAGAGATCCAGAGGTCGAGATTTTCATCAAATTATTTTTATACTGTAACTCAATCTTCACTTTTTTAGTCCTTGCCTTGAAAAATTGAAGTGTTATTAGGCCAAATTGTTACACGAATATTTAGGTTTATCAAAGTAAATAGGTCAAGGTCAAGTTAACTTCACATAGCAATAGTTACAAAATACTTAATAAAAACAAATCATGTCAAATGAGTAGTTAAAGTAAGAACAAGTATCCAACATACATTTCAAGATATTTCATAAAAAGAAATGCTAAAACACAAACTACAACCCCTAGTATAGTAAAAAATCCAAATCAAAACCTACTAATAAATAAACATGAGAACAAAATAATGTCTTAATAAAGGTTATAATAGTAGTTAATGTAGGAGAGGCTATGAACGTTATTGGTGTATTCCAGAGTTTAAAGCATAGATCTCAAACGAGAATTCGGGACATTCAACAATAGCTTGTCTGAAGATCTAAGAGATGTCCGTGTAAAGATTTAAAAACAATTGTTAAGACCTTAAAATCAATTCTTTGCTTCACTGGGTACCAGTGGAGGGAGGCTCTGAATAGGCTAAATATGGTCCTGCTTTTTTGTCCCAGTCAAAAATCGAGCTGCACCGTTTTGTACCAATTGTAGTCATGAGAGTGATGACTGACTAATTCCAGCATACAAGCCATTGCGGTAATCAAGAGATGTGATAAATGCATGAATAACTGTCTCCAAATCACAGAAAGAAAAGAACGATTTTAACTTTCGCAGTTTAGTTTACTTGTTTATCAAACTTCAAGAGGCAAACAAAGATAACCCACAAAACCTTAAGTAGCACGGGAACATTTTAAGAAAAAGCCAGAAATACATTGCACGGGTCAAAATTATCGATTTTTCTTTTATTCCAAAAATCATTAGGATATTAAGTAAAGATCATGTTCTATGAAGATATTTTGTGAATTTCCTACCCGAAATATATAAAAACGTAATTTTTATGAGTGGTCAGCCTGCTACAGCGCCTCTGATTAACAACTTCAAAGGCAATTTTCTCAATATTTTGATTTTTTTGAACTCTCAGATTCCAGAGTTTTAAACGGTTGTATGTCGGCCAGATATTGTCCGATCCTGACAACCCATACATCAATAGAAATCTTATTTATTCAGCTTTCAGATGTTGTAAAAATCTCAGTTTCGAAAAATTGACTCATAAGACTGGTTTTGTTGTCCAGGGTCACATATGGGTGGTTATTTGTCTGAAGGGGCCCCAGGAGAGTAGTGTAATTACAGTATCGATCAGTGCTTTTGAGCCTAAGAGGATCACCTCTGACTTTTTCTCATTCAGCTGGAGAAAATTTACATCCATCCAGTCTTTAATATCCTTTAAGCAGGCTAGCAATGAAGGAACAGAATCACTGCCAGAGTCCAATGGCAAAAAAAACTGGGTATCATCTGCATATATGTGATAAGAGCCCTTATGACGCTCAAAGATCAAACGTAAGGAGAGCATATAAAGAGAAAATAAGAGCAGAGAGCTTTACATGTTTATCAAATAATGAGAATCAAAGTGTTCTCCGCAAACATCTTTTTATAAAGAATCAAACGTTTCTTTCAACTGCTCAGTACAGCCTGTCCTCATGAGATCTGCACAGAAGAATCTGAAGGGCTTTCTGGAAGTCTGCGATTAGAAACAAATGAAAGTGTGTACGGACTCGTGAGACTTGGAGATCTGCTGTTAATCCATTTATGAAGGGCAGAATGATGTGAGGTCCCGTGAGGTCTTTGTCCCATGCTAACAAAAGGAAGTTTTGAGCCGAGGCAGCGACTGAGGGACATAAATACTCAAACTGTATCTTTGATTCAGAGGCTGAATCAAATACACCAGATTGTACCTATGTATTTTCAGAGGAGATGGGCTACTAATGGTGAACAGGCTAAATATTTTCTCCTTTATTCAAAATGACACTTTGCTATAATAAAACATATCGATCAACAAAAATTTCTTTGACAAAATGTTCTTTAATTTAACATTTGAAATTGAGCTCTTTGCTTTTTAGTTTTGAGGCTTGATATGGATAATTATTAGATCTAACGGCAAAATATTGTGGAAAATAACAACCGTTAAATCATGTAGTATTTCTCCTTTAAATATTAAGATTTAAAGCACAACATAAATTTAAGTTGTTATATACAAATCTTCAAATATAAAAAACCTACAGTATATTCAAAATTCAGCTCTAAAGATTCTCTGTCCTTCATCCACACAAACTCACTTCATTCTTTACACTACACTTCCTAGACAACATAAGCCATAATGAAAGGTAAAGCTCTTCAAAACAGGCATACACACCTCAGTATGTGTGGGAGAAAATAGATTGAATAATGTAAAGAAAAAACATATCAGCGATGGGTGTAATACTAAATTACAAACTGCATAGTGACAACTTTAGAGTCTCCAGTAGGAAGACAACAGTCGCATCAATCATTTCCTAACTAAGCATGAAAGTAAGGAAACAACAAATAAACAATCTACTACAGTCAACATCGTGAAAGGGATAGATCAGCCAAAAATGTAATGTAACAGCAAACTAGTCAGTTGAAAGCAAATTACAGTCGTCTGTTGTCACTAAAGAGTTTATATTATATTGTATATAATGAGAGTGACATATAATTTAATGCTTAAATGCTGAGTGGGCAATCATGTCCAGAAATGTTTTTTGTCATGCTTGTTGGAAGTCTCTTAACATCCTGATAGCAATTAATAATTAAAGCGAAACATTGGTATTTTTATAATTATATATCTTCTGTGAAAGGCACAGGATCAAAAAATCATCAGCGCACTCTTGTGCGATGTGCAGGCAGCGGGACAACGGCGGAGAGGGAGAAGGTTCCCAATGTTTGGTATCGTAGTAATGTATGTAACTCACTTTGTACTGTTATGTTTTCTCACCGGTGAATGTGACATGACTTCACTGGAACCGATCCAACAGCTTCTGGTCTATGTACGCGCTCGTATGTTTTGGAGGAGGCGTGGCTTTGGATGGTGATTTGCGGGAGGGAGGGATCGTATGATTGCGATGCTAGCAGGCAAACGTTAGCATTTTCCAAATGATCTACTCTGCCTTTAAATGTGAATCATTTTAAAGTAAGGGAATCTATTTATTCATACATTATGTAACTGTCTGGGCGTCTTATTTATTTACAGTTGTGTTCAAAATTATTCAACCCCCACTGAAATTGATTTTTTTGGTCGGTTTGACATTGATTATGATCATTCAGTCATCCATTACAATTAAATCAAAGAGGCACGTGTAGGTCAGACAAATATAACATAACATTTATAATAAAATAACCACAAATGTCTTTTCTGAGCTCACATCATTATCAGTTTTATTCAACCCCCAAGTGACATTCAATCTTAGTACTTAGTACAACATCCTTTTACAGTTATAACAGCTTTTAAACGTGAAGCATAGCTTGACACAAGTGTCTTGCAGCGATCTACGGGTATCTTCCCCCATTCATCATGGGCAAAAGCCTCCAGTTCAGTCACATTCTTAGACTTGCGCACTGCAACTGCTTTCTTTAAGTCCCACCAGAGGTTCTCAATCGGATTTAAGTCTGGTGACTGCGATGGCCACTTCAAAATGTTCCAGCCTTTAATCTTCAACCATGCTCTAGTGGACTTGGAGGTATGCTTGGGATCATTGTCCTGTTGAAAGGTCCAACGTCTTCCAAGCCTCAGGTTTGTGACGGACTGCATCACATTGTCATCCAATATCTCCTGGTACTGAAGAGAATTCATGGTACCTTGCACACGCTGAAGCTTTCCAGTACCTGCAGAAACAAAACAGCATGATTGACCCCCCGCCATTCTTCACAGTAGGCAAGGTGTTCTTTTCTTATTAGGCCTTGTTCTTCCTCCTCCAAATATAGCGTTGATCCATGGGCCCAAACAGTTCTAATTTTGTTTCATCAGTCCACAGAACACTATCCCAAAACTTCTGTGGTTTGTCCACATGACTTTTGGCATACTGCAGTCGACTCTTCTTATTCTTTGGGGACAGCAAGGGGGTGCGCCTGGGAGTTCTGGCATGGAGGCCTTCATTACAAAGGGTGCGCCATATTGTCTGAGCAGAAACTTCAGTACCCACATCTGACAAATCTTTTCTCAGTTCCTCAGCAGTCACACGGGGACTTTTCTCCACTCTACGCTTCAGGTAGCGCACAGCAGTTGAAGTCAGCATCTTCTTTCTGCCACGACCAGGTAGCGTTTCAACAGTGCCCTTTGCCTTGAATTTGCGAATGATGCTTCCTATGGTGTCTCTTGGTATGTTTAACATCTTTGCAATCTTCTTACAGCCATTGCCCTTCCTGTGAAGAGTAATCACCTGTTCTCTTGTCTTCCTGGACCATTCTCTTGACGTCACCATGTTTGTAACCACACCAGTAAATGTCTAGAAGGAGCTGAGTATCACAGTCATTTTAAAGCTGCCTAATTGGTGCATATTAGGCTTTATTGCTGCTCCCTGATATCCACAGGTGTTTTCAATACCTGATTGAAAACACTTCATTGAACCTCTGTTCTTCAGAGTGGTAGTCTTTAAGGGGTTGAATAATTATGTCAATGAAGAATTCACAAAAGAAACATTTACTACTGTATTACAAAACAAATTGATGTCATTTTAGTTGCATATGGTTCTTTAAGAAGTCCTTGTAGGATTTCATTCTGAATACAATTACAAATGTACACTAAATTCCCTAAAACCATTTACAGCATTGGGGGTTGAATAATTTTGAACACAACTGTATATGCATACGTGTCATTTTAGTTATTTTTTGTGTTCTGATTGTTAAGGTTATCGTTCTACTAGGCACAGCTTGTTCCTTTAAATATGAAAATGCTATTGTTTTTGGACAAATATGTATTCCTTTTACATTCTCTTTTATTACTTAATTAAAGAAACACAAAACATCGGCTCTTTTACATTTGAATACTTCATAGAATAAGTATTACTTACAATCATGTCGCTCTATCAATTGCAATGTGAAAAGTGCTTTAGGAGTACATCATTTTTTTCTCATGCAGGGATGTTCAAACGAATCACAATCTTCCTCTGTTTTTTTCTTGTTTTCCAATTTTGACATCATTAAAACAAGATAATGTTCAATTGAGAAAAAAAAGCATTTATGGCTTGATTGCAGAGAAAGTGTTAATAAAGTTCTTGCTTAAACAACCATCTTGTTTTAAGAATGCTTGCATGATTGTTTTGGAAAACAATAGTTTCTTAATTTTGCATTATTGGCTTTGACACTGTGTTTTTAATACATCGCACTCAGCCATGCGATATGAGGGACAATTTGGCCAGAGCCTACTATCCACAGGTCTCAGGTCAGTGCTGATCTTCATGCCTTTGTATCTGAAGCAAAGCATCTGCCAAGTCACAATTCTCACAGGTCACCAAACAACAACAGCAGCAGTGCAGACCCCTGGTTACCATGACAACAGCGCAATGCACACACATGTGATTGAGATAGAAATGTCAGTGGTTCCTTTGTCAGGTGCAGCAGAGAGCGGCCAATGAGGTTTGTTGCGGTCAATGACGTGAGACTAGACGGATCACATGAAAATTGAATGGAGCTCTTTACCATCAAAGAGGATCCCAAAAAATGAATGTTGTCAAAAAAGAATGATGCAATTAGTTCAATAACATGGTTGATTGTCACTTTTGGTCAAATATAATTATGTTTTAAAAGGTTTTGTGAGATACGCATATAGAAATCTTTATCATAAGAGAAGCGATAACCGAATGTGCATTACATACACCGCAAAGCACCCTGCAGGCTATCATCATTCATACTAAACTAAAAACAAAATGAATATGAGCCTGCTGAGAGCTCGGAATTGCTCAATTTCACATGAAGAAAGTCATCTTCATATCATGGCAAAGGAAAAGCAGGGAGACAGCAGCTTTAACCGTAAACAAATAATGAGATTCTGTTCCCCGCGGCAGCTCCCTGCGCAGATGTTACCGATGCCTGTCCTCGGGTCGCTCATTTGGCGCCCCTGTTTTTATTACAAAAACATTCCTGGCTCATACTTTAAATCCCTCTATATCTTCCTCTCCTCTCCTTTTTTATTTTGACCACCCCTTACAGCCATTTTCTTTGAATCGTTTTAAATCCTCTTCTCCTGTTAACAATGTGACTGTTTTCTGTGGGAAGTGTGAGCTCAGTCAGGTGGTTGGGACCACACACACGTTTTTAAGAACAAAGGGTGGGTTGTAATCACCTGACAGTCGATAAAGAATCAAACTGCATTACACCATCCTGACATAAAATGTGATATTTTGGTCCACTGTGTTATTTTTTGGAGGAACTATTGACAGAAATGCAATTAAGTATATATGACTAAATCTTCAGAGGTGTATAAAGACCTAACATAATGAAGCGTTATGTTTTTATTATCTTAGAATGAGCTACTTCTATCTTCGTTAGCGGATTGTGGTCATATCTGCAGTCGTGACGGATAGTCCGCGGGTCGGGCAGGTGCGATAATAAAAAAGTACATTATGATTAATTGCGGGTGGATAAGATGAGTAAGTTATGCAAACAATAACTAAATTCTCTAAAATATCAACGTGTTTTAAATGCAATTCCATCAGGCAGAATAATTTGCAGACTTTCAGTGCGTCGCGAGGATGGGACAGGGATTCTTAAAGCAGAAATGTGACCCTGGATGACAAAATCAGTCATAAGTGTAAATTTTTAAAAAAAATTCACATCATCTGAAAGCTGAAGAAATAAGCTTTCAATTGATATTTGGTTTGTAAGGATAAGACACTATCTGGTGGGACAAAAAAAGCAAAACATTGAGAAAATCGCCTTTGAAGTTGTCAATCTGAGGCACTGTAGCAGGCCATCCAATCACAAAAAGAATGTTTTTATACAATTACGGTAGATATCAAATATCTTCATGGAACATGATGCTTACTTACTATCCTAATGATTTTGGGTAAAAAGAAAAATCGGTTATATTTACCCTACAATGTATTTTTGGCGATTACTTAAAATGTTCCTGTGCTACTTAAAACTGGTAAACTTTGTTTTATAAAAATAAAAGAGTTGATTTAAAAGCAGCCTTAGTTAAACTTATTATTTAGCTACTATTAAAAACTGATCACGCTTAAAACGAAGAATTATATTGAATTATGTGATAATTGGGTAAAGGTTGGATGCAGATATCTAGATAAGAGAAAATTATAGCTGCGTGTGGGTGGCGGGTGGATGTTTTGTTTGAAGCAGCTGAATAAGGTGACATTTGAGCTGATCCGCGCATCTCTAATCTACATACACCACAGGTCACCTTACATGTAATTCGCCTTGTTGTTTCTACAGTAGCCCTAAACGGTCAAACTGTTCTACAGAACGTGTTTCGTAGAGATATTTCCTTCTGCAAAGAAGGAAAAACGCAGCAACGTTTTCGTCCTGTGAGAGCCGACATAGTAGTTTGAAAGGGAGGGGTGAGCGGTGGAATGAGCGGTTGGTTGCAATTCACAACCTCATCACTAGATGCCACTAAAATCTCCTCATTGCTACTTTAAATCATATAGTGATTTTTTTGTTTTTAATTCAATAAACTCAAATCTACATGAAATGAGTCTCAGTCTCAAACAACACACCCGCAAATCACTGGCTGAACGTCTGATACGTAAGGCACACAAAATTGGAAACACATCAGAGTTTGAAGCTGTAATCTAACAGATTTAATTAACAATTTAGTAGGGACTTATAATTTCAAACTTTGATTGGTGACTTTACATGTCAGTCTGATGGTCTCTTGTGCAGTACATTATATGGCCAATGAAAGCTGCTATGGAGATTCCAGACTTCAGTCCAAAGGTCTGGCTACATGAGACTAATATAAATAGATGGTAATATAAATAATATAGATACAACATAAATAAAAAGTGTTCATTAAGTTTTGGAATGACCCAGTTTTCAAGTTCGATTCGTATCCATTTCTCATATGTTCCTCCTAAATAAAACACAGCTGAGAATTCAATCAGGTCTGCTCAACTATAAAAGAAAAAACCCCTTTTCAAAATCAAACTAGATGCCTCAAAAGGCAGCACAATGTGGTTGCTCACGTGTAAGGACAAGTAGGGAGAACGATACTATCCTTCTATCGCATGTGTTTGATCAGCGCTCTGTAGCTGGCAAACAGAACTACAGGTGTGTGTCGCATAACAAGCTGGCAATTATTTTCAATTAGCGTTTACAAAAACACACAATTAGGGTCATGTATTTAAAAACTCTTTTGAACATGAAACAATTTAGAACAAATGAATTAAACCTGCCATAGTGACACCAAACTGTATGCACACCAACAGAGACTTCAATAAAATCGTTTACAAAGAGTATCAAAAAGCCAAAATAAAGACTTTTGTTGTGAAACAGAATAGATCAAAGAATACATTTCTAAAAAAAAAAGTAAAACCTATGATCATCTTTAACAAAACAACCATGCTCTTTCTCAGGCACTTTTACATGTTAACAGCGCTAATACATACACTAGCAACAGTGAACAATATGCACTTATGCTGGAGGCCATCAAACTAATCTCCAAAGCCAAATAACCCACATTATTTTTTATTATAAACCCAAAAACGTTTACAGCTGACACGACCAATCAGTGATTATATAAACAGCGATATAAACACAAGAAACAGCTGCAAGAAAACATCAAAAACGTGTGAAAGCGGTGGAGTGAATCACAGTATTAAATGGAAAAAAGCCAGCTTTGACAAAAACATATAGTAATCATACCATCTGTACTGTATAATGAAAGCTTTTTAAAATGCAGTCAATCAAACAGCCAGTCGGTCAGACATATTTACAGAGCACATTTACTGTACAAAATTTAAGCAAATTTTGCTAAAAAAATAAATAAATAAAAATAGAAACCACCACCTACAGCAGCTACTGTACCGTAAGCTTGGTTCCCACTTTTTACTCAGTTTAATCAAACAGAAATTCATCCGTTACTTCCTAAACAATGCAACGAACTCTCATGTGCTAACGTGAACTCTCAGTTATGAGACTGTGACTATGGAAAGTGAACGGTGTAAAACGCTGCTGATTGCTGCTCACAGACTGTGTCGCTCTGATGTGTTTTTATGGAGGTGGGGGTCTCTGGCAGTGTAGGAAGAACAGAACGACATAACCAGCTGTAATCAAAGAAAAGAGACTGACAGCCCACACACAGCAGATGATTACATATAGGAACACGTACCTTTCTAGATACTTTCAATGGAATACTCTGTGGAAAGTCACGAAGAAGCATCAATTGTTTCAACATTAAAGATATTTCATTTTATTACGTTAGAAGGACTAATTAGAAGGTTTAAGTATACGGATTTGCTCCGACTGGGACCATGTCAACTCAAAGTAGACAATTCATTCACGTGCTGCATACAGGACTTCCTACTCGTCTGATTACCAAGAA
Source organism: Triplophysa dalaica (assembly GCF_015846415.1). Lineage (NCBI taxonomy): Eukaryota > Metazoa > Chordata > Actinopteri > Cypriniformes > Nemacheilidae > Triplophysa > Triplophysa dalaica. Next base: position 7,112,770 of record NC_079542.1, read on the forward strand.
AACTGCAAACTGATCAAAATCATTGTTATTAGTACAATTTATCGAATTACGTCTCTAATAACATAGATACAGTATATTAGCTTTTTACAGTAAACTGCAAACCTTTCTCTTCTAATCTAATCTAATCGATTGTCTGATGTTGTGATGAAGCAGGTTGTAAGCTGACTCCATGATCGATTAGATGGCAAATGAATAAATGAGAACGGATACGTTAGATAAAACATATCCTTTCTCTCCAAGACAAAAAGGTTATATATTGCAACAACATTACTCGCTCTAATGTAGCACACAACTGCTTATTTTACTGCTCCTGGAACTAAGTGCAGCATTTGACACAGTTGATCATGCCATTTTATGGTCTCGTCTTGAGCACTATGTGGGCATTGGTGGTAATTCCCTCAAGTGGTTCAAATCTTTTTTGACGGACAGGACCTTTTCAGTTGGCATAGGTAGTGCTGTTTCCTCTACAGCCTCCCTTTCTTGTGGGGTGCCTCAATGTTCCGTCTTTTCCCCCTGGGTTTCAATTTTTTTAAGTCATGGATTTTCCTTCCATTTCTATGCGGATGACACCAAATGTATCTACTGTTTAAGCACAAGGATAAGAAGGGCTTGGACTCTTTGCATGCCAGTCTTGGATGGCCTACAATTTCCTCCATCTTAATGCTAGTAAAACTGTAGCCATGTTGTTTGGACCCATGGTGGGTAAAGTCAAAAGCGCTAGCAATCTGGGTGACCTTTTTTCATCTATTAAACCTACTGTGAAAAGTCTTAGAGTTACTCTGGATTCGGCATTAAAGTTTGATAAACATACCAATAAAGTAGATAAATCCATTTTCTTTCATCTGAAACTGCTAGCAAGAGTTAAACCGTTTCTGTCCTCCAAAGACTTGGAGAGTCACACCTGCTTTTGTTTAATCTGGGATGGACTACTGTAATTCTTCATATGCTGGTATCTCTCAGACCTCTTTATCTAGGCTTCAAATGGTGAAAAATGCAGCTGACAGATTTTTAACAGGAGGCCGTAAATTTCATCCTATTACCCTATTTTAAAGGCTATGAACTGGTTGCCGATTCGTCTGAGAGTTGATTTTAAGATACTGTTGTTTATTTTTAAGTCTCTTAATGGTCTTGCTCCCTCTTACCTGGCTGTACTAATGCACTGGAAAACCTCGGGCAGGTGTCTGAGGTCTTCTGACAACTACTCACTGGCTCAGCCAAGGACCCGCCTGAAATCTAGAGGCAACCAGGCTTTTGCTGTGGTTGGGCCCAGAATATGGAATGCTCTGCCGCCCTACTTGAGATCCTTGTCCTCTGTAAGGCTATTCAAATCTAAACTGAAGGTCAATTTTCTTGAGCCTATACTATTACCTATACTGTTATTTTTGTTCTTTTCTTGGTGTTTTGTTGTAGATTGTAAATGGAACCTTTGAGTGAAGTCTGGGCACTGTAACACAGGAGATGTAAACAGATGTTTTTCCAACTGTATGAAGGCCCGTTCACAGTCTTCCATCCAGGGCACAGGATTCTTCACCACCTTTGAGGTTAGGTTATTTAGAGCTTCTGCCATGTTCGCGAATTGTGGGATAAGGTACCACCCTACCAACCCCAGGAGCAAATAAACCTTCTTCTTAGTACATGGTCTAGGGCAGTTTCGTGGCGCTTCAACTTTATCCAATTGGGGGCACACTTTACTGTTTCCTAACAGGAAACCCAAGTAACGGGTCTCTTGCTTTGCCCAGTCGCTTTTTGCTACATTCAATGTTAAGCCAGCATCAGTGGTCTTCCTCAGGACTCAGTGCAGGTGACTTAGATGATTATCCCAGGTGTCGCTGTAAAAGACCACATCATCCAGATAGGCAGCACAACAGTCCTCGCAGTCTCTGAGCTCATGGTCCATCAGCCGCTGAATGCTGTGTATTCTTAGGACTTCTCCTCCAGTGGCAGCTGCCTGTAGCCTTCACAGAGGTCCAAAGTGGAGATATACCACTTTGCTTTCCTGAAGCTCAGTGGTAAGAGAATTGTGTTAACAACGCAAGGTTGTGGGTTCGATCCCAGGGGATTGCAAATACCTATCTAAAATTTATAGGACAAAGCAATGTAAGTGCCACTTTTGCCAGTAGCTTGTTTGCACTTCATAAGAGCAGGAGCACCCTCTGTCCAGGCTGATATTCTCAATGTCTGGCGCATGGTCGTACCACAGCTTCTGGGCTTTCTGAAGATTCTCACCAGCCTGCTCCCGGTATACCTTAAGTCCGTCCCTCATCTGCAGCACATACTGAAAAATGTTAAGTTTTTTCTCAGTGGTGGATTCAGACGATTCCCAGCTCCTTTTCAGGAGATCAAGCAGACCCTGGACAGACCAACTGTACACCAGGTCAAAGGGGGAGTAACCTATGGATGCTTCTGGCACCTCACGGTAGGTGAAGAGTAGAAACAGCAGCCACTTGTCCCAGTCCTTGTGTCATTGACTTATTTCCTCAACATGTTTTTAAGGGTCTGGCTAAACTGTTCTACAAGTCCATCTGTGGATGGTATGGGGTGGTCTGAATGTGGCTGAAACCAAGCTGACGATAGGGCAATTTCATGTGGTGAGAGGTGAAATTAGTGCCTTGGCTGTAATGATTTCAACAGCAATGCCAACCCTGGAGAAGAGGTGAATCAGAGAACTGATTACTTTGGCTGTGGTGACTGTGCTCAACTGGAAAGCATCTGGATATCAGGTGGCATAGTCACAGAAGACCAAGATGTACTGATTCCCAGAACTACACCATTCCAGCGTTCCAACTACATCCATGATAATTCTTCTGAATGGAGTGAAGATCACCGGTAGAGGATACAGAGGAGCTCTGGCCGATCTGCAGACAGCACAATTTTTTGACAGACAGAGCATGTGGAACACTAAGTGAGTACATCAAAAAACATAGGGGGCCAGTACAACCGATAACGGATTCGTTGATATTTTTCTGGTGTGCTTGGTGACCTGCCCCGGGTATAGTATGTGCAAGATGTAAGATGAGAGACCTACAAAGTTTAGGTACAACAAGACGTTTAACACCATCAGACACAACATAGAGGACTGCATTTTAAACAATATAGACTTCCGCTCAAAGTGACAGAACCTTTCCCTCTTCACCACTTACTTAAGCAGACAAGGGCTTAAAAGTTTCATCGTCTACCTGTAACTGAACAATGTTTTAAGGTATTTTCCATTCTTTTGTAGACAATTCCTATACCAGAGTACCCAAATGATAGGAGATGTTGAACTCTCCAGCAGGGCCTTTTTCAGGTCTTCATAGATGTTAGCCCTCTCGTTTCATGGCCATGTACATCTCCAACGCCTTGTTGTATGTATGATGGCGCAGCCACCATAGCACGTTATTGCAAAGGAATACTTCTATTTACAGTATCCAAGAGTCCCTAAAAAGAACCCAAAATATTTACAAAAAGCAACAGGAAAAAAAACAATATTCAGTCCATATACACAGTACCGTGGCCAAGACAAATCCTTCCTTTCCAAGTATAAAAAGGTAATGTATTGCAACAAAATTCTCGCTCCACTGTTGCACACAACTCCTTCACATTTAAAATGAGAACCGTCCTTATAAAGCAAAGGCTCCACACACTTGAAAAAAACCAGATAACCAACAGGGATTTTTACATCTGTACCAGCTACAAACATGTATGTATAGATGAGTACATTTTTAATATAATAGAAGTTATATCGTTAAACACATACAACAAATATATTTAATTGCGTTATTTTTTATGCGTTTCACATACTAACAATAAAGTACTTTTTCTCTTTCTTTCCCAAGACACATTTAGCCTCAAAACAGTCCAGCGACCCCACAAATGGACCTCTATTTAAGGACCTGCGAAACTCCGCCTGTGTTTAGCCCAGCCGCTTGCTGTAGCCACAGAGTGCTGGACCCGGAAGACAAGACACAACAAAACAACCGGCAACACAAACAGGCAGAAAAGATGACAAATAGCTGACAACACAATGACAAAACTAAACTTGTAATCATTTAAGTAAATCAAGATGCGTACCTAAAACTTATCTAGTACTTGCGTGTGTTTATTGAATATGTTGCTTGTCTGGGAGAAATGTAAAACATCGGCTGTGTGTGCATGTATGACAACCAGAGCGATAGCTCAAATCCCTGTGTGCACCTGAGAGAGCGTCTAAAACTGTAAATGTGTGAAAAGACATGTAAAGAATTGAATAGAGGTGGGAGTATAAGTGCCCTCCTACCCGGTGACAGAGTCCTCTGTCACAGATGTGTGATCCATTCATTTATTATAAAATGTCAACAAAGAATGTGACTCTATTTAATCATTTGGTTTAGGAATTATTGCACTAAACTTAGGTGGTGTTGTGACAGCCTCATTATAGATTTTTTTCAAGAGCAGCTTAAAGATTGTCAGTATTTTACTTTTGTCCAATTCTTCAGCTGTTTGCCTGTTTGAAAAGCAGTTTGAAAATCAGCACATTGCAACAACACATTTGCATGTCATACAGTTTTTTGCCTAATGCATCTTTTAAATGTGGTTTGTCTGAATGCACAGTTTTCAGCCTCAACGTGAAACGAATAGGCATAGAATAGAAATGTAATGCTGTCAACATTAATATAATGCTGATAAGGTATAGAGTACAATGGGTTTTGTCTTATTTTTAGTGCGATTAATTAACTACCCCTCTAGTGTGAACACTGAGAGGGGAACAAATTTGCCAGCCTGGTAAAGGTGTCCGAGAAGACATGGAAGCTTGTGCACATAAAAGCGATGAAGCTGAAATACTGTGAACTGTCATTTAATGAATCCTTTTGGTCTGTTATTACCATTAATAAAATCGTAATGTTTTTCCAGTCATATCTTGTTCGAGCCATTTATTGCAAGCAGATTTTATCTGTGTTTTTTTAAATCCTCAGTTTCTAGCAGTGATAAAGTGTAAGGATCACAATCTAGTTCATAGGTTCATAGTAAAGTTAACAGAAATAAACATTTTATAGTAATAAACTTGAACACTAAAATCGCAGTATAATATCAAACAACAGTATTATATTGTGCAAATTATATTTTCTACAGCACAGTACTGTCATTTGTTTACTCTTTTACTGTAATAAACTGTTGCTGCAGATTACGGTGTGTTGTAAAATTACACTATGTGCTGGCAAATCTAGCTGCCGGTTGTTTACTGTAATTTAACAGGGAATGTTTTACAGTGAATGTTGGCACAATTATATTTGAATTATTTATTTGAATAATTTAAATTTATTTAATAATTATTTTAATTAACTACAAAAATCTTTGTGAACATTCAATTATGATAACATTGTTAAGATTGAAGAAATATTTTAGTGACCCCAAACTTTTAAATTGTGCCTAACACAGGCATCAATTCTATTATACAACTTTTTTGTGTATTCGCTTTCCTCATTTTTTAACGCATCTTTATATATTTCCAAGAAAACATTTTCAAGTATTATCATATAGAAGAAAACCTATACAAAGCCATTGCCTCTTACCTCCTCAAGAGCCCATAAGGAATCTACAATAGGTTTAATCTTCTTCTGTTCATAGAGGGACAGAAGTTTCTCTACAGCTGTCTTAACCTGCCTCCATCCGCCCTGCTTGAATAGAAGGTTCAGGAAAGAGAATCCAGCCATGACCTTATTCTCCTCGTAGAGTTTGATAGGGTTCACCTTCTCGACCTGCCACCACTGAGACACAAAGAGCAAAAAGATATTGCTTTGTTATTGTTTTTATAGAAAACAGAGCCCCAAACCACACAACAACAACAAACACATTGAAGGAAAAACATTTATACTATGAAACTTTGTAAATTATGAACAGAAAAGATATGCAACAGCACTTACAGATTTGGCAAAGCTGAAGAAACTTCTGGTCTCTCCTGTCACCATGTTTGATGAACCTGGAGGTATGTCCAAACACACACAAATTTGTTATGAGTAGAGCACAAGTTAATAAGCTTAATAATTGATATGCTTCATTAATAATGTGTTTATTTCTTTTCTAAGAAGAGTAATAAAAAGCTCTTGTTCAGATTGCCATTCAAACCTGTATGTGATTCTGTCTTAAAGTATATTATGACTCACGATATTGTGAGAGAAATGTTTCACAGGTGACTTTGTGTCCATACAATGGTAATCATTAGAGGCCAATGTTGTTTGGTTACCAACATCTTATATCAACAATCTTATTTTGTGTTCTGAAGAAGTCCTACATGTTTGGAATAACATGAGGGTGAGTAAATGATGAAAGAATCTTAATTTTGGGGGCACTTAATGTGATTTGGTGATATTTTAGAGTTAATAACTTTGATTATAATAAAATAATCAGCGTACTACCAACCATACAGGATGTAGGTTCCCATTGGCTTGAGCAAAGCCAGACCTTTTCCAGTATTCTCTCCACACAAACAGTCTAATACAATATCTACTCCTTCTGGAGATATCCTACAAGAGAAAAGAAAAGTTGTCATCACAATTTTTACCCAATGTTCTGGCAACTTCTGTTTATAAACTTATTCAATAGCTTTACTATTTAAAACTGGCCTTGTCAAGTACAACTAGAGGGAATGATAGGAATGTCATGAACGCCAATGCTCATGGACTGCCTACAAGCTTCTTGTGATGCATGGATTCTGTCTATTGAGTGACAAACTTGAGACCAATTTAATTTAGCTCTGCCGCTGATCCTGAGAGGAATGTGGAACCATAGTATAAAGAATTTTAATCTCTTCTCCAATACTCCACATGAATTTCTATTAACAAAATGTTAAATTCACGTTACATGAAAAAGTAATAAATAAAGTAAGACATTGTTACAAACTCTCAGTACCACTTTGTACCAATTCTAATTCGCTTTGAGTAACTGTTCTGAGCTGGCATGCTGCTTCACTTGTTTATGTCTTTGGCTGATCAACTCTCAAATAGAGCCGGTCCCTCTCTCTACTCTCTATCCATCTGCGGGGTGTTGCTATGGGGACCACAGCCAAACGGTTTTAGAGGAAGCATCTAGTGACGTCTGCTTTCTCAGACCTGCTCTGGCCTCCCGGTATGACTCACTCTTTGATTTCCATCGTTCTAATGAGTACAGATGCTCATGAGCAGTCCTGCTCACAGACACATCTGTCTTTTCTGGTCCTACATCTAGTTGATGTCAAATCCAGCATGCATGCTTTTCGATCCTTACTTTTTAACTTCTGGAACATAGTCAATGTTTCTGTCAAAGAGATGCGTCACAGAGTGCTTTATGGCTTCATGTTTGAAGGGAGAGGCGGTTCCAAACACAGTGACGTTGGGGAGGGTGGAACACAGCTGAGCCACAGCCTGACCCTAAGAGTAAAAATACACGATTGATTAGCAAATTGTTGACAACCTGAAATTAAATTCAGACGAATGCCTGTGCAAAATACCTATGATTAAGCTTTTTTCAGTACTTTGCGATGAAAAACACAAACTTTAATAAGACGTATTAAAGACCCTGAAAGCAACACAGACTTACCACCCCACCTCCTGCTGAGTGAACTAACACAGACATTCCCTCCCTGAGATTGGCCACTTCAAACAACATCATGTACGCAGCCACAAAGTTCATGGAGAAAGCAGCAGCCTCTGGGAACGTCATGTCGTCTGGGATCTTATACACGAAATCCAATGGCGTGCACACAACCTCAGCCCAGGCATTGTAGTTCACAAAGGCCATAACTCTGTCACCTATCTGCAACGAGATAAAACAATTTCCTTATACGCTGAACTTATCAATTTACATGTGGTTGTGTTAACAGTATTTTACCAGTTATCACAGTGTATTCGATTTGGTGTCACACTGTGCCATTGGATCCTAAACATGGTCCTGGATTACACCGCTGATGATGTATCAGAATAGTATTGTACTGTAAATCCTACTAGGATTTTTCCCAATTTCCCAATTCATTAACATGAATTACTAACCTCTTATCTTATCTTTTCTTGCAAATAATAAAATGTTAAAATGCCATTTTTTACCTAAAGCATGCAACAATGTAGATGTGAATGTAGATGAACAGTTTTGTATTAACTTCTATTTCTATCTGCAAAATAGCATCAAAAACCTTCATAAACATACCTCAAACCCTTTGGTGTTTTCCCCCATTGCTTCCACAATCCCAGAACACTCAAATCCCGGCACAAGGGGGGTTTTAGGAGGATTATCAATATTTCCTTGACGCACCATTAGATCAAGAAAGTTCAGGCCGCTGTTAAATTAAAAACCAGCATCCAGATCTTAGTAAATGTCAAGCAGTCTATGTACATTACATATAGTGAAAAACCTCTCTGTCTTTTATACCGATTATATTAAAAAATATATATTAAAAAATATGAACATGAAGTTCAAATGAACAATATTTTTTTTAATCCTGGTGTCTGTTAGTGTCTATATTCTACTAAAATAGTAGGCTATATTTGACATTATGAGCAATAGTATATAATTTATCATAAACGATAGTATATAGCCTAACATAAAAGACCATTAACTGAGATTACTGAATGTAATCCTTATTATTAGGCGAAATTATGTATCTTTAAAAATATTTATTATTTATAATTTATTCAATAAATAAATCGAAAAACAGTGAATCTCATCAAAAAGCAACAAGATTAAAGCTCACTGCTTTTCCATTTAAATTCTTCACATCATATTTAATACAATACTTCAAGCATCACAGAGTAAAAATCAAGCTTTTGCGGCTTTTAAATCTCTGCAATACATGATATCCGCAGAGAAACCTGCGCATGTGCGCACAGACAATATTTCTAAATATTTTTCCTATTGTTTACATTACGCTTGACAGGCCTTGCATCCACTATTTATCTGTAATACAGTCTTTTAAAACCAATAATGTGTACATTAGGTGAGGACACCTGTTAATCTCGCATCCTCCTGCTGCAACGTGTTGCTGCTCTATCTCATCATTCATCACGCATCAATGCTATGACACAATTTAACACGAATATATTTACCATGTTTTCACGCGAATTTTGACTTCTCCTTCCTGAGGCTCTGGCATGGGTTTCTTGGTGACTTTGAGTTTGTTTAGACCACCAAAGCCCGTCAGAACCACAGCCCGCATTTCTTTCGAATCCACGGCCGAAATGGGATTCTCCGGCTCCATTTTGTCTATCATTTGTTCAGTTTCTTCCACGACCTCCGTTCCATCTTGTGCCATGTCTGTTGCCGATGTCATGAGCCCAAAGATCTGCTAAAGACCCCCTGTTAACTGCGGTCTGTTCAGAGGTCCATCCTACAGTGATGTCTGATGATCCACAAACGAATCGGTTCTTTTAAACGATTCTTTCGAACCTATTTGATCGCTGAGGAAAGCGACATACGCATCTAGGGATAACATAACATGATATGGTATTTTCGTTTTTCTGCAAATACTTGAGACTTTAAAAAACAACGCACACGAAAAAATAATCAGGGTTTAAAGGGTTCGTTGAAACAAACAAGCTAATTCATTGAAATAAATCACACAACTTACATGACCCATAAAGCAAGCGTCAGTTACAGTACCGTAAAACTGGTACTAGAACACATGAGAAAAGTCAAAATTTAGTATGGGACATTAAATAAGAAAAAACCCACCTGCATTAAGCAGGAAAGATGCCAAAAATGCAACTAGTGGGTACCTGTAGCACGTTTGTGAGTTACCCCAATGATGACACCTGGTGGTGAAAACAGAAACTGGTTCTCGTTTCCCGAGATTATGGTTGTAGAGAACTATTAGATTTTGACCTTTATGAACTTTAACTAGCTATTGAAACACTATTCAGACATAACACAAAGACGTTTATATAAATAAATAAATATATATATATATATATATATATAAATAAGGAGGTTAAGACTATCCACATTTTTTTCTTCTCACACACTTTTATTTACAGACAAAACCAATATCATTGTGCGCATTACAGCATTAGTGTGCCACATTTTTCATTCTTTAATCAAAACTTTTTAAAGTCATTTAATTTACAAAAAAAACATCAAGTGTATACTCCTGCCAGTCAGCACTATAATAAAAATGTATCATCAAGAAAACGACAGCAAAGACAAACATAAAGTGATGATGTCATGCAGACTCTACTTTCTAGGAACATCAGTGAATATGCGTAGACCGTGCATGGCTTTAATCTCATCTTTGAGAGCCTGTTGAACAACAATTTAAAAGATTATTATGTTATAGCAAGTACTGTTTTGATGACATGAAATAGTATGTGACGATACATTTTGTCTATGTGATTAAACTATAGCTTGGACACTATGCATTATTATTGGTCTTGAAAACAAAAGTCACTTGGTGTAATATTTTATTATATAATGCAATGACACTCAACCATCTCTAATTATTTTAAGGTTAGAATAATTATATATTAATGCCCGAAATGGTGTATAAGGGACACGTTATTACTCCTTGACCCACCTGGTTTACTATCTGGTGCTGCTGCACAGTTCTCTTGCCTCTAAATTCATCAGACTCGATGTGTACTTCATACATTGCACCACAGCCCCCTGAAACAAAACAAATACAGAACTGCACACCTACAGTACGAGCCACAGCTTTAAGTTTAATTCTTTTCTCAAACTCACCGGATATATCCACAACCTTGACCGAGGAAGCCTGCGGAAACTTCTCTTTTAATATCTGTGAAATGCGCGTCTCTCCAGCCGTGTGACTGGATGATGAGGACCGCGCAATGCTATTCCTTCCCAACACGTACGTCTGAAGACACATGTGAACATGACAGCAGTCGCAAGTGTTACAACAACATATTGGCTGGATTTTGATGATACAATGATCGCGTAACCGTGACTTCACGCACGGTACACTGTTTGGGTAACGTTACACAAACTCTTGTCATAACACGCAAGGCGTGAACCATCTCACATCAACACAAATATCTCCTAAACAAGCAACATACGTTATATCTGATGGCTTTAAGAAGGGACATTTTGGTGCCGAGGGAGTTCATCAAAGTGGAAATAATTTCAGAACGAGCTTTACAAAGTCATGTCCTGTTCAGTTTAAGCGCCCGATCGTCTCAGAGTTATGTCGTCATTAGCTTCGGGAGCATAAGCGTCGCATTGTGCTATTTGAACCAGTTGCGGCGGTGTGTCAACCGCGCCGCCATATTGGTAAGGGCAATAGCGTCCTTAACATGCATTTAACGTTCACAGGTAACATCACTATTTAAATGTTTGACAAGTGTACGTTTTTACTATCTTATGCCACAAGTATTTTCTAAAGACCGAACATTGGTTGAAAAATAAACGTTAATTGGGATTTTCTACATAAATAGCGTAGCTCCTTTGGTCCTTCTATGCCTTTTGAGGCAGCATTTACCTTTCCAATATGGCGGCGCCGTTGACATACGATTCAATGACTAATGCGGCGTCTATTAGGGAGACGCTCGTTACAATGAATTTCGCGCCTCCTGGTGATCAATTTCTGATAAAAGACAGGTTGCAGATCATTGATTTAAAATAAGAGATTTTGCTACAGAATTCTTCTGGATTTTAGATAATGTTTTTATGACATAAAATGTATTAAATAAATGTATGGTCGTAAATGCTGATGCACAAAAACTGCTAAGCATCTCTAGTCCTTTGACGTTTAATATATATTTGTTTAAAAGTGAATTTAAGGTTTGTTAGATATTGACCCTTGTAGCTCTAACACAATTCAAATAAGAATTCAATAGAAGCAATAACAATATCATCTTTAATGACTACAGATACAATATATTTATACATTACATTTGCACAGCTTTCAAATGGAGACCATGTCTGGAAAACTATTTCAGTTCAGAGGGTTATAAAAAGTGCAACCAGACACTGAATGATGGCATTTCAGTGAAGATTTTAACATCTGCAGGACGTTCCCCACAGCTTGCATTTGGAATGGGCAGGTGACAGAGAGACATGACACCCTTAACTGGTGTCTGGTATGAAATATCCATGCATGTCCATGTGAAGCTCTGCATCTACGTATGCCCGTGCAACCTCTTTGAAAGACTTCCCGTCAAGCACCAGCAGAAAGCATCGCTGGCCGGGTTTGCCGTTTATGACGGATGATAGGACTACCCCTAAACAAAATCAAATGTAAGATTAGTTTAAGGCCATGATAGGTTAAGTAGTACAATTACAAAATTCCAAAGCATAAAATGAAATACCATCTCGGTTTTATTAACGGAAAAGCATATTTTTATATTACAAGATGAAAAAAAACGAACCATCATCTTCATCAACTGCATTGGGCCTAGGAACAAAAACGGCCTCGGAGGCGAAGCACTCCTCCTCTGTCCATTCGATCTGCTGCTTGGTTTCAACGTCAAGCTTCACAATCTACAAAAGATGTTCTGTCCTTACTATTAGTTAAATAGCAATATCTGGTAAAACATTAAACTATTTATACCTTTGTGGCCACTGGAGATTTGTCCACTAAACACGCATACGCATATCTGTACTTTCTTCCATTGAAAATGTAATTAATTCTTGGAAGTTCCACACCTAAATGCAATACGCAGATTAAGATTATACACATAGTAAAAAAGGATTTTTATTACTCATCGTGGAAAAAACATACTTTATCTCACCATCAAAGAGGACTTCGCCCTGACAAAGAACTTTTCCATCTTTCTCTTTAACAGCACTCGCCGTCGTATATTTAAGTTTGACCAGATCCTCACCGTTCTCACCCTGTGGGTGTAACAAAAAATGAATAAATTCCATTCAATCCCCGTGAACTCAATCCTTTACGAATGTTATTCAAACAATGATCTACCTTGTCACTAAGGGGCAACACAAATCTTTTGCACCTGGGCTTACAGTACACAGGGTTAATTCCAGAGGCCAACGGCTCCTTCAGCTTGTCCAGGTAGAACATTTCATACAAGCCGTTGTCATCATAGGCGATCACATCACAAACAACATGGCCATCATCTTCATAGGCATTGACCTGATGGTACACACACATCGCACCCGTGTAGAATTTGGTCCCGACCACCTTCTTTGTCTTTCGATCGATGAGATGAATCAACGTCTGGGGAAAAAGAGACAATATTACAGGAACGTTCCCAGCAGACAGGTGCACAGGTGTGCAGAGTGGCAAAAATCTAAATGTCTTACACTTTCTTCTGGGTTGAACTTCATGCAGCTGGCCCAGCTGACTTTCCTTAGATAGGCTGTGGCCATTTTCAGGATGTCCAGCTTCAAAGGCTGTTCGATGAATATGAAGTAGTTATCGGTCATGCCAAAGCTGTGGTGATAACTGGGTGTGAGGAGGGAGCGACAAGGCACGGTGCAAACAACCTCAACCTTTTTCAAAGCCGTCTGCGATGGGTCTGACCCACCTGAATACAGGAACAATTATTGAGGGTTAGAAACTAGAGTAGTTTTTAGTATAAAGAAGCCGTTTCGTATAGTTTTTATAAGTGTAAGTAGACCCCATCAAAATTAGTTACCGGAGTGTTGCTATGTGGTTGGTAGGGTGTTCTGGAAGGTTTTTTAACAAATAAGGTGGTTGCTAGCAAAGCCATTGAGAGAGAGAGAGACAAAGAGAGAGTTGTGTCAACTCCGTTGACGACCATGGAACAGCTTTTTCACAACAATGGCGGTTCATTGAGTTTCTCAAAAGTTCCCGGAAGTTACTAGTAATGCATGGAGCCGCGGCCAAACAGACCAATTGAGATAAACTTTTAACCTATTTAAAGTCATTTAATGAATAAAAAATGAAAAGAAATAAAAGAGAAATCATAACTTCCTGGAACTATCTGAAGGCTCCTTGAATCATGTGACACGTGAACATTTTGAACCTCCTTTGTCGTGACTTTCTCTCTCAACCGCTCTTGTTGCTAGGTGGTGTTCAATCCTTTTTTTTTTATATTTTAGCAATGGAAACAGTGTAAAAATGCACACATCTCAAACAATAAGGTATGTTTATATTATGAAACAATAATCATAAAGTGATTTGCATTCCCAATTTTAAACTGTCAACAATCTTACCTGCTCCTGGAACCTTGAACAATGTGTATTTTGTTTTGCCCTTCTCTGCGATGGATGTTCCCATACTGTAGCTATTTCCTTCTTTATCATAATGCGTATGCGATGCTACTATATTTACTGGTAGATGTTTTAGGTAGTCCACCTTAATAAAGAAGCAGGAACAATATTCGTAAGAACAAGCAAAACGTTTTACTTCTTAACAGGAATTAGAAAAAATATTTTATTGACCTTGTCTTGAGTCTCTAAAGTGACGGGGTCAATTTTGCGGATATAGTTAGTTTCAGATGTGGCATGATAATCATTTCCATATTTGATGATGTTATTGGCACAGTTATCAGTGAAGTCTGGGATAGTGTGACTGAGAAAGGTGATCACTCTGAAATGTTCAAAATGTATTTAGTTTACAAACATTAATTCTATCCAACCGCACTTTAGGAAATGCATTCACATGTAGGCAGCACATTGACAAAGTCATTTTATAAAATGTCATAAGCTTTAATACTGAATATTTGAAAATACATGTCAATGTAAAAATCATAGAATTTCAGAAAGCGGCTACCTACTTGGAGAAAATATTTTTACACGGGTCTGGGTAAGCCATGGTGCCCATTTCTGATACCACTATTCTGTTGGCTTGCATGTTGCAGTTGAAGGTGTCACCTCTGAGAAATTTGCTCCTGTATGTCAACTCTCCTAAAAAATGAAGGAATACTGTATTAGTAATGCAGGTCTAGTTCAAGTTTGAGTTCATTTTATTTGTATAGCACATTTACAACAGTCACCAGGCTGACCAAATTGCTTTACAGGAGAAAGATTTATTCTACATATACAGAAACAGACCATACACAAATTTAATACAACCCCGTTCAAAATGGCTATATCATTGTAGTCAACAATTTAATACAACCCGATTAAAAATTAAAAATGGCCAAATCACAGTTGTCAAATCACCAAGGAAAATAAATACGTTTTTAGCAGAGACTTAAAAACAGACAGAGAAGTGGCCGTTCATTCCAAAAGTCAAGGCCCTGTCCCTGCAAATGAATGTTCAACTATACACTTAAGCCTAACGTGAGAGGCTACCAACAATGCCTGGTCACAGGATCGTAGGCTTCAGGATGGGGTGTAGAAATGAAGATTTAAGGACTGGAGTGATGCGTTCATGTTTACAACACTTTAAAAGAAGTCTGGCCGCATTATTTTGAACAAGCAATTTGACCCGTAGATAAACCACAATATAAAGAATTGCAATTATCTAGAGGAGACGTAACAAAAGCATGGACGGCGATTTCTAGAGGTTTAGGTGTGAGAAAATATTTTATTTTGGACAATAAGGGGAGCTGATAGAAACTGGATCCAATTACAGAAGAGATATGTTTATAAAATTTTAAATGCTGGTCAACAGATAAGCTTTCTAATCAGAGCTTATACACTTCGAGCTCTCATTGGGACCGAAAACAATTACCTAGGTCTTGTCTTTATTTAAGAAGAGGAAATTGTGGGCTAGCCATGATTTAACCTCCTGATTTAACATTTTGCAAGGGAAGTAATCGCAGTGGAATTGTTTATTTTAATTGGTATATAGATCTGAGTAACATCAGCGTAAAAATGAAATGACACGCCATGATTACGTAGAATTGAGCCCAGAGGTAGCATGTAAAGATTCAAAGTCTATCCAAAGTAACAAAGGTCCTAGGTCTAGGCTAGGGATGGTATAAAGTATTGTTAAAAAAATTGGCAACAGGGATGGTTCAATAAAATATTTCTTTTATCAGCACTCATGACATAAGGAATTAGGAAAATACCATTTTTAATAGAGAAACTGTGTAAAAGTGCCATTCCATCGAACCAATGGTTATAGGAGGTCTCTCCCACAGAAAACAGACCGGGACCATTGCGTACAAGAGTGCCTTCTAGCCAATCAGGAAGCAAACCTTCAGAAATCACAATAAAAAGAAAAACAATAAAGCAATTTACAATTTCACTCCTACTCCTGTAATTAATGAAATACATAAATTGTGATTTACAAATGGCTTTGTATAAAAGTATATTTTCCTGTTCATCTGCTGTTTATAGCTGCTTGTCTGTAGATGTCAGCAGATATCCATATACTACAAAATATACTTCTGTTTAAAAGATTTTGATCTAAAGGCATAGTCAAATTTATTTCGAAAGTTATATAAAATATAATTTTGTAAACAAACTGCGTTTCGTTTTCCCAACAAAACTAGTATTTAAAAAAGCTTTGATATCTAAAATTAGAAAAATATAATTCAGTAAATGACTCTAAAAGTTTGAACGTCACTGAATGACGTTACTTTTGTCCCAAAATGCGATTACTCACTAAAAACAAAAAATCATGTTTATTATTATGTTATCATGTTTTGTTGTGTTAGTTAGCTATATTTTATAGAGTTATAATGTCTTAAATCAGAACAAACGAATTGCAGTTTAATTGATATTAGGCCTCATCGGAATACAAAATTAAAAAAACATGATTTAAAAATATAGAAGTTATCTCATTTTGGAAACAAACT
This sequence comes from Triplophysa dalaica, assembly GCF_015846415.1. NCBI lineage: Eukaryota > Metazoa > Chordata > Actinopteri > Cypriniformes > Nemacheilidae > Triplophysa > Triplophysa dalaica. Next base: position 7,129,380 of record NC_079542.1, read on the forward strand.
CTTCATATTGTTGTGTAGTGCGTATAGTTTTTAGGACAAAAGATAACAAAACAGTTTTCTAAGAAAGCACTTTCTGATTTGATTATTTTTACATGTTAGCAATACGAGCAATACAATCCTCCAAAGATACGTAACGTACAGTTCGTGAATCGCGGAGCTTTGTTTAACTACGACATTAACGTGAAGTATTAAGTTAACTGTATTCAGGTGGAAATGCAAAAGAGCAATTTCAGCAATGCAGCTTCGATTGTTCCTTACCTTTAACTTCTGCTTTAACGGGGTCGGGGTGTTCCACCTTGTTTTTACCATAGTCGTACTGCATCTTTTTGTTCGAAAATGTTCTTCAGTCTGCAGTTAAGTGGCAATTCAGTGTAATTTTCTTTATTTATAAACTCGGAATTGCTCTATCTAGGCGTTTTGGACTTCCTACTGTGTTGCCGAGAGCTACTAAATGACATGAAAGTATCGCGAGACCAATTCGAAAGCCGCGCTTTGGAATCGCTATCGCGGTATTTTGATGTCATAGGTTGATCGGTCTGTGCAGCCACGAAGAAGCTCGAACACGGACTCCGCCTCTTAGCAAAGCACGATCGACAACAAGGTCACTGAGTTTTAAAAAACCCGATGATTTGAATGATAGCTTTCCTTATCGTGCTTTAATTACTGGCCTTGTTATTATCGTTGTTCGTGAGATGTAAACAAGTCCACTTAAGGTTATATTGAGTTACAGGTGTGTAGTGTTTTGAAACGTCGACTCTCAAAACCTCCTTTCGATGCGCATACTTTGAAAGAAGTGGTCTAGCAGGAGATGGGTGTGTGAGGTCATGAATTGTCAAGAATGGCCTAGGTGGTGAAAAAAGGAAATATTTAATTTAATTCGAATAACTATTAAATTTGGCTACATTTTAGGTACATATATTGTGCCGCCTATATTGTTTTAATATTAAGTACTGCTCTGCTGAAGAAAAAACATGCAAATTATACAATTTCTCTTCCACAAGGACCCTCAAATTTAGCTTCGGTCACCCATGGGACCTCAACTAGCAAAGTTCTTCTACATTAAAATAAATACAGTAAAAAGTTTACAATTAACGTTAGCCTACGAACACTGTTACATTTTCTAAGGTGATACAGACCGACACATAAATGCTCCATTTTACTGGGTTCTGTACATGATACTGTAATGATTTGATACATTTAATCATTTGGCAGACGCTTTTATCCAAAGCAACCTACATTGCATTATTCTATTCATTTGCTTTTAAGTTTGTGCAATCCCCTGGGATCAAACCTACAACCTTGCATTGTTAAGACAATGCTCTTAGCACTGAGCTACAGGAAAGCGGTAAACAGTAAACTAATCTATGTAAACTGCAAGATAATTAGACCTTATCTGTGGTGTGAGGAAACATCTTATTAAAAGACAAGAGGTTAAAAGATAATTGGCACACCAAGAGTATTGTCAAACTTAAAGCAAAGTTAATAAATTGGTCTTTCCTTTAAGTAATATATATAAACACAACGTTACGGTATGATTTTCTCAGTGTGTAACTATATGTGACAAAGTGAGCTGAATGTTTCATTAATTTTTTATGACTTGCACTGGATATTGTGAGATTGAGAGCCAATGCTGTGTGAACTGGCTGCTGCAATAACTGGAACATGCCATGTGCCAAGCGCTTAAGATCAAAACAGAGACCCCTTAAAGGACATGGACAATTTACTCATTATATAAATAAATGAGAAAAATGTAAAGGTAACTGTACTCCTGCCTTTTGGCTTCTATTTATTGGTCCATTTAGTTACTATGCTTGACAAATTTAAACAAAAACTAGTAACTTCTCAATGCAGAGAACACTTTTATAGAATAGAAAACTATCTATCAGATAAGTATGGGTCTTATCTGATTTGTGGTATGATTTAATTATGGCCATCAGCGCTGTACATTGCCCTTTTTGTACTTTACTCTTAACAATAAATTATTACATGATTTCTTTACACAATCATCAAAGTGTTACGTTGCACTTTCCTTTGGATAAAATGTCACACCACCAGCAAGCGATTTGTGAAAATTAATGGTATTTTAGTCATAAATGATTCCACCTGTTTAGCAACAAACCACCAATCCTCAACGCCTAACTCATTAAAGGGATACTTCACCCAAAAATGAAAAATTCTGTCATCATTTACTCACTGTGGAGTTGTTACAAATCTATGAATATCTTGGTTATGATGAACACAGAGAAAGACATTTGTCAGTTCTAACTACCATTGTATTTTTCCCTACTATAGTCAATCCGGGGGAGCCGGGTGGGGGGGTTGAGGGGGGATCTGTCTGTTTATAAACATTCTTCCAAATATCTATCTCTGTGTTCATCAGAAAAAAGAGATGTATACAGGTTTGGAACAACTGGAAGATGAGTAAATGATGACAAAATTCAAACTTTTGGATGAAGTATCCATTTAAATATTGAACTTGTTATACTGTGAATATTGATTTTATTGCACTTTGAAAGTAAAGAGACAAGCAGGTATCATTTATGTTTTATTAGAAAAATATTTGGAATATAAAACATTGTGAAATTAGGTTTAAGTTGCAGTGCTTTGAATTTGAAATGTCTAAATTTTTTTAAATAATGAATCTGTAATTCATTAAAATGAAAGAATACATATTGTAGAGGCTGACGAGTAAGTATGTTATCATACAGTTCAAAAGATACAATGATCTACATTATCAAGCTAAATAATATGTTTTACAGACATTGATTCTTTTCCTTAGTTGCAATGAACTATTACCTAAGCGAATAAGTGCATTTAAGGTTTACATTCATATGTCTTAATATAACTTATCATGAAGTGCCTTCCTGGGTTTAACCTCATGACTCTGGTGTTCTATCGGAACTCATATTAAAATCATATCTGTGTATACACGCTTTAAGGTCCAAAAATGCTGTATTTTACTCATACCGTGCATGTTTGTATCTCCTCTTTGCCCAACCTCTCTATATCAAAGCTCATTACTCTGAAAAGCATTGTGTTATGATTGGCCATTTAACCAGTGCGTAGTGATTGGTCAAATACTGCAAGCGTGTGATGGAAATGTAACGCCTCTTACCATATTTCGAACATCAGGTTCAACGAACTGACGTGGATTTGTGGGGGTGTGGTTACACGAGGCGTTTTAGGCAGGTCTGGGTGAGGATTCGCTTTTAGATAGAATGCAGCATATGTTCCGACACTTAAATTTTACGTTTCTAATACATGCATGGGCAACTTTTAATACAGAAAAACACATATTAGCGCAAAATGGCCCCTTTAAATATAGTACTTTCACCTTTTAAAGGGTGAATACAAAATTACAAAAAAATTACAATAAAAAAAAACTCACTTAACAAGATAACAATGTAAATTTTGTCTTGCTGTATGGCATATCACAGAAGATAAAACCAGATAAAACAGCTTTTATCTGGCTGTGGTGTATTTTTAGCACAATATTAGGTGGATGTGTCACGAATGAATAATCCATGCAGGTCCATATGAACCGAGGCATTAATTGAAGCCCGGGCGATCTCTGTAAAGGACTTGGCATCAAGGACCAGAAGGAAAGGTGGCTTTTGAGGGTTAAGCGAAACCACAGAAGAAAGAATAACACCTACAAATCAAGAAAAAGATGACATCGATGTTGAACATTGGTTCCAAGTCTTTTATTCGTTTGGCTATTATACATTAACAGTATTGTTATTTTGTACAATATTTTCATAACATACTCACCATCATCTTCCTCAACAGCATTTGGAGAGGCAACAAACACTGGTTCTGATGGGTAACCATCTTCATCCACCCACTCGATATGTTTTCTGGTGACTATATCAACTTTTGCCAGCTGTACAGGTACATTAGTGCAAGAATAAGTGCCAATTTTACGGAATTACTGCTTTTGCAAAAGGACAAAATTACTTATAGAAATGGGTTTAAAATGTTCAAAATGACCTTGTTTGGATACGGTGACCACTCGACCCGGGATCCATAGAAGTACCTGTACTTCTTAGTGTTGTATTTGTAGTTGATGCCTGGTAATTCTAAACCTGCAATGTTGCAATATAAAGTTGGTTGCTATTACTTCCATTAAAGCTTTGCTATTGTGCCCATTCAATGTAGGTTTATTTGGTTAAAATTGTCTCCCAAATGCATAAATGTAAATGTTTGGCTAAAAGTTTAAAATACAATCTCACCCTCAAAAAGAGTGTCATATGTGCAATACAATGATCCGTCCTTCCTCAGCACTGCTGTGGCTGTTGTGTCTTTTAATTTTACCATGTTGGTGTCTGGTGGGGTTTCCTGATGGCAAGAGGGAAAACGTAGAAATATTATTTCTTAGTTTAAAAAAGTAGGAAGCATTTGCTGAGGCAAGTTTTTCCTTCATCTGCCCTGTTTTACCTTGTCTATGTTGATAGGAAGGACAAACCGCTGGCATGATGGTGGTGAAAAATCTTTGTTGGTTTCTATGAACTTGTTAATACCCTTCTGCATGTTTTTTATATAGAACATATCGTACAGATTGCTGTCCTTGTATGTGATCAAGTCAAAAACAACATGGCCGTCCTCCTCATAAGCATTGATGTGATGGAAAGTCACAAAGGCATCTGCATAGTACTTTGTGCTTAACACATTCCCAGTTTTTCTATTCACCAGATGGATTAGGGTCTAAAAATATCAAGCATAACAACTTTTAGACTACATTGGGTATATATTAAAGCACACAGATGAGCAGATGTGATAGTATTTTAGTTGATGTAGCAGAATGTAGGGAGTTTTACTTACAACATCATCTTTGTCGAATTTTAGGCAACTGCCCCAGTTGACGTTTCTGTAGTAAGCTGTGGCCAGTTTCAGTATATCCAGTTTGAAGGCCTGCTCCACAAAGATGATGTAGTTCTCCGTCAGGCCGAAGCTGTGGAAGTAGCTAGGGAACAGGGTGGAGCGGAAGGGAATGGAACAAATTTGCTCCACCTTCTCCAGTGCTGGTTTAATCATCCCCTTTTCTGCAATTAAAAAAAGGAAATGCATTTGTATAATCGATTTTTGTGTTCTGAAACATAAGAAAGAATTTGCCATATTTCTATCTGTACCTGAAGCATTGGCAGGCACCTTGAAAATAACACATTTCGGACTGCCGAAGCCAATGATGGCCGTACCAATGTTGTACGTGTTCCCATCATCATCATAGTGCGGGTGTGCCGTTGCCAGGTTCAGAGCAATGTGGTTTCTGTAGTTAGTCTGAAATAAAAATAAAGAACGAGGATTTGCAAGCAGTTGTGGGATCAAAAATGTTTGGATTCCAAAATTAATAAAGTAATAAAAAGGAATGTGGGACTCACCCTTCCTAAAGTGTCAAGGGTCAATGGATCAATCTGATTAATGTAGTTCACCTCTGACGAAGCGTAATAATCTTCACCATATCTTATGATGTTAATGAGATTATTGTCTGTAAAATCCGGGATGGCGTTCAACAGGTAACTGAAGCTTCTAGAAAGAAATGTAAATCTATTATGAATTATGTCTTTTATGATCGACTCACTTTGTCCAAATGAGAAAAGAGATTCTGTTTACTTGGCAAATATGTTCTTGCAAGGATCTGGGTAGGCCATGGTTCCAAATTCAGTTACTACGATCCTCTTAGCAGCCGTGTTCTTTTTGAACGTTTCACTCTTCAAGAATTTGCTCTTGTAAGATACGCCACCTAAAATAAGTTGAGAGTTTTAATCTCTATAATGCATATAATACTCTGCATGCACTCTTCTGTGCACACAGTAGTTTAGTGCAGTACGCTGGATTCCATAAATTTCGCTTAAAAACAGTCTCGTCCAATTACCATCTTTAAAGGTGAAACTGTGAAGGAGAGCCATCCCATCAAACCAATGCTTGTATGAAGTGTCGCCAACTGAGAACAGACCAGGACCATTGCGCAGAAGTGTCCCTTGAAGCCATGTTGGGATGGATCCTATGGAAGACAGACACTTTAATGTCTGAACATTGACTACCTCAATGTAGTTAAACGCTTTATAAAGCTTTTACCCAGCATTTACCGAGTCATCTTTGCTGCTTTAATTGACAGGAAGAGTGTGCAAATAGCTGTTTTAAAAGCTTTGACTCTGTTAAGTTACAGAATACACAGAACACATAATTGAATTTTCTATATTCCGATTATTCTTTTATATTTTAATATATAAAAAAACATCTTGATGATAGACAACAGCTCAGTGGTAAGAGCATTGCGTTAACAATGCAAGGTTGTGGGTTCAATCCCAGGGGACTGCACATACATATGTATAAATGAATAGGATAATGCAATGTAAGTCGCTTTGGATAAAAGCGTCTGCCAAATGCATAAATGTAATTTTGTTGCATTATATGAAATATAGACATTTATCATAATTTTTATGTAATCAAACACCAGAAATATAAGAGCAACAACCAAAAGTAGGCTATTGATGTTCCAGCATTGAACAAAATAATTTGTTTTTGGTTTTTATAAGGGGATGCACGCTACACAAAGGATCGGAACTCATTAATCATAGCCATAATCTTACTGTTGTAAAACGGAGAAAGGTGAGGTCACCTGCTTGTACTTGCAAAACGACTGTCTTTTGTTTCTTCAAAAAGTTGGGGATTGTATATTTATTACCTTGATTTATGTGTCCTTTCAAGCCACAATATTTTAAAATTCTAATCTTGTATATTTAAACGCCAATTTGTGCATTTTAAATTCTAGATAAGTGTAGGAGTGCTGGCGTTATATACACGATTGTATAGGCTATTCCATTGGTCTCGACCACTCGTAACATTTACCTGAAACGTCTGCCTTTAGCGGCTCCGGTGTCTCACTTCTGTTCCTCCAGAAGAAAGACAGCATGCAGGGCTGATCCTGAATCTGCTCCGAACTCACGTCCATTGCAGCAAAACACACACCGCAGGGACGTCCGATGTGATCTGCGTGCGCGTTCCTGCGTGCTCAGGCGATTGCACATTGCACAACCCCCGGTGTGCGGGACTTTAAGGCACGTTATGTTGGAGGTAGTACTATGAATAGGTCAAGTTTCATAACATTCCCCCTACGTAATATTTCGTACACTTGTTTTACAACAAACTATACTGCAGATATTGATGTCTGGCAGGTAATTAAAATGAAATATTTACCCATTGACAATAATGTCAATGTCTGAACAGAGTGTATAAATATATTGCACTCATGGGATTGTATGGGTAGCATATTATGCATGATAATAATATACTACGTACATTCTAGAAAGCTATAAACCAACTGTGTGGGTGTTGTTTGTTTAATTTATTCCCTATGAGTATTGCAAAATGTCAAGGCCTTTTACATAATACTGCTGGCAAATGCAGATGTTTGTTAGATGTTAAACCATCTAACATTTGACTACCAGTCAAAGCATAATATTTTAGTTGTATAAGAGATGTACAGCATACAGAGCAAAAATTGTGCTGTTTTCTGATAATGGCCCATTTCAGGAAAGAGCTGTTCTCGAGCACTTATCAGCCTTATCTCCATCCGCTCAGGCCATGGACATCAATGGCTCTGTGTAAAGATGCCGTTTTCAAAATTTATTGGGGTGCTTTGTCTAAATGCATCTGAGAGAACAACACAGAAGCCCAGCAGTCGTGCAAGCAAACCATTGTTGGTAAGTAACCATGTCTGTTGGCAACTCAGGAATGTTGTTTTGGGGGCGGATGACACTGGTCTTTAAATACAGAGGGATCCGGCCTCTTCAGTTCATGACAAGTGATGAGTAAAGATGGACTATCACAACGTTCTGTGTCTTACACTGATTTTTCATGCCGTTTTAGTCTGGAGTAATGGTGAAGACGGTCTAACCTGCCCAGAACACCAGCAGGCTTTTGAGAGCTCCTGCTATGAATTTGTGGGTCTGCAGCGTAGTTTTCTCAGCGCTCAAGCTTGGTGTGAGAGGGGCGGCGGGCACCTGGCCTTCATCCAGAATGACGAGACCCAGCAGTTTCTCCAGAAACACCTGCAGACAGAACAAAGCTGGTGGATCGGACTAGCGCCTTCTTCTGTCAATCTCACTTTGGATCCTGCAGCCACAGACGGTATTTTGCTTTGGTTCAGGGATAGGCTTATATATAATTCTGTAAATAGCGTTTTTATAAGAACTTTTAAATATATTGTATCTTATAATATATAACAACTTCAAATATAAAATTTAATGGATACAATAATATTATATATATATTTAATTTCCATTTCTCTAGATCTAATTTCATTCTAGTTGTTTATGCAAACTTTCTTTGTTTTAGTTTTTTTATCCAAATAGCACTGAAATAGATTTTATCTTGTCAATTACTGTTATTGAGTCTCTTTTAGTTATTAGGAACTGTACCATTGTAGGAACACAAATGATGTGAGCTGTTACAAACAATGTAAATATATATATTTATATACATATATATGTGTGTGTGTGTGTGTGTATACATATATATTTATATACACTGTACACACACACATATATATATATATATATATACATATAATATATACACATGTACATATATACTATATACACACACATATATATATATATATATATATATATATATATACAGTATACTGTAAATAAATTAATAAATAAAGTAAATAAGTATGAAGTAAAATTATAAAATAAAAAAAATATTGTATGTATTGTATTAAAAAAATTAAGCAAATTGCAATTTCACAGCTGCTTGGAAATGTTTGACAAACATTCTTATCATGACACACATTATTTGCATGTTGGCAAAGTAAAGTTTGGGCCCTGTTTGTCTTTAACGACTTCCAAATGAACGACTTCCTCAAGCGAATAGGCAGATAGAAGACAGACTGCTCAATCGTATCTCTCTTGTCAGCTGGCTTTTAATGCAAACAAACTATTTTTACCTGAATGCTATTATCACCCTCATTGTATGTCTTTTGTTATCTCTGAAGAACAGCAAGCTGTTAGCGACATCAATCTCTAGGTTTATAAAGACCCTGATAATCACACAAAGAAACATTAATGGCAGAACCTTTCGTTCAATCATGACGGTTGTTGTGGGCATTAAAGGAAAAGAGTATCACTTTTGCCATGCTGTTGAGGTTCACCATCTTAGTTGGGTCGTATTGATGAGAAGACAAAAAATATTGAAAGTAACATACCACTTAAAGAAACATTACCAAGTAAATAAATAAAAAACAAATATGATTAATTCGATTACGATGTCACCTAATCCATTGCTAAATTGAGCAGCTTTAAACAATAATACTTCATAATTTTGTTCATATAAAACTATTCAGTCTTGCTGTTTATTGATAATTACATTTAAAAACATTTTTAAAAACTCCTTCTACTCCAAATAATTTGTTACGTGTTACATTTCAAGATTTTGTTTTCTGGTGCTTTTCGTTCTCAGTTCTCTTATCCTGGCTGGATGGCTCGGATGTCAGTTTTTCCAGCTGGCTCAGTGAGCCTGCACAGAACGCGAGCTGTGGATGCATCATGAGAGATTCTGGATTTCAGTGGGAGACCACCACTAACTGCAGCCAGGAGCTTTATTTTATCTGCGAATTTGGTTGGTCCCACTTTCTTTACATTGACCCAAGAAAGCCACAATAAAAATAACAATTGAACTGCCGATGAATGATGGTAGACCTTTTCTCAGAACTAACTAACTTATGATGTCTTCAAAATAAAAAAATGTCTTTCAGAGTCTGGGCGTTCATTAGCCTGCGCCGATCATAACGCTACACTTCAATGTGGCTCTGGTCAAGTGATAGAGATTGACGACAGTTTCTACGGGAGGAAAACGCTGCATTACTGCAGGAGCGGTCGCAGTCCGACCAATGCATCTCCACAGGAGGAGGAGTGCAGCTGGGTGGACATTGTAGATACGGTCTCAGGTACAGTACATCCAATGCTGAGCACTCTTTCATCTGAAAATGTATTGTAACATTAGCTGTGGTATGTCTTTTTATTTTTATTTTCAAAATAAAACACTATACACCACATAATTGTTGTTTTCTTTACGTTTGTTGTATGATGAATGAATATGTTGTACAATGAAAATGTACATTACTTGTAATCAAAGTTTCTTGTTGTCTCTCCAGGGAACTGCCACGGGCTGCAGGTGTGCCAGGCTGCTATTGATATCTCATCCTTTGGAGAGCCGTGTCCGACTTTTGGAAGCTATTTGTCAGTGGAATATCATTGCAAAAATGGTCAGATCTTATTTGTTGGCACACCTAGATGAAACTCTGCTTCGGATCAATGACACGTTACTGTTACATTGTCTTTACACACATAGTAATGTTTAAATGGTTAATAATTTTAGTTAATAATTCAGTTTTGTCTCTTACTGCATGTATTACGAGTACACCGTGGCCTTTAAACACTTTATTTATGACGCTAGTACGTGTCTCACTGCATGATAGGTTATCTTGTTACATAATCATGCATACATCTGAACACCAGGTTGACATGACACAGACTCTTTATAGAATAGGGGCTGATGTTAGTACTGGATGTTGACAATGTTGAATTAAAGGTATAGTTCACCCAAAAACAAAACTATTTCATAATTTACTCATTCTTATATCATTTCAATACCTGTATGACTTCTGTTGAACACAAAAGAAGATATTTTAAAGAATGTTGGTCCGAACATTGGCCTCAATTGACTTCCATTGTAGAACCACTGAGACATTTATTCAAATATATTATTTTGTGTTTCACGGAAGAATGAAAGTCATACAGGTTTTAAATAACATGCAGATGAATAAATGAGGGCTGATTTTTTATTTTGGTGTAAACTATCCCTTTAAGAATGATACTGATTTGTTGAACATTTACTCTTCAGCTCTTCATCTGTTGATGAGCAAACTGGCAGCAGTTTTTGACAATGTCACAATTACAGTGAAGTGGCTGTTACACCCTTTTCAAGGCAACCTCACGTGCACATTGAGTGCAGGTGATGGGCACGTTATAGAGAATTACAGTCCAGATAAGTAAGTGATGTTACTAAACAACACTAAATATATCATCAGTTCACTGTAGTGGAATAACTTTAAGGATAAACTTGAATGCTCAACTGAAAACCTTTTAGGATGGAGAATGTGGTCCATAAGTACAACAGCGCTGGACTGTACACGGTCACGGTCGAGTGTAGTACCAGTGAATGGCACGTGACCGCCCAGAAGAGCATCCTCATCCAGGAACCACTTGGAGAGTTTGGGACCGTGCAGTGCTACAGCCTGAATCAATCCACAGACCATACAAACTGCAGAGCTCTTTATAATAACCCACTGAACATTGAAGTGCAGTTAGATGCAGGTACTATATTTTTTTATTATTGTTGGCAAAAAGGTCAATTTCATGGGTTCCATCCCAAGCATTGCACATAATTAGAAACAATTGTATAGTATTATGCAATGTAACTTGCTTTGGATAAAAGCGTCTGCCAAATGCATTAATGAAAATATACATCCTCAATCATAAATACAACACAATCACGTAAAAATCTTTTGAGATTTTGCATGTGCATGTGATTTACAAAAAGACAAAATAAACCAAAAATCGGATTCACATAGAAATATTTACACCTCCCCCAGGAACAAACGTCACCTACAAAATTCAACATGGACACAAGAAGCTGAATTCCTCATCTGCTCTCAAAGGGCTTTCACGTCACAACATAACCTTATCTCCAGAAGCCCAGCTCCAGATGGGACCAGGCTGTCACCAGCTCACCATAGCGGCTCTCAATGAGGTCACGCGCACAGATCGATCCACCAGCCTGAATGTGTGCTTAATGGAGCCGTTGGAGGACCTCTGGGCAGAAGTGGAATTCAAGCAAGAAAAGTGTCCGGCTTATGACCTGCATGTCAACGTTTCTCTGGCTCGGGGGGCTCCAGTGCTGCTGCATTTCCTGTTGTCTGGAACCAATCACACCTTTTCAGAGAAGCATGAGATGGAATCCGGAGGTCCACAGACTTTCCGTATCTCAAACACAGTACCAGGTGCTGCCAATAGATTGGTACAGATGTTGCATGTTTCAGCCTCTCCGAGTCAATCCTAACCCTTTTTTTTATTTCATCTAGGCGGATTCAATGTTGCGATCAGAGCAACAAATAACTTCTCGGTTTTGGAAACAGATGCTGGAAACGTAACAGTTTATTGCCACAATGAAACGGTAAACTTGTATGATGGAGATGGCTTTTTAAAAAGACCGTAAGATATCGTTTTTACTATATTTTTATTATAATTGACTGTTGTTCATTCATTTTTTGCTCATATATTTTAACGATCAGCAACTATCAACAATAAAAGTGGTGTTTTAGTTTTTTTTTAGCAAAGTGCAAATGGGGAACATTCTTCAAAATACTGAAATATATTTGAAATTATAATCTCTCTTCCATCCAAGAATCTGAAGATAATTGCTGATCCAGAGGTTCCAGTCATTGGCTCTAGTAGTGTGAAGTTATATGTGAATGGATTAGATGATGAAAACACTATCTGGAAATGTAGTAAGTATAACCACCTTTAGAACAAATGGGGGTTCGTACAATATTATTTTTGTTTGAGGCTTTTGAGAAGTTTCTTTCTACAATGTTGTTGTGCATAACCTAGTGAAACAGCTTCTGGAGTGAGAATAAAATATGGACCTGGGCTTCATTTCGTCCTTTGGGAATCGATTAAATGATTTAGAACAGCCTACCCATTGGACAGTCAATGTAGTCCCGCCCATGTGCCATGAGATACTTTTGAAGAGATGTGGTTTGGAGGGGGGGGTTCATGTTGTTGATTAAAGATTTGGAGAGCAAGATGATGACATGCACAGAAAAATTACAATTGGAATTTTGATTTCATTTTTTGCATTGTCTTTAACATCCCCCATAAGGTTCACACGAAACTAAACATTTTCTGTGATTTGTTTCTGTGGAAAACTAACAATTGTTTTGAAGCTCAGTCCCTGATGCACATGGATGTTTTTATGCTGTTTTCATGCAGTTTTCTCTAACGTTTTTTCACAGAAAAATAATACACTTTGGAATAATATGAGAGTTTTTGTTCTTTTATGAGCACATATCAATATTTTTTTTTGTATCTCTGCTTTATAGACGAGACGTGTCCCTGTACCACTGAAGTGAAAGGCAGCACATATGAGATACCGGAAGCATGTCTGCCACCTGTCTACAGTTTCTCACTATATACTGCATTTACCAAATCAAACGGTTACCAACAAAGCACAACTAGATGCATCACCGTCGTTCCTGGGAATGATATACAGCTACATATAAAGTGAGAATATAACAGACTACAATAATCAAAGTGTACACTTAGATTTGTGGGTAGTTTATGTCAGCATCCTGTTTTTAAAACCAGTGTATGCTACATGTGTGTCATGTTTCTATAGCTGCTCAAACTGCGATCCAGTCAATATTGCAGACGCTGTTACACTGCAGGTGGAATGTGAAGACTGTCAAAAAGTTGTGTGGTACATTGAGAGCACAGAGGATTTTACTGTAAGTGTTCTTATGGTGTGCTTATGTTTTGGACATATTTTCATGTTTAAATGCCCAAACATTTATTTAATGCAGGGTTTACTAAGCGACTGTCACTCAGAGGCAGTGCAAAGACCATTGATAAAGCAGGCAGAGGATGTTACCTCTCTTACTATAGACAGCGAAGGTCTGCAGAAAGCAAACCATGATATCACAGTGGTGGTTTATGGTAAGAACGTCTTTAGTCCCTTAGTCCCTCCAACCACTTTTTAAGATTCACACATAAAATGAAGACAAAATGTATTTGGACAATGTAAATTTCACACTTCAAATTTGAGACTTAATTGCATTGGAAGACATGAGAAGTATCTACCAAAACTGATATATGAAAGGAAATAAATGATGCATTGTCCAAATACATTTTGACTTCATTTTTAACGTTATCTGCTATTTACTAATTTAGTCTAACAAGCCTTTATTTATGAAGTTTGGAAAAAAAAAATGCTCTTTAATTTTGTGTTGTTTTTGCAATAGTCATATTTGTTCAGTTGAATACAGCACATTTAAATGTGGCTTAAATATACTTTTGGGGCTACTGCTGGACTGTTTTGACCTTTTTGACCACTACGATTAATAGTCTTATCATATAAAAAATAACACATGTCTCTGCTTCTCAGCTGTCAAAGACAACTTATCTGGATCTGCTAAATACATTGTTCCAGTAACCAGTACGTCCATTAGTGAGACAGATTCTCTTCCACTGACTCCTGTGCCTCCATCCATCTTAAATCCGCCCTCTTGTACCATTAGCCCTGTAATGGGTGATGTTCTCTCACCCTTTAATATCACCTGTCCTGTGGATCCATTTTTCTGTGAAGCTGGGCCCTGTACATACTGCTTTAAAACAGACAGAGGTGAGATTTCCTTCTGCAAAGGTTATGTCAACTTGTTTGTTTAAAGGGTGGATAAAGATTAACCTGTGTACTTTGACCTGTGTTGCAGGAAAAATTTTATACTGTGGTGTCGAGCATGCGGTAGAGTCGCTTTATCTTCCTCTAGGGGATGAACGTAATAACTACATCCTGACAGTGGAAATCACTGTTACAAATGCTGTAGGGCTTGCTGTCAACTCTACTGTAACTACATGGGTTTGTAGTCAAGTTTGTTTTTGTTTATTAATGTAAATTTGGTTATAAACATCCTTTCAAACACATTTTTATATACAATTTTAATAATACATAAAAAATACATACAATTATAAAATGTTTATGATATTGCCATACAGCTAGATTAATTTGCCTACTTTTATTTAATTTATATTAAATATAAATAATACATAGAAAATAATATAAATGTAAACGATATAAAATACATATAAATGTCTTAATTATATGGTCATCTTCTTTAAAATCTAGCTTGATTAATATAACTCAAACATATATATAATATAAGTTAAATATGTATATGTAAAATATACTATATCAAATATTTATATTATGTGTTTTTATAGGGCTATTCACTTAAAATTTAGATAGATATATTATATTTCAATTATGTTAAATATACAGTAAATAACAATAACATTAGAAATACATAAAATACGTGTTTTTATTAAATATGACTAATGCCCCAAAATACATACAGATGTAAAATATAAAATATATATAAACATGTGTTTATCATATGGTCATCCCCTTTACAATTCTAAATGAATTATATTACATATAAATAATACATAAAAATACATATACAAAAAATAACAAATACAAAATAAAAACAAAATGTTTATTATGGCCTTTTCTTTGATATTGAACATGTTATTTATTCTAAACAAAATGTAACATGACGTTGAATTATTTCAATAACCACCATAGACTTTATGAAACCATCATCAGTGAGGTTCATGGTTCAAAGTTTATTATAAACCCAAAGGGCAAATTTTGATGCGGCATAGAATTCGTAAACATATACAAAAAACAACAAACAAATAAACTGAAAACACAACATTCTAGCATCTCACAGATTTAAAAGCCTTAAGGAGGATTTAAAAAAAGTAGCTGTAAAATGTATTTAGCACAACAACATAACCAGTTAAACATATAGAAATTGTGATTTATTAATGTAATATTTGCATTATATTGCAGGTGAATCATACAGTTAAGCCCACCATTGAAGATCTTCAGGTGCTTGTTTCCAGCCAGGTATCTCAGCTGCAGCAGCAGGGTCGATTCACAGGTGCAGCGCTGGCACAAATGTTCACGTCTGTATCAAACAGACTGAACGATGCGTTGCCTGACCTACAGGATAAACATTTCAAAAAAGAGGTGAGAATAGGTTTTACGTGCTGTTTTCTAAGTCACTTTACCCCAGCATAACTCATCAAGTCTCTTTTGACAAAAGCTGAGACAACAAATGTTGCAAAGCATGAGTGTTGCCATAAGCATGGAACCCCTGAAGAACCCAGCAGAGGTTCAGATGAGTGCTGATGCTGTCGTAGGCCTCACAACACAAGGAGACGAGTTAACAGACACTGCTCAGGTATCTCTCAACAAATCCAAATGATTTGACAGGGTAGCACAGCCTCTTCTAACTCATCCCTCTATGTTTAGCTACAGGCTAGTTCGGTTCTAACAAATCTCAGTCAGTCTCTGGTCGATCTGAGCCATTCTGCTGAGGAATTCTCTGGGCAGGTGCTACAAGCCGCCATGCCGATTATCGATGGTGTCAGTAACATCCTTAAAGTTTCTTCAAGCAAAGATGAGCAGGTATTTCTTATCGATTCAAGTAATGGTTAAAAGCTTTCTGTCAGTTACACATTTTGTCTTAATTCACTGTTACAGAGTGAGATCTCAGGTCATTTAATGAACACGGTGGGCAATGTTCAGAGTGCCTTGCTGGCTGGGAAAGAGGTCAACCAGGAGCCCACCATTCTGAGCACTTCAGTGATGGGTTTATATGTCAACAGGTAATTCAATTCAATGTGTGTTTTATGTAATATTCAGTTAAAATTTGTAGTATTAAAAGGGGTTTGACATGTAGTCAGAGTGTAGGGGGTTAAAAAAGTAAGATTGCCGTTGTCAGATGAGGGGATAGTTTACCCACAAAATTAAAAACAATCTGTCATAATCTACTCACCCTCCTGTCATTCCAAACCTGTATGACTTTCTTTTGTCTGCAGAACACAAAAGAAGATATTTTGAAGAACGTTGGTAACCAAACAACATTGATCTCCATTGACTTTCATTGTATGAACATAAAAGCATTGAGACGTTTCTCCTCTTTTTTTCTAAATATCTTGTGTTTGTGTTTAACAGATGAAAGAAAGTCATATAGGTTTGGGAGGACATGACTGTGAATAAATCATGACAGAATTTTCCCCTTTAACTAAATAACAGATGTCAAGTTTTGATTTTAAGAGGTCATTGAGTTGCAGTCGTGTTTCTGTAAGAACTTAACCGAACGACTTATAGTGTTGTGTTCTTTCAGATTGTCCGTAGATGGACTTCAGAAACAATCTTTTAACATTGAGAACAGCAACTCCGCCAGTTTTTTGCTCCCATCTCTAGGTGCTAATGTTCTATCTGCAGATGAACCGGTAGATGTTCGGGTGAGATGCGTGATCTTCCTTTCTTCCTGTAAACGTTTTGCTTATATTCCTGCTTTAAGTCAAACTTGTTGAATCCCATAATCATCACTTAAATCCAAGACCAGAGGTTTAGTAAACTTGGCATCGACCTTCATGTTGTTCTGACCTTGCGTGTTATTAGATTTTTTATCTGACTGTGTGGTTTTGAACGTTTTGAAAAACATTCAAGTTTGTCTCTATGAAGTTTTATTTTTGAACGTTTGTATTTACGTTGATTTTGACCCGTATCAGATGATGAGTTATAAGATAAATCCGTTCTCCTGGTGTGAGAGCGAGCAGATCAGTGGATCCATGGGGTCTCTCTCTCTTACAAAAAAGAACGGTTCTGTGATTCCGGTGTCAAACCTCACTGAGGAGATTGAGGTATGAGAGTTTATTTAAAGGAAAAGTTCATCTCAAAATCTAAATTGTGTTTTTTTTACTCACCCACATGACGTTCAACATGTTTTAAGACCTCCCGGTGCCTTGGAAACACAAATAAAGATCTTTTATGTGACATCAGAGAGATTTCCAGGCCTCCTCGTCGAAATGCTCTTGTGAAAGCGCACCATAGACTTACATGATATCGATTATAGTCATTATTTTGGTTTGTTTTTCGCACATAAAGCATTCTCGTCGCTTCAAAGAAATTCAGTCGAGCCACTATGAGCGGATGGACCAATTTCACAATGTGTTTAGTACTTTTCTGGACCTTGACAACAACTATAACCGAGATGTCTATGAGGAGGCCTGGAAATCTCTCGGATGTCACCTAAACATCTTTGTGATCCGAAGACGCCGGAAGGTCTTAAAACATGTTGAACGTCATGTCGGTGAGTAAAAATAACCCTATTTGATTTCGAGATTAACTTTTCCTATGAGCATCACAAATACCCGAGATCACTAAGAATAACCTGATAGGCCGAATGCACAAAAAAAAAACATTTATAACTATAATGCATTTTATATTCTTAGATTCTTTTACCAAGAACAGAGATGGAGAATGTTAACCAAACTCTTCTAGATCTGGGAAACTACAGCACTGTGGTCATCAATGTGACCACACCAAACATATCTCTGGTTTTGAGGTTTGAACCTTCAGAGGACACATCTCTGCACCTGCTCCTGGGTTTTCAGGATTACCCAAACGACACGAATTATGATGCTCTGACTCAGCTGCCTCGAGACGGGAAATCTGAAGGTTATTAAGAAACCGAAAAGAAATCATCTTATAATTCTCTTGAAAAGCAAGCATAGTTGTGATGTTTTCTCCTGTGTGATGCAGAGGAGAGGTACACATGGGTGATTAACCCTACGGAAATGCCCATAGAAGTGGGTGTTTACTACCTACTAGTGAGGCCTGTAGTTGACGCAGGGGTGAATTTCACAAACGCCTCGGTTTTCGTCACAACCATTGCTGCTCAATGTTTGTACTGGGATGAGATGAACGGCAACTGGAGTCGTGATGGCTGTAGGGTAAGAACAAAATATACATATACCGCGTTTATTAAATTTATACACATAAATGACCATTCCCGAACTTGCCTTTGGTTCAGGTTGGTCCTCGCACTACAGCATCGGTTACTCAGTGCCTGTGCACCCATTTGACATTTTTTGGGAGCTCATTCTTCGTCATGCCCAACATGGTCGATGTGTCTCGCACGGCTGAACTCTTCGCCAACTTTGTAAACAACCCAGTGGTGGTGTGTTTCGTCGGAGCCATCTTTCTGGTGTACCTGGTTGTCGTGGTGTGGGCACGGAGGAAGGACATTGAGGATGTTGTGAAGGTTTTGCTTTTAGAAACATAAACCATAATACTTCAATAACACCACACTGCCATTAAATATATGCCTGATGCAAAAACATTAACTCTGCTTTGTGAACAGGTGAAAGTCACTGTACTTGAAGACAATGATCCCTTGGCGGAATATCGTTACCTGTTAAGCATCAACACTGGGCAACGCCGTGGAGCCTCCACTTCCTCTCAGGTTGATGTCATACAGCTACAGCTGTAGAAGTATTTCTACCAATGTTATGGTGTTGTTGAGAGTAAACTCTTTGTGACGTTGGTTCAGGTGACAGTGATTCTGCAGGGTGCAGAAGGTGAAAGTGAAGCTCATCATTTGACTGATCCTGATAAGCCAGTGTTTGAAAGAGGTGGGCTGGATATGTTCTTGTTGACCACACCGTACTCACTGGGAGAACTTGAGAGCATCAGACTGTGGCACGACAACTCAGGGGATTATCCTGCTTGGTAAAATAAATCGGAATAAATCACCTTTCGATACACATGCTTTAGACACATCCCATTGTTCCAACACCTTTGCATGAGAAACATCGGTCAGGAGCAGGATTATTTTTAAAACATGTCTGTAATTAAAATCAAATTATATATGTCTCAATATTATTTAGAAAAACCAAAGTAAATAAGAAATATGCTTTCGGAATAAACTGAAGTTTAAGTTTGAATGTGTTAAAGCACTTACATTAGTGAAGAATAAAGACTGAAGTTTACTTAAAAGATCATTGTATAAAACATTTTTTACAAGAAAACATAATGAAAGCTCATTCAAAACACATAACTGAATTTGTTATTTATTTTTCTACAATGACACTAAATCGCACTAAAATGTACGAATGAGATCTTAAGTCATACAAATAGCCACCTCATACTACTCTTACGAATTGCTATGTTGGTCACAGAATCAAATGTGATATTTAGCACAAGTAATACATCACTGTAAGGTGACAGTATTGTATATTTATCTTGTACTTCCGTTAAGTATTTTTTGTAATTTTTTAAGATTTCCTTTAGTTATACAGTTTCAATTCCTTGTTTTATGTTAATATTATTGTGACAGGTATGTGAATAAGGTCATGGTACAGGACCTGGAGACTGGACAGAAGTGGCACTTTCTGTGCAACTCTTGGTTGGCTATTGACATGGGAGAGTGCACGTTGGACAAAGTCTTTCTCGTAGCGACAGAGATGGACTTGAAAAGGTTCAGGTGTGTAACTGTCAGCGATATAAATGAATTAGATGTTATTTTTAATGTGGTACCATGTTCTTACTTCAGCTTCATTTATCACAGCAATCTGTTCTTCATGAAGACTGCAAAAGACTTCCGTGATGGTCACATCTGGTTCTCTGTGATCAGTCGTCCACCGAGCAGTAACTTCACCAGAGTGCAGCGTGTCTCCTGCTGTTTCTCACTGCTGCTCTGTACAATGTTGACCAGTATCATGTTCTGGGGTATCCCAACAGACCCCTCCGAGCAGACCATGGATCTGGGTATGAAAAATGCATCCCATGCATCTCAAAACATATTATATACAGTATTACCGCTTGATTTAAAACATGTTTACGTCTATTGTTATGTGATTTACGTCTTCATGTGGTCTTTAGGTCAGATTGAGTTCACCTGGCAGCAGGTCATGATTGGAATCCAGAGTTCAATCATCATGTTTCCCATCAACCTCCTCATCGTGAGCATCTTCAGAAACGCTCGCCCAAGAGAGCGAACGACGGAACCGCCTACGATACAACGGTCAAAGATAGATCCGGCTAAGCAGGGTAAAACTGGACGTGTGTCCCCGAATCAGCCACCCTCTCCAGACAATAATCACAAGGAAATCACTCCAGACACTGTAATAAAGGCAAGTTATACTCTGGAACGCCTTATTTACAGGTGATAGCAAGTAGTCGGGTAACACAAAATGCACTTAAAAACACATTTCAAAAGGGTCTTCTTGACTTCTATTGATTTAATTTTGGGGAGAGGGCATTTGATGTCATAGACTTAATAATGCTTAATATTTCTTCAGGACATTAAACGGATCGCACAGTCCCTCCATAAGGTCATGAGAAGACCCGTTCCAAAGATAGAAGTGGACCCTGGTAAAACAGATATCAACACTCTACTGTCACTGGTTGAAGAGGTAATACGTCAACACAATCGAGTCGGTAATGAGTTTTACACCGACTCTTCTAAAAAGGAGCAAAGGCTTGCTGTTTCTCTGAGATGTGTGAATCTGCAAGGTGAGTGCATGAACTGTCAACAGTATTAATATGAAATATAAAAATATATATCACTAAAAAGTGGTCAGAAAACATGGAAAGTTTATTTATTTTTAGCAAGCATTAGACGCTGGATAATACAATGCTTAGAAAACATTTCTACAAATTCTTTAGGCAAAGGGTGACTAGTATACTATGGTTTGGATTGATTTTGTATTGTTTAAGAAACAAAATAATTGCCAAAGTTGGATTTTTATTATTCCTTAGATTTAGTAAGTCTAATATTATTCATAAGGAATCAGTAAGTGACCCTAACTTTTTACCAATAATGTATCTCACCACTTTACTGTAATTTTATAGTGTACTGTGAAAAAATCTCAACAGTATATTTATGGATTTATATTATATAATGTATATATAGATTTATATACGTGTAAAATGTTGTTTTACTTCTATCACAGAGACCAGTTTTTGTGAGAGCCCCGAGCGAAGTGAAAAAAGCATCATCTACAACCAATATCTCTACAAACAACTACAAAACGTGGAGAGAGAATTGAGACTGCTCAGGCCTTCATCTTTCTCGAAGCCGGACAGTTACAGCCGGGCTGTATTGCAGGTGCAGGGCATGAAGAACTTACTTGAACCTCAAGTCTCCTGTTCCGGCGGTCAGCACACACGCAGCTCCAGCCCAACAGAGGGCAGCGGTCCAGACAAAAAAAAGTGCTGCCAGAAAGGCTTGCCCTGGTGGTTTGTGTTTGTGGGTTGGTTTCTGGTGGCGGCCACCAGCGCCGTTTCAGCGTATTTCACTATGATGTACGGCCTGACCTATGGGAAGGAGCGATCCATCGGCTGGCTGGTTTCTATGGTGGTGTCTTTCTTTGAAAGCCTCTTCATCACGCAGCCTTTAAAAGTAAGAGCCAGCATAAAAAGAGAACATTCATTATATTGTTTCTTATGTATATAAATATATGAATTCTTTAGGTACTTGGATTTGCTGTCTTTTTTGCTTTGGTCCTCAAAAATGTTGACCAAGAAGAGTATGGAGACATTTCCATAGATGGAGCTTTGCCCAGCACAGGTGAGGGGGAAAATTGAATTGCTCATAGGTTGCTCTTGCATAACTCAGGAGAAATGATTGTAACTGGATTCTGTCTACAGATGATCCTGATGCGGTCAGAATAGCCCGGAGAAACAGTACATGTAGTTTCTATCAGCCTCCTCCGCCCACTGACATCGAAAAGATGAGAAACAACATGATCAAAGAACAGAAAGCTTTCGCTCTCATCAGAGAAATTCTAAGTAAGAAAAACAAATACATTCATCTCACTTTCAATCTACTCTATCCACTTGCGTTAAAAACTTCTCCCAATTCAGTTTATGTCGGCTTCCTGTGGATGCTCCTCTTGGTGGCGTACAGTCAGCGAGATCCAAACGCGTACTATCTCACTCAGCACATTCGGCAGAGCTTCAGCAATGGCATTTCAGAGAGCATGGAGCAGAAAGATATATTCAACTGGGGGAAAACATCCTTACTGAATAATCTGTTTGGCCAATATCCAGGTATACTTCAATTGTGTCATTCAGATAAAAACAACTTGTCTATCAGGCCACTAGACCCTAGTGACTTTCCTCTACATTCTCAGGCTTCATTACTGATGGAAACTCAAAACTTGTTGGCAACGCTCGTCTCCGTCAGGTCAGGGTGAGGAAAGGCTCTTGTAAGATTGCTAAACCGATTCAGCATTCCGATGTTGACTGCAACGGGCCATATTCTTGGGACACAGAGGACATGGGCTCCTACGCACCAGGCTGGATCCAGTTGAATGTGAATGATTCAAAGACTCTTTTACAACCTTGGCAGTATCAAAGTCAAGCCAAACTCAGATCAAACCCAGTTTGGGGGAGCGTGGCCCTTTACAAGGGTGGAGGATTTGTGGTGGACCTGGGCTCAGATCAGCAGAACGCAAGCAGGTATTACCTCTTTATTCGGTTATAACATGCAAAGTGGTCACTATACCAATATCATCAGATCTCTCCATTCCTGTGTTCTCCCACAGACTCCTTCAGTATCTTTTTAACAACTCTTGGCTGGACGTGTATACGCGGGCAGTCTTTGTCGAGTTCACAGTATACAACGCAAATGTAAACCTCTTCTGCATTGTGACTCTCATGTTCGAAACCACAGGAGTGGGTGAGGCGTCTTCGGCAATGTTCCAGTATGTTTTTTACGTTCGCTTGAAGTTTACTAGTTTCTGATGCACTTGTTGGTCTCGCAGGTGCATTCCAAGATCGAAGTGAGGTACAGAGCGTCCATCTCTACCAGTCTACGGGTGGCTTTCATGTGTTTATAATGGCATCAGAGGCCATCTATTTCCTCTTCATCCTTTACTACATGTTTGTGCAGGTTAGCTTTAGTTTGTGCAGGAAGAATGAAATAAAGACATGCTGTTTGATGTAAACTACTATACAATGTTTTTATAACAGGGCAAACTAATGAGACAGCAGAAATGGGCGTTTTTCAGAAGCAAGTGGAATCTTTTAGAGTTGGCCATTATAATTTTAAGTTGGAGTGCATTGTCGGTTTTTGTCAAGAGGACGATATTGGGTAACCGGGACATTGAGTACTACCAAAATAACAAAGACTTGTGAGTAGACGATTTGAACTTAGGAACAATTCACTGCATACTGAATAGTATACACATATTAGGAGTATCACAACATTTTAATTCAACATTTAATGATACAAAAAACGTGAGATATCGTTGCTGTCCTTTCTGAAACCTTGTATGTCCAAATTGGCTATTTTTCAGGATATGGAAAAAACACTGTACTTTTTAAAAGTATTAAATACTTAAATTGACAAGTAAAGGTTGACGATAACTTTTCACTACTTTATATTGGTTAGATATTTGCAAAAATAGAAAAATCACAAGAAATGGAAATACATGATTTCAGAAGGACAGCAGCGATTTAAATAAATATTGTTTCCTTTTTGCTTTTAGAAGTTCTTTCTTAGGCTTTAGCTTATAGTTCTCTTTTATTCAGTTTTATTTTTCAGAGACAAAACGATTCAGTATTTATAAATTTAACGCGTAATTGTGTATTGTATCGAACTGTGAGCTACATAACACAGTTATACAGTATAACACAGTAAGTCATGTCCAGTTAGCTTGTGAATAAAAATAAGGTCACTACGTATTTTTATGCAGCATCCCGACTAAACACTGTTGCTTATCAACACTGTTGTTTTTCTTCACCTCCACCAGGTTTGTGAGTTTTTCAGAGACCGCCGCAGCAGATGCTGTGTTGGGTTACCTGATAGCCTTCTTGGTTCTGCTCGCAACCATCAAGCTGTGGCATTTGCTCAGACTCAACCCCAAACTCCACATGATCACCTCCACACTGCAACGGGCATGGGCCGATATCTCGGGTTTCATTGTGGTCATGACCATCATGTTTCTGGCCTATTCCATTGCTGTGAGTAGTCCGTTACAATTTCTGTCCTGAGATTTGCCACCCGTTACAGTTGCAACAGTGTCTAGCAAAAACAACATCTACTAGAAACTATCAGCACCCTGCATATGAAATACTGTGACGGTGTGCATTAATTCATGACCTCCTTGGATAAAAAAAGTGCGCATTCAATGCATAATAGGCAATCTTGGCAAACGCAATGAACCATTCAAGTATGTCACACACTGAGGTTTCAGGCACTAAAAATTTTAATGAACCTACGGTGGATTGTTAGAACCCATGGTTGGGTCATAAAAATATCAGTCCTTTTTCAACTATATGTTGAAAAGAACAATTTTTTTTTTCCATACATACTACTCGTTTTACATACTGATGTTGCCTACTTTATAATATGGAAGATGATTTCAGACTTTAAAATCGTCCATTGTTTCCTGAAAGACTTTTATATGTTAAGAATAAAAATTTTGTACCCCATTAGTGTAATTTAATGTATGGATGGAGGCTCTACTCGTACAGATCTCTGCTACAGGCCGGTCAAACAATTATACGCCTACAGCTGGGGATCTTCAACTATGATGAGGTATAAGGAACGCCATATATTGAATATGAGTCACTGAAAAGAAAACCCACACAGTATGATTCAGAACACATTGTACACGTTTCATTAAACTCTTCCTTTAGGTTTTGGATTACAATCCAATTCTGGGTGCTTGCCTGTTCGGATCCTGCATTATCTTCATGACGTTTGTAGTTCTGAATCTCTTCATATCTGTCATCTTGGTGGCGTTCAGCGAAGAGCAGCTTCACCCCACAGTGAGTGTCACTTGATCATGAAATCCAGAACAGTTCTAGGTAATTCGCCCTTGTAAATTCATTGCCGTGTGTGTCTCATCCCAGCCCTCTGAAGAGGAGGAAATCGTAGACCTGATGTTGACGAAGATCTACAGCCTTTTTGGAATCAAATGCAAGAAAAAGCAAATCGACAACGATGACGCCTTGACCAAAGCTTCGGTTATATCATAAAAAGTATGCTCGTCTCTGTAACCATGTGACAGTCAATGCAAGCTTTCTTAAATGCCTCTTAATCATTGTATGCTTTTAATTGTTCTTGTATATAACTGCAGTTTTAAGGCTTGCTAATGAATAGAGGCGATTTTCTATTAGAAGTGTTGGTCAATGCTAAAAATACAGATATCAAGCATGAAATATACAACATTGTCTGAATGTTTTTTATGTCATTCTAAAACATTGCGTTTCATCTATACATTTATGTTTGATTTGTGAAGGAACACAAACAGTGATTGCAGAACACTGTCATATAGGCCTACTGTCAAATTATTCAGATAGCTTATTGGTTTTAATTGATAACCAATTGTGTACAAGTATTGACAAGGATGAGCACCATATGTCGTGTCAAGCCCTGAAGCATAAAAACATTACTGCTATACACATCACAAAGTCTTCCTAATGCAGGACCTATCAGTCCAACCATGGCATTAAACTCAATTCATAGCCTCCAGCATTTCTAATTTGTCTATGAACGTTTGTCAGATCTGAAGTAGACTACCTAAACCAGCCACCTAATTTAATCCACGCAAGTCTGCATCCTTTGCTACTCAGTAACAAGTACCTGAATTTGAGAACATACACCTAGTAACCAATAGTGTAGTCCTGACAAAAAAAGTGGTGTACAATATATATATACAACCATAACCCCGACCACAAATGGTCAAAACACGGGTTAGTGTGTTTGTTTGTTGGTTTTTCTAGCGGCATATGACAATTATATCAGTTAAATTCATTATGGTTCACTTATGCTTTGAGTATTATAGAATTGGAAAAAAATAATTAGTGGAAAAGGGTTGGAAAAAACAGGTCTATGCCAATACTGTTGACGACAATACAATATTTTTACAAAGCATCACATCTTTTTAACACATCACATATACAAGATTACCTAAAAACATGCAAGATTTTACAGAACACAGATGTAAATGTGTCATCACTCCCATCTCTGTGTCAATGGTTGTTAATAATTTAAGTGGAATATATTAATGTATTAAGTAAACGTTGTGGTGACTACATTATTTTAAATGTAGAATAAACGTAACGCGATTTAAAAGGACTGTAAAGGGAATGAGGATACAGAGAAAATGTAAGCATTCTGACTTGTGAGATTTTAAATCGTAGGGCTAAGGAAGTGCTTAACTCATTTAATCGTGTGTCATTTAAAGAAGCTGGTATAAAAAATTGTGACGTATCAAAGATTCGCGATGCACTGCAATACCATCAGGAGATAAAGCAGCGCAAGAGAAACAGTAAATTTAGTGTCAATTTATTGATTCACATTTAATGTCTAAAACCGCGCGAAAAACGCGATCTGCTCTGCTTCACATTTCGCGTCTTTCGCAAGTTCGTTCATTTGAATGTAGACGCGCGGCAGGCGCGCGCAAATAGGGAGCGACGCGGTGTCGATGCGCATGCGGTGTGAATCTCCCGTTTTTCTAGGTTTTGAACGCGATATGTGAATCGCGGCGTTCTGAAAAGTGAAAAAAAAAACGGTGTTTTAATGCTGCCTCCGATACGAGGTTTTAAGTGGGACTGCGAGTTTCCGAGACCTTAGACGTCACACCACAATAAGAACTTGCCACAAATCTTACGGTAATACACTTGTTTCATATTTTGTGTCGCGAAATACTTTGTAGTTTGTTTTTACATTACATCCAGCGACAATTTCACTGAATTCAGTACAGTGTCCCGAGTTCATAGGTCAAATGTACAACTTGGAGCGCCCTTCCAAACTTGATTACAAAGTCGGAGATGGGAATATCCGAGTCGTCTAGACCGCAGAACTAATACAGTGTGTGCGTTTGACACATATGCCTCAATGAAAACTTACAGCTGCAAATGTTAAAGTTTACTCTCCATCACCAAGTTGAAGGTTAAATTAGACACTCGAGTAGGTACAGAGCCGTTGATAGAGTTCTGCAAAAGGAAGTCCAAAACAGTGGAGTATCACGTGATTCATGAAGCCTTCAGATAGCTCCAGAAAGATGTTTTCTCTTTTAATGCTTTATTCCTTTAATTTGTTATTCATTAAATGGCTTTCGTCTTGAAATTGGTTCCAAGTTTACCTCATTCGGACTGTTAAGTAGCAGCTCCATGCGTTACTAGTAACTTCCGGGAACTATTAAAAACTGTTCCATTGGAGTCGACATAGAACACACGATTCTCTATTTATAGCTCCGTGTAGATTGAAGTCAAATGACGTCACACTTACATTCCTCGCGAAACCAGACCCACCATATCAATGTATTAAACCTGGGGCAGTTTCCCGGACAGTGAATAGACATATAGGTCTTTTTGCAACACAAACTTTATGTAGCCTACTGATATTTATTTTTACCAAAAAGTAATGAATAGCAGCTGTACCAACTATGCAAAAATGTTTACTTTATCTCACAGTATACACTATAATTTGACCAAATAATCGCTGCTTACGTGAGATTGCGAAACTATAGAAAAGGAGATTTGTTGGCCCTGACAATGGAATTTATGTTCAGGTGATACAAGCACAAAAAAAAGATTTAAAGCCATTGTTTTTAATGTTGTGTATACTGATGGTTCATCCATTCATCAACCAAATGCTTGAGACTGCCTGTATTCATGCTCCAACGAATTATTTAAATGACTTCAGTGCTTGTTACAATGTCTTTATCCAAATCGAACACCAAGTGCATTTTCTTTTGGAGCCTAAAACAATCATTACAAGAAGCAATTGATTGCCACACACACTATAACTGAAGCCCTCTCAACACCAACCCTTATAGACGTCACCGCTTGGGTAACAAGGTTCCAAATTCTTAAATAGTTTTCAACAGAGTTAAAAAAATTTGCAGTCTGATACAGAAGGCTAAGAGACCTGAACAATATGAAAGTGCTAGTCATTAATTTACAGAGATCAGGCATCACATAGTGCTATGACAAGTATCCAATATGCTACATTTGAATACACATGTTGACACCTTACAAACGCCTCTGGTTGTCTGACCAGGCAACTTAAAAATCAAGTGGCCTGGGCTAGTATGTACAATATCATGAGATCTGATTATTTTTTGTCAATGAAGAAAAACGTTGACACACTACTGCCAGAGGTATAACCTTGAGGGCCTTCCGGCCCGTACAGTGACAATGATTTGACGAGAAGTCTCAATTTCAATTCCTTAGCCCCCATAGTATGTGACTGCGAGCCGCTGTTACAGTTTCCCTCTTATTGTTGGATCCCATAAGACGACATAGTTCACAGCCGTATTTTCCCCCCACTTGCTTAGCGTTCGAGTTCTCTGTTTGTTTTCCCAGGCATCAGTTGCGTTTGGTTGCCTTCCCACCTCTTCTGGTGCTGTTCAATTTGATAGTCGGATTGAAGAGTGAGAGAGTAGAACCACTACGTCAGGGAGCAACACACGCATTTCCATTCACTACAGTCAGTCACGGTTAGAAAGGGGAAGGGGAGAAAGGACTCAATTCATTCCTGGGGCGCTGCCGCCGAAATTGAAATTGCTCGGCACCACTGGAACCGTGAACTTGTATCCTCCGTGCTTCTCGATCATCTTTGATTCTGGAAGCAATCAGAAACGAATGGCATGATTTGAAAGAAGCCAGACAGTTTGTGGTTTGCATAATTGTAAAACTAGCAAAGTTTTTAGAGATCCCGCACAAGGATAAGCAATATTTCGGCCTCACCGTGTGCTGCTTGTCGTTGATCTGCAAGCGTTGCAATGTCCTGAAGTTGTTTTCTTTGTTCCTCATCGAGACATTGCGTGAGTACCTGGTACCATGCTGGGTCACGGGCTTGGATATCTGCAGAGAAGAGGGCCGATCCAAATCAGCTCAACATTCTTTTACATATATATTTTTGGAAACGCGTTTTAAGCAAAACTCACTCTGTAATATGACTTTGAAGATATGGTATTCATCAACGATGTTGTCTTCATCGTCCACTGTGGTCGTGTAGCCCTCAAGAGCAGTCTCCTCTGCATCATCTTCCTCCCAGTCTTCATCGTCGCCATCCTCTCCTGCTTGTTTCGCCAGCATTTCAAGATATTCCTGGCCTTCTTCATCGATATCATCTTCGTCACTGCCCAACTCGGCTGCACAAACAAAATCGGAAAAGAGAAAAAAATCCTCATCATAACATCCATAATATCTAAAAATCTAAGTCAAACGAGCAAAAGCTTGTTTACTGTTATCCTCTTCCTCCCCTCCGTGTTCATCATCGTCCTCTTCGTCATTCTCATGCTCGGCCCTGCAGGCGTAGGCTCTCTTCAGGCCGTTAAACAGGAGGATGGCAGCGGGGACAAGTTGACCTGCTACTTGATTGACAGCTTGTGGCCGCTGTTCTAGGTCCATGAGAGCGCACAGTCCCAACACGCACATCTTACGATCATGGAGCCTGCAACATCAAGCGCAACAATCTGGTTTACATACAGAATAGATGAATGATGTTTATAAGAGCATGCTGCAGAGGAAAGGGTATGTGTACCCAAGGAAGCAGTCGATATCTTTGAGCCACTGCGACATGAAGTGGTTAGTTATCGGCTCAGTGTTGTTGGGGAAGCGCAGGTTCTCCAGTGTGTTGAGTAGCAGTGGAGGGCTGTAATAGAGCCCGCCGATGGCCACCTGCAGACACATGGTCCTCAGCTCGCTAGTCTTCACCTCACGGGTCAAACGCTCCAGAGCAGTCGTAACGAACAAGGGCACCACCTGCAGGTATGAAAGTGATACAAGTTTGTCAAGTGTGGAGATCTCAGTCACCACGTCAAATAATAAGAAGCTACAGATGGTTAAAAAAATTGGATTGAACAACTATTTGTCATTGACGTCACATTTTTAAAACCTACCAATGGCCAAAACTAGGTGTGTAACGATACAATAAGCTCACGATTCGATACATATCTCTATGCAGGGTTCACGATACGATACACATCACAATATTTTGAACAAAATAAATAATAAAAAATATTTTCAAAACATTAACAATTTCAGTAACTTTAAAATTTTAAGGCTTAACTGAGCCTTCTTTGGAAAGCCATTGTTACACGTATCGTTGAAGCTGCACTGTCTTTGCCCTAGACGGTAATGAATGAGAAATATCTCGTTCTTTCAAAAGACATATTCCATATTTACATTACATTAAATGATTGAATGACTTGATAAAGAGTGAGGAAAGTATGTCATTTGCGTAGTTGAAGTACAGTACAACTCACTTCATCACTTCTCTCATCAGAACAGCACTGGTTTCTTTTGGCATACTTTTCATTGCATTTCACATGATGCAGCAGCTCACATTAGCGGATAAATTAACATTTGCATATAAAAACATTTGTGCTTGCCTTAGTAATGAGTGACACGCCAGGAGTCCAGCTCAAGTTTGCGGTGTTTTACTGGCGATTGTGAATGAAAATAAGACGCTTTGTAAACCACGTGGAGACACAGATAGTGCATTGTGCTTCCCCTTCTCCCAGAGACTTCTCTTTATCGCATATGTGAGATTAGCACACTTGACACTCTGCCGCAAAGTAGGTAGCATCTTAAACGCTCAACAAAACGAATAGAATTAAACATCATATTGTAAATTATCCCCATCTCACTGCGACGCGCATCGTAAAATTTTAGCATTGCGAAATATAGTACTACGAAGTATCGTTACACCCCTACCAAAATCCAAAGTTCAAAGAAATGGTGTGATCACAAAGATCAGAAAACCAACCTGGTCGATACCACGACCTTTGCACTGCAGAATGACGACCTCCAACAGCTTGGCTGCGTGGCATTCTGGGTCCTCTCCCGGATCTCCTGTCAAAATCTGAAGAGAAAATATTCTCACTCACATTCCTACAAATTCTTTAACAAATGTTTGTGTTCAAGGGGGGCTTTACATTACCTTTTTACACATGTTGTAGATAATTTCAAGATATTTAGTGTCAGACAGTAGAGTATCTGTGTCAACTGTGATGTAGTTGTGGAGGAGTGGCATCATATCTAAAATAAAAGCATGTAACGCATGACATACCCCATAAGTACACTACCACCATGCTTGTTTCCACACAACATTATTTGAGTTTAAGCTTAGATTGTGTGTTACCGGTGAAATAGTCAAATCCATCTTGTTCGAAGACTTCATAGACCAGAGGAAGGAGCTGCCACATCTGTGCTGACACCTGCTGACACGTCAGACTGTGAGCCAGAGACAGGATCTCCTCATAAAACTCTGTCAAAAGTGTAAACAAAGTCAGACATGTTCAGAAGGTCTCGTGTACATGTGATTAGTGTTAAATTGTGTGAAACTAACCTAGGACGTGCTGCTGCAGGACTGTGCCGATAACCTGCAGACAGATGCCTTCTAACTGCTGGGTGATCTGAAATCAACCAATCAGGAGTGAGAATCAGTATAATCAGACCTGCATATATATATTTATATCGTATAAAATTAAGTCTTGTTTATTGCCTGGATAGACACAATGCTTCGAAGCTTGTAAATAACCAAGTAATAACTCGATAACTGATCTAATTCAATCACAATATATTTTAAATGTGCCTTAAAGAGATAGTTCACCCAAAAATGAAGTCATCATTTACTCTCCCTCATGTAATTATATACATGTATAAATTAGTTTGTTCTGATAAACAAAGATATTTGGAAGAATGTTAGTAATTTTCAGTTCAGGCACATCATGATGTTGGATAGTAGGAAAAATGTAATGGTAGTCAAGGATGCCCCAAAACTGTTTATTTCCCTAAATTCCTCAAAATATCTCATTGTGTTCAACAGAAGAAAAAAAAAAAATCATACTATGGTAGTGGATGAAGTCTCAGAACTGAAAATCGCTTAACATTCTTCCAAATATCTTTATCTGTGTACAAAGAAATGTATACAAGTTTAAAACAACCTGCGGGTGAGTAAATTATGACAGAATTTTCATTTTTGGGACAGTTCACCCAAAAACAGAAATTCTGTCATCATTTATGTACCCTAGAGTTGTTCCAATTTTTTTTTCTGATGAGCAAAGAGAAAGATATTTGGAAGAATGCTTGTAACCTAACAGTTCCTGGCGACCGTTGACTCCTATAGTAGGAAAAATTAAAATGGCTGTCAAAAGTGCCCCAGAATGCTTTACATTTCTACATTCTTTCAAATATCTTTTGTGTTTAACAGAACAAAGAAATTTACACAGATTTGGAACAGCTTGAGCCAGAATTTTCATTTTTTTGTGCGAACTGTCACTTTAAGACCCGGTTTCACAGAAAAAGTTTTATCTTTTGTCAGGACAATGCCTTATTTAAATAAGAACATTTTAGTCGTCTTTATAAAAGATCATCACCGGTTAGAATCTTGAGACAAAACAATGTCACTGTATTTTAGGATATGTCAGGGCAACTTATTTTAAGTTAAGACAGCTCTAACATTCATTTTTGTCTGGTGACTGGTCTTAAGCCTGGTCTGTGAAACTGGGCCAAAAGCCTGCTACAGACTGTGCGATTTTGGGCTGTCTCACACCAAAGATGACAACCGTGGCGACTTCTGTGGTCGTTGCTCCTAAATGCTGGTCCTACGTAGTACGATGAGAGAGACTGAAAGACAGCCATAGTCAGGGTCTTGTGATCATAGACAGCATGCTATCATATTCTGGCATTATCAGATATTTAGTTTGATCGTTCGATCTACATCTACTTAGTGGACAATAAAAATGCAACATGAAATGACGTATTGATCAACGATACAAGGTAAATAGGAGTTAAACTGACAATAATATTGCTCTCTTCCGCTGCCACCTCTTCTTTTTTCCCAGCAGACATAAAAAGCACAACTGCCAAAGTGTGATTCATGTTGCGGTGTTTGTTTACAATTTATGCACCCTGATGACGTTTTATAACTTGCGGCATAGCCTAAGATTCAGGAGGTGTCATCATCGTGCAGTGCACATGCATGTCGTTTCCAAGTTAATTAGATCCGTGAAACGCAGTGTGACCCGTCATGATATTATAAGATCGCACAGTCTGTAGCAGACTTAAGTGTTTCAATACTTTCTGGAGCTACTGCATGAAATATCTTTCGTTAGAAAGCATCTCCTGCATTAATAAGAGCAGATTTCCACAGAGCTATAAAAAGATAGCTCCACTCCCAACCTGAGGCACTTTGTTTAGAATTGGCATCACTTAATGTTTTTTTCTAGTTGTGGGTGGCTAGATTTTAGTCATCACGCAACAGGCAAGAGAGAACAACTCCTGATTCTCTCATTTACATGGCCCATCTCTTACTTCTTTATGGTCCTCCACTACACTCAACAGCGTGTCAATGGTGTTGAGGATGCCCATGGCGGTCACTGCTTTATCATCGCCTCCTTCCTCATCAGGTCCCGTCTGGATCACCTGGTTGAAGGTCATGGCCTGATAGAGCAGAGTTTAACATGAATGTGTCTTATAAGAACCTTCACAGCTCTCAATACAAATTATTTTGGATGAATCATAACTCTATAGGAGGATTGAATAGCTTGGTCATACCAAATGCTGGGTCATCTCTACGGCAATAGGGGTCACTTCCTCGCTGTACTCGCAAATCATTTTCTGAATGACGTTGGTAAGGTCATCGTTCTCGGTCTCGCGTACAATTTGGAGGAGGGCCTGCATCACAGGCCGGATGAAGGGGGTGATGTAATCTTTTGCTGATGAGGAGAGAAAGAAAAAGTTAGCCGTATCCAATCAGTGACAAGATTAAATGTTTTTTTTCATGAAATTCGAGTGGTACCTTTCTCCTGATTACTGATGAGGACTTGGAGGGCGATAGCAGCCTCCACTTTAACTGGCATCTCATTGTCATTAATAAGACAGTGGCGTGTGAGCTCCAGGGCCGTCTGTAGGTTCTGGTCATTCTTAAACTTCACCTCACAGAAGTAATGAAGCACCCAGCAAGCCTAGAGGGAAAACGCATGTTTATCAGCATGCGGCCAGCATCATACAGGAAATTAATCAAATTCAGTCAGTATAATGAAGTGTAGAAGAATATAAATTAAAACCTGCATTAAAAAAGATGAAGGTAAATCTAGATGACAACTTCTACATTTGATATTTAGAAGCAGGTTTTATCCAAATAAACTTTGTATAAAATGGATTCATTTTAGGGAGGCAATGATATGAGAAGTGCTATACTTCTGTGGCATGTTTGCTGATTTGCAATTACAATATAAAAGTCCTTAAGAGTTAAACTATATATATTTAAAAAAATAAATCCATTAAGGTAAATTTGTAAGATTAATGGCAGTCAAATAAATAAATAATCGCATGCAGAATAAACGCTTGCATTCACATAATATATGTCTGTGTACTGTGCATATTCATTTTGTATTTATAAACCCATACACACATTTTTTTTCTAAATTAATAACCATTTATAGATTTTTTATTTGTATTTTATTATATTTTTAATTACTACCGAATATAAAAACATATACATATATATAAATATATACACAAACGCATGTTACTATTTGTCTCTGACATTGAGGATTAAAGGGCCTCATTGAAACCACGTAAAACATTCTATATTCTCACAAAAAGGGTTCCATAGCTCTTTCCATGGCATCATCACTTAATATCTGCACCTCCTCATGTATATAAATCAGACAAATCTCACTTTATAACAAAAGTGGACATTGTCCAACTGAAATAGATTTGATTTCTATAAATAAGTAAAACGATGGTGGATAAGTAATGTAATTGGTGTGTGGCCAAACTTCCGTGCCAAACCAATTGAGAACCTTTGCTTTTCTACAGAAGGTTAATGCCTAAAATGTCTTCAATCTCACCCTGGCTCTCATGTAACCCAGCTCACTGCGAAACAGAGGGAAGACATGGTTCTGCAACATGAACTCCATCTGGTCTTTGTAGATCTTTCTCTGTTCAGGAAAACAAAACAAGAATGACTTAAATATGCAAATATTCATTTTTTCTACCGTCTCATTATATTCAGGAAATCTATTTGAAAAAAATCCATTAGAAATCTCATCTGCTGTAGCACATGCCAGACACACTTTTTTTGTTGGGCAAGACTGAAAACAATAGTCATTCAAGTCCATTCACCTTCAGAAGAATCTCAGCGAGCGAGCCAATCATGTGAAGAGCTCCGTCTTTTTTCCGTGGGTCTGAAGCAGGATCTGTGAGGATCTGATAACAAAAGCCCATGGACTTCTGCAACACCTGTTATAAAACAATGCGAAAGATAAAAAGTCAAGATTAAAAAAAAAAAAGACTTGAAAGAGCAGGTCATCCTACGAATCGCGTCATGTGGGGGTTTGTACATTTTACATTTACATTTAGGCATTTGGCAGACGCTTTTATCCAAAGCGACTTACAGTGCACTGTTTAGAGGGACAATCCCCCTGGAGCAACGTGGAGTAAAGTGTCTTGCTCAAGGACACACTGGTGGTGGCTGCTGGGTGGCTTTGTAGGAGACTATGGAGGCTGGTCAGTGGTAGAGGGTCATGTAGACGTCACTGAGCCAGTACTATGATCTCCAGTCATTCTGTGGCTGTGAGTGTAGTGTGAGTACAATCACACGATCTGTAAGACACAGACTGTGGACGGCACTAAACGCAGACGGACACTACGCACACCGTCCACCCACAGCCAATCGATCGAGACTTTCTTAACAGGTTCAACAAGCTTGAGTTTTAACAATCCCATTCTACAAACGTTTTCAATTAAATTGTCAAAATATAAAAACTAACTAAAATATTAAAAAACTAAGAATGAACTCATCCATGGCAAAACAAACTTTTTCTGCCTGATCTCATCAGCTTTCCTACAGATCTCTTGAGGGAACTGAAGGCTGCTGATTGGATACATGAAGGTTGGCAGTGAGACTCAGCCAAACCCGTTTACATCACTGGCTTCATGGTGCCAGATGGCGTCTTCCAAACACCCACCTCCTTCCTTTTGTTGCATGCGGTGAAGAGCAACGTCTGTGCCGCTGTGGTCGGTGAGATGAAGTCTTCGAACACATCTAGGCAGAAGTAAAGAGGGAAACCATGAGATCTATAAGACTTTCGAGCTGATGACATTTTGTGGCGATAAACCAGATGAAGATGGTGTCGCTCTAACCGAATTTCATGCGGATGTACTCGTACGGGTCTTCCTGCCAGAGTTCTTCGTCGCTGTCTGTGTAGCACATGAGAGGGAACACTACATCCTGAATGATTCCCTGTAAACACACACAAGATATAGAATCGAAAGTTCATATTAAATTCTGATTGGATGAGATGGGATTAACGCTAATATCATCAAAAACTTGCTCAAGATCAATGTCGACATACTTGGATGTGGGGCTTCAGGTTTTTCCAAGTAACGGCGTGTGCGATTCCCTGGTTGATGTAATTAAGCGCCTGCTGTAAGACTCTTGGAGCCATGTATTGCTTCTCCTTATACTGATACAAGACCTTCAACAGGACCTAGAGGAACACAGGTGGTCAGTTCTCTCTGCTCATGTTAGCATACCCACTACCCGTTAACATATCGCTGTACCTGCTGTGCAGCAACGGCGTAACCCTTGAGGAAAAGCTCTGCAAACTCTGTGTACTCTTTGGTTGTGTTTCCAGGGCTGCCGTACCTGTCAGCAACCACAACAAACATGCAAGAATCTCAGTAAAGTTCAAACTCTTTCGCTGAAAATAACTAACTGCCCGGCGTGGGCTGAGGTTCAGTGGGTGGTGAGTCAGCCATGAGAGCTCTTTCTTTAGTACTCATGGGAGGAAGTGATGTAAATGCCTCTGGCTGTACCTCTCAAAGAGCCGGGCGAGGATGTGGAGCGCCCACTTCTTGCATTTCCACCAGGGCAGCTCGGGCCTCTCGTCTTCATCCACCTGCAGGGTCTCCTGCAAAACATCCCCCGCAAGCACTTTAAAAGTCTGTATGTCTGAACGTCTATCAGGGCAGCAAAACTGATTGTTTACTGCATTTTAAAACGTTCACATTGTAGACATATTTATTATTCCAAACACAAGACTGATTTAATACATCAATGCTGACGTTAAGGGATTTTGTAGGAGAATATGGAGGCTGGTCAGTGGTGGAAGGTCATGTAGACGTCACTGAGCCAGTACTATGATCTCCAGTCATTCTGTGGCTGCGAGTGTGGCGTGAGAACAGTCACACATTCTGTAAGACACAGATTGCGGACGGCACTAAACGCAGACGGACACTACGCACACCGTCCACCCACAGCCAATCATCCGATCCTTAAACATATTACCTTATGACATACTAAACACAACGCATTAAGTCAACCAAGCATCCTTACTGGAGGTACATCTCGATCCACAACTGTCTTCAGAATCTCCATCCACTCGGTCAGGTTCTGGCGATTGATCAGCTCTAGAGGGAGGTTGTACTGTAAAACAGACCATTAAATGAACATACCTGAACAGTGAAAGCTGTTATTCTATAAAAACAGAGAGTTATCAATAATCGAGGCATCGGTGGTAATGATACCTGAAAGAGAGCGTAGAGGATCTTGAAGATCTGTTTCTGCACTAGGACAGAATCGCCAGATGGGTCTGGCAGTAGCTGAATGAAACGCTCCTTCAACATGGGCATGAAGATCTGCATGGCAGCGACCAACGGCTGGCGCTCCTCAGGCTTCTTATATCTTATAAAAGCACAGATCGACATCAGGACTTCACATCTGCTAAATGGTGTTGTAATAGTGTTTCGTCTACACAATCAGCTCAAATCGGATGAAATATGAGATGCGTTTTTTTGTCATTTTGTCAAGTGCTTAGATTAAAACTGAAAATTCTGTCGTCATTAACTCACCCTCATGTTATTCCAAACCTGTATGAATTTCTTTATTCTGTAGAACACATGAGAAGATGTTCTGGAAAATGAGGAATATCAAACAGTTCTGGGTCACCATTGACTACCATAGTATGAGAAATTTAAAATGATAGTCAAAGGTGCACCAGAACTTTTTGCTTCCCTAAATTCTTCAAAATATCTAATTTTCATAAGTATATTCAATACTTTTTACTCTGGTGGTCAATGATGTCCCAGAAATTCCTTACACTCTTCCAAGTATCTTGTTTGTGTTCAACAGAACAAAGAAAGGTATACAGGTATGAGTAAATGATGACAGATTTTTCATTTTTAGGTGGACTTTCAACAGCTATTGTGTGAGATCATGTAAAAACTGTGTTGTATCAGGTTAAAGGTCATGACTTATTTAGGCATCATAACCTGGTCAACATTTATATTGACTAACATTGTGTAACAATTTCCCTGTATATATATCTTTCAATAAAACCCAACGATGTTGTATCAGGTTAAAAGTCATAACTTATTTAGGCATCATAACCTAGTCAAAATGTCCCTGTATGCATTTTTCAATAAAACCCACAATTTTAAAGAAAGACTTCTCGTGTTATCTGATAGTTATTAGCATTTAGTTGCACATATAAGTGCCTGTCTCATGAATTTGGCACTGCAGTGGCATGACATGGGCATAAACAACACTGTCCTTGCTGCTGTCATTTGGCATCACACAAACGCCTAGCCACAAATGTTCACCAAATATAGTACATACTGTATAAAGAAACAGATCTGACCCTAAAAAACTTGGTAAACAAATTTGTACTGTGGGCAAACAAGCAAGCGTTTGTCTTACTCGTAAATCTTCACCAGCTGATACAGGCACATCAGGATGCCCAGCCAGCAGCCACTGTTATCAGACTGCAGGTACAAGCCAATCTTGTCCACGATGGCAGTCCATCTACCAGGGTAGTCATGCTTGATCATGTGGTGAATGCAGGTTGTCAGTTGTACTCTATTAATTGAAAGTGAAAAGACAAAAGTAAGCAATGAACATGTGACTCCAGTTCCCCTGTGTGTGTGTGTTTGTGTTACCTGATGCGCTCTGGGGATTGGATGATGGCTTCCACTATGTTATCTCGAATGAACTGCCTGTCCTCTTCTGGGATGTTACTAGAGGGTACTTCAGCGTTTGCATTTTCCCCTTCACTCCAGTACTGTGTTATCATGTTCTTCAGGTAGATCACACCTGAACAAGAGTCATACAGCACATGGTAAGAGCAAGAGCAGTGTTTCCCATTCAATTCTTAGACTATGGTGGCCCACCACAGCCAAATACGTTCCGCCCTAGTTTCAAAATAAAGCATTTTGTTTACACTTTACATAATAAGATGGCCATCTCTACTTTGCAATTTTTTGCTGCGTTGTTTCTAACCCAGACCCTCATGTTACTACAGTGAATGAATACAAAACATTGTTTCCAAGGATCTGTCGAGTTACTGACTGGACATAGAAACATGAACATCAGTCTGTAATAGGGATGCACCGATCCGATACTCTGGATCGGAATTGGGGCCGATCCGGGTCTTTTTTGCTGGATCGGGTGTCGGACTGACGGGTTCTCTTCAGTCCGATCCGTTGCGATACCCGTGGATGTTACTCTACAGCTTCATAAAGGATTAACTATCAGGAAATTACCATAAACGTTGTCATGCACTGTATTCGATGTCATGTATCTTGATAGCTTTATGCGATACAGCATAAATAAAAATAAAATTGAATTGTGTCCAGGATGTGCATGAGCGAGTTTGGAGACTTTTATATTGTGGTAGCTTTGTGTAATAAACAGAGATTTATTTGTTAAACATTTTGTAAGTATCTGTGCTTTATGAGACCACATTTTTGTTTTGTTTGTATTTTTAAGTTTAATACAGCACTTAATTACATTTAAAAAAAATCATACTTTTAAGTAAAAATACTTAAGTAAAGGAAAATGGTAGATTTTAATGTACTCATGGATTTAAAGTAAAAAAAAAAACATTTATTTATGGACTGTAGTGGAATAAGTATGATGTGCTTCATACTGTAGGAAAGCATTTTTTGTCCAAAGTACTCTGATATAGTACAGATATTTTAAAATGTACTTGAAAGTAAACATGCTTAACTATCCACCTCTGGGAATAAAAGTTAAAATATGCAAGTCTACTTTGATCATGAAAAACAGTGCTAGTATCGGATCAGAATCGGAATAGGCAGATACGCAGAATTCAGATATCGAAATCGGAAAGGAAAAAGTGGTATCGGTGCATCCCTAGTCTGTAATTATTATTTTATGTCAATAATAATATGTTAATAATATATTAACAAATAATATGCTAACGAGAACAGTTTTATAGGGCATTTAAGTACCATAGTGTTTGTAACTGTTCAAAAGTAAACGCAAGTATGGCAACAAGACCTTGCTCCATAGTCCTTACTTCTGCCAATACAACAATTTTATGCCGGAATAATGGGCAAAATCTACTTCTGCCGAGCGAGTTTTGCTTACACCGTTTACATGACCTTTCATGTCATCAGCTTATTAAGCATAATCGGAGTAATACTGTGCATGTAAACGCACTCACTCTGCACTTTAGCTACTCATCAAATTTTCTGTCCAATTAAATGCTTTCTAGAATCAGAAGAATCCCATTCCCTACATTATGACTGATGCTAAAGCGGTTTTATGAAACTCTACTTGTTTACACTTTCACTATTCTCTATATGGTAAATGGCACAAAGCATCCTAGTTTGCTGGACTGATGTTAACAAAAAGTCATTGGTTATCTAAAATTATTCTTCAGTGGGACTTCAAGTATTAAATCAAAAAGTTGATATTGTTTCCATTTTAATTCCTACATTGTCCAATACTGCACATTTTGGTAAATGCAGCTGGTAAATCTGTATTTAAATCATACAGAGAATTTCAATTCTTCACACAACATACATATTCCTAGCATAACCCTAACATTTTTGTACTCCTCTCGATGGCTTTGTAATCTTAGCCTAGTGTGTACAAAAAATGGTTGAGGTTACCAGGCTTTGCTTGAATGCCCACCTGACGTCAAGAGTCAAAGTCACGCTGCAGCTGTGCATTTGTTGAAAAGCCAGGCAGGTGTGAGAGCAGTTTGTCTCTCTCAATTCCATTCAGACAGCTTTAGTAAAAACCCTCATGCATTCAGAGCTCAACAACTGCACACTCAGCATCAGGAACTTCCATCGCTTCCTGTCGTGGCAGTCTAACACTAACACGGACATTCATCCCAATTATTGGAAACGTGTGAGCAGTGAGAAGGACTGGTTTGATCCAAGACGGTCGGACATCAGACTGCTGACAGACTGGCTCGTGTGTCCGGATGAGAGTAATCCTGCCTGCTGCTGAATTAACAATTCTCTCGATTACAAATCTAACAATATGATGTGCAGCAGGGTTGTTTAAGATGCGATGTACTGCATACTGGCCAAGACGAAATGTAAAATGCTCTTAGTAGCAAGTCACTTAAGAAAGAAGCATCTGTTAAATGAAATGCAAATGCCAAGCCTTGCTGCCTGCGCTTTATCCCCCATCCCATGTACCGATGAACAAACTACCCTACAATATTATACACAACATTAAAGAAACAGTCTGAAACAATATCCTGATGACCTAACGCATCTGTTGAAATGGTGAAGTACGCAACAATGGATTCTTGTTTTTCTACCCCATAAGGCCACAGAAGAAGGGAGCTGTGAGTCGGGTGGCTCTTTTAATACTTTAAATTTTTGCATAGTGAGGTTTGACATTTGACAGTTCATAGTTACAGGTTTCCTGAACAGTAAAAAGCAGGGGTAAGTCGCATAAAGATCATACATCTGTGCTATTTTAGTCTATAACAGTTGGGCATGTTTTTTTTTACATCACAGTACATTCTTCAAATAGTTTGTGCCTTCTATGTGTGAGTGCTCCTCCTCAGTTATGAGCACGGAGTTCTTCTGTAATATGTATTGTACTAAATAAGGGCCTGGCTGGTCAAAAAATGCAGAATGAGATGAACGTTTCCACTTTGATCAAAATAGAGGACTTTAAAAAGCAATTAAAAAATTGCTTGTCATGAGAATGCAACAAAACCACATCTATGTTCATAACATTACAAACTTTATTATAATCAAACCGGTATAGTTTCACAAACATGTGATGGACAAAATGCGAACGGTCTTTAAAAACTAATAATAAACTCTACGACAAATGTAAAAAATCCTAAAAGGGACGGTTCACACAAAAACAAAACTTTTGTCATTATTATTTCACTCTCATGTCATTAAAAACCTGTTTGACTCTTTTGTTGAACACAAATTATCTTTTGAAGTCTCAGTGGTTTTGTGTCTACACAAAAGAAATCAATAAGGGCAAATGTTGTGTGTTTGCCAAAGTTCCTCAAATTATCTGTCGTGTTTTTGCAGAAGAAAGTCATACGGGTTTGGAAAGAAATGAGTAAATGATGAAAGAATTTCCATTTTTTGGTAAACAATCCATTTAAAGTTACAATGCTATTGTGCAAAAATGTGCGGCTCTCATTTCAAAGACAAAACTTTTGGTAAAAAATGCTAAACATACTGTTCCCCATGTAACAAGCGTTCTATGCACACAGTGATAATATTATCGCCACTCATGAAGACTACTCATTCTGACAACCCACTGATGATTTCATCCATTTTAGAACGATACAATTTAGCAAATCTTAAAACAACAACATTGATTTAACACCTCATAGGCATTGAGCCTGAGTGTTAATGCTGCACGCAAACACAAAGTGGAATCTCTGCTCTGTGTTAACATATGACATTTGAAACTGAAGGCAGGATGGGGATGGTAATTATGTGACAATTAGGAGGAGGATTGAGTGCATTAGACCCCCTTACACTTCATAAATATGACAACAGCGTTCTGAGAAACACTGGCTTATGCTGGGGAGGAGGCCAACACTGGATTCCTAGAACCGTCAACGTACCTGCCTGCCGTATGGGCAAATCCAACTGATCGGACATGGTCACCCGCAGTAGTGTAGACACAAAGTTGACCTGGGTATGGCCCTGTTGAAAGGAAAAAGATGAGTCATTACAAACTACAAAAATTCAACACAAATCAAAAATAACCATTACCAGCATAAAACAACTTATCTAACCCCTGTTGCATTTTAAGAAATAAACATCTACTTGTAACCTCTAGCATTTAACACAGACCATAAACATGGAAAATGCACAAGTCAGCATTACTTTCGGCAGAAACAAGTACACTGTAGGCAATTCAAGTAGGATGCATCAAGCTTCTCTATTTTATGGTCATCTCAACAATGCGTTGCTATAAATAAATTGTCAAATGCAGTGTAACTCGTATTGTGGCAATTCCAGCTGTGATTAAAATTTGTGAAAACACGTGGCAGTGCTCTTCATCC
This sequence comes from Triplophysa dalaica, assembly GCF_015846415.1. Taxonomy (NCBI): domain Eukaryota; kingdom Metazoa; phylum Chordata; class Actinopteri; order Cypriniformes; family Nemacheilidae; genus Triplophysa; species Triplophysa dalaica. The sequence goes on from NC_079542.1 coordinate 7,173,377, forward strand.
ATCTAGACCCCTGTAAAGTGTCAGCACACTGGAATCTAAGCCTGCTCTCCACATGGGCGGCCTGGAGGTCTGCCAACTTGGTGACTGTGTCATTTGAAACCAAGGCAGACATCAGCCAAGCTCTTCTTTAGCCCATTCATTGCACAAATATTTCCTCAATAGACATTAACCATTATTCACAAAGAGTTCAGTAAGTTTAACGATTTAACATTTCCCAGGTGTGTTAAACAATGAGCAACAAAGACTTATTAGCTGTAAGGCAAGCTTTACGGACTGGTTTCTTGGGTATTGTCCACCCACGTTACCGAAGCAACACAACTACAGTTACTATATAAGGATTACCGCACAACATCAAATAAACTGAACAACCACCCGTTTTGCATGTAGCTCACTATCAACCTGACAATTAACCATATGTTATTTTCAAGGCAGAAATGGTTTTGAAAAAAGTTTGAATATTTATTAATAATAATAATTTCATACGTAATCATTATTCATATTTCGGGGAGTAAGACTGACAAGCCAAATACTTTGTTTAAACAGAAATAATGGTATTCATTAAAATCCTGGAGAAAAAAAAACTACACAAGCAGCATACTCTGGTTTCAGAGTATACAATTTGTTTCCTGAAATCAAACCCATGACCAACAACACTGCACAACTCAACTCAAACACACCAAACAGATCCCAAAAGTACAACAACAATCATTTCCTGACACAACTATACATTACTGTCAATACAGTCAAGCATACTTTATCATCATATGCAAAACTCTTGCAATGCAGCCATACATTCAGCTGGCTGGCAAACTTATAAACATTTCTTAATGATACAGATAAAACACGATATGTACACATTGACATGTTAAAATATGAATTTATTTGAATTAAATTAATACACCAAGGGACTTCATGTGTTGGTGCGACAACAATACAGGCTCCCAAAAACACTTCAGGCAGGAACACTGGACCTCTAAACACCAATTAAATATAAACAACACAATAAACAAACTAGGTTCACGATATGACGTATAACGGCAGTATAAGAGTATTTATTATAGTACGTTACACACAACAGCATGAGTGACGTTAATACAACAAAAGCAGGGGACACCCGACGCAACTGGCTAACAGATATGGCCCCTGCAAGTTAGTGGCAGTCTTGTAAAATGTATTCCCACATAAGAATAATGATTAAAAGGATAATATCTGTCAATATGGTTGATGTTAATGCGATCATCTGTGGCCGATGTCAGTGTTCTTGAACTGAGTGAAATGACAACAACCCTCAACCGCATCACGTTGACACGTGAGAGACTAGCACCTAGCATCACACGCGCTAGCACTCGAAATAAAACTTATACATGTTCACTCACATCAGTATTGTAGTTAGAAACATGAGAGCAAATACAAGTTTGGCTATACTATTAAACTAAGCATAGTAATGTTACATTTAGGTGCCCCATCGTCCCTTCGACACTGTCACGTTAGGACTAGCTTTTATCTCGGTGACGTAGTTAACTCACACGAGCTGCTAGCTAGTGCTATCGCCCGTTAAAGTATATATTTTATAACAATATTGCACAGTTATTAATTAACCAAGTTATATTACAAAATTACTTTAAGGGTCTACGCAAGCCAACTCTGTTAAATATACTTTTTATTGAACCAAGTCAAGACATTCCTGTCATCATGGTGCGCAAGGCCCGAAGCGCCACCATCATCATCATCACAAGATAACTTTACCTCGTTCAACTGTCTCTCTGCGGCCTCACGCAAATTTGCGTCCATGGTGCCCCGAAGGGCCTCGATCAGAGTGTTGAGATCCATGACAAGGTTGCGGTATGGCTCGGATTCGTTGGGCTCGGCGATCTATAAAGTCCCGGGCGCTGCGCACATGGACGCTAGATTCTTCGGCTACCGGCGCGAAAGGAAGAGGAGTCGCGATGGGCCGGATAGATCAGCGCCAATTTCTCCACTGCGAGTTTCCGTTCCACTGCGTGACGTGTAGGGACTTGTAGTTTTTATGCTTAAATGAGTTAAAGTGATGATCCGCATAAACGGTATTAAGCAAAAACATGTCATGTCACCGCATAATGAAAGAAGAAAGAAACATTTTGCACGAAGAAAAAGAAACGGAGGTCTATTTTAGTAGCACAAACCGTTAAGCATTTGCGAAATTATTTCAATTTTCTATATCTGCTACATTATTACCCAGTCACAGTCAAAATGTTGAAATACTGAAAAATATTTTTATTTTGGGCATGTTTTTCGACGCATGATGTCATTGTCAAGTTTAGTTAGTAAAATCATTTCCCCCCCAAAAAGTAGTTGACAGTAAAAATGCTGGGAGGCTAGTGTAACCGAGGACAGCGAGAGAGAGCTGTGCAGGTAAACCTGACTGCCCGATTTCAAGAGGTGCTATAGCGGCAGATGCTTTCAAGTCCACCTTAGTCGAGTCCAAGACAAATCCAAGACCAGGACCAGTCGAGATCGAGTCAAGACTGAGTCTAAAGAGGTTCGAGTCCAAGGCAAGTCATACTCCAAAAAGGTTAGAGCCCAAGTCAAGACAGAGACAGAACGGAGGAAAACTAAGAAAAGTGTTGAGCATGTACAGACTCAGTGATCACCAGCTCACTGTAGAGACGGGCAGACACACATGGACACTGAGAGAACAGCGACTGTGTCCACACTGCACACACAATCAAGTGGAAACAGAGCTGCACTTTCTCCTCTCCTGTTCCAACTACACACATATCAGAGAAACATTCTTCCCCCAGTTTACAAACTCACACAAAGACTTCCACCAGTTTAAACAAAAGGACAAGATCTCATACATAATCGGAGAAAACTCAAGAAGCTCAAACCCGGCTGCAAGATATGTCAAGGCCTGCCACGACCAAAGAACAACCAGCACAACACAAAACAACACTGACAGGACAACACACACAAACTGACACTGTCACCCTCATTGATAACTTTGAATAAAACTGTTTTTCTGTTTATACTGAGATGTATATATATATATTTTTACTTATAGACTTTTAATTGTATTCTATCTTATTTTTATCTTAATCTGTATTTGTGCATGTTTATATTTAATTTTGTGCTTTGGCAATATAAACATTTTTTCATCATGCCAATAAAGCTCCTTTGAATCTTGAATCTTGACAGAAAAGAGAAACCCCTTCCAAAATACAAGACCACATACATTTACTTGTAATGTTCAAAAAGCGGATCGAATTAGGTCATTTTATTTACTTTAGTTATCGCAGTTTCACCAAAGTCCCATAAAGCCAAAGTACAACTTCAGATTTGTATTCTTTTTATTGTAGTGTAACAATCACATTCTGGGTTGCCAATGGAAAATGTTACCATTTTCAGCTTGTTGGCATGTCAGTGATAACTGTTGAATCAACATCACTTTTGCAACCGCAATTAATGTTAAAAGAATGTAGAAGTTCCCACAAACCATCATTATTGTGATCAGTATTTTCTTTAGTTGCGGTTCTTGATTCTTCGGAAGGTTTTTATTGTCTGTTGTAACAGTAAGCTAAAATACAATTGTTGAAGCACAGTATCACAGCAACAGTTTAATTTGGCACAGTATCTTAGCGTCGTGAACCAGAACACTTAAATCAGTCATTTAGTATCATTTTATTTAGGATTATTTATCATCTTTTTTTACAGCTTGACACCCATCACAAGTCAAGAGTCTAACTGAAACATACATGCTTCATCAATGGTTTTGTTTGGAAGGAGAAAATATCATCAGGCTCGGTCGAGAACATTTTAGAACATTTGGCGAGTTCAAAATCCGACAAGTCCGAGACTACAAAAAAAACGTCTCGAGTCCGGACTCAAGTCCAAGTCCAGACTCAAGTACTACAGTACTGTAAATAGGTATTATTAAACATACACCACCACTGACCTCACTAATTTTAAAACCCTGCCCTGGCTACTGCCATGCTGGTACACTACACTAAACAATGCGTGTGTGTGTGTTTGTTTTCCTCATTAAATCTCACAAAAACAACTACAATTAGTATATTCATAGGCCTATAAATAAACAAATAGTAATAGATAACATTTATTTACATTTAATGCACAATAACATTAGGGTAACATATGACTGGACAACTGTAATTCTCTAAAACAAATGATGCCTGACAAAATGATAAGCTACATTATTTCGGTGGACAAAATCATCAGATAAAACTGAATTTAATTTAAATTAATTAAAATAATTTTCATTTTTTAATAATTAATAAGTATAATTAATAAGTTAATAAGTATATAAGTAATTAATAATGGTTTTCACCATAACATATACAGAGTTATATGTTACAATTACATGTTAATTGTTTATAACCTTTATCGCTTTATTTCTGCATGTATGTCTGTACTTATTAATTTCTTTATTCATGCACTTTATTTATGCACTTTAATAAGTTATTTCTCATTGTCCATAGAAAATTATGCTCTGATGTGATACATGTACGGTGGCTGATGTTACTGATGTAAGGATGGATGAGATATATTTTGATATATCTAATTCATTGCCAGTGTTGGGTAAATTATTCTGAAAAAGTAATTTATCACTTGTTACTAATTACATATTCAATTGTGTAATTAGATTACCATATAAATAACTCTCTCCAAAAAGTATTTAATTACTTATTACTTTCTATATCCTATATCCATCTTGATTAGTTAAGTGAAGTTAAGTAAGACTTATTTATTTAATTAATTCAAATAAATAATATTAAACTACGTAAAGTATACTCTTATTAACTGACCAAAGTATTACAAATGTGAGAATTATAAATAAAAGCACGGATTATATAGTTAGACTTTGAATTTTGGTGTCAATTCCACTATTGCACACACATATATTACACAAAGTATTTAGTTTAATTACATCAAAAGTAACTCTAATTAAATTACAGAAAATATAAGAGTAATACCTTACTTTACTTTTCAAGGGAAAGGTAATTAAATTACAGTAACTGATTTCTTATGACTAGTTACACCCCACACAGTTCACTGTAAAGAAAAACGGTACAGTTTTAATAAAAATTGCTCTCCTGAAATCAAAGTACACCCCAATGAATTAATGCAGCCTCTTCTAAATCCTCTATAAAAGCACATATGCCATATAAGTCACTGAGATGGTCTCTGTGTAATCAAAATGTGTGCCATGACGGTATTTATAAATTTAAGAAAGAATGAGTTACACCACTTGCGCTTTAAAAAGGGGCAGGAGATCGAAATAAACTCTGGGTTTGCAAGAGAAAATCTGCTTCTGACCAGGTAAGGTTTATAGAGTAAATTACCATGGTTACTGACTCTGAGTATAAGTTACCTCTCATTTAGAAACAGGCTTGATGTGGGAGGTGAATTTCAGGTGGTTGTCGAACATCACCCCCAGGTTCCTCGCAGACTTTGTGGGTGTTATATTTGAGGATCTGAGCTGAATTGTAAGGTGTTGTTCAAGTGATTGCCGGGCCGGTATAACCAGGAATTCTGTCTTGAGGTTGAGTTGTAGGTGATGCTCTTTCATCCAAGAAGAGATGTCCAGAAGGCAGGCAGAGACACGGGCAGAGATGGTGGGGACCTCTGGCGTGTCATCTGCATAAAAATGATATGAGAACCCATGTGGGTATTTACCAGCGGTTTTTACTATGGTAACAGCACAGATTTTAACATTTGGTGGTTCAAAATCCCTAGTGAGATCTCTCTTCAAATTTGTAGAGCACTTTTTATTTTTAGTTCATGATTTTTCATTGCATGTCAGATAAGTGCCATTTTCACTTTTGTCACATCCATAACGCTACATATTCCTCATAAATGGACCCACGAAAATTATTATAAAGTAACAATTTTATGTTCTATAAAGAGGCATACTTTCTCCATTCATTGGGTTTTATTGCTTCAGCTTTATGCATTTTATTTTACAAAAGTCCTTCAAAATTTGTCCTCTCCCAAAAACGTGTCTTTTTTTTGTAACATCGATAACGCTTGTTTATTTCCCTTTTTTTAAATATATATTTTTTCATAGACTGACATTTTTGATGTTTAGACTCTATCAACAAGGGTTCAGTGAAATATAATCATACAGTTCAATATAATGGTAACAAATTCATTCTCCGAACATTTTTATGTCACGTCCATAACGCAAAATGTCACGTCCATAATGCTGCAATTCCCCATGTGCCTTAATTATTGGACCCAGTGAGGTGGTATCCACATGACATTCTTACATAAAGTGGTTACCATATTGTCTGTGCATCTATATTGGCTTTTAGTTTAAATAGATATAAAATATATCTATATCTAAGAGCAGTCTGAATAATGTTCCATCCATCCCTTCACAAAGAATAGTTGTGGTGTGGGGAATCGGACTGAAACGGCTGTTTTACTTGATTTTCTCAATGACACGTTTAATAATAATAATAAGAAGAAAATATGTTGCTCTCAATCAAGTATCACACAATCTGAAATGGTAGAAGTCACAAAGAGATCAAAAGTATTTTATTTCTGAATGTGGTAGACACACACCAGCCATGGACTTTTGGATTTTAGGTCCTGCATTTAGAATGTACCGTCGTGATCTCAACTCTAGGTGGCACTAAAGACCTTAACCATTTATCTTCCATCAGCCCAGAACACCACTAAAGAAGAAGAAAATACAGTCGCAGGTCACCGGTATTTTGTCTTGACGGCAGGTGGAGAGAGCCGGTTTAAAGGTTGCGTTGAGTTTTTAACTGCGACAGGATCTCCCTTCGTATATTTCTTTTGTTGAATCGCACCACAATGACCAAGAAGAGAAGCGGAAACCGCGAGACTGAAACCAGTCCTCTGGTGGGTGAGGAACCGAGGCCCTCAAAAGAAAGTCAAACGCTCAAAGGTAATTCAGAATTGTATGCCATAATCTCGCTTGCGGACTGTAACTAACTTCACATATTTATTTCATCAACGTTCCCCCATTATTCGGAGCTGTTGGATAAATACCGCAACGGTTGTAGTTTAGGGAGTAATGTGTAATGTTCAATGTAATTGTGTTATCTGTTCGAATCGGGTCCACCCATTACTCATACACTAACTGTCTCTCTTTATATTTATTTATTATTAATTAACACACTAACTGTTTCAACTTCATGTAAAGTGACTGGTCATTTAAAAAAAACCTGACGTCACTAGAAAGGCGCTTTGTATTATGTTTTTTAGTGTTGAAGCCCACATGAAATCTTCATTTTCCCATATTTACTTTGAGAATACCCAGTCTATGGAGAATACACATGCCTAGTACATCAGTGCAAATAATATTAAATATGTGTATTTGCTTTTTAAAATAAATAGTGTTAAATTATATAGTGATGGTGTTGGTGTGGTGTTTTGTATTTTGACTATTAAACAATAACAAAGAAGATCCCAATAAGCATATAGCAATTTATCTGGCTGTCTCAAACACCCAGGTGTGAGCTAGTATTTATTTCCTCTTACCCTTACAACAACAATTTGTAGTTGTAAAAGTAAAAATACCAGGAATCTGCAAACTTCAGTTACAGAAAGGACACACTGCTCCTTTAAGACAATGACAAAGACAATTTTTACATCACAGCAGACCTCTCAAGGGCCTTAATTTCCCTAAGGATTGTTAACAAGTGATGCAAAAAAAAGCAATGCATTGCACAGATGATATAAGAGGTATACGCGGTTTGGGAGGTTGCGCATAATTGTTTTCTTTTTTTATTTAAATCACTCTCTAAGGAACCCAGTCCCCTGGAGGAGCCTCTGCGCGCATGTCAATCCTCACCCTCATCACTATTTTTGCCTGTTCTGCTTGTGTTATGTATCTGGTGTTCCGTAATTTCCCCGAACTGAACGAGTAAGTCGTTCTTTTTCATTTCAGTCTGTAGTTTACTGTGCTTTATAGTTGTAATAGATGTTTTTCTGATGTCTTGCAGAGATGAGATGGAAAAGATGAAAATTCCTAAGGACATGGAAGATGCCAAAGCGTTGGGCACAGTACTGTCCAAATACAAAGACACTTATTATACTCAAGTACTGGTAGCGTACTTTGCTACATATATTTTGTATCCTTTGAGACACGACTACCGAATCTTGATTTTCTGGTTAGGTAGTTAATGTATTATTAAAAGAGGAATGTGGAAATAAATTGGGCCAAAAAGAATTACGACATATACATAAATATATGAATCATTGAATTGAATAATTATTGTTAGCTACAGAATTTATGTATTTTTACTATGTGAAAAGTATATGAAATCTGACTCAAGAAAGAAGCTCATCAGGCCAAATAGAGGCTTCATCGCATAATAGTGTACTTTAGTAGATGCTTTAGTTTCATTCATTGTGCTCTGAATACCTTAACTAACCTTTGTTCAGCCTTCAGACGTTTGCTATCCCAGGCTCCATATTTCTCAGTATACTTTCTGGTTATCTGTATCCCTTTCCTCTAGCTCTCTGCCTTGTCTGTCTGGTAAGCTTTTTGTTTATATGCAAATTTATGTATAAAGTATCTGTCATTGTGCTTGGGTTGTGCAATGCTTTGTCCACAAGTCCCTGAGATATTTGTCACATCATTAAATAGTTGTCCTGTACTATGTGTATTTCATGCTTTACAGTGTTCAGGGCTCGGAGCATCCCTTTGCTATATGCTGTCTTATTTAGTTGGGAGACCAATGGTCCACAAGTACCTCACAGAGAGAGCGCAGAATTGGTCACAACAGGTAAGACCTTCATATCAGTAGTCTTTATATTTATTCACAGTGTCAGTTGAATGGTCCTGATGTTGAGTGGTTGTTGTTCATGTCGTTTTAGGTAGACAAGCACAGAGAGCACCTCATAAATTACATCATTTTTTTGAGAATTACTCCTTTCCTTCCCAACTGGTTCATCAACATCACTTCACCAGTCATTAACGTGCCTTTAGGTGTCTTCTTTCTGGGCACCTTTCTTGGTAAGATAAAGCAGTGATCAAGATCCTTTTCACTAGATTTCGTAATGTTTGACGAATGTTTTTAAAACCGCAAACACACTTTAAATCCCCAACTAGTGACTGTTCTCCATTCTTTTGTAGGAGTGGCCCCCCCATCATTTGTGGCAATAAATGCCGGGACGACGCTGTACAAACTGACCACAGTTGGAGAGGGGGTTTCCTGGTACTCTGTCTTTGTGTTGGTGGCTTTGGCTATCGTCTCAATCCTTCCTGTCTGTTTTCAAAAGAAACTTCAGCAGAAGCTTGAGTAGACTTCTCCAGCTCTACATGTTTCAGCTCAGGAATTATACTGATCCTCTAATGGTCTCTTTTTGTTTTCTTCGTTTATACATGTAAAACACGCCCTCATGTCCTTCATATGATGGGCAGTCACGAACTGTGAGTGACAGACTGGCCTTCCATTGTTTCTCTGCTACTTTAATGGGATGAAAATTCTGTCACCGCTAACGCCCTCCGCGGTTAACCAACACCTTCAATTATATCAGTATCTTGATCTTCGTCAATTTCTTCAATGTTTTAAACTTCCCAATATTTTTCCAAACAACAGAAAGGCTATTTTAAACAATTCTGATGAACTGGAAATCTTTTCCCTTCCTTTGAAGTTGTCGAACGTCGCAATGAACCCACTTTAATATTCACATTTGTTTGAGAATTGGGGTATTACGTGCATCAGAAACGTTTTGAGGGTAAGCTTGTTGGGTTTACTGCTTTTGATTTTAATCTTAATTCTTAGATAAAACTAAAGATAAAATGCAGTAGCAATATCATTCTCTCTCAGTGCCCTGTGTACTGCTGCTTACTATAGTTGGTAGTGCTTCTCGGTACGGACTTTCATTTTCCCATTAGTGATACAGTTGGATGATGCCACAGTAGTATTACAGATCAAGACTGTCTGTATATTGCATCTGTCTAGATTTGTTCTGCCTTTATTATAGGTTCTATAAATGCAATTAAATAATGGACATTCTAGCGTTTTATACACTTAACAATTACAGCAAACTACTGGCCACCTGGTCTAAGTAAAAACATCCTCTTTGAACTTGGATGCAACCTTTAGAAATGGTCTATTGCCAAATCATTATGAGTTTATTTCATTGAAATAGTTCATAGTTTGAGTGGACTCGTACTAGATATAATGTTTCATTTTTCATTTAAACCACGAAACAGAGGGAAGTATTAATGTTCAATATTTTAGATTTAGTTGATTTCCTGGACCTAGTCGAGCCAAACTACTGTAATGGATTGTAAACGGAATATGACGATGCAGCTTAGTGGACATGTGTGCATTGTGGAAAGCTGCCTTCTGCAGTTAAGTCTGGCGATGACAAAAATGATCAGTCTTAAAATGATCAGTCTTACATAATACTTAAAATACAGCTTTCTGTCCTCTTTGTATACCTGAAAGCGAGTCTTATTACCTGACTGAATTTATGCTTGCATGTTCAGTTTGTCATTCCAGTTTGTCATTTCAAACTGTTCCTATAGTGACTGTAATAGAACATGGACCTAGAGGAAAGATGAGACTTAACTGAGTTCTTGTTCTGCAACAGTTTTAGGGTTTAGTAAACTTTATTGGTTAAAATTATAAATACAAAATGATCTGTCTGGCAATTTTTGCCATTTCTAAATTGTGCTCAATAACTTCATTTTTCATTTTTTATCAATCATATTTTTACAGGGGTGTCTCTGATCCATAGATTAAAATGACTGGTTACAGTATTATATTTAATTGAAAAACTACTGTTGTGTCCTACATTTGAAAAGATATTCATTGACGTCTGTCCAACTTCTTCATACGTGTAAAATAGAAAGATTTATTATTGAATAAATAAATACTTATTTAACATTTTCCTGTTCTTAATTCATTGATTACAATTTACTTTAAATATTCAGATGTTTGTTAAGAATCACTTAGTAATTTCTAAGTTGGCTGGTGCTGATGATTGTAAAAGTATAAAAGACGATTTAATAAACGTAATAAACTTATAGATTTATTCAGTAACCATATATGGAGTTGAATGCTACAGTTTACATAAGAATAGTTTTATAAACTTTTTGCACAGAAGTGTGATTTGAGTGATTTGAATGTGGCCCATTATGTATGGACATCATTTACCGATTTAAAACTAACAAAAAAGTGTCCAGAAACAAACATCTTTGTGAGAAATCTTTGCCTAATATTTGTGCTTGTCCTATTTTTTTAATATCTTTCTAAAAAGCGATTTATACGGTTTAGCGTAAACCTTTGTCTTGTGCAATTATTTAATACACCGCCAGAGTGCAGCGTCGTATAACATTAAAATGCAGCCACAGTTTATTGCGGCAAGTAGTTGTAGATAATACAAAAGATGACGTATTTCCGGTTCCATCGCTCCGAAGTGTATGAGTTTTTGGTAAATCGCCCAAAATAAGGTCTGTGGTTAACTAAACCTCTAAATATTGATATAAAACACACCAATTATAACCCGCTTGTTATTTTTAAAGCCTTATTGTGTCTTAAAAACGGCAGTTGCTAAGAAGTTGCTAGAAGCGACAACTTCCTTTGGTGGGGACGTTAGAAGTCATAGCGCATATAAAACTCACAAATAATGCACCATATGCACAAATCTCTTAAAACGGATTTATATGCGGATTCATTCACGGGTTAATTACCTTCTCGGGAACACATTTTTAATAAAGTTTGAAAAACTTGTAGGAGGTTTGTTGGGGGTGACGTTGATATCGAGCGACCTTAAATGTAGTATGTTAATAGCATCCTGTTAACTTTTTTTTCTACCGATTGTATTTCGACCTTAACAAATGTTGTGTTGATTTGTAAAGATTATCTTGATAGACAAAACTTGTACACATCATAACCCTTTGTTGATCACGGAGCTGATCCTCTCCATTACTCTGAAATTAATTCTTTGTTGATGATTTCTTGCCTGAATTAGGACACGTTTTCCCGGTTCAATAATCGATTATGGCGTCCGATCTAACGGCTTAATCCGATGATGTACCTGTGTCATTTGATTTTAATTTAATTATTAAAATAATTTAATATTATTTGTAAATTTCAAGTTATTTGAAAAGTTGTATTATTTCTTGCATTAATTAGTGTTCTTTTTTGTATAACATGTTTTTATTAGATTTTAAGACAGCAAACATTGCATACATTACCAACCCTCCCCTTACCACAAAATCCTCATCAGATTCGCAAGGTATATATGTATATCTACACCAGTTTATTATACCCTTTATAATCATTCAACTTGTATGAAAGTGTCACTCATCAAGTACTTTTTCGATATTTCCGTCCTTAACAAAATCCAAAAACATCTCTTACATTTAGGCATTTGGCAGACGCTTTTATCCAATTAAGTCAATTAAGTTAATTATTTTTATTATAAACTGCATAATAAATATTGTTTTGAAATATTTATTTATCTATGATCATTCGTGATGAATTCTGTGTTGTTGTTTTTTTGTAATTAGACTGTTAAAAAAGATATAATAAAAAAGTATGCACGCACAATGATGCGCCTGAATAGACGGACGGAAGCGCAAAACGGCGAGCACCGCGCATGCGTACCAGTGGCCGTTAAGTACGGAGGCAGCCGTGAACAGCTGTAGCGGAGGCCCACAATGCTATTGGCGCTCTTGGCTACTGCCTTCGTTGCATCTGCAATGGCTGCGAAGTCTGAACCGGAGATCTCTTACTATGCGCTCCGTTAGACCCGCGAAGAGAAGCGCACAAGCGGAGCCGTCTCAAAATGAGCACCGGATTCAGCTCCAGCTCCTGTCGGTTCGCGGATTATTTGGTGATCTGCGGTCTGGATACCGAGAGCGGCTTAGAACCAGACGAGCTGTCCGGTAAGACCCGAACATACACCTAAAATGCTTTTAGGACATCGATTTTGACAAAACCGTGTGCTATTATTGTGCATTTGTCCTCAAATATGTTAGTGATGTGTTTATAATAATCCACAGGCTGTACTAAATAGTAAACGGAAAAAAATCTAAATGTAGGACAAGCATACGATTCAGCACACTAGTCAATTGTTGAGATTTAGTAAATATTTCGGATTTTATAATGGGTTGACACTATAAATATTACTAAATCTATAGATTGTCCATTCTTAGAAGGAAAGGAACTGGAAATATAGAGGAATAATACAAAAACGTTTTTTTAATGACAAAACATACGAATCGAATCGAATGGGTACAACAACAACAACAACAGAAGACAATCATACAACATCGTAACACCTCCATGCATGTTTTATATTTGTTACACAATATAATACTGTATTTGTGTAATCCAAATTACACTATTCACAAGTACAGACCCAACGATTATTTTCTTTATTTAAATAAATGTATATACATATATATGTATTTATTATGTACTATAGGATATTGTATAACCTTATCAATAACATTTGTACAGTGTTTCTCAAAAAGATTTTCATGTAAAGCTGAATGCATACAGTATTTATAAATGTGTTGACCTTATCTAAATGTTCATAACCAGCTCTATCATCTCTATTATACGTGTACTTCAGGCGAACAATGTTTAACAGTAAATTATTGATCATTTTCATCTTTAGAATGCTTTGACCAGCACATGAATTAAATCTGGTCAGTTCCTTATAGCATTTAAATTAACACTGTAAAAAGTCCATAAAGCATTTATTTTCCAGACAACAAGGTTAGGGGTTTACAGCGCTTTCTCGCCTGCAGGACGAGCACATGACTTCTTGTTTAGTGAGAGTTTAGGTTTTCTGTGGTTTAGTGCCTTTTCCTCTTGTGTTTCCTGTTAGATTTGCACTTGCACTGAAATCAGATTTGGTGTTTTCCTCATATGTTCATAGTTCTTTGTGGAAAAGCACATTTTTAAATTCATAAATCTCCCCCTTGTTTAATTTCGTAAGAATTGTGTTGCATCTGATCATGTTCGTGCTGATCTGTAAATTGTGGTGTTTTAGATGGCGTGTGACAGGGGAAACACTGTGTATCAGTCATTGGATTAGTTTTGTTTGCTGAATTTCCCAGAGATTTCCAGATGTGACTTGTGCTGAGAAGTGGTTATTATTTACGTATGATGTATCTTGAGATAAAGGGTTACAGTGAAACTGTAGTAAATGTAACTGGTGTCCATCTTGATGTGTCCCCTGAGGGCAAGCCTGATGGATTTAGTGTGCTCCTGCTCCACATGGTGCCCTTCAGACAAATGAAGGGTCATAGATTTCACAGGAGAGTACAAAAAGGCATCAATTATCCAACCAACCACATTTGTTTCAAACGTTTGACACAAGAGCAATTTTAGCTTTGTGTTTTAAAACTACAGCCCTTATCTCAAAGCTCTTGTGTGTCTTGACCTAGTTAGTTGGGGAAAGAAACTGCTAACACACAGTTTTCAGAGGAAACAAGTTGGTCAAGTTTTTTTCTTTGTTGCACAGTTGCATCGAATGCGTGTTTCTAATGCACTCATACTCTGTAGGGATTTTTCTTTGTACTGTGCTGAAACATCCATGCCCGGTTTCACAGACAAGGCTTTGGGCTAGTCCCAGACTAAATGCAAGTTTGAGCTGTCTTTACAGAAATAAATTGCCCTGGCCCTGCCACGTCTTAAAATATGTCCGTGCCATTGTTTTGTCTCAAAATACACACCAGTATTGTTTTTATCTTAGGCTTTTTAAAAAAGCGACTTAATTGTCCTTATTCAACTAGGTATGCACTGATACCACTTTTTCCTTTGCCAATCTGAGACCTGAATTCTGAGTTTCAGCCGATACCAATCCTGATCCGATACTAGCACTGTTTTTCTTGATCAACGTAGAATTGCATATATTTGTATCTTTTATTGACAGAGGTGGATAGTACTTAAGCATTTTTACCTTCAAGTACATTTTAATCTATCTGTACTTTATAATGTAGGGAAGTATTTTTTGTCTAGAGTAAAAACACAGATAAAGCATTTCATACTTAATACTCCACTACTTTTCATAAAAACAAGTTTTTTGTTGTTGTTTTTAACACAGCTTTCCTGTGGCTCAGTGGTTAGAGCATTGCACTAGCAATGACATATGCCAAGGTCATGGGTTCGATCTCTGGGGATTTCATAGAGTCAGAAAGAAATGTATAATACAATGCTATGTATCTCGCTTTGGATAAAAGTGTCCGACAAATGCATAAATGTAAATGTAACCTATTAATTTTGAGTAAATTAAAATCTTCTACTTTCTTTAACTTAAGTACTTTTACTTGTAAAAGTAGGATATTTTAAATGTAATTAAGTACTGTCGGAGCCCTTTTTGAGCCTACACATGAAATGCATGTTGGAACTAAAATACAGATTTGTTGTTGGTCTCGTTTGAAAAAAGAAAAGTAGCTGGTTATTGGTGTTAGGTTTCTTGTAAAAACCAAATAAAAAAAGTTTGTTTTTCTTTGATTAAAAAATGCATTAAAAAATATGGGTTGCAAAAGGATGACCAAAAAATTAAGCACACTCTTTACAAAAAAAGAATCAATTACTCTCCCTACATAAATTATAAAAAAAACACCAAATAAATCTGTATTCTAGATTCTTAAACCTTTCCACTGATATATAGTTTGTCAAGATTCGATTCGAAATTACATGTACAATATTGACGCAAACTTGGGTGTCCCGTATACGGAACGGGTGAATTAACAGGCTACAGGAAAAAAACATATAAAAATGTATTTATAAATTGTACTGGAGTATGATATATGCTTTACAATTTTGTTCACATGAAGGCCAGCGGACTCATTTATAACCGTTGCGTATGCACATAACATGCCCTGAAAGAGGCGTACGCCACTTCCCACGCAAAAGATGGGATTTATAAAAACAAATTTGCGCACTTGCATGCAAACTCTGACCCATATGCGTACGGACAGATCAGGAGACAGATCAGTTTCGGAGACAGATCAGTTTTGCGACACCAATGGTGAGTTAGTGAACTCAAGTTAGATTGCAGAAAGTAAGTGTGAAAAAACAATTATAAGCATTAATGCCTCAAACACATTTCATTTGACCTTAAATATTCTTATTATCACGAAGATTACATCTGCAGGGTTATTTGCGCTTGTATTGAGTGACATTTGTTTCATGAACCACTTGTAAAATCCAACTCAAATCTTCAATGAAAATTCAATCTAAATATTTAATCAGCACTGTCTCACCATCGCACAATGAGCACATGAGGAGGAGATGATCCGACTGCATAGACTATAGGGCAGCATCAAATACGATACAATAAATAGCTAAATATATTTTCCTTACTGTGCATAATCATCAATGTCAAAGTCTGGAAATATAGCCATTAAACTCTCGCACAATCATTTCTCTAAATGTCCTCGTTATCGGTACTAACTAAGTTCATTACAAAACCGGAATGAAGAAACATTCGTCTTTAACAATTATGTCTTAAAATTATATCTCAGGTGAAGGACACATCTACATAATGATGTGATTTTAATGAGGTGTTAATGATCAGTCTAAATGCTGTAAACATATTAATGCTGCAGAGACCTTCTTTGGCTTTAATATAATATTAATAGTAATTAAAACAATTATTAATAAGGAAATCTCAGTGAATCTCATGTGTGGCCATTTGTGATTTCGTTATGGAGATAAAGGATGGGATCAGGGGTTTTAGCATACGCACTTTTCAGAATTCTGGTGTACGTTCACTTTAAGTAGGTTTCCACGCACAGTTTTATAAATGAGGCCCTTGATACTTAAAAAATGTACCTGATTAAAATACTATTGTCTCTGTTACTATCTCAATGCAGAGTGGAACAGGCTTCGCTCATGCGAATTGCGGATGCAGAATGATGGGCTTTATGCACCCGCTTCATTCATGAGCATCCCGGACTTATAATGATGCGTCCTGATGATGATCCTTCTGATGTCGTGGATAATTCCTTGCTTAAAGCTACCGAAATACATGACATCTAATACAGTGCATGAAGTTTTAAGCTTAAGAGTAAAATCCACGGGTAACGCAATGGATCGCATTTGAATGGAACCTGTCAGTACGATACCAGATCTACCAAAAAAGATCCCGTAGCGGCCCAGATTCCGATCCAGAGTATCGGATCGGTGTATCCCAAATTTAACTAAACCATAGTTTTGGCCTTTGTCTTTTCCTGTGTTGTAACCTGGCCGATGCAACAAAGCTCCAAGACTTGTAAATCTAAAGTTTTGTCCTTAGCGGCTGCTAATATTCATAAAACCGAACGTCATTTTCAATAATATTAGCCATAATGTGCAGCCTCTGCACACAATCACAATCTTCTTGTAGTATTTGGTGGCGGATGCCTTATCAGCGTCTGGTACGTTTAGCACCACCTGCAGGAAGGGAGTGTTGTGGCTGTACAGTATGGCTAATATTGACGTAAAAATGACGTTCAAACTGAAAATATTGAGCGAGTCACTTTTCACATGTCAACATGTCGCCAGGAGCCGCTTTTTGGAATTATGTGCTTTAGGAACTCTTAGAACGGCTGACCCCATATACTCCCATTATATGTAGCAGAGAGGACTGCGGATTTACCAAACAATCTTCTTTATGGTTCTACTCAAGACAAAAAGTCACCTACATCTCGGATGGCCTGAGGGTGACTAAATTAACGGTAAATTTGAGTTTTTGCCTGAACTATCCCTTTAACACATCCCTCAAAAGCAGAGGAAGGCACCATTGACTTTCTGGTGGACTAGTAGGCCACACCTCATTTACATTACACCTGTGAATAAAAAAACGTAAAAGTCACAGGCACACATTTTGTAGGTTCAGCCTTCTTTTTTTACCTCAACTGTATGTATACCACAATGTACATCCTGTGCATTTATGTTTACACTATTTATTTATTTTTTTGCACTTTTTGCAAATGCACTGTAGTATACAATTGTACTGTTATGTCTGGCTGCTCATGCAGAATAATTTCCCCACAGTGGATTAATGAGTGATCTACCTACCTTATCTATCTAACCCCGCCCCTAAACCTAAAATCATTGGTGTGAAAGCACATCGTTCTAAAACATAAGTAAAACAAAAGTCCATACGAATAGACCCCCTCGTAAAGTAGTTACACATTTTCGTGATTATATTGCCTCCACACACATCTCAAATATTAAGATTACATTATTAAACATGACATATATGCTCATTAGGGTTGCTCTGATCAGGATTTCTGCAGCCGATATTGAGAACCGATTTCTTGTCATCGTGATTGGCCGATACCAATCCTGATGCTTCAAGCTTTGTAAACATATGTAAGCTCTCTGATCACCATTAACCTTTTTCAGGTAAATTCATGCTATAGATGTTGCCTTTTGTAATATATTTTGAATTTTGTTATTTTACAGTAATTATGTAATATATGTTAATGTATTATAACTATTGTTTTAACAGAGTTCTAAATAATCACAAAAAAAATATTGTACATTGAACATTTTAAATGCGAAACAATACATGTCAAGATGTATGTCAGGCTACTTAATAAAGAGAAAAATAAACAGAAACAAATTGGACCAGTCCGATGTAACCTAAAAGATTTATTTAAACATTGTCTTATAGTAAACTGAGGAGGATAAATTAACATTTATTCCTCTAAAATTGAGAAGTCTGATGTAACTTTTCCAATACAAGGATGAGGAAAAAAATAAAATAGTCCTCAACGTGAGATTTCTTTGGAACATATACGACAAATTGCACATTTTTCAAACATAGATATAGTTCCACACGGGCGATGACATGACTGCGGTACCAAATCAGTAACGTCCTCATGCATTCTAGACGTCATCTTGCAGTGACATCCTCATATTGCGATCGGTTCGTGAGATCGGTCAAGTTGGTGAGTACCGATCGAGTCATAAAATGTGATTATTGGCCGATCGATCAGAGCATACCTTATCCTCAATGACTGTGATTAGGTAGCGTTCGTTGTGGATTTTCTGAAATTATTGTATTTTTAGTCCTGATCCAGGAAGGAAAGGTCTGTTTGCAACCTCTAGAGGTCTGACTATTTGCTTTTGCATGGGTATTTCAGAACACCATAGCTGCTTTGTTTACGCTGGTCAGCTGTATACAGTTCTGAATGTTCTGCTTCAAGCATCCTTGTACAAACAAGGAATCTGTTGATTTTTGTGATTATAAACAGTGCCTTTAAGCTTCTTTTGCTGTCCTTATAAGTCTGTTTTTATGTTTGAAGGGATATGCTGTAACACGTGACTGCAGCTTTATGCACTGTGTTGTTGATCCATCATGTTTGCAATAAAGCATCTCTTCATCTGGTCTGTTTGATGGGTTTTGAATGACAATTGACCGTGTGATCCTTGTTTCATGCCTTGAGAAAGTGGCAGGCATTCAAGGTACTGCTCTAAATTGGTTAAGATCTTTTCTGTCAAAATCTTTTTGTTATTCTAAAGCCGGCTTCACACAGCACGCATAAGCAGAGCATGAGCAGGGCGCGAGCAGCGCATGAGCAGCGAGTAGATAAGTGTCTCGTCACAACCCTACTAAGGTCAATTAATTTCTAACTTTCTAAGATCTGGAGAAGCTGATTAATGCTTTTGTGTTCTCTAGACTTGACTACTGTAATTCTCTGTCTGTGGGCATATGTCAAATAATATAAAATCGGCTGCAACTAGTTCAAAATACTTCAGCCAGATCTTGACAGGGACCCGCAAGTATGACCATACTTCCTCTATCTTGGCTACCTTGTTCTGGTTGCCAGTCCAAGACAGGGTTTATTTTAAACTTTTGTTTTATGTTTACAAGGGCCTAAATGGACTGGCCCCCCTTATATATCTGAACTCCTCTAGGTATACAATCCACTCAGGTCTTTAATGTCCTCAGATCGAGGGGGTTTATTTGTGCCGAGGACAAAGTACAAGCAAAGGGTAGACAGGTGTGCTTTTGTAGTTGCAGCACCTAAGAGATGGAACAGTTTACCATCCCATATTATACTTGCCCAAACTTAAAGTTCCTTCAAGAGTCATCTGAAGGTACATCTCCTTTGTGTAGCCATTACATGCGTTCCTGAAGCGTTAGCATATCTTTTGGCAAAGAGTATGAAAATGAGAGCCATTGTCGTTCCTTTAATTTTTCTGCTGGGCCTGAAGCTTGAGCCTGATTTAGCTGTAATGGAAAACAGCCATTAGACTGTTGAATTTAGGTCAGCAAGTTTAGTTCTCGGGCAAGTTTGAAAGAAGTATTTTTTAATGAACATTTGATATGGTTTCCTCCCTCATCAGGAGAATTCAGGACAAAACAGAAGAAATGTTTCTTTTAGATGGATTGATTATGTTTGCCGATATGGATAAACAAGCTGAAGTTCTTTTCGAGTGTAAGCAAAGCAGATGTTTATTGTAGGTTACCAAAGAAGGAAACGTTATAAATGTTAAGCCATTATATTTGCATATAGAACACTGCACCACATTTGTAAAACTAGAATCAAACACTGTCAGGGGCAGACCTAGATTTTGACATGGAGTAGGAAAAAATATCTCAAAATAAAGACGCCAGCTAGAGCATGGGAGGATTTCTGGCTAGAAACATTCACTTGCCCTATTGGGTCAGTGCTGTTGTCACATTTTGGATGAACTATCGGACATAAAATCTTTGTAATATAATGAACATTGTTTTCAAGTTGGGTGATTCAAAGCTTTTTCTTAACAGATTGACATTGACAATTTTTTTGTGGGTTTGCTAAATTCAAGAAAGCTAATTGGTCAACTACTGAATGTGATGTTAAGGAGTTAAACCAATGCCTCTTTTCTGTAAGAGTTTGTGCTTAAAGAGCATCGTGTCCACAATGGTTTTTACAGCACTACTCTTATCTGTTTCCTTCAGTCAGTTTTTGGGGAACTGAAAGTTTTCTAGATAATTTGTTGTTACAGTAGGTGTGATTATGGTTCTTTTTTATTAATTCCCTTTGAGTTACACGACAGTAAATAATTGAGTTTGTTATGCATCAGTCGCTTTTCCTACCGATGGTTGAAAGAGCTGATTAGTTTAACATTTTCTTATTTTACAGTCACAGTGTCCCTCACGACTCTTTGTAACTGAATCATTTCAGCATTGAATTTTGCTTGCAAATTGATTTTTGTTACAGGTCTACTAGTGAATCGTAGAAGAACTGGTCACAACCATCAAAGAAAGTCTGAAGATAAAGCATATCTACTCCACTTAAAGGTCATGGAAGTGCTGGTCAACACATGCATGACCCTTATGGTTCAAGAAGGGAACGCATTCCTGATGTGAGAACAGAACATCATACTTCCTGTCAGTGTTGGAAACATTGGACAGTGTAGGCTAAGTAGAGCTACATGCTGTAGAAAAATCTGAGAAGTCAATCCGTAACTTTTGCTTCTATACCTCTATCTATGTGTGAACCGTAAAATTGCAATTTATGTTGCATACTATTCCTTGCTTAGGTTGAAGTTAAATTATATCAAACAAAAATTTCTTGTGAAATCGTGTAGCTCAACTTAAAAATCATTGATATGTTTACTGTGGCAAGACCCATTAAATGCTATAGTGTTTAAATGTACTTGCTTAATAAGTGCTCTTTGTTGGAAGCTTTAAACATTTGATTCCCAAGCTTGGCAATCTTATTCATAGGTGATTCTATATGAATATAATACATAGTGTGGGAACCCTGAAGTTTGCTGTCTCCTGCACACATACACATTGTCATAACACAGTAACCAAGTCTTTACAAGGACACTGAAACGGGAAGCACTTTAGCACCTCTGAGAAAGTTCTTGTGGACTGAGTGTGTACTGCATGCTTAATGGAGAAAATGACATGACCTAAACCTTTACCACTAGAGAGCCACTATGCCTTCTTATACCTTCTTCTAAGAAGTAACATTTCACAGATTACCTGTTATTAATCGCTTTATACAATTATCTCTCTCATCCACTGTCTTATCGGTAATGCATATCAGCAGTAGTTTACAAATGCAGCAAACTTTCTGACAAAATCTTCTTTTATTCCCAATGATGGAGCGCGCATGGTGAAGACTTCATTAGCATATGCATGAGAGGCCCTGCTGGCAGAGAGATGTGATTGGCTGGCTCTTGGCCTGGGTGCACTATTAGGCCCTTGGTACACCGAGGACAGACAGCTGGGCTCGTCACACACACACACACACACACATAGAAATTTAAACACTATCCCGCAGGAGTTTCCCATGCACCCCTCTGAGCTGTTTCTCAATGACATCACTATGAAAGAGTGCTTCTTTGAGCTCCTCAAACTCCTCCCCCGGTCGGTCATTAATCTAGCATGATAAAGGAGTTTTGGAGGAAGTTGTTAAGGATTCTTGGTGCGTATTTATTCAATTCATTTTTGAGCTAGCTTTTGCATTGAAAAGTGACATTTGCTATTGTAACTGGGCAACATGCTCATTCATTGGTTTTTATATAGTTTATCTAGCATGCTAGATGCATTAGTTTAATTTTGGGTCAGTCCAGCCCTAACCATTTCATTAATTGCAGAAATTAGCTACATTTATCTGTGTCCCTGTGTAGGGTCTGTTTGTTCCCAAGTACTTCCTTGTCGCCTGGGCTACAAGCTGAACTGCACAAGTTGTGCCTGTGGCCGTCTACGGTGGGACTGCAGTAAAAGCGAAACTGCTCCCCTCTGAGATTTTTCTGCAGCCAATATGCAATATGATTTCTATGAAACACAGAGGAATACATTCAATGATGAAATGACCCCTTTTATAACACAGGGTGATCTTTGCTGTCCAGGGTCACAAACGAGGAAAGCTTGCAGTTAAGTCTTGCAGACAGTAAAACATTTTTTTAAAGCAATCATCGTACGCATTTTGACTACTAAATCCCGTTTCAGACATGTTGTTAAAGGTCCAGTATATGATATTTAGCAACATCAAACGGCGAGGTTGCGAATTGCAACCAATGGCTCACTCCGCCCTCCCTTTCGAAGCACTACGGTGGCTGACACAGGACTAAGATGTAGTCATGTTTTTTCTTCTTTGCCGAAGAAGATAAGATAAGGTATTTACGAAACGCCCTGTGTAAAGCAGCTTGTCCATTTAGGCCTACTGTAAAAAAATGGCAAATTCCATGTAAGGCGACCCACGGTGTATGTAGATAGGAATAGCTCATTCTAAGGTAATAAAACATAACACTTCATTATGTAAGCTGTTTATACACCTCTGAAGACATATTTATGTATATTATTGCATTTCTGAAAAATAGATTCTCCGAAAAATTACACATTAGACCTTTAATGTAATCCCTGGTGAGCTTTTGTACCATATTTTTTTGTTCTTTACAGAAAAAATTTTGTACAAAAAGCTATATTGCAAAAGCTTTTGTTGCTTAATGCTCATAGTGTATGTTTAATGTCACACTTTTGGATGCATGCAACGTTCAAAAAAATGTGTCTCTTGGTGTTGCTTCTGAGACGCAGAGCTGGTGATCACGCAGACAGTGAAAATGGTGCTGTTAATATAGACACTGATGTGAATTGTTGATAAAAGCTAAATTTGTGATAGTCTGGATGACTCGGATGAATGCTCTTTTTACTGCTTGAAGATGCGCTTGCAAACAGCACTGGAGTGCATATTAGATATGCATTTATGTCATTTCATTGTGTATGTGTTGCTGCTAAAACTGAAACATGCAAGAATCGATATACAAATAATGCTATTTTAATGTCTGTTAATTTGTGAGTAAAGCATATGAGATGCATTTTTAAGATTCGGAAGAAAGGCAGGACAGTAGTGGATTGGAGAGATGTGGCAATGGCTTTATTTTGGGTTTAGTGAACTTTAAAGACGTGTGCGCAGAGGGACTTAATACTTTCTGCTCCTCGCAGCTGTTTGGATATTTGCTTCAGAATCCGCTTTCACAGGAAAACATCGTCTACCATCTGTAACTCGTCTCTCTCACTGGATTTCATTAGCTTTGTCTCTTTCTTTACTTACACATAGATGTAGACTACACACTCTCTCTCTGTATCCAAGACCCAACACTGTCACAGCAATGATCCACTGAATTCCAGATATTCAGCAGAGATGCACATCCTTTTTATTTAATAATGTATCATATTCACAGAACTGTAGTGTACAGGGAATTAAATTGTTTATTTACACTACACTAAGTAGTAGTAAATAAATGTAGTTTAATTTGGTTTCTTGTTTGCTTTGTAAGGTACTGACCATCTTAGAAACAACAACATCTTATCAGCTGAGGAAAAAAGATCAGCATAATTTTAAAGTTTTTTCTTAGATTCTCAGTCTTCGTGAAAAGACAAAGTCATAACTTAAAAGTGGGGTGGGTGATTTGGAAAAGTGCTAACTTAAGCCTGCTAGCACTGACATTATAGTAACACCCTCTATGCGATTTGCCGTCCAAAGACACGCCTTCTCCGAACACATGAA
Organism: Triplophysa dalaica; assembly: GCF_015846415.1. Taxonomy (NCBI): domain Eukaryota; kingdom Metazoa; phylum Chordata; class Actinopteri; order Cypriniformes; family Nemacheilidae; genus Triplophysa; species Triplophysa dalaica. The sequence continues at coordinate 7,197,831 of NC_079542.1, forward strand.
TGTATTTCGTAAATCCATGTAACAAATTACAAACTAAATCCATTAAATTCTTCTCGAAGCATGTACATACCTGTCCAAAAGAAATTGAGCAACCATGGTATCGTCTTAGACCCTTGGCCTGCCGGAACTGACTCCATCGTGTGGAAGGTGAAACAATGTTAAAAATATTATTTTAAATACAGTTTATCAACAAAACAGTCTAACAAAAGTTAACATTGAACCAGTTAAAATTAAATTAAACCAAGTCATAGATATAACCCGTAATGTTTCAACAAAGAGGATATTAGGCCACAAACAACATGTACCAGATCATTCAGTCTCATTTTGACTCAATTGACACGTTAAGTAAATATGATATCGTTTTTTCGGCCAAGCCCTAATTTCCAACCAACATGACAAAAATGTTCCTGGACAGGATCACCCATCCTGTCTTGAAGGCTGCTTTGCCTGTTTTTTACAACCCTCACATGTCTAGTTACAAATGTATGTTTATTATCATAAGCACCTACAACATTTTTACACATTCTTCTCAATTACCAGACATCAACTACTCACTGTGTCTATATAACAGAGTTAAAAGAGTCTTTTCCACTCTTGTAAATTGAGTCTAGTCTCTTTGACACTTTTTGGTGAATTTTTCAGCTAAAATGTGTTTGTGACTCAAGTGCTTCTGACCTTGACCGCATTAATGTTTGCATTTCATAATATCTAAAGCTTGTGTGATACTGACAAAATACTGAGTGATTTGTTTGGAGAGTTCTACTGGCGTGACTCATCCTCTCATGACCTCTGTTTTGTTATTCTCTTGAGGGAAAGGAATCATGTGAGATGCTGGCAGAGAATCAACAAGGCAGATGAACCAACAGAAAAAGTGTTGACGGCCCTTATATTATGACATTTTGGGGTGACTGGACATAAATCAGGAATTTTAGTCCTGAACATGATGATACTGTAGTTAATATCATTTTAATGGTGAAAATGAGTACAATTCAGCAATAAATAGATCCTAGTTTCTCTGGGACTGAACCAAACAGGGTCTTATACGTAACTATTGGCGTGTAATGCAAGAAGGATTGCTCAGGTCAACATATTTTACTAATAGGCCTTCTTTGTAAATATGGCTACTATCTTTCCAAAGGAAAATTTACTCTAAGTTTGTAAGACCCAACCAGCAATTTACCTCATGTTGTTTCAACATACTGTGTGTGACGGCAAGCACAACCTCTAAAGAAAACTATTTGCACGCTAAATTCAATCTTTGGAGGAAGATGAAGATGTTTTCTCTGATTAAAGATTTCCACATCCGACTGATCATTTGTATTGTTGTTTTATCTGTTATGTAGCTTTATGCCAGTATATACAGGCTACTAAATTCAGAGATGGTGCCAGAGGACAGTTGGCGAGTGCAAACGAAGGTAATCTCCCCCCCACTGTTCTCCACCTCTGCAGTCAACCGCTGTTTGCATCACAGTCAATCACAGCTCCGCTTGTGTCCTCTGACCTTTAACCTTTACACGCACTTCTTTCAAAGCACTGCTGTTTGCTCGTGTGTGAGTTGGCTGTGTACTAGGGTACAGTGGGATCACTCACTGTCCTCTTCCTCTTCAAGTCCTCTTCCTCTTCTCGCATCTCAGAAACAACCTGTCAGCACTTCAAACTGTTTGACAATCACTGCTTGGTGAACCAGGGGTTTCTCTGTTGGCTGTACTGTGCTGTAACTTCACTTTGAAATGATTTTGAGTCACGTCTTTCTCCAAACTTTACTGCTTTAGATGTTCCAGCACTCCGACTGGGTTAAATTTCTGGTTTTGGATGTTTTCTGCAACGCTTTCCTGGCAAAACAAGTCTGCTTTCAGAAAAAAAATAGGATGTGTTCTTTGGCTATGACATCAATGGATTGATTCATTTGTAATTTTGTGAGACCAGTTTGGCTAATGTTGATAAAACGTTTACCAGTTCTGAACGTCTTTTTTATTTTCTCTCTTTACTTATGTCAGGTGAGAATTTTGAGCAGAGTCCACTGCGGAGAACTTTTAAATCCAAAGTTCTAGCGCACTATCCCGACAATGTGGAGTGGAATCCCTTCGACCAGGATGCTGTGGGCATGGTGAGTGATGCAAATAGGATGCAATTTTATTTACATTTTTAAAGTAATTTATACTTGACAAGCATGAGTTTTTACAATTCCTTATGACAAGTTTTTTTAGGGATCAATTAATGGCCATATCGGTGTCGGCCGATACGATAACATAAAAAATGGCCATTTATCCGCCGATAATTTTTTTTATTGCCTGATAAATTTACATTTACATTTATGCATTTGGCAGACACTTTTATCCAATTGCATTATCCTATACATTTATACCTAGGTATGTGCAAACCCCTGGGATCGAACCCACAACCTTGCGTTGTACACACAATGCTCTTACCACTGAGCTACAGGAAAGCATTTATTTATTTTGCATCCCTAATTTTTTTGTCATAATACAATTGAGATAATAATAAATCATAATAGTATAAATCATAAATCATTCCCTCTTGTTAAACTTCTTCAGCTGCACACTGCTCACAGTTAAAATACATTACAGTTCTATCTTTCTGTCGTTGATCATTCACTTACTGCTTTTAGCTAAACATTATTGATGTAGGAACAGTATGTAGATATTTATGAATGTGTAAATTATAGGCACATAACCATATTGTTTCTTTCTTGAAACCTGTTAGACATGTGGCTATTAAGAACATTTTTCTGGGGTGCTCTGGAAAAACATCTCAAATTTGCTAATATATCGGTTATTGGTTTCCAATGTTAAAGAATTATCGTCTGTTGTTATCGGCCATAATTTACATATCGGTACATCCCAATCTTTTTTTGACAAAAAGTAAATGGAGTCAGTGCATCTATTCTGCATAGTTTGAAATCATTTCAGAAATCTATGTGCTTGTTATCAAGAAAATTGCTGCTTTTTGTTTATATGTTGGGCCTGGGTTCTCCTGAGGGTTTTTTTCTCGATTGGAGTTTGGGGTTCCTCGCTACCGTTTGCATACTGTTTTGCACTATTTGCCAGGCCAGGGTGCTGCTTTAGAATTCAAATTTTGAAGTTTACATAATTAATATTGCATATAGGAATTTATTGTCCGTTTGATATTCGACCTGTGTTCATCTCTCCTTTATCTTAAATGTGTGCTTTCACTGTGAATGCGTGCTTGTTTGTGTGTGTACGCGCTTGTCTGTGTGTCCGTCCGTGTGGATGTGTATGTCTGTCTTTTGTGTTTTCACCTTTTTTACAGGTATAAACTGTAGTTGTTTTGCTTGAAGTCAATATGTCTCATGTACAGCTGCTTCATAACAAAGAAAATTGTAATGAGCGCTATATAAATAAAGTTGGGTTGAGTTTAGAGTTGAGTTTTTTTTGGGAGAAAAAATTGAAATGGCTAAACACTGGCCAATCAACCTCTGGCAAATAAGGTTTGGATCAGATCAAATGAGGCTTACTTGAAATTGAGTATCCTTTTTTATTTTTAACAACACGTGTTGTCCTCTCTTTCTGCAGCTCTGTATGCCAAAGGGCCTGTCCTTCCGCACTCAGGCAGACATACGCGAGCCTCAGTTCCACTCCTTCATCATCACACGGGAGGACGGCTCACGCACCTATGGGTTCGCCCTCACTTTCTTCGAGGAGGTGACCAGCAAGCAGATCTGCAGTGCCATGCAGACGCTTTATCACATGCACAACGCTGAACAGTACGACATCCTGCACGCGCCCCCCATGCCTCACAGCCTCGATGACCCCCGACCCGGTCATCCGCAGCTGCACCCCACCCCCTCCCTCTCCAGGTTACAACGCTTCAACTCGTACGACATCAGTCGAGACACGCTCTACGTGTCCAAGTGCATCTGTCTGATCACGCCGATGGCCTTCGCCCACGCCTGCCGAAAGGTTCTGGAACAGCTGCACCAGGCCGTTACCTCGTCCCAGCCGCCGCCCCTCCCGCTGGAGAGCTACGTCTACAACATCCTCTACGAGGTCCCGCTGCCACCTGCCGGGCGTTCCCTAAAGTTCTCGGGCGTATATGGATCGATTTTGTGTCAGAGGCCCAGCACAGCCGAGCTGCCCCTATTTGACTTTCATATACAGGAAGTGTTTGAGCTGCTGGGGTTGGAGAACGTCCTGCAGCTCTTCACCTGTGCGCTTCTTGAGATCCAGATCCTTCTGTACTCGCAACGTGAGTAGTTTTCAGAATATTTTTGTGGTGCTTTGCAGTGGTCTTTATTCACCCTCATGTCACTTAAAACCTTTATAACTTTATTATTCAAAACCTTTATGACTTACTTTCCTCTGTGGATCACAAAAGAAGATATTTTGAGAAATGTATGGGTAGTTTTGCATCCATACAATGGAAGTCAATGGGGGCCAATGCTGTATGGTTACCAACATTCTTCAATTTCTTCATTTGCGGGGTGCAGACGAAAGAAAGTCACACGGGTTTGGAATGCGAGTAAATATATGGTGAACAAATCTTTCATATGAACAATTTTCTGGTTTAGACAGACTGTCAGATGGATATTGCACACAAATATGACCTGCAGATAAATTTTTATCCAATAACCCAAGCTGTTAATATCATTTGAATTAATCCTCTTTAAGTCCAAAGAAAAGGATGTGTTCTCCTGATTGGCTGGTGGTACAGTCCCAAGCCCTCTATTTGCAATTATACCGAGCTATGACGTGACCGGCGTCTAAACTCTATGCTTTTAAGAGCCCTTCAAACACAGTGTGGGTCTTGAAAAATTTCTGCTACCATATAATAAAATATCTGTAGTTTATGACGCACATTGATGCTTGAATTAAATGGTTGTGAATGAAGAAAGACGCCTTTTGCAGACATATTAACCAGTTGAAGCTGCTAGCAGCATACAGGAGGAAACTGGACTGAACATTGACGCTTAGTATATTCCCCTGTGCTCTGAGATTTAAAGTATATCTGATGCTTAAGCAGCCCCTAACATCACGTAAAATAAACTGTGATTGGTTGCTCTATGTTGCCAGTGGGCTCCTTCCTGTCTAGGTGGGCAGTTCTGAGGCAGAATGAACTACAATGTGTCAGAAATCTCTGGCAACATGAGATCTTAATAACATTTCTCGTATGCTCATGTTTTTTTGTGGTTACTATGACTTATCTACAAATACTATAGATATAGGGATAGTTTACCCAAAAATTTAAATTCTGCCATCATTTACTCCAAACTTGTATTCTGCTGAAGAATATGGAAGAATGTCAGTAACCAAACAGATTGAATGGTTACTGACATTCTTCCAAATATCTTCCTTTGTTTTTCAGCAGAACAAAGACATTTATAAAGGTTTGGTTCAATCTGGGGGTGAGCAAATTATGAAAGAACTTTTTTGGCTGAACTATCCCTTTAAAGAATAGCCATCTCATAATCTATCAGTGAAAACTTTAATGCAAGAGATTAGTTTTTATTAGTTTGTTTTGCTTGATAGCGGCGTTCTTAAATTTGTTAGCATCTATAGACGGTTTGAAAGCAACAACGTAAACAAACGCTACTGTGTGTGCATGCAAACTTTTGTGGCCCAAAGAATTCAGTACATATTATTTTTGATAAGAAGCAAAGAAATAATAAGTAGCTAGCAAGTTAAAAGTATGTCTTGCTAGTATTATTTGGGTTATTGGTAAAAGAACAGTTATTCGGCTAAACTTAAATTAACATGACCCATTTAACATATGTTTTTTTTTAATACAGTTGTGTCGAGAAAAAATTGGCAGTGACATACATTTTGTGTTTTTAAAGGTTTGCTGCTGCTGTGTTTGTAGATTATTTTTCCATATGTGCCTATGGTATGATGGAAATCTTAAATTAGATAATCTTAAATTTTAAAGCCGGTTATTGGCAAAAACATAATATATGCAAAGAGTCAATAGTTACATTGTTTTTCATAACCTCTGCAGTTCACTCTAGGATGGTGGATATTAGCTTCTGGGGCAAATCCTGTCCGAACCTTTCTTGCCGTATTAGTGCTCTGAGATGATCACAATTTTGAGGCTTTTGCATGTCCACTCCCTTTGTACTTTTGGACATGACTACACAGTTATTATACGATAAAATATTAACATAAATGAATATTAATATCAATATAAATTAAATGAAATATAAATGGTTATATTATAAGCCACTAGCCTGACAGATCAACAAACATAGTCCGGAAGTTAACTTCAGGCAGTGGCGTGCATGCTATGAAGCAGTCTTAAACCGCTCACAAACATGCTCTTTTTCTCACATTAGCGCTATTTTATACAGTAAATCTAAACCCAACACAACACATGTGTCTTTTTGCGCCACGCAAACGTCGATTTCAGCACTTTTCTTGCGTTTGTGCTTTTTCACTTCAGTACAGGCTGGGTTTAGTCAGAGGATAAGCGGGCGGGTAGGTTGCAGTGTACTGCGACAAGCTCTCTCTCTCTTTTCACACTCTCTCCTCCTCTCTGTGTTGGTGTGAGCTCATGCCGTTGCTTTGTTCTCTCCCGTTTTCGAACTCACAGGCCACACTTTGCCCACAGCCACCTGGCACATTGCGAATTAAACTCGTATCTTTCTCGGAGCGTTCATAATAAATAATTATATGATTAACTACTAATCTTAAAATCGTTTAAATGAAACATACTTGGTTGTTTTTTGTGTGTGTTAATATGTTTTTATTCTCAGGCTGACTCTTTTTTATTTTTGTCTGGTTTGAAAGGTGTAAATAAGTGTTTTACAAGAGTTTTGTTTGATTTAACATAATGTAATTGGCTGTGTTTCGCACCGGAGATCCTCAGCAGAGTGTTTTAGATTAAATTTACTGGGACGTTGGGAAATTGTTTTGCGATTCAGTGGCAGATGTGGTGATTGGATCAATTACATCAACAAGGAAGGTCCAATTACAGGGGGTAACTACAAAACGTCAGGGGGCTGGGTGGATGGATGCGTCTGTGGTGTTGCCTAGCAACCCCTCCTCCAGATAACGAGGATGGCAGTGATGCAGCATAAATATGATTGGCTGGATATGACATCATCCTTTTCTCAGCCAGAAGCCTCATGGTTGTAGCATAATGTTTATGGACACTGAAGGGGATTTTTCAGTAGACGGAAGCTGCACGCACACACAGCGGGAATGATCTCTTTAAAATGAGAGAGCCTACGCTGTACTATAAATAGCAGCCACATTCATAACTAATGGACAAATGTCCTGGCCTGCCTGTTCCCATGTACGTGAATCCTTGGGATGGGCACCTGCTGTTAGATCAATGGACGTTTGTATGTTACTTATTATATCCGTATATATATCTCTAGCTCACAGGGCTGGGCGGCATGATGGTATATACAGTACAGCAATAGAAATGTGCCACCCTGTAAAGCTTTCGGTACTGTTTATACTGTGGCACATACTGTAAATGTGCGTATTCAAGTAGTAAAAATATAATGCATGTAACTTTTGGTTTGCTTCCATCAAGTTTTATATGTAATTGCTCTTTCTATAAATATACACATAATTAGTTTTGTCACGTGTGTTAAATATGTAAGTATATATGAAGAGTTTGGTTCCGAAATGGGATCACTTTTCAAAATTCATGCTGTTTTATTGTGCATTATAATTAATTTTAATCAAACTGCAGTTGGTTTGTTTTAATTTAAGCCTTAATAACAAAAAAAAACAGCTAACTAACGCAATAAAACACAGCAAAAACATAACACAGTAACATTTATTTTATAATTTTAGGAACCAAACTCTTCATATACAGTATATATTATGTAATGGTTTGTCTGTTGAATGGGAGGAGAGAAAGTGTGTGTTTAAAATATGTTAAAGAGTCTTTCTTCTGTGCAACACAAAACAAGATATTTTGAGAAATGTCTCAGTGGATTTGTGTTCGTACAAAGGAAGTCAATGGGGCCGTTGTTGTCTGGTTACCAGTGTTCTTCAAAATATCTTCTTTGGTGTTCTGCAGAAGAAGGAAAGTCTTATAGGATTGGATCATGAGGGTGAGCAAATGATGAAAGAGTTTTCATTTTTAGGTGAAGTATTTGTTTGTAACATTTGTAATGGGTTCTATATATGAATATGTAATTGTAGATACTGTGAGGACTGAGAGGACGAAGAGGTTGTGTGTGTGTTTTGTGAATATGGCTGTTGTTATTGCTGAGGGTGTTTAGAGACTGGAAGTATTCTTGTCTCTTAGACATACGTGGTCCTTTGGGGCTGCAGGGTGGAGAACTTAACCTGAAGATTGGGCATTATTACAGTTTTTTGTGTGATTTAAAATATAGGTCTGTTTTTTCCTTTTGATACATATTGTGTCATTTTAAAGGCATACATGAGAGTGCATTGTGCATCAGGCTCATATCATGAATATCAGGAACGTTAGAATATCAAGGACATTCTCACAAAAAAAGCCTTGTAGAGTACCGGCTGTCTGTCTGTATGCAGAGAGATACTTGAATAAATCTGAGATATTATGTTTTTTATTCCTGGACTGTTAGTTTAAAATGCCAGAGCTCTTACTTTCAGTCTTCATGGCCTTAAAGTCTTGGGTACAGGCATAAAGTTCAGTCTGGTTTCCTAGTTTCCTCCCACAACCAGCTACACAGAAAAAATGCAGTAAATATAATTATGTCTAAAATGTCAGTCATGAATACTGATGTCTAGTAATAGGCCAGCCAGTCAGTTTGAAGTTGATTATTTCAACCAGCGCCGTGCATCATCCTGCTCCCACATTGGCTTTTGTGAACATGTCTGTCATTTTCTGAGCAGATTACCAGCGGCTGATGACAGTGGCGGAATGCATCACAGCCTTAATGTTCCCCTTCCAATGGCAGCATGTGTACGTGCCGATCCTCCCCGCATCCCTGCTTCACTTCCTGGACGCTCCTGTGCCCTACCTCATGGGTTTACACTCCAACGGCCAGGATGACCGCACCAAGCTGGAACTTCCCCAAGAGGTGCGTGACACACTCTCACTCCCCCACACAACGGACCTATTGAGTTCAGGAGTGGTGCTTCTTAAACCTTATAAGTGATGGGTGTAATGGCCTCATATGTGTCTCTGGTGGCTGTTAAAAGAGAAGCTAGACATTTGGAGATCAGTGGACTTCAATATTAAGGGTCATTTTATATTACTGATCTAATTTATTCGAGAGGATGGTCTGACTGAAAGGATATTTGTAAATGCTTTTATGGTAGAATTTCTGTCACTCGGCTTATTGACAGGTTATCTCAGCGCTGCACAATTAATTGTAATTTAATCACGATACATATTTCTATACATATAACTGCCTCCCACGATTAATAAACAATCGTCGTGATGTTAATGTGTTAACAGCAAGCACAAAACATCATCATGATGAGGTCAGAAATTTTTTATTTTTGTGCTGAAGCGTATGAATGACAGCGTTCAATATATCAATTGGTTGTAAAAATAAATAAATAATTAACTGACAATTAAAAATAAATTACATTTTTGAGCAAAATAAGGCACATTATTGTGCACCCATGTTATCTTTCGTGATCTTTATAATTCTCTGATAGGAGGTAAAGCATATATTTAAAGCCTTTTATCTTGAAATTATCCTTTGATTTGCTTGTAAAAATTCGGTATAATTCACTCATTCCTATGCCGTTCCAACCCTGTGTCTCTTTATTCTGCAAAAGGTGAATTTAAGAATTTTCTCTACCAAGTAATGAAAGTTAATAAAGACGACTGACTAGGATTATTCAATTTCAAAATGTTAACACCATAAAAGTACCATATAAATCGTCAATCTATACATTTACTGGATTGTGCAAAGCCCTCTAGTGGACAGAACCGGTAGTCTATATTAACACTTCGTCCACATAATGTACATAAAAACTTCTCTTTGGGAAATTTCTCCTTGACATCCACACACAGATCAATGCTTTAATGACTATTGAAATTTGTTTTCATCAGGCCAACTTGTGTTTTGTCGATATCGACAACCACTTCATCGAGCTACCAGAGGACCTGCCTCAGTTTCCCAACAAGCTGGAGTTCATCCAGGAGATCTCAGAGGTTCTGTTGGCGTTTGGACTGTCTCCAGAGGCAAACCCACAATGCAGCGAGGTCCACACCAAGCTCCGGAGCTTTCGCTCGGCTGACGTGGTTTCTGATAAACGCAATGGCAACCTGGCGGGCTCGCCGCTCAACTCTTTCCTGCTGAGAGAAAACCAAACCATAGCTCGCCTTCAAGCGCTGGTCAAGAGGACTGGAGTCAGTCTGGAGAAGGTGAGTCAACGCTAGCCAACAGAAATGCTTTAGAATGTAAAGTATATACCATAAAATATAACATGTAATAATGTGACTGATCCTCCGTCTCTGCAGGACTTCCATTGTTATGACGTTTCTTTCTTTTTTACAGACTGAAGGTTTTTCGCTTTGTTTCTTTGAGGATAAGCTCTTTATTCAGTCACATCCTTTTCGAATCAAACAATTACTTCAGAAGTAATGGCAGCTGCTTTGTGAGCAGCAGATCTGTATAGTGTGGGCAGAAGTGATAATTACTGTGTGGGCAATATGAAAGAATGAGTGAATTATAAAGACTAAAGACAAGATATTCTGATTCACAGTGGGCTGAAGTCTTGCTTTCTGACAATGAGCAGCTTAAGTTCACATTCTATCTAAAGACCAGTGATTGACTCTTTATTCCTATTATAGTTTCTACATGAGAAGACTAGAAAAGGTTTCTTTGTTTAACTCTGCTTTAATGCCATGACTCAACTCAACACATCCTTAAGTCTGGACTAGTTTTATTTCCATCATAATTGGCTGGCATACTTGATGTTTTTCATGCTCAGCATTGCTACACACACTTTAAAGTTGGATTCTCTTGGGAAGGAGCCCTATAAGTCAAAGCAGATTTGTTCACTTCCTGATCCAGCACTCATGTTACCATGGTAATGTAGATAACTCGGAGATCAGCTCTAAAAGCTGTGTGCTGGTATTTGCTGCAAACATTCTCTCTATTCTCTTTTAACTCCTTCCTATGCGATTGTCAAATTTTGTTGTCTGAAATTGGAATTTAAGGATTTTTTTAATATTTTTTTATTTATAACAAAATTTTGTTTTTCCTTTTTACTAATATCATATATCATATAACCATATGATTAATATTGTATTTCAGTTTTAAGTGTTTTTATTTGTTGACTTGTAAAGAGCTTTTTGTTTCATTTTTTATACTACAGCAATGTAGAGTTTGTTTTTGAGATGAGATTTTAAAGAGATTTCAAAGTGGGTGGGGCTATGAAATTGTCACAGTCACGGCTGATTAGATTTATTGCCTTTTTTTAATATGTTGTGCACATGACTGAAGTAAAGCTTTGCTAATATTTCCAATAGCTCCTCACTGCAGAATGCGAGGTTGGATCCAATTGAATTGTGATTGGCGGACACTGGATCCAGTCTCTTGATTGGTCGACAGCAGTTTTGCCACGACATACTCCTGTTGTTGCTCTACCATTTCCGCATTAGGTCGTAACTAAAGTTATTCTATTGAAGGAAAAACAAACTTGCTGAGGACAAACTTTATTCATTTTTATAAAACTATTTTTAAAGTATCTAAAGTATTTTTAAAAACATATTTAGCAAATGGGTTTGGGTTTGGGTAAGGTTACTTTTATTAACATATTCTATTACATTTAGGTTTAGGGTATGAGTTTGGGTTAACATAATTTAACTGTGATCATTATTTACAGGTGTACACTAAATTAATATGGCATTGATAAGAGCAAACGTTGGGGACCATGGGTTGCAACCTAACTCTCCAAATATATATAAAACAAGTTGGATTTTGTGTTTTGCAGTGAGGACCATCTCAAAGTTATTTTAGTTCATAATTCACTGCAGTGTTTCTTTAAAAACAGTGTGTTTTTCTTCTGTATGTTTGGCAGTTGGATGTGAAAGAAGACGCGAGCACTAATAAGGACACTAAAGTGCAGTGTGGTGAACATGAGTTCAGGATGTATCGGTTAAACATTGGTGTCCGGGAGGTCTTCGCCAATCGCTTCACCCAGATGTTCGCTGACTACGAGGTCTTTGTCATCCAGCCCAGCCAAGATAAAGAGTCCTGGTTCAGCAACCGTGACCAGATGCAGAACTTCGACAAGGTAATACTGGATTTTCAACTGGGTTGACCATCCAATACGTTTTGTATGTCAAAACTCCAAATACTGTATAGCTTCCGTGTTGTTCACACCAGTATCACATCATCCCTTTATGAATTCTGCTCACTGCAGGCCTCCTTCCTGTCGGATCAGCCCGAACCCTACCTGCCGTTCCTCTCTCGGTTCCTGGAGACGCAGATGTTTGCCTCTTTCATCGACAGCAAGATCTTGTGCCACGACGACGAGGACAAAGAACACACGCTGCGAGTGTTCGATTCCCGTGTTGACAAGATCCGCATGTTAAATGTCAGGACGCCAACCCTGCGCACCTCCATGTACCAGAAATGCACCAATATTGATGAAGCAGGTGAGAAAGATAGTCACTTAAGACAATGGATTGCCTGAGATGTCCAAAGAAGCAAACTACCTTTTAACTTGAAATAATGAAATAATAATGTCCTCAGGAAAAGTTAGTTATCTGTTTGTGAACATTGTCACTCCTGCAAAGCTTCATTGGCACGATTGGCAACATTTTAAGTATAATGCAATAATTCACTTGGGGGATTCATTTACATAAAAATATGTGTAAAATATGTATAGTATATTGTCAGGTTAATGGATCAGCTGTCAATGTCTTTGGACTTCACACTGATGGCATATGTTTGAAAAGTTCAACGACTGTTAATGAAGCCACAAGGGTCATTATCAAATGTCATATTGGTTTCTTCATGATCCTAACTTTAAATACTAAGCGAACTTTGAGTGTGACTTAATTTTTTATAAATTCGTGACCTTTATATTAAGACAAACTGCTGTTGAAATGTTATTAGAAGCTTGATCTTCTTGCCTCCTCAGACTTTATTAATTATGATATCTACAAGCAGTAGCGTGATAAATCATGCCGTTCATTCCGGGTTTTCATGATCATCACGTTTTCCGCATCCTGCAATGCATTATGGGTTTTTGTGTTGAGTACTTCACATGCAGATGTCCTCCATTAGCCGTATAGAAGAAAACGTTAGCTTAGAGCCTGAAGCCATCAATGATCTCTTAATGGAAATGTTATTTATTATTAACTGCTTAATTATGATTGGTAAAGATGTATTTGAAAGGAAGTATTTAGAGGCTTTAGTTCATCATTATACCGCACACTAGAAAATAATGATCACCACACCCAAGCATCCTCTAACACTGTGTCATATTTAGAAAAATTAACGTATCAATTAAAGGGATTGTTCACCCAAAAATTAAATCATCCTTATTAACCCTTATTTTGATCAAAACCTGTATATGACTCTTTCTTTTGCAGAACACAAGATAAGATATTTTGAGAACACAACGAGTGTACAATGGAAACCAATGAGGTCCAGTGTTGTTTGGTTACAAACATTTTTCAAAATATCATTTTGTGTTCCTTCGAAGATTTTTGGGTGAACTATCTCTTTAATAAAAACATAGAAAGTAGCAAACACAACACAGACAGCTATAAATTAAATTCAAGGTTGTTTTTGATTGAAAATCCCTAGTACCGTGGGATGCAAACGTTTATACACCCCTTGCGGAACCTAAACAAAGCTGAAACTTTTGGAAAATAAGAGGATTTTTGAAAATGAAGTTTTTTTTTTTAATTAAGTCCTGCCCTGAGCAAGTTATTTCACTAAAGAAATGTTAACATAAAGTTCACACTAAAGAATAATAACAGAATTTCTAAAAATAGCCCAGGGCAAAGGTTTACATGCCCCTGATTCCTAATACTGTATGATGTTACCTAAACAATCAATGGCAGTTTTTATGTTGAGTCCTAGTTGTTTAAGGGTTTCTTGTTTGTCATGAGTCATTAGACTGTCCACTGATCTTCAAAACAATCACCCAGCTCCTCCACAATCTTTGCTTTTTCAGCATTTCTGGATATTTTACTCATGTCCAGCAGTAACTGTATGATGTTGAGATTCCTCTTTTTACATTGAGGACGATCAAGAGACTCATACACAACTATTACAATAGATAGAAACATTCAGTGCTGCCCACAAAGTCAACACCATTTATTTAAAGTCAGGTGGGTGTAAAACCTCTGAAAATGGTTTTGGTGTGAATTGTTATTGTTTCATTTATACATGTTATTTTTTCATTTACTAATATCCTTCAGAAAATTTAAATTAAATATATATGTTTTTCCATCAAAACCATTTTCAGAGGTTTACACCTGACTTTAAACGAATGGTGTTGGCTTTGTGGGCAGCATTAAATGTTTCTATCTATTGTAATAGTTTTCAAAAATCCTCTTATTTTTCCAAAAGTTTAACCTTTTCCAGATTCTGCAAGGGGTGTCCAAACTTTTGCATACCACTGTTTCTGTATTTTCTTTAACATTTACTCTACACTTCATTCTTTATAATACACAACACAATTATAGGCAATGTAAGGCACATTCATAATGTGTAAACTATGACACTGCATTAAAAAATTGCCGTTTCACAGCGCACGCTTAAGCAGAGCATATTTTTTTCGCCGCACATGTCAACAGATGAGAGCATTTATACAGCATTCATGCCTAAGCAGCAGTGCAGCGATCATTTCGGAGCGAGTCTATTTTTGCTGCGCTGCTCACGCTCAATTAAAGCGATCGTACATTCTTCATAGACAAAACCCACATGGATTGACGGTAGAAAGTCACACTTTTAACTTTAAAGCATGTTAGTGGTGTCTAATGTGTTTTGAACAGTTGCCATGACTTTCAAAAACACTTTGGCCAGGTTTTATAATACAAGTATATCTTAAATGTTATGCTTACATTGCAAATGAACGATTGCTTTATGCTGTCACTCGACTGTCTGAACCCCACTGTCACCTTTTGAAAAATTAAAAAAAAAACTACATAGACATCATGTTATATGACTATATTGCGTATGTGTGAGAGAAGAACGATCGCATCACAAGTCAGCCACTCTCTCGTATGGTGAGTTAACCCTTACGTGACTTTGTATCCTTCAAAGCACGATATGTGGATCTAAAAGAGCATGAAACAGGATATAACAAATCATAGTTATACAATCTACTTTAAAAGCGCATTGAAGTTCAGGAAAATATTTTGCTTATTTATGTATTTAAAATAAAATGCGAAATTTCATCGTTGTACTGTGGTACCCAAGCATCACGAAGCTTGCATACACTGCCGGGGTGAAAGGATAATGAGCACATTCTGCCAACGCTCTACCTACATGCTGCTCCCGGTCCGCCTACACACTGCTTACAAGTGCTATGTGAAACGGCGTCAGTGGCTTAGCTGTCTTTTAATTCGACCACATCACACGCTCAGACTATTTCACGGTGTGGGCTTGTTGTCATCGTGACAATGACATCATTTCTTTGACACCATATGGGGTTTTGGGTGATTCATCAGTAATGTGTGTGAGACACTGTTTGTGGGGGTTTTTTTGCTTTAGAAAAGGCCATTGAGATGAGACTGTGTAAGATCGACCACACGGCTCTACACCCCCACCTGCTGGATATGAAGATCGGTCAGGGCCGGTATGAGCATGGATTCTTCCCTCGACTGCAGTCTGATGTGCTTTCTACTGGACCCACCAGCAACAAGTGAGAAGGAATCTTTTTTGTTGTTGTTTCTGACCGTGATAACAATATAAAGGGTTTCTGTGCTCAAATTTTATTTTCTATGTTTGCTGTGTTTAGTTCATGATGTAATGCTGTTGTTGTGGTGTGTTAGATATGCGAAGCGCAGCGCTCCTGCACAGTGGAGGAGGAGGGACAGACAGAAGCAACACGCCGAACATCTCTATCTAGATAATGACCAGAGAGAGGTATGAAAACCATCTATTCTTTATTCCTTTGTTCTTCACATATTTCCGTCTTAATGTCTTCTGTTGTTTTATTTTTTGTTCTCATGATTTCTCTGTTTCTTTAGTTTTGAGTTCTTTCTTTGCCTGTGTTTATTTTTTTCTATCTTTTTGACCTGTCTTCCTCTTACACGCACTCACTCTCAGCATGTGGAGTACTGTCTGGTCTCTGAGCTTCAGCTTCTGCTGGCTCTGGACTATTACTGGTTCTCTCAGTCTTTCAGGCCCTGTCTGAAGTCCGTCAGGGTGGATGTGGTATGTGTTAGATCAGATGTGAGATATCTCAGGCTATCTTCCCTCAGTTCTCTTCCTGTCCTGAACCTGCAGCCCTATAAGCATCAGTAGCGTCCTGCTTTTGTCCCTTTGATTCATTTTTTCAGAATAAAATTCCTGCGTTTTATCCTTTCTTTGCCCAGTGAAAGAATTTTCTTGTGGTAAAGTGGTGAATCTCACCAAAAGTGATGATCATCAAACAAAACCACAAGACAAAAAACAATTTATATAAATGAAACAAATAAAAGCCTTTTTTTAGAATCGTTAAGATTTTGCTTCTTGACAAAAGTAAAGTGTTTACATACACCAAATTTTTCAGTTGCTTACTGCACAAAATGTTTTTCTTTTAATGTAAACAAAAATTCAGTTATATAAATCATATTATTATTATAATTGTTGTGAAGCATTTAAATAGTATTTTAAAATAGTATTTCTTGTTTTTTTTAAAAAAAAAACAATGACTGAAAAAATATATAAAAATATCACAATGCAACTATTCATGATTTCAAGCCATCTGTGTTTATCATTGTGTTAAACATCCTTGACCTCATGTGACTTTGTGTGGCGTTATCTTTGCAGAAGTACATCCAGGAGGCCAGGAACCTTGGCACTACCCTCCGCCAGCCCAAACTCTCCAACCTCTCGCCATCAGTCATCGCACAAACCAACTGGAAATTTGTTGAGGGACTGTTGAAAGAGTGCAGAAATAAGGTGCATTTGTGCTTTTGATTTCTGATGATAAAATACAGTTTACAGATTAAGTCAGGGGTGGTAGCACAGACACTATATGTTACTGATTCAGGTGTTTGATCTCAAATGCAATGTGTTGGAATCAAATAGATGTCAATACCAGGTGTAAACAGGGTCGCTGTGAGGATTATGATGTAAACTGCAGCTAACCCCCTTCTAATCCACGGTTTAGACAAAACGTATGCTGGTGGAGAAGATGGGCAGGGAGGCGGTGGAGCTCGGCCACGGGGAGGTCAGCATCACGGGTGTGGAGGAGAACACGCTCATCGCCAGTTTGTGTGATCTCTTGGAAAGGATCTGGAGTCACGGTCTGCAGGTCAAGCAGGTACAGAAACCACAGATGGGCATGCTAACTAGCAAGCCATGGCTGCTTGGCTTCCCTTGTGATGTGTTTGTGATTTGTTTGACCCTGGTTATGTTTTTGCTAGGGAAAATCTGCCTTGTGGTCGCACCTCTTACATTATCAGGAGAGCAAAGAGAAGAGAGATGCCACTCCAGCTGGCCTCACCCCTCCTGGTAAAAGACTTTTATCATACATTTTTTGTTTCTTTTCTGACCTAGTGAGCTACCGATATAGGCAGCTGCCTTTTAAAATGGGAAGCATTTTTGCGTTTCCAAAAACTTTTTACAGTGCAAAGTAGAAAATAATTAGATTCATGCATCTCAAAGCACATTTTTAAAAGTACCTTTAAGCTCTAATCCAGCCTTTTTCTATCAAAACAAGTTATGGACAAATACATAAAAAACTGTGTTAAAATGCTGGGTCTCCTTATCTCAATTTGCAATAATAAGCATATAATCATTTGAGATGTCGGATACAAGTTCACAGGAGATTTGACGCAAAGTAACCTTCAATATCATGTTTCCAGCTTTTATTAGAAACACCACACATATGGCTTATAAAAGAAAGCCTATATATGTTTATATTTCAGCGGTGGTGTTATTGAAAATGTTGAATAGCTCTCATATGTTTCATATTTTTCATATTATGTTTCTCTGTTTTGTCTAAGGGATCATTCATGAGACGGAGAGGAGAAAGTCAGACGCCAGCTGTGCGATGCCACCTCTTAAAGTCTCTTTGATCCGGGACATGAGGTGAGTGTCAGCTCTGACAGCTACAAGCTTTGCTTGGTACTGCCACCTTCTGACAGAAAATAATAAAAACACTATATTTACTTAACACCCGTACATAATTTGCTCTGATTTTAAGTGCTTTTTTAAAGTATTTGCTGTTGTTTTAAATTGATCTGCATGCACATAAACCATAACATATCAAAGAACTCCTAATAGAAATGTGTTGGGTGTGTCCTTATTTAAAAAATACAGATCATATTCATGAACGTGGTTCCTTAAGGTATGAAAAACTTATTTTTAAAATTTTGATTCTGTAGTGAGTTTAAGTGTTTGAATTATAAATGTATTGTAGACCCATGCTGGTTTATGCTGTTTAGTGACTCTCTTGTTCTGGTCTTGCTGGTGAACCATTATGGCTATGATATTACCAGTCCTGAATGCTGTTCTTTCTAGTGAAGCTGGTTGACCAATCGAGTCTTGCAGTTTATCATCGTGTATATTTATGTGAAGTCACGGATATTTCGGGGCTTGTAGACTTCTCTGTGGATATGTGCAGTGCAGTGCAGTCAGATTGTGGTCTGGTCTCTTCTCATTGCGTGAGGTGAGGGAAGCAGCGAGGCTGTCTGTCGGCACATTATTTCCAGCCTAATAAACATCAGACCCCCGCTGAGCTGTGATGTGATATCACAGAGCAAGAGAAGCTCATATCCATCACTTTATCCATGTCGGTGTCTACTGGTGTCAAGACATCAAACACTTCCAGTTAACTAGGTATTGATCTGAATTTTGCTGTATTTGTGGTGACAGCATTACCACCACAAATAACTCATTTATTTGTTTGGGTTACTAACACATTTTTTTCATGTATCGGCACAAAAACGGCAATTTTTTGATACGTTATTATATTTTGAACTACTCTACATTTAAATTGAGTCATTTTTCAGATGCTTTTATCCAAAGTGACTTAGAAATGAGGAAACATTACAAGCAATTTGCAGAGTCTATACTATTCATTATTCCAAAATAAAATATTTTACTAATAAGCTGCATCATATATATACAGTATATATATATATATATGCAAACCTGGTTAAAATTGAATTAGGCGAAGCACGCAAACAGAGAATATCTGAGGTCTGTGGAGCCAGGGGGTAGCACTTAATGCAAGGTCAAATAGGGTTGACTAACCGTTCTGGAGTGGAAGGGAATGCGTCTGGATGCGGGCGATGACAGCATGCTGGGTGATGCTCTGGGGAGTCTGAGCAATTTCTTCTGCCCCCATTTCTCTTTTGAACCGTCCCTCAAGAGAACTGCATCCACTGTAATACAAAAGTCTTGAGTTGCTAGACATGCTTCATTGCATCACTACTTCATTGGATCACTACTTCAATTGAATTGAGAGATGTGCTGTTAAATTCGCTACGTTATTGAATGTTTTCACCTGGCGAGCGATAAAAAGGATCGAAAACTGAAAAAGGGATCCAAACTATATCTAAAGAGTAGACCACCACCTAGAACATCCCAAAAGAGTTCTGTCATCAAATGCTGTCTTCATTTACTCACCCTGTTGTCATATAAAGCCTGTGTTATTTTATTTCTTCTGCAAAATAAAAAAGAAGATATTTTGAAAAATGTTGGTAACCAAAAAACGTTCAGCATTGACTTCTACTGTATGGACGCAAAAACAGAGCAAGTTAATTGGGACCAATGGTTTTTGGTTACTAACATTTTTCAAAATATTTTCTTTCGGTTCTGCAGAAGAAAGAATGTAATTCAGGTTTGAAATGACAAGAGGGCGCGTAAATGTGAACTATTCCTATAAATAGCAGCCTAGCATCATGGCATGGAGTTCTGAACCTTAGTTTTGATGTTCATTATTTTAGTTATTTTATTCTCATTTAAGACCCCCATTCCTAACTTTTTGGACATCCGACTGGAGTTCATTCGGATTGGATTTGAAAGCCTCTGATATTTAGCTTTGGTTGCTCCTCAGGCACATCCAGAACATCAGTGAGATCAAGACCGATGTGGGAAAGGCCAGGGCATGGGTGCGTCTCTCTATGGAGAAGAAACTGCTCTCCAGGCACCTAAAACAACTTCTGTCCGACCATGAACTCTCCAAGTAAGATCTTCAAGTTCTTTGCTTTTGATATGAAAACTACTTAAATAAATCAGTTAATGGGTTATAAGATGATGAATATGTTATGCAAGAGACCCAGCAAAGAACAAGCCACCATAGAAATGTGATTTTAAATAATTAATGTGCCCAGAACAGTAAAGTGGATCATGTTCATTGTGGTTTGCTGACCTGAAATCTCTTTGCTCTGCGTTTGAACTCTTAATGCCATGCAGTTGAGTTGGATATTAGTAAGCATTACATATTGGTGCTTACAGTTATATCTTATAACGGTCTATTGTGGTTTCATTTATCTAAAGGAAACTCTATAAGCGCTACGCTTTTCTTCGCTGTGATGATGAGAAAGAGCAGTTTCTCTATCACCTCCTTTCCTTCAATGCCGTGGATTACTTCTGCTTTACTAACGTCTTCACAACGATCAGTAAGAATCACAAATTACACATTAGAAATGGCAACAAGTAAACTTATCGTTGTGAATTTCTTCTTATGAAATTATCTGTATACATTCTCGTTTTTTGCAGTGATACCTTATCATGTGGTGATCATTCCCAGTAAGAAACTAGGAGGCTCTATGTTCACTGCTAACCCATGGGTGTGCGTGGCAGGGGAACTAGCTGAGACTGGAGTACTACAGGTCCCCAGAAATACTCTGGAGATCACGTTTGAGGTGAGCTTAAAAAGTTTAGTTTTAATTGTTTTAAACAATTCTCTCTTTTTTTAAAGGAAGGTCTGATGGTGCTGATGCTGAAGTTATTACCATGGCAACCGATACACGCACACCAGATATCGCCTTAACTGAATGAACAAATACTATTGCATGTTGCACAATGCCAGTTTTATTTCGCGTATCGACTGCTCTCCAGACTCTGATCCTTTTGGTCTGTTATAATTCTACTTTCACAGTGTCAGAACCTGGGCAAGTTGACCACCGTTCAGATGGGTCATGATAACTCGGGCCTGTATGCGAAGTGGCTGGTTGAGTCTGTGATGGTCCGCAATGGAATAACAGGACACACTTACAAGTGAGTACAAAGATTCCTGTCAGATTTTTCATATTTTTGAGCCGTCACTGACCGAAAGATTGATGTGTAGGTTTCCATGTGGCCGTTGGCTGGGAAAGGGCATAGATGATGGTAGCCTGGAGCGGATACTGGTGGGCGAATTGGTGACTAACACAGAGAGCGAGGAGAGAATGTGTCGGACTCCACCGATGCAGCAATCCCCTGGGATGATGCGAAGATTTGTCACCATTTCACCGAACAGCAAACCAAGTGTGTGCACGGATATCTGCAAAGTCCATGGATTATGTAGTTGAACTTAATGGTCAGAATATTATTGGTCTCAAACATGCTTTATGTTTTTTATCCTTTAGAGTTAAACACAGGGCAGATCCAGGAAGGAGTGGGAGAGGCGATTAATGGTATTGTTAAACACTTCCATAAACCAGAGAAAGAGGTGAGGGTCCTTTCTCAGTATATCCCTATCTGCTTGTTAAAGGTCTTTTGAAATGGCATTTGTTGTGAATTACATGAAGACATAACATTCTTGTTGTTGTCCTGTTGTAGAGAGGAAGCCTCACGTTGCTTCTGTGTGGAGAGTATGGTTTGGTGTGGGCACTGGAGCAGGTGTTCCAGCATGGCTTCAAGTCACCACGCCTTTTTAAGAACGTCTTCATTTGGGACTTTCTAGGTAATAAATATTAAGCTCCAAAAATAACTGCTCATTGATACCGCAAGGCTGCATGATCTGCAAAATCTGATATGCAATAACTTGCTAGATGATGTGATGTATTCAATATGCAATCCAAAAATACTTGTTTGTTCAATCAATTTCAATTATATTAATCTACTATTGCTCTCCTTAATACTTAATTCTGATTGGTCAGTCGTGACATTTAAGTATAACTGCTACAACTAGTAATAACACAGGCTCTTTTGGTGTAGTTTAAGATTTACAAATCA
The DNA here is from genome assembly GCF_015846415.1 of Triplophysa dalaica. NCBI lineage: Eukaryota > Metazoa > Chordata > Actinopteri > Cypriniformes > Nemacheilidae > Triplophysa > Triplophysa dalaica. Next base: position 7,220,056 of record NC_079542.1, read on the forward strand.
AATATAAATATGCATAATTTTAAATGATAAATGAGATTATACTTCGAGAACTTCAAACAAGACAAACCGGTTATTTATGTGAATGATTTCTATCACCCTGTCTGGATTTATTTTAACTTCTTCTCCATTTATTTCTGTTCATTCTTTTCATATTCAGTATTCATGAATAAAAATAAAATTGATAAACAACACACTCTCTTTTTGGAAAATAATATTCAAATATAGTCACTGTTGTGCGTATTTCAATATATCTTACATCACTTTTGCTCTTCACTCAAAATTTGTTACAAAGATTTAAAATCTATTAGTTTCCAGGGGTGTTATAAAAAATATTTTGACATTCTTTATTCTTCAGAAAAAGCTCAAGTTTACTTTGAGAGTGCCGAGCAGAGGCAGATGAGCCAGGACGAGAACTGGCAGATGAGGGCACGACATTTTAGCCATTTCATGCGGGCTATCAACAGCACACCTAGAAACATCGGCAAGGATGGGAAGTTTCAGATGCTCGTGTGTCTCGGGGCCAGGTTTGTTTTTTACCCTTTTTCTTTAAAGTTTATAAACAATTTAAATGGACCCTGTTTACATTTCACTTGTTTACCGCTTTGCCCCCCAAATGTTTCTACATAATTATTTCCATTGAATCGTCATTACACTGAACATACGTTCAGCGTTGACTGATGTTGTATTTCTGTTCACAGAGATCACCTGCTACACCACTGGATAGCGCTCCTAGCCGAATGTCCAATCACAGCACAGATGTATGAGGACACAGCACTCTTAAAGGACCATTCTCTGGTGAACTCTCTCATTCGAGTGCTACAGACTCTGCAGGAATTCAATATTACTCTGGAGGCCTCTCTTGTCAAAGGGATCGGGATATAACATCATCTAAACGTGGAACTAACACACAGAATACCTGGGACCATGAACTCAAATTTTTTTTTACATGGAGAGACTTGAACAAAAAGACTAAACCAGACCGACTTTAAAGCTACTGTTATGTTTGCCATATATTAAGTGCAATGAGCCTTTTCAAATGTGTCATAATTCTATCAACAATGTTGCCGTAGACATGTAAATATGTCTATTTTGATCTATACTGTTCACGAAAGGTGAAAAGCTCCACCTTTGCTATACCGTTTATTGAAAGCTCAATATTTTTTGTTGTTGTGGACTGCTAACAATGGCTATATTTAAACGGAAACGTAAGAAAAACTGTTATTATATTTTCAACAAAAAAAAGACAAAAGAGCAGTATTATTTTAATATGTCTGTCAGGTTGCTTGCTCTGTACTCCTATCAAATCCATACTGTCACATTGCAGAGTTTAAAGCAAATGATGTAGAAGTATGCTTTATAAGTACAAGTCGTGCAGAATTCATATTTTTGCGTAGAAAAAAAGAAAAGATAAAAACTAGAAAAAGGCTCTTGTTTTTGTAACCGGGAGCTTGTTTCATTTCCTTTCCCAAATTAGATCTTATTGTGAGCTTCTAAAATAAAAGACATGCCTCATAAAAGTGATCTCCAAAGTTTAAAAACAATCAACACAGAAAGAAACGTTTTACCTTGTAGTTAGTTACAACATTTAACTGGCTTACGTAAACCTTTTTAATACATCCTCCAATTAATGTGTCTCTTAAATTTATCGTCACATTCCCCTTCAGTTCAGCCCTCAGGTTTGGACCGTGGCCGGTTGTAATGCCATGATCTGCAGGTGAATTCAACTGCGACACAATTGATGTGTATGTGTACCAACCCTTAGTCGAACCCCGGCAGCCCCTCTGTTCCTGCTATGCAATATTTACAGCTCTGAAATAATTGAATACCGATGAACCATCATTGTCCTGTTTTGGAGTGTAGCATATTTTGTAGTCAATATGTAACTGGGAGAAGCACATTATCGGCTGACATTTATGTGCCAATTTCATCATGACTGTTCAGATACCTTTTCAAACAGCTGGCATGAGCATTCTGGGATTCTTTTCCTTGTGTTTTATCTCTTGATACATTTATAGACAAAGCAGTGTAATGTAGTGTTAAATATTGGACAACTGTGTACAGTGTATAAAATGTATTATTAAAAGTGACGATTCAATATTGCTGTCAGGCTTCAGTTTGTCTTCGCAACATTTGTATCACCATAGTTTACTAAAGATATGATGGTCGCTGTGATGAGATCACAGGAAATTGTGGTTACTATGGTTTCACTACAAATAAAAGCAATATATATATATATATATATTTGTAAGGGATGATTTCATTTCACCTTTTCTGCAAAATTTCTCCCTGCTTTGTTTGTTTGTTGTGTAATAAAATGAGCCTAAACGTATTTAAACTAGCATTTTAATAACTGTAAAATAATCATCAAAACACTGTTTAAAACAGTTTACAATCATTTGAGGATAGTATGTCAAACTGCAGGACCTCCCAACATTTCAAAGGACAAACAGCATGCACATAATAGCATGCAATAATATTATGTGTACACAGTAATTTTGCAACCTTCGTTTGACCAACTCCGTCACTAAAAACAGCGTTCACGATCACTTTTTTTAAGCAGTCGGTCGGTTGTGCACCGAAAAAAATCCGATTTACTGCGAATCCATTCTCACACAATGCAAGTCAGTACAAGAACAATGCCGTACGTGCGCTACGCTCGACTTCCTCCCAGCATGCAACATTCTTAAATGGCAAGCGAGGGATGTTCTGTGATTGGTCGAATGAATGTTCAAACTTGGCGTCTGACCTCCTTATATGGTCTTCCTCTTACCATCCCCTTTACTCAATGTTTGTATCCGAGCTCCGCCCCCGCCATTCATCTCTGTGTAGCCGTAGTAAGGCATGCGCAGTGCGACCGAACAAAACGGACGGATTTCAAAGTTTCTGACGGTAAAGTCCTTTGTTATTACTGCAAACTAACTGTACGAATGCTTTACCTTTTTTAAACAGTCTGCGTTGTCTTACTCTGACTTTGTAATGTGTCGCGCGCGTGATGTTCTGTGTTTTACGGCGCGGTTATTTACGTCAACAATGGGTCTTTGCGCGCGTGGATACGGAGCGTGGCATGGTCGCGTGCTAACGGGCTAGCTGTTATTGTTAGTGCACTAAGAGGCGCGTTTTGGCGCTTTCTTTCTGTCAAAGTTTCAACGGTGGCACGTATAACGTGACCGTGTCTTACGTGAAATACGCGCGTTTTGTTATTTTGTTGACATGTAACGTTAAGTGTAAACGCGCGGGAATGTTAGTTTTAAGAAAGATACAGGTGAGCGTGCATGTCTTTATGTGTGGGATGTGTAGACACGGTGCGAATAAGCGGTACCTTATATAAAAACGTCATTTAGAGCAATGGTGTATATAACACGTCCCAATAAATACGACTAAAGTTGTGAATGTGTAGCAGAACGACTCGTGTGGTGTTTAATTTGGTTACTCATACGTGCATGTCATGCATTTTATTGATGTGTCGCGCGCGCCATTATGCATAAACATGAAGTGAGATTTCATACATTAGCCAAGTAACGTTAACGTTACTCGTGTTGTTTTATTCCGTGCTTGTTGCTCTTTAACCTCCTAATCTCTGAAAAACAAGCGCTCTTTTTATTTGTACTTTCGATTTTACTTTCGTTTGCGGTGTCCCTATAGGCTCTTGTCAAATTTTAAAAAATGTTTTTTTTAATCGTAATTTGAAGATATGAACGCACGGCAGTGCTCCAAGAATGAATCGTAGTTTATTAGCTTGCATTCTAGTTTTCTTTTTCGGATTCTTGGAGGATCCCGCGTAGATCCCCGCTTTCGGATCGGTTCAAATAACGTTGCAACTGCATTGACTCGCGCATGATTTTCTTCGATCATTTATTTAGGTGTGCTTACATCCCAACATAATCAAAGTTTTATGCTTTTTTACGTTTTGTTTAAAGTGAAATTTTATTGGCTTTATGCGAACGAGTCAATCTTGTTAAAGATGCAGCGAAGCTATTGTCAAACATCAAAAGTAGGTCAATGCCACAGACGCGACGCATTCATCAAAACAAACGCTGCACGCTTTCGTCCGGAATGTGTCTGGCGCGAGCGTGTCGTCTATCTGTAACTTACAACATATGAAAACTATCAAATTGACTGTCAAGGTGAGGGCTGTGCTGTCCTACCGCCCCCTTTTATCACCCGCGAAAAATGAGCAGGAGACCCTTTGTTTGACCGTGTTCTGTTTTATCCATTTCTAGAGTCAATAAAGATGTTCGGCTTTCATAAATCAAAGATTTACCGCAGCAACGATGGCTGTTGTATTTGCAAAACCAAATCGTCAAGCTCTCGATTCACTGACAGCAGCAGATATGAGGAAAACTTCAGACTGTGCTTTGGGTGAGCGATGCTGTTTAATGTATACATCAATACTTGTAAACCTTTTGTAAAGGAAGCCAAATGGTAATGATTTTTGCTTTTATAATCAAAAAAACATCTAATTGGTTTAATTTTTAGTTTCTTTTTCATCTCTTTTTCTTATTTTAGATTATTATTATAATTTTTATTATACGTTGTTTCAATATTTTGTTTCACAGCTGCATTAATTTTTCTCGTTCAAACTCTCTTATCAGTCCAGTCTCTAATTGTACAAATGGATTTCAGCCTGTTTGTATTTGCTGTCATTTAATTTGAAATATCTCCTTTTCAGTCTGTCCGAGGATAGAGTTGGAGACATCTGCAATGCTTGCGTCCTGCTGGTGAAACGCTGGAAGAAATTACCACATGGGTCAAAAAAGAACTGGAACCATGTACGTCAAAGACAACCATGAGTTTGACATCTTCTGTTTTTCCCCCTTATCATTCAGGACTTAAAAAATCTTGATGTCGTGTATTTTTTTGCCCCCAAGGTGGTGGACGCGAGAGCAGGTCCTGGCTTTAAGCTCACCAAACCCAAGAAAGTCAAAAATATTGATGGGAAGAAGAAAAGTAAACTAAAAAAGCTTCACAAGTTTAAAAGACAAAGTATGTTAACTTTGTTTCGCTGTTTTTGTGATGTTCACTTTGTTTCGAATGCGAGTGTTGCTAATATCTCGTCTTTATAGATTCAGACGCTCACAGCACTACATCCAGTATGTCACCATCACAGTCTCCCAGTCACAGTAATCAGTCTGATGATGGATCCGATATCGAGACCAAGCAGAGACGTCCAAACCCATCAGGGTTCTCCTTTCTTGACTTATCTTACTGGAAAAGGTATAAACCTCATTCTTTTTACCGATGCTAATAAAGAAATGCATTATCGTTGAGATGGTTAATGGCACTGTTAATACTTGCAGGCAGAAGGTGTGCTGCGGGATTGTCTACAAAGGACGTTTCGGTGAGGTAATCATTGATCCTCGTCTCTTCAAGCCCTGCTGTAACACCAAGAAGCGTCCGGCTCTTGCGTCGTCCTCAGACTCGCAGATTCCTCAAACACTTCCCTCTCCTCTCCCAGAGGACATGAAGGAGGTGTGGTGATCCGCATGTCACACCTCCGGACTGTCTCTTTGAGGTCCTCATAGCTTTGTCTCCAGTGGTAGACTATGATATCTTCCCCTTGTTAGTTAACCGTAGAAGTTGAATCCCCCCACAATTTGTATTAATTTGTATAATTTTTTATGACTTTTTGTATACTGTAAGTTTGTACCTTTTTTTTATAAAACAGAAAAGGAAAAAAATTGGGGCATTAGGAAGTATTTATAGGCCAGCGTTAGGAAAGTCAATGTATTCCGTTTTCTCTTTACACTGTATTTTTTTCCTTTTTGGGGTTACCAGTGTTTGTAAATATAATCTTTATTTTCCATACCAGTGCACCAAAAGACTTCTAATTGGCATTTAGTTTTGTGCATTACACATGAAACGGGCATAAATGATGTAAAGCTGAATTTAAAATGATAGTGGAGGCATTAATGATACAAGTGTAATTTTTAGCAGATGTTATATTTTACTCGGTCTTGCAGTCTTCTGCTTGAATTTAAGTTGAGAGCTGTGTTATAATGCGTAAATTAATTTCAATGGGTTGTTTGACATGGGCACTATACTCACAACTAGAATACACCTCAGATTTTGATCTGTCATGTCTGATTTTCCTGGTTTGGCGTAAAGATATTTCTCAGTGGTTTAAAACGTTACGGGTTTGTATGTATTTAAAACCAAGATGCAAAAAAAATCAATATCTCAGAGTATTTAAACGGTTTATTTACATAATGAGCATGCATATTGTATTTGTCGGCATGTTTATTATTTTGTTGTTATTGTTTGTAGAGTTGGCATGTGCGAGTGCTCTAATACAGCAAGGAAGAGATAATATTACTGTTCAGGTATATGATCATATACTGTGTTTTCATCACATCTTCACTATTTCCTGTTATATCTTTAGTACACTAAAGGTCATCAAAGATGAAATTGTACAGCTAGTCTGTCAGCCTTGATGTATTAACCGCAGCTTTGTGTATGTTTTCGATTTTTGTTTTGTCGGGTGTCTTTTCGCTGTGTGAGTTTATTGAAATGATATGACAGAATAGCCAAAATTGAAGTTAACCAATCGAATTTTGAGGTTCGATAGATTTTGGTTGTATTCATTACTTTGTATTATTTGAATGAATGTTTGCTTTAATTCGCCAGCAATACTTTGAGTCAGCGTTGTTGTTGCCTCAAAGTGCTCTTATTTCGAATAACATGAGAGCCAATATGAAATCAATAAAGTTCAGGGAAAAATGTTTTTAACTTAATTTTGGCACATTCTCGGTCCATGTAAATGTGCCTTACCAGAGATTTAGCTGATGCTTTCATTACATGAGTTTGTCATTTTTAACTTATGCTATTTATTCAAAGCTGTCTGTACATTTGATGCTGTAAAGAATTTTTGTGCACTTTTTAATACTTTTTGTACTATTTCAATTGATAAGATTTTGTATCTCGGTTTCTTCACATTGGTATTTTCATAAAACTTTTAAAGTATGTTTCATTGTCTCTTTTGTGTGTGTGTATTAACTAAATTGTTACAAATGATTATTATTAACTTGAAATTCTAATTCTGAAAACCAGATGGTGCCAAATATGCATTTAAAATGCAGGTGTATTGAACAGCATGTGCCTTCGTTCCTCATAGTATAGTTCAAACACATTAGAACATTAGAATTTAACTAAAATATAATGGCAGCTGTATATGCTGTAGTTTATTGCCTGAGACAGACCAGACACGCAATATCTAGGTATATTTCTTAAATATAACAACACCCACACCCAATCAGCAAGCTTGTCACAAGGGGGTCTACCCCCAATCTGGGACACCCAGGCGCAGGACAAGATCTCTGGTGACTTTAGTAACCCACAACAAACCATCAAGTTAAGACTCTTTTACAACCTAATAGGATTTAGGGAGATGCTCTCTCTTTATTTACTTTGGGGACAGACATACAGTCCATGTATTGATGTGCTTGTTGTTATGTCTGTTTTAAACATTAATCCAAAGTAGTTTGAATGAATATTTGTATAACTACTAGAATTATAAGAATTGTAGTTACTCACTTAACCAAGATGATATGTAGATCGTGTTTGGTGTCTATGAGCTGCATTTGTAATTTCCTCAATGTTAATGTTTTTTGTGTTTTGGTAACTCTTTCATATCAGTTTATTAAACTCAGATTTTGAGTTTTCAGCCATTTCTAAAACTAAATAATCTGTATATGTAATAAACCTAAAACAAATGTAACTGGGAATTGTGGTGTGATTGACAAACATAATTATGTTATATTTTAGCATCTGTAATTTCCTCTTTGCATTTAGTTAGCCAGCTTCTTAATGTATAATTACCCTGTGATATTTTTAAACAATATTGAGGAAATTTCCATTTATGCTGAGCTCTTATTGACTTTTTAACTACATTATTCAACGTCATGGACTGCAAAACATTTCTTTTTAATTACAATTTTAGTTAGCTAATAAAATAAATGACTATGACTACTTTTTGTTAACAATTTTCAAACATTAAAGCATAAACCTTAAAAGGAATGTTCACCCAAAAATGTAATGGTTATCGCTGTTGTTCGGTGATCAAAATTCTTAGAACTATAATTTGTGTTCTGCAAGGAAATAAAGCCATACAGGTTTAAAATGACTTCAATGAAATTAAATGATTTTTTTGTTTTTGGGTGAACTCTTTAAGATGAGACGGCTTTTAGTTTAATGGAAAAAATTTCACTCAAGTCTTAACTTTAGAATGTCAACATGTATTTATTTGTTCAACAGACTGTCTTTGCTTGAGCAAAGAGCAGGTGTACTGTACAAACCTGAATAAAATTCAGATTTATTTCTCTAGTGTTTTTGTTTGTTTGTTTACACGATGAATTTAGTTCCATATTTATCTAAAAAGAATACTGTCAGGTGAGCAAACTTAAGACAACGAGAACAAAGACAGAACACACAAAACCAATATATAGTAAATAAAAAATATACATTAAACAACTTATTTACCAATTAACACTTCAAAATAAATATATTTTAGAAAAATATATCCTGTATCTTTGCATCAGATTTATACAGATCCCATAGTGCCCCCTTGTTGCCCTGAGGGTCTGCAGTCCTCGATTTGAAAAATATACGCATAAAAATATACTAAGACCAAGAGCATTTCAATTTCCATTCTGTTCATACATTTATATGTTAATTCTTTCCATCAACAAAACTTGTGGTTACACGTTCCTCATTACTCTGGAAGCTGACGTGAAGCGTTCCCTTTGACGACACATATTCCTCTTCTCGTGCTTTGCATGTGAGAGTCAGAAACCACAGGAAAATAAAAACACCTAGACAAGGAAATACACATACAATGTATTTTACTTTTGGATAAAATGCCACGAAAAAACAATGTTCTTTTAACAGCAATTGCCAATAGTTTGAAGGGTCAACAACAGGGTCTGTAAAAACAAGGGGGTTTAACTTCCCTGAAGTTAGCAAAATTTCCTTTTTTTATATATTTGTGAATGGCTTGAAAATGACACCTTTGTTTTCATCCAATTTGATTCTAGGTGATGGTTTATCTAAATATAACACTCTAAAGCACGTAAGATTAGTGCTTTATAAGAGTCAGGGGACACCAATTTTTTGAAACCTCTTATCATAAATTAGTCTTCTTACCTTGAAAACTGTTGAGAATGGTGAACATATAGAGAGCAGGGAGATTTAAAGGCGTGCGGGTGAAGAAAGCAAGTGACCATGGGATTCCCAGAACACAGCAGAGGCCGAGCAGAGAAACCAAGTCTTTCCAAACCCGCCTCTTATTGTTTTTAGTCCGAACGTCCTGCGATCTTAACTCACGCATTTTAACCAACACCACGCCAAACATAATCGTGTTAAAGATCATCACCAGGCCTAGATATCCATTTACTGTAATGAAGCTCGCGGTCTGTGAGGTTATCCAGCATCTAAATAAATGAAAGAGACAATGAATTTAATATTCTTGCTTAATAGCCCATGTAGACATAAAAGTGTAACAAATCTGCTCACATAGGCGTGCTTGTCGAGTTTTGGTTTTTCTCATGAATAGAGTATTTTCCATAAACTGATGTATGTTTACTAATTATACCACATATAAACACAGTTGCTGTAGGTACACCTATAAGAAACAGAGCATACTGTTATAGGCAAAGCATACATGTGGACAACATTGGTATTTGAATGGTTCCTTCAAGATTTTGTCTCACCCCAGGCCACAAGGCTAAGTTTTAGGGTATATCTCTTGATGTAGATGTTAAACACCCGCACCAGCAGCAGGTACAGGTGAAAGCCCTCGATGGCCGTCCACGAGAAGGTGGCCAAGAGACACCAGTGTAGAATAAGTCCTAAAGATAGGCATACCTCATCACCCCGGTCCGAAAACCAGACGCTGCACAAGAATGAGATGTGCAGCAAGAAGAGGGAGCCTGTGAGCTGTACGTGAATCATGACTGAATTCTCAGACTGCTTCTTTCTAAGGGGAGGATGTTGAAAGATCTAATCAGAAGTAGAACAATACATAGCTCATTCTGAAACTGGCACACGTTTCTGAGAAATCGCTGGGGGGTCTTAGCTTCTTGATCTGTTTGTTTGCATGTCAAGGGTGAAAGGAAACAATTTCATCAGGTGCCTAATCCGATATGATCTTTTACCATCTGTGTATTGTGCAATCTGCTTTTCCGCAAGTGACAGGTAGTTTCAGTCGTGTGGCGCAATTTTATTTTTCATAATAGTTGTGTGTTTTGTGTAAGATTCACCTCGTAAAAAAATCTAGCTTGAGAGTAGAGACAAACATCGTTTCTTTGTTTCACGTCATTTGTTCATTTTAAGGGACTTTTTCCATTCTACATGATTTCTGTTATCGTGAAACAAATCGTGGGTTTGTATTGTAGAAAATGATGTTGAAATGCGATAGTGGTGTCACTCATGACCTTTCAACGATCTCTTTTTTTGTCTCATCACTTTATTAGGTACATTCCCTTTTCAGTCTGTCTTCCGTGGAAGAGTCTCACACTTCTTAATTGTAGTGTGATTATTTTTAAGCCATTTCCAGACAGAGGAAGGAACTAGTGGGGGTCAGTGTGAGAACTAGAGAACTAAAAATTGAATCTGTAGCATCAAACAATGTAAGCATAGCCATAGTTCGGATCTAACGTTTTCTGCCATGGTTGGGTTTCTGTTGATCAGACATTTGCAATGAACTTTTAAAAATGATTTTTCGATGATCAGCTTACCTCTGCCAAAGAAATATGACGATGACGAGGCCTGTAAACGCTATTGAAAGGGCTGAGCCGACATATGAAATGTAGCTGAGATTGACGATATGAATCTCTTCGGGAGTTTTAGGATTCTGTGAGAAACATTGAGATCAGAAATAGACTTTTGTCATTTGTTGTAGGCATTTGTTTACTGTAAAAGTAATTTATAATAATTATTAATTTATAATAATTAGAAGTGATTTTACAGAAGTATATAGGTGAAGATATAATATTACAGGTACTATAAACAATAAAATCCTACTTAAAAGAACATTAGACACCATTATAGTTGTTAATCCAAAAAACATTTACAACAATTTAATCAATTACATTTCGGATTCTACTGTTTTTATTTGAGCGGGGAAGTGACTGCAAGACACTTTAACTTACAATGAGCACTGCAAAAAAGCTCAGATGATGACAATTGCACACAAATTCATCATTCTGTACTTCAGTGCTACAGCCGTCTTCACTCCAGTTACCTAAAAAACAGACACACTAAATATCTTAACATGTCAATGTAAAACCATCTATTCAAACAAGATTAGGATAGTGAACCAGAATACTGACCACCCGTCTTTTCGTCAAGATTCCAGTAGACACACACTCCATTTTCAATCTGCAATTACAAATGCGTTTTCAAAGCTTGCGATGCGTTTGGTTTTTACGTTATGGTTACAGAACATTGCCTTGAAAAACCCTCTCACCTGATTGGTGTTTTTAAACTTGAGCTGAACAGGCTCAGAAAGGTTATGAACTTCTGTCACACCAAGCCACACACCCAACACATTTTCTCCAATGACGTCAGAAACTGAGTTTGTCTGTAACCCAGTTAGAATCATTAAATGAGAGAAAACCACAAGGTTATAACAGCTCACGTAAAACTCAATGACAATATCTATCTAATTCTATGAAAGCATTTGCTTTTGTGTTTAGCGAAAAGCATGCAAGTGATCGCTACAAAAAATATTATGATCTCTGATATATGCCAGATGTAAAAAGGCCAACTGACCATGAAGAAGGTTTTGTTTAGAACCAACACAATAAAGTTTATATCTTTTCCAATCTCCCCATACTCATTTATGCCCTTCTCTACTGCTTCGGAGGGGATGTGAACTATGTATCCTTCTGTCATATTCATCGTTGCCTGTTTGAACAAAAAGAAAACACAACCCTGTCATGTACTCTGAACTGACTCTGTAAACCACTTCAAAAGTAATTAAACATTTTGACACAATTGCTTTTACATATTACTCAGCCTGACAGTGTATGGCCATCTGATTGACTTTAATATGTGTTTATGTTTTTATAGTTATTAATTAAATATGATTAATAATTGGGGAGAGGCAGACATTTAGACAAAAGAACACATGTTAAAGCCGTAATGACGATACAGTCATATCGTGAAACCGCAATATGTTTGCTTAAGGCTGTCAAAACAACATTTTATATGGGTTAATGTGCTACTATTATAAGTAAGGAATATGATCAAGTGGGCCATATGTGTTAGTACTTTGTCTGTGGCAATCATGTAGAAGTATCTGTTAAATAAATTCATATTTGAGAAACACTGGTCTTACATTTGAGGATACTTTCTGGATACCATAGCCTGGCTTGATACCGGAAAACCGGCCTCGATTTCTACATTTTCTCATAGTATCCTCTAAACAGCTGTATGAAAAAGAAAAAGAAAAAATTAGATTGGATCTATACCAAGCTTTCATTTCATGTTTCTTCATTTTTAACTTGCACTTAACAAAATGTTCTTTTCTTTCCAACTCACCTCGGATACAGGGTCAGGGAATTATTCCCACAAAACGTTTCGACCATATTACAAGGTACATGTGTTATTTCTGTAAACATTAAAGTAATATACAGCTATGTGTTAATAATCCTGTTTTTTTTTGCTTATTATAATCATTGTTTTTCATTACTTATAAAAGCACATAATAACATTTTTTCTTTTTTTTATTACAGCATCATCATTACTAACAGTTACCTCCCTTTGATTATACAAAATCGGCTTTTGAAATCCATAAACAAAGAGAATATTCAGACTCACCTCCTTCAACTATTACTACTGTGGAAGATAATATCCAAATAACAAAACAGTATAAGTCTCTCATTGCACTCTCATAGCTCTCACACAGCTCTCACAGCCAACACTTTGTGTTTGTTCCTTTAATAAGTTTAGCATTTAGCAAGTGCTCTCATGTGATTTCTGTGGTTTCCTGAAACATGTTGTTGGCCAACCATAACGCAACTTCAATTGAATACTGCCTTATAGGCTACCAATTTGCACAGCAAACACTAGGCCTTCATACTTCATATTTGCAGTCACATATATAGGAATAAAATTTCACAATTATGAATTTTGTAATTCGTGGCCTACAAATGTGTGCGTTATACTGTATGTATTATTGAATTATACACACTTACAATAAAGAAATAACTGCATGTTTAGTTTTTATTTACAATTTATTGTTTATACATTTAAATATGATGTTGTTTTAAGGTTTACAGTTTAAAAGAGGAAGATCTTTATCAACTAAAGAGGAAGTTGCAAAAACTGCTCATTCCCATTTGCAGTCTGAAGCGAGTGTATCGGGGTCAGGTTAGAATTGCGGGAAATTTGAGATGAATGAAAGTAAAGATCCAACACGGAACTGTTGAAATGCGTCTTGGTTCTTATTTGTGACCCTGGTCAAATGGGTCAATTTTGAGATTGTAATTGACGTCATCTGAAAACGAAATAAATAAGCTTTCCATTGATGTATGCTAGGAAAGTACAATATTTGGCTAAATATAAATTTTTAGCATAAAAACCCTATCAGATTATCCTAGAGAATAAAGTAAACAGGTAGGATTGATTTACAGTGCAGAATACCCCATCAAATTGTCCCACTATAAATAAATATGTAGAATTATGTAACAAAATATCAAATAATTGTAGCTATATAAAATGAACAGCTAAGTTATGATTTGATAGTGCTAAAAATTGACGTAATATTGATGTGCGCATGCCTGGTAGGGCAGTCTGACGTGTAGGATGAAATTTCCGGACACCGGCAACAGTGTTTGTAGCCGTGTTTCTGGCCATTTTTGTTAGCGATTTTGCTGCATCCCCTCACAAAACGTTTCGATATTTACGGTAGTATATCAAAAAAATCTTCATGGTCTTTACTTAATATCCTAATGATTTTTGGCAGAAGAAAATCAATTATTTTGACCCATACAATATTTTGTTGGCTTTTGCCACAAATATTCCTGTGCTACTTAAGACTGATTTGTGGTCCAGAGTCCCATTTGGAGATTTCTGTAGTGGATCTATTGTCATAAAGCGATTCCTTCCTGTTCTTCTTGCCCGTAACGCACATCCAAACGAAGATATAAAATCCTGTAAACAGAAAGAACAAATTTTATGTTTTTATTTACATATTCACAGCAAATCCATGTCTCAGATTAATAAATGCGATACAAATATTCAAATGTATGGGCCTTGCCCTGGTTCACATCATGTTTATTCTAGTATTGGTTTCAAAGAAAAAAGTTGTTGAGTGACATTTCACATACTCCTCGAATGTGGCCAGCCAGTGACGCTCTCACATGAGTCACTATAACCCTACTGCATGGGAGTCCTTGCAAAACAGTCGCTTTATATATACATTTACATGAATATTTACATATAACATCTTATCTGCACTAATCCTAAAAACTGTATTTCATTTAATCAACTAATCTACTTTGTACTGCCTTATTTCCCACACATTTTGCATTCCTTTAAATTCCTGTCATATTGTTTTCTATTGTTTTGTTTTTTTACCAGTAACCTACCTTGCAGTGAGTTTAAGATGCAGAACAGGTAGAGAATGGGTAAGTTTGTATATCCAGAGGTGAAGAAGACCAAACCCCACGCGGTACCCAGCAGACACATGAGGCCCAGCACTGTGCCAACATCCTTACACGCCGGCATCTTACTGTGTCTGTTGTCCACTTTTTTTTGCAGCAAAAATATCTTTTTAGACACTGTGATCAGGGTCCCTATGTTGAAAAGGAATAGGAGGGTAAAGTAGGAGATGTTTACGCCATAGGTGATGTAGTCTTCTGTGATCCAGCAACTGTAAGATATCAAACAAAAGTTAGTTTGAAACCTTGATGAACAGATAATTGGATGTGCTACATTTGTCTAAACTTTATTGTTCAAAGACTCACATTTGACTTGATTCAGATTCTGATAATTTAGTCTCTTTGATGCCATAAAAAGGTTTAGTGGCAAAAGGGATTAGCAAGCATCCAACAACAACTGCAGGAACTCCTGTCAAAAGGGCAAGATCACAGAATGAGCCTCATTTTATACCTGTATTTTCAATTGGGAATTTATCTGGTTTGAACACATGGTCTTGCCCTCAACAAAAACAGCATTCTTGCCTTACAAAAGCTATTATAAAGTATGTGAATTAAGATCAGAAGTTAAAGGAAAAATATTAAAAGCATCCTTCCAAAATACCGAATTGAGTTTTGAGAAGCAATTCTTCCTGTATGTTACTGGCTGCTGTATGTTTCATGTTAATATAAATGACTCACCCCATCCAATCAGAGAGAGCTTGGCCATGTAGTGCTTGATGTAAATGTTAAACACTCTGATCAGAAGAATGTAGAGGTGCAAAGCTTCAATGGCCATCCAGGTGAAACAACACAAGAGACTGTAGTGTATCACCACAGCAACAAACACACACAGTCCATTTAGATTCAATGTTGCAGCCCATTCGCTGAGCATAAAGGTGATGTTGAGCAGGAACAGAGCGGCACTCAGAGACACATGGATGCTCCTGGACACTTCTTTCCTGCCGTTACTGTAAAACACACATAATTCTTATTGATAACAATTGATAAAAAGCATATGTCACAACCTTGCACAGTTTAGAACTGCTCTCAAGAAGCTATAAGATAATAAAAACATTAATATTTTACAATAATTGACTGACCTTTCGTATAAAAAAGTACCATTTTCGTACATTAACCTTAATACATAAAGCTCTGAAAAATATTAAGAGACCACACCAAAATTATTCTAACGAAAAAAAAAGGATCACTTTTGTTTTATTCTGTGAACTAAAGACATTTCTTTCAAACTGGTTAAAAGATGCCATGTTTTCTTTGAATACTGCAAAGAAAACAAGCTCTTATTCAAGACAAATGTTCACATGTATTTAGGAAGAGTTAAAACATTATATTGATAAAATAATCCTGATTTTCAAACACAAGTTAAATGTCTTTTGGCATTCTCTTGGTCTTTCACGTTGACGTTGATGGAATTTATGTCATTCCTGAGGTTTGCTTTTGTTGGAATTTAAGAGACAATAAAATGGTCGCAAATCATGTTTAAATGCTGATTAAACGCAAATTTGAAGTGAAACCTTATTTTTTCCAGAGCTGTATATTTAAAAGCAGAAAGAACATTACCGGTCGACAATATAGGATAAGATGGAGCAGCCGCAAAAGAACGCAGACAGACTGCAGCCTATGTAAGTAAGTATTGACAGTATTTTCCAGTGATATGGGTCGATGATCAGCTCAGTCTATTCAGAGAAACAGAGATGGTGTGAAATTTAAACAGTGTCAGCCATCAATCATTCACAGCTTCCTGTACTCAGGACTGACGGCTATATACTCACCAGCAGGACAGCAAATGGGGTCATGTGGTCACAACTACACTCCACAAGACTACTGTTGATCAGTTTGGTCACACAGCCAGTGGTTTTCCAGGTGTTTGTAACTGACAATAAGCAAAAAATATTTATACATTTGAAGGATTAACCATATAATTTTATACTTACAAGATCTTTAAATAAAAAACATACCTTTCTCATCAAAGAACTTACAATCAATGCTAAAGTTATCGGACACCTAAACAGAAAAAAATGACATAACAAATAATGTATTTGGGAATTTTGAAAACATGAAGTGCACACACTTACATTTGATTCCTTTATTGGGAAACGTATTACAAGTCGTTTTCCCAAATTCACAATGTCACGGTCAGGAACTTCGATCCGTATGACTTTTGACAGAACATCTTCATTTCTCAGACGCTGAAAAAACATATTTGAGAAACGTCAAAACAACAAAATTTCTTACAATCAACGAGGCATTCAATACATTTTGAAAGGTGATGATTTGACCTTACCGTAAATTGATTATCAGAACCGTAGGTAACTATGCCAACTTTGTGCTGTTCCTCTGAGACATCTTTGAAAACCTCCTCTGGAATCCACGTTTCTACTTGAGTGTAGTGATCAAATAGCTTCAAAATAATAACATGAATCATGAATGCAGTATGCTAGTGGGTAATAAATACATTCTGGATATTAATCAAGGCTATTCATACCACGCCCTTATAAAACAAAAATATATGGAAATATACTGGAAGATGCAATGAATAAATGTATAAAATATAATAGAATACAACACATTAACTATTATTTCAATATATAGGAATCAAATATTGAACGATTGAACAAACAAAGGGTTAATATATAGGAAAACATTTTCTTTGCATTGGGCTGTCAATACTAGTATACTACAATACTTTGTATACTTAGTATACTAGTATACTAAAAATTTTACATTTAACAAAAGCACTCAAATATGGAAAATATGTCATCATTTACTCAACCCCTTGTCATTTCAAACTTTCTTTCTTCTGCGGAACACAAAAGATATTTTAAAGAACAACGGTGGAACCCAGTTCAAGACATATATGTGAGATGGGAGTCTTACAAGTGGAGCTACAGAGTGGTTTGTCATGTTCAAATCCATCTTATCCACACTCAAGGCAAGATCCTCACCAGTGTAGATCTGGGATTGATTAGACATCTGTATAACGCTGTTTATGGCTTTCTTTTCCACCCTGCGTAGAGAGTAAACATAAAACCTTGTTCATAGGATCACTTTAAAGAAGAGTCTAAAAACTTCAAACAAAGCATCAATTACCTATTGTAGTTTTTGTAGTTACTACCCTCAAATTTTATTAAACAAGATTTTTTTATATTTGGAATGTTGAACAGATCGTGTGGCTTCTTCATCCCTTCCTCTTTTCTTTTCAAGAGATTATCTATCTCGTTCTGCGAGCATTTTATCACAGTACAAGATGAATTACCATCTTCTGCGTCCCCTGGAAGAAAAGGTAACTGCTAAGTAAAATACCAGCCTATGACCAACACTACGATGTAACTAGATAAATGCAATAAACACTCATTTGTATATGGAAGATAACATATTCCTTACCTATGACAAAGTCCACAGTGTTGTTTTGATCATTTTTTTTCACAGACACAAAAATTTCTTTTGATGTGGTGGAGTTTTCTTTTTCAAAGAAATTGTGAAAGGAACATTCAATATAGCATGAATAATTCCTGAATTCACAAGATAAATTCTTAATGGTGTCTGTCACGGTAATGTTGAGTCCTGCTGAGATGGTAAGCTTTATAGTGTTATCGTATCTTGTTAGATTTCCTTTACAGATAAGAAAAGAAAAAAATTTGGAGATGTTACCAACATACACACAAAATATCTTTCTTTACTCTCATCATTTTCATTTTTGTTGGTGAACTATCTCTTTAAATGTACCAAACTTTGTATTATTACAAATAAGTGTTTTTTAATAGTTACCATGTGCTTTACAATCCTGTCCTTCTATGTTGGGGATCACCACCAGAAGCAGTGTCATATATGCAACTCTGTGGAACAACTTTGAAACAAATGTTTTTTGGCGGTAAAAACGCAGACTTGGAAATTACAGTAAAAAACAGACAGTAAGACTATTGCAGACAAACTGACACTAAAATCATATACATTTCGGTTATATATTGGTCTAAAGTTCCCATATTATATTAGCATTCATTTAATTCTAATCACCCTAAGTCTCTCTATTTTAAAGTGCTCTAGTTTTAAAAACACTCTTTACCATCAAATATATATTTTTCTGAATCTATACTTTGGATGGACTCTACTTACCATTCTGCTTTCCATGGAAGACTTGTGACAGCTCTGTAATTCAAGATGACTAAACAGTAGCCAAACTCAAATTTTGTGGCTTCAGAAATCCCTCCCCGGCTGTACCGTTGGCCAAAGACAATGGGCAGTCTTGTTCTAACATTCATTTTACGATACTCATTTGCATATATAATAATATAACGACCCATTTTGGTGTTTACGGAATACACAACGGCAAAGGGTAAGAAAAACCAACCCATCGGAAACATGCTTTGTTTATTACAAAAAGCCCCATTAACCCATAATTTCTTGATAAAATCTTTTCTCTTTGTGGGCAAGGATGGATTTGAGTTTGTCTTGAGAACCCATTATCTGTTTCAAAGCATCTTGCTGATGATGCTGTAACTGCTTGCTGGTTCTAATTTTGACGTCTTCGAAGTTCTTGAGCCTCCCTGATCTGAAGTTGGAACATGCAGAACCAAATTTAGCCGAGCTCGCATAGCTAACGCAGGGGAACACCAGACCCTGTCTGATGCCCAACAGACAGATAATGCAAAGCATCTTTTTTGGGTCTGTGTTTCCAATATGTCTGAAGCTTTGAATTCAGGGATAGGATTCGAAACATACTTAAGTGAAGTAAAAACACCAAATCAAAGAGTTGTAACACAGGAGAGATATAACTCAAGTGAGAAACATAACAGACGGAGAGAAAGAGAGAGAAAGAGAGAAAATAAAACTAATACATTAAAACATATTTTTATATATATATTTTTTTTAATAAAACATTTTATTTTTCTGTTAAGTGTTTCAATGTCATTTATCTGTTGGTCTTAGGTAGGCTATCAAAGGTATTTCTATCAACGAACAAGGGATATAGACCTAATAATTACAACTTGAATACATTTCAGGTCTGATGTGAGGACAACTGAGCCAGAGACAAGCCCTCATTTTTCCACTTTGAGACACTGCTACAGATTCAAAGCTTTCGCGGCTGGCACGATTGTGGGATATCAAAGGCAGAGAATGATGTATCCATGATGTTTTTAAAAATTGATCGATTTTATGATTAGTTTGGTAAACATGGTGTTTATAAAGGATATCTTACACGGTATGTTTTAAACCACTGTAGTTTTAGGTGCTCAAAGCCTGAGTACTATGCACCATTCACACCGTATAATAAATCCTCATTGGCAGAGGTGATGAAAGCCAAATCTAATACCATCTGACATGTGGATGTCCATGTATGCATAGACCTCCTTTTGTAGTAGACCAGGCATTACATGGTGAATCCTAAATTATCTTCTTCTGCAGTGCTGGGAGTTTTCTAAAACACAGATCAAGAGTAGCCTACAATACAAATCTGTGCCATTTGAGATTTTTTTAAGGATTGAAAGCATTGTGCAAAAGAAGAAATCAATAAATGATGAAACAGTAGAAAAAGATATTGAAATGACATTTCTGTTTCTTTCTCCGTCATACTTCCCTTTAACGCATTGGCCTTGAAATGTTTAAAGATCTTGTTGAGTTCTTATATATCACACAAGGACCTAAAATTAGAATTTAATAAACCATTCCATTGCAAAAAAATCGACATAGACATAATTAATGATAATAATTTTTATAAGTAGGCCTAATAGTTAATTGTGCTAATGATTAGCCTCACAAAAACTGGTATTTAAAGATGTATCATTTATTTAAAAACATTTTTACACTTCTAAGAAGTCTGCAATTGTTTTGTTAAATGTATCATCACAGTTGGCCTGCTTATACAACGCTTTTTCAGCAGGTGTCACCAGCACGTGTTTGATCTGCTTTCAACAGTGAATCATTTTGGGAAGTGGACGCATCCCGTTCGGTTAAATTCAAACTTTGAAAAGCTTCCTTTCTCCAATCGCTTTCTACCACTCCTTTATAAAAGTCTGTATCTCCTTTAAAGCCAATTTTAAAAGAACAAATCACTTTTTTACAACTTAAAAACCTGAAATAATCTTAGATTTTGAGGGACCAAATTGGCCTTAAATGTATAATCAACATCTGGGAAAAGCATCAACACATGAAATTGGTTCAGTCAATGTTTTCAAAGTTTGATACCACAAATATGTTTTTTAATAAGTTGCCTTTATGTATTCCCATTATAAAGGGATGGTGCACAGCAGCAGTCGAGAGTTCTAGCGGGGGCTTGGGCGGATATTCGCCATCCTATTTAAGGTCAGTGGATGGATAACCAGCGTTTTAAAAAGATATGGTTCCTACAACCTATCAAACAGCTTGTTGTTTATAAAACATGTTCATATCGAGTTTTTTACTTTTTTTTATTCCTCAAATAAATGGGTCAGGTTCTTACGTCGTCTGGGCAGATCCTGTAACAAAGGGAAATCAGTCCTGTAAAGTCATCAGTTTCACTTCTTACTGCTTTATACCTACGTGTACTGTTTTGTTTACTGCGGTTTACTGTTGAAGATAACATCATGTGACAGCAGGAAGCAATGAGTCAAAATGACCAGGAAAATAACAAATTTCCTATTCAAATAGGCCTACTTTACATTTTACTTATTTGGCAGACGCTTTTATCCAAAGCGACTTACATATTATACTTTACATTCATTCTAAATATGTGCAATCCCTGGGATCAAACCCACGACCTTGGCGTTGCTACATCCTGGTCTAAACACTCAGCTACAGAAAAAGACTTTAAATTGACTGTTGACTTAAGGAGTAACAGTAGTTTCTTTATAAATAAATCAAACATATTATTTTTCAGTGCCATATTATGTCAAAAATTTGAAAGTAAACAACAGAAATTCATGTAAATGAACTTTAACAAGAAGTCATATAATAACATACTTTATTTTTAGAACTGCTAATTATATTGTTAGTAGGCTCATCAAAACAACCCGAAGTCAACATTATAAATATCAACAAAACTGAATTTATATAAATAGATATAACAGTGCGTCAAAGTTTAAATTCACTCATTGCAACAGTATTTTAAATCGGGCTTTTTCTCCTTATTTTTTAAGAGTCCAGCGACCTCTGCTTATAATTGTCAGTGGTGTCCACAGTGAATGTAGATTTTTGATCTGCTTGCTGTCTTTTAGGCCTTGCTGTCAGACACATCCACAGAAAGATGTAAAACCCTGCCAAAAGAAACAGCAATATTTTCATTTTCATTCAAAAAATCTTGCTAAAAATGTTGAGGTTTAATTGAATACACAAACTGATTTAATACATAGCTTGAAACCAAACATATTTTTCAGGGTAACCCTACCTTGCATGGAGTTCAAGATGCAGAACAGGTAGAGAATGGGGTTGTTTGTATATCCAGACGTGAAAAACACCAAACCCCATGTGATACCCAACAGACACATTAAGCCCAGAACTGTGCTGACATACTTGCAGACATTCACAGTTTTTCTCTTGTTGTCAACTTTTTGAAGCATAAAGATCTTTACGGAAACTGTGATCAGGATTCCGGTGTTGAACAGGAATATGATGGCAAAGTAGGAAATGTTCACCGCATATGGGATCGAATCCCCTGTTGTCCAGCAACTGAAATGAAATAATAAACATTGATATTCATTTGAATAATTACAGAGATGTGGGGCGCTGAATATTAAATGAGGAGTGAAAGAAAACAGCTCAGTATGCTTTTTGCAAAGCAAATCTTAATGCGTTTTACATTGAAAAATATGACCTATAGGCAGGTGAACATATACCATTTTCCACTCTGTCTCTGCTATAGGCTGTTTCCCCCAGAAAATGAAAATTCTGTCATCAGTTACTCACACTCTCACTCACATTTTAAACCTGCATGGCTTTCTACTGCAGAACACAAAATAAGATATTTTGAAGAATGATTGTAACCGAATCACGACGTTGCATTGGTTTGTGTCTATACAATAGAAGTGCATGTTCGGTTACCAACTTTCTTCAAAATATCTTCTTTTTTGTTCTGCAGAAGAAAGAAAGTCATTAAAGTAAATTATGTTTTTAAATCACTTTAAAGCATTGCAACATAATGCACATTTTCATCTAGAGCAGTATTATAATGTTACGACTTACATTTCCTTTGTTTTACTGGCATCTGATAATGTGATTTTTGTAGTACCATACAAAGGGTTCCTGTTAACCATAAGTAGACCTCCAATTATAATAGCTGGGACTCCTGTCAAAAGGGTAAGATCACAGAATGAGTTGCATTTCAAAAAGCTTTTGCAAAATTCTCTTTATCATAACTTTCTGCAATGTACCTGTTTCTGCAGGTTTCATGTTTTGATATATTTCTTACCCCATCCAATCAGAGAGAGCTTGGCCATGTAGTGCTTGATGTAAATGTTAAACACTCTGACCAGAAGAATGTAGAGGTGCAAAGCTTCAATGGCCATCCAGGTGAAACAACACAACAGACTGTATTGTATCACCACAGCAACAAACACACACAGTCCATTTAGATTCAATGTTGCAGCCCATTCGCTGAGCATAAAGGTGATGTTGAGCAGGAACAGAGCGGCACTCAGAGACACATGGATGCTCCTGGACACTTCTTTCCTGCCTTTACTGTAAAACACAAATCATCTATTTGGACTATGTGTTTGACGCAATGGGGTCTGAAAGTCACATTGCAAATTCACTAATATAAAAATTGATAATACAATGTTTGTACAGTGTGTTTTGTGCAATAAGGAATAATGTAATTCAGAGATTGCAGATGATACACATTCAAAATGTAAGAGACTGCACCTGTTGATAATAAAGGTCAATATGGAGCAACCAGAAAATACAGCAGATAGACCGCAGCCTATGTAGCTGATGTATGACATGATTGTCCAGTGCTCTTCATCTGTGTTTTGCAACTCAACCTGTTCAAAGAGAATGAAGAACAAAGGGAGTGTTTATGGGGGTGGTGTACACCACCGAATATTTCCAGCAGCTACCTTCACTCATTTATTAATGAATTGGACAGAAAGCTTTTGTAGGTTCTCACCAGAAGCACGGCAAATGCAGTCATGTGGTTACATGAGCACTCCACAACATAATCTCTGATGTTTCTGGTGGAACAGCCGTCATCTTTCCAGATGAATTCTTGTAGGTGAAATTAAACGAAATAAATGAAATGAAGTAATGAAATAAAAATAAATATGTATTAATGTCAATGCCACAGAAAAAGAAACTACTTCATGATTTGTTTGTTCCACAAAGAAACTGTTTGTTAGCGTCCATACCTTTTTCATCAAAGAACTGACATGAATAATAGCTGCTGTTTCTCTAAACATATCGAAAACAAACAAAAGAAAAACAGAATGAATAACCATATAGATATCTGAAAAGTACTATCAGATGTTACTTACAGTTGCCATTTTGACTGGGAAATATATTTTAAGTAGATTCTTCAAATTCACAATGTCATGTCCAGGAACTTCAATCCGTGTGACTTTAGATACAATAATTGCATTTTCCAGTTCAAACTATTCAAATGACAGTAAAAAGATCTCATGAATTTACTGGTAAATCTTTAAAAGTGTTATTTTAATGATTTTTTTACACCAATGGCAAACACATTTAACAGTCAGCAGAAAGAAAAATAATAAATTGCTCACTGTAAATTGCTCGCTGGATTTGTAAGAAACTACACCAACTTTGTGCTCTCCCCCTAAAACGTTTTGGAAAATCTCCACTGGGATCCATATCTGTGCTGCTTCCATATCATTAAACAGCTTAAATGAAAGAAGATCAACATGATATCACATCAAATTACATTAAATTAGTGACCGGAATACTACAAACTTATAAAAAGTTGACATTTTGATTGTCTACACTGAAAATAAATCTGTTGGATCTGTACATCGGTTCCACATAATTTAATGTTCAAGTTGCCCAATTTATGTTCTTTGAACAAACATGATTTTGATATGTAGACATTTCAAATTTTGATTTCAAGTTCGGAACTCAAATATTTTCAGTCAATATTATGTAACATTTTCATTTATCTATTTCAAAATTTACGTTTATTTTAATTGAGAATTTCAAGTTTAATAATATAAACTCCCACAGCCTAAGCAAATGGCACTTCAGAACAATGGTAACCCTGAAACTCAAAAATATAACAAACATTAAACACTTACCAGTTTTTCTCTTTAATGATAAAACACATATAATTATTCTGAAAATGCATTCTCACTCAAAGCATGCTGGGAACTGGAAATCCTCTGCCCAGTTCTTACAATTCATTCATGTAGGCCCAACTTAAATGGATAACATAAGTACAAGAAAAATAATGGACACGTTGTGTCCATTATTTATAGTAATTGTGTTGAATTAACCTAAATTTAAGTTTAAATTAAGTGAGCGGGAAAGGTAGCAAAATTCCCTTTTCAGTGTACTGGTCTCAAAACTGTATAATGCGGATTCTTACCTCTGAAGCATTGATATGGATTTCTGTTGTGTTTAAGTTGGTCTTAACCACAGCTAGGTCAAGACCAGAAATTTGGAGACCCGGGTTTCATTAGTGCAGATCGTATTGATGATGCTCTGTATGATTTTTGCCTCCAGTCTGGATAATGATAACATCAACAGTGATAAAAAGTCAAGATCATAATCGTATATTTTCAGATCTTTAAATATAGTCGACTTTTACCTGATGAAGGTTTCTAAAGTAATAATATCTGGACATCGTTCCCTCATTTTATGAAGAGATACTAAGTCTGTGGGGGGTGGGACTAAGGTGCATTCTGCTTTTTGGTTAGATTTACCATCACCTCCTATCTGATTTCCTGAAGAATCTTTAGGGGAGGTACTATTCTTAGAATTGTTATCCTGTGTACTGGATATGCCGGGCTTTGATGTAGTTGTTCCTGTAAAAGGATAATGCAGTGTCAAAATAACATCCTAAGTATACACTTTTAAAAATAAAGGTGCTTAAGTGGTTCTTCACAGCGATGCCATGGCATAGAATAACGTTTTGAAGCACTTTTTAAGGGTATGGTGCTTCGCTAATACGATTATCATTAGCTCTTTTGTAAATACTTGGCAGAAATGTTGATGAATAAATATTTACACAAATGTGTTAAATAAAATGTAATGTAACATGAAAACTTGAAAAAATAGCCATTTTGCTTGTTTTAAATTGGTGGACTGCCACAAAACTGTGTAATTGAAAAAAAACATAGCTGTGTCCTGATACAAGATAAGTGATATATTTCGTCAGGTACCAACAGAAATATATTCATGTATCTAATCTTGACAACTTACCAGGTGATGTTTTTGAACTTCCTGGATCCACACCATAGATCACAGTCATGTAAAGGAGAAGTGTCATATATTCAGCTCTGTGGAGCATTGTATAATAAAGACAAAATGCATGAATGTAAGCAATTTTGTAATATAAACGCCTAAATCAAGAAATTAAAAGATTAGTTTGAGCAACAAAAATCTATTTTTAGCAGTGCACCTTAATACTGTGACATTGTAATGTTTAGCAGGCTAATATATTTCTCCCAAATATTAAAAGTATATATTTTTAAATCTTTAGTCTTTAACTCACCTAACCATTTTCTTCTTGACAGATTGATGGAAGTTGTGCAGCAACTTTGTAACACACGAAATGAATTTTCAGCGAACAGTGAAACACAAATCTTGTGGCTTCATACACACACCCAGTGAGCCACACTAAATACATCACATTTGTTTGTCAGCAGTGAGGTCACCATGTAATGTATATATAGCTACATTGCATGCTTTAGTTTGATATATTATATCATATGCCTTCTTTTTTTATGCCTTTTATTTTTAAAAGGATATTATTTTAAAATAGAATTTTAAAGATGTGTTAAATAACATTACTTGTCCACACTCTAAAAATAAAATTAGGGCTCAATATACTGTATTAACATTTTCTGAATTCATTTTTTACAGTTGTTATACCTGTACTTTACATTTTTCACTTCAATAAATTACATTTTAGCATTAACGAAAATGTCCCTATAAGGAAATGTTCTAGTAATTTTCTGCCAGTACTTTTTTATAGTGCACGTTTTATTAACATAACATACTCTATATATTCAAATGGTTTAATTTTATTTCACAGAAAACTTAACTAAGCAATACTACTCTTATGTGACATTATAATTGTCATGTTTAGTTATCGAGCTATATTGGATTATTTGAAATGTTTGAAATGTTGTAAATACAAAAACAGTTTAATTTCTATCTTATGTAAATTAACTTGTTATATCATGTATCTATATGCTGATAACATCAATGTACCTTGGTAACTACACAACAGTACTGGTTATTGTATCATGTATGGCCATATGAGTCGATGGAAAATTAATTTATTATTTTAAAGACATTTGAATGATGGGAAAGTATAGCTTGTACTCTGACAAGCATAGCTTCGACACATATTTATGCAATGTTTAACAAGTCAAATGTATTTTTTTTAAAGCAAGTCATTTAGTTCTTATGCTTGACGCCCTCTGTAAATAAATGAATAAAAAAGTAATTTATGATTTTATACATGAATCATTTGTGTCTTGTAAAATGTGATATGTTGTATACAGTTTACAAGCTGCTGGTACAAAATGCTTACTGTATGTACAGTACACAGATGACAGCATGCTAATATTCTGACAATATTATACTGATATAATAATTCAGTATACCCAGTTGATGGTGGTGTATGTTAGATTTATTAAATGTATCATACTGAATTCATTAAAAAACAAATTCTTTGTGAATGTTTTCCCTAAAATGAAATAATATTTGCCTGGGTGCTTCTGTACTGGCCAGCATAGTTCCTGGTGAAGGTTTAACAGTATTAAGGTATTAACAAAAGGACTTTTTTTGGTTTGTCGTGACAGAGGTTCAGAAAAAAAAACTCTCAGCAGTAAATGATGTTCTTGTCTCTGACAGTCACTGACAGTATTTTAATAAAACGCACGAGAATGTTCAAAAAGTCTTTAAAGCTTCGCAGAGCACAGGCGGCCCTAATGACAAACACAAAAATCTTCCCCCAATGTCAAGTTAACAAATGTTTTGCTACACTTCTTGCAATTCCTTCAGTTT
Source organism: Triplophysa dalaica (assembly GCF_015846415.1). NCBI lineage: Eukaryota > Metazoa > Chordata > Actinopteri > Cypriniformes > Nemacheilidae > Triplophysa > Triplophysa dalaica. Next base: position 7,247,868 of record NC_079542.1, read on the forward strand.
CTCAGAGACTGTTTTTAGTGGAATGCCAAAATTGTAATGTGGGTCAGCTACCCACCCACATTGCTGTAATGTGTATGTATGATAATATACGCACACTTTATACTTGAACAGACAAAGTCAAATGTTGTCTGCAGGGACAGTTGCAACATTTATCAAAATGTGATAGAATATATATTTTATAATATCAATGAGCACTTTATTTGTGAACAGACATGTGGGTCTTAAAAAGTTGAACTGGCAAAATATATTTTTTAGGAAAATCACAACACTGAAAATGTACTGAAATACTATATGCATTTCTCTGAACTTTGAGTTTGTGTGTTTGTGTGTGTCTTAACAGTTAAATTGACTGTATAAGGTCTAAATTGGAAAACATATTTCTAAGTAATGAGTAACAAACCATGTTTTGACTAATCTTTACAACAAATTTGTACTACAAATAGTAATATATAAAGTTTCAACTGTCCCTACACTGGCAGTCATGATAATATTTGCTATGTTGTACACAATAACTTTGACACTTGTTAGCTATGTCTTTCAGAGGCTAAGAATATGATATATAGTATATGGATATAAATGTTTCACACACATAGTTTAGAAAGTACGAGAAATTTCAGAGCATTAAAAAATACTTTTCATGATGAAATTGGATTTTGTCCACAAGGAATGGATACATATGGCAGATTTTTTCGCAGAAATAGGAAGGGGCAAACTAAGCATGCAGTATGAGCATCATCATTCTAGCTCATTCCTAATTGAAGAAATTGAAAAAACATCCAGGCCATGCGGTTGCAGTTGCAAACCCTAATACAGATAGTCAACAAACAATCAGATACAGCATTAAACCACAACAGTTTGAGAAGAAACAGGTGATGACTGATAATATTGGTCAAAAAGATACTATTGAGTTTGGACTTAGATTCGTGTAGTGTGGTTATTGACCGGTGGCACCAGGGTTCCAAAGTAAAAGGTTCATAAACAAGCATTTTAATTGATCAAGAGTTTGACTGCTGAAAACAGATATTAAAACAGATTCAAATGAAACAGATTAAAACAGGAAGTTCATTCTGCATTGCCTTTTTAGTTAAATTATGAATTATTCTGCTTCTTGTTGAGGTGACTGTAATGGAAAGGTTCAAAAACGCAAGGATGGTGCTAATGGTTTTGTCTGACTGTATTCGGTAGGTGGCGCCCTTGCAGTATTTTTCATGCCTCGACCACACAGAAATTTTCAAACATTTTAAGATACTTTTTATGTTCATCACATTTATTTCCTTAAAGGGACAGTGCAACCAAACTTGAATTCTGTCATTATTTACTCACCCTCGAGTTCTGATGAACACAGAGAAAATATTTGGAAGACTGCTTGTAACCAAAGAGTTTTTGCCCACCGTTGCCTATCATAGGAAAAATTACAACTGGAGCCAAAAGTGCACCAGAATTTTCCTGTAGCTCAGTGGGAAGAGCATGGAGCTAACAACGCAAATTTCGTGGGTTCAATCCCAGGAGATTACACATACTTAGAAACAAATGTATAGGATAATGCAATGCAAGTCAGTTTGAATAAAAGCGTCTGCCAAATGCTTAAATGTAAATGTAGAATTGTTTGCTTTCCTACATTCTTCCAAATATCTTCTTTTGTGTTCAACTGAACAAATAATTTTGTCATCTATGGTAGTCAATATTGGCCAAGATCTGTTTTCATTATCTTCCAAATATATTTTTCTGTGTTCATCAGAACAAAGAAATGTATACAGATTCAGAACAACTTGGGGGGGGGGGGGGGGGGTAATGTTTCTTTAAGACGAAACTTTAGAATAGTTTTAATAGATAAATGATGATTTTGTGAAGGGACAGTAGTGATATAGATTAAAATAAGTAGGCCTATAAACACATTTTTATTCGGGGAGACATTAAGCGGGTAGAAAATGGTCAATTTCTTTATCTTTCATGGTATATATATGATAAAGCAACTCTTTTATTAAATAAAATCTTTTTTCAGCACTGGAACATTAAAGAAATAATAAATGTGTTTCCAGAGAGAGAGAGAGAGACAAAAATTAACCTTTCGCTGTTATTAAATGTTATTTGCTCCAAAATGTTGTTACAGTAGGCAACTTACGTTTGCTGTCTAGGGATGAGAAATAACTCATGCATTTTTGGTAACACTTTTCCAATACGTTTCCATTTATTGATATAAGTCAGTGTTTATAGTGAACTAACAATGAGCAATTCTTTTGCACAACATTTATCAATTTTTAGTGTGAATTTCAACCGAACACAAGCCGATGAAAACCTGCTAAAAGTGCATTTTTATTTAAATCTGCACGTCGTAAAGAACCCCTCATTATGTTAGAGCAGAAAAATCCTGGATACTCCTGACTGGGGTGTTGTGCCCCTCCCCTCCTGTATGACAGCGGGACGCGGCGCAAAGTCCGCGCGACAAACTGAACACGAGGCGTTGCGAACGCTCCAAGAGCGCACAGCGGATACAAAGTGGAAGCGTTCCAGAAAAACAGATACAACGTGCGTTATATCGAGAAGAAACCCATCATATTAAATCTTTACGAGCCGGGCGACCATTCAGAGCAGGTGTCATAACGCGTCGTTGTCATCTGCTAACAATTTGAGCGCTGTTGCCTGGTGGTCGACCAAAGGCTTCGTTGTTTTATTTCTCATTTAACAAGCGCGTTTCGGCCGCGCGTCCCAGTCAACTGTAGTTATTCATGCTTTGTTTACGGAGTCGTAATCCAAGCGTAAATTGCAACTTAGTTTTGCGCGTCGCGTGCTTTGAAGTAGGTTGTAGCTAGCTATTGTAATTTTTTTGTGAGCACCACGTGAGAGGGGATGCAACGAGCGTTAAGCGGGCACACCCGCGGGATATGATACCTGACCCACTGAGAAGCTCAGACCAGAGCATCGGACACTGACTTTTGGTACGACTTGAGAGTCCTCTCTACTTTAAACAGCGTTTACAATGTACTTTTGACACAGGACCCGTGCATTTCTGCAGAAAGGACACCAGCCAGCAACTTTAGTTTTTTTCATGTTTGTTTAAATTACATGCATTTTGTTTTTGGTACACTTTTTAGAAAGATTGACTGTGCATCATCAAAACGCACCAAATAATGTGCGAAGCAAAATTGCGTTGAATGCATTTTACGCGTTCGAAAATTAAACCATATACAGTTTAATTCAAGCATCTTTGGGTATATTTTTGAAGAGAAGAGGAGATCGCAATAGATTCAGCGTCACACGGGCAGTCTGATCCTGGTGAGCATGGCGGTATTATGGGATGACCCGATGGGGTTACTGTGGAGACGGACTCTTATTTATTGTATTCTGATGATTTGCATCACGGATGTGCGCACCTTAGGAGACGAACCCTTCAATGGAGAGGTAAATATATTCTCATTTTTATTTTAAGGGTCAATCACAAAAGCAAGCACATTATTATATCACAAACTGACCATTCACACAAGAAAACCACTTATGTCACTATCTCTTAATGTCTTGTTTTTATCCAGCTCACTATTTGAGGCATGGGTCAACCATATGGATTGTGTTTTTCATTGTGATGCACTGTGTGTTAGTCTCTACAGAGCTCCTCATGTTTCTGGATTTCAATGAACAGCTGAGTTTCTTCCGCTTAAAGGGAAAATTCTGTCATCATTTACTCACCCTCGGGTTGTTCCAAACCTGTATATATTACTTTGTTCTTGTGAACACAGAAAAAAAGATATTTGGAAGAATGTTAGCAATTTTCAGTTCTGGGACATCATACACAACCATAGTAGAATACATTTTTTTCATTTTTTCCCTGTGAGATATTATGAAGAATTTAGGGAAACAAACAGTTCTGGGGCATCTTTGACTACCATTCCTACTATGGTAGTTAATGATGTCCCGGAACTGAAAATAAAAATCTAACATTTTTCCAAATTTCTTTCTATGTGCTCATGCTGGTGCTTTATACAGGTATGAAATTACACGAGAGTGAGTAAATGATGACAGACTTTTCATTTTCGGGTGAACTATCCCTTTAAGATGTTGCCTGTAACATTCATGAGTCATTTAAGAAGTTCTCTCCAAAGGCATTGCATTTTAAAAACCAGTATTCTATACTTCGAAGACATTGGACATTTTTTTATGTTCTGTGTAAACTGTGGAATTGTGGTTTTGAGGTTTGTTTGTGCTGTACCACTACATGTATTCGGTGCTGCAGTGGTCCAAACCCTGTCATTGGTGGTCTGGCTCTGTATATGAAGACTGACAGAAGAACAAGCTCTCTGAATTTCCGAAATGTTTCATTATTTGCGCTAATCATTAAATCTAAAAGCAAACCTCATATTGATTTTGAGGTGTCAGAGGCTTGAAGTTTTTAAAACATAGTAAAAGATAGTTGCTTAAACTTGGTGGCCCATAATGGATAACGTTATTTAAACCAGAAGTGTGCCACTGGGCTCGATGTTTGATTCGGGAGTTTTCTACTTTTAATCATTTTTGAGATGTAAAGTAGATTTTGAGATACTTTCAAACCAGACAGTTGTTACCCACATGCTTTGTGAACTATAGGTTCAGTAGAACCCAGAGGAGTGTTGAAAAGCATTGTCAACGAAAATGTCTGGTTTCTTACATTGTCAATCCTCGCTGCCACTTCTGCGATACGTTCGGCTTCTCAATTTTTGTAATTCTAGCATCTTTACAGGTTGTGTTTTGCAGTCATCTACAACAGGTGCCATTGCTGTTTTTTTCCTCCAAATGCATGTTGTACATGTTTCGTTTTCTTCCATTATTTATGAGAATGTTTAAAGGGAAAGTTCACCCAAAAATACAAATTCTGTCACCGTTACTTACTCACCCTCGAGTTGTTCCAAATTTGTATAAATTTGTTTGTTCTGATGAACACAGAGAAAGATATTTAAAAGAAAGTTTGAAACCGAACAGTTCTTGGCCACCATTGACTACATTAGGAAAAATGACAATGGTAGTCAAAAGTGCCCCAGAACCGTAAGCTTTCCTACAATCTTCAAAATATCTTCTTTTGTGTTCACCAGCAACTTTTCCTACTGTGGTTGTAGTGTTCTGATAGTTCTGGAATTGTTATGCATGCATTCTAATTTAGGTTTTCTGGATGTAAGGTTTATAGGGTGTACAAAAGTTGACCCTTCAGCTCTTGAGTAAACTCAACCTTGTGATAAACAAAACATCATAAGCTCTATCATGCGATCATGAGATTTCAACTTCTTGAATTTTTGTCACTGTGAGTGAGCAAGAAAAACAGTTCATCGGAGGAATCTTTTGTATATTAATTTTTGGTTTAATGTAAGATGATAAGGCAGGCGTATTCCTTTGAAGTTCATCATGAGTGACAAAGAAAGCTTGTGTGCCCGTTGAACCTCACATAAACAAAATAGACGCCTGAGTGAGAATAGGGAGTGTAGAGAATATGTGTGTGTGGGTGTTGGTCAGAGAGCCTTTTGTTGTTCTGCTATTTGCGATACAATACTTCATAGCATTGCATTCTCTCTTCCAAACCTAGATGTGACTTTATCCCGATCTGAATGCAGCTTGCGACAAACATCTAGCTTCAGACGTTGCTTTCAGGTTGTAGGCATTCTCTTTCTCTCACAATATGCTTGACAGTTACCGGTATATGAGAAAATACAATCCCATCTGGCCAAGCCATGAAGGAAATATATAAGGAAATGTTTAATGATTTGTAAAGTGTGAAGGTGTGGCTTGCTTCTCTGTGCTGCATGTGATTGGTGTTTTCTAAATAGGTCACAAACAGAAACCGAGTGAGATGTTTAGGCCTGCAGGGCTCCAGAGGCACAACAATGAGACTTCTTGTGTTCAGCTGACTGCATTCATAAGTGTAGCAAGATAGAGACAGAACAAATTTAAGCGGGATTTGGGTGGGGGGTATGAGAACAGTAGAACATAAGGAGCCGACTATATCACTTCCTGAAACATTATCACTGTCTTGAGTTTAACCCCTGGAGTGCCACTTGTTATGTCCGTCCCTGTGTATCCACGGTAATATCTTGCATATCAGGTCCATCTCTGGTGCTCAGAGGTCTGCTTGTTATTATGAACGTGAAGTATAATGAGATGTGATTGGACTAGGAAACGGCACTTGTGTCTGTGTTTAGTAGATGACTGGCAGGTCTGTTTCCCCTCATTAAGAGTCGGTGTCAACTAGGTTACCCACTAGCCTTTTCCAGAACTTGTATGGAGGGATACTGGCCTCAAAGGCCGGCCTGATGTGTAATTTTATGGAGGATCCACAGAAATGCAATATAATATACATAAATATGTGTTCATAGGTGTATGAAGACCTTACATAATGAAGTGTTTTTATTACCTTAGAACAAGCTTTGTCTATCTTCATACACCCCGGGTCCCCTTGCATGGAATTCGCAATGTTGTTTCTACAGTTGTGCTAAATGGACAAAAGGCTCTACTGAGCGTGTTTCGGAAATATTTTATCTCCTTCGGCAATGAAGTGAAAACGTCATGACATCATAGTGCTGTGTCAGCCACCGTAGTGCTTCGAAAGGGAATGGTGAACAGTGCAGTAAGCTGTTTGTTGCAATTCACAGCCTCGCCACTAGATCTCGCTAAATTTCATACACTGGGCCATTCGTTTATTTTATTTTGTGAAGTTTTGTGTTTGATTTGTTGCCAAGCCAACAACACAAACTTTGATAAAATTCAATAAAATTCAATCACTCCATATTTCTATATATTTTTTTTTTGTTATAGTAATAGTTGAAAACTATAAAAAAATATTCTGTCATCATTTACTCACCCTCTTGTCATTTCAAACCTTCAAAGACTTTCTTTCTTCTGCAGAACACAAAAGAAGATATTTTGAAACATGTCAGTAAACGAACAATGGTGTTACCCATTGACTTCCATTGATATGAAACCAATGAAAGTGAATGGTTAGGTTAACAACAATCAATGCACTTCTCCCTAGACCAGTTACCTGACAAATCTGATTCAGGATCATGTCTGAAGCACCAAACGCAAGTCCGCCTTTAACTTATTTTATTTCTCCCCTCTTTAATCATGTTCTGTCTTCCTCTTAATCGCTTTCACTTGATCCGGTTTGCCCACTCTACGTTGCTTTTCACTTAATGACCGAAAAGATGGCACGCACCCAAGGCTGAAGAATAATAGCGCTCTCTAGCCGTTAGAATCTTGGCTGACATTGTTCTGGACACACACACACACACACACTCTCGCACACAAAACTTGAGTCTTTTTACAGCGCGTTGTGAATCACAGGTTCCTGGAGGACATGCTATTGGCAGACGCTTTCAAGGTCCCATTGAGGCAACGGCTGGCACGACGCTTGATTGGAGAGAAAGATGGCCCTCCTTGCCTCTTTTGACTGCAAAACTTACTCTGTATGCAAGACATGGGATGTTGTGCTTGTGGACGATGAAACACTTTATGCTTTTAAAAGGGGGGTCTGGAGAACTTGTCATTTGTGTCCTTCAATGAATTTCTAGCCGAATGACTTTAGGTGTCCTTGAGATATAGAGACCACAAAAGTTGTTCTCTCTTGTTAGCCAGCAGAGAGAACACTGGGTTAATGTGTTTTTTTTTCTTGTGGGAGGACACACACACCCTTCCACCTTTTGCCCTACTAAAAGCCCTAGGGCTCATACCGACTGAAAGAAACGCAGTCTTATCTATAGAGTGAGGTGTGTCCTACAATAAACAGCCCTTCAGCACTTCCCTTCTTATAGTGTATAGGCTGATACAAACACAAATGTGGTCCGGGTGAGTATGAAATGTGCGGATACTTGGATTAATCATGAGGGATGTTTGATAGCATGCACTTTTTACCAAGGTTTTAGATTAAATCTATCAGTGAATGTTTGTATTTCGGATTGTGAGTGGTCTGTTCACTTGAGGGACATTTTTCATACAGACATAGATATACAGAAACAGTGTCACTTACTCATCGTGCAATGCAGTGTCATTGTGTGGTTCTGTGAAAAACAAAACATGTTTTAAGAGATGTTTGAAGATGTAGGGAATCTCCTTGCTCAAAAGAATGACAGTAATGAACAAAACATAATCTGCTCAAAGAATGTTGAGACTTTGGGAGAAAAAGGCCGGCGTGGTGTTTGGTGGTGGGCATATTAGCCACGGCCAGAAACAGTGCCATCTATTCAACAAATTGAGTTTTATTCAGCTACCTTCACAGGTTCTTACAAAGGCCCTTGTTTGGTGTGGCAGTGAAAAAGAGTGTGTCCAGGCCAGGCAACTGGGTGACAAAGTAGAAAGAGAATGGGACATTATTAAGGCAGTGAACCCCTACATTCATCCAGAAGTCCAGAAGGTTCACATTGACCCCCTGCTAATAAATGCCAGCTGAAGTCCAACCCAAGTCACAAACACGATTCAGATCAGTTTGTCCTCAGTGATCCTTTCAATATTGAAAGATATTGAATTGATGTTTTAAAAATAAAACCCCAAGTAGCTTAAGTAATATAAACTGGCGAGAGATATTTTCAAACAGCTAATGGAATCAGTTTTTGTTGCAACTCTCAGTTGAAGTGTTATTCAAGTTATAACTTTGCTTCAGATGTTTCTCTCATAGTACCTTACTTAAAGATGCTGTGTGTCATTTTTTGGCAGAAATGCAATATAATATACATAACTATGTCTTCAGAGGTGTATAAAGATATTGCATAATGAAGCGTTATGTTTTTATTACCTATCTATAAACACTGCAGGTCCCCTTGCATGGAATTTGCCATGTTTTTTGTTTCTACAGTAGCCCTAAATAGACAAACTGTTCTACAGAGAGCGTTCGGGGAAAAGCGAAAACGTGAAGCATTCAAGATCCTGTGTCTGCCGCCATAGTGCTTTCCACGGGGGGATGGAGTGAGCCCTTGGGTGTAATTTGCAACCTCTCCACTAGATACTACTAAATTTCATACACTGGACCTTTAAGTGAAATAGAAAAAATAGAAACAAAGAGGACATCTTTTGAGATACAGAACTGTAGCCTGTTAATTATCACCCGTCCCGTATATGGAACACCTAAGTTTGCATCAATATTGTGCATGTAATTTCTAATCGAATCATGACAAACTATATATCATTGGAAAGGTCTAAGACTCTAGAATACAGATTTCTTTGGTGTTTTTTTTATTAATTGATGCAGGGAGAGTAATTGATTCTGTGTGTGCTTAGATTTTTTTGTTATCCTTTTGCGACCCATATTTTTTTATATGCTTTTTAATCAAAGAAAAACATGAACTTTTTTTATTTTATTTTTTACAATAAACCTAACAACATACCTTTAATTTTTCTTTTGTGTGTGTGTGATTTTTATTTTTAGCAAAAATCAGCCACTTTTCTTTTTTCAAATGAGAACAACCGTAAGTCTGTAGTCCAAAGACTTCATGAGTTATCGCCTTTTTACTTCCAACATGCGTTTTCATATGTAGTTTCAAAAAGGGCTTTGACAGTTAACAGTTAAAGTACGTGGATATCTTAGCTAAGACACATTTGTTTGGGAAAAGCTGATGAGGTTTCTGATTTGTTTTAAATATTTGAAGATCACCCAAAAAAGATCTGTATTATTAAAGATTTGAATATGATTTATAAAATTCCCAAATCCTAATTATTTTACCTATACAATCTAATTATTATTTTTTTATTCTCTTTTACATTATTTTACAGCTCCAAATCTTTACAAATATTTTAACAATTGTAACAAAGATATGAAATGGCAATCTTTGACCAATAGGTTTTGCCTCAGGGATTAGACTTTGGATCACAAATCTCACTAGCTTGGCCCATCCGAGCACATCAGACGGGTTGAGTTGTTAATATCTAGAGAACAGAGGTAAGTTTACGTGGGCGTTTTTCTCAGGAGTATCGGTAAACATCTCTGTTTGCTCTTTATTGAATTTCATTGCTGTCTAGAAGACAGTTATTGAGTTATGAAGAAGATCTCAGAACATTTGTGAGGTTTCCTGCCTGTGGGGAAATCTGTCTGGTCCAGCACATCCTGCTCACCACAGGGCAGTCTCAACAATGGCAGTTTAATTGCCCAATTTTTGCTAATTTCGTAATTAAGGAAGATTAACAGTAGAAGCACCACACAAGAGTCAAACCCTCGACCCCACTTCACCCTATCTAATGAACAAGAAGACCTTCTGGCTTCTGAAATCCCCACATATAACAAGTGGGCCATATGGAAGCAGAGGAGTGACTTCATGCATGTCTGTAGCCTCAGGAAAATCCCCCAGCAGTGAGTGCGGAGTGGCTGCTGTCTGTTTCTGAAGGCTTATAAATGGGCTTTTTTCGGCTGGTGCAGTCACCCCTCAATCTGCGCTCACATCCGCCTCATGTTCTCCCACAGTCTGGCATATAGTATTATGTGTCTCTTATAACATGTGTGACGTTCTTGCAGAGTGCGGCAAGATCTAATTTCTCCCTCATTGTCAGTGTAAGACTGATGTTCATTGCCCTTACAGCAAAGTTCATCCACAAATAAACGTTTAACCACATTTTATTTCTTCCGCAGAACACAAATAAAGATATTTTGGATATGTTGGTTACAATATTGCCACCTGTTAGTCTCCCTTGTATGGACACAAAACCACAGAGACATTTCTCAAAATAGATTTTGTTTTCCACAGAATGATAGTGAGGGTGAATGAATGATAACAAAATTTGTTTTTTGGGTGGACTACCTTACAAAATTGACAGATTATTCCTTTAGTACCATTTTCATTGACTCTTTGTGGCATGCTTAGAGGTTGCTTTAGACTTTTTTTGTCTGTCATTTTGACGGACAGGCTTGTAAGATATTTGTCATAATTTATTATTACCCATCACTATGGTGCAAGGTGGCGTTACGTGCTAATGTTCGTCATAAGGCTGTGCTTGCGTTCACTCTCTGAACTAACTGTATATTTCATTAAAACTGTTTATATTCATACATTTATTGTTTCTGTTGTCAGACATAATATGATATTTACAGACATATGTTTATGTTCATATGTCCAGTCAGTAACATTGACAGGTACTTGTAAATGCAATTTTGTACTCGAATGTAAGATGCGGTTTCTGCCGCTCACTGAACAGAGAAAACGCCAAGAGAGACATTTTTCCACTCACTGATAGCTAAGGTTTATCAAAAAAGATGCTAGTCACTTTTCTGAAGGAAAAACTCTGTAAACACCGCACCGCTGTGCGCCTTTATGTGTATAAATCTTCCAAAAACTTGCACACTGGACCTTTAATAAATGCTCTTTTTAAACCAAATCTCTCTCTTTAATTTCCTTTGTCTCTTTTTCTTTCTCAGTCATGGCTGCGATTGTACGGTTACCTCCCTCAGGCCAGCAGGCAGATGTCTACCATGCGCTCTGCTCAAATCCTGTCTAACTCCATCAGCGACATGCAGCGTTTTTATGGGCTGGAAATCACCGGAGAGTTGGACCAGGCCACCATCGAGTAAGAGACTCTTGATCACATGATGTTAATGTAGACCTCAGGGCAGCAGACACAAGCAACACATCAGCTGCTGTTCATCTTAGTTAAAACATCTATAGGCTGTTATATCCAATTAAAGGGATACTTTACTACCAAAACAAAATTTCCCCATGTTTTATTCACCCTAAAGGCATCCTAACCGAATATGGTTTTCTTCTTGAAGAATAATGCAGTCAGAGTTTCTCTTAGACAAATGCATCGAATCGCTTCATAAGACCTTTGTTAAGACCACAGAGCCGTGCGAGCAGTTCTCTTATCGATGCATGCACTTTTTGGAGCTTCAAAAAGTCAACACCCATTCACTCCCATTCTACTGCTCGGAAGTAAAGGGATACGTGCAATTATAACTCTGACTGCATTATTCTACAAGAAGAAAACCATATTCAGTTATTATGCCTTCAGGGTGAGTAAAACATGGGGAAATTTGTATTTGCTACCAAAGTGTTCCTTTAAACCTGTAACTGAACAGGCAAAGTAAAAAAATAATACCTTATAGAGGATATCCTTACAAACACGTTCTTGGTTATTTTAACCTCATTTCTATGGAAGTGTTTGTCTAAGTGGAGGACTTCTGGTTATTTTTTGTCTTCTAATGACACGAGTAGAACGTTTATATATAACTTTGTTCAGACAGGGTTGGCAAGCTGTTCTGTAGAGGTTATAATAAACCTTGTAGTACCACGTGTAATATTTAATTGCTATGGCTATGCTTTCAAAACATCGTGATCGTTGCTTTTTCAAAATGTTTATTCATGTTCATGGACCAATATGCTTGTCTACCATTGGCTGTAAAATACTGCAACGACATTTGTTGATCAATATTCCATAGGTCTTCACTAAAAAAAATGAGGTTAAAAGGAAATACTAATATGATCGAAGCCAGGATGCACCAAGAATAAGGAATAGTTATTTTTCAGCTTATGTTAAAGGATTTTATTTCATGTATCTTTATTAACTCTCTGGTTTCTCTCTTCAAAGGGCCATGAAAAGACCCCGTTGTGGTGTACCAGATAAGTTTGGGGGTCAAATCAAAACCAACGTCCGGCGGAAAAGATACGCACTCACTGGCCACAAATGGGACAAGACCCAATTGACTTTTAGGTGTGTGCCATTTACTTTTCCACTATCCACCCATCCACCATAGATTCTGCTTCATCTACAATAATTCAGTGTGGCAATGTTGTATCTAAAGTTGATGAATTCCTGTTCGTTTCTGGCATGTCTGCAGTATTCAGAACTACACCCCGAAGATCGGCGAGTACAACTCCTATGAGGCCATCCGAAGGGCCTTCAAGGTGTGGGAGAAGGTGACACCCCTCAAATTCGATGAAATTCCTTATTTTGAGGTCAAATACGGCCGTCGGAAGGAACCTGACATCATGATCTTCTTCGCCTCTGGTTTCCATGGTGACAGCTCACCGTTTGATGGAGAGGGGGGATTCCTGGCACACGCTTACTTCCCTGGTCCAGGGATGGGCGGAGACACTCACTTTGATTCGGACGAGCCATGGACACTTGGCTCAGAAAACTTGCAGGGTAAGTCCACAGCACACTTTGTGTAATGCTGGTATATTGTGTTTTGGGTCATTCGCAGGAGGAAGTTGAATACTTTTCAAAATGTCAAATGAAATTTGGAACCATTTTAGGCTTTAATTATGATGTAGGACATTTGAAGAGATTACAGTGTGCAAAAAAGTAGAATTACTATAGCATCGGACACTTTTATCTGTCCATCATTTAAAGATATAAAGTAGAAAATGTCAGAAGGAATGCTCTTTTATTAGTTACAATTAGAAAGAATTTATTTTGGTTCTCTAGACCCAATTAAAATGCATAGGTCATGCATGGGTATATACAACACTAAAGTTGTGAATTACACACCAAACAGCATATCTATCATATAAATATATCATAATTATACTCAAAAATCGACTGTAGACTGCTTCTATTTGTTAGCAATAAAAGGTCACATTTGCAAGCTTAGTTTCTTGTAATATACTGTAAATGCCAAGTGGCTGGGTAGTGCACTCATGTACTATTATATCAAAGAGATTCTGTGATCAGAGGCATTCATGACACTGTGGAGGTGGATTACATCATTTCAGACAGATGGTTGACTGTTTGAGGAACATGATGCAGCATAGAGAGGTCCGGTATGACTAGAGACTATTGAGAACTATGATGCTTTCGCTGTAGATAACAGTGTTTAATAGATAACATGAATAAATTTAGTTGATTTAAGATTGAAATTGAGATTTCAAAATTTCTTCCTGTTTGGACAACATAAAAATGGAACGGGACATTGGGTTTTTCCAAACGCTGCATCACATGTGGGATTAATAACCTGCCATTTGGTCAGTGACACTGTACATTGTAAAAACAACTTCATATCAATAAAGCATTTAAAAAGTAATCTGTCGGTTTGTAACATCTGGCTAGAGGATGGTCATTGTTGTCTGCAGTTGAAGTGTCGGTCAGTGTCACAGCTGTGTGGAGAGATGTCTTCCATTGCTCTGAAGTTAAATGTTTTATCAATCACGGCCCTCACACAAGAGTTGCTTTGAACGACAGAGGAGATGTCTGTGAAAGCCATCAATGATGAACTGTCTGACTGCATTAGAAGAGACTGTACTGCTTAGTGGTGCAGCGAAATGAAAGTTCTGGGCCGAAACCAATACCAAAAACTGAAAATGACTTATTTTATAACAATACTAAATATATTATGCTTCCTTGGTCATTGCAACACAATCAAATTTATTTTTGTTACCAATCATATAAACTTTCTCGCTCTAGAATTATCTTGATGCTGTCATTAGCTCACATGATGTTGTCTGATGGCTTCATAATGTCTGTCTGGATGGCTATCATTTGGTTCACTGGCTAATGATAGAAGCTGTCAGGCCCAGGGCTATTGAGTAATAAACTGCAAAATGTCATGCTAAGAATTTTTGTCTTGTTTTCCAGTAAAAAAAAAAACATTAAATAATGAGGTAAGAAAAATGAACTTCATGATCAATTCTTGAATTGTAAAACAAGTAACTTACCCCGATTCATTACAGTAAGCTAATTTGAGGTATGTAGGAAATTCGACTTCTTGAAGTCATTTGACTTCAACCCATTTAAAAGAACAGTTCACCCAAAAATGAAAATTCTGTCTTCATTTACTCACCCTCAAATCTGTATAAATGTTTCTGTACTGATAAACACAGAGAGAGATATTTGGAAGAACGCTTGTAACCAAACAGTTTTTGACCACCATTGATTACCATGGAAAGAAAATTTGCTTCATAAATGTCTTTGTTCTGTTGAATAAAAAAGAAGATATTTTGGAGAATGTAGGAAAGCAAACAGTTCTGGGGCACGTTCGACTACCATTGTGCTATTTCCTATTGTAGTCAATAGTGACCAAGAACTGTTTGGTTACAAGCATTTGCATTACAAAGAAATGTATACAGATTTGTAACTATAGATTGAGTGAATCATGACAGAAATGTCATTTTTGGATGAACTATCCCTTTAAGGAAAAGTGTGTAAGGGAACCAAAATTTATGTTTCAAAGAGAGATGGTGAAAGTGATAAATTGCAGCTTTAAATAACATGAAAATCTTATTTTTTTAATTACACTAACATAATTGATTTCTTCTTTCAGGCACTCATAAAATTGTATTGGATTAAAAAACTAATGTAAACGTCATTTTAGGATGTGTAGATTTTTCTTTTTGCTGGAAAAAAGGCAAAAGTACTAACCTTTAAAATGGATTTTTGGGGCGATCAATCTTTCTTGTCTCGGAAATCGAGCCGTTTACACCCACAGAGACACAGATCATCCAGACAGAACATGATTCAAATCAGTCAGTGTCTCAGTACGGTCTCATCGGTTTCTCCATCAATCTTCTCAGTCTGGTAAAATCACAAATGTTCTACACCGATTCACAAACTCCTTCCATATGCATTGACGAGCCCCAGGGAGAATTTACGCAGGACACGTTACAAATCTCTTTCCAGCCCAGTGACAGTGCAGGGCCTGTTGAAGATTTTCTGCTTTCTGATCTCTGAGTTGTGTGTGTCTGTGTGTGTATGTGAGAGAGAAAGTGTGCGGCGACCAACAACTTTTAAGAGAGTAAGTGAAGGAAAAGAAGATATACAATGATAAATATAGGAAATATAGCATTTCACGTTGTCGTTACATTAAGATGTGTTTTTGAACTGGTAACAGTGTGGCATACAGAATTCCTTACAGCATTTACCACTGCACAATTCAACTTTTGGCAAAAGTAGCCAGTCATCCAAGTTAATACAGACTAGTGCATACTGTAATAAATGTAATGTTGACATTAAAGTTCACATAGTCTCCACACTAAGCAAAAATCACAGGAAAACCCTAAATCCAGCTTACATTTAAGTCAAGTAAATATAGCCTCCCTGTCCTTTTTTCATCTAAAACTACTTTAGGCCCTGCAGCAATTTCACTAAGCATCTCCGTGTCATTACATGCAGTAGTATCTAAAGTACTGTCTTATTCGCTGTGCTGTATATCATGTATTTTTAGGCTAGAAAGTGCACATAAAGTCCAGCTGTGATCTCCCAGAGCGAATAAAGATTAATGAGCTGTTCTATCAGACGTTCCCTACCAGTGACCTCAGTAAATCTCATCTTCTCATTGCTGATCATCGGCTGCCTTTTGTACCATGCTCTGTGATATTTAATATCCGTCTCCCACAGGTGATGATCTGTTCCTGGTAGCGGTGCATGAGCTGGGCCATGCCCTTGGATTGGAGCACTCAAATAATCCCATGGCCATCATGGCTCCTTTTTACCAGTGGATGGACACAGAAAACTTTGAACTTCCTGAGGACGATCTCCGTGGGGTTCAGCAGATTTATGGTAAGCTGCTGAATGCTCTATGACGGCTTCAAAATGACATGCAGTATCTGCTATGTGTAGTTTGTCACCGTTTAGGTTGCTGTTTAAGGGTAGATTCATCCCAAAATCATTGTGTGATTTATTTGACCCCCCACATGACATTCAGCATCTTTTGAGACCTCCCGGCATCTTCGGAGCACAAATAAAGATATTTAGGAGACATCCGAGAGATTTCCAGGCCTCTTCATAGACATAAGGGTTACAGTTGTTGTCACGGTCCAGAAAAGTACTAACTACATTGTTAAATTGGACCATCTGCTTTTTTTAAGCGATGAGATTGCTATATGTGCGTAAAAAAACCCAAAATAACTCCTTTAATCAATATGTTCTACTCTTGTCTTGTCAGTCTATGGTGCGCATTCACGATAGCACTTCGACACATGAACTTACCCTTTAAGTCTTGGCATAGCGGTATTGATGTAGGTGATGTGTCCTGTAGTGTGGTGTGCTGTATTTCACTTAAAATTTGTCTGATTCTTGAGAGACTACATGGTTTGTTTGCTAATCAAACAATTAATTTGTCTCGCTACAGACTTTTTAAATAAACAGTGTAAAAGCTAAACGGTTTTAAAAACCTCGTGTAAAATTTGCTCTTTCTCTGCATATTTTGTGCATAAATTCTAGAGTTTAGAATAACATCTTGTTGTTAATAATTTATTGATAAGCGATTTGTCGACTGCTCTTTTACTGCTTAAGATGAAAGTGTATTGCGTCTGCCTTTAGTTTTGCACACAGGGTTATATAATTGTTTTAATATGCTTTGGTTTACAGTAAAATGTTTTAGTGGTGCTTATGGTTATGGTGTAAAGTTTCAAATGTTTATTTTTGTGGTCTGTGAACTTTGCCACACATATGCCAAGCCTATGAAGTGTCTATGTGGACTTTGATCAACTTTACAGTATTTCCTCATGCCTGCTAATTCACAAACTTATTTATTTAAAAAAATCGTAATACTGGTGCTATATTTAGCATTGCAAATATTGTTCATACTTGAAGAGATAGTTCACCCAAAAATGTAAATTCTTTCAAGATTTACTTACCCTTATGTCTTTCTTTCCAAACCTCAGAATCGAGGGTGTAAATAAATCATAACAGATTTTTAATCCCTTCAGAAAACCCTACAGTGGGGGAAAAATTCCCACACATTCGTGGAAGCAATTAAGTCATATCCAGAATAGGGACCACAATATAGTTGAGACTTTGAGCATTTTTATATACACTTTGTATCTTTTTTTGCAATTGTAGAATTATTGTGTAATCGCTCACTGATCTTTTTTTGTAGGACCCCCTAACAGTTCCCCCACTCAAGCCCTCCCCACCGTGACCCCCCGGCGACCAGCTCAGCCAGGCCCCAGGCCACCCTTCACTCCAAAGAGGCCAGAAAGACCTCGTGCCACTGATCGCCCCGATCACTATGGTCCAAACATCTGTGAGGGCAATTTCGACACAGTCACCATGCTCAGGGGAGAGATGTTTGTGTTCAAGGTGAGCTTGAGGTTTTTGCTGGGTTGATCTTTTAAAGGGATAGTTCACCCGAAAATGCCATGTTATGAATTACTCACAGTCTAATTGTTCCAAACATGTATAAATTTTGTTGTTTGGTTAAACAAAGAGAAAGATATTTGGACGAATGCTTGTAACCAAACTGTTCTAGGACGTGAAAGTGGTAGTTAAAACTGAGTGCCTCAGAACTACTTGCTTTCATATATTCTTCAAAATATCTTCTTTTGTGTTCAACAGAACAAAAAAATTATAAAGATTTTTTTCCGACCATAGTAGTCAATTTTGGCCAAGAACAGTTTGGTTGCAACCATTCTTCCAAATATCTCTCTCTGTTTTTCATCAGAACAAAGACATTTATACAGGTTTGGAACAACTCGAAGGTGAGTAAATGATGACAGAATTTTTAGGTGAACTATGCCTTTAAATATTTTTGCATTATAAAAATTAGAGCTGCAAGTTAAATACACTTTGAAATAATCTTCTAAACGTATTTCGTACTCTGGATATTGTGCCAAAGTAAGAGCTGGCCATTCTTGACAGGTTTCGTAAGATTTGCTATAGAGCTCTCTGAATGAGAGCGGGTCAGGCTGTGAAACAATAACACTGCACGGTTCCAGGTGGATGACCTGACATGCAGGTGGAGACCTGGTGAGGTTGGCCTGCTCTTAATCAGGCCCTGTTACGCAGTGGGCTGTAAAAACACCAGTGCTGGTTTTTGTTAAGCACCGGAGCTCCATAAAATGGAACAGAGTGCAGTCTGGAGTTGATCAGGAGATACATCTGACTTCATTTGCTCTTTGTCTTTTGCTGGAGTTTGCTGTTTTGTGGTCACGTAATGTAGTAATCTTTTCCTGTATGAAAGTTTGGTTCTTTTTATCTGAGAAACGAGGACTAGATCATGTGTGCGGTTTCTTTCCTTTCATTAGATGGTTCATTGTTTTGCCTCGGGAGAAGTTTGAATGAATGCATAGACATGGTTTAAAATTGAAAAACAGTCAAATGAAAAATGACCAGCCGTATTTCTTACCGGCTGTTAATCTGCATCTATCATTATATATATATATATTTAATATAATAAAATAAAAGATATGTTGATGTCAATTACCAGGATATCAGTGCCCTTTGTCTAAATGGATAGTTCACCCAAAAATGAAAATTCTGACCTTTCTTCCGCAGAACACAAAAGAAGATATTTTGAAGAATGTTGGTAACTGAACAGCGCTGGCACTCGTTCACTTCTATTGGATCAACACAAAACCAATGCAAGTCAATGAGTGCCAGTTAACAACACTCTTCAAAATATTTTTTGGTTTGTTTTCTGCGGAAGAAAGAAAATCCAACAGACATGACAATACTGTGAGTAAAAGATGACAGAATTTTCCCTTTAACACCGGTAAAACCATCATAAAGTTTAAATACGTCCACTTCGCCCTATTGTTTAGCACCTGTGATTCACTGTATTGCATTCGCAATGGGAAATCCACCCATGAATGCTTGTGAGATTTCCTCCACAGTTGTTGTTGACATCTTTGGCTCTGAGAAGACCAGCAAATGTTTCTTTGTCAGAGCCAAAGGCAGTCCTAGCTTGACATGTTATACTCAATCGTAGCTTGTTGGCAATTATTAATAGGGTTGTGCTGCAGGTGGTATTGTTTAACCGGCCTCATTGGTCAAGTTATCCATTACAACAATCAAATACCCTTGAGTGGAGGACCACCCCCGGTTATCTGCATTACACATGCTCGAAAACTAAACTCATAGGTTTCCGAAATAAAACCATTCCCTGTGTAATGCGATCCAGCCAGTTTCCTCATGTGTTTAGGTGTAGGAACGAGGTGTGCTCTGTCTGTAAACTGAAGTGCGTGTGTGCATGCATGTCTGCTTGTGAGTAGTTGTTCTGGGGTGTGGAGGGAGACAGATAAATTTAGCGCGTGTTGGCTGCACTTTGGGCTCTGGTTTTAATTTGGACTCCGTTTAAAATGTTCTGAAGGTTCTGGAAGGGATCCAGAGCAATGGAGAAGATTATTATATTATATTTTGTTATTATAGATATGTAAAGTAGAAACCAAATGCGTTTGTGCCTATGTGTACATGATGGGATTTTCATCTGAAACTATAGAATAGTGCATATGTGTTTTTTATAGATACTTGGTTATTTGGTTAGGCTCTATTGCACTACAATTTGTATGCGTAGGTAGAGTTTTGCATGTTAAGGTGTCATTAAAATGTAAAGTATCATTAAAAGTTTCATTTTTAGAGACTTTATACGTCTTTATAAGCATGTGTTGTTTGTAATTCTTTGCCAAACTACCTAACATTTATCTAGAAGCTGAGCTTCAGTTTATGCTCCAAACAGACCACTGCAACAGCATACCACATTTTTAATCCATCTTTAAAGGGGCAGTTAACCCAAAAATAAAAGTTCTGTCATCATTTACTCACTTTTGAGGCCAAATCTGTGTAAATTGTGTGTTCTGATGAACACAGAGAAAGATATTTGGAAAAATGCTTGTAACCAAATAGTTATTGAACCCCATTGACTACCATAGGAGGAAAAATTACTTTATCGTTTACAAAACATAATTTGGAGAATGTAGGTCAGCAAACAGTTTTGGGGACCTTTTTACTACCATTGTTATTTTTCCTACTATTGGTAGTCAATGGTGGCCAAGAACTGTTTGGTTACAAGCATTCGTCCAAATTTATACAGGTTTGGAACGACTAGAGAGACAAAACAAAATTTATTGTTCAAATAAAGTGAACGGTATCATAAATCTTTTTTTTTGAGGTTGTATGCTTTGAACAGCAAACACTGTGGCTTGGCAAAGAAGATTTATAGATGAACCTGGTTTCTGATCCCTAACTACTTATGATCATCCACTCGGCTAGTGAATCTGAACGCTGTACAGAAAGAGTCTGGGCACTTGGTCATGTCTTTTACCTCCGTAGGGTCGCTGGTTCTGGAGAGTCAGGAGAAATCGAGTCCTGGATAATTACCCAATGCCCATTGGACACTTCTGGAGGGGTCTGCCGGGGGACATTGACGCCGCGTATGAAAGACATGATGGCCGTTTTGTGTTTTTCAAAGGTATTTTCCTTCCTAACCCAGCACCTATATGGCTTCATGCTCTTTGAAAGTTAATATGTTGAAGGTATAACCCATAAAAACGATATGTCCGGAGAGAGATCATTATCCAGGCTGGCAGAATTGTGTCAGATTAAAGTGCTTGTCGTATTAAAAAGAGCCATTGATTTTGACATTTTTCATACAGTACAGGAACAGACCTTTAGTTCCCTCGAACAGTTATGTCTGATGGATTTCACAGGTACTGTTTCAAAGACATTTTTGGTGTAGCATAAGTCGTAGTGAGACGGTATTTCAAAACCATTTGGAGCTTAAGCCTGAATTGGAAAAGGAGGTAAACCACACTAAAACCAAAACCTCTCCGACATCTAACAACTTGATGTCTTGGTGTTCCTTAAGTGTTGTACGGCAGACACACAAAGTAAACGTGACTTTGGCAGCCAAATGTGCATAGGGCCAGTGATGTCATTGGCAAATTTCCGGCATTCAGTAGAAAGCAGGGGACCGAAAATCTCGGCAAGCAACATCTGTTCTTCGTGAGGCCAAGCCCATTGCGTCAGCTAGCGGTTCTACCAGTTGCTTACAGCAGAGGTTCAATTTGGATATGGGCCTGTTGAATTAAACCGGACCCGTGAGGATGGTGCCTTGGTGTCTGCCATACTGTACAACCGTAAAAACTGAAACTTGCGCTAATGTTTCTGTTACGGCTCCCTGCAATGCTATTTGACCGCTAGAATGTGGGAACGGCACCAAAGCCGCATGCTTAATGCATCTTCGCAGCATTGTAACCCAGTGATTTGTGTTTTTATGAGATTAAACACAACACACATCTGTAATGCTCTGTCATTGGTGGGGAAAGTCCCTGTAGATATACTGCGAAAACCTGTTAACCATTGAGAGTTGCTGCCGCTTCTTCTTTTCCCTGCAACTCAGCATCCCTTCATCTTTCTTTCCCTGTGACTTTCCCCTCATAGGAAATCAGTACTGGTTGTTCAGGGAAGCCAACCTGGAGCCAGGTTACCCTCAAGAACTCATGGACTATGGCAGAGAGATTCCCTATGACAAGATCGAAACAGCCATCTGGTGGGAACCTTCGGGATTCACTTACTTCTTCAAAGGAGACTGGTGAGGATTACGTTTTTCTGTGGTTTTGTACTGGACCTGTTTACACCTGGTACACACTTCTGTCTTGGGTGATTTGACCACAAGTGGTGGACTGAGACAGACTGCCGTTTAGCCCTGGTATTAGCTTGTCTTAAGTGCTTCTGTAGTGATCACCCAAGATCACATTTCATTTGAGGTGGGGGTGTATGATTTTAAGGCTACATTATGCAAGTCCATCGCTTTTCTGTGAAGTCTTTTGTATGTACTGTAAAAATAGCTTCCCTGCTAAAAAAGACCACTTTAGACTAGTATGAATCTGTCTGTAAAAGCACCAAAACACAATTATGAGATTGTAGAGGGTCTTGATACAGAGGCAAATGTCTTCTGAAGTGAAAAAATGTTTGTGATAGAAAATGGTAAATATTTAGTGATTATTACGCGAAGTTGTAATCGGAGATCATAGCGCTAAATTCAAATTAATACCTTCAACCTCATGGGGAAAAACAAGTATGACACAAGAACAAGAAATGTCAAATGCAACCAACTTATTCAACGTTAACCAACATGACGCCATATTTGAGTTTAGCGCCGTGTCGTTTCTCTTCAGATCTAACATAAAAATGTTGCATCAGATTCATGTAATAACTAATATTTTTATGTTAAAGTCAAATTTTAAGGCTGCCGGGTAACTAGTTTGTGCAAGTCACGTGAGTGAAGATAACATCGGCTGATCCTCATCTTCCTATAGAAATATGACGCAATCACAGCTTCCATTTAAATTTCATTCAGCTAACAGCAGCTTATAGCGTTGCTCAGGAGCAAATTACCCTCCTCCATCCCCAGCTCCTTTCAGGCTCAATTACTGTACATTATGTGTTACACTTAAATGTCATTAAGAGCTAATGACATCTGCTTGTTCTGTTCTGTTTACCCTAAGCGGGGTTATCGCTGCGCTCCAGAACAGAACCATGCCGCCAATCCAAAATGCATATTAATTGTCAAATCACTTTTGACGGTGTTGAACCTGACAGAATTTGTTTCACAGTTTAGGTAATGAAAACACATTTTGCTCTTTTCAGCAGGATGCCAAATAATTTGATTATAGGTTGACTTTTATTATTTATAAGAAAAGTTTACAATCCTGGTTTTGTTCAATAAGTACATATTTCAAACGTTGGCAGTCTTTTACTGTTTTCTATGGTGGGACGGCATTTACACCACAAATGCAACGCGAGATCAAATCGCAATGCATTTCCAACTGGGTTAAGCACCGTGATCGGATTACCTGTGATGGATGATAATATCAGGTGTAAATGCTTCTCTCCACCATTGTTAAAATAGCTTAATTTCAGTGATGATTCCTTATAAAGTTATGGATTTACAGTAATTCCCAAATTGTGTTTTTTTAAATGACAGGTACTGGCGCTTTAATGAGTACTCTAGAGCCGCAGATCAGGACTACCCTAAACCAATCAGTGTGTGGGGCACTTCTGTACCGTCCTCTCCCAAGGGGGCCTTCCTAAGCGATGATGGAGGTGAGTGGCTGCGCTCTTAATGTACAGAATGGATGGGGGTTTCCATTATCTGTTAGCTTAATGTATTGGGTGGGTGGGGAGGGAAGAGATTATTTAGCCAATGAGTAAAAAGAAACGATTGAGAGTGATGGGAGATGTGATCTGAGAAAATTAGCGGAGAATGAAGAGCAAGCCGGGTTATCCAAAATCACCGCCCACTTACACAGGAAAGGGACTGTCTGATCATTCTGTTTTGTGTGTTGGCTAGAGAATCTGAATGGCCTAAAAATGGATTTGTAACACAATTACAGACTGGGAAAGAAAGCAGAATTTATAGTTTTTCTTGTACTTTTAGCTGTAGTTTATATGCTCATTAGTGCCTCAAACAAAACTCAAAATCTCAATGAAGGGTTAGATGCCGTTCACCTTGAAATGTTTTAATTCTCAAAAGCACAACTTCCAGGCACACTGATAGAACAAGCCTGTGTGAACGTATTTAGGTAGTTGTGTTATGTCAGCCAATCAGATTAGAGCCTGCCAGATTTCTGTGAGCAGTCTGTCGCTGGGCCATCTTGGAGGGTAATAGCATTATGCACTAAAATGCACTAAACTCCACAACCCTGTTCTCTTTCACACAGCATATACGTACTTCTACAAGGGATCAAAGTACTGGAAATTTGACAATCACAGAATGAAGAGCGAGCCGGGTTATCCCAAATCCATTCTTAGAGACTTCATGGGCTGTACCGTGGACCTTGATGCCGATAGAGACACCAACGTGGACCCGGGAATCAAGTTTCCCGACCGGCCTCCTTTCAACCCGGATGCAGGGCAAGATAAAGATAAGGAGAAGGACAAAGACCAAGACAACACCAATGATGTTGACGAGAAAGAAGAAACCGAAGAGAAAACGAATGAGGTGGATGTGGTTCTGAAGATAAACGAGACGGAGCGTACTATGAACATCATCATGGTGACTGTACCCCTGGTCCTGGTGCTGTGCATCCTGGGATTGATCTATGCCATCATTAACACACTTCAGAGGAAAGGAGCACCTAAATATTTGGTGCACTGCAAACGTTCGATGCAGGACTGGGTTTAACCTTTCACCTCTTACCACCGATCCATACCCTGTCCTGCCTTTCCATTGCATACAAACGAAAACTGTTTGCACACGCACATACACATGTTTAGTTTAGCTCTTCTTTTACTCATGGTGCTCTCCTAACATCCATTAGTCTATTTATATCAGAAAATTTGCACATAATATTAGATTTTCTCTTGATCTGTTCAGACTGCAGGAGATCTAAAATGAGAGTAAAAGAGGAACAGACAACAGACTGCAGGAGAAATTGAAAGTCTTTTAGAGAAAAAAGAGTAATATGGAAACCGAGACTGGAAAATGTCTATTTAAATGTTCCTGTTTCCATTTATCTGTTCTTTGGGCTCTGAGCTGTGATGTTCCTTCTGACCGGGCAACTCATTACACATCAGTAAAGATAATCATAACATGTAGATCATATGTTCAAATTGAGATATATGGATATATCGTAGGGTCCAAAGGTTTGAGGCTACTTGTGAAAATTTTCTGATTCAATACAGAATATTTTATTGCATTTTTGTTAGGTGTCTTTAAAACTTCTTTTTCTTGTGGTCCTGCTTTAATGGTTGGAGGTGGTCTGAACTCAACACGATTGTGCAAAAACTGATGATTATCTCAGCATGACTTCAGAGTGATTCAGGCAAGTTTGCTTAAATTGAAATGTGCAGAATCATGTATATTTATTATTGCTTTGTCATAAAATCGTAAAACTGTTTATCTCCAGTTTTAATAAGAAAGGGTGGTCTCAAACGTTCGGACCCCACTGTATGTTAATTTGTCAATAAATGTTTCGCTCATCCAGGTTTAACGTAGAATGTCAAGTCTATGAGCAATACAACAGCTGGATGTAGTTATCTAACCTGTAACCGAGTCCAGTCGCATTTGACAAAATCTTACCCAAAACATCATAGCTCTTTGTTTCAAAATCATAAAGTAGGGACATTTCTCTGGGTTTTGTATGATCATAGCAAAAGTCCCATTTTATTGCGTTTGTTTTAACAGTACCTTGGTCTAGCCAGCCAATCGTATTTTATGTGCTTTGTCCATATCTATAGAGACGCTCTGACCCCTTTCACTTTTATTTACCAACAATCCAATGATACTGTGCTGACTGTAATTTTTTGTCATCTGAACAACATAACCTTTCTATCATTTGCGACAAAAAGACAGCATTCATCGTAGGGCTTCGGTGAGGCAATGGAGCAATATCTAAATGGTTTATATAATAGCTCTACATTTTTCAATCAAATGACTGAATATATATATATATATATATATATATATATATATAAAAAGAACTCATAAAAACACACCGCTGCGTACACCAATTCAAAACTCAATAAAATACACTCAAGTTTGCTTCTCGGGGCCCAATTATGAGTAAAAAGTATAAGACGCAGCCAGTTGTTGCCGGAATGTTAGATAATCCTCTCATTTTAAAAACAGCAGGGGGTTAAAGCACATTGCCAACATGCTCCCACCCCCAAATCTCTCCCTATCAGAAATACGACTCTGCAGAAGGTGGCCAGGAGTAGGGACAACTGCAAGCTCAAACGCATGGGTTAAGATGCGGACACTTGATCTACCAAGTCTTTGCACGAGGGCTTATTCTATGTTTTAACAAGTCACTGTGGGATTGTGTTTCAGTGATGGGGCAGATTTTAAGGGTGGGGAGAAATAAACAGGCAAGGGTTTAGATTAAAACAGTGCAAGCCTAAGGTCTGATGCGTTCTCTAGTATGTGTCATTGTGTTCCATCATGTGTTAGACCACAAACGGTGCGTTGTTTTCTTGCATACTTGTATAGAGTAGCGTGCGTAGCTGGCACATAGGTTTGCTTCCCCACCGTCTTACACCCCACTTTGCGAAAGGACGCGGGTTATTTTTGGAAAGCATTCTCTAACCGGCGGCGTAAATGCGATCCTCTTGTCATTCACATTTTCAGTCAAACTAGGCAAGTTTCCTAACATTGCTGTCAAGCAGGTCTGTGTTTGTGTTCTGTAGAATTTTGCATAGTCTGGTGTCTAACCCACACTTTGTATATTTGGACGCAGCCGAAAAACACTACGACACAAATCGCTGCCACTTTTTAAAAGCACCTCCCAACAGAATTCTAGTCACGATCGTCGCGTTTCTCTGCTCTCAGAGTACGAGAGTTGGACAAGGAGAGTGGTATTATAAATATTGGCCTGTCAGAGAAAGGTAGAGCATAGAGCCCTTTGATAAATATTATTGGTAGAGGAGAGCGAGGACGGTCATGATCTGAATGCCTTCACTTATGAGTCCCCTGCCGTGCTCCTGTCGTCCGGGGAGATTTGGAGGAGAGTTAATCAGACATAAAAGCTCCTCCGCAGGTTGCCCGGCGCCCTCTACCATCCCCTTCTTCTGCCCAGATCAATGAGGAATACAGAAATAGACTTGAAGGATCTCTGAATAGCAGCTCAGAGCTCACTCGGGCCTCTCTTTTCTGAACGTGTTTTCCAAAATATGCCATTTGATAAACAGCATAATGGTGCCTACTGTGGTCGATGAATAGGCAGCTTCTTATCCTATGTCAAACGAAGGCGATTTACATTAAAAAAAAACAGGAAATGTTTTTTGGTTGGGAAACATTATCTGAAACCCGTGCTTTGTCATGATACCAACACAGTACTTTTTCTGTACGGGCAAGAGTCTAGATTTCATGAGAGTGCATTACTTCTTGTTTTCTTTTTCATGGTTGGTTATAATATGATGTAAACAAGATTGTGGTAGACAATGACTGATGAATAATCAAAATGGTCTGTTTGTATGTGATACTGTAGTTTTTAAGCATTTTTTTCAATCTCAAATCAATGTTAGGCCATGTTTTGGACCGGCTCTTATAACAATGGCCACTCTCTCTCTCTTTATTATTGTCGGGCACATTGCTTCTGGCCAACAGGAAGATGAACCTGGCCCTCAGCCAGGGTCACAAAGTTTCCTCCCATAAACTCTCACACTCACGTACCATTCTTAACAACAGCCTCTGTTCCGAAGGCTTTGAGCGTGAATGACGGACGCTGGATGTTTGGGTCACACCTTTCTCATAAGCGCTAAGGATCATGCTAACTGTGCGATGTCTGACCACCTTCATAGAGCATTTTAACTGGTGTGGTACAGTCAGGCCGTGCGTATTTTTTTCCTGATATAAACTTAAGCTCTAGATCAGACGTGCCTCTAAAAACATCCGTCACAGTTATTAACCACTGTTAATTATTTGTCTGCAAGTATTGTTGGCTTACTGAACAAAGCAGGCGCAAAGGTTGAGACAATCGTGTTGTTTTCACCTTAGTGGAGTCAGTTGAGTAGAATGAGACCTAGACGGTGATTGTAAGCACGTGGACATATTCTTGTCCTGGGTCGATTTGATTTTTAAATCGTCCCATTGTCTGATGATGCGTCTGGGCACGCACACTGTCTTTAAGGGAATTTCAATTTACTGGAAACTGACAAAAACATGCTGTTAAAATGTAGACGGAGAGAATATTTGAGTAAATTCAAGTAACAAATGACTAACAAAGCAATGCTGTGCAAAATTGTGCTGCAGTGTTTTTCGTAAACACCTCATCTGTGTTATTAATGACAGTATAATGACGTTTCATTCGGTTATATTTTGAGTTCCTAATCTTGAATTTGGTCATTTTTAGAAATGTAAATAGGACCTTTTTTAATAATTTTCTTTTGCGGTTTTTAGATTTTTACCTTGTTGACATTCCAATTTGTGTTGTGTTTTGTTTTTCTTGTGTAGAAACTGAGGATTTTATACATTTATGTTTGTTGTCACATCTGAGTGTGTTTAACAATCCATGCTGGACATGTAAACTGTAATAAAAGAAAAATTGTTGCTGAATTGCAAAATGTACATTTCATTTTTCTATGCGGATGTGCTTTTACCTAAATGTCCAGTGTGTCATTTTTTGGAGGATCCATTGACAGAAATGCAATATAATATTAGTATTATGTCTTCAGAGGTGTATAAAGAGCTTACATAATGCAGTGTTATGTTTTAATTACCTTAGAATGATCTATCTACATCTACAAAAAAAACTTTTACTGAAGTAAAGTACTTAAGATAATACATGTATATTAAAGGTACAAAAATGTACATGTATTTACAAAATGTAGTAAAAAGTATGATATATGCTTTATAATGTAATTTAAAAACAATACTCAGATAAAGTACAGATGCTTGAGAGTAATATAAAAGTAGTGATATAATTACAATATATAATTCGCTTAATAGGACTTGGTGTATTAATCCCACTATTTCAGCACCGTTTAATTGCCCAATAGGACATTTCCCACACTTAATGCATGAAAGGGGAAGCAGTCAAGAATATGAATAGAGGAAAGAAGGTCCGAGATTTCAAGCATCCTATGTGTTTGGGGGATACGATTATAGAAATACATAGCTTACAGTGCACCCGTAAAAGTATTGACAGCGCCTTCCTTTTTCCACATTTTGTTATGTTACAGCCTTATTCCTACATGGATAAAATGTTATATTTTCCTCAAAATTCTACAAACAATACCCCATAATGACAACGTGAAAGAAGTTTGTTTGAAATCTTCGCAAATTTAGTAAAAATAAAAAACGAAAATGATGAACATAAGTATTCAAAGCCTTTGCCATGACACTCAAAATTGAGCTCAGGTGCATCCTGTTTCCACTGATCTTCCATGAAATGTTTCTATAGAGCTGGCCGCCCGGCCAAACTGAGTGATCAGGGGCGAAGGGCCTTAGTCAAGGAGGTGACAAAGAACCCGATGGTCATTCTGACAGAGCTCCAGCATGTCTCTGTGGAGAGAGAAGAACCTACAAGAAGAACAACCATCTATGCAGCACTTCACCATTCAGGCCTGTGTGGCAGAGTGGCCAGACGGAAGCCACTCCTCAGTAAAAGGCACATGACCGCCTGCCTGGAGCTTGCCAAAAGGTACCTGAAGGACCCTCAGACCATGAGAAACACAATTTGCTGGTCTGATGAAACAAAGATTAAGTTCTTTGGCCTAAAAGCGACAAGCGTCACATCTGAAGGGAAACCAGGCACCGCTCATCACCTGGCCAATACCATCCCTACAGTGAAGCATACTGGTGGCAGCATCACGTTGTGGGGATGTTTTTCAGCGGCAGGAACTGGGAGACTAGTCTGGATCGAGGGAAAGATGAATGCAGCAATGTACAGAGACATCCTCGATGAAAACCTGCTCCAGTTATGGAATGTTATGGAATATAAGTTATGGAATATGTTATGGAATATAACTGCCATAAAATGAGAGTAACACTTTACAATAATTGAAAGTTTTACGAAATAAAAGGTACAATTCGTAATGAAGTTTGACCAATATGAGTTTCCAACACCCAGCATTTCACGTTGACTTTACTCTTTCATACATTTTCTTTCAGTCGCTGCATGAAAAAGCATTGTCTCGCTTTCACGAAACGATCATTGTTATGGTTGCCTTTCATGGTTTTTCTCATCCTGTGCAGTGCAGAAGTCCAGGGATCTCCACTGTAAACAATCCTCATCCTTCCCAGCCCCCCATTTCAGAGCTCTCCTCTCTCCCAGGAGAAAGATCAGGGACCCTGAATCAGCCAGCGCTTCCTCTCCCTCAGGAAGGAGTGGGTCCAGTCGGGCCATGAGAGACTGGGAGGAATATTTATAGAGGCCTGCTGACAGACGTGAGGAAGAGTGGATATAAGTGACTGAAGCATGAAGAACAGGTGCCACGAAGTGGCTGCGGCAATCCAAGCAGAAACAAAGTATCAAAAGTGAGCGGTTAAATTTACATCAGTTTAATTATTATCATCTGTGCTGGAAACTATGGATCATTGCCAGTTTTGCTTTCAAACAGTTATTGTGAGCTAACGAAGCATCACAGAATGTAATCAAACAAATCTCAGATGTTCCAAACCACTTGCTTTATTTAACGTCTGCTCTTTCAGTATCCTTTTCAGTAAGATTGCAAAAGGTTTGTGGTCGATACTTTGAATAGAAGTACTTGAAATAGCATACGTAGTGACATCATGTGGCAACACGGTTTGAGATGTTTATCTATCCAGCTATATAATAACAATAAAAGACAGTATTGAAAGCACACGGCACGGAAAGCATTCCACTAACCTTCTACTTTGTATTTGAACTCCATTTCAGCTGTAATTGCTTTCAGATCTGCACCTGGTGTTTTAAAGAAACACGCTTAACACCTGCCCCTCCTCAAGGCACCTGCTGTTTCCCTACATATAACCTGAAAGAAAACAGGTGGGTCTCACTAACATACAATGTTATTCTTTTTGACACCATCATCCACTCTGTTCATCTGACTTGAGCCGTGTTTGGGAATGAGGTGAGAGTGTGGAGCAGAACGCATGTGGTTCTTGGATGTTTATTTGTTCAATACAGTGAAGTGGAACGACAGGAGTGGGCAATGCTCACACACTATAAGATCTCTCTATAAAAACATTACGACTCTAACAAGACCCAGCGAGATCTTTCTTACTTGGGAATTTATATAGTTTCCGTTCTGAACAATGTTTTCCTCCAATCACTTGTAAACAACAAGGACCGAAACAACTTAGCGCAATAACTGCGTGCAGGATATTCATGTCTAACGTGAGCCTTGGGGCTATTTGAAAATGTTCAAAATCTTGAACTTGTGCCTATGAACGCAACACCTGCAGCTCGGAGGTGTTTGCTTTAAAATGAACCCTCCAAGGACACGTCTGTTTTTCTAACCTGACACGCTTGTGGACACGCGCGTGTAACCTTAGAAGGCACAAAATGCTTCGTCCGCTTCTCTTCTCAAGGCCAGCCAAATGACTGATGGCACTTTTGAACATACACATTGCATTAAGAAACGGTGACACAGTGGTTGAGCACATGGTCCATTAAGGTTGTAGTGGAAACAACATCGTTCCTTTAGTGCCTGTTCTGTCGGGCCTGTAAAGTCAACATTTGGTGACTGCACATTGAGTGAATTAGAATTTAAACCGTGATTAAAGCTGTACAAAAATGTAGTATTCTTAAAGTTAATTTGAATTAGTATACTTAAGTCATTTATATAGGGGGCACGGTGGCTTAGTGGTTAGCACGTTCGCCTCACACCTCCAGGGTTGGGGTTCGATTCCCACTTCCGACTTGTGTGTGTGGAGTTTGCATGTTCTCCCTGTGCCTCGGGGGTTTCCTCCGGGTACTCCGGTTTCCTCCCCTGGTCCAAGACATGCATGGTAGGTTGATTGGCATCTCTGGAAAAATTGTCCGTAGGGTGTGAGTGCGTGAGTGAATGAGAGAGTGTGTGTGCCCTGCGATGGGTTGGCACTCCATCCAGGGTGTATCCTGCCTTGATGCCCGATGACTCCTGAGATAGGCGCAGGCTCCCCGTGACCCGAGGTAGTTCGGATAAGCGGTAGAAAATGGAATAGAAAGTCATTTATATGTCTAAGTAGATTTCATGTATTAAGTACACTTGTATCTGTATCATTTTTGCTGCAACTATAGTACAAATTAACTTAAAAGTATATAGCTATAGTATATAACTATTTAGGCTATATATGTTTTCTGTATAAACTTGGATATGTAAGTATATAAGACCGTTTGTAAAACTTTTAGGATAAAGTACTGAAGCGTTGAATAGGCTGCTATCAACTGAGTCTCAGTTAGACCTCCTCTGGCACATGCGTTGTCAAGGTTTACTATTTCAGAAGAATAACTAATACATTTCAAGGTAAGAATGAAACTACAATTATTACATCTTAAGAGAAAAAAATATTAATTTTATGTTTTTTTTTACTGAAATGATACAACCTCGATGACGTATGCGGTCGAGGAATGCAACCTCTGGAAGCCTTTGAATTGAGAGTCAGAAGAGTAAGCACAACTACATGTCAAGTACAGTATACTTTAATTTATTATACTTTTTAGTAGGCTATATATAATATATATATATATATCTTTAAAAGGTTAAGTACAGAATACTTTTATGTGATAAGTACTCTCTACTAAATCTTTAGACAAAGTATATTTCAGTTTATTTTTTAAATGTACAGAAAACGTATGCTAAGTGTTTAAAGTTTCAGCGATGTATACTAATAGCAAACTTGAATAAACATTGGGTTGTAATGGCAGGAACTGCAATATTACTGAGGAATCCTGGTGTTTGTTCAGAATGGAATACTAACAATATTTGATAGTTAAAATACAGCAGAGATATTCGGTTCTGCTCCTGTAGGGCGAAATTAAACACACCTGAACCAGCGAATCAAGGTCTTAAGGATTACCTACTGTATAAAATTACTGGCAGGTGTTTGACTGAGCAAAGTCTGCAGGATGTGGCCCTTCAGCACCAGAACTGCTGTAGTTCTACATTCTGAAAATATATTTTCATTTCACAATATTGCTCTTCTTCATCGAAACGGTGTAAAATAGTGTTTTAAGTGTTAGTTTAAGTGTGCCGTTTTAGGCAAAGTATATTAAAGTTTCTTGCAGGAGTAAAACATGCCAAACTTTTGCACAGTAGAAAGATAAAATTTAAAGAGATGGTAGAACTGAGGTGTTGAGTCAGCAGTATGGGAATTTCTTGTCATTTCTTTCTGAAAAATTAAAACATTGCCATTAATGATGGCTCTGTGTTGAAAACTTTTTACATGGGCTAGCTATGTAATGAGTGCTCAAGTCATCCATATGTTCCACATTAAAGGTAATTATCATGGTTGTGATGATCATCATAATAAGATTTAAGCTCATTACGACCTTCCGGTAGAGCTGTAATTCAGAACACTCTGTAAAACTGCATGTGTCCAAATGAAAAGTAACCACAAAACATCTGTGAAAATGTCACATTAAAAGAAAAACAAAAGCAAGAACGTACAAAATCATTTTAAATCTGCCCTCAAGTTGTTATTTACAGTACATTCAAGTTCTTTGTACTTTGTTGAGAATATCAGAATATAGCATTTTATTGTGTTCTTTCTGCAGTATGCAACATTTTCTGTATTAAATAACTGATGATATTTACTCAATATTAGTATCTTCTTTTTACTTATTATTTGATTGATCCAAAAAAAAAACTGCACATTTTCTCCTTTATTATTTCCGAGATTCCTCGAGACACTTCTGTGGTTTTGAGCATTGTAACAGAAGAATGGTGTCATGGGATGAACAACATCAACTCCAATGATATCTTATACTGTATATATATATATATATATGTCTGTTAGCTGAGGTCAAAGGAAGTGGGTTTGTTGGGGTCAGGTGGTCTGGACGGGTCACACTGTTTCCTAAGGGAAAGAGCCTTTGCTCAGCAAAGATTTTATTCAATGTTTTAGTTCCCATAACCCCCTGTATCTCTGACTTTGGAGTCCCTTAATATTACAGCGTATTCATGCTTCTACTTTCTCTCTCCCTTCTATCTCATTCATTTCAACTTAACCTGAATGAACCACAGGTTATATCAACAAGCAAATATTTTCTTGTTTTGTTAGATTAGACTGACAAAACTTTAATAAGTATACATATAATTGCATTTAAAAAGAATTAACCAAGTGCCAGTTACTGAATGAACCATGAAAAGATGTAGTGTGAAGAACCATGAAGAAGTTGTGTCCAACAAAACGTACAAAATCTCTTTCTCTCGACATACATGTGCATAGTGCTCCATTATTATATTCACAAATGTTTTTTATTTACTGTATGTGAATACTGTATTGTATGACTGTATCATGAAGTTCAAAGTCCTTTGAGACACAATCAGTTTGATAGATAAAAAATATTTAATGGACTGAACTTGTCCTTTATAGATTTACATCAGCATAATGCCATATGTGTTTCAGAATCATTGTCACAAAGCCAAATAACACGCAATACTCCTTGTAGGTAATGCTGATTTATTTTGGACTACACATGGCATGCACAATCTCTACGCATAAAATGTGCACAAATAGGACTGTGGCGTAGTCCTCTTTCCATACTGTACGACTCGAAATTAAAAAAGAAAGTGCTACAAACAGAACTGTATTTTCTCATTTGTAAAATGTGCACTTGGCCAAGCAAAACTTCCCACCTTAATGCAATTTCTTTTTTGTGTGTTTTATGGGTTATGACTTTGGGTAAACTATTTAAATGTTAAGATCCAGTGCATAAAATTTAGCGGCATCTAGCGGTGAGGTTGCGAATTACAACCAATGGCTCACCCCTTTCGAAGCACTACAGTGGCTGACAGGACTAAGATGTCGTCACGTTTTCACTTCTTTGCCGAAGGGGATAACATGGTTACAAAACGCGTTCTGTAGAGCAGTTTGTCTCTTTAGGGCTACTGTACAAACAACATGGCCAATTTGTGGTGTATGCAATGCAATGGGACCCACGGTGTATATAGATCGAAAAGCTCATTCTAAGGTAATGAAAACACAACACTTCATTATGTCAGGTCTTCATACACCTCTGAACACAAAGTTATGTATATTATATTGCATTTCTGTCAGTAGATCCTTCAAACAATTAAACACAGCACCTTTAAGTGTGAGGGATAAACTTCAAAAAATGTGATGCTGCCTTAAATTTAAAGTATACATAAATGACAGCACAAGTTATTTTTCAAAATACATTGTTCACATACACTTTTTAAAATCTTGACTAGAAATGATAGAAACCTGAAATTTGCTCAACCGTGCTTAGTGAAGCTGGCCTGGCATGCCAGCACTACTTAGTTCTGGTGGCATCCACATCTGTTCACACTCTGGGCATTCTGAGTAAATGCTTTGTTTACTTTGCATAGTTGTGTTTGCTCTACAGGGGCTCTAGACGCCTGTAAGCAGAACAGGTGTTTCACAGTGTTCTCTGCTGATAGGTTATGGCGTTAAGAATGAATAAAACAAACTAACAAACTGCCAAATAGATTTCACAACATCTGAAAGAATTCTGATGCTAAACTCATAACCACTAAATAAAGGTAAAGTGATAATTCTGCTGCTGGTAAATCTTATTTTGTGAATCGCTGCGTGACAATAAAAACATTCTCTGCATTAAAAACTAGAAAAAGAAAAAAATTCCATCCGACCTGGTTTATGATGGGGACCAAATATCGGTTGACCTGGTGGAGCATGCAAGGGGTGTTTCTCCTCTTAGGACATTTTAACACTTTCTGGGCTGCATCAGAATGATAGAAATCATTGTAAATTATTTAAGTATGTGTTGAGAGGAGTGCGCTCGTATAAGTCCACATGAATGTGTGTTACAATACTTAGCCGACTCAGCACATCTGTGCGCGGTCCTGTTCACCGATTAGTCAGACATTCTCGGTTCATGATGTCGTCTGGTCGCGCAGCTGTGCGAGCATTGAAGACGCTCATCAGGGGGCTCAGCATCTGGACTTTGTACTCCAGTCTCAGGGTGTGTTTAAAGGTCAGGTAGCAAAAAGATTCCTGGGAAGAAGCGTTGAATATGGAGTCCATTAATGTTCTCATCACTTCCAACAACTGGATATTAGAGATGGGGAATTAGGGGCAGAATTTGATCAGTTCCAGAGCTCAGAAAGCCTCAGGATTCCAAATTCTTCAGAGGAAATCATGTGTTAAGTAGCCCATTGTTTCTTAAACTTCTTAAAATGATGTGTCCCCTATATCTGGAAAATGTGACCCAGTCAGTGAAAAGCCAGCTATAGTCATTTTTTGTGATTTACTGTTTTACAAGCATCCTAGAATGTAAAGATTATTTAATGAAAATAAAACCTTGGGATCTTTAATATTGAAAGTGACCTATTTGTCAGATATGGTGACCCATACCCGAAATGTGACCTCTGCATTTAACCCATCCAGTGAGTAGTGAACACACGCACAGGAATTGTCTCTTTAAGTGACTCCCATATCGTTATTTTGTTTGTATTTGTAAGATTTGTTTCTACACACTTTACGTATGTCTGTAGTGTATGTATTCATTTGTCATGTCTTAACACAGCAAAGACCGCTTTTTGTGCATTTCTACAGAAGCAGGTGGATTGTGGGATTGACAGAAACGAATCATTTCTTTTAAGAGCGAGGGTGGAGGGTGAACACATTTATTTTTTTGCCTATGAGTAATGATCTTGGTTTAGACTTTAATTTTTTAAAGGTTTGTCTACCCAATATGTCACCTCATTTATCCTTTTTTACTTCATTCTTCTATTATGCTAGTTGACATAGTGTCTAGTAAAGATGAATTGGCAGATTACAGTATATAAACAATTCAAAAAAGTCTAGTGGTGTTTGCTCAATGCCGCTGTGATGAAGATGTGTTGAGCATTTTTCTTAGCACAGCTGGAATGATTCAGATGAGAATTGTTATTTCTATTACAAGACTTATTGTGTTGCCGTTGTCATCAATCATGTCTTTGCAGAATTGCAAGTAAACACAAACCATTTGAACACTTTCACTTGCAAAATATTCAAAATCTATTTTGCTATTCTGTGTTGTTTTGAAAAGCAAATGATAGTAAGTAAGTTATATTTATTTCAATAGCAACTTTCAAGAGCAGTGTCACAAAGTGCTTTACATCACAATTATATTTAAAAAATAAAATAATGATAGCACTTGTGTGCAACAAACGTCATGTGATCTGTGTATGACACAAACCGTCGGCTGGTGTCAAAGTTCATCAAGTCAGAGTTACCCCCAGTGTAATGTAATCTCTTTCCTCTGTGTCTGTCAATGCTTCATTGTGTTTCACTCACTCATTGCGACGCTTCATCCGTCACACTTTTTCTTGTTGGCTTGTCAATCAGATAAAATCACATAAACAACTTGAACACTGGAGAGAGAGGGAGACCCGGCTAGCAAAGACACTTCCTCTTCCTCTCTGGCATGTTAATCAGGAAGTAGAAGACAGTCGGGATCATGGTGACTTCAATATGTTTTGACACACAACGGCATTATGAATGCTGTTCTGCGATTTGTCATTTGTCATCCATCATTCGGCTTTTACCTCAGTTGAACCTGAAATGATGGAAATGGGCATTTAGTTGAGCTAGTTGCTGAATATTCTATGTTTACAGCTGTTTTAATGTTTTCCTATTTTGGTGTTTTAATTTTGGTTAGGCTGTCTTGTTCTGTAATGTTACTTTATTGGAATGCACTTTAGCCAACAAATGTGTGTGCCATGACTGCCTAAGCACACGGCTTAAGCGAAATAATTTTCGATTTTAGCAGAACACTATTTTGTGAAAATCTAAAATATTTCAATATAAGAGCTGGTTTACATTACATTTAAATAATTTGAAGAAAGCCAATGGTGTAGACAGCCTAAAGGGATAGTTAACCCTAAAAATACCAATGTTCCAAACCTGTATAAACGTATTTGTGCTTGTAAACAAACAGTTCTTGGACCCCATTGACTACAATAGGAAAAATTTAATATTAGTCAAAGTGCCCAAGAAACTGTCTGCTGTACTACATTCTTCAAAATATTTCCTTTTGTGTTCAACACAACATCAACAAAATAAAAAATGTTCTCGCTACAGTAGTCAATGGGGTCCAATAACTGTTTGCTTGGGTTTTTAGCATTCTTCCTTCTTGCTCTGTGTTCATCAGAACCAAGAAATTCACACAGATTTGAAACAACTTGAAGGTTAGTTAATAATGACAAAAAAAAGTTGGGGGGGTGAACTATCCTTTTTAAGTTTTTTGTAAGATTCATAGATGAGGTTTGTAGAATAGTTGTTCTTGAAAAGTTCTTGATGATGTAATGCACAGTTTTTGTGTGTATACCTTCTTTAAAAAACTTTACAGTAAATCCTATGACACATTGACTTTGACTTTACTTTTATTTGGAAATGTGTTGTGTGTGCAGCATTTTACTGGATCTTTGTTTTATACAGTATTTTATTGTGCTGTTTTATACGTGTGATGTATTGTTTTGATTTTTGTGCAGCGCTTTGAAAATTAACTTTTAATGGCGCTATATAAAATAAGTGTGTTATTATTATTATTATTATCTTGTTGCATTATCTCAGGAGAATATCCTTTTCTGGTAAATCTAATACCTCATCATATTAAACTTTAAAGTGTAATATTCCATACAGACATGAATGATAAATTATGTAGTTTGTTAAAGAGAGTTTCTGTTCCAACCGTCTCATCTGCTGGATTTGTTGAATGAAAAGGGCTTTTATTCAGTGATGCTCTGGTCCATTTCTCAGCACACAATCCTTTCCTCATTCCAATCCACACACACTTGAATGGAATCATTGTGCGATAATGAGAGTTTGTGTGAAAGTTGTGAGTCTGTTTCACTTGGCCCTGCCACCCCTGAGGAAATGTACCCGGCTGTGACATCGCACGGCCTAAGAGAAATAATTTCAGTTTGTAGAAGAATACTATTTTGTGAAATCTAATTTTTTAAATATAACAGCTGGTTTATATTACATTTACATAATTCGAAAAAAGCCAATGCTGTAGAACAGATTTCACACGCTTTAGTTTTTTTCTCGAAATAGAGTTCATGACTTAAGTGAGGGTTAACAGCTCTGTTTTCCTAAAGAGGGCTCTCTAGAACACAAGCTTCCTTCAAATGGAGAAAAGGGAGGGTCAGGAGGAAGATGAAACGGTTTTAGGCAGCTTGATAAGAGCATGCTTCCAGGTCTCTTTAACCCTTTACCAGCTGATGATGAACAGAGAGAAGAGCAGAGCAGATCTTGAGAGGATGGTGACTGAGATGTTGACACGTCTGTAAGTGGGAGTCACGGAGGACAAAAGCAATGTGATAACAGACTACAATTAACCTGTATTTCTTTGTTCTGCAGAACACAAAAGATATTTGGAAGAACATTGGTAACCAAACAACATTACCCCCCAATGACTTCCATTCTATAGACAAAACCCATAAGTTTTATTTCAAAATATCTACTTTGTGTCACACAGAAGAAAAGAGATCTATCCCTTTAAGGTACAAGAAAACCATTGTACTAACTTTACTTTGTTTCTCCATACATAGAAAACAACATTGTGTCTGTACCCATAATGCTTTGCTGCTGATTCTTGATTTCTCAAAGACTAATGCAGTGGCCAATCCAGAGTAAAAGCAAAGACAGAAAATGCTTGTTGGACTGCAAAACAATGAGCCATCCCTCTCTCTTCCCACATTAATGAAACCCTGACCGGCATGTTTTGTTTGCTCACTTTGCTTCACTTTATTTTAGACGATACCCCAAAACACCTCTTGCAACACACGCACACGTGTCCCAGGGGGCTTAGAAGTTTTTGACAAGCCTCCAGTTTAATTTACAGACCTGTTTATTCTCTACAGCTCACTAATGTGTGCTTGTCATGCACACTGAAGCCGGCCTTTCTTTATAAGTGTTACTCAGCACAGGCTATAAACGGCCCAGCAGAGACGGTCGTCAAAGCTCGCTCCAGATTCCAATATCTGCACTGCCCCGCGTCCCTGTACACTGTAACTAAATTAGGACTCTGCTGCCAAATAGGGAATTATGTTGAGCATAGGATGACTTTTATGTTTACATTCTCAAACTTCTGTCTACCTCTTATTCTTTGAGCTTTTCTATCTCAGTCAGCTGTGTCGGAGTTATCTCATAGGGAGTTAAACCAGGGCTGTGGGTCGAGGAGCAAAATGAGTAATAGTCTCCTTTTAACCTCTGATGGCATTGCACATGCTAGAAATTAATTAAAAGAAGTCTTTAATGAAGCACATAGCAGAAGTATAAATGCCTTGTTAAATAATTGTCTATATTATTTAGACTTTTGCATTTGCACATGAATTTATGACATCTGAAATTATGAATATAAACCATATAACAGATAAAATATCGGGGCTTAATGATGGCGATATTAATCCTTTTTGTGACTTTTTAAGTTATTTTTTTTTTCTTTTTTTTATTTATTTTTTAGTGCACCCCAACTTCCAATCTGCTCTTTTTAAGTAGTCTCCTGTGTCTTGTCACAGACAGCTTAGCAGTGTCCTGGAGATAAAGAAGATGCCTGGCTTTGGAGATATTTGACCACACAGAGACATTCATGATATCTTTCTTTAAATCAAAGTCTGCTGTTTTTCGACATACGTCACAGTTAATGGCAATAGTTCTAGAACACGGGCATTTTGAACCTTACACATCTCAGCGACCTGACCCCCAATGTTGAATGTATTTTGTGCCTACAAACATTATTCATAAGCTTTCTAAACATAGTTTTTGCATGATAAGAGGATATTTTCTTAAAGCTTATAGTAATAGTAATTACAAGTTCTGTTTTTCAAATTAAATTTGCTGATGACATAATCCACCAGTATTATAAACACGAGACTTAGAACTGATTTATCTCTTGTGCTGTGAAACTGTTGTATAAAAGCATTACTATCCACTGAAAAACTTGCATTGTGAACTTATTTCGGACTAGCTCTTGAAAACTCATTCACTCTTCTGTTTTCAGACATGGTGTGTTCATAATGCACATGAGAATCAATGCAATTTTGTGCGTTTCTTTTTTCAGTTTGCATATCCAAACAACATCGTTCTCATGTGTATTTGGGATGCCCCAGAAATATACTTACAGTTTGTGTTCTTTTTAAACAGAGAAATACACCGGATTAAAGTAACTGGGTAAATAAATGTTGACAGGATTGTTGTGTGAACTAAGAATCAAATTCATACCTCTAGTAGTTTGCTAAGACTTGTGGGTTGTATTTACCCAGGCATGATATGCATGTATACAGTTGGCCTTGTGTAACCCTGTGACTGAATAGCTTTTGCCCTTTAAAAATAATCCTTTATTATACTTCTTCACAACTGAGCTCTTAGAATATTTTAGAGCAGCAAGTACTGATCTGAGAAAGGAGGATTGCTAAGAAATGTTCAAATATGAAAACCATTTAAACCTGACATACTTTTCCAAGGATGAGCAACTGTGTTTTATGACAAAAGACAGAGATGTGAACCCCTTCCTCCCTTAAATGTTTCTTTTCCCTGAAAAGCCTCAACAGGTGCTGACATCAAACAATCCCACGCTGAAGGCTGAAGCGGATCGCTTTAGCTGTGAAAGTGATATTAGGTCAGTTGCGTGCCTGAAGGAAGATTTTTTTCCCGCTGTAATCCATGGTGTTATCCGATGCAGGCAGTTTAAAGGCCTGTGTTAGGAAGATGTCCTCAAAAACCGAGCGCCTCGTACATCTGCTGACCTTGTCTGGCCCTCGGGTCACTCCGTCTTAGCTACCGGCTGAACTATGCTACATGGAGATATATAAGAAATATACAAAACTCCCTAATCTTTCTCCTCGTTTTTCTCTCTGTCATGTTTATTTCTAGTTTTAACAGAGGGGTGCTTTGAGGCAAGATGAGTTCAGAGACCCCCTCCTCTGTTTGAAGCATGTCTCTGTGGGCAGATAATGCGAGCGAGGTCTGCTGATGCAGCAGACGGTTAACTGCTCTCAGGAGACACGGATGAATTTTAGATGACACGAAGGACGACAGACAATGGAAAGACGCAAACAAATAAATGAAGGGGGGCGGGGATTACAGTAAACCTTTCATTAAAGGCCTTGTTAACCTAGGACACTTTGCTCATTTATTGGCCGGCGCTCATGCAGCTAACCGTAAAGTGTCTGCGAATGTCTGTGAAAGGAACTGTGCTGACTGAGATCTTGCATTGTTGCTTTGAGTGCAGGGGTCCATGAGGGTGAGAGAGAAAGAAAGAGAGATGGGAGGACAGCGAGATGTCTGGGTCTGCTTTGATATGATGTTTATGCAATTTGTCACCTTAAAGGGATAGTTCACCCAAAAAATGATAATTCTGTCATCATTTATACCCAATTTTTTCCATTTTAAACCTTCTGACTTTCTTTCTTCTGCAGAACGCAAAATTAATTTTGAAAAATGTTTGTAACCAAGAACCTAATATGTGCCAAAACCAATGCAAGTCAATGGGTACCTTCGGTTACCAACATTTGTAAAAAATTTTTTTTTCCAGTGAATACAGATACACTCTCTA
Organism: Triplophysa dalaica; assembly: GCF_015846415.1. Taxonomy (NCBI): domain Eukaryota; kingdom Metazoa; phylum Chordata; class Actinopteri; order Cypriniformes; family Nemacheilidae; genus Triplophysa; species Triplophysa dalaica. The sequence continues at coordinate 7,290,620 of NC_079542.1, forward strand.
TCCACGACTGTTGAATACACATAATTCACCATGACCATCTTATTTTGCGCACACTCACAGATGCAGATCCAGAATAAATGTGCCATCATCAGAATGTAAAGAGCAGAGAAGGGGAAAAACCCAGCTGAGGTTAGGTCATCAGTGCTGTGGTTAGATCGTGGGTGGGGGGGATTGGGTACCAAGAGTTGATGTCATTACCGCATGGCACACGGATATGTTTTGACAATATTTAGGTTAATTGTGCCAAAAGACCTGCCAGTGAAGAATGACCTCACAGCAAAGGCGACGTGGCAAATTATGTCGCTATGGTGGTGCATCACAGGGACCGTGGACCAGTGAACCACGATGTCTGTCTCCAAGGTCACGGTTTCCCGGTGGTGCATTCACAGGGTGATTTGTGTCCTGATGTGGAGTCACTCCTCATTAGGAGGAGAAAGGGCAGCATCTTTTCTTTCCTTGAATATCTGCGAGAGGGGTTGACGTCAAGGTTGCTATGGTGATTGGTCAAGATGATGACCTCAACATCAGCTAGACAAACATTCACAGTTAAGTTAATCTAACTTAATAATTGGTGCTTCTCACTTTCAGTTTTTTTACTGAACATGTGCACACAAGGTTAGAGGGGGGTCACATTTTATTTAAAGCATGTTAAAAAATATTCCATCTTCTCCAGTTTCTTAAAACTTCTACCTCAATATTTTACTTGTTATAAATATTCGCCAAAACATCAATATGTGACCTTTAGATCTTCTGTTGGTCAAACATATTCACTGTTCACAAAATGCAAACTAGTGTGCTCAAAAGAAATCTATGCTTCTTTGTTATGATAATCATCATCATTTTATCTGTGGTTTTACAGATGGCACTGCCAGTTCCTCCCTCATAATGGGAAAATAGTACCAACAACCCAGACGGAGCTCAGGGAGTCTCTTAATGCAGCTGTCCGGGGAGCGGTGAAGTATTCCTTCACATCAGACTCTGCTTCTCTTTGACATACATCACAGCTAATGGCAAGTTCCAGCAGTTCGAAGCTTTCTGAAAGAAATCTGACAGCACACGACCATTATGAACCTCACATATGTCAGCGTCTGGACATCTTATGGTGAAGGTATTAGTGGCTAAACATTTATATACAAGCATTACTAAACACACAAGCTCATACATTTTTTCTTTTTAATTCAATTTTGTTCTCAACAAAAAGTGAAGTTGTTTACAAAAATTTCACTCTTCTGTTTTTAAAAATGATGCAGTCAAGCGATGAAGGAAAATTCTAAAAGAATACATCATATAGATGTCTTAGAATTCACTGCTTGCTTACAGTTACACTGATCAATCCAGACATCGACTTATCTATGACTTTTACATATATAAATTCTTATGAAACATGACATATTGCCAAAAATCTGTCTTCTGTTTCTTTGTTTGTTCTTCCAGTCAAAATATCTAAAAATGCTAAAAACGAAAAAAACAAAAAGCCCATTAAAGATTAAAAAGGATTTAGAAAAAAATGTAGACTTGTTTTAGGAGAATGTGTCTGGAATTAAAGTGAATTTATCTTCTTCCATGAACATTTTTTTTAGTCCCATGATTTTCACTCAACTCAGTGTGTTTTAAGCTAGTGTAAAACATGACCGAGACAAAGTACTCCAACATATTCCCAAAACATTTACATGTTTTTCCATTTCTATTCTGTTTCTATTCTATTCATTTCGATTTATAATCTTTTTTCTTCCTCTGGAAATCAACACAAGATACAGATTAAAATAAAAATGCTTTGCAGTGCGGTATTGTAAATTGTAAATATGAACGCAAACATACACAGACATTATGTTGCATTCTTGTATTGAGTGATCTGAAATACTCCATTTCCTCCGTTCCTCCGTTCTTCCTCCTTGCCCATTCCCACTGTATCAGCCCAACATCCTCACTGTGATTAAACTCATCAGCATTTCCTCAGAGACGACACACAAAGCATGTATCTCACATTCAACCCGTCTCTTTCCAATCATGTAAAATATCAAATGAGATGTGATAATGACTGTAAAAAAAATGATAGAAGTCAATGCAAGCAGGCTTAAGATTCATTTGATGTGTCCTATATGGAAACGGAACTTCATTTGATTATATCTGAATTATGTATCTGACATCTATTTCAAAAGCGGTTTGATTTTTGTCGATAATGCTACCCTGCAGAATGCCTGTTTTAAAGTGGCTCAGGTTCATCTCGCGGTCATCACAACCTAATGTCTCCTCATAAAGAGACTGTTTCCTGTGCGCTGACGTAAAAAGTAGTTTATTTGTTATTCTGGTTAGAAAAGAGTCTGGGCTGTCTCTAATGCTTAGATTTAATTGTCTGTGATGGCATTTAGGTAAATGTACTAGCTGCACTACTGACCCTTATGATATTTGGTGACCTCAGCTTTTCACACTAAAGTCATTTTCCCTGCCGGTCAGTCAAGCCCGAGCTGACAGTGACAGACTTTGGAAATGTGCAGGCTTTGATTGAATTTTCATGCTACAATGACACCAGATGGTTTTACAGTGAGAGATGCTATTCTAGGCAAGTTTACAATAAAATCACAAGTCCTGGTCCAGTGTAACAGTTCATTCTGTTAGTGCCAGTGTAAATGTTGGCAGTTACGCTGACCACCCTGTTTGCTTTGTGGCTATGTACAGTAGACTGGCATTAGTTTTAGTATATTTTAGTACGTTTTCTTGTGTACTCTGTTTGTTTGAATGTAGTGAAAATAATATTCTGGCCTCTGCAACACCTCCAACAGTTGTGGAAAAATGTCATTTACTATAGATAATCTAAATATGTATATATTAAAAGTAGTTTTATTATTAATATTATTATGGTATATATTTTGTGTAGTGAAATCTTTGTGTATTATCCAAGCAATACATTTGTCTTAATACACTTTTTAGTGCTGGAGTGGTCTAGATAAATGTCTGGTCATGAACTAATGTTATTCCTGTTGGGGATATTTCAAAATAGCCTACCTGAGAGGTTAAATCATTTTCTGTAATAGCGTAGCTGTAATTCTTTAAATGCTAAAATTCCATTAATAGATCTTTTGTATTGACTTAAATATTATTGAAGAAGAGTCCATATATTTTTGGCAACAATATGCTAATGATGTTTCATCTTGTGTTTGGCTTGGGTGCATTTATATGTCTTTGATGTGTGCTTGTAAGGTATGTAGGAATGAACACCATGTAGGAGTTCCAGAGAGAAGACGAGGAAAATGGATGGACTTTATTACAGACGGAGCCTCAGCTGCCCGTGGGGGTCACCATCACAGACTACAAAAGATCCTCTTGTTTTCCTGACGGAACTCCAATGGTGAGGAAAGCTTGACCAACTGAGGGGAACAGATATAAAGGAAGGGTTTAAAGAACTAAGCGTTGAGCCATGCGTACACTACACAGTTTGTGCTCGGATTCTACTGTCACAGACAGTTTTGCGGTGTCTGTCAAAAAGCCCAGATTTTATTATTGAGGATTTTATATTTTTTAGCTTAACATATCATCTGGGTAAGCATGTGTTCATGTAATTAATTGAGTTTAGAAATCGTACGTTTCCTTGAGAAGCAACCCCCCACTACCTCTAACCTATGAACACATTCATCAATAATTCCTCATTAGTTATAGTGCAAGGGTTAAAGGGCATGCAAACCCACGCGTGCTTCTTGACGGCCACACGGATATGTTACTCTGAAGTGCAATGGATATTTTCTTTTCGGGTTGTAAAGACATTGAAACTCCATGAATAGATATCAAAGCTGTGAGTAATTGACGTGAAGATATGTGTTGAGGAGGTGGAGGTCGGGGTGGTTGGGTGCGTTTTTCTTGGCTAACCTTGACTCGCTGACAATCATGCTTTGGTTACCCGGGTAATTTGGCTTAAGTGTGTAAACCGTCCAGAACAATGGACTTCCTGCCCATGGTATATGGTCACTCATCTCATGCCCTCAAGGAAGGAGGGAGCGGAAGGGGGATTACGATCGACAGATTCGCATTTCCTTGCGAAAGCGTAGTGAGTGACATCATTTCTGTTGTAGCCGGCTGGGTGTGAAATACTGGTGTGCCAAAGAGAAAGTCTTGGTCTGGTTTTAAGGTTTGTCTCTCTATTCATTGAAAGAGTTTAAGTCATGTTTGAGTGCGTGAACAGAAAAGTTGTGAATACTCAGAGGACATCAATCTCACATATTGCAAAAAAAATATTTAGCAAAAACAAATGTGGTTAGAAGCTCAAGTTATGTTTGGGAGAATTTGAAGAAATGAAATGTTATAGTTTCAGACTCTGAGCATCATTTGATTCCTAAAAGGAAAACGAATTAAGATATCACAGAGACATGTAAATTAAATATCTTATAAAAAATACATTTTACTAAAGTTGTATTTACTGAAAGAAAATGGATATCAGTTTTAGGAAAAAATGGTGAGGTGAGAAAAGCACTTTGTCTTTTTGATATTTGACCTGGTGAGCGCACTTTGATGGAGCAATAACGCAGATTCCATGCTTTGCTTATGAGGTCAGGACCATTGTTCTAGATCTTAATGCCTACATTTAGACATGCTGAGCCTTTTTTCTCTGATCCTGTCTTCAAAGAGGCCAGTCCTCCCTGCGATCCCTATCGCTAAGAGCTAAACTAACCCACCCATCATAAAACGCCCATGATAAACCATGCTGAAACTCAAAATATTATTATTAATTGATCAAACTCAAAATATGATCATTTCTCTTTTATGGAGTCATGCCTTGGTCTGAGTACATTGCTTAAAACGGTCAACACATGAATGACCTGTGTTTGTTAGAACTAGGCATTACAAAATGATGTTGACTTGCTCGTGTGATCCTTTTATAGGTTTTATGTGTCTGAAAGAATTAATAGCTTTTCTGCCCTGCATAAATAAAATATTGCACTGTTCAATAAATTCCTTAAGTGTTCCCCATCATCAATATTCCCAAAGAAACCATTTATTGCTCTTTCTTTTAGATTAAGAGACTTTGAAGAGCATTGAAGAGTTTCATGCATCTGTCTCAGATGTTTCACCTTAAAGGGATAGTTCACCTAAAAATAGAAAATTCCGCCATTAATTACTCTCCCTTTAGTTGTTTCAAACCTGTATTTCTTTTTTTGGTGAAATATCCCTTTAAACTCACAAATGAAGACAAACAGTTCACAATGCAGTATGTGAATAGCTCAGACATTTTAATATCAAATACAAATATTCACGTTAACGTCTATGACTTTGAGATGAGATTGTTAAAGGGATAGTTCTCCCAAAAATGAAAATTCTGTCATGATTTCCTCACTCTCTAGTTGTTACAAACCTTTTTAAGTTTCTTTGTTTGGTTGAATACAGAGAAAGATCGTTCAACAGAACTAAAAGAAAATAAAGTAATTTTTCCTACTGTGGTAGTCAATGGGGTCCAAGAATGTTTAGTAACAAGCATTCTTCCGAATATCTTTCTATGTTCATTAGAACAAAGAAAAGTAAAACAGACTTGGAACAACTCGAGGATGAGTAAATGATGACTGAATGTTTATTTTGGTGTGAACTTCCTTTAAGATCACTTCTAACTGATGTGGGAGACATTTGTGAGGTGACTGTGAAGGCAGAGTCCATTTGCCCTGTATTTAAAACAACAGTTTGAAAATTGGATTTGATCCTATATTTGACAGCATCAACCCATGCTCCTGCAGGATGTTTATCGTCTGGGATAAAGTCATTGTGAGCCATGTGAACTTGTGTTTAGAAATTCAAAAATGCATGTCTTTAACATCCCCCAGCTGTAATGTGGACCACAGACGCCAGCGTAACACTGTCTGTATACAGGGCTGTCATTATTAGTCTAATGTCCCCTTTCCTGCCGTTGTTTTGTTGTCTTAATTGGACGCAACAATGTCGCCCAAAAGAGGTGAAAGATGGGCAAACATCACACTGAAAATAAAACCTGAAATGTTTCATGTCAAAATGTTTGGCATCTCTTTTAAAAATAGCACCTGTAGTAATGAAGTGGATCGCTGAGTGGCAGATCTTAAATGGATGACAGAGTTGTTTTGCATGTCTGAATGGGGGCATTTACTTAGGACATGTCTATGTGTTTAAAAAAGCTAGACGGAGTGAGATGGAACGGAACAAAATGCAGGTGTGAGACGCTGTTCAAACGTCTAACAGGTTTTAATTTTACATGGCGTAGCAGTGATCAAAGACCCCTGTCTAGTGCATGTTTATATGTACAAAACAATGAGAAAAACTGCAGATGGAAACAAGAATGCAATGCATCCAGTGTAAATTGCCCCTAGGTGTGAATGGGTTCCCATAAAAACAGTCGACTGTCACACACGTGAGACCCTTGCACACTTGCACACACGGCAACAAAGAGTATGGATGGAATACTAACACACTACACAGTGCACACTGCTATCTGTAAGCCTATTTTTACTTTAAATAATGTTTAAAAAAACTCCAAGATTAAAAGTGTGTTTGATCAAATTAATAAGTGATTTTAAAAATGAGATGCTACTACATCAATGCCAATGGGAACACAAGGTCAAGATGAATGCATTGTGGGAAACACTATTTTATGTGTTCTGTGGTATACAACATTTTGGTATAAGTAACAGGTCATCAAGGTATTCTGGTCATACAGAAAGTCTGTATACTTTGAAAAGCATGCATGCTATATATTACTGGTACGCTATTCTAAACATAGCCAAAAACAGCACACACCTGCTGACAACAATATGGAGTTAAGAATAAATTCATCCAATTTAGAAATTCTTTTTGGCAGGCAGCGAACTATAGCATGCTGTCACACAGCCACGTGGCGATAAATTGTCGCCCTTGTCAACCGTCCCTTCCACCCCCTCCATTTTCTCTATATGTCCCTATTTATGAGCCCTTGTGTTTTCTCGCCCATAGTGTAGCCCCTCCCCTTTGGCAAATGAAATAAGGACTTTAATGTGATTGAGTGGCTCTCTCGCTCACTATCTCTCTTAGGGTTCGGTGGAAGAGGAGCCATCCATGGACTGCCTAAGCTAATTTAATAAAAACCCCATCAGGCTAATGGAGCCATGTGGATTTAGCTGCCTCCCCCAGCCGTTCCACCTCTCTAGCCCTAGTGCATTGTGGGAAGCTATTGACATTCAACAGCATGTGCTCTTGACTTACTTATCAAACATGCCAGAACAGAGAGGCATTGCAAGAGGAACAATAAGCATAATGGAGAGAATGGCTCCTTGGGGTTCTTATAGTGCCATACTACGTGCATTTTTTGCAGTACGTTGGTCAAAATCTGCAAAATACAACAGGACACACTTTGTTGGCTATTATACTCCATAATCTATCCCACTTTTGTCAATTTTCTCTGTCATGAATGGTTTATTCATCCTTTGGATATTATATCCCACAACTTTTGTACTGGTGAAAAAAAGGTTTGGTTGGGTGGCATAGGCAAGTTAGCATTTAGTGAGATGTTTTTCCTTACAAAATAACAGTACTGTAGAAAAGCATATAATCTATGAAGCAACACGTGCCTTTATAGAATTATTGGACCAATGGGATAATGGCCATATATAATATTTCTATCTGTTTATTAAGAACAAGAAACAAGAAATTTGCAGTATTAAAAAGCAAGAAAAACTGCAAAAAAACCTTTCAGGCTTAAGTGGCAAGTAATTCCCTAGTAATTCTGTATTGTATTTTTTTGTTTGTCTCTTAATAAGGAGACCTAAAGGGTCATTTAAATAATGAAATGCTGGTGGCGAACGAGAGACTTGCATTATACCTTTAACATCTGAAGAACTCAATGTTTGACAAAAGGTTCATTGTGGCAAAAGGTTCATTGTTGTTCATTGTGGCTAATTCCTTAGATTATAAAATGTAAGAAAGAGTTTTTTTTTTTAAAGAGCCTTTGACTGAATGGTTCTTGGTGGAACCAAGAATGATTCTTCTATGGCATCGATGTTCGAGTGTATAAATAGCCAATCTTAGTATTTTTTGCTTTTTATTGTTTATGTAAATATATTTAAAATGTACGTAATAAATTACATTTCTATTGCAAACCCTTTATCTTAGACTTCCTTCCCCACAATAATAATGACTTTGGTATCTTTTACAGCGTTCTCCAGTTCTTAAATCACCCCAAGTTATCTTTGATGTATCTTAGCCATTTTGACAAGACTGTTTGGAATACAAAATGATCCCAATGCATCACACAATGGGCCATTATGAGACAAAAACAAATGATTTGTCGTGGTGCGCAGTGGAAATGTCTTGTATTTTATTGCTGCACACTGTCGCAGACAGCAAGAAGGGGTAGTGTAGGGCTTTGTCAGTTTTGATATATTGATCATCTCAATAAAAGGACAGGACAGGTTGAAAAATATGTTAAATATGTCCTATACACAGGGCACATCATACTATGTTGTTATCTGACATCCACCCGTCAAGTTTCTTATACTAAAAATAAGCCGAGAATTTTTATACTCATTCTACATTTGTGTTAAACTGACTGTTTTAATTTGTGCTTTAAGTTTACATTATATAAACAATTATTTTAACCTCTGTTTTGCCCATGCATCATAATTGTCTTTTTGAGAAAAGGAACTTACAAAAAACCAACCTGATTTAACTTCCATTACACAACCTTCCCTTCAGTCATCATACTTCCCTATTCATTGAAATCACAATGACCACCCCTAAACATTTAGGAGAAATCAAGTCGTTCTCGTGTCAAAGCGCAATTTTCATTGGCTTCATGAAATCAAACCCGTTGCCATGAAATGAAACTGGCTGCCTATGATCATGTGGAAAAAAAGCATTGTCAGCAAAACTACGCAAGTATTATAAGCAGCTGGATGAGGCTAAGGTAGGTCAACGTAGAGACAGTGAGCTCTGGCCACACAGAGGTGATAGACAGTCAACCTCATGACCAGCTATTTGTTACCATGGCAACCTCCATCAACTGCATGTGCCGAGTCATGTCGTGTATTTTTAGGGTGGTTTTATGTCTCTTTGACATAAGTGTCACAGATCTGTTTGTTGGCATATAAGTGACCCTGGTAACAAAGAGTCCCTGATGTACTGCCAAGGTTAATCTAGCAAAGCATCAGCCCAGTAAATACATGTCCACTTCTGTGGAGGGACCTACAGACAACACATGGAGATACCACAACAGCAACTGACCAGGGTCTCATGAGACAGGTCACATTTTAAAGCAATATAACTGGTCCACTGGAACGCAAAGAAACAGAACATTAAGCTTATGACTCTCAGACTGGCTGTCTCGTAATGTGCAATGATGAGAAAACAGAGAGACATGAGGCTTGATGAAGGCAGAAAAGAGAGATTGTAAAACAAGGCAGTGGCTTTACTGCGGTAAAATACAGATGGTCAGATGGTCAGATGGTCCCAGTACCATACAGCTTTATGAACACATACCATAACATTTACGTGAACGAGCACACATTCTCACGACATTAGAAGGCATTGTGACATTTTAATTTTGATGTTGATTATTATTATTTCATTTAATAATATTGCTTGATGTTTTAATTTGTTTGTGATACTTTTATCATCTTGTAAGCACTTTTATTGGCTAATTAAAAACGGTCAAAGACACGCCCCCAACCATTTATTTTTATTTCCCTTGGGAAGTTCACATTTTATTAAGGACTCAAACTCCTAATCCTGTTTTGATTCACATGGCAGTAAGGAGAGAGACACCAAAGCCAGCATGTTTAAGAAGACGCGCAAATAATCGTGTAAATGAACACTGTGCGCTCGGTCTGGTGTCAATAATTCCATTCACAAATCAGGCTCAGTTTTTCACATAAACCCTGAGTGTAAGAGGGATTGAGGCGTAGGCCCAGAACCCACATTAAATGCTCCCACTCAAAGAAGTAAAAACTCTCAGGGGTCCGGCACTGCATTTTCCATGATATGTTCCCCACCTTTCCTGTATGTTGCTGAGTTTCCTCTCAAGCGACATCCTGTTAGTATACTTATTAATATGTTAATTGCTGCCACATTGTACTCTGATGTTATGAAGAACTACATAATTGATATATCCTGAGCTCTTCCCTCGGGGGGCCCACAATTATGCTTGGATGAACGACATATTTAATGAAAACTGAGAGAGAAAGAGAACTGAAAACAAAGCGTATGTAGCGTATGTACCATATGTGTTGGCTCAGATATCTTTTCAACTTTAAGGCATTGTAATGGTATCAAGAGATGAGGTTGTAAACACGTGCATTTTCTGAAGAGACATTTGCTTAAGATGTGATTGGTGTTTATCTGTGGAAAAACAGGCTGCCTGAATGTTATGGGTGGTTGCTAAGGTGTTACTGCATCCTGGCTGATGTCAAAAGAGCCCACTGCCTACTTTCATGCTATGAGTAGTAATATGTGACAATGAGAATGGGAAATGAGTACAGGTTTGAAACTATGTGAGGAAACCAAGTGGTTCAAAAATAAAAGATGCCTGGATTTTTGCTGATTGGATCAAATTTTAAAAAGGAAAAAGAAATAAAAGGAAAATAAAGATCATACTGATCTCAGAAGAAGGAATTTCAGTAACATAAAAAGTAGTAAAACTTTCAAACTAATATAAATATATCCTTTGTATCATGTTGTATCCGCACAAACAAATTTTTATTTTGCTCCTGCTTAGTTAGTCTGTAAAAATAAGTAGACATTAGGCTGCCTGTTAAGCTTTCAGTAGCCAGTAAAGAAGGCAGTAAAGAAAAAACTTTAAAGTGTTTTATTTCATTGCTGTGTGTTGGTACAATCATCGGTGATGAAACAGTCAAAAGTAGTTCTTGATGGCGAATGCAAGATCTTAAGGTGAACACTGACCAATACTTTTGTGAGTGAATGCACAAGCATTGAAATCTATTTTTTTGTTTTATTTTATGTCCCTTAAGGGCCTCCAAAGAGCATTAGTAATACAAATTTGGTCATCTGAAAAATGGTGTATTTGGATCAAATTTTGGGGTGATCCAATCCAATTTAAAAAACTGTCACAAAAGCAAGACAGATTACCTAATCCTGGAAAGCCGAAAACGGGATTTCCAAATCCTGATCGTTTTGATCCATTTTGATTCCAGATAACACATACAATACCACAACACCTATACAATACCACAACACCTACACAAATGCACACAGTTGATTCAATTGGAACAATGATTTACTCATTATAACATATCAAAATGTTTTTTCTACTTTGAATTGAAACAGGAATATGGCAAACGTTTCATTATTAAACTAGTATTAGTATTAAACTAGTATTAAACTTAGCTTTCCTGTAGCTCAGTGGTAAGAGCAGGTTGTGGGTTCGATCCCAGGGGATTGTAAATACCTATGTAAAATACATAGGATAAAGCAATTTAAGTCGCTTTGGATAAAAGCATCTGCTAAATGCCTAAATGTAAACTCTGTGATGTCTCGTGGGTTGTGCCGACTTGTACTGGCTTGTGCTCACCATTCAAAGTTGCAGCTGGCACTTGGCCGCCCTTTCAAAGCCATTGGCATTCACAGCGTCCAGAAACAGCAGCGGTGGAGCAAGCACAGACAGTTTCATATCTTACTGATTATGTTTAAGAATGGGCTCCCTGTTGCCAAACCCCTCCCACTCCACGGTCTGCACGAATCACAGCCTGGCGTCTGACTGATTGATGGTTGGATGCGTCACCAGCCAGAGGATGTTATATTTCTGTCTGACACTAAATAAATCTTCAGTCCATCGCTTCTCTGGCAGTCCTTCAGAAGACCTTTAAAGACGAAGCAGGCCTGGAACACTCACAAAGGCAGGCTATGTGTTGTGGATGGGATTTCCCATCTCATTCTGAGGGTCTCTCAGAGTATTATGGGGTTTTACTGCCGTTCTACAACAATGCAAAGTCACATTGCAATATATCAAAAGACAAATCCTGTGGTTAAGATCTTGGCCACTGTGTTCTGGTCATATGAACATGAATGTTACTCACTTAATTTTTTATTTTACTTTCAATGTTTTTTATTGTGAAACCAAACATATTCGATTACGATTAGAGATGTTGCTCTAACTTTCTTTTCTTCCAGCTCAGGCTGACCTGGTCCTTACACACTAATGCTACAGTAAATCTCTCTCTCTCTCTCTCTCTCTCTCTCTCTCTCTCTGGCCTGTAAGAACTAGGTCAAGTCAACACGGACGGGGAAAGGAAGATGAAAAAAAGATCTCCTTTAGAAAGAGCCGATACAGAATGAGCACTGAACTCACACGCTTCAGAATCACCATGGTAACCAAAGAGGAAGCCAGGGCTGTAAAAGCAGTGATGACAATGATGAAGGTTTGAAAGGAAAGCTGAGTCAGGAGATTTGCTGAAGTGCAGTCTGGGTTATGGATTTGTAATAGGCTCTTAGCATGTGAGTTTTAATGGCTTGGCGTTGAGCGTTTGGGACTTTACTGTGGGCACGTCTTTGTTTTAACAACATTTTCTCTTTTTGTTCCCGCTGGCTAACGGGCAGCAGACGTGATTATGTTTGAGATTATTGATGCTGATTGTGCAAATGTTTTTGCACTGCGTTTAAGTTTATTTGATTGTCAATCTGGATTCGGTTTGGAGAGTTTTAAGTGTTTCTTGGTAATATTTATGTGGACTTTTGTGACTACATAGCACAAACCTTTTACTATCGGGTGATATGGTCAGACTGCAAAGACATAAGATTTCTCTTGAAAAGACAGCTTCAACAATCTCATGGTTTTTTTGTGTGTGTCTTCAAACATTTCTTATCAAATAAAAAGATCAATTCGCCCACATTCGTTTTATAACTCTATACTGAAGCTGTATTCCAACACATGTTATGTGTTTGTTTAAAGGAATTTTTGAAGAAACTTGGACGAAAAATGAATCTTTTAGAATAAATCGTCTTTCATTACATACTCACCCTCGTGTCATTCCAAACCTGTGTGACTTCTTTCATATACAAAAGGAGATATTTTGAAGAATGTTGGTAACCAAATCACAAGGAACCCTTTTGACTTCTATTGTATGGGCACATAATCATTTTTTGAGACATTTATCCCCAAAAAAGTGTTTCACAGAAAGAAAGTCATGCAAGTTTTGAATGACGTGAGGGTTAGTAAATATTGCAAGAATTTCTATTTTGGGCTGAATTATTCCCTTAAATCTGTTAAAGGAGCTAAATGTTGTTACGTTTTCACTTCTTTGCCAAAGGAGATAACATATTTCCGCGGTGTATAGAAATAGCTCAGTCTAAGGTAATAAAAACATAACGCTTCATTTTGTAAGGCCTTTATACACATCTGAAGACATAGTTTTGTATATTATATTGCATATATGTCAATAGATACTCCTAAATATTACACATAGCACCTTTAAGGAACAACATACCTTCAACATTTCTATTACTGTGATGATCAAAAGTTCAAGTTTCACTAAAAATACTAATTCACAACAATACCATTACATCATGACAAATCGACAGCGTCACAGAAACTTCTTTCTCATGCAATACTTTGTTAACACCATCACAGGACCCTTAATGTTCCCACACGCATCGTGAGGATCAGAGCAAAACCACAGGCTGCTATTCTGAGCTGTGAGGTGTGAAGACAAGCACCACTGACCTTTCTGCCTGCTCCTTTTCCATCTTATATGTGTAGGTGCTCTGTGCCACATTTTCTGTCACCCCTGCCAGCCCTGTGGACAGCTGACCGCTCCATCCACGCAGCCCGTCCCACCAATCCCACTTTCATTCCTGTAGAAATATGTCTGTCAGTCCACCGCAACTGCCATTCAGGGTCCCACAGGAACCCGTCCACCTGTTGCCACCCGAGAGAGATGGAGGGAAGAGGAAGATATAGAGGGGGTGATAAAGAGTGTTGGGGATGGAAAGACACAAATACTCGCTATGGCCGCACCCTGAACGGGACTGTCAGCACTCTGCAAAAATGTTAACAATGACATTCCCCCCATACATGCCCACAATATAATGTACAAGCTCATGTTCCCTATAGCAAACCAATACAAGTGAGGACATGTGAATGTGAAGTGTGTTAAGGAATGTTTGGTGAATGTGATATGTGTACAGGTATGTGTATTTTACACTAATATGGTACAATCTAGTCTGTGTTTCTTCTCAGTTTCTATAAATAGTGTGCAATTTGGTGTCCCATTTTCCTTAACTTAGCCTATTTAAAGCAATAAACACCCAAATAGAATATATTTTCTTACTTTACTTTACTTTTACTTAAATGTTACTTTATTAACTGTTACAGTATGCTGTTACTTGTTTGCTATATGGAAGAAGGGCTGTCAAACAAATAATCGCGTTCAATCGCATCCAGAATAAAAGTTGTGTTACTTAAAACTGTATATGTCTGTTTACTGTGCATATTAATTCTGTATTTATAGACACAAAAACATACACATACATGTATATATTGAGGAAATATTAACATGTATTTATTTATATATACCAGTAATTAAAATTATATATAAAAGTTTATTTATTTTATATAATAATATAATATTTATATTACAGTCATCTAAAGTGTTTGTTGTTTAATTGGTAGAGCATTGTACCAGTGAAGAGCGCATGGGTTTGATTCATGTGGAAAACATCTTCTGGATATTTATCATGAATATTTGAAGAGTTCATTTGCAAAAACAGATGACCCAGATTTTAAACATGTTCATTGTGCATTCCAAAGCAAACTGCAGTTGGGTTGTTTTGATAAAGTTATTATAACGGCTAACTAACACAATAAAACACAACAGAAACATGATAACACAATGAAAAACATGAACGATTTTTCAAACAAACTCTTCATTTCTTGCTATGAATTGCTTACAGAAAACTTTGTTCATCTCATGTTGAGAAAGGACATGACAAGTAGGCTATTTGTGAAATATGACAATGTGTTTGACTCCTCCGTGATGACAGAATGCCATGTTCACCTGTTCACACAGTTTATCTGACAGGAAATGCTATGCGTTAAGTGCTAGACAACACTTACCACCCCCAGAAGATGCTATCTGTGTCTGACATCATCTCTCGGTTTGCCTACTAGTTTACTGATCCACAAACATTCCACACTAAATACCACCTGCCTAAATGCTTGATCATTTACTTGCCACTTAACAGATGTTTTTCATCCAGAGTGGCTTTCAGTACACTTATTGCTTGGATGATCCATCCGAAGCAACACTGAGGTTAAGTGGCTCGGTCATTACGCATAACAGAGGTCTTAGTCAATAGGTCTCACATTCTTGGATAACTTAGATCAAACCTGAAACAGTGTGAGTAGACCAAAACTAAACCATTGGTGCTCTCCTAAAGATATAAACAACATGAGATGTAAGCAAACATCTTCATGTGCTCTTAAGTTAATTATAGTCTATGAGAAACAAATGAGATGTTACATTGTCTGTCCATTGCTGTCTGGATGCTGCAGTGTCCAATGCTGTGTGTGGTATTGTTTAACACAGGGTGGAGTCGGAAAAGAGCAGTCTTGTGACCTTCAGGGTCACGGTGTCAGGTTTGCTTAATCTGACTCTTTCTGATCCCTCAACACCTCCTACATCCAGGAAAGAGATGGACAAAGAGATGACACTGGACGAAAGCGGAGGAGAAGAAAGACAAAGAATGATGATGAAGTGGGAGCGTCCAGACACGCCGCTCCTCAGACTAAGAGTAAGGCATTGTCACAAATAAATCATTGGTAAAGAGGGAGGCGAGGGGATTTTCAGTGTTTGTATATGGTGACACCTCATGGTCACACATTTCACCACAGTTCACCTGTCACCTTCTCTGCACTAGCTCATATCTGTGTGGGAAAACATTCAGAGAATCTCCATGTGAACAAGTTTTATTGATCTGTTCACTCTTATGTCCCTCAAACTGAGCCAGACCACTGATAAGGATGTAGAAGGTCTCATGCACCACACAACACTCTTCTGTTTTTTCTTTCATTCTTTGCTTTCCAACACAAAACCTTTACTCAATATTTACATAGATGGAAACAAGGAAATAAAGTAGTAAAATAACAGCAGTGACCTTTGGTCTCCTTCCGTGTTTAAAGTTTATGCACATTGGTCTAAAAGGTATTGGATCTAAACAGTAAAAAAAATACTTAAAAATAAAATAAAAAAATACTTAAAACTAAATATATATATGTGACAGTGAGGTTCTTTGGATGATCACAGAGAGTCAAATAAGGAACCTCTTTTGTTCTTTCATTTCTCCTTTAAAGGGGTCAAATGACGCAAATACGTTTTTCAATGTCTTTGGTTTGTTGCCAATGCATGTGTAAGACACGTAAAATTGCAAAAATTATAGTGTCGGAACAAAAGATGCAATCTATCTAAAAGCGAATGCTGACCCAGGCCTGCCTGAAACGCCTTGTGTAACCACACCCCCACAAATCTACGTCAGTTCGTAGTATGTTTTAACTAAGACCGCCCAAATGTAAATGCAAGTAAGGTGTACCTGTCAGTACAATTGCTTTGGAACCTGATGTTTAATATATGGTAAGAGGTGTAACATTTCCATCACACGCTTGCAGTGTGCAACCAATCATTAAGCATTAGTAAACTGGCCAATCGTAGAAAACCTTGCTTTTCAGAGCGATGAGCTTTGTAAAGAATCTGCGCGTTTCAAAGGGGAGATACAAACATCCACAGTATGTGGAAAATACCTCGATTTTTAACCGTATATCGTGTATACACATTACATCTAAAACAAATGAAAATATTCGTTTCAGCCGTGTCATATGACCCCTTTAATACCCATCCATAAACTACTGGACAGACATTTAGCATGATGTGACGTATTGTGATGGCTTGTTTCTTATGTGCAGTCGCTTCGTATAGAAAAAAAAGGGGGAAATCAATACATATCCAGTTACCATAACTCGCTTATGTCCATTATAGACAGCGTGAGAATCTTATCATGGCTTCTGGGAGGTCAGGCAATATTTTATAGGCCTAAATGAAGCAGTGAACTTTTGACCTTGCATTACACTTATTTGGTTCTTTGCAACCGAGGCAGTTTTTTGTTACCCGAGACAAACACGAGTACATTAATATCCAGTTTAACATTTTGCTGGACAAAAACCAACTGTGTGTCGGGCTGTAATCTTTTACATGTACATCAACCAGTGTAGATTGTGTGACGTGTTTGGGATATAAGCATTGACATTGACATTTACCATAGTGCAGAAACTTTTTGTATGTAAAGGTGCTTACAATGCATTTAGGCTCACATTTATCTGTTTGGAAGATGCATGGAAAGTCAATTCAAACACAGGGTCACTATCAGATGAGATTAGTTAATAATTTAATTCTCCATTGATCAAAATTGGTCATTTGCTTCTAAAATATTATAGTGATATTGCCTACTTTAGGTTTCACATAAATAAAAACATATTATAAAAAAATGCTTTCACTGTTCTAGTGAGGTTTGTTGTCAAAAATGTATCTCTCATGCCACCTGCTGTCGAAAATGTAACCTTAGTCCTCCTGGGAGTAAGTAAAAACATACTAAAATGTTTAAAGTTTTGAAACATTTCAGATGTAAATGTATTTGTTCAGCACCTACAGTGAAAGACACAATACGTTTACCAGTAAAAGAAATAAAGACAACGTGTAAAATTGTTTGTTAAAATTTTCTATTTGAATCAAACATGGAAGTAATAGTATTCGTACCAGAATTTCTGAAGTATTTTTGTCTCCTTTAGCCTGTACCATTAAAAAACTACAGTGTTTTTTACTCCCCATTAAACAAATTAGAGAAACCACCACCACCAACAGGACTCGTGAAATATGTAAGGTAGAAACATTGAGACTTGAGTTGATCACAGTATATTTAGCAGCTGTTTTTAAAGTCCATTCCATGTAGAAGTGTGACGTTTTGAAAATCCTGTAAGATATTTTCCCATGCACACCACACTCACACATAAACAAGCAAACTGATCTTCGTAGAACATTTCAGTCATTCATACACCATTCCATTCAAGTCCACAAAACTACCTAAAAGACGAACGGCCATAAAAGTTTAGAAATGAACCAGTACAGGCAGCCACAGAAAACAAGTGGCTTTGGTGTATGAGGCCGTGGTGGTTAAAAAAAAGTTGCATTCTGGGATATGAGAATACGTTCACTCTAGAAGATGCCGGGCAACAAACGGTAGGGCACGGCGGCGGTGTAGCGTTCCCAATCCTTGCTGTATTTGCTACTGCAGCGGTGCTCATCACGTATGCAGCGATGTACCAGCAGGATGGTCATGTAGATGATGTAAAAATACGGCAACAAGTGCGTGCCGCCACAGGCCATGCAGTACGCCAGGGAGCCCATCAGGTCGCCCGTGTAGTTCATGTGGCGGGCCATTCCCCAGAAGGCTGATGTCATCAGCTTGCTTTTGTGAAGGCCACCATCGGACGATCGGTAGGAACACTCGATAAAAGTGGGCTTTTTTCCCCAGATTTTGCAGTTGCCCTCTGTGCGACGGAAAAGGTCTTTCTGATGGTTCGTTGCACGGAAGATGTAGTATCCCAGCAGACCCAGGATGAGGACTCCTGCAGCGTGGGGTGTGGATAGCTGGACTGGGTTGTAGACCAGGTAAAGTCCCTATAGAGAAGGTAACAGAAACATAAAAAGAAAGGGTACAGTAAGATCGATAAGGCATGGTAGATCTACATGGTGGATTTAGTTTTTTGCAGTGATAAGAGGATAAAACAATAGAAAGTTTTGTTGACTATTTATTAGGGGCCAAGTCCCCAAGTAGAGGTAGAGGTGGTACGCATTATTCATATGACTAAGTATGAGGTCTCTAGTACTCACTCTATCGCTCCACCAACAGTTCAAAAATGCACTTTTCAAAAGGCTTTAACTTTTGAACCCATTGATGTACAAAATTTGTACTCGGCGCGCGTCATGCAATCTTCACGCTCATCACATTCCATGCCTAACACTAAGACTCCACCCATTACAGTAGCGAGATAACCCGTGATGCTTGTATATATGAAGTGTACACTGTGATCACGTTCTTAGCTGTTGTTTACACATATATGTTTTCACCTACATATTGTTCTTGTGGCTTTGGGCTCTCATAGCTGCAACTTTGGTTATTGTTACATAATGCTACTTACACCTGTATCAGCTTTGATCTGCAGCCCGGTTGTGGGATCAACGGCGTGGACTCTTTGCATGCTGTGCATACATTTATGTAAATTGTGCCGTCTTACTTTGTTGTCACCTAATCTTCTCGACCTGTGTGGGTACACTGGGTAACGTGTGGGTACGCTTGGCAAAGTGTGGGCTTGGCCCCGGTGGTGCTGCTTGCAGCTCTTGATCCAAAAGTTTCTTTACTATTCCCTGGCACATAACTGTGAGCTCTCAGCTCAAATAAATAAATGTATTTTTTTGACATGGTGCAGGAAACCTCGCTGGACATCTGATGAGACGCACCTGCAGTGTATAAAGGAAAGGAAGCCAGACGCAGTCTCCCCAGCCCAGGTACCAGCCAAAGTGATCATGGCAGATGTCAATAGTTTTCAGGTACCAGGCTTCATTCCAGAAGAAGTCCAACACATAGATCACCTAAGAGCAATAAAAGATGTGTATTATACTCAGTAGGGATGGAAGAAATAGCTTTCCTGTGACCAATGGAGAAAGTCACTATAGCGCCCAGATCACGGGTGTGTTTCAGAGGGATTGTACATACTCATAGAAGGTACAGTTTTAGATAAAAAGTAAACATAATGTAGTTATCAAAATGAAGAATAAAAATAATTATGGCTTTTAAAGGAAGTAGCAAAAATAATGAGCAGATCTATCATATGTAATTCATCCAACTGTTCTATATTTTAAGGCATAGTTTAACCAAACGTGAAAATTATTTCATTATTTATTTACCCTCATGTTATTCCAAACCTGTATGACTTTCTGTCTTCTGCAGAACACAAAAGAACATATTTGAAAGAATGTTGGTAACCAAACAACACATGGCCACATTGACTTCTATTGTTTGCACACAAACCACAGAGACATTTCTCAGAATATTGGATCTTATATTCCACAGAACAAAGAATCATACATAGGTTATGAACTACATGAGGGTGAATAAATGACAGAATTTTGTCAGACCGCTTCAGTTGCAGATTATTTTAGCAGTTAGTTTGTAGTGTCACCTAGTGGCTAGATGACTCACTTGCAAAACGTTGACCAGGATCATGGAGTTTGTCACATAACCATATAGCTCTTGCTGTTTGGCAGCATATGACAGGTTGATAAGAGTCCACGCTACAATACCCGGCCGTCCATTAAAGAAAAGCTTAAAGTCGAACCATTTTCCTATCCGTGGGTTGAACTCAATTCCCATCATGTAATTATAAAAGATGTTGCCTGTGAATTTACTGCAAAAAAACAGGACAGTTAATGCATTTATGTACAGCATAAAATCAAAACCTCTGACAGTTTATTTATGATTCTTCAAATATATATTCTCACCAGTCCTCTGGATTGGTAGGAAACAGATAAGCTTTGAAAAAAACAAAAGTGGACACGAAATAGCCGAGGATGTTTGTGCACCACAACAAAGGGATCCAGTTGTCGATGATGATGGTTGGAGAAAACCAGTGGAAGTATTGTGCATTGGCCACCCATAAAACATGACTTATTATCCAGCACTGTAGACCGTTGATCTCATATTTATTTATTAGGCCTAGGAGAAAAAACAACCACACTATCAGACTGAAACATTGACACGGGTGGTCAAAGTGAGCCCATGAGATTGGATTTTCTACACTATCAAGCACTGCTGACTAATCTAAATCTATTGATCCCTCTACCTGCTGGTGTTCGGGCACCATCCTGAACTCCTCCCACGTAGCCTGGCAAGATCTTGTGCAAAATATCTGGAATGAACATGTACAACACCACCTAGTGCAGAGACAACTTAGTATTACGATTCATGCTGAAATATCATATTCATCATGTACGACACTACATTATTTTAAATAATGATCTAGTTCTCTCCACCTGAAAAGTGACCCATGTGGCGTAGATCTTGGCAGCAGTCCATGTGAAGGAAGGGGCTCGATTCCAGATGGTGAGCAGGGTGGCATCACCATTGTAGAGGTCCAGTAATGGATGGGTGACGGAGCACTGGTACTGATCGCATGCCATGACGAAGAAAAACACGATAAAGGGGGCGAGACACAGCAGCAGGATCACGGCTGTCAGAGAGAACCAATCCACCTCCCTACAGAGAAGATGAACATATGTGACAATAGAACATGTGATGACATCACTTTGAAAGTAGACATCAAACCACTGTTATGAACCTCAGTCCAGTCATGTAAGCATTTATATATGAAGAGCTGTATTTTTGGTGTTATTATGGCTTAAATCAAAACCAACCAACTGTAGTTTAATTTATATTATTTGGAATGCACAACAAAAGACATGATTTTGAAAGAAAAAAAAACGAGTTATCTCATTTTGGAACAAAACTCTTCATATACTTTATGCATATAGCATCATTAATTTGTGGGAGTTAATATTCAATATATTTATTGTCCCAAACATTGCAACTTTACTGGACTGGTAATTGCTTTTTTAATCCTTCGATATATGTCTATATTTAGTTTGGTGAAGCTAGTAACTGCTTTCTGTATAAGTCAAATATTGTTGTTGAACATAAAGTATGCACACTTTTGAGATAATCAATAAGTATGCATGCTTGTTCAATCAGAATCCTTAAAATACTTAATCTGGTTAGTTTTACCTGTACTGAGGTCAAACTTAACTCACATAAGCTAAGCCATAGATATTGAATATCTGAACACAAACAACAAATTGAATTAAGGTTTAGCAAAGTTGTTCAAAAATGTTTATTTCAAAAAAAGATAACATTATCAAAGGTTTGCATATTGAACATGACTAATGTCCAGACTGAAACTTCAGCTTACATACTGTATACAATACCACTGTCCTAACAATACCATACTGACAATACTATACAATACCATATCTACTAACCATATAGAAAAAAACATTGTGCGTATCATTTTTACAAGAAGACAGCAGGCCCTTACCATGCTCTTCCCCACTGTGCTGGCTCTTCCGCATGGTTTCCTGCACCAGCCCCTGCTCCATTGGCACTGGCCCTATGGCGCTTTCTTACAGAGCTGCCTGTCGTCATGGATGTCTGATGGGGTGAGATTTAAGAAAAAAAGAATAAAATTGTGGAAAAGAATATAGAACAACCTCTAAGATCTAAACCTGCAAACCAATTCACATGAGCCTCCCCACTGATTTGGTGTAAAGGGGAGAACAAAGTGCACCAGGCCTTCATAATAAAGATAACAAATGCAGATAATAAGTCAAATGTATATTACATATGACATTTGCATCGGTTGTGCGGCAACTTAAAGAGCACAGTTCATGATTTTGAATGGAATGATCCATATAACATAATAAAATATTTTAATTATTTTACCATAGTTATTTGTATGGTTATACAAATGGTTATCAGTCTGTCAATAAAAATGATTGCTGCACGTGTACTACAATAAACCCATTGATTATGCAGTTTAAAATGTGCATGTTAAAAAGTAATTTATGAAAAGTTGCAGCCTTAGGAAATGCAATCTTATTTTTTGTCAGATTGACTATCAATTTGAATTTAAAACAAAAGTAAAATATAGTTGAACCATAAGATCATTTATTTTCATAAACAATATGAAAGGAAAAATGTTGAGCTGTCAAGAGCGTACAGTAATTTAAGTGACGTAATTCATACTTTTGGCAAAACAAACTGAGAACTCCTTGATCAAATCTGCAATAAAACCGAATTCAATAGTGAAATGCGACTCCAATCCTCAGAAAGCATCCTGCGAAGGATTACAGTCATTGTCAATGTCATTACAATGAATATCCATGAGACTATAATAACTAATCTTTACATGAAAGCAGTTTGTGTTGCACAACGTCTTAAGTAACGTTATATGCTGTGGCTGAAAAATAATAGGGAATGACGTGAGCGTGCATGTTTCGTCAAGTTTACAGTAACGTGAGATCCATTACGTCGAACAATTATACGCAAATAAACTTGCATTAGTGACTGGAGAAGAAAAGGAAGTGAATAGAATAACAACTGATACTGTCATTTACTGGGCTGCACGTGCAATGCATAATTCTTGTCAATCGTACAAAAAGAAGATTACATTATAATACGTTAATTGACAAAAACAACTGTATATAACATACAAATATCACAATACTTACAGTTATATGGCTGATGCTGCGCCACTACTAACGTTGCCCAGATGTTCAGTGATGTAACGTGAAAAGGGGAGTGTCTAGCCACACTAACCCCACCCACAATCGGTTTAATGACCAATTGAAGAAAAGCGAAAACCATACTCATGTCTGTGATTGGACAACCGAGACCTGAACCCATAAGCGCCTGATGAGCTCAGCCACAGGCACGAGCCATCCAGGAATGAGCCCTATTTTGTTGTCAAGAGCATCCATGTGCACCACATTTACGCAGTGCCACTTGAAACTGTTATTCGTTAATCATCAAGAAAATATCTAATATTTGAAGAATGCCTTTTTGAAAAGTTATAAAAGAAGATAGACTTATTTTAAAATAGCATTGATCCGCTGCTATCTGTGCAGCACACTTGACTGTTTTTTATAATTAGTATGCTTAATCTACATGACTTTTATTTTGAAGTAAATAGTAACCAAGGGCTTTGTGAGTAACCTTTGAAGAACGGAAATACATTCAACAAAATAAAGGTTTTTACACGCTGAGTGTCAAGTGCAAACTTTGTTTTCATACATTCAAATAATTCCTCGCAGTGTGAAATGGGTCGCAAGGTTACATTAGCGACTTGCTCCTTGAATCAGTGGGCGTTGGATTTTAATGGCAACCTGTCCAGAATCCTTAAAAGTAAGTTTTTATAGTTGTAGACTTGTGGTTTCACGTTACTAAGTTACAGTAGTTTGAACTGTCTGTTGAGTGCCTATGATCTTAAATTGACCTCGTCCTCATGTGTACATCGACATTATTTCACCAAACAGGTATAGAGATTGCCAAGAAGGAGGGAGCAAAATACAGACTGGGGCCAGAGTTGGAGATCTGGTAATACTGTATTCTTGAACCCATAAACTATGAATATTAGGACACCATGTTAAGCATTTCACTGTAATGTGTAATTCGTGATATATAATGCTTTGGTGAGTAATTTGAGTAATTCAGCAATGTTCTCAAAGAAATTGCAGTTTACATTTTTTTTATTACATACCTTTTCACAGGATTAAGTAAATAGTAAGGTGTTCAAGTACAGCTGTAAACTGATGATGGGTTAATGTTTCTTTAGTGGCTATGGCTGTGCAGACCATTTCTACGAATCTGACACTTTGCTCCACTGCTTCCAAGTCCTGAAGTCACTCTTGGAATCTCCTTTGACCCAAGACATTATCTGTGATGTGGGAATGTAGGTTGTGGGCTCTACAGTGTTTTTGCATTGAGTTAACAAACAATACATGCTACATAGTGTTTTTAAAATTCATAAAGTTCAACTAGTAGAACATTTGTTTTGTTTTTTCTATAGGCCTATTATGCATCACAATGTTCGATATAACTGCAGAGTCATCTTCCTGAACAAGTAAGATTTTGTTACATGTATATACAGTGAATTAAACAACTTCGATTAATGACCAGCAAAACAATAAGATTATATTTAATATTGTCACAGAAAGATACTGTTGATTCGTCCGAAAATGCTCTTGGCGAATTATGGCAACAACAGAGAATTTCGATGGTTTTCACCCTGGAGTCAACCCAGGTCAGTATCCTTGTAAAAAGTTAAAGTGACTGAAATATATTGAATTACAATCAGCACAGAATGAATTTAAATGGATGAGATGTTACCATTATTAAACTTTCTGACTTAACAGGCTTGTAGAGGAGTACTTTTTACCAAGAATGATTCAGGATGTGACGGGACAGGTAAAGTATTACAAACTTAACCACCTGTTGCACAAGTTATTTCATAGCATAAGAATCCACAAAAGACATTTCATAATACTGAAAGATCCATCTTATAGATCTACAATTTGAGTCCAGCTTCACTAAATCTTTCTCCGTCAGGAACTTATTTAACCTGGAAATATCAACTCCGTTGTTATGAGTCAATACTTTAGCCCAACCACCAGGGAGATATAGAGCTGAAGGGAAGAACAGCAGGCAGGAGACCAAGTGATGTTAAATAATCTGAAAAATGATTTATTGAATATTCTCAGTTGTGCGTTAACGCTCTGTCAAGCTTTGTCAAACTTCGTCTGACTAGAAACAGATTCAATATGTGTTTTAAACCATGATTTCAGTATCAAAACATTGTCTCATGACATTATTCTGAACCTTTAGGATGAGACCAATGGATACTGATATCACCCTAAGAGACAATACAACTCCCAACCAGGTTAAACAACAGGAACGTTAGAAACAAATAACACAAATAGAAGTGAATAATAAAATAAATGAATGAAGACAGATGAATATTGTAATTAATGAGATAAAGGAAATAAAACAAGAAACAAGTGTTTCTAGATCTATCAATACTGACTGTCCTAATTGTCATGTTATATATTATCCATTGCAAGCTTGAAATGTAGACCTCCATTTGTTCAATAGATAAAATAAGACATTTTTTAACTATTAATCTCATTTTAACTGATCTCATCATCACTTGCAGTCCACAGTACCATTTGGAGATGGGGTGCTGTCCACCAAGGACACCTGCATAGGGAGTGAGATTTGTGCTGAACTGTGGTACCCCAGAAGGTATTCCACTACAAAAATAGTCACCTATCTTTATAATGCGTTTTAAATGATAATTTAACATTTACATTTAGTCATTTAACAGAAATGTTTCATCTTCTATCCAAAGCGACTTACAAATGAGCTAAACTATGGAAGCTATTGGAACAACATAAGGACAACAAAAAGCATAAGTGCAATAAAACTGTTCCCAAATAGCCTACCACCGTATACAAAGCTTAGGTTTTTCTTTTGGTTAGAATGATGAAAAAAGAGAAAGTCAGATCTGATCGGTCAGATCAACCAGAGTCAACCACCAATCTTTAGCAAGAATTTAGATATTTTAACAGTTTCATTTCTTTGAGTACTGTAATCGAAACTTTGTGGTGTAAATGAAGTTTCCAAATATATTTCTCAAGACCTTTGAACTTTTTGTTATTTTTTCTTTAGTCCACATGTTGACATGGGTTTGGATGGTGTTGAGATCTTTACCAATTCCTCTGCAAGCTATCATGAGCTACGCAAGGCTGACCACAGGGTAAATTTGGTGAAATCTGCCACCACAAAGGTAAATCCATTCAGCAAGCACGTTTGTGTTATGTGTTGTTTATATTTGATGTGGCATGTTTGATAGGAACTCTCAAAGCTCATAAATGAAATAACTCTGTTATGTTTTATCATTGAGCGTTCCAATTAATATCAATCAAACTGCAGTGGGTTTGTTTTGATTTAAGCTATAATAACTCAAAAAATGCAGCTAACTAACACAATAAACCACAAAAAAACATGATAACAATAAAAATAATGATTTTTTTTGAGGGAGTTACAGTATCTCCTTTCGGAAGCAAAGTCTTCATATATACAGTACAGTACTGTTTTGCTTGCAGCTTTTATTCCAAATTTCAGAAAGTGACACTGAGTTTATGTTTCAGAGTGGAGGGATCTATCTATTTGCCAACCAGAAGGGCTGTGATGGAGACCGCTTGTACTATGATGGATGTTCTATGATAGCTATTAACGGAGATATTGTTGCCCGGGGAGCACAGTTCTCCCTTGAAGATGTGGTAAGATCAAATCCAATTAACTCATAGGCCGTATTTATTCTGTTACAATATCTGTATATAGAATGGTGAAACGTTCTTTCCCTTGACCTGCAGGAGGTTGTCACAGCCACTCTTGATCTGGAAGATGTGCGCAGTTATCGTGGAGAGAGATGTCACCCTCATATGGTCAGCAACGCTGGAAAACATAAAGTATTTTAAATCTGCATATCATGTCTTGATCATACTTTTATTTTTCCTGTATAGGAGTATGAACACAAACCCTACCAGAGGATCAAAACAGACTTCTCACTGTCCAGCTGTGGTGATATGTGTCTGCCCACACCTCAGCCTGTGAAGTGGACTTTCTACACCCCGGAAGAAGAGATCAGGTAACAAGATTGACCAAACCCTACAGTATACCTACATTCTATGGATTGCTAAGAAATGCTATTGTCTTGTGCGCCCTCTAGTGGCGCTTTTGTATAACTTCATGTATTTGCATAAATGCTCAAATAAAATAAGAACACTTTAATTTTAAATCAGGGTGAGCATGCTGCATTTGAACTATAATACAAATAAAAAATAAACTCTCAGGCATAAGCTGGAAAAGATGGAATTTTACCAACATAAGTTTTGTACAAAATTGGGATTTTGTAATAGTGTTAACTTTGTTATCATGTTTATGGACGTTATTTCAGTCTTGGTCCTGCCTGTTGGTTATGGGACTACCTCAGGAGAAGTGGACAGGTGTGTGTTTACAGGTTCCTCAGTAGATGTAAATACTCTGTATGTTTGTGCTTGGTTATTTTCTGAATGAAAATATCTGCTATAATGAAATGTAATAAATTCGGTGCAAACATACACTGTGATAAATAAATACGTCACAAAATAATAAATAATTACTTAAACAAACTGCTATAGTGAGAATGAGTTTGGTGGCAGAGTCCCGATGTCATAGATGTGTTTGTAACTATTTGTATTTTTTCAGGCCGGCTTCCTTCTTCCTCTCAGTGGCGGTGTAGACAGTTCATCAAGTTCCTGTATTGTGTTCTCCATGTGTGTGCAGATCTGCCAAGCGGTCAGCCAAGGCAGTAAGACATATACAGTACACTACAAACATAAGAAGCACTTAATTCTTAGGCCTTATTACAGTAGTTACAGTTGTGTTCAAAATTATTCAACCCCCAATGCTGTAAATGGTTTTAGGGAATTTAATGTACATTTGTAATTGTATTCAGAATGAAATCCTACAAGGACTTCTTAAAGAACCATATGCAACTAAAATGACATCAATTAGTTTTGTAATACAGTAGTAAATGTTTATTTTGTGAATTCTTCATTGACATAATTATTCAACCCCTTAAAGACTACCACTCTGAAGAACAGAGGTTCAATGAAGTGTTTTCAATCAGGTATTGAAAACACCTGTGGATATCAGGGAGCAGCAATAAAGCCTAATATGCACCAATTAGGCAGCTTTAAAATGACTGTGATACTCAGCTCCTTCTAAACATTTACTGGTGTGGTTACAAACATGGTGAGGTCAAGAGAATGGTCCAGGAAGACAAGAGAACAGCAGGTGATTACTCTTCACAGGAAGGGCAATGGCGATAAGAAGATTGCAAAGATGTTAAACATACCAAGAGACACCATAGGAATCATCATTCGCAAATTCAAGGCAAAGGGCACTGTTGAAACGCTACCTGGTCGTGGCAGAAAGAAGATGCTGACTTCAACTGCTGTGCGCTACCTGAAGCGTAGAGTGGAGAAAAATCCCCGTGTGACTGCTGAGGAACTGAGAAAAGAATTGTCAGATGTGGGTACTGAAGTTTCTGCTCAGACAATACGCCGCACCCTGCGTAATGAAGGTCTCCATGCCAGAACTCCAAGGCGCACCCCCTTGCTGTCCCCAAAGAATAAGAAGAGTCGACTGCAGTATGCCAAAAGTCATGTGAACAAACCACAGAAGTTTTGGGATAGTGTTCTGTGGACTGATGAAACAAAATTAGAACTGTTTGGGCCCATGGATCAACGCTATGTTTGGAGGAGGGCCAATGAAGAAAAGAACACCTTGCCTACTGTGAAGCATGGCGGGGGGTCAATCATGCTTTGGGGCTGTTTTGCTTCTGCAGGTACTGGGAAGCTTCAGCGTGTGCAAGGTACCATGAATTCTCTTTAGTACCAGGAGATATTGGATGACAATGTGATGCAGTCCGTCACAAACCTGAGGCTTGGAAGACGTTGGACCTTTCAACAGCACAATGATCCCAAGCATACCTCCAAGTCCACTAGATTATGGTTGCAGATTAAAGGCTGGAACATTTTGAAGTGGCCATCACAGTCACCAGACTTAAATCCGATTGAGAACCTCTGGTGGGACTTAAAGAAAGCAGTTGCAGTGCGCAAGTCTAAGAATGTGACTGAACTGGAGGCTTTTGCCCATGATGAATGGGCGAAGATACCCGTAGATCGCTGCAAGACACTTGTGTCAAGCTATGCTTCACGTTTAAAAGCTGTTATAACTGTAAAAGGATGTTGTACTAAGTACTAAGATTGAATGTCACTTGAATAAAACTGATAATGATGTGAGCTCAGAAAAGACATTTGTGGTTATTTCATTATAAATGTTATGTTATATTTGTCTGACCTACACGTGCCTCTTTGATTTAATTGTAAGCAGGATGACTGAAGGATCATAATCAATGTCAAATCGACCAAAACAATCAATTTCAGTGGGGGTTGAATAATTTTGAACACAACTGTATCTCTAACAACGCTTCCCATCCTTGTTAGATTCTCAAGTGTTGGAAGACGTGCAGCGTGTGGTGAACGATTCTTCTTACCGGCCCGATGACCCACATGAGCTGTGTGGACGTCTTTTCACCACATGCTACATGGCTAGTGAAAACTCCTCACAGGACACACGCAACAGAGCCAAGGAGCTCGCGTCTCAGATCGGCAGGCAAGCGGATGAGTTTTATTTTGTATTAGAAAAAAATATTGCAGTACAAAAACGTTTGTAATTGTGCAATGATTATGGTGAGCTTGAACTCATCTTTCTGTACTCATACTTCTCATAGCAATCACCTTAATATCAATATTGACATGGCAGTGAAAGGCATGCTGGGAATCTTCTCCATGGTGACAGGAAAGTGGCCTCAGTTTCGCGCTAACGGGGGAAGTCCCAGAGAGAACTTGGCACTGCAGAATGTTCAGGTCAAATGAACCCTCATCATAATTATTAATTATGTAAAGATTTATCACACACTTGAAATCATAATTTCTTTACTCCAAATGTAAATGAAAACTGCAATTTTATAACATTTTTGTTTTGTTCAGCTAAATAATAGTTTGGTTGACCCCTAGAAAGTCTCAGTCTAAGAAGTGTGTTAACATTTCCCAACTCGCATTTGGTCATTGACAAGTTCCATTTTTATCATTAATTAATAGTTTCAAATGATCTCTGACATCACAAAAACAGAATGCAGACTTGTGAAAGCACATAGTGCAAAATGTTGCAAATTCGCTTACTTTGACAATAGCTGTTTGCTGGCATTGTAACACAACCACCACAGTTTTCACAGCAAGTTAGCAGTTAGACACCCCAAGCTTCAAGAAACCTTTTGCATTTGCTGAGCAGGAGTAACGCTGTAACATTTTTTTTTACCATTTCCAGGACATATGTGCTTTAGATCGACCTGTTTGAATAAAGCTATTGTTACTGATGTTACAGATTTTCAAATCTTGGATTAGACAGCTCGGTTGAATTTGCAAAAGTATATTCCTAGTTCATCTTGTGATTATGAAGTAAGGTATACAGTAAATTACATGGCACTTTAAGGTAGTTTCAAGTACCATATTCGACTGTGGTTCTTGTCTAAAAGATTATATTGATTTGCAAACCTACATATTTATTGCACATCCTTTGGACTGAATTGTTTCTGTTATTCATCAACACAGGCTCGTATCAGGATGGTTTTGGCCTATCTCTTTGCTCAGCTCTGCCTGTGGGCTCAGGGGAGACCTGGTGGTTTGTTAGTTCTTGGTTCCGCGAATGTGGACGAGAGGTTTGTCATGACTTTCATTTCATTTGTCACTGTTCGGTTTGCCACTGTCTAACAGTATTGTTTGTTTAATCAGTTTAACCGGATACTTCACAAAGTACGACTGTTCCAGTGCAGATATCAACCCCATCGGGGGTGTTAGTAAAATGGACTTGAAGGGCTTCCTACAATACTGCGTAAAACGCTTCCAGCTCACAGCCCTCATAAGGTGTGTATCAGGTGTTACAGAATCAATGAGACTTGAAAGCATCCTATAAATTATAGTCCACCCAAACATGAGCATCTGAAATGAATGAAAATTCAAGGCGAGATTAACAGTAAATGTATTTTGTCCACACAAAATGAAAATTAAGAGTCTGAGGAACTGAGGAAACAAGGTCATGTTTGGTTTTTTTATATTGAGCCTAATGTTATTAACCCTGATAACATTATGTTTGTTACACTATGAAAGAATTTTAGTTTTGAGGTGAACTATTCCTTCAATATTATCTTGTGAGACTAGAACAGTACCATGGTTTGTCACCTTCTGTGCAGCATCCTGGAAGCTCCGCCCACTGCAGAGCTCGAACCACTGACTGATGGGAAGGTGGTCCAGACGGATGAGGTAAAACTGAGTTATCACAACAGTCCAGGCCCATTTACTAATAAAATGATTAATTGTAGAGGGACGAAAATAGCATAGACTTCACCAGGAAGGGTAAATGCAAATTGTACCTATGATGCTTTGAAAGAGCAGATCTTGTCTGTTAGTCAGAGCCCAGATCTCAATACATCTATTGCTATTTTTTACAAGCAAATCTGTGAACCGTGTGCAAAACCGAAACATGTTTATTCCAAAACACTTTCAAATTCGTGTTAAGGTAGCTCCAAAACATACAGTTGTCCTTGAGTCTTTTCTAGTGGTTTTAAATCAAAATATGTTCTACGAATGATTATATTTTTATGAAAAGTGAATAGTAAATATTTCTATTCTATACATTTCTATTCGTATAGCTTTCCTTACATACATCCACAAATATGTAGACAAATACTTGTACAGTCCCCTGACCTTATGCACACGCCTCTGTGACCCCCATTCAACAGGCTGACATGGGAATGACCTACTCGGAGCTCTCTGTGATTGGCAAACTCAGGAAGATCTCCAAGTGTGGCCCATACAGCATGTTTTGCAAGCTCATCCACTCATGGAAAGGGGCATTTTCACCCTCCCAGGTCAAACACGCTCTCTGACTATATGGCAGTACAAAAACATGCTTGACAAATGTTACAGTTACATTGTAGTGCTTTTCAAAGTACTCCTCTGTATTATTTTTAGAGTTGAACGCCTCTTTTTGGTTGTTGCAGGTGGCTGCTAAAGTGAAACACTTTTTTAGGGTGTACTCAATCAACAGACACAAGATGACAACTGTAACACCTTCTTATCATGCAGAAAATTACAGCCCAGATGACAATCGCTTCGACCTCCGTCCTTTCCTCTATAACACACGGTGGGATTGGCAGTTCCGCTGCATCGATGACGAGGTCAGCATTACCATACTTGTCAATGCATAGTACTGTTCTTCACTACAGAGAAGACAAGCTTATACAATATTTGTGTTTTGTTGTATAGGTGGCTGTGATTGAGAGAGATGGTGGTACTTTGTAGCTGTTAACAGATTCACACTCCATTGATCAATGGTCTAAAGATCCATCCGTCCAATGATGGGGAAGCAAACATTGAGTACCCCACACTCCTTTACCTCCTATCACCTTTGATAGCTGTGATGTTATTAATTTAATGACTAAGCAATTGCAAATACTGTGTTTGATCATTGATACACAGCACTATATGAATGACAGATAAGAGAAACATTTATGATAAACAGATAGTGCCTGATGTCTTTTATTGTGATTGAATAATTTGCTGAGGAACCAATTGTTTGGATCGTTTGAGGCGTATAGTGTAAGAGATGCTGTTAACTAGGGTCAGTTCACACAGAAGCCTTAGGACTGCGACTTATGCTGTATTTAAACAGACAGTTTAAATTTCCAACATTAATTGTTTCATTCTGATTTTTGATCATGTCAACCTGTTTTCAGAGGTGGACAGTACCGAATTAAATTTAGTACTGTTCTGTACTTAAAGTGATACTTCACCCAAAAATGAAAATTCTGTCATCATGTGAAAGAATTTACATTTTTGGTGAAGTATCCCCTTAAGTATGTTTTTTTGAGTATCTGTAATTTACTTGAGTATAATTTTTTCTGAGTACTTGTTACTTTAACTCCACTACATTTGTAAAAAGGTCCAAAATTAGAAAGTCGTTTTTATGTAGCTGGATTCCTGTGTAAACAATTTTTCTGGCATGATCTGACAGGACCTTTCACAAGTAATTTAGTGTTTTTAAGCTTGTGGTTTTCCAGCCAGCTTTGAATGGCCATTCGGCAGATTTTTTTATGCAAATCTGGCAACCCTGGGTTCCTCCCCAATAAACTAATGTAAACGTCAGCACTATAACACAGCTGAAAACGTTTAAGACTATAGAACTATAAAGGACAAAAAAGGAACAAATTCAAGGTAAAGTGTGATATGGTCACCTGTGTGTGCAACTATGTGTGATGCATTGCTTTGAACAACGGCTACCATCAGTAAAAGATCATAGAAGACAATAGCCATGTTTCCATTCAGTTTTTGCCCTGTTTTGTTATCGACAAAGCAAATGTTGACAAAAGTGTTGCTGTTTCAGTCCAGTTGTTCTTTTACCAATAAATATGGTGTGTAATGATGTCATACCTTAAAAAAAAATCATTGTCGCTTAAGTTTTGTTATATTGCTAAAAATTTCTGCCCTTTAGGCGTTTCCATACCTCATTTTGGTAATATCTCAAATTCGTAGGCCTTTTGCATCCCAAACATCAGTATCTACACATTTACCATTTTCTCTCCATAGTAACCATAGTATTTTTTAAACTTTGGTAATACAAATGGTAATAAATTCAACACGTGGCTTCAACTTTACTATATACAAGAACTTACTGGTAAATTGCTATTTAAACTCGTAAATGAAAAATAAAAAATAAAAATGCTCATAAATATACTGACCAAAATACTTCCCCGGGGTCTCCTCCCAGTGGGACATGCCTGGAACACCTTCCCGGGAAGGCATCCAGGGGGCATCCGGAAAAGATGCCCGAGCCCCCTCAACTGGCCCCTCTCGATGTGGAGGAGCAGCGGATCTACTCTGAGCTCCTCCCGAGTAACCGAGCTTCTCACTCTATCTCTAAGGGATCGCCCAGCCACCCTGTGGAGTGTATATTCAATATATTATTGCAAATATTGTTCACAAATCTGTCTTAATCTGTGTTAGTGAGCACTTCTCCTTTGCCGAGATAATTCATCCACCTCACAGGTGTGGCATATCAAGATGCTGATTTGACAGCATGATTTTTGCACAGGTGTGCCTTAGGGTGGCCAGTCTAAAATGTGCAGTTTTACTGTAATGGGGGTTCCAAAAACCAGTCAGTATCTGGTGTGACCACCATTTGCATTCGCATAGAGCTGATCAGGTTGTTGATTGGGGCTTGTGGAATGTTGCTCCACTCTTCTTCAATGGCTGTGCAAAGTTGCTGGATAATTGCAGGAACTGGAACACGCTGTCGTATACGCCGATCCAGAGCATCCAAAAAATGCTTAATGGGTGACATGTCCGGTGTGTATGCTGGCCATGCAAGAACTGGGATGTTTTCAGCTTCCAGGAATTGTGTACAGATCCTTGCAACATTTGGCCGGGCATTATCATGCTGCAGCATGAGGTAAAAGTTGTGGATGAAAGGCACAACAAAGGGCTTGAGGATCTGGTCACAGTATTTCTGCGTATTAAAAATGCCATCATTAAAATGCACCTGTGTCTTTTGTCCATTACATAGACCTGCCCATTACATAACCCCCCCTCCACCATGGACCACTCGATCCACAAGTTGACATCAGCAAACCGCTCACCCACAAGACTATATAGAGGCTTTCTGCCATCTGCCCTGTAGCCTACAGTGAAAACGGGGATTCATCCGTGAAGAGTTCACCTCTCCAAAGTGCCAGATGCCATCGAATGTGAGTATTTGCCCATTCAAGTCAGTTGCGACGACAAACTGCAGTCAGGTCGAGACCCAGATGAGGACGACGAGCATTCAGATGAGCTTCCCTGAGATAGTCTCTGACAGTTTGTGAAGAAATTTGTTGGTTATGCAAACCGATTAAACAATGCACCACTGACATAAAGGAAATTAAATCTTAATACTTATAAAAGCACGCACTTCTGTACCTTTACTCAAGTAAGAATCTGTCTTTACAACTTTTACTTGTAGTTAGTTCACTTTGAGTAATATTTGACCAGTAGTATCTTTCGCTCAAGTAAGGAAGTGGTATCTCATGTGTTTTAACCTTTTTCTTGTTTTTACAGGTATACTTTTTGTTGTTTGGCTTACAGTCAATATGTCTCATGTACAGCTGCTTTGAAAATTGTAAAAAGCACTACATAAATGAAGTTGAGTTGAGTGTACTTCGTCCGCCTTTGTTCACATGATTGAAAAAAGATGACATCTGTCAGGTAAGGTTCAGTCATGCAACATGCAGATAGAAGCAGAAGACGACGGATGTGGAGAATGTTGAGGTTTGACAATTGACTTCCTTGTGTGAAACGGTCTGAACCTCAGAAACACATGCACGACTCGTTTTATCAATGGTTTTATGAGGGGGGGTTAAAATCCATAAGGTCATATGAATTATGCTGGTGTATAATTGTTTTGATAAACAAAAAATATTGTTTAATTATAAATATTCATATTTATTAAATCACTAATAATCAAAGAGAGTGATGAAATGCTATAACACCGGTACAGCAAAGGAACAAAACGAAAGTAATGTCCAAATCCACTAGTAATACTAATGTGAATCATTCTTGTGAATCGGTTCCTTAAAACATTCCAAATCATAAACGACGCAGTAATTCAGTTAAAAAAAAGCTTTTATTCAACAAAATGTGGCTAAGTTGTACTTTACCACAAAAGTAATTTGCGACAAGACTAAACAACAAAGTACATTTTTTTTACACAACGTCCAAGTGAACAGTTCAAAGGAATCGCTCAAATGAATCGGACTTCCCTGTGCTCGTGCTTTAACATGAAAGAACAGGAAAAGTTAAATGCCAAAGAACAGAGGATATGGGAGGAGTTGAGGTCTCCTAAAAAACAGCTCAGCCGCTGTCGTCCTCCCTGAAATGTTTCGCTTGACACAAAAACAGAATGAAACCTCGCGCGTCTCCGATGTGTTCAAAGCTGCGATCGCTTCATTGTTTACGAGTAAGGACCGGCTCGTTTAGGTGCGTTCACTACTGAAGCGCCTCTGCCAGCACTTTTAGGGAGATTTTGAGACACTCAAATGGAAGAAGAGCCGCTGCTGACGGGGAGCGTGAACCGGGACTCGGGTGATTACGGATCTCATGATAATGGACACAAGGATTCGGTGAGATCAACGGAGTCGTCTCATTCAGCGACTGAAGAAGGTAACTTCTGACCTCCGACAAGGTCCAAAAATTACGTGTCATTTTCATACTCAGATTCCATGACATCGCATATCTGTTTTGATTTCTGCCTCTCATGTAGTTTTTCATGCGTCTTCTTTTGCGTCTTAAATGCATATACAGTAACGTTTACATTAAAGTAAACTTTATAATATAATTATTATTTGATTATATTTTTGTTTATAGTAGAGTTATGCCTACTGAAAAACTTTATAAATTAACCCAATGGATGTAAATAAATGATCGATATCGTGTGATCGCAATAGCAAAATTGTCTCAATAATATGAAACGATAGGTATTTGATAGAAAAGAGGATGCTTATGGCACGTTTCCAAAGTCATCATTGGTCATAATTAAAATATTGCGATAAACAACGCCATGTGGGCTTTATATCGAGGTTTCTTACAGTGAGATTTTGATACTTTCACATCCCTAGAACCAAACATTCTGGTGGATTTATAATGCTTAAAATGAGAATTATTTTAGTTTTAATTGAAGCTGTGTTGGTCTGCTGGTAATGTGTCGGGTTCTTGCGGGATGCTCCATGTCTGGCAGATGGGAACCTGTAGAACGACATTAAATCCTACTGACACAAAACACACAACATGAAAGGATTTTGTCATGTTTTTTAATGGGGAACCAGTTCGTAATGTTACATTAGATAGGGATATAATAAAAGTAAATGTAAATGTATCAGACCTGGTTGATGACTCAGGGCAGGAGGTCAGCAGTAAATCTACATTAAGACTAAGATCTCCACCTTGGCTGTATTACTACTTAAAGTAAGAAAAATGTTTATAAGTGTAAGTTGAATGTTGTTCTAAGGTGGGTGTCCAGTAGTCACCCTTGTATTTAGTTTTGGTGTGCTAGACAAACAATCCTTGGTCTTTTACTGTATAAACAAAGTTACTCTGGAGGGCAACACATTGATTGTTGCATCTATCCGAAAACAAATGGAGATTCGAGGAAAAGTTATACTCACTCAAAAGTATACATACATTATACTCACTGTAGAGCAGGGCTATTTAACTGGCGGCTTAACATTTCAAATAAGTGGAGGGACTTTAACATTAGTGACAGGAGTCATAGCAACACGTTTATGAACGTGGCCCTTTTAAGAGCTGACGCTCTAAGCAGGTCTAAAATGCACTTCCCATTTTCACTACTCTTTGCATTCATTTAAGACATGATTTATCTCATTGAAGACCATGCTTGTGAAAAATACTAGACAAAACGTGCTTTCTGGCATAATCTTGTGTGTTTTTGTCCATACAAGCACTAAAGATAAGTTTATACTGGTGGGCTGTCTGACAGAATCTGAAGCAGCCTTTATATCAGACGGGACAGATGTTTCTTTAATGGCTTTAAATATTTTTAATGCGTTAATGTAAAAAAAGTTTTTTGGGCATTATTATGTAACTAGGATATATTTTCAAAAACAAGTTTTAAGGATTTTCTAGTTTTAATAATGTTTTTTACCTAAATGTTACTCACTTTGTTTGTGTTTCTTATTTTAAAAGATGCAGAACTCTATATCCAGCAGGCAGTTGTATTTATTGAAGATGCAATTCAGGTAAAAACAAAAAACTTCTGTTTTTAACGTTTTTAATGTAGTTAAAGTTATCCTATGTATTTCTATGCCATGTTACGGTTTCCGTTTCTGTTTCCCACAGTATCGATCAATCAATCACAGGGTTGACACAGGATCTATACGGTTATATAGATGGTACTACTCCAGTATATGTCAGTGGTAAGTAAACAAAGTCGTGTAGTGAAATCCAGCATTATTTGATTTTTTTATTATTATTTTATTATATGTTAAAGTGCTAATAATTTGGTTTACAGTAATGCATCAACAATAGATATTTTCAGAATAATGTTGTTAATGCACTTACACTGACCAAAATTATCAACACAATTATTTGTTTTCCCCCCTATTTTTCATGAGCTGAAATCAAAGATCCAAGACTTTTTCCATGTACACAAAAGGCCTATTTCTCTCAAATATTGTTCAAAAATCTGTCTAAATCTGTGTTAGTGAGCACTTCTCCTTTACCGAGATAATCCATCCACCTCACAGGTGTGGCATATCAAGATGCTGATTAGACAGCATGATTAGTGCACAGGTGTGCCTTAGGATAGCCACAATAAAAGGCCACTCTAAAATGTGCAGTTTTATCACTCAGCACAATGCCACAGATATCGCAAGTTTTGAGGGAGCGTGCAAATTGGCATGCTGACTGCAGGAATGTCCACCAGAGCTGTTCCCTGTGAATTGAATGTTCATTTCTCTACAATAAACCGTCTCCAAAGGCGTTTCAGAGAATTTGGCAGTACATCCAACCGCCCGCAGACCACGTGTAACCACACCAGCCCAGGACCTCCACATTCAGCATCTTCACCTCCAAGATCGTCTGAGACCAGCCACCCGGACGACTGCTGCAACAATCGGTTTGCATAACCAACAAATTCCTGCACAAACTGTCAGAAACCGCCTCAGTAAAGCTCATCTGCATGCTCGTCGTCCTCATCTGGGTCTCGACCTGACTGCAGTTTGTAGTCGTAACTGAATTGAGTGGGCAAATGCTCATATTCGATGGCATCTGGCACTTTGGAGAGGTGTTCTCTTCACGGATGAATCCCTGTTTTCACTGTACGGTTCACTGTTCACTGACTGGTTTTTGGACCCCACTAGACCCCCCCTATACAGTAAAACTGTACATTTTATTGTGGCCAGCCTAAGGCACACCTGTGCAATAATCATCCTGTCTAATCAGCATCTTGATATGCCACACCTGTGAGGTGGATGGATTATCTTGACAAAGCAGAAGTGCTCACTAACACAGATTTAGACAGATTTGTGAACAATATTTGAGAGAAATAGGCCTTTTGTGTACATAGAAAAAGTCTCAGAAATTGAGTTCAGCTCTTGAAAAAAGGGGGCAAAAACAAAAGTGTTGCTTTTATAATATCAGTTTAGTTCTTACATGCAAATATGTTTTTTTATAGTAACTTGATACCAACATAATTCTTCTGGATTGAATGTAAATTGCTTTGTGAATACTTTCACAACATCCCTGTTTGGTGTAACACCACAAGATTAGTAAGCAATTCTGTCCAACTAAATTCTTGATAAATCTTGCTGCTTACGAAACTGAATGAATTTGTTTTATCCGAGTGTAGTGCCTAGCCCAATTGTAAGTGCTTTACTGTAAATGTGAAAAGGTTTATTTGTTATTAAAAATTAAGTATAATGTTTAAATAATTGTGTGTGCTGTTATTGTCAGATATATATATATATACCCTAAACAATTTGAACAATGCTATACTGTAGCATTTCGCAGAGCCGTCTCTAATTTTGAAAGCTGCTTTTAGTTATTAATTTCCTTAATATTAAACATCTGTTTCATGTATCATCTCATAATTTTTGGTAAAATGATTTGTTTAAGATATATGTTTGCGCTACAGTATATGTCTTTACAATAAATTCCACTTGACTGTGATATTTTGTTGTAGCCTTTAAAGGGATAGTTCATCAAAAAAATTAAACTCATGTAATTTCATCCTGTTAATGACTTTGTTTCGATGAACAAAAGGAAAGATATTTGGAAGAATGTGAGTCATTTTCAATTCTGGGACATCATTCACTACCATAGTGGGAAGAATTAAATGGTAGTCAAAGATGCCCGAGAACTCTTTGTTTTACTAATTTCTTCCAAATATCTCATTATGTGTTAAACAGAACAAAAAAATACATTATTTCTTCCCAATTATGGTAGTGGATTATATCCCAGAACTGAAAATTACTAACATTCTTACAAAAATCTTTATGTGTTCATTGGAACAAAGAAATGTATACAGGTTTGAAGCAACCTGAGGGTTAGTAAATGATGACCACTTTTTCAGTTTTGGATGATTTTTGCATATACCTTCTTGTGTAAGGTTGAATGTGTCTATAAGTCTAAATAAGTTTTCTTAGTCTGTAGACTAAGCTCTTTCCCAAACTCTCTCTTGAAGGGGTCTGGGGTTTACCATCGCTGTTGTGCTGGCTCTGGCCTTCATTGAGAGACCCTCCTCTCTGACTTACACCTCTGACATACGTTTCAAACCTAAAGCCTGGGAACCTCCGTGTGGAATGACGGAGGCTATTGAGATGGTTTGCCTTTGTATCTTCATCCTGGACGTCACTGTGAAGGTAGAAGTCTTGAAATGTGCAGTTTACTATAATAGTACCGCAAATCCTTTTTTGTTTAAACTTTATGGCTAACTTTGTAAGTAACATATCGGATAATAGCGTGAATGTGATGTGACTGCCTTTAATTTCCTATTATATTTTAATGAAAGACCTGTTTTGTTCTGCAGAGCTATTTGATTGGATGGGATGAGTTTCGTATGAATAAATGGCTGATCGGCTACACAATAGTCATTACAACATCAGTTATTGACTGGATGTTGAGTGTTAGCATGATGTGCAATGAGGTGAGTCAGCAACTGACCTTTTGAAACATTGAAAAATCATGAAATAAACAAAATATTTAAAACATCGGTGACCCTAAACAGGGATTCAATATAACGCAGAACATCCTAAGCATGACTTGAGATATACAAGCAGTTTTAATGTTGTGATGTCCGCATGTGACCCGCAGAGTTTAAGAGTCAGGAGATTGATACGGCCGTTTTTCCTCCTGCAAAACTCTTCCCTCATGAAGAAAACTTTAAAATGTATTAAAAGGACTCTTCCAGAGATAGCCAGGTAAAACAATCTTTATGAGAAGTGTTTCTATTTTGTTTTGATATACTCAGTATTTTCACTTCCTAGTTTGTGGGCACTGTCATGTTTATATAGTAATTTGACAGATGTGAAATATGTATTGTCTAAAAAAATTGTTTTGTCCATTTCAGTGTCATCCTGCTTCTGGCCATGCATCTCTGCTTATTCACTATGATAGGAATGCTGATCTTTGCCAAATCAGATGTAATAACGGATCACACCCTTATCCTTTTTAATTTAAACTTTTTAAACATT
The DNA here is from genome assembly GCF_015846415.1 of Triplophysa dalaica. Taxonomy (NCBI): domain Eukaryota; kingdom Metazoa; phylum Chordata; class Actinopteri; order Cypriniformes; family Nemacheilidae; genus Triplophysa; species Triplophysa dalaica. Next base: position 7,332,168 of record NC_079542.1, read on the forward strand.
TTAAAGCAGTTTAGTCAGTGTGTCACAATTTTTGTTTTTGTGTCAATGTTTTTTGTAGGATCCTAAGAGGAATGGAGAATGGGAAACATACTTCAAAAACATGCCAAAGGCCCTTTCGTCTCTACTGGTTCTGCTCACCACAGCAAATAATCCTGACGGTATGTGTTTATTTCACTTTGACAGCAACATACGCTCTTTCAAAAGGTGTGAGTTTCTGAATGACTGGTGCTGATTCAGATAGTTCAGTGACGCATTCTGCCACCGCTGTGTTGAATCTCCATGTCCTCTACTCCGGTTCATGGCAGTAGAAGCTGTGAGTCATTTGCATATCAGATGACATGGTGTCTTGTGACCTTTTGTGAAGCTGTTAAACTTTCACAGGTATCTGAAGGTCTTAAACACACTGATGGCCTTTCTGTCTTAAAAATATGAACTCAACATATCTTTTTTCTTTCAACAGTCATGATTCCTGCATACTCTCTGAACCGTGGCTATTCTATATTTTTCATAATCTTTAGTGTGTTTGGTAAGTTGTTTGGCTCTTAACTATGTTTTTATGGCCATATGAATCTCATAACCAGATGTTTTTGTGCACCTGCATTACATTGAGTTTTTTGTTTTCGCTAGGAACATATTTGCTGATGAATTTAATGACGGCTATTATTTATAATCAGTTCAGAGGGTATCTTCTGGTGAGTGTCATACTTTCACATTCATGTTGTTTTTACATTAGGAATATGATATTTTTTTTAATTAAATGACGGCTGTAGTTCACTCACAAATGGAAATTAGTTAATTCTGTAGTTAATATTAAATTATTGTATCATTTCCACCCATTTGCTTTATTAGATGTCAGTCCAGACGTCTATAATGAGGAGACGTCTGGGTATCCGGGCGGCATTCGAGGTGCTCTGCTGTCCGGGGAGAGGACACACCAGCAGTCATGCTGAAGGCCATGTGTAAGATCAAATCTTCCTACTAAATCTCAACCTTTGACCCTTAAAGTCGGCATGAAATGGAAGTAACGATTGTATTTATTTCTATATCGTCACGTTTATTCGAGTGAAACGGCTTCGGCGGGTCTTGATTTACCACATGGATAACTTAATAAGTCGTGGGAAGATGGGCGTTGCTAACCAAATTGGGGCAGAATTGAATGCAAGTTTGCAGTCAGTTGGGGAGGATAATTCCCCACCGGACTCGCCATCGGCACCCTCTCATGGAGAATCCTCCACCCTTGCACCATTCCTCATGACAGGAAGTGATGAGAAGTCCTTTCGAGGGGGGGAAGAAGATCAAGATTTTTTTTTTTAATTATGAGGGCACAATAATAAAAAAAGTGAATAATGAAGTGCACAGATAAGTCCCTAAGCTGTGTAAAAAGTTAACCAAGTGGCAACCTGACTTAAACTGCAATTCATTGACTGGCCATTAGAGACTGGCTCCATAAGACAGTAGAATCTCATTGAGCCCCAACTTTAGAGCAGAAAAAAACATGTAAACACAAAAAATTATTTTGGTCTATATAGCTAATTTTGCCCTTCATGACAACTGTGAGGGGGGTGAAAAAGTCATCCATTTAATTTATATTAAGCCTTAAATTTCTGCTAATTTATGGCATGGCCACTTGAGTGACAAGTGGTTTCAGGCACCTCACCTCCAACCACATCCTGCCCATTTTCGATTATCCGTTAGTGATGCGCGGTCGATGCGCTGCTAAGATAGGCTTCAAAAATGCTCTTCAGAAACCTTATGGATGACGTCACAGACGCTACGCCCATGTTTTATACAGTCTGTGATAATAACACTACAACATTCCATAAAATATGATTTAATTTTTTTTATTTCATGCCTTCTTTAACCATACAATTGGCATTACATTGACCCAAAAATTTTACATACATCACTGCCATAGGGAGCGGGTGGCAGTGCGCATGTTTATTCAGGTCATGGGTAGAGTCCATATGAAGTCTTACTACAGATCGGCCATCACTAAGGTTGGTACGGATCTCCGGACAGTTTGTGTAAAGTGTGCATGTAGTGCTGGACTGGACTTGATTTGTGTTTGTGTCTCAGGCTGCTCAGCAGTTCCCAGATGGCTACATCGATGGCGAGGCCTTCCAGAACCTGTTCTTTGAACTCGATAAAGACTTTCTCAAAGAGGTTTGGCTCCCTCTTTTACTTTCGGCTGCATTCAGAATGTGACATATAGTCCGTTCATTTAAATAATTTTATTTAATTATTATTCTTTTACGTTTCATGCTAATGTATCAATTCAATTGTGTTTGTTGTGCAGCATCCACCGAAGCCACAGTACAGTTTCTCTCTCCTGCAGCACATCCAGCGTATTTACAACCATTACACAATTACAGTGCTGGGAAATGTTGTTGCTCTGGTTAATGTCCTATGCATCTGTGTAAGAAACCTCATTTCCTTAACACATACACCATCCAACATACACACTATTATCAATGTAAATAGATTAGAGAGTTGCACAAAGCCCTAAAAGTGACGTAACTGATGTAACAGCAGAGGTACTGTATAAGGAAGAGAAATCGCGAAAATGACAGATTAAGCATCTGTTTAATCATAAAGGAAGTTTAATTTATTATTTAATGTACAATTATAAGGTAATGACAGAAAAATATATTGGTAAAAAAATAAAAGCGCTCATATTGTAAGATTGTTTATTTTCCTTAAATATAAGTAACACATTATTATTATTTAAATTAGTAAGATCTGGAACATAATGTGAAATATCGGGCTATTTTACTAAGATCATTCAGCTCATAAAAGTAGTAATTGGTTTTTTAATGTGCAAGAGGACATCTTGTGGACAGTATATGTAACAACACATGAAGTTGAGTACATCTGCTTTCATTATTTACACTGGACACAAACAGTTTTTGTGGGTGTGTATTCTGTGTAATCCCCTATATCTTATATCCTATACCTGTATTTCTGCAGACTATCTTAGTTCTGGATTCAGAGAAATCTGCATCAGAAAGAGATTACTACTACGTGGAGGTACTGCAACATCTCATTATTATACTCTTTGCACCAGCATAAATTCCCTTCAACTTCATATTTGCAGCATATTTGCACATCAAATATTGGGGCAAATTTTGAAATGGCCACAATATAAACTAATATAGTATCTTGTTTAACATAACAATTAAACTGTATTAATAACATTAAAATAGGTTGTTTATTTCTTTGCTGTGTTGTTATATTAGTGTTTGTACAGAGAGTTCTGTGCAAAGCTAAATAATTAATGCAAATTTGTCTTTTGTCTTTTAGATCATCAACTGTGTTTTCATCCTGTACTATTTAATAGAGATGTCAATGAAGATACTGGCTTTCGGGTGGAGAGGTTACCTGTCTTATAGAAATAACATATTTGATGGATTCCTCACTGTTCTTCTGCTGGTAAGATATTTCCTCTGAAGTTATGTATGAATTTTAAAGTAATCCTATAAGCTATTTTGCTGATAGAGGTTTTGTGTCCTTTTATTTTCAACAGACGATTCAGATTGCCATATTCATCACATACAAGATTCCTGATACTAAAGTGTAAGTGTGTGGAGTTTGAGCTATTGTTATGATTTACTGTATAATGTAAATTTGTAAGCACAAAAACAACTTTCTAGCTGTTCTTCTAATGAATTGATGTTGTTATTGATGTTATAGGGATCTGGAGTCACAGCGTATGCTGTCATTGTGGGAGATGGTGCGATTGGTCAACATGTTGATCGTTTTCCGCTTCCTCAGGATAATTCCAGAAATCAAGGTGAGCAAAAGAGTCCTAACATAAAGTAAATTTCCTACACTGTAGTACAATTACTTTTCTGGTCTTTTAAATGGACTTAACTAACCCTCATGTCATGACATCATAAAAAAGTATTTAATTTACAAATATTTTTATCATATCTTTGTTATCATAAGAAATAAGAAGTATAAATACATCTAAGAGACCATTTCAGGGACCATTTTTTCTGATTTTAAAATGGACTATTTTTCGTATGTGTTTAGGTAAAATGATATATTTTTTTCTTTGAACTAATAATAATATTCCTCCCAAATCTCAAATAAAACTGCTTTTTTTGCATTTAATAGCAGAAAATTAAAACTGGAGAGACAGGTCAAAATAACAGAAAAGATTATCTTTATTTTTCAGACCTCAAATATTGCAAAGAAAACCAGTTCATATTCACTATTAAAAATTACAAATGTAATATTTGTACATGTTTTTAGGAAAAGTTCAAAAATATTTTTTTATGATGACGTTTGATGAAGTTTTCAAATTTGTTGAAACTCAAGAATGGGTACTCTAGAAATGCTTATTAGAAATGGAAATTTAAAATGGTCTCTTAGTTTTTTCTGCAGCTATATATACATATATATATACATATACATTGCATTGTAGTCCTGATTTATATCATCACTCTTTGTTTGAACAAATACCTTTTTTGAGGTGTTGAAATGTAAAATTGTGTGAATTCCACCTTGAGTTTTTTACCTACAGTGTTAATGTAAATCCTTTGAAAATTGTCTGTTTAGTTGATGGCTGTAGTGGCCAGCACTCTTGTGGACCTGGTGAAAAACTTACGGGCATTTGCTGGAATTCTGCTGGTGAGGGAGCAGATTTAACGTATTTCTCCTTTAATCTGAGTCATTATTATTGATTTTGATCATCTCACATCTGTCCTGTTTGACCCAGGTGGTTTACTACGTGTATGCAGTTCTTGGTATCTGGCTTTTCCAGGGAGCCATAACCGCCCCAACAAACATGAGGTACTGTTCCATAACATCCATTGAAAGCACTTTTATATGAAGACTGATGTTTGATAGCGTATTCATACTGAAAAAATCCTCAATCAATTTACAGTATATTTCAAATTTCTGTATATCTGAATATCTTTTCTCGCTCTGTGTGCTCTCCTCTCAGTGCGATCTCTAACTCCAGTCTGGAGAATATCACCAAAGCCTTCACCATGGATTGTGGCTCTTTTGAACAGCTGGAATACTGGCCAAATAACTTTGATGATTTCGCTGTAAGTTTTATAAAGAAGTTTTATAAAAAGCCCTAATTTAATTGCAGCCTCCAATGATGCACTGACAAAACGTTCACAAGACTTACCTTAAAAATATGAGAGCTTCAATTTGATTGGCTGACATTATGCCATTATTACGCAAAGCAGTAATATAACGAGTTTAGTTTCCTACAAAGAGAGCTATTGACTAGCTACCAAAGACTAATGTTTATGATATCTCCTTTGGAAAAGACGGCATCTTTATCCTCTGAGAGCCACGGGAGTGTTTGGAAAGGGATGTGGAGGTGAGCCGTTGGTTGCAATTCGCAACCTTACCACTAGATGCCACTAAAATCTCCACATTGCTTCTTTATTTGTTCAAATAAAGTATTTGTTGTATTTATACTGGTTTTTGTATGCAACACTGAGAAGCAAGTGGACACGATACTGTATCTATAAATGCATATCTATTAGATAAATATTCACAGTTATAAAAGATGTGTGCACTCTTTTGGACCTGGTGAAAAATTTACGGGCATCTGATGGAATTCTGCTGGTGAGAGAGCAGATTTAACATATTTCTCCTTTAATCTGAGTTATTATTATGGATTTTGATCATCTCACATCTGTCCTGTTTGACCCAGGTGGTTTACTACGTTTTTGTATGCAACACTGAGAAGCAAGTGGACATGATACTGTATCTATAAATGCATATCTATTAGCTAAATATTTACAGTTATAAAAGATTACCAACTGCCTCACATATTTCAATGTTGTATTGTGTTGAAATGACTCAATCTCCTGCTCTTTTTATTCAGTATTTGATTTATCTTTGGTGAATATTATTGTCTCTTTCAGTCCTCTTTGGTCCTGCTTTACAACATCATGGTGGTGAATAACTGGCATGTCTTCACAGACGCATACACTAGATATACTACAGAGTAAGCTAGAATCTCCATCAACACACATACACGCCTCTGTTTAGCATGTTTGTTTGTTTTGGATGGGCAGGGTTTTGTAACCGTATACCCATAACCCTCTCTCGTCAGGTGGTCTTTGGTGTACTTTGTGGCCTGGTGGGTGACATCTTCAGTCATGTGGGTCAACTTGTTTGTGGCCCTCATTTTGGAGGTATGTTGTCGATCTTTAGTTGTAGATAATTATATATTTGATGGTGAGTCAGTGTTTTAGAACAATACTGATCACTGATGCTTGCGATTGAGGTTATCATCATTTTTATAATTGATGTCTGGCACAATGGCCAACAAATAATCAATATATCAATTCCTACACACTTTCCTCATGGTTTTGTCCAGAACTTCACATATAAATGGGACAGAAGTAACTCGCTCTCGGTTTCGGATGTGGAGAGGATCGCCTATCAAAGCACTGTTCAGCTCATGTTCAGGTGAGAGTTTTGAAATGATTTACTAAATTAATAAGTGTATTTATTGCATGGATTTCTCTATGATAAAAGTGTTCTTAAACACCTGTATATGACTTTGTGAATCACACCAGATGATATGTCTCTGTGCTTTTGCGTCCATACAATGGAAGTCAAGTGCAGTCCAATGTTGTTTGGTTACCAACCCAAGCATTTTATTTAATCCTTTTTCTCATCCTTTCTCCAGAGAGCAAATCCAAGAGCCGACAGAAGAAGAAATTCGAGCTATGCTACAACAGCATCCTCATCTTCACCTCGCTTGGTGACCCCAAACACAAACCTTCATCTCCATCTCACGTGACATCATTCATGCATACAACAATATAATTGCAACCAAACACACTCAGAATCCTCTTGGATTGAAAGGCCTCATAATTACAAAACCCTCCATTTCTTAGGGCCCGATTCCTATTTTGGGGTCTGTGTTCTTTCAGTTCTGCATAAGAAAGGATGTATGTGTTTTCACTTAGAACAAAGCTGGTTTTCAGAGTAACATCTGATCAATTAGATTATCAGTACCAGCATGTTGTAATATAGGATTAAATCTTTGAAGTTTAAAATCTTTTTTTTTTTTTTGAGAAAATAACATTAACATTTGTTGTGCATTAGTAAAACCATCAAGATTTTATTTATTTTGTATGGCTGTTACAATCGTACAACTAAGGAACGAATGTATTGAGCTTTTATGTAGTGTAAATTATGTAAGTTTTATAGAAAAGATCAGAGGTTATAAATATAAGATATTCTGTATGTGATACAGTGTGCATTTATCATGGAAAACAAAGGGATGTGGCGATGTGCCATATTTTTATTTTGCAGTTTTGCTAACTTTTAGACTTGGTTTAAATGTTTGACACATTTGTCAAGGGCTTTTATTTATAGGGTATCAGATTTTACTGCATGTTTTATGAAACTTATTTTTAAACAAATAGTACAGAGCAGTTCTCATTATTATAAAGTGAAACGTATAAATTTTATTTGTGTAATGTGAATAAAAAACTCTTGAATTGGTTTAAAATGAAATGTGCCTTAAAAGAACATCATGATAGTATTTCTTACCTTGCTCTAATTTAGCATAAAATACTATTAGACAGGATGAGTTATTACTATTATAATAATAAGGGGTATTTGATTTCTAAAGCTATTTCAACTTTTTTATTTGAAGGTACAATATGACCCATAGTTGTTGGTTGTCGAAGAAATCTAGTGACCTTTGATCATTAGTTTCATATTGATGTTTCATATTCCATTATCGAATAGTTTTACTGTAAGAAGAATATTTTTATTTAATATATGGTATAAATGGTTCAGTCACACTGTGTAGTTTTCTTTCTTTCTGAGCATGACATCGATCAAGAATCTGTCAACAGGCGTATCAGGCTTTTATCACAGTTTAGTTTTGGGGAACATGTTTTACTTCAAACCTCAGATGACATCACCCATAACCAACAGACCACACAGACCTGCACTATGCTTTTGGTTTGAACGCAACACTCTCATTTCCAGCACAGCCTGTTTAGCAAAACTATTTAGAGGTCTGGTTAGAAACTCCCAGGTGATAAAATGGAGTTTCTCAGCCTGCAGTCATAGAGATCACCTCAGCACGAACACACAATCTTTTTGCAAAGTTTTTTTAGTAGGCTTAACATCCAAACACACCCTCTCACACAGGCCATGTTTTCCCAAAACAGAATGTAGTGGTCGCTTTGACCTTCTGCGGTACACACATCAAAGAGCCATGCCTTCTCTGTCCATGTGTACAAACACAGAGTTTCCCTTCCACTGTTTGTTTAGTTTCCCCTTAATTTGTTTTAGCAATGTATGTACTTGTGAAATGTGATCATGAAGAATAACATGGTTTTTGTTTAACTCAATCGCATAAGAATACATTAAATACAAAACCTGAGTCATGTCTGACTCAAGTTGAAACATTTAAGTTAGACCAACAAGTGTCTATATCAGTTTTCAAATTTGAAGAAACAATAAAAATAGGATTAAAATAGGAGACCAGTTTTTTTTTCAAATCACCATTTCTAGGTGTGTGTGGATTCCAGCCCAGCGTCTGTTAAATTGCAAAACTCAGGAGTGTCAAAAAGTAATCCAACAGCAATGTGTAAAAGCATTTTTGAACTTTTCCTAAATACATATAAAAATATTACTGTTGTATTGCTTAAAAGTGAATATGAACTTTGATGTGTTAAAATACAGAGCATCTTTTCTGTTATTTTGACCTGTTTCTCCAGTTTCCATTTTCTGCAAATAAATGCGAATAGAAACAATATTGTATTATATACCTAGAAATAGTCAAATCAGAAAAACTGAAATTCATTTTCATAATTTTTCCGTGGCTGTATAAAAGCGATAAGGTTCCTCATGATCTGACATGAGGGCGAATAAATGATTATAATATTTTGGGATGCACTATACCTATAAAATGTTACAATTGTCGATGTTCATAAACGCACAGTGTCAAGGTAGTTTTAACATTTTAGGCAAAAGATTTGTTCTGGATAATCTGACCTATGTATTTGAAGTGCTGTTGTAATTTCTAATAGTAATTCTCAGACGTTATTCGTTAGTTTTAAATATAGTAAATTTATGAACAATTAAATTGAATTTTGTTTTAATCTAGAAACATTTGCTAAACTAAACATTATAAGATCATTTGTAAAATAAACATTTGCACACTTCCCAACTTTTTATATAAGGATTAAAAGATGAATTTTCAACCGAATCTAAAAATCTGGAAGCAAGACTCAACCTCCCTTTGGTTTTTGAGCCAACAACATTCCATTCCATTTTCTACCGCTTATCCGAACTACCTCGGGTCACGGGGAAGCCAACAACATCTGATTTGTCAAATGCTAAATTAAAGACCTCATACAATTATAAATGTATACAAAAAAAAAAGAGACTGGCTTTAGTAAACATTTTACGCAATGTTTCAAGAGTCATATCTAACTATTTATTGTCCTCTTTTACAGATATGGGTGGCATAAGTGGTTGTTTCATAAATGACCTGAGACATTGAGAACGTATCGATCCATTTGGGTGTAGTTTACACAGCCTGATTGTGAAGCCTTTCAACAATAAACAAACGGTTGTTCTTGGGATTGCCCTTGTCAGCCGTGAAGAAATCCATACTGCTCTGGAATGTCTGAAAGGGCCAGGCAACTTTTAACCTCAGTTGTCGACTACTGCATACTCAGCCCAACATTGGGTAAAAATGGTCAAACCCAATCGTTGGGTTGTAAATTAACCTCTTCTGGGTTGTTTCATCCCAAAATGCTGTGTTGTTTTAGCCCATTATTGGGTCAAATATAACCTTCTCTATTCTCATTCTCTAGACTCATCATGGCTGCTACCCTGGCTTCAGGTCAAGCTCAACAGGTGGCAGTGTTCTCTGTGATATATTTCGAGTATCTTCTCAAGCACACAGAAGTGGGGCAGGGACTCCCCGTCGTATGTCGGTGTGCAGGTTCGAAGAATGTTGAAAGCTGTTAGAGTGATGTCAGGCCCACCGGTATGTGAGCAATGTGTGTCTATTGGTTCTCCCAAGCTTATCTCGTCCCTGAGAGCTGCTTGTTTGATGATTTAGATTTTTCCCATTGCTGCTGCTTTTGGGCTGTTTGCAAGTGGAATTTGTAACATGAAAAGCCTCGCCTCCCACCGCATTCTTTACTTGCACACACAGAGTTCTCATTACGTGGTGCTGTATTTCAAACGTCCCGTCTAATTTCTGTCAGCTCACGGCGGTCCGTCACAAACGCCATTCTCTCTGTGACTGCTATTCTGTATAGAAGGTATATATAGTCCCATGGAGCTAATTTCTATAGCAAAAGCTTCTTTCTATGGAGATAGAGGAGAGGCCTGTAAAGATCATTAACCCATTGCGTTTGTCCATATCAGGGTACCATTAAATACTTTTAGTTGTCAAAAGGTTTCTAAAGTGAGGTTTGCGCATGTTGTTGTGATCCACCTTACCATTGTAATTTTGTCTGCAAACCCTTAGACTTCCCCCTGCAGCTTCCTGACGTCAGCCAGGTTTGGCAGAATGTTTCTTTTGAGTGCAGTGGTGAGTCACACATTTTTTGTCTTTATCTTATATTCTTTTTAATGGAACATAGGTTCTCGTCATGCATCACAACTTAATCTAGTCCAGAACAAGTTAAACGTCAGGTCACACTTTACATTTTGTTACGTTTGTCCCAGCGTCTCTGCCTGGAAAGTAAGATGTATGGTTATATGTCAAAGCATCAACAATCTGTAACTTTTTACATTCAATTATCGAGCAATTACACTGAAACTTACTCAAGTTGAGTTGATGGGTACGATTTCACAAGAAATGTCAGTTTGACGTCATTTGACCACGGAAATATTTAGGTAACTTGCAATTTTTGATTGTGATAAACAGGCAAAGGTTACGAATTGCAGCTTTAAAGGAATAGTTTACTCATAAATGAGAAATTTGTCATCATTTACGTACCCACATGTCATTCCAAACCTGTATGACTTATTTTCTTATTTTGAATAATTTTGGTATCTTAACAACATAGGACCCCATCGACTTCTATTGTATAGATACAAAACCACTAGTACATTTTTCTTAATATCTTCTTTTGTGTTCCACAGCGTTACATACAGGTTTTGAATGATATGAGGGTGGATAAACTACCCCTTTAAAACACATCACCTAACAAACCTATTGAGGAAGTTAAGGAAGCTACTTTAAATCTATAACTTCTCAAACTTTAAGGCTAACTATATTTAAATGATTTTAAAACCTCTATCAAAAATATTGCAATTTGTTAACATGCTCTGTCCACACAGGCTTTTCCGGTTCCTTATTGGATGCCATTTAGCAATATTGCTGTTAGCAAAGACTAAGTTTTATCACGTTTTGCCAAGTGCTTCCGATCACCTCACAGTTTTCAGTATTGTTATATGGTAGTCTAGAACCCATCATTATGGGGCACTTCACAGTTCTGTCATGTTCGGCGGGAAGTTTAGCTAAATGCCTCTTTAAGCTCTAATGATGCCCCTCATTCTCACTTCCCTGACCTCGCTCGCACGCCCAGCACCTGGACCCCGTCCCCGAATCCTGCTTCTGAAAACCCGGCTTTACCATCTTTTTTCCAGCCTGTAATTAAGGCGATGGTTAGCCGGCTCTGCAGTAACTGGAGTGAAAGGAAACTCCAGCCTCACCCTCTGGCAGGGCAAAGCGGAGAAAAGGAGTGAGAGGGTGTCACTGCATTCACACAATGCAGTCGGATCAAGGAGGGTCCCCCATTTGACACGTAGAGACCGGACCATCCACTCCTCTCGGGCCTCCTCCATTCTCCTCTTCTGCTGCAATTTAACGCCCTCTCCACACATCTCTCCAACTGTAATTAGGCGGCGGTCCCTGCAGCGCGGGGCCCTTTTGAGTCTCCGTGTGCGTGGCGGTACCGGCAGATGCACCTGCCCTCTGTACTTCTCTGCTCAGGTGAGCCAGGGCAGTTAATCTCTCGTGACCCCTGGCAGACTCTCCCAAACACCTGTCTGCCAGGTGCCGCTTTATCACCTGGCCGCTCCCTGTTCTGGTCGGGGATAAGGAGGGCGGGAAATAACAAGATACAATGAGTGAGGGTAAGTTCAGTGCTCTTCAGCTGAAACTCAGCCCACACTGCTGCCCAGCCTTTTGTGAACCGCAGCTGCTTAGATGTGTGTGCATAGCTTTGTGTTCTTTTAACACATGCTGTCGGAAAGTTCTGTAACTTTTAGCAAGTTTTGGTTGACCTTGCTTAGACTTAAAGGGATGATTCATCCAAAAAAATTTATTCTGTCATCATTTACTGACCCTTGTTTTGTTCCAAAACTGTACGCAATTCTTTGTTGTGATGAACACAGAGAAAGATGTTTGGAAGAATGCTTATGTCCCATACATTTTTTTTTACATTTCTTAACTTATTTTGAGGATTTCATTGAGGGTGAGTAAATAAAGCCCATCCAAAATGTTTAAATGTGTCATCATTTACGCACCCTAAGGTTGTTTCAAACCTGTATACATTTTCAGTTCTGGAAAATCATCCACTTCCATAGTAGGAAAAAAATATTACATCTTTTTTGTTCTGTTGAACACATAATAAGATTTTGAAGAATTTAGGAAAACTAAGAGTTCTCGGGCACCTTTGACTACCATTTAATTCTTCCTACTATGGTAGTCAATGATGTCCCGGAACAAAAAATTACTAACATTCTTCCAAATATCTTTCTCTGTGTTCACCGCAACAAAGTCATTTATAAAGGTATGAAATTACATAAGGGTGAGTAAATGATGACAGAATGTTAATTTTGGGTGAACTATCCCTTTAACATGAGCTCAGACGTGGTCAACGTTCTTCTGTTGAAAATAGCAGCCTTCTTTCGACCTTTATAAAAAAAAATCCTGTTGAAGAACTACACTACCCTTCATGCTACAGAAAAAGTCAGAGAATCGCAAGAAACAAAAATTGCCAAGGGACCTTTGCAACAACTGGACTCTGATGATGAATTGTACCTGATATAACTGAGTCTGCGGCTGCCTCGGCACCCTCAAACTTTTTATAGGTAGGCCTATTTGTTTATATTTGAATAATGTGCAAAATGTTTATAAACTTATGATAAGCAACTCTAAGTCAATATGTTTTTCCATCATTATAATTAGATTATGCTCTGAGCGATTATAGTTAAAGATGTGTCTTTTTGTCCATTTTTTCCTAAAAATCAGTTTGTAATGTTTTAATAAACTTCTGGGTCCTAATCACCCTGTAAGGCTTTATTTTGCTTACTTGTTAAAGTGTTTTAAATTAGTTTTCCTTCTTTCACTTCATCTGCATCTCTCTACCCTCTCTCTCTCTCCTTTTCCAAGAACTGCCCCTTCGTTTCGTTCATCAGGTTGCCTGCTCTCTCTGTGAATGGCCACTCTTTGGAGGGAATAGCTGGGCTTCAAAGCGCTGAGCTCCGGCCGCCTGAATGGATTGAAAAGGATCTTTAACAAACATCCCCTGTGCGCCAGGCGCTCCAAACCCTCCAGTAATAAATTAACTTGTGGCCAAAGTGCGGCGAACATTCTGCCGCGGCGGAAGCAATCTGCTGCTATCTCACCCTACCTCTCCCAGATTAATGAAACAGAATGCAGGCCAATTTGCATACAGGTGAGAAAAAGGAAAAAAGGAAAAAAAGCAGGTCCAGATAAAGGAAGCGAATGGGGTGATGAGCTTTGAATAGCAAAAGAGGGATACTTTTATGCACCGGGACGAGGGAAAGAGAGAGAGAATATAAGAAAGACCGAGTTTTTTCTTTTCTTTTTCTTCGTCTCAAAGGCCGGGGTCAGTGCTGGCATTTGAAGAGACTGCCCAGCAGCTGTCTACATAGCTCCGTCATTAGCTGCAAAAAGGGGCCATTAGTTCTTGTCAATACTGTTCTGGCTCACACAGGCACTATTACCCCGGCCGCCACTAGAGGTCACTACACGCCGCGTGTGTGCAACAAGTGTGTGACCGTCGGGCCATGCTTTCTTTGTTCTAAAGTTACTGAGTAGTTTTGGTGCATGTGGCGGCAGTTGATTAATTGAGCAAGGGTTATGTGTCCAAAGACTATGAAAACTCTCTTTGACTTCTCTCTGCTTTTGTTTCGCAAGCGTGCACACTGTTACATAACAAACCATGATGCCGTTCATGTTCGACTTGGCTAAACAAGTTATATGCCGCAAAGAAGAGATTATGGAGCCGAGCCGCATATGTAGTCGAGATAACGGCGACCTTTTGCCTTCACGTCTTCCAGTCTTCCGTCTAATCAAGACGTGCAACTTATCTGCCTCCCTGCCGAGAAGCAACAGGTTGTGTTTGAGGGCCATGCCTGGAGAATAGATGTTGGCATCTGGGCCTGGTGATAAAGCACAGTTGGTGTTAATCAGTTTGGGTTTGTGTGTATACTTCCTTTAGGGCATGTGTGGAGATGTGAGGGGCCGATTTCTGCGTTCTTGGGGCTGACGTGAGAAGCGGCATCGATACAGCATCTTAAGTTTCCTGGTAATCGCCCTTGAAGGAAGTGCTGTGGCTTTCCCACAGAGACAGGACAATAAGCTCAGTCTTGTGCGGTGAAACTCGGCTACCTGCACCTCTCTCCACTTGCTGCCCCGCTGCATGGAATGCATGTATCAGATCAAATTCATCCGCTCGCGCTGGATCATGAGAGGCTTAAAGCCTTGAAAAATGGTGCTTGCTGAAAAGTGCTTTGGGAACACATTCTCTAATGTTACTCCACAATTGTTGTTGCATTTTACAAGGAGTTGAAATATGATTATATGTCAGTTGTACACTTGTACAAAAACCTAGTTGATGATATTAATGTGTCCGGTTCGGTTTTATTTGGATTGTTTTGTGTACAGCTGATATATTCACAGTATAAGGCTGTTAGCGATTTAGTTGCGCTCTAGTAAACTCCACGAGGACTGTCAGGCCAGTCTAAGCTCATTACAGTATTTTGAGGCGCACTGTGGTGGATGCAAGCCTGCTGACCCCGATGGGTCACTGGGGTTATTCTTTTTGGGTCAGAGGAAGACTTGCAGTTTTAGACTTTTTATAATTGGAGGTATGAGAATGTGAGGGATCTGTCTATCTATCTGTCAATATGTATATCTATACGTCTATCTGTCTATCCATCCATCTATTCAACCGTCTACATGTTTATACGTCTTGTCTGTCTGTGTATTTTTGCCTGTCTATCTAGCTATTTGTATGTTTCTGTTTCTGTCCATCTGCCTGCCTGCCTGTCTCTATCTATCTATCTATCTATCTATCTATCTAACCGTCTATATATCTGTAGGTCTGTCTGTCCATCCGTCTATATATCTGTCTGTCTGTCTATCTGTCTACAGACAGACAGACAGATGAAAAAAGTGATGTTATTGTTAATTACATTTTTTATTTCACTTTAAAGAATATAATAATAACATTTATTTATATGTTTGTTTATATTTATATGTTATATGTTTTGTGAATGTTGTGCCTGGTGGTATAAGAACATTTAGCATTGTAATCTTTTAAGTACTTCAATGTAATGTAAAAAATGGTCAGATTAAAAACCTTGTGATCAGCAGTTTTCAAAATGTTCCTGGTCATTTGTGCCCAGTCAGTCATCTTTTATCAATCCTTAAGACCATTCATGGCCTAGCTTTATCAACCTGTCATTCAATGCTGCTGTGATCCATGTCTGTGACATCAGCTGAGAACTTTTTCACAGTTTAACCCCCCCCACGCCCTGGCCACCACATCCGTGCATTGGATGAGTTGAGTTTTTTTTATTGGGAATGAGCCTATGCAGATGAGGTAAAGTCTTTAAGATTTAAGAAACAGAGAAGATAATGCCAGTGAAACAATCGGGCTAAGTAAATAGCAAGAAGAAAGACACATAATCTAATCGGAATGGGAACCTGGATAAGGAGAAAGGAGGCTGGTTCGTTTCCCGCTTGCAGGCTCTATTAGCATGACGGCCCTCACACCCCCCGACACGACACATGCATACCTCACACAGTTGCCATCGTTAGCGATCGCAGCCTGTCAACCACTGCCGGGCCAGGCCGTGCACGCTGGGCTGTGCCGGGCCAGGCAGGGCCCCCTTTGTGCCGGAGAGGAGGGGGGCGGCGGGTCTGACGGCAGGGCCTTGCAGCTGTCGTGAGGGTCGAGCCATGGACGCCTGTGATCAGCCAGCCGTGAAATCTGCCCTGAACAGCCCTGCATTCAGAGGCTGACCCTCTCTCACACACACGCAAACACACATACTCGCTGCGACACTCCGCTCTCTTTGGTGCTAAATCTTCCCCCGGCTTGTGTAGCTCGTCTGGCGCCAGCTATTTGTTGTGCCCTGCCTGCCGATAACCCTTGCTTCCCCAAAACCCCCACGTAGGCCCCCTCAGCTTCTAACCCCCCGTTTTTTGAAGTGGACCCTACAGTATGACTGAAACAAATAGATCAGTGGGTATTAAAAGATTTGCTTTTGTGATACAAACAAACAGTGTCACATGAAATATTCGCCCAACTGGTTGTTGAAAACTTTTTTAATACCCCAAAACTTTTTCAGAGTGTCTTTCTGGCAATTTTTCATCTTATGCCTAGTACACCTTTATTTTTTTATCCCCCCGAAAATAATATTCATTCTACTTAACTTTTTATGCATAAACTTATTTCAATGCAGAGGTTTGTACCTTCCTTAAAGCGTTAAAGAGGAGGTAACATGCTATTTCATGCATTCTGACTTCTTTACACTGTTAAACGTGTTGGCTTCTCAAGCTTAACAAGGTCAACTTGTCAAAAAACGAGTTGAACGTATGACATAGAATTTCTGTGTTCGATTTACTCCGCCAGGGTTCGTACAGGTTTCGGAAAGTTTTTTTCAAACATGGATTCCCGTTTCGTAAAAGGGTTCTTAATCCCTTATTGGACAATTCTCCCAGAAAAGCACGCCCACGTGTCAACCAGTGAGAGAAAGAGCACACCACGCACAAGCGTGAGAGAAAAATAGCACGCCCACGCGTCAACCAACCATCATCGCCGCTTCACTCGCCTGACAGAAGTTTAGCTGTGTTTGTTTGCTCAGTGAATTTGGGGATGAATGTTATATAAATGGTGTATTTAACACTGGATTTGGAGATCAGTTGAAACTGATAGATGGCATAGTCCCAGTGTTAAAAGACGCCAGACATGAACCGCACGTGGTAAGTCAATCTAAGTCATATGTCTATGTTTTGTTGGCAATCGGCCTGTATGTGCATAATTTAAACAAACAATCTTATAGTGAATCAATGCGATGATGTATTGTGTGCTCGGTCTGTAGTTCCGCCCCCCTAGCACGCCTCCAAGCGCTCGACTTTTTTCGAACAGCTATATCTGTCTTTTATAAATTTGATTAAACTAAATACTCTTCAAAGATACAAAATATTCATTACTACTATGGAAGCAAATAAGAGACATAATGTTTTGAAATTTAACAGCCTATGAATACTTGATTTTGAATTATTTTACTTTGGAAACCATGTATCTGAATTTATTTGTTTAGAATTTACCTCTATGAAATTTAAATATGAAAATTCTTGATTTCCAATTTAAAAACCTGAATTTAATGCTCACAATTTCAGATACCAAAAAAATTAACTTACAGAATTTCAGATAAAATACATTCAGATTGATCAAATTTGATTGCTCTTATTCAGATCTCAAATTTCAAGTTAATACTTTTCAAAGAAAACATGTCTAATTCGACTGCTCAAATTCAGATCGAAAAATTCAAGTTAAATATTCACATGGTAACATCCGGGCTACCCAGGATAGGAAAAACAGTTGAGCCCAGAGCCCGTCTGTAATTGAACCGAACCATTGAACCGAACTATCTGGTCTCACCATCGGAGAGTCGTGTCTATTATTACATCGAAAAAGTAAAAAAATTGAGACGGACTAAATCCAAAAGAACTGTGGCAATGTATCCAAGATCACCTACATGCAAAACTGTGAAAAGTTTTAGGCACAAAAAAATTATGTGAAATTGGGATGTTTTCAAAAATAATGTCATAGATTGATTTTAATGATCAATTAACTTCTATTAACTAAATAAATCAATATTTGGTGTGATCACCCTTTGCATTTAAAGACGATTTTGTCCTAGATAGACTTACACATAGATTTTCAGCTTTCTTTAACGTCATTGCCACAGTTCTTCTGGACTTAGTCTTAGTTTTTACTCTTGCTTCATGTAATAAAAGAGACGACTTGGTGATGGTGAGACCAGATTTCCATTTGGGGAACCAGTTGTTGTCACACTTATTGTACATACAAAAATCCCACTGGATTGTGATAAATAATGGCAAAAGGAATGTTTGGAAATGTAAACTGAAATACTTACACACTACTGCAAATCATATAAATAACCATGTTTGAGGGGTTAAAATACTAACATGCTTTGGCTCAGTACTGTATGTTGATTTTTTTCAAAGTTGCCACCCTTTGACTAGATTGTGTAAGATAAAACATTTTGCTCTTTTATTTGATCTTATGACAAAATTCTTTAGACAATTCGTAATGTAACTCTGCTCGCACTTACTAGACTGACATGAAACTAATGCCATCAAGAATGTGTGATCTGAGAGGTTCTTTCACCGGAAGTAAACTTCTTGGTCAACTGAGCTGTGCATTAGCGCTACCTGCCTTGTAATTTGGCCCAATTATTTCTCTGTTTAAAAACACACGTTCAGATTATCGCGAGAGAGTAGCATCTGGCCGCTGAATTGTCTGGCCATGAGAAAGTATCATGTGAATCACCAGGAAGGCAGTTCCACAGGAATTATTTTAGCAAGTTAGCTCGTCACGGCTTGAATTACACCGAATTTATGTGAATTTAAGGTTGGGTGTATTACTCAACAGTGCAGCGCCTCAAGTTGTTCAAATTCCATGGGATTTCTTTCCAAATCAGCTGGGCTCAGACAAGATGTCGGTTAAAACAACATTTAAATTCGAAAACAGCTAGCGCCAATAATGAAAAAAATATGCATAAAGTTTTATTAAAAATGTACTAACTTGCAAAAGGACAATAGAGGTTAAGTGCGGAGACACAAAGATAGACATGCCCTGATGCTCATTTTTCCTCCAAAGCATGTGGAGAGGATGGGTCAGCCCACCCATGCTGCTGAGTCAGCCCACATCCTGGGTCTTCTGCCCTCATCTCCTGGCACTTGTTCATATCTTGGAAAGGAACCAAGATGGCTGCTGCTTGTAGAGCCCCAGTGCCCCTTAACCCTGTCAAGTTCTGCCAGTCGAACTCGGGTCTTTTCTTCTGGCTGTCTTTCCTTTCTGTGTGTCGCCCACCTTTATTGTCTTGGTATATTCAGCTATGATATGGATGTTATGCAAGCATTCTTTTAAGTGGTGATATGGCGAATCAAGGCTAAAGGTTATGGGTAGCGACTGAAGATCGCATCTACAGTAAATAGCTGTCATTGAAGAAAAAGGGGAACGTCTGTGTTTGGATTACTCTTTGTTTATGCAGATTCTCAGTGCCAGTTGGAAGAAGGTGTTGACCTAGGGAATATGTGGGGGAGGACATTGGAGATCCTGAATATGTTGGGCGTGTGAAGATCAGAGACTGATAATGGAACAAGCCACTGCAGGCAACCTCACCCAGCTTTCTGCTTCACCTGGAAATTCACTGTACTTCTGGAATGCAATATTATTTCATTTGACTACTGGTAAATACCTCAGGGGCTGAAGTTATAATATTTAAGATGGATTCAGTTTTACATTAACATATACATTGGCAGACGCTTTTATCCAAAGCGACTATAACTGCATTGTACTATACATTTGTTTCTGACTATGTGTAATCCCCTGGGATCGAACCCATGACCTTGGCTTTGCTAGCACCATCCTCTAACCACAGAGCCACAGGAAAGCTTTTACCTGACAGCAAGGCTAACCTGATACTCTGGTTGTATTAAAAAGCATTTAGGATTGAGACTTTGTGAAAAGCATCAATTAACCGCTGAAGATTTTCCCAGACAAACATTTTGAGAGAGTGCTTCCTGATCAGGTCACACCATAAATTATGTTCTTTTCATTTGTACCTGGGGTCAATAAGAAATTTATTTTGGGTTTAGTGAAAACTGGACCAGCTTAGGGCTGTTTTTTGCCACTTTGGACTTTATGCATCAAATTCAAATTGCGAGAAGGTCAAAAGGGTGAGACTATATTTGAAGAGATTATTTGCAAAAAACAGATAAAAAATCGTGTTTTATTGTGCATTCCAATAAAAAGAATAGTTCACCCAAAAATGGTCCCCATTTACTAAGAAATCTTTATTCCTACCATGGAAAGTCAACGGGGACATTTTTTTCAGTGAATTATTCCTTAAATATCAATCCAACTGCAGTTGAATTGATTTGATTAAGTATTAAAAACTCAAAAACAAAACAGAGTTATCCTGTTTTGTCAGGAAAATTTACTTCTTTACAAGGTTGAGATCTCATTTGGATTTTTACAAAAAAGCAAGCATGGAGATCCATCACTAAACACAACCGTCACTGCAGTGATACGTAAAGTTTTGTATAAATGTATATGAATAAGTCTCCAATTCTCCAGATGGCCAAATAGCTATATATTAAATGCTATGAGTGTATATTTCAGAGTTTAAAGTGGTAGTTCACCCAAATATAAAAGTTCTGTCAATTCATCATTTATTCACCCTCTTTTCAATTCAAACCTGTATGACTTACTTTCGTCTACAGATCACAAAAGTAGTTAAGCAGATGTGTATCATCTCTTGTGTTCTGCATAAAAAAGAAAGTCATACAGGTTTGAAAAGACAAGAGGGTGAGTAAATGATGACAGAATTTTCCTTTTTGGGTAAACTATCACTTTTTGGGTGAACTATCACTTTCAGGTTTCTAAATACGGACTAAAATAACATGTCAATCAGAAAACAATCAGAAACTATGTTGCACGTTCAGTCTTTGGTGTTCTGTTCTACAAATTTGTTTCGAATTTGAATTTAAATGTTTTCAGGTCTATGGAGGCGGGGCCCCAATAATACGCTTTGTATTTACCACACACACACATCTGCTTCTCCTGTGGGATTCTTAAGAGATGTTGTGTATCTCTGTTTGCCACACAGGATAACCCTCAGGGCTTCCACCCGAGTTAAATAGCTTAACTGCATGTGAAAACACAGAAAGACACCCTTTGTTGCACTAAAAAACAAAGATTCTAGCTGCTTTCTAAATTGATTTAATTACAGTGAGCTAACGTAAATCTCGAGCAGTTTGTGACAACGTCATGTCATTGCATGCAAACCATTTAAATATGTAAAGCAGGGGTTTTCTTCATGCATTTGAAATGGGATTATATAACCACTTTCTGTTGACTTTAACACAGCATTGCTGTAGAAGCGCAAGGGAATTTCCCGTTCCCAGAATACTTTGTACAGGAGTGTATAGGGAGAGTGAATCCTGAAATCAGGTGCTGTTTTACTTATTTTAGAAGAAGAATAGAAAAGAATGCTGTCTTTAATGCTGTAACAGTCCATAAATCAAAATAAAGTTTCACTTGGATAGTTAAAGGGATGGTGAATGATAAGGGAATGAACATTCTTTCATCCTTTACTCAGCCTCATGTCTTTCCAAACCTGCATGACTTTCCTTCTTCTACAGAACACAAAAGAAAATATTTGGGGGGCAACATTCGCCCCCATTGACTTCCATTGTATAGACACAAAACCACTGAATCGTTTTTCAAAATATTGTCTTTTGTGTTCTACAGAAGATAGAGTCATATACTGTGTAGGTTTTGAACAACATGAGGGTGAAAAAATGATGACAAAAAAACTATAGGCATCCAGTTTAGCCAAAGATCGAAAGACTCTTGGGTGGAAGTAATTTAAACATTTAAAGTTATAGTTGAATACAGTTTGAACAAGATTTGCAATCTGACTGAAGTTGTGATACAGATACAGCTGGCAAAGTCACTTCAAGAGCTTATGAGTCACATCTACGACTTATATTCTGTCACCAGCTGCTCTCTGTAGCATTTCGGTGGCTTCTGGCTTCATTCTTTTTTCAGGTCTTCTGTTTCTGTGGTAAGCATTTAACCCCATTATCATATTTTGTAGGACTCGGATTAGCTACATAAACTGTTGGCTTTGATATGCTGGTCCTGTTTTTGTTTTCCATTCAATATTTTTTAGGGTTGCTGGTCATTGCGTCACTAGACTCCAGTCCCATATATTTCTACAAAGGTGCGTCATGGTAAAGTATTTGAACACACTTTAATAACTGCATCCTGACTTAATGATGTTTTAACACAGCTTGACATGCGTGAATGCCTCGTTCTTCATGGTGCATCGTGCATAAATGTGGTTCGGTGAGGTGTGCAGACGGTAACTGACCGCAGACTCGCAATGGAGGTTGGCGTTTTAAGCTTGAATTACTATGACGGTTGGAAAATCCCTTATTACGTAATTTACATACAGGGGGCACGGTTAATCGTCTTCATATTTTACATCACTTACTGACTAGTTTATCTCTGCTTATTTTTCTGCTCCATTTTGGAAATTCCTATTCATTGTGCAAAGGCATAACTCCAGCCTGAGGATTTTCATTTTGCCCTCGACCCAGACGTCCCGAGGCTCTTCAAACAGGATACAGAGGTAGATGGCGAAAGAGATTTGAAGTGATAGCCCATTTTAGCGAAGAAAAAAGGCTCTGATTGTCTCCGCTGCCCATCGCACCCTCCCCACAACAGCCTCGCATGCCACTGGAGAAAGAAAGGAAATAAAGCAGTTGAGTGAGAGAGAGAGCGAGTTAGCGAGAACAGTGTCGCTTCGCAGCTGCTCCTCTGGATGTTTTTGGATTACATCAGTGCCGCGCAAAGAAAGGAGCGGAGGACTGGCAGAAAAGGGATCAGAGCGCAGAGGGAGCGGGGCACACTCCACAAATCAGGGCTCTTATTTTGGGAGGGGGCCTGGGCCTCGCTCCGGAGTTCTCTAGGACAGAGCTGTCATTGTTAGCAGGTTGAAGTGGGTAAAGCCAGGGCTCAATAGTGTGGCGGGACCCCCTCCCAATACCGAACCCCCTACTACCACATCCTGACAACACAGCAACAGCAACCCAACCCGGCCCTGTCAGCTGCCCGCGCCTGTGGATGGCATGCAGCTGGGATCACATTGCTTTGGGTACCCACTCCTGCCCCCCTTTAGAATTAATACTCCTACATCTTTGTTTGGCAGGCCAGCGCTGGCATTGAAACGGGCACAGAGGAGGAGAAAAGATCAAGGCAAACTGCGGGGGAAAGAGAAATTGGCATTTTAAAGCTACGTTAACCGGCACCGTACTGTTCCAGAATGTTTTCTTGTGTTCTTATGGTCATACTGGTAGTTTTACTGACGTGTCGCAGGATTATATGACATGGAATATATTTTGTTGTGGGAGACAGAATATTAGCAAGAAAGCCAAAGCTAAAATTAAAACAGAAGATTTGGAATAAATAAGAGACGTAGTTCCGAATATGTGCTTTTTTCCCCTGATGTCTGTATTCTATTGTACTCAAGCTTTAGAGTTCATTATAAAACCAATGATATGAAACACCAAATAGATAAATGAACTGTAGCACATGCAACAATTAATTAAAGCTTTTTTTTTGAAAATGTTATTTTTGTATTTATTTATCAATTCATTAACATCCCAAAGATGTTGCATCCTTTAAACTTCTAGTTCACCGAAAAACTAGAATTTGACTCATCCTCTAGTCATTTCACACCTATTTAACTATGATTACAAAAAAAGATATTTTGTAAAATGTTGCTTACTGAAATACGGCGGTAAACATTCACCTGAATTGCTTTTCTGTGTCCATACAATAGAAGTGAATGTGTATCACCGTTGTTCAGTTACCAATTTTCTTCGAAATATCTTCTGTGTTCTAAAGAAGAAAGAAAGTCATACAGGTTTCACCAATAGAGGTCACTGCAGTGGCTGAATGCAGTAACTGAAGTTGTCACAAATTCATACACAAAAGCGTTGTTCTATCTCATGTCATACTTTGCGTTAGGTTTGTTATTAAATAAATACAGTCAGTGATAATATTGTGTTTATTTTAATACGTCCTCTACAGGTAGTCACACTTTCTTTTCAAGCCACCTTACAAAGTCCTTTACAGGTAGAGTCACACTTTCTTTTCAAGCAGCTGTACAAAGCATTAATTACAATAATGTGGATGTATTAAATCATAATATAGAGGTTGTCAGGGTTTTCCCATTCTGTTAATGATCACTTTATCAAAAAATGACCCGTGTAATCTTTTATGAATGAGCACTTACCTTTTAGCCATCAGAGTGAAAAGGCGTGGAGGTCGTGAAGTGAAGGTCTGCTTGATAAGGCCATTGCCTGCATATATGTGGTTTGTGAGGGGCAGTTTGCAATGCACTGATACAGTGAATGGTTATAGTTAACAGTGTAAATGAATTGTGAGCTTAGCCATGGGAGAGTGTTCGGTGGAATGTGCTTCTTTACATGGGCTTTGACCTCTCGCACTGATTGATCGCCGTGCCGTCCATGCTCCAATGGACGCTGAAAGGTGTGAGACCTTTAGTACCACACAGTTCAACTTCCACTCTGAATTCTTCTGCTTCCTTTTCCTTTTCATGCATATATGGGTTAATGCATTAAAACGCTCTCATTTCGTGTTGATAGATATTGGCAATTGTTCATATCCCGTGAAGCAAGAGTCTGTTTTAAATGACTGAGGAGTACGGCGCTATAACTCACACAAAGAGAATCAACGTATTTACGAGGGGATGTCAAGACAAGAATGCTCTTCTTTTTTCCTTGGGATGTTCTTCTTCTACAAATGGCTTTTGAGAGCATTTATACCTCATTTGGGTTAAGAATGGGGGCTTTGTAGGACCCTTTTTTTGTTGTCCTGTGACTTATATTATGAAACTGGCCCTCGGTTGTTCAATACAGCTCCAAGTGATCAGTGCAAGTGCATCCTGCATTGTGACACTTGTGGGTGTCACCACTTCCCCTCCTTCAGGTTTTTAGTGACAGCCTTTGTGTTTTTATTGTTTTATTGGCTTTCAAAGTCAAGGGCTTGTCCTTTGAAATGCCTAACCTCGGTCTCTGCTTGTTAAGACTAAACCGTAACTTATATATTGAGATAACTAAACCTGATTCAGTGTCGTTGTAAAGGAATATCTTTAAACCTGATGTACTGCAGGATAGTGTTAAATCCTATATCGCTACAGTACAACTTGACTTCGTTTGTATCTCCTACTGGACGATTCAGGACGAATTGTTGAACATTTACATGGTTAGATTTCGATTTTCATAGATCTAGTGAAGGTCTTGCATTCAGAAAGACTCTGTGGAGGGTCTAAGGGAGTAAGTTATGACCTTTACGCCATTCTTGGCCTCAGTATTTATCTTGCCAGTGGTGCATGGAGGAAGTAATACGATCTATCATCACAATGGTATGAACTGAATTCCACATTGTTATAAATCTAGTGGTTGTGATTTGATAGGCAGGAATGTCAAGTGCCACCTGAGCATTAAAGGCATAGTTCACCAAAAAACATAAATTTTGTAATCATTTACTCACCTCTTGTCATTTCAAACCTGTAAGACCAGAACCCAAAAGAAGATATTTTGAAGAAGTTGGGTAACTAAACAACGGCGGAACGCATTGACTCCCATTGGTTTTGTGTCCGTACAAGTACCAATATTCTTCAAAATATGTTCTACGTTCAGCAGAAGAAAGAAAATCATACAGGTTTGAAATGACAAGAGGGTGAATAATTGATGAAAGAATTTTCATTTTTGGGTAAACTTTCACTTTAATAGTAGGATAATACTGCCATCGGGTTAGTAGATCAAATCATATAGTGTATGCTCTTCTATTTAGCTCCTAATGCATTTGTTATAAATGATCATTCGAAATGTGTATAGTATCCTCTGTTTTCTCAGAATATGACTTAAAATGCTTTTTATCCTTCTCCTGCCCTGCAGGTAGGATTACTAGACCCCTGAACTTAACACTCATACAAATTGCTCCGTATAAATGGTACTGACCAGAGGTGCTTTTAGATTTGTAGTGGGGACAAACACCAACACAATGATAAAGGATAAGAAGATTTACAGCATGTAAATTTAGGCAATTACATTGCATTTTAGTCTTCACACCGACTTCTCTCGTTTCAGCGGACCTGACAACAGGATTTGCTCTCATAATTTTATGCATTCATTGTGGTATTAGCCGTTAACTAGGCAACTCAAGAAACACTGTTTTGTAATACTGTGGACTAACTTAACTGCCCTCTCAGTCTCATCAATTAAATAAACTCAATTCACTTTTATTGTCACATCACCACGTGTGGAGAGTGAGTCTTGGGTGCATACTCCATATAAAGTAGAATCCAGTTGGACAGACAACTGTATGACAAACAACTATATGACTTTACAAACTTATGTGACAGTATGTAGCGCAGATGAACAGTGCAAAGTATATGTAGACAGACTGTACAAAAATACAATATACATAATACACATATGGACAGTATTACACAATATACAGAAGATATTCACATTAGACGTTTAACATACACATTAAATATGCAGGTCTACACATGAACGTGCATGTATTACTGGATCAACCATATAGTGCACACAGTACAGATATAGTTACGTAATGCATTATAGTCCATGAAACTGTAGTGCATGGCAAAAAGATGTGTCAGCTTGTGGAGTTAAATAACACCATGGGGAAGATGGTGTACTTGACCATCACGAGACCAACGATCCATGGTAATCCTTTTCACTACTGTCTTCCGTTCACCCTGACTTCCTCAAACAATGTCTTGATGTCTTTGTCACCTCTCACAGTACTAAACAAACCTTAAAGAGATTCCAGAGATACCGATCCGGAGCAGTGTCCAAAAAGCCAGCCCCCCCAGTGCTTTGATGATATTGGGGGGCGTTAGCGTCTCCTGCGATGTTTATAGGAAAGGCCAGCGATTGTGAATGTCCAGCCTGGAGTTTAGCTACGGGTCAACTCGGATGCCAATGTCTTAAAAAATGTCAGTAAAACTAATGGCCCCTAATGGGACCACCATAGATGGGAGTTGCCTGTAGCAAAGTCCGCTTGTTCACCAGCCTTCCACAGCTTTAGTGTTCAGATAGAGGGAACACATGACCCATCCAGACAATGCTAATGTGAAAGGAATGAGTTTATGAATGGAGTTGAGGCCTCTTTTATAGGACGTAAACCTGTAGGCTTCTCAAAGGGGTCTGTTACTTTTACAGCATCTCTGACCTACTACAGAAACCATGAGCAGATGTAGGCCCAGTCTTAAAAGCGGTTCAGGGGTAAACAGTATGTCGCCTGCTTTTCTGAGATATTTCACTGTTTGTTTAGTTTATCCTTTCGGTTTGCTTATCTGCTCGGAAGGGGTCATGTCTCACCTTGCATTTCTGCAGGTGATCTTTATCAAAATGACCTAGACAGCAGGCGCTCTTGGTAATTTCAACCCCGGGCGCAGCTGTTCTGGCCAGACGCAGTCAAACAAAACACAACAAAGCCCAAAGAAGTGCTGTTGGGATCTTGTATTTCTCATCTTGTTCAGATGACCTAATGGTCAATGTGTAATGGACTCCAAAGTGTCTGGGAGCTGGAGTGTGCTATCTATCAGATACTAATGTTTGCAAGTGTCCACGTGAGATGATCCACAGATTGTGAAGGGGATGTTTCCACAGCTGGATCCTTCGTTTCTTGGGTCCCCAGGACATGAAAGAAATGAAAGAGACATTTTACACAAATTCTTGTGATTTCATGTTCATATGCTGTTTAGTGATCACAAAATGGCACTTATTTAGGAAAATTATATGTAAAATTATAATATTTTTTTTACTAATAATCTCCTGATTTTGGAAAAATATATTTTTTGGAATTACGGGGAGTGAATTTAAACAAATCCAAAATGTTGGCCAAATTTGTCACGTTAGAATAGCATATTTTGTTCTCTGTTGTTAATTGACGTCTTTACCGTCCTGTCACAGGTCTGTTACTGAAATGCTTCATCAGGCTCTGAAACATGAGACGATCTCCCTGTGTTTCACAACATTTCATCTTTTTGTGAATGGGAATTCCATCCAGAAGGTGAAAAAAGAGAATCTTCCGGACCATTTGAGCTGCATCTGAGAGGCCTCCCTTGAAGGACCGCGAGACGACAGAAATGTTGATTTAACTTTTACCACTTCCTGCTGCAGTTTTGGGCTTCAGGATAACGCTTTTGCTGGTGATTAAATATGTGTAGTTCTGTCTATAATTACTCCCATTTATGTTTGAGTTTTATTCTATTTTTGCATAAACTTTCTGTGCTGTAAAGCTTATTTGAAACACATAACAGAAAACGAAAAGATGTGAATGTTGATTTATCAACTAACCAAAAATATACATTGATTTTTACAATACAGCATCATTCACCCTGTAATCTTGTGCAGATCCCACTCAGTTAAACACAACCGCCCTCTCTCTATTTTACTTTTCGAGGGAACACCCCCCATCACAATACCACCCTGAAACTCTTCATACATCAGTGCTAAACGCACATTTTCACCATTCCCTTCCCCTTCAACGAGCTCTCTGTCTCCAAGCGCGAGAGGCCTTAATGTCGTAGAACCGACTCTATAACCCAAAGAGAGGGATGAATTTATTTACACGTGGGTCGTTCCCTCCCCCTGAGTCCTGGCTGGGCCTGAGCCCCATGGGTTCCAGCAGTTTAGCTCCCAGTATGACGCTATTTTAATCCACATCTGCCAGCGGCCTCCATTTGCATCTCTGAACATATACACCACAAGGGCTACACCCTCACATCTTAGCATAGGAGAATACCCATCTGTTAAGAAAATATAGACCCTCTTCAGCTTTCATTCCTTAATAAAAAACAGTAGCATGTCTTAAAAATCTGTTCTTTATTGACAAAAGCAAACTTTTGTTCTGCTCACTGCTTCTCTAAAAGCATTGGTACTTCCCAAATACTTTGGATCGTAAAAGTAAGCTCTGTGATTAACAAAGGTTTATGATACTTACACGATTTTTCTATCAAGATAATATTTACATATGAACACAATATTTGCAATTTTAGAAGCTTAAATAATGAGGCTATAACAGCAGGTTGCTTGATCATCGTCACCACCACCAAGCCTCCAACAACTTTTTCAAACTTTATTAAAAACGTGTTCCCTGGTAACTAACTACCTCCATCAACAATTTTAGAGATCTGTGCCCATGTTGCATTATTTGTGAGATTTTTTGTGTGTGATGACGTTTGATTTCCTCGCCGAAGGATATAATTGCATTTAGCAACTTGTTAGCTATCATTTTTAAGACAAGATGAGGCTTTAAAAACCAAACGTGGATTACAACTGATTGTTTATGTTTTATGAGAAACGTAGAGGTTTTGTTAACCATAGACCTTCTTTCAGGCATCTGAAAAAACCCATTCAAAATATCGATATAGACTTTGGGATGATGGAACCAGAAGTGCTAAAATGCTAGCTCGCTTTCGGATTTTACATACAAGAATACGTCATCTCTACACCACTCTATGACAGACTAAAGATCTTGTTGTCCTTTTCTATGTATATTTAATCTTACTGAACAATAGTCACGCAATCTAATCGCACTTTCTTATTATAATAAAACAACCAATGGGTCAATGACCTATAAAGAACTATATTGTGTTACCAGGTTTATAGATTTTAATCTCATTTGACAAAATTGACCAAAATTTTCATCCAGTTGTACATATACAGTTCATATTCAGAGAAAACTATTTTGTTCATTATTTTACCTTTTATTTTGAGGAACATTGTCACACAATACACCGTGCATGCACAATGTCAGTATATCTTTTACACCCTTGTTTCATAGCATGTGCTTGTATTTAAATATTTATCTGATAGAATCATTCTGGGTAAACATTAGATTTCTTAAAAGTTTATTTGCTATTCTTTTATATGCATGTACACATGCCTATTTAAAAGGCTATAACTTATCCTTTCACGTCCTTCGGCCTTCTTCAGCTGATGAAAGGAAAGCACTTCTTTTTAAAGCGTACAATGTCTAACCAGCCGCATTACACAGAACATGGTAAACTTTTGGGCCTCTTTGAATTCTTCATGCTGACCTTTTAGATGTAAAAGGAACCGAATCAGTTTATTTATCTGAACTGTGCATCATGGCGAACTTTTAGCTATTCACTGCGCACACTGGGCCCGGTTTGCTATTGGGGGTTGAGGGTAGATTGCTTACTTTCACGCTTGTGTCAGCCTGTTTTCGTTTTTCCATGCCTATAGTTCTTCTGCACCTACATTTTAGATGCTTGCATTTTGTGAATAAGTAATTACAGTGCATTGTCCGCACTGACTATAGCATGGAGGTTGCCTGTCCACTTGCATTAGAGTAATTTGATTGTCAGAGCAACACAAGATGGCATTCTTTTTCGTCCATCTTCTCAAAGCCCATCAGAAGATCTTGTGTTTTTTCACGAGGTTGCGGCGGGGGTGCATAGGTTGTTGCCGCTTTTGTCGTTACACGATTGGCCTCTGAATTGAAAGTCTATCAAAAAGAGCATGGCGGATTTACGCGTTCAGTAACTCCCTCTGGTGAAAGCATATTTGTCTAGTTTGCTGTTGCCTTCATCGTTTCTTTAAATGTTTGTTTGAGAGAAAAGAGCTTTGTGTGCTGATGTTGTGAGTTGTCTGGGAGAAAGCTCAACAGCAACAGAACCCCTGTAAATGTGTCTTTGGAAAGTTGTTTGGCCGATGCTTTCATTTGCCAATGGGTGGCGCTCATTTACAAAAGAACTGACTGCATTTGTTGACAGTGTGTGTTTTGAGCAATAACATGCATTGCATATGTATATAAACTTTGTTTTAAGGTTTTGTTACTTCAAGACAGGCATTGTAAACATATTTCTCTTTTTCAACTAAAAATAGATCTATAAAACATTTCTTGCATTTTTTTCATGTTTCTCAGATTTTGCTCATCTTCTTTAAAATATTACCTTCAGGTTCCCATATACATTGCTCTAGTCTACAGTATCCCTTCAAGGGATAGTTTACCCAATGAGTATAGTGCTGTGATGATTTATACAAGCTAATATTGTTTAAAACCTGTATGACTCTTGGTTTTTTTAAACACAAGAGAAGATATTTTGAGAAATGTGATTTTGTGTCCATACAATGGAAGTCAATGGTGTTAACAACGTGTTTTTTCTGTTCTGTAAAAGAAAGACGACCATACAGGTTTGGAATGACATGATGCTGAATACACGAATAAAGGATTGAACTATCCCTTACAATTTTTTTCAAACTGAACTTCTGAACCATTCAGAAATATTTTGGACCCCTCTGGACTTCTAAACCCCAATAACTGTTCCTTTTAACCCTAGCTTTGACCCACTGTTTGCTTACACCCCCTTTTTGAAATATAAAACATTTCGAAACATTTCTTAAAAGTGCTTTTAATTTCTTCTCAGTCGATAATCAATCCAGGTAACTTCTTTTGCCCTCAAAAATATAGCAGGCATCCACCTTTGGGTTGATCAAAGATATCACATGGTAATTGGTCTCTATGTACATTCCAAAACAAATAGGCATTCTGCTGAGGCGGCTCCGGGCTGACTGCACCCTCTAACCTGTGACCACGGCGTGGGCGGCAGAACGCAACTGAGGGCATGCACCTGAGTCTGCCGCGGAGCATGCTGACCTCTGAGTTCAGCTTATCAGCTGACGCACTGTGCAACTTTGATTGAAATAGCCGCCGATCTGCAAACCATGTCCACACTTAGTACTGCTTCTGTTTTCCAGGTGATGCACATGTTTTTGAAGTATTTCATAACACATCTGCATTTTAAACATTATGTGGCATTTGCAAGTAGTGGAGGTCTGTCAGTTTATTTATTCCATTTCCTCAGTTCAAAAGCCTGTTTGACTGTAGAACGGTACCACAATGTAAAGTAGCTCATGTCTTCCGACAAAATCATCACCAGCGAGCAGATCGGAGTGAGATTACAATGCAATGTTGAAACACCACTGCAGATGATGAAAGAGGCATTAACACAATGCAAGGTATGGCAACTGCCTATTAAAAACCAGCCCAGAAAGGGCGGGGTTTCGCTTTTACTCAAGTGAGATAATTTACGATGATCTATTTACATTCTTCACACATCCTGAGCTAGAGATACATCCGGGGGTTTTCTTTTAAACTTTTACAGTCACCAATTTAAAAGATCTGTCGTCTGTGTGTCCGTCTGGGGCATGCGTTACCTAGAAAGTTATTTTCCTGGAAGGGAAACGCATGTTTGCACAGATTCTTGGGGTTTTATGGTTCTATTGATTAACACATTACTGTCTTTGAGAGAAGTGGGCAAATACAACAAGAGGAAGCCTTTGAAACTGAAGCATTTTGAAAATATGGAGTATTAGAGATAAAGACAGATGTGCAACAAGTGTGTGACATAACTTCCTTTGAGAAGCATTGTGCCAAATCATGTGCCATATGTGCTTTGGTCCACGCTGACCTTTTTGGCAGCGGACGGAGAAAATGACACCTGCACCTGCACGCGATGCCTCTGGGCCTGGGCACAATGCATCGACACAAAACCATGACTGTGGACAGATTGGCCACTTGTACAGTAACTTAGCTCTCATAATGCTCCCTTTATTGCTTGTTATAGAGGGGAGGACACATGCATGTGTTCTACACACCCCAATGTGTCCGTGCCCCAGAGGGAGCTGTTGATATGAAGCCAAAGTGGCCCATACTGAACTAACCCATCAGTATAACCCTGGGGTGTGCCATACTGAACTCAGTCCCCTGGGGCCTTCTGGAAATGGGGAACTGGGTGGTTGGGTTAACAAGGAGTGCCTTGTGTCCGGCGCATGGCTGGCCAGTGCGGGCAAGGGGGGTGGGGGATACACGTCCCTGTTGATGGGTCATCAGGGAACTAATCTGACAGGTGCTTCTTTTGTTTTAATAGAGCTGATTGCAGACAATGGGACAGACACTGTCACTCTGCTCACTGATGTGAGAGGCCTCAGGCATGCTAGACATGTGTTTGAGGATTTATAACGGACATAATCTCATAGATATGACACCAGAAACAACTGGATTATGAATGAAAAGGTCCAGACAATATATGTTTCTTGTGCAAACAAATGAGCACGGATGTAAGTTTTCCGTGTGAACCTTGTTGTCAAATTTTCTCAATGCCAGTTGTATTTTATGTGTGCTTTATTGGCATGACAAATATTTTACAATCTTATCGTCAAAACCTATACATACACTATGGAAATGGACAACAACGTACTTAAATTAATAAATGAGGAAATAGTTTCCAAGAAAAAATATGGCTCAATAAACAAACATCATACCTTTCCAAGCTTTATTTGACTACTTCAGAATTTACCTGGAAATGTCATTGTTACATGTGAATATAATCGTATTAAGTACATACGAAGTCGCTCTTGAATATAATGCACAGATTACATAATAGAGAATGGCTTTGACGTCACGCGCTAATTAGCATATCCACGTGGTCTTCAGGCCCGGACGTTCTGCCAACTGTTAGCGCGTTGCTTGTTTTGCTTATTTGTAACTCGCCGTACTCAAATATGTTATTTTATACTCCCCAATTCCCAGTAAAGCTGTTTATTAACGTATTTCTATATTGTCAGACAGCGAACGAGTCACTGAATTCTAGCACTTGCTAAAATTACCGAGGCCTTCTGACAGAATCAGAACAACACACGTAAGTTAAAAACAGGCACTGTTCTGTGATTTCGGCTATATTAGCAATATATTTATTTTAAAAAAGAAAAAATGAGAGAAAACAACAGATTGTGCTCCTCGAACTAGACTGGCACATGTGTGCATGGTTGTGGCTAACGTTAGAGGGGATACTACGGTCGGAAGTCATGCAAAATCTCGTCATAAAAATAAAATAAAAAACATTAGCTAATGCCTACACCTACCCTACACATAACCTTTCAATTAAAAAAGAAGTAATTAACCTTAATTAAAAATGATAAGGCATTGAAGTGCGCATGCCCAGTGGAGGTATGGAATCCCTTGTAGCAAAAACCGGTGTGCACAATTTCGATTGAAAGCGCATGCGCAGTTTGCGCATTACTCACAAAGCGCCAACAAATGCACGCTTCTTTCGCTCGACGTTCTGCCGCAAGAAATGTCACCACGAAGAAACTACTAAATGTAGTAAGATTGGGCAATGTTGGCACAGTAAATGGGGTAAGTTTTCAGTGGAACATGCTATTAAACAGACTGCTATTGGCGTTTAGCAAAATGTACAGTAGGCTACAAATAAAAAAACATTATAAAACACGAATCAATCAGTCAATTAAACAAGTCTAAACATGACACCACAGTAGTGTATCCAACAAATTGTAAAGTGAAATAAAATAATGTTGTTCTGTAAACAAAGAGAACAACCTTTTGGCCAAATTCTACCGTACCTTGTATATTGGACCTTTTCCTTGAATTTTCTTCCCTGAAAGTGTGCTTTATTGTTTTCACTTGTTCACTCTTTAGCAAAAGTTAAAGAAGTCATATGATGCGATTTCATGTTTTCCTGTATCTTTGGTGTAAGAAAGATACATTTACAAACATTTTGAAATGACACGTTCTTGCATATTTGTGTATTATCATATTGCACACAATGTATGAGTTTATGAAATCTTGCACCTGGCAAGCATTTATCAGACACGTTCATCAGGCAGATGATACACAAACAGTCTCGTCTGTTAAAGAAGGGAAAAGAAGTAAAACAACTCTGTACTTTCTGTTGCTGATAATCCCCCTCAACTTTCATAATCAGACTCGTTCAGCCCCAATATGCCACTTGATGAGTTTTCTCTCTAGCAGATATGACAGAAGCCAGTGGGGGACTGCGACCCACAATTCGTCGAAGACACAGGCCTGTCAAAACTTTTTAATACTTAACCATTCTGCCCAGTCGGTTGACCTCGTTCCTAGGACCCCTTTACCCTCCTAAACACTTAATAGGCATCTCTAACACTCTAGTCGCCTGTAGGGTTTGCAATTAATCGAAAATAATCGAAAATTTTGGACTTCAACAATTACAAAAACAAAGTAATCGAGGTAAAACAAATATTTTAGGATCCTCTCTTTTCTTGTGGTATAAATCCATAGGGCAACTCCTTCCTTTACAGTCTTTCATTTGTGCTATTTCTTTACATTTATCTTTCAGTTGAATTCACAGTTATAAAGCCAAGTTTTTTTTAAATTTTCCATGTTTTTTTAAAAGTTAATAAGTAATCATGTTAAATAATCGGGAAATCAATATTGGCCAAAATAATCTTACGATTTTTGTCATAATCGAGCAGCCCTAGTCGCCAGCTGTAGACATATCAAAATATAAGCTGGATGGGGTAGAGAAGTTGGTGGAGTTGTCCTGTTTTTTAGCTAAATTTTTTTGTTTTAATGAAGTTTTCTAAGAAGACTCCTGGGGCGCGACGACGTCCAAACAAATCCCATGTAGAATGTTAGTTTGAGGAGATTGAAACGTTCTAAATTATATAAATGTTATTTTTTTGTAGTGATTTTGTGATGAATCGCATTCTTTCGTTGTCTAACAAACTTCTGTATAATCAGTAAACAAAAATCTTGTCTTTACGAATTTTGCAATCTAAATTTGCTTGAATTTAAAAAGAAAATCCTTTTTTGTCAGGAACATTTGAGTAATTTATGATAACAAACATTTAGTGTGCTACGTTGTTGCTTACCCCATAAGATCAGTAGATATAGCTTTTTATTGCTTGACAAACAAACGGACCCTTTTGCGTGATAATGACCATTATTGTCGGCGATAAATGGCTCAACGCCAGTTATCTGGTCCTCTTGACTTGTTTAGAGCAATTGCAGCCTTTGAACTGTGCCTGATTGGAATTATTGCTGAAGAGCACCTCTGGTTGAGGAGCCGTTGGCACAAAGTTGCAGAGACACAAGCTATGAGTGTCAGAAAGGTTGGTGGCAGGTTGATGCACACTACTCTGAAGTGCTGGTAAACAAATGTAAAACAAACACCAGTCCAGTGTCTCCCTCCCAAGGCTGCACCATAGCCCCACCCTTGAGTAAAGATACAAGGACCTCTTTTATTCCAGAACAAATGTCAGCCCCTCAGTACAGTTAGGAACAACAAAGGCAATTAAAGCTGGTGTGTATGAATGGCTGTGAGGTTCTGGCACGGTCGGCGGGCTACTGGAGTGTGCGGCCTCGGTCCGAAACAGATGGCAGATGATGAGAAGGTGGAACAGACACCAGACCAGCCAAGCACCTCGTACTGGTGGAGGGTCCGGTTTGGATTGGTCACAGGAGGAGGTGACTCTTTAGAGTGGGCAATGACCAGTGACACTTTGTATAGTGAAGCGTGGAAAACACTGATAAGGGGTTGAACTTGGGCTTGCGGCGGCTAAGCAGATGCTTGGCAGGGTCCACAGAGTTAATGAGGGGCACGCGCTGGCTTCACATCATGTCAGGGAACTTTCAAACAAAAACAACATCGGAAAAGTTTGAAGGTGTTTAATTAGTTGGAACTAAGGTCCTTCTGTCCATTTAATGGCTTTCCAGATTGGACCCTAATTGGACCTCAAAATATTATAAAAACACCAAACATTTGACCTATCGGTGATGGATGTAGTGAATGAGAATTTAAGAAGCCAAAATTGTTGTTTGACAATGATACAGCATGATATAGTTTGCCCCAAAATTAAAAGAATTCTGTGATCCTGATACTTAAATAATGACTTTAAATGTCAGTTTCTCACGCAAAGTTGATGCCTCAGCTGCATGGACAGCTCATGGTACTTTTGCTGTTGTTTTTGCAAAGACCAGTACTGCTAGATAACTTCTTTTGTGTCTCGCAGAAAAGTAAAACGCACATTGTGTGAGCAACAGTAGATGATGACAGAATACAATTTTTGTGTGAACTAACCCCTCGTCAAATAATTTGTCATCATGGTCATTGTCATCATGGATGTCAGCATGGATGACAGCATAACAAAAAGGTTAAACTCTTTTAGAAAATCTTAACTGCTTAACATTGATCCCCAACCTGCAACGTGTTTGCAAACCTGGCTCATCCAGATGGGTCTGTGCTCTTTTTGCCCCGAGTGCTTTGAAGCAGACAATAGAGGGATCTGTGCCGAAGATCAGGAGTGAATTGAGTTGGGCAGCTTCACATGACTACCTCTCCGGAGTCTGAGTATTTGGATGCATTCAGTTAGGGAGGTTGGCATTCCTTGTGTATCGTGTTTCCAGGTGAGGAGTGATCTCCACCCCACCTCCACCGTCTACCGCAGAGGTCAAACGCTCAAAAACACGGTCCCCTCACATCTCCCATTCAAACAGCATGTAGACGATTATGCAATATTTGCATGTGAGTGAGATCATTGTGGACACCTGTTTTACCTTTTGAGAATGATCATACTCGTCTTACAGGCCCACAACTGAACTCAAGACTCTAGACTGCTAGTGATGAGCTTGCTCTTGGCAGCGAGCCTACCGCAAGCCTTATTGTGATTTATTCAAGACCGTGTACAGTACAGGTTGATGTGACGTGTGTGATGAAGCAGGCTTTTGTACGAAGGACAGCTGTGTTAGCTAGCCTGTCTAAATTATGGCCGTTTTAATCATTCTTTTGTAAGATATTGACATGAATGTCGGACAGTTGTATAGTGTACTGCTTGAAGACGTACAAGTATACGTTGAATATGTAATTCAATTTGAGTTTGAAAACGAGGGCAGCATTTCATTATTCTCAACCTTGTCCATTCACAGAAACAAAAGCTCATCTGACCATGGGGCTAGTTTGAATAATTTTGACAGGCCCTTTTAATGGGCGCGTTGTCTCTGAGCTACGAAAACAGATCACCATTGTTCACCAATATCTGTCCTGTCCGTCGCATTGTCCCCTGACATGTGAGTGGCATGCGGCCCCCAATTGCCACACGTACAGACAGTGGACACACTCACAAACGGAGAAGAGTACAGCTGCCCAAGATAGACGCAAACCG
Organism: Triplophysa dalaica; assembly: GCF_015846415.1. Lineage (NCBI taxonomy): Eukaryota > Metazoa > Chordata > Actinopteri > Cypriniformes > Nemacheilidae > Triplophysa > Triplophysa dalaica. Next base: position 7,370,311 of record NC_079542.1, read on the forward strand.
CGGGATGCCCGTCTTTAGTGATTGCTGACATCACGTGTGTGTGTGTGCGCGCGCGTCACATGCCACCTATGAATCACCACAACCTGTTGATCGCAGCCACTGAGCCAGAAGTAATTCGACAGAGTGCCGGTCTGGAAATTAAAATGACAATTTGAATTGTGTAAGGGAAAGCGGGAAACTCCGGCCAGTGAATTGGATCTCGGTGTGTGTTTGAGAGTAAATTAATGTTTTTGGAAGTCCTTATAACTGGTTTAAACCACCATGGTCTGGTCAGGGTGAGAGATTATATTAATTTATGCTTTAGTTTGACCTTGGCTTTTCTTTGGCTTTAGTTTAGCATCGGTGTAATCCTGAGTCAGCACTATGAAACCTTTATTGGGGCAGATGTTTTTATATAATATGGCAGAAATGTTTGGACATTTAAATAGTTTTCTATTTGTATATATTTTTTCCCCTATAAATATAGTGGTTGAATTGTGTCTGGACTTATTTTTGTCTTATTCTTTATGAATTATAATATTGAATACTTCATAATTATTTTTAAATACTCGAGCTCAATGTGTTGAAAGACTAATGCTTAATTTAACCTTGTCAATATTGAATACCTTATTAAAAATAATTTATCTTTTTCTTTCTGTGTATACTGCATATGTTTTTTTAGGAAGGATTTGTTTGGTTGTTGCCACAATTCTGATAACAAGGAAAAAATAAGGTGATGTCAACACCGTAAAATCATTAATCTCTCTAGTTTGTATTAATCTCAGTTGCAATGTAACACCTTTGGCTGACGGGTGCTAAAATGAATAGATATGAATAGGGTGAACTCTTGTCTCAACAACCAGTGCTATGTCAATAATATGAGTTCCTCAAAGTGTGGTGAATTTCCGCACATGCTCATAAAAATTGACCTCCAACCTAAAGACCCGGTTGCAGTTGATAGGTAGATTCCCAATTGGGTTTAGACTATAACTACTTCATAATTCAACATGTGAGCACGAGCGCTAACCATCTGTTCTTCTGTACATAATAAACACAGCGGAAGTTTTTAAGACATGTTTGTTGAACAAATATAGGCTTGGAAGAAGATAAACCATTTAAACAGTCAGAATGATTTTCAGTTACGGACTACAGGAAGTCTAAATATGCACAGCTATTAAATAAGTAATTGCATACCTGTACAGATAACAATGACTCGGAAATGTGTTAAATTAATCACTTAATAAAAAAATTAAAAATGTTTTGCCTTAACATGGTGTTTGTCCTTGTGCTTATATTATACAGCATGTGTGCAGTTTTATCATTTAAAGTGTTTTATTTATTTCAGTTGTATTAGTGTTTAATATAGAATTCAGTGGTTGTGTTTTATTAAGTTTGTTCTGATTTGTGTTCCTTTAATTCAGTGTGACACCCCTGACAAAAGAACATGACAGCTAGTGATTTACTACATGTATTGTTACTTAGTATGGCAGTGTTTGAAGTGAGAATAATGAAATTCAGAAATGAATGAATGAACCATGTTTAATGAATGATTGATGCGTTCAATTTTATGAAACTTTTTGGTGTTAATGCCACTACAAGAATGACTTTGTTGTTTTAAAGAATGGTCTTGAAATATCAATCTTCATTAAGGTAAACTGAAACTCTAAACACACTTTGCCATGTTTATTGTTTCTTAACAGGTCAGGAAGTAATCATTTGTACATCCGGACACATTACTAGTCTAAACGGCTATGGGACCATCTCACTGTGTCTACATGGTTTGGGTGAGTTTAGGTCATGACCTTTGACCTGCAACCTTTCCAGCTCAGGGTCACCGGTTTTCTTGATAGTCCTCTTTCATGCCCCAGGATGCATTGCTCTCATTCGCTCATGCGGTGCTGTCTCTTCTCACTGAGCCAGTCTGAGATCTGGTGATCACGGGAAACCTGGTCCTGCCCCACATTAATATGTTGCTATTCATGTGAGATAAGAAAAACAATGTTTGATGGATGCTATTGGCTGTTTTGTACAATTTTTGTGGTACCTTGTTGCTTATAATTGCTCATAAAGGGTCTCTAGAGTGAAGCATTCTATCATCTTTATACTGTAGAATTTTCCCTGTCGGAGGCTTGGTGTAGTGGTCTGCGCATAGTCTTACAACATGATGTGCCATTTAGCTGTCATGTGGATCTACTGTAGGTTTAAACCCGGTCTGTGTCATTCCGAAATATCATGCTCACTGGGCTTTAGTCTTGAACTGGCAAAATAGTCTTGACCCTAATGTGCAATATAATACATTGCGATGAAGATGCTTTTTGTATGTACGTATGTATGCAGTTCATATTTTACAAGTGTTAACTCTTATTTGATAATAGTATTTTACATTATATGGTATCTAAATGTTTGAGGTTTTCCCTAAATATTTCACCCAAAAATGAAAATTCTGTCATCGTATCCTCACCCTCTTTTCGTTTCAAACCTATATGGCTTTCCCTCTTCCGCAGAACACAAATGAAGATATTTGAAGAAAATTGTTAACCGAACAGTGCCAGCACCCATTCACTTCAATTGAATGGACAATAAACCAATGCAAGTGAATGGGTGCCAGTTACCAACATTCTTCAAAATATCATCTTTTATATTCTGCGAAAGAAAGAAAGAAAGTAATAGAGGTTTAAAATGACAAGAGGGTGTGTAAAGGATGAGCTATAGGGGCAGGTTTTTCCTGTGTGTAAACTATTTTTCATAATGGCAGTAGTGGTGTTTGTAGACAACAAAAGGATATTGACAGAATTTATTGATTAAGCTTTAAAGCCACACACCGTTTCAAGATTCATAAACAAATATGAAAAAAATCAAATTGGACTTTTGCAGTTACTAGGGGCATGATCACAGAGGCACTTAGCAATCCTCACTGTAGTGCTGTCAGTTTGCTGAAATTTGAAAGTTTTCTTACCCGAACACAGATTGTTATCACTTGGCGAAAAATCCCCTTTGTGCTATGAGAGCGGAAGTGACCTAGTTGGCAGCAATTTTAGCGGAAGTTCATCATCGTGTGACTGTTACCAGTGTTGTAAATAATCTCGCTGTATAAGCTTCCCCGTGGGCAGTGCAATATACGTAAATTTGTTGACTAAGCTGATGAAACTGGCGAATGCAGAAACGTTATTTGGAAACCACACCCTTCCGCAGGTAGGGGACAGGTGTACTGAGTGTGCTTGTAGCTGCTAAGAGGCTGCTCAGATAGGAGATTGCAGCGAGAGAATAATTCATCCAGTTAAGAATGGTTCTACCACTGAAATAATTTTACAGACATTATTTTAAGGTCGAAAAACGTAAAAGTGTTGCTTTAAAATGCTGCACCCACAGCTACAAAGTTGCGATCACCCACATTAGTTGCTTTGATGCATGTAGATTTAATGTAGAGACTGTACACAACACTGGTCCAGATGCACATTTCAGTTTGGGCCCCATTGTATACCATTATATACTCTATGTATTTGATTTTACCATTATAATTTTTTCCTACTATGGTTTGGTTACAAGTATTCTTCCAAATATTTTTCTCTGTGTTCAACCAAACAAAGAACTGTAAGAAATGTAAACTAGAGAGTTAGTAATTCATTACATAATTTTTTTTGAAAGTATTTATGTGAAAAAAAATCATCAATTGGAGCTGTGTGGGTTCCATTTGGCGTAATGGTCTGTATTAAAGTAAAATTCACTACATTAACTATATTTGGTGATAAAGTGCATTCTACGAGTTCATTAAATATCATATGCATGTCAAACATTAAACTGAAACAGGACAGTTCCTAATATGGACCGTATATATGCTGAACAAGCCATGTATTGCTTTACAGCTGTCTTCACATCAGGTCTACAATTAAACTGCCTTTTGCCGGCTCGTCTATGGCCGTATTTCTTTTCAAAGGACAGCTTTTGCGTTTTTGATGATAAGGTGTATATCACACAGTTGCATTGTGAGGCTTAAAGCTCTCCACCTCTGCCTTTCATCTGAGATCATAGGGCCCGGCTCTCGTATCTATGGTCCAGCCCAAGCTGATACAAGGGGGTGGTGCATGATTATCAGGTTCTGCACATGAACAGCTGGCCATGTGGAACACTTAATTCTGAACATGAGAGGGGTGGGATATCGCCACCCTCTCAATTAGACTCCTTTCATTTCCCTTTGCCGTTTTGATTGGCCCGTGGAAATTACATAATATTAAAATGGGAATGTATTACCTGACACACCTTTGCCTTTGATGCTTATTTTTTATACTTGTTTTATTGTTTGAAGGATTCTTGTCGACGCTAGTTGTCATAGTTTTTTTTTATAGGAGTCATAAAATGAAGAATCGAAGCTTTTGAGATAAAATTTTTATTGTGGGTTTTGTGTTCGTATTATAGCTATAACCCTTTAATAACTAATGATCTAGGAAGTGTTGGTAACTTGATCAAATTTTCTGCTGTACCGATCTGTCTGTGGATAACCCTCTAATACTCTAAAATCAGAACATAAAAAACAAGCATTTGACATTTATTCACTCATCTTCATCTTATACTAAACCTGAATTACTTACTGTGATGACTACAGAATTTTCAGCACATTTTGGTCATTGAATATTGTGTGATACTGTCACATTGTTTTGCGGACTTTTCAAGTAGGGTGTTTTTTTTTTAAGGATAGCAGGTTTAAAATGGGATGGAGAAACTTTTAAAGCCATTCGGTGCTGTTTATTTTGCAAGATAAATGGGCATTATTTTAAAGGCAAAGTTAACCCAAAAATGTTGTGTTCTGTTATGTTAAACACAAAGAAATATGAAAAAAACTACTATTATAGTCTACATTTACATTTAGTCATTTAGCAGACGCTTTTATCCAAAGCGACTTAAGTTCAGGGAGCAATAAATCCAACAAGGTGCCACAGAACCGTTTGGTTTCAGTCTTCTTTTGTATTCAACATAAAATATTTTTTTACAGGTTTGAAATCTCATTTTTGGTGAACAATCTCTTTAAATGTGAAACGAAGAATAAAGAAAGCCAATTTATAAAGTGAAATTGTCATGAAAAGACTGAGCACGACTTATTTTGGCACCAAAATCTTCGAATGCTACAGATGTCACAAAGCTTTGCATTTTCCCTTCAAGAGACCTTACGTAAACACCAGCTTTCTCTCCAAAAACAAAGCTTGACTTTGCCCATTTGTTGGTCAGGTCCTTGCCTGGTTATTAGGAGGTTAATGTTCAAACCGAGGGAAAATAAGGTAAAACAAGGTTACTTTTTGCTGTTTCTATAAAATGTGATCAAAAGAGCTGTGTACATTAACTGAGTAGGGCTCTGCTTGAAGCGATCACAGCCGTCTGAAGCCATGTGAGGAGTTGAGAAGCCGTGAGAGCGGCAGGTCTTTTAATCATTGACTGTAGGAATGTCTTTCTTTAAAGCACATTGTGGCTCCACAGTTCAGTGTATTTCTCACCTGGCCAGTGAATTTTTGGTTGAACAAACATGGGTTAAGCTTTTCTCACTGGAAGCACTTTGCACTTTAATCGAGTTGATACGTCTCACATGCTTCAATGCCTTAACATGAGCGCCGCCAGTGAAGAGAGAGGGTCGTTTTTAGAGATTCACCGTCATGTCACATGACTGAATGGTTGTTTAGGAAATGTGAAAGAAAGAATCGAAAATGTGTTATAGTTTTACTCTTGTTAGTGTTCAAACCTTTGACTGCTGTGAATGCTTGCAGCCTCATTTTCTGAGAATTGTCTTTGGAAACATTCTTTGTATGCAGTCAGCTGATGGAACTTTATTTTACAATTTTGCAGCCATTTGTTTGCAGGCTATGATTAAACATCAGGGAAAGAGACGTCATGTGATCGCTTCGCATCAGCTTCTTTGGCCCTCATTGTCCCCACCTTCATGCTTTTGATCATAAGCTCTTCAGGGCTGAAGAATGGAGAACTGTGACGACTCGCATCTCCCCTTCAGAAAGCTGTCAGTCAGAACCGCTGTGCCAGCCTGGCGGTCATTCCCCTGTGATCGATTCGGCCTGACCATGGAGCCTCTGATGCATCACCGCAGGACTCTTTGTAGCCCTTCCAGGTGTAATGTATACAAAGGTTAGGAGGCCAACTTTCAGTTTGCACTTGCCAGAGTAAACTTTCCAAATTTCCAAAATACAGCTGTGAATGGCTGTTTTCAAAAATAGTTTGACCTTTTTAAAGTTTGCCTCATTGTATTTTGAGGGAATGTGTTTCATTGTTTATTTTCCTGTTGGGCTCATAAAGAAAAGTGTGAATGAGTCACATCATCAAAAGATCATCGACGTGATTCTTCCCCACAGTCTAAAGTTACTTTATGATGTCAGTAACATCCGCAAAGATCATACTTATGTTTATCCTGTTGCCATTATAAGTAAGTCAATTTTTTTTATACATTTTAATTGTTCAAGAACATTTTTATTTACGACTCTAAACATGCGCCTATTACAAATGTTTTTTTTTCTTTTAATTTTAAATATGCAACTACTGCTTGCAGTCCGTTAGGCAGGAAGTTTTTCAACAATATTCTTATTTTTACTTTCTGTCCCTGTGAACCAAATTTCGGGCTGAGTTCGCACAGACAGTGTGACCTGCACAGAGACCATCACACAAATGAACAATGTGTGAAATTCATTTTGGCCAGCCACAACATAAATGTTTTGTAATATCGCAAGTCCCTTGCGGTTATTTTTATGTACGTTATTCCATGTTTCTCACAGTACAATCTACCTGGGCTGGTGATATCTAATGCACTCGCTCACATCTGTGAGAACTTATCATTAACTAACCTTTATAGAAGTCTTTAAAGATATTTCTATTATGCGGAAGCTGATTTGGACATGTGAATGAGTGACTGGGTTGCTGTGGAAATGTCATAGATTGATGGGTCATGAGTTTTAGCATGTGCTAAAAGCTGTATTCTCTTCAGAAGTTAGTGCTTATTGGGAATGTGTGTAATAAACTTTATCAAATGTTTTAATGCTGTACAGCTTTTTATTCTGAAGGTTATGAATGGTGCGTCTATTTACACAAAACGAAACAGAAAGTATCCGTTTGATGATACAGAGGATGATAAATCCATTTTATTTCCTGATAAGAAAAGTCAGTTCGTATTGATATAAGCGCTTTATTGATAAGACAAACGGGTTATGTAATTTGTCCTACATTCTCATTGTTTTCTCAAAACATCATGTACATTAACTGTTATTTTTTTTTATTTTTTTTGAGCGACAGTGCATCGGTGTTTGCAGGGTGGTCGCTATGCTGTTGAATTAGTTGTGTATTTTAATATGTTGCATGCAGTTGCTTGGGTGGTGTGGTGTGGGTGGATTACAGTAGGAATAGTTTGTCACCTTTTATATTTGCCGCAGCTAATCCCTAAGCAGCTTGTACAAGGGTTGTACGGTATAATATATTGCCCTTTATTATGCAACAAGTATAGTTAGCTTAATCTACTTCATCATGACACTTCTTTAAGTGGAACTGGTTTCAATTGTACGAGTCTCAATACTTTTGCACTTAATCTGCACAGGCCTTGATTTTAAACGGAACTGTGCTGTCCTCTGATAATATTAATCTTAAACTTGGCAGAATTGATTAGTTGGTTGACAAATTATCATTTAGTGTTGATAATTCGTCAATGCTGCATTGTTCTGGCCGGCTGTTCCGGGCTCTGCCTGGCTGTCAGTCTAATGAGCAAAACTTAAATGTGCTCAAATGGTTTGTTTCCTGACCTGTCACTTTGAGGGAAACCTTACACTCCGTGTCGCTGACCGAACACATTTTTTTCCGAAGGCAGACCTCTATCACCTGACTGCTGTGTTGCAATGGGTGTTGTGTTATAATGACATTTTCATCTCAGCTGAATTCAGCTGCCCTTAGCTCAGACCTGATAGGAGCTAACTAGGCTTTCATCCACCCACAGAGCAATAGAGCGGCTATTGCCTTTGTTCTCCGAGGTCCTTCCCAGTCCGAGGCACAAGTGACTTGGCAAAATGTCTCCTCCCACAGATTATATACCCGAGTGACGGAATACAATTTAACATATTTATTTGTAATTATCCGATGCACCATGAATAATGCTATTGCTTTAGGTGGTTTTAAAAAATCAGGTTTAGGAAATATAATCTAACAGCTTGGAATATGTTTATAATAAATACTGTTTTTGTATTTTGGAAAAAAATTGACAAAAATGACAGATTTCCATTTAATGCATTTTAGATATTTCCTCATGGGCACCAAAAGGGCATCGGCTGTATTTCTAACAGTGAGTGTTTGCACAAGGATGATTATGCATGTGTTTTTCTTGTCTCCAAAAAATGTTTGCAGATGTTAAATGATAATTGGATGATTGCAAAGGTGTTGCGTATCAGACTGAATAGTTCCTCTAAATGGTGGTGGCGAGGGGGGGTTTACCCACGGGGGCCAGCACGGGGTAGCAGAGAAGATCAAGGGTAACCCGGGACATATTAGAGGTCAACGCTCTAACACCCAGTCTTGCCAGGCAACCACTCCTGGAATGTTCTCACGGGCTGCTCAGGGGAAGTCAGGAGCCCCCCACAATTGGCCAAGAGTTAATATTGGCCTTCCGGGCCAAAGGTTAAATTTGGAGAGGTCAGGCAGGAGTGGAGGAACGAGCTGGTTTGTTGAGACAGTGCCCCGGTTTTTATAAACTGCTCCTCAGAAGTGCAGGCTAAAGGGGGGCAGTGTGAAGACTAATGTTCTCCTGACTTCAGAACACCCATTGAGCAACAGCTGGCTTTGGAGTTGGGTTACCTCCTTCATACTGTACAATAGACAAACCAGCACTGTCAAGCATATGCGGACAGATGTTCGTGCCATAAACAGACTCGATTGTTAGTCCTGGACAGCAACAACTCAAAACATTTGTTTATTGTAGCACTGATGAAGATCTGCTTGTTGCATCTATTATCTGACCATTCCATCTCACTCATTACATTTTTATTTTGTTTATTCATTCAATCACCTAATGCATTCATTCTTTTAAACATTTAGTCAAAAAATAAACTACTCATTAACCTAATTGTTAATACATGCATTCATTCTGCACTCTTTTCTACACACAGTTGCTCATGTGATCTTCAAAGAAACAAACTAATAGCCTTAAGCCCTCCCTCTGCCATTGGCTCATGTTTCTCTACAGTCTGGAATGTATGAATGGAGGACTCTTCATATCAGCAACTCACTCCTTCATTCACAAATGTTTATGCCATCAGTCACCTGACCTGCACTGTTCAAACAGGGGCGGATGCCAACGCAGCGGAACTTAAACATTTAGTTCTATTATTAATGTTTAGCTTTGCTTCATTATGTATTAAACATACCGGATGAACAATACAAACAGTGTAAACCGCTCATCATTTCCTCCTACAGTATATCTGGCCTCGGGGAGATCTGAGAGGAAGATGAGGGTCCATTTAGCTGATCAAGACATATAGGGGAGCATAACCTGGAACCAAGGCACTGCACGTGTTTGATTTGACATAAGTCAATTGGTTTGCTGTTATTATTATTATCGTGCATTATGTAACCTGGAACACCTGTTCTCGTAGCGGCTGGTAATGCATGTGAAATTGAATGCCATTTAAACCATAACTGAAGATATTTTAGAGGACACTTCTGTGGCTTTTATCACCAACGTTTTTTCTTGTCTGCAGATATGCTTTACTACGGGGCGTGTTCACACAAAAGCCCATTAATTGTGCATGTGCAAGTCCGTCTCAGAGAAAAGAAAATCCCTGTCATATTTACACAAAGCAGTCATGATGAACGTGTCTCTCATCACCTGCCCTTGTATTCTTCTCCAGATTGAAGGATGATTTGAATGGCCGCCTAAACAGAACACGACGTCTTTGTCTGCGTCAGAAATGGCTTTTTAACGAATCGTTCAGGTTTTTGGTCATGCAAACAAGAGCCTGATCTCGGGTCAGCTCTGCGACCTTTGCTTGACAGATTGCACCTGGTTTTAGGGGTAATGTAAACCTTGTTTGTTGGTGGCTCTTCATAATTATGTGCAGCTGCTTCTTGCTCTGTTGTGTGTCCGCAGGCCCGTCGGGTGCTGGCCTGAGGTGAGCCATAACAAACGTTGCAGACCTGTCACCCCTCCCTGTCTTGTGCCATACATCTTCCCAAGGTCATGCAGAGGTTCCAGCTGTCCCACTGCTCTGAGGAAATGCTCGAATCTGACATCAAACCAGTGGCTGGCTCACACTTTGCTTCGGTAGCTCAGATTCGTGGTAGATGGAAATGTTGTCTCGTTAACCTTTCCATAACTGCAGCGAGATAAAAATGTCACCTTGAATGGGCAAATGTTCCCAGTAATGTGCTTTTGGACATGTGTGCATTTTTTTATACATTTTTACAATTATTGAACATGGTACATCAGCCAGACCTTTTTTCAACAATTAAAAACAAATGTCCACAGTATCAAAGAGGACAAATCTGTAAATCTGACCACACCAACCAAATTACCCCTCCCCTATTCAGGAAAAGCCCTGAAAAGACAAAAACAGTTCCACTCTCCAGGACCCACGATTGGAAGATGGGGGCTTGAGTTTAAATGTTACCCTCGTTTTTTCCCCATTCAGGCAGTAAAAGACAATGGCCTGCAAATCTTGAACCTGGGACCCGTCACTTCAAATAACCTCTGAGGAGGATCTGATGTGACATCTTGGTAACCATAAAAAAAAAAGAAAGCTTTAGACATCACTATCAATACCGCGATTCTCATAGTGCACAGTCTACATCGTGCCGAATGCAGACCCTCACAGAAGAGGACGTAACATCAGGACATCATTAGTGCAATGTCAGTGAGCACACCCACTGAAAAAATTGGGTGTTGGGTGGTTTGTGGTGTGTGCTTATCAGCGACTGGCAAAGCTAAAGCCCTTTCTTGCGGTTCTCGGGAATGAGTTTTTTTGATATCATCACATGTCACAGCTTGGATAGCAGTAACACGATATGAATCATTTTCCTCGGTGGGACAGTGGAAGGTTGAACGCTCTTGGCGTTTCCAGATGTCCAAATGTTTTAGTTTGATTACAGTTATAACGAAAAAATAAGTTAAAGAGTTTACATGGAGCATTCTGGTTGTGTAGCATCATGTTGCGTAGCTTGTCTGCCGTATAATACAGACTTTATTCCAAGACTTTTAAAATCAGAGCCTGACTTTTTTAGGACTTTTATATCTTGAGACTTTATTGTCTTTTAGCTTCTTTTGGCTTGTTTGTACTGAGATGTGAGATGTTTGCAAGAGTAAATAGATACTAATGTCTTCTTTTTGTTTATATATGTGGGTGCACATGAAACAAGAAACCTGTTTAGATTAGCACCTATAGAAGATTGGCAGTGTTTTTTTTACTAACGGGCACAAACTACAATGTCTCCTCAGTTAATAACAGACATACTCGAGTTTCTTTATTGTGAAATTCACTGTGCCAGATATTGCGACGTATGTGTATTCACAAAAGGTCCTCTAGGTGGTGCTTGTATTCCAGTTGCTTTGATTAGATGGCTGAACAAGATGAACTAGACAGAAGGTAGGACACACATTGCAGTCACAAACTCAATGTCACCTCTTAAAGTTTTTTGTTCAGGTGAAGTAGGCTGTTTTAGTGTATAGCCTCACACAATGAAGTGCTGGACTTGAGATGCATGAACCAGTCTAAACACTAGACGTAAAGTACAAAAGCATGATAGACGCTTGTAAGTTTTTACGTGTTTCAGGGATCGTTTCACTTACAATACAAAGGAGAATAATACAGAGAAATCTGCCATAATTTTGTCACCCTTATGTCATCGACAACATGTACTGTATATGACTCTTGCGGATCACAGAAGAAGATATTTTGAGAAATGTTTCCATGTGCTTTCATGTCCATAGTGAAAATCAATAGAAGCCAGTGTTGTTTGGTTACCAACTTTCTTTAAAATGTCTTCTTTTGTGTTCTGCTTAAGAAAGTCATACAGGTTCGAACCGACAAGAGGGCGAGTAAATTATGAGAAAGTTTTCATTTTGGGTGAAGTAACCCTTCTTGTAAACTACAGTGTGCATGCTTCTCTTTCTCACTGTGTAAAGTACAAAGCCGTGACCTCAAACAGGCCCTTAATCTATAGCATCCCTAATAATGGCCAGAAGCACAGTAAGACTACAATACACCAGTCAATGTTCTTCACCAAGCTCAAAACAGAATGTGGAATTTAGTTTTCATGAACTCCAAGCTTTTCCCAAAACCAGCTTGTTACTCTTCATATAAATAGACTTTCCCCCATCTCTACCTTAAGATGCTTCAAATCTGAAGGAATTTCAAGCATTGATCTTTCATCAGACAGGAGTATCTGCCAGCAAGCTCAAGGAACCTTCCTTTTACCTCAGTGAGTCTGGAGATCGTCTTCATGTCTTATGGACACGCACTTATTTGTAAGAGAATCTCCGTACGTATTTTTCTCATCAGTTTGTTTACTTTATGCTCAAATGTGCCTTTTGTTGAGAAACGGTGCTGTGTGTGTATATGTGTGTGTACGTGTGCATGGGGGTGGCGGGGTTCGACAGCATTCCTTGGTTGATGCATGCCTGTCTCCGTACACCCCTCCCTCGTGCAGGCTGCTTCCCCCGCCTGGTTGTTTCTCCAGGTTCTCATGGGACGGTAATCTACAACAAAGGCTTCTCAGCCCACACACTAGGCAGTGTAATGCTCCCACGTAAGCTTTCAGCGCATTGCACAGCAGCCCGTGCTCTGTCGCGTACCCTAGTCCAGTCCAGTGTGCTTCGTTACCTGATCAGGTAATGGTCACATGCATGGACATTTTTGTACAGCATGTCGTTTTTAGGACAAATTATTGCCGAAAACTGATTTGTGTATGCATTATGTGAAAAAGACAAGTCAGGAGATTCTTAAAGCGCATCGCAACTTCCTATGTCCATCTCAGAAACCCATTTTTGTGCTAAGCCGCCCCATCTTCTCTTTCTCTTTTTATCCTAATTTCCATCCGCTGGATGCTTTGGTGGATGTGAGATATAATGTTTCTCCTCATTCCACTACAGTGCACAGGAGCAATTCTTTAAAACCATCAGTTTTCACTCAACAGAGCGATTATCGTCAAATCTTTCTCTTTTCAAGTGTGTGCTTGCAGAAGCGTGTTTGTTATCATTCCCACATAAGGATTGTTCTGGTTTTGAAACCTCCGCCCATATGAGCCCTATAGATCGACTCCTCTTATGACAGTCGCACAAGTCATTTGGTCTTTTTTCCTCATTTTTTTGGGGGGGTGGGAGGTAGTGCGTAGCATTCACCAGGCAGTGTTGAAAAGACTGTACAGAAAGGTCCTGTTAAGACAATCTGAAACCCCGCTCTGCTGTCCGTGTCCCACATGCATCCTTCTATTGTCGCTTCTGAGGAAAATTTGAGATTTAATGTTTTTTGCAGAGATTTCTTCTGGAATAGAGAATAAATGACTAATCTGTATGACTTTCTTTCTTCCATGGGAAAAAGGGGAGATTCACATTGACAGGTTTTAAAGTTTTATGAAAGGTCTGTAGAAAGTGAAGTAGTCTTAAAAAGTGTTTTAAATGCGATAGCTTTTTGTGCACATTTGGAGACTTGCATGAGGTTAAATGATGCTAAAGATTGTATTTGTATTACATCTTCTGATGCGTTTATTGGCATTATGCCTTGGCAATATACACTTTAAAAGATTGCCAGAATGTAGGAATTGGTTGAATTGCGCAGTTAAACAAATGAGCAAAAATGGAAATGCTGGGCTTTACTGCTTGCACAGCTTTTTGCCTTTCAGTTCCTGATTCCTTTAAAGTGGTTGCACAATAGTTTCAATGAAGAACAAATGGCACATGTGAAAGGACCCTACAGCATTTTGTGAATGGGGATGGGGATAAGAAACTGCTGGTGTGATGATCCTCGACTGTGATTGGTTGTTCCTTCAACCACGTATGTAGTTTTTGACTGGATGACTGAAGAAGTTTTTGCCCTTGGCCAAAGAGACATGGATTTGTTGTGTTCCCATACTTCAAGGATACACACTGCAAGAGACATGTGAAATGCATCCTTTCAACTTGCACCCACCTAGTTTGAGAGCTCTCCTCTGGAGGAAAAGGAGATCATTATTCCGTTTCTACTGCCGTTTAGAAATCGAGAATATAGAAAGAGGAAATTTGGTTTAAATGCTTCCTTTGTCTGACCACATTCATGTCAAGGGTTAATTTGGGGATTTTGCACTTCTGTGTGAAATGCTAACTGATAGACGATTGAAAACCAGATGGTAATTATTCTGCTATCCTTCAGAAGGTACATTATGAATGATTATGTTTATTTAGAGTCCAGTGGATACAGTATTTCCTTCCTGTTTCTCATTTAAAGAAGCTTGGCATAAATGCAGTTAATTTCTCGCTGATCTAACAAAATGTGCATCCAAAGCACTGGAGCTAAATTTGTATTTAACCTTCAGGATTACTCGCACATGTCTCAGGTCTGTACTTTGTCTCTGGGTTTAGACCGCTATAACCCTTCAACTCTGACCTTGTTGGGACCTTTGCTATCTTGTTTCTGAGACAGTCCATTGACCTGAAAAAGTGGGACAGTGGATCTGCAGGAAATGATTCCGTTGAAGGTTTCAGGGTTATAATCTTTACTCGCAGTGATGGGTCTCGCACATGTTTAAGAAGATCTTGCTATTTTTAGAAGCATTAAATACTTACTTTTAAATGCAAGTACAAACTTAAAGGGACAGTTCACCCAAAAATAAATCCTCAAATAAGACATCATTTACTCGCCCTTGAGTTGGTCCTAATCTTTGCTCTGATGAACACACAGAAAGTTAGTTGGAAGAACGCTTTTAACCAAACAGTTCTTGGCAACCATTGACTACAATAGTAGGAAAAATTACAATGGTAGTCAAACATTCCACCAACTTTTTGCTTTCTGACATTCTGGAAAATGTCTTCTTTTGTGTTCAACAGAACAAAGAATTTACAAAGATATTTTTCCTTCTATGGTAGTTGATGGTGGCCAAGAACTGTTTGGTTACATGCAGTATTCCGTTGGGTGAGCAGTTCCTTTAATGAGTGAAAATGGAGCACTTTAAGTGTAATTAAATAAAGTGTATTTTAGTGAACCATTTTTTTCCCTGGGTTAAGCAACAGTCCTGCTTATCAAAAACATCTTCCTTGCTGACATAGAACTGTCATTGTATTTGTAGCTAGCGGTTTTACAGGTTAAATGTTTATTTAGACCAAGGTTACTTGTCTTTCAAGTTTAAGATATAACCTTAAAGGAGGCATGAGTTAAAATCACAATTTTAACCCGAGCTTTTGTTTTATAAGAGGGAATCCTATTCACGCGAACATCATGTAAGTGTTTGAACTGAAAAACGCCCTTGTTTCTAAGATTACATCTGTTATTGACACCAGGCCCAGCGAACGCCAGGTTTTTGAATGCACCTTTCTGGCGACATTGATAGGTTGAACAACTGCCTCTACAGAAAAATATCAACGACTACATATCTAGTCCTGCACACTGGTTCGTGCATGACAATTGTAAAGTAACATGATCTTAAGCTTGTGCGAATCAGCATCTCTATGATTTGGCAGGCTCATATATAATCTTTCAAGGTTTTAACCGCCGTTTGCGAATAATGGAGGCTGATTTGGTATCATTTCGGGTGCTGGGTGATATCGATAAGTTACCAGGAGTCTCCCGTTTGTTTATTTATCATGGAAACTCTCGTAACATTTGAGACCTGCGATCGCAGTGATCTTTTGTCCGGTTTGCGGTCATGGGTCTCAAATGCTGACAGGTACGGTCATATATCATTAAACACCATACAACAATAGGCTATACAAACTATACGCAAAGCCTTGCCATCACATCCGGGAAATAAGTCCGTAAATTTGAGTAAAATCATCCCTTGCGAATGCGTCACATAAAATACTGATGTGGGGAGGTAATTTATAAATCACAGGAGGTCTCCAGATAATACTAATGCCGTGCGAAAACTGTGAATGGTGCTAATGTGTAACCTGACGTTACATCTCTTACCAAATTAATAGAGGTCTCAAACTAGGCAAACTGCTATCCAATCAAAGCAGTGGGCGTTCACTTATAAAGTCTTCAATGTGGCACGCCCATTAAAACCGAGTGTTCGCAGAGCTGGCCTCAAAATAGCTCGCCTCAAAATGTAGAAAATAGCTTTTTACTTCTTGATTTTGATGTTTGTAAAATGAATGTAAAAATCACACAAATGTCATAACTAGACCTCATACAACAGTATAATTCAATAAACAAGGCCAGTTCACGAGACTTTTAATAAGTCCTTGTTTTCCTGTTACTTGTTTTAGCATAGTAAAGTTTCGCGGCTATACATACAGTAAGTAATTATAACTGTGTGTGTGGTTTTTGCTTTATTTCTTTTAATTCTAATAGGTTTATCAGTTGCTGGTCCTTGTAGTATTAATGATACTTAACATTTTGGATGCAAGTATTTTAGTTATATCATAGAACACATGTTTGTACAGCTTCAGTAGATTATACATTTGTTTTTTGGGTGGGATGTTTTGAAGTGTGATAAGAGCCACCTAACAGGTCTGCCTTGACAGTGGCTTTTAAAATCTTGTCATTTTTTTACTTCTCGTACGCAGCTAATAACCAAATAGACAATGAAACCGTGGCAATGAAACAATGTGTGGCAATGGCATCTGTGAACAATTTCTGGTGTTACCAGACATGTTTCTGTATTCGTTGACTTGCGGAGAACAGTAATAAGTCTATTGTTTTGTTGACCTGTTGTAAATAAAAATGTTAGAATGCTCCAGTAAAATTCAAGTTTTTAATAGTTATTTAAAAAGTATCTTTTTTGGGCGGAGGTAGAGGATTGAATCGTGCATGTACAGATAAAATGAGATGTACAATGGGAGAAAATGATGAGGTAATAAATAATAGAGGCCTAGCCACAACATGTCGCTCTCCTGTGTTTTTGCCTTTCTGACCTATATAAAGCCCTTGCGTTTTCCTTCCTGCTGGAGCTCCTGACATTGAAAGAAAAGACATTTGCTTTGGTGTTTTTAAGATACTTGAGTTATGACACATCATGCTTCTGCAAGCCAGGGACATGCTCTGCCGAGTACTCAAGGGTGTAGCTGTTTGTAGAGGGCTGATATGACTGTAGCAAATACAACAAAGAGAAACTGAAGATTTTGAAGTGTGCGCGAGCGGTGAAATTTCCCTTAGCCAAAACAATGTCTCGTCTCCCTGAAAAGGAGAACAGACCAGTCAGAAAAAATGATTGGGGTGCGAGAAAGGGTGTCATGGAGAGGGAGAGAGAGAGCAAAAAAGGCCCTTGTCCAGACGGCGAGCACATGCTCGTGTAACAGGAGTCCCGAATTCCACAAGTCTTACTGATCTTTTACTTCCCATTAAGCAGGGTAGAGAAAGAGAGGCAGATAGAGAAAGTGTGGAGAGAGAGAAAGAGAGTGGGTGGGTTTAGTGGGGTAAAAGGGGGCAGGCGAATCTGATCAAATATCAAGTGGGTGACTTCTACCAGCTTTCTCAAAGCCTCGGGAACATCTGATTGGATCTGATTTCCAGCTAAGGCCCCTCTGATGTGGCGCGTTCTTGTGAAAAATTATGAAATGAGCTGCTTAGGTCTTACCTGCAGGAATGTTGCTCTGCAGCTTGCATCCACTGTGGGGTCTCTATTGTTGTTGTTTGTTTTGCTCTTGTTCTTCTGACTTGTGTCCTTGCTTTTGTGGATATCTGGACCTTGTCACTAGCTGCTTCCCCTTGTTTTTCCCTTATGGCACGAAGAAGGGCGTGCAAGATGGAAACAAATTTGCTGCATTCATGCTGCTTTTCTACATTTTATTAAAAATAGTTTACATTCCAATTAATATGTCAAGTGGTGTAACTTTGGTGTAAACACCTTGAAATACATATCTTTTCTAGACATTTTTGCCCCGTAGTGCAAATAAAAAATATATTTTAATAGAAAAAATGTAAGCATGTTAAGCATTTTGAAACATTATATGTATCATTTTGGATTTTGCAAAGGTCCAATGTGTAATTATTTGGAGGATCTTTTGTCAGAAATGCAATATAATATACATAACTATGTCTTCAGAGGTGTGTAAAGAACTTTCATAATGAAGCGTAATGTTTTTAATACCTTACAATAAGCTATTTCTATAACTACATACACCGCAGGTCCCCTTACATGGAATTTGCTGTGTTGTTTCTACACTAGCCCTAAAGAGCCGTTTCAAAGTACTTCAGAAGGGAGGGGTGTAGGGAGCCGTTGGTTGCAATTCCCAACCTCACCGCTAGACGCTGCTAAATTTCCTACACTGGACCTTTAAAATAATTTAATTTATAAAAAGGATTTTAATTAGACCCATGAAAACCAGCTGCAGCTACTGGGCTACTGAAGTCATCTGTTGGTTGAAGCTTATTCTCACGATCAGCCGTATGAGGTCTGTGTTGTTGTAAGTTATAGAAAGTAGAGGATCTGCACCTCATGGAAACACTGAAAGTTGCTTTAGGTTCAAATCCCTTTTTATTTTGTTTGGGTGTGTGGTCTGGTACAATAGTGGGTTTCATTAGGGTCTCAGATCTTGAAAATAAGTTGAAACAAGGCTGTTGTCCTTAAGGGCAGGAGAGTTGCAGACAGACTTCCTTAGCTTGAAGGGATATGTATGTCAATTGAAAAGTAACTGCAGTAAATGCAGCTCCCAGCTAATTTTTCATGCATTGGAAGACAGGGAATTAAGAATTAGTTGCAGTCCATATGTGAAAATGAAAAGAAGTTTGAATGCATGCATTGTAATGCATTTGTCAAATGATGAACCTTGCCTTTGTTTTCTTTTCTATTCATAAATATCCAAACATCATGAAAAATAAGTGTTTTTCATTTGTTTTAACATTTTTGCCAATGGATTAAGAATTCTCTAACTAAATAAATATTTACTTTTTACTTTTTTGTAGGGAAACACATTCTTTCACTTTCATACCCAGCCATTTATCGGGTCATAATAACAGTTATCATAGTATATTATGAAGGTATTATTTACTTAACAACGTGAAACATGAAACCAATTAGATTAATAACAGTCTCAAATGCTTCTCTCCTGTCTTATCTTGTTGCAAATGTTTGTGTCTTTTATTTCACGCATATGGCAAAACGAAGCGTCCCAGACATCAGCTGGGTTTGACTTCCTGGAGGCCTCGTCTTCGCCAGGTCTGGGCTGTTGGCTCTGGGTAGGAGGAAGGGTTGAGGTTATAAGGGACAATAGGCACAAAGCCATTGACAAAAATAGCCAAATGTCATTAGGACTCGGTAGGAAATCACATGTGGCTCTAAGTGGGAACCAACGACAGACATGCTGACAAAATCAGCCCGAGGAGAGGGAGGTTTGCTTGAGGAAGAAAAAAAAGAGTGAAAAATAAAAGCCGCTGCAACTGGTTTCTACCCATCCAGTTTTGTGAATGAATGCTTTCCTCCCTCGCTCATAAAAAGATTAGGTCATTTAGGGTATCGTTGTTTTATCTCAAATCCTGTTTTGTAGTTTGTAGGGTGTCTCCTGTGTGCTGTATACATAGGTTTTCTCAGTGAAATGCAACGGTGCTGGTCTAATGCTTTAAAAGCCTTTTCATAGAGGGTTACAAAAGGGCAAGTTCTCATGCAGTAACTACACGTGGGAAGTAAAAAAGTAAGGCAGAGTTGAAATCGCTCTGGCATTGTTTACATTGTAAATTAATCCTGGTTTACAATTCAGATCTTTAGCACTGTCCACACTAAGTGATCAAATTAGATTTGTTGTTCAGGGTTTGGTTTAACAAACATCACATTATGCTTTAAAATGAGATTTTTATCATTTTCACTACAAGTCCCAACAAGTGTTGGAGTGGGTGGGATAAAGTGTTAAAAACGTTTCATCTCAACAAGAATCCTCAGAAGAACCGAAAGAAGATAAAAATGATGAGCCGCTGCCCCAAAGACCGGCTATCTCAGGTATTTTAAAACAAAAGATCCTGGGCAGACATCTCTGACAGTCAATCTTTCCAGCTACGAAGCCCTGCTTTAGGTTATGAACAACCATGTAATTTAGTACAGCTCGACACTAAGCTGAAAGGCACAGGCATTCTGTAAAATAATATGACGGCAAAATGCGTCACCTCCCATGTTAGGCCTAGTGAAGTATCTTTTCTACTTTCTCTGACATTTTCGGCCCCTGTATTCTATCTGCTCGCACACTGACACATTTAAACCTTCATTGTTTGTGGAATTAACAGTGTGATCTGTCAGAATGACTTTTGCCCCAGTGTGGTGGGAAGGCATCATAAGCGCTCTGCCCCTGGGCTGAATCTACATGGTATGTGCATTAAAGCAGACCTCATTTCCTTCATTTGTACGGGGAGGCAGTCATCCCTAAACCAAATCAAAGCACACTGTGCTCCTTTAGGAAATATGTAACTGAGGGAGCAGTGACTAATGCCTAATATGCCAAAAATGAGTGTTAAGACGATCAGTGTCTGTTCTCTTCGACACCTTTCGCTATAGGTACTGAAATTTGAACGTCTGAGGATGATTCGTCATTGTCAAAAGAAATTACCCAAGTGTGACCTGGCCTGTCACATTGACACCAGTGCTTACCTCCCATCTGACGACCACCCCCACTTTGCTTCGTCTTGGAGAAAGGTGAAAGTATGAAGATATTCAATCGATATGTTTTCAGTTTTTTATGTGTTATGATGGAATATGGAAAAAGTAAATGGAACGATGTGGCAACAGACTTTTTTCGAACATTTCTTAAAATCACTTATTTATTTACCAAACCATTAAGGAACCTGAATTGTAAAGTGGAATTCCTTAGATCCCATTTATTCTCACTCCTACCAACCACTTGTGATGGTTATTAATTGTCTTTAAAGAACAGCCAACAGAGTCGATCTGTAGGCTACAAGCCTCTGCCTCAAGAAATTGAAGGGATTGGCTATTGGCCAACACACTTTAAACCCTGCTATCTTGTGACTTAGTTATGCACGTGTTTGAGACTGAATGTTGATGTTGAGACACGATGTTGATTTAGAGTGTTTCTTTAATAAGATGATGGAGATGAGAGGACATTAACCTGATTGACCTGCAGTAAAACGAAATAAGGTGCACTGATAAAATATTCATCACCTTTTTTTGAGTGAAAGTGACTTATTCGTCAGATATGGTGACCCGTACCCGAAACGTGGTCTCTGCATTTAGCTTATCCAGTGAGTATTGAACACTCGCACACTCGGAGTAGTATGCAACTATCACTGCAGCGCCCTGGGATCAAGGGCATCTCAATCGTTACCCGACGGCCTTGAGAATCGAACCGGCGACCTTCTGGTCACAGTCCAACTCTCTAACCATTAGGCCATGACTGCTCCATTTTATTCCATCAAAGAAATTTGGAGAATAGCCCCGTTTGCACCAAGAACAACTATATTAGCGTCCACACCAATGGATATTTAAGGTCCAATGTGTTTTTTGGAGGATCTATTGACAGAACCGACGAGTGGCTAACATGCTTTAGCGCTCATCATCTGGAAAAATCATTCTGAAAGTGATCCCATTGATATCATTCCTCTGTGTTATCTTGATAGTTGTGGATGCTGATATTCTCATAAATTTAGATTTAACTTTATCTCTTTAGATATCACTATCATCATCATCCTTTGTGCGGACGGGCATGTTGGAACCTGTCAAAAGCATTTTGAACCCAAACCAAACAAAAATGAATAATAGTTTGTATTTTACTTTTAAAGATGACTTTTACAAGAATGACAATATAATAAACATCATAATTAAAAACCTTAGAAATTATAAGAAAACTCAACAACAGATTTTTGGTTAAAAGATTTAAAAAGATACATTTAATATAACATTCTTTTGCACTACAATATAAACTGGACAGGTTCCTGACAGAGTTCATTTTAGGTGTATGACCCAGATAGGTTGTTTTTCAACCCTGTGTTCTGGTTAAACCAGAAAACATTACCAGACCTAACAGACCTGAGCGTAAACCATGTGTATGATAAGCTCTTTTCTATGAAC
This sequence comes from Triplophysa dalaica, assembly GCF_015846415.1. Lineage (NCBI taxonomy): Eukaryota > Metazoa > Chordata > Actinopteri > Cypriniformes > Nemacheilidae > Triplophysa > Triplophysa dalaica. The sequence continues at coordinate 7,392,448 of NC_079542.1, forward strand.
TGAACTGAGATGCAGATCTTGTTCGAATTCCAATTTAATCAACATTTCCTCTTTTTTAAAGTTTTTAACCTATTGAAATCTTTAAAAAGAAATTGGTAGGATAAATATTTGTCAAAGAGTTTAATAAGGCCCACAAAGCATTCGTCAACTTTGAAAGCAAAAACGTGATGGAGAAAGTGTAGACAGTGAGAGTCTGTTTATTCAAACGCTACGTCCAAGATTTCTGCTCTCCGTCACTGAGTGGCATAGACAGGGAGAGATTTTTTTAATGTGTATACTGTACTCATTTGCTTGGGGCTTTGAGAATAGCTGGCACACTGGAGTCTGCCAGTGTGTTCTGTCACTGTGTCGTACCCTTTGAGATGTTTTAAAAGCATCTTGTTAATGTGTGAAAAGTTGCTTTGTTTATAAATGCCCCCCAAATTCAGGCAGAGTTTCTCATTGGAAAAGGGCTCTGGACAAGCCTTGATGGATTATGTGTTTGCATCAGCGCCTTTTAAAGAGGAACTCTCTTTTCAGAGGGATCTGTAACCTTTGCCTTATGCCAAAACTGATGCTTTAGAAGTTTTCTGTGTGTACTGATGAAAAAGTGCATTTACGTCTTCCGTAATAGTCTTTGTAAACCCGCTTGTCTCTTTATAAAGACATGTGATAGTTATCTGTTAACCTCTCTGACTAGGAAATGAAATGAGGGATTTGCCGGATTGTGTTACTTGATACACAGTCCTTTGTACTGTGCCCTGTGGTTACACAACAACCAGGCAGGTAAGGTTCACTATTCAAAATCATGCAAAGATAATGCAAATTTATAAAAATTATATTCCACATTCCGAGCAAAAGCATGTTTAAGAATAAGGGGAAAGTTGTAACTGTTAGTTGGCTGCCAAGGTGAAGAAAGTGCACCACAATACACTTAAATGTACTTGTGCTCTGTTTTTACATACTAATTTTGTACTTGATATACAAAAAAATGTAGTACTTCCCAAGATAAACAAAAAGTGTTCTTAACTGTGCTATTTTTAATAGTTTTAATGTTAAGCACAAAAATAAATGTGTGACAATAGCACTTTCAGTATATTATTGAAGTGTTCTTGAATTAAGTTTACTTTGTGCAATTTTATTTCCTGGGAGAGGTTATTTTAAACTACAATTTTATGATATATATATATTTTTTAAACCAAACTATTTTTGGTTGTATATCTTGTTATTAGAGTAATAATAGTTTTGTTTTTATTTTTATTGTAGTTTAGTAATTACCTTTTTTTTTTAAATAGTTATTAATCTGTTAATTTAAGTTGGATTCTTAGCTATTTTGTTACATGCTTTTGTCATTTCATTATTTCGTTTTTTTCTTAATGCAGTAAAAGCGCAACATATAAAAAATAAAAACGTAATAAACCACTATTGATACAGGTCACTAATAGGATTTGATGGCATATTTAAACCAATCAGTAGGATGAAATACATGTTGTGAAGAAAAAAGGCATAGATACGCAACAAATATCATACTATTTTGGATCATTACATCTTTTTACACCCCTACAAAAGACTAGGAAGAATTCAGATGCAAAAGCCTTATAAGGGCCATCTGACATTTTTCTTCTAAAGTGATTCTATTTATCAGGCTTGGATGTTTATATTACAAGTTATTTCACTATATTGGCAAATAGGACGTGTTCATTGTCATTAAAGTGAAATCACTGAACCTAGGAGCTTGATAAAAACTCTGTCCCATTTCAATTTTCTTTTAAATTAGAGACTTGCATCTCTTGCAACTCTTCTAATGTTTACGTTGTCATGTACGGTACAGATTTATATAATTTTCATCAAGGCAATATATGTGATTCTATTGTATGAATTCAATTATTTTAATTACCTTTTTATCAGTATTTCATGTACATTGTAGTTAGGTACATTTGGCCTTTAAAATGATGGGCATGATCTTGTTTCATAAACTTTTAAACAAATGCCATATTCAAGACTGCTTATGGGAAGAAACGCAACTGATGTGCGCTTAAGATGTGATCAAAGTCCCGAGTAGTTGTAAGTGACTTACAACTAGCTTACCAATATAAAAAGACACGAGAAAGCAATAGCTGTGAAACGGCGTAGCACATTATCCTTGAGGAGGAGAGCTGTAGAACAAATGAAGTCAGCGTGGTTTGACATATCAGTCGTCCTCTCCAGCTGAGACCACATTAGATCAGTGCCTCGCTCCCTCAGGACGTCTGGCTCAGGCTTTGTCACTTCTGCTTCCTATCCAGAGGGGAATTTCCTGAAAATCACAGAAATAAGGAAGGGCGGAAAGGGGTATATTTATCAGGCTTTCACTGTATCCTGATGTGAATGCGGATGGTGACAGAGCCGGTGGATGTACAGTGTGTCTGAGAGACAACAGGAAACACTAATTCTTGAGAGCAAGCAAATTTTGTTTTGTTTTCCAGCTGTATTAGATAACCTCTGCAGGGCTTTTGTCTAGAAGAGCGGTCATCCGAGTCATTTCAAGAGAAAGATCACAAATGTCATTGTGGATGGTGCTTGATCAGTTTGTTTTAATCACAGCCAGTTATATTTAAAAGCCAAGCGCATGTTTAGCGATGCGTTGAGACTGGTGGCTCAGTAGTGTCTTAATGCATAGAAACACAAGGAATCTGAGCTTAGTGGGGAAAGTGTGGAACACTTTAACTCAGAAAATGTACGATAAGTTGAATGGGTTCACTCGACCCAGAGAGACTGTATCTCACAAAGTGCAGGCTTGGTTGGTTTGACCCCAGTCTTCCTCATTTAGACGCAAGCAAACTCTTATTTATATGGATGAGAATATCGAAAACCCTGTCACGAAAACGCTTCCAATTCAAAGGAAATGTTGAAAAGATAAATACTGAGACTGTGTGCTTCTTTAAGAATGCTATGTAGAAGTTGTGCAAATTGATGCTTAAAGGAGCACATGACAATGATAATTATTTCATCATTTACAAACCTTCAAGACTGTTTAACAGAACACAACTACAGTGTTTGGTTTAACCAAACACACAAAACCACTGAGGCATCTCTCAAAATATCTTCTCTTGAGTTACACAGAAAATAGTAATGGTTTTGCATGACATGATGGTGAATAAATGATGTGTATGTTTATATTGAAAACCCAAATTTTTGATCGCAGACTTTTATATCTTGGCAAATTGGAGTGCAGTTAACTACACGCCTTCTGTTTTGTATTGTTTTGTTCCATTACTGTCTGTGAGAAAAATTTTAGATACCAAGGATATCTCTTTCACCAAATATATTTTCTTGCACACACATGTAAACTAACCATCTCTGTCCAAACGCAGGTCAATTATAGAGACTGCTGTCTAAATATTGGGGGGAAAACACACAGGCCTCAGAGAACCACCTCCACTTACCCTCTCTTCAAACCCAATGTTCAAGAAGACATGTTCTGGTCCCAGATCAGTGTTTGAAATCGCTGCCATTTCAGGTCTGTAATGTTTAATTGAATCAGCTGATCTAAAGAGGGTCTTCTTCCACTAGGTGTTTCACATTAAAGTGATTAAGGGTGGATTTGGGGAACACGAAGCAACATGAAGAGGCTTCAGGCATTCACATTCCATACACTGTACAGATATCCACAATTCTGAATCATCATTTTATTTCCAGACAAATATGAGAGTGCTACATCGTAAATCAAAGATCCCTCACTTCACTCTGTGTGGGAACTTCAAAGTAGTTTTATTGCCTTGTTCCCTGCTTTATCATTTTGGACTTTTTGAGACTTTTGGATAATTTCTATGATTTAAGTGATGTGTTGTGGTGAATTATTTGTTAGGTTATGATCTTCGGTCTTTTGCTGCATTGTGTAGCCATTGATTTTGATATTGGGAGACATTCTTCTCAGATTAAAGCAGTGTTGTTGCAACTAGTTGGTTAGCATCTTAATGCCGATTTTGCTAGCACAGGGTGGTGGCTTAATAGTGCTTTGTTCAATCAACAAAGCATCAACTTTGAGATTTTTCTCTTGAAAAATCTTAGGTGAAAATATTCTCGGCAAACAAAATTGTTGACTAACAGTAAAGGTCAAATGGTATAAAATTAATTTTAACGGCTTAAATAATTGAGATATAATAATATAAGTCTTTGCTTTACAAACTTTCCATATCTTAAATCATGCTACGATGTAAAGATGCACTTTTTCTCATAGGAAAACCGTAAAAAGCAGGACACTTAAACCACACTCAAGGATATGTTTAAGAGTAAATATTTTGTCATTTTTAAGGTCCTGCTTTTGTAACCGGAACGAACCACACCTGCACTAGGCGGGCTTCGATCCGGGTCGGTTCGGCATGGTAGTCGGGCGCTCTAGCGAGGAGGCTGAAGACCGCAGACGCTAGGGAGTCCTTGAGGTCGGGAAGTGAGGTTTACACACTGCACAGCTCTACACTAGCTTGCCTCCGTTACACTTTGGTTTATGGAGTGTCCAACAATAACTTTATCTACATACATGGTGTAAAAACACCTTCGCTTCCTTCCATCCGGACCGCAAGAGATAGGCTGATAAAACATTTAAAACATTTGACTATTTTGGTTGTTTAAATTGCGTCTACACAACGGAGAATGACATCTCTCAGGAATATTTATGTAAAAGATAGCTTGCTGCTTTAGCCTCTAATATCTTTATCTAGCGAAACATGCTTCATTTTAACTCTTTCCGCTCCGCGCGCGCTGCTTAAGACATGTGCTTATTTTAACAACAGTAGTGGAGACACTCAGAGCAGGTGAATGGACACAGAACGGTAAGAAAAATGCACCGGTATAAAGATATTTGTATCTGTCAGTCTCTTTACTGATTGTTATAGGTCTTCAACCTTTCGGCATTATTTGTGATATTTTATGAACCATAACGTTTTTATATACATTTAGCTTTAACATTATTGATCAGCATGTAAACATTTGTGGCCATGTGAAAACCCAGACTAAAGATCAAAGCATCAAATATTAATTTCAAGCATTCATTTCAATCTTTAAAATGGCATTATTCAGTCAATATTGAAGATATTGTTGTCATATTTTCACAGAATATTCTGTATTGTGATTTCTTTGTGTAAAAAACAGTAAAAATACTTTTTCACAAGCAGGGTCATATTTTGTGATTTAAAGATCATTTCCAGTAGTGAGACACCAAGATAGAAATAGTTCTGGGATGAATGGCATGGAAAGGCTTATTTAGTAAGTAACTTTGTTTTCTGTTTATGATGAGAGCATTTTAGATTACGTTTGCTGTTTGTATGTTGTAAGTAGTTATTTTTCATTTAGAAAATTTTAATGATCAGACTTCTATAAAGAGGGCATTCCCCTAAACCCACTGAGCCTACAATACATACAAACTGTGGATATCAAAATATATATAAATGGCCTGATATAAAATCATATCTTTTATACAATATATCCAACTGGACTAAATTGATTACATTTTTATTTTCAAAAAACATATTGTCCAGACCTCCGTTTGTAAGAAAATATATTCCCCTGGTATTGATGCAAAGCCAGTGCGAGTCAATGGGTACCGTCTTTGTTTTGTTTCCAACATTCTTCAAAATATCTTATTTTGTGTTCTGCAGAAGAAACAAAGTCATACAGGTTTGATAATGACAAGATTGTGAGTAAATGATGTCAGAATTTTCATTTTTGTGTGAAATGTAACTTTGAAATACAGATTGTGTTGTTTTAAACCGCACCTCTTGGTCCTTGTCTCTTAAGCTGATTGTGTGCCACCCAGTAAGCTGCCCAGGGCCGTGCCGTTTTGAGGGAATGGCAGCATCGCTTGTTATGATCTGACTGCACCCGCACCCATGGGGACCACTCCATCCACACAGACTTTATTATCAGACAGCATCTGATAACAGCCCAATGCGGCCCAAAAGCAAATTTAAGCTCTGACTTATAAGATGAAGTAGATGAGAGAATGCATTCGAAAGCGAACAGTATAGCTTTAGAAAAAATATGCATGTATTGCAAGTGTATTTCAAGAAGTGCATATCAGTATACTATGGCAATGAGATTTTTTAACAAAGCCACAACCGGAAAGAAAATTTTATTGCTTAGAAGTTTATTGCTCACGACTTGTAATTCTCTTCAGTTTCACTTTTACTTCAATTTGTTTCTCAGGGGATTCTCTTTAAAGTAATAGAAATAGACACCAATTAGACGTTTTTTTATAGAATGACAATTTTTTTATTAAACATATATTTGAGGCATGACTGTCAATTGCAGACTTGTCAAACCAAATCTGAGCATGATTTGAATATTTTTTTATATATTTTAGAAACTGTAACTTAAAACTGGGTGCAGTGTATATGAAGTCTTCAATTTCTCTTTACCTAATCAAATCTAATTTCTTTCAGAAGCAACACGCATTTTAAAGAGATTTCTTTTGTTTTTCATTACCTACGGTAAAGCTGTTGCCGTTTAGGTTATTAACTTTTCTTGAGACAGCAGTGATACAAAAATGGACGAAATGGAGTACGAACTGCTTAATGACTGCGTCCCTCAGTGGACCTGTGACCCTTTTGATGGACCTCGGTCAAGGCTCCTAATTACATCTAATGTGCTGTAATAGTCCCAAGAGGAGGACTGTCTTGTACTTGTCTGGCTGCCGAAAAAGAGAAATGGAGGAATGTGGGCGGAGATCAGGGTGTGTGGTGGGTTCCACGTACGTGACCAATAGGGTGGCAATTAAGATGCTTGTAGGGACGTTAACAAGCCTATTGCTTCAGCAGAAGGAAAGCAATGAGTTGTGTAAGACGTCCTATCCTGTGTTGTTCTGCTCTGCTCTGCTCTTAACCTTTTCTTTCTCATATATCTCATAGCTAGAGCTAAAGGTCTGAACTAGTTAAACTTCTAAATTGGACACAATTTAGTTTCCTTGAAGTCGACAAAACGTGTGAAAATCTCATACACCGATGTTACTTAGAGATCAGAATATTTTACTTGTACCATTAACAAACCCCCTTGCAACTACTCGTAACACCATAGCAACCGCATTGCAATTTCCTGGGAACCTCCCAGAGTTGAATAAGCACTCACATTTTCTTCAGAAAAAGTAAAAACCAAGTTCTCTCTGAACTCATATAGCCAAAAGTTTCACTATTGCCCAACGTATGTTTTTTAAACAATGTTTCCTTTTGAATGGCAGTTTCTCGTTCTAACTTTGTCAATGCTGTTCTCTTCATTTCTCTTTTTCGTATTGTATCATCCGCTCTCTGCCACCCATGCAGACAGCTGCCCGCTTGGCAAATACTTAGGCATGTGATAATTAGTGTAAAGGTGGTAGAGGGCACCAAGAGGGGGGTAAAGTTTTGTACTAGCAAACGAAAAGAGCGTGTGCTGTGTCCAGCTGGCTGTTCCTAACATTACAGGCTGTGCTTTGTGAGGTCTGACAGCTGCATTGAATGTGTATGTGTGTACTTCTGGGAAATAAATTTGTTGCATTAGTCAATTGGTTACAATACAGTTTGTGTTACTCAACACATTGACATACTTTAACAGCATGCAACAGAAAAGCTCTGTTAAACTCTCACATATTGATTAACCTTTGTGTACAACGGATATAAAGCCAAAGTTATCGAGGTAAATAGCTTTATATGAGCTGATGAGAGCCACCTGTCATCTAAATATGACTATAATGAAAGACATCAAAGAGGGAGCTTGTGACTGACTCTTTGATGTGTAAATCATTCATTTCCAGGATGCAAATCTATCTTCATTCAGCATTTTGTAACATCTAGTCATGATGGGAAAAGGAAATTTGTCGGCAAGCCGAAGCTGTAAAGTGCTTAAACTCAGATAAAAACCAGCGGCACTTCCAATGTACTGAAAGAGCTGAATGGACTGATAACACTTCTTTTGAGGTTTCTGATTGGCAAGGAGTCCAAGAGGAAGTGTCTGATTGGCTGAATGTGACTGCAATAAAATCTCTTGTTATCTTAGTCTGTGAATGAGTGTAATTGAAAGACAAACACGTACAATGACCAGTTCATTGCTCAGTTGGTTTGTCAAGTGCTTTTTTATTCAGAAAAAAATAAAGAAAATCTGGGTTTGAACTTGTTAGTGCATTCGTGCTATTAGTCTTCAAGAGATAATTCACTCAAAAATACAAATTCTGTCATCATTTACTCACCCTCTTGTCATCTTAAACCGGTTGGATTTTCTTTCTTCTGCAGAACACAAAAGAAAGAAATTTTGAAGAATGTTGTTAACTCGCCCCCATTCACTTGCATTGGTTTTGTGTCCACACAATACATGTGAATGGGTGCCTGCACTGTTCTGTGTCCAACTTCCTACAAACTATCTTCTTTTGTGTTCTGCTGAAGTAAGAAAGTCATACAGGTTTTAAATGACAAGAGGGTGAGTAAATAATGGCCGAATTTTCTTTTTTTAATGAACTGTCACTTTAATAGCAATATACATACAGTTTCACCAAAGCATCCAAACAAAGGGCCAGTTTGTTCGTTTAGTTTACAATTTGAAGTAAATCTCTACGTCTGTCTATAGATTTTCCAAATTTTCAGCTGGAATAAGTGATTGCTTGCAGACAAGCTAGCTCTCGTTGTTCGGCACACATACTGGCAACACCAAAGACGCGAGCTTCAAGTGAGGGCCATTTACTAACCTGGTCCTGTTTCCCCTTTTCCCTTTTAAAATATGACCTCTTGCCCTGTGCACTCTCCCAAGCCAGAACATGGGGCTGATTTGGGAGGCCTAACTGTCAATCTATTTAGCTTTTCCTCAACGGGCTTCAATCAAACATCCTTTGAACCCCCTCCTCAATGGCCGCAGTGCCAGCTGATTACCTTCCTTTAGCTATGTAAATCACTCCCACAAGCTCGACGCCACCACAATGACTCTTTTTAGTGCGGTAGCTCCCCGGCCTGCGAAAAGGGATTATGACTGTTTAAAAAAGCCAGTCATTTCAAATCAGCCCCATTATAAAGCACTTTAAGATGCATTGCTGTTTGTTTGTTCCTGTCCGGAGGCCATTTTTAGGATCTTTGAATGATTCTGTGAAAACATCTGTTTGTCATCCATAAACACTTATTTTTACAGCATTGTAACATCCCGATAAAAAATAATGGTCAGTCCGGTCCATCATCACTTGTGCGACCACATGCATTGCTCTGTTCAAGGGCATTTCTGTCGTATACTTTACTGCACTTTGATTGTGCTGTGAAATGCTTAAAACGCACTGTTTTTGCCTCTGTGAAATAGTTTTTAAAGTAGCTTACTGGCTAAAAGTGATGTCCAACTTTAGACAATCGATCTTCACTTTTTTTTAAACAATTTTATTAAGAATGTTTTAAAAAATACACATATGCAATGTATAAAGAATACACATGTGCAACAACTATTAAAAAAAAAACTAAGGATACTGCCGATAAAATGTCTATAAAATTACTACATGAGGGGATCAACACACATTAAAGGGATAGTTCACCCAAAAAAAGAAAAATTCTGTCTCATTTACTCACCCTCAGGTTGTTCCAAACCAGTGTAAATTTCTTTATTCTGATTTATTCAGAGATATTTGGAAGAATGTCAGTAACCAAACAATCACATCCCCTATTAACTGCCATAGAGGGGAAAATAAATACTATGGGAGTCAATGGGGGATGAGATTTGCAATCTAAACCGTGTGGCCAATAGCAAGCAGTCTGTTTTCGTGCATAACCGACATAGTTACTAATATATGTTTCTATGTATTCTCTAATAGATTATCAGATGGATGCCGGTTTTGGAATAAAGTGGTCACATTGTTTTTGACATTATTTCAGACAAAATGCATTGTCTTTACATGTTACAGTGAAGTGTTTTAAGCAAAGAAAAATCATGACTTGTTCAACAACAAAAAATCTGTCCAGATTTCAGTGCTCACTCGCTCACAATCAACACAAAAGCATCAGCCCTATAAAAAGAAGGGGGATCTTTATACAGCAAACGAGCTTGAACCTGGACTGCGCAAGGCCCGATTCAAAGCAACACAGGCACAACACTGCCAGCCAACATTGGTTTCTAAATAATCAGGAGAATGGGCCCCACACTTTGGCGCGCTCCAGGACAAAGGGGGTAGGGGTGCGAGGGCCACGTGAGCCCCGCACACAGACAGCAAGGCAGCAGCAGCGTGGCTCAGCATTAACGAGCGTTCGCTGATTGAAAGCTCCAATTGTGGCCCGCGCCTCGGCGTGCTCCTCTGGCCGAACATTCATCGCCATTTCCTGGGGCCTTTGTGTGTTACTGAGTTAGAGAGTGCAACGGGAGGGGGGAAAGGGCCACCCGACCCGGAACATTGGCACGACACGCTGGGCCCCCGCAAGAGCGGCTCTACCATCTGCCGCAGTAATTCAGCCGCCCGCATGCCAGAGCAGCCACGCGGCCCACTTACGCAACACTACTCACCATGGGCCTCTCCGCACAAAGCCCAGAAACAAACACAGCAAGCCAGGCTGGAATTTTCTCCTTACTGGGGCCCTTTTCTTTTTTCTGGGCCCTTTTGAACATTTGTGTTTGCCCCCTGCTCTCATCAGCTCAGGCCATGATGCCACTGTGGCATCAGAGCCCTTCTGGCAGCACAGAGGTTCCCGTTCAGGCCGCCACAAAGGCGGCCTCTTATTCAAACGCGACTTATTGGCAGATCAACACAAAGTGTCTTGTGGACCAAGTCAGAGATGTTGCTCATTTCTTTCTCATTCAACTTTCCAGGTCCTTCCAGCTTGTAATTAACCACATCCAAAATCATTCCCCATGTATTTCCAGTGGAGGAAATGGATTCATTGTTTGAGTTTAGGAGCGCTGTTCGGCGCATCCATTTTAAGTTTGAGACACGTGAAGCCGCTAGCATGCTGAGCACAGTAAGAACTCTTTGTTGCCATTGTTCCATGTATCCTTTCTGAGCTCTGAGCTTATACCGTTGATAAAATGCTGTTTTAAGCTTCATTGTTTTCAAATTATTCTTTTTATTAAAATGGTTGAGGCCTCATTTGATCTGCATCCAGAATGCTGTCTATAACTATAAAGGTTCTTAACAGCAATGTCATAAAAAAACATTTTTGGTTCCACAAAGAACATTTCGTGAAACAAATGGTTCTCGGATGTTAAAGGTTATTTATGGAACCAAATAGTGCTTCTATGGCATTGAAGAACCTTTTGAAGCGTTTACATTTAGTCATTTAGCAGACGCTTTTATCCAAAGCAACTTACAGCGAGTTTAGGGAGCAATAAGAGATATGTCACTGAGGAGCAAAAATACAGTAGGTGCCAATACAAAGTTACTGGTTTCAACAAAAGCTAGACCACTACCCGTCGAGAGAAAGCACCTTTTTTAAAGAGAGTACTAGATCAACATCCATACATTTTGCTTGGTCATATAGGTTGAACCACTCACAACCCTGTTGAACCACTCACAGCTTTCGACTGAAATGTTATAGCTTAAAAAAAAACTTTATCGTTATTAAAGACTACACATTTTTACTTTAACTTTGGTTATTTTTATTAATTTTACGTGTTTTTTTATGACTGCTTGATTTTACATTTAAAAATTGGAGGGTTGTTTTTAAACTATGGTTGGTTCAAACCATTTGGCAAATTAACCAAGAGATGTCCATATTTCACCCAATCATGGGTTGAAACAACCAATAATTTTTCAGTGTATTATTAGAAACCTGAAATCATTTATATCCTTTCTTTCTATCGGTTTTATCTACTGTATTGTATATTTTATTTATTATATTTACTTGAGATATAAGTATAATAAAGATAAATATATAAAATAAAACTATATAAATCATTTATATACAATTGTATGATAAATGTTGATACATTATAAACAAACAAAAAAATGCTGGGTTATTTTTTCCACCCAGTATGGGGTCAAAAAAGGGTAAACCCAAACGTTGGGTAAAAATACCCCAGAATCTGGTTATATTTGACCAAACGATGGGTTAAAACAACTTCTCATTTTGGGGTACATTCCAGAATAGGTCAATTTACAACCCAGCGGCTTGGTTTCTTCCTTTTTTGACCCAATGCTGATCCCAGCATTTTTTAGATATTGAGAGATATTAAACATGATTATAACAAAATTTTTTCGTAACATGCTAATGTATTTGGTCACATCGCCCAACCCCAATCTTAAGCATGCTAAACTCTCCAGAGCAGGAGAAAGCTAATGCTAAGTTGACCCGGCAGGGTTCTCTGGGTGCCCTATGGGCGTCCTTCTGCATCTGGATGACATTATTGCTCCGTGCTGCTGATTAGACAGATGATGTGGAGGTTGGCCTAACCTAAACATTCCTCCATAGCAAACCACCTATTCATAAGAATTTGTCTTCCATTTGTCACTGTGCCTGGTTGATCGGGACAAATGAATGATCTAATGGTTTGGCATGCGGTGTACATAAAGGACACCTTATATTGCGGTCAGCTTGATCACCACCCACACTTAAGTTGATACATGTTACTCATTCACTGACTAGTTCATACCGCTGCCACTTATCACAGTGGTCAAACCATAAATAAAAGTGAAAGTCAGTCAGGTGATTTCTTGGAAACAGTCCTTTTAATATGAAATGCACGGGTGGGAGTTGAAATGAAATTTGCGCTGTTACTGTACAACCCCAAGTGCACAGATTTCCCAGGCCTTCTCATAGCCTCTCTTAACCTCAGTGTGTCAACTACCATTGACAGCTCAACAGGAAGGCTGTCTTTAACCCGTAAGCTAATTGTACTTTGTTGAAAGCAGCATTGCCAGGAGGAGCAAGGGGGCAGACGTACATTCTGTCGACAGGCGTGTCTAAAACTCCTGCATAAGTCCAAGCATGCTCTGCATATTTGTTATGATGGATTCATAAGCTTTTACATGGTAAAGGTTTGAGAGGTTCTGCAGGAACCAGCTTGACTTTGTTGCCTTATTCTTTAGAGGCAGCTGCACCTGTTTTAGGGTGAATGCCATATAGTGTTGGAGTTGTTGGTCATTAGTGCGATAAGATGGCACGCTCGTTCTGTTTCTTTCTTGACCTTTGTCAGTTCTTTGGCGGCATTGTTCAGCAATGCATGGATAGACAGGCGCACCCTAATCTCTTTGCGGTTCTCTGATCCCTCCCAGCTCGCTGCAAGTGTGTTCACATGAGACCGGTCATACCAAAGTACACCTACGCAAATCTCATCACCTCCCATTTCATTTTCTTCTGCGCTCTGTGTGTGTCTTCATGTTTACATGTGGGTGTGTAATCTTTAATGACATTACATATAAAACATCGTAGATGATTGTTGCAATGCTGCGATAAAATTAATGTTGATTGTATGGTTAACCTAATCTGGTTTTGGATAAATGTGAAAAGAAATGTTTGTATTTGTATTGAAGACTTCCGTCATATTCACATTTAATCGTAGACTTGATATCGCATGATGTTGTTGAGATCCGTCTAAAGCTCAAGGAAGGACTTGTGTGAGATTTCTCTCAAAAGACAGATCTGTAAAACAAGCAAAAGTTTCCATTTGCTCTCCATTTAATCTCAGTGATGTCTAGGAAAAAGAACTGAGGTATTAAGGAGGTATCATCTGGGATTTTTCATGTGGGTGGGTGTTCAGACGTTCAGATTGTTATATAATATTGGGTCAGACTCATTTGTATTTGTAGGCATTTGAACTGCATGTTCATATTTGCCATACCCATTAGCAGCCCACGTAGAGCAATTCTGAAGCCCTTTAACCAGGAGAAGGAACAAGTGTGTCTTTCCCTGTCTCTCCCTAACAAAACTCTACAGGTAAAGTAGTCTTTAGTTAGCTTTTTTGGAGATGTGCAGGTAGAGTAACTCTAGTAACTCCAAGGTCAAAGGTTACATTCTGAGGGGATTCCTTTGGATAAAATCATCTGCCAAACGTGTATAAAACGTGTTTAAAATGACTTATTAGTTGCATATAAGTATGAGGAACTGTATTAAACACAAAATGTACATTTACAGCCACGAAAAATAGACCATTCAAAATTTTTGTTTATTCAGCATTTATTGTGAGATGCCAGTGAATTTCAATAAATCTAACTCCAGGGCTGATGGCCTTCCAACAGCAATCTGAAAGACTGACAGCATAACAAGACACATGAAACTGTAATATAAGCGAGTTTATCACATAAAACAATATTGATATTTTCCTAAATACATAGTAATTAGTAAGTAATTATTACCATTAAAGAGCCAGGTGATGGCTCTTTAAGGTGGTCGGTGTCAGTCCACCTCACGGCACATAAGAACATAAATACAAACTTAAACATGTCCGGTCCCTGTCCTCTCTCGTCAGCAGTCCCGTCGCTCGTTCTCTTATGCTCCCAATTTGCGGGACCGGTGTGCGCACAGCTGATTCCAGCTATCACTCACGCCACCAGCCCCGCTTCACTGCTCCCGTCCCGCCTTCCTCACCACAATATATTACACAGTTTCTATTTTGTGCAAATAAATGCAAATATAATATTTTTCTTGAAATTTGGGAGAAATATTGTTAGTTAACAGAATAAAACAAAAGTAATAATTTTACCTATAAAAATTAAATTCAGATATTTTTCTTTAGAGGGTGTCTTTGTCTTTTCTGCGTCTCTATATAATCCGTAAAAAATTAACCATAAAGTCAATCATGTCTGCTGTGGTGCTTTTTGTGGTCCAAATAATACAAACATTTTATAAGAAAGAACCATAATATTACAAGCTGATGGCATCGCATTTTTGCAACTTGCAATCATCAGCCCCTGTGTCATGATCCACTGTCGGCTATGTTGACCAGAACGACAGACTGTCTGCATAGTCTCTATGTGGGCCGCACAAAGGTGAAGAATTTAGCAGAACTACTGGTCCTGCCACACTGCTGTGAGGATAAGACGTGTTTCAGGTCTAACTATGGGCCCCTATCAGGCGCAGTGGTGCGAGACCATTGGCCCCTATCAGCCGTCCCACCTAGACTGCCGACAGGGAGGGGAAATGGAGAGAATGGTGTCTCTATCAGTCAGTCACACATTGAGAACCGTAACCAGAGCCAGGTGATGAGACAAGGGCTATGGTGGCGCTCGGAAGGATACAGTGCAGTAAAATCCATGTTTCTTCCGCATTCCCAGAATATGATCCCTGTTCCTTTACAAGTAAAAGATTTTAATTCAAGCAGTAACCTTTATAGATGGTTTCTTCAGATGCATGCGCCTGGCCCAAAGTTAACTTCGTGTCTAACAAAGTCTGCAGAAGGCTCCAAATAGGCACGTAGCTTGTCAAACAGACACACAGAAATGTACATCCCATGGCAGACTGCTGTCTTTTGGAACTGTAATCGTTTACTTCCAAGTCTTCAATGCGGCCCACCCAAAAAAACTGAGTGGTTCTTTAGTCGGCCTCAAACCAGGGGAGAAATTAGCCTATTACTTATTGATTTTTATGATTTTGAACCACGTGAACATCATAAGTAGACATCAATAAAATAGGACAGTTCATGACACCTTTAATACATATTTTATTATATATTAATTGTTGGGTTAGGAGGTCTAACGGAGGTCTACCGGAAGTAAAGTGTGGGCGACCTATCGTTTGTTTACGTTGTTGGCGCTGAAACTTCTGTAGAAAAAACAAGATTGGTTTTGCCCAATTTGTTTTTACTAACTGCAGTTTTTATTCTGTTGCAATTATGTTACGGATATGTTTATAGACAAATATGTTTCACCCTAATTAATATGTTAATAAATGTTAATTTTCATAAAGTTTTAAACAAAGTGCTTTGGAAATAGAGCCATATATACAGTATATGTATACAGTATATAAATACATACATGCACACACCCCGATGAATAATAAACTGTAAATCTGTCCTATGGTGTTACAACAAAAATGTAGAAAGCAAACTGTTACTAATACATTTTTTCATATTACTAATATTTATAAAAAAGAGATTTATCTTCATTGTTAGTCACACCACAGTACACAAGTATGGTTTATTGTCAACTACATATAGTGATAGTACATGAATATGTAAAGGTATGGTTTGTAAGAACAAGCCTTTTATTTGTACAGCATGAGAATTTGTAGTTTTAGATATCATAGTGTAATAAATCTTCAAGCCAGACCAGTGTTACCACACTTATGTCTTGTTGCCTGTGGCAAAAGCAAATTCTTCAGTTTTATTTTCCTAAGTCATCAACAATAAATGTAGACCACAGCTGATTTTCTTTGTAATCATAAACGCAACGAGCGGGTTCTACACACCCATCTACAAATATGTATTTACTCTATATTAATCCGTCTTTGCCAAAAGACATTGCGAACAGGTTCTCAGAATCACAGGAGTTTGACCTCGATTTGGCGCTGGTTGTTGACTCTGGGTTAGGTCGAATCTAAAACATGGTACGGAAGTACTGAAGCCTGCTTGCAATGACCTGAGATTTTTGTGAGTGAATATGTGTCTAATGTGAATTTGTGTGTGTAGTTTTGTTATTTACATATAGGGTTGAATCATGTCATACCAAACCTCCAAGAATTCTTTGATATCTGAGTCATACACATACCTCTATCCCTGAATCATCCTTTTGCAAGTTTGTTATTAATCTCTCTGGCAAATGAAGGTAATTCACACAGTGACAAAGTGAATTTGGTTGGAATAAATGATGACTTTTATATAGATGAATAATTGTCTGAACTGTTCATCTAAAGTTAGATGTAGGCCTATAAGAAGTATTTATGAAAGAGGGTTTTTATATTAACTAATAATTAGTGATTTTCAAAAAGAAATTGAAGTGTGTGAAATGCATAATAATAATTACTGTAAAATATGTGTTTTAGGAATGGGAGTGACATGTTTTGGTTTTGGGATGGGCTCCTTGGGCTAGTTTTAATAGGGAATTGCACTAGTTTTGTTCTGCAGATCTGGCAACCCTGATAGTAAATACTGTTTAGTCAAACCAAGAATCATTCAGACTATTATTATTATCATTATTAATTCTTCGCAGTGGTGTAAGTAAAACTGATAAAAATTGACCTGACCATGCTTTGCATAAGTGTTTTTATTTAAATGCTAATGCAACCTTTTTACATCGCAGACAAAAATCAGCATTGCTTGCTATTTGGTTGCACTAAATTTATATTATACTTGAAAGGTATGTAATAGTTTACAATCAACCAAAAATTATTCAAAGTTATCTGACTTTGACTCAGTTTAACTCTAAATTCTTGTCATATTTTTCGAAACTATAGCGAAAAACAGAAAATGTGAGATTTTTGAGAACATTGTGAGAACATTTTATGGTTTGACTTTTTTCATTTTAATGCTGTTTATTGTTTTCAGCTTTCGGCTGAAAAACTTTTTCATAATTGTTTCACTGTTTGCATTTTGATAGAAAGCCCACAAAAGCCTGTATAAGGTAGCACTTTAAAAAATATATATAACCCTGATAATGTCAGAATATGTCATGTATCAAAGAAATGTATCTTTTTGCCTGGGCAAAAATAGCGAAAGAATTAGTACATAAGAAAATATGACAACTAAAAGCAATAGTGCTAAGACCACCTTTAATCTTAAAGAATATTACGGCGCATTGGTAAAATGGACTGGATGGTTGACTGGAGTAATAAATAAACATGCGAAAGATCATTGTAGCTCAATGAAATGCTGTCAGAGAATTACCCTGGGAGGAAGTGTACTGACATATACATCTCGTCATAATCAGAGTGAAATTGTTAGACTTACTCTGTCTCTGGGCTGTAATGGGCCCTTTCTTGAATGGATGCCATTGTCAGGCGTTTGATGGAGGCCCTGATATCTGGACCCAATTGAAGCAGCGGCCTGTGTGAAACAGGAAACAGAATCCTAACCTCCTGACCTCTGACCTTGGTTTGATGAACCTCTTACACATGTGGCAGGGTGGTAGGGGTCAGTGTGTCTCAGATACCCCTCATCTTCCACAAATCTCCCTCACATTCCACACAAGGCCGACTTGAAACCTGCAGCATTTATTTCAAAGGGGCTCTGAAAGAAAATAAGCATGATGCTTTGTAACACAGCAGTTTCCTTTTATTAGATCAGAATGAAAGAGCGTGGCTACACCTGACACTTAACTCATTATAAATTGACCCTTTATTATATTGGCAAATAGTTGTCTTTGTCATTTGCTTTGGATATTGCAATGAACAGATGTCAAGGTACATGGAAAGGTTCAAAGGTGCATTCAAACTCTTTCTTTCTCTCAATGCCTTGCTTACATTTGTCTTAGTGTAGAGGTATAATACAGGAAACTGGCTTGAGGTTAAACTCATTTGAGCATTTAGCATGATCTATTCTCCTTCCGAATTTGCCAATCTATTGTTTTTAGTGACATTTGTCTGCCATGGAAACCGTGGCTTTTCACGGTTTCGATGATTAACCCCCACTTTCTTGTGCCTTAGTGCTAAAGTGTAACATACGATCGCAGAGCTTGTCAAATTTCTCTCCTTTGTTATTTATAAGTCACATCAACACATGCTTGCTGTCTGCTAATTTGAGGAGATGACAAGAAATAAGTGTGTTTTACATCAGAAGAGTGTTTTTATTAGTGCCTGACATCACACATTTGGTCATCATTCCCCCAAAAATTACATTTCTTTGTGAGGATTAAAATTGCATGACCTTCTATTTCTGCAGAACACAAATTCAGATCATTTAATGAATATTTGGTTGGGTGAAATTAATACAATTACGGTACGACTCATTGAAACGCTTGATAAATCACTCAGGAGTATCAGCAAGGAACCATTTGCAGCATGCTTGTTGATCATTTTACCTTCATATCGGTTTTGGTGAAACAAAAGTAAAAACAAATCTCTAAAGAAAATAATAATGCACAGCCATTGGATTGAATGCACCCAATTGAATATTCATTAAATAATCCAGGGCTGCAATATATATATAATTAGTAATATATTGTAATTGGGCAACACTGTGATAGTCTGAAATAAATGATTTTATAACTTTATGAACTTATTTAGGTTTAAGATCGATGCAAAAACAGAAAGAGTGATGCTTTCTTTTCAAAGACTGTGAACGTAAAACGGGTATGGATGTTATATAATTTTCAGTTTTATATCCTTGAGCCCTAATAATCTTGTAAATTCGACTGATTCGAAGAACTATTCCTTGAACTCCAACATGTGATTATAAGGCCTTTTTATCTCTATTATTTACAGCATGTTTTTTAAAATGACAAAAATGTAGATTACATGTGTGCATATTTTTCTGATTTCTGTCACTCATTAACACGCGGAGGCCGACTATTCGAATGCTGTTTGTAAGTGTTTTTGTGCAAAAGGGAGATGCATGTCACAGGGTCTTGGCGCCAAGTTTGACACCTCCATCACCTCAGGGCTGCGACATTATCACAATAGATGGCTCTCCGTAGACTTTGCCATGGAGCTGTGAACGTCATCGAGTTCCTTCAGCCCCATAGATGTCACATCCTCCATAAACCAGACCCTATTCACAAACATGCCATCCCCTGGCAGCGAATGTCCTGCTGCACCACATTGTAAAAGCTGCCTTCCTTTTGTGTGAACTGTAAGTGCATATGAGGAGCAGTGGGGCGAGAGGTGGGGACGAAAGACTCGTGCGGTCGTGTGCGAGGAAGGATGAGGGTGGAGTCATGTTTACCCCCGCTATTGTCTGTCAGCCAGGAAGGAAGACTGTCGCAGACCACAAATGAGCGCAGGTCTAACTGTCCCCCGATGCTGTGATCTCAGCGACTGAGCAGAGAGGATTGTGGGATGTGTTGGGGCAATAGTGCAAATCCCTCTGCTGTATTAAGGATATGGTACGGACACACACACAAAGTCACTGTAACTGGGATATCTCGTACTCCTATTGTTTGCAAATTGCGTAAAGTAGAAGCTTCCTGGCCGTGGCTTTGACATTACGTGGCTGTTTTTGCTACTCCTGAAATAGCCAGGGAGAAAGGAAGAGCATTGTAGCTTTTTGTTTGTTTACAAAAACTGGATTAAGATAAAAGCATAAAAGGCAAGCGAGAGAGTGTAGGAGTGAACCCCAGTGATATCTTGACTGTTGTCTGCGCTTATCGCACCTCCAACAGCAGCTCCACCTCTGCGGCATCACAGATTGGCCACACCAGCAGCTTTCCAAAGAACCCATTTACAATTTCTACAGTTAGAATGATAAACAAAGGGCCGGTTAAGTGTGTGTTTGAGCAGTTACATCAGTATTGACACGTCAGTGTTCTCTTTACCTTTTTGTGCAAAATTTCTGTAGTGCCTTTTTTAATGTTTTTACTGTTAGTTGGAAAACATATTATTTTAGGTCTGTTATTGTTAAAGAATCAACTTTACTTAAACTTCAGTGGGTTTTGTTTGCACATGCTGTTCGCGGATTTAGCACCTTTTATTAGTCTTTCATTGGTGCACCCGGCCAAAAAGAGTTCAGTTTCTTAAATGGCGATTCACCCAAAAATAAATAAACTCACTTTCATGTTATTCAAATCCCATATATGAGTCTTTCTTTCTGTGAAATGCAAAAGAAGATATATCGAGAAAGAAGGTTTATTTCCATACAGTGGAAGTCTGGCGCCAGTATTGGTTACCATCATTCTTTAAAATATCTAATTTTGTGTTCTGTAGAAGAAGGGAAGTCATACATTTCATTTAGGAATGATATGAGGGTTTATTATAAAACAACTTTAATTTCTGCATGTGTAGAATATCCCTTTAGCATGGTTTTCTCCAGCTGTTATAGAATAAAGTTAAAGCTAAATAAACCGAAACAACATTTAGGCATATGTTTCAACTGTACATGACTGCCTCCTGATTCAAAAAATCTAGTTGAACCAGATTGTGGGGCTTAAAGCTAAAATATTGAATCCGATTGTAATGCAACAGTTTACAGTGCTGTCAGACATTTCTGAACTCTAAGAGCATGTCAAAGATAATAGACAACAGCCATGCTTTATCAGTTAACAGCTGTGAACTACTACCGTTCTTATCTTATTTATCTATTTAGTCCTTTGATGTATCCTTTGTTTAATGAAAGTGTTAAGAAAATGGTTAAAAATTTGCTGTAATAAAAGAGACACTTTCACTCTTACACTTACAGGTATGCACTTAAAAAAACTCTTACAGTATTCCAGATAATAGCCTGGCAGAATTGTGCAGTTGGCTATTTTTTATGAATAGCAAGTTAAGTCATCATATGACAAAGAGCCTGTTTGCGTGAAAGGTTACATCTATGAGAATCAGATATTAAATTAACTTGTGGAGCTGGTGTGCCGACTTGAAATGCAGATCTTATTCCATTTTAGTTAGTCGACTCCTATGTATTTATATGTAATATGGATTTCAATAAAAATGGAAAGATTCTAGGTCAGATATAAAGATGTAAGTAGGACGTTAAAGCCAATAGTTCACCCAAAATGAAAATTCTGTAATCAATTACTAGACCTCTTGTCATGTAAAGCCTGTATACATTTCTTTTTTTCTGCAGAACAAAAATTAAGATATTTTATAGCACACTACTTTTAATAAGACCAAGAAATATGTTATCAAAACTGAAAAGTTCATGTTAACGCTCATATCAGGGAACTCTATTCAGGGGCGTATGCCTGTGCCTAAGGCAGTAGGCCTGAGGGCTAGTGAAGGCCGCTGCAGGATGCCCCCTTCCAGAGGTGCGTTTGCACTTGAACCATGTTCATTCATGGGAAGGGGGCTCTTTCTTTCATCTGTCTTTCTCAATGGAGGCCGATCGGGCCCCTGGTCCTCTGACCCCTTGCCTCTGTCCAATATTGTCACCTAATCCTTTCTTTTCTCCTGCACAATTGCTTCCCCCATCTCAGGGTTTGACTTTTTTTCTCTCTCCCCGGTTCCCCCTTTTTCCCTTCTTTCATACGCGTCTTCCACTCGTTAAGTCCTCCCTCGCTCAGCGTTGCTCTCGGTCACCATCTTCCTTTCACACCGAACACCCCCTTTCCACAGCTCTTCCTCTCGGACCCTCCCCTTCCTTTTCCCTTCTCAAGATTGTAGGACTGCCGTGAGTGGGTCTGCTATGGGGGATTATGTGCTTAGAAGCTGGTGGCCGTGCAATTGTGAGAGAGGTGGACGTAGGAATGCACCAGAGGTGGGCAGGTGGACAGCCATGGGAGAGGAATAGGGCAACGGGGCTGGAAGTCATGGTTTTGGTGCTGAGAATCGGGGGGAACATGATAATGCAGAAAGATTTAAGAATGTAAACTTACTATCATTAATATGCTTTATTATTATCATTGATAAGGCTTGAAGACAAGACGGTTTGAAAAATGGAATTTAAAAGTGAATTATTTAAACCACACCAAAGATAGTCTACAAAATGAGCTCTACATGCACATAGAATATAATATAAAAGAGTAGAATACAATAGAATATAACTTTATTGTCATTGTTTACGGAATCTTCACGATTGTAAAGTTATAGAAATAAAATATATACAGTTATAGTAAATATATCTACGTACAGCAGACCGTCTAGCAATTGACACTCCACTATGTCCACTATCACACCGTATACTGCCAAACCAGCCCTGCCTCTTATCATCTTGTTAAAAAGACATGTTGCGATACATTTGTTTAGATTACAGGCATGCTGCTGTGGAGGATGACTATGCTCGAAGTCTACACCCATAAATTCCACTGGATTTAGTCAGGTTCAGATATCAAAGTTACCACGTTAAAATAATCTATATATCTGAAATCCCTACCTCCATTCTTTATTGTACTCGAAAATCTGTATACAAAAACAATATGCAAGAAATTGATACCTTGCAGAGCCACTGACATTATAGTTATACTCATTATTATATAAAAATACATGAAAACTCTGGCTATTTTTAAGTGCAAGCGATATTGATACTAAGAAATGTGTTCTTTGTGGTAAAATGTACTTTCAAATTGGTTTAAATGACTTGCTGGTTGTAGCTGGCACGACAGACAAGCGTATGAGTCACATGACAAAATAGAAAGAAAAGAGGATGTAGCATGTCAAGAATGTATGGATTTTGCACCTAAAAATGCTATAAAATGATTTAATGGTCATTAGTAGGTACTTCTTTTAATTCAGTATGTACTGTCACAGTACATGATTTTGGATACAGTGAATGGCGGGATGTTCAACAATGACAAGAGTACTTGCTATACTTACATTGATAAGATTTCGTATTTACTTATTTTCTTTGTTAATATGGTATGTATTATTTTATATTGTTTTAAATTGTTAAAAATTATTATAATTTCAATTTGCTTTATGAAATTAAAATGTGGGCCTGTAGAGAAATTGACATTTTACTGTATTGTTTTCTTTTAAACTTTGGCTAGACTCATAATCCATTTTTGCTTTACTTTCAAGCAGGCAAAAAGGCTAGAAAAGATTTTTGTCTATCTATTCACTAATATGGTAAGCCATAACATATCAGAAGTCTTAGTCACCAATAGTTCCAGAGTTTATCACTGAATGTATTGCTCTCTTCTCCTGCCATATGAAACATCCAGACCCTTGATTTTTAGACCACAGGGTGTTTGTTACATGACTATATTATGAGGATTTACATCTACTCGTTGCGTTTTGAACTGGGCTCTGGCATGTGTGAAAATGTGGTTAACGGTAATCTCAACTATTCCACAACCCATTGACAACTGCTGACTTACTGTCTGTGATTCTGCTTCTACATCCCAGGTTCAGTTGTTAGTTTTAATGACTAATCAGGAAGTTATTAGAATGAAGTTTGGACAAACATCCCTTTCTCAACTGACAAAAACAAAGTATCACAATTTTCCTCCAAGAGTTGTGGGTCTTAATAAAGGGATGACTGTTTCAGCTTAGTCATTTTGCATATTCTCTGTTAATACCATCCCTTTCAGACAAGCACCTTATGTTTTTTACTCCTAACGCGTCTGCTTTGCATCTCAGCTTGATGGATGTCATCATTTTGCATATTCTCCTACAATTTTGTCCCTTTCAGACAAACAAATAACAAGACCTTTTTCCCGCCTTCAGGCTCCTGCTTCGCAGATGGTCTTTGGTGACTCGCATGCCGTCTGACTGGGCTTTCTGGCCAGCGCAAGCGCCTTCACTGGGTGGCATGATTATCTTTTCTGTCCAATCTCTAATGGGCTTTTTCTCATGTATATCTCTATCATTTCAGGCCCTTAATGAGGATTGGATGAGCCCATTGATGTTTTCGGGGTCTTGGGGCCCGCTGTCCGCATGCCTCTCAATGAAGTCTCCTAGCAGCAGCCATCGACATCTTTCTTCCTGGGGTTATTGTCACCCCTGAAAGTGACTTACTTCAGGCCTAGTGTGCTTTTCTGGCTCACTGTCTTTGTCTACCTCTCCACGTCTCATTTTCTTTTTCTCTTCCACCACTAGCCGTTACTGCTTGAATAGCTAATAGTGGCCTCCTGCCAATGGACCTCATCCGATCTTGACCCCCACCCCTTTTCACATGAGAGCACACGCACACATCCTTACCACATATCGCAAGGAAAACGTAATTTTCCGTTACGGATTATGATCCATTGATGTGCCACAACCCCTCAAAGCTACTTGTATGCTACTTTGTCAACTTTTGTATGCCAGCGCCACGTTTTCACATCGGTGTGAGTAGACCGTCCTCCGCTCTGTCACATCAGTCCCCGAGGGCCAGGCAGCTGCCATCTCTGCGGCTGTTGCTATAAAGCCGGCCGTTTCCACGAACTTCACAGCCACAAGCTTCCCTTTTGCTCTCTTGAATGAAATGGAAAGCATTACGAAACCTCCTATGATTTTATGCACCTGTTCACTGCAAATCAGATCTATAGCGTTGAAATTTGTAGCACAGTAACTTTATCCTGCATGTAATTGGTCCATATATTTCTACGATTTGACATTAGCATCCTTTCCTGGCTTTATCTGGAATAACATTTGAAACTTTAGGCTTATTTATGTTGTTTATTAGTCAATCATTTCTTTTTAGATTTCAAGTGATAGTTCACCCAAAAATGAAAATTCTGTCATCATTTAGGCAAAGTTTTTTTTTTTTTTAAGGAAGCAGCCATGTCGTTTTTCAAGAATATTAATGCACGTTCATTGAATCAAGATTTTTGTGTTGTGTATTCAACATACACATGTATCGTCATGTGACAGTGGTATCTATAAAACAGGAAGTTATGTCACAGACATAACACCTGTTTTCCCCCATGACATGACATGTACATTTATATTGTTGCACACATTCATTATGACACCCTATGAATGAATGAATAAACATTCTCACATATTTCTATGGTCATGATTACATGACCTCTCTCAACCAACCCTCCCTCTTGGGGCAGTTTAATTGGGATAAGAGACTGGAAACAGGTTCAACAGACACAGGCGCCTCTGTGAAATACTTCCATTACCTCTTTTGCACATGATCACCATGCCCTGGAATGCTTGTCACACCAGCGCCGCTTCACCTCCAGCTGTCCCTCACGCATCCCCGCGGCATCGCCGTGATCAATGGAGCCCGTGGGCCCTGCGTCATCTCCTGCAGGCTGCAACCCGATACGACCCTCGATACATCTCTTCGCTGGGGTCTTCGGTTTCTGCAGATGCAGTACCCGAGAGAGCCCCCCCCTCCTTTTTCTCTGGGTGCTCAGGAGCGGACAGCGTGCGGAAATCGCCCCTGATTTACACGCAACAGCTGCAGAGAAGAGAGACTCTTTTGATCGGCTGCTGCGACGTCCCTATTGCCCCCGCGCATTTCACCTGTCATGGAACTCTGAGCATAAAGACTTGCTCAAAAGTTGGTGCGCTAGAGAACAGAAAGACAGAAGGAGGCATATCCATCACCCGTTGTGTTGGTGTCAGTGTGCCCGGGCAATATTTTACCCAAGAGCCGTGAATTTAGCACAAAGCACGTGTATTTGCCGGGACACTTAGTTTAAGGATGTTTTTTATAATGGCAGTGCTATTGTTAAGGAAGTGTGCTGTACTCTTGCCACAGGGCTTTCAAAACCATCATGACTTCCCTCATTGCAGGGCGACATCTCATTGGCCAGTTTGTCAACAAAGGTAAAGAATGCTGCTGTCTGGCAAAAGTCTCTGGCCTTACTGGAAATACCCGAGGTGTTGACAAAGACACTCTGCGATTGCACTTTACGTTCTTACGTCTTTAAATTCTGTCTCATTCCGTTTAGATCAAAATGAGAGACTATTCAGTGATAGCTTAAAATTGTTAACTGGTTGAAAGTTAAATGTTTAACCCTTTAGTGTCTAGTAACAGGATGTGTTGCAACTAGCTTTTGTCTTCTGACCTGTGAAACAAGAGAAAGTTATTTGGATTGTTTGTATTATGGTCGAGCCACTGGATTTCTGTGTGGCCCGTTAGAGTTTTTTCTGGTTGCACCATATGCAAATCCACATTCCAACATGTTCCTTTGTAGCGAGTGAGTCTTTTATCTGTATTGAGTATGCCTGAGCGTTTTCTTTTCCATCTCCCCCCTCGCACTCTTTCTCTTTCGCTCTCTACATGTTAGCAACGTCCAAATGGTGAACCAAACCTTCTGTCTTGTCTTTCAGGAGTCCCATCAGAAAATTGTTCTGGCTTATTTGGTCATGAATCCAATGGATTCAGCCCTGAAGGTTCTTGGGTCACTAGCACATTAAACTGAGATAAGTGTTTTCGGATAAATCCAAATTGTTAGTCCCAACTTGAGCTAAATTTGAACAATTTAGACTATCCAAGATTTTTCCGCACACAGAGCTGGCGTTAATAAATTGTTATCATTATTGTGATCAACATTCAACATTTTAGCTGAGAAATGTTTATTTTATTGGTATTTAGTTTAAGTGACATTTTTGTATAAGCTGAATCATGGCTGAAACAAACTGAACTATAGGTACAATAGACAATTTCAATTGAATAGTTCATTAAAACATAATGTTCAAAATAGCCAATAGGCAGACATGATTCATGATGTTGGGCAGAATGTTAGTGATAAGACAAGCCCAGCCGGCCTTCACTTTTAATGTGTAGAATAAACACAGTCAGAATTATTAACAATGTCTCTTTTTGTTCTGTAAGGATGAAAGAAAGTCATAAAGGTAAAAAATAAAATAACACGTTTCATTTTTTGGTAGGCCCCATGTCTGTGTAAAGTGCTGTGTTCGTCCCTTCTCTATGGGAACAATCAATGTTTGTCGTAATACATTTGTTCTACACCATTGACAGTAGGCAGAGATGTACTGCAGCTGGTGATTTCAGACAGGGTGGGACGGTCCAGGCAGGGCATGATGGGAATCCTCCTCTAGGGGGCCATTCTGTGTTATGGAGCCCAGGTGTCCATTCCCACTGACCACTAGATGTGGATTGGCGCTGATCTAAAGTAAATGCTGCCTTCAAGTCATGTTGGATTGGTTTGTAAAGTTGGAAAAAAATATTTAAACTTCCAGTGAAATAATACTAATTTAGCTGGTGTATAAGAGAACAAGCTTTCTTAACAAAACTGCATTTCCAGAATGATAAAATACATAAATAAATCCAAATCTATATAAATCAAAGAGACAGACCGAAAAGTCCAGTTATCCAAGTGGACACATTCTGTTACTTAATATAAATGTATTATAAAGAGTATAGTATTAAGTGCTTCAAAGCATCTCATATTGTGATTTGATTTGCCAATTCATAATTTTTGACTTGGCAGGAACAAAATTCCAGTGACTGATGATTTTTATCTATTAGAACTGGCATGACAACATGGAGAAAGAGAGAGAATGAATGAATGAAAGAGAATATCCCTCTTTTCAACAAAATCAGCAGGCTAGATGACAGGAATGGTTTCACAATGGGGATAAGTGAGTGAGAACAACCCCCAATACTGCCATTGGAAAGGGGTAAACATAAATGTCTTGTTTGATTTCATAAAGTTGTGAAAATATGCTGCAAAATACATATTATACATTAAGAAATATATTATTCAGGACCGAAGAGGAAAATGTTATTGCTCAAATGTGCTCGTAGCTTTTGAGATTTGCTGGAGTTCCCCGTTTTTAAAGTGTTTTTAAAATCTGTTTATTTTTCCAGATTAGATCATAAAATACATGTGCATGAAGCTGTAATATTAATGTATATTGTTTATTGGTAAATTTGATGAGTAGTGTTTGAGTACTTCAATAATATTGACTTGGCAAATCTGAGCTTGGTTTGTATATTAGTCTATCTATTTGAGATTCTAATGGAGACATGTATGAACCTTTTTAAATGAAATACTAGCTACACAACGGACTTTCGCAGAAGTTTCCATTTTTTCTGCTCTTCATCTCCTTGATGTCTAGGAGAAATGATGAGATATTAGCATGCTCAGAATCCATAGAATGCTTCACATTTTCCCTAAACGTTTCATTTTGTCCTGATCCTGAGTTTAGCTCTTATTTATTGACATAGAATATCATGTTTGAGATCACGTTTGCTAGAGCTCAAGCAAAAGTCTCCATCTCATTGCTAAGAGAAGCAGTTGAGATATCAAAAGAGACTTAATTTGCGATCTTTCTTTCTAATGGCTAAAACGACATGTTTTGTCATTATTCTTGGCATGCTCATTCATTCATTGATTTTCTGTCACAGAGTCAAAGTTTGTAGAAAGGTCTTGTTCTTTTAATTATTAAAAATGAAAACAAAAGAAAAAAGGGTTCAGCTACCATACCTGTCAGAGCTGGAGTGATGAGATGTAAGTGAGACAAAAGGTTAGCAGCGCAGGGCATGTAGTGACCATTTGTCTTGGTGCGGCCATTAAAGCTCGAGGTCGCCGTCGGGGGGGACTGAGGTCAGGTAGAATGCACTTTTGATATGGTGATACATTTTGTGAAATCCGTGCAGAGTGAGAGATGCTGAGGCTGTGGGAAGATTTTCTCTCTTTTGTGGTGAGCCTCTCAAGGCACTTGCATTGTGTCCCGCAAGCCTCTGAACGGGAAATGATTCCTTTAATCACTGGGTAAACTCTACAGGGGCTGAGATCGGGCAGCGTGGGGGATCGGACACTGCACTGAGCGCTGACCACCAAGCTTGCCCCCCCAGCAGTGTCTTTAGTTGTTAGGATGGACAACCTGTTGGGGGGCTCCAGTGAAAGCTAACTACATACGTGACTATTCTGGACAGAAGCAAAAGTTAAACATTTTGATGGCGGAAGTCAGTAGTAGCCATTGTTCTTATGTTCATATCTACCTAAAGCTTACTCTGTCATTGCTCAGGACACCTCAGTTGTGCTCTCATGCAAGTATCATCTTCGTTCCAAATGTGTCTTTGAAAATTGTATAAAAAATCTAAATGACAGATATTAGACAATTGACTTCATTAATAGCACTATATAAATTGTCAATGGCGTCTGTGTCACAGGAGAACAATTTGAGAAACATGAAATTTGAGAAATTAGAAAATTTTGCTCTTCAATGTCACTGCTGTCTAGGAGACACAATGGAGATATTAAAAAGATTTCATAAGTGGTTTTATTTTTTTACCATAGATAGATACCATTTCAAGGTAGGAAGGCATCAGGGCACATCTGAATCCAATGTTTGCTTTGCTTCCTGTCTCCCGAGATACCTTGATCACATTGACTTTTGAAGGCAGCGTAGATGTATCCTTCCCTGCCTTATCTCCCACAATTCCATGCGTGTGTAATGTGATTGGTCGAGAATAAAGAATAAAACGGCGTCCGATAAAGCGACTAGAGCAGTTTTTTTTGTAGATAAAGTTAAATTTTTTCTTTTTACTACTTAAATTTGCATTTCTAGCGAGAAATTTGAAATTTTTAAATATTCGATTAATTACCACAAAGGTGCCCTCTGTTTATATTTCAAACAGAATTCCTTTACGCTGCCTCTGAAGGCGGTCCGAATGCGTTTCTCAGAGCTGCCTTCATACCTAAACGCTGCCTCCGACGGCATAGCCCCATGAGACAGCGAGGCTACAAGTCAGCCTCCAAAGCTTTCGGACACAGCCCAAGTATTCTTTATTAAACATGTTCTTGTTGTTGCCACTGTCACAGCAACTGGCTGTTAACATTTCAAAATAAAAGTGTCGTTGGGTCTTTTGTGTGTGAGGAATTTACAAGATTCCTTTTTTCTTTTTGTTTCTCACACAGAGTCCGGTGGTCAATAAAAGGAGGACAAAATGACTTCGTAAGAGGAGACCTATGGGACTTCAATGACATTTGGTCTTCTTGATCATTTATTTTTGCTACTTTTCAAAAGTTGACTTGGAGAACATGTACACAAAGTATCCAATGTATTAAATGTACTGCATACTTATTATTGGTATTCGTCAGTTAGAAACGCACCATGCTCATAATTCGATGTACTAAAACATATTTAACCTCTCAGATTAACAAATCATAGGACTGAAGTCACCCTGCATTGCAGTCTTAAGTGAGACCTTGTAAAACGTCCCATGCATGCCTGCGTAGTGTCGATGACACGTTGCATTTTATGACCTCTCCACTCCAATTGCTGCCATTACTGCAACGGACAAAAGGTCCTCTCAGAAACGTACATATTTTCCCACATGCAAAATTGGAAATTGGAAACTTCCTCTCACATGCTGCAAGGCTTTGTGCTGGGCAGTCATGAAAGGCCCGTCTGGTTGAAGAGGTGGAGTGGGGGATAGCCAGAGCTTTGGGAGGAGGGGAGGTCATGTGTGCGCTTGGCCTAAGGACTGAAAGCAGAGACCCTTGTCTTTTTGGATGATGAGGAATGTCCTTTGATGCAGATGTAAGCTCCAACCACTGTCAGGAGTCAGGAAAACCAGCTGATGAGCTAAACATGTCATCTGGCCCATCGTCCTGGACCATCTGAGCTGCATCTCTGGGGGTTCAGTTATTGTGCTCACACCTAAAAAGCACGGCTGAGGTCTTAGAGGGAGAGTTCACCCAAAAAGGGAAATTCTCGCACTATTGCCTCATGTCATTTCAAACCTGTTTGACTTTCTTTCTTCTGCAGAACAAAAAAGAAGATATTTTGAAGAAATGTCCGTGCTTTTGTGTCCACACAATGGAATTCAGTGGGGTCCAGTGTTGTTTGGCTACCAACATTCTTCAAAATATCTTCTTTTGTGATGTGGAGAAGATAGTAAGTCCTAAAGGTTTGGAATGACATGTGTGTAGGGAAACTATACAAGAATTTTCATTGTTCACTATTCCTTTAACAATATAAAGGGTATTTTGTCAAAGCATTGTAATTAATGTTGGGATTTACAATATAAAATAGCATACGAGAAATTTATCTTCAATGTTAGTTTTAGTCACACCATATGACATATTTACACATTTATTTGTCAGCTACCTTTTTAGAAATTTGGAAAGGTCTTCTATAGTTTAAAAATCCTTTCCTGCAACTTTATTTTTTTAGCACCTCATTCGGGTCCAGTCACTGGGCTTTGCTGTCAGTGAAACTACAGGGCAGGAATGACACCATTGCAAACTGGATTTACCATCAATGAACTTCAGATCTGGGGAGGAATGTATGGTATGGCTGGTGGGGCGGAGTTATAGAGGGATGGTTACTGACTTGGGGGGGGGGGGGGGGGTGTATGGGGTTGGATGGCTCTTCACTACTCATTACCAATCTGTAAATATTTACTCTTCCACATCATTACTTCCAAATCATCACATACTCGATCATGTATGAATCAGAAAGGAGTGGAGGAAATGAAAAATAAATTGTTGTCAGCATTTTGTGACTGTTCATTACTCTCCAGAATCAACACGTTCGGGTGACATGAGCGGGGCACTCAACATGCGGCATGGGTTTTCTCACACATGCTTGTTAAATTTATACCATCTTTACCTTTATTTATTAGCATTTTTTATACAAATTTTATTTTGTTCTTGAAGTGCTTAATTAAAGTTATTCCGTGTTACATGTTATATACTTTGGCATCTAATCTGTGTTGCATTTTTTTTTACATTTACATTTAGGCATTTGGCAGCCGCTTTTATCCAAAGCGACTTACATTGCTTTATCCTATACATTTTACATAGGTACTTGCAATCCCCTGGGATCGAACCCACAACCTTGCGTTGTTAACGCAATGCTCTTACCACTGAGCTACAGGAAAGCTGGTATCTAATCTTTGTTGCATTTTACATACCTTGGTATCTAATCTTTGTTGCATTTTATATACCTTGGTATCTAATCTCTGTTCCATGTCACCTTGGCATCTAATTATCTTTGCTGCATGTTATATACCTTGGCATCTAACATTCATTCCCATAGTACACTGTTTTTTGGTGCTGAACTTAGAAAAGGCAAGAAAAAAAAAAACTTTTTCATAGATGCATTGCAATTTAAGTCAAGATGGAAGATGACCCAGCCTGGCCCACCCTGCATATAACATCCGCTTACTCAGTAACATACAATAGTGCTTAAGATAAAGTTAGCAATAAACGATGGGTGCTTCCCAGACCCCCGTAGCGACCAGCGTCAACAGGGCATTGTGAAGGCAAGATGTGATTGCTTACGAAAGTTTTATAGAAGGCCTCTTTTCTTTCAACGTCCGAGCATGCAGGCACGCAGTTTGGAAAAGGGGGCTACATACGGGTCTGGGACATTCCAGCAGCTCCTTTGGATTTAAAGAGTCTCGGATTTCAAGGTGGTCAAATCATTGGATTCTGAAAAGTGAAAGTCTAGAGTTACGGGTGAATGCCGGCATCTTCTTTCATTGCTGCTCTGGTGGCTACAGAGAGGCTCTGTTAAATAGCCCATAAGCCTGTAAAAATGGCAGATGGGGTCTGTCAGGAAAGTCAAAGACCACTAGTGAAAGCGAACATGTTGACACTGTTTGGATAAGCAGAGCCAGTGATTCCTGGCTCATTGTCTGAGGCTCGCAATGTCACTTCCAGTTGGAGCTGCATTAAATAAACAAGTGGGTTTTATTCTCAACACTTCAAAATGCACCACAATAATCACATTCAGACGTTTCCTCTTAGAAAAGAACCAAACGGCATCCCTCGTGTAGACCGTTTATGGCTAAAGTCATGTTATGTTATTACGAACTGTGTCTTTGAGCGTGTGAGTTCTAGGACAAAATGCCAAGCGTAAAACTGTCAGATGAAAATGGGATTTTATGAATGATTTGAGACTACAGTTTTAACATACTGTTATCCTCTGGTCATTTCTTTCAATGCTATCAAGGGTTTGTTGCAGTTCAATTCAACCTTTTATTTCAATAAGGAATGCAAGTGTCCCTTCATTACCTTATACTATTGTGAATTGGCATCATTGTCTCTTTATGTCTACACCTCCTCTGTTGTAATTTCACTGTCTAGCTCAGACCCAATTCAGGTCAGCCTAACATCCCAGCTCCATCTACAGCTTTGATCTATAGGGGATTTAAAGAAAAGAGAGGACATAAAGAACATTTAGAGTTTACTGAAATTAAAGTAAGCTGCAGTACAATTGAGCATTTATTAGAAACTATTGATTTTTTTTTACTATTGATCCCCTAAATCACGCTGGATAAATTTTTTGCTTGTTTCATTTAAGCTTGACAGAAAAACATTCAGCATATTGTTTAAAGTAATAATGCTTCAAGTTTTCCAAAATAACCATCACATGATTAAATTACCTCATTACTTATTATTTTGACAGTTTGTGAAGTCAAATTAATATCCTTTGGTGTTAAATAATATTTTAAAAACTGGCTATTCTATCACAAGCCTCCAGATGATATGGAATGGTTCACCCATAAAGTACAATTGTATCATAATTATAGCATGAAAACTTTAGGTACATTGTGACATCGGGTTTACACTTCCAGATGAGCAAATATCAAATAAGCAACACACTCTTTTATTTTATTTTCGTTTGTCTAACAGTACACGGTACAGTAGTGTGAAGCCTTGGGCTTGGGTCATAAATACCACAGAACCAGAACTGGAAGGATAGTGAGAAAGATGAGACTATGTGGAAGAAGCTTTGTGACCTCGATTTCCTGTTTATTGAAATGTATGCTGATCTATAGATTACACAAACAGTCCCCAAACTTGAAACAGGTTGAGGAAATCAAGCCTGGCTCCCTACACTGGTCTGGCCAATCACAAACAAACATAGAGAAAACAGACCACGCCTCAAAAGTTGACCATTTCCTAGAAGAAAGTTGTATTGCTTAGAGGTCGTTATTTGATTTCTTGTTGTTTCCTTGTAGTATAAACTGGTACTGGTATTGTAGGACAGCGGTTCTCAATCCTGGTCCTCGCGACCCACCGCTCTGCATATTTTGTGTATCTCTCTTGTTTAACACACCTGATTTAAATCTCTAGCTCATTAGAAGAGAGCTTAATGAATGAACCGCGTTCCGATTGACGTGTTCCCTGAACTGTGTTCATTGCTCTCTACTCCCTGCACACATGAAATCGGCTGACGTTAATTTAAGAACACGAAGAACAAAACTTACTACGGAAGATTGAAGGGTAATTTAACCGTAATTTTGAGATTTGCGCAACATTATCCACATTTCGAACGGGATTTATGGCAGAATATCTAGTGATGTTTACTTCGCAGGGCTGTTATGGGAGTATTAAACAAACCTCCGAAGCGGTAGGAGAAGCATACAAAATATGCAGAGCAGGGGGTCGCGAGGACCAGGATTGAGAACCGCTGTTGTAGGATATAGAGTTTGTATTGGTGAGATTTATGGCATCATTTTGTACGTCTGAGCTCATTTGTGACATTATTGTAATTTTTATGTAAAATTTCTTGGTCTTCTTTCTGGAGAAACATCAGAGGCAGGAGACTTTGGGTTCTCTTTGTAAAAAGCAATTGCAATATCAACTCAACACATTTATAAATCCATATTCTATTTCCTCAGTTTCCTTGTTTTTCAAGGTCATAGGGCGTTAAGTATCTTCACGTTATTAATTGTACCTAATAGACTCTTTACTTTAAAAATGGTGAGATTTGCATAATAGGACTCAGATGCATCAATGGAATAATCAAGTTTGTGGCCACCTTGCTTTGTCAGGGATCAGGGACTGAAGGAAGAAACTCTACAGGTTTCCAAGCCTTTTGAATAAATCCTCCACCGTGGGGGACAGAGGAAATAAGGGCTGGATGTAAGATAACAATAGCAATCGGTGATATTGGCACGCAGATCCGATTATCAAGACAGCGGTTAAAAAATATTAGTCAACAAAGTGAGGTTCTGAAAGATATTTTCCTGTGTTGAGATGACTCGTTGGATCTTCTTTTGGGGGTTTAAGACAGAAGAAATTGTTTGTATACATTAGAGGCTTGTGGAGGGAGAAAGAGAATGGGAGAGAAACTTGCGTGCTGCAGAGATGGGAAGCAGAGCTGTTGAATGAACAGACAATGACATTAAGCTTAAATAAATGCAGAAGAACAGCCATTCAGATTTAGAACAGCACAATCAAAGCATTTTCTTTGTGCGTGTGTGATTTGGACCGGGCCTGATCCAGCCCAACAACTAAGCAGGCCATGTGAAAGCAGGGGGCACCCAAAGGGTTTTGCAGTTTAACAGGGGGACAGCTGTGGCCCCGGGCATGTGTTGACATCACAAACTGTACACTTCTGCTTCCAAACCCCAAGCACTAAAAATACATTACTGGTAACAGGAAAGAACAAACTTTGAAAATACTGAAACAGTATGCAAATATGGTGACGGAATCGGTGACCACTTTTTCAGGCAGTTCGTGTGCATTTGTATTTAAAGGGATGGTGCAGCCAAAAAGAAAATTGTTTATTTATCCTTATGATGTTGAAACATGTATGACATTCTTTATTTGGTGTAACACAAAAGAAGATATTTTGAGATGTATCCATACAGTGAAGGTCAATGGGCCCCAATGTGTTTGGTCACCGATGTTGTTCAGAATACTTCTTTTGTGCAGGGCAGGAGACTTTATAAGTTGCACAGGTTTGTAGTGATGTGAGGGTGAGCAAATGATAAAAGAACTTTCATTTTTTGGGTGAACTATCCCTTTAAGGCTTAGATAAGTGCATTGCCATAAAGGGAAAGTGTGTAATTCATATTTCAGTTAAAAATGCAGACAGATATTTTCTGGCCTAAACAGAGTCAGAACACAACCGAACACAGAATGTCAAAGAATAATTGCTAATTTTGTTGGAGTGGGCTAGCTTATTTAATGGCATTAGATCCACTTGAATTTTTCATTCATATGTTTAGAAACGCTGGCAATGTCAAAAGAAAACCACCAGAAACTCTATCCTTTCTGTACTACAAGGAATTATGGGCAAAGCAATGCACTTAGAGTAAAAACCACACATTTCACTTTTTAAATATGCTACAATTTGGGCCATTGTTGTATAAATTTAAATGTGGAGTATTTAAGCCTATATAATGTCGTTAAAGGCCCGTTTTCTCTTTACCTTGTTCCCTTCTTTACTTTATCTCCATCATCGGTTCTCTCTACTTCAGTAACTCTTCACCTCTTTGCTATGCTCTCTGGCATTGATTTATAATCTAAATTGCCGAAGAGCTAAGCCAAACCCAAGCCTAAAATACTGAGTGGTCTCATTGCTGTTAGTGGCTGACCCCGACGGTTGACCCCATCTCCCGCCCTTTGCTGGTGAGTTACTCTTATCAGTTTCTTTCACACATTCTGACCATGGTCCTCAAAATCCTGACCTTCATACTCACTATATGTCTGCCAGCTGTGTGGTTGGTAGTCTTAAAAGGAAAGTATCTAATAGAAAAGCTCAAATTAGATAAATGGATAGACTGGTTCTTAAACATACCGAAAGTACATCAGATATATTTTATATATTTGTTATTGTAAGTAAATGCCATTACGCCATTAACACAAGCCATGTGTCGCAATCAAGAGCCTATGTGAGTTCAAAGACCGAGCCAGTTTTATCTGCCTGGAATATGCAATACAAACGAGAAGCTTTAGGGAATTTGGCCAGAGATGTGTAGGGCCTGTTTACAGAAAGAGGTTACTTTGTTAATGTTATGTTAAACTGTTTTATGAAATGCCCTTATTACTTTAGAGCTCGCCCGAATGTGTTCTAGCTTTGTTTTAAAGCCTGTGTAAATCCTGGCGTATTTGCATTGACAAATGGCCATTGATTGTTTTAATGAGAGAACTCGCACACATCCGCAACAACAAAGGCAAGGCTACGTGTGGACACAGGACTGTATCGAGGCTTCAGACAAATCCTCACATTTGCTTAAGGAGTCCCTGTGTGGTGGTGTTAATTGTCATGAGTGAGTGTAAGAATAGAGTCCGTCTCGCTGTGTAAATGAATGTGGAGTTTGTGAATGGGAGACCACTTGGTTAAAACGCTTTCGATACCCGAATACTCCAGGCCAGTTAGAATTGGAAAAAAGGGACGATGATTTGGTGTCCATTGTGTCGATTACACGCTCGGCAATTAGGCAAGGTTTGTGGGCTCGGTGCTGTGTTTACTAAAATGAAAAACATCCATGCATACGCAAATACCTTTAGATTCTCCTGTCGACTCTCCAGATGGTCCACCTCCTATTCACCCCTCCCTCGGCCAGGCACCATCCCCCCCCCATCGGCACAACACCGACCGTTCCACCATCTTAACCCTAATGAGCGAGCTCTGTCTGGCCTCAAAGGGAGACCCGTCCGGGTCATATCAAGGAGCAAATTTAAATGAACTGTTTGTGTTTCAATAGGTTGCCAGTGGAATGCGAGCTCCTACATTATGAGTACCCGCAGGGTGGTCTTCTTGCTCCTTGAGATTCACTTTAGGGGTCCTGCCGGGGCACCGGGGTGTTTGGGGGTTTGAAGGGGTGTGGGGATTGGAAGTTTAGGGTGAACTTTCAAGCAATTGTGACGACTGCTTCCTCTTTAATGGCATAAGGTACCATTATTCCAAAATTGGGGTCCCTTTTTGTGGCTGTGCACAATACCTGGTATGCATTCTCCTTTAGTGTTAGAAGGGCCTATGACATCATTGTGCAGTTGCAAATTGTTATAAGCTTGACGCAGTCCGGATTGGCACATTGACACATACGTCTGCATATGTTGTAGTATCCGTAAACAAATAAATGAATTAATTAGATTAGGGATCAGTTGAGTCATATTTTTAGTTGAGGCCCATTTGAATACTTAATGCAAAGCTGGTTAATATATTAATCCCAAGCACACCACACCCACACATGCACGCTCATTCATAATTGAACAATCTGTCTTCTGTAATCTCTTTAAAGCATTTGAATAACTGAAGCGGAAGTGTAAGAGCTGTGTGATGAAACTTAAAATCTCCCAGGAAGTTACACTGGCAGATAATAGCGTTTGCATGTCTGATCTGAGATTCCTCGAAAATGTTTCAAACTTTTGTATTTAAAACTGCTGTACATAAATTCTAATGGGATTTCCAATTTCCCCTTAGAGGTTCAGGGGCTGTGGTTTTGGAGCTTTTAGATATTATGACAAATATGTATGTAAATTAAAATGCATATAGTTTATGTAGTTTATTCGAATATACTTTTATTTTGAATTCATGCACATTATTCTGATAAATGCAGCATTCTGAAATCATATATTTTAATGAATTTTTTATTGACACTATGCAAGTTACTTTTTTCTTAATATTTTAAGCTATGTCAATATTTTGTGTTCATTAATGTGTTGGAAAGTAGCAATATACCTGTAATAAGCAGGATAATATATAGTCGGTCAGCCATAAATGCAGTAAAAGCCCAGGCAGGGTATCTCGACCTTATTAAAAAAACATCACTTATGAGTTAAAAAGCAGAAAGTTGATGTGCTTATTTGCGGCACATAGCACAACGGTATCTGATAGAAAAAAATCTGTGTTTGAAATTTGTTCTGTAATTTGTTCTTCTATGTAGTTTTGTGTAAATTAATTAACAGTGTCTTATATGCACTTGTCTGTGAAGTGTTACTTAAAGATGTTTAGAGGGAAGTTACCGTAGCCATCTGTAATGTCAGTCTGCAGGGTCTCACCACATGTAACACATCAGGAAATAACATGCAGGTGTCTCATAAAACACAAGTGAAACATGTACTACAATAGGAATGCTAAAACATGGCTAATTACACTGCAGCCATCATGCTGTTCCTCACAGGTGGGCTGCAACTGTTGCTAACGGTTACAGTAACAGTGGATGTGTCCTGCGCCTCCAGCTAAAATACAACATGAGATGTCCTGAAATTCTCAGGCGGTGCAGTACCAATGAAGTTTTCCGTCACCGCACTGAAGTGGGAGTCTGGGATGGCACGTCTCCTGATTTCATTCCCAGAAGTTTTGATAAGGGTGAGGAAAGACAACGCAGCAGTCAAGCTCATCGGACGAGTACCTACTTTGAAGTGCTTGTGTCCCACAACACAGGAGTCGTATAGTGTTTACCGACACTGAATGGCTGCAGAGGTTCCCCTAGAAAGCTGATATCCTATGAATTTAAAGCCCCCCAGATTCCCCCTTTGCTTACATTTTCTTTTTTTACATATTCTGGCTAATTTATTATATCCATGTACTCTGGATAAATATGCTTTTCTTTTTCTAATCTTTTATGTCTCTTCATACATTGTTACATGTTGACAGCAGTGCATGTATTATAGATTCGGACATGCAAAAAACACTTTCTATCTATAAACTGTAAGCTGATAAAGGTGATAAAACCTGTTGCTGAAATGAGTTGTGCCTGTAACCGAACGAGCTTCATCATGCAGTATATAACTGACCACACATTTCAGCTGTCCTGACATGTTAAGAGCAGTTATCAGCAACTAAAATACCAGCATA
The DNA here is from genome assembly GCF_015846415.1 of Triplophysa dalaica. Classification (NCBI taxonomy): domain Eukaryota; kingdom Metazoa; phylum Chordata; class Actinopteri; order Cypriniformes; family Nemacheilidae; genus Triplophysa; species Triplophysa dalaica. The sequence goes on from NC_079542.1 coordinate 7,432,251, forward strand.
ATCTAAGTCATTCATTCCATGTAAAGACACGAGGATTCAGTCATACTAATGGACTTTTAATGAGGTCTCTCACTCAGCAGTTCATCACTTTTAAGTACATAAGTTTGTTAACATTGAATTTTATAACTATTTTTTGAGAATATTGCTACATTTTTTTTTAGCAGGAAACTTTGTTTGCAGATACACGTCTTTTATGTTTTTGCTGTGAAATGATGAATCCACACTCCAAGGATTTTTTTCACACAAATATGAAAATCGAATTTCCAGGTAAAATCTTTTTATTGCGTTTTACACAACTTACTGAAATAAAGCAGCATAAAACTATCTTTGACTTGTGTGCAAGTGTCAACAGGAGGAAAAAGCATCTGGATTGTAAAACTAATTCAGTTCAGACTAGCCACATGCAACAAGCGTAAATTTATGGTAATTTAACTTCTGCTTTCTATGAAGGCATCTCGGCAACGTGCAAGAAACCTGCATGTTTTCTTTTAAAATATAATCTTCAACATAAATCTCAAAACAAAAGTTTGTCTTTGTGGGTCCTGCTGAATGTGGCTGCGCTTCAGTTTAATGTTCTCAGTGAAAATGTCCCAAAATTGCTGCTGCACGTGCTCACTGTGTGGTCACCTTCCTGTGCTCCAATTGGTCTGCGATTAGCCAATAGGAGAGCTGTACTTCAGAGCCATTCATGAAAAACTGAGCTGGACTTAGTTTGAGTAGCTGAACAAACAGGATGTGGCGTGAATGTGAAGGCTATCACACCCCAGCACGCCTTCCTCCACCGGCTGTTTCATTCAGCTCTTCAGAGTTTAACTTCCTAGTATCTTTTGAAGCACTTCTGCTTATTTCATTTCATTTTTTTCTTTTTTTAGAAAAGTACGGACACACATCTCTCTCTCTTCCTCTCTCCTTAGCTCTCACTCATGCAAATAAGTCATTTTCTATGATGGTTAAAATCATCTGTCTGCATTTCCCACAAATTATTTGAACCTCCGTCAAAGATTTAGTTTGCTTTTATTGCCGGCACTGATATGCCTGAGTCATTTGTGATTTATCAAGAATTTCCAAAGAATGGATCTTTTAACATACCATTCTACTTTGGTATTTTCTTTCTTTTTGGCATGCATATGCACTTTGTCACATTTCTGACTTCCCGCCCACGGAATATGTGTGGCTGGATGCACAGTATTTTCCCAGAATCCCCTTCACTTCCCCTGAAATTGTCTGAAATAATTTCAAGTCAAGTATTTCAATTCTTTTCGTTCTTGACCTCGTATGAGAAAGGTTATAAGAAAATTAAATTTCTTTAACAAATTTTATGTAAATTGGTGACACCTCTTTTCAGTTTAAGAATGGATAAACCTGTCTGGGGTGCATTCCATGTAAAAACAGCCGAGTATTTGTGAAGACATGTAGATAATGATAATGATCAGAACGCAGGCTTCTAGCATAATGGGGTTCAAACATGCTCCAGTCTTGACAGACAAAGTTGAGACATTATTCAGTTGTGTACAGTTGTAAAGTGATATCTAGATACATATCTAGGATAATGTAACATTCCCATCCGTTATAGCAACTCTTTTCCCTGATTGCATGTTTTCCATTGTCTTTGTAATCCTCACGTCTGTTTATACTTCTCATTTGTGAGCTTTCATTGTTTAGCATTTTATTTTTATGAGCTCCTTTTATGCAGTTCCACCCATGGAAATCCTGGAGACGTGTGCTGGATAAGTAATGGATGTGAGGATTTTTGTTTTTATTTTTTTGAAGATGTTTTGTGTGGCAAAAATGACTAATTGTCACTCTTATAAAAACAAATGGAGGTCTCTGCAGGCAGTTTCCTGAAGATAAGATATTTAGTGTAATGGCATGTGGCTATATGTGTCTGACTGAGCATGTGCTGGTACAGAACCACTGTGTACAGCAGCATTGTTGCTTTATTAAGATATTACCTGATTTATTGTGCCACTATTAATATATCAAGATGCATAAAATAAAGTGAACAAAATTATAATTAGTCCAGATGGCTGGGTCTTCATCTATATAAAGACCTTTATTTTTTAGCAGGCTATTTTAGGATGACAAGGTCTGTTATGAGGCACTGTGAAAAATAATTATACAGATGTATAATATATATAGATGTATAATAGTATATTCTTACTATTAAAAATATATTTGATTGTGTATATTGTATTAAGATTTTAGTACATGACACAGCGGTATGTAAAAAAAAGAAGAAGAAAAAGTGAAATAAATAAACTCTTTGTGGTCCTGTACTCACATGTACAGAGATACAGCGCTATTAAATTATTAACCATTATTACATGGCTCGTTGGAATGCTTGATTCTGATTGGCCAGTCGCAACATTTGCAAGTACGTTATTCCCAGATAACAAACTCTGAAAGATAATAACACACGGTAACCAGGATGCAGCAAATCATATTGAAAGTTTTTTTTGACAATTTTTATATTAATATGTCTTTTACTAACCTAAATGACATTATACTTACAAAGGATTAAACAAAACTGCCTGTTTGTGACGTTTGAAAGTTGTTGTTTTTTCGGAAAGTAAACCGCTTTTCCTGGCTGTAGGTCTGCGTTCCGTAAAAATTGGCTAATAAATCATTTCAGATTCACATTTCATGTCCAGTTTTTTCTCACGTAGCAAGTAGCCGTGTAATAAGCGAGATAATGTACAAGCAGGCACTTGTTATCACGAAATAAGCCACTTCAATGTGATTCGAGATCCTCCGCTTCTGATCACTCTGTCAGGGCTTATTTCTGCGATAACAACCGGCTGCCTGTACATCATCCTCCACTTTATGCATTTGTTCAGGTGCTTGTATCGTCACATCCAGTCTCACTCTGCAATCCTTGCAGGATTTTGTTGGTGTAGGATAATGTATGGAGAAAGATGGTTTGAAAAGCCCTTAACATACCATTATTACCCATAAATAAGGATGGCAGTCATAAAATATGCTATAGATCATAGGACATGAAGTTACTGTGTTATGTCATTGACTCATTAGGCAGCGAGGCGGCTTTCAGTAATGGACACAGCCAGAGTAAGTTTAGTACCGTTGCACTGTTTATTATGCACTTCATAATAAGGGCATTTTTGATCAGCTTCAATTGACTATAATTGTGGCCTGTGGTATCACCTTACTTACATCCAGAGGACTGCACTGGGTAAGATTCTGTTCTTGTTGTATGTCTCACGCTCATAAGTGAGCCTGGATGGTGAAATGGCCACACAAAATGCGATTGGCATTCACCTGTCAGACTGTGTCACTGCTCAGCAGGGCTGATGGTGCGAGCGTGGTAGACATCTAAAGCAGTGGGGCGAGTACTTTGGGGGAGCGGTGGTTGTATTTACCATCAGGAAAGGACGCAGCTACGGCCTCACGTACTGAATGACCTCTGGTGGGGGAGCGGTCGCAATGTGCTCCTCGATCCATAAATTTTGGAACCTTGTCTATTGTTTCCAAACTAGGTCAAGGGCCTGAGCTATCAAAATCAATTTGAACTGCAGATTGTTTGAAAAAGGAGGGGTGGTGTGGTTTAAAAAAACTTCGACTAAGCATATAGGGGCACAGAAGCTTGACTGTCCCAAGTTGCCACGGTTAATCTGCATCCAGGGATATAATTAGTGATGGTGGGCATATGGAGCATATTATTATTATGTAACTGTATGGTGACCCCTGGGAAACAATATGGAGTGGCCGCTGAATTGTTTGGAGAAATAGAGGCCATTGTGTAAATGCTCTGAGATGATAAATTAGGCAACAAAAGGTGATCACTAACATGATGCGTGTGCATACATATGTTTAGACACCCATTGAGAAAACTACACAAACATGTAAACGAAGTGACAGTTTTAAAACGGACATGACCCTATGGGTTTTCACTGGATACAATACTTCAGAGGGTCATCCGTAATGCATTGTCTTCAGAACAAAGGCAGCTTTTGTCTTGAATTCATTGATCATGTTTTGTATAGGCGTGCTGTTATATCAAGGCACGGTATATCGTGATAGAAAAAAGTATTTTAACAGCGATATTTTTTTTTAAGATAGGATGAAAGTTTAAACTGTTGTGCTTCTAACATGTGACCTGTGTCTACATAAATAATATTTGCATTATTTTGTGCTTTAACTGCTTGATGAGGCTCTCTCTTAGAGTTTAAGCTTCCTTATTTATTCATAATTATTTATTATAAAATTCAGCTTATTCCAATAACAGTCCGATACAATTTTTATTAATATTTTATATAGAAGATTCAATTAAAGCAATGTTGTCAATTCTATAAAAAGTTGAAAATGCGAAATGTTTTTAAAAAATGTTTTGGGAATAAATCTGTTATTCCAAATATTTGAATACTGTTAGATAGTGAGCCCAGTCTTGTTTATTATATCATGTCATGGCTGACATTTCCATCATTATGAGCTTTTAAATGAATATATAAATTCATATGTTATTCCAGGTACGGCGAGGTAAACCTCCATACAGTCTCTCTCCTGGCAACATGATATAGCGTATGTTTACTTACTGTACATGAATAATAAAAGATATGCGGTCTGTATACTGCCACTGTATATTAATCTTGACAATTTTTCAACTAAGTTTATGTTATGGACCACTGATATTGCCACAACAGACAGCCGAGAGCCCCACCTTCTGCTAATCCCCCCTAATCTTGAACCGAGATAATCAAAGAATAAAACTATTTGTTTGCGTTTGTTTCAGAGAGAACATAATCTCACTAAACCCTGTTCATACAATACCCTGTTTTACCTCATGATCCTGGATTAAAGGGACTGAAACAGTCGCGTCCTTGCTGGAAATTTAGAAATTAATTGATAGACGTGTGATAATCAATAAGTCTGGCATCTGTGTAGTGGGATTAGTTTTAGGGGACGTATTGTAATGATATGGGCCGCGATGAGCCAGTTTGTGCATCTGAGTAGACATAAGTACTGTAATATTATTAATTAAATAATCAATGTGGCTGACAGCCATAAAGCCTTTAAAATACTTCAGTCTCCATCAGTAAGCACTTTAATGCGATTTAATTGGTTCTTATCCATAATATAATTAATAAAGTTTTGCCACGCTTGGCTCAGCGAATTCATGCATTCATGCATTGCAAAATGTGCATCTAATACTGCATAAAAAAACTGTGCTAAGATTATTGTTATAGTCCCTCAAATCTAACGCAATAGAAACAATGAAGTGGCTCCAGCACGAGGGAGGCATATTTTTATTACACACATCATATTCTAAATATAAAATTCTTTGTTCTTTGTTTTTACAGTGACATGCTATGGTATATTAGTCCTTTTTGTGTAGTAGTTACAAATTCTCAAAGCCAATCATTCTTTTAAAAGAATTGTTTTCCTCTGCCATTGTTGAACTTTTTAAAATAAACTGAGATCTGTTCTTGTGGGGAAAACGAAAAGTTAAAATATCTGAACAATCGAGCATAGGTCATAGTATCACTAAACATTAAGACTAATTTAAGACACTGAGTTATGTTAAACGCCACTGTATTTTATTTTTGAATAACACTGAAAAGTGTTTATGTCATTACGAAAGATGCACACAAGTATAATAAAATAGTTTTCCTTTATTTAGTCGGTAAGTATGATTATTGTAATGCTAGACCACCAACTGAATTTTTTTACTTATTACTGTCTTTTTCCTGGCCATCATTTTGGGTTTGGAGTTGATGTCAACTCTAACCCTAAGCCAATGATGTTGAGGTGGCCATCTGTATAAACCATAAATGTATGAAGGAAGTCATAGGACGAGATCTTTCACCTTCCTTTGATTGTCAGGTATTGTTGGAACGGGGAAATGTAAACAGCAAACCCCCTGAACGCTCCATGACCAAATGAATGCTGTTACTTATGTAAGAATGCCTCAGGATATGGAACATAACCATTTCTCCTGTGTATATACAACATTGCTCATGTCTTTTAACAACAGTACTGTATTTCTGTCACCTCATTCATCAGAATATCTTGTTTTATAAATAACCCTATTTTCAATCGAATACAATTGAACCGAAATTCGGTTTATTTTGACCATCTGCTGATGACTATCAAAAACCATTGCACTTCTCTGCATGTATAAAGGCATGTCGGACTGTCGTCAGCGCACTTCTCCGTTCTCATGAAGTTATTCTAGTTCGATGGAGGCCTTTGTAAGTTTTGCCCTTGTGGCTAAAGAGATGTAGACTTTTGAATCACTCCCTGCTGCGAGTTTGGTGCCATCATTAACGATGGTCGTCCCATTGAAGACAACGGTCTGAGGGGGTCTGTAAAAAGGCCAGGCATTGTTCGCCCTGGGTGGGGTGTGGGCAAGAGGAATGTGGGACGAACGTGAGCCATGCAAGGACTGAGAGAGACACCATTGTCCCCACAGCCACCCCCCTATCTACAGAAGAGTAAGAAAGACAAGAGGTCAACTCTCACTAGCCGCATGTCCTCGTGGAGCAACGCCACTCTGCACGGGACATGCTGAGGTCTCTCGAACGAAGGTCTTTGTGCTTGCTTGTTCTGTTGATTAAGCATTTTGGGAATTGAATTGTTAATTTCAAACTTTTTTCAAAAGCTTAAATGTTTCAGGAATACAGTGTCAACAGGAATTAAATGGCCCCGGGAAGTACTTAGTCACAACTAAAGATGTATTATTATTGCATAGATAACATGACTTAAAACTATGTGGCATCTGGAAACAAATGCTTGATCTTTGAAAGGTCTTTTCTAGATTAAACTTTTTTCAAACTTGAGACTTTTCGGTTCCAAGGTCATTTTCAGTAGATTGATGAAATCAGTTGGTCTCAGTGCCCTTGCAAACTAACCACACAGGTGAACTTCATCATATTTATAGTTTCATAGATGCAAAGTCTCTAAATACTGTCTACATTTTAAATAATATAGTTTCATAATTTGAAACTTAACAAACGTTTTATGAAATATTTTGAATAAGCTATGTTTTTAATCGTATCGCTTACACTCAGTTTGTAGGAAATATCAACATGGATTTTCAAACAATTTTTGTGCCATTAACGTGTGATTAAAGTGGGATTTTTTTCCAAAAACAGACGATGTAGCCCACATGGATAACATAAAGATGCAAAAAACTGTGTTTAAATCCGTAGAAACTAAGACAACATCTCCAAGATGCCCAACACAGACAGAATATACAGTAATGGGAAAGCTTTTAGTCACTCTTAATGCCATATATCTATCAGTTTATTTCCATGTATTTTGGTTAACAAGATCAAATGAGTATTGGCATAAACAGGTTTTGTACATTTGCACACACTTTTTATTGTAGCTCTGGCAAGTTGTTCCATATATACTTGAAACAACTTGCCAAAGCTATATATGGATGAGATTTTTCAAAGACGGATAACTCGTTTTCTTTTCCATTTTCAAATATTATGATGTTTTTATTGTGTATTGTGTATTTTCATGAGTTATTACTACTTAATCTAAACAACACAACTCCAGTTTGATTGATATAACTTGGAATGCACACTTAAAACATGAAGTTTTTGCAAACAAACTCATATGTACCAAAGCTACAATAAAAAAGTGTGTGAAAATACCTACTTTATATCATGTCTGTTGTTTTAACATAAAATACTTTTCTAAAACTCTGTAGCAACGCATTATAAGAACGACATACTCTGGAATTAAATGATAAACACACGTAAAGACAATTAACAAAGAGTCTTTAGGGGTTAATTTTTTCCTCTGTGTCACCAGATAGGACACTAAAGCCAATGAGAAACAATGACACTGCTGGGTGTTGCTCATCTGGCCACAAAGTGTGTTGTAATGATAAAAAGATTGTGTTGGGAGGACAAAGTTTGTTACGAAAACATCCTCTTAGATACGACCTGAGGAAAAATAGTAATACACCCAAACGTTGATCTCGCGTGCCCTAAATATTTGCTCTCATAAATGCGGCTCAAGGATCAAACGCATTAGCCTGTCACTTCCGTACGTTACTGTCTGGTCCTGCTCAGCAACCCGTCTCTTATCGTCTCTACATCTTTACATTCTTATTTGTTTTTTTTCTTGCGTCAGTGCCTGTGTGTATGCGTACACAGTGTGCATGTTTGTGGAAGTGGGGTTAGCCGAAATGTGGAAGGCCCTGGAGGTAAGCCAACTGAACAGACGACAGGAGAGAGAAAACAGAAAAGTGCTTCCCTTCCTTTTATCATCCTCTAGTGGGAAAATATGTGATAAAGAGCCACTAGTTCAGAAGCACCCGGACTATAAACACAGCTCACAGGCACAAAGAGCGAGAAGGTCAGGGGTCACATAACACCAGGCCAGCGGGGAAAAAAAAGCACCAAGGAACTCTCAACAATGGCCAGGGAAAGAGCTTCTCTGAGGGGCCGAGAGAGCAGAGTAGAGCGGGGAGCATGTTACTGACAAGTGTTCACTTCACATTCTTCCGCTTTCCCAAGACGCCCCTCTCCCCCGCAGCCTCTTCCTCTGTGTCTCGTATCACACTGGAACCATATGGCAGCGCAATTATCGCCCTGGAATCAGACGTTTGACGTGTATGTGCTTATATCATAGTTATTATTTTTCTACTGTCCTGCATGTTGAATAAGTAGTTCAGTTTGATATTATTTGTTATCTGAATATAGTTCATTTTACTTCATCACTGTAGGCTGTTGGTGGTTTTTAAGGCAATGTAAGAACACACATACCCATTGAAAGTGCACAGTGTACTACGCATTGAATAAAAGCATCTGCCAAATGCATAAATGTAAATATCATAGGCCTGCTATCACTATATGACCGCAAGGAGGTGGTCCTCCCAAACTATAATGACGATAAAGTGTTTGTATTTTGAACAAGTTTAGGAAGGAGCAAGTTGAAAACTAAATAAGAACAATTTCGCTAATCAAAGTGCAAAGCATTGTGTAGTATATGCTGATGCTTGTCTATTTGCATTTTGCAGTGTTGCTGTCACTGGGGTAATTTTGCTGACAAGTGTTTTTGGCGCACAACGGGGATTGAGTCACTATATGTGCTGCACGCTGCCCAGATGGTGGGGACATTCTGGCTGGCCCAGGCTGTTTCTAAAGGGAGGGTAATGGGGATAGCTGGCTTTTCCACCTGGTCGTCTCACCTCAAAAGGCAAGGGAGGAAACAATGGAAATTAAACTGTCTATGATGAAGTGGTGGGTTAGTCACATTATCCATCTAAATCCTCAGTCTCAGACACAGCCCAGCACGTAGGGTAGTGTGGACTGGTCACTTACCACATCCCTCTCTAATCCCCTTGGGGTTAGACCCGTGTCTTGGCAGATGGACCAGGTTGGTGCATTCTGGGAACAGAGTTAGCGGTAAGCGCTAATGCTGTAGCAGATTTTTGCAGTTGACATTTGTGTTTAATCCTATTAGTGGCTGGATGGGATTCATGGGAAGATGGGCATTGAAATTATTGGGCCCATGCCCTGATCATATAGCTGCTGTGAAGGGGGGACTTCAGTCCACAACCTGCCACTGGAGAGTCACACTCCTTTGCCCTTCTGACCTCACTTAATGTTCCTATGCTACATGAAGGGTCATGTGTCCTTTAGTATATATTTTGCATCACTGTGTTCGTCTATATGTGGGTGTACAATATAATATGGCTGTTCGAGTCCAGTGCCTTTCTAATATACATTTCCAGATGTATATTGGCCATTCGGGTCCTGTGTTGATTGAATTTTTAACCCAGTCTCACGGCAGTCCGTAGCATAGACACGACATTTGGAATCTATTAATTCATGTTCATGGACATTTTTTCGTGAAAGTGAGCACGACCATTTTTAATGTCATTCAGCACGGCTTTCTTTTCGTGTCACTTAGCATGACTTTCAATACACAGACTGCGTTTGTATTTACATTTATATATTTATAACCTGTTATCAAAATAACTCGTGCATATTTTAGGATGCTAACCTAGACCTTACTTCACCCCAATTGTTGTATTGCGTCAAAGTGAATATGACTTTTTTTACTTTGCAGTATTTTTATATATATTTTTGACCTGTTCTCCATTTTTCATTTTCTGTAAATGAATGCTAATAAAAAACTATATTTTTATTTGAAATTTGAGAGAAATATTGTTTGTAGTTTATAGAATGAAAAATATTTAATTTTACCCAAACACAAACCTATAAATTGTACATTTTTAAATCAGAAAAATGGTATCTGAAATAGTTTCTGTCAGCGGCTGTACATAATATAGTGGTCATTACAAATTGTACATGTTTTTTTATTCTGATTTGGCAATATTGTTATATGTATTTTGATGTATTTTGAGCCGTTGTCCTTGGAAATGTACATTGTGATTGTTTCATTTCTCTTATTCATTTCTCTTATGCCATATTCTTCATCTTTGCACAGAATAAAAGATAAAGTTCACAACAAATATGTTTCAAATATATATATATTTTACTTCATCTGATTATTTAATTAATTTAGTTAATTATTGAAGAGGAATTGTCATAGCTTTAATTTCCTTTAAGAATGCTATATAGGAAATTGTATTGCTCTTTTTAGATTTTGCCAAATATTTTTAAACTATGGTGTAGAATATATATAAGGTTTTCCAGCAGAACAGACCCTAATAGACAGAAAGAAACCTGCAAGAACCCCTGCCTCAAATTTCATCATTTTTTTGTTTGTGTAATCACAATGACTTCACAAAGTCGGAATGGAAGTAACAGAAATGGTAGAAAAGCAGAAGCTACAAGAAAAGAAGGATAAAAGAGGAATAAAGGCATGTGGAAGCTCTACACAAGTAGAACTCATTTTAAAACACGCTCTGTGTGTGTGAGCATGTGTGATGTCACCGTTGCACTGCTGCCAATTCTGCGAGAGTGTGTTAGCGGAGTGTGGCGGCCGGCCGGCCCCCCAAGCAGGCCGAACTGCTGGAAGAGGAACACAAACCTCATTTCCAAAAGTGAGAGGCAAGAAAAAAAGTAAAAACACACAAGCCCCTCTGATTAGGGCATGAGCGCAGATGAAAGGCTGCAGGGCCAATCAGTGATGAGTTAGGGGCACCCAGGGAGGAAGTGGGCCCGCCGCAGGCATTCTGGGCCGTCTAGTTGTTACTATTGAAACGACTCCCAGAAACAGAAACAAATCATAAAAAACGGGGGGCGGGTGGAGTGTACGCTGCAGAAAATGTTATTATAATCAGCTCTCATCTTTGCAGAGATGTGCTTTGGGAAAGAGTTCTACCTCATTCTTTGCTCTCAAAAGGCATGACGGCCTTTATTTGCCCCTAATTTAACCTTTTTTAATGTTTGTTTAACATTGTGAGGATCTTAATGTCAGGGGTTGGGTTTTTTTTAACCTTTTTTCCCACTTTGTGCATTGTGCTCTGCATCTTACAGCATCGTTCAGTCATGACCGATGCCTATTTGTTTTTTATCTAACAATGTGATCCTTAAACAATATGCTAAACCCAGATTATGAAGTCGCATATTATTTCAATTCTTTTCATTATGCTCCCCAACTGCATTCAATGCAGGACTTCACAAATGCAATTCATCATTATATGTGTCGTGAGTATTATGGAGGAGTCATCTGTCTTTCTATATTGTTCTGATTAGTGGTTATGAAATTGTGTGATGCATTAAGTATTGTGATACTTTGGGGTGATCAAGTTAGCTTTATTTTTAGTTTACTTTGTGAATGCCAATGCCGTGTTTCTCTGTTTTTAAGGAAATAGATCCAGTTCACCGTTCTACGGAAGTAAAGGAATAAAAAGGATGAGGTAGAGGAGATGATTTGAGAGCGCACCGCAAAATAGTTGCGGGCAAACTTGCTTCTTGGACTGAGATTACAAAGCAGTGCTATTACGTTTTCCATTCTAGGATATGAGCCCTCCCCTCCCGTTCCCATACCCCGTCTACACAGCTCCATGCACATGTTTGGTGGGAAGCTTCCCCTGCGTGTTTGGTGTTCCACCGCACTCTTAAACCAATCTCCCAGACAGACATTAAAAGGGCCGAGGATAAAAACGATATGAGGCGCAATGATTTTTATGGCTATGATGGTTTTCTCCTGCCACACTAGATGGATATGCCGAGAGATGCTGCCAGCCTCCCAAACAGCATGTGTTGTTCTCTTTCATCTGGTTAGACGTCCACAGAGGCAGCAACTGTTTGTTTTTTTCTGGTGAAATGGTAGCATTGCCAGACTGACGATACGAAGCCTCTGTAAATGTGATTGTTTACAAGAGGAGTGCAAGCTGGCCAGATCTACACCATTAGTATGAGATTTCGGTTTATTTCTTTTTCGACAGCACATGAATCCATATACATCATGCAGCCTTAATTCAAAGCATACCGCAAACATTCTCAACGAAACGGAGGGGCAAATCTAAGCAATTTGTTTTGATGATCTCCTTTGTGTCTTAGCAAATATCTTTCTTTGACTTAATCGTATTAGAACTGATAGATCAATGGACACATGAGCAAATGGCCTGGTTAAGTTGCAGACAAACATTAGTCACAATCAATACAGACAATGAGGAGACTCCTATTATCCTGATTATAGTCTTGCCCGCGAAAGCATGACAAAGCCACGTGCAGATTTTCAGAGACAAACTTGATAACTGATCAATACTGCATGAAGCAAAAACATGTCTGACAAGGAGGAACGCGGTCACCCTCACTGCTTTTCTTTCCCAAAAATCAATCTCCGACTGCATTTATTCGCGAGGTTGGTGTGGATTACATAGGAATCCTTAACATCAAGCATATGAGTGTCTGTTTGCAATCCACGTGTTTTGATTGGAAAACATGCTTATGCAATTTTTTGATAAGCAAGACAAGAAGCTGCTCTGATTTCATCTGGTATTGACTCCCCAAAGTATAGCTCCACTAGACCGGATGATGGCTTTCACCAAATTGCCTCAAATAGTAGCTTAGCCTCTCATCATAGCACGAGACACAATTTAGCTCAAACTTCAATTGCAGCACGAGCAACATAATGGGGGGATTTGCTCAAATTGAATTGCGACTGCTTTCTTTTAGCACCTGATTCACTTAAAGGGATACTTCAACCCAAAAATGAGAATTATCATTTACTCACCTTCGAGTTGTTCCAAATCTGTATAAATTTCATTGTTCTGATGAAAGATATTTGGAAGAATGCTTATAACCAGACAGATTTTGCCCCCCATTGACTACCATAGTAGGAAAATTGCTTTTTCTTTTCTGTTGTTCTGTTGAACACAAAAGAAGACATTTCGAAGAATTTAAGACAGCAAATAGCTATGGGTTACGTTTGACTTCCATTGAATTTTTTCCTAACAACTCGAGGGTGAGTAAATGATGACAGAAAGTGTCCCATTCCATTTTCTACCGCTTATCCGAACTACCTCGGGTCACGGGGAGAAAGTGTCCCTTCAAGGAAAAACACTCACAAAAGGAAAACAGCTTTCCACACGTAAAAATAGAACATTAAGTGGGTTGATAGCTAATAACCGTGATTCTTTTTTTCTACATTTTAGTGAATTTTGGGACCTGTGATGTCGTCTCAAAACAACCATTTGATGTTTGAGACAAAACAAGACTGACATCATAAAAGCATTGTCTTTAATGCTATGGGAGAATAAAGGGTGGTTTTACATTAGCACTTTTGGTGCGCACACGGGTTCGAATAACTTCAGAGTTTGGTTCGTTTGGGTGATTTCAACGCTGTCTTCCTAACCTCTTAAAATGGGATGTCTAGGTGCGGTTCATCTGAACTACAGTATGCTTCGCCGCTGATATGAACGTTTCAACAGGTCGTGGTCTAGCTTTTGTTTAAACCAGTAACTTTTTATTACAACCTATTGTATTATTGCCCCGGTATGACATATCGCTTATTGCTCCCTGAACTCTCTGTAAGTCACTTTGGATAAAAGCGTCTGCAAAATAACTAAATGTAAATGAACACAAGCATACCAAATCGCGGAAGTGAACCGCTATTAATGACGTATTATTTGGTAAAATGTGTGCTCTTGTGTGTGTTTCACACACTTTTTCTCGCGAGCATGACTGGCACGCTCACAGCAAAGAGCTGTATATCTCATTTCTGTTCGCTTTCAGTGTTCTCAAGAGCATTTGCAGTAAATTCACAAACGAAAGTGCCGTTATGTACTTAAGCTTTGGAAACAAAACTAACGGTTCAAAAACATGAATGTATAAAAGTTAAGCAAGCAATGTTATGCAATTTACCACCTTCTCCTGCATCGTCGTTACAAGCGACAGGGTAAACAGCTGTAGGTATGACAACACAAACAAACCGCGGTTCGGACCCAAAAAAAATATATGAAACAGTACAATGGGGGCAGGGGAGGGGGGGCAATCAAACTAGTGTTCGGAAGAAAAGTGTCTGTTTGGCGGTGTCATACTGCCAGAGAGGAAGTTTTGCACAGTCTGGCTTCAATACACATCAGAGGTGCACATGATTGTGTGACAGGTAAATGCCCCATGGCATCAGCTGTGGCCCCCATACCTCCGTTTCCTCTTAAGCTGAACAAAAGGAATACAAAAAATGTATTGCTTAGACACGATGTTACTAAAACACCTCAAAATTGTACAAAGGCATTTGACCTCAAACCACCAAAGCTTGCAGTTAGTTGCATGGGCATGTGCATCCTTATCTGCATTATTTTATTGCATTTGAAAACATCCACTACAGTGTATGGAGTTTCAAAAGCATGGCATGTAAGTATTTGAAGGAATGATTGTACACACAAAGACTTGATACTTTAAAAAGTACAAAAAAAAGTGTAAAATGCATGTATTGTGCGCTGGTGTTTGTGCATGTGTGCTTGTTTTAACAGTTTGACATGAATGGAAAGAGCAGTTTAGCACGCATGCTTCTTCTGAAATTTAACAGGTTTTCACACCAGTAATACCTGAACTGGCATTACAGGTAGTTCTTGCGCCATTATGTACCAAAACAGAAAAGAAGGAGGTATGAGAATACATACATACACCATTTTGTCTGTTCTCTAAGCATGCTTGGTCTGTTCTCTTTCATCGTACCAGACCTGATTAAGATTGTGCCCTGTGCGGTGCACCAAATCTGAAACCACTTAGTGGGGATTCAAGGGGCGAGCGAGCAAGTGTTAGGGAGAAGAGGAGAGAGAGAAAAAGGTTGACTTTGAAAAGAATGAAAAGCTCTTTGCCACCATTAGAAACCCATAAGACCCTATAGGAATGCTTGGTTCTTGGGGGGTTGGACGTGCCTCATTATATCGGCCCCCCATTTTTAGGTCCGCCAGGATATTGTAAGATTGACTGTGGCAGCCAGTAATAACAAAAGTCCGATGTCTCTGGAGAGCCATGCCTGTGCGGGCTTGTTATTGAGAATTATTCACATTGATGTCATTGATTTTTTTTTAGGCAGAGAGGAGAAACAGGGGATGAGAGAGGTTTAGACACTTCCAAGGATTATTTTCTAGATGTACTGTACGGGAACATGAATGTTTGTCAGCATAGAAATGTATGTCTGTGTGTACTCATGAACATATGGTCAAGGCCCTGTTATTATAATAAAGGTAAACTGATGTCATGCAAGAAGTTGGCACTCACTATTGTTACACCTATGGCAGCCGTTAGGGTGGCCAGCGCTATAACCGAGCAGGGCAGCAGAAGTTCACAGTAGCCCTGCTCTGGGGTCCCCGGGGGTCCAGAATAATCAGAGTATGAGGCCCATGTAGCCTACACGAACTGACCCTCCCCCAGCCATGGCTGATTTCCCGCCCAGGTGGCATCCGGAGGTCATCAGTCCAGCCATAGACATTTTTGGCAGCGGCACAAGATTTTGAGGGCCCCTTTTTGGGGAACACTGAGAACATTGGTTTAAAACTGGACTGAGGTCCAACGGTGGGGTCTTTACGTATGGAAATTTAAAATAGTAGGAGTATTTGAGCAGTTATGTAATTCATGTGTTTGAATATATACTGTATCTGTGAATGTGTGTACAGGTTTATCTGTCGTTTTGGGGTTCCCATAAGGATAGTTACAGTCTGATCCAGCGGCCCCCAAAATGGAAATGGATTATAAAACATACCATCTGATGCTTATTTAAAAAATTCAAATGCAGAAAAGTTTCTGTCAGCTTTTGGTTTAGGGGTAGCAGGAGTCTTCGAGGAAAGATTGAACAGTTTATATAATATGAAGATCATTATGACTATGGAAAGTCCCGCAATGTATAAATGTATAGAAACCTAATTGTAAATTGTTGCATATGTGTGTGAGCTTACCTATAATTAAATAATGGAGAGATTCTTCATACTTATAAATTAATACAGTGGGATTCAAAAGTCCACATCAGTTTCCATTAAATTTTTTATTTAAATGTAAAACCTGGAAAAAACAGTGTTAGGATTTAAATTGTGTTTTTACATTTTAAATTTAAATAACTTTTAATTGTACTTATAAGTGTTTTAAGTATAAAAAATAAAAACAGGGAAATCTTACCATGTTATATAAAGATTAATTTACATTTAGGCATTTAGCAGACGCTTTAATCCAAAGCGATTTACAGAGGAAGAAAGCCCTTTGTCATAAATTTTTCTCTATTCTTTCTAGATCACTTGTGACACAAGGACATTTGTAACATTAGTCATGTTAAAAAAGAAAAGTACACAAGATACTTTCTGTAAAATTCTCAAATAATGTTAGGACTGTATGTGATCCAAAAAGCTTAACAAAAGTATAAAAAAACGAACAAATACAGACATTTTAGTTAACCGAAAATTCAGCTTCCCACCAAATAGTTGTGCTGATTAGTAAATAATATATTATTTCATATCTAAATGAAAGAATTATTAGACAAAATATTATGTTTTCTTTTAGCGAACATTTGGATTTGGAGGTTAAGAGGGAAACCCTAAATCGTTAGATTTAGTTTGTGTATTTTATGTAAAATACACGTGTTGTGTAAATCCTGTAACATAATCTGTCTACATATCTAGCGATGGTGCCTGTACGTTCAATGTTGATGGACCGAAAGGGGCTTTCCCAAAGTTTCCTCTTTTTAGGCTGTGGACCAATTTTAGTCTCCAACTGAATCTGTAAATAAACACCCATTTCCTAGTTCAGTCAACTGTCTCGTTGTTATGATTTTAGACTAATCGACTTCTGTACCACTTTGCTATGCTTTTCTGCTCAACCAGACCAGGTATTTTGAGCTACAGGCTAATGGTAGAAGTGACATAGTTTTCCCCACTCATTTCTCATGCTGGTAGAGCAAACAGAGAAGTCATCAGAATATATGGTCTCTCGCTGCTACAACTCATTCATGTTTCTTCTCGCGAATGTTTTTCATTCTTCCAGAGATGCCGGTTGTGTCGGAGGTTGAAGGCCATTAAGGGGGGAGTCCTCACCCGGACTGTGATGGCTTTAGCTTCTGCTGCTGCTCTTTGGTGCTCAACATTGTAAACGTCTATCAGGAGGAACTATAAATGCGGTTAAAGCCACAACTCTTTGTACACCAGAACCCTCTGACACGGGTTGAACCTGAGTATGTCAACGCATACCACATGCAAGAGCTTCTTTGGACGTTTCCTTACATCAAACCACGAAAGGTGGGTTTTGGAGGGAGACCAAGTCAAATATCACATGCAACATTTTAACTACTACATGAGAATATAAACGACGTGCCGATAGGAATTTGATTAAAGATGAGGTAACACAAGCAGTTTCTGCAAATCTCAGATTAAACGTGAGTACCTATACAGTAGTATTGCATATGTCGTATCTTCGAAGAGTCTTAGTTCGATCAAATTTATAAAAGAACAGATACAGCTGTAGGATTAGATCTGGAAAAAGTCAGGCTCAAATAAGGAACTAAGAACCCTTGTTACAAAACAGTAATCCATGTTCGAAAAAATTCTGCCCTGTAAATAGCGAATAGCGATGGGAGATGAGACTCTCATTGGTTTACAGCATATTTTGCCCAAAACACACCCATGACTCATAAAGAGAATAGGGGCAATCCGTTTAGACCATGCGTCTGGCGTCTTGACCGTTTTTCCCGTCCTTAAACTAGCAAAAGTGAATTTGTCCATGCCATAAATGCACTTACGTCCTGCGCTTTAGACCATGTGGTTAGATGGTTAACATAGGGCCCTAAATGATTGACATGCAAAAGGCACTTTATTGTTATTCATCTGAATTAAATGTCATTTAAACCTCGCAAGGCTCATCCTGATTTAAATTTGTGCCATGGGGAGGCAAGTGACACATTATGCATGTTCGAAATGTGAATGGAGGAAACCTAACCCAACCATTCTCACCTTAATCCTTCCAACTGTATGATAATGTCAACAAACCCCTGAAATCTGGCTCCTCTGGTTTACACATCCGTGTCTCTTGCCTGTGTTTACACAGTCAATATGTAAATGAAAGTAAGGGTTTCACACTGGGTGACAACGGCCCCAATTAGGAAGGTAAAAGAAACACAAGCAAACAGGAATTTCACTTTAAGGAGAGTCTACACTTTTCACCCAACCGAACCGTTAATGGATCTAGTCACTCTGCATTACAATAAATTGCCAATGGGTGATCGAAGACCTGAGAGCAGTTGGCACATGGATGGCCAGGGAAACATTGGGGTGGGGTTACCTTGAAAAACTCCAAATAAAGATGTTTTATTTAAGCAGAGTTCCTGAAGTTTTACGGGAGAGGAGCCAGCCATGGAATGCATCTTTAGATCACTTTGAACTGGGGTGGGCTTAAAAGCCCCTTAGAGAACGTTTGTGCTATTCACAGCCAAAGGTCGCGTTCTCTGGCTTTAGACTGGAATAATTAATATTTATAAGGTTTTAATACCAGATCGACAACCTAACTGACGATCCCATGAAAAAAGTAGGCTCACACTCTGTAGTCAAACATTC
This sequence comes from Triplophysa dalaica, assembly GCF_015846415.1. Classification (NCBI taxonomy): domain Eukaryota; kingdom Metazoa; phylum Chordata; class Actinopteri; order Cypriniformes; family Nemacheilidae; genus Triplophysa; species Triplophysa dalaica. The sequence continues at coordinate 7,451,185 of NC_079542.1, forward strand.
AACATTGTTTATTAAAATAAATGTAAAGAAACATATTTGGCATAGAAACTGTGAAAATTTGTAATAACACAATTTGCTTGTAATTTAATTTATAATCCATAAAGAAACAAAATCATGTTATCATATCTTCAACATGTTTTTACATATGAACAACGTCAGAGAGACTCATTCAATTATTGTCTGAGGAAAAAACAGACGATTGAAGTTATCTTTACTTGCCTATTTTTGTGTGAGTGTATGTCATTCATTTTGTGTCATAAAAGAAACAGTTCAAAAAAGGTTAATATTCTAAATGACCCTCGAAATATTCAAAAATATTTGGGTGTTGAGTGTATACATAAATCACTAGCAAAAAGTCAAATAATTGATATTTCAGTCTTCAATCTAAATGGTTGTGTGCTAAAACCACACGAAGTGTGAATAACTATGCATTCTAAAGAGATAATGTTGGTGCCAAGCCTTTTTTCAGGGAAGATGTTTCTTTGATACCAATTCCATTTGCGTCTGGTGTCAGGGAAGATTTACTTTAAAGAGGGGAGCACAAAAAGTGTTTGAGTATTCTGAGATTATTAACATAATTGGGATTACTGGCGATGAGGCTTTCCTGTGTTGTTTTCCTAATAAACACATTGTGAGCTGTATTATGGGCCGTAACGGTAGACGATTGAATCCCCGCCGTGCAGCAGCTCTCATCTGCTGAGGTCCCAGCATCCTGCGGGCCGTGGTCTGGGGACCCGCGCTAACCTGATTAGCGGCACGTATCGCTACTCTGCTTTGTGTGAATGCACGATGCGTTTTGTCACTGACCCAGGGAGAGGTTCAAATGGGATTACGTCTCCGTGAACAAGATCATTTCTCAATGGCTGCTCAACAATCACATAGCAAAGCTAAAATGAGGGTGATGGTAATGAGCGGTGTTGGGGAGGGACAAACTGCAAGGAGAAATGCTACTAGCTTAACCACATTTTTGCAGCATTGTGTATTTTCTCTAAAAAATATATTTTTCCATGACAGAATACAATGTTGGTGCTTTCGTCACACATTTTACAATAATCAGCCAATAATCACCTGTCCTCTCTCTCATACAAACTTTTATATAAATCAGATTAATTTACTAAATTCATTTGAATTCCTTTAAGAATGAAAAACAAATTTTTATCTTTTGGCTTTATAATATCAAATTCTTTTTGGCATATTAGTTATCATTTATAGGAAATTTACCACACTTTTCTACAGATATTTGGTTAAACTTCTGCCACTTTGTTTTTGAAGATTAGGTGTTTTTTGTTTGATTGATATTGAAAGACCAGCTCAGACAAGTATGGATTTCCTGGTTGGTTTTTGCTGGTTACTGCTGGTCACTACCAGAATTCATGTTTACCAGCATAGAGCTGGACAAAAAGTGAAAATAAAATACATTTTACATTGTAAAAATATCAGCTGAATATTTTAAAAGTAGCCAAAATTGTCCGGACACTGGAAACATTCAGAGTCTATAAACATTTTTTATTTTTATGTAACATTTTATGTTACATACACTTTGTAACTTTTGCACTTTGTTCACCTTACACATCACTGCTGTCCCTCTGAAACATCATATCTCCATATTTGTATACTTTTTTGCCATAAATCATTATTATTAGTCACCATTTATGTTTGGGTTTTATAAAAATCTAACCAATAGCTTGTTTACAACATGGAATTTATTTAGCACAGCGTTTTTCTCCTAAAAGTCTGTAATTTAGGACGTCCAAGGTTTCAGAAGCACAATAACGATGTGAAATAAAAGTTATATTTTAATTTTTTTGTTTTTGTTTCTTTGCATGTTTCCAGTGTACAAACAATTTTAGCTGCTTCTTTAACATATTTTTTTTGCTCTGCACACCTGAGAATTGAATCTCTCTTCTCTTTGTTTTTTGAGCACATACTATTGCTTTTTTAATATGGTAAAATATTCAATATAATCTGAGGGTTTTAAATTAAAAAATGTGTCTTTAAATAGCATAAGTATAGTATAGTACTTTTTTTCTAACTACTAACAGATAGTCTTACTGAAGTTTAAAGGGTTGCTTATAGCTTCGAAAGCTCCAAATTTGGTGAAAATGAGCCTGTCCGATGTGCTTGTTACATTCTTAAACATCTTCAAATAGACAAGAGTGTGAATTGATCAGTAGAAAAGACTCAGAAAGGCGCCTCAGGAAAAGAAAGAGAGAGATCAAACCTTCATGGCCTGTTATGGCTCATAAAGGGCACATCACAGGAGGAGCACAGTGAGGGACGGTGTCATTATCTGAGATAGTAGAGATGAGGCCCTTGCTTGCTTTGAGTGAATATAAATATGCACATTCCCATGCCCAAACAATACCCAAAGCTCAATGCTTGCAAAAAAGTCCCAGCTTACAGCTGTCAGACCATTTTATTACATAACTCACACTGTACGGACTACAGACACAGTTCGTCGAGCTGCGCAGGGCCAACTCTTATAGAGTTGTAAGGTACAGACGCACATTTTCTGTTCCCATACGCTTGTACTATCATAGAGGAAAGAAGAATCACAAATGAGATCTATTTAATATCTCATTCGTTTTTTCTAGACGGCAATGAATTCAAATGAATATTAGAAGAAGTTTTTCCTTAAGTCTTTCATCTCAAACTTTTCCTTTGAGAAACACAGATGTGTTATGTGTGTAGGTCAACAGCTGTCTCATATGTGTCATTTTCTTCCAGGGAATTTCAGGAGAAATGTCAATAATTGAAATAAAACACAAGATAAGATCTCCATGCTGTCGTCAGTGCGATTATAGAAAAGGCCCTAAACAATACAATTTTCCTCCAGGACAATATCGACAAAGCATGAAAGGTGAGGTTTATGAGCAAAGTAATTATGCATAATTGTCGAGAGCAAATAATAGCTATTGTCGAGAGACCTGCAGCTAAAAGAGAATTCTGTTGAAACACAGGTGTTAACACAACTGTCGTATGGTAATTAAACCAGCAAACCACTGAACACAGAATCGCAGTAGTTAAATCAATAGTTTAAGATCATAGCCCCCAGCGTAGATTTACAGTCACACCTATAGACGCATCCTGAATAGATCTTCCCTATTCACAGTTAGAAGGGTCTTTGAGTCATATGTACATTAAACATCTTTCACTCTTATCAAGAGCACCTGTACTTGACATATGAGTCATAAGTCTGTAAGACGTAAAGCAAACAAGCTCTTTTCAGCGTTTATTCTTTGTTTAGAAACTAAATCTTCTCTCTATGCTGAACAAACTTCCTTTTTATACAAAGAAGGGTCATTCCCTTTAACTATCCTTTTATTTTTTTATCGTAAACATGTTTGCTTTCTTTTGGCAGCCATGCGCATTATATTGAATATTGCATCAAGAAGATCCCGTGGAAGATATCTTAAATGCTCCGCACGCAATAAAATGTGCTTTACTTTTGATGCTTTTCTATGGGAGTGAGATTGAGAGCCATTCACAACGGAATTCCCTTGCAGTTTATTCAAATGGCTCATTTATAAACTATCAAGAAACAGACTGGCTTCTTCAGGCAGCCAAGGCAAATCTCATGCAAAATTATGCAAATGACCTGCTTGGAACGTGCCACAACGAATCAACTTAGTCTCAGGTGTTTCTGCTAAAACTGGAAGAAGAAAAAATACATTAAGTATGAAGTTGTAAAATTAAAATAGATCGTTTAGGTTAGATCATCTGGATTTGGATACATTTGATGTGAAATGTTTGAGTTCACTTTGAGATTTTAAACAAATTGACTTTTGATTGCAGATTTGGCTAAGTTTTTCACTTTGTTGAGATCTTATCTAAAACTTTAAGGGAGACGTTAATACCATTTCCTTGGTATTTTTCTTGAGATGCAGAATACTTGTGCTCTATTCAATCTCATTGTTGCCTATAAGAAATAATTAAGGTATTAAAGAGATTTTATTTGTAACTTTTCTTTTTTATGAGTTGTGTCCAGTTGATGAGTTCTATCACGTCATCAGGGCAGGTGGCACCAAAAAGCCAATTGTAAACATTGCCTGTCTGAGACGATACATTTATGTTTTTATTTTTAATGTTTTTCTCTTGGTGTTTATGAAATATTGGTTATTTTTCTTATCACACAAGGTCAAAGAAGCAATGAGTACAATTATGTATGTAAATACACTCAGTCTGGAGACGAAGAGGCCCTTGAAATATTGGGGGCGCAGACGGAGAGCTATGAAGATTTATCAGGTCACCTGGGGCACACTGACAGCCTTTGAGCAGGATATTCAAATGGCTGTTGGGAGAAGAAGCAGGTGATAACGCTCTCCAGCCCCCTCTCTCAGCATGCTCATATTGTCTGTGTGTATGTGTGTGTGTGCCAGAATGCAAGTGCTCTTTGTATGTCTACCTCAAGACAGGAAAAAAAGAGGGTTACAAGGGCATTCAGAAGCAAATGAGCAGAGGACCACCGTCCAGAGATTGTCAGAGAGAAACAGAAGTGCGGGAATCCACAGGCAAGAGCGAGGCAGGCAGAGGTTGCTTGTCAACTTACTTTTTAAAGTTGATGTACATGGTGCTGTTTAACTAACTCATACTATAGCCAAGAATAAAAACTCCAGTTAGATCACTTTAATATTTGAATTGTTTTTTGTAGATAACAGTGAGATTAAAGGGATAGTCCACCCAAAAATAAAATTCTGTCATGAACTACTCATCCTCAGGTTGTTCCAAACCTGTATACATTTCTTTTTTTGGTTGTACACAAAGTGAGATATTTGGGAAGATTAGCAAATGACATTTCTTGGGCACCATTGACTACCATAGTAGAAAAAATATTGTACATTTTTATTGTTAAACTCATTTTAAAGATACGATACCAAGTTACTAACAATCTTTCAAATATATATTTTTGTGTACAATCAAACAATAATATATAGGTTTCGAATAACTTGAGGTTGAGTAATTCATGATAGAATTTTATTTTTTGGGCATTCCCTTTAAACTGAGAGCAAAATTAGACTTTTGCTTAAAGAGATCAGTGGTTTTGTGTCCATACAATGAAAGTTTGAGGTGGGGAATATTGTTAGGTTATCAACATTCTTCAAAATATCTCTTTTTAGTTCTGCAGAAGAAAGAACGTTGTGCGGGTTTAGAATGATATGAGTATGAGTAAATGATAAGAATTTGTATTTTCGTGTGAAATGACCCGTTAAGTCTCCTGTTTCAGTGTGTTTCAGTTAAAATGTCAATAATGTCCCAGAAATGGTATGAAAGGGCAAAATACTATTCGTTCCTGTGCGATAGTGTGTAATATGTGCAGAAGAACAAGTGTGACTAGTCGAGTTGAAACAACGAGCCATTGAGAGTCAGACTGGGTCTGAAGAGATCAAAGTGACCAGACTCTAATTGATGGTTTGTAAATGTGGTTTGACAACTTATCTAATAAGGGCTTAAACAACAAGTGACCACACATGCCTGCTTGACATTCTTTCAAAAGATAATATCAGGCCCAGCATGGCAACAATATTTTACAAATTGCAACACGCTGAAAACTTGAAATGCAAATAGGAGACCAAATAAGACCACTATGGCATTGTCAGGGTGACTGGAAAACAAGATGGATGACACAATTCCTCCATTCTAATTGGCTTTGAATGTTCTAATCCTCCATCTGCCCCTTTCGGAGGTGACAACGTAAACAACATTCCGGGTGGAAAGTGAACAGTGGCGACTCTGACCGAGAGAATAAGTCTGGCTGATCAATCAGCCAACATTCAGCCGCTATAGCACATGTGTAAATACGGTCTGCGTGCCTGTGTGTGTCTCTGTGTTTGGTTTGGGTGTATGTATGCAACGTTTTTGTGCGGACATTGACGTCCATGTTTAAGTTAAAAGTTGACTGTCTGTGATATCGAATTAAACCTACAAGCTCCTTTGGAGACATGCTCAGAGGAAAGGAAATGTTAAGCTTTTGTCCACCCTGTTTGGTCTTCTGATGGCCCTCAGGGGCCAGTCCTCCCGGTGATGTTCCTTCTCTTCCAGGGACCTCTATTATCCCCGGGGTTTTCTCCTAGTCTCAATGCCCTTGGCTTCAGTGCGTGTGAAGGCCCGACACAGGCCACCCCTACGCCGCGGCGGAACTCTGTTTCTCTCTTTTGCGGATCACTAAACAGGACAATCACTCTATCCATCTTTTCATGGGCTATTGTGGTGGCACCCTGGCTTCAGAAAAAGGGTCCTTTTCAGTGGGGAACGTTTTTTCTTCTCTTGCCCGATCTTTCCTTTCCTTTTGATGGGTTTTCCTTGGAAGTGGGTGGGGAGGTTTTTGATGGTGTAAAAGAACCCCCCTCACCCCAAAAGTCTGTTATTGCGAGGCCTCTGTCTCTTTTTAGGGACATATCAAGTATATGAAGAGGAGTCAGGACTTCAAAGCTGAAGATGGACTTAGGGTGACAGTGACCTCCCCCAGCCAAGTGTTCAGGGCAAGATCAGAGGTCAGACAGTGAGGACAAATGGTGATGCATCTGCTTGGAGGCCTGTACAGATCAAAATTTATATTTTTCACACGGTTGTTGTAGAGTACATAAAGCATACGTTTAGCATGTAAATTCACATTAGCACTGCCATTTTTATGCATGCACTGTTTGCAAATGAGATTTCCGAATGAGATGTATGTGATAGGCAAATACAAAGTTATTAGCATTCTTAAATATAGTATTGTGAGATAAATGGTCTAAAGCAAAGTACTGCTTTCACCAATTGTGAATACTTAATCTCATAGGCAAGCAGTTGCACTAGGAGACATTGTCTGTGATCTGTTCACTGAAGAACAAGGGCCATTCTGCAGTGTGAGGTGACCCCGCATGCCCCTGTCAACACCCACCCGGCAAATTACAGACTCAAGTCATACAATTATGCATACTTGCATGAATTCCTCTCTAGATTTGAGGATGCAGCCAATGAAATGAAGGTTGGATGCATGTTGTACATCAGTGCACATCTTGGCCCTTGAACTAACAGATACTTCTGGTGTCAAACAGTGGCCACGGCATAATGCTTCTTCTATGTATGCGCAATGCCATATCTCCCGGGACCAAGGGTCCAGGGACCCTCTTATCATCTACACAGACTGTCTTTGTTAGGATGACCAGAACTTTCAACACAGACATGGTTGAAGCCTTATGCTCTTACATAACAACCCCAAATCGTCTACTAAAATCCAGTGCTGTGGAATTCTGTTGTTCATTTGTTGTATACCCCTCCAAATCAATATATGCGACCATATAGCATGCAAGTAAACCCTGGTAAATGTCAGAAAGTGTGTGAAAAGAGCTGAGTATTGAAAAAGCAACTTTTATCTCTTTTGAAGGCCAGGGGCCTGCTGTTCTACCTCCTGCAAGGGTGTTGGGGAATCCATTTGCTTCCATTTGGCACAACATTCATCTTCATCACCATTAGTGAAATAAAAGGTAGCCTATACGGCAGGAGTAATGGAATGGAGATGGTCACAAAGAGGTTTTAGGGCCAGAGAGACCACAGGACCCCTCATCAGACTTCTTGAAATTCTCTTAGTTCCGTTAAAGAACAACACGAAGGGTGTTGCAGAATTGGTGTGAAATGATTGCAGAACACAGAAAGCCTGTGTATGTGTTATATCATCATGCTTGCTTAGCAGAAAAATAGGGAAACTCTTTTTCCTTCCTTTTAGCACCAAAAAAACAGATGAGTCAGAAATCAGCTGTGAAAGAACTAGTTGTTAGGGCTTGAAAATACTGTATCATGTCGCTGTGTTAAAACTGTTGTTGTTTAATCTCATATACCTAAAGCTCAGTGTGTTACCTGCGTAGCCTGTTTGCCATTATATAGTTGTCATTTGTCCTGATGTTTCTGGGTAGGACCGAGATGTATTGTTTGTGACACATTTTAGCTCACGGGCTGGTCAAAGGCCTCGTGAACAAAGTCCTGCACATTTCTGTCTTTCAACATTGTTGATTCTCATTGAGAACTTTCCTCTAAAACATGATGTTTAAGAGACACATTTTATGGCTCAGAGGTCGCTCTTCCGCTGCTCAGGAATTATAGAATTTTCAAATGTTTAATTTAAGGTTTGTCTCAAAGATTTCTTTCTTTAGGGAAAAATATAAACACACACAAATATGGTGTCAAATTTGATGACAAATATTTCATTTGGAAGTTTGTGACATCATTGAGATCTCTTCTGAAAGTTTACATTTACGAGCTCACTGCTGTTAAAAAAGAATTAATTGAGATACAATAAAACCATTTTTCGGGAGTACCAGTGTTCAGGTAAACAGAAATGACTGGCTTGTTTCGTGCTGCTGGCTGCAGGATTAACAAGATGAGTACTTGTACACCTAAGGGCATAAACAGACAGAGCCTAATGAGAGGTCATACAAAGTAAGGAAGGATGAAGAGTACATAAGGGGGGAGAGCCTGCAGGTAAAAGTGATGGTGGTGGATGTGATTGATGACAACTAATTTGTTCATCATGCAGACACAGCTCCCCTACTAACATAAGAGCATTACATATACTGTAAATTTGTTCATGTTACTCACATGACCAAGACATTGCAGGGTGCTATAGTATGGATTTATAAAGCAGCATACCTGCTTATGATGCATGACATCCCCTACAACAGAGAAATGTTTCAAAAGCTGTTTTTTAAATATAGAAAAAAGAAAAAATCATTAACTGATCATTCCTGCATTAAAGGGATGGTTCACCAAAAAATATAATTCTGGCATCATTTGCTCACCCTCAAACCTGTTGGATTTTTAAAGAAAGTTAGTAAGCAAAATTGGAAGTCATTGAATTTCATTGTATGGACACATAATAACCGACACAGTTTTTTTTAATATATTTTGCGTTCTGCCAGAAAGAGTCACATACAAGTTTTGAATGACGCAAAATTGATCAAATTATGATAGCATTTTATTTTTGGGAGACCTATCACTTTTATGTTCTTAAAGTGTGACATCTGCGTGTTGCATCAAGGATTGTGTGTGATATCATGGTGATAATAGTGTGGATGACACACAAAGGGTATGTATGCACAGGTATAAAGGTATAAATGATCCACAGTTAGGGGAAGGGGATGGGCCCTCATTGGCAATTAGGCCAACACCCCATTTTAATCCTCACAGTAGGACAGTGCTTTTGTTCCAAAACTTTTGTTTCTTAATCTCAGTGCTCACCAGGTCTGAGTCGTTTGCCTCTGGTTCGCCAGAGAGAGTTATTTATTGTGCCCTAATCCATACATTCATACGCAGACATCCACATTCACCTGAAAACCTCCCTGATGGGAAGTGCGATTAACACTCCACCTGACTGTTACCGAATGGAGACAAGTCAGCTGCTTTGTGATATTCAGAATTCCTTCATTCTTCGGCAAATGTACATAAATCAAGAGAATAGTGTATTTGATCTATATTGGTATTTATTTGATTGTCTTATATTGTATCTTTGTCAAATGTGTATTGTCTCTTAGATATTTATTTTAAAGTTTTGTTACCTTTGTTTAACCTGTATGTGCACTGGAAGCAAATGCACTTGGCATAAAGCTCTTTCTGATTCTGATTCTATATTTTTACATAAATTGAAAGTATCTATATTTTAAAATATGAATAATATATAAATACAGTATGTCTGCAGGATCCAAAAGCAGCTTTAAGCACCCAATATGAACATAGCTCTATATGAGAGTATGAGAGTGTTGTTTAAAAGTCATTTAATGTATTTTAAACTGACTAAAGTGCATCCATTGACATGCACATTCTGGTCAATGCATCTCTAAAACATTGCCAATAATTCCATATTTCTGGAAAAGGTATTTTATAATTTTTTCTCTGACTGAAGCTGAGGATATTCACAATATTTATGGTGTTGTATGACAGTAATTCTGCCTAAATCAAATGACTGTCATTTAAACATGAGGTACACTAGGTTAAAGTGTACCAAGTGAAAGAGTTTATTTGATGCCCACTACTATTTATACAATTCTTTTTAATCATTTAAAACTATAAATTACAATCTATTTGTACTATCTATTATCTGTTAATCTATAATATAAAATCTGAGAAGTAAGCCTTGAATTCTGATTTTGTATAAGTAACTTAGAAGTTGTGTAGTAAAATATAAACCGAACTTTAAATGTCCATACACTGTTGTAGAGCTCCTACAGAACAGAAGGATTTCCGATTGGCCAGAATCACTACAACTTCCTAGTCGTCTACCGTATTCATGGTAATAGAAGTACAGTCAAAAACTCACATGGTCGGGCCTTCATTGTTAGCAACACTTCAGTCACTTTTGTAGCCCAAGAAACGTTTCTGCCATATTGAAGTCATTATTTAGTGTTTATGTACTATAGGCTTTGTTTAAAGAGACAACTTTGAAGGGACGACTTTTGCAAATTGTTATTGATAGTTTAATTTTAAACATCATGTCGAAAAAAGTAAAAAATCTGTTTTGTCAATAAATTGTTCTTTATTTTATTAATAAAAAGTAGCATGTTACAAAGTCCTCGTGCTATTTTCTTGAACCAGTATTTAACAGTATTCAACACGATTATTTGAAATACAAATATAATACAAGATATTCTAAAATCTCACATTTGTTTTTTTAAACACATAAATTGTTTTGTATCTGGAGCATGTTCTGAATGACATGTTAAAGAGCTCTGTATTGTTGTACAAAATAATAATTTAAGTTATATTTGGTTTTATACTAGACATAGATACTGTTCTGTAAACACTTTAAACAATATACATGCATTAAATACTTCAGGTCTCAGCATGTACCAATATGTTCAAACCTTTTTGATAAATAGGCTATTAAATGTAATTTAAATGACTTTTAATCTTTCCTTTATTCTAGATATGCAACTTTACAGTAAAGTTGTTCGACACAGCCACATTACTTGTTTTACGGTAGTGGAAGTGTCGAGACAAGAATGTGAAGAATTTGCAAAGCTCCAATTCATCCTGAAGCGACAGCAGTGATGCAGCGAGGTGTTTAAAGAGAGAGCGCCCCTGTTCGATCAAACCTGTATCAAACCATTACCAAGTTGACTTTTAAACTACGTGGATATTATGTGTCCAATTCCAGTAACACACTCTCTAAAAAACTAAAATCAATATTTAAGAGATGAAGTCGTAAGATTAAATTTCTTATGCATTTTCATTACATTTATGTACTTTTTCTTTGTAACCTTTTTATTGACAATATTGAGAGATTGCCTTTGCTTATTGCGAATGTTTTTTGTTCGATTTGTGTATGTTACAATTTGTATAAATAGTTTACAATTGTAATGCTTCTTATACATTTTCAAGAGACGAGATGAAAGCTCGTACCGCAGTTCTGCCTGGCAACTGCACTTCTCGCTCATTGGCTCAGGCTAATTTCTGCTTCCTACTTTTGGGGTACACAAAGAAGTTTCGATGTTTCCATTAAACACTGCAAACTACAATTTCAATTCGGATTTACGGAAAACGCACTCCAGTTTTAACCTTTACGCACGTGCGACGCGGAGCTTTGATAACTCCTGTCTAACTTTTACAACCACCATAAACATTTATTTTGTCTTGTGAGACTGACCTAAAACCTCTTTAACTCTTTCTTAACAGTTTATACTATTCGATGACCACAGACGTGAAACAACCAAGTTTAAAATTGCCTATAGAGAGATCTGTGGTTCTAATAGGTTGACTTAATGTACGCTCATAGTTACACTGGGCAGCTGAGTTTCATAATGGGACAGCATGCACCTTGATTTGGGCTATTATGCCGCCCCCTACCAATACTTAACCAATACACATACACCGGACCGCACTGCCCTGTCTTTCCACCAAGACCCCCCCTCCATGACCACAACACCAGCAGCTTGCCCACTCCCGAAAAAAACCTACACCCCCAGCCTACCCCCTACTGATTCTCCTTGGTCAATCGTAACTCGGAATAGGACCTCCTATTTTCATCCTGCTAAAGGAAGGACCCAAAACGCAAGAGCCCATAGTTCTTTAAGGTTTTTCCTCCGCCCTAAGCAGACTCCCCCTCGCTCTCTCTCACAGGCTCGCTGCAGCTTTGATCTGCCCTTAACAACAGTCACGTCATAGGGGACTTTTGTTAATCGGAGCGAGAGTTAGAGAGCTCAGCAGAGGCAGCGCAGCATCCACGGAAGCCGTGTCCGAACTTAGATCCAATTCTCTTACTTTGTCATCCGCAAAAGTCGGGCAACACCGAAGACATGGAGCACCAGCTGTTTTGCTGCGAAGTGGATACCATTAAAAGAGCTTACCACGATTCCAACCTGTTGAATGATCGAGTTTTACAGACAATGCTCAAAGCTGAGGAAAACTATCTTCCGTCACCAAATTATTTCAAGTGCGTTCAGAAAGAAATTGTGCCTAAAATGAGGAAAATCGTCGCAACGTGGATGCTCGAGGTTTGTTTCGGATCTTTTTGTTTGTGTATGTGTGCGTGTATTACACAAGTTTGCCTCATGATGGTTTTGCTCATGCTCTTTGGACCCGAAGAAATGTTTTATTAACGTAAATATATTTAAATGTAACCCGAGTGCAACAGCATTGTCGCTCACCCTAAAGCCATCTCACAGGAATACGCAACAACAAGTATTTTCTACTAAAATATTGAAGTAAAAATGAAATGACAAAAGTAATAATGCCAGACGTGGTTTTCTGTACTTCCTACTTTCGTATCGTTTTATATCGCTTATTTTTTCCCATTCGGCCTATATATTTCGTTGACCAGCTAACTAAAGAAAATATAAATAATTTTAGAATTTATTTCAATTTAATACCAATGTACACGTATGCATTCTCACTCGTGCCAGTAGTTATACGCCATCTTTGTTGTCGTTAGTTTAAGTTTTTTATATTTCTAAATTCTACAATGGAAACATTTTTGACATTACGTCAGTTAAGGCGCTCGTTAGTGGACCTATAATTCACAACTATCATTTAAATCAAAATTGTACATGTAAACGTAATATTTGTAGGCTTAAAAGTTTGTTTCAGTTTGCCATAGCGCCTGCACGGCGGTATAAAAATAAGATATTTTTCAACTTTATAAAGTCAATATCGTGTTCTAAATGGTCGGATTATATTCTAGATCGATTAATTTGGATTTACAGATGTTTAACATTAGAATTGATGGATCGGAATAATTTATATTAATTTTTGAAATACCCACTACCATTAAATGCCGCATGCGCCTAGCTGTATATAGAGGCTATAGAATTCAGTTAATTTCACGCCGTTATAATCACTAAATTCGACATGTTTTACTTTTATTGAATAAAACACAAGTTCTGACACATTTACAGGTGTGTAAATCACAGCAAAACAATTTTATTATATTTTTAAATATTTTTTGAAAAGATGACGAACTAGGAAATTGTTTCCTGAGCCTAGCTTAGACGCCACCTTTTTGCCTCGGGAAGCAACGACCACTAGCATCAACAGATAATTTCAATAATATTCCTCCATTTTCCAAAACTCTTATCTTGAGATCCAATTATTGAATAAATGTTATTTTTAGCAGTCGCATTTTATTCGATTATAATTTAACCCTTTCGAATTGCACGTGCAGCTATCTGGCAGATGCTAAACACGTGGGATAACTCGATTAGATCAAAGCGTCGCGTTAGTTTGTTGATTATACAGTTTGCGAATTCATAGAGCCAAATGTGTGTTAGCTGTATAAATGATGCACTTTCTTTTGTCTACAGGTCTGTGAAGAGCAGAAATGTGAAGAGGAGGTTTTCCCATTGGCTATGAATTACCTGGACAGATTTTTATCGGTGGAGCCCACCAGAAAGACTAGGTTACAGCTGCTAGGAGCCACTTGTATGTTTTTGGCCTCTAAAATGAAAGAGACTGTGCCACTAACAGCAGAAAAGTTGTGCATATACACGGACAACTCCATCCGCCCCGGCGAATTATTGGTAATTATTCAATATTCCATATAGCCTTCTTGTTTAAAGAAACGATATTAAAGTCACATGTTACAGTATTTAATAATCCAATAAATGTCATGTAAAATTGTTGCAAAGGAAGTAGGTTATATGCTTGCTTTGATATTTATGATAGCCTGTGTTAGTCCATTGTACAGTGAAGCCTAATGGCGTTCTCGTGCATTTGAAACAATTACATCAATTTTATAAAGTTTTAACATTTTAAGTAGGTTACCCGTTAATTGAATGTAGGCCTTGCGAGAGTGTGCAACTGTTCGTCATCTCCATCTAGCGGTCAAAGAGTGCAACGTTTGGAAAAAGTCGTCTGGGCTTTTTATAAACGTACGCCTTTTTCTATCTTCCTCGCAGCAAATGGAACTGCTGGCCTTAAATAAACTGAAGTGGGATCTAGCCTCCGTCACACCGCACGATTTCATTGAACACTTTCTCGCCAAACTGCCCATACATCAGAGCAGCAAGCAGATACTGCGCAAGCACGCCCAGACATTTGTGGCCCTCTGTGCAACAGGTATGTGCCTACATAAATATTTCAACCTGCAGCTGTACACTTGTGCCTTGTTTTTATTTATGCGCTCTGAGTACGTCTGCTCAGGACAGAAGGCTGTGCAAAAAGTACTGATTTACCTCAACCGAGTGCTGCTATCGGCCTGACTTTTATTGCAATGGAAAGAGTCATCTTTCTTGTCCTAATTCCTCACTCAGAGTTATTGTAAACCACTTTGAGCCTCTGCATGAGAGAGAGAGGAAGTCTGTGTCCTTTTGTGGCGATTGCTATGACTGCAACGTGGCTCCTGAGGAGCCCTGCCTGCATCACGCAGTATTTCTGCGCATGCCGTGCGTGTGAACCAGAAGAGGAAGCTGTTTGCTGACATTTTCCTTGTGAAAGGGCCTTTGTAACCTGATATTTTCCCTAGATGTCTAGATGTCCAGGTCTGTCTGATTAAGAGCATGTGCTCAGATGTTCGTGATGGGCAGAAAATCTTCTCTTCTGCAGCTCATTGTAAAGGGACCTATGACAATCGCTTTATCACCTGTTGTATAGTCTCAGGAAGGATCTGGCGCTGTATATTCCTCTCTTTTTGTCCCCCCGACCCCCTCCCCATTTACATGGTGGGTATCACTAAAGCTCGCTCCCCTTTTATGTTTATGACCTGCATTTCTTTGGGAAGTAGCCTGGGACGCGAGCCAGGGAGAGTGTGGTTGGACGGATCCTGGAAAGGGGGGTGGGCGCCGCTGAATGAAATGAATGGGTCGGGGTGACGGCTCCTGTGCCTTTATGCTCAATTTGTCTTGACAATTGCCCTCTCATCTGCGGGCTAGCGATGGTAGACAACTTCCTATAAGAAAGGCAGTTGTGTGTGTGTCTCTATTCACCATGTGTGGGCAAAGCAGAATATAAGGCAGAGAGGCAGCTTTGATTTATAATCTCCTCTTATGGCCAATGCGAGCTGAAGTCAATTTAAAACAAACGTCAACATATGTCTTGAGAGAGTTTTGAAGTGGCAGAGCGTGTTGCAGAAGACATTCAAGTCACAGAAACCCCAGGATTTTTGTGCACTTGCCCTTACCCTTGAGTGTGGGTGTATAAAAGCTTGATTTATTGGATGTTTGGTGTGCGAGGGTGAGAGAGCTACCGTAGGGGGTAGTTGGAGCAGGCCCGGGACCTACAGCAAAGTTTTTGCCTCCCCCCGAATACCCAGAGGCTTAAAGCCATGGTGTCGGCCCCAAATATCACAGACTGTCCCCTACCAACCCTGCTCTCATTATAGTTTAGTCATGCTATGCTTTATTATGAGCTCAGTCACCACCCACTGCCTCTCTTCCGATATTCCGATATTCCTTAACCCACTAGTTGTACTGCAGCTTTATTGTTTTTTCTGTGTTTCATTGTCCATGTGTGAACTAATAAGAGCTGTTTTATCTCTCAGATGTTAACTTCATCGCATGCCCTCCCTCCATGATCGCGGCGGGCAGTGTGGTGGCGGCAGTGCAGGGGTTGTACCTGAAGAGCAGCGACAGTTCCCTTTCGTCGCAGAACCTCACCCACTTTCTCTCGAAGGTCATCAGGAGCGACCCTGTAAGTGTGCCACCTTTTCGAGTAAATCACTATGTACCTTCCATTTGCATCGTGCTAACCTCCATCTTCCCTTACAGGACTGCCTGCGGTCGTGTCAGGAACAGATCGAGTCCCTGCTGGAATCTAGTCTCAGACAAGCTCAGCAACACAGCATCTCCACAGAGACCAAACGGGTGGAGGAAGACGAGGACCTGTCTTGCACACCCACTGACGTCAGGGACATTAACATCTGAGCGGATGGCATTCCACCGATGAATCTCCTCATCTTTGTTTTTGTTGGGTATGGGCTTTGGCCAAAAGCTTTATGGGAAAAGAGGGAAAACAGTCTCCCCCCTGCACCCCTCCATCCGACCAATACCTCGACCAATCGCAACTTGCCCCTCAGCGTGCCCTGACTGTTGACCGCTTGAGCGGCATCCCTGCGGTTTTGATGACCGGGCTCTGGCCCACCAGGATCACCAGCGGAGGACGGGGATCGAATGGAAGTTTTCTCTATATTGATCCCTCTCTTTTTTATGCCTCGAGTCAAAAATAAAAAATACAGAAACATAGGCTATCTAGGATTTTTAAATTGCAAATAACAACGACAGTAGTTGTTGTAGACCTGCCTTAACTTGTCTTTGCGCAGACAACGCGGGGTATTTTTTTATTTTTAAAGTGTGTCAAAAACTATTTTTGAAAGAGAAGAGACGTTATTTGTTATGTTTGATTTCTTTCTCTCATAGATAGTACGTTGTTACACTTGCTAGGAGCCCTGCTTTTTCTGCAGTGTAGTCGTTGTAAATATATCCCCGCTTGCTATGCGTCTAGTCACTTTATTATAATTCCTAGACAGATTCCCTAACAAGATTCTCTCTTCTCTTCCAAAATGGTTTATGTAACGTTAGGATATTTTTTAAGCATGTATTTTTGTTATGATTTAGACGGCTGTGGATTGCCCGGGATCTGAATTAAGTCCAGACACAACCATTCCTACGAATCGTTGCCTTCACTGCCATTAATGTATAATGCTATTACTGCCGTGACACAATAAGCTTATCTTCTACCTTGCGGTGCAGTCCACAGTCTGCCTTTTTCTTTAGATTCATGTATTATCTAAAACCATTCCATTTAAAAAAAAGAAAAAGCACTTTTAGTCCGTCGTTCGAGGCTGACTTTTACAAAAAAACTGAAAAAAGAAAGAAATCCGCAGTTGTTAAAACAATAGGGGGGAAAATATGGAATGGTGGAATAGACTCGTGTCGTCTGCAGCATGGAGCAGGTCTCTTTATCTATTGTGTTAATGGTCTGAAAGAGTAAGCGTGAGGGGGGGACATTGAGAAGATATCTATTCTTTGAAGGGTTAATCGCCTACCGCCTGAATGGACGGATGCTAGAGAACGTTTCAAAGTGCAATCCCACAGAAGCTCGGGCACCTTCTAGCTTCAGATGCATTCAGAGCGCTAGAAACACTATTGAAAACTATTTATTCCTATCTGTTCCCCCGTAAGGCCAGTATGCGTGGATGCCCAAGTGTACCTATGTTTGTGGTATGTATATTAAAATAAGATTGACAGAGAAACACCATAGTTAAAGTTGATGTACTCTGGTCTAGAATTTGTATGGAAAGCAAACAACAAAGTAGATTTTGCACAAACCCAGAGATGTCAGTTTCCTAATGGATCTCTGGAAGGGGAGAAAGATGAAGAGGGATGTTAGACGGCAGAGGGAGGCAAAAAGGGCGATGGCTGGACATCAAAGAGTTAAAGCAGAACTGAGAAGATGTATGAAACAAAAAACAAAAAAAAAACAGAGGAGAAGCTGCGGGAAGACACTCCTCATATTTAGCTGCTATGGAGGGATTTCCAGCAAGAATGAAACTTTCAAATGAGAAAACGAAAAAAAAATGAAAAAGACATGCTTCTTTCTCTTGTCTTGTTTTGCTGCTATTGTTTTTGTTTGTTTATATAAAATGTCAATACGATGCCATGTAATAGGTTTTAATTTTCTCATAGAAAATTATGATATTATTGACAACTTTGGTTCTTTTGGTAGTTTTTTTTTTAATGTGATCAATTTTTGTTAATGTGATTTCTACGCTATGCTATTCCCAAAACAAAAAAGACAAAAAACACATAAAAGCAGATTTAAAAAATAGACAAACGTTTCTGTTGTACCCACGATACCTCAAACTACAGTGATTTAGCATTGATTTAGTCTGGGACTTTTCTTTAGTGCTATTTGTTATGTTTTATTTTGTGGTTGTACCGTGCCTGTTAGTCCTGTTGTAAACTGCAAATCATCATGTAAATCATCATCAACCTACTGGGTCCTGATGCGAGCGAGTAGAAAAGCACATTGAATGGAATTGGTGCCATAAACATTGACTCTTGTGAGTTTATTTTCACAGTTTCATTAAAGGAGACTATATACCCACTAAAGCCTCTTCTAGCCCATCTTAATGAGTTAATGAAGCTTTTGTTTAAAACGTCACCATTGTGAGTTTGTGACTGCCATGTATACTTACAAAGCCATAGTATTGTCCTGTAGTAATTTAACACAGCGCAGACAAAAATGTCTGCTTCGAGACGTCTTAATAAATGTGACTCGGCTACAATCATCATTAACGCTTGACCTGATTTTTTTTATTAGCCCAATTGACTTTGTGCCTATGGATCTACAGTTCCTCCGGAGTTCTTTACCTGGATGTTTGTTGAATAGAGAGGAACCTGAAAAGCCACCTTTATCTTTACTTTTCTGTACATTGGTCTATAACATGGTGCTGCTATATGTTTGCATTGAGACTAGAGTTTCTGGAAGAGATGTGGCTATAAGCTAGTTATGGTGGTGGAGGTGATTCAGGACCCAGGGGAAACAATTATATTATCCTCTGTAGTATCAGGAAAGTTTTTTTTACCTCAAGACAAAATTAATTGAACGATGAAATCCAGCATGTATTGGTGCGATACAAACACACAAACCAAGAGACTTTCTTGCAATCAATGAAATGATGTTTGTGAGGGGTCTTCACTCTTGAATGTTTAGGGGGAACAGAGAAGAGAATGCATCCCCTCAGTATAAAAATTGTATCCTCATGTCTTAATTCTGTTATAAACAGACCCGTAGAGTCTGTTTGTTTAATATGGTATTCATTTGCAAGGATCAAACTAAAATGTGGCGTTGATCCTGAAACACAATGTCATTGTTTGAGTTTTGTGTTTTTATTTTCACAAACTGGTCACTGAAATGCACAATCTTTCCTTGCTGACCCATCTTAGCCATGAGGTTACCTAGAATAAAACTTCAAAAAAACACTTGTCTCGTCTGATTTGTATTTTTTGTGATGATGGTTTTGATCAAATCCATTTGCTGAAATAACCGTATCTGGAATAAAAATGCTTTAGTACAAATGCTTTGGTGTTCAATAGAATATTAAAAGAAACCTCAATACTTAAAGTGATAGTGCACATATAAATCAAAATGATTTCATGACTGTCATTTCAAACCTGTATGACTTTCTTTCTTCCCCATAACACAAAAGAAGATATTTTGAAGAATGTCGTTGGCTGGCCCCCATTCACTTGCATTGGTTTTATGTCCATACAAGAAAAGTCAATGGGGGCCAGCACTGTTCGGTTACCAACTTTCTTCAAAATATCCTCTTTTGTGTTCTGCATGTTTGAAATGTAAGGAAGTAAACATTGAACAGCAGAAGTGAGAAATGGCTGTGTGGGTGCTTGATAAAATAAATGCAGTGTGCTCTCATGTATCATGAGGGTGATACTCTTATTGTCAAAGTATGATATGTCTTCATAACAGACAGTCTTTGATGTTTTGTTTTGCCACAGACAGGCCACCAGGTATCAGCGATGAGACTGCTAGGCAGAAGGAACTCTGACTATTTCACGCACCTCTGCGACTGACTGAGGTTTGAGATAATACTGTGTCTTTGGCTTTTGGCATCTTGGTGTTTGTGGTTTCAGAGTGAGAAGCAACATTGCTCTCCTCATACACGCTGTTCTGAAGTCTGAAGTCTGCTTGAGATGTGTTATCTTTCCAAGACCTACTAAGTGTTTGCCTTTTCAACACCTGACATTTTACGCATAGAAAAATAAATGATTCTTGGTCATGGGGTTGTGTGGCATTGTGATTAAAGATCTGGGATGGTTACTGAAAGGTTGCAGGTTCAAATGCTATTTAAGGGGATAATTTACCCAAATTCTGTCATCACCCTTTGTCATTTCAAACCTGTCTGACTTTTTTCTTCTGCATAACACAAAAGTAGATATTTCGAAGAATCTCGAAGAACCCATTCACTTCTATTGTACAGCCGCTAAACCAATGCAAGTGAATGGGTACCACCGTTGCCCGGTTACCAACATTCTTCAAAAAATCTTGACCCTTGTGTTCCGCGGAAGAAAAAGTCATGCAGATTTGAAATGACAAGAGGATGAGTAAATGAAGACATTTGGGCACAAATTGTTGTTAAAACTACAAACAGGTGTCCTAGCCGTATGAGTACGTGAGGTTCATCACACTAACCATTAAACTCTTAAACTAACCTTTATATAAATCAGATCTTGTTGAATTTTTCAAAAACTGCATGGTCCTATTTCTGACATACAAGCCTACGATGCCTCTGAACAGAATTTTTACCCAAACAATGTTGTTTTATTGTTACCATATTCAGTGAGTTCTTTGCAGCACATAACATTAGAAGCAAAACATTATATTACAGTATACATTTATTCATTTGGCAGACGCCAAAGAGTATGTATACAGTAGACGTATACAGTCTGTGACGGCTTGCCAAAACTGGAACAGCCTCCCTCGCGGCCACACACAGCCCCCACCCTCATCTGACTGAAGTGCTCGAAGCTTTCTTGTCTGTGCTGTGAATAGGAATTGCGCATTTATCATCCACATCATGAACCATGCGAGGAAGCGAGCGGCTCAAAGCTGAGATTGCAGCTTGTGCGAGTGTGTGTAGGGGAACGAGAGGGGGGTATGAGGCACCGGGGCAAAAAAGGGAGATACTATGCCACCATTCAACTTGAGGCCTTTTTTCGAGTGCCCGTCGGTTACATTTGTCACGTTCCTCTTTCATGTCACCACTCGCCACCTGCTCCTGAAATTCCTGAACATTTTTTGAAACCTTCCCTCGTCCTGCTTCATTTTCTTGTCCCCTCCCCTTTCGCTGGCCCCATACACTCTGTTCCACGAGTGAAAGGAAACCAAAGAAACACGGCTCCTCTAACTCTTTCACAGACCCAGCCCTCTGTCTTACACCCCCCAAGTTCATGTTCTTCTGTTCTGCATGTGGAATTAGCCTCTCTCCCGCTCGCTCGCAGATGCACAATCTCTCAGATAGATGATGTATCATTTAAAGATCGTGGAATGAATAGAAACACCTGACTCTGAAATCCTGCTTTGTTCTGTTTTTTTATGTATCATTCTACAATCAAGACACCCAATCAGCTTTCAGATAAAATTATCATCTATTCATGTTTTCCCACAAAGAAATGTATTAGATTCAAGCTTTAGAGACAAAACAAATGTATTTGTACACTTTTTGGACGTCAGTATGTCTATGGTTAATGTGATGAGCTACACCTGTGGTTGCTCTGTTTGACACCGAATGAACAAAAATAGCTCAAAAAACTTTTTTACATTTTGACCTCTAAGAAAAAGTCTTCCAACTTGGTCAACTATCAGTGGCTCATGTGTACAAATACAGTTTGGTCACACTTTAAATGGATATCAGTGGTTCTTATCAATTTGAAAATTTGTCTCTACAGTCTTTGACGGAAACCCATAATACTATTTCATAAATCTGAGAAAATATGTGCTGTAGCAGCAGGGCCCTGCAGTGTCCGGCTGGAGGTCTTCAGGGAGGAGTGAGGTTTTATCTGTCAAGCCTCTAAAGGTGCCGCCAGTGGGCCTAGTGTTTACCTGCTGCTGCCCACGGCGTAGACCAGCTGCCATCTCCAAAACCATCCTCTAATATGCTGCCAACACTTGTCCGCCTGAATTCTGATCTGCACCTCAGACTTAAAAAACACGGGGAGCGGAACAAAACCGGAGCCTGTCGCACAGCCCTCTGTCTTTCGTTCGGGCCCCATTGCAGCATTGTTGTGTCCACAGCAACTGTCCCCATTCTGGGCCCGGGAGAGGGGAGGAGCATTATCTGTCACCACTGACCACCCGTGAAACAACACTGAGGACCTCGGCAGAGGAATTTCTTATGATTTAGGGCTTGTTAACTATTAATAACAAAAGGTAACTGGGATTTCAGCAGGTGTTTGTATTTATAATATGAAATCACTTTAATACATTAAGAAAGGGGACAAGTTGCTTCATGTACATTGCTTTCTAGCATTATATTATTTACTTTGAATTGTAAAACAACTAACAAGGGGAGAAGATGTATTAAATGTTCAAATAATACTACTACCAATAATAAACTAATTTAGGCATAAATAAAATGAATTCAGACATTTAGGGACGAATGTCATTTTATTATGAAATGTCTATCAGCTATACCAAAAAGTAAAAAAACTCTATTAAATGTATGAAAATAATTAGTACAACGGATTAAACATTTCTTTTTAAAATATCCCACACCTATGCTCATACATTTTGGATGTCTCATGAAGAGAGAACCCCGCAGTACTTGCGTCAAGCCAGCAGGCGGCGCCACTTAATTTGAAGTATTCTTTAATTTCACCACAAGATGGCACTACAGCATTCTTGTACAGGCAATTAATTTCACCATCATAGTAATTTAGGAAAAGGCTAAATATTTAATATCTTTCTAAGTTGTCGTCTATTACTCAAACTGAGCAACAAATCAGATTTGTGCCATTTTTCCTAAAAACATATAACTTTAAAATTCCTCGCCATTATTAAAATCCTGAGTTAGGACACTCAAACTTTTCCATTCCATCCAATCACTCTGCTTAATTAACCATTCAGAAACACGGCCGACACGAATGATGTGTCTACTCATCCACATCTACACCCAGTACATCCCCAATACTGGCGGTCAGCAGGTAACCTTTGTGTACTCGAGGCCCCAAAGAGTTTTCTTCCAAAGATTTTGAAAAGCTCTTGGAGTCTCAGAAGGACATGTCTGTTGATCCATTCACGTATTCTCTGAAGTCTGTTGTAACATTCAGTACAGAGCAAACCTGGAGAGAAACATGTTAGGTTATCAGATGTTCCTGTATTAAATTACTAATGATAAGGCTTAAAGCATCTATGGTCACCTTACACAGAGATGACTGGATATTGTTAATAGGATACCTGTCTAAACTTGGCCCGCACTGTTGTCATGTCCTCTTGAAGTTTTTCATACTGTGGGTCTTCATATGGATACTTCTGAATCACTTTAACCAAAGACTCCACAGCTTTTAGCCTCTTCCTGGAAGATACCCAGTAAGTAAGTTATGGGTTAATTAAAAATAAGTTTTTTTAATATTACATTTGGTAGAACATACCTTGCTTTAATATCACTACTGTCTTGAAGGAGACACTTCCATGCAAACGCAAATCCATAATAAAAGGAAACCTGAAGAAAGATGGCAGGCATGGTTGAAGACATGGAACATCATACATTCACTTTAGATTCAATTAAAAAAATAAAGGTAAAAAATAAATACATTTAAAATTGTGCCATGTTCTGTGTACACGTTTTATAATATATATTGGCATGTCTCATGCTATTTTTTCCCTCATCGATATTAATCCATTTCTAAACTTAGTTATTTGATATTTCAACAACTCAGACACACACACAAATGTGTTCTTAAATAAATATTTACGTTTTTGAGAGGACAACCTTTACACGCCATCTTTCAGAACTCATAGCTGCAGATCACAAACCTGCCGGTAGATTTTCAGAAGTTACTCGCATTGATAATTAGGCAGATGTCGTGGGCACCACGTACAGCCAACGAAAATATGTCAAATTTACGAAGACTTCTCCCACTATTGTCCACGAGAAATGATAACTGGTCCGTCTTAAATATAAAGGTAAAGAATATATCACTGAGTATATTTCACCTCTGCACTGAGTTTTGCTCCGTGCAGACGCCCGTGGTTTTTGCCCTCGATAGTTCCTTGTCGAATTCCCTCATCAAATCCTTCTTGATAAGCTTCATTATGAAATCTAAAACAAAGGAGAATCTAAAATATGGGACTGTACAGTATCGACTGAACTATACCAGGGCAAACACATGCGACATATGAGTGTAAGTAGCTGGTTTTACCTGTTATCCGCCATTATAATCGAGTCAAACAAATCATCGTTATTAGAGAAATTAGCCATTGTTATATAAAACGGTTTATCTTTCAGTCAAAATGTTTTGCTAGCTGATGTTTCTTCTTCGTGTTGATTGTAACATCGAGGTGCTTGAGCTACACCGCCACCTTCTGGCGCTTACAGATCCTGCTAGAAAGATAATGTCACTCTATGACTACATTTTAAGGGCTTTATACTTTATTAAAATCCAGGGGTTGCTTTGTCTTTAAATGTTTTGTTTTCATTTTCCGTACCTTCCATTTCATCACCATTTAAACAGGTTCACAGTTGTCGGTTTTAATGTTTTCAGCCTTTATTTAAACTCGGAAAAGATGGCTGTGTAAGAATGAGGAACGGGTAAAAAGAAACATGCGATGAAAAGAGAAATATTGAAAATTGCAGTACAAATACATACAAAATAGAAACTAAAAGCATTGTAATGCAACTATGAAATGCATTAATACACTTAACAAAAATAACAAAATAACATTTTGTTATTTTCTTGTAGTTTAATCTAGGTCTTTCTGTACTGGCTTTTTTAAATTATAAATGAAAATAAAACCTTCAAAATAACTGTCTCTATTTTAAGTTAAAATAAAGGTGACGTTTTATAATCCTAAAACACGATACAAACAGAAAGGAACTTTTTTTTCTAATGGACATTGTAATGATTTAACGGGACCTTCTGAGGATGCAATTCATTTCTAAACCAGTAGAGGGAGCCACAACACTGCAAAAACATTCCTGTCAACGTTGGTTATTTGTAAAAGCATTATTTGCATTAGAGATGGCATTATCAGTTTGCCCATTTAGAGAGAACTGTACACACAGTCATGTTCTTTTATCTACTAACATCCTCTTACTAATAATCTATTGATTGATTTATTAATTTATTCTTCATTTTATTAATATTCCATAAATCACCTTCAGCCAAGGGCAGTAAGAAAATAAATATTACCATTTTGTGTAGTCTTGGAAAAGAGAGGGTAAAAACTTAAGACCACTGCATGGACTAATGACATATTAATAAAAAAGAAAATATATATATATAAAAAATAAAGGTAAGATGTCTCTGTTGTCACATTCCATTTAATTAAATGACATAGTAAATACAGTTTTAAACAATATACAAAGAGCAGGGCCATTACAGAGACATTAAAAAAATAAATAAACCCAATCTGCTTTTGATAGCATTATGGCTGATATTACTGACCCTCAACATGTGGAGTGCTAGTTCTTTGTGTGTCTGTAATCTGTGGCGCTGCGTCTTCCACGATTCCATGACCATACGCAAAGTTAGCCATAACAGAGGTCTTGAAAGTCTTTCCCCGTGCTCTGGTTAATGGCCGGAATGATTTCACACAGTCTTCTGTTTCTGCATTAGAAACTAGACCTTTCTCTGGGTCGCTTCCTCAGAACATCCACAAATGATGGTTGACTGCTCATCTTTTGTTAAAACTGGGACTTTGGATCACTATTTGGGAGATCTTTCCAAAAGGGTCCATGCTGTCAATCTGAAGGCCTAGCCGAAGGTCGTGTTCAGGGTCAATGAGAGAGTGCTGTTCCCCTGATTGATGGTTTTTGTTAGGTTCCTGAGATAGTGTGTTCACCATGGGTAGAAACTGGGATACAGAAGTCCCATCTTTATTGTTTTTTCCACCACCCAATTTTACCAGAGCTCCATGTTTGCCTGAGATATAGATGCTGTAGCCATCTGGCAGAATTCGTTCTATGAAAGAGCAATCCTCTTGCGTGTAGATATCCTATTAGAGAAGCCAAAGAAATAATTGTGAAAACTCGCAAAGAAACAAATTTATGTATTGAGTCACAGTGTGGACATCGTTGCCCAGGTTCACCTGCCCTGCCTGTGTTTCCTTGATAGCTGTTTGCAAACCACATACAGGGGCCAAGGTTGTCATTGCTGTTTCTTTCTGCTGAGGTTTTAGCTGTGCAAACATACCCCGCCATGGCCAAAGGTTGCTGTTATGACATCACTCAAATCTGCATATTTGAGGAATTACTTTTATTCCAACTATGCTCAACAGCCAAATCAAGCACTCGACCGCTGTAAGATTTTTTTATTCATTTTGTGCTATTAATTTTCAATTGCCATACATGGGGCATTTTTCAGTGCAGTGCATAATGGAAAATGATTTTTATTTACGTGTTTATGTATTTAAACTCTTATAACCCATCGTTGGTCTTGCCCTAAAATTATGAATTGACTTGTAACTTTGGCTGAGAGGAATGAACTTAGAGCATATGTCAATAAAGGCAGATGTTGGTGGCGAAATCAACTTGTCTACACTTTCCCAGTTATAAAGGACATCACTAGGTGACCTTACCTTTACAAGGTTAGCATGATGAACATGTGGAGTTCTGTTATAATTGTTGTCAGAGTTCCTTGTTTAAGATTAAAATCATTGATAAAACATTTGGATGTTAGAAGCTTATGCCTCAGAGTTAAAATGAGTAAAAGTAAAATATGTACCCTTTAATCTTGTTACAATTCAAATTAACTTATCATCAGGTAGTAAGGACTATAGGAATTATTGGTGAATAATTATAAATAATGAATATTTTTTTAAAATAAGTGGTAAAATTAAGCGCAAAAGTAATGACATTTAAACCACAAAATAATTCTTAAATTGAAGTGAAATATCACTAAATAACATTTTAAGAAACATTTTGTAGAGTAAAACCTACCGATCCATATAATTTTCCATGCCTCTCCATACAGAGAAACCGAGAGCTTGCAACACCTTTGATGGCAACACAGCCGGTGTCCACCGGCCATATCTCAACCAAACCTTCAGGGGAAAATAAAGTGAGATGTGTCATGAAACATTATAGCCTACAATTAAAATATAGGTTTTAAACGAGACTTAGCAGACTTCATGACGACTCAAAAGTTGCAGTATTTAGCTTTGAATTCATATGCATTTACAGTGATGGGAATGTTATTACGCGGAGGCTGCATATGGAAAATGCGCACGAGGTTCATTTAGGGACCAGTCGAGCAAGTGGATAATGTAGTGAACATAGGACGATAAAACATCATGATGTATGAAATATGTTGCTGTGAATTATAAGTAGCCTAAAGTGTGTCAACGCAAGTACGACGGTAATCAACGCGCGACACCAATCTGAGCTTTGAAGTGATCACTTACTGTGAAGACTTTGCACGTGCGATCCAGTTATTTTCCCGTTTGTGTTTATTTGCAGATGTAAACCGCGTCTAGTTGCGTACAGATGTCGGTGCCGGACAGGTTGTCCCCAGTCGTTTGCCAAATGTGGCCCAGAGTCGGGCACCGGGATGCTCCTCGCGCCGATGCTGCATCCCAATACGGTGACTACGAATAAGAGGAGCATTGTTGAGTATTAACTGAAATAGGTTAACCCTCTCTTGTATACATATATTACGCCTGCGCACACTATCGTTCCCGTTTCTTTCTGTGTTTTGGCGTAAACCTCCACTGGCCTTTAAAGACTTCTCTTATCAGATCAATCGATAACCCTTTTCCCCCTTTGGCAGTTCTGAGAACAGGTTCATAACACACCTCAATGGACATCCAGCAGATGATGAAAACAAAATCGTTGATATGGAATATTTTATTTGGCTGGTATTGTTGCTGCATTGACATTATTAACGTTCGTAAAACGAAGTATTATGAGGATTCTGTATAATCGTGTTTACATCGAACACTCAATCTGAACTTGAAATGCACATTGCTCATGGTGATGCTTTCTTAAACATTTTTATTGCGCTTTAACAGTGACATTTATTAAAAAAAGAAGTTTGTCTTCTCTTTAGTTATATCATTACACGCAAAAAAATATGCATTTAAAATCCAAACATTTTCTATATTCAAATTATTATTTCCTTTATTTTCCTAAATTCAATTTACCCTCTAGGAATTAATCTGGGGTCAATATGAGCTATAACACACGTTCTCTGTGTTTATACTTATTTACACAGTGTGGACCATTTGTGAATCAACGAAACCAAATGATACTCACTGCATTTACTCAGAGTTAAAGAGTAATTTTGTGTAAATATTCTCATTCATGAAAATGCGCTGGCTGTGGAAGGGTCTGTATTTTTCTTTAAATTAGCCTTATAATACGGGCAAGGTATCTAATTTGTCTAATGCTCATATAGGCTAGTAGAAGTTGTATGCAATTTTATTTTATGATCATAAGGTCCTCTAGATAAGAGATGTGACAAGGTTTTAGTAAGTTCAAAAGACTCTTGCAATCATACTGGTTAACAGAAGATGGCGCTCGTAATCTAATTCTTAATTCTCGTTATCAAAACATATCGTAGCTTGATTAGATTTTGGGCCATATTTCAAATAGCCTAGAAGTACGATTGCACAGAGTCTTTAATAATAATGTTAAAAAACTCCTAATGATATAATTGTATCAATTTCTTTCATACATTAATTTTAGAAATGGCAAGGTGTTGAGAATTTACAAAATAGATTGACACAATCAATTGACACTAAGTTGGCTACATCTAAAGTAAGCATTTGAACAGTATTATGAACTGTCTGACAAAATGTTTATATATATTCATTTAATGATGATTTATTCATTTTTTGAAGCAGTTTTGCATTTCGGTATTTTAGTTACCCATTGCTACCCATTGTGGTCACTTGGACACCTAAGGTCTCCATTTAGGAAAAAAACACTACTGCAGTTCAACAGTGTGAAGGAAAACTTACATGTATGCAGCAAGTTCATTCATGGCCTGTCCCTGTTTTTTTTCATGAATGAGAGATGACAGCTTCCAGCCAATCAATGGACTCTGCAAATCAACATATTTAGAGAAAATGATTATGTAATGTAATGCAGACCCAATGGAGCAAAGGTCTTTGTCTGGATGTATTTTGTAATGCATCACATTGCCTGTTAATAAACTCTATTCTGAGTAGACAAGATTGCAATCTTGTGATCTCTTTTAACATTTTGAGAGAAGCATTTTTTCTGCACAAATGTGCACGCTCATACATACATTAGACTAGTGTGTGAGCTACGTGGGGATATCCCCTGTAAACTAAACGGTGATAATGACATGGAGTGTTTACCTTTGGGTCGATACTGCTTCATGACGCACAGCCAAAGAAAATACATATTGCCATTGGTTTACACAGTTTAACCTTACTCCAGCAGCTCTGTTTGAAGTCAATTTCAAGTTGAATGTAACAGTTCTGAAGGCAAACACATTGTACGCGATGGTCCCTTATTGTGTTTATTTTCAATCTTTAATCACATTTTGTTTGTGATCTGTTAAATCGTCGCTGTCCTTCTGAAACCTTGTATATCAAAAATTGCCTTGTAAATTGTAAATGGAAAATCACTGTACACTTTAAAATGATTGTCAAAGTTGAAAAGCACTTTTTAATAGTTTTTGTTGGTTGGATATTTGCACAACGTAGGGAAAAACATAAAGGGTGAATATTAACGATGTTTAGCAAAAAATAAACATAAAAATAAAGGAGATAGGAGGTTTCAGAAGGACAGCAGCAAAATGTTATGTGAGTGGAATGCTTCAGACATTTGAATTGTTAAGAATCATACTTGGAGAATAATATTGGGAGTTGCAGATTCTTGAGGAACTTAAGATTCTTTGTTTCTAAGGAACTGTTACAGTTGCGTTACTACAATAATATAGTGAATGTGTAAATGTGGAAGCTTGTAATCTTTTGGTTGAACTCATATAGTGTTATCTAAGGTAGTGGTAAATGTGTGTTTTAGTTTTGTTTGCCATGTTTTTGACATCTGTACACACACATTTTTACTTGGCCTATCTGTTGCCCTCTTGTGGAAACACAAAGCTAAACCCTTAAAGGGATAGTCCACCACAAATTATTCCCCCACAAGTTGTACCAAACCTGTTCAAATTTCTTTGTTTGGTTGAACATGAAGAAAGATATTTGAAAGAATGTTAGTAACTGAGATTTTTAGGCATCATTGACTACCATAGTTTTTGTTTAATTCTGTTGAACACAAAAGAAAATTTCTTGAAGAATTACGGAAAAAAATTATGACCTAAATGATGCTCCAGTAATCTCAGTTGCTCACATTTTTTTCAATTATCTTTTAACAGAGCAAAGTAATGTATACAATTTTGGAACAACTTGAGGTTGAGTAATTCATGACAGAATTTTCATTTTTGGTTTAACTGTCCTATAGTAATTTTATATGGAGGGGTGCACGATAAATTGTCTGCCATATCGGTATCGGCCGATACCATTAAAAATCACCATTTATCGGCCGATACCAATATAGCCGATAATTCACATTGCATCCATACTTAATAAGTTACTAAAAATAATACAATTTATACCAATATATTATACCCGATAAATCCTAAATAATTTCCTCTGGTTAAACTTCTTCAGCTGCACGCTGCTCACAGTTAAAATACAGCATTGTACTGTCTTTCTGTTGTGATCATTCCCTTACTGCTATTCGCAAAATGTAGGTACGGTATGTAGATAAAGTATTTATAAATGTGTAAATTATAGGAACAAAAGCATATTGTCTGAATTTATCTGTTGTCTGAATGCTGTCTGTTTTGAGACCTGTTATACATGTGCCTATAAAGAAACATTTTCTGGGTTGCTCTGGAAGAACATCTATAATTTGTTTATTACATAAAAAATATACCAGAAAAGTTTGAAGGTTTAAGAATAGTTAACGAGTGTAAAATATGCTTGGTACATGATTTTCAGGGGAAAAAAGAGAACTAATGGTCACCTTGTTTTCTGCAGTCAATGTTTTCAATTAAAAGCAGTTGTCTACTTTTTGCCTTTTGTTTCAGTCTGAGGGAATTTTATATTAATATCTAGAGACTGTATATCGGCTATATATCGGTTATCGGCTTCCGATGTTCAAGAATTATCGGTTATAGTTATCGGCCAACAATTTACATATCGGTGCATCCGTATTTATAAGTTCATGCTGCAGAACAGACAGAGACTCCAGTCCCTAAATATCTTATTCTCCTACATTTCATGTTGTGTGGGACACTTTCGCACATTCTTTCAATGGCTTTGGCTTTTTTACATTAAAAACAATCTAGTTCGCACTGTTTTTCACCTTTGTCTGAAATGTATCCATGTGTAAATTATTGTGGCTAGACCCAGGTAGATTGTTGTGCTTATGTCGATGAAACAGGCCTGAAGTATTTGCATGTCAGTATGTTGCTGTCCTATCAGTGCTGTAGTCATCATTCGCTTTGAAGGTCTGTTAGTATGTTTTGACTGTGTGTCTTGTTCCTTGTTGTGCCAACATGAGTCACTTTGTTGGTGTTGCTTTAATTAAAGCTACGTGAAATCCTCTTGGATTCTGTCTCCTAAAAGCTGTAAAGATCCGAGAGCTTTACTTTGCCTTTCATTCTTTGATTCCGATTATCCATAACTCTGGAACTTCATGTTAACATCTTTGGAATTATAAAAGGCCAACCTTATAAATAAGTATGTTTTTCATTTCTAAATCTGTGAGTCAATCACAATACTGGCACGATATGAGTTAGCATGTGAGGAACAATTACAACTAAATGTGTTAGAAATAACGTTTTTTTTTTGCAAACTGTCTATTAGTTGTGCTGAACTGAAGAACCTGTAATGTTACGTCTAAAAACGTTTTGACTCTTTTGACTTGGATGTCTTTGTTAGATCTGCCAGTTCTATCACTTTTTTGTTTGTTTCGCCCGCACATGTATGTTCCCAGACAAGAACGCATTGATTCAAGTTCAAGTTCCCAAGGGAAAAGTGAGAAACTGGTGGTTTCAGGGAGTCTCTGGGCTTTCCTTCAATGCTATAAGATGCGGAATAGAAAGTGACTGGCGGAATAGGTTAACCCCCCCACTCTGGCCAGCCTGCTTCATGATTACAGGGTAAGAGTTCGAGTCATTTCCCCTCTGCTAATGCACAAGCGTACACCTCTAAACATGGTGTACGGAGCGGGGGGATATAGGATGTTGTTCGCAGCTGTTTGAAGTGCCTTGTGTTTATAGGCAACATCTGGAGTACCCCAAACAGACCACTTACAGCTGGCTTTACAAAAATGGCACAAGGCACAGACACCCTAACTAAACACCCCTCTCAGGCAAACAGCCTCAGGCCGTCTATCTATGCTCTCCAGAAACATGCAAAAACACAGCAAAATATCATCCGGTGATCATATTTACACATGCTTGGAAAAATGCACATAATGATTAGAAACCTGAAAATATGGCTCTTTAATAACTCATGAGAGTTTATTGGAGATATTTCTTTTGTTTTTAACAACTGTATCCCTGCGTGTTCTCTTTTGGTAAATGTCTGATAGCAGGTGTGTGTTAGTGTAACAGTGATTGTCAGTGGAGGTTGAAGCAGATGCATTCAGGTGGTTGCTTGCGGTTCAAACCAGGTGTAGGAATTTGAATTTTATGCATCTTATTTGCTTTACCGAGCCCATCCTCCTAAGGCTTGTTGGCATACGCTCCGGCCAATTTGTATTTGTTGTTAATACTTTTGGCCGATGCTTTTAACGAAAGCAAATTCACAATGCATTACAGTTTATACATTTTATAAGGATGCGTGTCCAAATGTGAGAATCAAATTGATGCTAAAGTGCTTTCGGCTACAGAAACACCAGTATTTGTAAGAGAGGGCCTGGAAGAATTACTATATTAAAAATACTAAAGGAGAATTTGAGTTTTGGGAAAGTGGTATTGAATTTATTATTGAAATATGATTTTATATTTATATTTACTATTACATTAAAATTTTAATTATAATTGAATTGATTATTCATTACAACAACTGACTGTGATGCAAATAGATAATTTAAACATTGATCTTATTATGGTTGTATTGAGTTTTGACATTTATATACTTATTGGCCTTTCATTTTTATAGAGAAAACTAAAATGTCATTGACTCCACGCTTTGAAATATAGCATAGTCTGTTCAGTTTTACAAGCTTTTGTGAAACTTTTCTAGACAGTTATATGCCCTTTTTTTAATATTATAATATTATAGTTGTTACTTACATAAATAATAAAATAAATCACTGTTGTCCTTCTGAAACCACGTACCTCCATATTTTTATTGTTATTTTTGACATAAATCAAATATCATTAGTCACACTTTGTGTTGTCGCTGGGTTTTGCAAATATTTTATCATTAAAAAGTATTTAAAAGTTCTTGTCAACTTTGACAACACAATATTAAATCATTTAAAAAGTATGTCTCAAAAGATTCAGATATCAATAAGCTTTCCGGTTGACAACCTTGTCATACAGAATGAAATTCTGAAAAACAACAAATTTGGACATCCGGGGTTCCCAAAAGACAGCATCGATATATAAGAATGCTGTCTCTTTTATTTATACTGTAGGAAATCCTATGAGCATAAATGCCTGAGTTCATGTACTGTGTTGAAATGATTTGTGAGCCTGCTGTGATCTTGACCTGCCTTTGCATTGCTTAACATGTATCACAGAGTCTTTATGAGCCACGTTTGTGACCACAGGCGGCTGTATGAGAGTCATGCCGCGTTACACCTTCCGCCTCTGCCTACTGTCCCTCCCTTCCACTTTAAAACCAGCACATGGCTGCCAGAGCATCCGCCAGTGAATTACTCACAATATACTTTCTGTTAGCGAACACACTGTTGTGAGACTGTTGGCTTACCCTGTGAAGCTTTTGTGCTCACAAGAACTTGAAAGGCCTGTTATGAGAGAAAGACAGTTTTAGGCCAAACAACTTAATGGTAAAGAGGCACTTGAGCATGGATGTTTATTTGGTTGACAGACAATGAAAGTGACGCAGATAGGTGGTGCAACAAAACTATTTTTAGGGGGCCGTTGCAACCCTCATGCATGGCATGCAGAGTTTATTGGAGCAGAAAGTTGTCATTATTTTAGGCAATGATAGGGCCCCATTTAGCCCGAGCTCAAGGCCAGGAATAAATGTGTATTAAGTGACCACACCTGTCTCACTTCGCCTGTCCTGTGTTTCACTGTGAGCTTTATTTGAATAGACTGAGTGTGTACTGCAGTGTATTGTCAAGTTTGAATGAGAGACTCTTTAGGGGGTGGGAGGAGGGCATGCTGCCAGACATTCACCTGTGTATTATGTGAATGAGCTCTTTAACTGTTAAGGTTATGCGTAGTATTCTTTACAAGCATTTTTAGTAGATCAAAGCCTTTACATATCGCTCTGTTCCTTGATCTAACCCCTACAATTACACTTAATTGTAGAACTTGATGTAGACAGGTCCATTCGATCATCTTAAATTATATATCTGACTAAAACAAAACAAAATAATGTTCCTTCATCATTAATGACAGAAGTTTATTGCAACAACTAAAACCATTCTGACCAAAGGAGTGATCGAGTCGTGGATGTCAGCGCAGCTTTTGTCATTCGCGTCATCTTTTGTAATCCAAAGCTTACGTGCCAGGATAACATGGAAATGCATAACTCTGTTTGCATAAAATGTCAGTTTGCGGATTGTATACGAGAGAGACAATAGCATTGGCCGCTGATCTAGAAATCGGATCTGTATGTCACACTGGCTTTTGTGACGCCGTGATCGGCTTGGTGTGTCACAAAAGCCACTCCGACATACAGTGTGTCCTCATTAGTCAGCACACAGAGAAAGGACGGGCCCGTACCACTTTAAAACGGGTTCCCCTTTCATGGGAACTGAAGGCCTGTAAGGGCTGGAAAGGAGTCCTCCTTTGAACCTTTAGTGCTGCAGTTCACAGAAGTAAATGAGAGGAATCCACTTCCAGAAGTGACCTCTTTTCTCGGCGTGGCCGGCAAAACCACCCAATATGTATGCTAGGCCTTGAAAAAGTAAACAACAGCAGGAAATTGTCTTGGCAGGCCTGGCCTTGTAAGAAAATTAGCCACGGTGCTCCAGGCGGGTCCTCGCTGTCTAGTGGCACAAGTATCTGGGCGTATTTTTAGCGTCGCCAGGGAAAGGCCCCATTCTATAGTTATGTTAGGAGATATTCTAGTTTTGCCATTTTTGGTCCGTTTTTAGCTGCTGAGAGGTATTAATAACAAGAAAACAAGTGTGATTTACATATTTATTAACTTCCATTTAAGTTAGGGTATTATCATGTGCACAGCACATACACAGAATGCAACAGGACCTGTATAAAACTACAGACAATATTTGGTAAATGTCAACAGGATTCAGAGCAAACGACAGGCAGTTAATGGATGATACAGCCTTAATGGGAATAACAGACAATAGTAGAGTGTTTTATTGTGGTACATCACGTTTTTGCTGTTGTTGTTTTGGAGCGTTTCGTGCGAAAGATGATGAAGTTCTGTTTTCACTATTCTCAGGCTACCGGCTCAAGTCTGTTGATATTGCATTTTCTGGTTAAACAAATCAAGGTCAGTGATTTGTGTCAGTTCTACAGTGAAATGAGGGTCAGAGGAATAATTTGCCTTCAGTGGCCATTGGGTCTATTGTAAACAACATCCACACTGATGCAAATCATGTCCATTTGTAAAGAGGTTTGGCACAGCTGTGAAAAGGAAAGAATCACAGAGTAACCCTCCTCCTGCTTTGCTCACAGTCATGAAGTGAAACTAATTGATCTGCACATCCAGGCAGGACACATTTAATGTATCAAAGTCAGGCATGTTATAGCTTAAAGACAATAGCTTTGAGAATAACGTATGTAAAATAAAAAAATAGCAATCTTGTGTAAACTTAACCTGCTTCTCAATTTTTTTACCCAGGCCACGAGGCAATCCATGTTCCAGTCTTGTTTTACACGCATTGACATTGACATAGAAAGACTCATCTGAGGTACAGTTTCAGATTCTCTCAATTTAATGTACCTACAGTCCTCTTCCCAAGATGATGACAATAAGGAATGCTTTTAAAGATAATATCTCAAATATACAGTATATATATATATATATATATGTATATACGATATATATATATATATTTGAAAAGTTTAATGTGGAAGGCTTATTTTCCCTGCATGAATGTATATTTTAATATTTATTTTACCTACATGACATACCAGATTTAAAAGCAGCTTCTCAGTTTTGCACCACATGATATTTACAAAATATATAAAGAAAAATATAGGGTTACTTAGCATATAGTATAGTGTAACAGCTGTCTGCAAATATTTCCAACATGATTATCCTTTCTAAAAGTAAATCACAGGGTAAAATATCTCAAACGTGATAAGGCGCAACTAGGACGCAGTGGCCGCCAGAACTTCAGTGTGTCAGTAGCCTCGGAAAAAAAGAACGTCGAGCTAAACCTTTGGTGTCAGCTGAGTTGGAAACTATCAGTTGGAAACGGCATGAGGTAGAAAAGGAGCAGTAAAACTCGCTGTGGAGGTTGTGGCATTTTTCTTTTACGTGAACTCTAAGGTTACTCGCAAACCACAACACTGTACTGTCTTTTGTGTTGCCACAATGTAGAAGAACACTGATATTCGACATGACTGATATCCCCTGACGTATGCAGTAAAAGACTTATTTGAACTTGGCGATGTAAGGTATGTCTTTTTAAAGGGGCTCGGGGTACAGGATCTGCATTGCCTGCATTGCAGCGCACAGCCATGCCTTTGAATTTTTAAATTCTTTTCTGTATGTTCAAGAAATCGTCTCACTCTATACGGAGCCCTAGAGATGTGACAGAGATTGACTGCGGATAAGTTCAAAGTTCAACCCCCAGCAGAGCTAAAAACAGATTTGAAGGGGTAGAACTTCAGTAAGCTAGAGTAAGCCGATACTGCTTCAGTTAGGCCCGAGCTCTGCACAAAGGAGCCCAGACATTGGACAATTGCTCCAGTGCTAATACTATGGGGGTTGATACACCTTAACGAGTTGACCTAAGACTTTTTATATTACTTTTCAATGAGGGACAAATGTCACCTCTCCAAAACGGTTGTAGAACAACACAAACAGTGCAAAAACATATTGTACATATCGGAGGAATTTCACTTGTATAGAAACACGTGGTAGCAGCAACGAGGATAACTTAATAACAAATAAATAAATTGTTTTTTCCATCTCGGTGAAGAGGACGTTGAAATTAAAAACAACAGTTATAAATAGTCTAATATATACATACATGACACGATACACACAACCTCATATGTAACTTCTGCAGAAAGTGCATCGTCCCGGAGTTTCCCCAGCTCGCTCTGAGATTTGCCCCTCTCCAAATGGGCTCAAATTCTAGGCAAGAAATGTGTCACCGTCATGGCAGTTGTTACTCGATTTCCTTTTTTTGTTTTGCCCGTCTTGCTCAGTCCAATGTACATCCCAGGATGTGCCATCGATTCGTACGCGTTGTAATTGTTTGCAAGGAGCTTTTCTTTGAATTTGCACTCGCTCGTGAAGTGCGCCTAAACATAAAGGAAAACAGCAATTACTATTACAGTTGACATTTATTTTCGTTAATTTGGAAATTTCCTTTCATAGCGTAACAAATGGAGGTACATTATTTGGAACCAAATCATTGCCATTGGCTTGAATCTCATTTATTAAACACAGTGAAAATAATGGTCAGCCATAAAACGTTTTATTTGAGAACTCAAGAGGCTCAGATCGGGTTAAAATGAAATCGATAGTCAAATTACGCGTAGTATGATGCTTAGGTAAATGAAGATTGATGAAAATGAAGTTTTCTGTGGTTTGGTCTGTGCGTAAAGGAATTAAGGATAAGCAGCATACAGTTTGGGTGGTCCTCTTTGGCCAGTTCATATTGGAAGAACAGTAGGTGCATGTGTTGGCTGGCAATGCTAAGAATGGAATGCGTAGTCTCAATGATCTACTGCGCTACGGTTCTAGGTTTGTCATGCCCACAATGAAAACACCACTGCACCACCAAACGCCATAACTGAGGCCAACGATATTACGCTGTCGGAGACTTTAGGAAGGGGCGGTGTGTGTTGGTGTGGGGGGTACATCTCAAGTACAGGGGGATATGTCATCGAGCTCTGATAAGAACATTCACAGGCGGAAACTTGTTGTAAATCATTTCATACACTCACAGATCCGTAAAGCTTCCCTTTGCTGTTCATTGCCACGAATAGCCTGCTCCGGACGCCAAACAGTGTCACAACTCCCCTCTCCACCGGAGATATCTCAAGAAGACCTGAAACACAACAAAAGAAATAAATGACCTTGTTTGGCTTATATCTTTAGCTCTGTCAGGCAACTCCCAATGATGACTGGCTTTCTAAAAATTCTAAGTGTTTACGTTCAGCTTGCCAGAGCATCCTTTTTTAAGGAAATGACACCCTCCGCCTCTTCAAATTTCCCATTGCATTTATTCTTTAGTTATTTTGTTTATTTAAACTGTGTAGCTAACCACCAGTATTTCAATAAATGCTTTTGTATTTTCAATACTAAATCGAAAAATGAAAAATAAATCAATAAAACAATTTTTTATCATTAGGCCTACTTTGGAAATATTTTTGTTAGTGCTTGATATTGTGTTTTGATGTTTTCCTCTCTAATAAAGTGTTCAGAAGTTCGGTCATTATGTATTGAACTAAATATATTTATTCTATTAAATGAAATGGAATATCAACAAACAGGGAAACTGCCCTGCACATTGTTCTAAAAAAGCGCGTCAATGGAAATAGACATTTAAAGCGATTGCTGGTTACAAGCATTTGAACGCACTGCCAAAGGGTTAATGTACCGTAAAGGATGAGTTTATCTCACTCCTAACTTTAGGCATGGGATTTTGGCTCGGTTCCGAGCCTGCTCTTGTTACTGAGACCTGTTGCGTGCGTATTATAATACATGGATGCCAGATGCTGGCCCACAACCACACCTGCCTTGCTCGGAGAAATGTAAATGAAAAGGCTTCACAGCAGGGTTTGCATTGTCGCTGTTTCCAGAACGGAATGATGCTGTTTGCAATTACGGTGTCATTAACAAAATTATTTATCCATACGTGTCAACATAATGGTGAGGTTATGCAATTATTAACAATAACATCAATATTTTACAGTTCACTGATTTTGTAGGCTAAATTGTGTTTCTTACATTCATTTTTTTATATGTTGTCAACTATCCAACAGACAACTCAACGTGCAAGGTTAAATGACCGAAAAAACTTACTGTAGTGGTTTTCGTTGTGCACGCCGGTAATTTTACCGTCCGGTAATACTTGGAGATGAAACCCAATGCCAACATTGCAGTAGAGACGCCGGAGTCTTTTAATGCCCGTGAGATAATCACTGTCCCTGCTGATGTCCCTCTTTTCCCCAGGGATTCGAGAAAAGGAACGAGAGTAGAGTGTCTCCCAGTG
Organism: Triplophysa dalaica; assembly: GCF_015846415.1. NCBI lineage: Eukaryota > Metazoa > Chordata > Actinopteri > Cypriniformes > Nemacheilidae > Triplophysa > Triplophysa dalaica. Next base: position 7,490,873 of record NC_079542.1, read on the forward strand.
TCGCTCCACGGGGCTGCTCTGCCTGCCGGGCAGCGGAGCACAGCGCACTGAGCTTGTCATAAGTCCCAACACCAGCATTGGTAAGAGGGCCGACTGAATACTCATCCTTCTGACCATTATGGACACGGGTGAGTGTCTGAAGGAGTTGAAGACTAAAAATACCGGCTTTTTCTATATTTATGCCCTCAGCCAAAAAGACGCACAAATGCCAAAATAGCTTACGCGCGGAAAGAGCTACTGTCAGCCCCAGTGAGCTGCATTAAGTCGCGCTCAGTGGGTTTCCTCTCTAGAGACCACACTTCAGACTTGTGTCCAAGCTGTTTTTCTTTTTCACAAAAGTTAAAAAATGTTGACCGTGAATGCTAGCCCCGCTCAGCCATGCTTCTTTTCCCTTGTCGACGATATTTATATCTGCAGTGAAATTACATCACACACTACCTTGTGCATGACGGAGCACCATGCACCACTGCGCCACTCCGAACACACTGATTCCTTATAATGTGCTCACGTCCATGCCGTGGGGCAGTGCGCGCCTGTGTGCGCGCGTGTGAGAGGGAGATGGTGCGACAAACGTCATGACTTATCCCCCACAACATTTAAACAACATTCGTTAACATTATAAGAGTATCGTCTGAGCGAGTAATGCCCTTATCAATCTCCGATCAGCGCAGGGGCTGCTGCTCAGAAATAGACTGGCCATGGTTGCCATTTCTTTGTGTAAAGCTTCCTTCATAATCGGACAGAAATAAAGTAATTTATGTATGGAAGGATGTTAAATAGGAAATCGCAAAGTTAACAGACTTCAGTGTATGACAGGAGACATGTCTATGAATGAACAATAACAGGAAAACAACAAAAGGCGAATTCAACGAATTGCAAATATTGATTGAAGAGGGGTTTAAAAAGAAAATGCAGCATGTTCTCCGAAAGAACAATAGCTTCTGTGAAAAAGCTATAGGAAAACGAGATGTATATATCTATGTTGTAGACATACAAATTGAGATTAAACTCTAAGCAAAATGACATGATGATTGTTAATTTGCAGAAGTATAGGCCTATATCACATCACACTTGAGATGAAGTTTTAAGCCTTGGATATCCAACTGTCATCTTAAATGCTTTGAGATAATTCAGCCTGCCAATTCAGTAGCTGACTTCTTACGAGTGTACAGTAGTGAATGTTGTGCGTCATTGCATTGTGGGGGAGAAAAATGTAAACCGCTGGAAACATCAAACTGTGAGTCAAGCTTTCTCCGCGGCCCCGGGTAATGCGCGCTCCCTGCTGCTTGTGTCGAGGATGCCACGAAAAACGGAAAGACAACGGGGGATGGTAAAACACTTATCAACATTAAAGTACGACATCTAGTTTTCCTCCTTTGAAGATGCTAAGTGCTTGGAAATCATCATGCTCAAAAAACTAACACCTCTCCAACTCTCCGCCTGCAATGCTCAGTGTCTATCTTAAGTGACAGTTGAGGGTGTTTTTACTAAATTGGAGCAGATTGAGGGCTTAATTACACATCTGTTTTAAGAGAAAAGCGTTCTTAAATTCAGACGTTCTAACTCTATGCCCTGAGCATTTCTCTGCGGTTACTACATTTGCATAATTTGTTTACATATTTAGTTTAAAATTAAAGAAACGTAATTGAGATTAAAAAAGCCTATGCAATATGGAAAATACACATTTGTGATCTGTTTCAAAGTCCCTAAGATCTTATTAATTAAAATTTGAATTTGCATTTCCTAGGAACAGTTTATATACAGAACATTTTATAATATAAATCACTTCTGTCTGTCCGTCTTCTCACTTCAAAGAAGAGAGAACACCCCATGAACCTGTTACCCAAATTGCTCATCCTGTAGCTAGGCGATCCCTTCCATTCCATTTCTGACGGTTCAGTAATCGTGCACACAAGAATTGATCGTTTGTCAAGCGGTTCACTGGATCTAAGTGTGGGCTGGATTTGTATAGGTTTATATGCTGAAAGCACAGACACTTTGCAAACAGTCATTGTTAAATTGTAATGAGAAAAAATTGTCTTTGTTAAAAATGTGAACTAGAATTGCAACTTTTAAGACGCATATGGATACTCGTAATTGCAATAGGGATAATTTAACTGGTAGAGGACCAGTAACCAGGACTCGATTTCCAAAAACAGCTCATTTTTACAGAACTAGCACCCAACTTGTGCTCAATTAAATGACAGACCAATGTTGTGAATGCATGCAGAGGAATGAATTGAATTTTTTATTAACGGGGCGCTCAGCCGCTCTCCATGGTGCTGCAGTTGCGCTCGATCGCATGAGTTCCGCCTATTTTAATATCCTCTACTGTTTACTGAAATGGTGTACATAAATAGTTTTAGGTTATTCTTTTTAAGGTGTCTCTAATGACAACTATGACATTTACATTAATATAATAACATTTATGCTGGCGAAGTAACTGAATGATTCTGCTGAAATACAGGCCTAACCCTAACTTTTTTAGTTATAGAATAAAAAGTGAGACTTAGGAGTTGTTTTCTTGTTTAAACAATAAAACAAGGTTCATATATTTGTATTAAATGACATGTATTACAAACTTATTCTGTTCTTCAACGCATACTGAATTAGCCTAGTTGGATTCGCTTCAACAATTGTTGATTGCAGTTTGATTAATGGGTTTACCTTTTATATCTCAAAGTAATACACTGAAATTATCACAATTTAGGCTATATTTGTTTTACGATATAATTGTTTGGGAAGTCTTTTCTCAATTTAGCCCTGCCACAGCACATGTGTCCAAAGAGCAAATTGTCCAAAGAGCAATTTGCTAGTAAAGACGATGACCAGTCTTTTTCTGAACCTCAAAGCAGACAATGCTATAAAACCCATGAGGCGACAGTCAAGTTCTAGATTTATTGCTGAAACAAGTGGCTCTGACAAGCCTATGGTAATGTTCTCTTCAATTCACAGAGACTCGTTAGAAGTCAGTGCTTCCATCTATAGGATGGTCTTGGAAATTGCAGTTAAGCGCTTACAAATTTTGATCACTTAAAAACGATATGACGTTAAACCTCACTCATAACTTTTAAGTGAGGTCTATTTTTATGTAGTCTAATCTTAAGCATAATAAAACATTTGAGGTTTGATTAATAATGGAAATGACTGAATAGAGACAAATATATACAAACCTATTTACAATAAATAAAGGAAAAAATGCTATTTCAAATGTTTTTACTTTGATGAGCTTTTAAATAGATTTTCTCTGCTTTATCATGAAAACCCGTGCATAACAACATGTGTTTGGCCATTTGGTGGTCAGTCACAGGTTTTTTTCTCGAATTCTTCCATGGTCGTGTCCTAAATAACTGTATTTTTTACTACCTCTAATACGTGTCACATTTTGTCTACATTTTGTATGTTATTTTTCCATATATGGTTATCATTCGTTCCTAAAAGTTTCCCTTAATAAAACGGTAACGCTGGAAGCAATATTGTGGGATGTTAGTTCAGAGGTCAGCGACTCTACAAGGTCTACAAAGATGGCCGGTAGGAGGCCTGTCTGTACGAACAAAGCCCCCCAGGCTTTGCTGGGTCAATACTTGAGGAATTCCTAACGATACAAATTAGATGGGCACGAGGAACAACCCTTTGAGGCCCTCAGGCCAGAGAAGAATAAGGGACTGAATCTCAGTGGTTTTAATTGGAGCAGTTTTTACAAGCGCGGGGCTTTAAGTAAATTCTGAGAAAACCACTCGTTGAGTAATTCACCTGTCAAAAGGCTTAAAATCAGTCATTGTTCAAATCAAATTTTCCTTATGTTTCTTGTTTTGTGCACTTCCAGACATGTCTCCATTCAAATCAAATAATCGAAGTTTGTATTTGTAAGAAACCCAGATGCTGAAGAGTTTCTTGGCAGCCTTAATGAGCGCTACATATCCCCTTGACATGGCGGCAGACGCATCATTGTTGAAGGCAGGTCATCAGAAGTCGCTCGATCGGGACGCTGAACCCTAACCCCTGGGTCTCTGTTTACTTGTTATATGCCACTGAACTAATAGGGGCGTCGTGTGCCTGAATAGGTACTTAGAACGAGGCCCAAAGAACAAGAAAAACTTTGCGCGCAGGTTAAACATACATTTCCGTGGGTAAAATAAGCAGTGTTTCTGTGGAATACGTGCGTTTTTAGGCTTTATTTTGTATTTGATTTGTATTATTTGTGGCAAGTATTATTACAATGCAGCTGTTAATTGATCTCAAAATGAAGCAGTATTTTGATGTGCGATTATAGAATAGTCGCTAGAATAGAGTGTGCATATTTGAATGGCTGTGTGAAAAAATAAGGTAGTCTACCAGGCGGTGAGCACAAAGGGTTATTCAAACAGTGCCATTAATCTTGAGTGCTGCATTCCTGTTGAGTAATATTAGAGTTTGGCATTCATAAACTACACAACGCGTTACAATTTCTAAGTCACTTTTTTTCATCGGGGATTGCCTGTTTTAGATCTCAGGCTCTCGCCGTTTTGAAAAAGGAAGAAGCATGTCTCAAGCGACATGGCTTCCCAGGTTCCCCCAGAGAAATGCCTTTGTGGCCGCCAGGAAGCTCTCAAACCTGCGAAGTATTGAATAACACGTCTTCTTTCTCCTATAGATTTCAAAAGCGCGGCTCTGTCTCTTCTTGCTTCAATAATTTACTCTCGTTATGTAAGATTAGACTTAATACACGAAGATTAGGTTTTATATGCGTACATTTTATAATGCAGTCATTGCGTTATTTTTTTTCAATTGGTTTCATTTCTTTTCCCACATGATGTCACTTGAGGCAGTTTAAAGAGAAAGAGGGGGTGGTCCCAAGAGGGACTCCCTTTTAGATGGACCGATGAGAGACTTCAATACTTTTGCGATCACTTTCACAGTTTGGCTGAATATAACTGCAACGTGGAACCGAATGCCTTTTTGCCAACATTAATCTCGTTGATTGACAAACCTTTAATTAATTGTCGTATTATTTATTATTTTATCTGCAGGAAAACACACCTGTGTGAAAAAAAAGATAAGACCGGTTGCTTATGATATATTCAGCATTTTGGCACACTAATTCATCATTGGTTGTAGTCTATGCTGAAGTAAAAAAATGCTTATAATAAAAATTTTCATATAATTTATTGGTGACATTCCTCCAGATTTTCAGCTTTCAGTGTTGAAAATGCAGTTTATATGCATCATTTAGCTTACAGTGTCGCTTACATTTATCAGAACTGTTTCATACATGGTGTCATAATTTCCCACATGAGTATTAAAAAAGACAAAACTATAACATTATTTGAATCCAAAGAGTCTACTTTTGCTGGACCAGTTGTCCACTTGGAATATTATAGATTACAGTGTTACTCTAACAATGGTGACTTTTTTCTTTTTGGAGAAAAATCCTTGATACTTGGAAGTGTAGAAACTATGCTATATTCAATAACTTAAAAAATAAACAAAATAAATATGTATTACATTAGTCATATACAAAGTACTCCTGATTGCAGTTTAAGAACAGTAGCCTATCACATGGTAAGTTATGTGTTTTATGTGTTTTCTACTTTATACTTCAATAAGGGAAAAGTGCTTGTTTGTACACCAACTGGCCAGAGTCAAATAACATAACACATCATTGGCATTGTTAAGCACTTGTCCAACATCCTAATTTATGATGACAAACATTTACTTTGTTATTTTTCTCGTATAAAAGAAATATACAACTATATACAATACTTACACGTCCTTAACATAAAAGGATTTGAAAACAAACTTAGTGAACTAAACTTTCAGTAGTGTTAATTTGGTCACATAAACATATTTGTAGTGTCTTTTTTGTATCTCAGAAGGTGGGCTTTATAGGTGAAAGAACATGATATTTCTCTTGATGCTATTCAATCCTCCTTGCCAGAAATGGTAGCATATCTCTCCAGGTTTTCTTGTAAGTCGTGCTCTACCAGGACAGTTGTGTTCCATCTGACCTTTTTTCTCTTTCTAACTCTGTTTGAGTTCTTGCAGTGGCTTTGGCTCTCTCCATCTGTGTAAGATGTAAGTGTTAAATATCGCCCCTTCTGCTGTGGCTCTTGGAGCCCCTGTGTCGTCGTCTCCTTCGCTCACCCCGACCCGAAGGGACTTTATGGGCACTTGTCTGATGCCGCTGACTCTCTCTGAGCTTGCGCACTAACTCATGGTCCTTGTTGCCCAAAACACGGGGCAGGAAGAGGGAAGCTTTGTCTGTGCTCCGTGTTTTAAAGCCCCTCCTAGGCCGGCCCTTTCCATTAATGGACACGTACCACTGCCTCTTAGAACTGGCACGGCGCTTGCCCGCCCCGGCGCTGGACCCTGCAGCTGGTGCTTGGGTGGTAGCATGGTGCCGTGATGCATAGGTGTTGTATCCTAGTTCATGAATACGCTCGACAAACTCACATTCATGGTTGAAGACTTCCTAGAAGGTTGAAAAAACAGGTGTAAGATTTTAATTGTGCAAATTAGAGGGGTAACTGTTTAGTTGTAATTAGGGCATGTTAGACATTTTACAAAGTGACTATAATATTTGACAATAATTCTCATCTGCACATTTTAAACCCTCAGAATCTCCTCCGCAAAATAAGGACACATCCTTGGAAGAGGTTGTCACTCTCTGAGCATACATTTTAGTGACTAGGTTCCCACTGAGAAACAAACTCTAGAAATCTAATTCTAAGTAATTAAGCAACATGTGGGCATACTGGTTCCGCATGAGAAACACCACCATGTGGCAACAGCCTCAAATAGCCCTGCGTGATATCTGATCCTACCGCCAGCACAAACTCAGCTTCTTGATTTTCATGTGACATAACGCTTACCGAGGCATACAGACGTCCTTTTTCATTCATAGCAAGGTATCTTCCCGAAAACAGACCCTTGATCGCTACCACCCCAACATCAACAGCTGTGATCTCGAGTATACCTAGAAAAAAAGTGCAACAATTATTGCGCATGAAGTTGGCTAATGACAAAATGCTTGTAAAAATATAAACGTGGGAGAAGATTAAAATCTATATAAATCGCCATATGTTTTCATATATTATTCCTATTATTAATAATAATACCAAAACATAAGAATACATCTAATTTTCACCAAAAAATATGTTTATTCTTTATTATCTCGATCAATATAAATTGATTTAAGTCGGTAAAGGTCTTCATAAAACAACATGCCCTACAATTTAACAAATAATATTTTTTTTCCATTTTAAAGGATGCAACACATATATAAAACATTTAATATTTGATTTTCTGTATGCCACATATAGGGTTTTACGTTGATTGACTCACAGTCTACAGGACAAACGCTGTCAGGTTAGATATACAGACACTAAACACCTCTTAAGGAGGATGTTTATTCTTCCCCTTTTTAGCACTGATTAATGGCTCTCCTTATTCTTCTGTCTCGAATAATCATCCTTTTACGTTGGATAAACACATCCGTTGTTTAAGTCATTATGTTAAATTGTCTGTTCAATCCTGTTTTCATATGGTAATGTCTATGACCACTCGGATTTAACTAATTGGAAAACTAAGACTTGATAATTAAAAGATAGATCATTTAAGGGGTATAGACAATCTTGTCCACTTGAGTCACCATGTAAGCAATACATTAACATTTTGAGTTTCTTTCGTCAGCAAATAACATATTTCGTGTTTTTTTTATTTGCTGACTTGTCATTCCATTTTTAGCACACGTTTCAACATGGTGAGAAATATTTACAAGCTGCACTGCATGTGGTGCTCCTTAACTGAAGCAGTCCGTGAATACGCTCCGGTTAATGCATTTATCTTCATGTGGTAAGAATTCAGATTAAAATTACATTTCTGTTCCTCCATTTCACAGAACAAAAAAACACGTCCTAAATGTAAGTTATTTAATGCGTAATGCCACTGTCGCATTTGTATCCCGACTCATGTCAGCGCTAAATGTTTTTCTGATGTACATTATGCAAGCCGCTGATGGGGTCTGCCAGAAAATAGTCGATGCAGTCATATCGAAAGTTGAAATTCACAAATATAAAAACGTTTAAAAAATATACTCACTGAAAGGATTGTTTTCTTCAAGAGATCCGTCTATTTTTCCGTTTGGGTGAATTTGCAAATGATATTTTGTGGCGCAGTAAAGTTTTCTGCGTCTCGGAGCTCCCCCGAGGTGCTCGTAAACCCCGCCGCGTCCACCAGCATCTCGCCGCTGCCTAGGGTCACACGCCTGGCCCCTGGCACAAGGCGCCTTTGGGGTCCTGGATGGCCTCGGAGAGTCCTGCAAACTCGGATCCAAGAAGCTCAGTAACAACAAGAGCAGAATTATAACCATTGTGGCATGGCGGGATATCGGCAAAACCTCGCTGGAATAGAAATAGCTGGCACTCGGGTCCCATTAAAGTCGTAGCATTAGTCAGAGCCGCAAAGCAGTGATCCAGTTAACTGAAAAGCAAAAAATAAAAATAACTATTCCTCTCTTAATTGTGTCGTGCTAGGAAAAAGCCTGGGTCATCTGTTAGAGCCGGCTGCGTGACAACAGCGTGGGTTCGCCTGTCGGTGCGCATGGGTTCCTCTCTGTTCTCTAAACAGACTGTATCTGACCGAGGAGGAGAAAAAAGCCAGGAGGTTTCACAGGGAGGCTATCGTGAGATTTCGCTGATCGACAGTGTGCACAGAAATAAAAGAGCCCTCTTTGAACAATAGCACGAACCCCGACCAATTGATACAAAGGAAAAGAGGAGGAAAGGTATCAGTCGAGTTTGCAGTGTGTATAAAATTACACAGCACTACACACGGTGGCTTACAGCCGAAAACTGCATCACAAAGAGAGAGACATCCAAGGGCAGATTTTTTTTCTTTTGAAAGATCCAAAAGCTCAAATATATAGGCTATCCGAAAATTATACGCTGTGGTAGCATGAGCATTGGCTGGTGGGTGAGCCACTATCAATTTTGTTTTCATGGCTGTTAGCTAATTTCAACAGTGATGATAACATTCATAGACGTAGACACGTGGATTTAAACGATCTGCATAAATGTGTGGAATGTTTAAATTGTGTAGAATGTTTAAATGTTTAAATAACGGCTCTTAGGTTACTTATTCAGAAACTGAGTCATGCATTTCTTTTATGACTATGTATGCTATTTATTTTTTATTTTTAATATGTGCGCATAACATGCACTTTACTAACAGCAATTTGATTATCTTTACAAACGTAACGCAGTACGTCTCGCAAATATTTTTTCTCCAACATTTCTTACGTTCTACATAAACTGTCGCAGATATTTTATAAAGGAGAAGAATTAATGGCATGCTTCGAATCAAGACCTGTATGTGGTCTTGAAACAGAAGAAACTTTTCTTGGGGTTTCCTTTTAATAACAATCCAGATTGGAGCGTATCATTTCGCAGGTACACTTTCGTGCAATTTAAAGAAATCACGCTACTGTTTTTTTAACATAGACTACATACCACACTCTCTCTCTCTCTAAATAACTTTTTAATAACAAGTTTCCTTCGTCTTAAACGAGCTATTTATCAACAATGAAAATGAAATGACTGGAGCAGCAACTGCTCCTGCAGTGTTGCAGCTAGTGGGTGGAAAAGTAACACGCAAATGACTTCTGCCTAAATTGCTTCCATCTTGGTCGCATTATGGTTACCATTCTCGTAATTAGCACCATCATCTACAAATCCCTGCCCTTTGGCGCAACACCAGCGCATGCTATCAACCACACGTTTGAAAACCTCGTGGGAAGACACCCTTCATTTTCTCATCATTTTTCCACGCATAACCTAGCGACCTGTTTGTCACGCAGTTTTAAATCAGGTAATGCGTAATAATAATTTGTCGCGCTCTAGGCACGGTGTGTGTCCGACTAGACAGGGCCCACTGATGTACATCATGAGATGCTCTGGTGAACTAGTCTGAGAGAGACTCTCTTGATGTGGTTTGATCCTAACGGAGGGTTGCATTTCTGATGTGGTCGCCTGTTTTTTCTGGAAGTATTTTAATTACGGACCACAGCCGTCCACAAAGCCCAGCAGTGATAATCAGAGAGAGAAAGAGAGAAAGAGAGAGAGGAAAGGAGGGGGGGGGCTTTGGGGGTCGTGCAGGATGTTGCCGATTATTTCCTAACTCAACGGTTAAATTGTACGATGTCGAAGTCTGTTTTCAGTATCTTGAGCTCATCAATCACCTTACCTCGGTTGCATAAATTAAGCTACTGTTGCCTTTTGTAAAACATACACATTTATTTTTAATGTCACAGATTTTCACAGATTACATTTTGTATGTGCAGTTTTCTCTCTCTCTCTATTTCAGACAATAATTTCCATTATTAATATTGTTTATCACTTTCCACAAATGCATTGATGTGATTTAGTCTGAGGTGTCAACCATTCAATAAAAGATTCCTAAAATATGTTAAATAATCAAATTTTGTAAAAGTGCTCCTGAATTTACTATTAAAATGACATTTGTTGGCATAACTTTATGAAGTCAAATTGATTGAATGAAATCAAATTCTTGATATCATAATTTTGGATAAAACCAGTTAGTTTAGATTACCAATCTAAACAATTGCTTTCCAGGTTTTTTAAAATCTCCTTGTGAGGATATAGATCGCTTAAGGACGCAATTCAACAATCTTTCTTAACAAAAGCATTATTAAAGAACATTTCAGGCTTTATGTACGAGACTTCCCTCCTTTTTTACAATGGCAGTCACTAGTAATAACAGTCACTAGTTTTTTTCTGGCTACATTGCAGAAAAGGAGGTACGGCAATCCAGACCAAACCAAGCTGACCACTGAACCTTTTCTGCTGTATTTTTTCTCATGAAATAGTTTTTTTTACGCTGGTGATCTGAGGGCCTGGCTAGAGCCAGACGGGAATGCCTCTCGTCCCCTGACAAATCACTGTTGAGCTCCTTTTGTCCAGGTTCACTTTGATCTCACCTGCTTGTCAGGCGCTTAGAAAGAACTCCCATACAGTCCCAATGCACTGCAAACAAATTGGCGACCACTTCATTCTCATACCTCATTACCTCAGGTTGGTTTGGAAAAAAATGCTAACCTCTTTAAATGCCTTTTTAGTACAAAGCAATTTTGTGAATATATATTGGAGTATTGGAAACATTTATGTGTGTAATTTTTTTTAAATCTTCTGCCAGAAAGCCCTCAGCAGAACCCCCACATCATGCCCACAGCTGGTTCAACCTATCGGCTTTTCGGTAGAACGTTGGACACAGAGGTTTATAGAATGCGTTTGGAAGAAAGTTTGTAAATGTTGGCCATGACGCCTCATTGCTCCTTTTCCATTTCACAGCCCGAGAGATGTCAAAAGTGTTGAATTGATTTCTGTGGTGTAGACACGCCCAATTTATCTGTCAGGGTTGAACACGCCAAAGGTCGCTTGTGTTTACTTTGAACTGTTTTTAATGAAACACCCTTAATACAGATTTCAGTCCTCTAGAGATGCACATCATCTACAGCCTTTCATAAATCTCAATGACGACTCAATATGAATTGCCAGCAGCGCTTTATCTCTCCCTCTCTCTGTCCCTCTCTCTCTCCTCTCTCCGTTTTAATTTCTCTCTCACACTCTCCCTATTCCTCTCCCACACTTCTTCTTGAAACCGGATAGGTCTTTCTTATACCTCTGCAGCCCTTTGATTCTTAGCTGCAGGTCTCAAATACCTTTTGGGAGGACGCTGGATTTCTCTGCACCTTCTAACAGTAAATGATTGTGGTGACCTGTAACTGTATAAGGCATCAATGGTTAACACACTGAGCGCTTGGGGTGCGAGGGGGCGAGTGCGACAAAAAAACGAACAGCGGGAACAATCAACACATTTACCAAAAGATACAAATGTGCTTAGTCTATCCAAAAACAATGGCATGATGTGTCTTTATGCCGCTTAGGGAAAGTGTAAAAGTTAATTCAATTGTCAGTCAGTGTATGCGTTACATTCTTCAGTACAGTACCGTCTCTCCAGTGCCGCAGGAAAAAAAAATCACGCTGTTGGTGAACGGGACACATCTCATAGCGACAGTGACGAAGCAGCTGTCGATGACTCATTTGAAACTCAATGTCACCTAATTTCCCTTAAATATAAGGCCATTGACAGAGGGGATGGGGTCCCCAGCAGGGGCCTGGTGCATGTGAAAGGGCCATGTTGATTGTGTAAAAGATGGATGGCAGAGGAGTGTTTGCTGCAAACTGCATTGTTCCCATTTCTCCTTTTCAAAACTTCATGGCAACATTTATATGGACCCTCTCTGAGCTTTTACTTTCGAACTCCCTTTGTTCTACTCTATATCTCCTTAAATGTTTGTGCACACACACACACAAATAACAGGTCCTCAACGCAACAAATATATGATTGCCCCCCTTTGGTGTGACGGTCTTACATCTTGATGTTAGTATTGAGGTGTATTTGCAAAGTAATGTAACGTTTGCATTTACATTCAACCATTTGCATTTTTCAGAGAGGGAAATTTATGTTTATAACAATTGTTTGTCATATTTCGTCTCAGATTCAGAATGACAGCTTCTACAACCATAGATTTAAACCTTAATGGCATGACACTGATAAAGTAAGACAGAAATAGATCATTAGGTCATTTAGGTTAATCTGGGACAATTTGGGACGGTGGTTCAATTCCCTTGGGTGACAGGCAGGCTGTGCCAGAAAGTCTGTGTTAACCTTACCAAATTCTTGCTGATTTGTTGCGTAATAAAGCCTTATTTTGTTCCTTTCTTAATTATAGAAGACAAAATGTTAACCCATTTCCCTAATCTACCCGTTTTGCTTTATTCTCTAAAATCGCAGGTCAAAGGGGCGAAAAAGACACTGCAACAGTTCCCACCCATTTCTAATAGTGTTGAGATTAGCAACAGATCCTGTCTATCCGCTTGTAATAACATAAGTGAGCAGTCCAGCATGGGCGATGACAGAGCCCACGGTGACCCAAAGAGGGCCACGCGTCTCCACAGCACACCCGTCACCCCAGGAATCAACCCGCAACGCTAATGCTCACGACCAAATGTCATTGTGTTTCATTACGGTTGCCAGTTCCATTTTGGTTCTAGTAAGTATAAGCCAAACAGGATGGGCACATGAACCGTCTTTTTTTTAATCACATTTTTTCGGTGGTTTTCCACCTTCTGGAGAAAGACTGAGTGATGCCTGCGCAGAATTGGGGTGCTGACAGAACCCCGTGCTTAAAGCACTTATCACCATCGTGTTGTTTGCTGATGTCTTTCAGTGGTCTAAAAGCCAAATGTCCGTGGTATGTTAATGTTTCCTGTCAGGGCTGTGGTTTAACATGGACCGCAAACATATATTTAGCGTTTCTGACATCAACATTCAGTGCCATGGAAGTGATGCAATAAGATATATGATGTTATGAAGACAGAGACCCTCCCCTTAATGAAATTGATGAAGTTTATAAATATACAAACTCAGAGAAAAATGATATTGCTCAAAGGTGACTCTTAAAGGAGCTGTCTATAGAGATCTCATTGTATCAACTTTATTTTTGCTAATGAAAAGGTAATTGACATACATTAAGAGCACAGAGCTATACATTTGTTGATATAGTTATATTATGATAAATCTTCAGTGAATTATCTGATTTATTATTAATTTGGGTGTCTTGGTACCGATTTTATGAGAGGTCTTACATTTGTTCTACATGTCATACTTGTTATAAGAGAAACAACGAGTTATTGAAGAGATCACATTTGTAATATTCCTCTGGGAGGTCAAACTGGATATGCATACTGCCAAAGCGTGATGTTAAAAGAAAAGTGCTTTGGTTCATTTGGAGGGTGTATAGCAAATTTGGGCCAAACTAACACCGTGCCATGGGTCAGATCCAGACTTATGTATTTGTTGGGTATTGAGGTGGTAAGAGTGATTGACTGGTGGTTGGATTTTTCTCCACATCTGTTCCCAGAATCTGTCCACACATGGGTGACAAATCACAGTTTTACACAAGCTCTAAACCTCAACAAGGAATGAGACCTCTACACTCTTCATCCATCCATTATGACATCATGAAGCACTGTAGCTCAGGCTGAATGTGGCTCTCGGTAATGACCGTGAAACTGGATATACTGCTTTGCGTATAGCAGATGTGAGGCGTGTAAACTCTTTATCTTCTTCTCTTTTAACATTTCTGATCTGTATATATGGATAGGTATTGAATATTTGCTGTTGCAACTGGCAGGGAGCCTTGCAAGTTTTTTAACCAGTTAAGTGCTGGAATGATATCCACTGCAGTGCTTTTTAAACATGTAACAAGCATTTATTCAGCATTGTCAGTCAATCTCTTTGGTAATGTAGTACATTATTGAGAAAGGCCATATATGGAATCAAATGTGTCACCCTGCCTTTGAAAACTCAACTAAAGTATTTTTTTCTGTGGTTTAACATTTTCTACATAAAATCATCCTACATAATGTAAAGATATATTCTGAACATATAATCTTGATATCTTTAATATTGACTGAGAAAGGCCATGTCAAAGATCGAAATCATGGTGAAATTAATGACTGCAATCAAACTTTGATCGTTGTTAGAATATGACACTTTAGTCTGGATGTCACAGACAGAGTCACATATTTGTATTTTGAAAATTGAAAATGTTTATCATTCCTAACAAGGTTTACTGTTTTAAGGGACATTTCAGATAGTCTAAGAATTGAAAATGTTTATCATTCCTAACAAGGTTTACTGTTTTAAGGGACATTTCAGATAGTCTAAGAATTGAAAATGTTTATCATTCCTAACAAGGTTTACTGTTTTAAGGGACATTTCAGATAGTCTAAGAATTCAATTTCATGTAGAATTATGTAATAGTTCTAAAAATAAACTTCTAGATGGGATGATGAATCGCTTGTTGCAATACTAAAGGCATTCTATACACACACATAGTGTTGGGCAACAGCAGCACACGGTTTGTCTCCATACTGGTCTGAATGCTGGCTTTGAAGAGGGGATTAGGATTAACATTGAATTCACTTTTTAACAAAGACTTGACCTACTGTAGAACTCTTGTAGGAGACACAAGCTCTTGTCAAAACCGTAAGAATGGTTAATGCCACTGCAATAACTCATTAATTCATTGGCCAAATCGTATACTGTTACTGAAGTAAAGATTATGAAAGTTATGCACAACCAGTGCGATGCCAACCTACTTTTCTTCCTCTGTCACCAAGTCCTTGTTACGGTGTGGGTATTGTCACTGCCCATTGACTTCCATTATATAGACACTGTAAGACATTTCTCAAAATATCTTTTTTTGTGTTTTATAGAAGAAAGGATGTCATACAGGCTTTGAACCACAAGAATATGAATATGATGACATCATTTTTATTTTTGGTAAACTATCTTTATTATATATATATATATAAATCCTAGGGGGCAACGTGGATTGAGAAAAGCGATATAAGGATGCATTTTGATTATTTTTTTGTGATCCGATGAACTTGACAAGCATAGGTTTCATCCTTATATGAATGTATTTCCTGTTGGAACAGAAGGTTTAAGTGGGACAAATCAAAAGGCTTGTAATATTACAGGTATCTAATACCATATTGGACAAGTGTAGTGCAATATGTTTTGGTTTTTTATATCTTTTCTTATAAGCTTAAGTTTACGCTCACATTAGCATATACAGTAGAACAGATGACTAACATGCATGAACAAAAATTATAAAAATGAAATTCACTTTTGCAATGTGATGTCAACACATCAGTCTGTATTTATGGCAAGTCATTTCTCC
This sequence comes from Triplophysa dalaica, assembly GCF_015846415.1. Taxonomy (NCBI): domain Eukaryota; kingdom Metazoa; phylum Chordata; class Actinopteri; order Cypriniformes; family Nemacheilidae; genus Triplophysa; species Triplophysa dalaica. The sequence continues at coordinate 7,506,684 of NC_079542.1, forward strand.
ACTAACTAATTCCAAATGAGTAATTTCTTAAGTAGATTTAAATATGTTACGTTCTGCTTCTCTTCGCAGCTCTTGCCGCTTTTGATCTGACTACGTAAACAACCCAAGTTGGTAAAGGCTCCCGAAGTCACCTCACTATGGCCCGAGTGGATCTTAGGGCATGGGAGCTGGCTGTAGAGGGGAAGCAGTCAAGCTGTCTTTTTGGGCAGTGAATAATGACACAATTGTTTGTCAGTCGGACTAAGAACAGGTGTTATGGAGCTGTAGACTGTAAAGCTAGAGGCCAGTGGCCTTGCTCTCTGGTTTCGGGGCGAGGGGGGGTTTAAAATCCTCTGATACCTTTGACATGCTGGGTGGTAACCCTAGAGTACGTGTTTGTGCAACTTAGAATTCACCCATTTTGAATTAGTCTTCAGAAGTTAGTCGTTCAATGGTTCATTTGTACAATTGACTTCTTGTCAATAAACGTGCAATTTCTAGCAACATTAAATTTTTCATACGCAAGGCTGGAATAGCACGCAAAGAGTTGAACCAATAAGTCCTTGTAATGACTTTGGAAATGGTGTTGAACTGTGTGCAGTGTAACCACAGGAATGCTAATGTTTTCCAAGCCCAGCTCTCGATAATTGTTGGTGAGCAAAACACTGGGTAATTCTTCCTTATAGACTGAGGAGACTGGTTTTGTAGGTAATTTAACATGACAGCACAGTCACGGTGGAGTTTGATGCGAGCGAGACGGACGTAGGGGCCGACATGTTGGAGGAGCCTTTACTTATTGCTCTTTTCCGCTTTGCGTGACACTGAGACTCGGAGGAGGCAGGGAACCGTTGTCGACATCAGCAGAGGTGAAGGGTTAAGTGTTGTTGGTTCACCCCAAAAATAGAGTCTTGGACGCAGCCTTTGTATGGCATGAGACTGGCTCTTACTTTCAGCACAATACTCAATTTTTCTTTCATTGCCGTAACAACTTGTTAGGCTCGTGTCTTATCCTGGTAGACCTACACGAATGTGTGCTTTTGAATGCTCTTGTGGGTGCATCTCTCATGCCGTACTCCATGTACACAGTGTCAGTTTTCCTCCAGTATAGACATCAAAAGACTCTTCGGTGGCGTATTTGTTGAGACTGATTTCACATGCTTTGTCCTCTTTGGGAAAAAACTTGTTTTCCACGAGACTTTCTGTGACACAATGGTATTAGTGTGTAAAGTTTCCCAAAGAAAAATGGCCATTTTTTAAATTGTGTCTAATTTTCATGTAAACCGACAATTAGACGTCTCTGGCGTCAACGTAGCACATTTGCTTTTGGAAAAAGTATATAAACCAAAACCAGACTTCTATGACCCCTCCCCCATCTCACCAAAACAGGCCCTCTTACACACAGTCACCGACACACACACATATGTGGAATGTTTTTTTTCACAGACAGAAATGAGTCGAGTTGCTGGGGTGGATGATGCTGGGTGGTGGGGTTAGATAATGAAAAGCAGAGCTCTTGTTCAATGAGGCACATGCATCTAATCCCTTTTTCAAACTCCCAGTGAGGAAGTGTGATGCTGTAATGCTTAGCATACCCCAATAAAGTCCAGGACATCCTGTTTGAAGACTCTATTCCCATATCAAACTGAGCTCGGCGCTCCTTCTACACCTCCGTGAAGGGGGCTTTTACCGGCAGGGGCCATCATCTGTGTTTGTCTTGTGTTGATTAGTGTCTCTGGGAACTGGTGCCATTCAGCTAGTAACTATTATAATGATGTTACATTGAGGGCAGTAGGAGACAGAAAAATCCAGACGTGCCCTTCAAAGGTCCAACGTGGCACAACAGTGATGTGTGCGTCTTAAACGCCTTTAAAAAATAAAAATTCCATAGTGTTCTCAGCATGAAATGGTGGTTGGCTACTGACCTTGGTTAACCGGCTTAACGGTTATGTTTGTTGACCGAACCACCAGCTATGTTGTGCTGGTTAAAACTATGGTTATGCTGGCCAACTAGATAAGAACCAGATGATCATGGTCATTCAAAACCTGTATATGACTATTTCTTCTATGAAACACTAAAGATATTTTGAGAAATGTCTCTGTGAGAAATGTCATTAAAACAATGGAGTTCAATGGTGGCCATTGTTGTTTGGTTCCCATCACTCTTCAAAATGTCTTATTTTGTGTTCTTCTGAAAAAAGGAAAGTCATACAGGTTTGGAATGACACGAGGGTGATGAAAGAAATTTTATTTTTGGGTGAACTATTCCTTTAAGTCTACTTAAGTATTGGTCAATTCAGTCATCAGAGCCTTTGAGACCAAATTTGTAGTGTTCTTTAATACAAGAATTACACTGTTGCTCAAAGTAAGTTTTAGTAAGGTGCGTTATCTGTAAGATGTAGGATATCTGATGCAGGCCAAAAGGTGAAAGGTTCCCATAGACTTACATGAAGAAGTGGTCCAAATCTAGAGACATAGATGTGAGCTCTACTGACTTGAGTGAGTAGCCACTCAGATTTTAGTAACTACACAGAACATCTTAGCAACAGGATAACACTGCCCTTGCAACCATAACAGCATTAACTTATGCAAAAGAACAAAGTCACATATTTTACAACTGTGCATTTAAAATTTCATGCTTGTTTAAAAGCAACTTGATGTCAAATGATGTTGGAGATTCCTGTTAATTTGATAAGTCAATGTGGCACAAGTCATGAATGAATTATGCAAATTGTATTGCAATAATAGAATTATAATGAGGTTCGTATTTTGCTATTTGCAGTTTTCGTGTTGTTGTTTTTGTCATCACTGTTGGGTTTTTGTTTGTGTTGTGATTTTCACAGTTCATCATCATTCAGGTTTCGATTTGAGATCTGTATTCCTGTTGTTCAGTTGGTGGAGAAATGTGCAAAGGTTGTGGATTCAGTTCAACACATACTGAAGGAGAATAAATCTTGAACTGCAAGCCACTTTGGATCCTAACAAGTGTTTAGGTCTATGTGCATTTAGGGAACATTTAGCTATTTGTTGTTAAATATTGGAAAGAGAACAATAGTGCAAAGACTGCATGCTTTTTCATACTAAGAGGCAAAATAAGACTTTGAAAACACTTTTCTTGTAGTTACGTGCACATGGTCAAGGAAGGTCATCTGATAACCCGATTTAAATCATACCTGTTCCTAGTGATACAACTATATTACTTTAACACCATGCCCGGAGGGCACATCTCAAATAAACCTCATCTCATGAGCTGCATTGCCTTAAATCTACACCGGACCGTGTTGGTATATTTTTGTAATTTTGTGGCCCTACAGGGAAAAAGGACCAAAATGTCCAAAGTGATTGCTATGCAGAGGGCAGTATAGCAGGGAGCAGCCAGGCAGGTGGGTACGCCCCTCAGAAACCGAATAGGACTCGTGGGACAGGCCTTTCCTTTTGGGCCAGCTCGGCTCTAGAGGGCCAGGGCCATTAGCTGCCTTAATATTCTGCATTACCTTTCCAGCCATTTGTTGCTCCTTTGTTGTGATACCTACTTAAAATATCAAAGCCTGCGAGAGTCTCAATGAGACATTTGAAAACTGAGAAATGCGGGTTTTATGTGTCAGCGCTGTGTCCCCTCCCTCTGGTCCTTCTCTTTACATAGCTCCATGCAGGTAGTGCTGGATGAAAAAGGAATCAAAAGGGGAAAGAGAAAAAAAAGGTTTGGGTGGGACATCAATGGCTGACATGGTTGAAACGGAACAAAAACTGAAAGCTATGCAGGAGGGACCAGAATGAGACTGGTGCGCGAGAATCAAAGCACACCAAACCTATGGGAGACATAGAACATTTTTTAACTTGTAACTTAAACGCAAACTTATTTGGGTCTTCTTGTTTCTGTGTGTTCTAGTAGAGCACGGTACAATGCCGAGGTCATGGTAGTTTAGTTCAAGGGAACACACAATTCTGATAACATCTATACCCTGTATACTTATTCAAACATTTATGTAAATTTGCACGAAGGCTAAAATGATTACATGGGCAAATCTTTAGTAAAATAGGTCATGTGTAGGTTTAGGACATTTTGGGTGGTTGTCAAGTGTTTGTGTGCTCTTGTGATTTCAATTTTAATGAGCGAACATAATTGTTGCCCTCATCCACTCAAGAAGTCACGAGCAGCTCTGGTGGGTACACAAATGACTAATACCTGGAGAGAGAATGTGCGTGCAAACCTCTGACCATCACAAACTAACAGCACAAGGATAACTCAACAGATCCAACACATCGGTATTTGAAGGTGTGTTGCCTAACAGGCCTTTGTAGTGGTGACATGCTGAAATGTGTTGTACATGTGGTCTCACGTCATTGGGTGACAAAAGAGCTGAGTGGTTTCCATAGTATCGCATTCCTGGGGGACTCAAGAACAGTAAGAGTTTGTCGTAAAATCGCTATTATCTGATCTGATACTGGCCTTAATATTACTTATTATTTGACCCATTTCTGGTTCCAGAAACAAGTGTCCATATGTCTCATGTCTTTTCCAATGCACAATCCTGACTTTCTCGAACCCGGAACAACCTTTTAATTCCATGTTACCTGGAAAGCCTTTAATCGCCCTTTGACATGTGGCTTGAACGATTTCTTTATTGTTATGTAAAGTGACTCACCTGTGCCTCTGCGTTTGAGGCTGAAATGGCTGGTCGGCCTCTTGTTGTTTGATAATGTCTGTCTCTCTATTGTGTCTGTGTTGACTGTTGAATCGAGCCTCGCTTGATGTGGTCAGAACACGGCCGTAGCACGCGTTCCTTATGACTACAGCACAGAACGCTTTATTATGTGCCAGCAAGTTTGGGATCACTGTGGTTACAGATAACTTTGATTTTCAAAATAAACGTCTAAGTCTGTCTCCATCAAAACGTTTATTTGTCACTGGTCTGACTGTTGCCGCTGTGCCACTTTTTTTGGACAAAACGGCGTGTGTGTGAGTGTACTGAAGTGAATAGATCTCTTTGTTAGCTTTAGCCAGCGAAGGGACAGTGCAGAGTGTACAAGGACATGCTAAGCTAAATTTACCTCTTGGAAAGATGGTATGACAGGCAGCTGGCCCTTTCACCTCCCACATGGTCGTCTCAATCCCATTTACATGCAAAACTCATATCCTGACGAATGACTAAGAACATGGAATGTTAAGTATGCATTGTCAACAGATCTGATTTGGCATATTGAATTGAAACACACCAGAAGAATCTAACCGAATGAATCGAATTGGCTACACTTTTTAAAAAAATATTTTCAAGCTTAGAATTTCTGTCCTGTTTTCCAGTAAAAATGTGCATTCACGCCATGTCGTAATTACCGTAATTACGAGAATCTCACTTGTAAAAAGTGTTCATGTGCTTATAATTACAACTTGAAAACTTATAATTTTCAGGGAGCTCTGACTTGTCCCAAATGACCATGCGCAACAAAATGCACAATATGGCATTGGCTTCAGGAGTAAATAAAATCGGTAACACTTTACAATAAGGTGCTAGGTAACATTTTAAATGCATTAGCGAACATTAGCTAACAATGAACAATTGAATTTTTCAGCATTTAATAATCCTTGTTAATGTTACTTCATATCAATTCAGTAATTCCGTTAGTTAATTTTGCATTAACTAATGTTAACAGACATAATGTCTGATTTTAATAATGTATTAGTAAATGCTGTAGAAGTGTTGTTCATTGTAAGTTAATGTTAGCTAATGCATTGACTAAAAGCACCTTACTGTAGGTATAACCTAGAATTCTTTGAAATTGTCAATTTAAACGAATGTCTTACATTGCTATTAACCCTTTTAACAAATGAGAGATACAAAATATTTCTTTTTGCGATAGGAACTTATAATTCATAGCTTGAGGACGTGAACATCTCCAAGTGGAACATCATGGGTTGTCATCTAGAAACTATAACATGGCGTGAACACAGCAAAAATATCTTAGAAGCTTAATATAGCTTAATATAAGATATTGTGTGAAGTTTTTATTCAAGGAAATCTAGGTTAATTGGGTGAAGTTTATTTTTCTTGCATGCCCCACTGACTTTTTATATATCTCTGAATTTTGAAAACAGGATTTTGTTTTTGCTTTGCATCTCAAGAACATGTATTTATTTAAACAGACAGGGCAAAGCCTCAAATAGTTTTTGTACGTTTGATCCGTAAATATAATAATCCTTTTTTTTATATAATGTTATAGCCGTTTATTGCAAAACATATACTTAGCGGCATGACCATAGTTTAAAAAATTTATCAATATCTTTGACTATCAGAGTATTATTTTGGGGAATAAAATAGTATTTGGAAACTTCCAGGAAAAAAGTATTATATACAATAGTCAGCACCCAGCAGTTGCTGTAAATGATTGTTACAGTGTTTGATGTTCGCTGTCATCCACCTGTAGCCCGAGATCATCTTCATCCTCCATTAATCCCACAATGACATATCAACTCACGCTTTGAGGTTAATTAGGAAAGCGACATTAAATATTATTCTCTTGTTGCAACAGTGTCGTCTCCAGGTTAAATGAGGCTTTTGGATTGAGTGATAACCTGCCTTTACTTGTAACAGCGCTACACATAGGCATCAAAACCTTTGTTTTTTAAGCAGGGTGTGTCGGCATGAGCAGAAACCAGCCGACTGTTTGAAGTTCTGAACTTTTTTGCGGCAGCGTTGTTTCGTCTCTGTGCGGGCGGGAGGGGAGAGACGTCCACAGCAAACAGCAGGTGTGGCTTTTGAACGAAGCCGTGACATGGCAGGCCCTTTAGTCTCTATCGCATGATTCTTGTTTTCATCAAAAGAAGAAAGGCCCTCCTTGCTGTTGTCTTTCATCTCCAGGAGACGGCCTCTCCTTCATTTTGTCTCTTTTGTTTGTGTGTTGTCCCTGAGCTTCAGCTTTGTGGCTTTCAGCAGGTGTTACTATTTAGAAGTTTGCTTGAACATTATGGGATGGTTCGGGGCCGCCACGCGGCCTAGGCCAAGCACTTGATGTTAAGAGACCAGGCGGGTTAGAGAGGGCTTGATCTCGGTCCGAATTCTTGCTCTGTTGGACCCCGGATACATACCAGAAAGGTGATCAAATGTATTTTCACTGGAGACACTTTTCATACTTCTGTTGTAGGATGCCGTGAAGAGCTGCCCTTCAAAGAAAGATTTAAATTTGGAAGATTTCAGAATGTTTTAAAAGACCGCAGACAGATTTGATAAATTCTTATTCCACCAGGGATCAGATACCATTAAACACTCTAGAGTGGGTCGCGTACATGCCTCAATATGCGACAATACCAGTTTTACCAGTGTGTCCAAAGCAATGTAAACATGCTGCCGTGAGCGCTATTGACAGATTCATTCTCCTAAACATAAGCTGTATATAGCTTATGTGTTGTTAGTGATCCAAATAAAGCTTGCAATATGAATGGCAACAATGAGACTGTATAGGGACTTAAATATATCTTCTTGATGATCTTTAAAGATGTAAACACAAATCGGATGGACTAATTGACTTGAGTTTGACATACATGTGTAGACTGTTTCAGCCACAACAACATTAACAAAGGTTATGTGGCACAAACGTTATGTTGACCTCCACAAAGAATCAACAATTGTTGAGTAGTTTTAAAATAATTTAACACAATTAATATATGATAAAGTATAAATCAATATAAATATAAAATAAATGGTTATATCATAACAAAACACAGACCTGAAGTTAACTTTGGGCCAGCTTGTGCATCCGATGAAACCGTCTACATACAAAGAATGATTTTTAAAAAGTATTTAATTATGTTTGTGGGTGTGTCAGGTGTAGCCTCAATTTTGGGGACCCGCATAAACAGTCAAATCTGACATTTATTTCTGAACATACTAAATTATGTTTATTTTGAAAATGTAAACAATTCGATGAGAATTAGATTTGAGAAAATGAGAAAATGCCATTAGGTCAGTATAAAAACAATAGAAGCCCATGACAAGTCCCACCAAGATACCAAAACAAACTTGTGTAAACAAATGTGTGAAGTGTTTCTGTTTTTGGAGCTCTACTGTGGGATAATGACACTAGCAGCTCCAAGGTCATGGGTTATATTTGTTTTACTTCTGTATTGTCAGTATTGTTTTGTATGGTAAACATGTGCCTCCCTTCTCATTATAAACATACTCCGCCACTATAGCTTCAGCTATTCAGACAAGGGGTCTCCCATGAGTATTCGTTGGTCAAACAGTTAATCAGGAATGCCTCTCTTGGCCAAATGCAATAGAAACATTTACCAATGCTTTAAATGCCAAATGGGTGCATTTACAAGGAAATCACAACAGGCCCACAGAGGCCGGAGATACTATTCAATGTTTGCTTTCTTGATGCCATGGATCCCACCAATGACTTGCGCTATCAGACGCATGGAGGGAGCTACAACAATAATGCTGCACGTATCACCAATGTGTCAACAGGATTGCGATTAAACCTTGTTTTAATTTGGTTGTTTTGCTTAACCTTAGACAAGCTTGTTCTCAAAAGGGCACAGCAATTTACTAGCGGAGGACAAAAGGTGTCCATGTGTACAGTAAGTCTTCAATAGCTCAGTAATGTAAATGTTGCTGGATGTCACAGCCTCATTGGGCACGAGTCACTAGCAACGAGCGTCAAATGACATGGACCTGCGTAGACATCCTGACGTGGATAGCATATCTTTCCAGGTGCATGAAAGCAGCCATTCCCCGCGATCGCATTTTTCAAACATTAGTTAGTGTGTAAAATAGCTACGATAGAATAAATAATACCTGCAAAAGGATAAAGCTCAAAGTTAAATGCCAAGGGAGATATTGTCTTTAACAGAATTCGCTTTTCAGGACTTCAGAGAACGGCTGGAATTGACTACAGCCCTCAATTTCCCGGGAACATGATGTCACTATTCCGAGTGCTTTTGATAACCTCCGCCTTAAGGAATATATCAATAAAGGGGCGAGACCTTCCTCAGAGAAGAGGAAGAGCCGCTGGAGTAGTGTTTGGTTATAAGAGATTATAAACATTTGACTGAACTACGCGCTAAATAACTTTCACTTTCATCATAGTCCTACAGCTGGTAATAAGAATTCAGCGACACACATTCTAAGATAACCAACGGTCAAATAACAGCTTCCATGACTTTAACATCGGCTGTGAAAGCTGTTCTGTGTAATACACTGATATTGTGTGTGTGTGTGTGTGTGCATACTTCTATCTAAAACACTTCTATGAAACGTCCTCTGAAGTCCTGCTTGCAGTCTCCTAGTCAATCTGCTTGTTTTATTATCCAACTCGGGTCCAATTTAAAAATCAAAACTAACGCTTCTATTATTAGTGATAATATAACTGGTCTGACGCCATTCGGTCCGGTGTCATTTTCCTCACCATAGTAGAAAACAAACGCAATCTTTAACAAGGATTGATGATTGCGTATGCACTAGCAGACCTCCGTTACACTTCGACCGATCTGCATGTTTTAACTGATGAAGTGAAGTTGACGGCATTGTTACTGTTTATTGCTAAAAGCCAAAGCTTATGAATTCACGTGCACTGAGTGGTGGACCGACCAATCACAACAGCTTGAGGAGTGGAACTCGCTGATATGGTATGGGTGGGACATCGTCACACACACTCTAAGGGGGGAACCAATCACAAACGACCGGGTCAGCTTTACCAATCAGAGCGTTTCGGAAGGCGAGACTTTGAAGAAACCGGAAGAAATCCAGTCGTTTTGTGGGAAGAGGGACAGCGGTGGACGATAGACATGAAATATGTGAAATATAAAGTTTTTTTTTTAACTAGAAACATGAACATCTATTGTTAAACGCCAAAAAAACATAATCAAATCTTCGAAAACTGTGAATAAACAGGCCTAGTAAAATCCCACAAAACAGTGTTTTCATATGAAAACTAATATATATGGGAATATACTGGAAAATATAATGCAGTATAACAAATGATACATTTTCAAATATTGGAATCTAATGCTTTTATTTTTAATTTACTAAATTTTTATTCATATTTTTTTATATTATACTATAACATATATTGTAATATTGTAAAACATTAACAATTTATTATTTCACATATTTTCAAATATATATTACATGATTTAATAAATTGACAGTTAAGGTATATATGAACATATATTTTCTTTGCGTAATTTATTTAAGGGTTCATTATTTTTTAAACTATTTTAAATGCTTTATACTCGCCATTCAGATATTTGATTTCATTCCCAATCAAGTATGAACATTCTCAGATATTTAAATCATAAGAACGATGTTCACATACTGTGCCGAGACTATCTGAGGTGGCAAAAATGTGGGCCATAGAGGTGTTGACTGTCTCTTGGGATGCCCAGATTGGAAAAGTGTAAAAGATTGTCACCAGCAGTTCCTAGACACTGTCAACACACCAGGGTCCATGTTTTTTGAAAGCCAGCAGCAATCCATTTCTGGCTGGATGTGGTTAGGGTGTGCTGTTTGCTGTCTGAGTCCTGTTCTTTAGCGTTATTCTCATTCCTCTAAGCTGAAGTGATGATAGTACTGCGTCACAACCAGGGTAGTGACTCAGCGACCCGCCCATTATCTGATCATCACCATGTTAATTTAAAACCAATGTATAGGCACATTCACCAATTTTTCTTTTTTTCTCAAAATTATTTTTGTTATTTTTATACCGAACAATTATATTCGCACAGCTTTTTATATATGTTTGTAATAATAAAATGATGTTATTTATTTATACATACAATCTTTTTTATCTTTATTTTTATTGTTTTATTGATTTAGGAAAATGAATTAAAGTTGAATTATCTGTTTTTGCAAATTAACTCTTCCTATATACAATATTGTATCCTGTATTTAGATAGTATGTATTAATAAATAACATCATTTTATATTTATTTATATATATTTTACTTACATATTTATATATCATGTTATATATATTATACATATATTTCTATCTATTATAATAAATAAATAAAATATATTTCTTTCAGGTCACTAACACTGTTCTGTTAAGGGAGTAGTTCACTCCAAAATAAGTACCCAATTGGCTTTCCACTAAATTTTTATTTCTAATATGTAGGATGTTGTTCAACAAGTTGGATGTTGAATATTTAATGACATATACGACGATAAGCTGCTTCTTCTTGTTAAACAAATGCTATTGTGTTCTATCTTTATGTATAATGTTCATTGCATTTCTAAGCTGGATGTTCGATTTGTGACGTTCTGTTTGCAAGTAGGAAGTTGGACGATCCGACCCTCTGAGTTAAAAGGAACATAACGCATTGTTTTCTCTCACTGGGCTCCACACGTCAAGACAACACAAGAGCATTGTAGGTATGTGTCAGACCATAAAGACATTCTTTCTCTAAACCACTTTTTCGTTTAACGTCTCGGTCGGAAACCCCTCTGAAGGTGTACTTATTTGTTTACCCTGCTGAAATAAAAGACTCACGGATCTTTAAGAGCTAAGGGGAAGCGGGGGAGGGATCAAGGATCTCTGTAGCATCTATGGATAAACGTCTCAAGATAAGTGACCACAAAGACACAAAAGGACAAAAGCAGCGGAGGTCAGGGAGCGCTCCATCACCGAGAGGCAGCGTTATCTTAGCCGCTAGAAAGGAGAAAAAGATACCTGCGTGTCACACTCTTCACACCCCCTGTCACTGTTACCCCCTCCATTTATTTAGGTGAGGATAAGACTGCCGACAGAAGACTCCAGATAAGACAGCCATACCGTCCCTAGTGGAAAGTGTAGCCTGTTAGCAGGTATTCAGCTCACTTGACCTTAGTCCACAAGGCTATGGGATCTTTCAGTGGGATAATTTAGACATAAGCCCCTAATAATGTTGTGATTTGTTGAACACATTGTTAATCAGGGTGGAAGACTTTGGATGTGTTGTCAGATTTAGGTGTAAAACATCGCCTGCTTGATTCAAAGTCTAAGAAATGACACGAGGAGACAAGCCTTTGGGAGGGTAATTGCCTTGGTTTTAAGCTTGAGGGGTGTATTCATCAGTTTAATGGGTTCCTCTTTTCTCAGTAGCTAAACAAGGAAACAAAATGCAGTAAAACGGTAATAAAAATGCACTAGGTTGCTTAAAACAAGAATGTGTCTGCCAAATAATCACAAATAAAACATCTCTCAAGTGCCTGCACGGGAGTTTCTTGCTTAGATTTTTTTTGTTTGCTAAGATAAACTCATTCTCATTAAACATTTCTTAGACCAAATCTGAGCTGCTCATTGCTCCTATTTTTATTTCTATTGATGCATTTTAGATCAAGCGACTGAGATAAAGATATTTTTAGCTATGGCACAGCAACGACCCAGCTAAAAATGTGTTTTTTTATCTAAACTCTTATTTGATTCCTTGTCCTCATCTTTTTTCCCAGTCCTCTGAAAACAATCTATTATGTTGCCAGAGGTAAGTGGATTTAGTCCTGGCTCCTTAGATCTGTGCTATGGCACATTTGAGCTGGTCCTCTGCCAAAACCAAAGAAACTACCCGACAATTTGAAAACAACCAAGTTCTCTCGGCCACTCACCGCAATCGAGAAATACGCCTGGCAACTTCAAATGCAATTAAATCTAGGGGGAAATGTCCCAAATCTATCGGACTCGAAATGGAAGGACAGTTGGGAAGTTGTGCAATTATTGCATAGGTTTTTTCCCTCTGAATGCTGTGTGTATGTGTGCGTTTATGTGGGCCACATGCACACATTCCTGTTGTCAATATGTTCCATCGGAGGGTGTAATTTGTTCTGTTCGCAGGAGCTCTACCCATGGTTATCTTCAGAAATGCTGGTGAAAAATGTTGCACGCAAACAAGTCTGATGGCTAAACCATTCACATCTGTTAGACCAGTGGGCTGGGCTTCGATTTGCAAAACATGTTTTCTCACAAACAGAGTCTCTCGTTGCCATTTATACCGTATGAAAATCACAAATGATATACAGAATACTATACTATCATATTATTTTGCCGTTTGTATGCTACTTTTATGTACATTACATTTATGTTTTTGGCAAACTTCAAGACATACTTTTTTTTGCAGGAGGGTTGACCACTCGGTGATAAAGGGAAGTCTTCATTTACTCACCCTCTTGTCATTTCAAACCTGCTTGACTTTCTTTCTTCTACAAACGTTTCTTCTTTTAAAAACGTTGTTAACTGAACAGCGACTGCGTCCATTAACTTGCATACAATAGAAGTGAATGGGTGCCGTCGCTGTTCAGGCTACCAACTTTCTTCAAAATATCTTCTTTTGTGTTTCCGCAAAAGAAAGAAAGCCAAACAGGTTTGAAATGACAAAAGGGTGAGATCAGATCTGGTACATGAGTCGTAGGCATCTCTCTCTGCAGGAGACATAGGCCATATGCAGGACTGCGGTATTATATCGCCTTGCAGTTGTTGGTTGTGTTTGATGTCACTAGGCTACAGTTTTAGCCGATAATCAACTAAGCATGGGAACACACACTTATAACTGATGCTGGATTCAGAATGCAATGCTAGTTTGTTACTTACAATATATACTGCCTTATATTTTATTATAAAATATAATTTTATAATAGTAAGTATATCTTAAGAAGAAGTAAAGCAAGTGTTGTGCAGCAATGAAGGTCTTAAACAGAGCTTGTTAAGCCTATAACATTGCATGTGAAGGCCTCATTAGAAATCAATTAAATTCAGTTTTGTGTTAAAATGTCATAACGTTTAACCTGTATTTGAAATAATGTTGCTTATGTTGCCTCTAATTTGTCACACTGGAAATAAAAAGTCAAGTAAAATGCTTTGCATTGTGGGACATGGTACCCGACATGCTCTGTCGTACACTGCACATTTTGGAGAATTTAGTAGGTCGCCCAGGACTTCTCTGCATACAGTAAATGTGCATACTGCAACACAAGCATGAGAAGATCGTTCATGTTATTCATGTAGCTCAATTAGTAGAGAGTTTTGTTAGCACATACAACAAAGGAACACACAAATGCAAAATGCATAAATGTAAATATAACCCCTTTCTCTTGATTATAGCATTTGAAGTTAATATCTGATGGCATGAAGAACAGATGGTCCGCTTCAGGGTTTAGGAATAAAACCCACCAGCATACCAGACCCCCTAAAACGTTGGTGGTCCCAAACGTCTTTTGATATTATATAGATCCCAGTTATGCTAAAACATAACGCACACCTGTTTCATTCTGCGCATTAATACGTTGCACACACGCTATCTCACAATGCTTCGGTCTCACAACGCCATCCACATGTCACGCATTCCGCTGTGTGTAATGCGAGCAACAGTCACTGCCCCCTCCGGCAGTAATTAGCCATTTTCATCAGAGTCGAGCTTTATAAAGCAGGAAATCTGCACTGGTAATTGAGTCCAGCTTTAGAGCCGGTATTCATGATTCGAGAGGGTTGACCTCATATGGGCGAGGTGTGTGTGCGCGCATCAGCGTGTTGGAAAGAGATAAAGAAGGTGGGTGGTTGGTTGAATGGCCTCTGCCAGCAGAGCCAGAGTGTTCCACCTCTTGTTCCACTAATCGATCAGCGGATCGCATTAACAAGGGCTCTGGTCTGAATAGACGCGGCCCTGCCCCACCTCCCAACCCCTCACCCCTGCCGCCCCTCCATGTGTCATCAGTCTTGTCCTACAAGATGCCTCACACCCAGCAGTGGCATGGGAGAGTGACTGTGTCCTCCCACGCAAAGAAAGCCCTCTCTTGCTCTCTCACTGCCCCAATGGAAGTCAGAGGCAGACAACAAAGTGGGGGATTCCTCGCATAGCTTCCCATTTTCATGCACTGCTGCCAGCGGAGAATCGAGTGTGTCCCCCTCCTTTGGCATCTCGCCAGATATCTCCTGGCTCCTCCAACCTTTTATCTGCATTCAAAGGTAGCCCTATACCTTCCATTCATCAAAGGAGTTCAAATGTGACCACCTTGCAACCCAATGCCATTTTTTTCAACTTTCTCATTGGCCGGGGGCAAAAAGAAAAGACCGTTGTGCCCTTTGGAGAGCCGTCAGGCCCAGACACTCTTTGAAGCAATGAAAGGCTCTTTAAAAAGCTGAAACAATTGGACGTTGCATTAAGTTGCGGATGTCTTGCATGTTAAACATGTTTATGGATGTAAACGTGTAGAGTGGGATGCGACGTGGGGCTTTTTTTTAAAGAGGGCTTGTAAATAGTCATTGGTTTCGCATGAGTAACTTTTTAGATTGGATTAGAAATATAATGGTCAATGATACAATTTATACCACTCACGGTAAATCTAGCAGTACGAACACAAAATGCCGCCCCTGTGTCTTCAGATAAATGTGTTTTTATTTTTGTTGGATCATAATATTCTAAAACAAAAGAGTAAAAATCGTTTTGAGGTTTGTCAGCTATAATACATACAGACACTATAATGAGACCAGCTTGTGACATTGTTGCCAATACTCTGGAAATGTTTTTATTTTTTAAACTTGCAACCTTCGATTATTCAAAACACAAACGCTTTACTGATTCTTTAATAACTTACAAATACCAATGTTTACCATATGATGATGTCCAGCAAATTTCACAGTTGTGCAATCTTACCCCTAATGTTCTTTTGAGACTTGCTTTCTGTTTGAGAGACCAAGAGGCACATTTAAAAGCAAGAATAGTAATTTAATTTAATATTGAAAACCTATTCAAATACATTTTAGATATGGTTTTGTAATCTGGAATGTAGTAATGTTTGTTTGTTTTCTTGCTTGAAATGACCCCCGCAAGAACAATTTCATCCTTGCATGCATTTATCTGAAACCCGCAAACATAAGTAACTCCATTTTTTAAAGGGTTTTATCACCCTAAATTTTCGTCTTAAACACTTTACATCTAATTGAATAAAGTCATTAGGCTTCAATCAAAAATGTTAAGTATTTAACTGTTTTGGGGTCTTTCAGAACATGAGGGTAAACACGGTTAATGAAGCAAAAAAACACTCTCAAGGAAGAGAGAGAGAACGCAGAAGAATGGGCGAGTGATGTTGCAGCTGATCGGACAGCTGATAATGTATATCATGAGCTCTTTGATGCCTGTGGCCACCAGTTCACCCGCTGCACGTGTGAAGTGGGCCATTTCATCCCGAGTGCACTTGTTCCTCGCGGGTGCATCAGTATATTGTTTTAGGACGTTGACACATTGATCTTTTGTGGCTACCTGTTGCATTAAGAGCCTCTTTTCCTCCGGAAACTCTTTGAGGGTCCTTCACACAAACAATAGGTGGCAATTAATAAACGTTAGATGTTCAGATGTTTTTGTAACAACTGCGCGCGGGTAGTTTATTTTTCACTCACCCTTTAACTGGTGGCAATATCAATCGAGTCTGCTTCCGTTCCTCTGTGTTCCAGCTGTGTACATGGATCGCCATGTTTGAGAATCATTATTTGTTTGCTGCCGTAATTACAAAGGCTGTAACACATACTGCGTTGTGTTTTAATGCCTGTTAAACCTAATCTAATCCTTTCATGTTATCCTATTGTTAATAGAAAATATTTATTTTCTGGTTACCTTAGGGGTTTTTGTTTGGTTTTGGTATCTTAATTCAGACCAAGATGTAAGAGTGTGGTATTGAAATATAACAGGCTCGAACAATAGAAGTAAATGGAAATCCCGGTATGATATAAAAAATAAATGTGTGTGTTTGGCACAGGTGTTATGTCAGGTGTACTGTGGTAAATAAGAGCTCTCGGGCTGTTAATCGGATGAGCTCTGTAACATCTGTTCTTCAAAGCTCAATCACATTCTAGATTCTTCCCCACCTTAATCTGATATGGGCAGCTGACACGAAAGTATATCAGACAGTCACCTGTGTACACTGTTTAGGTGTGTGTAGACATCTGAGACATTATTTGGTCTGACAAGAACACCATATAATTTCTACAGAACACTGAGGTGTGTGTGTGTGTGTGTAGGTGTGTGCGTGTGAGTAGGTTTGGCAATACTTTTGGGGGCCGCTTTCTGAATATCCTTGCAATAATGTAAAGAAAATTCTAAGAGAATATGTCATTGATTTATTTAATATTGACTGAGTACAGTCATTTCAAAAACTGAACTCAAACTTTGATGCTTGTTATCTCAGAATAAAATTTTGAGGCCTTTGCCTGTTTTTCACAGACTTGGTCATGTACACAATGTCAAGCATGTGATAACTTGTGTAGACATTCTAGGCTTTGCTCACTAAAAAAAGAACTTGTATTTTTTTCTACATTTAAAATACTTATGTAAAATACTATAACACTGTAATAAATAATTAAAAATAGCGGTGCTGTCCTTCTGAAACCTTGTATCTCCATATTTTGTGATTTTTTTGCCCATAAATTATTATTAATAGTCAACCTTTATGTTTTTCTTGGGTTTTTGTTCATATCTAAAAGAAATTAAAACAATAGCAAGTGCTTATCAACTTTGACAACACAGTATTTAATGATTTAAAAAGTATCTCCTAAAAAAATAATTTGGATGTCCAAGGTTTTGGAAGGACTGCAACAATATGTGACACATCACACAAGAAATACAAATATGTATGTATAAGTAGAAATAAAAGTTTAAGAATTTCCTTCAAAGTACTAAAAATACTTGTTGTGCTCATGTTGTGCATAGTTTTGAAACATTTGTTCTTCAAAGCTCAATTATCGTTTGTTTTATTCACCTACCTTAAGGGATAGTTCACCCAAAAATTAAAAATCTGTCATAATTTACTTACCATCAAGTTGTACTAAAACTGGAAACAATTATTTGTTCTGTTAATCACAAAAGAAGATATTTGTAAGAATATGGGAAACTAAATAGCTGAGGCACCCTTGACTATAGTATTTTTTTCTCAGTTCCCCAGAACTGTTCAGATACAAACATTCATCTAAAAATATATTTTTGTGTTCAGCACAACAACAACATTTAGACCTTTTAAAACTAGGGGGTGACTAAGTGATGAAAGAATTGTCATCACTATCCCTTTAAGCTTTACTGCTGTAACCCTGACCCAACGCACTACCTTCTTTCAACCCTTTTACAATCTGAATAGTCTTAAATCTACATTCTTTCATTATATAGATAACTGTGTCTATTATGGTTGTATTATTCGGTTACCGTTTGTCTTGTAATAAATATATTACACACCTTCCTCTCCATTCATGCTTGAGGTCCAGTGGATGGTCAATATGGAATCCAATGGAGTATATTTGACAGCTTTGCACCTTTTACATTTGCAGTTTTTTATATTTACCACACAAATAGCATGAATAAGCTGGGGTCTATTGTCACACATGTCGCCCATCAACCCCCCCCGACCCCCCTCGCCAATCACCCAGACAGAGACAAGATGCATTGAGGAGGGCAGGGCTGCAGTGCCAGACAAGTATACAGGTTCAGCAGTGGCGATGTTCCTGTATTAAAGCCTGGGAAGAAAGAAAGAGAAACTTCTGATGCCTTTACTTGGTCAATCAAAGAAAGACACTGCCCCTGAGGGCCTGACCTGAGGAAGGCTCCTCATACATCTCCTGTCCAGTGTGCAGTAACAATGCCGAACACTTTATTGATCACCCTGGAAGACTTTTCACTTACTTGTCATTTCCTCGCAGCATTTGAAGAATTGTTGTCTTGTCTTTATGGGGCAGATGTGTGGAGAACACTGTCAACTCTACAGACTGAGCACCAAATTCCTCACGTTGCCTCTATAAAGAGGATTTGGAGTCATTAAATAATTCCCACTCCGTTAAGAAAGCTGTTAAACATACTAATATATGTTTGATTGTGTACACCATAATTCAAAGGTTTAGGGTCACTCGACGGAAATGTCTTTCATGATCTTAAAAACTATTTGATCTGTAGGCGTATGTTGAATATTTCAAATAAGTGTGGAGAAAAAAACATCACTCTCAACATATTTATGTATTTCATTCATTTTAATGTATTTTATTGTATTATGTTTTGTATTGTATTGTTTTATTTTATTTCATTTCATTTCATTTTATTTTGTTTTATTATTTTAAATTGTATTTTATTTTAAAAATTTTAAAGAGTAAAAAGAGACCCTAACTAATTTTGAATGCCAGTGTATGATTTTAATATTTTTATACTGTTTGTCATTGATGTACTACAGATACTTGCTCATCTCCATTTTTCATCAAAAAGAGCTTTACAGTCCTACCCAAGCAAGAAATCCCCTTAGAATTAACCTAAGTATAGTCACAAATTCATCTGCCAGACTTAGTTTTAACTTAAATAACCAGGCATACTAGTCAGAATTGACCCACTATATTTTAGTAGTGTTGGCATTTGAAAGTCACAGACGTTTGAGGCAGATCCCGCTTAATCATAAAAATGCTTTATGATGCCCAAACCTTATTATTATCGCATTACCCCAGTCGCCTTCTCAGACGCTTAATCGAGGCAAGTGCATTGTACATGCACAATAAACAAGTCAGCCCTGCAATTAGTGCAACACAGCGCGGTTAAGCAATACGCACGTTTAACAGCTAAAACAAAGCTATGTGTTTTGTGTATTGTGAGCTCACCAAAGGCACTTGAATCTTTCATTATGTGATTAAGGGGCCTGCCTTGATCCCCCTCCAATTGAGTTGTTTCTTTCATTCGTGGGGCCTAATTGGAGTCAGAATGATTTAAGCAGCTTTAACAAGGTCACAATTTAACGTCATAGATTTGCGTTCGTATTTAGAAACATGAGGGCACAAGCTGTGTTTGCGACGACCTGGGTATGGATTTCTGGTAAAGCGTTTGCCTCTATATGAGCGAAATGTCTCCATCATTAATCTGGTTTCTTGTAAATGAAATAATGTTGCTTTAACTGCATTTTCGTAATTGTAAACAGACAGCAGATATTTTATGAGAGAACAGTGTCAGCTATAGTGACATGAGTTGTTTTTGAACTATGCGCGATGCCGGCGCGATGGCCGATCAGAGTTACAGTCATCTTCACTACAGCAAAATATTTATTAGAAGTTTCAGAAAAACAAATGTATTATAGTAAAAACAGAGAATGTGGCTATGAAACAAATTCCCAGTGGATTCTTTGGGGGGGTTTATCTAATCCAAGTGCTTTTTTCGGGGGGAGGCCGGGGATGCGCATCTGTGAGCTGGAGCAGAGGTGGCCAACTCCTGCCTCTTCTGATTAAAAAATGTTGTCATTAAGAATAAACAGACCATCTCAGAAAAGACTCTCTAATTGTTATTATCATTGAATGGGGCCATAAAAGCAGGAGCAATCAAAGGGGTCAGGGCCCGGTGGAATGCAAGGTGCCCACATCAATGGGACCCTGTAGAGGTGGGTGCAAAAGGGGCGCCCTATGATGTCACTCATCCCCCAGCAAGCTTTCTCATGGGAAAAGTAACACTTCGCTCGGCCCGCCATAAAAGAGGAGAACGAGCCATAACAGTAACAAGTGCAGTCGGTGTGGCCGTTTGATGTGAACACGTTATCTGTCCCCTTGGCTTTTTTGTTTTCTATTCAGAGCATAAACGTGATCATTGAAGTGCTCCGCTCCATCTTCTACGGGCACAAAAGTCTTTCACTAATTGCTGCCACATCAAATAAGTAGGAACAAGAACGAATAGGAGCTGGAAAAAAATGCGGAGCGTTCCATAAAGCTGGTCGTCAGGAGCTTTTTTTTTGTGCGTGTGATCTTCCATCAAAGATCGCGCTGGTGGTTTGAGGAGGTGGTGGAGGGCAGAAGAAGGGTAGGGGGTGGTTATCACACAGGAAAGACCTCTTCACAGATTAGTTCTGCATCGGCAGCCGTTCGCTATTCGATTCGGGAGCGACCAATCCAGTGGCTGCCCTCTCATTGTCTTCTTGCGACGAGCAGGAACAGTGGCCTGCAGGCCCGGGAACAAAAGCTCGGACCAGTGGAACCCCGTGTGTTTTCAAAGTGTAACTCTTCTCCCCGCCGTCACGGACCAGTGATATGAGTGTCTTGGGGGCCTGGCCCGCACCACACAGAGCAAGAAAAAGCTGTCAATTCAGGGGCCCTTTCAAAGGCGCATCACTTTTGTGCAAACAGGCCCGAAAAGTCACAGTCCATATACTTCCCAAAGCATGTTCCCGGTTAAAGAGCCATTGACTATCTGTGGATCAAATGCGATTTGTCTCAACTCCCCCCATCTCTTTTTGACCCTCGCATTCTTGTTTTCCAATTGTGTCGTCTTTGTTGGGGTTCTGTTGGAAGTGCAGATTGATGGGGGAAGGGGCGAGCAACACATTTTTGCCAAGGAACCGGTAGCGGACGGCATTCTGGTTCTCTCATTGGATCTTGTCAAGGTCGCGACCTGGCAGTGTGCGGTCGTGGAGCAACCGCCGGCAGGTTTATCCCTATGGCTTTGAAAGCGGGAAAATAAGTATATCGGAATCAAATACTTCACATTTGTATTTGTTTCTGTATTTGCACATACATATTTGGTTTTGTCTGTTGTATAAATTAGGTGTATTGTCAATTACTTTACATCAGGACTTAAGGCCCAAAGTGCATAAACATAAGTCGCAGCTCTTCATTTATTCAGATTCTAATGAGAGGTGTATGTGCAAGATTAAATTATATACATAAAAAATGTATAACTTTTCAGAAATGTACCCAAACCATTGCACTTTCCTTGAAACAATGACACTTTGCCTCAACGTTGTCTTGAATGAAACTCATCATATGTTCTTATAAAGCGGTAAAGTAATTCTGACGGTTACATGATCAGAGGACCGCCAGCAGCCACTCAGACATGATGATATATTTCTAGCTTGTGTAAGAGGTCTGCCACACTTTTTCCCATTGAACTTCAGTATCTAAATATAAACACTTTAAATATTCCTCAGATGCCCCTTAGTGTTGAAATCTCTGACTGCTGTTATGACCAACACTTCGATGAGTAAAGGAATATGATATTACTGTGCAAAGTTTGCCTTTGATTTTCAAGCTCCTCATGTTTTTCTGTAGGTGGTCTCGAGAAGGTTTGCCATCACTACAGCGAGATTGAGACTGTGGATCATCTAGATTGCCTATCTGCCGCTTTAAGATTCATCTTAATCCGTCTCCTGTGCAGGAGACAGACTGTGAGTATGCGGGCCAGGCCCTTCACTGCTAAAAATATTTGACTGAGGCCTGGTAGCTCCTGTCAGAAGGACATGGTGTTTGTACATGGAAAAATGGCAGGTCTAAAAATACTTATTTTAGCCCTGGGGATCTTATCCAATGACTGCGATGATTGAAATGCAAGGAAGTGATAAAAGAGAGCAAATGGTATTTCAATATTTATTCATCTTTGGATAATATAAGTGATTCTTTTAGAAAAACCTCTGTGAGTTTGAAAATTAAAAGATAGGAGTGATTTTTTGCTAGTTGCTATGTGGTTGCCAGGCTCTGCTGAGCGGATGCAAGGGGGATGAGTAGGAGGATTCTCGTGGCTTAGTGGTCCAATTGGAAAGAGCCCATCCTTACAGAGAAGAGTTTTAATCAAGTGTGCTATATACTTTATAAACTTGTTTTATACGAAAAAAGTACATACAGAAAAGTCTAAGTATATTTGGCCAATACTTGTGCTCAATCTTTTAATCATGATATAATATAATACTTTGCTTGAAGTAGCTTTTACTCTATTGATTGAGTAGCCTATGAAATAAGTTTTTGTCTGCTAAATGTCTAAATGTAAATGTAAGTTTTTACATGCTGTTGGATAAATTTAGATATTCAAATTCATCTAGCAACACATAGAATATAACAATATAAATAATTTATAAAAAGTGAATTGTTCAATTGTAAGTATGATGTTAAGTTTACTTTAAAAATAGCTTACAAGTATGCTTGCAATAAAAAACTATGAAACTACAAATATTGATCCAGCAAACTATCAACGCCTATAAGTTGTGTAGTTGCAGTAATGAAAGCGTAGTTGGAAACAAGCTGTGTACTCAAAGTTTACTACTGTTAGAGTAAAGTGTACTTGACAGTAGGGATGTTACAATATCAAAATCTCACTGCAGGGTAATACCTCGGTATAAAGTCTGAGGTGCGATATTTAATGCAGTATTCAAAATGCGAAATGATGACTTGGAAACGTGCCTTAAGCATCCATTTCTTTATCCTCTGTTGAAAACTTGCTCTCACGAATTACACATTTCTGGAATGATCTGCCTGCTGCTACAAGATCAGCAGATTCTGTGGCCATTTTTAAGAATCTGCTGAAAACACATCTCTTCCGTCAGCACCTGACCGGTCATTTCTATATCTTTTCTACATTATCTATTTATATATAACAAAAAGAATGCTTACTTAAACTAAGATAAATTAAACTTATCTCTGTACACTGTAGTAGGCGTCTGCTAAATAACATTGTAAATGTAGTAATAGTATGAGATGGGTCAAATTACCTAAATATCCCTTTTATAAAATATAATAATTGCTCCAGATGGACCTTGCCAAAGGCAACATCTATTATTTTTTATAACATTCTCTATGTTAGGCCTGGAAGACCTATTGTTTCATACAGTCATGTGACCACAACAATATTGAGACAATTTTGCTATTGCGATAACACGACAATGATAATATTGTTACGTTCCTATTTGATATTATACTTTTATGAAATAAAAAGTGGGTCTGTTAAGTCCCAGTTGGTTTTAAAATGCTACACTTACAAGTACTACTCGTAGGCTACATTTAAAGTAGTTTATTGGAAATATTTTACTGTTCTTAATGTGCAATGTACCTGTAAATGCAGTAGTGAAAATAATAGTGAGTTGAGTATACTTATACTTAAGAATATACCTAAATTTGACATAACTGAAAGTTTCATCAGTTTGACCACAGTGAGCACCATAAACTCACGATCAGATCACAGCCAAATTTGTACTTCAGTAGTTAGGTTTCTGCAACAGAATTTTATTTCTAAAAATTTTGAAGCGAACATTCTGATGTTAAACAAATAAGAACATAAGTCAGGAAACTCTGTAATCACCCTCCGGAGATAATAATCTTCACTGGCTGACCTCAGCCCAATTCCCTTAAATTTCCTACTTATCCCCTAAAATCAGTCGTTCTTTTGTCGCTCATGAGAACATGGACATGAGCTTCTTTACTGCGTCACGGCCTCAACCAGGCAAAGTGTCCTGGTCTGTAGTCGGGATTAGTAGGTGTGTGATAATCTCTTTGTTTAGAACAGGCTTTGTCATTGATTTGGGATTTTGGGGAACAAAAAGCAACAAGGACGACAGGGATGAGGCGAGTGGCCTTTTGTCAAAATAATGGGAAAATCCAGATTTGCTTAGCGCTAGAAAAATGTTTACTCAGCGGAATTAAGAGCATATCCCAGTGTTTGCGCTTGTCAAGTGAAAAGCACACAGAGATGGATGGATATGGGGTTGAGATGGCAGCAAACAGCCACCAGACCAGCTGAGAGCGCAGAATCAAATTTACTTTATATGTTCATTCCTGTATGCAAGTTCCCGCTGAAATTCCTACATTATGATATTGAGGCACCAAAGCTCTGTAAAACATCTTAATCTTGTCCTTCTGAAAACATAAGAAACATTGTTGTCCCCTAGAGGGCATAAGCATTGCTTTCATTTCAGAATGAGGGCCTGAACTCAATTTAAGGGTCTTTTGTTGGCATTACCTGAAAAAGCAGTGGAGGGTCTGTTGGACAAGACCACCATGCAACATATCGTCTCCCAGCAGTCTGCTGGGAGACTATATGTGGGAGGCAGGGGGTCATATTCTCTTATAGTCTGGGAGTTAGCATTCTGTCACCAGGGGGGATGCCCGGCCACAGTGGGGAAAAAATATCCCAAATCCCTGAACACTAACTCGCACAGCTGGGTAGAGGCAGAGAGACAGAGGCTGAAAAGCAGATTCAGTCAGCCTACAGCAACTCCCCCCAATCACACAGCCCACCTCCCAAGCAAGCCCCATTCAGACGGAGAGAGGTGGAGGAGAAAGAGGTACCCAGAGGAAAGTTTATTGCGCGTGTAATGTGGAGTTTTGGTGCATTTAAGTTTAAACTTAAATTTTAAGATGCCATAAAAACAGACACAAATTGTTGACGTGGAATCCGTGCATAAAACTAAAATACCATTATATCAGGCCTATAATTTGGTTTTGGGAGTTCATATTGAAATCTCTGACATTTGATTATAGATTTACCTAATCTAAGCAAGATTTGAGATATTACCGAGATCTGACTCCGAGACATGTTAGAATTTCAAAGTTTTGCTCTTGCGAACAAAAAAAAGTGAGAGTAAAATTTGCTCCCATCATCTCATTATGGTGTAGGAGAAACATACATTGAAGAGACCCTGTTCGTAATTTTCATTTCCTAAAGCTATAAATAATTAAAAAAGAGAATTTCACAATAATATCAATCAATGCATCTGCTCCATAATGTGTTTTTTTCACGCTGCGCTCAATCTGATATAGCTCCACATAAGTGTACCTGTGCACCAAAATATCTTGATAATCTGATCATTTTGAATATTTATTAAGGCAGAGGGTGGCGGTTCAGAAGTAAAGGACCCACAAAGGGTTAAAGGTTTCCCCTTGCAGGACATCTGAGTTGAAGGGTTTCTCAGTGTCGATAATTTGCCTAGAATAACTGCTGTGAACCGTTTGCCTTTAAAAAGAGAAAAAGAAAGCAAAAGAAAACCTTTTGCCCAAACCCACATTGCTGTAGGTCTATCCTGAAGAAGCACTTCAGCGTTCTTAAAGGGCTCTTGCTGTCAGAATGGAATTTGGAGTGACCACAGAACAGTCGTCCAGCACATGAATGTCTCTCTCTCATATTCTGTTTCATCTATGTTTATACACTCAAACGCTTGTCAATTAAAATCACATGAATAACTGTCTACTTAAAGTCCAAGTTACTGATTTGTTGTATTTCTTTTGATCCTAAATCCTTTTAAGGTCCTTTTGCATGTCAGATGTACTTACTGTTAAACCAACTTAGAAAAAATGTAAACACATGAATTAATTATAATTAATGAAGGTGTGCATTAATAACTATTCATCTCAAATAAAAGACGTATATACCCGGTTACACAGACAAGGTTTAAGGCTATAGTCCCAGAGTAAAATGAATGTTTGAACTATCTTACCTGAAAATTACTTGCCCTGTCATATCTTAAAATATATCAGCGCAATTGTTTTGACTTAAGATGCATACCAGTAATGTTTTTTTCTAAGGCATTTTAATAAAAGTGAATTAAATATCCTAATTTAACAAAGGTATTAAAGTCCTGGTTTAAGTTAAACCCTGTCTGTGAAACCGGGCCATATATGTATAAGTATAGCACTGACAATTTCTACTGCATTTTTATCATTATTCATGTTTACCTTAGTTTAATAGGATCTGAGCTGAAAGTAAGCATTTGATCTCTTGATTCTCTGATGTGGTGAGACTAACAGGTTGTCCAGCATTATTTAGTTAATACCTTTGACTGATGGTGACCTCTAGTGGTTCATCTAGCTTCTCATTGAAGAAACTTCAAAAGGTGAGTTTTAAAGAAACCTGTCTCATGGCTGCACACAGTTTCAAGCTCTAGACATCTGCTTTGATGTCAATAACACACTCAATAGCTTAGAACTAAAACCTATGGGTGGGTCAGTATCATGTCGATCATTTCAATAGACTATGTCATTTGTGTTTTAGTCATTATTGTATTTTCATTGTAAGAAGGATATATATATATACATATATATATATATATATATATATATATATATATTACCCTTAGATATGCATAAGGATGTATCAAATACTTGTCAATGAATAATTTGAAATCTACTATTTATTTATACCATAACACAATTTCCTTTAAACCACATAAGTACAAAGGACCTTTTATATAAAATTTAATCTTTGACCCAATGCAATATTCTGTATACACACGCACACACACACACACACACACACACATATATATACATACATATGCATTTGCATATAAAGATAGACAGACAGAAAGAGATATATATACAGTACATACATACTGGACATACATAGCTTGCCCTACATACACACAGTACATAAACATCTGTATACACACACATTTAAGTCGCTTTAAATAAATAGTTTAAATATATAGTTTCAGTTTCACTTATAGTTTTTCACTTTTATTTTTTTAACCATTTTTAGCCCTTTCAAGAGTGATGATAATTCCAGAATTTTTCCAGTTGTAAAGCAGTGCTGTAATGGTGTCACTACACTTGTTTTAGTGCGTCATTGCACCTATATAGCGTAACAAATACACACCTCACTTATATAAGACAACGTCTCCCTTCACCCCCTCTGTGAATACAGAAGCTGCCAAAGGCTAAATTCAGTTTTTTCTCTGTGTTTTCAGACTGCATGCTGTTCATAGAGGTCATGATGATGTCATAAGAACAGTGGGTCTCTGCAGTGTTCAGGCATTCCAGGTAAATCCAGCAACCCCTCCCCCTCACACATGTGACCTGCTGAGGTCAGCATCTGCAGATCCACACGTATGAGATGGATGATGCTAAGGCAGTGGTTCTCAAACTTTTTCCCCCTTTGTGTATGGTGCATCGCTTTGCAGCCCCCTTAATAAAGATATATAATCTTAAACCTAGAACTTTCATTTAACAACGCAAGGTTGTGGGTTCGATCCCAGGGGATTGCAAATACCTATGTAAAATGTATAGGATAAAGCAATGTAAGTCGCTTTGGATAAAAGCGCCTGCCAAATGCCTAAATGTAAATGTAAAATGTAAACAAAAAAATATTCAGTTATGCAATGCTGAAACATCATTCTGAAAGGCATCATTCATAACATTTAGGATAAATTTCTATACTTCATAATATGCCACAAAATCTGTGGCACCCCCTAGATCCATCTTGGGGTTCCCCAGGGGGCCACAGCCCCCAGTTTGAGAACCACTTCTCTACGGTGTTTATTTATATCTTTACAAATATATAAAGTTGATGTAAAGAGCCTGTAAACGTGTCCTTTTTTCACATAAAAATAAGTTTTACTTTTAAGCAAACTTGTAAATGTTCCTGTAGCGCACTTGGTAGCATTGCTCTAGCAACCCAAAGATTATAGGTTCGATCCAAGGAAACACACATACTGTAATTTAAATGTATAAAGTATTAAACTTTGAGTACACAATTAGTTTACAACTTTTTCAAGTGAACTTGTAAATATGCTGATTCTATACTTCTATACTGTAATTCAATATAACTATATAATTAAATATAAAAAATGGTATATTCTTTGTTGATTATTTTTTTAGTGGCTTTTGTAGCTAAAATATACTTTTTACGTTTTCTTTAAGAGGTTAGGACATGCATAGGGCAATAGCCTTTTCTTTGAGTGTAAGTAAGGACAGTTACTGTAAATTTAGTTTTCGGGATATTTCTGAGAAGTGTATTAAACGTATCTGATGTTATAGATAATGTTTTGAGACTGAGTAAACCCTTGTCCACCAAAAAATGAAAGTGTGATGCTGCATCCCGATCTTGATACAATGTCCAATCTTACTATCACACATAGTGTATCAAAGATATTAATTTTGCCAGGAACACAATGCTCAATATGGCTGCCCTAGCGAAGCTTTGCGCATGCAGTATATAGAGCAACATGAAAAATAATGTTTTTAAGTCCAATTTGACCATAGGAAAGAAATGTTATGGTACAGTTTACGTCATTTTCAAATGTTTTTTATATATATTGATTCATTGGGATTTCAGGACTAAACGTATTTTGATCCTATACATTTTCCGTAGTTAAAAAGTTAAAATGACTGACTCATTTGTTTTGTTTAATAAAAAAACAATAGCACTCAGGTGAGTAGAGTCGATCTGACCTGTTGCTAAATATGTGTACAAGATGATGCATTGCGCAGCGGGCAAAATGTAGAACTGCAGAATCTAACACGTAGAGCCATGAGGTGGTTTATCTACACGTAGATGCATTCTCTTCAGAGATCCACAGCCGGGGTGCTTTTCCCAGTGGGGTCTCTTCTGCGTCAGAGATGACAGTGTGCTTGTACTTGCAGGTCCAGCTCCATAAGAATGATTCCAGCAACAGCGGTGGGTCTCAGCAGGGGCCTTTAAGTATAACCTTTAATAAAAACTTGAGTTTCAGCCAAACAATAGAAAGGTTACAGCTTAAAGTAGCTTCCTTCAAAGACCTACCATAACACATCATGACAGTTTCCTCAAGGAAAGAACTCTACTTTATGCGAGCTGTCTGAATACAGGACACCGTCAACTAGAATAATGACTGTGCTCATGACGGATTTCAAGATACGCAGGTTCTGACTGGTTTAAGTAGGCTGCGGCCTAAATTCTTTGTGGTCATGGGCCTGAAGAGTGAAGATGATTAGGGAAAATAATGGATTTTTTATGGCAATGACACAAGTGTAATTCTTTACAGAATTTTGGTCATGATTCCGATCAATTTTTTGGTACAATTCATTACTGGTTAAAAATATGCTCTTAACATACTGTCATCATCTCCATGTATAATACTAGCAATGTCAAGATCGTGGGTCCGATTTTGAACATTAATCGTTCTGGATATAAGTCTAATGTAGATTGAGGATCTAAATAAATCCTCATTGCAAATGCAGGACATGCCATGACACCAGTGTCACACAACACACATTGCATAATTGAACAGACTACATTTACTGAAATGTTGTAATGTGCTGGTAGGAGCCACCTGCTTACTTATCTGGAGGGCTCATATTGCTCAGGTGCATGTCATTTGTACAGCTGTGTGTACTGGAGAAAAGCCAGAGTTCTGTTCTTAAAAGATTCAAGATTAGAAGAACCCACATCAACATCACACGCCGTTTCAAAAGCTTATTCAACTGTGACCTAATGTATCGGAGAATACATAATATAATTTTGTTTTAAGCATTTTAATGGTATATTTAGATTTAGGGGGGTAATATAAAAAATGAATCACTTTTTAAGCTTCTTGCCACCCAAATGGCAATAAGCTTTCCATATTTTTTCCTACTTAATTTCTAAAAACATATTGTTTTGTAGGATCTTAAACTGGTTTCAAGAAAATAAATCTAAATAATTGGTTGGATCCATTTCCATTAAGTAATGATCTTTTTATAATTTTGAATATCATAAATATAGTTTTAAGGATGTTAAGACATTTTACTGGATAACAAGGCATCACATTAAACCCAGGTGTTTAATGTGTCTAGTTTCTGAACTCACCAGCTGATCATACATCGTTTACAACAGGCAAGGTTCATAACGACACGTGAAATCAGAGGTCTGAAAACTTTGCTCATTGTCACGTTGGGGATGGAGTGTGTCGTATCCACCAACAGCTGAGCTAACATGTCCTTTCTGCAGCAAGTGCCCTTGAAATGCCTTCGATGTCACTGGGTTCACAGTCACTGGTGGATTCTGAGAAGTGTGCGACGTAGCATGTGCCAATTTCAGAGCTTTATCTTAAAGACGTATTATACGAAATATTTAGTGAGTAATATTTTGTTCTATTCTCAAAACAAAGCTAATGATATATGGCAAAGAAAATACAAAATATATAAATACGAGGTTTCAGAAGGTCAGCAGGGATATGCACAAAATGGGCATTGAATTCTACACACCGTTCATCCAACACCAGGCCTCTGCTATTCAGTAGAAACATGCTTCAGTATAAATATGCATGTTGCCAATTGCTAAAATAACCATAATATATTAGAAGCACACCAAAAATATAACAAACAAGTAGACATTTCCTGATAATTCATCTTATTTATTTCAAGAGTTGTGTGTTAAAATTGTTAATTTTCACTACAATACACAACACATGTATTCCCTTTTATGTGCTTTGAGGTTAAAGTTAAAATAGGTCAAATATTTTGTATATATTTTTTACTTATGCCCTTTCTCAGTATTTCAAACGACATCCTTTAAAAAAAATTCAAGGTAAACATTTGGTTTCATATATTTAGCTGTTTCGAGGTAGGGCTGGTGTCTGATGTGGCACATTAAAAAAATGATTATTACAAAACTCTGTCTACTAAAAGGCACTGATGGAGAAATGGTGCAGTGCGTTAAAAATCCTTGAGATAAGCTACACATAAATAAATCAAGGCAAAATATGTTTGTCGCTTAATTTCACAGAAATACAAACACATTGATAGAGAAATGTTACATAGAAAAACAAAACAGAGTGCATCACCTATAAACGTTCATTTACACAGAAAGATATGACGCATGATTGGTCCACATGACAGATGATTGGTCCACATGACGGATGATTGGTCCACATGACGGATGATTGGTCCACATGACGGATGATTGGTCCATGTATTGCATGAATTAGACAGTGTATTGCTATTGAGTTTCAACACGTATGGGAATTGGGAATCTGACATCACTTTTGCCTTGTATCTTAGCGACTTCGTCTCCAGTAAACTACGGCTACGATGAATGCCACGGCAGCGATGCAGGACACATTGCGCCATCTGGACACGCTACGAACAACGCCCTCCTTCAACACAGAACAGACCGAGCATTACACCTCAGTGATAACACACTGAATATCACTGTCAAACAGTACCTCAAAGTTAGACTGAAAGTGAATGACCTGGAAAATTTGCCTCAACATTTTAACTCACAAAGAAAATCTGGATTTGAATATACACTACCAGTCAAAAGTTTGGAAACACTTTACTCAAATGTTTCTAATAATCCTAAAAATAGTTTCCCGGCTAGACTTTAGGCTAGTCCCAGACTAAAATAAATGTTAGAGCGGTCTTAACTGAAAACTGCTTGAACTGACAGATCTTAAAACATATCAGTGCCATTGTTTTGTCTTAAGATGCACACCATTAATGTTTGTTTTATGTTATGGTTGTAAAAACTCCCTAAATGTCCTAATATAAACTGAGGCCTAGTCCTGGTTTAAGATAATACATGTACGGGGAACCGCCCCTAAATGTTTAAAATTACTCTTGTAAACAAAATATAATCGTGCCAACATTTACATTTCTTTCAGTGGTAAAAATATTTAGACAAAATAATAAAGAAAAAGCAGCATATAAGAGCCCAGAATAGATTGAAATTTTCTCAATACTCTTTTAAAAAAACTCTTAAACCACAAGAAGCTAAATGAAAAAATGCCAAGAGAAAAATTTTGCTACAATACTAGTTAGGGTGGCTACTTCGAGGATACTAAAGTTTTGATTTATCTTAAATGCTTTTATTTGCTACATAATTCCCACAGTTACGTTTGTGCAACAGTTTTATTGATTTACTCTATATTCTAAACGGTGGGAAATATAAATAAATAGTGTATCCAAATGTTTGACTGGCAGTGTATAAATGTTCAATTTTCCTTTACAAAGGTGTAGGTTTTTTGTTCAAAATTAAGCGGGGTACGTGCCGATGCCTTCTAGGTGCCCCGCCCCATCTTTCTCAAATCCTTATAAATGAGGAAAAACTGCTCAGACATCATTTTGGTAATCTGTTTATGCTTGCTTTCTCCATGCTCATACTGCTTATTGCACAGTAAATATTGTCACATGTTCACTTTATCCCCGTTCTCAAGGCCACAGTATGCCGTTTGAAGTCTAAACCCTGCACCCCACATACTGCTTCCTTTATGATCATATGTGTGCTATTAAACTTGAGTGGCCCCAGGAACTTCAGCCAACACTGGTGGGGCTCTGCAGCGCACATGAATAATGAAGCCACCAACACTGAGATGAAAGTAAAAAGGTAAAAAAGTCTCATATACTTTATTAAGAAATCCTAAATCTGTCTATTATCACATCATGACATTTATACATGCATTTATTTGTGTGAGTATTGCTAGAACAACACAAACATTTGAGGTGTGTTTTAGATACGAATCTAAAATCTGAACTTGATGTGTGTCCTAGTGGGTCAGTGGGTTTGGGTGTGTTTTCTAGACGGGACGGGATACGTCTGGGTCTTTGCTTGCGCACTTCCTGTCTCGAGTGGGCACGTCTATGTGTGTGGTGGCCCATGTCTGGCTCGACCTGTGTGGTTCCACATGGGTGGCCAGAAAAAAGCAACTTACCCATCCTCCTTGCGCTCTGATCCAGACAGAAATGTTTTCCTTGATAAACTGTAAAAACCATCTAATGATTGTCCTGATAGTTTCAAAGTGGTTCTGAGTCAGTGCCTAGAGGAATATAAAGTAATAATGATTTTAATTTGCGTGTTATGAAAAGGAAAAATGTTTTACTGTTGATACATTTATAATAATATTACAAATAATACAATACATTTATATAGCGCTTTTTTGGGCACCCATAGCGCTTTACATGGAAGGTGTAAATCTCAACCTCCACAAATCTGCAGAATCCAACTGGATCATGCGACGGCAGCCTCATTTCGCCAGAACGCTCATCACACAACATCTTATTGGTGGAGAAGAGACAGCGTTATGAAGCCAATTAGTACATAAACGGATGATAAGGAGGCCATGATGATGTATAGAGTGGCCAGGATGCCGGGGTTACACCCCTACTCTTATTCTGGGATTTTTAATGACCAAGGGGGGTCAGGACGTCAGTTTAACGTCTCATCCGAAGAACGGTGCTTTTTGACATTATAGTGTCCCGTCACTAAATGGCATTAGGACCCACACAAGACCACAGGGTGAGCACCACCTGCTGGCCTCACTAACACCTCTTCCAGCAGCAACCTATCTAGCAGGTCTCCCATACAGGTATTGACCAGGCTCAGCCCTGCTTAGCTCCAGTGGGAAACCAGCCTTGGGCTATAGGGTGATATGGCTGTTGGCCATATCACCCTATATGCCACCAAAAAAGCCTTTTGCAGTTCCTACATTAAATATGTCAGTCAAAGAACATACTTTATGATGATAGTACAGGCGATACTTTCACATTTCCATATGCCGCTTAAGTGTTTTAATATTTTTGCAACCAATGTTAAAATCAAAATGAGGGTTTTACCTTGTAGATAAGTCTATATGCAAGGTGAAATAGAGCCACCACACGTCCCCAGTTAATGCCATCTTCAAAGATGCTCCTGGCCACCGTCATGAAGACATCCTGAGCGCAGTTAGCTTGCACAGTGTTGATAAGACTGTCAGAAAAAAAAAAAGACCCACTAAATTGAAAACGAGAAACAAAATCACAATTGTTATGCAAAGGCATATAGGGAACACATTTTTTTTTGCTTCTATAAGCAGTTGTGGTTCATTTTGGACCCCGTGTACAACTTTTATGCGCCAACTTGACACTCGATACAAGTTGTTTGCAACTTTCCGACAAGAAAATAACTTACATCTTGCGAATGAAACTCATTGTGAGCTTGATCTGCTGCTTAAAATAATTGACAGTATAATTGTTATCTAATATTATAATAGAAAAATCACAGAATTTACACTGCATATATAATACTGTTGACTCCGACAGATAAGTTGAAAAAACATACTGTTGAAGCTCTGCATTCTTGTTAAGGTCATCAGCTATTTTCAAAAGCTGATCTACAACATCTTTGATTTGAGGATCATCTGCATCCTGAGGTCTTCCTCCTAGATCCTCATGGCCCACACGCATGCCTGGATCCTCAACATGAATTCTCTCAATAACATACCTTCATTTGAATAGAAGGAAACTATGAGGTAAACTCGCTGATTCATATCAATGCATGCAAATAAAACTAAAGGTATATAAAATCTAACATAAGGAGTACAATTGTTTACCCCCGAAGCAGAACTGCACCTTGCTGAATGATTGCGTCGTCCATGACATCTTAAAAAAAAATGGGTTGAGAGTACAATTCATGTTGTTATTCAATTACCATCTTTATAACAGATCAGCATTTGAACAGGCTCAAAGTGAACAGAAAGCATTAAGCAATCCCTCTGGTTCTGGGCTTGAGGTATTACAGAATGTGGTGAACACTGACCTCTGTTGGGCACAACTTCCTGTTCTGATGGTGACTACTTAGAGGTTCATCCTAAATTGTGGCGTAGCCAAATAACCCTATTGCTACACTTTTATTCTCACTTCTCTTTATGATTTCATCCAGCAAAAAAAAAGGCATTGCTTTTAGACCAAATTTATTGAATATATTAAAAATTGAAAATATTATTCAAAAACCCTTTTGAAAGGGATCGACGCTTTTTAAGCTTCCAAGCTTATGTGAATCTTTTTTGCCACGTTAAAAATTTAAAATATATCTCCGTCATACTTCATACAGATTTATCCGTGACGTCAGAGGGAAGTGTCTTAAGCAAAACTTGAGTTTTGTAAAGTTGAAGGCTATAGAAACGCAGTGTAAATCAAATACAGTTAGACTAGTAACACTTTACACCAGTATTTCCCGTAATAAACACCACAACGATCCCTGAATGAAAACGAGCACTTCCGTACTACTACAGGTGACGTCATACCAAGTGCTAAGAGTTCATTCTATAGCAAACACTTTAAAACGGTTTCAAATCGCTTTTTACTCGTATTCAACGTCTCACCTTCACCCGCTCTTGCCCCCCTCGGCTCGTTTTTGTCCATCCTGTCTCCGTCGTTCCCCTCCGCCATGGTTTTATTGAGCAAAAACCCAAAGCCCGCAGCACTAGCTTGATAACTAGCCGGACCAGCCTAACAACTTCTGAATCCGCTAAATATAAAGACACAGACGAAATTAAACATAATGGACCAATATAATCGTTCGGTGTGCTTTACATGCCGGTGTGATGTGCGTTACCGGAATAATAAAATCATTATCTAAAAGCCGAAATGGTCGAGAATTTTTAACAGCAGATCCCCCGATCCATAGGAACGCTTAGAAGTAATGCGGAAATGGAGGACCTGTATGACAGCAGACAGATTCATTAAAGGAGTAGTTCACTTTCAAAATAAATGTTCATGATAATATAATAGGGTTTTCTCCATATAATGGACTCCAATTTATTCTGTGTATTTTCTGATTTGTAGTACATACTTAAAAGTATTTCCACTCCTATTTAGATTAATGAACACCCAATGCTTTGTTGGATAATGTGCACCGGTTCACAAAACCAGTGTATCTTTTATCATTTATTATAATCGTTGTGCATTTATTAAGGGGCATTATGACAATATATCTGATTTCTATAATAAAAACGCTCTAAGTTTATATAATATTGAATAATATGGATTCATGTTAGGGCTGGGAGGTATGACCAAACATTTATGTAACGGTGTTTTCCAGATTTATACCGGTTTCCCGGTACATGGCGGTATTTAACCACATTTTCTACTGTTTGAGAGAGGAAATAGTGCTGTTGATTGACTTAAAATGGCCTTTTATGCTGTCATGGTAACCCTATCATAGTGCAAAGTTTAGAATTATATAACAAGTGAATAGCAGGCAAATGTAAATTGTATACATAATATTTAAGCAAATAAATAGAGACCAGGGCTCGAAATTAACTTTTTCCTTAGAAGCTCTGGTGCTCCCAACTTCAAGAGTTAGTAGCATCCACCCAGAAATTAATAGTGCAAAACAAGATAGTGAGAATTGTACCTTTATTACATGCATGTGGTGTCTATTGTGTTTAACATAGTCACAATGGATTCATGATTATTATCATGATTAATTATAAAACAAAGGCTTAAATTAGATATGTGAGAGGAAAGCGATCGGATCATGCAGTCAATCCTCCTTATTGACCCTTATTTCTCATCATAGCATATAGTGAAACCGTTCCAACTAAAAACACATCATGTTATATGTTTATATTGAGCAGATATCAGTAGAAAATGTTTGTTCGTGAGTATATAGAGTATGTTAGCGCATGATTATATAGAAAAATTGTGATAATGTAGTGCCGCAACATGGAAAGACGCATTCTGTGTGAATGGCCGGTCACAGTGCAACAGTGAAAAGGGACCCCACTGAAACAGTGTCGTTCTGAGCCGCGTTCCGCACGTTGTTTAAGCGACATACACCGGTAATGCGGTATATTAAAAATGACTATCATAACAAAAATACACGCCGGTATTCCATATGACCCGGTATATCGTCCAGCCCTAATTCATGTAATGTTATTTTGTACATACATTCATTTTCTTCTGCTGAACTTGTCAATAAATTAAAGTCGACTACTATTACGTACCGCTATTTGAGTTAATGCTGCTTTTGGAGTAAATTATTGTGTTGATGTATTAAGGCCCGGTTTCACAGACGGTTTAAGCCAGAACTAGACTTTAGGAAATTATGATATTCAAGGCAATTTTGAAAAATGCCTTAGAAAAAAACATTACTGTTTTGCATCTTGAGACGAAACAATGGCACTGACGTATTTTAAGATATGTCAGGGCAAGTTATTTTTAGTTTAGACAGGTCAAACATTCATTTTAGTCTGGGACTAGCCTTAAGCCTGGTCTGTTAAAGCGGGTATAAACGTGTTAAATGATTTCTTTTTTATTAGTTATTTGTTCAAGTTATCAATTCGGACTGGTTTAAAGTAAGG
The DNA here is from genome assembly GCF_015846415.1 of Triplophysa dalaica. Taxonomy (NCBI): domain Eukaryota; kingdom Metazoa; phylum Chordata; class Actinopteri; order Cypriniformes; family Nemacheilidae; genus Triplophysa; species Triplophysa dalaica. Next base: position 7,544,171 of record NC_079542.1, read on the forward strand.
AATGCATCTGTTAATCGTGTCTATTTTAATTTAAAATGCTCTGTAATGCAAATTAGTCACCATTAGGTGTCGCTATTAGACTGAAAGCCATTTTCCTCTCTTGATCGATGGCATTCCTGTCTGGTCCGTAGGCTACAAGGTTTTATTGCAACAGGAATATTTTTTGACAGACAATTTTTTTTATAAAATGGTTGAAGCCCTTTGAATAAAAATGTTATTCTGCCTGTTTCTCAGCATCTACCTTTAGAATAATGACCAATAGTTTTATTACAGTATATTTTTGGCAGATTTTCAGTACCGTCGTTTTAACTGGTTATGGTTATTGTGGATCTAATTTTCATCGCTATTGAAGGTCACTTGACATTGGAACTCTTTATCCACATTCTTCGACAAATTACTGCTTGCATCAGTGAGGTCAACTTTTACCTATTTATTTATTCCAAATCTGTGAGAGCGATGAAACAAATATATGTGCAGACCTCTTCTGTGTATCGTTTATTTGCTGGTTTTACAGCTGTACCCTAATGATGGCTTTGAGATCAAATTAGAGCAATTACCAAATAGTGTAACAAAAAAATCTTTAAAGGAGATTTTTATATTTTGTTTATAGGGAAGTCAAGAGACATATAAAGTGGCAGTGGGATTAATGCAAACTGCTCTCAAATTTTGAACATGCAGTATCCAACGCACCACAGCTCTTACTGGACTGTAATGTTTGTGCGTCACTAAAACTCAGACAGTGTTCAAAGTTATCCAAATATATATTAATAGTATCAGAGATTTCTCTGATCACAGATGCCCATCATAGTAATTATCAGAATTTAGTTCTGTGACCTCTTACACAAAAACATCCTCCCCTGTATACACAGGATGTGCTCTCAAGCTCTTCCTCCGAAAAAAAATAAGTCTTTGCAGTCCCATGGTGGCCTTTCCTTTTTTACGGTCAACCATAACTGTTACCATCACACGCATTGCCTTGAGATAAACAAAGTTAAAGAAGATGCTGTTGGTCTTCACTTTTTGTGGGAGGCGACATTGTTGACTGTTAATGGAATATATGTTTCTTTTGCTCTTTTTGCCCTTTGCATTCAAATGATCTGCTGTCTCTGACCCCCGATTTATCTTGATGGCTTGACCGAGCCTGTGAGAAACTATTCAGACAATTCCAAGAAGAGCTAGGCTGATGCGTGACAAGAATTGACTGTTTCGAATGGGACACAAGCTGATCCGCCAGCCTGTTTTAATTTAAGTTGAAAATAGTCACAGGAAGATAAAAGGAAGTGGTCAGTATATGGGAATCTGTTAATGGAACAGTTTCAGATTGCGAGTGTGGAGAGTTATGGACATATTTCCCAGGGAAAGCACATTAGCTCAATTGTTATGTTTCTGCAGTTGGGATGAGATCTCATAGTCTACGCAGAATTAGATTTTTAAGAAAATATGAGTGGTGTCCAAACCACAGCAACATCGCCATATTGCTAATGTGTTGTGGGTGGCTATTTTCTGGCCCAAGGTTAATGAGTTTTTTGATATTCTAGTTATGGATTGGGTTTTTTCCGTAAATGCAAAAAATTGTATGTCCAGTCACTTACAATTTACAGTTGGCTTTTCTGATTTTGCCAGTGGTGTAAATTATTGGAATAAATGTACTTAGTTACTGTACTTAAGTATCTTTTTGGCTACTTTGTACTTGTACTGAGTATTAAGGATATTAACAACTTTTACTCTCTACTACATTTTTGAACAAGTATATGTACTCTTTCTTACGCTACGTTTGTAATGATTAATGCAATTACACATTACATTTTGCCTGGCACCTATAATTCTTTTACAGGCATTTATTTTTGATACAGAAGGATTAATATTGCCATTTACAGGGCAAGGAAGGTACTATATCTTGTGGGTTTTGCTTTTACTTACTAAAAATGGTTGATTTTTTTTAAAGCATGCACCTGTAACTATTTATTTTTCATATGATTTGTTCAAATTCATTTCAAAACATTAACACATTATTTTCTTTTTCTTTTTGAATGGATAGAAATCCTTTAATTGATCAAACACGCATACAACATGCACATGTGTCAAGGACACGAATTTCCCTATTTTATTTAGACACTCCCTTGTGCCAGTCAGCTAAATTTCATACCTATGCCACGAACTGCCTTGAGACTGTGTTGCCATGCAATGACACATTACATTAATCTTATAACATAGAATAAAACATGACACAAAATAGTAAACCAATTCATGATTTAAAAATAAACCTGGGCTAGCTGTTTCATTCTGTTGTTCTCTGTGACCAAACCTACCTGTTTAACCAGAGGCCATTAACAGGCAAACATTATTCATTTCTTTAGTCGCTGAAGAGCTAGAGACCACAAAATGTTTTATGTGCTTAAGTTCAGGCTAACAGCCATTGTTTGCGTATCTAAACCACACTTCATAATGTTTAATTAAAGCACTTTATCTTCACCTGCTGCCTGCTCCGCTGAGATATCTGCTCCATTCTGCTCAGATCGATTTTATACTTCGAGAAAAAGCTTAGGCAATCATCACACTATTACTTTTAACAATGTCTAAAATTATGCAGTTTGATGTGGAGGTGTGCTATTACTTTCCCAACATATTGCACATTTTATGGGGATGATATAAGAGAAAATAAATTGTAAACTAAACTATCTCAACTGCAGCAATTACTTATATTGGCTTATGGAACTGCTAATCTGCTGTAAACAAAGCAGATTTCATTACGGTAGTCTTAGCTTTCTAGCCTTTACTGAAACCTGGATCAAACCACAGGACAGTGTCAAACGACACAAACCGTCTGCCTTCTCCATTAATTATGATTTCTCCCACACCCCTCGCAAATCAGGAAGAGGTGAAGGAACTATTTATCTCAAATAATTGGAAATTTAAGGTGCTACCACCTTTGTGTGACGACAACTCATTTTAATCGCATTCTGTTACGATAATACACCCTGCTAAAATCTAATTTGTAGTCATCTATCGTCCCCCAGGTCAGCTTGGACATTTTGTGGAGGTGATGGACGTACTTCTCTCATCCTTCCCTAAAGATGGTACTCCTCTGGTTGTGCTTGGGGACTTCAACCACATCCAGCTTGACGAACCACATGCCAACGATTTCCACAACATGATTGCATCGTTTGACCTCGACCGAATCCCAGCTAAGCACAAATCAGGTAACCAGTTGGATCTTATATACACACGCTACTGCACTACTAAGCATAGCCCAGATGCACACATCTGACCATTATTTTACACTCAACCTGTCTACACCACATATAACACATGCTCCCTCACAGGTTATCTTTAGACATAACCTAAGCTCACTCTATCCCTCACGCTTATCCTCGGTGGTTTCATCCCTCACTTCATTCCCCGAAGCAGCTCTCATTACTGGAGGTTAACAGTGCTCCACTCTAACATCCTGCCTAGACAACTTATGCCCACTCACCTCAAGGCCAGCCTGGGCCTTTGCCCCCTGATGTTCTCTGTGAGAAAGTGGGGCAAATCAAATGAAAGTAGATCTTAAATTTTCAATGATCTTTGTACAGCCGGAAAGAATAACATGATCAAAAGAAGACCAAGTAGCAAGTCTAAAAAAAAATGTGCCCCCTCAACAGTAGAGAACAGTATTTTGGGATAGTTGTGGTTAGTTTTGATAGTGTCAGACAAATACTTCGATTTAGCTGTCTTGACTGATTTCTGAAATGTAGCAAGGGAGTCCCGCATAAGTTCATAAGAAATCTGCAGCCTGTCTTGAAGCAATTTCCCCTCATATCTCCTCATATCTTCATCAACCATTTCACCTTTCTGGAAAGCCAAGAACCTTGGAGAGGTAATAGATGATCAGTGAAGCTTCACTGATCATTTTGCCAGCATGACCTGGTCATGGTGATTTGTCCTGTACAACATTAGGAAAATTTGCCCTTTCCTTTCAGAGCTTGCTACGCAAGTCCTGGTACAGGTACTAGTCCTGTTCAGACTGGACCACTGTAATGCTCTACTGACTGGCCTTCCAACTTGTACAAACAAATCTCTGCAAATGATCCGGAATGCAGTGGCAAGAGTGGTCTTTAATGAGCCGAAGAGGCACATGTTACACCACTCATCATCAGGTTACATTGGCTACCGATTGCCGCACACATCAAATTCAAAGCTCCGCTTTCGGCTTACAATACGACCACTGGTTCTGCACCCCCACACCTACACTTACTAATTCAGACATAAGTTCTTTCCAGATCCTTGCAACGTCTTGTGGTGCCATCCCAAAAAGGCACAAAATCCCTCTCACGCACCTTTTATGGAACGATTCCACGAATGATCTGCCTGCTGTTTCTATAAGAACAGCGGAATCTTTAGCCATCTTTAAGAATAGGCTAAAGACACATCTCTTTCATCAGCACCTGACACAATAACCCAGACTCCTCTTGCTATGCTTTTACTGTTTATCTTTTTTTTCTAAAAAAAAAAAGATATTGATTGTTAGTTTTGTCTATTTGTTTTCATTTGTATGCTACGTGCACTGTGTTAGGCAAACTTAGGCCATTTCTATAACACTTACGCATTGCTACCCTTTGTTGTTCTGATTGCTTCCATTGTTATGCCTCATTTGTAAGTCGCTAAATGACTAAATGTGCAAACCATGCCCATGGATCAGCATATCACAGCACAACATGCTAAAAACCACAAGTTAAACTAAATGTTTATTTGTCCATGTTTCTAAGGTTGAAAAGCATGGGTTTATAGTGTTTAGAAGTACTTGAGCACAACCATGGAGGCCCTAGGGTCAAAGATCAGGATAAAGTTTCTGACAACGGGAAATGGTGTTTGAGTTTGGCGACCCTATGAGTCGCTGGATTCCCAGTGGGAAGATTAAAAAAAAAACCATACTTTAGCTTCCCTGCTTTATCTAATACCTCATCACACAGCAGAGATTCCGACCACAAATGTTTGTCATTTACTGTGAGAACAGGATTAGAACTTTAAATATAGAAATACTCCTCTTGTGGAGAGAATAACAAAACCATGCTTTCTTTGGCTCAGTCATGACGCAAGATGAAGTTTGCACACTGTCAGATCTAGTAGCTTCAAGCTGCCGCTGAGAAAGTCACTGACCCTGGACCAGACTAAGTAAATTAGGGGGGATAAATAAAATGAACGATAATTTGTGATTTAAGCATTTCACAGTTTCTCAGTCACAATTCAAAATTCTTTCCCTTCCTTGCTTCTATAGGCGTTTCAGAAGGAACAACATAAACACCATGTGGCCCAAACTTAGCTTCCAGCTAAGAATCAATTACGGTTGAGTAGTTTTTATTTAATTTAATACAATTAATATACAACTGTACAAATACATCTACTGATGCTACTGGACTCATCTTCAGTGATGTTCCTGGAATCATTGGGTGATTTGGGTCTTTCAACATCATACACCCATCCAGGCGACCCAGCTGAGGCTGATCAGACCCCAGCTTGTGTCCAGTTGGCGAATCTAGCTACTTTTCCCCCATGGATCTCCTCTCTTGAGACATAGCCATCTTGAGGCTTACTCTGCTGCTTCGGTGATATTATACATAGCTCTTCTCCTCCTTGCTCCATCTATCCTTAACAGACTGAAGGCTCTGTACAGGGATTGGGCCGCATAGCCCCTACTTCCGACCTCGATTGGGAGACACCTTGCTCTCCACCCGGCTTGTCGACACTCGCTGACCAGTCCCTCGTAATTGGCAAGCTTCCTTTCAAAGGCTTCTTCCAGGCGGTCTTCCCAAGGGACTGTTGGCTCCAACAAAACCACTTGTTTGGTGGATTCAGACAAGAGAACAACATCTGGTCTTAAGGTGGTGCTTACAATTTGGTTTGGGAACTTGAGTTGCTGCTCCAAGTCCACCAACAGCTGCCAGTTCCTTGCAGTGGCCAGGATGCCTGCAGACGTTTTTGCAGCTGGTCTTGGCTGCTCTCCAGCTCTGATGAAGACGATGGCTTGCTTGGAGGGGCGGGAGGGCTTGGCAAAGTCGACTGCAGAAATGGCTTCCGCAATGGCCTTCAGCACTTGGTCATGTCTCCACCTGTACCTCCCCTCTCCCAGTGCCTTTGGGCAGCAACTCAGAATGTGCTCATACGCCCATGTCACTTTCCTCTCTGTCTACAAATCAAATGCTACTTAGACTTTTTGGAAGCCCCAGACATTTTCTGAGGTGCCTGCTGACCTAAGGTTTCCATATTCGAGATTCCCACTTCATAGACAATGAGTGGCCACAGGATCCTGGGAAGAATTCCATGCTGGTATACTGAAGCTTTGAACTTCCCTGGCAATCCAGACCGGTCCACTGACTTCAGCCATCCATCCAGCTCAGTGCATGTTGACTGGATGGATGCTGCGTCCCTCAGGGTCCTGTCAAACACCTTGCCTAAGCTCTTAACAGGCTTCTCAGTGACGGTTGGGATTGTTACCCCTGCGACACTGAACCGGGACTTGTCATCTACTTTTCCTCGTCTCAGCACCATTGATCTCGATTTGCCTAGTTTAAAACACATCCGTGTCCACTCCATTAGCTTTTCGAGGGCCTTTAGAATTCACCGGCAGCCACGGACTGACTCTGTGGTTACTGTGAGGTCATCCATAAATGCTCTTATTGGTGGCTGACGTTGAGCTGACTTTGTCTTGGGCCCTCTACACTCTGGTTCAGCAGACTTTATGAGCATATTCATGGCCAGGGAGAACAGAACTACAGAAATGGTACAGCCCGTAATGATACCAATCTCGTTCTTCTGCCAGCCTGATCTCACTGCTCCTAAAGAGGTTCTCATCCTGAAGTTGTTGTAATAATCAACGATGAGGTCTTTGACCCTCGTGGGGATGTGATATTTGGTCAGTGTAAGCTGCACAAGCTTGTGTGGTATTGAGCCTTTGCCAGATCGAGCCACAGCACTGACAGATTGCCCTTGTTCTCTCTGGCCTCTCTGATGAACTGCGTCATCACACCTGTGGGTTCCAAGCATCCAGGCATTCCTGCGATTCCCGCCTTCTGAACTGATGTGTCAGTGAACTTATTCTTTTAGAGGAAGGTACACAGCCGGTTAGAGACAGCACTGAAGAAGATTTTCGATTCAAAACACAACAGGGAAATAATGCGGAACTGGTCTATCTTCCGCTATTGGCTGCTGGCCAATTCATCTGCCTCCTCTCAGACTTGATGCTGGAGGGAGTCATTTGCAACACTTGGAGGTTCCGGGTACTGTGGGTTGACTCCGGGCCTGGCTCCTCCTGCGTCTCACCAGGTTGAAATCCTGTGCGTTGTGTTGGCCCTGTCCTCACCAGAGACTTCATCTTACCTTGGTGGATCTCTACGCTCGTTCTTACAGATCTTGCCAAATGTACACTGCTTGCTCATATTCGTTTGTCCATTACCTTGGTCCAATACCGTTACATCCGTCCGGTTGGGGTGCTCATCCTCCCCCACTCTCGGGCACCCCTGGGGGTATTTTTTCCTTAGGTTCATCGTAGCTTTTTTGGAAGTCTCCCTCTCAGAAGACACAGATTGGGTTGCCAGCCAGCACTGCCCCGGTTACCGTCTCTCTGAGCTGTCACTGACTCTCCAGTCGTCACCACACTTTTCGTGGTTGCCAACCAGTCTTTCCTGGTCGTCACTGATTGGATCAGATTAAAGCTGTACAAATACATCTACTGACGCTACTGGACACATCTTCAGTGATGATTCGATATTTGATGTACAACAAAATATCAATAAATTAATATAAATATATTCAATAAATTATATATAAAACTTAATTTATAAGTAATAATAACTTCGGGCCAGCCGTTTACGTCTATAATAGGCACTTGGTGTCAATGTCAATAGGCACAACAAAACCAAAAGTATGTCAGGAGGCCCATACTGTATTTGTTCGTGTTGGCTGCATGTGTTCAGGAACGTGTTGAATGTGTGTCATGTTGTTCTAGCACCAATAAATCTGAGAAAATGCCTGGTTTCTTGGGTTTGATGTATATTTTTATCATGCATTGTCAATTATATTTAACTTAACTGAAAAGTTAAAATGCTGTTAGGGGACGTTCTGTGCGTTAGCTGTGTTTTATCTTCATTTTACGGGACTGATGGAAAGAGTGGAACGAGAGAGAGTGTGTGCGTGAGATAAGAGGCGACCACTGATAGCATATTGTCTCAAATTTGCAACGTAACATAAAACACTGATATGATAAAAAGAGACTATACAATTTCTCAGTATGCAGTTGTGCAAAGCTATGTCTCCAGTTGTGCAGTCAACTGCCACGGTAAGGCACTCTAGTTAATTTAGTCAGCTTCACATCGAGGGTGGGACGCAATCGGCTTTGTTCTCTGTAAACGCAGAACAAAAGGGGAAGCCGAGGTTTTTATACCAAGTCATCTGAAACCAAGACCACATCTAAAGATGGCTAAGACCAGTAACGTAAGAAGAACGCATACATTGGACAAAAGCCTTTCCAGTAGATTAGGTCCCTAAACGATAAAGCTCAATTATACAGTTGCTCAAAAAAGATCTGCTCATAGACTCAAAAGGAATTCGAAACAAAGGCCACTGGTTGCATATATGATCAGGGTAATTGTGAGAATGGGTCCTAGCCATTCATTCACAAAAGGTGTTTGGTTGCACAGGATCACCAGAATGGATCACAAAAATGCGATCCATATGTATCAACAATGGGAAAGCCTATGACTCTCATTATAACTGTCATTGACGAAAGTATGAGACACACACCTTAGATAAACTGGTGGCAATTTGTAACCAAATCGATGTGGTTTGATGGACCACAATTGACAAATCATAAAAAGCACATGTGTTTGTGTATAATCACCTGATAATGACAAATGTGGAACAATAGGGGGGATCTGTTTGGCTATGTTTAGTTACACAACACAGAACATACTGTACTTGAAAAACAACATCTCCAAGTTCTGATAATCACACAAAGGCTGTGTAGTCTTTGGATACTCAGGTATGTGCCGTAAAGCAACTATAAAAGGTCAAGGACTTCTGTGTACCCAGTTCAAGTGTGAGGATACGTTACAAAATTGTTTTTTGTCAGAAAAGTGTGACACACTCACTTTTGGACACATTGGACCATTGGAGGTATGAACAAAATGAGATAATGAAAGGGAAGTATTTAATCTACACTTTTTCAGCGTTTTCTGCTCCTGTAGCTACTGCTGCTTTGGGTGACGCTGGGATGAGATCTGTTTGGTTACTGCCATTCTTCCAAATATCTTCCTTTGTGTTTATTAACAAATTTATACAGGTTTGGAACAGGTTATTTTTGGGCGATATTCCTTTAACAGACATACCTGTTCTGTCTGGGAAGACTTTCATAGTCCCAGAAACAGAGCCTAATATTGAAAATCAGGACCACTTCCGAAATATTCAGAAAAGTGAATAATCAAAATGGGTTTTTGAACCTCTTAAACGAGGTTCAAATGAATACAAAAATATATAAAGTTCATGTATATGTAGTAAAGCATGCCCCTATATATGAAATATACAGAGCAACACATGAATATACGAACTGTAAATACTTTTGTTTGTTTTAGCATCATATTAACCCTGTATCAAAGCGTAAACATCAGGTTTGCCTACATTCCGGATCTGGAACGATAACGTTTGAGGAACACCCCCGATGACGTCATATCAGCGCCGTGGACGCGCCTTTCTCATTAAAGCATGATGCGCGTCAAACGAATCGTGGAGTTTTGTGAAAAAATTGTGGCACTTTAAATGAAGACTTTGCTGTCCTTACATGGAGGCACTCGCTTTCTTTGCTTTGTGAGCAGGTGAGCGATTTACATGCTCCTCGGTTAAGTGATAAACAAAGTTGAGCAGGTGAGAAGGAAGGAAACTGCTGGAGCGATCAGAAGTAAGTTATGATGAACTTTCTTTATGCTCTCTAAGTACTGCTGTCCAATTCATGCTTGAACTCTGTAACTTTGTAACTTTGTCATGTTTACCTCAATACGCATTTTAGTGTTTGTCCATTTAAGTACTGCATGTAAACAACGAAATGGACAATGATTAAATTGAAGACCTCATGAAGTCACTTATAACTGATATCCATTTACTGTAAAGCGCCTTAAAGGTCAGTCACTGTCCAGAGTCAGTCAGGGTTTATCCATACATGTGGATTACAAATTGACTGGATACAGTCTCTCCCCCCCTCCCATAAAATTTAGGATAGTTCAAAGTGCATTCCTTAAAAGAGGAATGAGATTTGAGAAAATGAGATTCTTCTCCTCAGATAGGGTTTCAGGAAGGGATTGCAAAATTAGCACGATGTCTCAAAACTGTCTCAAAACTGGATGGACTGCTATGGTTACTTTGGTGTTTTTGTAAAACTACCCAAATAAAGTTCCCTTATTGAAACGAGCTGCCAATGCTTGTATATAGTAAACACAACGTGTATGTTTATATATATGTATTGGCTTCACGAAAATATGTCATGTGCTACTCTGCATAGAACAAATACAATACTTCAAAATTGAACGTTCATACAACCATTTTATTTTGGTGTTGAACTTTTATGGGTTCCTATAGCACATGTGCATTGCATACAAAGTAGGCTAAAATGTATGCATGAAGTGAAAATAAAAACACTTTCTTCACTTAATGTTTGCAGAGACACTCCATAGCTATGTCTTGAACAAGTACAGACATGCGTATGGCATGCATCTCATTGTATGTGTGGGATATATATAAGTATATATATTATGTCCGTTTCATTAATAATCCAGCATCAAATAACGCCAGCATTCAACCGGTGTTAACTGTAAATCCATCATGTGAAGAACAGGCTGTCTGACAGTGATGTAGAGATGTGTGGAGCTGTGTGGTTGGTGGGTGAGATGAAAACCTATTCGCCGAAGCGCACGCGTTCAGTCCTCTCCTGGAGTTCATGTAAATACAAACGATCGATGAGGAATAAATCGCGAACACTGCACGCAACTTCCACTAGGATCCGTTTACTTGGAAACTAGATGGAACCCAGTTCGCACAGCGCTACGATGAAGGGTGAAGGTGATGTAAATACTGCGAGAACAGATGAGGGCGATACATCGGGTGAGTTTCTCGTGTTGTGTTCGTGTTTGTAAATGCGCATTTGGTATTTAAACAATAAAGAACGAAACGTTTTACATTACGCGCCGAAGCCAAACAGCTTCATTCACGTAGTAAAGTGCCTTTTTTGACAGTATCATGTAATATTGTTACTTTGCACAATCAGTGCATGTCTGGCAACCTGTTTTTATATGCAGGCTTGTGTTGGAAGATGTTTTAGATCGATGAGCAGTGTTGGGTTTGAGGGCGGTTACGAATTGACTGTGCGTGATGAGAGCAAGGGGAAAATCCATCGCAGCATCATCATCATGTCTTACCTGAGGCACAGACTCTGATTTAAGGGGCGGTGCGTGTAGACCTGAGCTGTCAGAGGGTATTTTCCCACTTGGATGGAGTTTTTAAAGAGAATTCTGCTACTTTGGTATTTTATATATTGACATTTTAGACGGGTAGAATAGATCAAAACTGCAATATTTTTCCTGCAACAATCATGACCCGCTTTCTCCAAGAGATCTTTTTACAAGTTACAAATTGAGCTTTATTGTCATTCGGCTGCATGTGTACAGACAACATTTAAGTAAAATACTATAACAACCTATACACAACTAAATATAAATATACTATATATAAATGTTAACCTATAGACTAAAAGATTTTATCCATACAAGCTATACGAATGTTTCACATAAATACTGTACATGTGCAAGGAGAAACACCGTAAAACAAGCAGCTGGCTGGATTACAGTGTAAGATTATTTATAGTGCATTGCATGTCAACATACATATATTTGAGTCTTTAAGGGATTAAACACACGGTAGTGTGTGAAAAGTGTCTGGTGCGAATGGAGGAGAGTCCATATTTCAGGAGGTAGGTGTTTGTGTGGGGATTCAGAGAGGGGCAGGGCTCTCACAGCCTGGGGGAAAAGCTGTTAAGCACTCGGACGGAGCGGGCTCTGGAAGAGACTGTGGGAGGGGTGGTAGGGGTCCTTCATGATACTGTTGGTCTTTCTGGAGCATCGGGCATGGAAAATGTCTAGGATGGATGGGAGAGGTCCACCGATGATCCTTACAGCTGTGTTCACTGTTCGCTGTAGGGCCTTGCGTTACAGTTCCCATACCAAACAGTGATGCAGCTTGCCAGCGTGCTCTCAATGGTTCCCTGTAGAAAGTGGTGAGGATAGGTGGAGGTAGACCCTCATTAGGTGTTTGGACCAAAACGATTAATTGCTATTGAAAAGGAATATTTTAAAATGGTTTATTTTGCAATTCGAATTAGGGACAGCTGGTATGTCCTTCTGATGCAGGCTAAAGACCTGAAACCTGAATACATACTATATAATCAGGTCCTAATGTAGGTCAAACCAGTACATGCACACAAACAAAATGTATCTGTAATGTATTTTAAAGGAGTTTAATAAAGGATATGCATATGCACTGCATGACTGTTTACATTATTTAGCTTTGTTTTGTCTTTTGTTTGGAGGAATTGCCACATTTATTTTGAGGAGTTCATTGACCCTTTCTATTTTTGCCCCTAGGGCACCTATAAAAGCTGCAGAATTTCTTCCTGCTATATATTGGTTTTATAAAGCCTTTACATCAAAACAGACACTTTTATATAAGACATGCAGACACATGTCAGGTTTGCATTTTCTTTTGGCTTTCATCAAAAGTGACTTTCAGTATGTCTGTGGTATGTCTCCCAAATCCATGATCTACCAGCTTAACTATTGCACAAAAATGCAGAAATACCTAAATGCTGCTAATTACGTGTTTTGTATCATGCTTAAGTTCAAAGGTTGCTGCACTTGTATCCTTTGTGTTTGTTTCTAAATGGCCTTGGGTTTTATTCAATTCTATTTACATTCAGACAAAACAAACACATACGTTCACACAAACTGGTTATTGAGTAAGCTTTTATTATTTGCACTTGAGTGTGACAGCCGTGTTCCCAGCTGAAAGAAATAATGTTTGTATCGATGTGTTTGTGATTGTTCAGGTGAGAAGCTCTTGGATTTCAACAGCACAGAGGAGCAGCCCACAGCCCGGGGGAGCATGTGGCAAAATGAGAAATATGAAACTGTCCCTTTGGATGTGAAGGGGTTTGACGAAGATCATTCTAAAGGCCACAGGGACTCGGAATACCCTCAGCACGAATCCTCAGTAAGTCAAAGCAAAAGAGGAGCTATTCCTCTGCATTCATATAGTCCATTTTTGTTTAGGGATAAAGTCGCATTACCTTTTTATCTTTAAACACTCCTGTGTCCTGTCTTTCTTACTCTGAATGATTTGCTATGCAAACTTTGGAGAAACGTGGACATTTGAATGCTTCACTTTTTTTACTATGTTCACAAGCAGTTGATGAATTTTAAGGTACAAAGGATCAAATACACAACTTGTCACATTTGCATTGACATATCTTCTTTATTAACTGAACGATTGTTACTTTCATCGTATGGCTAACAATGTTTTGTCTAGTAATAAAAAACAAACAAATACATTTCCCTGGGAAGCCAAAGCTTGCCAAACGCATCTTGGCTGGAGAACCTTTTTATGAAGCGGCGCTCGTCCTTGGTTTCCAGTATTCCAGATGGTGCAATACTACAAATTGCTGATTTTGCATACTCTGTGGGTGTGTTTAACTGTTTTGCATACCGATTGAGTATTTGAACACCCATGTAAATCTACAGCACATGCTGGTCACTTTTAAATACCCTCTGCCAAGACTGAAGGCGTATACGGTACACATTTTTACAACCATAGTGTAGTTGTGCTGGGAGAATGAATGTGGACTTGGTGCTGTTTGCGTATGCTATGTTGCACAGTCTTATATTCCCATTGAGAAATTGCTTTTGGCTTTTTGATTTCTTGTACTGTGCTGATTGTAGTGTGATACATTTTGTGGGACTGTCCCTGTGGACTTGTGTTGTGTTCAGCTAAAGCTCTGGGTTGCGGTTCACACTTCTCACTGCACAGAGTAGCATAAACTGTACTGAGGCTGAGTTCTGTTGTGCCTTTAGGCAAAGCTCTTAACCCTCTTGGGGCTATATAAAGTCAATCGGTCCTTTGGATAAAAAGCATTTGCTAAATAACAAATTTCCCTTAATCCTTGCTGCTCAATAAATGGAGAAAAATTTCGCCATGGAGTCATAGATTTGCAGTACAGTTTGAATTGCTTTGTGTCTTTTGTTGGAATATTTCGTTTTGTGGTTTGAACTGTAAATTATTCAGTTTGTTTTGTGTACGCGTGCACCATTAGCAGCATCAAACAACTTTGCAATATTAAGTAATGTCAGTGATCTCAATATATGGAGCTAGAAATTTGTCATAGATATAATTTACATTCATGCATTTGGAACATACTGTAAGTGACTTGCAGTGCATTTGGAATTTATGTTGCTTCAGCCCATGCAATATATCAGTTAATAGCCATTCATTTTTAAATACATTTAAACACTTTATTTCTTTGCGCTTCATATGCAACAAATGAATGGCAACTGAATAAAAGCTGCAAATGTTCACTATGATTTATTCATGTATTCTTTTATCTCGTAAAATCTTGTATCCAAACATAATTTATGCAGTTGATTTTTAAAGAGCTCCAATAAGAAAGTTCAGATGGGATTATTGCTGGAATTTATATTTCATCATTGGCCAGCGTGTCTCTATACAGACAGAAAGACTGACTGTATATTGAGTGCTCTAAAGTGAAATATCATCATTTACTCGCCCTCTTGTCATTTCAAATCTGTATGACTTTCTTTCTTCTGCAGAACACAAAAGAGGTTATTTTAAAGATTGTTGGTTACCAACATTGTTCAAAATATAATTTTCTGTGTTCTACAGAAGAAAAAAAGTCATACAGGTTTAAAATCGCTAGAGGATGAGTAAATTATGACACAATTTTCATTTTTGGGTGAACTATTTTACAAATGTATTAGACCACCTGTTATCAAATAATTTAGAAATCGTTTAAAAACCTATATAAGACTAAAAGTGTTATTGTCATTTATTAGGCAAATAACAAACTGAAATACTCATCAAAGTCTTGATTCACGCTTTTATACACAAGCCAGAAATGAATCAGGGCTAATGTTCAACCATTTTTCTATTTAAAACTGCAAAAAAAAAAAAGGAATTGGGTATCAGAATAAAATAAATTGATTTTAAAAAATTAAAATTGAAAAATCATGTATTAAATAAATAACTATATTTCAGCAAGATATAACACATAATGGTGGATTAACCATTCCAGAACCAAAAAAAGTTTTGAGGTAAAAAAGGGCATCTGTGGCACAAACATTGGGTGTAAGTTTAAATAATTTGCTAAGCACTGTAAATATCTGTCTAACAAATAGGAAGTCCCGCCCAAAACGTATGCTGCTGGTTGAGTCAGTGTTGCTGTGTTGGCCTCCACAAACAACCACAGCAATGTTTTAATCTCAACAGAGCCACAGTGTTTATGGTCACCTGGAAAATCACCTCATGAATGGCTCACTTATACTTATCGTAAGATGCTTAACTGGGATAGGAGAGTGTTTTAACATAACTTAAATTATATCCGTCACCACACCTTACATGTTTTATGGGATCCTTGAACGTCAATTCAAGTATACATTACAAGACCTTTAACGGTTTATTATTAATAATAACTGCAAAGATGCATATAATCATGGCCTCTTTTCTTCACTCCAGAACACTCAGAAGACAGATGAGGCACCCCGGCACTCAAACCAGTGGCCGTATTTCCAGGATGGCAAGAGGCGCATCGATTACGTCCTCACCTACCATGTCCAGAAGCCTGAGAGCACTCACAAGCAGTCCTCCCACTCCTGCATGAGGAGCTTCTGTTGCAGGTGCAAAAAGGCCAAAGCATCCGCTCAAGAGGACCCTGAACTCGCAGCCCAGGAGGAGAGACTTGACTACCATGATGATGACCAGCGCCTCCGCAGGGAGGAGTTTGAGGAAAACCTGCACTTGATGGGCCTTCAGATGGAGAAAGATGAAGGGGTGAGCTCCGTTGTGTTGATCGAAGTTGACATTTTTATATATAGTGCTGTCAATCTAATTTTTTTTATCTGATTAAACACGATTAATCGCACATAACATTAATGTCTTAAATTAAACTTTTACATTAAATAATTTCAAATTTAATCTCCAAATTAATGTAGAAACAACAGATATCTTTAACAACAATATTTTTTGAATGAAAGCCAACATTCTGATAAAAAGTGTTTATTAAAGCGGTACTGTATTGCACGTCTTTGGCGTCTTTGTCGGCATCTCTGTTTGTAATTGCTACTGCAGGTGATGTACTGCACGGATGAGTCTGAATCTTCACTGTACATCAGTACTTTACATTACTTTATTGTTTATTTTTACAAGGACAATGCACTATTTAAAGTAATTGCACCAGAGTTACCTATAGCTCATTTACATCTGCTGTACCTGGGCAGGTAAACAAATCAAATTAAATACAATATTACATATACACCTCATAGAACATCACAATACTTATATCCAGAAATGTAAGATGAATAAAAACAGTATATAAAAAACAAGGGACTTACAACACAGTCATTAGGTTGGAAAATTGGTTGGAAAATTGTTCTGATAGTAGCCAGCTCTTAAGATTAATATTAAAAACTGTGTATCTGTCAATGCTTCGTATGTTTGTAGGTAAGTAATTCCATAACCTCACTACTCTATCTGCTGTTTGACCAAAGGCGGTTTTTGTATACTGCGGTACTAAATCTCCCCTAGCAGATGCTCTTGTCCTACCGGCACTCCCGTTATGGGCCAGGCAACCCCTAAGAGGAGGGAAAGCAAGATTATGGATAATTTTGTACATCAGGCATACATCACTGTAAAATACAAAATTATCAAAATAGTCCCATGTTTTTCTGTCTAGCACTTTCAGAATTTGTTTATAAAGAGAGTACACAGGCTTTAGTGTGGTCGCATCTGCCTGTGACCAGGTTGTTATACAATATGACAAATGGAGGAGAGTCAAAGTATGAACAGAAAGTAGTGCAGCTGATTGAGACAGTTTGTGCCTGATGTTCTTAAAATTATTTCGATTAAATTTTACATTATTTATAACCCTTCTAGTTTTTTAAAAGACAGGTATTGGTCAATTATTATTCCTAAATATTTGACATGTGTTACACACTTCATTGCTTCACCATTGAATACGATGTCTGGATTCACTGAGTTGTGTTTTCGTGCAGTAAAATACATGCAATCTGTCTTGCTTTCATTAAGAGACCAACAAGACTTATTTAACCAATTCAAGAATTCCACCATTTCAGATGTCAGTTTGCTTGCAACAAGTTCTTTAGTTCTTGCATGGACAAACAGGACAGTATCATCTGCATACATTAGAACGTTAACACCTGCACATACTTGAGGGAGATCATTAATGTAATACTAAATAAAATGGGTCCTAGAATAGACCCTTGAGGGACCTCTTTAGAACAGCTTGCAAAAGAGGAAGATTTATCAAGATTAGATTAGATTAGATTCAACTTTATTGTCATTACACATATACAAGTACAGTGTAACGAAATGTAGTTTAGGTCTAACCAGAAGTGCAATTAGCAAGTGCAGGATATACAGTTTGAATAAATACAGAATACAATATTAGGAAAATACTATACGTTCAACCACTCTTGTACATTGTATCAACCACTCTTATACATTGTTTCCTCAATATAAAATGAAGTTACAATTTATCAAATGACCAATTCACTCTTAGGCCCATTTTATCACTACATTCCTGAAAAAACAACCTCACAAATTCAATATTTAGCAGATAAATGCTTGACTTAAAGTCCAAGTGAAATAAAAATTACAATGCCTATTTTTTCATGAAATATTGCAGCGTTTGTTGTTAATAATTTATCAATGTAGGTCATTCTCATTTAAAAAAATGAGTTGCCCTCATAATCTTTAGCTAAATTCTGACTGTGACCATCCTTCTTAGACGACGTATGTTAGACGGCTTGGGCGGTGAATACGTTAACTCCTCCCTTCAACTGTCAGTCTGCTGCCAGGTCCACTTAAAAATCACAAAGACGAAAGCCACGCTCACTATTTTTCTCCATCGAAATTCCATTTTACTCCGAAATTCTTCAAAATACGGAAGTAAAAACGATCGCAACCTCCAGTTCACGGTGACTCCAAGAGCGCATTCTCACCTTTTGTTCGGTTCATTTGCTCCAGACCAATCTCAAAAAATGATAAACTATAGCATTTTTCTGCGGAGTTGGATCCTTTTCACACCACAATGATTGTTTTGGTCGAACCAGTTGAAACGAACCAAAATGCAGTCATGGGACAACCTCCACATAACTCGTTGGTGAGTTTCCTAAACTGCTTTTTCAAACTAAATAAACTCACCGTCAACATCGCGTGTCAAATGTGGTAAAGTTAGCCCGGTCATCATTGTTAGCGGCGATGGGATCTCAAAAACATACATCGGATCAACATCCGTTTTTTTGTCTCAAGTTGATTCACAAGGTCATCGTACCAGGGGAACTTGTACATCCCACACTTGGATGTACTGTCGTTGGAGTTTCTTTACCTTAACCCGGCACTGTTCCACAGATCTATTAAACCCCTTTTACCTGAGTTGTGTTTGCTAAAAAATAAAAATATTGCGCTGTTCTTGTAAGTTTTCGCATGTCAGGATGTAATATGGTCATCAGACCAAATTTCTATGAGGCTCCGAATCGCCTCACAACTCCAAGTTTGTCCGCGAGCTGCCATGCTAATGCAAACAGTCAACAGACACTTGTCATCATTCCATAAGGCACAGCGCATCTGACTACGCCAGCTGGTTTAGTCCAAAAAAGTGCATTACTTTTTGAATTTGGCCTGTTCAAGGTCAGATCACGTTCTCACCACAAACTAACAGCTCCAGGGTTTGTTTGAAAGCATACTGAGACCACCTCTTCAAGGAGGTCTCGTTACACTTATTTGGTCGGCTTTTGGTGTGCACTTGAGTGCGATTGCTGCATTCACACCTGCTCAAACGAACTCTAGTGCGATTCAACCGTACTATGAGTCATGTGAGAAAGCACTCTAACATATGTGCCATCTTCTTGTCAATATCTCCACACCTCACTACTGTTCTGTAGCTGTGGTTCAAAAACTGCAGTTCTGTGGCTGGTAAATCTTGACGAGACCGCTGTCATGTAGCACAACTGTTTCAAATCATGGCTAAATTGTTTAATCGCCTTTACATGAATAAGAGGGTGACGTTAGACTAAGGATGACATAATAAAAAGATGCTGCGTTAATTGCGTTAAATATTTTAATCATTTAATCTTAAAAAAAATGATTGCATGCGTTAACGCGTTAACGTGGACAGCCCTGTTTATATATAATATTTTTTATATGATTTCAAGTGTGAGCCATTGTGACATGCATACTCATGCAGCATTTTTCCCTTTACTCTTCATTTATTTACTAAAGAAATTGCGAGTTGATCCCCTGACCTTGGCTTTGCAAGTGTCATGCTATACCAGTTCAGCAACAGTCTTGATAAACTTTATTTATTGTTTAGTTATAGAGGATTTTGTTATAAATGTAAAGAATTTTTACATTATGTTAGTTTTAAATTAATTTTCTCATTAGTTTTTTCATTCTCATTTGCTTGTTTGTAATCCCACTGGAGCAGTAACTGTTCGTAAAAAAAGAGTCTATTCGACGTTGGCTATTATTAAACAAGCTTGCACGTTATACTGGAATAAACCAAAGTGCACAATTATCTGAACATCATTTTCCGTGTAACGTTAATGTTTCATGATTATTGCCTTCATTAGTTATTAAGGTCCTATAAAATAAAAGAATTCTTCAGTGGCAAATTAGCTTTATGAGATGATGTGTGAACAGGACCAAAAACACCATTAAATCAGTACTGGCAATTTTCCAGTATTTGTAGTTGTGGCATTACCAGTATGATGCTATGTATGAGGATGCAGAATAGAATGGCCAAAAGCAGGCTTATATCAATCATAACATTCTAAAGCAGATGATACGTTTACTCAGCGCTGTTTACAGAAGTCAAATAATTTTTTTCAGTAATACAGTTTGTTTGGTTGTTAATATAAATGTTGTTGGGTAAAGAGCAACTGCACAAAGTGTTTCCCACAAAATAAGAATATCAACAAGAATATGAACAATATACGTAGGCAGTGTTGGGTAAGTTACTCTGAAAAAGTAATTAATTACTAGTTACTCATTACATATTCAATAGTGTAATTAGATTACTGTCCAAATTACTCTGTCCAAAAAGTATTTAGTTACTCATTACTTATTACTTTCTACATCCTACATCAACCTTAGTTAAGTGATTCAAGGATAGACATGAAACGGCTTATTTAATTCATTAAAATAAATAATATTATTAACTGACCAAAGTATTACAAATGTGAGAATTATACATTAAAGCACAGATTTTAAAGTAAGACTTTGAATCTTGAAGTCAATTACGCTATTGCACACGCATATATTTCACATAGTATTTAGTTTAATTACATCAAAAGTAACTGTATTTAAATTACAGAAAACATATGAGTAATCCCTTACTTTACTTTTTCAAGGGAAAAGTAATTAAATTACAGTAACTAATTACTTAGTAACTAGTTACACCCAACACTGTACGTAGGTCATACCCTGCCATGAGTTTCAAACACAGTGGCGGCAACACAAAGAAAACTTCCTCCTAATCCAAATGTTGACCAGTATTTTGGGAATGTGTGAAAAGTATCTTACTGGTAACAAGACTGAACGCTATTGATTGTTTTAACGGCACATCTGTGTATTTAGCCATTCTGGGAATTTTACGATAATGTAACAGCATTACTCTGTGAAAAGGCTTACGTGTTAGTGTGTGTACTCCAAAACATAGGCCAAAATCACACTGTGGTAACCATTGACAAAACCTAAAATAAACCTAAAGGTCTCTCTTTTTTAACACGGTTCTTTTTGCAAAGCAATTACAAAGCACCTTGTTGAGAGCAAAAAAAGGAAAACAAGAAAAAAGCAATATACATGTTGAGAATGACTTCTGCTTCTCTGAAGCTGAGAAAGCTGAGAGTGTTATGTAAGATTTGCTTTAAATGACCCACTCCTGTTATAACATCACATCCCACGCAGCGGGTCGAACCCTGTCTGTTCATTCCCAGTCGCTGCATTTCACGAACAACACAAATAGACACTGTACTGTACTTCTGATGGTAGCACACAAACCTTCTTCAACCCCAATTTAGGAGCACAGGATGGAAACAACTTCTAACTCTTCCTGAATCTTCAGAATAATGTCTCTGTTTATTACTTTCAGACGTTCGACTATTACCTGTCGGATATCAATTAATTTAAAGCAGAGCTTAAATTATGTTTTAGGCTTGTAAGAAATCCCTAGATATAGTAATGCCCTGCTGACCCATAAGAATACTCTAGTAGTGACTGCACGGTACGTGATAACCAGCGAGAAGACCCTAGCAACAGCATAGCAACACCAGCATTGCTGCAGCATGTTCAGCTCTACACTCACGTTTTCTTCAGAAATTCCTTCACTCACTGTCAGCTTGCTCCTGAGAACACAGCAGAGTACATACACTGAGGCTTTGTTTGTTTTTCTCTGTCTTACAGAACAAAATCCCAGGCGTGGGGTTCCTGAAGATCCACGCACCTTGGGAGGTTCTCTGTCGTGAGGCTGAATTTATGAAGCTCAAAATGCCAACAGTAAAGGCAAGTTCTGTTGAATCTTGCACTACTCTACTTTCTGTTTACTCCGTACAATACACACACATGACATCCTCATGTGTCACTTTCAGAAATATGAAGTACGTATGGGAAACGACATCGTAGAGAAGATCCACAAGTTTATGCAAAAAGTCACGACACCCTTACGACCTAAAGTCGGGATCAATGGGACAGAAAATGAGAAACACCTCTCGTACCCGTTCTCACGAGAAAAACAACACCTGTAAGTTCACGGCCATGTGTCAAGTTTATAATTAAGATGATTGTTGAACTCAGAGTTCATTCCAAAAATGAAACTTCTGTTATTATTACTCCTTTTATATCTTTCCGAACCAAAGTGACTTTTATTCTTCCATTAAAAACAAAGAAGTTAAGCAGAATTTCCTCTACACAGTTAAAGTGGATCAACTTTGTCTGTCATACTCAAAGACAAAAAACACCACAATAACAGCATAAATATAGTCAATGTGACCAAATCATGCTAAAAAGTAAGTTAATATTAGTTACTTTTGACCTCAATAATACATTAAATAAAAAAATCAGATGAATGCAAGTCATGTGAATTTATGTGAATTTTGTTTAAAAGCAGGATTTCTTTGTAAATGAACAGTTCATCCAAAAATGTACTCACCCTCAAGTTGTTCCAAACCTGTATACATTTATATGTTTGGTTTAACACAATATATATTTCTGATGCTCCATCGACTACCATAGTAGGAAAAATATAGTATTTCTTTGTTCTGTTAAACATAAATGAAGATATTTTGAAGAATTTAGGAAAACAAACCGTACTGGGCTTTTAAATTAATTCGCACCTTTTAATTTTTCTATGGTAGTCAGTGGTGCCCCAGAAATGTACTAGCATTTTTCTAAATATCTTTCTTTCTGTTCAACAGAAGAAAGAAATGCAAGATTGGAACAAATTGAGGTTGAGTAATTCATGACAGAATTTTATTTTTTGGGTGAACTATCCCTTTAAAGAAATTTGTGTATTTTCTTATTAAAATATATTCAAATTATCTAAACTACCAGGTATACATCTATGCCTCAAAATTGTCAAATGCTATTTTCCTTAAGAAATCACTGTAAAAACCTGAAAATGTACTGAATTTGTACAAGACCGGGCTCAACGCAAAGTATTTTTTCTACCGGCCCAGTCAGTCAAGTGAATCCAATTTTTACTGGCCCTGCCAAAATTTAACTGGCCCCACCACAAAATATATTAAATATTATCTAGTTATTTGTTTGTTTTTTTACCTGTGTGATCTTAGTAAATAAGGGTTTGATACCATAAAAACTATAGCCTATAACTCCACATTTCGAATCTTGTTGAAGACAACCAATCATTAAGTAATAAAACAAGATCAAGTAATCAAAGTGTGTGCAATAGATAAATATAATAAAACAAATATACAAATGTGCATTTCAGGTGTTTTAGATTTATCTAATAATAGTAGTTATCGGGTACAGAAATAAATAATTGAAATGTTTTATAGTCTTCGCTGTATTAATTATCATTGATTTAACCTTACTAAAGTTATAATTTAATCAGCGAAGAACAGTAAGTGTTTTTGTCTTTATTCTTTGATGAACAAAACTGAGACTTTTATTATTTGGCTGCCCCTTTAAGAGAAGCATGGATCTAATATAATGTAACACACGCGTTTTGTTTCCAAATGTGTTTTGTTCCAGTAAGACATAATTGATGATATTTTATAAGTATAGTGTGTGATATTGGCATTATTTTGTGTCGATACGTCTGATTGACAGTAAGAATACGTGAAAGAGAACTTAATTCAGTATTCAACCGGTTGTCCTATGCGCATTCTGGGCGCGCGGGTATCTCAAACAACAAGTGAGAACAGAATCCAGTCCTCTTTGCATATTCTTGGGAATATTTAAATAGGCAAGTCTTAAAAACGTACAAATTATAATTTTCAAGGAAAACACCGCGCTGGCCCGATCAGGCAAGTGACAACTCTCTCAACTGGCCACGGCACGAGGATCTCCCATGCTGGCCCCGGGCCATCTGGAAGTCCTTTATGTCGAGCCCTGCAAGACTCAATCAATTAATTTTTTTATCACATTTCCAAAATACAGGTGAAACAGCTGTAAAAAAAGAAGATCAATATCGCACGTTCTTTAATATTAATATAGTACATTGTGTCCTATTTTTATTGTTTTTTTTTCATTGAAGCATGGTCTCTTAAATGAACCTCACCAAGGCAATTCAGACACTTCTAGCCTTCTGGTCTTTTCATTCTGTCTGTTTAAAGGACAGATCAATGCAGAGGCAGAAAATAGTCTTACACTATGTCTCTCCCTCTCTTTACAGCTTTGATTTATCAGACAGGAATTCCTTCTTCGACAGCAAAACCAGGAACTCAATAGTAAGTAGCATTCGCTCCTGATAATCATCCTGTTTCCCTGTCAAATCAGAGTCGATGTAAGGCCAGATGTCATTTTATTCTCTGATTTGATTACCAAAGTGTCTTATACCAAGTGTCAATGTCATCAAAAGTGTTGTTTTTGTAAAGAGTCATTTAAATATGTCACCTGTCCAATCACGTAATGTGCCATATTTTTTGTTTTTTAAAGGCTTGAACTGTTTTGATATTTTGACGTGATTAATGAGTGAATAATATTTTATATCAGGTATACGAGATTTTAAAACGGACAAAGTGCACACGGGCCAAATATATCATGGGTAAGTCTTACCTAAACATTGAACGCCTCTATTGATAACAGTGTGACTGGATAAAAATATTTAATATTTAATTGTTTGATCTGTGAACCAAAGGAACATTTACATTTAGTCACGCTTGTATCCAAAACGACTTACAAAGAGTTCAAGGCACAATATCTAAGAGTTCAGGGAGCAATAGTAACAGTCTTCACCTTTGACCTTGATGTTATGCATTTTTAAGGTTTTTTTGTGTTTAAAAGCTTAAAATCCAATCCGACCCCAAAGTATTTGATATAATGTAAAAGGTGTTTTAAATGTGGGTAAACTGCCAAATTTGTAATGAACTTCGGTCCTTCTTCTCCTACTGTACCTGGGTAACATCTGAGGGCACCGATTGGCTGATAAGAATGTTGATCCTTTGAAACCTGTTTGGTTAATGTGTACGAATAATTTTACACAGCTACAATATGTAGTTACAATATTGTTCAGCCATGTGCATTGTTGGTTTGATGATTAAAATGGTTCTTAAAAACAAAATACGAAGGGTTATTAGTAAGTATACTGAATGCAGATGAAAATACAAGATTATTTGTTGTAATTGTTTCATATTTGCAGGAATCAGCAGTCTGCTGGGCAGTGGTATCTACACAGCGGCATACCCCTTACACGATGTAAGCGTTCAAACAGACCGTCAGAACTCTCCTTTGCATGGTATATTTCTCGTGTCATTAAATGATATTTTAATTACAGGGAGATATTGATGATCCTCAGGCTGAATCAAATGACAGAAAGGTAAAATACATCTGCATTCATTTCTTGAATTTCATCATACCTTTGGGTACATGGGTTTCTTATTTCCTCATTATCAGAGTATTTGCATGTGTCTGTTAAAAATTCAGGGCATTAAGATGAGAACTTAACAGAAATCCATTTTGGTTGTGTGAGGTTTGCTTCAAAGTGAGTTTTAAAGTATTTTTCAAAGCATTTGGAATAATTTGTGTCGTCAGAAACCCCTATACAAATAAAATGCCATTTTGGTTTAATTGAATTTTTTTGGGACTAATTCTCCACCATCTGTGCAGGTACCATTAAATTCTTGAAAAGCGGTTTTATCACCGCAATAATAGTTTTCTAAGTGTTTCTCTAAATCCACCTGTTTGGACAGTTTACGGCGTAAGAGTTTTGCACTCATTGAAGTTCATAGAAGTTATTATCCTCATTAGGTCACGTAAAATGAGGACAGATGGAAAAAGGGGTCTCCTGAATCTCCTTACCTTGCTTTGTTAAAAGAGACCTGGGCTGGACTCTATACAGCCCTGCCTGCAGCTAGCACAGAATAATTATCAGTGTGCGCAAATCACCAAGGCAACAGGATCATTTCACACTTCAGCCATCTGTGAGCAATGTTTCTGCAGCTTAACTGTTCAGTCTTGGTGGGTAGTGGAGCCATTCTCAAAATAAATGTGCGCAGATATTTTTACAGAAATGGAAATGTCTCAATAAACCTGACATTTCTCGGTAAACCTTAGGTGGATCTGATTTCATAAGAAAAGGTGTTTAACCATCTAATTTTACAGTCAGTTATGTCAGGGTCTACAATAGCTTATCTTGCAGTTCTTGGGTTTTTATTTCTCCATCATTGTATTACCGGCCAACTATTACCAGTAGAAATGGGAATTATAAGCAGTGTAATGAGTTTGGGTGCAATTGGTTGTTCGAAGCTCAACGTTATTTTTTTTTATTGTTAACGCATACAAAAAAGCATTCTTTTAATGCATTGTTTATAATGACTTGTTTTGGTTGTGCAGTATTTTTGTTTGTTTGTTTATTTTTGCTAACAGAAACACACATCATTAAAGAATTTTAATTTTCTGTGCATTATAGACTACACATCTCTGTGTGTTTTAAATCAGGCTCATATCTCTGGAGAAAGTCCCAAAGCACTCATTTATTCAGACCTATATATTACGTTACGTCCCCCCAGGCACATTAAACCAATGTCATTATGTTTGAAATTACTGATGTGCTGGTTGAAGGCCTTCATTTGTCTTTATAATAGCTTTCATTGGAATAATCAACAATGTTTGTCATTTATATTTAACGCAATGAATGTTTGAGCTACAGTGCTGGAATTGCGATATTTTTTCTGTATGTATGTAATTTCATTTCTGTTTCTGTCTTTGCAGCTCTTGTATGAGGAGTGGGCGAGTTACAGCATATTCTACAAGTACCAGCCCATTGGACTGGTCAGGTATTATTCTGACCGCAGGAGGCCGAGACAAGTGTTTGCCCTGAAATAATGAGCTTCTAGGGGAAGAGATTTAAGAAATATCTTGTGTTGAGAGATGGACGGTTATAAATCAAACATATTCAGTGTTCACAATTCGGTTGAAATCAATTCAATTCTAATTCATTTATATTTTACAACGTTGCAATGTTCGAAACAGCTTTCAAGCAAAGAAAGGCATCATAGGAAAAATTAAATGTCTTGCATACATAATTGCAAATGGTATTGTTGATATATACAGCCGCTGAAAAAATTAAGAGACCATTCCAAGATTTCATTTAATCAGCATTTCTTGATCTATTGTGGCCATTTCAGTCCTGTGTCTGTTGAATTTCAACAAAATCAAACCTCAGTTGTGACAAAGTAATCCAACAGCAATGTGAAAGACCGAAGGCATGACAAGACACATTGAGAAAAAATAGCTGTTCCTATACATTTACAAATATAAATGTTGCTTGGCTTAAAAGTGAATATGAACTTTGCCAGATTTGAGGTCTGAAAAAATATAGAGCATCTTTTCTATTATATTGACCTGTTTCTACAGTTTTCATTTCATCATATAAACGTTTTGAAAATTGGGAGAAATATTGTAGTTCTCAAAATTAAAAACAGAAACATATATGTGACCCTGGACAACAAAACCAGTTTTATGGGTTAATTTTTCGAAATTGAGGTGTTTACATAATCTGAACGCTGAATAAATTTCTATTGACGTATGAGTTGTTAGAATAGAACAATATCTGGCTGAGATACAACCGTTTAAAACTCAGGAATCTAAGAGTGCAAACAAATCTAAATATTGAGAAAATTGCCTTCGAAGTTGTTAATCTTTTTAGTTGGAAATTTTTATAAATAATATCTTCATGGAACATGATCTTTACTTAATATCCTAATGATTTTTGACATAAAAGAAAAAGCGATAATTTTTTAACCATACAATATTTTTTTCTTTTACAAAAAAATTCAATTATTTTGAAACGTTCTCTTAATGTTTTCTGTTGCTGTATTAATATATTAATATTAACATTTATAATGGTATACAGTCATGGTTAATTGAGTAAAACTATAAGAAAGTAAAGACCCATTGTTTTTTGTTCCTAATATTTTTGCTTTCGTAAATTTTGGTTGTTTTTAATGGAGAGATTTTCGATTTTACTATTTGAGTTCAAGCACGTATTGTGTACTGCTTTCATTACAATGTTATCGCCCAACTGTCCTTAATAGTTTTGTTTTACTCGCATTTGGCTTGTTAGGTGTGAACACTGAATGTGTGACTTGCGGTACTATTAGTTTGACTGTTTAATGTACAGAATTAGTTTTTCATTTTTTTTACTTGCGGTTTGAGTGACAGAAATGGTACATCAATAAAAACAGTAAACTGTAAGACATAGAGTTAGTTGGAGTGGGAGGAAACAGGAAAGACATTTTTTGACAATAGGTAAAAAAGCAATCATTCCTTTAATAGGTGTTTTTTTCTCTTCACTTTTTCCCTCTTAGGAAATATTTTGGTGAGAAAGTGGGCCTGTACTTCGCCTGGTTGGGTGTGTACACGCAGATGCTAATCCCAGCAGCAATCGTGGGGGTTATTGTGTTCTTATATGGCTGTGCCACAGTGGATGACAACATCCCAAGGTAAAAACAAGATGAGCATGTTATTTCTTATAATTGTCTTCTCACACAATGCACTAAATAGCAAGTGATCATTCCTGGCATGGTTAAAGGTTATTCATATATTGGCAGTGGTTTGTCAACTTTCGAGAAACAGGGTGTGTTGCCAAGAACAGTGTTTTAGACACTGGACATGTACGTTCACATGCATTCCATTATCCACACCTCTCGGAAACAAGTCCCAAGAACGGTTCCTGAAAGCAGTATACATATTCCACAATGGTTTTGAACTTTATGGGAAGATGTTTTAAAGATGAATATGTCCAGCCACAAGTGCAATTTTGAGAGAAAAACGGATTGATGTAGCAGCGAGCAGTGATTAGAGTGGGTATGAAATGGACTGTAATGTAAAATATAATGAGAGTGACTCACCATGACATTCATTAATTCCAGAGATGCCACCGCTAAGGGCAATAAAACTGCCTACCTAGTAAATGTTTAAAGGCATCAGAGGCGTGCATCTCATGTTAAGCTTGTTTCTAAAGGTGGGCAGCCACATTATGCTCCCATTGAAGATGCCTTGATTGACCCAAATGATAAGAAAGCATCCTATCTTTTATGAAGGAGGCAATCCCGGAATGCGTTGCTTTGAAAATATGGCTGATGCAAGATGGTGGATAAAAATGAAACTTAAATTCTTTTCATTCATTATTCAAAACTAACAGTAAAAGTAATTCAGTTTATAAGCCTTTCCTGTGGCTCAGCACTAGCAATGCCAAGGTCATGGGCTCGATCTTAGGGGATTGCACAAAGTCAGACACAAAAAATGTATAATACAATGCAATTGTTCGTTGCTTTGGATAAAAACATCTGCCAAATACATAAATGTAAATGAATAAGGATGTAATTTGTTAATGCTGCACTTTTATTGATTCTGAGTTACCTTCCATCACTCTGCATGTAAGCAATGCTTGCTTTGCTGCATATATAGATTTTTTGGAAACACTATTTCAGTTTAAATCCTTTGATATGCTTGCAGTACTAAATAACAGGCGGCTTAATGCAGAAAGTTTTTACACGCTGTTACACCAACGAAACAAACAATGCATTTATCAAGAGCTCTTAGGAAAACACTGGGAATGGTGTCTGTGATACATGAACAGATGACCTGAAATCCGGTTCTGCTTCTTTGCATTCACAGCATGGAGATTTGCGACGCAAAAAACAACATAACCATGTGCCCCATGTGTGACCGAGTGTGCGGATACTGGAAACTGACCACTGCCTGCGGCACGGCCCGGGCCAGCCACCTGTTCGACAACGCTGCCACGGTCTTCTTCTCCATCTTTATGGCACTGTGGGGTCTGCAGCTTTTCTTTTCTTGTTTGTTCTCGTGTGCTATGTTGACACTGTAAACCAACTGTTGTGTAGTGTACATATTGAGAGCAGACTTGATAAGTGTGGTGCTCTGAGCTCAGTCTCACTGTTTCTCCTCAGTTGCCCCAGACCAACACCCATCTGTGTTTAATCCCTGCTGAGATGCTGAGCTTCTTCAAAGCCGATTATTTGAGCCAAAGCATAACATTTGCCTGCACTGGTTTGATCTCTGGTCGTTGCAAGCTTTGAATTGGAAACAGACACCCCTCGAGAAAACTACTCTTAAGCCCCAAAGTCATTTATTGATCGATTTTTACATTTGGCAACTGTTGTTTCATATATACCCAAACAAATACACCCTCAAAATAAGGAACGTTTGGCCGCTCTCTCTTCTCACCCATAATGCGTGTATACACACCTATAGCTGATGGGTTATGAGAGGGTTATAACGTTGTCTACATCCATGGAAAAAATAAGAGACTATTTTAAATCAGATTTTCGGATTTTAAAACTATTTATAGGTATGTGTTTAGGGAGGGGGGGAATTGTGAACTACTAACAATATTTCTGTCAAATTTCAAATAAAAATATTGTTTGCATTTATTTGCAAAAATTGAAAACTGGAGAAACAGGTCAAAATAACAGAAAATATGTTCTGTATTTTTTAGACCTCAAATACTGCAAATAAAGCAAGTTCATATTCACTTTGAAGCAATACAACACTAATATTTGTACATGTTGAACATTTATTTTTTATGTGATAACCATGTGTCTTTTCATGCAGTCAGTCTTTCACATTCCTGTTGGACGACTTTTTGTCACTCCCCAGATTTGATTTTGTGGAAATTTAACAGTCACCGGACTGGAAAGGCCACAATACATCTAGAAATCCAGAATAAATTAAAATTTTGAATCTTCTAATCATTTTTTTATATTTCAGATATGTTTTTATTTTGACCAAAACCATCATTATTTTGACTATATTGTATACATGCAGTATCATATACTGTACATCATTTATATTATTATACATTAAAAACACATTGTATGATTCATATTCTGAGTGTGTTGATGAATCTTCATGTGTTACACAGCCACTATGTTCATGGAACACTGGAAGAGAAGACAGATGAGACTGAATTACGTCTGGGATCTGACCGGCTTTGAAGACAGCGGGGTGAGTTAGGCACACCCATGTTGATCTAGGAAACTGTGAATATAAGATGTACACCTTGCCAAAACGATACGAGTGAATGTATGTTTTGTAGGCGTGTCCCATTATTTTCCATATATTGACTATATCCATAATCTTTATTGGTTGTCATGAATTCAAGACGTCTGTATTTATACTGATTCAGTGCCATGAAATCAAACTGTTTGTTTTGTTTCTTTGTCCTGTTTTTGTATAGGGCAAGCAAAAGGTTTGGAATGGGTTCCGTCCCAATAAAACAAGCTTTATTTTCTTTTTTATTTCCTAACCTAACAGTTGCATTTCAGTACTAACAAATTCTTCATCCTTCAATTTGTTATCTCAAGTCGTCTTCAAGCATCCGTCACATCTCGCTTGTGTACAGTACTCCACCAGCACTTATCTCTCTATTGGTCTGTTGTCATGGAGGTACGGGAGATCCTCGTTCTCTCTGCCTCTGACCTTACGGCTCAAAAGCTGCTCGCTCTCCTTTCAGCAGTCACGTAAGGTCTTTCCGGGCTCGCCACCCTTTGCGTGGGTAAAATCAGGAGGCGATCAAAGATTCCCGAACCTGTAACTGCTGAATGTGAAAGAAATGTTATTTGTGATGCTGAGAGCTTTTGGTTTCGAGGATTTTTCTTTCACTGAATGTCAATGTGTCACCGTTATCAGATTTTCTGTTACTGTCGACCAATCACGCACACGGCTGCTTCTGGCTCCATAGTCGGTTTCACTCTCTTTGGGCTGCTTTCACTGGTTCATAAAAGAGCAAATCTGGATGGTGTGCGCGCTGTAAATCACGTTCTCATTGTTTCTTTAGAGTCACCCGAGAGCTGAGTATGAGTTCCGAGTGATGAAGAAAAGCATGAGGAAGGAGCCAGCCCAAAAGGTGGGTCTTTATTAGTCTCAGGCTCCGATGCCAAAGTCGACAGACCATCTGCGGCATGATATTCTGATTCGCTGGCTGCAGTTAGAACCCATCAGACATCAGATTGCTTGGCACTACATTTCATGACATATTGTTGTGCCGCAGAACTGGCTGTGTACCTACATGCCATAGACTAGAATAATCTGCCATGTGGACCAGGCTTTATGCCTAAGCCTTTTATTTGCAATGTGGGGCCAAGCACAAATGCAGAATCTTGTATTATGTTTATCCAGCCTCACTGTTATAATGTAGTCCGGATTATGGAGTATTACGCTGGGTAGATGTTGACCCAGTTGCTGTCGGATGAAATATGATGTGACTGCACAGCTGTGAGACATGTCTCGGAGCTTGTATTTGCTCTGCTTGACTTGGCTCTGTCTGTTGCTTCTAAGGCCAAATCATCAGAGAGGGCTGCTGAAGGCCTGCTAAGGTCGGACGGACTCTCAATTTTACATCAGTCGGAGGATATGTGTGCTTTTTTATGCCTGGATAATAATTGATGTTCCTATCTTGTTTCCAGGCAGGAAAAGATAAACTGACGTGCAGAGACAGAATGCCAGCTTATATGACAATTGTCATCATGATGTGTTTTTTGGTAAGACCTCGTTTATTCACGTGCTCTTTTGGGGAAATGCAATGTAAAATGAAACGTGTGCAAAACACAATTTATAAAATTCACAAACAAGTTGCAACCGGTCACGTCGCACAGTGAAAATGGTGCGATTGAGTGGAGGCGGGGACTGATTTGCATATTCAAATGGACCCAATAGCAAATTTGACGTCTTCTGAAAAGTATCCTGATTGTATTTTTAAACCTTGAGTCTTAAAATATTCAGCAAGAATATTCATTTATATGATAAATGACGTTATGTATATGAAAATAATAGTCATGTTTTCAGTTATTTGTTATAGACGGTTTCAGCGGCAACAACATAAACAACCTTTATCTCCGGCAGAGAATCAAAAAGTGTTGAGTAGTTTTAATTTAATTTAATTTAATACTATAAATATACAATAAAACATTCATTTTAATTTCAAGGAATATAAATTATCCAAACACAGACAGACCAGTCTGCCTGAATGTGTCCGATAAACATGGCAATCAAATGTCCAAAAAAAGTATGTACAAATACAAAAGTGATGTTTCGTCCTAATATATTATAAACAAATGATTACACTAAAACACTTAATGTTCTGATTGAGGTCCAGTGTGTGATATTTGGGATGATCTATTGATGGAAATGCAATATAATATACATAGCTTTGCCTCAGGTGTATAAAGAGCGTACACAATGAAGTGTTATGTTTTTATTACTTTAGAATGAGCTATTTCTATATACATACCCCTTGCATTTAAATCGACATGTTCTGTCAGCCGTCGTAGTGTTTCGAAAGGGAGGGGTGTAGAGAGCGCCGTTGGTTGCAATTCGCAACCTTGCCACTAAATATTACTGACTGGACCTTTAAACTAGTTTACAAAAAGGTTTGTCTTGCTGTCTGTTTTCTGCTTAGATCTTCGTTACATTGGCCATCGTGTTTGGCGTGGTGCTGTATAGGATCTCCATTCAGACGGCACTGCTTATGAGCTCCACCCCCTCATTCAGGACTAACATAAGAGCCACCGTCAAAACCACTGCAGCTGTTATCAACCTCATCATCATCATCATTATGGACGAGATCTACGGAGCAATCGCGCGCTGGCTCACTGTTCTTGGTACTAAACAGCTTCTAAACATTTAGTTCGCGTTGCAAATGCAAAACGCTTACAGTGTCGATGTTTTCAACCCATCAGAGGTGCCAAAAACGGACAAAAGTTTTGAAGAAAGGCTGATTTTCAAGACGTTCGTCTTGAAGTTTGCCAACGCATTCACCCCTATTGTGTACCTGGCGTTTTTCAGAGGCAGGTGAGGTCTGGTGCCAATCCGTCTGATACGCAACGTAGTTTTAACATTATTAGGCAGCAACTGTGCACAAAGTATTCTTTACGTTATTGACGTGCTTTGATTTCGATAAGCTTGCCCCTCCTTCTTAGTGTACAGTTCCTGTAAGACTGTTTTTTTATCTTCCTCTGTGCACCAGGCTGATCGGACGTCCAGGAAAATACATTTATGTTCTGGGGTCGTACCGAATGGAAGAGGTAAATATCTGGATTTTCACTTCATTGTGTGTGCGTGTCCATGAACATTCACCTTATTACCTGAGCACTGATGACTAACATTTAGAGGTGTGCTCCGCCATGACTGGGTTCTCTCTCTGTTGTACCTTGCAGTGCGCCCATGCCGGCTGTCTGATGGAGTTGTGTATACAGCTTTGTATAACCATGCTTGGAAAACAACTCATACAGAACAACCTGTTTGAGATTGGCCTTCCGTGAGTACATCCAAAAGCCTATGCAGACACACTCCCAAGACATCACATCTCCAGCCATTGGAGAGGTGTGGTAAAAAAACGATGCGTTACAGGTGTGGCCTGCACCTTTTGTGACACTTTCGTGATGACGGGATGAACTGTCTTTGTTGTTGTGAATTTCTTGCATGAACTAAAAGTGATTCATTTCTCACATCCCCTCCCTTTTTTTGGGCTTCGCTTGCAAATGTATTTTGTGGAGTTCTCTGGAAATATACTGCCCAGTAAGCATCTTCAAGGAAATTGGGAATATCCATCCATTCTTTGAAATGGCTTGTTCTCTATAGGGTCACATCATTTCTATTATGCCCAACCTCAAAAATGGCAGCCAGGTTGAATCTAAAGGTGTGAACCAAAGTATTTTACAGACCAACACAAGGGGGTGGAAGATTTGTAGGCCTTTAGGAATGTTGGCCATTTCGGTTCTTTGATAATGTGTGGAGCACTGTGGAATCAGGTCAGTGCAGTACATTCTGTCATCATTTAATCACCCTCTTGTCATTTCAAACCTGAATGACTTTATTTCTCAAAACAAAAGAAGATATTTTAAAGAAAGTTGGTAACCGAACAGCTCTGGCCTCCATTCACTTCTATTGTATGGACAATGTAATGTTGGTTAACAACATTCTTCAAAACATCTTTCTTTTGTGTTTTGCAGAAGACAGAAAGTCATATACTGTAGGTTTGAAATGACATGAGGGTGAGTAAATGACGGCAGAATTTTCCTTTTTTGGGTGAAAACTAAAGGAACCATGGTTTTTGTGTTGTATTTGTACAGTAAATGTCCATTAAGCCTGTGCAGAACCCTCAGTGATTATTTACGTGTCTGTGTCGCAGTAAACTGAAGAAACTTCTCAGACGACGCAAGATGGACAAGAAGCAGCAGGAAGAGCTAAACAAAACACTTCAGCGCCATGAGAAGGACCACTTCCTAGGGCCCTTTGTCGGACTCACTCCAGAGTATATGGAAATGAGTGAGTCACTACGCAATACGCGCCCACGCACGGATACAGACACATAAACATTTGTTTGCGTTCTCTTCTCGATCTGCTGCCTCTGCAGTCCTGTGGGGATATGGCTTCATACATATTCTATTGTAATTACAACCTCCTGTTATGAATAATTAAATTCATACACATGGCATTCCCATTAATTGAAATGACTAAACGTGATTGGGCAGATTTATTTGATCTCACTACATCTTTTGTCGCTCGCTCTGTTTGAAGCACTATTATTGCGAGTAAATTTATAGCCGCATTTTCTGTGAAGGAGCTGTTATGGTGTGTATGGAGTTTGTGTGTTGCTGGCCCTCCACATGTGTTCTTCAGCGTGGGCTGGACTTCTGCTCACACAGAGGCATTATGGGTCCAGAGGGGGGCCGGCAGAGCTGCGTGAGATTATGAGCTTTAGTTCTGGCCGCATTCATTAAAAACACGCCCCCCTCTATCCATCCTTCTATTTCTCAAACTCCATCGCTCTCTTTCTCTGTATCCTCACCTCCTCTCCTCTCAGTCTGTAAATGCTCATTACTCATGAGCTTAGAAACTAAATATTGTTAATTTCACTCTAAAATATACTTGGGAAATACTGTAGTATCCAGTGAGAATGAAATGTAAGAAATAACAGAATTTTGGAAATAGGTGTACACTCTGCTTAGATTGGAAAGGAACTAAAATTGTTAATCTTATCCATGAAACTAATGACAGTAATGTTTAGTGGCTTTTATGCAATGCAGTCTGGGAATATACACAACTGATTACGCATAAACAGTAAACACAAAAGATAAGCATTGGTACAGAATCTTTCATTTACTTTGGGGAATTTAGTTTTGTTCCTCGAACCGTTTCTAATCCCTGTTCCTGAGACCCTAAACCGATAACACTCGGCTTCAGCTAGAAGTGTCATTTTAAAGCGATACAGGACACCTCTGGAGAAATCCAGCGGCCTGAAACTCATTTTATGGCACAATCCCTGTGAAGAAATCTGTTGCTGACTGCTAGATTTGATTCTAGTCAGCATGAAAAGCATAGAGGAAGATCTCAATGTGACTAGCTCAATACTAAACACATTTTTAAAAATACAATATATTCATGATAAGAACATGTTGAGAAAATAAATGTGACCCTGTCTGTGAAATCCAGGCTAAAGTCACATAAACTAATTATGAGATTAGAAGCATCAAAGTAGCCTTGACTTCGCCAAAAATTGACAAAACTAACACGAAACTACCAGAAGTTGGTTTCCTGAAAAATCATTTCAATCTTTGACATGGCCTTACTCGCTCAAAATTGAAGATATCAACGTTATATTTTCACATAATGTTTTTTACATTATGATTTTATGTGGAGAACATTTTGTAGGTTTTTCACATGCAGGATCATAAATAGCACATTTTAATTTTATGACTACACTTTTTCCAACATGCCAAGATGTTTTTCCACTTCATTTGATAAAACATTCACAGCATTAGTTTACATATGATTTGTTTCAGAGGAATTTTCTATGGAAGTTTCAGTGTTTCTTTTTACTTGTCTTCTCTAGTCATCCAGTTTGGGATGGTGACCTTGTTTGTGGCCTCTTTTCCACTGGCCCCGCTTTTTGCTCTTCTGAATAACATCATTGAGATCCGTCTTGATGCCAAAAAGTTTGTCACAGAGTTGAGAAGACCTATCGCTGTCAGAGCCAAAGACATCGGTCAGTATCTGCACACAACATGCCCTCACGGGTTGATTTACAGCATTTATTTTATATGCAATCCTCGGTGTATTTCAATAAAAATATGTTAAAAAAGCAACGTTTACACTGGGAAACTTTTAAGGTTGAAAAATACAAACCTACTCATCTTGTATTTGTTTGCTTTGTTATGACAACACTGGCAGTGTCAGGCTAAATAAAAGCCTTTAAACTACATCAAGTAGCTTTGTTGTGCTACAAATGGTTATACATAATGACTGAGAACAATAATGAGGTTTTAATGGGTGTAAAACATTAAGCAAACCTGGCTGAATATAAATGCTGGCTGAATGTTTTTGTGACAGTCCTTTATCACCATCTAGTGGTCGAATTGTATCGTTAAGTGTTGTCATGGATGCTGACTGTTTATCATGACCATCATATTTCATCATAAGATCTAAAGACATTATTTTACTTTTATAAATAATATGCCTTATAACAGTATATTTTGATTTTGTGACTTGCATATAAAGAGTTTGGTTCCAAACTGAGATGACTCCATTTTTTTTAAATCATGTTTTTTATCATGTTTTTATGGTGTTTTAATGTATGAGTTAGCTGTATTTCTTGAGTTATTATGGCTTAAATTTGATTAATTTCAATTGCAATGAACAACAACAAAAAACATGAATTGACATCATTTTGGAACCCAAATCTGCATATGTTTTTCTCATATTCAGTCAGCGTCATTTTAGCCATTTTTAGTATAAATATACATATTGTTTTTTTATAAATAAGTGGCGTCTTGTAATCACCGTTTCTCATGTTTGTTTCTGTGTCTTCAAGGAATCTGGTACAATCTTCTCAGAGGATTGAGTAAAGTGGCCGTCATTGTTAATGTAGGTTTTGCGTATGACTATTGTTTAAAATCTGAGAAATATGAAACTTTGCTGTGATGTCCGGTCCTGTGCAATGTGCAAGTACTGCTAAAGATTACAGCACCGAATTTCATTTGTGCCCTCTTTCTAAACAAATTGTTTTTTATTCAAGTCCTGCACATAAGTGATCCAAAATCGTCTGTGTTATTGACATTCATGTTTAGAGATCCTTTTATGACACATGATGAAAATGATTGACTTTAGCGATACTGTATATAGAGATCAGGAGCGAGCATTAATCATGCTGTGTCACTTTGCAGGCGTTCGTAATCGCTTTCACGTCTGACTTCATTCCACGACTGGTCTATCAGTACATGTATAGTCTAGACGGGACTCTGCATGGCTTTGTCGACTTCACCCTCTCACAGTTTAACGTCAGTCACTTCCAGCCAGGCACAGAACCCATTAATCCCATGCACTTGGGCTACAAAGTGGAATTTTGCAGGTACTTCATTTTTTTATTTATGTTCATAATTGTCTTGCCTAATAAGATGTATTCAAATGTGGTGCATTTATGGTTATGCTTTGTTTAGATATAAAGACTTCAGGGACCCTCCAGGCTCTGACACACCATATGATTTCTCAAGACAATTCTGGGCCATTTTGGCTGCCCGGCTAGCATTCGTCATTATCTTTCAGGTTAGTCACAAGCACAATTAATGTTATTATTTTAGATTTGGGGATGAAATATGACCTGTACATTTCTGGTGAGATTCTGCATGTTGATTCTCCTGATTCTCTATGCAGAATGTAGTAATGCTGATGAGTGACTTTGTGGACTGGCTGATCCCAGACATTCCCAAGGACATTAGCACTCAGATACACAAGGAGAGGAACCTCATAGTCGAGTTGTTCATGAAGGAGGAACAGGGCAAGAAGTTTAGGAATACTCTCAGTGATCCGAGCCCTCAGCAGCTTCGCTCGCGTCCCAGTTCACAAGCATAGCAATTTATCATTGAGAATAACAGGAATAATGTCCAGCCCAGAGCCTGTTTTAGACTCCGCCCAGCTCTGGTGACCCGCCTAAATGCCTGGCAACATGAAAAGGCTGTAGAGGACTTACGGCAGGACCGCTTGTCATCCTATAGGAAGGCACTGTATTTATGAATGGCACAACTGAAAGCAGTCAAACACGAAAAATTATATTTTCTTTTCCTTTGTCTGTTACTGAATTAAACACAGGTTTTTTTTTCAATTAGTGATATGAAGTTCTACAGGTATGGTGATATGGTGCGTGAGCTCATGGGTCTGTATTGTTTTCTGGTTGAACTGATGAATATCACAATTAGTTTTTGTGTATCATTGTTGCTTTGGCTAATGAGCTTTTTATTTCAAATACAATGCTTTTATGATTCATTTTACCAAGAATAGATGATATAATAAAAACTGTGTGTTTTCTTTTTTAATTGATATGATAGAATCATAGCTCCGACTTTAAACTGCGTTTTTTTATTTATCATATTAGACATTTAATTCAGGTTAGTTCTAGTCAAGTTATTAGTCAACTACAGCGATTAAACCTTTGTCAGGGTACAAAAAGTAGTCATGCATAATAGATCATAATAATAACTTGTTTTCTATATAAAAAACTGTTAAATTGCAAATATGAAATAACTTGAAAGCAAATACAATTGTCACCTTTAGTAGTTTAGTTTATTGGTGTTTTCTACTGAGGGATACAGACTCGTTTATGGGATCATAGGAAATGATCTTTAGATTTAAGGTCCAAAAATGCTGAAACCGGTACAGTACATATTATCCTAAGTTTGAGAGGCCTTATTATTGATGGAAATATCCTCATGCATTTATTTTAAATGCATTTATTAGAACAGTGTCATATTATCATATTGTGTCTGGATTTTAGCCTCCTGTCTGAATGTTCCTATCCTGACATCCAACAAGCCATGATGATACGACAACAAAAATGTTATATTGGTAAATTATGTTGCATGTGTCTTTCATTAAAAAGAAATAATCAGTTTCTAAAAGCTTGCGAAAAAGGATAATGTTTCTTATCCAGAGCAAATATACGGTATGTCTTGAAACGTAATTCATATTTTATACATTTGCTTGGCCAGACAACATTTGTAGTTTTTTTTTGTATTTTTATTAATCAAGAAAAATGTTATTATACAAACCTACTACCGTTCTTCCTTGATTCATTGTGTATCAAATATGTTTTTGCTTTATCTATATGAATACTGATACAGTGTAATCCCATTTTAGGACTGTTACAGCGCGTACTGTTTTCACACCCTGTGATGTCATCATCGAGTTTTAATGTTTCAACAGGGGATTATTTTCTGCTTTGTATTTAAGTTTTTTTAATAAATATGTTATATATTCCATCATGTGTAGACATTTATTGAAGCTCAGTCATCAAACGAGACGTAGGCCAAATTGTTAGAGGAATATTAAGATATTTATACTTTTACTAGGAGGAACTAGTAAACTCCAACTGATCAATGATTTTTATAAATGATTTTTAAGAAAATTTCCAACCAGAAAAAGAAACCATGAAAATGAAACAAACGCGAGTAAAAATTGTTTCCAAAGATTTGCTGAAAAAGGCGATTCCGCTCTCGCGGTACTTTGATGTTTTACTTCGATCAGTCTGCGTCTGCGCAGCTTTTCATGAAATAGGAAAAAGGATGTCATTATTTCAAGACTAAGAATTGGACGTACAGCATTAAACTATAATCTTTAAAAAACAGGTAAGCATGAATCGGGAAAGTGTGACAAATAAGGAGAATTAGAAACAGTGAGGCATATCCTTAATGAGTGTTCTGCATATGACAGTGAGAAATTCCAATTAATACAAGAATTAGGATAGTTGGGAGTGGATATCTCTTTAAAAGTATTGTTAGGAAACGGGTCAAGGCAATCAAAAGTACATGCAATATTATTTAAATACCTAAAAAACACAGGAACAATAGATAGAATATAGGAATTAAAAGGTTTTGTTTTTTTATTAGTATTTATTTCTTCCAAAACGAAGTAATCCTCACTCCAGGTCAGCAGGTGGCGGTAATGCGCCTTTTCGTGGGTTTGCCAAACCGTCATACACAGTAGAAGAAGATTATGGAAACGCCCATTTTTTGGGCACTGAAAAAAGCCCGTTTCGTTTCCAGGAATTTCTTGTTTGTGAGTGCTATTTCTCTTCCGTATACCGGCACGGGCTAAACACATTAAAGCACTTTCACCAACAGCTTTCAGCAATCATTGGTTATTGTGTTATTGGTTATACGGGAGCGCACGTAAAAGCGAAAGCGTTCAGATCAGACACATCACCGGGCAACTATGAACGTGGGTGAGTTTAGAGCTATGCTCTTAACAATATCCAATGGACTCGAACAGGACAGTCTGGAAAGCTTGAAGTTTTTGTGCAAGTTGGACGTCGGGAAGAAAAAACTCGAGCAAATAAAGAACGGGATCGACCTGTTTGAGTGCCTGATCGAAAGGGGTCAAATCAAGCACGACGACACGGTGTATCTGCGATCACTTTTGGAAAGGGTCGGTAAGACGGTATTGATCGAACACATTGACAATTATGAGAGCGGATCGACAACCATCGCTAATCTGCTGGACGCGAAAGAGCAAGGTAAGCTAACGTTGCCTTCTGCTTTTAACATTTGTGTCAAAGTGTCAAAGTTCAGACGCAGGTTGACAACTCACGAAACACATGCACGTCACTCTGTACTTGAAACAAAGTAAACTACACTTGAAGAGTTTGGTTACAAAATGAGAAAACTCAAATGTCATGTTTTGTATTACATTGTCATGTTTTTATTGTGTTAGTTGGCTGCTTTTTGTTGTTATTAAGGCTTAGATCACAACAAACCAACTGCAGTTTTATTGATATTATTTGGAAAAAAAATATATTTTTTCATTTAGGAACCTCTTCCCTTTTATTATATTAAAACAACGGTTAATTTTCTGGAGTGTGGCGTCACGCTTCCGGTTTAACAGAAGTGTGCGTAATGTAAACACGTCATGTTTGTTTGAGAAATGCCTTTCCCTGTCCATGGAAAGTTGGATAGAAGTACACGGACACTTGCCTTGATATCAAAAGAGAATGATATAAAGTAAGGTAGCAGTGGTCGATTCATGTTAGTATCAGTAGTAAAGGACATGGTGTTTCTGGTCAGGTGAGAATGAGCTGTCATGCAAGTTTTCCCTACTAGGCACGTGACACTTACAGTACATAAACCTGACTTCCTGATAAAGGTGGGGAGCGGTACATCATAAACTACAGCTATGTTGTTTTTGATCAAGAGTATAGACTTAATGAACATGTGTGCATTGGAGATTTTAAAAGATGTCAGATTGAGATATTCATATGGTTTATGTCTCTTTTATATTAGAGAAAATAAATATCGCAACTGACGTCATCGTGGAGCAGCTGGGACGACATTGGAAGAAATT
Organism: Triplophysa dalaica; assembly: GCF_015846415.1. Lineage (NCBI taxonomy): Eukaryota > Metazoa > Chordata > Actinopteri > Cypriniformes > Nemacheilidae > Triplophysa > Triplophysa dalaica. Next base: position 7,586,582 of record NC_079542.1, read on the forward strand.
CGGACGAAAATTGGGACTAAAGGACACCAAACTGGACAGCATTCAAGACAAACACAAGTGTGAACTAGAGGAGCAAGTTAGAGAGGTTGTCAAAGAGTGGATGAAGATCAAGAGAGAAACCGCAAGAGTGGAGATGCTCATTAGAGCTCTGCGTGACTGCAAACAGAACTACACTGCTGATCTCGTGGATAATAAACTACATAGTGAAGGATATTAGGACCGGCTCTTTTTCTTTCTTTCCGTGTATTATGAAAGGACATATCTGCAGGAACTGCTAATAATGTGAATTTCCCTTTGAAGTTCAAATGAGCCTTTGCAAATTTTCCTGAATCAGTTGTTAATGGTGGTGCCTAATGAATATTTGTTAAAGAATTAAATATCGGTCTATATATTTAAGATTTGTCATTGGGATGCAGATAACAAACATAATATATCTGTAAGATATGTCTCCTTTTCCCTTTTGAATAGTTTCTAGACAAAAAATTCTCATATTTTTGTGATTTTTGTTTCAAGTCGCCTGTCGAGGGGTAAAATGTGATAAATTACAAATGAAAAAAGGGATATTTTTAGTACTTTTTAATGTCTTTAAAGCAACACTATGCTACCCTGAGCTTAAAATATTACCTCTGTCCAGTCCGTGTCATGAGTTACATGAGCAATAAACATCTCTGGTACCATTCTGGACCATTATGGAGATTGTCCACTGTCCTCATTAGTAATGATTTTCTGTCAAATTTACAACTGATGATCACTAAAACTAGATTACGGTATAGAAATACATGTTTTTATGTACAGCCAAACACTTGGAATTCAAATTAGTTTTGTATTATAAAAGAGTATCAATTTAAAGTTTAGTACCTATGACAGTGTGCCTCGCAAAAGAATGTGTTCAACAAGTTTAAGCAAGAAATCACCTGTAGTCCCTGCAGAAAAATTCCCAGAGATTTGTTTTATCTGTGGGTAGTTTACTTTGAGTGACTCATACCTCTTGTTTGTCCCACACAGGCTGTGTAGAAATTTATATTGGGCTTGGTCAGGCCAGTTTGAGTATTGCATTGACTTTGTTATAATTACGTGTTTTCGAGGCCGGTCCTAATATATCTGATTCATTTAATGTCTGAAGAGCTGTTGATGTGGCCAGATGTGGAACCTCCTAATCCTTATCAAGTTTGGCTGTTGTGATAAATGCAAGAAAAAATATTTTAATGCTACACCAGAAATGCACAGAAATGTTGTCTGAACATATCAAGTCTATAATAAAATGGTGTTGTTGTCTGGGCTTTACAGGTTGAGTTTGTCTGCAGTAGACCCAGTTAAATGTACATTTACGTGAACGAGGCACTCCTCAAACTGTTTAGAGCTCTCGATCATGTTATTGTATGTCTTTAAGGTCAAGAGATGCAAATATATCTTTTTAGAGAACCATTTTCAGTAGTTAAATATATGGTATGATACGAAGGTGAGTAAACTGTATTTTGTTTTACATGCTTATATTGTTAATCGTTTAAAAGGAAATAAAACAATTGCACTGCATTGCGTCCGAGTTCAGAAGTTCCCTTATGTCACAACAGGGGACCTGCTGGTGTAGCAATTTCCTTTAATCACTGACATCAACATCTTGACGTGAAGTTTAAGAAACATCATGTATTAACGTGAACCAGATTGATCGTGCTAATAAAAGACTGAATATTTCATTCTCCCTTAATGAATGCTCAGAGAGAAAAAAAATAAAGTCTGGCCGACTACAGGCTCATAAAACGACATTCATAATGAGGATTAGACTAATGTTGTAACAGTTTTGCATCTTCTTCAGCGACCCTACAACCAAGGTAACAGAACACAGGCACGTTTCAATGAGATTTTGAAAAGGTTTAATTTAACATTCCATAATTTCAGAATTGTATGCACTCGAGGACAACTAAATACAAGCCATAAAGACATGTGGCCTTACTTGAACACGTCCAATAGTAATATCTAGTAAAAGCAGTTGTGCTTCAACCACAGAACTAGAAAACCACCATCCAGCAACTCGCACAACTCAAAAGATTCATTCAAAGTAAGAACTTATTCCAAAAAATTCATTTCAAACATTCGAAATATGAAACGTCTCTCAACGTTTAAAGAAACCAGCCATACAAAGCTTTAATAAAGAATCTTAACAGAAATAACTACCAAATGCAATATACTCTATACAAAGATAAGAATCTCGTCTCATTTATGTTTATTTTATTTTTTACATTGATTAGTATTGGCTGTTACAGTAGTTTATGTAAGATCATGTTCACAGTGGGGCATACTGGAGGCAGAAGGTGTGGCAATATCTACTCCTCACGCACTTTGACAAGACTAAAGAAATTTAGGGCTCTTACCCACCTTTTGTAAATATTTCAGTTCAATTGACAACATATAAACCTGTCCTGCTCTCCAAATAAAAACAAAAAGTAAAACAATCCCCTTTCTAGAATTCTGATCTCTCCGATCACGATTAAGAGCTGTATATTAAAGGTAAATATGAAACACAACAGAATTATGCATGTTGTATTACTTCTGAACAACAGCCAAAAAAAATCCATATTCAATTTGGTGAAACTAAAAAAATCTTACATATTACACAAACGATATAAACACAGCAACACGCTTCTCATTTGCAAAACCTGAATATGATTTCGGCATGCGTTCGATCAAATACTTGAACTGATTTATGAAATACTAAATATCATAAAAACTGCTATGTTGGGTAACAGTTTGCCGATCTTCCGAAACAAATCCTGCAGTGGAGATTCACGTTTCCTGTGAACGAAATCAAATGTGTCCACCTGACCCTGTGAAATGACAATAATGAAGCTGTTGTGAATGTCTCTAGTGTTGAACAAAAGGCACTCTAGTGTCAGGAAAAAACAACAAAAGACAAAAGTGAACTGTGCGCTCCTGTCTGAAATTCTCATGTATCGGGGCATCGGTCCATCATCTGGTCGGGACGCTGTGTAGCCATCACATTTCCAACAGTTCAGTGTGACGCAACATTACGGCTACCACATAAAAGGTGGGGTGGTCTTGCCCAGAGCAGGTTATCATGATATGATGTCTTGGACGTAGTTCGCAGGGTAAAGTCCAACCTCTCCACTGTCCAGCTGACCTTTACACCAGCCCTGCTCGTCCTCCTCACTGAGCTTCATTAACTCTTCACCTGTAAAGAGTGATACACAAATACATGTCATAATACCAGCCTTTCTTATCCGTGTGAGAAAACACTTGGGTTGGTTTGTACATGACATGTTTGTATAAGTTTGGAAACCTTTGGTTTTGGCAACACAGACCATAAGAAGCTCAGTAATGATGATCATTCCGGTGCACACACCCTTGTTCCTGCACAGACGTGTCGAGCGTGCAGAAAAGACGAAGGGCCGTTTATACATTTAGCTACACGTTTACAGTGCCCAAAACCTTCTCATATCTTTTCGTCATGTACTGTATAGAAGCTGGTGTGTTGATTTGGTTACTAAAAAAGGATTTGGAGTTCTGGTAAGAATATCTAATTTGTGTTAAATAAAAAGCCTTGAGAAAAAAGGCAGTGAATGGCCACCAGGGGTCACATGTGGCATGACTGCCATAACACATCCTGTTTGTTCAGCCGAGCAACAACATGATGTTTCGCAGAATCTTTGCCAAAATACTTCAACCAGAATGAATGAATATGAATGAGCTTGGAGACCCAATTGAAACACTTCACGGTAGATCTTAAGTTTCACATTCTTATTAAATCTAGCTTAACAGCAATGCATTTACAGTATTCTTAATTGTACGTCTTCCATTTTGTGTAAGGGCCTATTCACACCAATGACCAAAAAAACCTAAATAATCCTAGTACCTTCAAAGAGAATAATACAGATCTGATATTGTTTTTTTTCTACGGCCGATGAATGATAACCCATTTACAGCCAATCAAAATCCATTGAAATTTGTGCTCACACATTTAGAAATGAAGTATGGTTGAGAACCTAAACAATAAACATAATATTATATATTGCTTTAGTGAACAGGCCTTTACTCTTTTGCTGCCAAACCACCACTATTGATTACATACCTCCTTCAGATTAAAAACCCAATAATCTAGATAACAAACCAAAGATAACAGATCTTCTTTTTAGACTAAGCCTGATCCACACCCCCTCTAACCGAGGCGAGGTCACAGTGTTCTTATTGCCTGTTGAGTGAACTTCTTCAATTTCAAATTATATAGATTTCATCGGTTTGTTGTTGGGCCACAAAAGCGTACATGAGCAGTAACATCTTTGTATGTTGTTGCAGTGAAACCATCGATTATATCATGCTATAAAGGGATAAGAAGATACAACCAATAAAATAAATATTAATTAGAAAATCCAGATGCAGCGTATGATCTGGTTTATATTTTCTCTGAAACTAAAGCATTAAAAAGCAAAAAAGATTAAAAAAGCAACATGCAAGTTATTGCTTCTTTTTCTCATTGGTAACAAACATTTTCTGCTGTTTGTAACAACCTTTACAAGACTTTTTCAACTCTTTTCAGTCCGATCGAATCATTTTTCACCCATTTCACTTTGTTTGCATTTTTGAGAATTGAGGCAACAGTCACAATGATTGAAATAATCCTTATTAACACCCATTGGGCATGTTTTCTGTCAAAGGTTGTAATCTGTATGAAAGGCTTATTTCATTCAGGAATTGAAGCATGCTGTGCAAAACAGGAAACTACAAAGAAAACACAAGGATGAATAACTATCATCTTAACCAAAAAACGTTTCATGGGTTTGTCTCAAAATAAAAATATAGCAGAAGTCAAACCAAATCTCAAGAGCCATCTCGACTAAACCCATGAAACGTGTGTCTTCATCACGCACATGCACGCATTCCATAAACACAGCATTTCATCCTTTCCTCAATTCAGTTCTTGCAGTTATGACAAACTGCATCAGTATTGACACAAAGACCTTTTTAGAAAAAAGGACGAGCAACGAAATGAATCTACAAGCCGTGACTGTGTTCAGCCTCAGCCGGCTGCGTGTATATTCATGTGTGTGTGACATTAATAAGCATTAGTAGGGATTAATACCTGCTCTAAAGCTCAGCTCATCAGCCTCCTGCCCTGTATAATCATACAGCGCTTTAACTCGAACGCCGACTACCTTCTCCTCCTCGTCCATCCCATTGGCTGCAATGTACTTTTTAGGGCTGTCGTCATCGGACCAGTCTGAAGAGTAGTCTTTACCGGCCCTGTTCGGACAGTAGAAGAATGAATTAGAATAAGAACGAACAAACTTACGAGGAAACACTTGAACTGAGGGTGTAAAATACATTTGGTGATCAGGTGATCTGTGATGATTGGTCAAAGCGTTGCAGAGAGTTTAAAAGCACAAACATTTGCTGAATATGTACTTTTCACTTAAGCATATTTATGATGTCTTATTAGGGAGTCTAGGTAGGCAACTCACTGGGTTAAAGAACACATCTGTGACCCTGGACAACAAAACCAGTCTCAAGTAGCACGGGAACATTTTTAGTAAATGCCAAAATACAGGGTATTGTTTAAAATTACAGATTGTAATTTTAGGCCAAAAATCATTAGGATATTAAAGTAAACATCATATTCCATCAAGATATTTTATACATTTCCTACCGTAATGTAATTAATTTTTGTGAGTGAATGGCCTGCTACAGTTCCATTTTCTCAGTATTTCGCTTTTTTTGCACCCTCAGATTCCAGCTTTGTAAACAGTTATTGACCTATCCTAACAAACCAGATATCAATTGAAAGCTTATTTCTTCAGCTTTCAGATGATGTAAAAATCTCCATTTCTAAAAATGTACCCTTCTCGTCCAGGATCACTTCTGTCCCCAGAGAAAGAGTGGGGGTCAATAAAGAATGTGTGTGCACTGACATTTGCATTACATTTAATCATTTAGCAGACGCAAAGCGACTTACTAAGAGTTAAGGGAGCAATAAGCGATATGTGATACAGGAGCAATAATACAACAGGTGCCAATACAATGTTTCTGGTTTCAACAAAAGCTTTTTTTTCATTTCATCATCAAGTATTCACAGAAGAGATTGGTGGAAAGCAACCAAAGCTCTGTAATAGCCGTCCGCCTCATACCTGTGGGTTTAAGAGTCAACAGAGAGCGGACTAATAAGCAGAAAGTTGCAGGACACAGTTAATATTTCAGTTTGGCAGCCATTCTCCTGTGTGCAGTGTTCTCCTCTATGAGAGAGGTTACAATAGACTGCAAAACACCTTCATTATGTAGAGGTGCAGAGTTCTGTGTGGAACATTGTTTGGCTAATACATTCCTGATCCTGTGTTAACATTAACATACACGCACATATGCCGTCTCAGCAGGTTAACAACTAATTAGTGCACTTTGTACTAATAACAGTGGGTGAAGCCCTACGGGAAGAACAGTTGTCAAGATAATTAAAAAAAATACAATAAAAACAACATACTGAAACAAAACACTGCAATTAAAAGTTGTTTATAGTATCTATATGATGGTGGTAAACAAATAACAAGTAAACTATCTTTAATTTACGCATCGAGATTTCAGATTCGAATTGACTATAACAGCCGAAATGTGTACTTTATCTTTTACAGCAATGTTATATTTTGATAACCAAACAATTTCCGATACAGAAATATACTTTCTTCTAACCCACCTTAGTATGCATAGACTAAGTATGCTGTGTCAATCTATAACCCCTTTCATAAGAAACACTAGGCGGGATTCCATCCAAAGTTGGAAATTTAGCTTATCGGCAAATTGGAATATTGCATAAAACATTTGCGATTAAGCACAGTTTCCATCCAACTAGTCATCAGTCACTTCCTAATAAACTGGCACTTAATGTCAGTAAGAAAAGACAAGAAAGTAAAAGAAGTCATAGTAATTTTCATATAATTACTTGCACGCAGACACATTATATGTTAGGGATGTAACTATAATATCGATATCGTATTGTCGCAAAAGCAAAATTGTCTAAATGTTATCGTGGTCACATGACTGAAACGATAGGTCTTACGGGCCTAACATAGAGAATGTTAGAAAAAATTATATACGTTATCTTTGGTAAGGTCAATCTGGTGCAATTCTTTTATTTTATAAAAGGGATATTTAGGTCATTTGACCCATCTCATACGTCTAAGCAACAGTTATGATTAGATTATAAAGAAAAGAGGATGCTTATTGCACGTTTCCCAGTCATAATTTCTCATAAAAAATATTGGCATAAATATCGTGCCGTGGACGTTATAATGAGGAATGTATTGTTACATCCCTTTTTAATGTGGTGCTTTTGTGAAAGCCTGCTGTTTGGGAAACGCAGTCGTGACAGTTTTGGGACGCAATAACAGAAATACTTTAACGACTTTGCACGGGCATTTAATTCAATTCATTTAAGAATGACCATACCAACATTTCAGATTCTGTGTAACAAGATCGGTACTCTGCACTATGAGACGGCATAACCTGACTAACCAGTTAGATTGCTTTTTGAAGGAATTAATCTGTCAAAGGCTATCCCATTATTCACGTTAACCCTTTCTTGCAAAAAAGAAAAAACATTTCGGGCGAGCATAAAAACTTTTATTTTATTTCTTCATTTCGAAATTTGCAGTTTCCATCACTCATTTCTGATAGGAAACCTCAAAATGTGCATAAAACCATGGTGATGGACCCGGCTACTGTCCGTGTGTAGACAAAAATGATGAGCCTCAAACAATGGCGTGTGTCTGGGATGGGACTGACAAAATGTCAAATGTTTAATGGACTTAAGTAAGATCAACATTGCGGGACACTCTCAAACTTTTTTAGCGTAAAGATCTATAAATAACATGTATAAGGCTGTTTTTTTATGAAGAACCATTTGTTTGTGTATCAGTCACATGTACCTGCTAGTTTCCTGTGGCGTTTGTGGAAGTTCATCTCCTGCCGAGACCATATTAGTCAAGGTGACAACGTCATCAGGGCGACCGTTTCTGTCCTTCCGACTGATGGATCGGGTCGCCTCTGGTGACCACTCCTAATAATACACATTACACATTTATGGATTTATATTATGGGTATTCATGTTACACTGAATGAGACCTCACATCCATACATTACAGTAATTTACTGCCATATGTTGACTCTATTTTAAATATAGTACAATTTAATTGATAAACTATTAAACACTTATAACAACTATTAGAATGCATTTAAAATTGTCATATAACAAAAAACACATTTTACTTAATCAGTTTTTTGTAAACCTCTTACTTTTAAAGCACTTATTGAAATTGAGCAGCAAAAACATTTTATGTTCAGCAACGACATTCACTACAAAACAAAAAAGGACTGTATGTACAGTAAGATACAGTATACTTAATACGAAGAATTATGATGTTTGATCCCTTTATTGTTATCAAATTTACAGGCCCAGTCTATAAAGTATTAAAAACAATAGATTTTACTCTCTGATAAATAAAAAGTTACAAGGAAACAATGTGACTATGGCATAAAAATGCTTAAAGGTACACTTAACTCCAAAAATAAAAATGGTCATAATTTACTCATCCAAATCTGTATGCATTTCTTTGTTCTGATCGAACACATAGATATTTGGAAAAATGCTTGTAACAAAACCACCATTGACTACCAAAGTAGGAAAAATTACATTGTTAGTCAAAGGTGCCCCAGAACTGTTTGCTTTCCTACATTCGTCAAAATATCTCCTTTTGTGTTCAATTGAACAAAGTAGGAAAAATTTGCTTTATACATTTCTATGATAGTCAGTGGTGGCCAAGAACTAAAAGCATTCTTCCAAATATATTTTTCTGTGTTCGTCAGAACAGAATTTAATTCAGACCTGAAACAACTTGAGGGTGATTAAATGAAGAAAGAACTGATTTTTTGGGTGAACTTTTCTTTCAAATACTGCAGAGACAGAAAGAGAATGATTGACAGCTTGTGTTTTTATGCCGTACAAAGGACACCAGTGTGGTGGCACACAGAAGACTCTTCTAAAGGTGTCACTTACCTGAAGAAAGAGGACTAAAACCAAACTCTGAGCATTCACATAAAAGGTATAATTTTTTTACTTTGCATAAAGTAGCAAGGAGGATGTAAACAGCAGTCGTACACTTTAATCCCACAACACATCCATACACACTGAATTCAAATGCAGAGGGTGTTTAATTACACACAATGTGCACATACACACATGTGTTTGTGTTGCACAGAGCACTCGGAAGGCAGACGGGAAGGATCCGCCATTAGGGAGAGGGTTCCAACATTCCAGAACCCACTCATGTGCCTTGTGAAGACAACAGCTCATTCACACTCTGCCCATTAGAAATTCACCACCACTGGAGCCCGGAGCCTAAAACGACTCTTTTACTCCACACAACTGTTAGGTCCGGTAAACATCGTTTCTTTTCTCAGCAAATGTTGACGGTGAAGTTTATCGTCTGGTAAATATCTTTCCTGCCACTCTGGATTGCAGCAAACATTACAAACAGTAACTGTACCTCAAACTGCGGCCAGTTCATGCTCATTCCGGGCCCATGGGTGTTCCTCCACCACCGGAGGTCATCGGTGTCGTTGGCTGTGCTGATGGTTTGGCCGAGGTCTCTGTACAGGCCTCGAAACCTGCATGGGGATTTTCCACAGTCTCTGTTAGAACCGGTTTTATTTGTGTAGCGGAACAATTGACACAAGGAAGTGCGAGAAAAAAAAATACAGCCAACAAATCAATTTGCAAGATTAAGCTTAAGCATGTAAGTCAGCCCACACAATCTGTGGTAATAACATGAATGTGTGCTGCGTGTCATTTTTGGAGGATCTAATGAAATAAATGCAATATAATATATATAGCTATGTCTTAAGAGGTGTATAAAGACTTTACATAATGAAGCGTTGTTTTTATTACATCAGAATGTACCTCAGCGTGTTTTGTAAATACGGTATCTCCTTCGGTAAAGAAGCGAAAATGTGACAACATCTTAGTCCCGTGTCACCTTAGTGCTTCAAAAGAGAGGGGAGGGGTGAGCCACTGCTTGCAATTCACAACCTCACCAATAGATGACGCTAAATTTCATTCACTGGACCTTTAAAAACTTAACTGAACGCAAAAGAATGCATGATTTCTGCCTGGCAAATAATAAAATATTTTAAAAGAACTCTTGCATGCCGTTTACACAAATCTAGTTTCTTTAGTTCTAGTACTACAATCACTGCAAACCAAACAAAGTACTCTGTAAACGCAAAGAATGAGGGAGGGATAAAGTAAACACTCTCAAGATCCTGTACATAAAACTAAAGTATATGATTATCACAGAGCTCAGGAGCGGCCCTGTAATTACTGCTCGCTTCATCAAAACTCAAGAGACGGGTTCATACAGTGCTGTTTGTGTCGCTGCTGATAGACTTATCAAGTACGATATGAGGTCTTTTTGAGTTAATGCTCAACGACATGCTCAGAATTCTTCATGAGAGTAAACACAACGATCCCAAAGAGCATGGAAAAACAAATAAGCACTTATTAATGGTTAACATTCTTCAGTTTTAGCTGGGAGACACATAAATGACTAGGAATTTTTCCAAGACCCTGTGGACTGTAAGACACACTTCATAAATAAGGAACTGTACATTAGATCAAGTTTAGGAGACGTTTCCCATTCTTCAGGTTTTGTAACACAAGCTCACACTTCTGGACATTTGTGCCTGTCTGTCTCTTTGTGGCTCAGGTCCAAACTGTTCTCTAATACAATGTTGATGGGTTCTCGTGACTTCATCGACATAACGGAAGCCCATTTTTTCACCCCAAACCCTCTTTTCTGTTGTGGAAAACTTTTGTGCGGATAACATTTGTGTGCTGTGTAAATAACCATTATTATCCTGACCGGCGTGTCAAGGTTCCAGTCTGGGTGGGATGCTACTTCCCCATGTAGACAGTGAAGCGGTGCTACCAACCTGTCATTGCTGGAGAGGTCCAGGTGCTGGTGCATGTCCTGCATAACGTCTTTAAAGAACTGCAACCTCTTCTTTTCAGCGTCCTGGGTGATTTCAAAGACTTGCTCCATGTCCTCCATGTAACGGGGATTACTGCGATTGAGCTCGTCCAGGGCTTTCTCATATCGATCCTTAGTCTGAGACAAACAGTCCAAACGCAATGAACATAGTCATGAGAGAAATTCTATAACAAAAACTGTATAGTGACAATTATTTGGCCAATTTCAGCTTCACAAATGACAAATTATTTTGGAAAGTGTTTTGCATAAAACTAAAAGAATGACCGAAATATTGTTTGAAATGGTTAAGAAAAGCATGCCATTCCACATGTCATAATACTGTATGAGGGTGCGATCACACAGAACGCTCTTTTCATGTTTGAATACGCGAGGCACCATGCACTTTTTTATGTTGCTAGGTAACCCGAAACAGCCGTAACAAATTTCTCCTCCATGTCTCCAGGCATTCCGAGAATCTGTAAACTTCCGTTGCCACAAGGGAAGACCCTCCTCTCCCCTCATTTGATTTTACAATGGAAAAAAGTGCACATGACATCAAGCGTTTTTCTTCAACTTAGGGGGCTCTGTCTAAAACGCGTAGCACTGCATGCGGCAGAAAACGCTCCCTGCCAACTGAAACCATTGAAAAGAGGCACGTCTCACAGCAAAAGACACGTTCGGTATGATCAGGCCCTGAAGCCTGTTTTTGTATTGAAGGAATTGGTGTGCTTATTTAACGATTGACAGGGTCATTCATGAAAAATCAAATGATTTCAAGTCAAGTTTATGTGTGCAAACTTAATTTGTCTACTGCATCCAATAGGGCACTGATTCTCAAATGGGGGTACTTCAGGGGGTGAGCGAGAGAAACTGACATTTAGGAATAAATAATGAAAATCAATAAATTATGATAATAGTATTTTTATATGAAATTAGGACTACACAAAGATGCATAAAAAATAAATTAAGATAGAATAACTGTTTGACTCTCATTTCACTGTAATTTAAAGTAAAATCTTGTTGTCTGTTCAAGGGGTACTAGGCCTGAAAAAATCATAAAAAGGGGTACTTAAGCCAGAAAAGTTTGAAAACCACTGCAATAGGGTATGGTCTAAATGTCACACATGAAAACAACTTTTTAAAGAATTTATTTTCTTTCCATAATCCAAGTTTGAGGTGTTTTTCTTTCAGTCTTCGAATTTGTCAAACTGTGCACACTAGCATAAAATGTAGATTAATTAAACTACGCTTTTAAAAACGTGTTGTTCAAACCCATAAATTAACATTTCAGCTTTTTATGCTGCCACAAGCAGGTCTAGTCTTGCCTTACGTATGCAAGTAGAAACTTTGATCACTGATTCTAAACATGGGCACTTGTTAAAAAGACTACATCCATTCATATGGCAGAAGATATTATGCAAAACAACTTCCAGAGCATTCAAGATTTACATTTCATGAATGCGTTGCTAATGCCGTGCTCTACATGTGGAGCTCCAGAAAACTAAATAACAAATCCAGAACTGGACAGAACTGTGTCTGTGTTTTTTCTTTGTGGTACCTTCTCGGCCTCTTGGGTACATTTCTCCACACGGTCTGTGAACTTTCGGATCTCCTCTGGGGATTTGGTGGGATCTGCCTTGGCATGGGATTCACGGGTCATTGCGGTGCGCTCTTCCTTCCGAGCCTGGTGATAAATCTTCTTGGAGGATTCCACCTACCAAGCAGAACACATTTGCAAAACAACACTGTTAAATCATCACCACTATATACCGTCACATATTAATTGTTGTTTGAGGGGATATTTTACTTGCATTTGTGTGTTCCCTCAGGGTTAAACCCATGACCTTTATGTTGCTAGTCAATCAAATGAACTACATCAGTTTTCAGTTACTAGTATTTACTGCCATTGTAGGGAAAATGAATACTATGGTAGTCAATGGGGGATGAGATCTGTTTAGTTACTGACATTCTTCCAAATATCTTCACTTGTGTATGGCAGAACAAATAAATGTATACAGGTTTGGAAGAATCTGAGGCCTTAGTAAACGATGACAGAATTTTCTTTTTTGGGTGAACTGTCCCTTTAAGATACATGAGGAGACTCACTTCTTTAAGTTTTCGGACCCAGGGTTTCTGGGCTTTGCGGAAACCTTCGTCTGCATCTTTGGTCTCACGAAATCCACCGATCATTTGCTTGTGGAAGGCATCCTTCTGCCAGTTTCGAATCTTCTCACTGTCCTCACTCATCAGTTTCTCTTTAAGCTCCATATGGATCTCACTCAGTTTGTCTGCTGCGTTCATAAACGCATGCCAGGCCTTCTCCACAGTACCATACTGAGGCCCTGCAGAGAGAAATCAGCCAAATAGATATTTCAGCTCATTCCCAGTCATCTGTTGACACTTAGAGAAATACAGTTTTTTAAAAGCCAAAACGGGACATTTTTACTTCCACTAATATGCAAAAAAAGCATTTGAGGACACTGTCTACCTGTCATTGGTCAGACACACAGACGATATTTTATTTATTATTTATTCTATCATTATTTATTTTTCATTATTTTAACCCTCTTGTCATTTCAAACCTGTATGACTTTCTTCCGCAGAACAGAAAAGAAGATATTTTGAAGAATGTTGTTAACTGGCTCCCATTCACTTTCATTGGTTTAGAAGTGAAATTGGGAGCAGTGCCGTTCGGTTACCAACTTTCTTCAAAATATCCAAAGATTATTATAATTATAAGATTATTTATCTAATCAGGGGAATAATGGCTCGTAGTTTGACAACAGCGAGTGTTTATTACAAATTTGACAGTAATGTGGCTTTCCCCAGTCGTTGTTTGGGTATGTTAAGTCATTTTAGAAATCAACCGGAAACTGATATCCTGACCTCTGACAACATCGGAAGTTCGTCACTCCGCTTGTGGACATTAAACAAAGATTTAAAGACTTTTTCATGTACTTGCGAAATAACTGATTTTTTTATAGCTCTGTACATGGACTGTTTCAGCATGTAGTTTCATGCGCCTGTCCCTTTAAAGTCAGATGATATAACCGGCCAGAGGTTCACGCTGAGAGATAATCCACTCATATTCTTGACTTCTTTCATGGTCACATTGGCTAGGTTCATTTTTCAAATGTAACTTTACGACTAACTGTTCTGACTGTTATTTTGCAAGTGCTTCTGTTTATCAACACTGGCTTATCAACGACAGGTGTCACAACTTTAGAAAAGAAGCAAGCATCCTGTGTTTTACAAATCCATCTATATTATTATTTCTTTAATCGGCTATATGAGAGTCAATAATAAGCCATTCTTTGGTAAATGTAAACTGTATCCCTGTAGTGCTATTAATGTTTATAGCAACCCTTACAAAACCAATGATGTGAATTTAATGCGGGTCTACTTGTTTGTCTGAACAAAGGCATATGGGAGAAGTGTTTAAATCTTATCTGAAATCAATTATTTTTGCATGACGTTTAGACATTTACAACCTCTTTAAGATTTTCTTCAGTGGCACACAAAGGCAGATTGTTTTAAGAAGTGTTTCAGTGGTTTTGTGTCCATGCAATGGATGTCAATGGGGGCCAATGTTGTTTTGTTACCTACGTTCCTCAAATATCTTCTTTCGTTCTCTTCATAAGAAAGTCATACAGGTTCTGAATGACATGACAATGAGTAAATGCTAAAAGAAGTTTCATATTTGGGTGAACTATACCTTTAAAGTACTGGGTAAAGTTAAGAAACAACTTTTGAAATTATATCTTAAAGGGCTAGGGTTCACACATTGATTAAAATATTGTGATTAAAGAACTATCATCCCTCTTAAAAACGTTATTTTTAGGGTTACAATGGGAGTGCATTGTGATTGCCTCTTCCTCAAGCATTAAAAGGATGCAAAAGTGCTTGAAAATAACTCCATACGCCTTCAGGACACATGAAGTATTATGCACGATTTGTACGGTTACTTTATCACGCTTGAGCATCCTTTTGAAGATTAAAAACTGGAGGTCATAATCCATTAGAACCAGAAAAAAAACCCAAAACATATTGCTTTCCAAAAAAGAAAAAAGCCAACGGGGGTTTGAAAGACATGATGGTGAATGCATCTTTGCCGGCGTACGGCATGTTTTTTCAATTTCTTCCAACATTAACGCCGCGTCTTTTGAAAAACGGCAGCAGCTGCAGTTCTTTTCCGCAGCCTCAGAGCCGGCGCTCACCGTTTTCTCCACGCTCAGCATATCATAGTAACCAAAATGACGCCGTTCAAGCGCCCGCAGCTGGCGTTTTCAGCCACTTAAAAGCACCTCAGTGGATCCGGAGCCTAAGGCCTCTGTTGCATTCTGTTCATAGCTGTTCTTAATTCATGAGAATGTAATACCCCCCTGTGTCAGGTACACACGAGAACAACATACAAATATTCTAACATTAATGCAAAGAGGAAATCCTCAGGGCAAACAGTAGGGTAAACAAGTGCAGAATATTCATTTTTAATCAACAGACAGGAATACTTAACAGCTCATCAGAACAGAATGTGTTTAAAGTCAACGTGAGGAGATGCATCTATTTAAAGAGAACTGGACAGCCCCTGTAACTCGAGATCAATCCCAATCCCCATTTACCTTTCTCCACCACCCCGCTCCATTTTTTGGCCCAATCGCTCAGCTGCTGTGAATAACCCTTCTCAATCTTGGCCCGCTCCTGGAAGCAGCTGACCAGCTCGTTGCACAGTTTGTATCCATCGTCAATGCGCTTCACCGTCCTCTTGTAGTTCCCCGGCTGGCCAAACACAGTCATATCTTGTCAAATTGTGCACAAAGATTTCAAGTATTTCTATACTATCATTGAAAGCATTCTTAGGTTGGTGTTACTTTAAAAATGACTATATCGTAGTGTAAACAGCTTTGTTGGTTTTAAAGGGTGTGATGTCATTAGTGTTGAAGTCACTTTGCTTGCTATGTAGACAAGGTGGTGACTTTTCAACACTGTGTTGAAGGGAAGTGTTTTCAGCATTGGTAAGTTAACAGGCTAAAAAAGTGAAAATGAAAGTCTGTTACCTGAAAAGTAACTTGGGTATTAAATGCAAAGAATTACATGATTTTAACTTTTGTATGTAAGGCAAGTGTGGACTTGACCGAGCATGCCTGTAGAAAAGTGCTACAAACCAAGACAGAGATGGATGCCTCTTACAGATCTTATCTCACACACACCCTTTGAAACACACAATTGCATCGACACAACCAACTCTATGGCTAAGCGCATATGGCCCACTCAGGATGCGTCCTGATGTGTGTGAGCGTGTACATGTTTGGTCATTTACCTCCCAGAAGCTGTCCCAGCTCCCAACGTCCTGCAGATCGCCGTTGGAAGACATTTTGGGTTCGCCTCCGCAGCACGGAATGATGGCGGCTGTCTGTCAAACTGCAAAAACAAGCAAAAATCTAATAGGCACACAAGTTTGACATTTGACTTGAGACGGCAAATAAACCAGTTCATCCAGTCTCTGCTCTGCATGCACATGCCCTTAAGATTGATCCAAACAACTGAAACCAACTATACGCAACTTGAAATGCCCCTGAATTCCCTCCGTTCCAAATATATTCCATTTCTCTTTTGCCAAAGCCCTGCCTGTGACCTGGTGTGAGTTAACACTTCCCGACCTCTACAGTTAAGACGTCTCGCCGAGTAAAGTAATCCAGAATTCCCATATTAAGTGGAGACAAGAAAACTGCCGGTCTCACCTCTGAGCGGCGTTGCGTCTCCCTAAGGCAACCGATGCGAAGCAGAAGCTCTACTCCAGTCTGGGTGGAGTAGAATTATCTTAGATAATGTGCTATCGTTACCCAGATCCACCCACTGCACGCCTTGCTTTCTCACACCAGAAACAGTCATACAGATAAAAATATATCCACTGACATGTAAATGTGTGTTCTCTGTTGCTCACCGGTGCATGGGAATCTCAACGATCTTACTCATCACCCCAAAATAACGCTGTCGGACTGATTCCAGCTTTGGATTGAAAAGCATTTATGCAGTGGGGTAAAAGAATGAGTAGGAGGACAACCGATGAACCTTATACGCACTGTCTCGGGCTTGTGTACATTTAGCACAACTCTTGGCCTTGGGTCCACACTGTATTGTTTGAACCGAGGTCGTATAGTTTCCTGAAACAGACACAACAAACTGGAGGAAGGAGTCTCGCAACAGCATCTGCTTCTAATTCAGGCCAAGCTAGCAATGCTAATGGAAAATTAGCATCCGGAAGCACGAGGGGGAACCAACAAAGTGAACTTTGACACTGGATGCTTTCATGATTCACAGTGAAATTGCAATTTGCATGGTCTTCGGCGGTACGGTTTCTTGCGTTTTAAAGAATTGATGTTGTGGGTGTCGATTAGTTTATAAATCGAATCTTTATGCGACTTCAAATCCTTGAGCTTGGATTCCTTCCCTTGAACTTCCTCTCTGTGAGGTGAAGGCAGGGGGTTGAAAAGTCGGCTGCTGATGATGGCATTTCCCACAAACATGCCAGAAGGAGAGCTGATACGAAAAACTCACTTGAACCTCAGCCACTAACTTAAAGTTAAAGGACCAGAGTGTAATATTTTGGAGGATCTATTGACAGAAATGCAAAATAATATACATTGAATGGGACAATATACTACAAGGCATTCTACACCAATGGTTCTCAAACTAGGGGCCACACATCATAAAACTGGATTCATGATGAAACCAGAGGGGCCACAGTTTTTGGGGCATTTTATAAAATATAGAAATGTATTATATATTTTGTGAAATCAGACGTCAGAAAAATAAGCGACCAAGCAAAATAATTGATGTTCCAGCAATGTCTAACAGTCTTTTTAGGTTTTTTGGATTACTTCAAATTAAAGTTGAAGAAAATACAAGCAATGTTTTAATGTGTACTCCATTTTAAAAAATATATATATAAAATTATGCATTGGTGATCTCATGTAAATAAAAAGGCTGCTTTACATTTTGCCAACAAGGAAACAAAAAAAATTGTGCACAGCATTTCATTAGAACCAGGCACACCCATTCCCATGAAACATGTCACGCTGTAAGCAAAGCACCAAGCAGCTGTGTCATGTTGAACTCCAGAAATAATCAAAGCCCCAGGGATCCAGCCAAGCTGGAGAGAGAACATAGCCGAACCTAATAACCCTCTTCTATTAACATCGAACTACATATCCAACAGCTGAGAACAGATGGAACTTTCTGCCTTATCTGAAAGACTTCATGCCAAATACCCAGCGTCAGGGGCGTGGCCAATCATGCCTAACGACACAATGAGCATGTTCACTGTTCAACTGAAATACAAGCAGGGCGGAGTGCGCCCCCTTTTCATTTTGCTATTGTGCCATTCAGCAGAGCTTCTGGTAAGACCCAACTCATGGATGTGAAAGACCTCAGCACTCCCATGGAGTTCCGAGCTAAAAAAAAAGCATGTCTGGGGAGAGGCGTGGCCATGATGGCTGTAATTACATGGTTGTGACAGCATAACAAGGAGTGGAGCAGGCAGCTCTTACTACAGTCAGACGGCTTAGGCCACAAACAACATTAAGAACAAGGCTGAAAGCAAGAATCTAAACAGCATTTACATTTTTTAAAGATCACTTTGACAGACAAAACGTCTGAATATCATCAACTTTTTAAATCAAAGATCTTATTTTATGCGATCTTCAGAATGTCTATGTTAAACATGCCTATGCACTTTTGGTCAAGGGAACGAGTGCAGTTGTTACTTCTGGGTTGGCCCACATCATCTCTAAGGTCTTAAAGTGATTGTTCACCCAAAAACAAAAATTCTGGCATTATTCACTAACCCTCTTGTCATTCTTGTCATTGTCATGGAACACAAAAGAAGATATTTTGAACAATGTTGGTAACTTGGTAACAAAACAATGGTGGTACGCATTCATTTCTATTGTAAAGATACAAAACCAATACAAGTTAATGGGTACCGTCATTGTTTGGTTAACAACATTCTTCAAAATATTTTCTGTTGTGTTCTGCATAAGAAAGTAAGTCACACAGGTTTGAAATAATAAGAGGGTAAGTAAATGACAGAATTTACATTTTTAGGTCAACTATCACTTTAAAGTTATAAAACTTCAAAATGTAATTGTAAAACTATTGCCACAAAAGAGCTTTCCCAACTAAAGGGGGTTTTCATCTTCTTTAAGTTGGAGTTGTAGTGATGCTTGTCATAGAAAACTACCTTAGCTGTGACCTTTGAAACACTACAAAGAACAATGTGACAAAGCCGTCTTAACAGACCAATGCTGTTGACAAAGAAACCTAAAGAACTTAAATACAAAACCAGTATAAAAGGGAAAAAAATCTGTAAAACTTGAAATCCAATTACATTAACATTCTCTGTGACTAACAACAATGAAATTGAGCTTTTGTGACTTGCTTGAATTTCCTTGTGCTGGAATGCTACCAAATCCCCCGGGTCATTGTGCTGAAAAGGCTTTGGCCTACAACCACAATGCACGCATAGCCTTAGCGATTAAGATGCATACAGTATTAGAAAAAACAGCCAAGTCGAAGACAAGACAGCTGCAGATGGTTGATCATGCGTGTTATTTGTAATGTGGTTCAACTGTTTCGACCGGGCAGCCCCTGCCCCATCAGGAAACGGATGCGCTAAAGACCTATCTGTATGAATGCCTCTAACAATTTGTTTTACAAGTAGCTCAGAGCCAACAGTGTCAAAGGTCTTATGGGGGACTATGGCCCTGTTTTTGGAGATGTTTACATTTCATAGGCCATTGACTCCGTTTTAGTGTTTTGCCACATCATTGCTACTGTTATGGCGCTTTTACACTGCACGGCATGGTGCGGTACAGCTCACTTTTGGGAGGTTTTCCAATGGGGACAGTACCTAGTTCCTGATACATTTTTCAGTACCACCTCGGTTGAGTTTCCAAGTGTACTGTACCGATACCAAAATGTGACGTGTTTACCATTACAAGCGTCTTTGGATTTGCAACACATGAATACGCACTATAATACGTAATATTAGCATTTCGTTTTATGCTTTGTGACAGTAAAATAGAGATTGAGACCCTTAACGTAATGCTAAATGATATTGGGTATTTTAGCAGTATTTTGTTTTGCTGCCAACCGCCATTGATATGCTCGATAACTGCTGTGTTGGACATGTGTTTGTCGCGTGAACTACGGCAGTAGAGGCGGCGCAACAATGACTATACGTTTATAATCCCCAACGACTGTGAAGCGCTATTAAACTGATGTGGAAAAGCAAACGGAGCCAAATCGTACTAAACCTGACCATGCAGTGGAAAAGCGCCATAAGTTACTAAAAAAAGGAGCATTTTATAGATCACAAACAGGATAACAAGAAGCGAAATTTAATGTGTGTACTACAGACCGACTTGTACATATGCAAACTCATCTTATTAGGAAGAATAGAAACAGAAACATAATCAAAACTGAAAGAGAATGTAGAGCTATTGCGTTTAGATATGCAAACACCATTTTACATCCTGATGCATAATGAATTGAATCAGAAAGCAATTGATAATGCAATGCAAGTACATCTCGTTTTCCCCAAGAGCCAACACCATCACAGACTGTCATTTTAATGGTCGGTTTTAAAATACTATCATCATGGCAGATATGATCAAACTGGGAATCTAGCTCGACAAGTTATTATGGTTAGTTTAACTGTCTAAATGTTCACAGCTACCAGAAGGATAACAATTTGTCTAATTGCACAGGCATTAAATTGCAAAGATACGTTTTAAAGCAGAAATGCATGCAAAGCATTCAACTAAACAATGCAGCGTGGTGTTGGTCAAGCATTCGCATCAAGTCAGCAATGGAAAATAAATTATTTTGTGCCAATGCTGTGTAATACAGCCCCCCAGGAGCTTAGGACTTCATGGAAGTACATTTGGAACCAATTAAAGGGGCATCTACTTTGGTTGTTAGATGTGGCTTTTAGAATACAGCTTGCGGCATGTGGTATTTATTTGTGACCATTACAAATAAATCTCCCTGCTTTTTACCTCTCGGATGCAAACATATTCACAAAGTAAATGCATGTCAGACTTGAGTGAAGAAAACCATTGAATCATGGGCCAAGTCAGCAAAATCACGACACAAAAATCCTAGATAACCTGCCGCTGCTGCCCAAGAACCGGGAAAACGATGGCTTCTGTTTGGGCAGAATGAGGCCATGGGAAGGAGGGGTCTGGAATCCAGCATAAGCTCCACTGGAAACTTGCAGTCATTAATCTGATTAATGTATACAAGACTACTGAGTGTCTACAATATTTCAGATCCAATGCACATAAATCCAAGCAAAGGCTTTTCAACAAATACATTCTTTCCAACAAATCTTACTCTGTATCCACAAAACAATACAGCCAAAGGAAACTCGATCATGAAAAATATAAACAGTAAGGGGAAGGAGGTGGT
This sequence comes from Triplophysa dalaica, assembly GCF_015846415.1. Classification (NCBI taxonomy): domain Eukaryota; kingdom Metazoa; phylum Chordata; class Actinopteri; order Cypriniformes; family Nemacheilidae; genus Triplophysa; species Triplophysa dalaica. Next base: position 7,608,073 of record NC_079542.1, read on the forward strand.
ATGATCAAACACTATATGGCGATAAGTAATTTTATATTTCACAAACAATACTGTATAGTATACCTCAAAATATTTATTTTCTCTGCAAATTGAACCCAAACATGCTGTAGAGATTAAAAGCCATATGGTGATTGTGTGTTTGTTCCTAAAATGCACTTTTTCTATTTTGTATTATTGTATACTATTCTCAATTTACTCATTATTTCTTTAGCAGTCTCCGATGTAAATAACAAAGCTGTTCGGCCAAATATATACACAGCAGTTCTAGTAAGTAGCAAAATGATTTTGCTACAGTCATCTGTATAAACTGTTCAGCCCAAGTAAGAGACAAATCTTTTCCTCACAGTGTGTAATGTTAACAGACATCAAATGGAATAAGCTCCCCAATATTATACACAGTTACACACCATACAGACAATAGCATTAGTTGACTACCAGTATTAATACAGACTGTGTGCATGCTGCTATTGTAAACAACCTTCAAACATTGTAATTCAGAGTCAGAACTATCAGCAAAGCAAACGAAAAATAACAGAAACTTACCAAAAGCAGGGAAGAATGTTAGATATTAGTGGGTCGTTACCCAGCGATATGGCCTCTCCGGTGACCTGTGAGAGGAAGGAGATGTTAGGTTTTCGTCAGGGATTAGTAAGCCAGAGAAGAAGATGCAAGCAGAAGAAAGTAACTCTTGGTCCTTGTGAGATGGCAGGACACTGAAGGAGGCAGGAGGTTAATATAATCCCAGAAACTCAAAGGTGACACATTCTAAGATGGAGAGAGAAATGCCACACATAGAAGACCTGAGGCAACCACAAGAACATTGGAAAACACCACAGCTTTCCACAACTGACCTATGACTAGGTCCTGGTATAAGGCCAAACACCCCCATTCAAAGAATGTTCCGGGTTCGATACTTGTTAAACTCTATTGACTCTCTATGGCATGCTGCCGATTACAACAGAAAATGACTTGTGCCGCAGTTTATAAAAACAAACTTTAAATCATGTTTACATCAAGTAATATTGAAAAACACAACATTGCATCGGAATAAATATTACAATACATGTATGTTTCAAAGGTCTAATAAAAATAGCTTATAAACGGTTTCATTGGATGCACACGCCTGGCCAGAAGTTAACTTCCTGTCTTTAATGTGTTGCCTGTTTCAATGATGACAGACTGGTATCTAGGCTTGGGCCGAAAGACGATCCCATCGTCTATCTCATCTTCCGCAAAGTTTGAAAATATTTGTCAGATCGCATCATTTAAAAGAAAATAACAAATTTTCCCTGCGAGTAATAAAGAGCATGGAAAGTGATTGATCACGTTTGGTGTGAACTCAGCATAAAGAAGACTCCTGTCTGCGCATGTGTTGTGTGAAGACGACATACGCATGTCTGCGCATCAAGGGTTGTATGAAGATGACGTACGCGTGAAGCTCACATTATATAAAGACGCAGGGCGATGTCATTGTCCATCGCGATGTTTCACTGCCCAACCCTACTGGTAACCTTTTTCGCAATGTGTGCAAAGCTATCATCCAGGGACTGTTTACAAAGACAAAATCTCAGCCACATGAATGATCTAGTCAATACACAACCAGTTTATTCTAGAATGGAACAATAGTCCCACCACTGAAAGGACAATTTAACTTGAAAATACACTTTGAATTTTCATTTTTCGGTAAACTGTTCCTAACTCTTCCATACAGTCTTCATTGCTCACCCCTTTCCCTACTATGGTAGTCATTGGTGGCCAAGAACTGTTTGGTTGCAAGCATTCTTTCAAATATCTTTCTCTATGTTCATCAGAACAAGGCATCTATACAGATTTGGAACAACTCGCGAAGAAGTAGATGATGACAGAATGTTTATTTTGGGGAAAACTGTCCCTTTAAAGGCGCAGTTTTTGATTCACAGCGGCCACTAGCATTGTATTATAGATTTGGAACAAATCTCTCAGTCCAAACACGACGGTGGCCGCCACAGTACAAAAACATGTGGTCGGCTGCAACAGCGTATCTTCTCATGTTGACGCAGGGAAGAGATCAAGCGGGCATAAGAAAGACTATAGAAAGAGCGAAGTCTTATTTATTACATAAAATAAAAGGTCTGTGGATTTTAAGTATAAACATAAGGATAATAGGCAGAAGCTAGAACCTGCGTTAATATTATAAAGTCTTCCCAACGCGTTAGGACTCGCGCTATTAAGGCTTTTAGCAGAGATACTCATAGATATCTATGGAGATACTTTCCAGCAGAGAGACGTTGGAGAGAAAGATCATCTAAAAATCACCCGAGATTATGCGAGTAACATTGGTTTTTCTGTTTGTTAGAACCAAGATATATTGTAATATTAGCTGTGTGACGGAGTAGTTTTGAGCGTCATTATTAATCTGGATCCACTTTAAAATTGTACTCGTCCACATGCTGGAGAGAGAGAGCTCATTGGCGCCAAGACTGGAGAAAGAGCCATTTTACTCGTACACAATGATGAATAAACGTACAGTTAATCTGCGGGTCACATGCCTTCCAATCCATAGAGTGCGATCCGTAAGGATCATCTGCGATCTGTTTCACCACTATCCTGCAGCGGAGAGGAAGAGGAAACGCACATAGAGTTGTTTGTCAATTTAGGGCTACTGTTCAAAACATGCCGGCGAATGCTATGTTTGTAGGCCCGCTCTGTATGTAGATATAAACAAATATAACAAACATAACAGCTCATTACGTTAGGTCTTTATACACCTCTGAAGAAATAGTTTTGTATATTATATTGCATTTCCGTCAATAGATCCTCCTAAAAACCCTGTATTGTTCCTTTAATGTAAACTCTTTAAACAAAAACGCACAGGGTTAATTTTGCTCTTCTGTGGTAAAAGAGGTACAGTATGTACACGTATATTACATAAATACACAGCACACTGCATGTGCTGAAACTGTCATGCTTCTGTTAAGTACCACTGTTGTTAATGTTGGTAGGTTACACATGTTTCCGTTCAGTATGGAATGTGACATCACCCTCAACATACAGCACATTCCTGCGTGCTGTCAGGTTCAGGCACGCTGCACTAATTAAACCCGGAGCACACGACCGTTCACCTCATCAGGCCCTCCCAATACTTAAACCCCTCCACTGTTACTAAACAGGCCATCATTCGCACAGACGGCCGCATTTGTTTGTGCGTGCAGTGAGGCTTTGAATAGAGTAAATTCTCTATATTCCTCAAGAGATCCAAAGCAAAATGCTGTATAGAATGATTTGACTACGAAACACTATAACAGAGTGGCAGGCACTAGCAGACAGAAACAGGCACACTGCTACAGCTCATGGCGTATGTCCACACTAGCAAGAGATGTTAAACTGAACTGACAGAAGTGGGAGAGTTGACAGGAGGATTCTTTTGTAGAGAAGCAAAGACTCATCTCATAAACAAGATAATGACAACAACATAACGTGCAAGCAAATATTCAACTGAAGCTCACATCACTCATAAAGTGAGTCTGTGAATTGTCAATGCATTTCAAATGAACAATGACTGAAGGAATTAGGTGTTAAAAGACAAGAGGTCAGAAATAAGAGAGAAAATAGTAGATTGACACCATTGTTATGAACCCACATGAGTTTAATAGCATCATGCAAATGTTCAAAATAACATTTAAAGGAACAGTTCATCCAAAAAAACTAAAATTCTGTCTTCATTTACTCCTCCTCAAGTTGTTACAAATCTGTATACATTTCTTTGTTCTAATGAACACAAAGGAAGATATTTGGAAGAATGCTTGTAACCAAACAGTTGGCCAATGGCCACCATTGACTACCATAGGAAAAATCACTTGTTGAACATAAAATATATTTTAAAGGAGCCAATCTTTGATGTTTTTGAGGCTTTGATTATGTTTTTTGGGTGTTTAACAATGGATGTTCATGTTTCTAAAAACGCTTTATATTTCACATATTTCAAGTCTATTGTTTACCGCTGTCCCTCTTCCCACAAAACAGCTGGATTTCTTCCTGTCTAAATAAAGTCCCTCCTTCTGAAACGCTCTGATTGGTAAAGCTGACCCGGTTCCCCGCTTAGAGTATCTGTGTGAGGATGCGCCACCCATACCATATCAGCGAGCTTCTGTTCCTCGAGCTGTTGTGATTGGCCGGTGCTCCTCTCAGTGCACGCACGTGTATTCATAAACTTTTGATTTGAGCAATGAACAGTAGCGATGGCGTCAACTTCACTTTATCAGTTAAAAATGCACGGATCCATTGAAGTGTAATGGTGGTCTGCTAGTGCATGTGCAAACGTCAATCTTAGTTAGACATTTCTGTAAGAGATTGCACATTTTTTTTTCCTACTATGGAAGTTAGCGAGGGAAATGACGTCAGACCTTTTATATTAATTAACACCGTTGGTTATCTTAGAATGTGTGTAGCTGAATTCTTATTCCAGCCGTTCTCTGTAGTCCTTGAAAAGCAAATTCTGTTAAGACAATATCTCATTTGGCATTCAACTTAGTTTGAGCTTTATCATTTTGCAGGTATTATTTATGCTCTAACAGCAACATTACACACTAAGTAAAGGTTGAAAATGCGATCGCGGGGAACGTGGCCTTTAAAGAATGTAGGAAAGCGAACAGTTCTGTGGAAATTTTGACTACAATTGTAATTTTACATACTATGGTAGTCAATGGTGGCCCAAAAATGTTTGGTTACAAGCATTCTTCCAAACAAGACTGGACCCCATTCATTCACGTGCATTATATGGAGATAAAACCCCTGAAACATTTCTCAAAATCTTAACTTTGGCTTTTCTCAGAAGAGTCATATTTTTTTTACATCATGGGGGTGAATAAATAATGACAGATATTAAATAATCAGAAGAAAGATCATCCTTCAAACTCCACGTTTTCCTCCTTGCATTTCCACATATCTTGTGAAGCAGAATAATGAATTTGGCTTCAGGACAGCTCAATATAGCCCTGCTCTCAAAGGCTCGGTGCACTCTCACTGTAGGCAAGAAGACAAAGGCAGTTTTGTTCTTTACCCAGCATTCTCCAGCACCACACACAACAGCACAGACAGTTTACTATGTTTGTGATCAGACCAAGCATCAAAATATTTCAGTAAAATGAATAATAATGATGAAAAACGGTGAAAATTTAGGGATCAAAAATACGAGTAAGTGAAAAATTAGACCGGATGGCCGCGCTGCTGTTTGGGAGCAAAACCCCAAATAAGTCGCAGTCCAAGCAGCACAGTTACTTAACTCATGGTCTTATCTCTGACTTTAACTGCCCTTTGACATTTAGAGTTTTTTGCAGTGAGGTAACAGCAGAGGCAGTGCCCCTGGAGTCTTGCTCAAATGCACACACGTGACAAGGCAACCAATGGGTCGCAGTTCCTGGGTCGCCTCCTCACAACCTGCATATTTGCATTAGCCATCAGATTTCTGACCACCACCCTTAATCAGAGCTGTCAGAAATCTAAAGCACACAACATGATACACTGGAACAATGCTTCAAAAACAATAAAAGTTTCTTGAACGTTGATCCTTTTTGACATTGGAAGCAAATGCAAACGTTAAAAATGTGGGCCAAATACCCTCATACAAAAACACACACAAACACAAAATCTACAGAGGGCAACGGAATAACATTGAAAATCTAGGAATTTCTTTTCCAAGAAAATGAACCTCACTGGAAGTTTGTGACAGTTTGAGTGCATGCCGTTGTCCATTTATCACTCGACTGTCATATTGCTAACATTATTTTAAAGAAACCTTAGAAACGTTAAAAAATAAAAGAACTATGTTAAGTCACAGTCTTTTGGATCCCACTATACAAATAAGTCTACTTAGGTCTTTAAATAGACGTGTTATTCCTTTTTTTGACACCTTGGTTTTAAATAGGTGAAGTCTCATCAAATTTCAAGAGATTCCAGACTTGGACTGTAGTGCCAAAGGGAACGGATGTTGGGTGCTTCCCAATGGATCAGCATGGGGTTGGACAAAATGGGTTTACAAATGATTTTGTTTGACACTTTCACAAAATGTAAAGCTAAAACGTACTAATAGCATACGAGAGGATTGTATTTGTCATTGCTTGAACAAAGAATAAATGAAAACCTTTCAAATGCTTTACCCAAAATAAACTATTGCCCATAAACTGATCCTACACTCATCCTTAAACGATGTCGTTTTTAGGTTGTCGTATGTTCCCTAAAAGTTAGTATAACAGTTACCTTTCAACGATGCAACTAACGACGGATCCCTATTAAAAGCAATATTGACAGCGTAAATGTTTCCACGGTGTTTATGTTAAACAGCGGTTCTTCAACAAAAAGTGAACCAAAATGCTGTATGCTAACGTTATATCATATACACAGTATTAGAGTGCACGCGCTCACTAGTAGCCATAGAGATACACAGTAACGTATTAAAATAGCACAAAACCGACTTACGATTTTTTTATCGTATCCAGGCCAAAACACTTGCGCACTCGACGTCCCACGTCGACATGAATCCAGAGTGTCTCGATCTGATGTGAAAGGATGAATATTTCCGGCACATTTACATGCAGACTGCGTTCATCAGTTTAGGATAAGCTCCATGTGAAAAGTTGACACCGCTCAGACACCTTCCCTGTCTTCCATGGCAACCAAGCGGCGGTATAATATCTCCCATAAACATTTACCAGATGCGCATAAACCCCCTTCAACAAGTTGTTTTTAGAAAGCAGGCACGTCCCATGGTCGACAGCAACTTTTGGAGTATGTTACAGCGGCACAACGAGAGCTGTTTACAAATGAAATTAGATGCTAGGGCTTTGCATTATGCCCATTGATCCAATTACACAGTTTAACCCTTTCAGGATCAGACCGAAAACGACGAACTATTTTAAAACACGTGCAAATGAAGAGATTTCGTATTTTACATGGTTGCATTTTATGTCTCGTATTTAGTATGCACCTCATACTGTGCGACTTTTTAAACACCGAGGGGAAATACAATTTAAAGCTTATACGTTATATTCGATGCTTAATAACAAGAGCGACGTCGCCCTCTGTAGGCTTAGCGAGAGTCTTGAAGTCGTCAATAAAATTCGACTGAAATATTTTTCTCTTGATTCATTTCTAATTGAAACTTAATAAATAACTCATTACTTGCATTATTTGCATTACTTGCATTATATACTTGCATACCCTGTCTATTTACATTTTTCCTTGTGTTTTTATTTTTCTTCTATTTAATAACGTTTTCAGGCGCAAAAAGAAAATGCAGAACTATTTAACTGAAATAAAGGGATACCACATAATTACTACAATAAATTACTACAATAAAACATATTTTTTGCATTTTCATTATTCACGAGTGTATTTCACGAGCCATTTTTTAATTACTTTTATAGTTGTTCACTAGGTGGTGCTACACGCAACGATCCAACGTGTACACCGAACGTGAAATGACATTTGTCGCTAAATAAAAAAATCAGTTCCGAGTTTCTTCGTCTGTTATCTTAAATCATTTAAACCACAGTCGTAGCTATTTATACTTTTGGTCTGGGCTTACGTTATTTTAACTGTGGTATTGAATGTAAACAGCACACATCTGTCAAGATCAAGATATAAAAGTTTTGGAGGACTTTTTTTTCACAGAGTACACTTTGGTAGCCCGACTACTGGTTTGAATGGCTCGCAGCGTTCTTTCGTTAAGTCGACTTGTTTCACATTCTCATTAATTTACCGTCCACTGAAAAGTACGTGTAATTGCATCAATTAATTTTTCCCTTCAATGCAAATTTTACTCGATTTGGCCGGCGTTTGGCGAGTGTTAATTTCAGAACCGGTATTTGCCACTTCTGGAGCGACTACAGGGACTTTTGTTTTGAAATCTCCTTGGAGTCCGAGAGCGGAAGTCATTGGCGACAGCGAAAGGTTCACGTTACTTGCAGGAACACTAAAGAAAGGAGGAAAAGCGGCTAGCGGGACACCAACACTGATTTGATTGGGAAAAGGGTGTCGTACTGTCTGCAGACGCTGGTATCTCAGAGATCGTCTCCCTGCTGAAGTTACGGGCTTATCATCGTGGAAGTGAGTGAAAGATATAAGGCTGCTAGAGCTAACGAGCTAAAGGTGTTTGTGAGGCTGTTAGCTCTTTTAGTCCATGTCGGTTAACTGACAAGTAAACCTTTCAATATTCGCTAATATTCTTGACTGGTCTATTATTGATGTGATCCGTATTCAGTGATTCAACAGCTGGTCCAATATATGCGCATCGCGACTCGCCCCATGGCTCCTATTATCGAGATTGAATAACCTTACGTTATATGTATTTGCTCGCTGTTTATATTTCATCTGTATCGATATCCAGGCAGATCGATTGCATATTGTGGGAAACAAATAGTTGAATGCATCGGCAAATAAGACAGTTGGCAGGTGATATATTGAATGTGGTGCACCTCCTTCCTGTTTAGATCTGAAAACATTCTACATCGAGGTTTCTGGCCCGCAGCGAGAAGAACGTTCATTCAATGTCGTGAGGAGGAATTATTTATTTATGTTTGTTTGTTGGTCAGCTTCGGGGTTAAGATAAGGACGTTTTTGTCTATATGCGTTTTAGATTTGAGTTATTGTTTATTTCTCATTAGGCTTTTGTCTTCACCGGGGACCATAAGAGAATCCGTTACACGCGCATACGCACCAGTGGTCTGATCTCAAGTGAGATGTCAGATGGTCGGACCATGCAGGTACATCAGATTACACGTTTTAGCTTGAATAAATTCACTTATATGCCAATGGGTGTGTAACCAATATTATATTCGATATGAAACCTGTAACGTTATTTGAACCCAGTCCAGTAATTTTTAAGACTAATCCAGCTTGATTCCTCCACATCATCAGATATGTATACGATGATAGACATGATGATTATATGTTAACTTAATACGTTTAATATGGTGGTAACAGGTGCTCTTGCTGTTGACCATTTTCGCAAATATTCTGATATCTCAAAGAGCATTGTGTCACAGAGAAAAATGCATATTTCTGTTGTATTGTCAAAAGAGCTAATGCATGAATCTTTAGTTTTTCTGAGAAAGTGCCAACCCTTTTAATATTTACTTATGTGGGGTTCAAAGCATCTCCACATAAATTTCGAAAACTTATGGCTCTGTTTTTCCCACTCCACTGTCTGTTTTGAACGTTGATAATGTAAGAACGTTGATATTATGCTTGATATTATTCTGAAGCAATCGCCCCCACAACACAGAGCATGCCGTCTTCTCAGGGCTCAAGGGAAGCATTTCCTTACTGGTGTCACAATAGGAATCCCTCCCTGATGCCCGGCTTCCTCCTGAGCTAATCTCTTTTCAAAAGGTTAATGATTTGAGATGAGCCTTCTAATGGATACACCATGTTGCATTAGTACTGTGCCGCTTATAAACACAAATAGCAGAGGGCATTGGAAATATGCGAAAGCTTATGCACACTCGTGCTTTAATTTGCAGACTCATGGACTTATTGTAGAATTTTAACCAATATTGAGTACCTTTTACCTACTTGGAAAATATTAGTATGTAGGTGACATGGAAAACAAAAGACCCCTTTGTCTTATTGGACAGTTATTTCTTTTGGGGATATTTCTACCTGGTATTTTGCTTTCAGATTTGTAAATTGACCCACATATAACCAACACAAACAAACCCACATGTTATAGACCATAACACCATGTGACCTGCCTGCATATGCACTAGATGACAAGAAGCTTCATAGTGGATTTTCTTCCTGGTGTTGTTATAAATGAGGACTGCAAGAGTTGGAGTTTTTTTCTCTTAATACTACATTAAAATGAAATAATATCTGTTTTGGTCAATATCAAGTGTGTCACTTATAAAATGGCGTCATAAAATTGATGCCAATGCTTTAATGTGTTCATTCTTCATACGCAGCTTGTTTTTGTTGTCTGGCACTGAAAAATGATCGTGATCTGCACCTGTGCAGCGAAAATTTGAATTTTGATCGGGTCACTGGCCTCGCTCATTTATGACTCTTATTTGCATGATTTAATAGGATTTTTCCTTGCAGAAAAAATGATTTCAAAGTGGTCTATTTTCTGTTATTATTTGAGAAGCATTATGTGTTTTAATGTGAAAAACATACATTGAATGTTTTCTTTCCTCAGTGTGCTGGCAGCAGTGATTGGGTCAGTGGCATCGGTGCCAACAGCCAGCGTCCCATGAGCTTTCTTTTGGCCTGAGCTGTCTTCTTTGGGCTCCGGCCTGGTTCGTCTGGATCTCTGTGCCTCTGGCGCCGCAGTCATGGATCACCCCAGAGAGAAGGAGGTCGAGAGGCCGGTGAGGAGCAGTAAAGTGGCCCAGGGGCGCAGCGGGCATTCCAGGCCCTCCAGCTCCTCCACATCCTCTGGGGTCCTAATGGTAGGACCTAACTTTAGAGTTGGCAAGAAGATCGGCTGTGGCAATTTTGGAGAGCTGAAGCTTGGTAAGAAAAGCAAAACATTTTTCGCTTGCAAATTCTCCACTGAGCTACCTCAGGTGAAGTTCATTTGAAACATTTTCAAATTATTCTGAGTAGGGCTGCAACAACGAATCGATAAAATCGATAAAAATCGATTACTAAAAAAAGTTGTCAACGAATTTCATAATCAATTCGTTGTGTCGCGCGACGCTGAGACGTTTGATATTTAAAAAAACCCTTTATTTGAGCGCTGAGCGGAGTGAACACACTCGGTCTCTCTCGCGCACTGATGCTAGCAGAGTTTGGCGCGTCATAGACAGGGCGGAGCAAAAATAAAAAAAAACGAGCGGAGGAAAGATACATGGCGGAGGCAGAGAAATCCGCGCGACCCAAGTCATCCGATGTGCGGGAGCATTTCACACTAAATAAACAGAAAAACTGTGTTAACTACAAAATATGCAAAAGCGACATGGCATGGCACGGGAGCACCACGGCAATGATCCAGCACCTGAAACGCAAACATGTTGGAGTCTTTGATGAGGAGGAAGGGAGTTCAACAGCAGGTTAAGTCATTACGGAATCGTACTTTTGTTCCGTTTTGAAGTGAGGAACGTAATGTCCCTGGTGCGGATGTTTACTCGTTATCCAGCTTGACAAGTTAGCGTTAGCTGGTTAATAACAGTAGTGAAGCAGGGGTGCTATAGTTACTTTGCATTTTGCATATCAAGACTAAAAACGAGTTTTTATTCACTCGCCTTTTTTGGACCATTCATTTATCAATCTGTTGTCATGTATAGCTACACTGCAAAACTTACTTAGTAATTTTGTCTAATTTCCAGTCCAAATATCTAAAAAATCTTAAATCAAGATTACTAGACAAGAAAATTAAGTGATGTTTAAAACTTCTGTTTGAAATTATATCTCATTAAGATTATTTTTCGTACCCCATTGGCAGATAATTTTGCTTGTTTTAAGCAAACAATCACTTAATTTGAGGTGTTTTTTCAGAAAACAAGACATCATTTCTTATGCTTTTTCATGTGTCTACATGTTTCTTGATATAAGATTTTTTTTTATATTTGGACTGACAACAGGACAAAACTACTAAATTAGAAAAGCAATTTTTGCAGTGTATATTCTGTGCTTTGTCCCATATAGGTTAATATTGAAAATATATTTGTGTGTGTTGTACTTTTTAATTTAATTTTAAAGTTCTTTCATAGCACTTGGTCATCTTAAACTGTGTTTAAATGTGGTGTATAAATGAAGCTTGCACTTACTACAATGATGGTAATAATTTAATGAATAAGCTTCAAGTGAATTTGAGAGAGAGTGTGTCAGTGTGAGAGTTTGTGAGTGTGTGCGTCTGCGAGTGTGTGCATCTGCGAGTGTGTGGGTCTGCAGTGTAGTGTAGAGAACAAGTTCTGACATTCAAACAAATCCTGTTAAAGTTTCTGATTTGTATTGTTCTTTAGTTTTTATAAATTATTTATTGTTCTGGCAGCTCAGGTGGCACTTTTATTTTACAAAAAGTCTATATATTTGGCAGATGTAAAGCATTCATGTGTATGTTTTTTGTGTTAGTCCATTTTTATTTGATTTTATTATTATTATAACAGCTCAGGGATGTTCAAGGAGCAACATGTTTGTGCACTTTCTAAAGATTTTAGTTCTGTTTTTGAATAAAGGGTTGGAAATGAATGCTTTTCTTGGTTTTTGTTTTATCCGATTCATCGATTAATCGAAAAAAATATTTACAGATTAATCAATTCTTAAAATAATCGTTAGTTGCAGCCCTATTCTGAGATAATAGCAGATAATCATCAGGTTTCATACAGTCTGGTCCATGATGTCATTAAAGTAAAAAAGCGGCCATATCATACACTTAAAAAATAGATGTATAATCTACAAATGTGCAAATATTGCAGACATATGGATCACTTATCTGCAAAAAATATTTGCAATTTCCCAATATTGTAATAATGTATATCCAAGTTCAAGCAGAGAAATTCAGCTTCAGTAGCTCAGACTTTTTCTATTTACTTTTCAGGAAAGAACCTGTACACCAATGAGTATGTTGCAATAAAGTTGGTGAGTACATTTATATTTATTAACATTTTATTGAAAATCGTCAGTAATTATAAGCAGAAATTTTGTGTATTATATCTGTATAGTTAGGTTTGTCTATAAATCAAATGCTTTTGCCTTAATCTTAAAACATAATTTTTTAATGCATATAAAATAAATGTGGGAAATGTGTTCAAAGATTTCTTTGAGCCCCTGTAAGCATGAGCGCATCTTCAAAAATGTATTGTAGACAGAAATTCTGGAGACCTGGAACAAAAAATATTAGCAGTGCTAACTTAGGTGTGTCTTTCAGAAGTTTGTAAACGACTTGTGTCAATATTGTCATTGAAATAGATCATTCAACACCATATTTGCACTGCTCATATTGAATTGCTGGATTTGTCAGTATTTGTCAGTTTGAATATACTTTAAGTTGACTTCTTTTTTCATTTTGTCCTAATGTTAAGGAACCTGTGAAATCGAGAGCCCCACAGCTACATTTGGAGTACCGGTTCTACAAAACCTTAGGCAGTACAGGTAAGAATAACATACATGTTAAGACGCTTTGCCCTGTGTTTCTCTTTTGTTTATTTTGATTATATTGATCTGTTCTTATCTGTCAGTTGTTTGTTATATAGTTTTCAGTTATGTCAGTGTTTGATCACTGTAGCGCATTGTTCTGTTATGTGTCCTCTTTTTATTCATACTTGTGCTCAAGGCATGAACTGTATTCACCGGCTCAGGGCTTTGTGTCTGGGATTTACCGTCATTTTACTTGCTTTGAAGCCCACGGTTGCTGAGCAGGTTTTTGTTTGATGTTTTGTTTGTATTGGATTGAGGATTATTTCCCAACTGAACTATCTGACATGTTGAATCATAGCCTTAGTGTTTACTGTACACATTATGGTGCCGTTTTATATTCACCTAGACTTTGTAGTAAAGCAATGAAAATCACACAGGTCCAAAATGAATGTTTTGTCTCATATGGCAAATTTGTCACTTACCATTGACTTTACAATAGTGCTGACCAGTGGTGGCGTTAACCGAAAATTCTCCTTTAATTTTGTTTCGCCCTATATTCAAAACAAACTTAAAATCTTTTACACGTTCTATAATAACATGGTGAACTCTTATGTTGTTTGTGGCGTTGTTTATGCATGTGATTCTGGAAAACATGCATCTGTCACTCAATCAGACTCCCGCGTCACATGCTGTCATACACACACACAGGCTCGCACAAACCAGTGGTGCGGTGTTTACACTTTTTTTCCTTTAGAGAACGATAGCGACTACCGTCATTTTGGATTGGAAAAATCTCTCTCTGTGTCCTTTTGTCTGCAATTATAATTTTTTGTCTGACCACAGAAACATAAATATGTGAAAGACTTCAGCTTTTTCGGGTTTTCGGTGGTTTTAAAATACAGTAAGTTCAGAGAGTAAATTCATGTACGTCGCGGTGACTTCACAGACATGCTATTTAGCACGCAACATCACCTTGCACCATAGTGACGGGTAAGAATATATTATAACAGTTTTTTTATGAGCCTGTCCAGACAATGATAAAGTCTAGCGCAACCTCTGGTGCTGAGCATAAATATTTCTGAACTGATTTTTTTTTTTGCCATGGACTGGGCTCCATATTTTGGATTCTTTTTTGTTTTGGTGGCCCAATCTGCATGGGATTCTGGAGTTTATATATATATATATATTAGGGGTGGGCGATCTAGAAAAAAAATTCAAATCACGATTTTTTCCAGATAGATCACGATTCACGATTTTATCGCGGTTCTTCTTCAAGTTGTTTTTAAGACTATTTTGCAAATTAAAGGGGCTTCAATACAGCCAAACTAAGTCCCCATATAAAAATGTACTCTTTACCATTTATATTATGAAGAATATTTTAATCAAGTTAATATTTAATGCAAGTGCAAGACCATAAATCAGCTGTTAGCAAAAAACTTTACATTTTGAATTTTGTTTTTCATCTTGTTGCGGCACTCGGAGTAAAGCTGTGGAATGGGCGTGGAGGATAAATATTTTTGGCTGGGTATTTCGTAACGTGGATCCACGACTTTGAGCAGTTTTTTAAAGCCCTCATTTTCCACAGTCTTTATGGTAATCATGTCTTTGGCCAGGTAAAATGCGACCGCGTCAGTGACATCTTTCCAGCGCTTGTTCATTCTGTCATACGGATACGGAGTTCCTTTCTCAAATGGTTCTTTCGGTAAAGTCGTTGTTTAAGCCTTTTAGTTTCTGTATGCTTGGTTGTACCTGATTTACTCGCGTGGGATCCCTTTATAATTTGACTGTCGGCATACTCTTTCAGTCCCTTTATTTTGAGGTGGTTAAAAAGGTTTCGTTGTGTTGCCTTACGACGCTCGAATCTTATCATTGCCACATTAGCAAAAATCTGTTGTTTGGGCCGTGTCAGTTGGGGAAAACCCAAACCATTTCATTATTACTGATGGAGAACTTTTTTTAGGGACCAAGTCCTCCGTGTTTCCCTCCATCTTCACTGACCGCGTCACTTAATCTTACTGAATTCATAAGCAACGTATACGAGCTTGTTTACATGGCGCAATCTATCGCAAGTATGTTGACGAATTCTATAGAACAGCACTATATAGGACGATTTAACGATTTTCCCGAAAACGTGGATCGTGCAGTCATTTTAATCGTTCGCGATCTAATATCGTCATATCGCACACCCCTAATATATATATATATATACATATAAAAGGACATTAAGCATTAGTTTAGTCTTCAGAGAAGTAGACTGCAGCTAGTTGGCTTTTCTTGTGATATGTGGAAGGCTTACTCAAATAAGATATGTTGACTAATCTTCTGGTAATCCAACCTTGCCATAGGGCAGTGTGTGTGTGTGTGTGTTTGTATTTAGATGGTGCTTCTGTTTTAACAGTTTCGTTTTCCTCTGATCCCTATGGCCTGATGTTGTGTTCAATTCATGCCCTTAATGTGGGAGAAGTATTAATATTATTTCTATTCGCATGTAAATGTAGGCTGTTGTAGCTGCAGTTCAAAGCTATTATATTGCAAGGAAAAGAGTTGTAGTCTTGTTAGTTTGGTTGCATTTTGGCAATGGTTTTACTTGTTATCATTTAGCTTCATTTAACAAGTCACAGTATTGAAGCAAGGCTAATAAAACATGTGCACAGTGTACATGGTTGAATAGCTTGTGTACACAATGCTTAAAAATTTATAGCTGAATTTATGGCTTAAGTATTGGCGAAATATTACTGTTCATTTTTATCAGAAGGGCATGCAGAATATTATGTGTGCCATAAAACATTTCACATTAACATTAACGTTTTTACATGATATTTATAAATCTGAAATAAATAATGTCAGATCATTATCAGCTTTTTAAAATAAAAATTATTCAAAAAAAGTATTATTATTTAAAATATTATTTACATTCAAATTTAAATTGCTAATGTTTTGATATCTTATTTCACTATTTAAAAACAGGTAAAACAGAATGGGTTTCAATCCAGCAATATAAATGTATTGCTTAATTTAATGTAAAATTTTGGCTAATATGGGAGACGTGTCTGAGTTTATCTTTTGGTAATTGTTAGACTAAGATAAAATAATGTCAGATTTTGTACTGCAGTTGTTTCGTGATTCAGCTGTTATATGAAAATGAATTGCTTTGTTTTGTGATGGATGTAATGGTTCAGGTCTTTGTCCTCTCATTGAGCGGCTGCAGGGTTTGATCGGTTCACGCTGCACTTTGATTCAGGAAGTAGCAGCTCTGGCGTCACAGAGCAACACTGTGTCAGCGTTACCTTGGTGACACTAGGCAAATGCTCGCCTCAGTGTCTGGATGATGACTGGGCAGGGGGCGTGTCCTATGAGACTCCGCTCACACATTCCTCAGTCATCATACCTGTACTGAGTTCAGACTTTATCAAACAGTGACAAGGATAAAGACAGTGACAGGCATGTAAAGACTGCCTTTTCTCACTGTGCTGTGAGCTTGTTGGTCATTTATGCTGTGTTTATGTAGTAGGGTGATATAGGGTTGGCAGTGAAATTAAATGGATAGTTTACCTAAAAATTTAAGTTTTGTCATGATTCAAAGTCATTCAAGACTTGAATGTTGAATGTCTGTTTATGACTGGAAGACAAAAAGAAGATATTTTGAGGTATGTCGCAGTGGTTTTGTGTCCATATAGTGGTTTACTAACATTCTTCAAAATGTCTTGTATTGTAAAAGATTTTGCTTTTAACAGATGGATAGCTCACTAGTTGGATAAATAGAGGGTATGGACGTGTCGTCACTTTACCACGTGAGCACGCCGGAGCGTGCCCTACTAGGTAGTGTGGTGCCTATAGACGATGACATCGTCCATCGCCGATGGCTGACAGCCATCACAATGTTGGGCTGGCATCGTGGTTCTCTGCATGACGTAATTTTCTTCAACAGGAGGTTCCGCGGTCGTCCACGCATCCCTTACGCGTACAGCACGACAAATATTGACAGCCGAGTCCACAGTATGACATTCTGCGCATGTGTCAAGCTTGTCCATTCGTGCTTTTCTGCTGTCAAATATGATTTGGAAGCTGCGAAACTCGTGTGCACGTGGAAAGTGAAACCAAACAGTGAATCGTAGTAATGCGCTCATGCTGTGTGCTTGTAAACTCGATAATGACGACCTGAACTGTGCACCTCCACTATGGCACCGTGAACATCATTGACGTGTGACCCGCGCAGTTAACTAATCACACAAACAGCCTACACTTGTGGGCTCAAGATCTACTCGTCTCTTCACGTGAAATAACAACTGGAAGAAAATTCAAATGTGCAGGTCGCTGAAAAGTACGCTGTCTTGAAAACTGGACGCAAAATGCGATTTGGTGGAAATCTGGACCATTGATATAATTGTTTTTAATGTTTTGACAGATGGCCATCTAGCGAACTGATATAACTCCGCCCCCCCCCATGTCATCATCCATCACGATGTTTAACTGTAAGCATAGTCCAATGCCAATTTGGTAGACATCCCCCAACCCTACAACTGGTTGGCAAAACACTCAGCAAAATGACTTCTTACAATATCAGGAAACGCAATTCCGTGCTACTTTTCAGTGTCCAGGAACACCTTATTCCTATGTTAGTCGTAGAGACGTAGTAAGGATCACTGTCGAGTCCAGATGCTAGTAATTAAATGTTTAAAGGTACAGTTTGTAGAAATCGCCACTAGAGGGCGCACAATCAAAACAAAAACAATCGTGTAGCTTGATGACGCTTTGCAGAAGCGTGGAATGATGGGATATGTTGTCTTCAACTCCACCGCTTATGGTACCGCTGATACAACAATTAGACGGGATAGAGAAATCATGTTAGCGGAAGAGGTAAAGTAATAGTTTTAAAGGTGTTGCGTTGGCTGAAATCATTTTATTTCATTATAATGAATTAGACCAGAGTAATGTAAGGTTTAAAACTAAATTGTTAGTCATAGATGTTACAGTAATTGTCCAATTCGATGGTGTGATAACACTGCGCAGTTTTAAGTGTTCAAATCAATCATCGTAAAAGTTGACGGACCTACGGTACAAACTACTTCCGCATCTGTCTATGACAGTGTCACGCGGCTGCTAGGTCAATAAAGGCGGTAGCGCGGATATGATGCCATTGACAGGCGGCTAAACAGCCCGGTCCACTGTTTAGAATGGCAATTTTCTGAGGATTTATAAGTAGCTGGAAACATTTCAAATATTGTAAGTACCCCGCTGAAAAAAATATACAACATTTAAGTCCCGGTTTCTTTGTTTCTCCTATTCTACTCAGCCATTTATTGCGTGTTTTACCACTCAGGGGAACGTGTCCTGACGCTCAAGGGGAGAGTTTCACGATGTGTTTACGTGGGAAAGTGACGTCAATGCATACCCTCTATAGGGATGCTTCAGTGTCTGCTAATGAAAAATGTAATTTAAAATAAAAATGACATCCTCACATCTTACTTGCGTGTTTATGGAAGCTTTTTGAAACAAGCTGACACAGATTCAATGCATAATTTTTCATTAAGGAAAATACATTATGCATTAGATCATAGAATATTGAATTGATCAGTTACCAGCCATACCAGTTTATTTGGCCACAATATTTACGTCAGTGAAAGAAACAACAAAGCATTTACCAAAGTTTCCCTTTGAAGTAGAACACAGCTGTCAGTTTTAAATGCTTTGTGTAAAATGTCTAGATAAGTATGTAGATCTGGGGTGTGTATGGGGCTAGTGCAGACAGGAAGAGGGTGGAGCAGCTTTTGAGCAGCAGGTAATCAATAATTCAGCACACGGCACGGCTACTAGTCAATCTACAGGAGCTGTTTCAACAAACCACTCATCAGTTATATTCGAGGAAATCTGTGTGTTTGTGAATGCCATCTGTGTGGAGATCACAGGCTTGTCCAGATCTATGTTGTAGAGTTGCAAACCTAAAACTGCCTAGGCTTGTATAGGACCAAACTATGTATTAGGGAGTATTTGAAATATTTCCTTTTGAATAAAGCATATAACTGTACACAGTAGAATATGTATACACTGTTCTCCAGTGTAAGTTAAGGTCTTAATTTTCTTTTTGTTCTAATTTTAAAAAGCAGGTGTTTTGCCATTTATTTAACATAAACGTTTTGTATTCCCCTGTTATTCGTTTCTTATTCATATTTTGCACAATGTGTGCTATTATTACTTGTTTTGTTAATATAGGCAACTTATCTTCCGTTAAGGTTTTTTATATTCGTTTTGCATGGTGTGTTCAGTGGTTATACGTTATGTAATGTCTGTGTTTAATATATGTAAATGTCATTGTACTTTTTTGCAGTTTTGTGTGTTTTTATTAAGAAAGATGTGAACCCATCATTAATTCAAGCTATTGCCACTCCCCAATTGCTGGTAATTCAAAACTAGGAGTAAAATGTGTCATATGCACGCATCTCAACCACCCCATAGCAAACCCCCCCACCCCTGGTGTCACCGGTACTACCGGCATTTTTCCATGTCTGTTAATCGCTGGGAAAATTTCATCACCGTCACATCCCTATTGCCAATAATTTAAATTATACATAAATGTTTATTCATATTTATATTGTATATTTTTCCTAAATGTATGCATGTGTGTCTATGTTTATATAAATACAAAACTAATATGAACAGTACAAAGACATATTTTCTGGATGAGAATAATCATGATTAATCGTTGGACAGCCTTTTTTAGAGTGTATAAAACAAGAAACTTGATTAAGGATTTTATTTTACAAAATGACTTAAGATGAAAAAAAGGTGTTATTCTAATATGCCAAAAAAAGTCACAAAGAAAACATCAATTGGATACAGTTATTAAAGGAGTATAATTCACTTTTATAAGGTGTTTGAACACTAATATATGTCCGTAGTGTGTTAAAAAACGGCCTATGATAGTAAAAATCCAAGCATCGCTATTGCTGTATCCTCTCTATAGCGTTTGTATGATTGTACAATGTCTGTGCCAAAGAGCCTAAAAGTCTTCATAGACTTCCACTATCTGATTCACTGAGAACATCCTGTTTAAATTATTATTGTTTTTTTATATTTTGTGGAACCAATCTGATACGCAACTGGAACCGCTCCATCTTACGTCTTGAAGCTCGAAATGCTGCTTGACCATTCACAACAGACTGTTAAGTCTTGGTCAGCTTGACCAATCGGTGTGTGTCGTAAGGAGGGACTTTACAGAAACCGGACAAATCCGGTTGTTTTGTGAAGACAGACTTGTTTTTTCTAGTGCTGGGCCACGATAAAAAATTGTAATCGCATTACTTTTCTGTGATTAAGTGTGATAAATCGTATTGTTAAGTGTAAAATTCAATAATGAATCAAAAAGTAGTGTATATCTTTCTGTAGCTCAGTGTTAAGAGCATTGCGTTATCAACACAAGGTTGTGGGTTCGATCCCAGAGGATTGCACATACTTAAAAAGAAATGAATAGGATAATGCATTGCAAGTCGCTTTGGATAAAAGCGTCTGCCAAATGCGTAAATGTATTGTACTTTTATTTTAAAAGTTATGCTATATGAACAAAAGTGCAATAAGGTTTGGTTTGCAAACATTTGAAACAAATAATGTGTTTTTTATAGGGATGCACCGATCCGATACTCTGGATCGGAATTGGGGCCGATACGGGTCTTTTTTGCTGGATCGGGTATCGGACTGACGGGTTCTCTTCAGTCCGATCCGTTGCAATACCTGTGGATGTTACTCTAATGCTTCAAAAAGTACTAACTATCAGGAAATTACCATAAAAGTTTTCATGCACTGTATTCGATGTCATGCATTTCGATAGCTTTATGCGAGGAATAAACCAATATAGCATAATTAAAAAACTCTGACCTCCACTGGTGCGGTCATCTGTCAATCTCAATCCAGCATGCGTGTGTCCAGGAACAGTCAGGACGTTAATCGTTCCAATGTTTTCAATATTCTTAATAATCACTAGATGATAGACTGTGGCTTTGTTTAAAATGCATTTTGCCGGATTCAAGCACTGGAATCGGTCTATGCACTTGTGTCAGTCATACACCATAACTTTTTTGTTTTTACACTTTACTTTATGATGGATGCAAAGTACTATGATTTAAACACATAACATATCTCTTCTCTTTGTGTTATAACTGTTTTGAACTTGGGAAGCTACGTTTAAATAACGTAGAAGCGAATGTATTGAGCGCATCATTTTGTGTCCAGGATGTGCATGAGCGAGTTTGGAGAATTTCATACTGTGATAGTTTTGTGTAATAAACAGAGATTAATTTTTTTAACATTTTGTAAGTATCTGTGCTTTGAGACCACATTTTTGTTTTGTATGTTTTTTTTTAAGTTTAATACAGCACTTAATTACATTTAAGAAGTAATACTTTTCTACTTTTAAAAGTAAAAGTACTTCAGTAAAGGAAAGTGGTAGATTTTAATGTACTCATGGATTTAAAGTAAAAAAAAAAACATTTATTTATGGACTGTAGTGGAGTAAGTATGATGTGCTTCATACTGTAGGGAAGTATCTTTTGTCCAAAGTAATCTGATAAAGTACAGATATTTTAAAATGTACTTGAAAGTAAATGTGCTTAAGAACTATCCACCTCTGGCAATAAAAGTTAAAATATGCAACTCTACTTTGATTAAGAAAAACAGTGCTAGTATCGGATCAGATTAGAATCGGTATCTGCCAATACACAAAATTCAGGTATCGGAATCGGATCGGCAAGGAAAAAGTAGTATCAGTGCATCCCTAGTTATTTACAACAGTATTTCCTTTACATAGTAGCAATAACAATTTTAACTCGAAATATTTATTGCAAATCTCAAGTTAAACATTAATATAATCAAATTAAATATAAAACCAAAGCTATATGCCACTGCCAGGGCATCAACGGTCTGTCTAGCTTGATATAATGATTGATTTTATTGCTTATACATTAACTCCCTTTCAACACAAAGTGTAAAGAGGACATATTTAACAACTAAATGATTGTATGCTACTTTTTTCTTTTCCTTAATTCATAAAAGAACACAATTCCTTTAATATGGGTGCCCGTCCTTGGTTGTTTGATGAACAGTATAAACTGAGATCTTTATAATGTGCTGCCCTTTGAGAGCGGTCTATACAGATTTACGGATCTAATGCACTGTGACACGTTTGTTTTGTTTCCCAGCTTTTAACGTTCATAAAACGGACTACTTTTAAATGGTCCCTCGCTAATAGGGGAATTTTGTGGGTTTTTTTTGTCCTTTTCAGAGTAAGACGTGAAGAGAACTCTGTTCAGTTGTTTGCGCTCTGACTCTCTAGGCGCGCATGTTTAAACATGTTTTCAATTCACTGCCTCACACTGAATACAATACACGCAAAACAATTCATTATCGTTGCTGTTTTGTACCCTAGCCGGGGAAGTTTTGGTATTCTATCATCAATAGCATTAAAGATGCTTGGAGATGGTGGTCTAGTGGGTTAAACCACTGAACTGGTAAATCAAAGGTTGCTGGTTCGATCCCAGCAGGCACCACCAGTGTGTCCTTGAGCAAGACACTTTACTCCATGTTGCTCCAGGGGGATTGTCCCTGTAATAAGTGCACTATTAGTCGCTTTGGATAAAAGCGTCTGCCAAATGACTAAATGTAAATGTTAATAAGCTTTTTACACCCACGCATATTACGTCTTTGTGGGCCGAGAGCACTGATAGATAACCGCATGGCTGAAGGAGGGGAGAAGAAATAGTGTGGTTTGTTCCATCAACTCAGCCGTCTGGAAGAGATTTATGAGGAACTGTCCATTGAAGAGTTTGTTACCTTTCTCCATTCAGGTCTGGTGTTCCTGGTTCATTGTGCGCGCTTCAGCAGTCTTAGGCACACCCAAATGCTCTCATTGGATGAGACATGTGGTGACGCCATTCTCCGGCCAGTACCGATCAACATCCTACCCCTTCTGTAACCCATGGTTTGCACGAGCACACAATACATCATCACATTATCCCTGCATATCTGTTTGTAGTTTTTAATTAACGCACATACGCACCGATTGCCAATGAAACACAAAAATATATAATAACTGCTCTGGGTGTACGTGTGTTCACGACTTGCTGTGTGTGTTACATGGGTCACCATATCTGACAAATATGTCACTTTCGCTTCTCATTTGCATGAGGAGCCAGCACGTTTAACATTATAAATAAGTGACAATGCATGAATCACTGTTCAATACCCCCTTTAAGCACAACATTGATACGAAAATTTAAAAACATTTTTAATAATATGTATGAATGGTGATGACATCAGTTAATTTTTGTCCACTATTGTAATTCTTAATTTTATAACCTCATATTTGTATGACATTTATACATTTATCTTAAAAAGTCTTTGTTAACAAACCTTTTTGCAAGAATTGGTTACTTCGGATTTGTTTAACTGTACCTGTCCTTTTAAAAAGAAATTAAATCATTTGTCAAGAAACTGCTGATCTTTTTTCTTGTTAGCAGCAAATTAATCATTAATGGAATCACAAATAGGAATCTGAATCAATCATTCTGTTGTCTAAAATACTAGTATGTAGTTCTACATGTTCTTTATCTGTAGACAATATAATGTCACACTGCTGTGTTTGATGTCCTACAGCAGGATTTGTGCCTCAGTGATGAGTCAGCAATTCAGGAAAGGTGGCACTCTGACCACAAGCGTTTCCAGGATGTTCACTTAGCACTGTTATCGCATGACGTCTGAAAAGCAGTCCGCTGATTAAACTGCCTGGAAGAAACCG
Organism: Triplophysa dalaica; assembly: GCF_015846415.1. Classification (NCBI taxonomy): domain Eukaryota; kingdom Metazoa; phylum Chordata; class Actinopteri; order Cypriniformes; family Nemacheilidae; genus Triplophysa; species Triplophysa dalaica. The sequence continues at coordinate 7,631,909 of NC_079542.1, forward strand.
GTGTAATTCTACACCCATGCCTCTGTCAGCTTAAAGAGGCAGAGCGTTGTGTTCGAGTAATTCCGCATCAGCAATCCCCACATAACTCATGAACCCTGACTCCTGATGGGACATAGTCTGCTGACCTTTTTTGATATAAACCAAGTGTTTGTTTTCAGCTGTGACATGAATTGTAGTTTTTTAAGGCCTGTTCACACTAAAGTTTAAAGTGTGTGTAACACACTGGGTTTCTGCCAATCTCATACTAATCTTGAGTACCTATAGATAAGTATTGCATAATTTGTTTCTTCGAAGAGTATTTAGTTTTATCACATTTATAAAAGGTAGATACAGCTTTGCGATTGTTTACGAAAACATACGGCGCGTGTGGGGGGGAGGGGTAGACTGAACCGAAGCAAAGTGTTATATCCACCTTTTATATAACATTCATCACCCAAATGCAGTGAACAAACAAACATACACCTGAACTTTGCGAACGTATGCTCTCTCTCTCACGCTTACCAGTGAAAGTGACATCAGCACATGCTTCTTCTCCTGCTCTCCTGTAGCCATGCCGCATGCTTTTCTGGGAGAATTGTCCAATAAGGGACTAAGAAAAGTTATTCCGAAACAGTTTTATGTTCGAAAAATAATTTCCGAAACCTGTTAGATTCGCTGGTGGAGTGTATTGAGCACAGAAAATCTATGTTATACACCCAAATCGTTTTTTGACAAGTTGACAATGTTAAGCATGAGAAGACCGCACGTTTAACATTGTAAAGAAGTTAGAATGAATGACACATCGTTGCAGGGCCGCATTAACACTGTAACGCCACTATAACAATAAAGATCCGTAGGTATCATTGAGGTCACTTTTGAGATGTTTTGTAGCTGATGAGCAATTGACAGCCAAACAAAATTAATTCAAATTTAAATTTAGTGGTGAGGTTTCGAATTGCAACCAACAACTCACTTTACCCCTCCCCTTCAAAGCACTATTGCGGCTGACACGGCACTTGTCATCACGTTTTCCCTTCTTTGCTAAAGGAGATAACATCTTTACGAAGCATGCTCTGTAGAGCAACGGGTGATTTTTCCGTATTAATACGGATATCCATATTTTTTGACCTCACTGGGATTTCCAGCGTAAATTGCATAAATTCTATTTATTTTCATTCGAGCGAACGCTTCATTCAGAAGAACATAATTTTGGGAGTTATCTTTGTTTCCAGAGAGTCCAAACAGATTAATAGGCGCCAAACACGGCTGTTTTGGTACTCAAAAATGTGTGTGGGGTCATTTTTAATTAAGTGGGAAACTGAACAGCGTTTTGTTACGTATACAGAAAATCCAGAGTCTTGAATTTGAGACCTCTAAATGATATGATTTAACATTTAAGCATTATCTATAAAAAGAGAGACTAAAATAGGCCATTCCGTGATTTCCCGCAACTATACAAATGGCAGATCTAGACACTGTAATATAAACACATGTATTAAAGTCTTTACTGAAATCATACATTTTAATGATCTAAAACCGCAACATGTATCGTTTGCAAAACCTGCAGATTAATTTGGAAAAAGCTGTATGAATGATGTAGATGCGCCATCCAATGGCTGTGTATGGAAGGCCACTTGAGGCCACAATATTCTTTACTTTCAATTACTGTTAAATTTTTATTGTAATCGGCAATAACTCTTTAAAGTAGGCCTAGTATAAACTTCTCAAGGGCCAATTGTAAATGCCATCTTATTTGACATTAGCATAAGATATTTGCACAAACCATCAACCTATTTTATTAAATATTGTTTAGGTGAACGTTAAACTAAGAAACATTTGAACTGATATTTCCAAAATTGGCAGATGGAATTGGGAAGTTATAATAGTTTGTTTTTGTGTTGCTTCTTTTATGTCCTTGGCTGATCACATGTCTGAGAGTAGTTTGTCTGTTTAGGGCTACTATAGAAAATAGGGTTGGGCTGATGGACGCATCCTGATGTTTTACTTTCGTCAAGTGATGTTCGCTGCTCTGCGTTATAAACGAATACGAACAAAGCTAATTAGCATAAAACCTCACACTATACAGATCAGACTAGACTGACTTTATAACTGTGGGGCTAGCGGGGGTGCCCCCTTTTCCTTACAATTTTACACATTTCCCCATGCTTTACTGACCCTCAAGGCATCCTGACTGAATATGACTTTCTTCTTGAAGAATAATGCAGTCAGAGTTAGATGCACTTTTTGGAGTCAACTCCCATTCAAAAAGTAAACCCCCATTCACTTCCATTCTACCACTTGGAAGTAAAATGATGCGCGGTATTATAACTCTGACTACATTACTTCAAGAAGAAAGTCATATTCAGTCAGGATGCCTTGAGGGTGAGTAACCTTGCGTTCAGACCGCTGCTGTCAGGAGCGGCGAAGTGGCCGGAAGTCATTCATTTTCATAGTGAGCCGGCGGCGAGGAGCAGCTTGGCCGTCGAGGGCGTCAGCAGAGTTGAAATCATGTTCACTTTATTGTAATGAGCTACGAAGCGGTTCGGCGGCAACCAATCAGAAGGTAGACGGCGGCGATCTGAACGTAGAGTAAAACATTTTGATTTGCTGATGAAATATCCCTTTCAGCGGTTTGTTTTAGACACGTACTCTGTGTCCCGCAAGCACATCTAAATCTTGGCTGTACTCCGTTGTAACCATTCATTTTTGAGCATGCTTGTTTGTAAGACCCCGTGACTCTACTACAGGAAGTGAGCCTCTTGATGGTCAGTTGAAGGAGATGCTATTGTGACTGTAGCATGTGTTCCTGAGGATGTGCTTCCCCTTACGTCCTCTTTTTTTGCAGTCAGACCCCAGTGGTCCGACCACCCCCAGGCACAACTGCAGAGATTGCCATTCAGTCACGATGCTTTTCTCAACCACACCAATCTGTATCGGTAATAGTTTGTCGTGCTTATGCTTTGGCTAAGAAGATTATTATTAATTACAAATTCCAACCACACGTCAAGGCAGAACCTGTATCGAAAAGCATCACGATGCTTCTTTGAATCCGATTTTTCTTCTACAGGAGTAACCTCAGTGGAGGAGGTGCTGTATGGGCTGCCTCCACTGGGCCAACCTGCTGAGCTCTCCGCTCAGACTTTATGGATAGGGGGATGGGGTGATGGAGGGGTGGAGAGTCTCTGGTTTGTGATTCTCACCTTCCTCCATTCGCTTGTTCTTGCATTCAGCATGTTCGCACAAATAAAGGCTGAATGTAACACTTGGTCATTGATGGTTGGGAACATTATTTGTGCATTATTTAATGCAGATGGATTCATTCTCGGTTTGGTCTGTAGTGCATTTTTTTGTTGAGAGGAATCCGGTAATACCAAAACTGCAAGAACACAGTCGTGTGTATGCAATAATGAAATCTATTTACATAACAGACCCTGCTAGTTGATACTGGCTCTAGATCTAGAGATTTAGATTTTCATTTGAGCTTCAACCGAGGTATGGTGACCTTTATTTGTATACCTTTGTAAGCCGTACTTTAATATAGTTTTTTGGAGCAACTACTTCTACTGGTTAGACATATTTGGCCGGTGAATGCTGTGATTGACATTTAGTTGCATTTATGCGTTTTGGCATATGAGTTTATTGAAAGCGACGAAGGGTACCTTTTAGAAAAACCACAATGTTTGAAATGTAAGGGTTGGGTATAAATTACTCCTATTTACTTGGTTTCCACTACAGCTGTCCATTTTAAACGCGTTTTGTTTTTACTTTAATCGTTTTTGATCGTATAAATTGATGTCAGACTCATCGATAAAGGTTAGCGCTCAAAGACCTGACTTTGCAACACTAGTCCATCTTAACATGAACGCTGCTGTCATGAACAACACCACACCAACATGCCCAGACATGATTTTGTGAGAGGGCCGTTTTTAGCTCGGCTGGATATCATTCTGCTGATTCTGATCTGGTAAGAGGGTGCATCACATGTGATTCTGTGTGTGCTGCATTCTGTCAGATCAAACCACCTTTCTGTGATAATAAAGGACTACAAGTGACATCATACCGATTATGGTAGCATTTGTACTTTTCAGTAAGTGTAAATGGAAAATTGACAAATGTAAGCTCAGGGGCTGTGACGAGAGGATGTTAGTTATTGTTACTCATCTTTTTCTCCACCAATCCAAAATGATGGCGTGATCAGTACACTCTCTCTCTCTCTTTCTCTCACGCGCTCACTCGTATGCCTGAGCACTTATCAATGAGGAATTACATCACTGGTCCTTCCCATCTGCTCAGATTAATGTGTTATGATTACGCACACAAGCATCATATTCAAACTCCACTTGTAAAGCTCTTATATTGAGGCGTTAGTCATACCAAATATAGTTATTTGTAAATGGCATTGAAAATTTGTGTAAACATAAACAATACTTATACTGTTATTGCATTAATGCTGGTTTATTGGCACATTAAAATACATTTCATTGTAAAAATGTATATATGTATCTATATGATATACAAGTTTATCATTTGGTTCGAAGCAACCTTTAAAAACAGTCTCTCTGAACGTTTTTTTTGCTACATATGATGCCAGATAACAAACATAATGATTTATCTTGTTTGCACTAGAGAGATCATCCTTTTTAATCCGATGCGAACAGGTACAAAAGAGAATGGAAAATCTTTCCTGCGAACACGTTTGGCAGACATCAAAGCGGTTCAGGTCATATTACAGCAAATAGACTGATAGACGGGAAGAATTATTATCACAGTACAGAATCTTGCTTCATAGTGATGATTTGATGTACATGTATTTTAAATTGAGTGTAATTGCACACTTATTGTTGCATACTCATTGTAGTTTGTTTGAGATGGAGGTTTGTGTTCATTTCTATGGTTTGTGACCACCCCCTGTATTCTCAGTGTATCATTGAATACAGGAAGTCAAAGCTTTGTTAAGGTGTGTCCCGGTAGTACAGCGGTCTCTGCTCCTGTGTCCCAGCAAATTTCCCTGCAGCATGATGACCACTGTGTGTGCGCGTGTGTGTATGTATGCGTGTTGCGTAGGAGAGGTGCTGATGAGGGAAAGGATGCTATGGTGGGAGGTAGAGCTTCTCTCAATACTCAAGCACAGCATTGTGAATGACATAACACCGCCCCTAGCTCTTATGTAATCCATGTCCATCCTCTCTTATCTCTCTCTCCCTCTCACATGGCACACTGCTCAGGCCACCTAAACACAAAATACTTGGATGCTGTGACCCAGCTTCTCCTACATAAAAGTAATGTTAGTGGTAATATGGTCCACTGATGGTATCCAAGTGAAGTGCTATGATGATTATTGGTGAAGCATGAAACGTGACATCTCAAATTATGCTGAATGTTGAGGAGAGGTGCTTCTCTACCATCAGTCTTATTTTTACATGCCAAACTGTTTATATCTGAAGCTATTCTGGAGACATCATAGAGAATGAAGAAATCTATGTTTGTATTTAGTGATGTTTTCCAGTGACTACCTGTTTTTACCGTAGTACATAGTAAAACATTGATAGCACCATGGTACTTTTGTAAGAGTCAAATAATATAGCGTTTCCAGATATTGATAAAGATTTCCGTAACTGATTGCGATTTGTTTGAGCAAATGCTTCCTTATGAGAAGTTACTCTTTAACCACTTGCTGTATGTCATAATTTCCCATCATACCTAGCCAAAAGAAAAGGTCACACATCTCTTCCTCTGGAAAGTGTGGTAAAGTTGTCTTTTCTCTGAGGTTAAGGTGTATCTGTGTCGTGTTGAACTGTGATATACCTCTGTGCAGCCCTTCACATCAAGACTTGACACTCTGAGACTAGCAGGGAATCAGTTTGGCTACTGATCAATAAGCTGTTATATTAGACTCAACTCACTGGCCTCTGGTTCTACGACTGAATGGGGTTTGTTTTTGTCCGTGATGGGACAGCAGAAGAAGGCGGGTGGTGTATATGAACTGGGTTATGCGTCTTTACATTGTTGGCACAGTTTTTCTTCGCAGTGGAAATCTGTACACTGATACTCACAAAAATTTCGAGTAAAATTTACTTGAAAAAAGCAAGGAACCTTTTTTCACTCTGAAAATGTCAGTGAATTGATCAGAACTGTCCAAGTAAAGGCTAAACACAACTATTAGTAGTTTTAACTAGAAATTACGGCTTCAAGTAAATTTTACTTGAAAAAGAGTCCTAGTTATCTTTTTCTCACTATTCTTTACTTAAAATTTCAAAATATTACTTACTATTAATACCTCATGTATGCTTTTAAGTAAAATGTATCTGATCATCAAAAAGACTGACAGACATTTCACAAAAATAGTTTTATTCAATGTTTGAATACAAATATTTAACAATTTATTTAACTCTTTCACCGCCATTGACGAGTTATCTCGTCATTTAAAAAAAACACTTCCCCGCCAAAGACGAGTTATTACGGCAATCAGTGTTTGTACTGGCGCTATTACACACCACTGGGGAAAAGTACAGAATCCCAGAACCTAGAACGTATATGTTTTAGCGGTTTTTAATGATTGTTCTGAGTCTGGGCAGAATCTTCAACAAAAAACGTTAATTATCTCAGCTGTTTAATCAAAATGAAGCATTTTTTAAGAAACCTACCCACATCTACGGAGTGATAAAAAATGAACAAATGAAGATCGAATAATACGTTTTATTTTATTTAAAAGCTGAGACTCTATTCTTTCATTTGAAATTTTGTTTGTCCATATATTCTTTACAGAAAATTTACTGTGAGCCATTAAATTTGGGTGAAAATGTTCAAAAACACTGGCGTAGGCTGGCAACTTTTTTTTAAAGAGGCTGGCGGCGAATGAGTTAAAACACAGATGAAATAAGGGTAAACAAATAAAACAATTCGGACCCATTAAACCATCTTCACGTTTCCTCTGGCATCATCCGATCCGTGACCCAAAATCTGTAAAATGATGCACCAAAAGCCCTATCTGATAGATTCTACTATTTGTTAATAATCCAAAATGATACCGAAGTGTTGTGTCATCTTGTTCATATGCCAAAACCAATAGACCTAACTATCCTGCAGACTTGGATATCAGAGGGGGAAAAAAGCAGGAAGGAGACAAAGTGATGTTATAATAAAATGAAAAAGTTTATTGTAGAGAGGAAACATAGTTCCCTTCAGATAGACAATTTTTTTGAGACATTACTCAAATACATTCATTACTATGTGAACAGTGTATTCTTTGAATGCTTGCTCACATGTTCCCGCAACATCTAGCAGTGGAGCACCAATAGAAAGCTTGTGAACGTGTTAATCACTAGAGATGGCGAGAGACGAAATACTTATGTGCATTCTGAACACTAGATGAGTCATCGGCAGGCCAACAGTGCGCTCTATTCTCAGGAGTGTTACAACAACACAATGAGCAGTGTGGGCTCAGCCTTAAACTACCTACATCACCCTCTGTACGTGCACACAGTTTAGAGATGTGTGGTCACTTTCTTATTAAATATAGCTTCTAGGAGATATGATTGGAGGAATCTAAAACTGGCTTTCAGATCATTTTACCTGCACAGTGTTAAGCCTATCTACATGCAGATATCATGGTACAATATTTCTATTTTTAGGGCGGTCACTTAATTTGAAACAAAGAATCCTGTTTCTGTTGTTTCCTAAGGGTTTAGTCTCATTCATAGATTATATTTCGTAAAGGGCCGCAATCCCAAAAATGCACTTTTAAATGTTAATCTACCAGAAATTGAGTCGCCAGAAACACCACAACAGTGACACAAAACAGGCTGTTGGTAAACCCCTAACAATCTGATGTCACATTGTTTACGCCTGCCCATGAACGCTTACAGACTCTTATGATCGCAAATTTACTTTTTTAGAATCAGCGAACCAACATTCACCTTTCCGTATGTATCGGTTTCGCAAAAAAAATATTCTCATGATTGGATCAGTACAAGCTGTTTGCGATCAAGCTTTACCTCCAGAAGTAAGTAAGTTTTACACATGTAAGCGGCTGTTGTTTATATATTCGTGGCTAAACTTGAGACATGGTCCAAAGACAGGTGTTATGTCATAACATTAGTAGTAAAACACCTATCGGTTCAGAAGACTTGTGACAGACATAATTTCTGTATAGCTTATTTATTACAACGAAAGAAAGTAATAACAGTGTTTTTGTGAGTTCAGTGTTTTCTCGTATTTCCTAAGTGCGACGATACTTAGAGCAGATAGAAACAGAGTTCGCATTTATAAGACAATAAGGTTACGCAGAAATTGCTACTCGCAACGTTATAACCCCTGGTTACAAGTACTCTGAATGCATGTTTACACTGTATGCCTGTATCCGTGTTTATGTCTGTTAGTAATATGCATGCACATGATTAATCATCAATTGCCAACATTTCATACAGCAATGGTCAGCATATGTTGTTCTATCTACATTTTTGTCTTTTCCATTTAATTTGTATTTATGAACAAGGCATTAAGGTGATTTATATTGCAGCTAGTGTATGCTTTGATTGGGCAATGCTTAACAGATGTAATTGCACTTTCCAGGCATATTGCTTATTCTTGATGTCATCCAAAGCACACGTGTAAGCGCTCTACCTCATATTTTGCATACGGTGAGGGTAGCAGAAGCTCATTTGCATTTAATGAGACACACACAAAAACGGTGCGTTTTCCATTGCAGCCACAAATGGGCATGTTCAACATATTGAAATGAAATATAAGTGGTGCACTACAGAGACATTCTTTGGATACCACTGACTATTTTTACAATGCATAAAACCCCCGGATTAGCGGCCCTTAAACAACAATAAAATTACACCATACAATGATTGATAAATGTTAAATGTGGATTTTGAATTAATTAGACGTTTATTCACATTGCGAAGTTTTTTAAAATATTAAGAGTATTTAAAAAATAGCAATGTGCAGATAGCGCAGATTAAATACCAAATAAATGTGTTAACTGCTAAAAAATTTGTGACGTTTATCTTCAAACTTTATAACTACACTTTTTACATGGGCTTATAGCTATTTAAAAAAACGACTCTCATAGTGATCCATACATTTAATAAAAACGTGTTGATGCACTCTCACGCATGAAACACTGCAGTTTTTAAAGCCTGTAGTTGTTTAATCCAAACAGTGCTGCTATGATTCCCTGTTAGTCTCATGCAACAGAGCTGTGTGTAAGGAGAAAAAGTGAAACACTAACTTTCACCATTACTTTCTCAAATCTTTTGTAGATTATGTACATAGTGATGTTTAGAATACGTCTTCTTTTGTCGCTGTTAATGTATGTACGTTAAAGTCTTATTTTAACCATTTTGGGTTTCACAGGGAACAACTGCCTGTTGTAAATACCTGTACCCGAAACCTAGTGGGCCGTAAGGTATTGAGTCGGAAGTACGCCACAAGGCTATGTGCATTCATGAGTGATAGTAAAGGGTAGAGTGAGCAAAGGATGCAAATGCTGCATTTCAATTAGAAATTTAATTGGTCATGTTCTCACAATCCTGCCACCTAGTGGTTGGATGAATCAGGTTGAGCACAAGTAGCATGTCACTAATTCTTCATGTTAAGATGGTTGCTCAACTGACAGGATTCATTTTTTTTTCAGGATACCTGTATGGGTTTACAGTTAGCTTTGAGTCTGTTATGTACGAATAAATTCCACTTCCTAAAAAATAATACATGTCATTAATACTCTGTCTTGTATCTTTGTCTCTTTTAGCAGAGGGTCTGCCTCAGGTCTTTTATTTTGGGCCCTGTGGGAAATACAATGCCATGGTTCTGGAGCTGCTCGGTCCCAGTCTTGAGGATCTCTTTGACCTGTGTGACCGAACATTCTCACTGAAGACTGTCCTGATGATCGCCATTCAGCTGGTAAGGTCACTGCTGCTTTTATGTGTCATTTACACCTGTACGTGAACACCTTGTCCGGCTTCATCCGCATATTCTAGTAAGTGCGTGTGTCTATCTATTTTGACAGATTTCACGCATGGAGTATGTGCATTCTAAAAACCTCATCTATCGGGATGTGAAGCCAGAGAACTTTCTCATCGGGCGGCAAGGCAATAAGAAGGAGCACATCATTCACATCATAGACTTCGGCCTCGCGAAAGAATACATCGACCTAGAAACCAAAAAACACATTCCTTACCGGGAGCACAAGAGCCTCACTGGCACAGCGCGATACATGTCTATTAATACACACTTAGGGAAGGGTAAGTGTTCCAAACCTCCCTGGTCTGATGATAAAAGTGGATTAAATTGACATTTGACCTAAATTTTGACTGCCACAATTTCCACTTCTTTCTTGTGGCTGCCTGAGTTCACTAATGGAAAAGAGCCGAAATGTATCTTGATAATACAACAAAATTTCAGACATGGACTACGGTTATTTTTAAATACTTTGATGCACCTTGAAAATACAGAAATGCAATATTATGAAAATCTTGCATTATATAGCAAGGTATCAAGATTATTTGCTGCCACCTTCAGTGTAACAGGGTGCGTACACTATATATACATACACATGTGGCTACAAGATTGGGTTCTTTTTTCCATAGAGCAAAGTCGGAGGGATGACCTTGAGGCCTTGGGTCACATGTTCATGTATTTCCTCCGGGGAAGTCTACCATGGCAAGGACTTAAAGTATGTTGAACCGGCTGACTTCATACAAACTGTAATTCATTTTGTACTTAAATGACGGAGATGTTCATTCGCACTTTGCAGGCTGATACACTAAAAGAACGCTACCAGAAGATTGGGGACACGAAACGAAACACTCCCATTGAAGTTCTCTGTGAGAATTTTCCTGGTGGGGCCCTCCGCTACTCTCTTAAATGATCAAACCAATTGTTTAAATTTGAATTTGCTATTGAAATAATTTTCAATTTGTCGTCTGTGGTTTCAGAGGAGATGGCTACATACCTGCGCTACGTCAGGCGGTTGGATTTCTTCGAGAAACCGGATTATGAATACTTGCGGACCTTGTTTATGGAGTTGTTCGAACGAAAAGGATATACCTTTGATTACTCCTATGACTGGGTCGGCAGACAGATTGTGAGTCCATGTGGTCTTTCTGTGATTCAATCACGATAACCCTATTTGAAAACCTGGTGAGCTATCTTTGAACGACAGCATCCCAACCAAACTGGAACCTCTCAAAGTGAAAATTTTTATCTTGTGCGTTACATGAGGCACATCTGAGAATCCACTCACAGTTAAAAGCTGACATTAGCATGTTACTAAGTTTGCAACATATTACATACCTTCACAGCATGTCATACTATTTTCATCAGTTTTTTTTGTTCTTAAATTGAACATTAAATGAAGGCACATGGCAAAATGTTATGGCATTGTGATGCTGGAATTTGGGAAAAATTTGGTATCTGGGATAAAAATCCCGCCTTCTTTCTGTAATGGCCTTTCCATGTAATTTCTTGAAATACTTTACAAGCAGGGGGCTCACTAGGTTTAGAAATAGAGGTGCAAGATTCGTTTGAAGTCTTGAAACTGATGTTTACTATGTTTTGTTGTGTTATTCACAGCCCACACCAGTGGGGTCAGTCCATGTAGACTCGGGTGCGTCTGCCATCACACGCGAAAGCCACACACACAGGGACAGACCCTCCCAGCACCAGCCCTTAAGAAACCAGGTAATATCATCATACTTCCTGAAGAACCTTGACATTGACCGTGTGTTTTATTACTGGAGATATGCTTGCTATGTTTACGGCCAGATAGTTGGACAAATGTGTGAAACCTTATAAGAAAATGCCTGTTCATATTTCACCCCCAAAATCCTGAAGAAATATTTGGTTATAAAGCCTAATTTTTTATAATATGAACATTGCAACTAAATGATAGCTACAACAACGTAATATATTTTTAATATTTAGTAGTCCGGTTTATCTACTTTTGATTTTGGGTTGAAATGTGGCCGGGACTAATAGTGATCGGTGCATCACACCACACGTTACCAGCAGAGCTGCTGGTGGAGGTGGAGATGATTTTAGAGGGTTTCTGCAGAACATCAAGCATAAATGGAAAGCATTAGACCCACCCACTCTGTTCCCACTCGGTACACTGGCTGCTACTGCACGCACTGCTTCAGTTTATCATGCCTCAGAGTGCATGCCGGCAGTGAAACGTCCTAATATTATATATTTCCATGTATATATCACTTAAGACTTTCTGCTTTATTTGCTAGTTGTGTTTGCAACCTGCTTTTTCTGGCTCTTACGTTTGCAAGTGCAAATCACCATTGCACATCTCACGAAGCTGCCCTGTATCAAACTCATCCGCTAAGGCAAATGTTTAATTTTGGCTCATAAGTAGAATCCCATGGATGATTTTTGTGGCGCGATCGAATTGGTAGACAGTTCAAGCTCAAGATGGTGAATATTTAGGGCAGTGATGTGAATGTACAGGACTATATTCTAATAAATCTAATGAGGAAAGTGTGAAGATATATTTAGAGGTTCTTGACTGAAACACACAGGGGCCTCCTAAAGTGCTGTCATCATCATTTTGGTAGAAGTTTTAGTCTTCAGCGAATCCGTTATAGAGGGCAAAACCCTGACCCTGCAAAAAATCTACGAGGCTAACTCGAGCGAGCTGAAAGGGGCCCAGAAAGATGTTTGATTTAGTGCAAAATGACACAATGAACGCCAAAATGATACCTATAAAGAGCAGGTATTTTCATAATTGTTACTTGATAGTACAAACACACAATATAGGATTTTTATCTGTTTAATCTGTCTGAAACCAGATGTATTATTAATTATTAAATGATCACTTTAAAAAATGTATTCTTGTGTTGTTAAATGACTATGAATGTGATTCCCATAAGGTTTAACCAGATTTGGCTACTTATGGTCATTTGTGTTTAAATGAAAGAATTGATATTTCTAAAGTTAGATATTTCCATTATATTATCTCATGTTGGATGCTACATGTAACTATACTCAACTATAGATCAAATTTTGCTACATATAAACTCAATAAACCGCTGTTAGAAAGTTTTATTTATTTTCTTCTCTTTTAATGCTCTTTAATTTTATGTTGGCTTCTTGATTTAATTGGACGATTGGTCCGCAGTCACTAATGCCTTTTCCTGGCTTTGACTGGCTCTTTTGTTTCTTGTCAATTTTCATTCCTGCATTGTGCTGCATGCCACCTGGCATCACTCCGCCCGCTCACGCTCACTCGCCACACCTTACCTACCTCCCCGCGCCTCCTTCATCCACGAAGACGGCCGTCTCCGACCGCAGAGGAGCTTGGGAGGTGCAGCCCAATCGCCAGACAAACTCCTCTTACCTGACCTCCCACCTGGCGGCAGACAGGCACGGGGGCTCGGTGCAGGTACTGCTTTACCCCTCGCCTCCTCCTGTGTGCGCTCACGTCCGCAGCCGTCTGCAGTGACGCATTCCTCCTACTCTCAGACGTTACAGTATATCACTTCTTCCAGAGGTTCTCCTTTCCAGACGATCTAGTATTAAATCAGTGTAGAAATGCTGCGTTTCATTTGACGTTGAATGTATCATCTGAGGGGTTGTAATTAGATAAACATAAAGGTAGCGTTTATTTTCCAAGAGAATGGGAATTTAATAACTCATAGATACACCTGTTTATGCAGACTACATCGATTTAGGTGTCCTTTAGTATATCAACGCTTACCCATCGAATCATTTTGAATGCTTTGATGCATTTGTCTCAGGCTGCCACCACGGTATGTCATACATCTGCATCGCAGTCTGACATCAGGTGAGACTCTGACGGTCGTACTTTTCCATGTAGGACTTTGGAAATGTACATGATAAATGTACCAAAAGTACATATTAAATGTATGCGTTGAATGGAATGCAGCATAATATACGATTACCCCAAGGCTGAAACTGTTTATGTATGAACATTTGCATTTTGAAATGAATATGAACTAGTTTGATTAGTCTTTATTTTGAATGTTCATCTTAAGACAGTAACAAATCTCCACTGGCCAAACCGATAATAGACACAATTGATGTCTTTTTTGAGACCCAGTCAAATGTTACTATATGTTAAGATATAGTCAGAGAGGAGCTGACCGAATTATCATATCATGCCTCAAACTAATGCCACATGATGTTTTGAGCTTAACGTGTTCTCATTCGTGCTTTCCTGCCACAGGTGGTGAGCTCAACCAATGGTGAACTGAATGCAGACGACCCGCTGGCGGCCCACTCAAATGCACCAATCACAGCGCAGGCAGAGGTGGAGGTGGTGGATGAGGCCAAGTATGTGCATTTACAATTCACACAGATTTCTATCGCCTTCTGCCTTGTGTCTAAATGACACAAGAAGTTCTGTAGTTCTCTGGGTCTTTCCCTGACATAACCTTTACCCTAAGTGATCTATTGTCATGTGCTCTACCCCTGTAGTGTTTGAGAATGTGCACCACACATGGTAGACTTCGGTTTGTTAAACGGGACAATTTTTCAGTGTACAAAAACATTCATAGGTTTTGAGCACAAAAATAAATAAGCATTCGTATTTAAACACAATTCAACTATATTCTAGTTATACTTCATAATACTGAATGACATAGATTTTAAGACAGTTTGAGTTTATGCTTGTTTTTTGGATGATCTGTTTTCTCTTTAAATGTTATTTTGGTAGGAAGCTCACAAGCATTTATAGCAGAGCATATATTTCCATGAGGCATTATTCATAAATGGCTGCAGCCAGTCAGTCTGGCCGTTAAATTCAGATGCGATCACACACTTCAGTTTCTTTCTCTTGAATGCACCTGATGTACACTTGAATTTCAGTTTTATAAAACTTCCTGTCTGATATAATTATAAACACACCTTGTCCTTCTTTGATATTTTTAAAAGCTGCCTGTCTTTTTTTTATCACCGCGCAGACTTAAAAGTAGCACTGAAAGTGTAGCGATATCAATTATCAGCTCGGCACAAATGCAAAATGTCGCCATGGTTATTGCACACGCCATTAAGTTCTTTCTTCTAATCTCTCTGATCCTTTTCTCTTTTGTGTGTTTCCCTTGTGGTTCCATTGTTACAGATTCATTTGAAGTTTTAGTCGTCCTTATCGCTTGAAATTTTTCCTGTCGCTCAGTTAGAAGAGATTTGAACTAGCTATGCAAAGTTTCTCATCACACAGATAAAAATGTATATTTTGTTAAAAAATTCAAGTGATAGTTTTCCCAAAAATGAAAATTATGTCTTCATTTACTTATGCTAGTGTCTGTATGACTTTCTTTCTTCTGAAGAACACAAAAGAAGATATTTTGAAGAATGTTGGTACCCAAACTAGGGCGGTACCCATCCACTTGCATTGGTTTTTTTTCTTTACAATAGAAGTGAATGGGTTGGGCCGTTGTTCGGTTACCAACATGTTTCAAAATGTCTTTTGAATGTTCCACAGAAGAACAGAAGTCATACAGGTTTGAAATAACAAGAGGGTGAGTAAATGATGACAGCATTTTCATTTTTGGGTGAACTATAGCTTTAAATATTTTTGTTTTGTTTTGTTAAATAGCCTTTGGTTATTACTCCATACACTGAGTTCATGTTATAGCCATTATATGATATGATATTTTACATGCTAGTCAGATGCTGGTGGCATTTATCATTATTTAGGGTAAATTTTCGTTCTTGATAACTTTTGATTGGAAATAATCATAACCATATAATATAATATAATATAATATAATATAATATTGTATATGCCCCTTAGAAGTCATCATTTTTTAAGTTGTGTGTATTCACTAGGGCAGTGTCGCTGATGAGCATACTACTCCATTACTCCAAACCCCTCCGCCTCCTTTTTTATGTTTTTCATCCTTTACAAATTCACAAACAGGAATACAGAAAAATGGCTGCTGTATGTTATGGAAAGCTTAGTCTGAATGGAGCCGATATTTCAGATCTCAGAACTTTCTCTCTCTGTTGGCTTGTCTTCCTGTTGTTCTTGTGTCGCCGGCATTAGTTTGTCTTATCATCTCACCTCTGTGTAATAATCTCTGTCTTTTCTCTTTTCACACTCTACTGTAGCTGCGTGAAAATGCTCAACCTGTGGTGAGTCTCTCTCCAGTCCACATCAAAGCTAGAAGGGAGTGGACCAGCCTAGACTGTGGCCATATAGATGTAGCTTACACCAGGACTCACATCTACTAACACAGTTATAGGCTAATGTAGTATTTCACAGTCTGTGAGTTTGAAACTGGATGAGAGTGATGTGTCGGCTTCAAGTCTGAGTTACAAGATTGAGGTGATGATTGGAGGTGTCCTGTAAAGTCACGCAATTTCCATAATCCAGTAATGAAAACAGGAGGTTAAGGTCTTTACAAAAATGCCTTTCGGACGTATGCAGAACCTTAACTAATTCTCTCATTGTACTACATTTACAGTCCTGTGACAGTATTTTTTTTTTAACATACATATACCACAACGGTGCTAAATTGTTAATTTTGATAAATTAAATAACTTTCTTGTTTTCTTAAGGTTGGAAGGCCACTGAAACATTTATTCACTCCCGTGTCATCCCAAACCTGTATGACTTTCTTCTGCAAAACATAAAAAGATGACAAACCAACAAAGGCATGTCTCAAAATATTTTTGTGTACTGCAGAAGAAAGTCATACATGCTTGAAAGACATGAGGGTCAGTAAATAATGAAAGAATATACATTTTGGGATAATCTATTTCTTTATAATCCTTGCTTTACAACTTGATGCACACGCCAGGCCCTAGGTTAACTTCTGGTCTGTGTTTGTTGATCTTTCTGGCAACTGGCTGATAATATAACGATTAAATTGAAATATATATTTATATAATTTTTATTAATATTAAATAAACTATTTGTAGAATTTTATTGTATATCATAATTTTAAACAAACAATTTGTTTAATGGTTGTGTAACTCTGTCGCATTTAAGTTTAGGCAAGTAACATTCTTTACTGGTAACCCAAAAAATACCGGCTAGACATACTTTTAACTTGATAATTTAATTTACTTGTTATTTGTTTTGCTTGTAATCAGAAATAATCTATAGGGACTCTATTCTTTGCGGATGTGTACCGGAAGTTATGTTTTGGCCACGAAAGCGTGCATGCGCAGTAATGTTAGTTTATGTTGTTGCTTTGAAACCGTCTATATTAATATTAAATAAATGTATTATAAGCTAAAATTTGGGTATTTGGGTAGGGTAAGCAGTAAGCATGTTCTGATTTTTGTTTATTTTTAACCAAAACAACTGTGAATTGTATTTTTAAAATGGATAGAAAAATGGCGCGAGATGAAATTATCTGTAAAAGTCTTGAGCTAAACACAGTGGTAATTGTGTAGAAGTCGATTTTTTTGAGATTATTAAATCTTCTCTAGGCCGTATCACCACCTCTCTGTTGACAGTCATTTTTGGTATTGTTCATACTTTTAAGTTAGATGTTTGTTAAAGAGAGGGGATCTTTTCAAGCGAACAGATGCATGACACTTTTATGACATAAAAATATGAAAGTGAGAGACTTGATTAAGGCTCATCATATATCTGCAGGCTCCGTATATTTAGGACCGGTTTTGTTTGTCTTAATTCAAAACCGCATTAAACACAATAAACAGATACAGCCAGTGACTGCTTGAGATTTATTGGCTGTTTTGCAGCATCTATTAGAAATATGTTTAGTAAAGTCTTTCACTTTTCAATGTGTCAGTCTGGTGCTGTTCTCTTCCACTGCATGTGCCTTGTTTTTCCCAACTCATTCTGTCGTGTTGTTGCTGTTATTGTAACACTCTTGTCGGTGCTTTTAACCAAACCCAGGCGTTAAGTTCTATTCTGTTAACTATTACCAAGTGTCATTCATATGCCAACATTTAGGTTGAAAAGGATATACTAATGCATTCCCAAACCTTTTTGACAACGCTGATTATATCTGCTTGATGTGTGATTTTGTTTTCTAAGATTTACTAATGAAGCTACATACCAACGGCGCATGTGTAGCTAGAGGGCTTCATTTTTAGGTTTTTAGAATCAGCCAATCGGCAGCCTGCGCTCATGTTAAGCTGTGTGTGTTTGTCCCATAGGTGCTGCTGCTTCTTTAAAAGGAAGAGGAAGAAGAACACGCCACGGCACAAATGAACTTCCAGCCTCTCCGCGAGAGCCCGTTCCTTTGGTTGTTTTCCGAGCCTTCAAATAAAGAAATTTTTAATGAGACGACCACGGCCTTCAAAACTGCTTCAAGTGGACCGATGTATGAAAACCGAGGCGTGCACATGTTGTCTCTGTTGGGATTGTGTTGAATTTTCGTTGTTTTCTTCCACACATGAATTCAGGCAGCGACAGGCCTCACGGACAGCTTCCTAAAACTGTCTCCGGGATATTCACGCAAAGCACTGGAACAGCACCGCACTTGATTCGCTGTCGTGCTTATTTTTCGTTGTCCTTGCCGGTGGACGTCATGGGGAGGAATTATCTGAATGTGCTCTCTTATCCTCTTCCTCTGTGACGGACCCAGTTCCCATTGTGTGACAAAGAGGGATGGAGCGAGACAAAGTCACCCACGCTGGAGCTCGAACCGCAGACGGAGCTGCCGCGCGGGCCTTCTCCGTTCACCCATTTTATTTTAAGTGTTTGTGTATTCGTTGGCTGATTGTTGGTTCTTGTGCTGCCAGGAAGGGGTCGAAGCCTCAGAATATGACGTCATCGTATCTATGGGAGTGATTTAACCGCTGCGGGAAAAGCAGAAACAATGTCCTAACGATGCTACCCGGCCTTTACATGTGAACTTTGTGGAAGTGTGACGTAAGCAGCTCTGTTTCCAGTGGTAACGGGGGTGTGCTCCTCTCCGTTCCACCGACTAGTATTTAAACTGCTTGTTCTAAAGCACTCCTCCCGACACACCCACCACCCAGTCCTGCTGCTGTTTCTCTACGACGTCGCATCTCTTAAAGTGGCGTAAAACTGGCTGCTTTTCTGTTGGCTGCGGTGACCAGCAAGACCTCTTTCTTCTCTGCGCTTTTGTATCTGAATCCATCGTTTCTGTCACCTTATTCCCACAAACAGTCCCTGATAGATGTTGTTTTTTTTAATGCCAGAAAACTGCTTATTATTCAGGATGTGAGTAACCGTTTTATGTGCCAGGATGACTTGTGGGTGGCTAAGAAAAGTCTTATATTGTATAAAGCAAAGATAAATTTCAGCTTGTATTTACGGCCTTTCGGCAAGCGTTGTGTGCGTGACTCCAGGCAACGGAATGAGAGTGTGTAGTCCGGGAGGATCTAGACTGAAGGTAGTGACTGCGACTGCTTAACATCTCGATGTAATGCCTTAACATTACTCCGCAGGGTCCACCTGTACGGGACTCCGCAATAGGACGTTATGAAATTCCTCCCATGCCTTCATGCTTGATACGCGTCTCATTCCCTTTCGGGACCATTGCTGGGGGGTCGAGTCACTGAAGCTAATGAATATGAATTACGTGGTTAAAAAAGTATTAAAACCGACCCATTGAATCGCCCGTTTTTCTTAACTCTTGTGGGACTGCGCCTATAAGCAGCTCCGAACAGGGCAGCCCTTGACCTCTTACACGGATGAGGCAGTCCTATCCCGAGCTCGGTGCTCAACGCAGGGATTAGATTATAAAAACGGGGTTATATGCTAAAATGACTGTAGTCGTGTTTTTTACGTCATGAGAATCGCTATGAGAGACTTTATAATCTCAGTCGTGATAATGCCTTGCTCATTTCTTGTTTCTCGCGGTCACCTATTCACAGCATTAAATCCATGCTTTTATTTCGTGAGCTTTCTAATGTAAAGTAAATGTGAATTAATGTAAGATAAATTGTATAACTATTATTTTTATTTTGATCACCATTACAGACATTGAGAGAGAAGCCATAGGAGTGTGGGACTGCACTAAAGTTTCGTTTGACCCTCGTTGACTTTAACTGTTAATGTAATCTTTTGAACTCGTCCATTGTTAGGAACCGAGTCTGTTTGAGGAATCAAATACCCCACTTGACCTGCTCGTTATGTTTCATAGAAACCTTTGGTACCGTGATGTGAGAAGGGTCAACAGCTGGAAGGGTTTGTCAAAGTTCATAGAAGCTGTGATAGAAATAGCCATGTTGGACCAAATGGATCTCTAAAAACGCCTCAGTCTTAATTGGCACATTTGTCCAATTGGGTTTTCAATGTAGATAGCCATTTGCTGAGTTCCCCTGAGGTCTAAGCCCCCAGTTCATTTCAGGAATATACTTCCAAGCCCTATTGGGACATTTGGTCGGCAGCAATAGGGGAGCCAACCGACCTTTTTCACCACTGCATCACGGTAAGCTTTATTTTTCCGACGTGATGGTTATTTAAGAATCTTCCTCATGCTTATCCACTGTGATGCAGGTCACTTTGGTTCTAAATTATTCTGTGAAAAGTACTTGAATGATACGCTTGGAAATCCACTCTTGGGGTCTCTCTCGTGGATGTGTCGGGCGAGAGGAGACTCTTTATTTAACATTCTTCTCGTATTGATATGTATTACGTGCCTCGCTAGAGTTGAAAGACGATTTAGTATTTTTTGGATGTGCACTGCTTGCTATTCCCAATGGCGACTGGCTAAAAGAAGAATGATTTCGCAAGACAAGTTTACCCTTGTCTAACCCCCTTATCGACTCTCTACTAAAGTTAAAAACGGACTCATTTTGGCTAGAACCTCTGATAGTATCCGTTTTGTGAATATATGCAGAAAATGTCATTGTTTAGCTTGTCTGACAACGGTTAAGCTACTATCACTGGACTGACATTGAGATTAGCAGCTGACAACGACGATCAAATTTCTTGGTTGTTTCCCTTGTTGAAAGTAACTCGTCTATATGTAAGACACTACACACTGAAACCGCACTCCTGATATGCTATATATGAAGTACTTTCACTGATGGATGGGTAGAACAGACATCGCTATTACTGGAATATTACATGATACGATCAAAATGACTACTACGCAGTGATTTCAAACTTTCTTTCATCTTCTTTTATTTTTTAAGATTGCACCATATTTTTTGTACAATTTTGTACTTTTATTTGAATAAAGATGGTATCCCTAAAATTATGACCTTCTAAGTTCAAAAACTGTCCAATAAAAGTAATCGATTCCCAAAAGGTCAAAGCATTGCAGGTCCCTTTGAAAGGTGTCTGTGTACCGTTCCATCTTCTGTAAATGGCCTTTGCATCACATTTCTGATTACATTACTGTGCTACAGATATACAGAGAGGTAAAGTACAGATTATTCTCATAAAGTTAAATTTAGTGACGTAATACAGATTCTATGTGCATGGCGTTTGATTCTGAAAGCAATGGAAACTACTTGTCAGTTGGGCACTGAAGAACATTGTGGGCATGAAGTTGATACACTGTTATTCTGTGGCTGCATAATGCCTTTAAATGCTAAAGCAAAGATGCGAGTCTGACCCTCTGTACGCTTCTGTTCAGCAGGTAAATCTCCACTGCGTACTATTTTTACTGCTGTATGCTGCATAGGCCTTCCATTGTGTCCGCTATAGAGTCAAAGCGCTTTCTTTTCTCACTAAATGTAATCATT
The DNA here is from genome assembly GCF_015846415.1 of Triplophysa dalaica. Lineage (NCBI taxonomy): Eukaryota > Metazoa > Chordata > Actinopteri > Cypriniformes > Nemacheilidae > Triplophysa > Triplophysa dalaica. Next base: position 7,653,509 of record NC_079542.1, read on the forward strand.
CCTATCACAGTTTCGGTTAATGTGGGAAATTGTTGAACATATTTAATGAACCAATTGTTCTGGTTTCTTTTGAATGACCTCGGAATGATGATCATATTACAACAGTCTGAAAAGAAAAGCACTGCAATATTTGAATTCTCCTTTGTTTCCCCTTTTTTTTTCGCAAGAAAGACCGACAAAGATTCTGCATTTCTGTACTTCAAACATATTAAAAACGAAAATTGTACAGTACTGCGCGAGTGGTTCTCTCTTGTTCTGGTCAAACTCGCAAAGATACTTTCAGTTTCATTGTATTATGGATTTATTGTGTTGAAATATGAATGTTACTTAAATGTATTTCAATGATTTACTTCGTCAAGGGCTTCAACTGTGATGGACCCATTTTCTCCTGTTTCTCTCTAAAACCTTTCTTTTTTAAGTTGCAGAAAGATTAAGGCCTTAATCTTAATCTTATTTAAAATGCCTATTTTCCTGAGGAGTCGTACAAAATTCCAGACGTAACCTTTCGAATTAAATTTTTATTCCCTCTACTCCTAAATGGAAACTCAAGTTTGCACCCTTTTTTATGTAAAATAAAAGAAATGTCTCTTAACCTCTGAGTGAGTGTGTTTTTGCCTTCTTTGACGTTTACATGTCTTATGAGAATTTAAGTCAACCTAGAGTGGAACCATAAATAACATTCAACCTTTCAAGTGGTTCTTCGTCTATTTATATACAAGGCGTATCAATACTTTAAATACAATAAGTCTGCAACAAAGTTTGCCCATTTTCATAACTTTTATGTGCTTTTCATACCGGTTCTCTTAACCTGCTGTAGCTTTCTTGTCCCAGTCCACTCTATCGTAATGGCTAATAAATGAAGTAAATCTTGGTGTTATGCACACAGAAGGTTAACTTTGATTATGAAACTGTATTGGCAGTACATTAGGTTAGTCAATTCTTGAATCAAATGTTTAAAACTATGTACAGCGTTATTTACATTTATGCATTTGGCAGATGTTCTTATCCAAAGCCACTTACAAAGCACTTTAGGTAATTATTGAGATATTTCCTCAGTTTCTCCTGAATTGTCAAGCAAAAATAAGATAAGGACACTATCAAGTGACAGAAAATTACTCTGGAAAATGAACGAGCCAACTGGACCTCTCATCGACGAAGTTAAAAGTCGGTTCACACGTTAAACATTCATTGTTCAGTATATTTTAGTTTAAAATCCCCGTGAACCGGAAGTTTGATCGTATTTACTTCTGTATTCTGACACATTTCCGGGTGAAAAGTATTTTCAAAGGAGAAAATTAGAGGCTGTGGTTTGCGTTTTTCACTGCAAATTGATTGGATGTGTAAAATCTGATGTTTCATTGATTATGATATAGAACTGGCAGCAGACTAACAGTTGAAGGGGAGGAGTTAACAGATGAACCGGCCAAGCCGTTGAATTGACGTTATTTGAGATGGATGTCATTTCAGGGCGGAAGTGCATTTTCAGATTTCATCTGAAGATTATGAGGGTACATGAATTTTAAAAAGAAAATCAGACACATTGATAAGCTATTTACTATAAACGCATCAATATTTCATGAAAAAATAAGAATTGTCATTTTTTATTTCACTGCGACTTTAAGATTCTTTGAGTTTCTTTGCTCTCTAGAACGCACCTCAGCAGACCATATATAAAACCGTTTGTTACATAAAAATATAATATTTATAAAATAGATTAATTTAACCAAGGCACATTTATTTTTCATTCTAAAGCACCTCTAATACCACTCACCACAGTAAAATAAAGCTATTTCGTTTTTTTATTTCGTTAAATTTGTAATTTATATATTTTTTCGTTTTTAACGAGATTTTAAAAGTGTGGTTTTGATACTCTAATCATCAAATCTTTTAAATCGACTGCGGTACAGAGACTTTTAATCGACTTCCGGTAGTGTTTTATAAACTTCCGCTTTGTTCGCCTTTAAATCCTTTTACGCTAGACCGGCTAAATATGGTGAGTTTGCCAGGCAGAAATGCTCACGTCAATCCCTCCAAATCCTATTTCATAACTTCTTGATCAATGTTATTAAACATTTTAATCTTTTTATTACGTGCCCACGTATGTTTCTTACCAAGTATTTTGACAGTTAGAAGTTAGGATGTTGTAAGATGTTATATAAATAAAACAAGTCTTCCTTGGTGAACTCTCGAGTTCCACTACACCTCAACGTTAAAGTCCGGAGTGTTTCCGACAATGTTCATTTAAATACCGTGATATTACCGTATTTTAAGAAACACCGCCATCGTCACTGCACATTAAACTAACAAGACACTTTCAAAAAACGAAAGTCTTGGATAAGGAAAGTTTACCCCTGATGTAGTAAAAACATAGTAGCATGATTTTGGTCGACTGATGGTCGTTTGTACACCGGAAATATTATCGTAGCAAAGTTGTAACGTATCATTATTATCGCATCAAAAGTTGTAACGTTGATATGGTTTTATTAAAAAACTAGTTCGAATGTGGTCAAGATAATGTATGAAAGGATATTGCGTGTTGGGTAAATTATGGCCATGTTCGGACATCAAACTTCTCATTTTCAGAAGTGAAATAATTGTGTTGTGTTGACAGGGACGCGTTAGAACAAAGACGATTAAAAAGGCCGCTCGGGTCATTATAGAGAAGTACTACACCCGTCTGGGCAATGACTTCCAGGTCAACAAGAGGGTGTGTGAGGAGATCGCCATCCTGCCCACCAAACCTCTGCGCAACAAAATTGCAGGGTGAGTGATTTCCTCCACCTTTAGCTGTATTGTTAATATAAACTGGCTTTGCTTTAAAACATGCTACCACATTGGAAAACATTTAATAAACCTTCATGTATAAAAAATTATCAATTTGTGGTTGGTTAGATTTTTGAGGTGCATTTGATTAGAGTTGCAGTTTAAATTGGCAGGACAGCATCTCTCCAGGTGAAACACTTGATCATTTCTGTCTCTCTGCAGGTATGTGACCCATCTGATGAAGCGCATTCAGAGGGGTCCTGTGAGGGGCATCTCTATCAAACTACAGGAAGACGAGCGAGAGCGGCGCGATAACTACGTCCCAGAGGTCTGTGATGTCATAGTTACGCACATGTGCCCTGCTGTGTAAGATGCTGATCTCGTGTGTCTAATGTGTGTTTTTGTGTTCAGGTGTCTGCTTTGGATCAGGAGATTATTGAGGTTGATCCTGACACGAAGGAAATGTTGAAGATTTTGGTGAGTTGATGCATTGATTTGTGTTACAGTTGTGACCGCCGGTGGCAGAAGCTCAAAGCTTAGGGCTGTAGTTTATGGTACAGGAGACACAAAGAAGTTCAGTTTTGATGAACTGAGATGAAACAGAGGTCCGATTTTGGGAATGTAAAATGTTATGGATCATTAATGAGATGTTATGGTTATATTATCAGTACAGTGTGTTTGTATGGTTGCTGACATCATATCTCTTGCTGCAGGACTTCGGGAACCTCTCACAACTGCAGGTCACCCAGCCAAGTATTGGAATGAACTTCAGAACTCCAAGAGTTTAGATGTTATTTATCAAGAGACAATAAATATTGCAAAAACATTGTTTGGAGTCATTTTGGATGAGGAACTCGATTTGGTCATTCTTTTGGTTATAACCTGTGGTTTAGACTAGTCTGACATTCAGTTGTTGTCCTGTCTTACTGAAACATGTTACCTTTGTGCTTTATTTCATAAAATGTGTTTTAATGATAACCTGCAATCTGGTTTGAAAATGCAAATAAAATGCATCATGTCTCTAGTTTATCCACAACAAAAATCAATATTTAATATATTAAAGTTATGCACAGCAATTAATGAGCACACTTCCTATCATGTAATCTGGAAAATAGGTAATACAAAATTTAAGAGCTTTTAAGTGGAAGCATGTAAATAAGAGGCAACAAAGGCAATGTTTTTCAAAACATTTTTTTAAAAAGCCACAGAGTATTTCTAGAGACAGCGAGAAGATATTTGTACAGAAATAAGCAACAACAGAATTCTGCATAAGCAACACCGTAAAACCTGCCGCTCAAATATTATTCCAGCGGCAAATAAACATGAGACCAGCTGCCTAGGCTAAACTATGACACTAAATTACACAAATAGAGCTTTATATTCAAAACACAGGATATGTAAAAATGTTTTTTTTCTTTATCTTTTCTTGAAATTGTTGAAAAAGTGCAATAAAGGTTTGACTGTCAACAACTTAACAGGTTAGCCCAAACAGGTACTGTTTTTCAAGCTTTTAACCTGTTCCTTTAGTTACCCAAAATTTCTTGCAGTCAGAATGACATTCAATAAAATGTTAAATGTGATGTGAATTTCTTAAAACCAATGATTGCTGTTATATATTTTCTTTGGGTAAACGGACAGACCAAAACCTTTTCCAGCAGGAGAGTAACAGTTGGGGTTCTGCCTTTCACACTGAAATTCTATACAAGTACTTCATATAACAAATACAAGTAACATAATGGGAAACAAAAGCTTGGAAGTGGGAGTTCTACATGATGAGTTACATGCCAAGAACGTTGTCTTGCTATAAAACAAAGTAAAATCTCACAGTGAATGTCATTCATTCAATAAATGAGTTTGTGTCTCATCTGGAATTCAGACTAATGCAATCCATGAAAGATCATGCAAAGCACTTTCCACTGTCCCAAACTTTTATCATTTATAAATGTGTACAACCTGAAGTTCTGAGTTTCAGAACCAAACAATCGTTTGAAGTCCGGTTCTGACAGCATGAGCGATGGAGGTCTTCTGTTGGTACCAACGTACAAAGTGACAGCTGATGGTTCAGCATTACAGAATAAATATCACAGTGCTTTGTGATACACGTTCTGAAAACAGTTTGAGTAGAGCAGTTGATTTTGTCATACCGTGAATTTAATAAGGCAATTTCTGAAGGGAACTCCCATGTAAAAAATGCATAATGTACAAGGAGAAATGACATTACCGAAGGCAAAATCCATTCAAACCACAAAAGAAAAAGCGGCCTTTCTCTGACTGAACAGAAGCTGTCATGGGGTCAAGAAAAATCGCCATGGCGACAAAATGAGTCAGTTATTAACATATATATACAAACTGATGAGTGTATATGCATATAAAAACAATACAAAACATGTTTAAGAAAATAAGACATGGCACATTATATGTCATACAAAAGAGAAAGAGACGTCAATCAAAATGCTTAATACAAAATGAGAAAATAAACAGGACAATTCCAACGTTCACCTCACTGGAACGGGGGCAATATATATATAGGTACAAAAACATACAAAGAAATGACACAAATAAAACACTGTAAATTGTGCCTTAGTAGCACCAACACTTACACCAGCATATCGTCGTTTTCCTTTTTTTCACAGGATAATAAAATGTCTTTTCAAACTGTCTCCGTTGAAACAAAAGGAAAAGCTTTAGAATGGCTGAATTTTTCTGTCCTCTGATGAAGGAACTAGTTGTCCTTTCTCAAAACGTCCACTGTCCCTCATGATGTGTTTTTTCCTTCCCCGGAGAAAGCAAAGTTCTTCCTCTCTCCATTAAGCGAATGACTGAGAACTCTGTGCTGCACGTCCTCACTGTGACAGTTGAGGTTCACGTTCAGGCCGTCGTGATGGCGTTCAGGTCCTTCATTAAACCCTCCAGATGGGCCATTTCCTCCGTTAACTCGTCCGTCTCGTAGTTCTGTTGGAGAGGAAGAAGGTTACTGCGGGGGGGTGGGGTGGGGCGAGCTGGAGTTTTTGGGGTAGATGGGGTTTAAGGGGGATGGTCAATGGTACTGCAGAGGAATAGTAAAAAGCAAACAGGTAAATGAAACAGATCAGCCACAGGAATGGTAAGATGGCGGGGTAGGGAGTACAGGCATTTCGCAGCAGAACAAATGAGAATCATTCGGCAAGATCAAATAATACCGTTTAAAACAATTGTGAGATTGTAATAAATATTAATACGCAGGCAATACATAGTAAATTAGTTAAAAGGGGAAAGCAGAGAAAGATTTTAGAGGGAGAGAAGAAAAAATCAGTTAAAATCTTTAAAACATTCAAACATAATATTATAATATGACATATGTAAAAAAATATATCAATTATTTATGTATCTATTCATATAATTCTGACTATCCGTTGAGAATACCAAACTATATTAAAAGGGTAAAAGCATCATTTATGTATTTAACAAAATAGATATTTATTATATATACATACAATTATTATGATTAATGTTTTGTTAATATAATTGAATACTATATTTTTCTGAATTATTAATTATTATTCATATTTTTTAGAATACATATTTTTTCACACATTAATATAGTTGTGTTTCTTGCCTAATCATTCTGTTTGATCATAAAATAACATTAAAACACAACTTTATATTTTAAAATATGTAAAAAGTATATAGAATATTATTTATGTATTCGATTCTAGGGCTGTCAAAACATTAAACACGATCAATCGCATCCAGAATAAAAGCTTTTGTTTACATTATACATTATGTCTGTGTATTGTGCAAATTAGTTTTGTATATACATATTTAGGAAATATTTACATTATTTATATTTACCAATATTTTAAATTGTATATAAATGTTAATTCATTTTTTTTTCTTAAATATATTTATGTATGTGTGTGTTTTTATAAAGACAAAATGAATGTGCACATACATACATAATGTAAACAATTTTATCTTTTCTAGATGCGATTAATCATTTGACAGCCCTAATTTATTTATATAGTTCTGACTCTATCAGTTGAGAATACAAAACTATATTAATGAGTGAAACTTGAAAGCATTCTTTATTTAACTATGAATTCATTAATAGAACTTGATATTTATGTTCGTAACTGACTTCATAAGTTAAGATGTATAACCATATTAATGGGTGAAGCGTTATTTCATCTAAACATTATTAACAACAAATGTAACAGTTTATGAAACATTTTGTCTTTTTATTCCTGTTGATATCGTTTTTTTAAGCAACAAGTCACTTGGATCTGTGTTAGTTTAAAAAAAACTGGTGATGACCTTAACTACGTTTCATTTGTTTTGAATAAAACCTGACTGTAAATGAGGCTGTAAAGGACAGATCAGATGTTTATTATGTTAAACTGTTATGTACCAGTGTATCAGGTACTAACAGATATACTCACGCTCCCAGAATCCTCATAATGTCTGCTGCTGTCTGACACGTCTGGAGCGCTTGGAACTATGACAGGCATGGGAGTCCTCGTTCTTCCCAGCGTCCCGATAGAGGCCGTCTTAACGGAGTGTGGCCCTAAAACATACAGTACACGTCAATCCATTTCAGTCCTTTATAACCATAAAACAGTTATTTTCCACGCTACTCCACGATGATTCATTGCGACATCAAGTGTGTCTATTTCAATGCAACCCATGTTAACATTGAGTCCAATAGCAGCTGCTATTTGTTATTTCACAACAGTAAATAAATCGGACAAATAAATGGGCCGCTTGGATCGGTCACAGATCTAAACAGGGCCGTACCTGTCTGAGACAGCAGTGGAGTGCTGGGCAGTGCTGAAGAGTCGTACATAGAGTGGGCTGGTATGGCCGGCACTGCGAAGCTCTTGAGGGCGTGTGTGGGCCGAACGTGAGCGGTGGGAGTCGTAAACATGGGATCGTCCTCTGCAGCTGAGCTGTGGTAGCTGATGTCAGTCTCTGAGAGGTCAGTGGCGCAGGAGGGCTGGCCCGACGGGGGATGCAGGTCGGCGATGGGCGTGTTCCGTACCGATTCTGTAACCACATCACATGGGTCAGCACATACCTCATAAAGGAATCACTGCAGGGAACGGTCCTGTGAACTGTACGAGCATCCTACGATTGAGTTTCCGACCGTAAAAACCAGGTTAAAGAGAGGAAACCGATTAAGTGCTTCCTTACAGTTGTCACGGAGACCGACCAAAGCTTTGTTCTGAATAGCCAATATAATATATGCACTGCTGTATGCACATAATACCTGCAAGACCCAATACCCTGCATGTTGAAAACCTCAAAATCTTATTGGTTCTCGCATGTCTGGTGACTGGCTGTCATAAGAGTGTGTCAACACGTGAGAATTTATCTAAAATCGAAATGTAATAATAATTCATATAAATGATGTTGTGTTTAACTTAAGAGGGAAATTGAATATGTATATGAGATGGCAGGAGGGTAAGTAAATTATGAGTGTTTTCACATTTGGGAGAACTAATCCTTTAATAATGAGAGCTAGGAGACTTAATGCGGGAAAATAACAGGTTATCATCCAGGCGTCGCTGAGGGTCTCTGCAAAGCTTTACTAATGCGCTCTCACCTGTGGAATCGGCCCTGTCTAGATGAGAGATGGGGGTGGCGATGGACCGCGGGCTGCTCTGGTGATGTAGATAGCCGCGTGTCGTCGAGGCCAGGCTGCCCAAGTGATAATGGTGGTGATGGTTATCGAGGGAATGGATGGGGTGAGCGCTAATCACAGCTGCGAATGGACACAAGCAACATTGAACAATGGTTTACGCTACATGTACGCACACAGCGCTATGACAACATGAGACATCCTGCATGCAAAGACCACCAGAGACAACATTTAGCAAAAGTATGACAAGACAGTCTACAACACATTCTACTCAAGTGTGCAAAGAAAGATCTACGGGTACTTTGCATAAACTAAAATGAAAAGGCTCTAAATGAGAAGATCAGGACCCTGGATTAAGATCGCACACTTACGCTGAGGGGGCTGAGCATCAAAGGGCATCATCATTTTAGGTCTTTTTCCCCGGCGGCCTGCCAAGGTAGACATGCTGTCCTCTGATTCATGGCCTGCAAATCACACAGCGACCGGCCAATCAGATTGAGGCAGATTTACCCACCCAACAGACTGCCAGTACAAGAGCCTTGAACAAACTACCAGCTGACTGTTAGAGTCAACTGCCAAAAATCACGTTCGTCCTTTAGAGGGCACTATACATGCACAAATCAGAAGGGCCACATGAATTGACTGTAACAGATGAATATCACTGCGCTTAACCCATGAAAACAAAACAGTTTTTTCATATACTGCACGAAACAAGCCAATCGCAAGCAATAATGACAAACAGTAAGCATGACTTTAAGCATCTTTTAAGAAGCCGCAGTTGAAATGATGTCATGGATGATGTAAAAAAAATCGGACAAAAGCATTTTCTTATCTTCACATATTTCCTTTTTAAACAGCTAAGGAAGTTAAGCAGAACATGCCTGAACGGCCAGGCAAAACCACAATTTGCTACTCGATATTGCCAGTAGCATTTAGAATTTATAACTTTTATAATACGATTTTATATAATAAATGTATCACAAATAAAACCGTTTAAAGCACACTAGTATATAGAAAACTAACACAAACATTACACAAAGCCATAAATGTAGCTTTCATGGGGTCTTCAAATCGAGGGGCTCTTACCGCGGTAGGAGTTGCGTCTCTGGAGCATGGGATCCATTGCGGTGTCCACTGGTGTGATGTCTTGAGAAGTTCGGGGGATTGGCGTGTCGGTCATGACGGGGTTGGGTTCGGGTGATTTATCAACAGCTTTGAGCTCCAGGCGCTCGTGGTGAATCCAGAGGTCCGGTGGCTTCAGATCTTTGGAATTGCCCTTGTATTTGTGGGATCCATTGGCAGACTTGCAGGCCGCACGTTTCCTGAAAGACACATCAAACAGTCTGAGAAAAGAAATTGAGAGGGACTGAGCATTATCTTTAGTATTGATCTTATCTTACTTTTTCTGCTGTGTGGATGAGCGACGTGTACACAAAAAAGCTCCAACCACCACCAAGATGATGGTGAACGCCCCCACAGACACGATGATGACAATAACCAGTATGTGATTATCACCGGTGCCAGACATATCTGGTTTTACTGAAATACATGGAACATCTCAAGTATTACTAGAGCAGAAAATTATGGCATGTCTTTATTGTATTAGATGGATGAGTGGATAGGTAGGTAGACAGAAGACAGAAAGAAAGATTACCTCCTGATCCAAAGCCTTGCTCTGGTGTGTGAGGTCTTGGTTTCACTATCCCAGGCGCTGGAAGAGGTCACAAAAGAATCAGTACTGAAATCAAACTTCATATAAGATCATAAAGACATTAAATATGTGCAGAACATGACATTCATCTCAAGACTACAGCCATTGTTTTTGAGACAGAGATGTTAGTGGTGTTATGTAAGGAAACAGTCAGCGAGTTAGGTAAGCAAATAAAATGACGTGCTTATCTCCTCAGCAGCTTCCTCTATCTCTCCCTGACTGATGAATTTCAGAGTGCAGGGAAAAGCAAGATGCTCGCTTCAATTTGAGAACATTAGTGGAACAAGAGAAGAGAGATCAATTACCTTGGTCATTAGCCATTTTGTCAGAGGATTCGGCTAGCAGGATAAAGCAGAGAGAGGCAGATTAGAGGAAGAGAAGCGTGCAGTCAGAGCTCGTGAGAGAATCGGCATGAAAGAATAGTGAGGTCAGGCTAAATGCAGAGGGTTTTGCTTCACATGAGATTAAACATTAGCATGTGTGTATTAGTAAAGCAGTATTGTTTACCCACATCTAATCCAAACAATTATTTTCTGCATCCAGACAGTGCTGAATATACCAGCTTAGACCAGCATGTACAGGTTTTTGTGTGTGTGTTTAGTTTGGTGCTGATCACAGCTTAGCTGACAACGTTTTTTGTCTGCTGGTTAAGCGAGCCAAAGCTGCAATTTATAACTTTTTTTTGTAAAAGCAAGTAAATAGAAAATACACAACATCAAATTTGATTTAGCAGACATGTCAGTTTGACGTCATTTGACTTCAATCCATTTAAAGACATTTCTAAAGTAACCTGCAAATTTTACCTTTCAAACAGAGATGGGTACACAGAGGCAAAAGTTACAGATTGCAACTGTAAACTGTAAAAGGACTGTAGATCACCAAAGGAAACATTTCCATATAGCTCGACCTGTATGTTCTTGTGAAGCCACACAGTTGCTAATAAGAAACGAACTAAAATTGAAATAAAGTCAACTAGAAATCTTCAGTTTCGACAAAGCGAGAGTGACGTGTTATGGCATGCAGAATACGTTCATGTGCAGATTACATTTATGAGTAATAGTGAACAATGCCCATTTTAGGTTAAAAACAATGGTACTGTGTTATACAGATTTTACAGTGAAAAAAAAGGAATGGTTAACCCAACAAATAAAAATTCTGTCAGATTATGCTCCCCCTCAAATCTGTTAAATTTCTTTGTTCAGATAAAGATATTTGGAAGAATGCTTGTAACCATGCATGGCCAACATTGACTACCATAGTGGGAAAAATGACAATGGTAGTCAAAAGTGCCCAAGAAGTTTTTTCTTTTCTTCATTCTTCAAAATCTCTCATTTTGTGTTCAACAGAACAAATACGTTTTTCCTACTATATGGTAGTCAATGGTGGCCAAGAACTGTTTGGTTACAAGCATTCTTCTAAATATCTTCTCTGTGTTAACAAAAACAAATAAATGTATACAGATTTAAAACAACTTGAGATGTTTGGGTGAACTGTCCCTTTAATAGGGCTTGCAATATAATTATCATTGGGGTGATTTTGCTATTTATGCTTGACCAAGACCACTCACAATATGCTTTCACTGTATGGAATCTATGCATTTTTTTACGTATTTTTTTGAGGTGGACTTTTCATATTTAATTGCATTCCTGGGGTATCCGGTTTACCTTTCGGTGTGCGGAACTGTGCAGCTTCAGACATGGGACCCATTCCCTTAGAGTTACGAGCCTGGATCTTGAAATAGTAGGTGGTATCAAGGGTGAGATCCTGAATCTGGTGAGTCAGTCTGTTTCCAACAACAGGGTCGATGACCCAATCGTGAACCTCTGCGTTTACATCAGTGCTGTAGTAAATAATGTAACCTGGAAAAACAAACAGAGTGCATTATAGGAGCCATGTAAAGGAAAGCTGACAAGCCAAGTGAAATATCAACATCTTCATGTCGAAAAAGGTTTGTCACCTGTGATCTTCCCATTGGCTTCTGAAGGCGGCTGCCAGTTGACTATGATGGTACGCGGTCGTCCTTCTTTGCTTACTACGGTCACATCTTTAGGTGCAGAACTTGGAACTAAAGAAACATGGAACAGGAAATGAGTCAAAGACTCCACCCCTCTTGATGTTCAATGTACAGGAGACGTCACATAGAAACTGATGGTGCGTCCCAATTCGCCTACTTATACTATGCACTAAAACTAAAGTATGTACTGTTTTTGTTACGTTTAAGTATATACATTTTAGTGTGTAACAAAACATTATGCACATACTAACAGGAAACGGAAGTGGCCGTTGTTGCCAAGACAACATTGTGGCCATTAACTGTCACATACATCAAATACAGCTCTTCTTTCCCTTTAAGTATTTATTTAACCATTGTTTCATATGTAATGTTAACTCTGTACATTTATCAGCATCAGTTATTTAATTTTATTAATGCTGTGGAGCGTCACTAAACTCAAATTTCTGTCGAAAGTTGTATACCATACGGGAATCTTTGGAATACTCTTTTCAACACACTACGATTTGGGAAACACCAATACAATTGTTGAATACTATTACGGACGAATAGTATGCGAATTGGGACGCAGCATGAGTATTATTATATTTGGCTGGTCATGTGACCTGCCCATTGCAGAATAAAAGTATTTTATTTTGTTCATTTTTAGCATACTTGTTTCAAAAGTAGTTCCATGAGCTGTCATACTCCAGGTGCTGGTTCGTCTGCCCTTAGTCACCATGACTGAGAACTCATACAAGGTGTTGGGCTTCAAACCCGTGACTGTGTGGCTCAGGGTGGTGGTGTTAGCCACCTAAAAATGAGCAAATCAATGTCAAGACACAAGGAGAGAAAATAAATGATCTTTCATCGCCTGTTCATTTTCACCTCACCTTAAACTTTGTGTTAGCAGGTATGTTGGTCTTCCAGCGCACCGTGTAATAGCGCGCATCTGTGATCTTCTGGTTCTTGGGCAGCGAGTTGTCCGCCCAGGAGACTTTGATGGTGTCGTGGCTCAGGACGGACGCCTGAACGCCCACGGGAGGCAGCATGGGTAAAGGTTCTGGTACTGGAGTGTATGGAGCATGGAAAAGTTCGTACAAATCAACATCAGGGTCTATGGGGTCTGCGAGCAAATTACACAGCATTCCATGGCCAAAATAAAAAAGGAGAAATTAATTGTAGGAAGGGGAGGGTTTTAGGATGGGATACACGAGACAAATAGGTTAATGGGTTGAATGGAGGAAGGTGAAATGCGGATTGGAGAAAGAGAAAGAGAGAAATATTGGATTAGAACAAGAGACAGCCACCAAACCATCCAGTGCTAAAGAATCTACAATGAGTCAGGAAACTACTTCAGATCACTAGAAACTACAATGAAAATAAGAAAGGAAACAAAAGCACTGTTTCTAAAACCTAGTGAGATGTCGGACTACCTTAATAGGTATTGGAAGTACTGTACCTTAACCTTCATATATTAAAGGAACAGTTCACCCAAAAATGGTGAATCACCCTTAAGTTGTTCCAAACCTGTTTACACATCTTTGTTCTGATGAGTAGAGAGAAAGATATTTGGAAGAATGCTTGTAACCAAGTAGTTCTTGGCCACCATTGACTACCATAATATGAAAATTGCTTTATCCATTTCTTTGATCTGTTGAATGCTTGAAGACATTTTGAAGAATGTGGAAAGCAAACAGTTCTTGGGCACTTCTATAGTAGTCAATGGTGGCCAAGAACTGTTTGGTGGTTACAAGCATTCTGTCAAATATTTTTCTCTGTGTTCATCCGAACAAAGCCATTTATACAGATTTGGAATAACGCGAGGGTAAGTAAAAGACGACAGAATACATTTTTTTTGGTGAACTATCCCTTTAAATGACTTTGCAATTCAGCTGTTCATCACACTAAATCAAATTAAAATGAGAGAATAACAATATATCATAGTTCCTGTACAATCGCTTAAAATGGTATCTATGTGGGCAGCTCGCTAGGTTTCCAAACAGAGCCATTCAGTAAGACAGCAAAGGAAGAGTTGTATAAAGATGTTTAGAGGTTGGAATTTAAGACACATCAACTGAATAATGTGCAAAACAACCTCGCTGATTCAAAGCCCTCCTGTGCTTATATAATGTTGTTTTGTTTTCCCATCTGAGGGACCATGAAAGGGGGTTCGAGAAACTGAAGAAAGCTGAATTAGTCTGCCCAGTCTGTCTTATGTTAAAAAAATGAACAGTGCATTCTCTAATAAAGGTGTTGCATTGTTTTTAGCGCAAATATGACCTTATTTCGGTCTTCTTTAATTCTCCTTTTCTATTATGTTAATAAAATATTATTTTGCATCGTCTTAGATTTTCTTTACAACAAGCATTTCAATGTCCAACATCTGTGCAAATGACAAATAAAGTTTCAATCTTTTCAATGTACACTGCGACCCTGGGTCTGGTGATCAAATACCAGCAATACAAAAAAACAAGATAGTTTTATCCATTTAAAGCAGTTTATCCTCCTTAAAACCACCTGTTTTCCTGTCGGTTGAAGTGAAAAAAAAAAAAACATTCACTTTGGCATCAATCAATGGAAAAAAGAGAACACATGCTTTGGAGTCAAATCTTTAACAACATGTGTTTTACAATGAAACCTCTGGACTGATTTTCCACAGTGATGAAGCAGAGCTTTGTTATACAGTCCCATGGTGAGCGATACATGTGGTTGAGTGCTGCCTGGGCTCCGGAATGCTGGTTTAGGGTGGAATGTAAACTAACCCATTAAAACTAAAAAATAACGCAAGTAAAAGCACAGCAGAGTGTAATGCATTCTGTAGCCATTCACTCAAAAGATGATGTGAACGTTCCTTTTTTGCAGTAACACAATCTGAATACTATAAGTGCATTTACATTTATGGTTTTGGCATTACCCAAATGCAACCATACGTTGCATTGTACTTTACATTCGTTTTTATATTATTTTATTTAGTATGCGCATTCCCTGGGATCGAACCCATGACCTTGACGTTGCTAGCGCAGTGCTCTAACCACTGAGCCACAAGAAAGCTATAAGTAAGGGAAAATGTACAGGCAGTCGGTTGTTATCACTGAAATAAGCCAGGTTACCGTGTGTTATTCGTTTTGAGAGGTTGTTTATCTGGGAATAACGAACCTGCAAATGTCGCGACTTTCCAATCAGAATCAACCATTCCAGCGAGCCGTGTAGTAAAAAAACTTACAATTAATAACATATTTCTTCTAAAGGTTTAAGACTTCATTTCTGGAACCCTGAGAAGTGATGATAAATCTTCTTGCTACTGTATTAAAACGGGCTCTTGAAAGCAGCAGATGTGCTGGTGTAAAATAAAGATGGATGAGCGAGAAACCCTGCAGGCCTCCAAAACCCCTTGCAGCATGTTGACTGGAGTTCAGTCAAAGGTAAAACATAAAAATGAGAAATGCTGTATGCTGCAGTGCATGCTGGGAGGTAATAAGGCTGTACCTACAGAAAAAGAAATCACCTGGTGTTCAAAATGTTCTTAGATGCTGTTTTTATTCTCTTTCCCTGTGTGTTGTGAATCAATATCTTCATACTAGTGTAATAACTACTTATAACTGGGAATTTTTATGTGTCTTCAGTCAGTGTAAGCACCTTATTGTTTATCATATTTAAGAAAATTATTAGGACATCCAAGGTTTCGAAAGGACGACGTTGATTAGTATTTTTTTGTTCTGTTGAGTTTCTATATATGGCATGAGAGCAGAGTTTTATTCAAAGCACTGGGTCTTTATCACAGTGGTGCTTCATATGAAGTGCAGATGGCTTTGTCTGTATCTCATAATCTCTGGATTCCTCTGGTTGCTAGGAAGCTGAAGCGCTCAAAGTCACCGACCACTCTGAGCGACCAGCCGACCACCCAGAGCCGGAGAACTCACAGGACGGCCATCAAAAACTCAACCATCAATATTGTTCCCCATTGGACAGAGAATTCACCAATGACATCCCTTTAATACCTCAAATATGTCAAGATAATGTTGTCGCATGTCTCTCAGATGTTTCCAACACCCTGCTGAAATTTCATGCGTTTGCACTGACATGCAGCACACTGTTGGCTGCAAAGGCACAATGTTTGATGGGGATTTTTTTTTACTCCAGTAAGAATGTCATAGAATGAGTAGGCTCGAGCTGTAGGAGTGCCGAGGGTTGTAGACTGTGACCTACCTGATTGGGGTCGTGTGATGGCGCTCTCATACACTGGAATGCCCTCCCCCACGTTGTTGAAGGCCTTCAGTGTGATCACATAGTGTGAGCTTGGATCTGGCAGAGAGAAAGTCAATCATTAAGTTAATCAAGCCCGCAGCTCCACCGAGAGTTTCTAAGATATTCATCATCCTAGCAGGGGTGAATATTTAAACACTCTTATTGATTCTCGCTCTCATGTAATTAGATGAATTACCAAAACTTAAATTATGCTGTTTCATCTCATGTTGATTTTTTTGTTTTCCTTCTAATGTAATTACAATGAAGTGTACAGAGTAGCTTGTTTTCTGCTCTCGAGTACCCACAATATATTTCCACACTTCTGCTTCCTTCAATTCACTTTCACAGGCCATTCAAGCGACTTCATAAGAGTGTGCTGTTTAATTAAGGTGTGCTGGAAACTAGACACAAAGTAGGTTTACCATATTTGTATGGAAATATTCCATGATTTTGGTGATTCACCATAGAAATACCATGTTTTTAAGCATGCACCCTAGAAATACTATGGTTTTGGAGATGTACCATAGAAATACCATGTTTTTATGCATGCACCAATGAAATAACATGTTTCTAAGCATGCACCCTTGAGATACTGTGGTTTCGGGCATGCATCCTAGAAATACTATGATTTAGGAGATGCACAGTGGAAATACCATGTTTTTAAGCATGCCCCCTAGAAACACTAGAGTTTTGGAGATGCACCATAGAAATACCATGTTTTTATGCATGCACCAATGAAATAACATGTTTCTAAGCATGCACCCTTGAGATACTGTGGTTTCAGGCATGCATCCTAGAAATACTATGATTTAGGAGATGCACAGTGGAAATACCATGTTTTTAAGCATGCCCCCTAGAAACACAAGAGTTTTGGAGATGCACCATAGAAATACCATGTTTTTATGCATGCACCATGGAAATACCATGTTTTTAAGCATGCACCCTAGAAATACTATTGTTTTGGAGATGTAACATAAAAATACCATGTTTTTATACATACACCATGGAAATACCATGTTTTTAAGCAAGCACCTTTGAAATACAAGGGTTTAGGAGATGCAACATATAAATACCATGTTTTTATGCATGCACCATGGAAATACCATGTTTTTAAGCATGCACCCTAGAAATACTATTGTTTTGGAGATGTAACATAAAAATACCATGTTTTTATGCATACACCATGGAAATACCATGTTTTTAAGCAAGCACCTTTGAAATACAAGGGTTTAGAAGATGCACCATATAAATACCATGTTTTTATGCATGCACCATGGAAATACCATGTTTTTAAGCATGCACCCTAGAAATACTATTGTTTTGGAGATGTAACATAGAAATACAATGTATTTATGCATGCACCATGGAAATACCATGTTTTTAAGCATGCACCATAGAAATACTATGGTTTTGGAAATGCACCATAGATATACCATGATTTTTGGCATGCAGTACGAAAATACCATGTTGTTGGATATGCACCATAGGAATACCATGTTTTTAAACATGCAGCATGAAATAGCCTGTTTTTGTTCATAATATTCACCATGGTACCATGGTATTCCAAGTACTTTCAAAGTCACCGATTAAAAATTGAACGGCATTTTTTTTTTCATTTCAGAAGCTGTTTAAATTGGATATACGTCACAATACGGAAAAGAAGTCAATCGCAACTTCCATTTCATGGTGACTTTAATTAATATAATATCAATACGGTTGTACACCCATGGCAATCATTCTATATAATATCAAAGTACCATGGTAATATCGTCTGATACCATCAAAGGACCACATGTACCAGCGTCCTTTTCCATATCAATTTGACATCACAATGCTTATTTACATTATAAAAATAACTGTCAGGTAACCTAAAAGTGTGCTTAGGGTGGTAACATCTAAATTAGTTTTATTGAACAAACATAATTTAATATGAATAAGAAACCAACCACACTGGTTTTGTCTTCCAGTGACAGTTTCTTGAGTTTACGCCTCTGCATTTTCACTTCTTAACTTCTTAACACAAGGCAGTGTGATCATATTAAACAGCCCTTACTTAAGCTCTCGATGGTGTAGTATCTCTGTTTGTAGTCCACTTTAATGGTCTGTGCGTGAGGGCTGCCGATCCCATAGCCGATAATGTAACCCCTCACCACGATGTCCTGATTCTCTGGTGGGGTCCAGCTCACTACAATACTGTTGACAAGCGGCCGCACATGGAGGGAGCTGGGCATATCTGGCACTTTTGTCTCTGATGATCAAAGAGCAGGCACCATCAGATGTAGCCATCGTAATGACTATAAAAAACAGATTTTGTGTTTTTCATCCGTACCGTCAAGATCGCTCTCAAAGGTCTCAGAGGTCATCCATTCCGTGGCCAGACCTGTGCCATTCACAGTAATGGCCGACACTCGCACCATGTATTCTGTTCCTTGCTGCAGCCCTGTAAAGAAAAAAAGAACAGATTAACTTCAGATAATCAATTCACCTCATGTAGTATTACAAATCATTCACGATACACTTTCTAGTTAAAGGTGTGCTTATTTAACTTTTATTTTTTTAAAGAGCCTATCCATAAGTATGTTTGATAATCTTACCCCTAGTTGAAGTGATCGATCACCCACAAATGAAAAATGTGTCATCATTTACTCGCCCTCTTTTCATTTCAAACAAGTGTGACTTTCTTCCGAAGAACACAAAAGAAGATATTTTGAAGAAAGTTGGTAACCAAACTGCACTGGCCCCCATTCACTTCTACTGTATGGACCAATGCAAGTGAATGGGTGACAGTTAACAACATTCTTCAAAATATCTTCTTTTTTGTTCTGCTGAAGTCCTACAGGTTTGCAATGGAAAGAGGGTTAAGCCACAGGTTTATAAGAATTTAAAACTGTGAGAGATCACAAACATGTGGACAAAAAATTCTAGATTTAATTGTTTTGCTCCTGTAAAGTGTGGTGCGCCGTGATGTGATGAAGAAAGCACATCACACACAAACAGATTTTCAAACGAGGTCCTGACTATGAACACTCGCAAATTCTCTTGAGATTTCAGAATAACTCTTATTATTATTTCACTGTAATGTTTATTATATATTTGTTCAACATGAACAAATGTGTACATATAACTTTTTATGTGATTAAAAAATATTATTTATAATTGAGAAATTGCTCAAGCAGTGTCATCTAAAGCAGGGGTTCCTAAACATTTCAGCTTGCAAACCCCAAAATAACAGTGCCAGTGACTCGAGACCCCCACGAGTCAGGTGGTTAAAGTATACAATCGTTGCAGGCAAATGCGCACATGCACCTATTCAACCCAAATGCGCATAATGACAACACAAAAGAGCTCAGTCTAACATACTTTAACATTATTTTATAGTTATTTACTAAACTTTAATTGTTGTTATACATAAAATATGAACTATTACTACAGATGGTCGAACTTCATCAAACTGAGTGAGTGCTGATGGATGTGGCCATTTTTGTAGGCTACCGGAGGATGATGGCGCCTCTGACTGCGACGCTTCTCTCCCCTCCTCTGCTGGTCAATATTAATCAACGTTTCATTTCGACAAATGAGAATATCCTAAACTTCAGCCTGAATTTGTTTTAAATATTAGTATTAGTATTAATTCCCCACTTTGGGAACCCCTGGTCTACAGCATTTAAGGTGGCACAGTACTAGATATCATTTTATAGTAATTAAAAGAGAATATAAATACTGTTTTGTAAATAACAGCTGCTGACTTTATAAGCCGAAAGAGTCTAATGGCTCCACTAGCTCCACAGGACCTATTTTTGTCTGTTTTACCTTAAAGCACCTGTTGACACCTGTTGCACACCTGATTGCATCGCTGCCGGCGGCTAGTTTGTATCCTCTGACACTTGCTTCACCTCACATTTGTTCCTGGTCTAAATATTAGTGTATTTTACTATAGTTACCTATCATTGTCGTTGCCGAATTATTTATAACTTTATTTTCTAAATCTATATTAATTGAAGCGTAACGCCGCTAGCATATTAGCGTGTTAGCTTGCCTTCTGTTTACAGTGTGGAATATCATCTCCCCCTATTTGTCTTGTGTGCTAACTGTTTCTCTTTTTAAGCGTATATACTAAGACTCATCAAGCAACCTTGGTAAGTTAGGATTGCACTTCATACCCGGTGAGTTATGGCTTCTATTCCTATTGTTGTTACTTGCACCTCATGTCATATGTTTAGTTTAGCCTTCTCTGTCAGCGGCGAGGGTTTTACATGTGATAAATGCAGGGAAGTAGTTAGGCTGACGGAGAAGATTTTAGAATTAGAGTCTCGCATCCAATCTTTATTTGAGGATAGTAAGAGTGTTAGGACCGTAGAAAACACTTCGGATGCGAGCAATGTTAGCGCACACAGCTCGGTTCCGGTTGAAAATCCCCTGCAGCTGGGAAACTTTGTGACGGTGAGACGGCATAGTCGCAGGACAAAACATCACTCAACCGTTCCGATTAAAGTCTCTAACAGGTTTGCCCCGCTCAGTGACGCACCGACTGAGAAACCTGCTGAAAGTGCCCTAGTGATCGGTGATTCTATTGTCCGGAACGTTAACATAGAGACACCAGCCACCATAGTCAAATGTTTACCGGGAGCCAGAGCGCCTGACATCAAGTCAAATTTAAATGTGCTGGCTAAGGCTAATCGTAAATACAGTAAGATTGTTATTCATGTCGGCACAAATGACGTTAGACTCCGTCAATCGGAGATCACTAAAGATAATATTAAAGAGGTGTGTGAGCTCGCAAAAACGATGTCAGACACTGTAATATTCTCTGGCCCCCTTACTGCTTACCGTGGTGATGAGATTTATAGCAGATTATCATCATTAAATGGCTGGCTGTCTGAGTGGTGCCTGCAGAATAACATAGATTTTATAAATAACTGGAAGAGTTTTGAGGGCAGACCTGACCTGTTGAAACGAGATGGTCTCCATCCCTCCTGGGATGGGGTTTCCCTCCTCTCTAGAAATTTGGCACACAGTCTTAATAATGCTAAAATCTGACTACCTAGGGCCCAGGTCAGGAAGGAGACAGAATGGCTTAACCAACTGTCTGCTTGCCGTCTCGCGTTACAGAATACACAAAATATACAACATGTAATAATCCCTTCTTACAAACAACATAAAATAGAGACTGTGTCTGTCCCCCGGATTAGCAAACATAAGATATTGCGTAAACCTCTTGAAAGTAATTTAATAAACGTTAAACAAATCAAACATGAACAAAATACAGATAATCAGCTGTTACGACTCGGATTGCTTAATATTAGATCTCTCTCAAATAAAGCACTTTTTGTTAACGATTTGATAACCGATCATAAAATAGACATGCTTTGTTTGACAGAAACATGGCTAAAGCCAGATGATTTTATTACTCTAAATGAATCCGTTCCCCATGATTATTACTATAAACACGAGCCTCGTCTAAAAGGTAGAGGGGGAGGTGTCGCTGCACTTTACAAGAATTCTTTTATTACCTCTCAGAAGTCTAATTTTAAATACAATTCTTTTGAAGTCATGGTACTTCACGTATCGACACCTAATACTAAGGACAAAACATTTTTAAAATTTATTCTAGCTATTGTATATAGGCCTCCAGGGCACCACACAGATTTTATTAAAGATTTTGGTGGGTTCTTATCAGAACTAGTACTGGCCGCAGATAGAGTCCTTGTCGTCGGTGACTTTAATATCCATGTAGACAATGATACAGATGCCTTGGGACTGGCTTTCAAAGACACTCTTAACTCCATGGGCGTTAGTCAACATGTGTCAGGACCCACTCACCTTCGTAATCATACTTTAGATTTAATACTTTCTTATGGTATAAATGTGGACGATGTTAAAATCGTTCAGCAGAGTGAAGATATTTCGGATCATCATCTGATATTATGTTTGCTTCAATGGCCTACGGCTGCAAATCAAACTCCTTGTTACAAATATGGTAGAACGATCACTTCAACTACCAAAGATGCGTTTCTCGATAATCTGCCTGAATTGTCTAAAATATCTAGCATGAGTAATAACGTTGACGATTTTGACACTACTATTGAAAATTTTAACTCTACTTTCTCAGAAATATTAGACATAGTTGCTCCTCTGCGTTTAAAGAAAATTAAAAATAGCAGCCCAACACCGTGGTATAATGAACACACTCAGACTCTAAAAAAGGCATCCCGTAAAATGGAGCGCAACTTTAAGAAAACGAATTTAGAGGTATTTCGTATAGCATGGAAGGATAGTACTCGAAATTACAGGAATGCATTAAAAACGTCTAGATCCGCCTACTTTTCAACACTAATAGAGGAAAACCATCACAACCCTAGGTTCTTATTTAACACCATGGCTAAATTAACAAAAAATAAGTTGTCATCGACGTCAGATTCTGATTATCAGCATAACAGTGATGAATTTATGAACTACTTCACGAGTAAAATCCAAGATATAAGAGAAAAAATTATAACAATGCAACCTGTAGTGAAATCCGCTGAACAAACTAACTACAGCACCCCTAAGGAGAAATTGCAATTATTTTCTACAGTAGATCACGATGAACTCTCTAAAATCATTAGATCATCTAAATCAACAACATGCATGCTAGACCCTATACCTACAAAACTACTGAAAGAAATGCTCCCAGAAATTATAGATCCTCTTCTTAGTATTATTAACTCATCTCTGACATTAGGACATGTGCCTAAAGCATTTAAGGTGGCTGTTATAAGGCCTCTTTTAAAAAAACCCAAACTCGACCCTAAAGAACTAGGGAATTACAGGCCTATATCGAATTTACCTTTTATATCTAAAGTTCTGGAAAAAGTAGTTTCAACTCAATTATGCTCCTTCCTCCAAAGGAATGACATTAATGATGAATTCCAGTCTGGATTTCGAGCATGTCACAGTACAGAGACTGCTTTGATCAGAGTTACAAATGATCTGCTTTTAGCGTCTGACCGTGGCTGTATTTCGTTATTGGTGCTGCTAGACCTCAGTGCTGCATTTGACACCATTGACCACAGCATACTTCTACATAGACTCGAAAATTACGTTGGCATTAACGGAATAGCATTGAAATGGTTTAAGTCTTATTTATCCGACCGTTTTCAATTTGTAGCAATAAACAATGAGGTGTCCCGCAAATCACAAGTCCAGTACGGTGTACCACAGGGCTCAGTCTTGGGACCCCTGCTCTTCGCATTGTACATGCTACCTCTAGGAGATATAATAAAGCGACACGGAATTAGCTTTCACTGTTATGCTGATGATACTCAACTTTATATTTCCTCGATGCCTCATGAAACCCAGCAGTTTCATCGAATAAAGGATTGCATAGTTGACTTAAAAATGTGGATGAGTAACAATTTTTTACTACTAAACTCGGACAAAACAGAAGTGTTACTTACTGGACCGAAAACTGCTATGCGTAACAACCAAGAATACTGCTTAACGATTGACGGATGCTCCATAAAATCCTCGTCATCAGCTAAGAATCTTGGCGTTGTATTCGACAGTACTCTCTCATTTGAAAGCCATGTCGCAAACACCTGTAAAATTGCATTTTTCCATCTTAAGAATATATCTAAATTACGTCATATACTGTCACTTTCAGATGCAGAGAAATTAATTCATGCATTCATGACATCAAGACTAGATTACTGTAATGCACTTCTAGGTGGTTGCCCTGCGGGCCTATTACAAAAACTGCAACTGGTTCAAAACGCGGCAGCTCGAGTTCTTACACGTACAAAAAAGTATGAGCATATAACCCCGGTTCTGTCAACCTTGCACTGGTTACCTATAAAGCATCGCATTAACTTTAAGATCTTGCTTATTACCTATAAAGCCCTACATGGTCTAGTGCCGCAGTATTTGAATGAACTTCTATTGTATTACAGACCTCCACGTACATTACGCTCTAAGGGGTCCTGTCAGTTGGTAATACCTAGAATTTCAAAATCAAGTGCAGGTGGTAGATCGTTTTCTTATCTAGCGCCTAAACTGTGGAATATTCTTCCCTGCACGGTCCGGGAGGCAGACACACTCTGTCAGTTTAAATCTAGACTAAAGACTCATCTTTTTAATCTTGCATACACTACACCTCCATAATATTAATCCTCAGAGGATTTAGGCTGCATTATCTAGATCAACCGGAACCAGGAACACATCCAACAACAAATGATGCACTTGTTGCATCAAAGAGTGCAGAACAGTACTCTACTCTCAGCCAGTCTTGTCTCTTTGTTCCAAGGTTACCGCAGGATGCAGTTCATGCCCAGACCTGATGGCAGAGCTGAGAATGGAAAGCGGTGACCTGACAAGTGCTAAGAGGATAGAGCTGGATAAAGGACGCGACAACTTTGTTTATCCTACAACATTTCAAATGCTATTAGATTGTTAATGATAATCTTTAATCCTTAATTTTTATATTTTTACTAAGCCTTGTTGTGCAAGCACTGTTGAGCTTGTGCAGAGGCAGCAGCTTTTGCCAGAGGGGAACTGGAATCCCCTGGTTGGGCCTGGGTTCCCCTGAGGTTTTTTTTCTCGATGGGAGTTTTGGGTTCCTCACCACCGTTTGCATATTGTTTTGCACTATCTGCCTGGCCGGGGGGGCTGCTTTAGAATTCATACTTGTATTAAATGTGTCTCATGTACAGCTGCTTTGTAACAATGAAAATTGTAAAAAGCGCTATATAAATAAAGTTGAGTTGAGTTGAGTTGAGTTAAAGCATCAGCACACTTGGACTCCTACCACAACCGTCACTTGCACATAGCCTGAATTTTTATTGAAATGATAAATAATTGCAAGGATAAGTGTTTGCAATGCGTTTGACTGAAAAAAGAAAAGCGTTCGGTTGAAGTGATGACAGTAGGTTGTTGTGCTTCTCTCAGCTGGCTTTCTGATTGGGTATCATTTCGTTCGACGTGAAAATCAACAGAGTTCTTGTGCGTTTGTCATTGGGGTTTCCCCCACACATGAGGATTTCTGATTCATAAAGCAAAATATACATTTTTCATATTTACGATTTGCGATCGGGGCGGCTCAATGTTCTTCCGATCAGGTACATTCACTTTAACATGCATCACATCACAGGAAAATGTGATAAAATTATCTGTAGAGCCGTTTTAGATCATCGGGACTTTACCTAAGATTGTAAGAAGGGTAGATATCGGCCGATTGTTGAAAATGATGTCCGAATTTAAATTTATTTTGGGGTGAACTATATAACCTTATATCCTACATGTAGAGTATATGTCATTTGTATTCGACTTCACCAGCAAACGCTCGATTGCTTCACTCTTTCTTCTTCTTCAAATTATTCACCAGACATGACTGACAAACAACCTTCGACATCATGCTATACGACATACTGACCTACACGCTTCATAATTTCCTCAATATCGCCCCAGAGGTATGATTTGGAAAGGTCTAGTTGTACAAATTCGCATCACGCTGGACTGGCAGGAACAACTAAGACATGAAATCTCACTGATTCCAGAAGAAAAAAATCCCTTCGCACGCCTTGAGTCTGTTCTGTTATTCATAGGCGAGGGACTGCCTGCTGTCTTTGAATAAGCCAGAGGTTGTAATTGCTTTAAAATGTTAATAAGCGTCTGTTTAGTCTAATGCGGAAGGCTGTCGCTTTCCCCGAGCTCTTCCTACAGCCTCAGCTGGAGACTGCCGCTCTTGTCTTCTTCCAACACTCCATCTCAAACCTTTGAACTGCCGAGACAAACATCTCAACCGCTGGCATACAAGACACCGCGGGGGCCGTGAAGGGGAACCTGACCCTGCGGTAATGTTATTAGATTATGGCCAATATCAGCGATTTTCCCAAACATCAAAGCAGGAAACATACCCAGAAGCCTCTAAATGCATCGACACAATTGCGGGAAAAGGGTGCGTCACGCGTTTGAACGTTGCTTATTGATTGCATGCGAGGACACAGCTATCGAGCGATTACGGTAATCAAATTGGTTCGGTGATCTGTCGTCGAGTCCTGCACGAGTTTGAAATGATGTTTGGAGGTCTTACCCTCTATAAGATGAGACAGCTGTGATCCTGAAGTTGTCTCCGCCGCTTCGCTCTTTCTCCCTCCTTTCCTGTAACGGATCTTGTAGCCGATAATGTCGCCGTTCTGAGCATCTGCTGCAGGCGGGTTCCACCGGACCATGATGCTCTGCAGACACACACATTCAGAAAACTTTAAATAAAGCACAGAACATTCAAACAGGCCTAAAGGTTTCTACAGGATGGAAATCAAACCCTTCAGTATCAGTATGAAACAAGTGACCCCATCAGAGAAAAATTAGCACTGCTATTAACTTCACACCTTCTGTGAGCACCTAGCTGCAGAGTCACCATAGTAACTAACGTCAGTGCGGGAATCTAACCTAAGTCACTGTCTCCCTGAGGCATCCATTAGAGAACGTGATCGTCTTTTACATAAAGCATATACAAGTGTATGAGTCCTACAGCAGAGGCTGGCCTGCGGTGAACCCATGAATAATAGATAAAGGTGTGAGTGTAGAGGAGCCTGCGGGACAACAGTTCAGGATGGATGGAAGAGGCAAGCTGCAGGGCCCACACTGCCTGCTGGGGTAATGAAGGCAGCGAGAGGGGCCGCCCAGCGTGGGTGGGGAATTAATTATCAGTGTCCACAGTTGCCGTGTTCACAGGCCATGAGGGAATCGAGTAAATTAAATCCACACCGAGTATGCAATTACAGTATTTCAATTTTTTCCCCAATTCTAGTTTATTTCACTAACCGTTGGTTGTTGTTTCTTGTTTTAATTGACTTACGGTTCACATGGGAACACCTTGTTACCAGAGGGGCCCTTAAATAACTCACTGCATTCATTATGCACATCAAGAATCTCCCCTTTCTGTTGCGTAGCACACCAGGACCACCCAACGGGGGCATTGAAACAGTCTAAAGAGGAAGCTCTAATTAACCAACTACTCCTGAAATATACAGCACTGACAAAAGCGTCTGCATTATTATTCAGTGTTAAATCGCTCAGCCATAAAACTTATTACAGGCATAAATGTGTGAGAGCGTGTGTATGACTCTACTAATGCACCACGCTACTGTAAACTACATTTTTAAATGCCTGTAAAAAAACAAGAAAAGGCTGGGCCGTTGGGTGTGGTTTTAGTGCAATTGCTACAGTGTTCTGGGTGGTTGTTAGAGCATTGCTAAGATTGTTAAGGTGTTCTGGGTGGTTGTCAGGCTATTGCTTTAAAATGTGTGGTTGTCAGGGCGTTGCTATTCAAGTTTATTTTTATTTATATAGCTCTTTTCACAATATGTATTGTTTCAAAGCAGCTTTACAGGGGCAAACAGGAAAAACAGATAGGTTAAAACACAGCACAGTGCATGGTATTTATACAACGAGTAAGATCATTCTAATAAATAATATCTAATTTATAATTTATAATTGCTATGAGGTTGCTGGGGTGTTCTGGGGGGGTTGTGATTGCATTCCTATACTATGCATGGTTGTCAGGGCATTGCAATTGGGTTGCTATGGTGTTCTGGGTGGTTTTAAGGCTATTTCTATAATATGTGTGGTTGTCAGGGCGTTGCTATGAGGTTCCTGGGGTGTTCTGGGTGGTTGTAATTGCATTCCTATACTATGCATGGTTGTCAGGGCATTGCAATTGGGTTGCTATGGTGTTCTGGGTGGTTTTCAGGCTATTTCTATAATATGTGTGGTTGTCAGGGCGTTGCTATGAGGTTGCTGGGGTGTTCTGGGGAGTTTTTATTGCATTGCTATAATATGCATGGTTGTCAGGGCATTGCAATTGGGTTGCTATGGTGTTCTGGGTTGTTGTCAGGCTATTGCTATAATATGTGTGGTTGTCAGGGCATTGCTATGAGGTTGCTGGAGTGTTCTGGGTGGTTGTAATTGCATTGCTATACTATGCATGGTTGTCAGGTCATTGCAATTGGGCTACTATGGTGTTCTGGGTGGTTGTCTGGCCATTGCTATAATATGTGTGGTTGTCAGGGCATTGCTATGAGGTTGGTGGGGTGTTCAGGGTGGTTGTCAGGGCATTGCTATGAGGTTGGTGGGGTGTTCAGGGTGGTTGTCAGGGCATTGCTATGAGGTTAATGGGGTGTTCTGGGCGGTTGTAATTGCATTGCTATATTATGCATGCTTGTCAGGGCATTGCAATTGGGTTGCTATGGTGTTCTGGGTGGTTTTAAGGCTATTTCTATAATATGTGTGGTTGTCAGGGCGCTGCTATGAGGTTGCTGGGGTGTTCTGGGTGGTTGTAATTGCATTCCTATACTATGCATGGTTGTCAGGGCATTGCAATTGGGTTGCTATGGTGTTCTGGGTGGTTTTCAGGCTATTTCTATAATATGTGTGGTTGTCAGGGCGTTGCTATGAGGTTGCTGGGGTGTTCTGGGGAGTTGTTATTGCATTGCTATAATATGCATGGTTGTCAGGGCATTGCAATTGGGTTGCTATGGTGTTCTGGGTTGTTGTCAGGCTATTGCTATAATATGTGTGGTTGTCAGGGCGTTGCTATGAGGTTGCTGGAGTGTTCTGGGTGGTTGTAATTGCATTGCTATACTATGCATGGTTGTCAGGTCATTGCAATTAGGTTACTATGGTGTTCTGGGTGGTTGTCTGGCCATTGCTATAATATGTGTGGTTGTCAGGGCATTGCTATGAGGTTGCTGGAGTGTTCTGGGTGGTTGTAATTGCATTGCTATACTATGCATGGTTGTCAGGTCATTGCAATTGGGCTACTATGGTGTTCTGGGTGGTTGTCTGGCCATTGCTATAATATGTGTGGTTGTCAGGGCATTGCTATGAGGTTGCTGGAGTGTTCTGGGTGGTTGTAATTGCATTGCTATACTATGCATGGTTGTCAGGTCATTGCAATTGGGCTACTATGGTGTTCTGGGTGGTTGTCTGGCCATTGCTATAATATGTGTGGTTGTCAGGGCATTGCTATGAGGTTGGTGGGGTGTTCAGGGTGGTTGTCAGGGCATTGCTATGAGGTTGGTGGGGTGTTCAGGGTGGTTGTCAGGGCATTGCTATGAGGTTAATGGGGTGTTCTGGGCGGTTGTAATTGCATTGCTATATTATGCATGCTTGTCAGGGCATTGCAATTGGGTTGCTATGGTGTTCTGGGTTGTTGTCAGGCTATTGCTATAATATGTGTGGTTGTCAGGGCGTTGCTATGAGGTTGCTGGGGTGTTCTGGGTGGTTGTAATTGCATTGCTATAATATGTGTGGTTGTCAGGGCATTGCAATTGGGTGTTCAGCGTTCTCCAAAACTGCGATTAAACACAATTCATTTCTTTATCACAAAAACTACGCAAATACTGTGCAAGTACACGATCTAGGATTCATTCTGACCCTAAGTTTACTTTACCAAGCGGCGCTAATTGAAAGTGCTTTACCGGATTCTTACAATCCAGCAGTAAAGATGCTCGTCTGTATTGTACTAGAAACATAAACAGACTCATGAATAATAATAAGCACTGGAGAGAGACTCACAGTCCCTGGCAGCTAGACAAATATAAATTGTGTGGCTACAGAGCGTGAGGATGAGGGGGAAGTGAAAGCAGAGGAAGAATGATTGGGGGAGTGAAGCATTGTGACAGCGTTCCAGCAGCCAACAGATGTGCTGCTATGAGCAGTTAACATCACAGCAACAGATGAGGGTCTGAATCGGACCTGCTGTATACTATAAAGAACGCAGCAGCCAGAACACAGGGATAACCAAATACACCAACCTTAGAATTGAGCACCTCCACGCTCAGGTTCTGTGGAGGGGCACTGGGGACTGAGCAGAGGGGAGAGTCAGTCAATATACAGTTAATAAATTTTTCATTCATATACAGTATATCTCTAGCAAAAACATATTTGTGCGTGTCAAATACCGCATCAAAATACATGCAAAGCTGCAATCCTTCAATAATAAAACAAATATTTATGCATCTATGAACTCTTTGTTTGCATTTCTATTCATAAATCTTTATAAATATTACATTTTATCATTGAAAATTATAAATGAGCTTATTTTTGTAACATGTTCAGACTGTATTTAAATTTACACATAAAATTAATTTGTTGTGATGTTTGCAACAGTGTCAATGTTAGGGAAACATCAACACCAGATAATATGTAGAAATGAAGGTACCATCAGAGTAGGTCCGTATTGACACATCCTCAGTAGAAACTCCAGGGCCATGTTTGTTATAAGCCACGACTCGAAAACTGTACTCCATGAATTTCTTAAGTCCAGTCATGGTGCAGGATAACGCGTTCACCTCCACATCCTGACAGCCATAAGAGAAGCTGAATTACTACATCACACTTATATACATCACAACGATACCGATAGCCATTATTCAGAGTAATATCTGCCGATTTTAAAGATTAAATTAAGATTAAATAATAATTTCTTATTTTTCGAAATGTTAATTAATGTTTATGTAAATATCAATGAATATAATGGCAATTAATCTGAAACAACTGGTGATGTTTCTTAACCTTTTTTATATACAGAGCATAAATTCATTGTATTTCCTGTCCTCTTTTGATTGACAGGACATATCGGCCCGGATCATTGGCTGTTTTTAAACTATCGGCTGATACCAAATAGTGTTAAAAATTGCTTTTAGGGACCGATTATTGGCTGACATAATGGTGCATCTCTAATATTGAGCACATAGCAAGATGTGCATCTCTAACTAAGAAAACAAAAATAATGTGTTCTCCCAAAAATATGTGTACTTATAAGATACACTTTTTCATATTAACTTCTAGGTTATAAAATTATCCATACAAATACAAATCTGTTGGTCAGGTGTTACCTGCTCACTGCCAAAACCCTTCTCCATGTAGTAAACTTTGTAGTTTTGGATTTCGCCGTTGCCCGTAAGAGGCACGTCCCAGCTGAGGCTGACTGTAGAGGGGGACGTCACCACCGCCTGCAGGTTGGGAGCAGGTCCTGGCACCTGGACTGTAGTACAGAACATACAGAAAAAGGTCAGATATAAATGTCTTGTATAAAGAAAAAGGAGACTGGTATTTCCTTTAAGACATAAAGGAAAATAATCTTCAATTTCTTGAAATACTTGAAGTCTTTGGCAGAACTGTACTGTGTGTAAAACAGTCATGTCAATCTACCGTTTTTAAACAGAATTGAAAAGAGTGAAATCTGTTCACAGCTGTGCGTATTACAGTGACGTATGTCTTCTGACACCTCCAGCACAAACCACCAGTACAGCCTCCAGCTCACACAGGATTTATTTCGTTTCATTTGCTCACCAGAGCGTGGAGAATGAAAATTAGATGCTATATGGCTTAACTTTTGTTTACTTGCTAGGGTCATGAATCATTACATTCAATTATAAGCTCTGATGAGTGTCTGTTAAATCCCTTGTTTTCCCACAGAGATGCTTCAGGACGTGCCATGTAGTGCAAATCTGAACTGAACTCCACATTAGATCAAATATGAGCTAAACAATGGTTTTAAAATAACTGGCCAATTTTAAAAGTAGTCGTTTCACTTCTATCTTGT
The DNA here is from genome assembly GCF_015846415.1 of Triplophysa dalaica. Lineage (NCBI taxonomy): Eukaryota > Metazoa > Chordata > Actinopteri > Cypriniformes > Nemacheilidae > Triplophysa > Triplophysa dalaica. Next base: position 7,685,424 of record NC_079542.1, read on the forward strand.
GAAATTCATCCAAGACATAATTTACTCAGAAGCAACATACAAAATCATGTTTGAAACAGAATGATACATTTAAAAAATATACGTATATAAACACGCTGTGTTGTGCAAAAAATGTCAGTTCGATGTCAGTGCTTAAAGTTGATCCTTCAGTTTCTGGGTGGAAATAATCGAACAGTCGAACTATTGCTGTCATGTTACACTTTTAATATAAACAGTCAATTTAACGCCTTCTGTGACTCATGTAGCAAACTTTGGCGTGATCTCATAACGTCTGTGTGATAAATTAAGCCACTTTATCTCACTTCCACAGACATGCGTTCTCTCCAACATCAACGGCTGCTCTGATACTGATGCCTTACCGGATTGGATCGGGCGCCTACACTGGATTTCCCGCTTTTAAAAGTACGTGTGTGTGGGTTTGTGTTAAGATTCATTCATAACGCCGTACATGAGGAGTGTGCGTGAGCCTCAGAGCCTGATCTCCACGCAGCAGGATCCCGGGTGTGCCAGGATCCCGCTCACACACATTATAAAGTGCTTATTGCAGCCAGAGCCAAGGACGCACAGAGGAGCAAGTCTGACCCAGAAACAGGCTCTCCTGTGCTGCGTCTGGACTGATAATGTTTCACATTGATGGAGTCAGGCCATGCACCTTCAGCGCTCACTTAGAAACCCAGTGGGTGTTAAGTTGTGCTTACCTCTATAATGAGATTTTAAACTGACATCGAGGTATTAGAGATGTTTTGGAAAAACACACTGAGAGAAAATGCTAGACATAATCTCTTAAGCCCGGAAGTACAGAAACACAAACACTTGGCACAATACAAAGTTGATGTTATGCGTGGTTGTGCCGCGAATCGTGTCTAAACGTGATTCAAAGGCAAGACATTTGTACTTTCAGTATGTATCTCTATGATGGACATGAGTGTTTACACAGCGATCCTTCACGGTCATTTTTCTTTCAGAACAATTGCAAATCAAAAGCCATCTTGTTCAAAAAGACAGAAGTATAAAGGTAACCGCACTTAAAAAAAAAGAGTATTTGTGAAAAAATAATTCTGTAACGGCATAATTTAAATTCTGTTACGGCGTAATTTAAATCAGTTAAATTATATTTAAATAAAAATCACATTTGAATACATTTCGAGTCATTGTGGCTGGCACAGGAGCTGGAGGAACACTAGGTGCAGATCTTACCCTCAGGTTGGGTGTCGACCCTCAGAGGTGCCGAGCTCTCTCCAGGTCCATTCGTGTTGTGGGCCACCACCCTGAAGCTGTACTTGGTCCCTGGCATGAGGTTCTGAATGGTGACCTGCATTTCACCCGGACGACTTGTGTTGACGGTCCTCTCCCTATACACGGTCAGAGAAAGAACCATGAGCTGCGTGCCGATCGGTTCTTTCTGAGCTACTCCTGTTTATTCAGTTGTCAATAACAGCTACTTCAAGTTAACTTCAATAGGAAAGATTGGCTTCTTGGTTATGGCCTTAAAAAACTAATTTCACCACAAAATTGAAAGAAAACGACAAGTGAATTAAAGCCTACTGTATGACGATTGAACTTGAAGTTTTCTGTTTTTCTCACAACAGTATAATAATCTTAAGTATAATAATATTTTCTTTTAAAAGATATACAAATAATCATAAAAAATATTGCATTCAAAATAATGATTCCTAAAATGTTCGTTGTCAGTTTGGTTCCAGACACAAATATACATAGAACCTTTCGGGGTAACACTTTACAATTAATTTATATTTATACTTTAGCTAACATGAGAAAACAAAAAACAAAACTTCTACAGCATCTTAGTTCAAGTAAATTATATCATATCTACTAAAAATATTTTTTAATCAAAGGTTATGACTGTTACCAATATTAATGCAACGTGAAATTACATTAACTAAGATGAAGTAAATTGTTCATTGTTAGTTCGTGTCCCTTGAAGAACCTTTGACAGAGGTGATTTGGGAAATAAAACTGTTCTTGTATGGCATCACTCTGAAATACTCTTTTCTAGTGCCCCTTATTTTTAAGAATGTGCAGAAATGGTAAAGCCCGGGTAGGGGAAAATAATAATAATGAATAGTCCTAAAAATAGGAATATATCACACAAATGTCATGCCTGTTAGTGCCCTCCAGGCTGTAGTAAACAGAGTAGGTGACATCATCTCCATGTGGCTCGGCCGGAAGGCGCCAGGTCAGCTTGATGAAGCGGGTGGAGACCAGAGAGGCCACGACATCGCGGGGGGCGGTGGGAGTGGGGCCAGCGCTGCTTCTGGAGCCTGGCATTAGATGGTCAGTAGTGGAACGGGTCAGTGAGGTGGGAGGGGATGTAGGGATGGACACATCTTTACGTGCAGACAGTGGGATGGTGTGAGTGGAGGGGGTGAGTGGAACAGAAATAAAGAGGAAGGGAGTGACAGAAAAAAACAAGAAAGACAGAACAGAGGGAACACATAAAGAAAAACATAACACAATGGCGTTCATGAGGAGGAAATCAACAAAAGATCAACAAAATAATCAAAGAAAAATGAGAAATGTTGACTGACAGGCAAGATTGTCACTGGAGAAAAAACAACTGAAGTGGAAAAAATGAATCACAAAATACTGATGAAAAGCTGAAGGACACACGGCAAATTTATCATAAAGGAAAAGTTCACCCAAAAATGAACAGTAAGTGGTTATTCAGCAAGCGTAATCTAATTTCTGAATGCACTTTTTAAGACCCAATGATGTAAACCACATATGTTTTTTTGTCTATTTGAAGCTTAAAAGACCCAGACCACAATATGCTTTTAATTGTATAAAAAGAGCTTCCAGCTTTGAGATTTTTCAAACAACATGATGACTAAATGATGACAGAATTTTTCATTATTGAGTGAACTCTTCCTTACAGATGGGAAAAATCCAAGCTGATCTAAAGATCAATCCGAGACATGGAAGCCATCTGTTTAAATGAATAACATGAATACTGAAAGCCTGTGTTTCATGGCCACCACACAGATATGTGAACCATTTCATGCTGAGGCTGGGTTAAATCTAAATGTGCTAACTCTTGTTTACAACCAGAGTGAAATCTAAGACAGAAAAAAATCTGTCATGACTAAATGCACTTAAGTTTTGCTTTTGGCAACAGAGCAACGTAAACATAAATCAAATAGGCAATTTTTCATTTGCTGCACCAAAAGATGAATCTGTGGAATGGCTGAAGATCACTCAAATCGACTTAACAGATCATGTCCTGGCCATTTAAATGCGATTATCTCACTGTTGACAATAGTGTGAGCAGGTAACATTTCAGTCCAAAACTATTATTACAGCGTATCATTTCATTCAATGCCAGCCAAGAGCACTGAACAATAATCAACACAAAGCACCGTCATCATCAACAAACAAACGCACAATAAAACGTCTTTGATATCTCAATCGTTTCTCCTACCGTGACTCAGATCACACTCCAAAGAAACAGAAGTGTCCTCTCTAGAACTGTAGTTAACATCTCAATGTCACAAACTGTACTCAGATTTTGACTTGTTTTTAAGAGTGTGGATCGCATTGTAAACAGCCTCTGTATATAATGTCAATGCTTTCAGGACAAAAATCTACATTCACAAAGGTGCACATCCGTGAAAAGCAGTAATGTCTTTACACCATGTATTTGTGTCATTTTCAAAGAGCGGCTTATAGAAGTGCTCAGAAATGAACGCATCCCACAGTATTTTACACAAGTGTTTTCGCCGATTGTAAGCAAGTGCTTTCAAACCATTTTTTACGAAAGTCAAGCATTGTGGGATTGACAGCGAGCAGCATTGGGTCGGATTTGTTCAGTGGAAAAGGACGGTATAGGCATACACTTTTATCCAAAGTGACATACACAGTGCATTCAATACATTTGAAGAGTTTGGTTTCAAAAATTATGTTTTTTATTACGTTATTTTTTTTTTGTGTGTTAGTTAGCTGTATTTTTTTGTTATTATAGCTTAAATCAAAACAAACCATCACAGTTTATTGATATTAATTGGAATGCACAAAAAAAACTTTTGATATGATCTCATTTTGGAACCAAACTCATTAATTTTTGTTTCTAAAAAGTCCATGCCATTAATAAACCTTAAAGGGAAACTTCCCCCGAAAATGAAAATTCTGCCATGATTGTCTGTTGTGTTGCTGTCTGTGGGCGGGAGTCAGAAAGCTTAATTGCGCTGCGAAGATGAACAGATGTCCTGGACTTGTCGAACGACTTAAGGGCGAGTAATTCCTGGCAGTATTTTCATCTTCGGCAGAGTTCCCTTTTAAAGGCCACGTTCCTCGCTATCGCATTTTTCAACCTTTAGTTAGTGTGTAATGTTGCTGTTACAGCATAAATAATACCTGCAAAAGGATAAAGTCTCTCTAAAATTTGCGATCTCTAACAAAGACTGACGTTTGCCAATGCAATAGCTGACACGTATTTTTGACGCCATTGTTACGGTTTATTGCTTGCTTTATTACGTGCACTGAGAGGGGCACTGACCAATCACAACAGTCTGACAAGCGGAAGCTCGCCGATATGGTATGGGTGGGACATCATTACACACACACTCTAAGCGTGGAACCAATCACGACCGACCGGGTCAGCTTTACCTATCAAAGCGTTTCAGAAGGAAGGACTTTATATAGACCAGAAGAAATCAAGTCGTTTTGTGGGAAGAGGAACAGCGGTGAACAATAGACTTGAAATATAAAGCGTGTTTTTTTATTAGAAACATGAACATCCATTGTTAAACATTCAAAAAACATAATCAAAGCCTCAAAAGCGTCTCCTTTAATACAAAATCCATCTGCAATACGCAATCATTTGAAGCCGTTAGTTAACCAAGGGTTAAAAAGTACCTTGTAATAGTGTTAAAGGAGAGAAAACGGGATTTACGGTGTTAAAATGTGCTGTTTAAATGACTTAATGATTCACAGTAATCTGAAACTGCCTTCAGCTCTGAACAGCCATTGGTAGAAGAGGCTGATAATGCAGAACTGGGTAAAATAGAATATTAGCAGCCTTCATTAGCTTATAGCTCTCTCCTAAATGACATGATCCATTTGAAACAGCAAATTAAACAGTTGTAGCAATTACACTTTTCCAACAAAGAGTCATAAATGTTCATCTGTGCAGCCGCAGGAGAAAATATTAATTCGCCATTTTTCTTAGGTTCATGTTTGTGAGGCACGTGACAACATTCAGTAGTTATTTGATCTCCTTCTGGCAATCTGAACATGCGTTACAAGTGGTTTATAGCAAGACAACCAACTCAGTGTCCATCTTGAAAGCATGGTTTTGGAATAGTTTAGTCTATGACTGTTCATGAAATGTAAAAATAAAATAAATAAATGTTTTCTAATTTAAATTATATTTAAATATAATGTGTACATGTTTAACAATACAAAATAAATATGGACAGTCCACAGAATAACACACAGATTCACAATATGATCGTATCACAATATTTTGAACAAAATAAAAAACAATACTGAGAAAACTGAAATTTGAACATATTATTTAAAAGATTGACATTTTCAATAACATTTTTGTTTAATAATATGAAGGGTTCAATTTTCCTTTGAATATGTCTACTACTGAAAAACAAAACTGAATTTTAACAAATTTAACTAAGGAACTATAAAGTTCACTCTTAAGGGACGATCGCATTATAATGATAAATATAATGTTAGCTGTAACTATATTTGCACCAGCAGACGATAACAATATGTTTATTTTACGATTGTGCGCTGCATTGTACCTACATGACCTGCTGCTAATGCTTTCATTTTCATTCATGAAAGTCTTTTCTCTAATATATGACAGCAAAGCACAGCTAAAGGCTGGATGCTCTCTCTGAAGGCTGAAGGTGCGCTCGAGTCCGGGATGTAAAGCATATATTTTGCCAGCTTACTCAAACTTATAAGCGTTACATCAGTATATACTGTACAGTAATATCCAGCCCATAAACACACATCTCTACGACTCGTATATTATTATTTTCTTCCACAATAGATTGTAGCACAAATATAGTTACATCTCTCGTTTGTTAGCTGGGATAACAACAGGACCCTCATCCCTTCGACAGTCACGTGTTGTGCAGGGGTTAGGGGAGAAAGATAAATACCAGTTCTATTCATAGCAAACAGCCACAGCTTATTTATCACACAAACTGAAGGCAGGCAAAAAGGTCACAACACCTTTAGCGCAATTTGGTGTTAATAAAGTCTTACCATTTTGTTCTACACTACTTTTGCTTAAAATTTATGTGATTTTGCGATTCTGTGAATTAAGAAGGTAGTTTCTGTTCAAATGGAAAGGCTGCAAAAAGCAAGGGCGATTTTATAAGTAGGTCACAAAAAATCACTACCTAATATCCCAAATAAGTAACCGTACAACATGAGGACATGGAAAGATGTAAACAGAGGAAAAACGGCATCATGTACTCCATGTGTCACAGTCTAAAAGAGGAACCGCATCACGTTGCTAATGACCACTTAGAAATCTCTCGCTTTCATCTTACAGAAATGGGTGGGAGACTGAAATGGCTTCAGTGCAAATATGAGATACAATAATAGCTCCAGACATAAAGAACCATGAGACTCCATCTTTTAGCATTAAAGCTCATGCCCTACAGCTATTGATTCGAGCAGAATATACTATTATCGTGAAGGGGTCTTGAAGGGGCTGAGGACATTATTATATTGTATGGAGATGCAAAACGTAGAGTTCTCTGTACGGTTCATGTTCTTCATCTTTATATGCGTGATAACATGAAACAAGGTTGATTCTGACAGCTGCTGTCACAGTGTGTGTGTAGATCTTGATCAAATCAGATCTAAAAGTCTTGCTATATATATTGCTTGCTTATATATTTTTCCCAAATCTGTTTTACTCTCTCTCTAAAAATGACAATGAAACAAGCTGGAAAAGAATGAGATGCCAAATATGACTGTCAGTCCTAAAAAATATGTTTGTCTAATTCATTCTGAACAAGCATTTATTATATTTGTTGTACGTGAGCACAGAGGACGCTTGAGAAATTGAATCATAAAACAAATAAGTATCTTCAGTCAGGTAAATCGCAAGGCAACGGTCGCCAGGATATTGAAGAAAACCTAACAGTAATATCTGAAAACAAAAACAAGAAAATGGAAACCGAACAGGAGATTAAAATTTCTATAAAAAAACTTGTCTGAACGGCATAAAGAACAGAACCAAAATGTATATATTATACTTTAAAAGAATTGTATGGAATATTTTAATCGTTTTGATCTTTCTTTCAGTTTGTCTACTTAAAAACAGTTTAGTCATGTAACAATTGAAGAAAAAGTGTTACTAACTAATGAGGAAATACAATATGCATTGTAAAAGGTGCTGTCCTTTCATGCCTAAAAACTATTGTTTTTTTCACGGACAGTAGAAATAAGATTTAATAGATAAGAAGAATATATTCAAGACACCAAGTAAATGCCAGATTTGGTTTTGTGTGCATTTTCTTTTGTCAGATATGGCCTGCAGCGATGTTGCGTTGGATTTAAAGCGTGCTCTATAGCAGTGTTGACAGCAGTCTATCTCTTCAAAGCAAACATCATGAATATGAGAAGATGATGATGGATTAAAGGGCATCATCACCCCCCGTGAGATTAAACAGGTCCCTGACGTGATGAAGACTAAGTAGTTCGCTCCCGAGAAGTCTTTCTTTTATAGTCTAGGAGATAAAAGCAGCAACAGCAGGGCGCTTCCAGAGGGAGTCGCGGGCACCTCGGCAGGACGTAGTGGCCAGAACGCCAGCGCAGGATTATGGGTCACAGCGTGAGGCTGGCAGGGGACGTTCCTCTGTGTTTGCAGGGAAAGTAAAGGCCCATCTGCCGTATCATTACTGTTCGACTGTACCCCACCCTCTCTGCCCATCTCTACAGCCCTCTGGGTCATTCTCCTCTCTCCGCCTGCTAGATCTCTGTCTATCAAAGCACTTTCTCTGGGCTTTATGGTCAATCTCAGCACGAGGCAATGTGCTCTTATTCACATGCAGCTAAATCACCAATGTAACATCTTTAGTGACTCTGGGCTTCACAACTTTCCTCTGAGTTACACAACCTTCCTCTGAGTTACACAAATGTCCTATGAGCTACACAAATTTCCTCTGAGCAACACAAATGTTCTTCTGAGCTACACAAATGTTCTTCTGAGCTACACAAATTTCCTATGAGCTACACACATTTCCTATGAGCTACACACATTTCCTCTAAGTTACACAAATTTCCTCTAAGCTACACACATTTCCTCTAAGCTACACACATTTCATCTGAGCTACACAAATTTCCTCTAAAATACATAAATTTCAAATTGAATCTGAGTTACACAAATTTCCTCTGAGCTAGGTATATTTACTTTGGGCAATGCAACTTTCCTCAGAGTTGCATAATGTTCCTCTGATCTACACAAATTTCCTATGAGCTGTACAAATTACCTCTGAGCTACACAAATTTCCTCTGAGCTACACAAATTTTCAGAGGAAATTTGAGCTACACACATTTCCTCTGAGCTACACACATTTCCTCTGAGCTACACAAATTTCCTCTGAGCTACACAAATTTCCTCTGAGCTACACAACATTCCTATGAGCTACACACATTTCCTCTAAGCTACACAAATTTCCTCTAAGCTACAAACATTTCATCTGAGCTACACAAATTTCCTCTAAAATACATAAAATTCAAATGGAATCTGAGTTACACAAATTTCCTCTGAGCTACACAAATTTCCTCTAAAATACATAAAATTCAAATGGAATCTGAGTTACACAAATTTCCTCTGAGCTAGGTATATTTACTCTGGGCAACACAACTTTCCTCTGAGTTGCATAATTTTCCTCTGAGCCTCACAAATTTCATCTGAGCTACAAAAATGTCATCTGAGCTACACAAATCTCCTATGGGCTATACAAATTACCTCTGAGCTACACAAATTTCCTATGAGCTACACACATTTCCTCTGTGCTAAACAAATTTCATCTGAGCTACACAAATTTCCTATGAGCTACACACATTTCCTCTAAGCTACACAATGTTCCCCAGTGCTACATTATGTGCCTCTCAGCTACACAACATTCCTGAGACACGCAAAATTCCTCTGAGCTACACAAATTTCCTCTGAACTACATACATTTCCACTGAGTTACACACATTTCCTCTGAGCTACACAAATTTCCTATGAGTTGCATAATGTTCCTCTGAGCCTCACAAATTTCATCTGAGCTACAAAAATTTCATCTGAGCTACACAAATTTCCTCTAAGCTACACACATTTCCTCTAAACTACACACATTTCATCCAAGCTACACAAGTGTCCTCTACACAATGCTAGTCTAAGCTATTCAACAAGCTTCACAACATTCCTAAGCTACACAGTGTTCCCCTGTGCAACACAATGTTTCTCTGAGTTACACAATGTTCCTAAGCCACACTACATTCCTCTGAGCTATACGACATTCCTTTAAGCTATCAAATGCTCCCCTGGGTCGCAAGGTGTTGCTCATAACTACACAATGTTCCCCAGTGCTACATTATGTGCCTCTCAGCTACACATCATTCCTGAGACACGCAAAGTTCCTCTGAGCTAAACAAAGTTGCTGTAAGCACAAAATACCAAACTAAAATACCAAACTAATGCACTTCGACTAAATGATGAAAATTTATACAAAACAACTGAACTGACCATATGGAAATGTCTTATGTAAATTAGTAGATTGTGTAATTTGTTGTGTAACTGAAACCGCAGGTGTGTGTATATGGCTAAAACACTGACTTTTATACTGACTATTCTTCTGATTATTGCTCACTAATCAGGCCTAAAGAAAAAATGCTCCACAAACTGAAAAGAACACATCTTCATATTAGTCTGACATTTCACCAATAAAACAAGCAGGTGCAACATACAAACTGAGAAGCTTGTTGTTTAGAGTACACTATATATAACATCATCCATAACATCTGACGTCAATATACTTATCACTGAATCACAATTCTTGTAAACAGAGCAGAGGTTTTAGAAAGCAGCCTCAAGGCTCTTTCTGTGGCCATAAATAAGCGTAGAATATTTGCTTGTGTGTTAGCCGTGTCTGCCACACGGGTCTAGTTAAAGTGTCATATGAACACTGAAAGGTCTCGGTGGACACATGCTTTTTATATTTTATGTCTCCACCGGCTCCTAGGCAGAGACATAAACACACGTACAGCCCAAATCAGCACTGCAGGCTGACTGCTCTATCATTCTGTCCACCTCTATACACACTACACCTTCATCCATCATTTCAGACATGGTACATAGACATTTTTGAGTGATTTATTAAAGATAAACATCTGCAACGACTGCTTCAAAAAGAAAAAAGTACATCACGACCGAGGTAGGCTGATTCACAAACAAATCAGACCACACGAGTCAGAGCTGTTACAGATGTTGTCTTGTTTAACGCACATGGCCTCTTCGTTTTATTTCATTGAATTTAGAAAGCAAACTCTAGACACAGGTAGAATATGAATTCTTTTCTTGTGGTGCTGTAGGTAAATGCAGCAGGAACACCGAGTGGTGCTCGACTCACAAATAGGCTGCAGCTTTTCACTATTCCATCAAGTGTTCACACTGTTTGAGTGGCTGCTATATGCCGCAACCTACAGATTATCCCTCGAAAACAGCACCTCTGTCTAGAATCAGATGCTGGGAAATGGGTTTGTGGAGTGCATGTGCCATACGTGATCTTTGGAGGAGGAAGAAAAAAGAGAAAGCGTGAATGCTAGTCATGGCCTGGAATAATATGCACTCAAATCCAAATAGAAAATAATATATTACAGATAAAGCATGAAGGCATCAGGACACAAACTTAGTGTGTACAAGGATTCAAATCAATGGATTTGTTCATTTCGATACAATTTCTAAAGTAGAAATTACTTTCCAGCATTGATGAAATAAACTCTATAAAAATCTTTTTGCAAATGACTAGATTAATTTCCAAAGTCTACATGTCTCTGCAGAACACGGAAGTGGCGTTTCCTAACTAGGATAGGCAGTTTCAATTGTCCAATCAAAAAAGGGCAAAAGTCCACTACTGGGCCTTTGGCTTTGCTATTTTTCTGGAGAAAATGTTTCCTGTACATGTTCTGGTTCCTGCACATCCAAAATATTCCACAACAGTGGTTGCTATGGTGTTCTGAGTGGTTTTAGAGTGATAGTTCACCCCAAAAAAAGACAGTTCTGTCTTCATTTAACACTCTTGTCATTTCAGACATGCACGACTTTCTTCCACAAAACACAAAAGATATTTTGAAGAATATAGTTAACCGGCACCCATTCACTTGCATTGGTTTTGTGTCGATAGTGGTTCTCATACTTTTTCGTTGTAAGGCCCCTTTGTTTGGAGTGCATGCCCCCCCCCCATAAAGACGTATAATCTTTAACTTACAATTTTAATAAAACCAATAACACATTCAGTTATACAATGCTGGAACATCAATTCTTTTGGTTGGTGGTCTTATTTTTCTGATGTTTGATTGCATAAAATGTATGATATATTGCTACACTTCATAAATTGCCATAAAAAAGGCGGCCCCCTGGATCCTTCAATGGATCCCAGTTTGAGAACCACTGCTCTATACAATAGAAGTGAATTGGTGACGGCACTGTTCGGTTACTACCTATCTTCAAAATATCATCTTTTGGGTTCTGCAGAAGAAAGAAAGTCATACAGGTTTGATATGACAAGAGGGTCAGGATATGGTGACAGAATTAGAATTTTTGGGTGAACAATCACTTTAACATATAAATGGTAGCCAAGTTGTTGTGGGTGGTTGCCAGGGCATTACCAGGTAAGTGCTCTCGGGTGGATGCTTATTGGTGCATGTAAAAACAGCCACATCCACTATTAAAGATAACACTATGACCCGGTTTCACAGACACGGTTTATCTTAAACCAGGACTATGCCTTAGTTGAATTAAGATATTTATGTCGCTTATATAAAAATGCCTTAGAAGTATACATTACTGGTGTGCATCTTGAGACCAAACAATGGCACTCATATATTTTAAGATATTTTTGGGCAAGTTATATTCAGTCAAGACAGGTCAAACATTCGTTTAAGTCTTGGACTAGGCTTAAGACTTATCTGTGAAACCGGGCCTATGTGTCCGTGAACCTGACATACTCGGCTTCGTTCTCCTTCACTACCCTAAATAATTTCACTCCTCATTCGAAAGCATGACTGCACATTTGTTTAAAAAAAAATCTGCATGAAAATATCTGCAATTACAGTTGTGCCTCAGGTAGTAACAATCCATCAAATCTAGACCATTAGGGAAAACAACAATGTAGCTATAAAGAAAACACAACATGAAGACAAAGAAGCACATGTTCTATAAACCATTACATATAGTTCCTGTCTATAACTTAATAAACTCAGCCATCAGCTCTAACAATAAGTGAAAATAAGCAACCGTTTCCCAATTCGCCATGTGCTCATCCAGATGGCAGCCACAACCGAGCCTCCTCCAATCACACCTGACTTGCAATTTTAACCAGAACAAGCCTAGACGCCTGCCAAAGAAAAGTGTTTGCAGGGCCATTTGGTGTAAGACGGACAAAAGTACTGCAGACGATTTCGTTTGACTTCACAAACATGATACCGGATTTATCGTAATTATGAGTTGCAGACTTGGAAGTTGCAAACGAACGCCCCCTCAAATCATAATTTTTACTTGGAAAGTCTGAGATCATTCAAATAACCCAGTGGGAATGATACATACAGTATTTTGTAACATGGTGAAGATAGTTTCAGATTTTGAAGTCATACACATTTCTACATTCAGAAACCCTTTTATTTTAACTCCAAAACCTTATCGCACCCTACTCAACACCTTTGGTGTGATGCCACTTAACATAACACTGCTCACTTTTGTTCTTTGTTTGCGGCTGGTCTTACATGGCCGGTCATCTTTCACATAACTAAAGACGGGTTTTTCATAGTCTTTTATGACTGTAGGAAAACTATTCCAGACAAACACCATGTCACAATGTGAGGTCTCTTCTCATTAATGTCAGACTGTATGTCAGAAAGAACTCATTAAAAACGAACACACGCAAGAGGACAGAAGCCATATTGCAGGACTGTGTTTCAAAACGTCTGACACCGCTATCAAAATTTTCCTCTGAAATTCTGCCAATGTCAAACTAGTCATCAAAGACTAAAGATGTTGGCCTGGGATCACAGGAATCTTTTGAGATTCAGAAAATTTGTCATGGTCAATCTCAGCCCTACCAGCCAACAGTGCAGCAAATAATCCAACTATACCGACTTGGACATCGACTTGATCATAAAACTAGTTTGGACTTGCTAGAAACCATTAGAAAGCATCTACCATCAGAATTTGGTTTTAGCTGGATTTTTCCACAGGGTTTACAGAAAACACATTTCAATGCAAAACATGAACCATGCACAATAAAAAAGCATTCTGCTCTCTGAGACGCACCTGGATCCAAAATGATGAGCTGAGCACCAGACTGCACGTTTCCTACATCATTCTCAGCTAAACACTGATAGAAACCTTCATCTGATCTGACCAGTCCCAACACCTGCAGGTTCTGCTCCTTCTGTAAAGAAATATTTAAGAAAAAAACGTTCACATGCATGTCCTGCATGTCTCAATGAAGCACAGGAGCCAGCAGACAACTTACAATGATCTTGAAATAGTCACTGGGAATGACGGCATCTCCATTCTTCACCCATTTGATGGTGGGAGCGGGAGAGCCGCTGACCTCGCATTCAAACACGACGTCCGTGGCTTCGTGAGCGTACATGTTGGTGGGTTTCTTCAGGAACTGTGGGGGAGCTGAGATGAGAAGCACAAAACGACAAAGATAATTTGTGAGTTTACATTTTAAATTTACATCTAGGCACTAAGAGCTTTTATCCAAAGCGATGTACATGAATTAGGAAACAATTAAGCAATATATCATAAGGATGCAGTAATGCAAGAGAAGTCAAATACAAATTCTTATTTCATATAGCACTGTCAACTATTGTTAAGGCTCCGACGAGGGATACTCAGGGAGTGGATTTTTGCACGAGCTAACAATTTAAATATGTAAAATACACCATGGCATTATACATGTCCACCACATTTACCCAAAGTGTACAAAGCGTCCCTAACTACAGTACAGACCACTTCCGGAGACATAAGCAAAGCTGGTTAGCGACATCTAGCGGTGAGGTTGCGAATTGCAACCAATGCCTCACTCGACCACTCATCCGTCATTTTCAAAGCACTACGGTGACTGAAACAGGACTGAGATGTTTTCATGTTTTCGCATCTTTGCTTCGTGAAATGCATGCCTAACAGTAACAGGACTTGCCCTGTCATGACATTACATTTTCATTAATTTGGCAGATGCTTTCCTCCAAAGCACATTTAACATTTTGTTAACACTCTATACAGTAGGCTACTGCTAGCCTTTACCAGGACATTCTACTATGAGAATTAAAGCTGAAGCAAGCCAGGGAGAGAATGAACAACACAAAATGTTGTCTTTTTTTAATAGACATAAAAACAGACAGTTATTGGTTAGGATGTTTTGAGTTGTTTTTAGAAATTCGTGATGGATGCTGCAGCTCAGTGGAGACCTGGGATATAAGAGAAACCAGCTGTCTCCATTTTTCAGTTATTAGTTGTCAGGATCCAGGAATGTTTGCTCAACTTTGACTGGTATTCACATCTGCTTTTAAAAACACGAATTCGTGGACTGTCATGTATACTTTTCGAATGACTTTCCCTCTGTGCATGTAACGGTAATGGTACAATAGTGCGAAAAATATTTATCAGTACTCCCGCGGAGACACACTTCCCCATTATTTTCAATCGGCCGGCTAATAAGATGGAAGACGTAACACAAAAAGGAAGTACGTCATGTTGTTAACTTCCGCGTTCAAAAATAACGTGGATACACCTCTTAAGACATAGTTATGTACATTATATTGCCCTCCAAAAAATGTGGCCCACTGACAAACAATGAGATGATGAATGTCTGTTCCTATGTACTCCTGTGGTTAGCTGAGGTCTGCACACGCAACCTGCTGAAAAACACTTGTCACACACTGCTGGGTTCCTGCTTACACCGGCTTCACATGGGACAGATGGATCATGGTAGCTTATCTCAAACAATATGCTACACCTAGAACTCCAGTGACACACACAGAGAAGGTGGTATTGGTGACTACTGGTTTGGAAAAAGTGTGTGTGTCATCATACACTTCTTATGTACTGTACATGGCCCTTAATCTTAAATATACAGTAACAACATCAGTGATTAAAAATAAGCTTTCACTTCCTCATTTTTACCTCTGTATATTTTGGAATATCGAAACAGAATATACCAAGAGGAAAATGCTAGGCTAAACTTGATCTTATCCATTGATCGCTTATACATTCTCACCACACATTCTACAGGAAAGAAAAACCATCTCTGGTCTTCTCACTGCCTTAACAGAGCATGTCTCAGGTTTCCTGCTGTTCCAGACAATGTCAAACCTCCACACACACTGTTCTGTTGATTCCGTTTTTTCACCTGCATTTCAGAACAGGCTGAGAAACAGACGCCTACAAGCTGATCCCTTCTGTTCTCTGCAGCACAGAAAAGATGCATATGAAAGTTTAATAGGATTCTGGGTTTCTCACCGATAACAAAAGCCACCGAGATCAGACACTCGCAAATCAGTTTGACCCTCATACACTAACAAACGTTACTGCATTATTTACACGTTATGCGTGCAGAACTTCAATACATGCAGAACTGTGTTTGTGAACCGCTGGGTGATATTTTAACAGAGAAGCTTAATGAAAAAGCAGACTTAAAAATCATAGACTATTCCAGAGGGTTAAAAGCAGAAATGTCATGTGACGGTTAGACCACTTGGATACATAAATTATTCACTAAAGCTTGTTTTTATAAGAGCTGTCAAGTCTTCTTAATTCTCTTGAGCAGGAACTACTAGAGACAGATACATTTCTTTTATTTTGTATTATATATTAACTTAATGTATTAATACAGGTTTTAAGCTATGGTAACTTTGTAATGTTGTGTTAGCAAACATCGTTGTCTTGTTGCATTCCTGTAGCTCAGTGGTGAGAGCATTGCATTAACAACGCAAGGTTGTGGGTTGCAAGTACCTATGTAAAATGTATAGGATAAAGCAATGTAAGTCGCTTTGGATAATGTAAATGTAATGTAAATGTTTAGAAATTTTTATTAAAAAAATCTAAATAGAAGAACATTTAATTTTGGTGTCTACACAACAACATGTAACACTGATAGTGTTTCTGCTTCTATACAAGCGCTCCAAGACAAAGTCAGAAGGAAGAGACGTGAGGGCTTCCCTTCAGTTTCTTTCATCTACTGGTCACACTGTAGTATCAATTCTCAACACACAGGCAGATGACCAAAGCTCATTACATACCACATATCTGCATGAAATCTACAGTTATAAAATAAAGTTCAGGTTCTATTCAATTCAATCTGATTTCCTGGCAGTCTGAACCGCCTTCATCCTCACAAAATCACATCTTGGCTTTCTCGATGCTCTCCCGTGTCGGTCCAACCCGAATCCTCAACCGGTTTCTGTAAACGTCTTTCACCCAACGGAGCGTGGAAACAAATAACAGAATATAATGTCATCAAGATAATGCAATGATTCTGGTGAACAACCCAAGAAGAAAGAACAGTTTTTAATATGACACTAAAGTCAGTTTAACGCCAACGTGTGTAAACAACCTATTTCACTTAATGTCAACAGATATTTAACAAGATAAACTAATGTAGGTCAGCACTAAACTGGTGGAGGAAGGAATTATGCTAAAATCATGGAAACAAAACGTGCACGTAATAACACGTACTGATAAATCATGCACAATGGAACCTGTAATGTGTATAAGGATACAAACTACTGTCATGTCTTTAAGCATTAAGGCTTTACTTTACCTTTCACTGTGAGCTCAGCCTGGGCTTCAATGGACGCGTTGACATTGTCCGCCTGGCAAGTGTATATGCCAGCGTCTTCCTCTGTCAAATTGAAGATCTGCAGACTTCCCCCACCAAGCACCTCAAAGCGGCCCTTCCTGTGCAGAGAGGAGAAAAAGCTAAATCAATATCTCATCACTCATTGCAGAAAGTCAAATGAAGACATCTAAGTACAGTATCGTCTTTCTGCTAACAGATAAGCTTCTATAGATAGCATCGTAAAAAAGCATCTAAACTGTGGTTGAACTATAGTTCACCCCCTCACCAGGAGTCAAGAACTGACACCATTTCACCCTTAAGCAAAAAAATAACCCTGGGTTGCTGCAGAAGGACTGATCCTGTAATAATGTATAGTAAGCCTCTTTTGATTAAAGGTAAAAAATGTACAAAAAAGGAATAAAGTTTCTTCTTTTTATATAAGGGGTTCAGTGAATGGAGGTGCTTAACCTTCAGTTTTTCACCCACCTCCGCAGGTCAATATGATAACGTAAAAGAAGAGTAGGTCAACAACATTTGCAAAGTGTACAGCATGAAACATATATACGCATGCTTTTAATAGTTTGCAGTAATAATACAGGTACATAAAATGACAACATCTTAATATAATCTTAATAAAAAGACAAGAAACAAATAAAAAGCCACGATGGATAATAGGACTGGAGAGTCATTTAGAAGAGAGGCAGTTGCATATGAGATAATGTTAGGTAACAAAATATTACAGATAAATATTTACATAAATTTATATTTATAATGTTTCTTTTTCTTATAATAATCTTAACGACAGGTGTAAATGGTTGGGCTGGACAAATTCAATCTACACTACATTGTATAAATAATGAATTTAATGCTAGTAGAACAACAACATCAGACTCATTTTAGCTGTTATAAATTAGCCAATGTATTAAAATAAACAAGAAAACATGCCCTTGGTCACGACCTTATAAATAACAAGCATTCCAATCCTGTGGAAAGTCTCCATCAGTAAAACTGCACTCTACCTCCATCATCACACCTACCTCACATCCCCGAGGAAAACCAGTAGGGCTCATAAAGGGGGTCTTTGTACTATTGGGCTTAGAAACACTCAATGAAACACGCAGGTCGACTCTATAGTGTTTTCACCTCAAAGTCTTGTTCGAGTCTACAGGGGCCAGTCACAAAAATACAACCATTAACTGTGTCTAACAAATAATGACTAACTTTGAGACATTGAGGTAAGAGCGTTATATGAAAATGCTTACAGCTGTCTTAAGAAAAGCATTGTGCAATTTTTAGATAGCCAGTCCAAAGACGATAATATTTTAAAAATCTAAATTTCAGAAATTAACAATTAGCAATAATGATCATAATAATAATAATAATACAGAAAAGCAATTTATTGTACACTACTGTTTAAAAGTTTAGAGAATAACCTGACTGAGATTTCAGTCTTCTGATCTAAAGCATCTGCTTATATAACTTTCTAGACAAAAAAACATATTGTGAAAACATAACTTCTTTCATTAGAAAACTAAAATTGTATTTAATAATGTTTTTGAAATGGATTATTTGTAATAAATAATGAGGAAAAGGCAGCCAATGAGAGCCCAGCATAATCAGGAACTACTTCAATACTGTTTAAAATGCATCTCAGGGTAAAAGTCATTGCAAATTGAGTCCGAAATTTCAGCACGTTAAAAAATAAATATGACCTCATGTTGATTCGGTCACATTACTTTCGATTTTCTGTTTTTTTCGCATACGTAGCAAGAATTCTGAGAGGCGTTTTGACAATTCAGAGACACCGCACAAATGAGCACCAATCGCATACAAAATTTTCGGACTGTATGTGCAAAGACCTCATGAATTGAAACTGGCTTATAAAAAAACAATTCTGCAAATTCAAGGCATTGAAAACTACTTTGAAGACACCGAAACATAACATGGCTTTGATTAGTTTTAGTTTTTTTAGGTCACAACATTAACAGCAACACATCACTGTTTTGATATTTTTTTGTTATTCTACAATTTAGAAAAAAAAGTCATGAATAAAGTTTTGAACGGCACTGAAGTTTCCTGAGAGTGAATTTTTGTCTTTAACTACCTATTAAAATATTGACAGACAACATTTCATTTCAATTCATGAATCTGCAGCGGACACTTAAAATAGTCTGTTGGGGTGGATGGGCCTTCACTTTTAGACACAGTATTAAATTACAAAAAGCTATGTTATTGCAACTGGCCATTCCTTTATAAAGAGTATGAATGCGACAGATCTTCCTTTTCAAGTCTAAAAAGACAAAAACTGATCAAAAGCACAACAATGTAACTAGTATTCATGATCTAGTTTTAATTTTAACTTGAATCCACAAATGGGAATATTTTCACACCACACCACAAAACACCAAACCAAACAAATAAATATAAATCCGTTCTGTTCCATCAAGCAACCGAGCAGGGGACTGCATTCAGATGTTTAGATGTTAGGTGAGTGTCTATCATTAAAAATGCATTACACAACGGACAGCCGACTGCATCAGAAAGAGCTTTCAATTAGTTGTGAATTCACTCATGCAGCTCCCAGCAACACGTGCAGCCGCTACCAAAGCCACTGCATGTGCGTTTCAATCGGAGAGTCCCTAAAACTATTCCTCATTCAAGAACGCGGCTGCATTAGGAGTATCAAGGGAGCAGTAATGTTTACCGGACGCGTGTGTAACTACTCCAAATAACCCGGAACTAACTTGTACCGCGCTATGGTTGCGTATATCTTGATTCTCGATGTGCAGTTCCGAGGCCAAACTACTGGCATCCGTCAACAGTAATCCAACACCAAACTATCGGTGGCGCTGACCCAACCTGCCTCGGAACAACCCGTCTGTGACAGATGCAGCCATAAGATACTATGAAGTGAGATGAAAGACTGCCTTGTCAACGGCTCCGAAGGTTCTGGCATGAACTACACCCTTAACTGTTCAGCTATACGGCTGTGACTCTAAACAGAGCATCTACTGATGCTTTGCCAAGCATGAATACATGCCATTTGATGCCACCAGCAAGGGTTATGCTGGAAAATCCGGTTAAAACCAGCAGCTGGTACAGTAGGTGGCTGGAGTTGGTTCACCTCAAAAATATATTATTCTATCAATTTATGCCGCCTTGTGTCATTCAAAACCTCCAGGCGACTTTTTCTAGAAGATATTTTGTCAAATGTCTTGTTGGTTTTATGTCAATGGAAGTCATTGGAGTCCAATGTTGTTTGGTTACCAATGTTCTTCAAAATGTCCTACTCAAAGAACTCTCATGGCTGATATATAAACCAGTATTGAAACTGCTTTTAAATGTATACTTTTAGATTATGATTTCATTAATATTTATTACCTTTGACAGCATTGTGCATTCTGAGCACCAGCGAATACTAGATGACATGCAAAGCAAAATGAATGTAGAGAATTGCGATGTGCAGGTGTGTCTGTTTACACTGAATATCCTTCTCTGGAACGGGCTGTGTTGGGAGTTGGGACCACACCGCATATTTAGAGACATCAAAGTAGGAAAACATTCCAAGTCAAAACCCATATGAGGTAATTTTATGTTATTTTCTGAATCCTGTGCTCTCCCAGCTGTGGTTTGTCTAATGTGATGCACGCTACACTTTTATAGAACGCAGCCTCAAATAAAACAGCCCAAAAGAGAGGGAAAAAACGTAAAAAAATCAATATGAAGAGCTCGGTTCTTATAACAACTGAGAGTGCTTGTTTTTTCCCAGTGGGACCATCTTCATACCTTTCTTTATTTGTTTTGTCAGTGCTTCCAATGGTAAACCGATATTTTGATTAGCACATTACTATACAGCCCAAAGCCACAACCTGCGTAATATGCACAGACATTAGAGGTCTGAATGAACTGGCGGACGAGGCTACATTTAGCTATGGATGTGTCATTAGCTGCTGAGTGCAGGGAGAGGCCGTAGACATTTCTAAAGGGACGAAATGAGAAAAAAAAGGGACAGAGAGAGAAAGAGAGGCAAAAATGGAGAGGCAGCCACAAAGTTATTTTCCTCCAGCGACAAAGAACTGCTGCCTTACTTCCAGATAAATGAACCCGCTTACATTGACTGCAGTACTGAAAACTCTGTACATGGCAGTGTTGTTATAAACCTTGCAAGCATCCAATACAGTGCATTGCAGCATGCTCAAGAAGTGAAAAATCTGTTATTTAGCAAGAATATAAAAAAATCTGAAAGGGATCCTTACGGGACACCCGACCCAAACCGAAAATAGATTTTCGTCATAATTTACTTGCCCTCTTGATTTGACTCAAACTAATATCACAGTGTCAACATCGGACGCGATGCGACGCGACAAAAGACGCATTAGAACTCATTATAATATAATATTATTATAACAACTCTCCGATTGACACGCACATGCAGTGGCTTTGGTGTTGCTGAGAGCTGCATGAGTAACCGAATTTGATGCAATAATTCTAAATCCGCTTTTCTGAGAATGTAAAAACATTTCTTAAAACAGGGGTTCCCAAACTTTTCAGCCCACAACCCCCAAAATAACGGTGCCACTGACTCGAGACCCCCACTATCCTCGGAGGTGGTTAAAGCAACTGCACACATGGACTTAGGTCTACACATTAGGTCTATCCAAGCACTCGCATAATGACAACACAAAAAAACACAGTCGAACATAATATTACTTTATAGTAATTTACTCATTACTTGTTGTTATACATAAACCATGAACTCTTACTACTGATGGTCAAATTTCACCAAACAATTTTTTTTTCTACCCCAGGGGTCAATTACCAAATAACGGCAACAGCAACTTACTGTCAAAACGGGCATCTCTTGGCCTAAATTTGCACTTCATGCTGACATTCAAAAGTCCAGCTAGGCGAGATGATTAATGATATAACCGGGGATACACAAACATAAAATTCACACACTCACTCTTTTCTCAATTTCTCTTTACACAATTTTCTTCCCTCCCTTCCATCAGCTCTTTGTGTCAGTCTTCACTATTTATTCTTCAATAAATCCAGCCTGTGGTTACATTCCCACTGAGAATCGAGAGCATCTCCAAGGCTGCCATTATCTCTCTCGGTTTCCTGCCCAGTGACTCATCAGCAGGCCTATCTGCGGAGAGATTCCCAGCCTGAGAGACGGGCACACAGCTAGTGGCACGGAATCAGAGCAGTTGGTATGAATCCACGGTCAATAAAGCACTGTTTGGGTTTCGTCATTAGAAAAACACTTTTCCCCCGATACACTTGTAAGGGAGCTGAGGAAGCACCATCTGTGTTGACTGATGGACTGTGTCATTTGTCTGTTGTGTAGTGCGTGAGGAAAACCCTGGACCAGAAGATAGTACAAGGTCAGCGTATTGAAATGAATCGACTTTGAATAAGCTCTTTGACCTACATCAATAACCTTTGTGAAGAAAACGTGTTGTGTCCGCCATGATGCAACGTTTTTACGTGGTTAGCTGGGTGTTGCTTTGCAGTTTCAAACTTGTTAAAGGGATTGTTCATCGCCAAATCAAAATTCTTACATCATTTAGTCACTCATGACAATCCGGACCTTTTGAATCTGTAAGTCATTAGAGAAGTTGGAAAAGAGAAAATTATGCATAAAGAAAAAGCCACAGCAGTATCAGGTAATATTTCAAGCCAAGCTCAAGCCTACAGAGTCCACATGAGCATCTCAGCCGTCCCAACCGTCCCAAAGCACAGTTGGCCACAGTTTCACCGTGATTTGTTCAGAGTCATCAGCACCCTTCCTTGAGCTAAACATTACACACTTAGAGTGTCAGCGCTAATGCCAAAAGCATAAATGTTATATCAGTGAAACAGCACTTCATCTTGTTAATGCGTATCCTTAACAAAAGGCTGCTGAAATTATAGGCCATTAACATTGATAAGTAACTCTGCCAATGCCCATATCACAATCATTTCACACATCCTTTATGGATCGCGAAAATAGTGATCGACCACAAATTAGATTTTAAATGGAGTTCCAGAAAGCTGAACAAAAGATAACAATGGGACTGGAGTAATGGTTTGCTAGATGATCAGTATTTTACAGGCTGTTTATAAGTAATGTTTGTAAGAAAACATTACAAAAGTATTCGATAGATTTAGCCAATAAAAATGACGTCCTTGGTTCCTAAGAACATTAATGAAAAATGGTTCAGTCCTTACCATCCACCAAGCAACGACATGGCAACCCACCTTATCAAACACGACAGAACTCTCATCCATTATTTAAAGCTGTGATTTTGGGTCTTTGCTATGCATCTGATAAGTTTTGCATAATTCCCAAAGAAAATTTCACATTCTTAAAATATTCATATATACAATATAGACTGGAGAAAAATTGCCACTTTGCTGTATCTGCCTCAATGGATTTCTAATGTACTGTTTGATAAAAAGGCAAGCAACATTCTTTGTGTGACATTTTAATCGTGTCTTA
Source organism: Triplophysa dalaica (assembly GCF_015846415.1). Classification (NCBI taxonomy): domain Eukaryota; kingdom Metazoa; phylum Chordata; class Actinopteri; order Cypriniformes; family Nemacheilidae; genus Triplophysa; species Triplophysa dalaica. The sequence continues at coordinate 7,708,962 of NC_079542.1, forward strand.
TGTTCTTGGGGATTGCAGTGACTTTCTAAAGACCCCAGTATGAAAAAATCCACAGTCATTCATGGCCATGGTCTCTTTCATCTAACTCTGCTCTCTCGTTCTGCCTTTCCGACTCCAACGGTTACTGCGGTTAATCCCCATAGCGCCTGCCGCTGTCAAGGGCCGCGAGGACGTTAAAGCTGTGCTAGCACACAAAACACTTCTTATACATTCAGATATGATAAAAAGAGGCTTGAGTGCCGCATTCTATGACTGTCTGATAATAAAAACTGTACAGATACTTCCTTCCGCATTTCTACTTTACCATCCCAATTACTTACTGACATTGTCTTAAGAAGGAACGTGGGTAATTTTACTGGTTTGTTTTAAATAGTCAAGAAGAAAAAAATACGTTATCTCAGTCTGCTTTTTTTAAGGAATTACACTTAATAGACTCTGTTCTGAAGCCAACCTCTCTGATTATTAAACAGTAGAAAGAGGTCTTAAATCTTCTTAACCTGAAGTAAAGACATTAAAGGGGTCATATGACAGATAAAACGAATATTAACATTTGATTGAGATGCAATGTGTATACACGATTAAAGGTTTAAAAACACTGTATTTTCACATACTGTGCATGGTTGTATCTCCTCTTTGCCCTGCCTCTCTGAAACGTGCAGATTTTTTACAAAGCTCATCGCTTCAAGATGCGAGTTGTGCTATGTTTGGCCAGTTAACCAGTGCGTAGAGATTGGTCGAATACTGCAAGCGTGTGAAGGAAATATAAAGCGTGTCTAAAACATGCATGGGCAACTTATAACACACCAACCAACAGAAAAACGCGGATTCGCGCCATATTAGAGATGCACCGATACTAAATTTCTCCACCGATACTGATAGCCAATTTTTCAGAGTGATATCTGTCGATACCAATACCAGTTCTGAAGATTCAATTAATATTTCTTAACTCTTTTTATATACCTTACTACAATGACCATTAATATTGGAAAAAAATGCTTTAATTGACTGATACCGATTAATGGAAGATATATCGGTGCATCTCCATTTAAAACTATTTATATTTGATAGCTGGGTCTTTTGACTTGGGCCAGTAAGCAACCACCTACTGTAGCAACCAACCATAACACCAGGTAAACACATAGTAATGCACTAAAAAACACTAGCAATCTAACAGCAAACAATATGGTTTTACCACTGAACCATAGTACCTTCACAGAGGGATGGATGGTGGTACTAAAACACAATGATTGTACACACCATTGTATGTCAATGTATTCCATGGCAATGAAATAGGTACTTTGGCTATCAGATTTTTACTACACGGTTTTCATGGTCAAAATAATTCACATTAACAATATTATCACTAAATATTTTATCCATTTAAATGCGTTTTAAACTAAACAAATAATGCCAAATTCATCTTTCCATTCTGTTAATTTTGTTTTATGTTATCTCTTTTTTTGGTCAGTTAAACGCACTCGAACACGAATGTACAAAAAAGCCAGAGATTTTAAACAAGGCAAAACTATAAATGGGTGCTGAATTCTTTAAAAATTATAATATGTGTAGAATTACCACAATATCGATAATCATGGTTTTTAATACCACCTTCATTAACAATACCGATATATTGTGACACCCATAAAGGTTCTATGGTATTTTTGTGAAACTTTCAACACATAGAAATCTACACAGCGTGGTAGTTTTGTTAGTATACAGCAGTGTCTCTCAACACTAGGCCACTAGGGGGTCTCAACAAACCCCCAAGAAGGCCTCAAGATGACTTAAGGTGAATTAAAATAGGACAAAACTATTATTAAAATCAGATTATAGCATTAAAAATGTTTTAGTGTTTTGTTATTTATAGCCAAAAAATATTATACAAATATTCCCAGTGAACACATATAGAAATAAAATAGATGTGGCTGAAAAATGGATAAAAACTAAATAAAAAATATATATGCCAGTTATGGACTCAATTATTGGGTAGAAATTTTGTTTGATGTATAATTCTTTTTATTTTATTGTACAACACGTTGGTCTACATGTGCTGTTGTAAAGTGCTTTAACAACCTATTATTTAACAACAAATAACATAAATGAAAGAAATTCTGAGTGGGAGAACTTCAAATATGGTTGTGGACAATGAGAGAGGCTTGAAATTAGAAAGGTTGAGCTCCACTGGTGTACAGCGCTCTCAGTCTCTGGATGTCATGTGACCTTCAGCCACATAGCAGCAAATGAGAATGTATTGCGTACATAAACAGCGGTCACTGGGTCTAATCTGTGAACAGCCCTGAAGTGTGTGACAGAGATTTTGTGCATGTGGTTTGGACACTCGCAGTCTTGACTAGCATTTGCACCTCTCGGGCAGGCGCCGTCACTCTAATTATTTACTCGGGCAGCTGGGAAGGGCTGTGTGCCAACACCACAACACACATACACGGAGACTGATGGCTAAAAGTGGACACTGTTGCCACAGCGGGACTGAAAGCTCATGTCGGTCACACTGGCAGAAGTGAGGAATTAATGCCCTGTTACTGCCAAGCACCTGATGATGGCTGTCTGATTGAAGCGCACGTTTTGGATTCGGTTTTGGAAGCGTAATATTTACTCAGCCTTTGAAGTCTACTGAGTCAAAAAGAGCAGTTCCATCCAAAGATGATACCGTGATCTCACCTCTCCTCAATGAGCTGGTCTTTATGCATCCAGCGGACGGAGGCTGTGGGATATCCCATCACCACACAAGGGAACAGCACGGCCTCGCCTATGCTTTTAGAAACGATCTGAGGTTCGTGGAGGAACTCCAAACTTCTCTCCTCCCCCGTTTCTGCAGAAGAGAAGTGAATGAACAGTCAGTCTATGTGTGAAGTGAACCTTCACTTCAGAAACTACAGAAATGGCATATAAGCAGACCCGTTTATCTAAAAAATGTAAAGCAGGCCATTGACCAATCTAATTACAAAAGTCTTTGAAATTAAATGTTTGGTTTGTTTATTAGTCCCATGATATTTAAATTTTGTGAGTGTGCATTCAACATTTATTTTTAACATTTATTTGCCCCTTTTACCATTATGTCTTACTCTATTTTTGTGAAAGTATATTTTTGTGATAGTATGCCACCAATAGATCTCAACTCCTATGAATCAATCGAAAATACTGAGCATCACTTTTCTTCTTACCAGGCAGTATCTGTATTTCAGCATCCTCGCTGGTCTTGATGGGCCCAGCGTTTTCTATGACACAGCGATATAATCCTGCATCCGTCTCTGTGGCATTACTGATGACGAGAGCTCCGGTCGACAGGACGAAGACCCTCTCATCCAGCTGGACAAGCTCTTTGTTTTTCTCCCACTGGATGAAAGACACCAGGTCTGGATTTACCTCACAGTTTAGCACCTGATTGTCACCCACCCGAACCAATGCCGCTTCAGGCTGGCTGAGATACCGCGGTATACCTGTAAGAGAGAAGATGAGGATGAGAATAAATATGTGTTGTCCTGCACTGATCTAGTTCGGCACTTTCTTGAGTTTGTGTACAGTGTGACTAAATAAGAACAAGATTATTTATCAATGATCATGTAGTGGTTAAACTGTGTATATACAGAAATCATGGTGCCAAATTTAATACTTTTTAAGACCTTTTTTAAGACTCTTTCCATACATTTATATTTAAGTACTAAACAGTGATAGTTTGTGATAACTCTATATTAATGCATCGTAATTCCCAGAGACAGCCCTCAGCAATGGTTCCAAGGCTTTATCCTCCATTTGCACAAATCATTTGCATTTCCTCATTAGTCAATGATGTTGTTTAACAACCGAGTGTAAATGGACCTCCCACTGTTTGCCTACGCAATGATTACATTCAGTCAAAATTTAGCATAGGACCTCTTCGGACAAATATGAAAAGATGATTGAAAATGTAATACCATGGAAAATGGCATTCTATTTTCTCAAAATGTATTTATCAACTTTTAATACTTTTTAAGACACCCTGTTAAAACTGCAATCGTAACTTTTACTTCTCTATTGCGATTACTGTTTGAAACCGTGTGCGTTTTCACATCAGTTAACTGTCACACTGACATCATAACCAATAGCTCAACTTATAAATCATATCAAAGCTTATCCCATGATTCACAGTAAGGTAAAAATACTTTATATGTACTTGCTCAGTAACCGATTTATGTGTAACTATAAAAGCAACAGAATGCAGTTTCAACAACCGTGAATTCATCATGTCAACCTTTATGTTAATGTGTCTAGTTAGTCATGTAAAACTGTAGCAGTGTTGTACAGTAAATGACTGGGGTTCTATGTGAGAACTGTGTAGCCTACGGTTAAAAAAAAATGTGTTTCACTATAACTATATAAATGTATATATTTCAAACATGTAATTTCAATTTGCTCCCCTTGCCACAATCGTCACCTCATGCAGTGTGATGGAAACAAAATCAAATGAAAAATGTCATTTTAAGGGAAGGCTTTAAAATGGTGCCTGAAAACAGTTCGGCTTTGTGCCAGACCGAAGAAATCCTGGAATAAAGTCTGCAGCTATAGACTAAATAAGATCACTGGGGCGTTAGAACAGAAAAGTTTGGAAAAAAAACAATGACATTAACGGCGCTACTGTATTATTCTAAGATATGAAAATATCTTAGTAATGTCTCTCCTCACCAATACTCTCCGATCAAATCTCAGATATTTTAACATGATCTCATACGTTACCCATCCGTCCGGGGACAAATGTCACCGCTACAACATTTTGCTTTGACATTTTTTAGCTTTATTCTGCTGTCTGTCATTTGTATATCATGTTCATTTTCTTCTTAAGAGTTTCAGAAATGTTGAAACATACTCTAATATGGACAACCACGACCTCAATTAAATCTACTGAGCTTATAAAAAAAAACATCTAGTCTCTCTGCGGTGTCTGACGCACACAGAACTGCTTTAGAGTATTAGCACACAACCTCAAGACAGACACCTATGGATTCCACGCAGGCAAATGAAAGCCATACATCAGAGTCTCTTTGTGAGAGACTAAAAGAAAGAAGTGATGGAGATTCCTTTGTGCGGCACTGGTCTGCTGCACACATGCCTGTCTCTCTCTCTCTATCTCTCAATGCCTGCAGTGCGAGATGCTATCAGCCACAAGCTCGGAGTGAACACAGAGCAGCATTCATACATCTCCACAGGCTGTGCTTTATAACGGCCGGGAGAAAGGTTTCACAGAGCACGCTGTGGGCTTTTAATCCCCTTATAAACTATATACAACATCAGGCTTTTAGTACAGAACAGCTTTCATACTCTTAAAGAAAACGTTCAGGGAGATTTTTTATTTTAAGCCTGGTACTTTTCTATCCGAGAGCATTCAAGTATCTTTGTTAAAGAACAAATATATGGAATGTTTAGAATGTAAGCAGTAATGGACAGTCAGACGCTCATTATCGCAAAATAATCGCTAACAAGATGATGCCTAGCTGACTGTACATTATTACGATTTTTGCAAGAGTACTTTTTTATTAAATAAAGGGACATAAAATACAGATTTTAGTAGCAATTATTTATGTGAGTATACACAGAGAGAGATAGGAGTACTGAATCAGTTCAATTGGGTCAAAACACTAATTTAACATTTATTTAACATTATTACACTTAAATACGTTTATGAAAGACCCAGCATGGCATTTTACAAGTTTTGCACAAGTTGAAAAGAAAATTTTCAGTATTTCAATAGCATTTGTTGTACATACAATGTATAGAATTAAATCAGCACTTGAAAATAAATCTAAAATAAATAGAATGTTATTTTTTTGCATATCCACATTTATATGTATAGACATTTATATTGAAAAAAATGTGCCCCCTGGCATTCAGTAACAAGCAAATATTTCTTCACGCTGTAGTTTCCAGATCAGGTGATGTGTTTGGGTCGCAGTGGGAGCTCTAGGGATATATTCTACCTATGTCTCAACCTTTCCACCCTAACAGTCCAAGAGCAACATTTGTTGAGTGATTCATTATGCTGGTGTAGATGCAACATGGGAAAGAGTGTTTCGCTAGCTGGACCTCACACACACTAACAGTCACACTGAGGGCCAACCACAGTCCAGTTAAAGATTCACAAACACACACATCACATCCCTTCCATCTCAGTGGTTTGATCCGGGCAGGATTACAGAAATGCAAACAGGAGATTTGGATCGACAGAGCCATCATAGTTTATTGGCCAGACAGTTGAGTGATTTCACAGAAGTTTGCTCACAGCACGTCTCTGAAGAACCAATCTATTGCAAATACAGGTTTGCACTAAATTGATCGATTGTGTGGTAAGAACTTCTAACCAAAGCATAAAGCCAGCAAAGAAAAAACAGGCCACCTCAAATCAGGGGCCCCTTCAGGACCCCCAGTGTCCCTTTAATGGGGCCCCGGCCTCTGTTTATTCTCCACAAACTGATAAAAGAATGCGAGTGGCTATAAGGTCTCCTCTGCCCCGCTGGGCTGATGCCCGTTCACAATGGCAAGCCACTGCGTCAACTCTCCGGATACTATTCTTTATTGGGTCCTAGAGGCGTGAGGCAGCTTCTAAAAAAGCTCCAGAAATTTACAGGCTCACAGACCAGCGGTTCCCTCCATTTTGTGGCAGAGTTTTCACACAAGAGGCCTACAGAGAGAGATATGCGCTGAGCAGGATTTACGGACGCTGTTAAATGCGAATATGAGAAGATAAATCCGAGGTTGAGAGGGTCTGGGAGGAAAACAAGCAGACAGACCTCACTGCAGTGGGCTCAAGCTACAGCAGTAAACAAAGTGGTTGCAGTTCGTAAAGCAAGCAAATAAAACCTCCACCTCAAGCAAGGATGAATAAATAAATAGGCTTACTTGCACTACGGTCATTCTCAGGAAAGGTCACCAATGATGAGGAGGAATTATGTGTGTGTGAAGATGAATTAAATTACAAATTTTTGATCAGAATATTAAAATGTGTCCTATCACATGGCTTCGTTAGTAAGGCCCAATCTATAATAATACTAATTTTATAGCACATTTTCATTTTTTTCACACTTTAACTTTTACCTTTAGGTCCGATGTGTAATTTTTTTGGATCTATTGATAGAAATGCAAGATAATATACATAACAAGAGGTCTACAAAGACCATACATAATGAAGCGAGTTATGTTTATTTAAACTTAGAACAAGCTATATCTATCTACATACACCGCGGGTCCCCTTACATGGAATTCGCCTATGTTGTTCCAACAGTTGCCCTAAATGGACAAAAAAACAGAGCGTGTTTCGTAAATATGTCATCTCCTTTGGGAAAGGAGCGAAAAACCCCCATACTCCTTTTACTGTGTCTGCCACCGTAGTGCTTGAAAGGAATGGCGGAGGGGTGGAGTGAGCCGTTGGTTGCAATTGGCAACCTCACCGCTAGATGCCGCTAAATTTCATACACCGGACCTTTAACATGTTTCTTTCCAAACTAGAGAAGTTCCAGAATTCTGTCTAACAGTTCAAAAAACATCTAGAATAATTAGGAATACCTCAGAGGAAAAGCAACTGCTAGCCATAACATGACCCAGTTCATCGGGAATCCGTCAGAGACATGGATGTCAGCTTTCCCAGCTTGTGAATTTTGCATGAGTTTTACATGCTGGACACATACTTTGTCTGAATGATCTTCTCTGCCGGGTTTGAAATGGCAGATGGTTTTAAAACTAACCAAACCTCTTAATTTTGAGTGACTATAACAGCCAGCGATTTTACTTTGACGTCATGATATCCAAAAATAAAACCGAGATATAAAATTTGATGTAGAACAGTAGTAAACCCATGCTACCAATTAAACTGGTTTAGCTGGATTTCCCAGCAGGGATGTTTAAACTCTTCCGTCTGATGTAGAGAAAATATCTTTTTAAGAGATATTTGACACAAATTAGCCTACAGCAGATCTGTTGCCCTGGATTTGTTTATGAAACTTAACATTAGAGTAACAAAATGAATAAGATGTTATCTGCTGATGTTGGTTTCTGTCTGTCTAATGACAGAGTTCCACTTGCATAAAGATGAGCGTTATATATGCGGTTATATTTCAGCTCTGTTTCCCAGCAGCGACCAATAAAAGTGAATTGATAACGGGCACACACATTAGTGAATGAACGCTGTGTTCCCACGGGGCCGCCTGATTACAAATCTAACACAATAAAACATCTCTCCCATTGTGATATAGCGCTGCATCAATGTCAGAGATCACATGTGTGTAACACAATACCACACTGAAACTGTAGGTTCATACTGAGGTCAGAATTTGACTGGACACAACCTGCACTTTCATACTAACAATACTTTCGAAAGTATCGTATTTATAACCCAGTTGCCTTTACATTAAGTGCTGAGATGGCACAACTATAAATGGTCTACCAGTATATTTTTGATATGATATAGTAAGTTCTCTCTCTGACCATCAGCTGTAATATGACCACACCAAAACAATTTCCATGAAGCATATTTCCAAAAACAGTGGACCACAATGTTACATAAATAAGTAAACAATCACATCCACTTCAGAACAACGCTGGTTCAACAACGGTCTTGAAGAACTCCCCGTTTCAGCTTTTTAAAGGAAAAGTTCATTTCAAAATCAAATTGTGTATTTTTTTACTGTCATCGGTGAGTAATGATAACAATAAGAATTTTGAGATGAACTTTGCCTTTAGTACACAATGTTTACATCTTGCAAAGTGGTCCATAGGTCTGTATAGAGACTAACTCTCAAAGATGAATACAATTAAAATGTTATTTTAATACAAACAGTGAGTCAAATGATTATTAAACAAGATGCTAAAAAATAAAATGCATGTAGTGTACTACTGGTAAAGAATGACAAAAGCAATGCCATAGTCATATATTTCCCAAGTATACAGAAAATGTACACCAGATATCCAATGTGCTGTATACAGAAGCTTAACTGCACTTTAAGTCAATTTGCATAAACATACCTGCTAATTGCAAAAAATAGAAAAACGGTTTAACAATAAAACTGCAGATTTAATTTGAACTGGTCCTTCTGACATCCCTGCTACGTTTTTTAAATATTAAGGAATAAAAAATACCAACAACGATACAAAAAGTATCAAAAATGTATCAGCAGTGATCACAGGAAAAGTTTGACCCGCTCTGGTTATGGGGAGGGGCTTCTGTTTGATCTTGTATTTGCATACAGATGAGCAAATGAAAACACACTATTCCTTTATGCCCTGAAGATATGTCTGGAATACCAACCACACAGACAGAAAAAACTGAAGCTGAACCTCTGCTTGTATTTCTCAGTGGTTTCTCTTTGATAGCTCAGAGGCTCAGAAGGTGTGTTTAATTAAACTCAAAATGTCAGGTGTTCCTTAAAAAAATAAATGAATAAAATTAACAAAATGTTTATGTTAACTTGATATTCACAGATAATTATTAAGGCATTTTTATAGGTTGAGATTGGGGCGTGAATACCTGTTTGTATTACAGACATCAGAGAGAAAGCATAAAAACAATTTTATATAATTTTGTTTGCGCTGCAATAGGCTCAAATTACAGATATTCTAAGATATGAAAGAAAAAAATAACTGTTAACAGTAGAGCTATAATATTAACATGGATATGCTAAACTTGATGACGTTCTCTTGGAAGAATAAGCACTGAAATTGACTTTGGGCACCAGACCCTCTGAAGACAAGAAGTGATGAGATAAAAGTCTTTATTTCCTCATTACTGTCAAAGGAAACAATTGAGATATGAAAGAGAACTCCCTCGTGATCTGATATATTCCTATGGGAAATAAGATGTAAGAGCAGGTGGAACGGAGGTCTGATTGAGTTGTGTCTGAGACAATGAATGACAATTACATTTGCTTCAACATGATTAAAATGACACATTTTACCTTAAGCAACTTGAGTTACCCTGACCTTCACGAGAGGTCGTTGCCAGGGGAGATGGCACCGTCACAGCGAGATGTTGATTGCATTACAAAACGCTGATAAATGTGATGCCAGGAACTCTCTTATCGGACACTTGGGGAATCGCATCTCTCCGGAGCTCACCCGAGCACGCTCTGTAGCACCGGTTCAACAAAACTGTGAAAGGACTGCCAATCAAAGCCTCTGAGGACCCCTAGTCCACTCGAAGTCCGTGCTTCAGCCAATGAGGAGAGTGCGGCCCCCTCATCACCTGCCTAATGCAGTCGGCACCCCTGCAGACGACACACCAGCAAATCTGATTAATGCACTCAGCCTCGGACAGCTGCTGATAGATGCCGTGATAAACCGATGCAGAAGTAACCCGTTGCTCTTTGTGTCTGTGTGCATCTCTCTCACTATCAGCACAGGCCATTGTGAAGATCTCTGACCTTTGCTTTCAGAGCATCAGTATGCTCAGTATCAGTCGGTTAAGAGGAAGACCAAAGTGGAGTGGAAGTTGGAATGAAAAAAGATGAGGGTGGTATTGGTGTACTAGATTTACTTTTTAACATGGAATAAAACTTGGCAGCCACTGAAATACACTTCCGATTGTTTATAAGACAATAAAAAGATTTCACAAATTTCTTTACTGTGTATTGGCAGCAAACAGCGCAAGACATTGTCTCACTCGTATCATCATATTCAAGCCAGTCTATAAGCAAAATACCACTTGTCACCAAAAAAAAGATCTATTAGGGCTGTGCCAAGTATGAACAATACAAGTGTATGATTTTCTGGTCTCTAGAAACAGCTCAAACCTCTCCTCAACCCACACAAAATATTTTTTCTTTTTGTGCTACTTTTACAATCCACTGGATGAAAATTGTAAGTCTGATTCTTTGCAAAGCTAAAGCGCACCTTGCCTCAACAGGAAAATAATCTGGAAAAGTAACTCTTCAACTACCTAGTACGTGAACAAACATGTATGTATGTATTATGTAAAAGCCAATCCATTCTTTAATTTGGTGTGTTGAAGGAACAGGTCGCCCAAAACTTACAATTATTTCTTTATTCATCCCTTTCTAAACAACATTGACACCTATTGACTTCTGAGACATTACTCAAAATATCTTCCTTTGTTTTTCACAGAAGAATGAGTCATATGCAGATTTTAAATGAAATGAGGGAGAATAAATGATGATGATTTTGGGGTGAACTATCCCGTCAATGTTAGGCATACGGTGGCATGAAACAGTAAAGAATAATTTTGCATATATATATTCTTACATCTGAAAAGACTCAAACCCATCCTTCAGTCTGTTCTACTTTTATCTTGTTAATTGCCTTCCAATACCCACATACATTAGCAGACTGAGGCAGGTGTTTTTATCAGACTGTGACTTGTTGGATGGGTCTTGCTTAATGCCTCCCAGCAAACTGGCACATGGAACAATAGTCCACCCGTTTCGTTTTTTTTCAGTCTGTTCACGCTAAACAGATGCAGAGCTTCAAACAGTCACACATAAATGAGAGATGACTCTACGATCAGTGAATTGGCCAGAGTTGAGGAGCCCATCAGCGGGGGATAAAGGAAAAAAGGCGTCAGAGTTGACAGGGTGTTTGTGGCGGGTCTGCTGCTCTGCCCCGCCTCCAGACAGCTCCGCCCACACTGTGAAATCAGGACAGAGAGTTTGAGCCAGAGGTGACAGACACAGTGTGATTCCACAGCAACAGCTGAGCCTCCCTCCAGTTCACTATTCACTTCTACACTTGGAGTATGAATAATAAGCCTCTTTAGTCCAGACACCTGCAAAACCGAGGGTGCGAGACCAGTGTGAAATTTGTGCATTCATTTTTTCCTCCGGGCAAAGCAGAGCGGCACACAGCGCCTGCTTATCAAGAGCATATTGATATCTGTGTGGGTTAAATTAACAAGTGAAAAAAACTGAATTGATTGTGAAGAAAAACCTGAGATTGAGATGATGGAAATGATTCTTTATAACGTCAAATTACAGAGATCCAGACTTTCTCTTTGACAGGAAAGAGTTTAAAGGGATAGTTCACCCAAAACCTGTCATCATTTATGTACGCTCATGTCTTTTGAAATGCATATAAAGTATAACTATTTCTTTCTTCTGTGGAAAACAAAAGAAGATATTTAAAGAAATGTTCTCATGTCCATAAAAAATACAATGGAAGTCAATGTTGATTGGTTACCAACAGTCTTCAAATTATATTCTTTTGTGTTCTCTAGAAGAATGTAAATTATAAATACAGGTTTGAAATGAAATGAGCGTAAGAAAAGATGAAACAAAATTTTTGGATCAGCTATACCTTTAAAGGAGCTGTATGTAACATTGAGACCTAGCGGTTGAGCGTGGTATCGTAGTCTAAATTACAAATATTGGCGAGGGTTTTACACTAACAGAAGTGTAATGAAAAGCGTAAACTCTCATATTACTGTCTCGTTTAAATAACCCTAAAATTGTATATTACTCCTCGTAAGTTGTAATATAATATAGTAATTCTTTCCAAGTTTGCAACGTAATAGAGCCGGAAAGGTGGAATTTGCTCTGACCCGGATCGTTTGTTTGCTGCAGTATGCTGTGAATGTCGCCGACTGGCAACCGAGCTGTCGAAATACACTAGCGAGGAAATTTTTAGTGGGCGGGGTCACACGTACCAAAACAATAAACAGACTTTCCGAGACGGAATGCACATTTCAGAGAGGAATAACTGGCTATAGCATTATTTTTCGGACAAATCAATATATGAACTCGGCATTTTTTCTAAATACGAACGAACACATAAAGGTATCGTTTTGATTTGATACATTTGATAATTATTAAATACAGCTCCTTTAAATACAAAATAATGAAGCCTGCTGCTTAAATTTTCTCAGATATTTTTCTCTGCAGTCTCCCAAGACATCTCATGTGTCCATCATGTGTTAAAAGAGAAATCACAGACTATCCTACACAGCCATAAAATCGAATTCTTTCGCAGACCAAATCTTCTGAGCATTGCCGTTAACATTAATTTTTCATACTTTCTAAGATTACCGTATCACACATAGCGTCAGAGAGAGGGAGCCCACATGTGACCGCCTGCATGATTTATTTCGGAGTGAGAGACAGTCACTAGCTTAGTGATAAAGCCCCTTTTTCTAGTACTAGTGGTGCAGGCTCCACTTACACATCTCAAACATGCCCCTCCAGTACTGTTTTTTCATATCCGACTAGTCCAAACAGGTTTTTCCTGTGAGGTGTGAGGCTATACGGCACAAACACAAGTGCAGCTGCAGGGGCCCTTCAGACCACAGCGTAACGTGAGCGTGAACACAAGAGAGCTGAGAAATACAGGAATGGTTACGTCTCCAAACACTCCAACACTCTACATCTACACAGCAATTCACATTCAGACTGAAAATTGGCCACCTACAAAAGAAAGATATGCGACCGATATGTAAAGTGACAAACCAACCATCATTCATTCTTTTTACATGCTGTCACCTTCGACACAAACGCTAACCGAGACTGAAACAATATGGAACTAACCAACGACAAAACAATGAACCAGAATGTATCTTCCCTTAAAAATGGGAGATGGTGGTCTAGTGGGTTAAACCACTGACTGGTAAATCAAAGGTTGCTGGTTCGATCCCAGCAGCCACCACCAGTGTGTCCTTGAGCAAGACACTTTACTCCATGTTGCTCCAGGGGGATTGTCCCTGTAATAAGTGCACTGTAAGTCGCTTTGGATAAAAGCGTCTGCCAAATGACTAAATGTAAATGTAAATGTAAAAATGTAATAAGATACCATCATAACTCAAGACGAAATACAGCATTCTGCTTGTTTACTTTCCCTTAAAGGTCCATTGTGTACTTTTTGGGAGGATCTGTTAACAGATATACAATATAACAAATCACGTAGTCTTCAGAGGTGTGTAAAGACCTTACATAATGAAGCGTTATGTTAATATTACTTAAGAATGAGCTTCTTTTATCTACATGAACCGGGAGTTCCCTTAAACGATAAGAGTACAGAGTGAGTTTCGTAAATATATATCTCCTTCGGCAAAGAAGCGAAAAGGCAATGACATCTTAGTCCTCCCTGTTGAAAAAACATCACATGCTGGGTTAAGAATGTTTTGATGCTAGTTTGACCAGCTTAAACCAGCTAAGGTCCAGCACATGACCAGTTTAAACCAGCACAAACAGCTTAAACCATCACATTACCAACTTAAACCAGCAAAAACCAGCATCAAAACATACCAAACCAGCTGTTTTTTAACAAGACTAAGTCAGCAACTGTAGTGTTTCGAAAGGTTGAGATGGAGTGAGCCGTTGGTTGACATGCGCAACCACTGGATGGTGCTAAATTTCATACACTGGACCTTTAATTTGTAGTTATTTTAAGTGTCACACACCCTCGCTCATTCTATTTTGAAGTAAATAGTATTACTACATTCAAGTCTTATAAGTTAACTGTTAATGCTCCATTCACAAGCATTAATCATATGCATTCTTCTAAATTACTTAAAAAAAAATGTAAATAAGTCAGAATCAGGTTGTGAATGGACTGTGGGCGGTCTGTGGGCATGTAGCCAGGGGCTAAATCTAAATCCTGGACACAATTTGTTCACTACATACTGATGGACGTTAGTTAGCCAGCCTCCATTCTCCCCAGGGCCCAAGCACACAAAGTTCAGAGCACACTGGTGAAACAAGGACCTTGAGCTAAAGTAAGCAGTCATTTTAAGAGCCTGTTTCAAGCAGGGCCCAACAAGCACGTCCAACTTGGAAACCGGATTTATTTCATAGAGAGTAAGAATCGGCTGTTGACTTGATTCCTGCAAGCGTTCACTCCCCTGCTGCTGTTGAGAGAAGGACGCGTATCGTGGCAACAGCGCCTGCCTCTCCGTCTTTTATTAGTTTTGAGTGACACTTTGAATCTGCGGCCAGCATCGAGATGTTTTCTAGACAAAGCTGTGACAAATACAAAGCGTCCTGCTAAAGGCTCCTAAACAGCACCGGGTTCGAATTGTTTTGACTTCGGCGGTGGCGAAGACGAATCAATAACGCTTAGAGTGAAAGTCGGAGGCTGAAAAACACGAACATATGCCAAATACTCTGATAATGAAGAATTGAAAAGAAAGACATTCAGTCTGAGCAAATAACGCTGCTGGATAGAAACAAGCTGAGAATCTGCTGGTTTCATACAGATGGAACTTGGTGCTGAATGGTTGACCATGGTGCTTGAATCTGCTTTGACAAGTGAACTAAACCAGAATTTACCACATACAGACAAATGTCTTAGACAAACAAAAATTCCTGATTTAATATCAACATAAGATTTGGAAAAGGACTTTCCCTTAAAAAAGTTTAACCCTATTACTGAAAATTGGATTCACCCAGCACACCCAAACAATTGATTAACTCTCAAAAAATGAAGAGACCGTTCCAAATTTTCCGCATTTCTAGATGGATTGTGGTCATTCTGTCTAGTGTCTGTTGAATTTCAACAAAATCAAACCTCAGGAGTGACAAAGTCATCCAACAGCAATGTGAAAGACTGACAGCATGACAAGACACATAAAAACTGTGAGAAAACCATGGTAATATAAACTTTCTTTGCAGAAATCAAGGTCTGAAAAATACAGAGCTGTTTTTCTGCAAATAAATGCAAACAGAAAAAAAAATTATTTGAAATTTGGTAGAAAAATTATTGAAAGGTCACAGAATGAAACAAAAAAGACGATTTTATACTACAGTATTTTTTTCATGTGCAAACTTGTTTTTAAGCTATTAGTTTACTAGATTACAAACTGGGCCCAGTTGCATAAACTTAGACGCTAAATTAAAGGAGAACTCCGTGGAAACATGAACCTAGGGTTAATTAACACATCATTACCGAGTAGATCGTTCTCTGGGATGCGTTTTCATGAAAATCGAATGTAAAGTGTTTTATCTATAAAAACAGATTAGCTTATAGCGCTAATATATGGGGCACAGAGTAAGTAAAATTAAATCGCTAGTTAATACCACTAATAAGGCTCAAAATAGCCTCACACTAACACGGTAGCATAATGAGGGTACCTACATGCAAACCGAAGCATTGAGAACTTTGTAAGTGTATAAACAGTTTAATAAGAAGATACTTTATAAAGACAGTACATTACGCGTATACAGACATTGTCTCGACAAGTCGATCCACGAACGATGAGATTCCAAGAGATTCCAAGTCACAGTTCATCACTTTGCACAGCGTTTGTGGATCGACTTGTCAAGACTGTTTTTTTAAGATGGCGGATATCTGTATACAGACATTGTTAAGACAGCGTCTTAACAACTAGCTTCACTGACTAGTCATTTGTTAGGACTAATCAGCATTACTTTTTATATTTTAATTAGCCCAATCTCCTTTTTATGTAACTGATTTACAAAGTTATGAACAGCCTTGAAGAAAAAAATGAGATGACTGACTTCTAAACTAGTCTAAGCAGTTTATGCAACCGGCCCCTGCTGTAATCAAATGAGTTTCATTGGACTCATACCTCAAAAACAGCAAACTAGAAAGAGGATTACCAAAAAATACCTTTGAGACAATAAAATACACAGTGACAGCTCAGCCTGCTGCAAAACAGCAATTTGCGAACACGACAAATCCCGAACTGTTTCTGGGTCGACTAACAAGACGTCCACCTTCATCCAACCGGAATAACTCTGCTGGCCAAGATCGCAATTCGAAGAAAAAACATCAAAAACACCTGAAAAAGAAAGCTACCTTTCCAGGCTGATTGACAAAAGAAATCACTTGCCGCTCAATGAGGACTGTCACTGCTTATCAATGTTCTCTCCAAACGCGTCAAGCCCTGCGAACATCAAAATGAATTCGGTTCAAAGGTCTATCAATCCGGTTGAGGACAGCGATGCATGATGTGGCTTGTGTCCATCTCAATCAGAGTCGCACTGTAGAGATTTCCCCAGAGTACAAGTGCGACCGGAGCAATCCGGATTTGTAAGCGGCAATTTTTAGATGAGAGACCGTCGGTATAATGACACTACAGCGCTGAGGTAAAAGACCTAAAGGGCCCTGCTCTAGTTAAGACGTGCCATCTACTATCCTATCTCAACCTCCAGAACACTGAACAATGCATTCCAATGTGTTCAGGGACTTCAAATAATAAATCAAGTTTGCTTTGTTATGCAGATTCTCTTATTTCCGTAGATTGATTCCTGTCTGGAGAGCCTCGGCTAAAGGTGTTAAGCGATGAGTGATAAATGAATCCCCATGATAAAGCCACTAAAGAGGAGAGAATCGGATAGTTTACCAAGCAAATGCTAGATAAAGCATGCAGATTCTCAGGGGGGAATTTTTCGAGCTAATCAGGCTATAACTTGTGAAGCGTTACGTCTGCTAATGTATCTCAACGTTCAGGCATCTTGGAAGACCAGCATAGCTTAAAGCAAACAATACTGGTTGTGTTTTACTTCCACTGTGAGATTCTGGTCAACCATATATAGACTGGGCGAAAACCAGCCTGTACTAGCATGAACATCATGCTGGCCTACCCTACACTGGTCTTTTTAACAAAGAATGTTGGTTCACAGCTGGAAATTAAGTAAATAAGAACCCTGAGCTAGATTTGATTAACTCTTTGAAAACAATCGTAGCTGTTAAATGAGTTATAAAAATACCTCATTTGCACTTAAAGTTCACCCACATTTGAAAATGATATCATCGTTTAATCACCCTCTTGTCATTTCAAACCTAAAGGACTTTCTTTCTTCCACAGAACACGAATAAAGCTATTTTTTAGAAAGTTGTTAACAGAACCTGACTAGCACCCTTCACTTATATTTTATGGAAGTCAACAGGGGCCAGTTAACAACATTTTTGAAAATATCTTCTTTTGCGTTCTGCTGATGTCATAGAGCAGACCTAGTCAACTAGCGGCCCGCGGGACAAATGTGGCCCGCCAATCATCTTTACCTGGCCCGCCTTAACATTTCAAATAGGTAGAGAGACTTTAAGAACGTTGTGCTTTAAGAAATGCATAAACGTCCTGAGACACCACATCTTTGAAAGTCCCAAACGCTTCTACATTCATCACGAAAGTATTTCCCAACGCTCATAACGATTGACGTATTATAACGCGATTTGATCGGTCGGTCCAGAAAACGTATATATTTACAATGTCATAATGGCAGTCCACGACCACAGGTAGTCGGTTTGCGCATGCGATAGGTTGCGTTCCAAAACGTGTCTTCTGCCCTTTAAAGTATCTACAGGAAGGGTGCACCACATTAACTGTTTTTTCAGATAAGGGGAAAACTGCGTTGTTTTTATTACTGCATTCATTATGTATGATTTAAACGGCCAAATTTATAAAAAAACAGCTTCTTCCGTCCATATTCTTTAAAAACTCCCACTACAAAGGATCTGCCCTTCTAAGTGCGTGGGGCACATGAATGTGATTGAAATACACCAGAAGATGCGATGATAGCGTTCAGTGTTTTGCACACATCAATTGATTTGTTTAAATTATACGTCATTTTAACGTCAAGGGGCAGGGATTGCTTTTGTGTTGAATGTATTTGCGTTTTTGACTAACCAAATATCTTCATAAATAGGCTATCGTCTAGAAAAAACAATGCCACCCCTTGGATGGAATGGTGGTGAATAAATAAACAGCAATTTTATTTAGCAAACTAATGCTACAAGGAATATCAAATCAAAAAGACAATATTCATTTGAAATTAAATATCATAAAAAGACGCAAATACCGGATACAATATTTGTGTGCATGTCTTCATATATGACCTATAAATAACGTATAAATTCAACAAAATGCAATAAATAACAGAAATACAAAATAACAGAAGAAATAAGGATATGGTAAAAAAAATGGCCCGCATCCTACAGTATTTATACTTTTGGAATCTGGCCCTCAAAGAAAAGTAGTTGAAGACCCCTGTCATAGAGGTTGAAATGACTTAAGGGTGAGTTATTGATGACCGAATTTTCATTTTTGGATGAACTATGACTTTACATTGTCTTCCTTGCTGAAAATAGCTAAAACCTAAAGCTTTTCATCTGGTTTTATTTGGTGGGACAACAGGATTTCCAGTCTCATCAGCTAAGACTAGGGTGTCAATTTTAAAAAAGTGGTCAAAACCCCTTGAAAACCAGCTCAGCTAAAGATTAGATAAAACTAGCCAGTAATGTTCTTTCCAGTAATGGTCTCTATTTACCTTATAAAACAACAATTATTACGGTACTTCTTGAATGCCGTCAACTTTAAAAAGTAAGGTTATCTTATTTTTGTATCTCCTCTACAAAATATTTTCTTCAAAATGAAAGTGTCTTGCAGACCTCCTGCTTTCAGACATGCTGCACCAAGACTTCCTTTAACATTACAGTGCAGTAGACATCTGTCAGAACGTTGGCGCAATCTTTGTCCTCCCAGAGATGATAAAACCAGTCCTTAAAATAGTATGAAAGTTGGCATGTGCGCTCTGGTTGCTGTGCTAAATATTATTGACCTGTTCCCAGATTCCAGCACATTAACAAATTATAATTTTATGGTCTTAAGCATTATACAAGAAGAACCATCACTCCTGGTTCAGTCAGCGGGCATCTTGGCAACATAGTCGGGCAGTTTTCCAGTCAGGTATGTACAGCTCCTAATATCTTACATGAATGTAAAAAACATTCATGCTTTCGTAACCACTAAACAATAATGGTGTCATAAATATTACTTCTTTAGGTCAAAAACGACATTATTCATATTCTTGTCCAAACTTCTCGATCCAGTTAACATGCATTTCAGAGCAAAACACATGCAATGCCTTTGCTAAAAACCTGAACAGATCTTTAAAACAGATGCAATTAAAATGTTCTAGTCTAGTCTAACTAGTCTAATCCTCTTTGTAAATGTACGGGAGGCAGAATACAGCAACCGAGACAAATGTTGCTAGCGTCTCCAAAACAGAGACAAGCATTAAGCTCAAAATTCCCTGCACAGACAACACAGCTAAAAGCCACAAATGCAGTCAGAGAGCCGATCCAAAGACAGCCATAAACGCTTACAATCCACGCTGACATCACTGCAACCCTGTGCCAAAATGTACAATGAAACAAGTACGGTTTTGTGTTCCCCACTCCTCCAGAATGGGAAAGTTTTGTGCTCATTACTCATTAGCGACATCTATATCCCTGACTTCAATGCAGGTATTAAACTTAAGCCCCTAAACTCCATTTAGAACACGTCCTAGGACACACCCATCCATTTTATCAAAATACCCTCTAAATGACATACACAATAAATACACAAGCACACACACGTACAGCCGGTAGAGACGTTCTCAATGTGTGGACGGCAGAGATATAATTCAACACAGTGCTGATAAAGCGTTTTAAACTCAAATGAGCACACAATGAATTTCAGAGCGTGAGATTTTATCACACGCCACAATTCATTTCAAGCCGTTTTAACTAACAACGGGGATAGCAACGACATCCAAAGACATCCTGTCTAACATGAGACTGGCATATTGCATTGTGACGCTCTCATGGGAAACACATGTTAAATCTGCTTCAGTCTTTCCAAACTATACCTGACCTCTCTCTACAAATGAAAAAAGTACCATGCCATTTAATTTAGTATGCTGCTTTACATCCTCGCTGTTCTTCCGAAATCTCAGATGTCCAAATTTGCAGTTGTTTAGGGAATGGAAAAAACACGGTACCTTTTAAATAATGATTAAATACTGTGTTATCAGCGTTGGTAAGCACTTTTTAGATATTAGATATTTACAAAATCCGGTGTCAAGTGACGATGATTAATGATAAAGATTTATGACAGAAAATAATCATCATGAAATATGGAGATACAAGGTTTCAAAAGGACAGCGATATTTCACATTTAGAATACTGGATTTATAACCTCATACAGTCGTCTGTTGTTTTGAAGATTTAAAAATGAAAAACCCTGCAAAAATATATAAAAAGCAATTGCTTGCTATTCGGCAAGCACAACATTTGTCTGAATGCTTCCAGTATGTTTGAAATTCATAGCTGTGTTGCGTATGAATTTCATTGCCGGGCGCCAGCCGGTTCTGGGTGAGATTGTACAGAGGGCTGATGTGTGAAATGAAATACTGATTGATTGAGAGAGCAGAAGACAGCTCAGGGAATGACACGACCCCGCACAAGAGGAGGTCACAGGAAGACAGGGACGCATGCGGCTGAGCTGAGGTTATTCAGGCGGGTTAGATAAAGAGCCTGGATTGGTGTCACATCCTGACCCCGGATCAGTGTTTATGACACAAAACATGCCCCGTGAAGGCAGAGCGTCATAAACCAGCAAATAAAGGGTCCTCAACTGCTGGAGATGTTCTATATATCCATCAACATTTAGAGATATGATATCTGTCACTCAGCTGTCAAGCTTTGGCATTCTGTAAGACAAACATTTTTGATATATGAGTGGACGGAAGATTGATGAGATACAGCACAGATTTTATTTTGTGCTTTTCTGTATTAAATATGTATAAGAATTTAAAACTTTTAGCATGCTGGGTCATTTTAGGATTTAGGGAAGGATTTAAACAGGGAAGGATTTAAAAGGGGTGATTTAACATGGTTTCATGCATTCTGACTTCTTAACAATATTAAACTGGCTTGCTTCTCATGCTTATTATGGTCAACTTGTCAAAAAACTAGTTGGACGTGATGCTTAGTATTTCTGTGCTCGATACACCCCCCCCCCCACGGTTCTTATAAGTTTCGGAAAGTGTTTTTCAAACATGAAAACAGTTACATAACATCTGTTTTATTGGGCAATTCTCCCAGAAAAGCACGGCTACGGCAAGGCGAAAGAAATAGCCCGCCCACAAGTCAAGATTGGCTGCTCTGCGTCAAGATTGGCTGCGCTGTGGCCCTGCAGCTGCAGCTCGTTCCTCTTGCGATAGTGAGAGAATTTGAGGTGTGTGTTTGTTTGTTCACAGAATTTCAGTGATGGATGTTATATAAACGGTAAATATAACTCTGGATTTGCAGATCGTTTGAAACCGATAGATGCAACAGTCCCAGCGCTAAAAGATGCCGGCCATGAACCGCACGTGGTAAGTCAAACTCATATCTCTGTGTTTTGTTGGCAATCGGCGCATGCATGCATTATGAAAACAGAACAAACTTATAGTGTATCAGCAATTACGCAGGAATAATGCGATGTGTTGTGTGCTCGTGATTTAGTGCCATCATTTTTTCACCCTGTCATTCAAAACATATATATGATTCTTTCTTCTCTGGAACACAAAAGAAGATAATTTGAGAAATGTCTCAGCGGTTTTGTGTCCACACAATGGAAGTCAATGGGTAACCAGTGTTTTCAAAATATCTTCTTTTGTCTTCTGAAGACGAAAGAATGGTCATAAGAGATAAGAAATGACACAGTGTCACTTTTAGGTGACCTATCACTTTAAGAGAGACATTTATCAGGTGGTGAGGCACGACCCCTACTAAGACCATCAAAATACAAAGCGCTTTTGTTGTAGCAGGGTACGGTTAAATGAAAAAGAAAACATCTCTGTGGTCCTCAAATCAGCAAGTAAAATACCAGAGCACGCTGCCTACCTACACTGTGGCAATTCCACATAACCAATTCTCTGGCCCGAGGAAATTCTCTTCTCATTCTGAGAGACACAAGTAGTTCAATTGCAGAACTGAATTGTAGTAGAGCACCTTCAGAGTACCTTGTGATGGAGAAGCATGCAAACAAAGCCATTCATTTGGGGTGTTCTCCTTGGCAGCTTGCTCGACAGCCCACCTGCAGCCCACCCCCAGAGGTTGGACTCAAAGTATCTGCACGCTA
This sequence comes from Triplophysa dalaica, assembly GCF_015846415.1. NCBI lineage: Eukaryota > Metazoa > Chordata > Actinopteri > Cypriniformes > Nemacheilidae > Triplophysa > Triplophysa dalaica. Next base: position 7,731,793 of record NC_079542.1, read on the forward strand.
TGAGGCGGCAAGGGCTAGACAATTCCCATTACCCGCGTCTTGCTCTCTGCCCTGCCGCCTCACGCTCCCCGAATACAAATAGCCTCAACCAAGCCAAGGCCTTGACTAATCCCCTCGCACACTCGCGTACGTGACGGCCTCCGCTTCGGTAGTGCGTTTAGATAGTGAAGGGGTTTTGTTTCTGTGTGAGGTTAGAGAGAACAGGGAAAGGGGCCGTTAAAGAAAACAGGGCTGATGGAGGGAGGGTCACGCTTTTATTCCCTCCATCACAAAGATTGCTCTCGCATTAGCCGGCGTGCTATTGCAATTCTGATGTCGCAGGTTGTGGCGTCCGCACTTTTTTTTCAGGCGAAATGGCACTGTAATGGCCCACAGCAAAGACGCAACAATTAACCTTTGCATTACACGCCTGTCGGTCGCAGCAGACGGATTTCTGTCTGAAAGCACAGAAAAATGGGAGCAAAAACACCATTTGTGCTACTGAAACAAAACAACCTCCCTTTCCAGGATATTGTATTGAATGAAACATGAAAGAAGCAGCGATTAAAGGTATATACTGAGGGAAAATTGGTCTATTTACACAAGGTCACCTCACGCATTGATCGGAGTGTTATCTGATTGGGGATGCACATTTCATAGACACTTTTGCCACATAAATATGTCCCCGAACAAATTTAAAACCAATTTACTCTTGCGCACCTACACAGTAAATCTTTTCGATTAACTCGATTTCATTTTTTGGATTTCTGTATGTGTATTTCATTCATTATTACAAACTGAACTTGTACCACAAAATCATACACCGGTTGCTATATAGACATCTATTGTGAGTGCAAGATGGTGGACTTCCATGAGTATGTTAAAAAGACAGTTCACCCAAAAATGAAAATTCTGTCATCATTTACTCACCCTCTAGTTGTTCAAAATCTGTATAAATTTCCTTGTTGAGATGAACACAGAGAAAGATAAATATGCTTGTAAACCAAAATGTTGTGGCCACCATTGATTAACATAGTGGGAAAAAGGAAAATGGTAGTCAAAAGTGCCCCAACTGTTTGCTTTCCGACATTCTTCAAAATATATTATCTTTAGTTCAACAGAACGAGAAATTGACAAAGCAATTGTTCCTTCTATGTTAGTCAATGGTTGCCAAGAACTGTTTGGTTACAATCATCCTTCCAAATATCCATCTCTGTGTTCATCAGAGAAAACTAATTCATACAGATTTGGAACAACTTGAGGGTGAGTAAATGAAGACAGAATTTTCTCTTTTGGTTTAATGTCCTTTTACTCAAAAACAGAAGTCAGAGGTCAAGTCATGATGTGAGTGGTAAAATCAGATCAGATCAGAACAGCCAAATTCCCAAACCAACACAAGAACTTCTCCGGAGACTTTCAATATTTTTCATTTTTTTATATCAACTATGTATCAAGTGTTCCTTCTGAAATATCTGACGATGGAAAACAAGACAATGAATGACATACAGTAAGTATACTGCGTACTGCTATAAAATAAAGAATGTGCAAGAATTTGTGGACAAATTTTTCAGTCAGATTTTGATACTTTTGGCAAATCGGAGCAAATTTTGAGTCACTGTCTCAAAAGAAATGGGACTTCTATTTCCAGTGTGGCTTAGGAGAAACAATTGAAATACAAAAGAAACATGCGTTTCGTTCCTATGGGACCTGTACTGGGCATTCAAATAATGTACCATCGTCGTTTGACAGAAAACCCTCATGCGTTGGTCCAATCTTGCACAGCTGAAGAACCTCACCAAAAGCCTAATAAACATTTCCCACAGTTTTTGAAAAATAATAAGCTCGCTCAAAACAGACCTCCACGGGGAAACCAATATGTGCTCCTTCACTGCCTCGGACTATTCAGAGATAACCTCGGTGTGGGAGCCCTTCAGAGAGATTTCAATGAGGTAACAGTCAAAACTCAGACTGCAATGGCTTGATGTAACTTAATTGCATTCCTTTCTCGCCTCCGACGGCAAATTGAATTCCGGGGTAAGTCCCAACTCAAACAACCTCATAAACCCTGCTGCTTGCCTCCTGCAAATCAAACAAGGTCACTTTCATTTCGACTCAAAGGGCCTAATATAGCAACCCCTGTACTGCCAAACAAACCTGCTCTCAGAGCATTTACAACAATAGCACTGTCAGTCAGAACAGGACAGGACGCCCCGACTGCCTCTGAACTCGCCTGCAGCCAATAACACTGAAGGACAGATACAGAACAGACAAACAGCTCTCTTTATTCTGTCCTCACACACATGCTAATGCTTGAGTTAAAAGAACGAGTAGCATGATGGGAAATGCATTATACAGCAGTCCCAACTAGTATTTAGAGACTCGGATCACATTTGAAAAATGTATATATTCAATATAATTAATATTCTGTTCTACTTGTTTTTTATGTCCAAACACTTCCTTTGCTTTCTGTGGTTGACAAACAAAGTCAAGTGGTTATTTTCCTGTAAAAAGAAAAGAAATAACACGATCCACACTGTGTGTACGAAGCGGCGAGAGTCTTACCCGCTACACTGAGTCTGGCAGTATGGCTAATGATGGTGCCCAGGGTGTCTATAGTGGCCACACACTGGTAAACCCCCTCATCGGGTTTATTGTGTTTGGAATGAACCACGGAGGTTATGAGGAGAGAGCCATCAGCCAAGATCTGCCTGCGCTCATCCGACGCCAGGTTGAGAAAAGAGCCATCTTTCCTCCACTCGATCTTGGCAGAGGTCTCACCTTGGACTGAGCAGTTGAGTAGAGCTGGCGCGCCCCGCACGGCTAGCGTGTCCGACGGCTCAGTGGAGAACCAGAACGGGCTGAAATTTCTTACTGCCGACCCTACAGAGAAAGAAAAAGAGGTTAAAACCGGCACTGGATTCATTCTCGGCAGGACGGGCTGACATTAGGTATGAACCCGAGGTTGAAAGGACAAGAATTTAATAAAAGAAGGTTTTTGCATCACTGCTTTATAAAATTGAAATGAAGCCCATGTGGATGATTTTCTTTCATATGAGAGCCAAACACATCCATTCAAAGCAAAACTTTATTACGAATGTCGCAAAGAATTTAACCCAACGTTAAAGTGCAAGAGAGGATTGTGATGAGCATTATAAATCATTTTAATTACAGATGTAGATTTACAAACAGAGCCTCTGGACATCAAAGCTCATTTGAATATTTTTTGTTTTATTGCTCATTGGAAGGAAATGGGGGTTCAAGCCGACAGGTCTAATGCGAAAGCCAAAGTAACTGCAATTACTTTGCATTTGTCCTCATAAATAATTCAAATCTCGGCCTCTAGAGTCATGGAGACATTGTTTAAATAAATAACTTCAGTACTTCTTGGATACGATATGAATAATGAGCCTTTTTTTTATATGGCACTGAATGATTACTCGAATGCAGAGAACAACTGAGAGTGAGCTTCTTCTGACAGGCGTCTTCCGTTTATGGCAGGTCCACAAAGAGCTGCTGAGAGCAGGCCTATAATCCATCGTTCTGATGTTTGAACTCAAGGGTTAATGTCTGGTCTCACTGATAATGAGGTCACACTGATACAGAGAACACTGCGTATCCCTTCACTTCAATGGGGATGGTATGCTTTCAAGACACAAAGAAAAATAAAAGGGCTGGTGAAACTTTTTTAATGTTACAGCAGCGGGAAAAATATAGCGGCATCTAGCTGTGAGGATGTGAATTGCAATCAACGGCTCGCTCCAACCCTCCCTTGCGAAGCACAACGGAGGCTAACACAGCACTTAGATGTTGTTACGTTTTTATTTTTTTGCCGAAGGCGATAATGTATTTAAGAAACGCCCATTGTCCATTTAGAGCGAATGTAGAAACAACATGGCATTCCATGTTAGGAGAACAGCGGCGTATGTGGATAAAAAAAGCTTATTTTAAGGTAATAAAAACATAACGCTTCATTATGCAAGGTCTTTATTCACCTCTGCAGACATAATTATGTATACTATATTGCATTTCTTTCAATAGAACCTCACAAAAAATACACACAGCATCTTTATTAGACAACTCAAAAATCTATGCAGTTTAGGTGAATTTAATACGATCTACATTATAACTATGCTATTAACTACATAAGTGTATAAACCAACAGGCAATATATATAGTTTATAAATTAAACACCCTTTATAAAAAAATATCATCCTCAGCTGGAAAAGGTGACGTCATTAATATCATTTCTTTGCATATTTATTGTTATATTTGGGTGTGGACATTCTCTTCAATTTACAACGATTTTAAAAACTATAGTTCCTGTTACCATCCTAAGTGTTGACAGGGATTAACTTCTCCTCCCCTTGAAATACTGTGGTTTATTATCACCAAAATAAACACATGAATGCATATTAATACATCTATTAGCAACCACAAGCCTCACTGTCGTCCATTTACATAATGGGGGCACATTTCCCCCACCACTCAGTCTTAAAAGTCTCTTGTAATGGAGTTTGGGGTGTTGGTCAGATAGGAAGTGTCATGGGGCTGTGGGCAGTAATTGCGGTCGACCTTCTGTCCACTCAGAGAGGTCTACTGGAACTAAGCACTTATTCTGACTCGCTGGACAACTTCCACAAAAACAGCGCTGAGAGCCTCACAACAGCGGCTTTTGTTGGCTGGGCTGTTTTACCGCTATATAAGATAATTGAACTCTGGCAAACGTTTGACTTTCCTCAAATAGTTTCCTTAAGACTGATGTGAGGCAACACCAGTTCCAGCACAAACACATCTGGATTAGATTCATTCCTGTAAAATAGATGCTCACTTTGTTCGCAGACTTCTTTAGCACGTCATAGTCCATCAGCATACAGCATTTAACACAAGGTCGGCGAACAAACACAGAGTGAATACACAAAACCTCACGCTGGTCACTCTAGCATCTTAAACCTCACAACATTTGCATTGTTTTACTTTTCTTCTTTCAATTATTTGAGAATGCGCCTCTGCTACACAGATGTGAAGATTCTGAGCAGCGCAGAGACTTCAGAATTCTTCACAGATGGTGACGCGTGTCCTCGACCGAGGGACTTGCACCTCCAGCCCAGATGAACTGCATGCTTAATCATCAGCTTCTTTGCGGCTGTTTGGATCTCGTATTGAAGAGAGATGCACTACACACTCGCCAGCTCCCACTTTACCATCAGCCAAAACTGACAACCATCTGCTGCTAGTGTTATCTGGTCCCATAGCAGAGCAGACACTGAAGCCACGCTCAGCCTTCTCCTTTACAGAACTTTTCATGGGTCATTAACCTTTTAAAGCTCTGCTACACATACAGTATATGAATCACACTAGAGACAAGCCAAGCGCTTAACCGTACAGATACACTGGAGTAAAATGTTGTGTGCTGCCACCTCAGGCTATACATATGAGAAGACTCAGCGGTCAGAACTGATCGTTGGCTTCAAGAGGCAGGCTGAATACTGTAAAATAGTTTGCATTGGCAGTTCTTGGTGTGGTTGAAAATTCAGTATGGAAAGTATCAAGGGACCTTTTAGGAATAGACTAGCTACAGAAGTTTATACGTTTAGGGATGCACAATATAAAGCCGTGGAAAAGATTGAGGGACCATTAGAAATTGTCTTCGCGAATTAGCATTTCTAGATGTATTGTGGCTATTTCAGTCCAATGTTAGTTGGATTTAAAAAAAAATCAAACCTCAGGAGTGACAAAGTCATCCAACAGCAATGTGAAAAACTGTCTCTATGTCAAGCCAAAGAAAACTGTGATAATGATATATGTTAAATATATATATATATATTTTAATTTTGAATTATAAAACATGTGCAAATGTTACTGTTGTATTGCTTAAAGGTGAATATCAACTTGTTTTCTTTGCAGTGTTTAAGGTTCACTTATTTTGACCTGTTTCTCCAGTTGTCAATTTCGACAAATAAATGCAAATAGAAACAATATTTCTATGATATTTAACAATGTTCTCTAATTATTTTTATTTGAAATTTGGGGAAATATTTTTAGTGGTTCACAGAATAAAAATTTGACCTAAACACAAACCATAAATAGTATTTTTTTCAAATCAGAAAAAAGATTATGTCTCTGATTTCTTCCGCGGCAGTCTATTGGCAAATATAAAATGTTTTTTGGAGAAATTATGTTTGATACAATAAAAGGGGTCACTAACCTCTTTTCAATTCATTCACTGTTTTTAATACATTTTAATTGCCACTAGCAAAAATTGCAGACAAAAAAACTTTAATAATATACAAATTGCATAATAGAAATTTATCTTCATTATTCATATAGGCTAGTGTAATTCTTTATTTAGAAAGTTCTAATGTATAGAACCATTTCCATAACTAACTTCATAAGACAATTTTGAGATCAAAAATAAAAAAAAATCTGATAATAAAACACCCACCACATGAGCCATGTGCACTGAATAGAGATATTTAGAAAATAGAAATAGTCCAAAAGTTGTTTGTTAAAATAATTATCTATTTTATAAATAAAAGTCAACAATAGAAACAAAAAAATTGGATATTTCAGACAAAACCCTTCTAATCAAATCAAATTAGATATTGGCTATTATAATTTCTAAATGACATAATTTCTGTCATCAAATCTAGCTTACTTAAATGTATGAGTACATGCAATTCCCACAAAAATGCAAATATTGACAGGACATGTAATGATAAGTGGGCAGATTCTAGGTTTCTCTATACTTCACAGATATACTCAACCTTAAGTTGCCATCTTATTAATAATTTAATTGGCTCAAAACAAAGAGAAAAACAGCAGCAGAGACCAATTACACAATCTCTTTAGAGTCTCTTGAAATTCTGGTTGTGAAATCTCTTTGGTTGTGAAATAACCATTTTAAATACTAAGCAGGTCAGAGCAATATTGGATTTCAACAAGAATTTTGTTACATGAATGAAGAATAATGAAAAGGGGGGAACGAACAGAACAACCTTCACTAACTCGGCTCAAGGACAGAAGTGAGAATATTGCAAGTAATTTAACACCTAAGCCCAGATACAATATGGCTAATAAATAAAATTGTGTTATATTACTGAAAGTGCAGTGAATAAATAGAAATTTCCCAGGTTAAATATGCAGACAAATCCAAATGATCCTACCCCTGTACTACTGTGCCAGTGTCAGGAGGAATTTTTCAAGCAGAAGTCTAATCTATTCTGGTTTAAGCTCAAGAATTGACTTCAAATCCTGTTCTCCAGAGCACAGAGAAGGAGAGAGGAAATGAGCTTGTCTCCTTGATAAGTAAGAGTCGTTACTTAGGTCCCAGGTCTTGAGGAATCCATTTTATTCTATATCCAAAGAGTCCATCAAATTCAGAACTCTAGTCAGAAGCAACGCCTGAAGCCAAGCTGATACCAGAAAAAAAAGTTTGCATTGAACCTCATTCAGATACATTAACCTCTGTACGGTGTCTGTCAAGCAGCTGAGGGCAGATGGTACAGATAGTTATAAAGCTCTTCAAAATCTGTGCAAATATCCACTACAAGTGCCTGTAGAATATTTTTATGGAAATCACTTCAGGAAAGTGCAAAGTGCTTTTCTGGAAAAACAAATAGATTAGAATTAAAAAATGTGTCATGTGTGTAATATACATACACAATTATAAATATGCAGATACATTTATATTAACATTTCATAAAAGCTGGTTCACACCATTAACAATAACAATATACATGTAAAGAAATCTAAAATATAAGAAAATAGTGCCGTCACACCATAAAAATAATAATCACATAATGATAACACAAATAAAAATTTGACAGCAAATCACACCCCTTTCAAATTTAAAGGGCTCATGCAATGGAAAGTGGCCAGTTTAGAATGACCGTAAAGTTAACGTTCATTGGAATAGTTATCGTTCATGGAGTGAACAGACCTTAATAGTCATAGACATGACAAACATAAAAGGGATATTATGTTAGTGAAACTAAATTTCTACAATTTAATTACAATTCCTTAATGGCAAAGGTCCAGCGATCAAATCCCAGATGAGTTCAATATCTCTTTATTAACAGAGTACAACTATAATGAACAAATTCACACCACAGAATTAATTTACTCTCGCTTTACTATCAATGTAACATCCAACCCTTCACCGCTGTGAGAAGAATTTAATAACCAAAGAGATAACAACAGGAAAACCCATTCACTGCTTCATAAGCTTTCTTCACTGTAGCAACAGTCCCTGGTTTGCCACAATTCTGCATCAATGTAGAATCCAAGTTTTCATATTCATGACCTCCACAGCAGGAGGCCACATGGCTCTCAATCAATGATCTTATACAGCTATGACTGCTTTCCGTCCAGACTCTTAATGAGGATCCAACTAAATCATACAATCATAACAAAATCACAAATTAGAACAGCACATTAAAATAATACAAAGCAGTCTTTGAACTAAACTGCAATTGCTCATTTTGTTGCACCACGCAGAAGAAAAACAAGCTAAAATCTCAGTTTCATCATAAATCACCGCTGTTACATCTAGAAATGACATCTGTATACACTCGGTGTCAGAAGACTACCTTGTTCGAGTTTATCTGCATTGGGGAAAATGCCCCGTGGCGTTAGGTTATTGAGCAGGAGGGTGTTCTGTGCCGTCTGACCTTTAGCTAAATAAATACATGGAGAAGGAAAATAATTTGGGCTTTGGAAAACAGTCTGTCAGAAGAAAAGACTTTATTTCAATATATAGAACAGCCTCCTCTTTTCTTAGACTCAATCCCACTTCTTTATGGGTTTCTAGGCTCATTAGTCCGACTGGAAATGCGTCTTGCTTTTATGTCTGTCCACCTCTAGTTTGCCTTTATCCTCCTGCATCATGTCTCCTCTCTGCCGTCTCTCTGAAAACAGTTTGAAATGATCACTGATGTGATTATGAGAGAGGAGAGCACGTGCTTAACTTTGGTTCTGGCTTTCCTGTGGAGACGAGACATCTCAAACCCACCTAATAAATACCCTTCAACTAAAGCTTTCTAATCTCACACTGAACGCCGAAACTGAGACTCATTTTATATTAGATCGCTTATTAAATTAAAAAGCACGACAGGCTCAAATTTAGAGAAAAAATATGCCGTTTCCATGAGTATATCAGAAAGCTGATAATCTCACTGAACATCATTATTTATCTTTATGGGGGTACTAAGCCCACTTAAGCATTTGTGGAACACCAAAAATATATTTTGAGAAATGTCTCAATGGTTTTGTGCAAGTCAAAGGGTGCCATGGTAGTTGGTTACAAACACTTCTGTGTACAGCAGAAAAAAGACGTAAGGATCAGTAAATGATTACAAAAAAGCCTTTAAGCATTGGTGATATTTATCATTAATAATACATTAATAAATGTAAAAAAAATTTTTTTGATGAAAACATTTTCAACGCACACCCAGTTATGCTGAATATTGAGCACAGGGCCAGCAAAGCCTTCTATCAACTATCCAAAGGATTTACTGACCCATTTAAACGGGTCATTTTATTGTTTGGGCTTATAGGTCTATTTAAATACTGACCTCTTCTCAAATCTTGGAAAGATAGACTGTCGTAATAATGCGGGCGGATACGACAGCCATTTTTAAAGGTCACTGTCACCACATCAGAAAGGAATAACCGGTAATGACGACCCATTGTCCTCAACACTCACTGCCCTTCATCTTTCACACCAGCTACTGGGAACAATGGCGGTTCTCTCACTCAGGACCCCTGCCCGACGAAAGCCCCCCATGCCGTGGTCTGGATGTTCTGATAGCGCTTGAACTCCTAAGCATCCAAGGTGCACCGGCTGATTGGTAGGCCTCCATGCCTTCTTTATTAGTTTGGCACACGCTCAACTGGCACGAAACGGCTCGAGCTTGCCTTTCCTTCTCCTGCCAGTGGAGCTTTTCCAAGACCTAAACAATCCTGAGCACCGGTCTCGAGCCAATTCTGTCCCCCTGCTACTACACTTAGCAGAATTATGAGATATTTAGTGGAATTAACACTGACTCGGATAAGCCTATTGGATAAAAACAATGACACGTTTTTGCTGCGATCCTCTTACTGAAACAACAACATAGATTTGCTATCGCTTTATGATACAAAATGCTGCATTAAAACTCAAGAAGAGATACAGGCCTAAATAAGAAGAATATCAGTGGGTCACTTTTGTCAAACTGCAGTTTTTATAGGGCCATTTCTCAGTCATCACAGCAGATGGTTAAGCAGTAAACACAAGCTACAAGGTGTCAACCCCGTATCAACGAATATTTTGCACAAGATACTAAGTTTCTCCTCCGATACATATTATTTAGAGTGATATTGGCTGATGATGTAATATTTCTTAACTTTCTGAATGTTATTAGTTAATATAATGACTATTGAACAATATATACAGAGAACAAATTCACTGCATTTTCCTATCCTCTTTTGATTTATCGACCCTGATCATTGGCCGTTTTTAAACTAATCGCCGTTAGCTATTAAAATTAGCTTTTTTATCTACCGATACTGATTATTACATCAAAAACAAACGATTATGTTCATTTTAGCCGTGTCAAATGACCCCTCTAACACTTTATTATTTTAAGTGATTTCAAAACGCTACCCCTCAAAACCTCAAACATGTCCGTCTGTTCTGTTTAGGAATGGATGCACTTTAGTACAATTTTAGAACGTAGTGTTGAAAAACATGAAACCAGTCTGTCATGTTGTACAATTCTGACCATAACAGTTGTCTTAGCGCTGTCTAGGTGGGAAGCACAACAGCTCTAGGGTGGGTTTTCCACTCTACACAGCGATCAATGATGAATCTGAAGGTAAGACCATATGCCAAACACATGCAGACAGAAGACCCCCAAACGAGGAAATGCTCAGCCCTGAAGGGGGAAGGGAGGGTAAATCCACGTGCAGTAGAAAAGCCTTCAAGCACCAAATGAATGAAAATGAGATGATACGAATCTGATGTTGAGAGTTGGCGAGCTGTCTCTAACAGATAGAGAATCCCCAGAGCACACAGGTAATTTCCACCCTGCAGTAAACCTTGAGCGCACGCTGGCCCTCTCACCTCTGTTGGACAGAGTAATTAACCAAGCTGAATGAAACTCAATCTCCTTCAATCATCAAAGCTTGCCAGCTCGCTTCTGAATTAAGCTTGAGACAAGAACACAGTCAAGAAGAACAAAAAACTCAAAAGCCTCGTCTTTTATTTTACGCCAGGTGACACACTGAACAGAACAAAGAGAGTTGAATCAAAAAGGAACATGCATTGACTTCCTAAATATACTGAAGGGCTACTTAATACACTGACTGTCCAAAAAGAGTCCCACACTTTAATATTTCATTGGACCGCCTTTAGCTTTGATTACGGCACACATTCGCTGTGGCATCGTTTCGATGAGCTTCTGCAGTGTCCATTTTCTCAATGTCCAGAATGTCAATTTTTTTCCTGTACAGGGTTTGCTTTACTTTTTCTTCGAAAGTCTGACTGCTGCGCAAAGTCTCCTCCAGCACATCCCAAATATGCTTAATGGGGTTAAGGTCTGGACTCTGTGGTGGCCAATCCATGTGAAAATGTCACTCTTTCACAATTTGAGCCTGACGAATCCTAGCATGGCATCTTGGAATATGCCCGTTCCATCAGGGATGAAAGGAACCATTGATGGAATAACCTGATCATTCAGTATATTCAGGTAGTCAGCTGACCTCATTCTGTGGCACATAACGTTTCTGAACCTAGACCTCAAATCCAACGGGAGGCTCTTAACAAATTTGCTTAGTTAAAAAATTTTTTGGCCGGTCGGTGTATTGAATTGAAATATTGCTTATCGTAATGGTTTGCAATAATACTGCCCGATTTGTTTTAACTCAATGTACTTAAACAGTAAAATAACGTTGTTCACTTTCAGAAGTTGCAGGGATGATTTCTTTTGATTAAAACATTTTGTTTTATTTGTCAGTTTTTAAATATATTTTAATAGAATTTAAATTCATTTTACAAATCATCATTGTATCGCATACTGCATTATTTCGCAAGGTGTTGTACATCGAGGGTTTTAAAAAAATGTCATATAGCCCTAATATACGAACAAAAAAAGAATGAATGTTAAATGATTCTGCAAACACAGGCAAGTAAAAAAAGGGAAAGTCTTACATGCTGTTAAATGTCCATTTTCATGACATCAAGTTTAAAACGGAGACGCACTTGTAATTACACTAGTTTAAATACACAAGGGTCCCTTGTGTTAAATCAGCCGCCAATTAATTTAAAGCATTGTGACAGACCAGGAAAGATAAATTCTATTAATAAATAAAGACACCGCTAAGGGCAAAGACCACCAGACACTGGGAGGGGGGGTTTAGATGGAGTGTAATGACCTGATGATGGGCTGTCAGCATCCTTATGGTGGCCGATTCCAGCTGCTCTGTTTTTAAAGCCGTTACTCCATAATGACAGACATCTACTCATATGGCTGCATTGCTTTTGATGTTGGGGGGAACTTCCATCAATCTCCTCAGACGGCAGATATACATCCATTGTATCAGTTCTATATTATGATCTACAGTGAGCATAAATAATGTTAAACTACGTTTTTAGTTATACTGCCCACCCTTACTCATAATGCACCAAAAGCAAGTAAAAAAGGACTTTGGTGAGCAAATAAATATATATTTGGAAATGGAACAGAAGTGTCCAGCACTAAATTTAGGTAAATTATACGGACCAAAATGTTTCATGAGGCGAGCACTTAAACCACATTTGAAGTTAGCTGAAAACACTGCATTGGCATTGCATGCGCATGCTTGCTTATCCCTCATGACTTGTTATGGTCAACAAAAACAGCTAAATTTGTTTGTAATGGGGAAACCAAAATACATGATGATAAAATAATGCAAAGTAAATTTGATTTATATACAAATATTTATACCAGGTACCTGTTCAATTCCCTTACCACTAGCAGGTATGACCAAAACTCCTACATTGTTAAATTGTGCCTAGTATTTTCAATTTGTCACTGGAACGATTCAATGGCTGTGTGTGGCATAGAGAATGTTCGGTGCACTGCTAACCAGAACGCGCTGCTTTGTTCTTCATCTTCAGTGCCTTGAGGCAGACAAGGGGAATAATACAAGAGGGAGTAAAACATTTATCTTTCTGTCCTAATAGTAAAGAAAATGAAGTGCTCGTAATCAGATATTTTATGGATTTGATCGTGCAATACTACAGTATTTTTTATATAATTCCATTCCTCACATGCATACCAACCCCATAAAATCAATATACTCGAATAGACCTGTGCAAAGTCAACCGCTGGCCAAACTGTAAGCATCATATTACGCACGGTGACACACCGAGCAAATAGTTTGCTTAAGGATGCTACAGTCATGTTAAGATGCACCACTTCATCTGTGATTTAAGTCAGTATATGTTAACCAAAAAACCAACTGCACGCAACAACAATGCAAAATCTATTTATATCTTGAATAGTGTATCACAATGTTTAGGTATTCCTAAAATGCTGAGGGTACTAGCAATTTATCACCTGTAAACTGTAACCAGAAAATATTAATGATGCTGCCACATTTCAGGGCGTAGAGGGAGGTTGCAAGGGCATTGCTAGGGTGGTTACAAGGCCAAGTCAGGAGCCAACCTTGAGATGATGGTGACTATATACAGCTGGGGTGACTCCTTAGACGTAACCTATACCAGCTAAATCAACCGGGTGAAAATCTTAAAGGGGTCATATTCCCGCCCAAATGTATACGCAAGTTAGGTGGGCGCACCTATCAATACAATTGCTTTAGAACATGTTGTTCCAAATATGGCAAGAGGCGTTACATTTCAGTAACACGCTTGCAGTATTCGACCAATCACTACGCACTGGTTAACTGGCCAATCATAGCACACCTCGCTTTTTAAAAAGAGTGGTGAACTTTGTAAAATCTGTGTGTTTCAGAGAGGGGGAGCTTAGAGGAGAAACAAACATACACGGTGTGTTGAAAATACAGCGTTTTTGAACGTTAAATTGTGTATACACATGTTCAAAAGTCATGTTCAGGTTTTGATTGACATAATGGTAACTAAATGATGACAGAATTTTTGTGCGAACTATGATCTGATTCTTCATTTGATTCATCATTCTTCATTCTCAAACCCATGCCGAACCTTTTCTATAGTTTTAGCACTCCCATTCACACACACATAAATATAAAGTAACCGAAAGCTCAGCAGAGGTTCATTTTGTTCTTGGCACCATTTACTCCTTCATTAAGAGAGCCAGTGAACAGCGGATTCCGCTAAACCTTTTTAATTAGAGAGTGATTCTAAAACTAACAACTCTAGACTCATGAGACCAGCTCCTGATAGAATCTCTTATAGAGGAGAGTCAGAGTCTGAATCAAAACACATAAACATGCAGAAAAATGTTGTAAAAAAATCTGTTCTTCCACTAGAAAGGAAAGACAATCCTATGTTGGGGTAAAAAAACAAGGTGGTGTGTACATCGGGCTTGTGCTGGCCCTTTAAGAGCTGATCTTGTGAACTTCAGGGAATGTCTGTTAGGAGAAAACGATGCATTCTGCAGCCATCGTTTGCTTAGGTCCATTTAACACATTTGACCATGTTTACATGCAAATTCAACTAAAAGAGAACAAACACTGCTCCTACATTTTTGTGAAATAATCTCATCAACTTTCTTTGATGGTAGCATTATGCCAAGCTGCCCCAGCTGTATTCTTCCTGGAAGTTGAAAAAGATGGAGATTAAGTGTCCAGAAGCCAAGCACCAGTGCAAAGATAAAGTCAACCAAATCCAAGTGGAGCACCCGTAATTAGCTGAAGCTATTTGGACCGATGCTATCTGACCCGCTTCCACTACTATTCCATTGAGAGACCAGCAATGGCATTTTTTGCAGGCCTGGCATTTACGTCTCTACTGTTTGCTTTTGTTGTACAGGGGGAGAGTTTTGGTCCCTCTTTGTTTGATCAATACGCTACAGTCCTACTGGAAAAACAAAAACAGGTCATACCAGTGTGAGGCGGTCAAGCTTTTTTTGGAAGCTGGTGGTTCATTTGATGCTGGTCCAAATGAGTCTTCCAGCTCTTAAAGGGATATTCCACCCAAACAAAATTAATTCTGGTCATGAATTACTCATCCTAAAGTTGTTCCCAGTCGGAATGAATTTCTTTGCTCTGTTGAAAACAAAGAAATCTACTTGGATGAATGTTAGCAACTGAGATTTCTGCACCATTGACTACCATTTTTGACTACCCCAGAAATCTCAGTTGCTAACATTCTTCTAAATATCTTTGCATTCACAACAAAGAAATGAAAACAGGCTTGCAACTACTCGAAGGTGAGAAATTCATGACAGAATTTCCATTATTGGGTCAAGTATCCCTTTAAGAACTTGGCCAAAATGGTCTACAAACCATGTAAGAAGAGTTACAATGTTGTCCATTTAAAGGCATAGTTCCCTCAAAAATGAACATTCTGTCATAATTTACACATCGTCAAGATGTTCCAAACCTGTATAATTTAGGTTGTTCTCTCAAACACAAAAATATATTAGGAAGAATGCTTGAAACCAAACAATTATGGGACACTATTGACTTCCATAGTGAGAAAAATCTACAATTGTAGTGATTTGAATAGTGACCCAGAACTGTTTGGTTTCTCACATTCTTCAAAATGTTTACTTTTGTCTTCAAGAAAACAAAGACATTCGTACTACTTTTCAACAACCTGAGGGTAAGTAAATGATGACAGAATTTTTATTTTTGGGTAAACTGCTGTATTTATCTATGCTTTACAACAGTGGCAAAGCTGTTTTTACTGCACTAGCTTATTTGTCCTCCTGCAAAGACCACCCACATGTTCTATCATACATAAATCTCATCTTCAAGTGTGGCCCTCTCTGCTTCTTCTCACACCATGAGCACAGCTGACAATGGTGCTCTACAGCATTTTACAGCTCCATCTTTGTTATCGGTGCTCCTCTTCCTGAGAAACACTGCACATAACAGAAGGGGGATTTACTTGAACCCACTGTGAGATAAAGGACTCCATCTCTCTCCTTCATCTGCTCTGCTGCCATCTCAGTGCCTCTCTCATAAAAACAGGAAGGAGCACACTAAAGAACTTAAGACAGATCCCATCAAAAGCCATCTTATCTTCAGAGAAATACACAGCACTGTCAAAACGATGACCTTCGTATCTACACAAGACTCACAGAGATGCTTGGGAACCGTATGTGTTTTTTGCACGGTACTGCAGAGACTATCATTAAAGTAGGTGTTTTGGGTCTTTTAAGACCTTTTGCCTACTATTATAAATAGGGACGGTTACAGATGTGATGTGAAATAGGGAAAATGTATTGGGGAAATTCCGCAAGCTCCTGACACCCACATGAGCACCTCTGCTTTTGAAGGTTTTTCCCCCTCCCTCTGCAATTTCTGTGACCTAGACGCAATCTGAAAGGGAGGAAAAAATCAATAAAGAAAGGTGAGATATCATTTAGATTCTCTGTTCATCATACTAGTACGTTGGATATGATGAATTATTAATAACATTCTACTGGAAAAGGCAACACATACGCTGCGCAAGGACTTTCATTCGAATCCGTCAACGTTTAATCAAACAAACAAATGCGAATACACTCTCACTCTCCTAACTCCATGTACTTCATGTTTACAGAAAGATGACGTGATAGTTGAGCACATGTTAGTGTCATTTGACAGCTCTGGTAAGGCTGCCATTTCCTCGTCTTTATTAAATGTTGCCTTGATGGCCACGTCTCTCCGGCGTATGCTGAGAAATCCGGCCGAAGAGTGCAAGTGACCATCAATATGGAACATTCTGCTCGCTCAATAAATCCATTCCTGTTAAGATCTAAAGCTGCCTTATCAAAGTGAGCGAGGCCAATTCATTCCACCTTGAAGTACACGCTTCACAAATGCAGTGGCTGCCAGACATCCAGGAGAACCGGGTTCTCATCATACCACAGAGTACCATTTACTTCACTTATAAAAATTTCATGACAGAACTAAGATGATGTTATGTGGTAGTGATACTAGATACTAGAACTCTTACTGGTACTATTAAAAAACAGATTCTCAAAGTCTCGAAAGGTTTCACCGAACAGGTAGCCTTGACCCAACTCAGGCCATTCGTTAAGATGAAATCTGTTGAAACGGTCACAGTATTTATGGTTTGGATACTGGAAGATAGAATGTCGGTCCTATATGGAAGTGCCAGCCACTTTAGACTGTGCCAGCTCAAATACAAGCGAAGGTCACATAGACGATTCCCCCACAGCTGTGTTTATGTGTGTGTCTGGAAAAGAGACACTCTGACTGGATAATTATTTGTGTTTTTACAAAGCTCTTCCTTCTAAACACAAGGGTTCTCTGGCCGTGAACTCTTCATACCCTTTACAAGCCTATTTTTATGTCGCGTGCATCTGCCTGCATGGCTGTGCTCTTCTGAATGTATAAATAGGAGACGCTCTTTTTGATTGGTTGAGAGAGAAACTATTTAAAACGATTGCTAATACAAGCAAGAGCTAGTATTTATCTAGTGTACATCACTCCTTTAATCCCAATAGGAAAGGCCATTCTAGCTAACACACTGTGTGGAAGCAATCACATTTTGAAACACGGCACTTTTTCAGTCACAGATAGAAAAAAAACATGTTAGAGCAACAATATTTTAACCGGTATTAGCTTAACATTATTAACTGCACAAACAATTTTACACGGAACATTGTTGCTGATTTGTGAGCACCCAGCATGCATTGCAGGCATGAATAAATGATGCAGTTAGTGCTACAGATTTTTTCCTTTGATGTTGCCGACTGTATTTATGCTGTTGTCAATGTTTTATCACCACTGTTTAAATGCTAAAATAAATGTCATCACATATCATAAATGTTTTATGTTAAGACATTGGTTCCAAACAAATATATACAAAAACAAAAAAGACAGATTGTTTATTATAGCCATCTATAACTTTTGGCTCTATACTGTTGAAACATAACATTGCAGGTCACTTTACATATTATTCTTTATGTGGGTTGAGGTCAGATGATGTCAAACTGATCACTTCTGTGAAATCCTACCCCGTCAGCTTAGGTTATAAATTATTATTATAAGCTTATCGTTATAAATTGGGGTAAACTAAGGAGATTTTATGTCATTTTTATGTACTTGCTTCACTGACTGATGTTTATTTTTACCAAAAATGTACAGACTCCGCTTTAACTTTCCTCAACAACTTCCCTTTTATAGATCAAACACAGCTAGCTGGAAAATTGACGTTCATTCTCTATAATTGAAAAGGAAATGACAAAGGAACAAACAGCACGTCCACGTTCGCAAATTTCTAAACAAAGAGTAATCGGAAAAAAAGCCATTTCAAGCCGTCAAGCCAGAAAAACGCAAAGTAAAAAAAAAACTTATAACAGCAACAAACAATTTTTATTTAATGGAGAAAGACTCTCTTCACAGCTGGAGCACTTCCCCCCACATGGTACTCTCGTCTCCTCCATCACGCTAAGAGAAAGATTAATTATTCATGCAGACCAGCACAAGGTTAGAGATAGACGCAGTCTCTGTGTTCCATCTACACTTGTTCTCTGCGTGTTTACCTGCTCAGAGCTTGTGATTGAGTAAGGAGGCATACCTGCTTTACCGTAGTACCACATAAACATGCCGAGCCTATGAATCACGCTCATTTTATTTGTGTGCAATTATGGCCTGGAGATTTCACAGAGATGCACAGCAGAGCCAGAGACAGTCGATGTGTGATGATCTGATGAGGTCAGACTGAGGGCACTGCCCTTTCTTACCTTACACAGACATACCAGTGCAATATGCTTGTGTAATCGAAATTGTGTTACGACATCACTGGTGTGTCATTTAAGAGCCTCAGAATTGAAGAATGATGGGCACCTCAAAGACTTCTGGAAATACATTTTGTGGAAAATGAATATTCAATAAGATTAATATGTTTTTACAATAACTGAATAACATAAAAAGCAATGAAACTAAACTGAAATTGAAAATTTTGCCTTACTATTGCATTTCTCAGATTTTTCTTCTCTAAAGACCCTACCCTATCAATTTCCTGAGTCTCTTCTAAGGTTCAGAAGTGATCTTAATAATGTCATCAGCCATTCCTAAAAGTAATAATAGCAACGACTGTTATCAAAGATTTCAATATACATGTTCTTATAAAAATTAAACAAGACCTGGATTCTCAAATCTGTCTTTATGACAAAACATAAGGTTGTTTCGTACATTTGTAAGAATGTTCCTAAGAGTGATTCTCAAACATTTCTTCAGAAGTTCTCAAAAAAATTTTTAAGAACATCTTTTTCGTAAGAAAAGTGACATTTTTGTCAATGATTATACTTGCCTGCTCGTTTGTATATTTATCTATCCAATAAGCCGAAAGTCGGCATGAAACGGAAGTAACAATTTTGTTTTATTAATATCGTGACATATCTGAGTGAAACAGCTTCTGAATGACGGAAATTTTAGGGCGGGACTTGATTTCCCACATCAAGAACTGAGGAGGCAGTGTTTCTAAATGCATTGTTCGTCACAGGAACTTGTGACACGCTTGCATCATTTGCCGGGAAAACAAGCCTCTCGTTCGCCTGCACCAGATTTTAGACATTATCGTTAATGGCATTGTCAATATGGATATTTCTCTTAAACAAACGCATCGATTCGTTTCAGCTTTGTTTAGACCACGGAGCCGTGTCGGGCCGTTCTTTGATCGGTGGATGCACTTTTTGGAGCTTCAAAAAACTCTCCCCCATTCACTCCCATTCTACCGCTTGCAAGTAAAAGTATATGTGGTATTTTAACTACGACTGCATTATTCTTCAACAAGAAAGTCACATTCACTTAGGATGACTTGAGGGTAAGTAAAACTTGGGAACATTGTGATTCAAGCCTGAAGTATCCCTTTAAGTTCGGGGGAAAAAATATTAGTATTTAGGAAAAAATTTAGCCTTAATGTTTTATGAATCCGGTCCAAATTATCTGACCTACACTTTCAACAATTTTCTTTACGTTTTTTTCTTAACTATTAACATATAGCAACAAAGATCTAATAAAAAAAAAAGAGACAACTCAGTCCCCTGAGCTACAAAAGACTTTTGCATCAAACTGAGGTTCTACAACAAAAGACAAAATCATAGAAGTTAACTATTTACGACGCTATTGAATATCATTTGATTTGTAAAATCCTATCACAAAACATACAACTCCAAAGCAGTTTGACAAAGACAAAGGCAACAGTGGCCATAACCTCCGTAAGCTATGTAGGCAATAGAAATGGTGGATGATGCTTGTGTTACACCGACTGCCAAAAGAGACTCACAGCTTGAGCCACAGGGAGCTTAAACACTCCTCAGACTCACCGAACAAAGGGGATTCCAGTTTGGCTGGCACATTCAACGAACGGAATAAATCAGTGAAAACTGGAGCGAGTGACGAGTGGATCAGAATGTCTTAATTTGGTCCTGACAGCCCACTGGCCGACTCCACAACACCTTTTTATGTGAATTCAGGGGGCAGCTTTGTTTATGCATCCAGTCACATACACCAGGCCATAATAATGACAGCCAATTACCATAAGGAATGTTTTACCACTCATTCACTTATCTGTGTACACAAAAAACACACTGAAATGAAATACAGGCTGAATGAAAGCGATTACGGCTGTCAGATAAAGGTTCCTTGAATTTCCTTTCTTGGAAAGTTCTTTGTATGTTGTGTAAAGCCCACTCATCTTTGGCTCTCGGCTATACTTTGGCTTGGTCATCTGCAGTGTTAAAGGTTGGGGTGCTAATTGGTTCGGCTCCTTTGATCTGCAGATGAATTCCGTAATCCGCCTTAATCATATTAACATAACCCCTTCTCGGCAAGACGGGCCCGTCTATTCACTTCCCACATACACACAATGCACGAGTCTCAAAGCCCGCTTGCATTTAAAACACACTTTCTGTTAATCACGGCTTGGAGGTCTTCTTCTGTCCGTTCATGGATGCATTTTCAGAAACTTCCTAACAGTGCGACTGCGACACTGAAATTCAAATGAACAGAATCGCAATACAGGATGATAACGTTAACCCCGGGTTAAGCAGAACCTTATTTTCTTGAAAATCTCCAGAGGGTGTGTGTGTGTGAGCAGGTGTCAGCTCACCAGGGGGCAAGTCAACAGCAGTATGGGACTTGATGGCCAACATGTCACTTCCTGTAGATCTCCATGCAACTGCCACATCACGACCCCTTGGGAACATATGGTCCCGTTACATGTCTCTGACCTCAGACAGCACCGCAGAGGGAACTTGGCTGTTCGAAAAGCATAAATCATCCAATATTTTTTTGCTCACAAGGGGAAATTTGCCCGCATTTACATGGAATATTATTTTTCGCTAATAGTTATATATTTCTATTTGCCTACAACGTTTCTTGAGGTTGAGAGGCATTGAGTAATTAGATCGTGATCTGCATTCCCCAGCCGTGATGTATATGTAATGGTAAAGAGATGAATAATTCATGTGGGGTCATTTAAGCAGTTGATGAAATCCCTGTTTAAGCAGTGTGCGCTTAGAAGAATTGTGACTGTGGGGGAAATCTGTGGAATTTAAAATGTGTCCATGTGAAAACATATATTGATTCTATTTTCTACCACATTTTATTAGTAGCAAATAGCACATAGAAAAAAATAGATTTCAGCAGACTACGTTTACATACAAATAGTACTATAGTGGTCCCATGGTACAGTGATAACAGTATACTGAAATACATTACGTCACGAAAAGATGACCATATTCATACACACCACACCCATTATATTAACACGCAGTGTCCACAAAACTTGATATTTCCATGGCACCATAAAATGGCACAGTCAGAAGTAAAGGATAGGTCAAACAAAAATAAATGTTGTTAATTTTCTATAAAAAAGGAGTAAACAACATCATCACTAGTAACCAATATTCCAAAAAGTGTCTGGAATGCAAACTTCATGTAGCAATAAAGTCACCCAAAAATGTCTGTCGTCATCTATTCACCTTTATGCTGTTTAAAACCTGTATATGATTCTTGAGACATAAAACAAGATATTTTGAAGAAACAAAGAAAATTTGGCCATACAATGGAAGTCAATATGAGCCAATGTGGTCTGGTTACTAATGTTCTTAAAAATATCTTCTTTATTGTTCTGCAGAAAAAGGTTCCGAATGACATGAGGTTGAGTATATAATGAAACAAAATTCATTTTGGGTGAACTACCCCTTTAAGAAGTGCTTAAGTAAACAGATTATAAAGACAACACAAGATAAGATGTTAGACGTATAAACAAAAGCATACGCATAAACCACCACATTACCATGGCACATGTCCAAACGGCTACGGCATTACCACGGGACCATGTCCAAAAATCATAGCATTGGCACATGTCCAAACAACCATGGCTTTAGCATGGCACCTGTCCAAAAATCATGCTGCTTGCTGGCCTGCATGTGGGGAAAAGATGCAAGCCAACCAGTGCTCATCCTGTTGCAGATGAAGCATGCAGCTTGCACATACTTTACCCGACACACACACACCAAACAATCTCTTCATCTTCAAAATACAAGCCTCTCCAGAGTTCTGCTTTATGAGGGCAGGCGTGGCTTCCATCCAGAGCAGGACCATCCATCATTGCGCAATTATACTGGAACAATCTAGCCAACACAATTATACCCCTGTAAGTCTAAACTGAACACGTCTATGCATACACGCAAATGCACACAGCAATACACCACGGACACTATATGAGCTGTCAAAAACTGTGTCCTTGGGCTACAATACTCTAATATGGTTTGATAGCAGGAGCAAAAACCAGCAAACAGAGAGATGAGAGCGAGAGAATTTCGAGCGCTGATTGGGGGAAACGGCGAGGGTGGTTGGGGGAAGGTTTGGCATTGTTGTGGGAATCACATACCAACCGTTACCATGGTGACGCGCCGTCAGTGATGGACTCCTCACGGTAATGAGCATGCTGGGTCCCAGAGAGACCCCTCTCTCCCTAACCCTTAACACCACATCCCCCATCGACCTCTTGCATGAGGCAAACACAGGGCTGCAAATGGCCACACATCGCTGTTTCATACAAACAACTTTTCCAATTTAAGACTGCATTTTTTTTTTTTAAATGAAGACATGAATGGACAAAGAAGGGCCTCGCTAGCACAGGTGGATAACGCACGGTGGGCGTGGCTTGGCAGCATGCCAGATATGCATTCGGTAAGGTGGGCTAAAATGGTGATATGGGCAGCCCGTGAAGACAAACAAAAGCACCATGGAGCAGCTCTCCCGCAAGTGATAAATTGATAATCAGACTGTTTTAGTACACGCTGCATTCAAAATAAAACAAAAGCGTTCGAGGGCACTGCAGGCTGTCTTTCAGAGAGAAACATATGCACAGGTGACGTCAAAGGGGCTTTTCATGAAGTGCGTTAAAGGAAAAACATGCCTCAAGCAAAAAACAAGAATTTGTATGCAGTTATACAACTTTAGCCAAACAACAACAGATCTTTTTATAGACTCATCACTCAGTTGGCCAAACAAAACATATCAATTTACTGTAAAACACTTACAATGGAAGGCAAGGCAAGCCCCAAGGAAAATTAACCATGTTTTTACTATAGTTAAAGTTAACAAGACTTTGTGTCAAGTTTTAAGCCTCAATGCAACACAGACTGGTTACTTCGAAACTTTTCAAATTGCTAGGTTCAAAATCGTAGAAGGAGCTGCTGCCACAAGTGATGATTTTGCAATTGTGCCATCTTTTTTTTGTCCACACTAGTGTTTTAAGCGTTTACATAATCCATGTACTATGCATGTGTAAAACCTCATTTTTGGATAAAAGCATCTGCTAAATGACTAAATGTAAAATGTCAGAGACTTCAACCGGGTCATTTCAGGTGTTAATTTACTTTCTGCCTTATTATGTGTAATGTGGAGCAAAGCGCGCCACTATCAAACACTATCGGTGAGTAATAAAATGCATCTGAAATATCCCCAAACGACATTAATGCTATCAAACTTGAGAGCAGCCAAAGCAACTGCGTCGCATGACGAAAAACCCATCATCGCTTTAAAAGCCTTCGCTTTCCTCCTCCACACTACAACGCGAATACTGCATCTTTAAAGGCATCCACTTTGGAGTGCTTTTAAGGATAACGCATTAAAGCAACACTTTGTAGTTCTTTTACCTAAAATAATGTCTATTAAAATTATTTCAGAGGTAGAACAACTCTTAACCGGACAAATTATAATGCCGGTGCTACCTGAGAAGCTCATAGCGGCTATACACACAGCCCCGCCCCCTCTGCCAAAAGTTTTCTAGTGTTGCTTTAATCTGGGCATGGCACAGGTGAAACTATGGTACCTATAGTTATAGTGAGACCATGATAAAGTTGTGGTCACTATGGTCTAACAACAAATGAAACAAAAAAATATGGCTACTAAGGTAAAACCATGGTTATGTTTGTGTAAGGAAGGCACTGTATAACCCCAAGAGACTCGTGTAATAGAATCCCTCATAGTACACACACTTAATATTGCACACGGATTAAAGTAGATAGCGTTTACTGAATATGCACATAAACTAGAAAGAGACATAAAAGCAATTTACAGTGCATTGAAGTTAAACATTTTATCAGTATGTGTGTTCCTTTTGGAGCGGAAACACAACGCTCTACAGATTGAGCTACAGGAACATCCCTTACTGTTCATTTAACCTTCCGACTTCATACATTGAAAATAAATTAACACTAGCACATCTAAGAACATCAAAAGGGCCATTACATTTCAGAAGAACTACTGAATCAAGGTCATTCTGGCACATTCTGAACCAAATCACGTGTGATGATGTGAACCACAAAGCGAACCCCAGTTCTGTTTCACTGTTCATTAAATTCTTCAGTATGGGACACATAAAACCAACTATTCCTCAGCCTAATCCCCTTCCTCACTCTGCGCCGTGATGAAAATCATTTTACCGGACTACACGAAGAATCCATTAATACTTGAGAACAGAATATCACTCAACCACGAGGAAAAAAGCTCTTGCCCAGACTAAATTTGAGATCCTGAATATTTTTAACCTAGTAATCCAGGAAGGGTGTTTGCAATGGTTTTTGAAACAGCCCAGACATATTCTGTCTGAAGAGAAAGAGAGACAAAGAGAGAAGAGGTGAGAATGCATTCCAGTGTTCTTCAATAACAAAGGCCGTTTAGCACCTGAGAGCAGCTCTGATAACAGTGCGACGCTCCAGTAAGCCGTGACTATATGCACATCTCGTCTCCAGCACAGGTATGAAGCTGTCCTCCCACAGACAACTGCACAACCGCTGCTCATACAAGCACACGAAAATGCACATACACAAAGTTGAGCGTGAAAGCATTCGAGGCATGTCTCGGAGCCAACCGAGGGGAAAGAAACGCTGGACTTGTTGAGCTACTCCCTCGCCCACTGAAATGACTTTCAAGGGAGAGTCGTGTTTCAGTTTAATAACAGGTCTCGAGTAGGAAAGATCTGTCTTCAAAAGCTCTAAA
Source organism: Triplophysa dalaica (assembly GCF_015846415.1). Classification (NCBI taxonomy): domain Eukaryota; kingdom Metazoa; phylum Chordata; class Actinopteri; order Cypriniformes; family Nemacheilidae; genus Triplophysa; species Triplophysa dalaica. The sequence goes on from NC_079542.1 coordinate 7,757,428, forward strand.
TTGGAGGGATGGGGTTTTGAACGAAGGGAGGGCAGTGAAATGGTAAACACAGATGTTTTATTAGCAATGTTTGACTTAATAAATAAATAGTGATGGGAATCGTTTGGTCCCTCATGATTCGATTCAGAATAGATTCTTGATGTACTAATAAGCATATTTAAGGCGTCATCACATGTTTGCACTCGGAGTCAGACTATTTTTGGTACTTTGGCTCATACTATTAGAACTATCACATATTATATTTTAATACAACTGAGTCCCCATTAAAGCATTTCTTATTGACATATTCTGCAGTAAGACATTTAAATAATTACATAATAGTATTTAAACGTGACTCATTAGTAGGGATGGGCGATATACCGGTCCATACCGAATACCCGAGTGTATTTTTGTTATGATATGAATTTTTAATATACCGCATTACCGGTGTATGTCGCTTAAACAACGTGCAGAACGCGGCTCAGAGCAACACCGTTTCAGTGGGGTCCCTTTTCACTGTTGCAGTGACCGGCCATTCACACAGAATACGTCTTTCTATGTTGCGGCACTACATTATCATCATTTTTCTATATAAACATGCGCTAAACTGAGGCGTGTGGATGTTTGCGTGCATCTCGCGCATTAGCGGTAACAAACATACTTCTTTCCCGTCACAATGGGAGCAGGTGCTCAGGTATAGCAATTGCAAGTTATGTTATATTAAATGTACTCATGAACAAATATTTTCAATGACGATCGTGTTCCCCTCATATCTTCTCGATATAAACATATAATATGATGTGCTTTTAGTTGTAACGGTTTTTCTATGTGCTATGATGAGATATGAGGGTCAGTTAGGAGGATTGACAGCATGATAGAATAACAAAATCCACCAAAGGTGGACGAGCTTTCTCATACGTAGCACCTAAACTCTGGAATAGCCTTCCTGATACTATTCGAGGGTCAGACACACTCTCCCAATTTAAATCTAGATTAAAGACACATCTTTTCAGCCAAGCTTTCACTTAATGCATAGTTAATGAACAGCAGCTACGCTAATTATTCTCTTTATTCTCTTTCCGCCTCTGCCTCGGGATGCCCATCCCGAGGTAGGAAGAAGTTCCACCATGTCCAGACGACCGACAGATGCCCATCCCGAGGTAGGAAGAAGTTCCACCATGTCCAGACGACCGACAGATGCCCATCCCCAATTTGAGATTACACCAGATACAGCTGCAGACTGACTGACCATCCCAGCTCCATCTAAGGCAATTCCACCAGCTGCCAAGAGAAATATGACCATCGGACCATCCCAGCTCAGACCACTACATCCCCAACCAAGAGCAAAGACGGACTATTTGTCTTATTAATGCTGAAGTTACAATATTTGGTATTAAATGCTAAACTAAAATCACATGTCACCAGTCTGAGTGCAGCTATGACACGTCAGAGGGGATCTGGCCCTCCCGGTTGAGCCTGGTTTCTCCCGAGGTTTTTTTCTCCATTAATCAATCATTGGAGTTTGGGTTCCTCGCCACAGCAGGGCAGTGTTGGCCTGCTCACCGGGAGACTGCATTCATTCATTTATTTATTTAGAAATTAGATGTTATTTATTAGAATGAACTTACTCGTTGTATAAATACCATGCACTGTGCTGTGTTTTAACTTTTCTGTTTTTCTTGTTTGCCCCTGTAAAGCTGCTTTGAAACAATACACATTGTGAAAAGCGCTATATAAATAAACTTGAATTGAATTGAATTGAATGATCCGATCGCTTTCCTCTCACATATCTAATTTAAGCCTTTGTTTTATGATTAAAAAACATGATTTCAGGAAATCATGAATCCATTGTGACTATGTTAAACACAGCAGACATCACATGAATGTTATAAAGGTACAATTGTTACGATCTTGTTTTAAACTATTAATTTCTGGGTGGATGCTGCTAACTCCAAGTTGTGAGCACCAGAGCTTCTAAGGAAAAAGTTAATTTCAAGCCCTGGTCTCTATTTATTTGCTTAAATATTATGTATACATTACCTTTGCCTGCTATTCACTTGTTATAGAATTATAAACTTTGCAGTTATGATGGGGGATACTGTTACCATGACAGTATTAAAAGGGCTTTTTAAGTCAATCAACAGCACTATTTACTCTCTCAAACAGTAGAAAATGTGGTAAAAATACCGCCATGTACCGGGAAACCGGTATAAATCTGGTTATAAAAGACCGTTATATACATTTTTGGTCATACCGCCCAGCCCTACTCATTGGTGCTGTATGTTATATGACTGTCCTCCATGCATTGCCACATCATATGACATGATCATCATACAAGAACGGCATACATTAAAAGAGCGGTTATTTGATCAATATTAGTGCATTAGTCCCGTGCAGAGCACACAGCGCGTCAGTCTGGCTAACAAACTGTGCATATTTACAGACAACAGAAGTATGTTCATGTTCTTAAGTGTAAACAGTGACAGGTTTTGGGAACCGCTATTTTGCACTTACTGACAAGTCCGCTGGGGTATAGTAAATTGAATGCCCTGTTTCTCACTGCCGCTCACTCACTGCACAAAGCAGAGGTAGAGTAAGACCATACTAAAATGTATCCCGTTTAGTCCTACAGGACTGAATGTATTTGGTTTTCTCTCTTTCTCGTGTTTGCACGTAAGGTGTGCACTCTGTTAAAGGTCCGGTTGCTGCAACACTCTTGGAGTTGACTTCGACCTTGTTTCAAAGACGTTGAGTTATTATGTTAAGTAACGTTTTAAAAACGTTGATTTTCCTTTTATTTGTGAATTGATTCAAATCGCTAGCAGATTGAATCGTTATTCATTGTGAATAATTTTTTTTCTCCCACCCCTATAAATAACCCAGAACACCCTGCATAGCAACATGCCAACAACTAGCCTTCTCTTAACTCTTTCACCGCCATTGACGACATCCATCATAAAAGTAATTCAAATGACTCCAGTAAAGCAAAAACGCATGTGAAAACATAATATTTTGATCTTATTTAGGGAAATTCAAACCAAAACTAACCTTAAAGAACAATAAATTAAAACACGGTGAAACATCAATAACTTCAAATCTCATTGTTTCTTATGTCTATTGTGACTAAATATATGACAAGTACATATATTTAAATTAAGCGTATATCTGGGTTTCAATTTCACACACAACATTAATAGTTTTCCCCTGTCCTTTCATTACTTTAACAATGTGCTTTTTGACTGAATATTCTCATTTGTATGTTGCTTTGGACAAAAGCTTTTGCTAAATGAATACATGTAAAAGGAGCATTAATAAGAATTTGTGGGAAATAAGGGTCAAATCTCTCAACATCATTGATGTACTGTGACATTACTTTAAAAACGCCACGGCTAACAAAGCAATTTATCACAGAAAGTGACCCGCTTTCAAAACAACGGCGCTGGTGACAGATAACAGCTCTGTCCTATATCTCCTCGGAGACTCTCACTTCACAACAGAGTAAAATAAACATGTCCGCTCAAAGAAAACCTCTATCTTTATCTCTGTCAGTAGCAGCCTTTTCTAGTTCAGCATCTAGCCTTCCAGCTCCGCTCCGCTCTGATCAGGCGCTTTAATACATCAAAACCAAGTGTTTGCCCCATTTAAAGACGCACATGACAGGTTACTAGCAGATTGCCAATCAGAAGCAAAACTGCTTTTTTCAATCTTAGGGTTGGTTGACAAATACTGCACATTTATGTTTTCATTTTTATGTTTACTGGATGCTGCCACCTTAAATATCACACTATTCTTTGCTTTGAAATTAAAACAGTTTAATGTACTAGGCATCATTTAACATGTTTTCAAGGTCATAAATGTAAAAATCATGAATGTGCAGCATATGTCGGCTTTACAGGAGCATAATTAAAATCAAACGGCTTAATTTAACTCTGAGCTATTATTATGGGTTATTAAGATCGACAGTACAGCAGTTTAAACCCAGCTGCCCTAAGCCTGACTGAACCATATGGTAAACATCACACATCGAGTCAAACGTGTGCCACGGTGTCATGCAAAACTGAGCAGGTAGTGATGTGTCAATGAAACGTGCCAGCGTGGTGCTCCTCTGACAGAGCCTGTTGCTCCCAGGACACAAATCTATTATTCTGCTGGGTTTCCTCTTTGGTCCACTGCTTTTATGACTCCTATATTCTCAATGCTTGCTCATTTGCATCTCATTTTTAGATGTCAACATGGCAGGGGTTAAAACTTCTGGTGTGGAACTGATTGCTTCCCGTGGAAGTATTGGAAATGGAGGTACAGAATGCGCTCCTCCGATTGCTTGTGCGTCTATGACGTAATGACAAGATGATACGAGGATGTTTCCCTTTTCAATTAAGAGACACAAACGCAGTGCAGCTGGAAATCTACAGTAGGAGGAAGCAGAGAAACGACACCCATGATGTAAAATATCTCAACAAAGAACTGGATTTGCATTTTTTTTTATACAAGTGCGTGCACAAGAACAGTGGTAAGGTTTTAGGTAATATGTGTCATAGTATTCCTCGATTGTTAGAGCAGAATAGCAACACTCTGAAAGGAACAGTACACCCAAATATGAAAATTGTGTCTTGATTTAATCACACTCAAGTTGTTCCAATGTCTTTGTTTGGATGAACACAGATATTTGAAAGAAAGCTTGTAGCCACACAGTTATTGGCCACCATTGACTACCATATAGGAAAAATATATTTTTTGTTCTGTTGAACAAAAAACAGTAGGAAGGCAAACAGTTTTGGGGAACTTTTGACTACCATTGTAATTTTTCCTACTATGGTAGTCAATGGTGTCCAAGAGCTTTCTTTCCAAATATCTTTCTCTGTGTTCATCGTAACAAAGACATTCATACATATTTGAAACAACTAGAGAGTGCCTACTGACGACAGGATTTTTCATTTTTGGGTGAACTGTGAACTGTGTTTTGAAGGGGCTTCAAAAGGTTATACAGAGATATCATAGAAGAACGATTTTTGGTTCCCAAAGTCCCATTCGTTTAAAGGTTCTTATAAGAACCAATAATTTTTTACTTTATTATAACCTAAAGAACCTTTTTTTAACTACAAAGAATCATTGGTGAAACAAAAACGTTCTTTAGACGTTCAGCAAAAAAATGGTTCTTCTATGTCATCGGTTCAATTCTTTGCTAACACACACATTGGCAAAAAAGTGCAGCTTGAATGTGATGTAAATTGCTTTGGATAAAAGCATCTGCCGAATGGAAAAATGGAAATGTAGATATTTTGACGCTGTTTTTAATTTGATGCAGTTGTGACCCTCAGTGCGATAAAAACTAATGTAAAGAAAGAAAATCGTAATTACTATTCATGAGAAAGCCTGATAACATTATTAATGTGCTCTTCGGGTCATTTCCACAAACCTGTGCAAAACAGTTTAAATGGTCTGTATCCGAAGTGCTTTAAGCTGTATTAATTGCAAAAGAAGGACACAAAATATCGAAAATATGAGAAAGAAATATATAAAAAAGTAATAAAAGTGCAGGTTAGAGAGGGCTGTGATTATCCCCGGTGAAGTGTGACCGAAAGAATAAGAACCGGACATTGAGACAGTGTGGGACAAGTATTAATTGAGACATTACAAAGATCGCCAGAGGGGTCAAAACACAAAACTGGTGGCCGGAGGAACAAAGAACGTGTGCAGTGGATTTGACATTGTCCAGACATGGCGGGCCTGGAGGGGAGGAGTTATGACCACCCGCCACGCGGAGACAAGCTGAGCGAGTGCATATGAGCTGCGTCCAAACACTCATGTGAACATTCATGCGTGTGACAAACCACACACCCTGCACTGTGTGCACGCACACGCACACATAAACCTTCTAACCCGCACAAAGACCTTGTATAGAAACACCACATTTGCTGTGGATGAAAATGGATCCATTACTCCATTTGGACAAAGCCGAAAAAAGGTTTAACGTGTATTGTCATTCTGCATTCACACTGACAACCAGAACAAAATCCCTTAAACACAGAGACGTTCACACGAGACTTTGTATTGTGTCCCGCTGAAAAGAAACATGGCTGGAAAAGGAAACGGACAGAACGGAGACAAACACATGCTTGGGCACAATCACATCAGAACGGTTAGCTGAGCTTAACCTAAAGACCAAAACTGAGAGATCGAGATGTTAAGGTGTAGTGCACTGCTGCACGGTCGCTAAGGAGTTCAGAGGCTTGTTGCTATGGTGTAATGGATGGTTGCTTATAGGTTGCTGCTACACTGGATCTTCATCCACTTTTGTCATCCAACCAGGAAAAAATTTGTCTTATCGATTAGAAAATAAACATTTTTTAATTATTTTATTCACCCTTATTTTTAGATTATGTGTCAGCGGTTTTGTGTCCAGAAAGTGGAAGTCAATGGGGTTCAATGTTGCTTGGTAACCAACATTCTTCAAAATATCTGTCATACAGGTTTGCAAAGACATTAGGATGAGTTAATAATGAAATAATTTAAATTTTGGCTCTATTGTTCCAGGTAACTAGGAAAAAGATTAAATTTTTTTTCATTTACTATACTATCCATGTTGTAACAAACCAAAGTAGGCTGAAGTAACACTTTAAAAATTTGCTAACAAGTGAACATAGTTAGCTGGTGATCAGCAAAATAAACCTTAAAAGCTTGATCTGGACTGCAGAATACAACCAATCAGAATTATGTATTCCATAAATCCACATAATAAATTATAAATTACGAGACACTAAATTCCCCATCTCTCTGTATCAATGCCAGAAGCACATAAAACACCAGCCTGATCTCCATCCGCAGCAACATTCATCTTCATTCTCCATACATGAGTTGTAAGAGTAACTGATGGGGGGTGTGAAGGCTCTGAATGATTACTCGTGTATCTCCGCCCTCTGCGTCTGTGTGGCGGGGTGAACAGGAGGACATTCGATGTGTCAGGGTGCCTTCGTTCAGCAACCCCGTCCCCTGGGTAAATCAAAGGCTGCGAGGTACATGTTCTGGCTATAAGTAGTGCGACAGGCTAATTGTTTATTGCGGCTTTGGACAACTGTTATGGGGCAAAGGGTGCGAGAAACAATCAATAAAAGCGTGTCTGTGTGGGGCGGAGGGTTCCTGACGCAGCATCTGTACAGAGCCCAGCCAAACAGCGTGATAGCTCCCTCTCACAGTCAATTAGCCGTATTAATTAGCTGTCCAATACATATCATTTAAAATCAATTTAGACCTCTTTATGGACTCTCACAGGCACCATTTCAAGTCAAATAAACCTGAAACAAACTCAGCCATTTTTCATGCATAAGGAGGAGGTGTGATATCGCAGACTTAATATCTTCTTTAGGATAAACTTAAAGAAAAACGGAATAAACTAAATATCCAGATTGAATGAAAAAGGCACAAATATTATTGTGAATCGAATGTAAGGAAAAGTTTAAAAAAATAAAGAAAATAAAAATTGGACAAATCTGATGGCAGAATGTTTTAGGTGATCAGAGAAAATGTTTTTGGCATTTAGTATCCAAGTATTTTAGTATTTGGGTTAATGTTATTGCCTATTTTAAAGGGATAATTCCCCCAAAAATGAAAATCTTGTCATCATTTACTCACCTTCGAGTTGTTCCAAATCTGTACACATTTCTTTGTTCTGATGAACACAGAGAACGATATTTGGAAGAATGCTTTTAACCAAACAGATCTTGCACCCCATTGACTCCCAAAAATATGCTTTTTTTGCTCTGTTGAACACAAAAGATAATTTGAAGAATGTAGGAGAGCAAAAATTTCTGGGGCACTATTGACTACCATTTTATTTTTCCCTACTATGGTAGTCAATGTGGGGCAAAAACTGTCTGGTTATAAGCATTCTTCCAAACATCTTTCTCTTTGTTCATCAGAACAAAGAAATGTGTACAGATTTGAAACGACTCGAAGGTGAGTAAATGAAGGCCAATTCTCATTTTTGTTGAAGTATCCCTTTAAAAGAGGGAGGAGCCGTTTAATATGCCCCGCCCTGACTTCCTGTTTCAGCCAAAACTGTCAAAGCATCTAACAAAGCTGCACATTTCAAAACACTTTAATGGGTCTTTAAAGTGAGTCCCTCCTTTGGTACTGGATTAAGATATTATGTGTGTCTGTGAAACACAGCCTGTAAGGCAGGGAAGCCAAAAAGGCCACAGAGAAAATCATACAGGGCAGTCAGAATCATTAAAGCTCCTCACAGAGAAGGACACACTCGCTTTCCTGGCCAAACCAAACTGCTAAGACTGACACCAATTTGTACAAAGCCATCCGACTGTTCCCCAGGAGCGCCGCCTTTCTGTCAGATCTCATGGAGCTCCACACCAGCATTGTGTGTAAATGTCAGCCAATTCACTCTGCTGAGAAAACATTCATACTAAGACACTATTCAAATAACAATGACTAAAGCCGTTCAAATATAAATCCGTTCAAAGACTTTGAGCTTTTTGTGTGTGGCGTATAATGTAATAAATCACAAACAAGTGTCTTGCAGGAAGCTAATTGTAACTGACTTTTCTCCAAATGTGTCACAACAATCTTCTTTAATGTAAAAACATTGCAAACTCAAACTCTGTAGATCTAACTTATGTATGTAGGCTCTACTAGAGTAAGCTGTGTGTTGTCCTACCCAGAATTCCTCTCAGGGTTACAGCATTCCATATAGCTTAAGAGACATCATGTCACCATAATAGCACAGAAGACTTTAAAATTCAAATAAAAGATTCATGCTAATGAATATCAGACATCAAGAACTTACATCACTGACAAACTTTTGCAGAAAGGGACCGATAATGGTGTTTCTATAAAAGAAGAGTTTTAAAAATGCATACAGACAGATTTTGGTTGAAGGTATTCTGAAAGTCTATTAAGACCAAAGACTAGCAAAACTATCTCGGGGAATATTTGAATCTAAGACTTAAAAGACTAAATAATCAAAAGAATATATTATCAGAAAAAAATATGAAAAAACACTGCAAGATGTAGCACTAAAGACATGAGCTTAGAAAAAAAATAAAGTGTTTGCAACCCTTATACTCCGGACATTTTTGGTTTTTGATAAAGATTTCTCTGTACAAAACTCAAACGTCTATATAAAATGCTATAATGAACCTGGGAGGAGAAATACATACACAACGATTAAAACTGAGAGCGAGGGCGAGAGAGAGGGGTCTTTAGATCATGCACTACTCTAAACCTGCATAGTAAAGATCTTGCGGTGTGAATTCCTAAGCAGCGAGCCAGCACGACTAAGGATGAATAATTTATGACGGCCCTTTGCTCAGTGTCAGCAGCTCCTCTGGACGAAATGATATTTATGAAGTCCCGTGGGCAGAGAGGGGTCCTGGTCCGACGGGAGAAAACTAACCACGGATAGAGGGATGCAGAATGAGAAGATGCTAGTCAATGTCCAAGGGATATGCAAAAAAAGACCTGGATTATCTGTGAAACGGACATATGGGTTGTTACACAGTATGGACAAATAATTTGTCCCAAACAAAATCTGTCTTGGACCACATAAAATATTACAGAATCTTTTTTTTCCCTCAATTAATTTAATTGAATGTGGCATATCAGTCTAGTAGAACTGGAACTGTGAAAAATGCAATAAGACGCAGGTTGACAAGTTGACAAGAGGTTGACAAGAGGAACACAAGAGGATCCCTGGACATGCATCTAATTCCACACAGTCATCATTTCAGAAAGATTCCTGGATCATACGCTCCCTACAATTGGAATCTTGTGGTGTTTTTCCATTACCTTTTATTTCCCTAGAAAGAAACGGATACTAGAGCGTGACGTCCACATTATCACCGTTTCCAAACTCTCAGTGAAAGACATGTCGCGCTAAATCAAAGCATTTGAGAAGGCTTCAACTCGACATGTAAAAATATCTAAGACCACACAGGGTTCCTTTAATTACAGAGTGTGAAGATGAGAAATTGCCTTTTAAAAACTAGAAGCGTCTGTGCATACCAACAGCCTGTGGAGTTAAATCACTGCACGACCAGAAACAAAAATCAACTCATTTGCATTTGAACACTTCGGCTCCGTTTGAATTATGTCTACATCTAGAATTGTAGTCGCTTCTCGGTCACTACAGGCCACAGAGAAAAGCAGATAGAAACCCAACCAAACCATCCATCCATCAGAAATCCACCAATACAGTTTTTCCATTAATTTTGAGTGATGTGCGGTCATTTTTTTCAAAATCTGCCTACGCAGGAAGTCACATCACAACAAAGCCAAAAAAATATTCTTGGCATGAAAGCTTCATTTCTGAGAAGTAATTCAGCATTGTGTGCCACCGCTTCATTACATGATAATTTCTTCAAGCACACAGAGATTTAGACATCTGATACACAGAGCACGGTCATTATTCATTCACTATTCATGCATGACCCTCAGAATAAACATACAAACCTGCTGATGTGAGACTTTCTCTGGAACTGAAATATTTGCCTTCGCAGCAGCTGTACAGAAACATTAAGCATGTATGGCAATAGGCGTATAACATCACTATGAATGGTGTTCTGCATACGCATTCCTCCAAATGTGATTGGTCAAGTTGATTCTTTTGATTAACACTAGAAGTCTGTTACCATTAACAGTCAGTTCAATCATAATTAAGAAGCAATTATAGCTCTTAGGTTTCTTTTATTCTTGTTCTTGTTCTGTTCAGCGCATACAATCTCGACCAGATGAAGTAAATCGGAGTAAATTATGATTACTGTGTCTGTTCAAGTGTTCATATAAAACAGTCTAATTTTCACAATCATTACACATCATAATTTGGAATAATATTTCATAGTCATGTACATAATCATTTATATGTATTTATTCAGCAATGGCTTTTATCCAAAGCAAACAAGAAAGTATTTAAAGAAACAGTTCACACAAAAATGAAAATTTAGAAACATGATAGCAACTGAGATTTCTTGGGGCACCTTTGACCATAGTACAAAAATTAAAATGGTATTAATAATTTGTGTTCAACAGAGAAAAACAAAAACATATATATAAACAATGGTGCTCAAGAGATATCATTTGCTAACTTTCTTCCAAATATCTTTCTTTGTGTTCAACCAAACAAAGAAATGTATAAAGTGGCTCTATTGGTCTAGTTTCATAGTAAACATCAAAAACACCAGAACTACTCCACAGCAACGACATAACCGCTCAAAACACCTCAGCGACCGCTTAGCAACACCCACCATTTCTGACATCCATGCGATTCTTTAATGATAAAGTGTTTATGTGCCTTTGGTGTCACTAAATTACACATAAAAGAAGTAAAACAGTGATGCAAATCTTTTCAAAGTTTGCAATAATAGGAGGAAAGACTAATGCGAATCTGTGCTTTTCCATCAAGTTCCTAGAGCAGATCATGGTGGAATTGGTAACCTATTAACCAACCAGTAAATAAAAAGATTTGGAAATCAGAAAGACATCTTCAACTGCAACAGCCGCTTAGTCTCGTGGGTCTATTACTCGCTACGTCAGAATTTATTCAACAAATGTGTTTCCATCTCCCATCATTCGCATCAACTGTTTTTCTCAAAAAAGAAAAACCGGGTCAAGTGAGCTTAAAAACTTATTTTCGAATTAACGTGTTTTTTATCCAAAATTTGGAGTTTCCATAACTATTTTCTAATGTGAAACGTCAAAATGAGCATAAAACCAGGGTGATGGAAACGCCCCAATAGTCCTTCCACGAACCTGATAAGAGATGAATATTATAGCAGTCTAACCACAAAGCAGTGAAGTCTACATAAAAATTCACTCGACGATCTCCTGATCTGGCCCGACTGACAGACAAACCCCTCCATATTCCCATAATTATAATAATTATATATTAGGCAAGGGAACAAATGTCCTCTCTAGAGGAACAATCCTCTGGAGTCTCTGTAATCTGTGTGTCTTGATAAAGGGATTTCAGCACTATTTGAACACATTTTCAATGTCAGACATCGATAGCTCCTCCCCTCCGCTTTCCTACAGCCTTTTCTACATATTCATGACTCACAGAGATCAATGAGCTGCCAGAAAGACTGATGGACAGAAGCAATCGCCTTTAGGACGACAAACACAAGCCCTGGAAATTATTCTGAGCCGTCTGACAAATGAAAAGCGCATGTGCTAATGGAGAGAGATGATATGAATTAAAGGAACAGTTCATCCAAAAATTCTCATTTATGGGTGTCACTCCAAACCTATACAGCATTCTTTCTTCTGTTTAAAGCAAAAGGTCATATTAAAGAATACCCCGGTTATTCTCTCTTAAAATAAATAGAGAATTGGGGTTTTAAATTGAACTCAAGGTCTTGCAGTTTCATTCAGGACGCACCATTCGCTTAATCAAAATAACGGTTTAATTTAAACAAAGAAAATGAGATGTAAATTCTAAGCTAATGCACAAGGCTTAAAGCGATATTCAAACAGTAGAGAAGGAAAATTGGTACCCAAACCGGTACATCATCTTGTTAATTTACATTTGAAAATTGATGCTGGCAGTGTTTGCACACATTACTAAAGAAACAACTATCTCCATTCACTCAAGGACTTCGAAAATAACAAGTTGAACTGAAAATAGATTCTAAAACAAGTTTAGAACTTTAGAAATGGCCAACATTTTGTTTTCAAGTTCAGAGGCAGGTGTATCATCATTAAAGTCACAGATTCATCACTTTTTTTAATAGTAATTTCTCACCACTTTCCACAACTCTAAACTAGCAATTCAGTCCTGGCTCAACTTCTGACCCCTCTGCATTGTGCCAAAGCTAAAGGAGATGAAAAAAAAAACCTCATGGATCCTTCAACACAGCATGACCCCTTCGGAGGCTTTGTCCGAGGTGACCTCAAAACAAAACACGAAGAAGCATTTAGATTAAAACATCATTCAATGACAGTCGGCTTTGTCACAAAACAAAGCAGACACCTCCTGATGCACTTGGCCAAATCAACAATAGCAGTAAGTCACGGTGCTAGAATGATGTATGCACTCAACACTAAACCAGACTTAGCTAGTCTATGATGGGAACCACAGCGGAGAGAAGTGGGGGGCAGGAAGGCAGAATTTGCACCCTGTAGGATTTGAGGGGGGGGGAGAGAAAGTAGCATCCATTATTAATGCGAGTCGGCTGCGAGGGGAAATGGATCAAATGTGTCTTTCGATGGATCCACTATATCCAAAATCCATGAATTATTTGTTAGTCATTTTGCTAGCTTTACCTTCTTTATTCTCGCAGCCATTAAAAATCTCATTTGGCATCTCCGCCGACACCAAAGTGATCGAACACCATATGGAACGGTAGAGAAAACATGGAATTAGCATTTCCCAACAGCACAAGGTGCATTCGTAAGGAACACAGTGTCGGCCGCTGAATAATTAAATCACACTTATGGTAAATACCCATAAAACATAAGGCCGAGACCATAATGGACATTCCGATGTAAATGATACACGCTAAAGCAGCTATAGAGCAACCACAACACATTTTATTCAACGTAACAAACTAAGGCGTGGCGGATGGGACGGCAGATGAATAAGTAACACCGAGCAGATGGGGAGGGGGTAAAAAAAGATATTGATTGTACCACCTCCAGCCTGAGATCAGCATAGGCTTGCAGGAAACGTCGGCAAAAATAGAATGTTTGGAAGCCCAGAGGCCAGCAGTTTACGGCAAGCGCCCCCCCGGGACGCTAGCGGACACAAACAAGCTTCAAATGAGCCTCCGCCGGTCACGCCACATATTCCAACCTGCTTCCATCCCCCCATGCCTTCACATAACAACACATCAAATGCTAAATGAAATTCAAATGGGAGCGCTGCACGACGGGATAGATGTTTCGAGTCATTGCCGAGGTTCTCAGGGGCCCAATACGGCACAGCTCCATAACCACTTAAGTACTGGTCAATTTTCCACAGAGATTCTGATGCGAAGTGTGGCAATGTGTGACTTCATGGCTGATCGATGTGCCGTCTTGCATTTCTGTTGAGATTCCACGGTAAAAACGTACGGCATTTGTCTTTCCCCATGTGCCACTCGCGCAGGACCCTAATGATCGCATTTACTTGTTCATTAGCAGAAAGAATTCACTGGATGAAAATGTACGGCAAAGCTTCAAATGATATTAGGAAGGCTTTACCTTGAGTAATTCGGTTAGGAGGGTTCAATAACGACAAGCCGAATGAGCACCAGAGCCGGTCAAGGACCCCAAATCAATTTGCGCAGAACAAAGCGGGAGGAATGAGCGTAAGGTTAAGCCTGTGTAAGGTAAATCTCATTTTAGATCGAGATCGCTGCTTCAAGTGCACTTACACAAGACTGCAAGCGCTCTATACTATTAAAAGACTAAACGGCTGAAGGGAAAGATAAATATAGTCAAGACGACGGGTCATGACTGCTCAGAAAGAGGATGATATCAAAACTTGTTAAACTGTAGAGTCAAACTGTGAGAGTCGCAACCAGCTTAGATATTGTTCAATACAGCTTTTTCAATGATTCTGAACCTATTACATTGGTATCCTGAATAGAATATATGAATAATATATGTTTACATCCTCACCTTGAAGTAAAAAAGTCTTAAAGGGACAGTTCACACAAAATTGAAAATTCTTTATCATTTGCTCTGTATGTCTTCCCTTCTTTTACAGAACACACAAAAACACATTTTAAAGTACATTGGTACTTTCATTAAAGAACTTTGACTTTCATTGTATTGACACAAAACCAGACATTTCTTAAACGTCTTCTATTTTCACAAAGAATCATATAGATTTTAAATGACACTAGAGTAATCAAATGATGACAGAATATGTAGTTTTGGGTGAAGTATCCCTTAAATGTTATGATCAAAGATTAAAAGGGGTGCTAAAGGGAAGCAACTGCTACACAATTTAAACAGAACCACAAAAAAATCAATCTGTGCTCATGTCAGTTTGTCTTCTATCACGCCCGCAGACGCTCACCCTCACTGTATACTGGCTGGAGACAGATGCGGGGTCCAGATTTCCTAATGACTTCCTTCCTTTCACACGACAGTTTCCTCTCAGGAAATACTACTCATACAAACTGCTGCAAGCGCTGACCCAAAACCACAATACACAAGTCACCATCTTTAATTAAATGTTAGTGTGCTTTCACTAAGATAAATCTCATAAAAAATGTATTCCGCTAGGGATGAGTTTACTGAACTCAAAACATCATTAAGTATAAAAACATTCTCGGATAACAGTGAAACGACAAACAAATTCATTTCATACTGCCATATAAAATCATACACGCATGTCTTCACCTCAGCATTGATATTAATGGAAAATCCCCCAAAACACTTTGTAAAATACTGTCCTCCTCCTTGTTATTGCAAGTTAAAGTTGCATCATGTATGTAACACATAACACCCTCAATCTTTATAACCCACACCCATTTCATTCTGTGTGAGGTTCAAAATCCTGATCTACAGAACCCTTAAAGAGATAGCTCACCTAAAGATAAGAATTCTGTCATTTATAAACTCTCATGACATTCAAAAAACCTTTATATGACTCTTTCATATGTGGAAAACAAACAACATAAATAGAGAAATGTCTCCGTATTTTAGTTTCCATTCAGTTAAAATCAATTGTAACTAACATTGTTCAAAATATCTTTTGTTTTCTGCTAAAGAATGTAATTCATATTTTTTTCTTTTTGAGTGAATTCTCTCTTCAAGTCTAAATAAATATCATAAATTAAGCTATTATCATCATCATCATCATCATCAAAGCACAATAAACCTTCTGACCTAATAGAGAATATTACACACTTAATTGAGGTAATATAGGTTCCTTTTAAGTCTATGACTGGAGCCTGTGAGCTCAGGACAGTTCAGCAGATTTAACCCAATTAGAAATTAATTATCGCTGTAGCCAGTGTGAGGCAGCTCTATTGTCACTATGTAACTAAGGCTTTACCCAGTGGGGGCAATTGAACCCCTGACCCCTCCTCTTTTCGGCATGCAATGCGAGACACCACCCTACCACCCTGACTGCGAACGGCTGTGCTGGGAATAAAATAGGCGATAAAATAGACTACTGTATCTGCTGGGCTGGTTTGGGTGTGTAAGCTCGCGGCTTTACAGAAACTGGGAGTGTTTTGATTTTGCCCAAGAAAAGACTGATGCCATGATGACTGGAAATTTTATTCGACTGCAACCACCAATTATCCAATCACTCCGTTTTGTGTACATGATTTTGCCTAATTCACATAAAGTGGGGGGGGGGGGGGGGGGTTGTGCGAGTGTCTAGAGGTTATAAATGCAAGATAAAAGTAAATTTGTGTATAATTGCGCGGCATAAAAAGATCCCTCTTTAGAAGCGTCATGTAATTGCTTTTTGATGAACATAATGGGAAGGATGCTACAACCGCACCTCTGAAAATCATGAGAGAGTTTTCTCTCCCAAAATACCTAATTACAGAAATCAAACCTTATTATGAGGTGAGTGGAAATCTTATTTGTGTACGGTGAATCCCAGGAAGCTTCAGCCCTTGAAGTTTGCAAATATGCCTACAAATCACAGTCAAATATTAATAGCCGACTCGTCTTGTAGCTAATTCGCTTCATTTGGGAGCACGAGTGATAAAGGCTATGTTTAATGATCTCTGTTGGAGGGATTGTACCCATATGGAAATGACCCATGGTTTAACTACAGTAACCACAGTCTTTTGGTTTTATGGGAGGTTAAAATATAGGAACCACAAATGTACCATGATGTTACTATAATTTAAACATCTAAACATTTGTAAAAACTCTGCATACGAATGACAAAAATACAAGATGATTTTACTTTTACCGTGGTTCGTTTTCCTAAGGGTATGTACCTTGGCCCTTATGCAAGCGGCGGAGTGTAAAACAGGAATGACGGGTGCTCATACATCTGTGCAAATCTCCTGTGCTTTCCATAGAATAGCAGGTAGTCAGTCAAATGTGCATGGTCATCACATCTTTTGCATAAAACAGCTCATTAGGCATACGCAGGAACAGCTGGCCCTCACTTAATGACGCCCACGTGAACATGCTCTCTGGTATCATGTGACACATGTCCGAGAGGACAGTGCTGGAATGTCAGAAACACTCTGCAGGAGCTTTCTCTGCTTTTTCTAGTGCTCTATTTTTTCTATCACAGGGTCAGAGGTCAACGCTTCAGGTCGGGGACCCAGAGCAGCTGGCTTCCATCACTCCTGTCGCTCCTTTAGGAAATCGTGCATGTGCTGCAGCTGCATGAGAGTCTACAAGTTACAGATGATGCGCCCAATGATCGCTGCAACAGTGCTGAATAATGCAAAAACGCATCACAACTTCCACCGTAATTGAGGGATAGGTCAATAAAGGGCAATTCTGAAAGCAAATGAAATGCAGTCGATGACAGGTGTAATGAAATTACTTTTATTAAATAATGCAAATTGAAGCATATGAAAGGCTTAACCTTGGGGTTTACAAACCCCTAACCCTTGGAAAGAAGAGTTTTGCATTTGTTTTCTGAGCAATCAAACTTGAAATTTTTCCCAGGTGGATAATTAAATAAAAAAATCTCAAAGACTTAAATTTAAGAGAAAACCTGGGCCACATCTATGCACCAAAGTGGAGGAGGGACCTGTTTTGACTTCGGCTCAGGGGTGATAAACAGATTATTATTTTCAATATTATGAATTCTAAATTTGAATTGTATAATTAAATAAAAAACATTTGAATTGTTTGTTTATTAATAATACTATCCAAATATTATTAAGAAGTTGCTCACTGGTAGCCAATATCACTGTCTGTAGATTCTCTTCATGTAAACATGGCTAAACAGCTATCCATGCGGCAGTTTTTCAAAAAGCCATGTTTAGACAATGACGCTGAAGAAAAACCTGGGTCACCTGGAAATGAAGGTAAAATACACACAGCAATATCCAATGAGTCGAGTGCTAATGGCAGCATTTGTGCTTCACTGATATTCTCACTCAGCCGGCTTCCGAATTAGTATATCAAAACTGTCCACCTTCAGATCTGTCCGCGATAGAAGAACAGGTGTCCTAAAATGTCATCCTACCCATCAGATTGCCATATCAGGTATGCGCACGTGTATGTTACATCAGAGTATTTTCGTCCATCAACTTTTCTTAAAAATTACACCGGTTGAAAGACTGATGTGAATTTTTCCGGCCCACCCACAATTTTACAGGCCCACCTGTCATCTATTTTCTGTATCCGCCTCTGCTTCGACCAACAAGGAACCACCTAGCAACCACCCTAGCAACCACACAGACATGCTCTGGCAACTAAGCACAATATCTTAGCATTTAGAAACAACCTTATGTAAAAAACAAAAAAAGGCTTAAAGGAGTCAATATATCAGCACGTTTCAGAGAGGCGGAGCAAAGAGGAGATACAAACATGCACGCTATGTGGAAAATACACCGTTGTTTAACCTTAAATTGTTTATACACATTGTATTACATCTAAAGCAAACAATAATATTTGTTTTAGCCGAGTCAAATGACCCCTTAAAAACTTATCAACACTGTGACACGTAACTCTCACAAAAGCACATTTATCCTCCTCAGCCCTTTATTAACTTTAATAACAGCTATATAACAACAGAATATGATTACATTTAAACCAACATTAAAGAGGAACATGATGTACGCATTTCTCTTATAAAATATATAATTATCACATGCAAATCCGGGTACACCCATTTTAAGAAATTGTCTCTTTAAATAAGATGTCCTACTTTATTTGTCAAACACTCCTTAGGGCAATCAATAGAAAATAACTTCTTAATCTACAAATGGAGAGAAAATTCCCAGCGTTCACTTTTCCACACCTAAATTCCTAGGGTAATACAAATATAGGAGTGTTTGTTTTTGCAGAAGGCAGGTATGACAAGCCCTTTCTGGATATTTGTGATAAAACAAAGCGATCAGAATGGCAGATCTTAAATATGCTGCCAGGAGCCACAGGCTGAGTTCAGGGAGACTGGCACAGAGTCTCAGCAAACACACAATCTTCTGTGATACTCTGCGTACCCTACAGCTCTATGACGTACCGTGAGCGTTTCTCTTTGGGAAGGGACCCCGCGGTGCCCGTCATCAACGCTCAAACAACATGCAACAGCAACGGGGGCTTCAATCCCCTTCAATAAATTTTCTCAGCATTATTCTGCAGGGCCACTTGGAACAGATGCACGCTGTACGCAGACGTTACTTACGTATAACTTTTGCAGAGATGTGTGAGAACAGGAAACGGAAAGAGGGGATATACAGCACAAGGTTACTGTAAAGTATTATAATATATGTAAATACAGACAGAGGTTCAAATTTACTTGCACTTACTAGCTACTGAACCTGGAGTTTCTTCTACAGGTTATAGCAAATAATCTGATTCATTTCTGAGACAGTGAGTCTTTAAGTAAAGATTGAGGTATAATTATTACTTCATATTTATTAAAAAAATGACAGATTTCTACTCTCATTCTCTTATTTTCTACCAATGCATGCAATGCATTAAAAGTTTATTAACACCAGCTCGACAGAAATTTAGTGCTTCATAAGCATTCACGTAACCCAGATACGTGCAAACTCTTTGCACAGGCCATAATTCTATCTTTATATCTCGCAATTAGTCTGCACTACATCTGTTCATATCTGAATTACATGAAGTTTTAGATAAACTAGTGAAACATATCATCAACATATCGAGCAGGTGTGTAAACTACAAAGTCTGGCCCTTTCAGGTTGCATGATTAAGTGCGATGCTAGAAAACAGGTCATAAGGAAAGTACTGGAGCCCTTTTCATGACAGCTAAACTAGACGAGAAAAGATGGAGAGGACAATACTAATGAACGTGGCAATGGCTGTGAGCGTCCAGGCAGTCCTAGCATTGTTGGAGCGGAGAATGAAAGCTAAACGTTCAAACAAATTGGGTCAGCGAGAAATGGCTTCAAATCATACCATTTCAATTGGACTGTACCAGTGAGCCGAGCAACACGCAGTTTTGAACATATAAAATTGGTTTCCCACAGATGACGAATCACAGGTCCTCAGGTCCGGCTTTGATATGATATTGAGGCAAACCTTGCACAATGCAAAGGTGAAACTCACACGCATATATACACATTTACGCATTCACAAATAGGCAGAAGTCCACCAGAAGCTCTGACCAAGTTCTACGTCACTTCACCAACTCTGAGCATTCATATCACACATGCATCATAATCTTCTCCAGCTGCTCGGCTGGCAAAACCCACACCAGTAAGAATTGACCCCGCAAAGAGAGGTCCACAGGGACGCGTCCACTCACCACCCAAAAGACGGTCTTGACCACCAAACATTCCGTATGCATGACCATTTCAACAACATTCCTCTGACAGAAATAAAACGCCATACTCTACCTTATGAGGATTTGAGTAGACTGGTCATTTTCTCAAACAGTACACTAAAATAGAGCACTCAGTAACATAATTACACACTACTGATGGTAATGCAGCGGAATTGACCGCTGTTGGCATGGATCGTCTGTAATCCTTCCACTAATGTCCTATAGCCTAAGCTCATCCTTTCAATAGATGGACCCGAATTTGTCACAAGTGGCTCTGACCACTCCTGCTTCAAATTAGAGACTGATAACAATAAAGAAACGCTAGTGACCACATTTATTAGCATTACTGATGTTCAGAATTAAGTACTTGCATGCAGTATACCGTCTACAGTTTTTATTTAAAGGTAATTAAAAATTATGCTATGCAATGTGAGACAAATATTTCAGATGTATGTTGTCATATAACTTACAATTAAACAAGTTATAAGTAATACATTATTTTATTATAGTAAAGTTGATTAAACTTTAGTTAAACTATAAAATACCATAGTGCATTCTGTAGGGGGGCTTCTTTTCATCTTGCTTTAACACTTTTCACATGTTAAACATGTACACTGTGCTTATTATTGGTTCTTAAAGCGACAGTTCACCCAAAACATTTAATTAAAAACAAATAAAACAATTCTTGGCCACCATTGACTTCCACAGTAGGAAAAAATACTATGGTGGACAAAAGCTCCCAAGAACTGTTTGAATTTTCACATGCTTCAAAATATCTTCTGTTGTGAACATTAGAATGAATGAATCTATAAAGCAATTCTTCATACTATGGTAGTCACCAATGGCCAAGAATTGTTCGGTTACAAGCATTCTTCCAAATATCTTTCTTTGTTCATCAGAACAAAAACATTTACACATATTTGCTTATGGGTTCATAAATGATTCATTGTTTGGTGTGAACTGTTCCTTTTAGGGAAAATATGAAATGCTCCCTCATTTGTAAGTCACTTTGGATAAATGCATCTGATAAATGCATCAAGCAAATGAATAAGTCATTTCACCCTTTAAATCCATAATGGGATAAAATGCTTCAAATTTTGTCCGTCCAAAGTCACAAGAGTTAAAAATGACAGTTGATATAGTTTCCTGAAATAGAAGCTCATGTCATGTGCTAAGCATTACAGGACGGGGTATCAATTCGACAAGAAGGTGCGCTGATTGTACGCTGAAATTTCTGGTAAATGTAGCATGTCTTCTGATTTGGCACAATATTCACAGTTAACATCTGCATAGAGCATAGTGTGCAGCGTATCGTTTTGAACATCAGACACGGTCAAGGACAAGACAAAGCTTTCGTCTTCTCATAAAGAATCCTAAAGGACATGCTGACAAATATCAGGTCAAATTATTCATCAGCACTTCTGCCGCCAGTACAATAAAAATCTTCCATCAATCACAGGCTGTTTACATGCGGCTATCAAGCCTTCGTTTACACATTAGGCAATTAGCCAAGGGCCCATTGTCCATCTAAATTAATAAAGAACGCCAAAGGCTGTATCTCTCAGCTGGAGGTTATTGTAACGCCCTATTTCCAGTGTGATTCAATTGCTGACAATTCTGAATTTATTACAGTGATATTGATCCTCTTTGTTCCCCAGACATCTGAAAACATGCAGCTGCAACAGTCATGATGACTCCATATAATGATCACAATGCACAACAGTAGACTGATACGGGGGCAATCAAGCTATCGTGCCGAGCGGATACTACCACCAGCTGCAAGCAAACGTTTCAGTGCTGCACATTTACACAGTGTTCTTGCATCTATGATAAATACTGCAATGCTCATACAACAAAAGCAAAAATATTGCATACACAAAAGTATCTATGGTACAAAAATACCATCCATTATATGCATTATGGCTTAACACGACCCCTGCATTTGGGGAGGTCTGCGAGGAAGCAGATCTCTTACATTGCAAAGTGGTTGCAGGCAGGGTTGTGTGTTTATACAGTTTAGCATGCTGTTTACATTGACCGCAGGGAAGCCATCAACAAACAATTCTCTCACAGCAGGATAACGCCGATAAGACGGGATGTAAACAGAATGCACAGACAACTTTTCAAAAAATTCCTCATCTCAACACATGCCCGTTTCCTTTGAGGCACACTGAAAAGTTGGAACGCGGTTATGGAGATGTAAGCGGCCTGACCTTTACCAAACTGCTTATGGTTCGCATTTGCGTGATTTAGGACCTCGGAAAACGTGTTTCGCATAAACAGATATTTTCAGAAGTGGACCCCACAATTAGTAACTTGAAACTCACTCGCCGCATGTAGGTCCAATTCTCTGGAATCAATCAAGACTCCCAAAGGAACTCCCTGTTCTCCCCCCTATTCTCCTGGTTTTATTACTTTCCAGACAGAGCCTGCCCATTCCACCCAGCCCCCCATTCCTCTCTTTTGTACTGATCTCCAGCAAAGCCTGTGATTTTTTACCCCAGCGCATTGCTTTTCATGCAGCAGCAGAGCCTCTTCCATCAGCCTCGGCACGCAAGAGAAACCCGCCGCAAACTCTACTACAGCCTGCACTCCTCGTACGTGATCCCAATAAAGAACAATCAAACACGGCCGAACAGATTCCATCATGTTCCTGAAACAAATTAGTCTAAATGATGAATCGCACAAGTGAAAAGCAAGCTTTTTCGGTTGCACTGTAAACAAAAAGAATGTATAAAAAGACAGCCGTTTGGGAATCTCGTGCATGCAAATTACAACGTTCCTACAACCTATTCCTAATTTTAAAAAATGACAGCAACAGTTTATCTCAGGCAAAGTGTGTTTTTGGTCTCAAAATAAAGTCATTTCACTCATCGAGTCATGTGCCCATGTGAAAATAAAGAGGTCAGACATTCACCCCCAAAATTCCTTTTCTTTCATGTCTGGATCAACAAGACACAATTCAATCTTGACTATATTAAACAACAAGAGTTCATTTCTTACACCCAACATAACAAATGCATGCATCCCCCTTCATGCATGACATACTACACATGTGAAATTAGCATTTGGACGTCTAAAAAAATGCATGCAACACCATTTTGTGCGATATAACGAAACATGTAAATGATTTCACACCAAAAGAGTGTGGGAGCTGTAGTGACACTCCAACAGTGTGAAATACATTCCGTAAGCACCGATCATCAAACAAGCATGATGTTATTATCCGATCATAAATAAGACTTGGGTTATTATTTCCTGGTTTTGCTCACTTATTTTATTGGAGAACCAGTTGGGAAGTCTATTTACTTGAATGCGAATTAAACCTTTGCAGTTTACATACAATTGGTCCGATGATAGAAATGTTGCAAAAATGAGCACTGTAACCATCTCAGCAGTACATGCAGAATAAAATATCGTATTCATAACGTTAGTTGTGTAAGTGAGTAAAGAAGGTAAGTCACAAACATTCCCTTTCTTGCATATACACCGAATTCACATTCCCGACAAACACACAGGCAGCGCTGCAGAAAGTTTTAAAGACCCCTCATGTCGATCTTACCTTTCCCGGCGTGCGAAAGCGTGATCGTGAGGCAGAAAACCGCGACAAGCAGCCGCTCCGCCATCACTTTAATCACAAGTCAAAGAAGTGCCAAAAGCCTCGGACGCGATCCGTGTTTAAAATCCGTCCGATAGAGCGCTCGGGTCGGTTCAGTAGCGCAAACGCATCCGGAACGAGTCACTTCCGAAAGTTGCCGCTGGAAACATGAAGCTCGCCGAAAGGGAAGACGCGATCGGCCGGAGGAACGCGGTTTAAAACTTCAACAGGCTGCGGAGTCAAATCAAAGTCAATCCATATCCTCGAGATTAAAAGGACCCCGAGCTGGAAAAAATCGAAACCGGGCACGTCCGCCTAGACATTGTGCGTAAAGGTGGAGGTAGACGGCGAGAGTCAGTGCGGACGTTCGGAGATATTTTTTTACTGATCAGACAGCGAGAGAGAGAGAGAAAGAGAGAGAGAGAGAGAGAGAGATAGAAAGAAAGCAAGCACCAGGAATTCAGATCGGATCATTGGAAAACCGGGAACGGATCCCACAGCCATGCGGATTTATGACACGTAGCCATTTCAAAAGCCCGGAATGGCCACCCTATCTGATTTTCTTATCTTTAAAGACTTTCAGGTTTGTCTTTCATGTGTTTACGCATCGTTCACCCTTAGATGTTTATAGCATTGACCAATGTTATCTTAGTTTAAACAAAAAAAAACCTTTTATCCTGTTTTAAATCTGCAATTTCACTTTGAAAACGTTTGATACTAATTATATACACTTAAGAAATGTTTAACATATACCCAGATTGGTATTCAAAATTATATAATTTTAAATTAAGCATGTTTTGCTTTCATACGCAATGTCTGCTTTTATGCAATCCGTATAGTTACAAAACAATATATAATTATAACGTTAAATTATGTTTAAAATAGTCATTCAAGTAATTTAACTTCTATTTAAAAAGGGAACGTGTTTTCCATATCTGCCTGCGTTCACTTGGAGGAGCTCCATCTACTGGCAAATGTACATACAATTCAGTAAAGCTCTACAAAAACAATGATAGGCTACATCTTTATATAATAAGACATGATTAATCAAATAGGCTACTTCAAAGAACTTCTATTAAATTACCACGATACACGTCCAAAACAACATTGTATGCTATAATTTAATTCCTTTTGTTAGTGAAGAAGTTTTCATTAGATCTTCTCTTAATATGAACTCTATATAACTTTTTAAGGTTTTGCCTTTTAGCATTTTGTATTTGCATTCAGATTAGATATAGATGAACAGCCTGCATTTAAGATAGTACTTAGATCTGTTAAGGCATCTGGTTTATATCAATTATAGCATTATGCTTTGCATTTGTTGGGAAGTTGTAGCCTAATGGTTAGAGATTCAGACGATAGACGCTTCGAGCCTTGGTCCCATCAGGGATTGTAGGTGGGGGGAATCAATGATCAATATCATTAATATTTACTATCAACTATAAATTGTTGAACAAATTGTCAAACATTGCATTTGTACTGTGTTCGCAGAAATGCATGGCATGCATATCAAAATGTTTATGTTGGGTCCCTCTTCACATGCATCTGAACATATTTTACTATCATAAGCCTTTGGTTGCATCCCTTATCCACAGAACTTAGATCCCTCGCTTTCTGCATATGTTTTGCATAAACCCATGAATGGCATCTCTATTAGTCCCAGTCTGCCGACAGGAGGAAATTTGATTGTTGAGGGGGCAGAACAGAACGGCATGGCTACTTTCGTATTTTTCTCACTTGGCGGCTAAAGGATTATAGCACTTGGCAGTCAAGCTTCTGAGGATTACATGGATTAATATAGGTTTAGAAAACGCTGGCGGAATTAATCTGATCACTGTAAGCATTGAACCCTATTAATTTAAAACTGATTATTTGGTTGTGGATAGACATCATACTGCCTGTCATATGGCAGCAGTGTTCGCTGAATGGCTAATGTACTGCAGTGCACAGACTGATCCAGACTGACGGCAGATATTTCAGTTGTGATTATTAGACTCTTCCAAAACTCAGACTTTTAGTTTTGATTGGTAAAACTCAAATTTGTATATAATATCACTAAATCCGAATTCTACATTACTGTTGATAGCCATAAGGCTGTCAAACTGTAACTGAATTCTCTAAAACATGGTACAAAATGATACGGCTTAACACAAATCTTGTCTTTGTGTGTATTTATGAATGAGTTCACAAAGCAGACGTTTCCAAGCAAACACTTAAACAAAATTAGGAAATATGAAAAGTATATGCTTACACATATACAAATGTTGCTGCAAACCTCTACTGCGTTTCTGGAACACAAGACATTAATTGTCTGAAGAATATCTAGGTCACTCCAAATAGAAAATAAGGGTTGTGTTTGTCGCCAAAATGAGCACCAAAATGTTCACAGATCCAACTGATTGATTCATACATAAAAAAGATAAGTCAGATTTTGTTATTTTTGAGCTTGACAGCCCCATTCCTAGTTAACTTTCATTACATTGAACAGAGTGGTACAGATCTTTTTTAGTCAGACAGGCTAAGAACGAAACAGGAGTATTACTGAATATTTACTTTTGGGTGAACTACTTCTTTAACTTGCACTCAATTATTTTGGAGCAGAGAGTCAGGGCAAAAGACAACAAACTTCAGAAGAAATGCTGAGAGCAGAGGCTTATGTGATCTTAAGTGGGTCGGCAATCTTTCGGCCCAGCAGGGGGCTTAGCCTGCGAGTCTGACTTCACCCACAGCACAGCAGGGGACCAAATCCTAGATGAAATGCCCAAAAAACGCCTGCCACAAATTCTAAATAAATACTCCATGGGCATCATTCATGACCAAAGCCTCTGAGTTTGTTGGAGGGGGATCATCTCCTAAGGCAAAGAACAACTAATTTCGTAGATGTTAGTATCATTGAATGACTCTACACTAACAAAATTAAAGAGACAACTGCAGTTTAAAGCATACCGTGAAAATGATTGATTACAGTATGAATGTAATGGCTTTATTACAGACATACAGTACACAGCATTTTGTACACAATGAAATAACATTACAAGACAAAGCTTTGTAATACCAAAAGCATAGATTGCTACCTTTTTCCACAGTTCATTCAACCTGTGATTTTGTGGTTAAGAGCTTTCTTCCTGTTAAAGGATGTGAACTGTTGTTAAAACCTCTTAAAGAGGGCTTTCAATCACCAGCGGCCATCTGAACTTACGGGAGATGCAACCGTGAGGAAATAGGAAACAACTTTATCTCACATCTGTCAGACACTCACAACAATCTGAATCATGAATCACTTGGCTGGCAAGCACTGAATGAATATATTTAGCATGTGATAAGGAAAAGCCAATTCCACCACATCTCCAGAGCTAATTCTTATTTATGCCACATCTTGGGCAGAGGCAAATCTGCAGGCAAGAATGTTGGATTGTAATGTTTTATCCGAGAAAGATGGTCAAATATAATTTGAAAATATATCTGTCTGTCGGTCTAAAAAGAATATCTGCAATTAGTTTAATATGTATGTTCATGTGCTCCACTTCTAAGTTTCTTAGAAGTCATCGGGTCCTCTGGAACTGTGCCTTTCACTTCACCCGCCATTTCATTTATGTTTATTTATACATGTTTTTGGCAAAACGTTTTCATGTCAAAGCAAATTATGAGATAGTGCAGACACTGTGTTTGTGAGCAATACTTTAACAGGCTCCTGAGAATTCTAGGCAAGAACTTGGATAAAAAATGTGCAATGTGCATGCAGTGAAAAGAAGAAAAAAGAAAAAGAGTTATTTTCCAGTTTCAAACTTACGAAGATTTAAAGACTGAAGATGTGAAAGCGGAACCACCAAGAATTCCAAAACGATGTTTAAAAAGGTTTGCCAGAAAATAAGTCTATTTTATTTCCATTGGTAGGGAAAGAAAATACATCTTAGAAATGTTTGTGTGCCAGAGGCAAAGTTTATTCAATATTGAAACCAACTAAATAGATCTGGCAGAACTCGCATAGTTACAGATAAACTTGTTGTCAGTCTACATATATACAATTGTATTGCAACTGTGATGGAAAGTCCAGATGCTGGTGCTGCTTATTATCAATACTCTAAACATTACTGACCAACAAACATAAATATCCCGCAGGAAGATCTCGGTCAATTTAAACAGATTGTGGATTCGGAGTGCGTGTCAAAATCTGTTCCAAGAAGTCTGATCAACCCTTCATAACATCAAGCCAGGAAAATGAGTTATCATACTGACTTCGAATCTACAATAATAACATTACAGCAATGTGAATATCTGCCAAAATTGGATTTCAGTTTTACTATAGCATTTGTCTTATCCATGGAAAAGCAGGATCTACATAAGAGCAAACGTCCAGATGGTGACTGCATGAGCGCTGGAATGCTGTTATCAGGTAAGATTACAAGAGCACACAACAAGTGTCTAAGACTCGGTCTGCTCTCGTGATAAATTGAGTTAATGCATGTTTACATATGTCAGCACAGTCAAACTCATTTCCGTGAAATCCATATCAGGAATGTGATACCCTTTCAGAACTCATTTTGAAGATCCAGAACATTTCATATTTTTCTTCTAAAAGAAGGACATTATTATCAAGCGTATGAGATCCTTAGAATGCATTTTTTTATCACAACCTACATGGTATAATACTGTATAAGAGAGACCGGGGCTAGTTGTCACAAGGCTACTTACGTTTTGTGTCAAAAGATTGAAATGAGTGTTTTCTGTGGCAGTTTGTGGTTTGTATGTTGGTTTGAAACACCTAGTTCATTTTTCCATTATATACACCAAACAGAAAAAAACAGTTCAGACACGCACATCTGTTTGCATCTGATGAAAATGTATCCCACATTTATTATGCATCCATGTGTTTATATTTTATATAAAGTGAAGGCGTCTGCCAATTCTCAGTACCTCTTAAAAATGATTTTTGCTAAAGTTTTAAGTTTGCTTTCCTATAGCTCAGTGGTAAGAGCAGGCCGCTAACAACGCCAAAGTCGTGGGTTCGATCCCAGGGGATTGCACATACTTAGAAACAAAATATATAGGATAATGCAATGTACGTCGCTTTGTTTAAAAGCATCTGCCAAATACATAAATGTAAATATAAAGTTTTACAGCAATGTTTCAGAAAAGGTGTTTTTTGCCTCATAGATGGCATATTACTTCAAATGTGTTTTATGTTCAAACTGAGGGATAAGTCAATGTTATTATCTATCTGTGGTCTTGTACTGAACCTGTAGAATTGTAACTTGTCCCTTCAAAGCTCCTTTTTTTCTATACTTTTCTATATACTCTATACTTTTACCTTGTGTATTTTTAGGTCTAATTATTATATTGCATATTCCAATAAGCCGTGTTTAATTGGCTGTTTTGATGTGAGGTAAGGATTGGTGATGGCGCAGCATATGGCCTTCCTCAGCTAGAGCTCATCCAGTCTTACTGAACAGGTGTAACAGCAATTTACTGGCAGGGACCGCTCAACAATAACGTGATGAGAACCAACTGGCAGTGGTCCCTCATCACTGGGTCTCACAGCCAGAATATACCCCGTTTTCGGCAGCCAAGGCACAACGCCACAGAACCAAAACCAGTGCCAAAGTCCTCATAAATGTTGCATTAGGATTTCATGCTTTCTAATGTGTTAATGAGGGAATAAAACAATGTGTAATGAAAAGCAACATGTTTGGAATTCTTCGATTCTGTAGATATGGTCCATTTTAAGGACTGTACACTGGATGCAAAAAAGTTACTGTTGCTTAGTGCTCAACGTAAGCTAGTTTCCTGCAGAATAATCACTCTCCTGTAAAAGGTAAACCAAATTATTTCCAGACTGCTAAGAAATCTACATTATAATCAGTAGAATGGGTGGTTATTCTACAGTTTAAATAATGAGACCCTCTCCAAAGTGCTCCTCATCCATTTTCTCTGGCCAATTTATTCCGTCCATCATTTGTACTGTGTAAAGACGACAGAGAGAGCGAGAGAGACAGAGCGAGAGAGGTTACAATAAAGCAGGCTGTTCGTATTCCACAGTCGGAGTTATTGCAGGTAGCAGACAAAACCAATCACCATAATGTGTTATTCATCAGCTCAGAATTGTTCAGCGCAAGGCCACAGCGTGAAATAGACACACAATTATACACGAACGTGTATGCACAGACACGCACAGACACATGTTCAGATGGGCTTGTGGCCTTCTAGCTCAACCACAGATGCACAGATACTTTATTCTAGCATTTTGACACTTTTACCGGTTTTGTTTTTCAATTTAGCACCGTGTTCACAATTCCTCCGAAACAGACTGTTGAGTCATTCTACAAAAGCTTAGCAATAATAAGACACCCAAGGCAGCGTATTATAGATGCACTGCACTGATTATTTGATTGTGACTATTCAGGTTTCTAGTTAACATGAATGTAGTACATCATACTCTCCTTCAAGGTCATGTACAACAGTACTGTTTAATTTTTTTTTAATCAGAATATGTACACGTTTTAAAGGTCCAGTAATGAAATTTAGCGTCATCTAGCTGTGAGGTTGCGAATTGCAACCAACAGCTCACTCCACCGCTCCATTTTAAAGCACTGACGGCAGCTTGCCGAAAGAGATAACGTATTTTTGAAATGCGCATTCTCGAGCAGTTTGTACATTTGTAGAAAACATGGCAAATTCCATGCAAGGGGATCCAGTCACTTGCTAACAGGTTGCTTCATGGGACTATGCAGACACATACCAATCTCAAAAGTCAAAACTGATGCAATATATTAAAATAGTTCAAATCCACATTTGTAATAAGCCACAGCTAGATTTCTTACAGTATAAAGAATTTTAGAAGGAACGTCTAAAGTTGCACAACATATCAGAGAGGCAAGCTGTTGGTACTACCTAACTTCTGCTTTTGACTATTGTTAACATTAAACAATACATTTATTTTATATTCGGCATAGGTAGGAGAAAGCAATGCCATAGAAAGGGTCAACACGTCCCAAACAATCTCTGCGCTGCAAAAGTATATTCACCAAGCCTTTCAGAGAACATATGAAACTATATCCAGGGCTGTGTGCCTACCTCAAAACAACTTCCCGTCTGGGTCATTATTAATGATGAGGTGCTACTCTACAGGCCTGACCCACTCAGCTATCTGCTTTCTACAATGCTACACACACACACACGCCATTATCCGCTGAACGGATTCTCTCCACACAAGCGGCTCCATTATGCGGCAGCATTTCTGTAGAGAAAAGAGAGAGCACGTTCACCCTGAAACACAACACCTGAGAGGCAGTCTTTTAAGAGAGGTAACACAATAGAACCTGCAGGATGACGGTAAAGCAAGGTGTGGGATTGTCAAATTAATCTGATTATTGAAGACTCAAACAGAGGCAGTGCTATCCAATGTGAGTTTCTTCCCACAAATCCTAATTCAACTGATCTCTTCTGTTTAATTCGACCTGGGAAGGACCCCACCCCCATTTCCCTACATATGGACCGAGTTATGAGGGAACAGTGAACGCCCCCCACCCACAACTAACAAGAATCAATAGCAAAGCTGCTTTAAGGGTCATTTAAAATAATTATAATGTAGGTAGCCTATACGACCACTCGCCCATTCGCACGAGTAATATTTCACAAGATTCAATCAGAGCGCATATGCTGTACATCACATACATGAAAAAACATTATCAGACTAGTGGAATGTACAGAGTAAATTAATTGAATCTACATGCTTCTATAGTATGGCTGTTAAACGATTAATCACATCCAGAATAGACGTTTGTGCTTAGAAATAAATGCTCAACTAAATGCTTTACTGATGGAGACCAGTTGTTTTTTAACATCAAACCATGCAGCATTGATGTTCATATACTATATGAATAATAAATCTATATTTGTGTTCCGTTTTTACATCTGAGAGATTGTTTAGAGCGGTCAGTTTAGTCATTTGTAAAGTTGTAATCATTTGTGTTGTGGCAAAACACAATTTTGTATTTATACAAAATACACATATATATTTAAGAACAATCTAGATAAAATAGGATTAAATGTTTATATCATTTATATTATGTGTATGTATATATATATATATATACTGTATGTATAAAAATATTTCCCAAATGTATGCAAGTATGTGCAAGTTGTTGTATATATGTTTATAAATGCAAAATTAATATGCACAGTGCACAGATATACAGTATTGTGTAAGCATAAACTTTTATCCTGGATGAGATTAATCGCTGAACAGCACTTTTCTTAACAAAAAAAACAGAAAAAAATATCGACATTATCCATACAATTAGGGTACTTCCCTGAATCTTTTGAATTAAGTCTTAAATTAAGGAAACTTTGCATCTAATTTGCCACAACACAAATGATTACATCTTTACAAATGAATAAACTGACTGCTCAAAACAATCTCTCAGATGTAAAAACGCAACACAAATATACTATATGAATAATAAATCTAAATGAACATCGAGGCTGCATGTTTCATGTTACAAACGTTTCAACTGGTCTCCATCAGTAAAGCATTGAGTTGAACGTCGTGGGTTTTATTGCCAAGGAACACACATATTATATTTATAAAAATTTTAAAAATATTTGTTTTGGGAAGTTGCCAAATAAACCATTATTCTGTCCTATGGTGACGGGAATAATTTAGAAAAATAATATTTATCAAGTTGATTTGTCCTATGCTATTTTATATTTATTATTCATTTTAATAATATATTATTAAAAGTTTGTTTTATAAATTTGCAGATTTGAAAACGTGAATTTGAACAAAGCTGAGTTTGATCCCTGCTTTTCTATTTAATGGGAGCTGACATCATGTGTTTACATCACTCAAGCAGGTAATCTGTATTATTCTCTTTTCTGATGATATTGTCTGACTAGTGTTGGAAGAAATGTGTGAGTTGGCTTGTCTTTCACAGCCTCAGGGACTTGGCAGCCATTCTGAACGATGGACAGAAAATGATTTATGAGAGTGTCACATGCAGTTGGGGTGGAGCTCCAAAGACCCTCTTCTTCAGTATTAACAATACTACAACCCCCCCCCCCCCATCTCCTCCTGACTGGTAACAGGTGGCTGGAAAGGGATGGACGTTTAGGCAGAAAGACAAAGCTGTATGGTCGACTGAAAAGCGAATGAGTAACAAAGTTATGATGTATCCCCGGGCAAGAAACTCCAAGTGTTGAATGAAGCATCATCAATTACAGCTAATGACTGCTTATCACTGACTCGTCCAATAAATAGTGATCACACTGATGTCTAAAGCAAACCTTTATACATAAAATAATGTATTACTGCAAGGTCCATTTCTGTGCAACTGTCTGGTACAACTTTTCTTGCCATCACCCTGTTCTGTGCCAAGCTCACCCCTCCATAACCCTCATTAGAGACATTGTTTCCTCTACCAACCACTAAGGACCCAACCATCATTCACCTGGTTAGCACGGCCCAATCAGGCACTTCTGAGGTATGCTTCAAATACACCATTACGGAACAAAAACTAATTACTTTAAAGGCATTTCTGTTTATTTGGTGGGCATATTGGTTACACCCTCAGGCAGCTTTTTATACATGCAAGTACAGCTCCTATTTACCCAGGGGAAGACAAAAACCTCCAAGATTGTAGGTCAAGTTCACACACCTACATTTTCAAAAAAGGCATAAAATTTGACAGCAACAGTATCAAAAAATGTGCTTTTTTAGCTCAAACTACACAACATACCTGCAATTTTCACATATGCTGGGGTGTGGGTGTTGAAAAATTTATTGCAGTGTGTCCTATTTTTGCGGTGGCCCAGCAAAAATCTAGAAAGCAAACTGTTAATAATACATTATTTTATTAATTAATTATATTTTTAATTGTTAATTTGTTAACTACACACATAAATATACACACATGTGTTATGGTACACTCCACTCGCACCAGAATACAATACACAGTTATGGGTTTGCATTAGGACAGCATCACATTGATGTAAACAAACTCAAATTTACCACAATATATATAAATATAAATTAAATGAATGCATGTACTAATGGATAGCAGTCCTCAACTTTCAAAGACCCCCACTGACATAACATATTGGAATGGAATGCCAATTTTTAAGTCTTCTGAAAACTCATCCGGTAATGAGAAATGATTAGTCTATTTCTAAGATAGACTATATTTAGACAGCATATTAGACAATATTTAAATGGCCTGGAGTGACACATGACCCTTTGGTCACTTGGCAACCGCTGGAGAGCCTCTTATCACAGTGTAATTTATTACAGTGATGTGGTCAGTAAAAGCAAATGTTTTCAAAGAGACATGTCACGGGTGGAATCGGCTGAGATAAATACCGACCAGGGAAAATAAAAGCTTTATATAATTAGCAGTCAACTTTTTATTATTCCCCAACTGTTGTTCATTTCATCTCCCTATATTAGCACGGAGGCCTGGGCTGACCCTTATTTTTTAAAACCCCATTTTCAGACATCAGACAGTCAGTAGCTTACCATCTTTCCATTCAAACGGGAAATCATGACAATCAATTGAATGTCCCTAAGAGATATCTTAAAGTCCAAGTGAAATTCATAATTACATTGGCTATTTTTTCATGAAATTTTGCAACGTTTATGATAAATACTTTATCAATGTGGAATTTTTTCTATTTTCCTCATGATCTTTAGTTAAAATCTGAAAATCCACTTCCTTCCTGTCATGACTATCCATCTTAAATGACGTATGTTAGTCGGCTTGGGTGGAGCATCCGTTGAATCCTCCCCTTCAACTGTCAGTCTGCTGCCAGTTTCATTTCAAAATGCAAGGCTGTTTTATACATTTAATCAAATCGGAGAGAAAGACAAAAGCCACGACCACTTTTTTACGTTCGAATTTCCATTTCACTCGGAAATACGTCAAAATACGGAAGTAGGAACGATAGCAACTTCCGCTTCACGGGGACTTTAAAAGATTACATTAGTTCTATGGAATGACAAGTATAGCCTGGTCTTACCAAACTCTGCTACTTCGCTTTGCTTCGTAGACGGAGTCTGGAAGGGCTTAATTGACAAGCATTTTCTTTCTCGAGTTTAAATCAGTGGTGTACCCGTAAGCCAATCACATAAAGTTTGGTTATGACGTATGTTATGTGCTGCCTCAGCCGATTCGACCTTCCACTGTAAACACAGTGAACGACTTTTGCAGACTATGTGAAGTAAATATTCGCATCCACGGTACAATTAGTGCATCTAAACAAATATTTGACAGTGGAGACAAACAAAAAAATATTTGCAGTCAACTGTCAAAGTTAGGATTACTTCTGTTCGTTTACTTCAGCTCTTTGTTCATTTCGAGTCTGTCAAAAAATGTTGCAACTTAATTGCAAGATTACAGCATGACGTGGCTTACAGTTTTGATGTTTACTTCAAAATCACGGCCACTGTTCACGGCTATCGCGAGAATTGTATAACGTGACTTCCGATTGTTCATTCAGTATTACGTCCCAGTGACAAAAACACTTTTTTTACCCAGAAAAGCACATGAATCAAGCTTGTCGGAGCTGCTAGAGAATAAAACAGTTTGTTTTATGGTCCAGCCTCAGGCTGGTGAGGTTTCAGTAATTAAATAAAAAGGTGTTTTAAATAAGTCGCTGTTAGTGGTTGTTTCTCAGAACCATCTTGGCCGACTGCTCTTATAACTTCATGCTGTGGTCCTGCTGTACACCTGAGAAATGACTTCTGAAGCATTTCCAGAACTCGAACTGCTTGCTGTATCCATCACTACAAAAGTACACAACGTGGTAGGGTCCATTACCTATTGTCCATGGTGACTGATGAAGGCTAAATGAGAGAATTGAGTGGGTAAAATGTGCACCACCCAGTTGGTGAGGTAAACCAGCAACTATACATGAGAGTTGCAACATAAATGTGTATACCATCGCAGAAACTCGCCATGACAAGTCATAATGTGACTAATGTATATGTCAGGATAGGATAAATAGACCAGGATATGATTTTATCCATCTGGATTTGATTGTAAGAAGTGGGCGCCCCTTAACAGGATGAAGCTAAGCAGAGCAGAGAGTAAATCTGTATCCTTGCAAATAAAACAGTTGTCCATATTTACAATGTTTAATCTGTCAGTACACCGCAAGAAGAACTTTTGCCAACCTGAATGGTCTTCCAAAGACATAAGAACATCCTAAACATCATCCATTCATGCATGTACTAATGCAAGACTTTCCTGGACTTGTTTTTATATTACAGAATAATTTAATCATCTGTTCATTTTTAAATATTTTAATCACATTTAACAATCACATAGTAACGTTGTTTTGCTTGGAAGGCAGAGGTATCCATTTCAGCTGCCTGACAACCTGTTCTCAGAATGGAGATGGATGAGTGCTGTGGGAAGTGAGGTAATATGAGGCATCTGCCACTTTCTGCAGTCAGCACTCTGAAAGCTTCTTCGCTCTGGAATTTGTTAGTGGTGTTTGTTTTAGTGGTCTTTATTTCTGGGAACCCCTCTCCCATCTTAGGAATGTTACATAGCTTTTAATGGCCACCTTCTAACACTGTTTCTGCACACAAGGTCCGATATAAGTGGTCTCATAATGCCAGTTTATTACCAATTCTCAATCATCGTCCCTTTAAAAGAATAAGTCATATTTACTCACTTCAGTACTGTTAAATTGAGCCCTGGGGCAATTGTGATGTATTGAACATAATAAGTAACAGGTGTGTGGGCTAGAGGGGGTGTGAGACATCCAGCTGTCCCTACAGCCTCGGGTCATGTCCTTCCCATCTGCTGGCCCACAGCTCCCCGTGTTCCCCAACACCTGAGGTGCGTCTGTAAGGTGCTGCCCTTGTTCTTTCAGCCAGGGGTCAGAACCCCTCTCCCTCCATCCTGCAGATCCTCAAGAGTCAGACATGAACCATGCTGATCATCCAATGTGTCTCTGAAATACATTTGTAAAATTAAAAACAAATTTAAGGGGTAAGCTGTGCTTCATTGCGGCATGTTTGTTGTTTTAAAAATAGCTTGGTATTTATGTTAGGCAGCTGCTTTGAGATAAAATGCTCAAACAGCTTTCAAGGGAAAGTCCACCATCGGTATCGGCCGATAAATTGTCATTCTTTAAGTTATCGGTATCGGACAAATTTTGGTAATCAAATTTTTGCCGATATATTATAGCTGATAAATTATGAATCATTTCCTCTGGCTGAATCACTTCAGGTGCACGCTGCTCGCAGTTAAAATCCAGTACACCACGGTCTTTCTGTCATGATCATAACCATCATTGTTGAAGCACTATGTAGATATTTATGAATGTGTGAATTTTAATAACAAAAGCATATTGTTTGAAGCCGATTGCTGTCGGAGAGTATTAAGGTACTGTATATCGGCCAGCATATCGGTTATCGGGTTCCAGTGTTTAAGAATGATCTGTTATAGGACAAAATTTACATATCGGTGCATCCCTACATTAAACAAGATGATTCCTAGAAATTTGAGGAAAATATTCACTGGATTAAAAAATCTTTCTGTTTATGAAATAACTACAGTATAAATAACAATATTGATTTATCAACACAAGCCACATCTTTTTCTTGTTAATGTTCTTATTTAAAGATTCATTCCATATGCATTTGCTGTTTTGACTCTAGCTGTTTCGCATCATTCCTTAAACTCATTTTAAATAATGTTTCACTGTTTTCTTCAGTTAATTCTAATTATGCTGAGAAAATTATTCCAAGCAGAACACCAAAAGTCTTTAGGAATTGTTTTCTATGAAAATCTTGCCTGTTTATTTGTTAATTCCCTAGATTTAGTCAATATCTCATAAACTTAGAGACCCAGAACGTCCACTCCTCTGCATATATGTCATTTAATAGAACTCGTATTATAGATTAAATAGATTTTAACTGGTTACCGAGGTAACATATCCTATTTGAAGAAGCAGGGTTTAGTTTCTTAATAACCCAAGCAGCACAAATTCAATATATAATGAAAGAAATGAAATAATTTGTTGATGGATGACCCTGACATTTGACAAAATCTTATATTATATGAAAATGTCCTATGCTCACATAACATGCATTATACAACTTATATTTGGTATCGTTTGACAGAAGAATCTAGTTTTAAGGGAAAGCTGTGCTGCAAAGGAGCTTATTTGGTTCCAATTCAATAAGTGCTTCAAACCCAACCACCTTCCTTTAGAGGTTTGTGGTATCCAGTCGATAACTGTGCATCTGCAGTCTTTCCAAATCTTTCTTACTGGACCATCTCATAATATTCCGAAGGTAATTTCCAAACAATAAATCCTAAATTGATGACTTGTTGCTCCAGAACGTAATTCATTGCTGTCAGCTACAGCATCAGCCAGGCCATGCTAAACCAATGAATATTTCATGTTACATCGCGCAACGTTCTCCTAGTGTCATGAGCGTATTTCAAATTACATTTGTTTTAATGAAATCGATCCAATGAAGAAAACATCATTTCAAACCTGACCATCAGGCACCCCTAGCAATGTAATTATGTTCTAAGGGTATTTGTTACTTGTCCATAGGCTCTCTTAAACACAGTAATTGCATTGCCTGCCTGCTCTGGCCAAGTATTTAAAGCGAAGTAATGACTGCATTGGGAGCTATTACAGTGTGGGTCAGGTTGTGATTGATGGGATATCAAAGTGACCCAACCAGCAGCTCTATTGCAATAAATGCAGACTTTGTTCACGTGAACACGACACTCTCATCAGCAACACAATGTAACACACCACATTCTTGACACAGTCCACATTTCTATAATTTGTATGAAATTTCCTATTTTGTGCTTCCTACATAAAGGGAAGTGTCATGTATCTATTGACTAATGCAGTGCTTCTCAAACTGGGGTCCAAGATGGATTCGGGGGCCACAGGTTTTGTGGCATTTTATATATTAAATTTTATGCAATCAAACATCAGAAAAATAAGACCACCAACCATAAGAATTGATGTTCCAGCATTGTGTAACTACATTTTAATTAATCAAAAAACACATTAAAAGTTTGATAACCAATAGACAAATGGACACTGCTTGGTTGATTTATTTGTCACTATATTTTAATAATAATGCATTAACATTCAAGCTTTTAGCAGACACTTTTATCCAAAGCCGCTTGCAAGTAAGTGTAGGCTACTCCTTACAGTGAATAATGACAGAGAGGGAGAGAGAGAGAAGCTATTCATACAGCAGTCATGTAATCTGTCAGCACATAAAGTGTGATGTCTCTCAGTTGTGTCATATCATCTGAAAATATCTGAGCCCTGACAACATGATCATATTGATCCAAGGCAGCAGCTTTATCAGAGCTTTCAATTATTCAGCAGCCCTTGCACAGGTCATGAGACATTCTCTTTCATTCTCCATTTCCATCTCTTAAAAACGCTTTTTGCATATTCAAAGACACAAAAAATGTATTCCTTTTTATGTGTCTAATTTTAAATAATCCTACTCTCTCTCTCTTGTTCTTGGATGCCCTTAATTAATTATAAAGTAAGTGTAAACAGTACTGAATGTTGAATGTGTATCAAAGGAATGCTGAGTAGTCTATTAGATATTAAAGTGTCTGTGCATTATAAACAGCTGATTTGTTTGATAAAAAAATTTGACTGGGGACTGGGGGTAACAAAGGCAGATGTGAAGATAGAACGTGCATGCAATCTGGGACACTGTCAGAGAAAGATAATGTGTTTTGTCTCATTACATCATTCTCTCAGTAGTCTTTAAAAGGCAGTTTTTTGTTGGAAGTATAAAAAGCCAAACCAAATCATTGAAATAGTTTAATACAAAGCTTTCGATGTTTCATTTCAGACAGTTGTTTTGTATAAAAACCACAGTTTGGAATCATGTGGGATCAACAGTTCCAATTCAACACTGCCCTCTGCTGTTTTCAGTTTGAATTACTTCTCTTCAGCTATTGCTGTATATAACTAAGAATAAGATTAAGATTTACAATATATAAAATAATCTCAGTTGAGCAGCGCCAAGACGAGAGTCTAAAACAACATGACACATTTGATAAATATATACTAGTTCTCTGTAGTTGAGAACTTAGATCTGTAACTTAAATCTGTTCAGTTTCAAGTTTTATTTGTTAAGTGAACAGATGTTTGTGACATTGTGTGGTTCAGGCATTATGCATTACCAAAATAATTACAAAAAGTAATGTAAGAATTAAGAGATTAGTAAAAGCAGAATTAGGAAGACAGTGGTGTAGTTTTTAGTAAAAATTGCTTTAAAAGGTTCCCCGATGCCATAGAAGAACCTTTTATTGTCTACTTGGTTCCATAAGGAACATTTAACTGTTTCACCAAAGGTTCTTTGTGGTGAAAAAAAGTTCTTCAGATTCTGAAAAGGTATGAAAGAGGTGGTCCTTTGAAGAACCTTTGACTGAATGGTTCTTAATGGAACTCAAACATGGTTATTCTATAGCATCACTGTGAAGAACCTTTTAAGCAC
Organism: Triplophysa dalaica; assembly: GCF_015846415.1. Classification (NCBI taxonomy): domain Eukaryota; kingdom Metazoa; phylum Chordata; class Actinopteri; order Cypriniformes; family Nemacheilidae; genus Triplophysa; species Triplophysa dalaica. The sequence goes on from NC_079542.1 coordinate 7,797,895, forward strand.
CAAGTGTAGTAGGCCTACATATACAAATATTATATTTGGTATGTGTACAAGTATGCAAAGTGCAGATGTTCCTTGTAATTGGTGTAAATTGTGCATGATGTATGCTGTGTGTATTGGTATGTGTATAAAAGATGCAAGTGCACACCCTGGTGTAAATTGTGGAAATTGTGTCATCACAATATCTCAACAGACAATAAAATATCAATATGCCCACCCTTGCATTCGAAACGAGGTGCTCTCTGTCACTCTGGTTTGCACTGATTGAAAATGAAGGCACAGGTTTAAAGTTCTGGCCTCAATATTTTTGAATCTGTCTCAGGTCTTGTCCTTTGCCCCGATTCTTGCACCCAAAATCAGCACATTCTACAGCCCTGGTATGGCTGTAAAACAAAGAGCAGATATGGTGTCTTCACACAAGAGTGTAGTATAATGAGTGTCAGAAACCTCTGGAGGTGCAAACATGGAATTTACATTTACACACTTCTAGAAGTGAGACCACAGTGACGTTAGCACTAGTTGTTGCCGGTTGAACAGACTGTACGGGTGCTTGAGTTTACTCGTGTTTCTTCTCACACATAGCCAGAACTTTCCTCCACTAATAATAATGTGAATATTTTATTTGTCTTTAAGGTTGGTATTTAACACTGCATGAGGAATTTATATGTGTTATAATGTGTTAAAAAAATAATACAGCCGCAGTATTTACAACTTTTAGATGCACTAAAAAATAACAACAAAAAAGAATAATTTAATAATAATAATAATAATATAATTTAATAATTTTTGACATAGGATGTTCAGCCTATTGGCTGTAATAAACTGTATAGCATTTAAAATGTTGCGTCATAATGGCTCAGTGTCAGATAGGTCAGGGTTAATCATTCCTGCTTGTGCCTTTTCTGTCACTTTGCATTTAACTGTGTAGTTTCTTGTAAATTTTAGAATACGATTTTATTGCTATAGCATGATTAATAACACAGTTTATAGTAAGAAATTTGCATTGAACTTGTGAACCTAGTTTGATATTTGGTTGCATGTCTCCTTTGATATCTGATGCAATGCTAATGGGACGGAATGTTTTATTGTGTTCGATTTAATGAGGCATCCTCATGGGAATGTGCCTTTATCAATTCACTTTTATTGGTCGCTTCTGGGAAACAAACTCAGAATAACCATCAGTGGGTTTACAATGATGCTTGTCTGCACTGATGTCATTAATAAGACATGGCAACAAATCACATTTAAAATATTTATAACCAAACTATTTTAACAAAAGACAAAAAATTACAAATAAGTTTAAGAAATTCATCACTAGTTAATAAAGTTAAAATGACTTGTACTGCCAAATTTGAATATACAAAATGTAAGATATCTTCATTGTTCATTATAGCTTCACGTCATTGTATTCCTCCTTCTTGTCACTTTGGATAAAAACATCTGGTAAATGCTACAATTTTAGATAATGCTACCCTTAAAAATGAAACACTAGAAAGTCTATTATTTTTGTTATATGACTATAGTGCTTATAACTGTGGTTGAGTGAATGTGGTGTCATGCTGAAAACATGTTTTGTTGATGAATGAAATGACTTGTTTTACATCTAGAACATCTTGATTTAATCTAGCATTAAAGGAATAGTTTGCCTTCAAAATGAAAATTCTGTCGTCATTTACTCATTTACTCTTTCTTCTGCAAAACACAAAAGAAGATATTTTGATAAATGTTAGTAACCGAACACCGTTGGTCCCATTGACTTCTATTGTATGGACACAAAACCAGTGCAAGTCAATCGGGGCCGAGGTTTTTTTTACTTAGTTTAGTTTACTCTATTGTCTGTTACTCGAACAGAAATTCATCTTTGACAATTGCACAACACACAATACATCCACAAATCACATAAAAAAAAAAACACATAACAAACATGGTCCTATACAACACATAACTGACCATTACAACACATTTTGAACACTTTAAAACAATTGGTTTAAAATGGTAGTGGGATAAATTATCTTTAATATTCATTCCTTTTAGCTATCGGCATCCTCAGTCTACACCCTGAAGTAAGAACTTCAAAGCAATGGTGAAGTGGGTGGGTTCGATCTGGGTAGACTGCGAATGCCTTTCTCTCATACATTATTCAAAATATTCTGTGTTCTGCAGAAAGAAAGTCATACAGGTTTGAAATGACACCAGGGCGTGTAAATGACATGAATGAATTTGCATTTTGAAATTATCTTTATCTAATTTGTGCGATTATTGGGTTTAATGTATATTACGTGAATGGATGCCTGACTGACATGAAACTAAGGATATGATTTGTACAAATCTGTAATAAATTTTGATCTCAAAAGTTTCCTAATTTCATTCCAGCTCTTGCAGAGTTATTTTTCGATGCACTTTTGTCTGTTTACAGACAAGCTGAGTGTGTTAACTGAACCACGACCCATCAGTCCCATGGCATTAGCAGGAACCCAGCAGTTAATGACAAGTGTTTTTCAGCAGGTTGTGCATGCAGACTTCAGCAAACTGCACTAGGACATGTTAACAGCCAATTGACAGCTTACCTCTTACCAAGCACACGCATATTTGGATTTTGCCTAATCCCAGTTTATTTGTGTAACAAACGCTTCTATTAAATTCAAGATATTGTATTTAGCTTACAGGTAAAAACTTTGGGCCCTTATTTATTCTATGTACCCTGGGTTGATTTATTACTGTTTATATATATTAAAGCAATATCAGGCAAGCAGAAGTGTATTATGGTTCTATATCAGCAAGAGACTGCAAGGTAATCAATCACATTGTACTGATATAGAGGTGGTGCAGAACACCAGTATGTCAATTGTTTATGTGTTTTATGCAAATTGGATAACTGTGGTAAGCACTTTCTCACTTTTGGATGCTTTATTCATACATTTTTTCAATAATCACAGGTTACAGCCACATTTAGTGCAACAGCGTGCAAAATTTTAAGTACTGATGATGATGACGGAGGAACAAGAAGAATCTTTTATGTAAGTCCACAGTTTCCACTTCCCATAAATTGGAACGTATTGAACAAAAAATTCTCCCCCAAATTAAAATTCTCATATACTCTCATGCCATCATGTATGATCTCTTTCTTAAACATAGAACATCATTATACACAGTGTTTTTATCTAATGGGTTAGGGAATTTGAAGAGCCAAAAGGCATAGGCTACATTATAAATGAGCCAAACATACTTTAACTGATGGAACAATAACAGTTACAATATGCATTCAATGATATGATTAGATGTCTCAATGATAGACAATGCATTCAATCTAAACACAAAGCCTCAAAGTAAGAACGTTTTATTATTTTGTTAGACATTTTGTTATTCAAGTACACACATAAACTCTCAGACAGATTCACGATAGGTGAGATTTTATGAAAACGTATTTATAAATGCTTTGCAGACACTAGTATTTGTACATTTTTCAAAATCACTGGATTCTCATCAAAATCTTGACCCACTCTCGCAGTATTTTTAAGTCAGCGCGAAATTATGTCGAACACACTTGACACCACTAACAAACACAGAAAAAAACTATAAAAAATGCATTTAAAATGTCAAAATCTTTACGTAAGGTATGAAATGTTGTCCAAAAATCCAACTAAGAATGAAAACTATTTGAAACAAATCCTTTAAAATGATCAAATTTAATGTCACAGAAGATTAAAAAGAAAGCAAACTTTTTATTTCTGACTTTTTATTTAAAAAATATTGCCTTTCTTTGTTTCTCTATTTCTTATGTTGGATTGGTATTTTTACCTCCTAATTTTGGTTACACATTATGCTTGAAAATCCATTAGCATTAAAAAAACTGTATGAATTATAATTTCCTTTATTAAAAAATATGAGAAACAATCAACACGATTAAACGGCACAAAAGCGTCTGCTAAATGGCTAATGTAGTGAGTGAGATAGAGAGAGAGAGAGTCGGAGGGGGCGTGGCATCACGTCTTTGTTGACGCAGCTGCATCAACTGTATTGGCTTCTGCTCGCGGGATGCTGAGAGAGCGTCTAAGAGCATTGAGGAATCACCGAGAATTGCCCCGAGCTTTTCCTTTAATGTCCTTAATTGAATTGTATATATGAGGATGGGAATTTGGGAATATACTCTTTATTTCGCTACCATAACATGCGTATGGAGAGGTGAGTCTGCTAATGCATGATTGATTCTTCATTGCATTATTGTCCTTTATTGTTCTTAAATTGAATTAAGTTGTTCAATAACGATTTCTGCTCACTTGTAAGGTTACAATGTCTGCTTGGATATATTTCGACTGCATCAGACATTAAATGAAAGTCCATAGAGTTGTATATTTTAATGACATTTATTTAGGATGTTGCCTGCCTGAAGCTTGTTCATGTTCAGCTTTTTTCAACCTTTATGTTAACAGTTTACATTATGAAGGCATTTTATCTTTTCTTTTTTGTATCTTTATTGGGTTATTCAAGAGAGTACACTTACATGGCCATTTACAAATTCTACCATTTTCCTTGATTTTTCCCAAAACAAGTTTAGATTAACGTAAAGGTTACCTTTTCCATAATATAAATTTCCATTGTCACATCTATCCGATTATCTATTGTTGGTCCTTTCTTTTAACCATTTGCATGTAATTGCCTTCTTATCACCTGCTAAGAGAGCACCCATCAAGTATTTATCCACCGATACTGTATTGGGACATATACATCTTATCTTTTAATGTAATATTTTTAATCCCATAACCTGATTTTTTTTACTTTAAAATGTTTTTTTTTGTAATTCATTGGCAACCTCGGTCTGGGTTACTTAGTTCATTCATTTTTGTGTAGTCTTCAACTACTCTGAATTTTCTTTTCATCTCCTTGGCATTAGCCTGTAAATGTTATTCAAGATTACACAGAGTGCTTTGTGTGTTTTGTGTTCCTGCACTGGCAAGGGGAAACGGCTCACTCATGTTTCTTTGTATGATGCTCTTGAACTAAAGAACTCATTTTGAATAGGGTAAAAGCCTGATGTAATCTCGAGTATGTCCTCAGTGGAATTAAATAATGAATGGATATCATTTTAAGGGAATTCGACTGAGATGAGAAAGGGGGTTATTGAATTTTGGAAAAGCTCCCAGAGTTATTTAACCATGATTTTGTTTTTGCTTGCATAATATGTTCATGAGGTATATCAAAGTGCTCTGCTAAGTATTCCCCTAATGAAAAGACTGTAGCAAGGAGTTAAAAGCAAAGGGTTGGATGCAGTGCTCTAAATCAGACTGACTGGTTGAGGTTTAATCGCTGAAACCAAGAAGAAAAGCTTTGATGAGGCTTTAGATCTATAGACACATCCATGGGGCAGCTGCCTATGTTGATTTGCAGGACGTTCTCCCTAATATCCCATTCAGTTCTCATTGTAAAACATTCTCTGCTAGCAGTAACCATAACATCTGAGAATAATGTCTGTCCGCTGACAATGTTTATTCTGTTTTAGTGTCACAACAGGGAGAACATCAGAGAAGACTCTACAGTGACCTGATGAAATATTATAATCCGCTGGAGCGACCCGTGTTTAATGACACACACTCTCTCACTGTGTATTTCAGCTTCAGTCTCATGCAGATTATGGATGTGGTAAATTGGTAGTTTCAATTCATCACCAGAATGTCCTTCGTAGTTATTCAGTTATTTTTCAAAACAAACACCAATTTAAGACTGAAAGTGTGGCCATAATCCCAGTGTATTTGTTCCACCATCTGATTATTCAATAATACATCATAGAGTTGCTGAACACTCTTGCTTTAGATTGTAAACTTTTGAGCTTTCATGAAAGTTGTTTTTGAAGTCATTTTTGTATTTGATCATCAATAGGATGAGAAGAATCAAGTTCTTACAACCAACATCTGGTTACAGCTGGTAAGACAAATGACTATTTATTTATATTTTTATAAATATACATATATTTTTTATATTTGTGATTTATTTAGTTTATTTATTTAATTAATCATAATTATTAAGTATTTGTGTCATTAAATGATTTTATATTTTTACTTTGCATTATGATATTTTAGCCAACCAGCACTTTTGAAGTCAAACATTTGTTCGAAAAAGAAAAGTATGATACCGTGTTAAATAGGTAAATACATAATGTGCGTGTGTGTACAGTGTAAGATAAATATATATATAAATACACACACATAAATGCATATATTTAAGAAATATTTACATATATATATACATGTATATTTTTGTTAAAATTATACATGCATGTGTGTGTGCACTTACATAATTATCATACACAGTACACACACGTATATTATGTAAAAAATATATATATTTGGCATACAATCAGTCACAAATAATCTTTTGACAGCCCTAAATATATACAATGTATATATATATATATATATATATATATTTGACACATGCATTTTTAGCAGGATTTTTGTTTTTTCCAAAATAATGTCTTCTTGAAAACTTGTCATTTGTAATTGGCTCATAGACCCATAAATAATTAACTTGTGTAAATGCTCCACATCTATTGTGACAAGTAATTAACACATTTTTTATGTTTATTTGCAGTACTGGAATGATCATTATCTTCGGTGGAATACCTCTGAATATCCCGGTGTGACGAATGTACGATTCCCTGACAGCCAGATTTGGAAGCCTGACATCTTACTTTATAACAGGTTTGATAAAATAATTGTCACACATGTAATTATTGCTGATCTCTGTCTCATTAGCTTATCAACAGGAGTGGCGGAGAAACACAGACATGGCTTTCAAAGCTGTTTATGCAGGATTTAATTAGGGACCCTAAATTGCCTGAAAAAGTGCTGCTGTCTAAGAGAATGAATACTGAGTTTGCAAATCCACGAGGAACTCCAGAGTTTGACCTCATTTGTTTCTGTCAACTGGAATGAAGCCTAAGCACTTACTGCAATGGTTCTCCGTGTTATCTTGCTGTCACTCAGGTCCATTTAGCTCTTGAGAATCAATGTGGGGAAATTACACTTAATCATGATTGTATGACAGGATCTGACAGCCAGTGCTTACCCAGTAGTGCAAAACTAATCCATTGATTAAATGTATTTTCTTTTATGGACATTTCATGCAGTGAACACATTGCTTTCTTGTGTTCTTCATAGTGCTGATGAAAGGTTTGATGCCACCTTTCACACAAATGTCCTGGTGAACTCCTCAGGTGCCTGCCAGTATCTGCCACCAGGTACAATCATATTCACATTGTTTTATTTAAAGGTACAGTATTTTTTTCACTGTTTAAGTGTAACGTAATTCTGAACAGTTACAGTATGTTATCATCTCCCCAGAATGAATGTTTTTGAAACTGATGAATATTCACATAGCCTATAAAAAGACCCTTCATGCTAGACCAATCCTTATCTTAGTGTATTTTTGCCTGAGCAACATTCACCAGCGCTGCATCTTTCACTTTCTCCTGCTTTCCTGCTGTGCACAGCTGAACGGAGCTCTGTCTCAGATAAGCATTTGATTCATGAATAGATGTGATGGTGCCAGAACTAAATTCTTTTTTCAGTGACATTGAAGAGATTGACTTCTCTTGAACTTCCATAAAGCTTCATCAGAAGTCTGCTAATGCTTTATGATGATGAAATGGAGGGGAGGTGATATACTAAGAAATTACCTTAAAAATCAGCTGTCTGAACTGAATTACAGTTTTAAATAAATGACTTTACGATATGGCAGACATCCTATGTTTATAGAACTATTAATCTACGTTCTGTTATCTACTATCTATAAATTCTATTGTCATTTATGTTATGGATCATTTTTGTTAATCTGTTCGATGCATTACTGTTCACAGGGATATTTAAGAGCACCTGCCACATTGATGTCCGCTGGTTCCCCTTTGATAGTCAGAGATGTGATTTAAAGTTTGGTTCATGGACGTATGGTGGATGGTCTCTGGATCTACAGATGATTGAGGCTGATATAACAGGATATATTGCTAATGGAGAGTGGGACCTTGTGGGTAGGGTCTTGCAGTATATAAGTACATTTTTTTCAATTAAATTATATATATTTACAGTCTTATAAAAAGGAATGTGCACATTATAATGTATATGTATGTTATCACACTCAGACTTATTAGCTTATCAGTGTTTTTTTTTTACGGTTATTGCACACACAGTGTTTTGACAAAAGCTATAATGCTCTCATATTAGTTTATTCAAGACATAGTTCACCCAAACAGGGAAATTAAGTCATCATTTACTCACCCTCTTGTTATTTTAAACCTTTTTGACTTTCTTTATTATGCCGAACACAAAAGAAGATATCCTGAAAAACGTTGGTAACCGGACAATGGCGGTACCCATTCACTTCTATTGTATGGACACAGCACCAATGCAAGTCAATGGGTTGTTCAGTTACCAACATTCTCCAAAATATCTTCTTTTGTGTTCTGCAGAAGAAAGAAAGTCTTACAGGTTTGAAATGATTTTTGTTTCAACTATCCATTTAATCTGTTAAATTCATAAGTGGGGTATCTTCATTTCTGGACATTACATAAGAGCAAAAAGTACATTTACATTACATTTAGTCATTTGGCAGACGCTTTTATCCAAAGCGACTTACAGTGCACTTATTACAGGGACAATCCCCCTCGAGCAACATGGAGTAAAGTGTCTTGCTCAAGGACACACTGGTGGTGGCTGCTGGGATCGAACCAGCAACCTTTTTGATTTACCAGTTCAGTGGTTTAACCCACTAGACCACCATCTCCATATATGAAAGTATCATTCATATAATGTATTTCATGATATTGCAGGGGTTCCAGGTCGCAGGAATGAGAAATTCTATGACTGCTGTAAGGAGCCGTACCCTGATGTGACATTCACAGTGGTCATGCGCAGACGGACGCTGTATTACGGTCTGAATCTGCTCATTCCCTGCGTGCTTATCTCAACTCTGGCTCTGCTGGTCTTCCTGTTGCCTGCTGACTCAGGAGAGAAAATCTCTCTTGGTGAGTGCAAATGTCTTGATTCCTTGACTAGCCTTGCGAAAAAGCAATGCGTTTTAAATACACTCCTTACTGTATAGTTTACAGTGTTTTTTAGTTTACAAATGTATTAACTTACTCTATTTACTGATATATTGCTTAAGACTACTAAATTCTAATTAAACTTTATTTGCAGTACTGCTTGTGCACGATGCACATTTCCTAATATTAAGCCTAAAATGTTTTTTAATGTCACTTTAGTTCCAAACTTCTTTAGTTTAGTACTACTTAACACAATTTAAGTGCATTAAGTACCAAATTAGCTGTTCCAATTTGCACACTTTAGGTGTAACAATTTAGTAGGCTACACAATCCCAAAAGTACAATCGCAGGTTATTTTTATTACTTACATAAATATGTACATGGATTTGCAGTATACTCAGCATGAAATAAATTCAAACACGTTTTAGTATTTATATTTCACTATGGTATATTCATCTCCGGACCAGTTTCTATTCGCACGGCATTGAAAAAGCTCAATTTGAATGAGGATACATACACTTATCACTACCATCTACAAAAATATTACAACATGTTTGTAAATCTTTCTTAATGTGTGTACTGCTAAAGAGAGCGCTACAGGCCAGGATACTTAAAGAAACTTATATCACATGCATCATCTAAAGGGTTTATTTCGAAAACTCACTTTTGCGGCCTCCCTCTACTAGCCCTGCCCTTACAAGAAGTGCATAAATGTCAAGTTCTGCATTATAAAATCTATTACTTTTGCACATCTTTTTTTGCTGAATAGGTATAATAAATTTAAATCGACAGAAATTCTCTTTAGCACAGCGAGCCAACGCACACAATTTATACAGACGCTCATTTGAGAAACTGTAAGTGGCATGCAGTTAGATTAATGGCTTGCCAAAGATGCCGTCAGTGATTAATGTGGCCTGAGAGCGCTGAAGGCCGAACGCCTGTGTGTCCTCTGGATTTAGAGGATGCTGTCACAGTTCCAAATGGAGCCGCTTGGAAGAGACTAGACCTGAAATCACAACAGAGCACAATTTATTATTTCATTTTGTCCCTTCTAAATGGTTTTAAGGAGATGAGGCTGCCAGCGGTACGCTCCGAGTCATTGACCGTGTCTTTGAGCCTCAAGATCAATACTTTAAATGCCAGGGATTAACTGACTGTGTCTGATACATGTGGGTTAAATGGTACTTCTTATGTTCTTAAGTAATTATTTTCTTAAGTAATTAGGGAACTGCTGTGTTTCATAGTCATTAAATGAATATGTCTCCTGTGTTACACCGTCGGGACGGAGCACAAGGTCAGGGTAAACTTGTGGACAGAACAATGCCCGGCGTATTTAAGATTCAGATCCTGGCTTGTGCAGGAGAAATAGACCATGTTCTGTATGGAAGCGCTGGGCACTCTCTGCATACACACACTCCATTTATATCACACATGAGGGATTGTGCAGCTCAAAAGTCTTGAAAATATAGAATTTAAATTTATACTTAAACCTAGAAATAAGTAACAAATATAGTTTCTTATATTAAGCTTTTGTTTCTTTTTCCCTCAGGGATCACAGTCCTGCTTTCGCTGACAGTTTTCATGCTTCTGGTAGCAGAAATAATGCCGGCAACATCAGACTCTGTGCCTTTAATTGGTAAGTCCAACCTGTTATGCTTTTTCATCGGTCAGTATGTCTTATCTACTGTATCTCTTTTCGCTCCTCAGCCCAATATTTTGCCACCACCATGGTTATTGTTGGGCTATCTGTGATAGCCACAGTCTGGGTACTGCAGTACCATTATCACGACCCGGATGGAGGCAAGATGCCAAAATGGGTAAAGCTTTTATTTCTACTCGGCATTAAAAGTAATCTGGCTTGAAACACTGACTGCGCCATCATTACACTGTTAATCACTTAAATACATTGTAAATAGCAGAGACTTTCCTGGAGGGCATGTGTACTGTACATACACAAACAGCCAACGTATTTGATACCGAAATTAAAGTGACAAATGCTTGAGTGTTTTTCTTGATTTGTTTTGCTCTATAGACACGTGTGGTGCTGTTGAACTGGTGCGCGTGGTTCTTAAGGATGAAGAGACCCGGAGAAGACAGGGTCCGCTCGGCCTGCCACAACAAACAGCCACGCAGCAGCCTGTCCAGCACGGATCTAAACATCAGCACTGGAGCGGCACAGTCCACTAACAGAAACCTGCTGTACATCGGCTTCCGCGGAATGGACACGATTCACTACGCCTCTTCACCTGACTCAGGGGTCATCTGCAGCCGACTCGTCGGCACAGGCGAGGAGGACATGCTGCTCCCCGGGGCACAGGCGTCCTCTGTTAGCAGCGGTCCTGGAGACTCTGAACTGTCTAAAATCTTGGAAGAGGTCCGGTACATTGCCAAACGCTTCAGGGATCAAGACGAGGAAGAGACTTTGTGTAACGAGTGGAAGTTTGCCGCATCGGTTATTGATCGTCTGTGTCTCATGGCATTTTCCATTTTCACTATCCTCTGTACCATTGGGATCTTAATGTCTGCACCTAACTTTGTAGAGGCCATATCTAAAGATTTCTTTGCATGAGGACGATTTACACTATGAAGTTTTTATTTCATAGTGCCTCTTAAAGGAAAATTTTACTCAAAAATAGAAGTTTTGTCCTTTTCCCACCCTAAGGGGTTTCCAAACCCCTCTTGATATGTTTGGAGGAATTTTCAAATTTTCATGCAATTCCAGTGAATAGGGATGAAGAAACAAAACAATAACTAGTTATTCAATTGACATTAGGTGACAGTACATCTGTGTTAACTGTTCCTTTTAGTGTAACTGATTTAATGAGCAGATAATCACTCATGGAAATGTCACATTAAATTTGACGAAAAAGCAGAAGGATGCATATTTTTTGATGTATGTGTTCCTATCCCAGCTTAATGTGCAAACACTTTCATTTGCAGTGATTTTCATGGTGATTCCCTCAAAACACTGTGGCCATCAGTACATCTCTTAGGCTGTCTTAATTTAATGTTCTCCACCATCTCCACATATGAACATTAACTAAAACAATGGCTTCAGTTTGTCAGACTACATCTTCGGGCACAGTTCCATTTGTCAATGTTTATGGCTCAGAAATCAATCACACACCTAGGCTTTAAAAGAGGCTTCAGAATATCAGTTATGAGCATTGATGTACTAGTAATTCTATGTAGTGTCGTTGTCATCATCATCCTATTTGATAAATGATTGTGAAGCAGATACAGGACAGTTTTCTTTATATATTTTTTAAGTGCTAACATTTATTTACAAAGTTTTCTTATTTACGTTACAAAAGGAACCTCATACGCCATTGATTGTATAATGTTTGCATTATCATATCTTGCTTTTTGTTACTATAGTCTGTCATAATAAAATTACACGATTTTGATGCATTAATTTTATGCAGATTAATTAAATTATGCAAATTAGTTTAGTGTTAGCTTGATAATATTGTGAAGGTGATCATTTCAGAGCAATTTTCTTCAATTAAACATATATTTGACAAAACTGATTTGACATAATTTCTTCATGTACTGTAATCTCTCTCTCTGTAATCTTTTCTGTGATTTATCTAAATTAGTTCTCTTCACAGTGTTTTTTTTTTAAATTGTGCTGTAAATGGCAAGCTATTGGGGTAAATCGTCAAATAAATAACTGTCAATGTAATCGTATTTTTACTGTAGCATTATATTTAATTATAATAATATAATAATACAAAACAAATCCAATTTGAGATTAGAACGATTGGAACGATAAATATTGGTCATATGAAAATATTCATTCATGTTTTTTTCCCCCAATTTATTTATTCCTCATTCTGGCACTCGACGGCATGTCTAATGATGTCGAATTATTTTACATTTACTTTAATGCATTTGGTATATAAAATATGTTTTTGTACACTTTTTTATACTCGTTTCCCTCAAGAGCATGTGGACTTTTATCTTGAAAAATAAAATGCCGGAAGTCTCAATGAACTGAGCAGCAGAGTGTGTATGTAGGGACTCATCGCTTTATTAATATCATTATGGCTGACTCTTTACTCCGCTGGACTGTTGATGAACTAAAGAATAGTTTCGGTTTGGAGGCAAGCGATGACATTGTGCAGTAAGTATATTCTTTAGTGAATGTTACGTTTTTGACTGAAATGTTCGCAAGCTTGTTCGTTGTCAACTGATACGAAATACAGTTCACGTTAAATGAATATAACGTCATATTATAGCTAACACGACTGAAAGTTTACACTATACACAGGGACGAGCACAGATCTATTCATGGGAAAGTCGTTATGTTTAATGTCAACCAAGTCAATAATAAATGATGAACTGATTGTGGGCCTCAACCACGAACTAAAAGTGTCAATAAGTAACGTTATGTTTTTAAATTACCGTGTCAATGCAAAATAAAATATTTATATATATGAATATCTCCGTTGTTATTTGTGAGGAAAGCATGATATTCACTTTTTATGTACATGTTATAATCAAAAAGGCCCATATGGATCACATAAGAGCTACTTACTTTGATGCTATTAAACCTACAATTAGCAAGAAATATACTTATATTGGTACATATACACCACAATACTGTCTACTTCATGTAACTTACAAACTATAAAATTCTACTTTAAGGTTCTGTGATGTTTTGTATAAAAGTGAGTGTTGTATAATACCAGCTGAACCCTGTTGTTTCAGGTACATCATTTCCATTGAGAATGAAGATGAAATTGTGGAGTATGTTGAAGATCTCTTACAAGGAACAGAAGGAAAAAAGAAGGAATTCATAGAGGATCTGGTGCAGAGATGGGAGAGTTGTCGGTCTCCAGCACCTTATGTTTCAGGGCTTATCCCCAGAAAGGATGAGACGATGGGTAAATAAATACATGTGTTGACTCTTATAAATTACAGACACCGATTCCGTCTGGGGCTCAAGGAATTAGCAGTGTACAATATATTTGTGACTTTGCATCCTCTTATATTATAGGGAACATTATAGGTTTGTTGCTGTTGAGCCTGTAGCTCATTTGGTTGAGCAGATCATGGGTTTAATATCTAAGGAACACTCATACTGATAAAATTTATTCACCGAATCCATTATTAAATAAAAAACCCTTTCAAATTCTAGTATGAATTTTTAATGTAATTTAAATGTTTATGATTATGTCATTGTTTTTTCATTAATGCTGCATTTTTTTCTTATCCAGTATATAATATTAGATGTATAATACTGGCCATAATTACAAACTTCCAAACAATTTTTTTTTGCTTTTTAACTGAATGTAAAAACATGAATTGTACATGCATTGATATACATTTTTGAAAAGCAATATTTATAAAAATCTCTACTCTATGCAGATGATCTTGACACAACACCTAAAGACACTCAGAAGAAATCAAAGCGAAAGGGAAGAAACAGGCAGGAGATGATGAGTGTCTCTCAACCAGAACCAGAGCCTGTGAAAACTCCTATTGACCTGATGAAGGTACAGCAACCTCTTTCAAACATTGAAAAAGTATTACATTAAGTCTTAGTGGGCAGATGGAGTTACACAGAGCTTTGCCCTTGTTAGGCACAGGAGAACAGCAGTTCATCTTCAGTGAAAAAGAAGAACAAGTTTGTGAATCTCTATGCCAAAGAGGGTCGAGACAAGCTGGCTATTTTGCTGCCCGGCCGTCAGCCCTGTGATTGTCTTGCTCAGAAACACAAACTCATTAACAACTGTCTGAGCTGTGGGCGGATTGTGTGCGAGCAGGAAGGGTCCGGTCCATGCTTGTTTTGTGGCAGTCTGGTGAGCTTGATCTCTGTTGCCTCAAAAATGAATAAAAGTCAACCCATTATATTTATTCTTTACTTCATTTGTTATTACTGCCTGCTTGTCAGCGAGAGGTACTTCACCCTTGTGTCAAAAAGGCACAAATGATAACAATTTCCAGGTCATACTTTATTACAAATCAGAAAAAAGAAGATGAAGATGAAAGCAAACCTATTTTTAAGGACTGATATATGCAATGGAACATTTTACATGAATGGGAATTTAAGACCTTTCACAAACATTTCAGGTCTGCACTAATGAGGAGCAAGAAATCCTGCAACGAGACTCCAACAAAAGTCAAAAGCTTCGTAAAAAACTCATGGGAGGTGAGAAATATTGTTAAGATCTTGTATATTTATATGATGCAACAACCTATTCAGTTATAAAACATTTCTTTGTTTGTTATTGTACCTCAGAGGGGTCTGAGCGGGACAATCTGCCCCACCAAGAGGCCAAAATAAAAGCAGGACTGGAAAAAGCTGTACAGCATAAAGACAAACTTCTAGAGTTTGACAAGAACAGGTGTGTCTGTCCAAATACACTTGACTATGGAACGAATCGCTTGGGTTAACAGAGTCATATCTTCAGCCCCTTTGAACTATTCTCTAACCATCTGATAGAAATTGCGCAAATAATGGGAATAACTTTCAGAAAACTACAAAATGACTTTAAGCTTTTGAATTATGTTGGTCCTAAATATGTTTAAAAAGATTGAATTCATGTTGCTCAAACCAATGCTACTTTAACTAACCATGTAAATGGTTTATGATTGGTGGGCTTTTATTTCATTGAAAATATTTTTTTCCGTATAAGTGGATGTTGCACAGTTGACTAGACTCTACTCTTTCCATCAGTGTAAAGAGAACACAAGTTTTGGATGATGAGTCAGATTACTTCGCAACGGACTCTAACCAGTGGCTGTCTCCATGTGAGCGTGATGCATTACGCAAACGAGAGGAGGAGCTCCGGGAGCTTCGACACGCATCTCGCAAAGATCGAAAGATTACACTTGACTTTGCTGGGAGACGAGTGCTGGACGAGGGGGAGAATTTGAGTCCTTACTACCAGAAGTAAGAACCTACAGTACCTGATTCTGTTATTGATGCAATGCATCCTTTGTTCCTGTTGCTAAATCTGCAGAGCATTATTGTATAAATAACGTCATGTTTATTCCTCAAGTTCTGATTTTGATCAAAAAATTGTAGCTTGTATGCAATGTAACTGACTTTGTATAAAAAGAATGCGTAAATTCAAATTAAACGGTTGCTATTCTGGTTGTAACAGGTTTGATGAGACAGTCAATGCCCTCAACTCTGGTTCTTTTGGCCAAAAAACAAAGAAGTCTGTTTCTACTGATCGACCGCACCTCAGAGAGCTGGTTAACCCTAACATTGGGCAGCCGGCACCAGAGGTGGGTGCAAACAAAGAGCTTATAGTCAAAAAAAGTCAACATTTATTAAAATATCAAACCGTTTGGCATTACAAAACATTTCAAACATTTCACAAAAAAATGTATGACGAAGAGTATGAAATATCTGTAGATATTTGTGCTTACTGCTGGGACAAATGGGTTAAGTGTTGAGGAAAAATCACAGCAAAAATGGCTCAGAAGATGGTAATGTTTGTGTTTTTGTTGATTTTTTCCGTTGTATCAGTGGGTTGATGTGGGCGGTGGTAGCTCCTCGAAAAAGTCTTCATCAAAGACCGTAAGCAGTGCCCAGGAAACTGAGCGCAGGTCGACTGAGACTTCAAGATAGAGAGCTGCAGGAGATCTCAGACGGTGGTTGGTGTCTCAGCATGCATCAGCCATGGGCTTCTCTGCTTGTCAAAGGCATCAAAAGGTACAGATCAGTTAAACACAAACATTCTGTATATACACAGAGCTGTAAGTCTAGCAAACATCATGAAACACACATTATTTTTGTAGGGTGGAAGGTAGAACGTGGTACACATCCCATAGGGGGCGCCTGTGGATCGCTGCCGCTGCTAACAGACCCTCACCTCAAGACATAGCGCAGGTAGAGGCCATGTACCGCCACATTGATAAACAGGGTGAGTCTGTTATCCAAACATTTCGGCCATTACTGTCTAAAGCTGCTGGATCTTACAAGATGGTACATGGTGCAGTCAGTGATTTGTTTTATTTATGTTTTATTGTGCAGAGCCTCAGTTTCCATGTGAGTATCCTACAGGCTGCCTGCTCGGCTGTGTCAACGTCACAGATTGCCATCCTCAGGAACAGTTCAGAGAGCAGGTCAGTGTCTCTCTTCGTCCATCCAATCATCCATCCATCTATAGATGGATTCATTGTCTATAGCCAAGTTCATCTGGCTCGAAGTTAACTTCCGGTCTGTGTTTGTTATATATATATATAACTATTTATATTTAATTTATATAAATTTATACTTTTTTTATAAAATGTTTATTAAATATACAATTTGTTAAATGGATAATGTAGTGGGTCACATTTAAATTTAACCAAGTAACGGTTCTACTACTTGTAACCAAAAATCAAACTGGCTAGACAATCCTTTAACCTTCTAGCTATTTCTTTTGCTTGTTATCAGAAATAATCTACAGGGACTCTATTCTTTGAATGTGTACCGGAAGTTAAGTTCGGGCCCCAAAAGCGAGCATGCAGAGTAACATTTGTTTATGTTGCTTTGAAACGTATATACAAAACATGTGCTTTCATTGTACCACAGTTATCGTTCAACAGTGTTCTTCGTTTTTTGGTCATTACTTTTTATTGAAAGTTTGGTGATTTGAGCTGTTCCGCTGTGTTTTTTATTTGTTGGTCTACGTTATTTACACATGTATGTGTTGAACATCTTTGCCTGTTCTGGTGTAGGTTTGTGCCATTTTAATATTGTTTTAATATTTAATGTTCAAGTTGGTAATTACATTATAAGGAAAGTGTATTGATATCCTTGCATTCTATTCTATTTAGTTCTATCTTGGTGTTCTTAAATGCTAGGAAGTGTAAATACTGCCTATAGTGTATATAAAGCGCTATCTCAACTATCTAGCGTTCTCAAAACATTACTGCTCACGGTGCATTAAAACTGAGCAGCACGCAGCAGTATTCTGGCATACATTCCCCTCTTTGTCTGCCGCCGCTTTGCCTGCTGTCTTCTTCTGTAGCCTACAGCACACTTCCTGCCTCATTTCCTCTTCTCCCTGCATGGCAGACTGCATGTAATAGAGGTGTAATTGCTGCTGCTGTATCACTGTCTGCATGAGCTCTTCTCAACTGCAGCAGTCAGGCAAACTCATTAACAAATGATTTAGGTTCACATTTCAGTCAAGATCAAAAGAAAATTATAACGCAATTATATAGTGTGCATTAATAGGAACGAAGCATATTTTTAAGGCCACTAAATTTCATATTCATTTCTATAGTAATTACACATTTTATGTCAAACATTTACAGTGAGGTTCTTTATAACGCAATTATATAGTGTGCATTAATAGGAACGAAGCATATTTTTAAGGCCACTAAATTTCATATTCATTTCTATAGTAATTACACATTTTATGTCAAACATTTACAGTGAGGTTCTTTTCAGTAACATTCATGAATGCATTAGCTCAGATAAACGAACAGCATTTACAGCATTTATTAATCTTTGTTCATTTTGCATTAAATATTGTTAACTTTATGTATTTGTAAATGTTGAAATATATATGTACTAAGATTAATAAATGCAGAAGGAAATGTGTGTATTTATGTGCATTTATTTTGTCACAGTTTGAAAGTACACTAGCATATAGATGCCAAATGGCTTCAAAATGCACACAAGTGAAGCTGGTTTTAATG
Organism: Triplophysa dalaica; assembly: GCF_015846415.1. Taxonomy (NCBI): domain Eukaryota; kingdom Metazoa; phylum Chordata; class Actinopteri; order Cypriniformes; family Nemacheilidae; genus Triplophysa; species Triplophysa dalaica. The sequence continues at coordinate 7,816,574 of NC_079542.1, forward strand.
GAGTTTTGATGTCAGCCTACAGAGGGCGCAACACACCATTGGCTCTTTCACCTCAGTTTAGTACTGCCATTTTGACTGCCACAGTGAAGTGAAAACTCAATATCCTTCTTTACTAATTCATGTCGTGTAATTACTGTCAGAATAGACACTTCTAACATTGATACTGTCGCTGTATGTTGGAAGCGAACATCCATATTGTGTTTATTATGTCAAGCGGATGATTTAAAGGGGATTATGTCCAGGTGGAATATTGCTGCCCCGCTCTGTCCTTGATTAATTATAAATCAATGAAGTCTATTGCAGCTTAGAGGGCTGTAATCTTTTCTCTTTCATCCTGTTTAAATGTCTGTGTGTGCCTCAGACACATTGTCTACATGAACCTCACAAAGTCTGCCTTGGTACTTTTTTTTAAATTACTATGGAAAGTGAACGGGGGCAAATTTTAAAGTGAACTACTCCTTTAAAAGCCAAACGCCTTTGATAAAGTTCACCTTAAAGCCAGAGATCTGCTTTTACATAGGGAGGTGAACGTTTAAGTCATATTTACAAGTGCATGCATTAGATTCGTAATGTAAAATGCATTACGCTTTTAAAGGGTCTTACAATGCATTTAAAGGGAATTAAACAAATTCTGTCATCATGTATTATCCTTTGTGTCGTTCCAAACCTCTATGCAACTCTTTCTTCTGTGCAACTCAAAAGAAGATATTTTGAGAAATGTCTCTGTGGTTTTGTGTCCATACAATGGATGTCAATGTTGTTTTGTCACCAATGTTCCTTAAAATATCTTTAGTGTTCTTAAAAATAGTCAGTGTCAAACAGGTTTGGAATAATGAAATAATTTTTCTTTTTGGGTGGTCCATACATTCTTTCAGAACGGAACCCATGACTTTAGCATCACATTCTGGTCAAAATTAAGACATTAATAGAATGTTCTTGGTTCTTCCCTATTTTAACTCTCTTTTAATGTAACACTGCTTGAAGTTCTTTAGAAACGCATGTTGTTCTGGTGCCTTGGCCTATACATAAGGTTGATTTGAATGCTGTCAGTGCAGAATCCAGAACATTCCTTGAACATCTGGATCTTTCTCTGTACAATTTCATCATTCCAAAAAATTTTTTCAACATAGCCTAAGCTTCCAATGGCACTCGCCCAGAGCATTCACAGACCGTCTAATAGACAGCGCATACTAAAATTTGTTGAACATTTAAAACTGGTGCTTGGTTTCTGTGTTATTGTATGTAGGTCTTATGGAAGTATGCGAGTGTGAACATGGGCGCTAGTGGCCCCTCTATTGTCTCTTGTTTTATTTGGAGCTGAAACTGACAGCACAAACATCTGTGACAGTCACCGCTAGCGTTCCCACACCCTCTTACTCTCATTAGCTTTAATGAGATATTGACACAGACACTGGTGTCTAAATTATGCACACTCGTTTTCCGCTGATGTATAAATAGCGCTGATGAAATGTAATTGCTCTTCTTTAGATCACTCACAGGGTGATTATGGGGAACGACTCTGAGAGACTTCTCGCTGTTGGACAACCAGAAAAACATTCGCTCACTGGCTGTTTTTCAGCCGATGGTAATAATTGGATGTGGAATCTGACAGGAATGTGGTGTTCTTTTGTTCATGTTGTTCAGGGTTAGGAACTGAAAACCAGTTCTTATTTACAACCACTGTCTCAACCACATTTTTTAAGAACTTTTGGCTTCAAAATTTGAGTTCTTGAGTGTATAAATTTCAAGCACTAACCGGACCAAAGTCGTAAACTTCCGAATTGAATTGAATTGTTGCTGTAGTTAAAATGACACATTGTGTTGACACAGTTTTGTTGAGAAAAATTAAAACATGTTTGATAGTTTAAACTTTGTAATGCCTTCCAAAGATTACTTTTGATGTAGTTTTTGACTTTTTTGATGAAAGACGGAGTGTTAGGCTCGTAATTAAAACCATTTTAGTCACATATGCTCCCTATATAACCTTTGCGACCTCCTATATTTGAGAGCATTTCTGTTAGTGCACATTTTGTGGTGAGACCTGTTTTCCTTACTGTAGAACACGCTAATAACTGCACAAAGTATGGCAATGCCCTGAGCTACAGTGACCGACCCGGGCATTCATAAAGACAACATGGTTGTCCATCCCACAGCGCTACTTTCCCACCATTTCTCACCATTTTCATGTAAACACGTGCTAGACGGACGCTTTCAACATTTACACGCGTCTTTCCCACTGGTGTTTATGGTGGATTCACACAGTACCGCCTTTAAGCCTATTTGGCTGCCACCACCGTTCACAAAAAGATGAAATCTTTTTATCTTCAGCTGCTGCTGCCACAAAGAGCCGTGCCCGTGGAAGTTGCAGGATTTTGGATGCACGAGCACCGCTAGCGCACCGCAAATTGCAAGTTCACTTTACGTTATTTTAAATATATTCACAGGCAAACCTCTTCAAAAATGGATCATCGCTCTCTTACATATGTGCAATGTTGGCTTGAAACATGATGCGTTTAAGTAGTGTTAACAGTGTCTCTGAAGGCTATGAGAGTTCAGTCAGTGGAGGAAGGAGGATTGACCTTGTTATAAGATCGCCAACTCTGCTAACACCCGCATTATGCAAAAGCATATAGAGAAAACAACCACAGCACTTTACTAAAAGCTGCACCTGTTAAGAAAACAAATCATCAATTTTGTGCAATTACTGTCTCTCAGTTGAGTTATAATATAATTCATTAACATAAAAGTTTAATTTGTTTCATAAAATACAAGTTGATTTTATAATGCCTACATTTTTAGCATTTTGTGTTTTAAAGCTTAGTAAGAGACTTTTCCCCCCTATATATATTTCATCATTGAGGATTTCTTTAAAAAAGTCTAAAAATCATTCTCGGGAACTCAGTCTCGTTTCCCGTGTCGTAGGATAAGTGTCTTGTCACGCCCACTAGTTATGTTTTGCATTTATATATTTTAGTTAGGTGCATTATATCATCATTATTAATATAGCTATGTTGCATTTGTAAATGCACATTTGTACAAATCTGTTATGTTGAATTCTAAAATGATGTCATTATTCGGTAGCAGGCTCCTCAGACCAGTAAAGGAAATTTCCTGCATAAAATTAATTTTTGAAATCTAGTGATTTCCGCAATCTTGAAATTCCTCACGATTCCCACTTGGGTGTTGTTTGCCCAGCATCTGTTTTCAAGGGCTTTTCCACACTGATCCTGCAGAGTGTCATAAAAGCGTGTGTTTGAGGTGCAGTGTGCAGGGCTATGGCTTTTCATCCTCTGTGTTGAGTGCTCACAGCTCAGAGGCCGGCCATAAATCCAGTTTGAGGAGCAGGAGGGGGTGGAAAGGGATTGAGAGAGAGAGGCTAGGCATAAATGAAGCCTATGGTAAAAGCCTGAGCGAGAAGTGTGGATCCCCCCCATTCTGTTGTCCTCCATCCCCTCTCAAAGAGAATCAGCGCAGGCTATGTGGCCTCTCCCACTGTAGTTTGTTCCCCCTCCCTGTTGAAGAATAAAGGTTTGACTGGCTTTGGTAAGCAGCCTGGAGGGAGGGAAGGAAAAGAGGAGGGTGGTGGGGGCAGGTTTTTTTTTCAGAAACAGGCTTACAGCATAGCCCATCTGTTTGGTGGCACTATAACAGTCTTGCAGTATTAGAGTGCATTGAGATATTGATCAACGACCCCCGCTTTCAGGATTACCGGGAGAACAGCATCATCTGTTGTGCCGCTCCTCCTGCTTTATTTCGGAGATGGGGATCTAAATTATGTTGCTGGGTTGAGGAGCACAAGAGCCTTGTGTACATTTTCTACAGATTTTCTACAAGTTTATTATATGGACCGTCGCATCTTAAGTCTTTTTGTTTTCCATATGTAGTGCATGAGAGATGGTACTGGGGATAAAATGAGAAAAAGAAAAGTCACTTGTAGGTGTCACAAAACAGCAATTTGCATGAAAATTTGTTTAATAAATCATAAATCAGTTAATGGCAACTATGGATCGCAAAGTGTGTCACACACTGTCGTTTGCTATCACTCATTATGCCGGCACAAAAACATGGAATAGAAAACATTTGCAGCATTAATGAAACACCTAGATTACATATTTTTACTGAATACATTAAAACCAAGTGCATTCCGTTTTACAGGGAAAATCTGTTTGAATTTATTCTTACTTTGTTTATTGTGTTCTGACTTGTATTCCTAAAATAAATTCTTACATTTGGCACTTAACATGTGTTCGTTTTTCATCTCCAAAACAGAATTCATCTCAGTATTTTACCATGCATTCTTTTTGTTTTCAGTCTTGGCTTTAAGAAGGAACAATTAAGCAGCAAACAAAACAAAAGAAACACATTGTTGGCCGAAAGCCAGTCAATCCAACCCCCCCGTATTAGAAAGAAAGAGATTACCAGACAGCATTTCCTCCCCTGATAAACATTTATTTCTATATCTCATATTCTGTTTAGGTTGATTTTGTTGATCTCTGTTCGCTCAGTGTTGTGATGTCCTCAGCCATGTCGAGGTGATTACAGACACCACTATTTGTCTGTAAACGATGCACTTTTTATTCCGCTGGATATGAGCAGAACAAAACAATTTCCCCTTCGCTATAGCTGAGTGTTGTATTGAACTGTATTGATTGAGCATAGGCAGGTTGTTGTGGCACACAGAAGCTGTGCTGTTTCTGTAATACTCCATCATTTGCTGTCTGTGAGTGAGTGTGTATGTAAATGTAAGGGCTTGGCTCTGCATTGCTTTAATTGGTTGAAAAGCAGTCGCTGGCGCTGCAGATTGTTTAGGTTTGGTATGCCAGCAAGGAAGGTTCTAATGTAGCTTTGTATATATTTTTGGTAAATGCTGTATAATTTGGTGTGATATCAGATATACTGTATTATTTGATCAAAAATACTAAGAAAAGCATTCGTAATGTTGCAAATTGGTAGTTTAATCAGATATCTTCAAAACAAAAACAACGCGTAGCTTGATGACGCTGTGAAGGAGCGTGGAATACTGAGAACTGTCGTCTTCAACTCCACCGCTAATATTCTATCCGACGTGAATGAGAAATCACGTCTATAGATGATGTCAAGTAGTAGTTTAATAAATGTTGAGTTTGATGACATGATTTTATTTCTTTATAACGAATTAGACACATTCAATGTAATTCATCAAATTTATTGATTACTATTTAGTCAGAGGATCTAAGGTAAAGAAAATCTAAACCGATGCTCCCTGTGTAGTAAAGATGCTCACCTGTCTAGGAAAGCACATGCAAGATCAGCGTCTCTGTCAAGGAAAAATGTCTTTGTTGACAGAACCAGCTGCAAACAGTAAAAAATAATTGTGTTTAGTAATGACTGCGCAAAACAAGATAGTTGCTTGATAGATGCTACAAACTTATCACTAATACGTATATTTGTCTACCAAACTGTCTTGTCATGGGTTCTACGTTAGCAATAGCGAAAACCGAGGGTAATGCCAGACATTGGGTGTTATTAGGGAGATACAATGTCTGGAGAAAGCGTAACGGTTTACACGAATCACCTCAGCCAATCATATAGTCTCCTTACCTGCGTTCTGCTGAAGGTTTTGGTAACGCGGATATGACGCCATTGACTGGTTAAAATCACAATTTTCTACAATTTACAAATAGTTTAAAAACATTTGAGATATATAATACATAACACTGGCCTAGTTATTTTTGAAAAAAATGGATCGTTTTGATAACATTGATGGTTGACTGTTCATCAAAGCTTCCAAAAGAGCAAAGGAAACCCTTTTCCGTTTTTTGGTAGTTTGTTGCCGTGTCGTACCCTAAATTTCTTGGCTTGACCTGTACTGAAACATAATCTTGATATACTGTTTTAGCCCGCGTTAACACTTGACTTCTCATGAATATTAATCGCCACACACGGATGAGGTGGGCTACATGTTTGATTAAACACGTTTAGATTATGAAATGATAGCATAGTGTCCGGTGAGGCATCACTGAAGTCATGAGAAATGGATGCACGCATCTCTATATGTACACTCTTCAGCTGTACCATGAGAGGGTGCGTGGACAGTGAAAACTCTTCGGATTAGCTATGTTTTGGGATTGATTGTCGCATCACGCCCATTTTTCGCAGAGTTTTCAAAAAAGTCCTGAGCTCTTTTTTAAATGCCACCGCCAGCATCTTTTTCTGAAGTCTTTCGAGGTTGAAAAAAGTTCAACTTTCTGGAGAGAAAAAAAACTACCCTACGTGCGAGGAACTTGATTGGCATAGTTTTGTAAAAATGTAAGTTGAATTTTTTCACTTTCAATAACCTTTGATTCTATTTCTAGCACGAAATTTGTATTTGAAAGTTTTTAAGTAGTTTTTAGATATGTGGTTGGTTTTTGCAATAATGCTCTCCGTTTATAATTCAAATAGAATTCCGTGTCACATTTTATTTTACAGTGCCCGTGTTACAGTGTAAATATACACTTAAGTACTGAGTAATAATAATTAACTACATGTACTTACTATAGGGTTAGGATTAGGGTGTGGTTTATGGGTAGTTACATGTAATTTTGCATAATGTATAGTAAATACTTTTGTAAATACATGTAACATGTGTGACAAGGGCACCGTAAAATAAAGTGTTACCAAATTCCGTTACGCTGCCTATAAAGCCTGTCTCTGAAAGCTGCCTTTGTGCAAAAATGCTATCTTTGAACATTGCTGGCTGCTATTTGTAACCAACAAAACATTTTTTTTACAAAAAAAGCGACACGGTCAACTTTTTCTTATCAAAAGAGAAGTCAAATGTGAACGCGGCCTTAGACTTTTATTCTTTCCCTGTTTCATGTGCTAGATAGGAGCTGCATTTCTACTGCCTACATTGAAAATATTGCCAGGGGTCACTGCCAAGAGGACTGCCAAGTGAACTGACTGGCTTTTGAAGGGACTTTGATCTCATTAGCCTAGCGTTTCACTGCTGCTAGGTAAAATTGCCACTAGAGGACGGCTGCAGCATCAATAAAACATCTAGATTACATATTTGCTATTAAATCAGTGCGAATTGTGCTTGGCAAGGAAAGAAATATACGTGGAGATTAATTTCAGCCACTTCAGAATTAGAGATTTAACTACAGAAAATGCTGTAATTAAGAGGGATTCATCCTTTTTTGTTTTATTAACCTTAATTGTTGAATGGCGTACATTTAAGGTGGCTTTTATGAGAAAGCAGATGGCAGTCCTCATTAGTGCGGGTTAGAGGGCAGCTGATGACTGTGTTTCCTCATGAGGTAATGTGATATTTATATGCTGCAGAGCTTTTCTCATGCGAGAGAGACTCCTAGAGTGTCTAAACTGGATCCAATCCAAACCCAGAGCCTATTTCTCTCTTTCTCTCTGTTCTCTTTATCGCTCTACCTGTCCTCCCCCTGCAGTCATTGTTTTCCCCTGTCAGAGTGTTGTGTAAGGATGTGGTTGTTAGGAATTCAATTTCTCCGGGAGCTGCCTTCATTATCTGCTGTGTGGAGATGTGCTTTGAGGTCCCTCCCTCTGCTGTGCTGGGCGTTCTGCCATGCTGGAGAGGTCAGACGCCATGTGACTCTGTAGCATTGTGTAGAATGTAGCCCGCAGTGTCCTGAGGCTGAGATAGGCCGGTGACTGCAGCGTTCCTCTGTCTGGATAAACGTTCATGTCCTTAATATACCTCGTACATTTGCAGAAATATCTCATATCTAGACTGATTTGGAAATTTTGTATGATACTGATTTTTATTTTATTGTTGATTGATTGAGAGAGATTTCTATATTGCATGAAAAGTTATTTAAACATTTGTTCTTTGCCGTTGTAAGATTTTCTTCCAAATTAACTAGAAATTAACATGCATTAACGTTTTGCATGTTAATATGGTATTAGATTATGCAAATAAAACACTGATTGGCCAATAAAATTAGTAAAATATACACAATCGTTCAAATGTTAAGAATCACTCGACTTAGTTTGTTCTGAAGCCTTATGTCTTAATATTAAGATATTGTGTTAACTTATTAATACTTTTATTGCAAAAACTACAAATTAGTGATGCACCCAATTTTAGCATATAACTGATAGTTCTTTAACAATGGAAGTCGATGATGGATATATTGGCCGATATGCAGTATCTTAATATTAATAAAAAATATTGTGCCTGAAACAAAAGGCAAAAGGTGGACAACTGATTTAAAAAATGTAACATACATTTATTGGCATATACAGATTTGGCATTGGCCGATAATATTTCGTAAACAAGGCAAAAAGGTTAAAAAGCAGTGCTGTGCCGTCAATATTGGATCTGATAGGAATGGCGCAGCAATCTTATGTGAGTAAAACATTTTTGTACTATGCGTCTCTATTGCTTTGTTAGAGATCGCTTGATGTGCCCTGAGCACTGTTCTCACGAGATAAGTATTACCTGGGGATCTCCAGTCATTTGTATTAATTGGTTAGGTTGTCTGTGATCTAAAGCCCGTGTGAATCGGGATCTCTGTGATTTTGCGGGCTCATATATAATTTTTCAAGGTTTATTTAATAATAGAATTTAATTTATCATGGAAACTCTTGTTACATTTGAGAACCGTGATCGCAATGATCTTTTGTCCGGTTCCTGATAACGGGTCTCAAATGCTGACAGGTACGGTCATATATCATTAAACACAATACACCTATAGCTATACAAACTTTACGCGAAGCCTTGCCATCACATCCGGGAAATAACTCAGTAAATTTGAGTAAAATCATCCCGTGCAAAAGCATTACATGAAACACTGATGTGGGGAGGTCATTTAAAAATCACAGGAGGTCTCACGATAATACTTTTGCTGTGCGAAAACTGTGATAGGTGCTAATGTGTAACCTAACGTTACGTCTCTAACCAAATTCACAGAAGGCTCCAACTACGCAAACTGCTGTCCAATCAAAGCAGTGGGCGTTTACTTTTAAATTCTTCAATGCGGCACGCCCATTAAAACCCAGCGTTTGTAGAGCTGGCCTCAAAACCCAGTTAGAAAATAGCCTATCATTTATTGATTTTTATGTTTTGGGATGAAATATCACGTGAATGTCATAAGTAGACCTCATACAACAATATAAAACAATAAACAAGCCCAGTTCATCACACCTTTAATAGATATATAAAGAATGAGAAAATGATTCTATTGAACAATTGTATATATTTTATTCACCTGCAGGTGGTATCGCAGATGTTGCTTGTTTACTTACCTGTAACTTGTATCAATGTTAAGGGAAAATTTAAATTGACTAGAGACTTCCAATGATTTGTCATTGCATTAAAGGGATAGTTCACCCTAAAATAAAAATTCTGTCATCATTTACTCACCCTCAAGTTGTTTCAAACCTGTATTTGTTTCTTTGTTCTGATGAATACAAAGAAAGACATTTGGAAGAATGTTAGGAATTTTCAGTTATCGGACATCATAGTAGAAAAAAATAAGAGATATTTTGAAGAATTTAGAAAAGCAAACAGTTATTGGTCACCTTTGACTACCATTTAAATTTTTCCTACTATGGTAGTCAATGATGCTCCAGAACGGAAAAATGCTACACTTCTTCCAAATATCTTTCTTTCTGTTCAGCAGAACAAAGAAATTCATACACATCGGGAACAACTTGAGGGCGAGTTAATGATGACAGAATTTTCATTTTTGGATGAACTATCCCTTTAAAGAGAGTGTTAACAGTTTCATGTCAATAATTTTTTTCTATAACATGAGCAAGAAACACTTGTGTGTTTTAAATTAGAGTTTCTATAAAGGCCTTGTGACTCAATGGTAGAAGGCATTACAGATTTTGAAATCTTCTTAAAAAGGCCATTTATTTAGTAATTAGCCTTCTGACCTCTCTATGTTTTAGTGTTAACAACAAATGTTGTTCTTTGTTTAACCTCATTGAAGTTTCTTTCACTCGCCCAGCTGAGTTTTCCCCACAGATCGCTTGTTATATGGTCGGTAAGGGGTCGGGCTTCCACTCACCCTCATGAATGGAGGCCGTGTGGAGTCCAGCAGGTGTTTGGCTGGCTCTGCTAAAGAGTTATGGGCCCGTCCCCCACCCAAGACCTCCATCACCAGTGGCAGGTGTCGGCCACGGCCGCTGAATCGAGGAGCTGTTAATGCGGCGACATACTCCTCCTTTATCCCGGCCAGCTTGCGGTAGGAAGCCAGAAGCTGTCAGTCAGAAAAAGGCATGTCGGGGGCGCACTGCAATGTAGCGCCGTAGGCATCTGTCTTCCTGACAGGCAGAGCTGAGAGACCTGCTGAGGGTGTCGTGGTCAGGGTGTACAAACCTCACTCTGGTATTCCTGTACGGATGTACCTCTCAGCCAACCCTGCACTGATGGATCAAAGCCACGGTGCCGCTTTCATCCTTCATCCTGTTTTTTGTCAGGGCTGTGGCTTTTACAGGAAATGATGTCACGCCCTCTTAAAACACTGTTTCTTCTCGTTCTTTTAAGAGACTCCCTAATGAACTGCCCTGTGCAACTGCTACTTGTTCTAAAGTTCCCCAGTTCAGCTGATGATGTTGTGGTCGATCCCTCTCTGCTCGTTCCCTGCTGTTCTCCCGGTCTGTTTAATGAGGTGTCGGTAGAGCCGGGGGTATACGGATGAAAGGAATCCTCTCGTGGCCAGTCGCGCTCCCTCCTATGGGACTTTATGGGAGCAACTGGAAGTTCACGGCTTCCAGGGGAGCTCAGTGGACACAGATGGGCTGTAGCCCAGAACCGCAATCAAAGCAAACTTTTCCGTCTGCTCACCGACACTCTCATAAACATATCTCTTACTTCCTTCAGAGACCTCGGTTCGACCGATACGGCGCTGTTGCCGGATGCTTGTTGACACGGGCTGTGTTGACAGACGTACTGCGATCTGAGGGGCTGATAAGATTTATTTCAAACATGCATTAGGTTTAACAGCAAATTTTTCGAGGAGCTTTGATCCAGATGGAAAGCAGATACTTTTATAATACTCCTGAGGGAAAACCAAGTTGTGATTTTTATTGGGTTTTGAGCTCTTTCAGAGGCTTGAGGTTTGCTGTGAGTTGTTTTCCTGCTTTAATGTTCCAGTGGAAAGCTGGTAAGAATGAGTAGTTTGGTTATACTGACTGCTGCCAGCACCTGTGTGACGTACCTGTTTGAAGAACATTGGTAACCAAACAACATTGGCCAACATTGACTTCCATTGAATGGCCACAAAACCACTGAAACATTTCTTAAAATAACTTCTTTTGTGCTCTTTTGTACATACAGGTTTGAATGAAATGAAGATGAAAAAGTGTTGTCAGAATTTTTGTTTTTGGAGAACCATCCCTTTAAAACTAGTCAGATCTCTTGTAATATCACACCAAGTATACAGACTTTCACTGCGTTGAAATGCCTTTTAAATTTTTAAGTGTGTTAGCATAATAGGTTGTTGTGTCTAGCTCTGAATCTAGTCGATTTCACAGGCTGTCTTGTTTTCTCATTGCTTGTGGTGTGTTCTCAGAGGTGAGGTCACGGGCGAAGCTCAAAGACCAGGAACTGAGCAAAACATTTGGCCTGCATAAATTTTACCGCCAAAATAAATGACCTCATAAAATCAATCATTGTTCAGCAATGCATCGTTTTTTCCATTTGCTAAAGCGTGTTTGTCTGTCGAATGCTAATATAGAAGCTGCGATTCAGCAAGCTCCTTTGGAAGCTTTGGTGTTATATTTGGCGCACAGGTTTTTTTCAGCAGGCACTCCATTCAGTTCCATAAATGAGGCCAATGTGTTACAGCCACGTATTTCGTACCCTGGCATGCTGCTGCCCAGCTGCTGCTAAAAGTTTCATCCAGCCACCGTTGCGAGTACATCACCTGTTCTGTATGCGTTAAGGCGAGCGTTTACCATCAGCGTGATTGACACAGTGGCAGCTTGTGAAGCGTTAATAGCTGGACATGAATTTTCTTGCGGCTGAGACATAAATTATGTAAAAGCACTAGTGGCAGTGTTGGACAGTGTTGTATAATTAATTTGTGCTCTAACTTGACACCAGTTGTGTTTGTGTGTGTGAAAAGTACTTTTAAATATTAATCACTGCAGATCTCTCTGCTGGAGAGAGACCAGCACTGACTTCCATTAATATAAAGATCTGTGTTCCTGAAAGATCAGTCTGTCTGGAATGACGTACAGTAGGCTCGCTACAGTTTTTAGATTTAGAGCTCACAATATATCAGGATCATCAATAACTGTCATAATATCGTATTTAATAACCATGAATATTGATAATACTACTCATATGATAAGATTGTAAATAACCCAGCACCAGTATCTGCTTAACACCATAGTAGTTGTTGGTTTTGCACCATTCTACATTAGGAGCTACATAGGGCTGTTCAAGGATTAATCGCATTCAGATTAAAAGTGTGTAAAATTATAACATTTATTTACTTTTATATTTTTTCTTAAATATATACAAATTATATTTGATTTAATATAAGAAATGCACAGACATATATTATGGTAACAAAAACCATTATTCTGGATGGGATTAATCACGATTAATCTTTAAACAGCCCTCAGCTACAATAGTTACAAATGTTCTCTCTACCCAAAAAAGAGGTAAAACAAATAAACAAAGTAAAATTTCCCTGGTTGACTGATTTATATTTTGACCCTGATAGATATCATACAATTTTCTAAATTATTTGTGGCTCAATAAACGTGTCGAGTAATCTGTTATTGTGTTTACTGTTGATTTAAATAAAAAAATGAATAAAGAAAATTGCATTCAGGGGTTTACTAGGGATGGACATTTGAATCAAAAATAATATTTGATATTCGCTGGGATTTATTCGAAAAAAATCTCACCCCTCCACTGCATGCACGCATATAGCCAAGTTATCATATATGCCGTGCAAGTTTACAGTGTGCGTAGCCTACGTAATGTTAGGGAGTGTGAGACTTTTTCAGTTGTCTGTTGACAGTTTAGGTGCGTTATTAGCAGCGCCACCCTCTGGTTATATGAACGAGTCATCAATATGTCATCAATGTAAATTGTTATTCTTTCATTTATACATCTTATTTTTTCATTTACAAATGTCCTTCGAAGATTTAAAAATACATAAATGTTTTTCAGGAAATATATTTTTTTTACACCAAAACCATTTTCGGAGCTTTCCACCCACCTGACTTTAAATGATTCGTGTTGACTTTGTGGGCAGCACTGAATGTTTCTTTCTATTGTGATAGTTGTGTATGAGTCTCTTGATTGTCCTCAATGTAAAAAGAGCAATCTCAAAATCATACTGTTACTGCTGGACATGAGTAAAATATGGAGAATAGCAAGGATCCTAAAACCGATCCCTGAGGTAATCCATAATTTACTTGCATTAGATCTGTCTGAGAAGTAAGATCTGAACCATTGTAGTGCCTGAACCTGAATAACGGTATAACTGTATAAACAATTGTGTTAATGTGTAAACCAAACTACATGACCCATTCAACTAAATGTTTATTTAATAAAATAAACATACAACAAAATTCAACAAATCTTCTATTTACTACAATGATTATACAATTAAATAATAATACAAATTAATATTAACATTAAATAAAATTAAAATTGTTATATTATTATTACATACTAGCCAAACACAGACTGGAAGTTAACTGCTGTCCCTGCGTGCGCGTCCGATGAAACAGTCTATAGCTTTTTAAATGTAGATTGCTTATAATGATAGTAACACATTGATAAACATGCATGGACATTGAAATATCTTCTTTACCCATTAGCTAGTCTGCTGGTAGATTTTGAAACGGTAAAATAGAAACACTTCTGTATATTTGCCGGGCAAACATTTACCTACATTGAACACCATAATATCAATCAGCTTCACAAATACGTCAGCTTGTTACTAAAAGTCGATTCAGTAGCTCGGAACGCAGTGTAATTTCACCTCTTTATGGCCTATTCACTGTTAACTGTCATGAAGCTGGAATGCTACTCAGGCATTTACCCAAATGGTCTCTGGCTTGCAGGCTTTTACGGCTTTTTTCTTGTTTTGTTTGTGAAAGACTGCTGAGCTTTAGATTTTCCAGCCAGTCTTGGGTTTGAGTTGGTGAAAACCGTCTGAAAATTGAGCATAAAAGCAGTGATTCTGACAGCCTGCTCTTTCTCTCTTATTCCCCTTCCCTTTTGAAGAGCCTCTTCTCTGTGCTCTCCTGCATCAGGGCGTCTCTGCAGATGAAGTCCCTTTATTTGGCCGAGATTGAGTGCGGTCATGCGGGCAGGCCCTATTACCCCTGCGCCACGGTGCAGGAGATTGCCTGCCTCGGATGTCTAATTGCGGACATCAGTTCGGAGGCTGTAGCTGTGCAGCGGCGAGCAGACAGCCGGTCTAGAATTCATTGCACCAGGCTGTCTTTGTTTAGGAAGTGGGGAGGCTTATAGACTGCGGTGTGCTCTGTCTGCCCAATAATCTTATAATGTTCCCTGGCAAGGGCCGCTCACCCTGTGCAGCCCTCTTCTACGCTGGACAAAATGAATCTCTCATCACAGCGCTTATTCCTGTGACACACTGGCAAAATCCCAGTGTAGTGAAAAGAAGAACTTTCCACTTATCTGGCACCTTGTCAGCAGATTGTTGTGGTTGCACACGCATTTTGCACTCGGCTGGTTTTGGAGTGTTTTTTAGCGGAGTACATGTGGGTGGTGTGATGCAGTGAATGTTTTTGTATCCTGCAAATTAAGCTGTCTGGACACCATTTGCTTGACTTTAAGGCCAAAAAACTGTAATGGATTTAACATTGACAACTTTTGCCATCTTTATTAAAAACATGAAATTGTGAGTTTATTTGTGCAGTTCTATTTACATAGGTTGAAACTTAACGTTATGAATCGGGGTAAGGTAAAGAGACAGTTTTGAGAGTTTAAAAAAGCAATGTGAAATGCTGTACATTTGAAGAGTTTATTGGCAAAAACATATAACTTACAAAATCATGTTTTTTAACTGTGCATTTTAAGTAATATAAATCAAACTACGGTTGTTTTGATTAAGTAACAATAACAAAAAAATACAGCTAACTAACACAATAAAAGACAAAAAAAAATCCTGTTTTGTGTTATGTCATCTTATTTTAATAAAAACTTGTGAGTTTTGAAAATAAACTCTTCATTTCTTGCACCTCTTAAATTCTTTACACATACTTTGCTTCCATGTATTTGCTGTAAAGCTTTGAGACAATGCAGTACACTCTTAAATATAAAGGTTCTTAAAAGGGCTTCACAGCGATGCTATAGAATAACCAATTTTGGTTCCACAAAGAAACCATTCAGTCAAAGGTTCTTTAAAGAACCATCTCTTTTCTCGGCACAAAGTTTTTTTAGTAACGGAGTAACTATTATATTTGAGTAACTATTACAATAGGGATGCACCAATACCTTTTTATTAAAGACCGAGTACGATTACCAATGTTTTTTCTGGTACTTGCCGATATCTATAACCGATGCCTGTTTAATGTACAATTATGTTAATAAACCAGTATCTTACTGATACTTTTTTTTATTTTGGTTTTTAGGTCCACTTAGATTAAAGTACTATTTTTAAATTAAGTAAAAAAATTCATGATAAGAAGCACAATTTTGTTAGCACATTTACTTCAGTTTACTAAAGTAAAAAATATTCTCTTTGGTCGAATTATAAAAAGTTCAAGGGTGTGGTGTGGTAAAATGTAAGTGTTCTTGTTCAAGTAACTTGAACGATTCGTGTGTCGTTCTAATTTCAATTCTGGATCAGATTTGCATCACTCTGTTTAATGACCGCCTACATTCCATTTGCCAGGCCGCGTGCGGTAGACAAATCAAAGCAGTCTAGACCATCTGACCAATCAGATCAGAGTAGGCTGAGAGAAAGGAGGGGATTAGACCGATGAATCGCCGAACTAATCATTTAAGAGACAGTTAAGAAGTGAGGTAGTAATAACCGCCTATTATTAGAAAGTGAAAGTGTTTTTACATCTTATAGGTGTAAAAAAAATTTTAAAGCTTAAAAATCACAAAATATTTACACTTTAAACAGAAAGGTTCTTCGTATGTTAAAGGTTCTTTATAGAACCATTTAGACAAAAAAGGTTATTCTATGGCATCCTGAAGCTCCTGTATTTTGAAAAGCGCAACATAATTTGATGGAAATTCATAACTATTTTACAAGGTGGCTAATCCGTATGAATTCATGATGTTATTTCTACATTTTGGTGATAGGGTTAGGGGAGAGGCTTCAGTATTGTATTTTTTCTAGTGATTGTACATCTTTGCACAATTCATACAAATCAGCCACCTGGTAAAAAATGTATGAATTCCCGTAAAATCAGGTTTGAAAAGCACCATATAAAAATCTTTTTATTTATTTGTTTATTTAACAAAGAGGTTTGTTGCAACTTTAAATCTCTCCTCTTTTAGCATCAGACTAGTGTGATAAATTCGCTATGAATAATGCTGATCTCTTAATATCATGTTTTGCTCTTATTTCAATTGTCATGATGTTCTGTAATAAACCACTGCAGGACAAAGATAGTGTCAGTAGAGATTAAGTTGTGTGTTTTACCCTTAATATTCCTTTAATGATTGATTTCCAGATTGTATCTTATCTAAGTGACACAACTGAAGGCTTTAGTGTAAGCTTTTATGTAGGAAGGACGCGGATGTGACATGCCTTTTCAATTAGCCGGGTATTGAAAGTATCTGGCGGGGGGAGGAGAGGACGGGCCTGTGCTGTTCTCCAGCATTAAATCAGAATTCCCCATTGAAGGATAAAAGGGAGATGTTTTTCATTCTATTCTTTGATCAGGGTTATTAGATTCTGAACATTAGCTGAACGTATCTCCCCTTTTGTAAGTGCATATTCACTTTGTTAAAACCTTTGGCTTGAATTTTAGATAAGATCCTTTGTTAAATGAAATACATGTTAACTGTTTACTTTGAGATAAACAGACGCTGTATGAATGATGGCTTATAAATAAAAAGATTGAGCTAGCTTGTAAAGAAAGCTATTTAAAGTATATTTAACCTAAAACGATGTACTCACCTGTATGCTGTTTTTTCAAGGAGATTCCTTGAGTTTATTTTTCCAAGTAGGCTAAACCCATATGATAGATTGTGTAAGACTGAATGCAAGTCATCTTTCCCTCCAGTGTGCTGTTAACGTTAGAACTGTTTTGTCTGTCTTGTCATGAGTGGTGACAATAAACTCTTGTTATATGAAATAAAAGAAAATGACGTTCCTGCTTTTGTATTCGTTGCAAAATAAATAACAGCGTACATGTTTAGACTGACATGAGGGTGAGTAAATAATGACAGTATTGTAATTTTTTGGGTGAAGTATTACTTTTAACAATAGCTCAATCTCCGTGTTGTTTAGTCTTTTGTTCGGTAATCCTCCCCCAGCCCATCACGCACCCTTTTAAATGGATCTCAGCCTACACGCTTAATCTGTGCTCTCTACACTTTATTTTCCCCCTACAATAGGTCAAAAATTGACACTTTTTCAATTCTAAATGTGTATTTATGGTGTAATTATAGCATTTGTATAGTGGCTTTCTGTTTGTTTAGTCTACTTTTTAAATTGTTTGTTAAGCAAGGTGGCATTTCAATTTCTAATCCGCTGGGACAATATTATGTTTAGGCCGTTGAAATAACATGTCTTTGCATTGTCCTGCGGTTTAGCACTCATAAAGTAACATTTGCTCATTGTAATATTGCAGTTTTTAATATGCCACATTCAACCGCTCCAAACACGTCAACATCTCCACCCCAATGTTCTATCCAAACTAGGCCATTGACCCTAGCCAAAGTCCGTTTACGGAAGTTTGATCACAATTAAGTAGCATATTTCCGATCAAGGATTAAACCTGATACCATAACTTTGGTTTGCTAAACTTAAATTGCGTTAAAAATCACCTTTTTTGAGGTCACTTAAGCTACTGCACATGCGCACAGGCTTTCAAGCACCTCACATAAGCCCCGCCCAAGACAATCATCAGTCTTTATCGACTGACAATTGGATCGTTCTACTGGAAGGCGAGGCTTTCTTTCTTTAGGGCGGCCACATTGAGCGTTGCATTCCTGTCTATTCATTGTAATGGCAGTGGCGCATCTTGTTATTATTATCCTTTCTTTGCCCTTGCCCGAATACCAATACTAAAAAATATATCACTTCCATATCGAAAATATGTATTTCACAGTCACTGCTATTCATTAAACACCATTTAGTTTTAGAAAGCATAGTATAGTAGTTATAAATATATATATTTTTTCATAAATAACTTCATCTTCATCTTTTGTCTTGTTGCATTGCGTTCATCAAACAAATTTCATTTTTTGGTTTTCAAAACCAGCACACAACATTGTCTATTTTTATATACTACAGTTGCTGTTTCACAGCCGGCTTCATGGATAGGCTTAAACTGTTCCAATATGGTGGATAATTTCTATATGTAGGCCTATAGAGGGTTTCATTGGAAACACGCGCCTGGCCCGTGTTTGGTAATAATATAACAATTTATTTTATATGAATTCATGTTCATATTTTATTGTATATTAAATGTTTTCCTTTAAATGAAGACTACTCAACAGTTATTGATTCTTGGTGGAGGTCTACCGGAGGTTTGGTTCACATAACATTTGTCTATGTTGTTGCTGCTGCTGAAACGTCTATAGAAATAGCCGCTAATGTAGCATCTGTTCCGCTTTCCACAAGGCTATATAAAGGGTGGTTTAAAAATGTAAACTTATAAACTTACAGTATCTAAATATATTCCCTGACAGATATCGTTACATTTCAACCATTTATCCTTTTCCAGTTTTGCTATTGGGTTTAAAAAGTCAAAGACGCACAGCTATAATGTACAGTAACATTTTCCCCATAGCATTTCAATCAGATATGTGGGTGTATCACAAGTATCACAATCCAGCAGTAGATTTGTTCACATCTCCTGTAAAACAACTCAAGTATGCAAAGGGACCTCATATCAGCTGAGCTCTTAAAAGCCCAGATTTTGTCAACCTCTCTGCTGGTTTCAGTGTGTGGGGGTGGGGTTTGGGGGAAGGTAATTGTGTTGTGGAAAGCCTGTGCTTCCTGAATGTCCTGATACAATCATAGCGGTCTCTGATGGCAGAGAGGAAATAAGTTGACCCGCGCCTTTCCCCGACAGATTAAATAGATGTCACTTTTCTTATGAAAGTGCCAGTCAATTTCGTTTCTCCTGTGTGCAGCCTATCAATTACCGTGAACGAGAAGCCTTTCAGAGCCGCCGCGCTCTCCGTGCGCGCTAACCGAGCACATCTCATTGTTTCCTCTCTCTCTTTTCAGTGTCCCCAGATCTGCAAGGAGTCGACTTCTCCATTCGTCTTCATTTGCTCCAACCCCCAGGAGCTGGTGGTGAAATTTCCCATGAAAGGGAAACACAAGATTTGTAAGTGCTGCCGCCTCTTCATGCTCCGGCTGCGCTCTCATATTCACGTTTAAACACATGCACACTCATGTAAGGGAACAGAGCTGAGAGATCTGTCTGATAATGTAAGATTGTATTCTCGTTCTGCAGTCGTATTTATTACAGTCAGTCAAAGATAATTGATGGGTTTAGCTTTAAATGCTTTGTGTGTTTGTTTCTATAGCAGGATTTAGCTTGCTTGATCTTGATAATAATCAGGGACACAGGGTCAAGACCTTAATGGAATAGTTTACCCCAAAAATAAAAAATGTCCTGATCATGTACTCACCCTGATGTCATTCAAACCTGTGTATGACTCCTTCTGTGGAACACAAAAGAAGATATTTTAAGAAATATCCCTGTGTTTTTGTGTCCAAACAATGGAAATCCAATATTGTTTGGTCACCAACATTCTTCAAAATATCTTCTTTTGGGTTCTGCACAAGAAAGAAAGTCAAGATTTGGAATGACATGGGAATAAATAAAGGTACAGCTCAGCCAAAAAAAATTCTGTCTTCATTTATTCACCTTCTATTTGTTCCAAATTTGTGTAAATTTCTTTGAACACAGAGAAAGATATTCGGACGAATGCTTGTAACCCAACAGTTCTTGGCCACCATTGACCGCTACCATTGTAAATTTTCCTACGTTGGTAGTCAATGGTGTCCAAGAACTCTTTGGTCACAAGCATTCTTCCAAATATCTTTCTCTGTGTTCAACCAGACAAATAAATAAATGTATACAGGTTTGATACTACAGAGAGAAACTCATGACAGAACATTCATTTTGGGGTGAACTATCCCTTTAAATGATTAAAGAATTTTTATTTTGGGGGAACTGTACCTTTAAGTAGTGGGGTGTCCAGATAGATTCAGATTTTTGGCTCTTGATGTAACCAATCCTTGGCAGAGGTTGTTTGATTCTCTTTATCTATTCATTCTTCAAAACTTTATTTGACCCTAGTGACATCAAAGCATTTCAGTTTACTTCTCAGATACCATCTTTGATATTTCAGATAGTGTTTGAATAAAAGCGTCTACCAATTGCATGAATGTAAATGTAACCTGCTTAACCTCTCAGATAAAAATGTTCTGTCAATTCCAAACTTCAAGAATGGTAATGTGAGAGTTCTTGGGTGGAAACCATTCTTGACAAGCATGGTTGATTGCTCTTACAAGTGCGCTGCCTGCTCGCCGTTCAGGTTCTTTTGTTTTCACATAAAAGAACCACAAAGCCAGGCCCTCAAAAGCGATGGCTGCCTCTGACATTCAGAGCCTGCTCCATTCTCCAGCAGCTTTTCATATCGTAATGGAGAATTTTATATCCATTTTGACCTTGCGTCTAGTCAGCGTTGGTCATTCATTTTCATTCTCTCCTAAGCTCCCGGAGATCTCAGGAGAAACGACCTCTGTGAACTCCTCGCGGGATGAGTGGGGGAGGAGATGGGGGCTTGATAAGCTGGTGGGGGAGTTAAGAATCAGCGGTAACCGCAGTGGTGTCCTGCCCTTTACCTCTTCATTGCTTTTACCTGCTTCGTTCAACACAAGGGTCAAGGTGGCATCATCGTCGTCTTGTACATAAAGCCCAAACAACCTTCCCCTTGTTTTTTTGCTCCACTAGCGGAGACGTATGGATTAACAGTCACAAAAAATGCTTACGATGTCCATGCTTTTACAGAAAACGGACTCGTGTAGCAGCAAACCATCCATCTCCGCTTTGGTCGGTTAAATAGCTGACATTATACATTTTGATTCTGATGTTTCATTACAACAGAATTCTCATACATTGTTTAAATTGATTGAATTGAAAGCCGTGTGAGTTTCTGCTTATAAAGCGCTTGAATCTTCTATCCTGTCATCTAATCTGCCGACTGAAGGTCATTCTCGCAGCTGACTGTGGGAACTATCAGACATTTCCTGATGAGTGGCTTCAGCCATGTGTGAATATTGCAGGTTCACATCAGTGATTCTGTTACATGTCAGACTTTAAAGGGCTAAAGGTTGTTTCTTCCTTCTTTATCTGATTCAATATGCCTTCAATGTTCAAACAAGCAAGCAGAATGCATTTGAAACTAGTGCCTAGAAAAGTGACTTCAATTAGATCATTTTTTATGAAAGGAATCCTGCTTAACATAGATTACCCAACAGTTTTTGGTAAAAAAAAAAATATATATAAATATATACACATACACAAACATATATTTGTTTTTTACTGGTGACTCAAGTCTATTTGAGGAAATCTTGTGTGGTTATTTATTTGACTTTCTGCCTAAAGTCTGGTCCTCTTTGCAGATTTTTCTTTCCAAGATCCTTCTATTTAGGTAGAAAGAGACTATTTGCCAGTAAAGTGATCCTTCACACTTGTTTTTACGTTACTTTGTCCAGAATATATACTGATTATTTCAACTTGGAAACAATGTGAAATATACAGTTTTGTACAAGATGGCATGTATTGTCATAAAGCTATACAAATAATTAAAGGTACCGTAGGCAATATTGGATAGGCTAGCAATATATGGCCCGATTCATAGGGATGGGTATCGTTAAAATTGTATCGATATTGATACCGATAGCGATACCGGTACTTATCAATACCTTTATAGATACTACGCTCTATAATTTGATGCAAAATCATATGATGTGAAAGATGTTAAACATTTTAAGTTTCTTTATTAAAGCCAAGCTTTAGAACTGCAGTTTACAAATGCCTCTGAGCAAACAGAAAATGCCACATAGCAAAACGTGTGTGTGTTCCTTAGCATAGCACTTACGGCACTTAACATGTGCATAGGAGCACATCATAATGTAATTCAACATATTTACTTAACATCACTATGGTTATTTGGCTGGTAGACCGTATTTCTTTTTTCCTTTCTGGTTTTAGGTCCACATAAATTTAAGTTCTATTTTCGCAGAAAGTAATATTTTTTTATAATTATATATACTATTTTTTATAATTCACACTTTTATAAAACACATTTACTTGAATTCACTAAAGGCAGTAAATATACTCCGTGGCCGAATTATTAAAAAACAATGTTATAACTTGTTCTCAAATAAAGGAATTTTAATTTGATCGGTTTCCACAAAGGGGTGTTTGACGGAAGCTTCATCGTTGTGTAACGCGGACGCTGAAACCTCCACAAGCTCAACTATGCCACTCTTTCACTCATAAACACACAAAACAAGCAGATAACAAATACATTGTGGAAATCATATGGCCCTAGGTACCACACATACGTCGAGCAAACTTCGGCCATTCGGACATCATTCAGGGATGGAAAATGACAGGCAGCAGTAGCAGCTTCTAATTCGCCATTTAACACCCGAAAACTCAAGAGATAAACAACGCAAGGATCAATAACCGTATCGTTTGTCATGAAGCTTATCGATACTCTGGTATCGACCCAATTATGTACCGGTCCAAAATAGTAGCGGTTCTCGGTAC
Source organism: Triplophysa dalaica (assembly GCF_015846415.1). Classification (NCBI taxonomy): domain Eukaryota; kingdom Metazoa; phylum Chordata; class Actinopteri; order Cypriniformes; family Nemacheilidae; genus Triplophysa; species Triplophysa dalaica. The sequence continues at coordinate 7,839,506 of NC_079542.1, forward strand.
CTATCCCTACCGATTCACATTTCGCGTCCAAAATGCAAGCCACTCCTCTTTCTATCTTCTATTGACACTCTGAAAAGTTTACGTTTTCCAACTTGATGTGTCACGACCATGTCGCCCCGTATTTGCCTTTGTCTGCTTTTAAAATAACGAATATGCGCACGGAAAAGGCGCAAAATGTGAATCGGGCCTAACACTGTGTTCTGACCAAACGCGACTTTGCTCTTTGTTAATCGCGGGAAAAGTTTGTTATTTTCGCATGAGTGGAAATGTTTAACTTGCGTGGAAGAACGCCTCAAACGCACCACCTAATTAGAGCCGATCGCGTCATTCGATTTGCGTCATTCGCACCACCTCCCGCGAGTTTGCGTCTTTGCATTGACTTGTATGTAATGTACTTGTGCCAAACGCTTAATTCACGTTTGGTGTGAACATAAAACGAACATTTTATTTAATTTTTTTTTTTTAAATTGAATAATGAAGGAAAAGCAGCCAATAAGAACACGGAATAGATGGGAACTCCTTTAATATTATTTAAAAAGCATCGCAGGGTGAGACCTCACAAAGCTGTTTCATAAAATGACAAGAAAAATTTCAGCAAATTCTAGTCAAAAGATGACTACACTGAAGATGATAAAAAAATTATATTTCTTAAATTACAACATAATTCCCATAGTTCCCTTTGTTTTATTTCATAATTTGGATGAGCTTATTATTATTCTAGTAATAGTAAAGTAAGTGTACAAATCTTGACCTGCATTTAGACTTCACACTTTATTTTGTGATTGCTATAAGAATGTGAAGATTCTTTAACCTCCAGCCAACAGTAAATGTTTCTGGAAAGAATTGCCTAACCTGCCTTTATATTATATTGGCTAATCTGATGACCGTAAGAGTGTAGTACAGTCAAATCCTAGATATTAACCTATTCCACAAAATTTTGCCAATTTTCCCATTCAGTCAGCGCTGAAATCTACGTAGGCACGAATATCCCCCGCTAGTTATCTCACCACCCACCAGTTAGCGTACTGAGAGGCTTCAGTAACCTAAGGACATGATCTTATGAGAACTTTCATCACTTTCTCTTTCTCCTGGCAGTGCCCTTGTTTCTACACTCCTGTCTCATTTATAGGGACAGCATAAAAAGAAGGATTTGATTTATTCATGGACTCTTTTCATATTCATGTCTTTTCCAGGGCTATCTGAGTGCGGTGGAATTTCTTGCTTCAACAACTGCTGGGATGCTCGGCAGAAATCAGGTTTCAAGTCTATTGAGTCTTAGGCTGGGGGAAGGGACGGTCGCATATTACCCAGGAAATGTGCAGCAGGCTTTAGAGGTGACGGACTGTGTTTATTACAGATCTGTCACACGGTTAATGGGCAGCTGGGAGCTGGATGCCTCACTCAATTTAAAGGGGAAGCGTGCATTGAACAACAGGACCACAGTGTTTAGGGGAGTGCATTCTGGGGTTTTTTTTAGCTCAAGGCGGTGACAATCATGCATAAAAATAGGTGAACAAATTTGGCCTGGAAAATAATTGTCCTAGATTACCAAAAATAATTGTAAGATGCCTAAGGGGCGATTCACATTTTGTGTCTTTTCCGTGGTTGCGACCCGCATACGGTGCGGTGCTCACATTTTTCAAGGTGCGTCGGCACCTCATCGAGATGGAAATAGTTCTACTTTAAAGAGTGCCGCGTACACACCGTGGGTCATTTGACTAGAGAAAGGGCGCGGTTTTCTGTGCGGTTTAAGAAGCGAAATTTGAATCAGGGCTATATGTGTTAGAATAGGCTTCATGTATGAGTAGTTATTTAACAGATGATTTTATCCAAATCAACAAAGCAGCGTTCATGCCACTTGCTCACATTTTAACAGAGCGCTGCATAAACAAAAGGTATGTGTACATAAAGAGAGAGTGGGGAATGGAGACAGGTAGTTTTACAGACCAAGTGAATAAACAGTTGAAGGTCCTGTGCAGTCAAGCGACGATCCAAGAATGCGGTTGGCATTTGACTGTGAATGGGAATAGACCGTGACTTATCTCCTCATTTTAAGCAGGGCCCCAGCCTGCCTGGCATAAAATGTAAATAGCGCAGCGTGACCCGGCTCTGGTTTACTTAGCTGAATTCATTTGAGGTTTATGCATCATGTATTGGATATGTACTGGAATAATTAGCCTGTCAGAAAAAGGTTAATGGGATGAGAAGTTAGGTTTAATATGTTTATCAGGATAGACTTTAAAGAGAAAGTTGACCCAGAAATTAAAGTTCTTTCATCATTTATTCATATTCATGTTGTTTTAAACATGTATGAGTTTCTTGGGCATTACATTACTCATTATTTTTTGAGGAACATTGGTATCCACACATCATTGGCCTCCATTGACTTCCATTGTATGGACACCAAACCACTGCCGCATTTCTCAAAATATCTTCCTTTGTGTGTCACGTATACAGGTTTTGAACAAAATAAGAGTGAATAAATGATGACAGAATTTTTATTTTTGGGTGAACTTCCCTGTAAAGATTGCTCCAAATTGCTCTGCACATTATACAAAGATAGTATTTTAAGTATTTTAAAGTTATTTTAATATAAAATATATATTTATTGTGTACCCTCCACACACACATTAAAGCTGCACCTCTGCGGTTTTAAGTGTTTTTTTATGTGATGGTCTGACATGGTGCTGCCCTCCATTAGTTAACAGTAATGACTGCTGTACATCGAAAGCCCGGTTTCTCCGAGAAGAAGGACGGAGAGTGTATGTGTGGGCTACCAGCTGCTCTCATGTTTCTCATGCTGTCTGAGGTTTAATTTTCCCACTGCAGCACATATGAATAATGATAGTAGTGTAAGAGCCGTCTCCTTTATCTTCATTTAATCCCAATATACACAACAGCCAACTGCAATAGCATTAGTGACAGAGAATCGAGTCCCGAACTGTACGATGGCAAAGATTACAAGGTCTCTTTCTGGCGTTGTCGAGCGTGTTTTACTGTCTCATCTGTCGACAAATACATCATCTACTTTGTTACTGGAAGCAGGAACTCTTGACTCTGTGCCCTCAGTGTCTGCCAAGATGCCCATTTAAGCTCCTGAAAAATTAATGCTTGGAAGATGGAGAATGAGGCGGGAGGAGATGAGTCTGGATGAGAGCGGAGATGCTGATCTCTGGTTACAGTTGTTGCAAATTTGCACCTTGAATCTTTAAGCAATCGTTGCAGAAGCTCTTGTTCAGACCGAAAGAAAATTTGATGTGAAAGGTGATGAGGTTTCTGCAGTTTGGGGGATCAATTTTTTTATTTGCCAAGCAGATTAAAAGGAGATTGTAAGTAAGATTTAAGGTACCTTTATGAAAATGGTGATATTGTTTAAATTGCTTTTTTCTTTCTCATTACTGATGTTTTACTGGGTAATTGCCTTAAAGCTTGAGGTAATGTTTTTCATAAGCAATTTATATTCATATTTCATAACGTTAACGCCTATACTGGATGAAAGTCTCTTCACATCCTGATAACAATAATTCAAGTGTTCTACATATAGAAAAAATTCTGTGGAAATATCATGGCCATAAAATGTTTGTCCAATCATTGCATTCGGTTTGTTGCGCTTACTGTATAGAGTCAGAGTATAGAGTATAGAGTATTTTTGTATGCAAAACCCGGAATCGAGTTTGAACTTCCGGATCCATCGCCCCAAAGTCAATGAGTACGGGCTTTTGTTTACATACCTAAAATAAGGTATGTGGTTAACAAAACCTCTTAATATAATTCTGTGACATGAAACAAACCAGTTGTGCCCTGCTTGTGGTTTTTAAAGCCTCATCTACTGTGTAAACGGCAGTTGCTAAGAAGTTGCTAAAAGCGACTACATCCTTTAGCGGAAAGATTAAACGTCATCACGCTTAAAAATACTGCATTAAAAATAATGCAACGTGGACACAAAGCTCTAAAAACGTGCATGGAGATTCATTCACGGAGTAATTACTTACCAGGGAACACGTTTTTAATCAAGTTTGAAGAAGTTAGCAGAGGCTTGTGGTGGTGACGTTGATATCGTGCGACTGTAGTGTAGTCTGTTTATAGCAGGGGTGTCAAACTCAGTTCCTGGAGGGCCGCAGCTCTGCACAGTTTAGCTCCTACCAGCTCTAAACCACACCTGCTTGGAAGTTTCTTATAATCCTGAAGATGTTGATTTGGTGAATCAGGTGTGTTTGATTAGGGTTGGAGCTAAACTGTGTAGAGCTGCGGCCCTCCAGGAACTGAATTTGACACCTGTGGTTTATAGTATCATGTTAGCTTTTTACTTCTGACAATTGTTTGGACTTCAAAAATAGCAATTATCGTGGTGATTTGTAAATATTATTGGTCACAGTTTATTTTAAGGTCCAATTCTCGCTACAAACCATTACTACAAATTTTGCCTCAATAAACTCCTAATTTGGTGCTTATTAATAGTAAGTAAGTATAATAGTTGTTAAGTTTTGCTATTGGGTAGGATTCGGGATGTAGAATAGGGGCATGCAGAATATGTCCTTTAACAGTACTAGTAAACCAATATTCTAATAATATGCATTCTGATAATATTCATAATATGCATGCTAATAAGCAACTTGGATCAGCAGTCAATTCTCTGCGCCGTTAACTGAGTTCTGTATATACTGTGGTAGGCTTATGCTTTTTGTTGTCCTTATGCTGTCCCAATTGCTTCCATTGTTTTCCCCATCTGTAAGTCGCTTTGGATAAAAGCGTTTGCTGAATGCATAAATGTAAATGTAAACTTGTTAATAGTAAGAATTGGTCCCTTTACTAAAGTGTTAGCATATTATCTTGATAGACAAAACGTGTAAAGATCATAAACACAGAGCTTATTTCTTGCGACCTTCCAAAATTCGTAGGCTATCGTTTAAAGGCAAAATTTTGATATGCTGTTTTTACATCCTGATAGCAACCACAAGGTTAAGTAAGAGTATATTTTTGTATCTTCTAAGCTCCAGGACCATAAAATGTTCCTCCATTCATTGCATTTGGAGGAGGCATGGCTGTGGAGGCTTTTTTACTCTCAAAGCTAGCTTGCTATCGCTAGTCTCTGAAAGTCTTGAATTATTTTTGTGTTGTCATGTCCTTTGTACTATTATGTTGTCCCACAAATGAATAAGACCTATTGACAGGAGGCGTGGCTTTGGAGAGCCTGGAAGACTCAGGATCTTTTTATGCTTTAAAAGCTGCCTTGCTATTGATAGCCTCTATGAATCGACCTTTCCTTGAAACAAAGGCAGGTACTTCTTTTAATAAATAATAAACATTATAGAAGTTGAATTGAATAAATGACTATATGTATATGCAGCTTGAAATTCAGTGATGTGTTTCCAACTGAATTGCGATGAATGTTTAATGTCACTTTTACATGTGTATCATGTTGATGTCAGTTTGGTTTATTCTCTTCAGCTATTTCTCAAATGCACATTGAGTTCAGTGCCAAACTGTTACATTTAATGTTTGCGGTCACAGCTGTGGTAAAACGCTCTGATGTTCCTGTGAAATGGCAGTCCATTGCATATGGCTTTTCTTCATGCTACGTTTCGATTCTGTCGAGTGTGAAAGGAGCTACAGAGAGTCCTCAAAGCCGTGTTGTGCTGCACTCTCAATGCCATGAATATTGCATTAACACATTCCCACCATATGCAGTCGAAGTGCCCTGGCTACTGCTGAAGTGCACTCAGCGAGCAGTTTAAGAGTCGCTGTCACGTGAGCTGCCGACAACAACAGGTCTATAACATGGACAAGCATATTATTGATTAGTAAAACGTGTGGATTTATAACATCTTGAATATCGACACCCAGGCCACAGTCTAACCACTTTAAATAATAAATTAAGCGTGACTGCTTTATTTTGTATTAAATCTCATTTTTCAGTGCCTTTCCTCCATTGTTTATGCTGTGTTTTGTCGGGAGCTTTAGTCTTGTTGTAGATCATCCGAGGAATAGTTGACCTGGTTAATGATCTCGATGTTACCATGCTCTAATTTTCATAACTTTTATTAGCTGGGGTTTTGACCCAGAGCACATCCCCTGCATTTGTTTTCAGAGCTCTGTAACTTCTCCTTAACTTTACGTCTTTTATTACACAACAATTTTCTTTCTATTACCAGAGATAATGTGCACTTATCTCTGAGCAGTCGGCTCTTTTGCTTTCCCTGAGCTCCACGCCTGCTTGATTCAAGGCTTCCTGAGGGACCATCTTTCACAAGAGACTCAGAGAATTACGTCTGCTCTCTCTGTTTGTTCCGCCGTGACGGTACGTTCACATTGATGTGCACCGAGACAGCAGCTAGAAATCATTGTGTCATCAACATGCACAAGGAGTTTCTACATGTGAACTTCTTTATTTAGCTTAATCTAAAACAATCTGTGCGTGATGTGATGAAATAAAAGTGCTTTTCTCTTCTGTGGTAATATGAGTTTTTGTCTTAAAGCGATAGTAAACCCAAAAATGATTTTTTTTCATGAATTACTCTCTTAAGAAGCAGTCACACTTGAATTTTTCCCTCCATTGACTTCCATTCATACCCATGCGAATGCGACCGACTGGAAACGCAAGCCTGTGCGGAAATATTCAGAATGTCGCTGTGTAGCAAAGTTCAAGTTTGGTAAACTCTGACCTGCCAGTTCGCGTCATTTGAGTGTGTGAGACCAATAGAAGATCAATCGTCATAGCGTGACCTCTCTCTACACAAAAATCCAAAATGGAGGAATCGCTCATTATAGCAGTGTCACATCATCCCGTTTTTTTCAACGCAACTTTAAATGATAATAAAAAAAACAAAAAAAAAGAGAAGCGGCTTGGGTTGCGTTGGGAATAGAAACAGGAGCAGATGGTAAAGTTTAAACAGTGGAACATGTAATTTTATGGGATTGTGCGTGTATGTACTTGATCAACTGTAGTGACTGTCCCGCACATTTTCTCAGCACTGTCCAAACGAATTTCGGATGTGCAAATTCAAGTGTGACCCCCACATTAGTCGTTCCAAACCTTTATACGTTTCTTTGTTTGGTTGAACACAGAGAAAGATATTTGGACAAATGGTTGTAACCATGCAGTTCTTGGCCACCATTGACTACCATAGTAAGGACAACAATAATTGTTTGGTTGTAAGCATTCTTACAAATATCTTCGGTCATCTTTTTGACTGAACTATCCCTTTAACTTTTCACAGTTCAAGAATCTTATATGGCTCACATTTGCAAAATTGCAGTTCTTTGTATTTAGTTATACATTGATATGTAATGAATCTTTAACGGTGTTCACAACTTGATCTCTATGAGGAATGTGTGCTTTTGTGTGCCCTGAGATCCGGCTGGAATTCCCCCAAAAGGCATAGGCAAACAAGACAAACGGTATTGCAGGCGTTCCCGTCCTCTAATTGGGCTTTCACTATCAAAGAGAAATCCTTTTTCAGCTCTCGGCTAGATTCTTTCCAGTAGTTGAAAGTGACTGGACGTGGTTTTCCATTTGAATCAGACCCATAATTGAAGCACGACAGAGGAGACTGAAAAGATGTCCTTGTTAAGCAATCAAATAGTGTTTTGAAGTGAGGATGCAGCCCCAGATCGTGACTGCAGTAATTAGAGAGCCGTTTGGTATATATTTGGAAACCTGCTCTGTTCTCTGGAGAGGAGGGCTGCTGCTGCTCTGCGTCAAATGTTCACATTTAAACTGGATTTCCTGCTTTAAACGCATTAGAGCCTGTAAAACCAAGAGCAAAGTGAGCCAGGGAAACAAAATTGTGTCGGAAATCAACCTGGAATTGTTGCCCTGAAAGTATTTACGCAGGATCACACAGATTTGCTGGCTTCAAACACATTAACATTCCACTCTTCTTGTTTCTTTCTGCGGTGGCTTTTGCTTCGATATCAACAGATCCACCTATATCAGTCATCTGTACGACTTCTGGACACATGACCCAAAAATGATATATCATTTAACTTAGTTTATTAATTTTAATCTGTTTGACAGCAATTTGTGGCATCCAGTTGATTAAAACAAAATGATTTTGTATTGTCTGTAATAACAAAGTGTTTATAGTTATAGTCTTACAGTTTGAGTCTTACAGTTCTTGGCCACCATTGACTAACATAGTAGGAACAGTGCTTTATAAATGTATTTGTTCTGTTAAACACAAAAGAAGATATTTTGAGGAATGTAGAAAAGCAAACCGTTCTAGGGCACTTATGACAACCTTTGTACTTTATGTTTCCTACTCTGGTATTCAATGGTGGCCAAAAACTGTTTTGGCACAAGCATTCTTCCAAATACCATTCTCTGTGTTCATAAGAAAAAAGACATGTATACAGATTTGAAACAACTTGAGGGTGAGTAAATGAAGATAGAATGTTTATTTTTGGGTGAACTGTCTCTTTTAGTTTTGTTCAATCTTTTAACTTTAAACTTAAAGTGATATTTCATCGGCAAAACACATTTTCCCCATGTTTTAATCACACTCAAGGCATCCTAACTGAATATGACTCTTCTTGAAGAATAATGCAGTCTGATTTATATTACCATGTATCCTTTTACTTCCAAGCGGTAGAATGGGAGTGAATGTGGGACAATTTTTTGAAGCTCCAAAAATGGCATCCATCGATCAAAGAACTGCTCGACACGGCTTAGAGGTCTTCTGAAGCGTATCGGTGCGTTTGTTTGAGAAAAGTATCCATATTGAGAGGGCTATTTACGTTGATGTCTAGCTTCCTTAGACCTCTCCTGCGCGTGAAAGTGAGGCTTGTTTTTCTGGCAAATGGCGTAGGCGAAAAGGTCCCGCCAGAAGAGATGGTGTCCTATTGGAACAGAACTAGCATTGGAACTTAAAACACATCGGCATAATTTTTCTGACATGAGCATTAATAGCCCTCTCAATATGAATATGGAGCAGTTCTTTGATCGAAGGATGAACTTTTTGGAGCTTCAAAAAATTCCCCCCAAGCTAAAAGGTTATGTGGTATTATAACTCTGACTACATTATTCTTCTAGAAGAAAGTCATATTCAGTTAAGATGCCTTTGGGGTGAGTAAAACATGGGGAAATATATCTCTAAGAAATAACTTGAATGCATTACTCCGATTATCTGCCTTAAGCATTTTTTTTTAACTCCCGATAACTCGCAAATAACACATTTATATTAATAGCCCTCTCAATATGGATATTTTTCATAAACAAACGCATCGATTCGCTTCAGAGGACCTTTGTTAAGACAACGGGGCCGTGTCAAGCAGTTCTTTGAACGATGGATGCACATTTTGGAGCTTCAAAAATTCCCCCCCATTCTACCGCTTAGAGCTAAAAGGTTATGTGGTCATATTCAGTTAGGATGCCTTGAGGGTGAGTAAAACATGGGGAACTTTAGTTTTGCCGGTGAAATATCTCTAAGAAAAACTTGAATGCATTACTCAGATTATCTCCCTTTAGCATTTTTTTTTAACTCCGATAACTCGCAGAGAAAAAAATTATATTAATAAACTGTTAATTATTTTAGCTTTAAGAACAACAAAAGCTTCACATTTCCACTTTTAGGTGGTCATCAGTTAAGTGAATTATTGTCAATGTGTTTTGGGGGTCCGAATGTATTGAAACATAGAAACATTTCTTACGTTTTTTTATGCTGTGAAAATTTGAGCGTGAATTAGGAGTTTGGTGTGAATAGGTCTTAAACATGCTAATGGCCAATCGTGTCATTGCCTGGAGATAAATTGTCAGGCAATCATCCTACATAATGTAAAAAAACATTGTGTGCAAAATATATTCTTGATGTCTTTAATATTGACTAAGTAATACAATGCCAAAGATTGAAATCATAGTGAAATGAATGGTTAGATTAATAATTAGATTCTGAGACTTTAGTCTGATTTCAACAGCCTGGGTCATATTTTGTGTCAGGATATCTAACTGAAATACAACTTAACACAAATAAAACTTCATACGTTAACCATTGTTTCATAATTAGAAAAGGATCATATAATTGATGTCATTTCCTTCCTATTGATGTTTTACAGTTGACTCTAAAGGCAGATGGATATCTCCATGACTGAGTTTACACACAAACACACTCTTCCCCATGGCAATTATCAAATCTTTATCTTATCTGAATTATTTCGTGGGAGTGCACTTGAGTGTGCGCAGACAGTAATCGTGGCGAAATCACGCGATGGTTTGAATGACTCTTTGTTTTAGATTTCTGTGTTTCCCACAGCTAGCCCTGCCTTTGTGTCGAGCTTGTTTTAATCTCCATGGCTCTTGGTGAGCGCATTGTTGTGCTTTTGAAAGAGGTGTATTTACACTCTGAGAGCTGTCTGTATCCACCTCGGCTCAGCCCAGACCTCTCTCAGCAGGATAATCTGCAGTCTGATCTCCTCACCCCCCTACACAGGGAGCTCTTGCAGTCTTTGTGGTGTACTCAGAGTGGGGGAGGAGCGCTCGCGATTCTGTCCTCCCATGTATGGACTAGTTTTCCTCAGAGCTGAGGAGTGTTTATACCGAGTCCCCACAGGCTCGGAGTTCACTGGCTGTTACATTTGTACCTTGAAGACAGCACTCTTAGAGTTTTATAGTTTTGGAGAGTCAGAACTAGCTACAGTAACACATTATATATAACATCGTATAACATTATAAATACAATTTGACATACAAGCTTTTGTGCGTATGTACATATACATTTTGGCCGAAAATGATAACCAATAGAAGTAGATAACCAATATATTGGCCGGTATACAGTATCTAAATAATAATATAAAATTCCCGAAGACTGAAACATAAGGAAAAAAGTGGACAACTGCGATTATTTGGTAAACATTGACAGCAATAAAAAATGGTAATCGCTAGTTCTCTTTCTTCAAACTTTTCTGCTATATTTTTTATTTAATAAACAAATTATAGATGTTCTTTCTCGGAGCAACCCAGAATTTTTTTCTTAATAGCCACATGTCTAACAGGAAAGACAGAAAGCATTCAGACACCTTTCAGCTTCAAACAATAAGCTTTTGTTCAATTTACAATTTATTCAATTTATTTATTTATAAATACTGTCATCTTAATCTAAATCAACAATGTTTCGCTAATAACAGCTAAACAAACACACACTTCCACATTGCAATTATCAAATTCGCTAATAGCTAAAATAGTGCTGTACTGTATTTGAACTGTGAGCTGCGTGCAGCTCAAGAAGTTTAACCAGAGGAAATTATTTATGATTTATCGGCTGTATTATATCTGCATAAATTTGTATTATTGGCCGATAACATTAAAAATGACCTGTACCGATATGGTCGTTACTTTTTTGTGCATCCCTACATACTAGATAATTATTTGGACAGATTGTTTCACTAATGTAAAGCGTATTTAAGAATTGTTTAATGTTTATTGATAATTTACAACGTTGAAATGATTGTTTTTTACTATTTCCTTTATTATTATATTATTAATGCTGTATCTTTATTTATTTTCTGTGTGTTTCATAATGTATGTAAGACAGTGTATTGTCTTTGACGCCGTAATTTCATGCACGTGCTTGTGTAAAGGTTAGGTTTAGGGGTAGGGTTACAGGATAGAATGTACAGTTTGTACCGTGTAAAAAATTTGGGTTAGGGTAAAGGGCTGTTATAGCGAATAGTGTATAGCGATAACGATAACAATTCAAAAATAGCGTTTTAATAGTCGTTCTTAATTCAAGAGAATAGCAGTGTTCACCCCATTACGGAAATGATAAAGATACAGAGAACGGTAACGTTGGGATCACAGAAAGCGATATTTTTTTTCAAATATTGTATATGTAGGCTTAAAATAAACAACAATGTTATTGTTATCGTCCGCTGGTATGGATGTTAATGTACTTATCGTTATAATTTGAATGGCTCTTTATGGTTAGTTAGGAGTAGGTTAGGTGTTCCTATAAAACATGTACCGTGTTAATATAGATAAAATCTTTCTGGTTCAGAAACAAGAGGTTTGACATTCTTTTTGTGAAATGGGCTTCGAAGCGAATAAATGTTTCAGATGTGAAATATATAAAAAACGTTTCACAGGTAAAGCACAGTATTAGATTCTGATGAAAGATTGATGATTAAAAAAATTGATGCGTAGAAGAAAATTAATTTCTATGTAAAAAAATGGACAAACCCAACTGTTGGGTTAAATTAACCCAGAAAATGTTTATTTTTGACTCAACAATGGGTGAAAACAGCATTTTGGGCTGATACAACCCAGCATGGGCTAATTTATAACAGGTTGGGTTTGTTCCTTTTTGATCCAAAGATGGGTTTGAAATAACCCAGCATTTTTAAGAGTGATTGCTCAATTTTATCAGAAGCTTTTATCAAGAAAGTTAATAGTGGCTTCATATTCAAGTTAAGGTAATATGTAACCCGCTGTCAATAAAAGCAGCTTGGAAACTACCGGTAGCGGTAGAGTTGCTCCTGACACGTTCACTTGTGAAAGAATGTCCTGTGTGCAAGGTGTGTGATACACTCATCACATGGCTGGCGTGTGTATTAATGCTTTGTGGCGTTAGACTGGCAGGGTTCCAGGGCTGCTCAATGAGGCAGAGCTCTGTCTTTTCAGCTCTTTCTGCCTCCCGTCACTCTGTTTATTCTGCCCTGCGCTTCAGCAGAACCAAACCTTCTCTTCACATACTGACAGTCCCTTTTCTTAACACCTAACATGTAGCATTCCAGCCCGAGAGCCCATTTGGATGATTGCAGAGAGCGTTTAATTCCACTGTCTGTGCGAACAGCCTTCAGGGAGCCTAACTGACCCAGTTTCAGTGTGAATCCATTTTTAGTCCGGCTCTGTGGGCAAAAATCGTCCATCCTTGATCTCATCCTTATGAACCAGCTAATGATACCATCTGATTCCTTCCTGTCAACGTTGAATAAAAGCCTTTAAGTGATTTTTTAAACACAACAGTGTTGTTCATAGAGACATGCATGTATTTTGGCCATTAAACAACTGGTAACTATTTACATATTTAAATTCACATAATTATGTGAAATTGCTTGCTTTTTTACCATTTTTTCTACTAATAGAAACCCCTTTGTCGCTACTGACCTGCATTGGTTTTGTGTCCATACAATAGAAGTCAATGGGGACCAACGTTTTTTGGTTACCAACATGTGTTTTACAGAAGAAAAAGTAATTCAGGTTTAAAATGTAAATTATGACAGAATTTTTGTTTTTGGATGAACTACTTCTTTAACAGAAATGAATGCTCTCTCTCAAAGACACAGCAGTCACTTGGCCCAGAAAATGTTGGCTAATGTAGAACTGCTATTTAAACCCATTAGTTTGAGTCTCTGGGTGAAAATACACACACAACGTGCTCATTTTGTCCAAGAGACAGCTTGTCTGTCTATTTCGCACTTAGACCGAGCAGAACCCTTAAGAGCCCATTCAAGTCCTTGCTAGTATAGAACACTAGATTGAATTGTTAACCTTAAATGTTTGAATGCACGTTGTGATAGTCAGCTGTGACCTCCCCGACTGAAAGGGAATAGTAGATGTGTATAATGTATCGTGTGTTCGTATAGCTTCTGCTCTTTTAGCCCTGTCTTCCATAAAGGCAAAACCATTGCAGACTGTAAACAGTTTTTGGGATCTACAGGAGGATGTCAGGCAGAGCAAGCCAGCTGAGCGCTTGCCCTGTATGTGGTCAAAGTGTGTGTGTGTGTGAGAGAGAGAGGGGGGTAGAGCAGCTCAATTTCCATTTTTATTAACAATCCTGTTACCACTGTCAGGGAGACGGATGTACGGTAGCTTGTGGATCAATGTCAGTCTTCCTCCAGCATGCCAAAGACCCACACAAGCACACTGTTAACCGCTTCCTGCCCTCAGCTGCACTTCCCTAAAGGAAGAGCTATAAATACTGCTTATGTTACATTTCCCAAGGTCTTATCAAAGAGCAGTTGTGTTTAACAGGGACTGTAATGCTGTTTCTTGACATTGACGGCACAGGTAAATTATTACTTGAGTGCACGTTTAAAGGGATAGTTCACCCAAAAATAAAAAGTCTGTCATCATTTACTCACCCTCTCGTCATTTCAAACCAGTATGACTTTCTATCATCTGCAGAACACAAAAATAAGATATTTTGGAGAATGTTGGTAATTGGCCCCCATTCACTTGCATTGGTTTTGTGTCCATATAATAGAAATGAGTGTTCGGTTTACCAACTTTCTTAAAAATACTTTATTTTGTATTCCATGGAGGAAAGTCAATAACAAGAAAATTATGTCAGAATTTTCAGTTTTGGGTGAACTATCACTTTAACCCTTTGATAGATATTAGGGTTAACCCAAAGTAAATAACTTGTCCTGTTTTAAAACGAAATCATGTTTGACTGGCTGTATGATACGTAAGGCAAGTTGGCTGATATCACAAAATAAACCCTGAAAGGGTCTTGTATATAACCTGAATGGATTTATTTTGCAGTTACAACCGGACGAATGATACATGGGTATTGCAAGTAAATAATTGGATTTGAAATATTGAGTATTGAGTTGCACCGGTCAAGATGAGGTCACCAATCAGAATTGAGTATTCCAGAAAGATGTGTGGAAAAACAACAGAAAGGCTCTCATACTTGGTAACCAACCACCTAACAACACCCTATCAACCAACCAGAAGGTCCTAGTCACCTGCATGGGCAAGCACTAAACGCATTTTTCTTGCAAAATGTTAAAAGCAGGTTCTGAATCTGAGCATTTATTTTCAGTTTGCTCTTACTGTAGTTTGTCATCCTTGACAGAAAGACAGTCAGTCGGAGGAGCGTTATAAAAAACTCCCGCTGGTTTTTGATTTGCGATACACACACGCCAACAGGAAAAGGATTGCAGGTAGTGAGAGAGGACAGCGTCTCCCAGAGAGTCTCCAACTGGAGAACAAACAGTGATGGATTTTGCATGCACGATGATGAATTTATATCCGTGTTTGTCAGATGCAGTGAGTGCACGCTGTGCTTTCTTGGGTTATCTAGTGGGACTGGAGTGGAGTGCTGAGCTTGACTGCTGTTGAGGGTTCATTGAATGTCAGGAAGAGGATTTACACTGCAGGCTTGAGGTGTATTTGTATCATTTTTGTTTTTTTTGACAAAAGGAATTGTGTGGCTTTGTGTATTGAATTTAATTGCATGAGCCCAGTCAACCTTAATCCACTTTCATAAGCACATTTTCCCGAGCGTGTGCTTTGGCAAAGCATGCAGTGTGTACCAATTTCTCCGTGTCTTATCCATCCCCTACCGTCTCCTTAATTTGTTTTTCTTTGTGTGTAGCCCGATCGCAGCGCTCACACACACCCTTGTCTCTATGTGCCTTTGCAGCGGGGAAGGTTCAACTCGCCCTCCCCCCAGAGAGCAGCTTTGCACTTGAGCTGACCGTTAAACATGCTTTGCTGGGTTGCCATAGGGCTGAACACAAAAACACCCAACCTGACTTCTGAGCGGCTGTTAGCAGGACTCCAGAGCCCACAGTGAACGTAAAGATACTTGTGCCGACACATTTCTGCCCCTGCGCTGCTGCACATGCAAATCCCAGCAGCCACCCCTATCACTTCTTCAGCCACTGCTGTGCTAATGAAGATTTTCTTGCCCTCCCCCCTCACAGCAGAGCGTTGGAATAGAGCTGAGCAGTGTTTGAGTGTGGGGGAGCGGTCATGTTCTCATTAATGAATGATAATGGAGCCATCATATCTCATGTAAAAGGCCTGTGACTAATTGTGTTACGCTGTTTGCTCTGTAGACCGATCCTGATCTCGGTTTCAGAGGCTTTAGAGAGGCTCTGTCCACAACACGCATGTGAAAATCTTCATTCTAAACAATGCTGGATTGTATTCAACCAAGCATTGGGTCAAAAAGGGATGAGCCCAAAGGGTTGGGTTGTAAATTATATTCTGGGTTGATTTAACCCAACGGTTGGGGTCGGCCATTTTTGCCCCAACGGTGGTTTGAAAATAACCCATTATTATTTAGTGTTGTTCACAAATAAAACTATAGCCTACGGAAAATAATATTATGAATACCATGCTTTTTATGCACATGAACATGGGACTATGGTAACATCATGTTTTGTGGACATTCATTTTTGGGCAAATGTACCTTGGTAATGCCATGGTATTCTTGAGGCAACATATCAATACGGGCTTATATGGTTAACATTCAGTACCATGGTGTATATTACAGTCTGATACAACTGTATATTAGTAATACTAGTCAAAAATACACTACCGGTCAAAAGTTTGGGATTACTCACTCATTCTTTATTTATATTTTTCCAACATTTTAGAATATTTGTAAACTCATCAAAACAATGAATTAACACTGTTGTAACTGAATGTTTTTAGTCACAACATAATTCCCACAAAGTAGTCACCCTTTGCCTAGAATTTGCAAAATCGTAGTCTTGATATTTTGTGATTCAGCTTCTTTTAAACAGTACTGAAGGAATTTCCATCTATCCTGGACAATTATTGGCTGGCTTTATCCATTATTTGGCTCGAATAATATTTTTTTCAAATATTTTGCTATATTTTTTGATTTCCTAAAGAAAGAAATGAATACATTTCTTATTATACTTTTGTCAACTCAAGACATTTCAAACATTGAAACATACACCTTCAGATTTAAAGAGTTTTAAGATCACCGAAACATTTTTTTCAAGTGATCCCAAACCTTTGACGGTAGTGTACACTACTGCTCAAAAAGAAAATGAATGGTTGAAATGTTTTTTAAACATATTTTAATCTGAAGGTATTTGCTTAAATGTTTAAATTGACTTCTGTGTTAGACAAAGCAATATTTATGGCAACATATAAAAACAAACAAGAGACTGCTTTCCCCAGCGGTTTTTTCTAACCTTACACCATGTCTAGACCAGACACACCAAACCTGTGGGTTAAATTAACTTTGTTCATTGTACAAATAGCAGGTTTTTATTTTTATATTTCAGCAGTGATGTTTTAAAGCAGTTTGGTCTGTATTGAGCTGAATGAGGATGGTGGTGATTGAGAATGAGGTTAGTCGTAGCTCTGGATCTCTGCTCAGCCTCGGGCTCTTGTGCTGACAGAGAGGAGAAGTGATTCATTGCCTCGGAGGGAACAGTTGCAGGAATTATTAATGGCTGCAGGATTAATCTGTTTTCTCTGTTTGCTCTATTAGTATGGGCGACCCTGGTGGCTGGTAGATTTTTCTCCGCTACTGGAGCTCCCTGGCAGCCTCTACCACTGAACTCTGTCTTTTCATAGATCTCTTTTCTTTCTTCATGTCTCTTGGAAAACTCCCATCCTCGGCTGGCCTTTTCTCCAAACTCAAACTCTTTGTGGCAGGTGGAATTGATTAATGTCACAGTGGGTTAGGAACAGTGCTGTAAACACACCGTGCGTCTGTTTCAGAGGTCCAAGCACTGCTGTTCTCCTGTACAACTGACCTGGTCTCTGGGCGTGCATCTAAAACGGGAACATGCAGTTTGCATTATGGAACCTGGTAGCTCAACTTCACACAGATCTTTTCACACCACATCACTTGACATTTACATTCATGTGTGTTCAGTCCTAGTCCAATTCTTCATTCTCATCCAGTTTTGCCTCTAAAGAATAGAAAGTAGAAGTAGAGAGCAGTAAATCCAAACCTTGAAACCTTTTCTTTCCGGCAGGTCTGTGCACATTGAATTATCTCCGGTTAGTGTCTGAGCATTCATGACAACCTCTTATCGTTAAAAAACTAAATGGATTTCCCCAGGCAGTGTGATTTTTTTTTTTTTTTATGGCTTTCGATGATTGAGACCCCCAGAGTTCGTATGATCCTGCAGGGAACTATGATTTGTTTGATAAGCATCAACACAATATCACAAACGGAGAATGAATACACAAAACGCTTCCTTGTCTTGATTTTCTAGTCGTTTTTAAGGCCAACTTAACTCATTACCATGGATGATATTCTTCTAGAGCAGGATCACAATGCTCCAGCTGTCTGTGTTTATTGCCCCCGTGGAGCTTGTTCCGCCCTCCCCCCATCTCCTACTGCTCGTGGCTATAAGACAATCAGCATTTTCTCAACAAGATGTTTGCCACCGTCAGCCCAGCCAAATCCCCTAAAATTACTACAATGACTGAATCCAGCATTTGGAAAAGCTGGTATTTCAGATCATTTGTAGAGAGGAAGACATCAGTGGACATTAAATGGACTCCAATGAGATTAAAGGGATAGTCCACTCAAAATAAAAAATCCTGTTATAGTCCCGTCTTTCAGTTCATGTGACGTCTTTTGGGCACAGCTCACTACGAATTCAGAGAAATGATCAGACATTTTTTGTGCATTTAAATGGAAGTTAAGCTAATGCAATTTTCTAAAAATGTCATTTAAAGCCATTGTGTTCACATTTCAGTCTGTCCCTTACATAAAGCGTACATTCAAATACAGTTAGACATAATTGGATTATAGTGCACAAGTCTTAAGGACCATTTTTTTATCATTTCTGGAGTTTAATAGACACTTGACCATCCACTTCAGTTTAATGGGAAATAGCATCCTCGTCTGCCAGATGACTAAGGTTTTATTCCACATAAAATGTGATGAGAATGAGTAGATGATGGCCAATTTTATATGCTTTTCTCTGTCCACCAATCCGATAAAAATAGTTTACTGTGCGTTGTCCTGTAACATTGCATGAATGTTGGAGTCTAGAGTTGGATGTGAGAGCAGGCGGTTGGAGGAGAGCCAGGTGCATCAGATGATAGAGCAGCAGAAATGTTCTGGACACACAGCGTCTATTATTGGTTTGGCTCCCTTGCTGCAGCATGGATAATAAACTGCTTCACAGCAGCCCCCAAAGAGAGCAATCAATGGGAAATTATCTTGCCAGATCGATGTCTGAGCTCTTAGAAGCTGCCTCACCAGGCAGTGCAGAATGCTGGGACTCAGCATCTGAACACAGCCATTAGCTAGAAAAGTGCATCTCCTTTCAGACAGCCAACATGTTTGTTTGGGCTGAGTCACGCCTTGATTAATTATGGAAAAGTCATATTTGTGTTTTTCTTTCGGTCAATAACGCTCTACCATCCCATCGTAATTTAAAGAGTTTAATTTGAATAACAAGACTGAATTAGACTCATCTATTCTCTCTTATTATGGATTGTCTCATTGCTACAGTGTCCCCAACTTATTCTGAAATATTCTTCACATTCCTTTCTTCACCATATTTCAGCTTTAATGGAAAGAGACAGTCTAAAAGACATGAACTGATGAGCTCGCTTCAATGTCAATCATGCCTCTTGACTGGGATGTTGCTCGGGTAACAGGTTTCATCAGTATAAGATGTTCAATGTAAGCCGGTCTTTGGTTGCTACGGCTGATCTGTTGTGTTTGAAAAAGCAGCCTGCCGAGGTAGTGGAATTGAAAGTCTCTGCTTTCTCACAGAATGGAGATGCTTATGGCAGCCAGCTCTGCTTCATCGCTCTTCTTATCGATTCAGTGGCTCCAGTTCCAGAGATGGAGAATGCCAAGAGCACGATGCAGCTCTTCCTGGCCACAGCAATGCAGAATTAAGACCCGCATAGTGGCGTTACGGATGGGCATGCTCTGCTGGGGCCCCCAAAAATTCTTATTTTTAATGTGAATAAATAAGACTTATTTTAGTGAACATTTTTCCCTACCGCTGTTTGGTGATCACAGTATCCTTGGTCGTCATTGTTGTTATCCAATTGTAATGGAGAATAGCTACAAATGTCCTGGAACGTAATAATCTTAGCATTCTTTGCTAAATAAGATAAAATATCTCAAAAAGAGTGACTGAGTGTCACAGATGCGGCTGTGCTCTGAAGTTTTTTAACCATCGCTGTCTGTCACCGTGCAAGTGGAGATCGAGCCAGAGATCTTGCCCTTCTCCGCATGCATTCTTTTTAAGACTATGTACCTATTGGTGTTTAGAATATATCTTCTTATGTTGCTGATTTTGTATGTAATCTTTTTTCAAATTGTTTAGGTTTCATAGGCAGCAACAGCTCATTGTAAATACATAACCGGAACCATGTGATCTTTACCATTTCAAGTATATATGTCATGAGGCTAAATCAAAGTAGTCAAATAGTTTTGACACAAAATTATATGGCTAAGGAAGTGGCATAGCACTGGTAAATTACGTGATTTTTAAATGCATGAATTCCACTGATTTGATTATATGGTAAAGGTGCCCCACCTCCTCTCTTAAGGGAGGGCCACCGCAGTTTGCGTTACGCCACTGGAGCCGCAGGCTCACCACTGCAAGATCTGAGAGAGAACAACTGACCCCAGACCCACACATCATATTAGCCTAGAGATACCATAATAATTAAATGTTAAATTAAATGTTTATTGCCTTTAACTTTTTTATTGCAGTTACTCATTGCAGTCTCCTGTCTAAAGACTTTAATAGAATCTAGGGCTGCCATGATATCAGATTTTTACTACACGATTATCAAGGCTAAAATAATTCACAATATTGATATGTTTGAAATGTTAAATTTTTTTTAATTTGATTAAATTTATTTAAAAAAAATGATTTATATTCTTTGCCAATGCCTTATATTCCATTAGTTTCTAACTGTTGTGGCTCTTAAGGCAAAACTTTAACCTGGCACTGAATTATGATTTTATTTTAGGAGTAGAACTAACTTTAAAAATGTGTAGGATTAGATTTTTAATCATGGTTTGTATATTACGGTTATTGTCAAATCTAACTGTGACACCTTTAACAGAAAACTTTAGAAAAAAAAACTAATATTTGAACTAACATCCAAATGGGGCTTAAAACAATTACGAGTAAGTCGGGGTCTTTTTATGATGGAAATGAATCATAAAACCCAATCTGATCTCGCAGGAAAACTTGACTTTTTTTTAGGAGTTGATGATTTAGTTTGAATTCCTACTATGCGAATCGCACAAATGTTTGAAATTCGATTATTAGAAAAGAACGAGCATGAAGATCCACCTCTGAACAGATCCATCACTGGGGCGAAAGCAAATTTGTTCAAAAATGTATAAATGACACCGTACCAATTCCATACGAATTGGTCGCCACTATGCTAAAATGTAAACTACATTTTAATCAATTGCCTTAAGACTAAACAACCTTTAAAGCAAATTTAAAATCTAAGATGAAATGAGTTCATTGTTAATAATAATCAGAAGAATCCATTTTTACATCATCAATTAAAGCAGTCAGAAGCGTCACCGTTGACTTAATTCTATTAATGATGTTTTTCAGAATTTCTTGCTCTTCCCATGTGGCAGATGGACTAGTTGTATGATGTATGTTCTAGACTTAACCCTGAGTGTTCATGTGTTAGTGTGACAGCACTTCAATCACTCCTGTGTACGATGAGGGAGTGTAAAAGAGAGAATTAGGAGTGTGTGGATGCGTGTGTAAACAGATTCATAAATTCCCTCTTCCTGATTCCAGCCCTCGCCTCTGCAGGCAGCTTTTCGTTGTTTGACTGGGAGCCTTGAAAAGGTCAAAGGGACTTGAATCGCCATTAACCCGACCCCTCCCCATTCTCTCACACAGGGAAACTGGAGAGCCAGATCCACCAAAGTGCCAAGAAGTGTTTAATGCAGCCAGCGTGACCTGATCAAACCCATGCCGGTCAAGAGGAAAAGAGAATCCCGGTGGAAGCCTCAGGACGGATTTTTCACGCTATAGTGTCAACATGCTAGATAATGTTTACATTGAGCACTTATTCACCGGATGGATGTTTTTGCTTTTTCTGCAATAAAAGGTTGTCAGATTGCTTGCGTATCTGCGTTTATTATTATTATGCATTTTGTGTGTTGATCATCTTCCTGAGTGACGGTGCCGTACCATTAACCTCCTCTCTTTTAATCACAATTGGTTTCCCAGCTCATGAAGCCAACAGTCCGAACCTGGACCGGTTGGCTGAGCATGGAATTTTCTACTTACTAAAGAGCCAATTGTGTTGGAGAGCTCATATTGGAGCTGCTCTTGTTATTTGGGCCTCAATGGCTGTCAAAGCCAGAAGCTCTCAGGTTTTGGGCCTGCTGCTCTCAAAGTGATTGAGTGGCCTCTTTGTGACACAAGCATCTCTACACCAGAAAGAGCAAATCACTGGCTTCTGTAATGATAGATTACGTGACGGAAAATGCATTAAAGTAGCCTATGCCATGCATGAATGTATATTCACTTCCCTGTATAAATCAAGACATCAGTCACTACATTTTTGTGTGTGTGTGTGTATTGTGTATATATGCACAGTTTATATATTATACACAATATTATTGTCATTACCATAAATACAGACTGAAATGTATTATTGACATCAGTATAAATTAAAATCAGTACAACACAATAGCCCCGTTTTATAGACAAGGCTTATCCTTAGTTAATTTAGGCTATGTAAGTCCCTTTTATTAAAATGCCTTTGAAAAAACATTACCGATGTGCATCTTGAGACAAAACAATGGCACTGACATATTTTTAGATACGTCAGGGAAAGTTATTTTCAGTTAAAACCAGGGGGGGTGTATTATGATATCAACATGTCCTGGATGTTTCTTAGTCATTTTCACCCAGAAATGCAAACTGTTATTGTTTACTCATCATCATGTCATTCCAAAATTGTATGAATTACTTTCTTCTGCAGAACACATTTACATTTACGCATTTGGCAGACGCTTTTATCCAAAGCGACTTACATTGCATTATCCTGTACATTTATACTTAGGTATGTGCAATCCCCTGGGATAAAACCCACAACCTTGCTTGGTTAACGCAATGCTCTTACCCCTGTGCTATAGGAAAGAAGATATTTTGAAGAACGTTGGTATCCAAACAACATTTCCCCCATTGACCTCCATTGTATGGACACAAAACCACCGAGACATTTCACAAAATATCTTCTTTTGTATTCCGCAAAGAAGAAATCATTATTTGCATTTGTACTGTTCTTTTGCTTTCCATCATACTGTCATTTTCCATTAATTGGCCCAAATCCAAATACTGTTTGAGTTTAAGATTAACCCTTTTAACAACCCTCCCTTGCCTTTAGCCAGAGAACAGCTAATCAAACTCGCTCATCTCAACCACCTATAGGGTGCCGGGGACTCTTTTGTGTTATAATACAAAAGACATTTTCTGGGGGAACCCCAGAAAAGCTCCAAAATTCTGTTTCACACAGCTATTGCCAGCCGTCGTGATCTTGGGTGGGTTCCGGTGCACGGCAGACACGTAGGTTTTATCATTTTAAAATGTTTCTCAATACAACAACATTATCATCAAGTATTCCCAACAAATTTCCTATTTGTTTAAACAAACAGAATGGGCCATTAAATGGATGATTGAAGTGTGAAGGAGCTAATTATCTTATGAAAAGCTTATGGTTTTGCATTTGAATGGGGGGGCATTTTGAAAGAGGCTAACGTTGTAGAAGGAATATCAGCAGTGCGTCTTCCTGTTCCCAGTCAGCACTTTACTTGCAGGCATTTCCCTTACTGCTGCGTGACAGGCCTCCCCTGTGTAAAGCCAGAAGAAAAGAAAGTGCGAATGAGTATACCTGTGGCTACAGACTCAAAACGCTGCCCCCCACGCTCACAAAACCAGAGTTAATAACTTCCCTAGTGCTACAGTGCTGCGGGTTTGACATAAGATGGCTGGGAACACACATCGTCTCAAAGAACTTTCCAATAGAGAGTGATCAGTATTAGTTTGCAATAAATAGCATATTTTCACAAATATGAGAGATCTTTGAGTATCTAGAACTCAACATGTTTTAAAACTTGAGGGTGAGAATTTATTCTACTGATGCTGCTGCGGATCTCAGGACACACCATGATATTGGCCATTATGTTGAAAGGAATGCTTTTATGGATATTGTTAGGACAATAAAGGGACTTCAATATTTAGGATTCGAATGACTGCAGTAAATAGATGTAGTTTATGTGTAATTCAGTTATTTGTCCCCGCTTAGAAAAATGAACCATTGTTTTACATTTGTAGTAACTGAAGGTAAAAAATGCTAGCCCTACACTTTTACTATAGAAACATGCTTAATTTACAGTTTGGAAGGTGAAAGTGTATACATTTTATGTAATATTTAATATTAAAGGAATATTTGTTTTTCATATTTAGAACCACATGTGACTTGCAAAAACAAGTATATAGCAAAAAGACCCAAATATAAAATAAAAATGAACTTCCTGTTCGATATAAGTTAGTGTATTAATGCTTGTGTGCGCTTCTACCATGAACGCCAGTCTTAAGTCTACATGTCTTTGAATGCCATATCAAATACATCCTGAGAATCATTTATTTAATATAGAACAATCATTTTCAATGCCATGGAAATAGATGATTAATTAAAGTTACAACAAAATAAAAGTGCAAAAAAGGTTTTTAAGAAGGTGACGTATCACATTTAATGAAAGTTACAGTTTTTTTCGTGTTAATCTACAAAATTAAAATGCAGTCTTTTTTTAATTGGCCTTGCACAGTTCATTTAATGTCTGGTATATCTCATTTTACTTAAATGTCAGGGCCATATTCTTATTATAAAGTCTAAACATCTTTTCCTATTTTACATAAACTGTATGCAAAACGAAAACAACTGGTTTGTCTGTGCTTAGTATTTCAGTCTCGGACATCAAAAAAGAGCAAAAAAGATGAAACAAAGTAAATTATTTCATTTTTTAAATGTGTTGATAACTTCAAGCACATGCCCAAAGTATGCGAAGAAGGGGCTTCGCAATGAAATGACCGATCCAGCTGCCGAATCCAGTTTCCGCGCCTTATCGCGCACTCTGCGTTTATGGTTCAATCCACGCGGATCATTCTCCTGGATTTCATGGCGCTTCCTCCTCCTGTCCTTTAGTTACATTGTATCTCCCTTACTCAAAGGAGCGAGGGATCTGAGACTCAACTGAAAGGAAAAATGAATGAATATACGTGAAAATGGACGCGCCGGGATCTTGGATTTATCGTCTTGGAGTTTAGGAAAGACGCGTTCGAAGAAAGCCGCGAGATTGAGATCCTGTGATGCCAGTTTCGGGGCACTGTTTCCATTTTTGAACGGGATCTTTAGAAGTGTGATGGCTGCAGTCCAGCGAATTGCTGGCCTTGCCTTTCTCTAGTTGCTGGATGTGTTGGGAAGTGCACTGCTTTGGGATCATTTTTGGAATTCCGTGCGCAAATCCAGAGGCCGTTCCACTCTCCTCTATGGAATGTACATAAGTATTCTCTGGATAGGGGTTTGCGTGTGGGGTAAGTGGCGCTGGGATTAAAGCATTTCTTTTGTGTGTGTATGTGTGTGTCTAATGTATATGTGTGTGTGGGTAGGGGGTGGTGTTTTATTGGTGCAGATGGAGACTGGAGGTGCTTTAGCCCGTTAGCTTTAGCTCGGTTGTCATGCTTTGCTCGTCTCGGGCAGTCATTTCCTTGCGTGTTACGCGAACTAATGCATTTAAACCGCGCGAGCGTTGCACGAGGTGCAGCGCTTTATTATTCGATTCGAGTAATCAAATAACGTGTGCGGGCTTAACCGATTATTCGATTTATATTCGGCGTTTTGTCACGGATACAGTGGTTAAACGAACAATTAACAACTAATAACACAGATACGTTGCTTATGTTTGTTTATTCTGGAGTTTTAGTTATAGTAGCTCAGTTCTGTCGTGAATGTCATTGCGTTTAAGTCAAAGCGCATCGGTCTCAGTTCTGTTCACACTAAGCACTCACTCCAGGAGTTCATGTAAGCACTTACACCTTTGTTCATGTTAGCCTGGTCTTATTATTGCTTGGCTTACAATGTTTTGTTTCCTATCAGCACAGTGTTTAAAACGAATATTATCTTACCTTATTTTTGGAAGAGATAACATATTTGTTGTATTTTGTGTACTGTGTGATTTTGAGAGTAATTCTGTACATTGTAGTTATTAACGCATCACAAGGACGGTATTACAACAGTGACAACACAACCATAGTTTAAGTTTAGTAAACGTTTTTTGCGTACAATAAGGTTGTTTTACTGCTACATGTACAAACTTTATAATGGCACAACATTGCACCTTCACAGCACCTATTTTCTGAACGTGTGCTAGTGTCTAAATAATGTCCATTTTGTAACATTACAATGTTATGCCTTCATATGGCTGCATTTTGTGTCAGTGTTTGTAATAACTGTACGAAGCATATGGTGGATTAGTTTTATCGTTCTGTTGACATGCCAATATGTTGCTTGTTTTATTGTGAAACTTTAGGTTCTTATTAGCTCATGGTAAATCTTTTCCTCTCGCTGTCCCTCACCACCCTTCAATCATCTCCTGTGAAAATGTTTTTCTTCATCAACATTAGCATGACATCTTTGTCACTTTAGAACGATTTTTTGCTGAAGGCTAGAGGGTAATTCATGTCACATTTTCATAACAACTTTAATCGTAATCCTTTTTTTTTGCCTCACAGCACTAAAATGGGGCATATATCATGCTAAATGTAAATATCATAATGTGTATTTAAATGAGTACTATAATGATCATATTCATATGGTAAATGAATGTATTTGTATGGGAGTTTAAACCATCAAATATAAGCAAATATATAAAATGTCACGGGTGTGCGATATTGGCAAAAAAATTATATCTACAGATTTTCTGGGATTTTACCGATAACGATAAGCAGGCGATATTTTGCATCCTGTAGTGTTATGCATATACTTCAATATAAAGAACATTACATAACAATATTGAAATCATATTCTTTAACATATTTTTTGCTTTTTTTGTGTAGGATGGCAGTGTAGTGTAGAAATGTCAGGGACTCACAGAGTTAATCTATAGCCTGTGTCTCAAACAGATTGTTTTCTCTTTCAGCTGTTCAGCATCTGTAGAGTTTAGTTATATCTGCAGGGTGAAGTTAGATGTTTACTCTGTTTAACGGTTAAAAGGGTCTTGCTCAGCTTTGCTCTCTGTTCTTTAATACTCAGTTCATTTAGCAAAGTGCCTTCGCCTCAAACAGGTTTTGAAAATGAAAGATTTCTCATCTTGTGTTACAGTACTTCAGTCCTAGAGAAATCAATAGGTCCAGGCCAGTAGGACCTTACAGCTGGAAGAAACGGGCTGCTTAAATCTCTCTAATGTTACTGTGAATGCTTTGACAGTTGTAGAGGCATCATACAGCGATGTTGTGCTCAGTTCACCTGTCATTCACAGATTTATATTGCTCGTTTCATGAGTGCACAAGCAGATGCAAATAAAGCTTAGTTTGCTTTTGTTTTATTTGCCTGGTTTCACAGACAAGGTTTAGGACTAGTGCCAGACTAAAATGAAAGTTTGAGTAATTGCAATTGTTTTGTCTCAAGATGCAGTAATGTTTTTTAATAAAAAAGCCAGTAAAGGCATTTTAATAAAAGAGACTTAAATATCCTAATTTAACCAAGGCAGAGTCCTGTCTTAAGCTAAACATTGTCTATGTAACCGAGCCATGGTGTATTTCATATTTTGTAGGACTTTTTAAGATTAGCTGACATTGTTATTATCACAAAGATTTTGCACCTTTTCTTTCATTAAAGGAGTAGTTTACTATAAAATAATTTTTTTATGATAATTTACTCCCGCACATGTCATTCGTGTGTTTATTTGTTCTGTCGTAAGAAAAGTGAGGCTTTTGAGGAAAGCTCTCCAGGGTTCTGATCCATAATTATTTTATAATTCTGAGCTCTGTTGTCTTTCTCGTGGATCAGCATTGTCTCGGCTGTTACTCAAGTTTGTTTCTGCAGAGCATCATATCAGGAGAGTCATTATTTTGGGGGCAACTTGTTTGACGTGCACCATCAGTACACGGTGCGCATTTCATTAATTTTAAACACATTTACATTTAGTCATTTAGAAGACGCTTTTATCCAAAGCGACTTGCAAAGAGTTTAAGGGGCAATAAACGATATGTCATGTAGGAGCAATAATGCAATAGGTGCTAGGGATGCACCGATCCTACTTTTTCCTTTCCGATCCGATTCCGATACCTGAATTCTGTGTATCGGCCGATACCGATTCTGATCCGATACTAGCACTGTTTTTCATGATCAAAGTAGACTTGCATATTTTAACTTTTATTGCCAGAGGTGGATAGTTAAGAATGTTTACTTTCAAGTACATTTTAAAATATATGTACTTTATCAGAGAACTTTGGACAAAAAAATACTTTCCTACAGTATGAAGCACAGCATATTTACTCCACTACAGTCCATACATTTTTTAATTTTTTTTTTACTTTAAATCCATGAGTACATTAAAATCTACCATTTTCCTTCACTTAAGTATTTTTACTTAAAAGTATGATTTTTTTTTAATGTTATTTAGTGCTTTATTTAACTTAAAAATACATACAAAACAAAATGTGGTCTCATTAAGCACAGATACTTACAAAATGTTTAACAAATAAATTTCTGTTTATTGCACAAAGCTACCACAATATAAAAGTCTCCAAACTCACTTATGCACATCCTGGACACAAAATGATGCGCTTAATACATTCGCTTCTACGTTATTTAAAGTCATGCGCATTGGACGCAGAATGATGCGCTTAATGCACCCGCTTCACTCCCGCACATCCCGGATAGTGATGATCGTGTATTCGCGGGGATCTTTGCTTCCCAAGTTCAAAACAGTTATAACACAAAGAGAAGAGATATGTTATGTGTTTAAATCATAGTACATTGCATCCATCCTAAAGTAAAAAAAAAAGAGTTATAGTGTATGAATGACGCATAACATAGACCGGTTCCGGTGCTTGAATCTAATAACTTTACACTCAGCGAGTACAGTCTCCGGCAAAATGCATTTTAAACAAAACCACAGTCTACTATCTAGTGATTAGGAAGAATATTAAAAACTTTGGAAAGAGTAACGTCCTGACTGTTCCCGGACACACGCATGCTGGATTGAGATTGACAGATGACCGCACCAGCGGAGGTCAGAGTTTTTTATTTATGCTATATTGGTTTATTCCTCGCATAAAGCTATCAAAATACATGACAACGAATACAGTGCATGACACAGTTTATGGTAATTTCCTGATGGATAGTCCTTTATGAAGCTTTAGAGTAACTTCCACGGGTATCGCAACGGATCGGACTGAAGAGAACCCGTCAGTCCGATACCCGATCCAGCAAAAAACATCCGGATCGGCCCCAATTCCGATCCAGAGTATCGGATCGGTGCATCCCTAATAGGTGCCAATACGAAGTTACTGGTTTCAACAAAAGCTAGACCGCTACCTGTTGAGAGAAAGAGAGAGGGTTAGTTTCTTTTTTCATTTGTCTGTCAAGTATTCACAGAAGAGATGGGTTTTATGTAGTTTTTTGAATGTTGTGAGAGATGTGGTTGACCGGACCAAGTTAGGAAGAATGTTCCACCAGGAAGGGGTTGTGAATGAGAATGAGCGGGAAAGAGATTTACTGCCCTTATGGGAAGGCATACAAGACGGCGCTGGTTTGCTAAAAGCAGGGATCTTGATGGGGTGTAGGAGGGTGTGAAAATATGCCGGTGCAGATCCAGTGATAGTCCTGTAGGCAAGCATTAATGAGTTGAATCTTATCCGGGCTTCAACCAGTAGCCAGTGGAGAGAGATGAAAAGGGGTGAAAACGCGTATGATAGTTTTGTCAGAGTTTACAGTGCAGAAGCGGTGTGGTATTGGCCTCTCAAATTATTGCTTTACAGCTTTAACAAATTTGAACAGAAGTTTAGAAATATATGAGAATGCACTTTATTTGTATCTCCTTTCATGCATACTTTGAACTTCAAGGAAGGGAGACAGAGAATTAACTTCCGTTTTTTTATGATGCAGATGATAGGTTTCTTCTTTTGCTTCTCCTGCCTGAATGGATGTTTTCGATATCATTTTTTTTCTTGGAACAATTTGTTTATATTTCTGTTTTATTGTTGTTCTGTTATGACAGCTTGGTCAAATGATGTCTCTGTTAAGTAATTCAAAAGCTAATACCAAAGTATTGAGATATAGACAGAATGTCACCAAATAGCTGGAAAATATGGAGGAATGCTTTCTTGTTGTAGTTTTAATCATGAACATTGAATGATCATATTTTTACTATAGGAAAGCTTGTATACTTCTAAAGCAATCGTCTTCAATTGGCCTAATAAACCATTTAAAACTGTTGACTATTTTGTTTGTTTAAAATTGAGACACTCTTCTACACAGTGGAGAATCACATCACATGCTCTCAGGAACATTTATGTAATTTATATTTTCCCGCTATATCCTCTTATATCCTTGTCTAGCTGTCAGTCCGTTTACTGTTTGCTATATGTCTCCAACCTTTCAACAGATTTGTGATATTTTATTAACCATAACGTTTTTATCTTCATTTAGCATTAGCATTATTGATCAGCATGTAAACATTTGTGACCCCGTGAAAACCAAGGCTGAAGTCTGATAATCTAATCTATTATTAAATAACCACCACAATTATTTCAAGCATTAATTTAAGATTTTGGCAGTTAGGTAGTGTACATTTTTACTATTGAAATAACTACAGCATTATTATTACTAGCAGGAGACTGATGGACATCTACATTACGTATTATTGTATGATCAACTTAAATATAAATATATATATGTTACTTTTCAGTATCTGCCTCACTTACCTCTTTCCATCGACCGCTCTAATCTGTCACTTTCTCTCTCTCTCTTCTCCCTTTCTTTCTCTAACGTACCTGCTCTTGCGCAGCACCCATTGTGTTCTCAGGTAACGAAATTTGGCAAGCAAGTTTTCACAAGCTGGGTCATATTTTGTCATTCTCAGTAGTAAGAGCATGGGTTCGATCCCAGGTGATTGCACATACTTAGAAACAAAATGTATAGGATAATGCAATGTAAGTCGCCAAATGCATGATTCATGTAATGTAAAGGTGATATAGTAAGTCACTTTGTTTTCTGTTTATGATGAGCATTTTAATTGTTACACTACATTTTCTGGTTTCATGTTGTCAGTGCATTTACAAATATTAATTATCAGACTTCTATTAAGAGGGCATTCTCCTAAAGCAACAGTGACTACAATACATACATACTGTGGATATCAAAATATAAAATAAATGGCCTGATAAAAGATATCTTTTATACAGTATATACAGAATATCCAACTGGGCTAAATTGATTAAATATTTATTTTGTTTCAATAAACATTGTGCGGACCTCCGTTTGGAAGTAAAAAAATATAAAGAGCAGCCCTCTTGGAACTTTAATTGAATACCCCTGTTCTAAAGCGACCAGACAGGCTTTCCTCATAAAATTATGGTGCACAGGTTAGTTACAGATGTTACAAACCAACTTTGACCTGGTTCTTCCATCGGAGCAGCTGTAGTCTTTAGATCTGCTTTTGTGAAAGAACAACCATCTGGGATAATGTAGAAAACGCATGTTCATCAATATAGGAGCCTAGATACAATCAATACAGTGTTTTGTGTTTGGTTCTGTGTAATCTTGGAGGCCTATTGTCGTCTAGATCAGCGATTCCCAAACTTTTTTATTCTAGGACCCACCTAGACAGATATAATCTATCTTGAGACCCACCCAAATATTTTTCTAAAATATGGGGAGAAATAAACGCACTACACACACAAGTTTTTATTTTCCCTAAATAGAATGAATGAAATTTAAGCAGCAATACCAAACTATTTAATGGCAAAATATCAAAGCTAATATTATTGCCAGTCATTAACTGGACTAAACTGTTTTTTTGTGTGTCATTCAAAAGACAAGTGATCTTCCACGACCCGCCTCATGCCATTGTGCGACCCACAAGTGGGTCCTGACCCACAGTATGACATGAGTACAGTGGAATGACTCTGAATTTGTAGTAGAAAACATTTTAGTGGCCACAAGACTAAATATGTAGACGTATTAAGATATCAAGATTAAACCTAAAAGTAACACATCGACCATTGAAGATGGCAGTATAGTCAATTTAACAAACTATGTAAACAATGAAATAGTAATTAACACGCAGTGCTTCTATTTGGCTTTCATGGCGATCAGAGACTCAAATTTAAATTGTCGTTTGGACTCGAGCAATAAAGACTGGTATAAGCTCTGGCTTATTCTCCAAAGCCCTGAGCTCGCTTACTTGATCTGCTGTTAAGCTTTGCAAAACATTTCAAACATGGATAGACTAACATGAATTAATCTGATGTTTACAAATGTAGCGTGGATGTGTCATTAGAACGTCGGGGTCATTACAGTTGTTTTGTAGCCTTTGTTTGACTGTACAGGACCTCTTATCAGTGAGGGACAAATGGTGCAGCTTCTAGTTTTAATTATTTACACTGTCAAAGGTCAAAGTGCATGAGCCTGGTGTTAGCTTCTTTGGCCCATATAGCATAGCTGAGTGGAGGTGATGTACAACAAGGCTTTGATTTTGCTGATGGACTGGTAGCAGACATGTCAAGTTTCATTTCATATAACTTTACTTGGGTTTTCAGAAAAACTGAAGGAAATTAGCAATGTATGCTCTTTGCTCCACATAACAAATTGCTACTATGACAAAAACAACTACAATAGCGTAAATAAATCCACAAAATGGCAAAACAAAAGGCAGTAATTGTCATTGTGCTGCAATGCATGCTGGGTGGGAGCTCACAAATCAGCAACATTGTTTATTGCGAATTTGTTTGTTATCTTTTAGACTAATGTGGACAACTTTTGGTCAACGTGGTTGGTCAACATAAGATTTGAAACACTAGAATAATGACTGCCAAATTGTGCCTTTTGTGTGTTTTCTATATTAGTAAAACATTTTTCACATTGCACACATTGTCTTACATTGGTTTATGTAAAATGTATAGATGTTAAATAGAATATGGAAAATGCTGAATGACAGCTTAAATGAATAGTTCACCCAAAAATAAACCCTCATGTCGTTTGAAACATGTATTTGACTCTTCACAAAAGAAGATATTTTGAAGAATTACTTTGTGGATTTATGTCCATATAATGGACGTCAAGTGGTCCTATATTGTTTGGTTAAAACATTCTTGAAAATATCACCTTTTATGTTCTGCAGAAAAAGAAAGCCATACAGGTTTGAAATGACAAGACGGCGAATAGAGGATGAAAGATTTTTCCTTTTAATATTTTACATATTTGCGTTTGTTTGGTAAATGGCACTCATGTCTATTCCCACGTATTCATCTCCTACAGTTTAGTACAATTTCAAGATTTATAATCCCTCTTTATGTCTTTCCTTTAGGGCAAAATGTGGGCGCCTGGGAAGTTGACATCAATACGTTGAGGCCGCTTTTGTTTTTCTCCACACCTTGGCAGGTCTGAGAAATCAGGCAATACTGTGACAAACCTGGGCCGCTGGCACTAAAATGTCCCTAAGTGGTGGCACTGCAGGCGGGAAAGGTGTGGATTCGAATGCGGTGGACACTTATGACAGCGGTGATGAGTGGGATATCGGGGTTGGAAATCTGATTATCGATCTTGACGCTGACTTAGAGAAGGACAAACTTGAGATGTCTGGCACCAAGGACACAGGAACCATGGCAGCTCCACCCAGCGCAGTTGCGTCTCTACCCGACAATATCAAGTTTGTTAGCCCCGTGAGCGCCCCTCAGGGCAAAGAAAGCAAATCGAAATCAAAACGCAGCAAAAATTCTAAAGACAATAACAGCAAGTCTCCAGCTGGAGATGGAGGGAAAAAGGACAACCAGGGACGGGCCCAAGGTGAAGTAACCAGTGTGACAGGTGGTTCGGGGGGTGGTAACCCCGCCCCTGGTAAAGGCGTAGAGAAGGGTACGAAATCCTCTCGCGGTGTACCAAACAACAAAAAGGAAAAGGAAGTATCGAGTGGAAAAAACAAAAAGGAAAAGGGCGAAAGCGGACCGGTCGCAGTCATTGCGATCGAAAAGGACATAGTCGCCAACGCCCAGACTTTTGGAAGCACGCGCAATGCTACTTTTGACAATACGCAGAATGCGGACATTGGTTCTACGGAGCAGCATGGGAATAATGCCCTGGAATCTGTTGGAATTGTTTTGCCACTTATTATTAAATCAGAACCCGAGGAGCTGGACGGTGGCGAATGCAGAGCTCTGAAGAAGGTCAAGAATGAAAAGGTAAGCACCGACGGCCCGCTTGTGCATTTGAACCATTTTGCAGCTAATGGAAAGTTTGGTATTGAAGTATTGATAACTTGAGTCGATTATACGGACCTAGATGCTGGAATGCGAGCGAGTTTCTTCTTGTGGTAGGCTAGCTCTCATGGGGTTTATGAGGGCTATCGTTGTTGTAGGTTCTGTCTGCTTTTTCTCATTGGCTTCTTTTTCACTTTTATTGATCAGAGTTTGAAGTGAAGGAAAAAGGTAAAGTTGAGAAAAAGTAGGGACAGAACAGGGTTGCTGTACAACTCTTGCATCATCCAACATTGGCTTTGTTTCTTAACATGTCGCCAACTCGAATCCATGCTTATTTTTATCATTTTCATAGAACAAAAGACTTGTCACATTTCTTTTATCTCTTACAGAGTGCGGTTAGAAAAAAATGTGTTCATGCAATGTTCAGTAATATGTTAACATTATTACATTGAACGATTATCTGGCCTGAATACTTGTTTTCCAGTCTGAGCTATGAATAGAGTGAAGAGGAAACTTTAGGACGGTTTGGTCTGCCCCCGTCTCTTAATCCAATGACCCAGCGTTGAGGGTTGTTGGGGGGGGGGTGTTTGGAACAGAGCTCAGATGGTCCCCCCTCACCCAACTTTCTTAGACTTGCTGTGGGGGTTGCTGTGGGGGCCTGGAGGAAGGTTTTATAACTGCTTGTCTCAAGCTTTCAATCATAATAGAAAGCTTCCGGGATCATTAAAATTAGAAAGGAAATTCCAATTAAAGCTGTAAATCCAGTTTCAGATCCTGAGCAGAGAAGTCATTCCGGTGTATTTGTTTGCAAGACTCAACAAAAACGTTCTACTGTCTCTATTGGTCCAGTAGTGTTTTTAATGTAGTTTTACATTTTACTGGCCTTAAAGAAAAATGGAGAAATCTTTAAAAATGAATGAAACTTGTTTAAGAAATATCACAGGTGAACTGTATGTTAAACTTTTAGGCCCGGTTTCACAGACATGGTTTAGCCTAAACCAGGACTATTGCCTGGTTTTAAGATGCGTTTTGGTTGATAGGATCACAGATGGACGACGATAAACACAGGTGTAAATGGGGTGTAAATCATTTTGAGCTTGTCCACTTTCGACCACTTCCAGAGGTTGTTGAAAACGGATGTGTTTAAACAGCCACAAGAGACCGGATACTCTATGCCTATAGACATTAAAGCGTAAACATTCTGAAACAAGCGTGAGCCAAACCCGATTTAAACTAGGGATACTTCGATCACTATTTTTGCCTCGATACCTATTCCAACACCGGAGATTCAATATTGGCAGATACCAAGTACCCATCCGTAGGGCTGGGTGGAATGACAGAATATTCAGTTACAGCGGGAAAAATGTGAACCGTAAGAGATTTTTCTATTCCAAGATGAAACTTGCGTTGAAATGCGCGATGATGCTCGCAACATTAGCTCTTTGATGTGACGCGCTTCTACCTCCAGTTTTTGGAAATGCATGAGGAGTCACCAGAGACTCGCCTTGCAAAAACAAGCAAGAGAATAAACAAACCTGAAAACAGAGAGTCGCAACACACTAAAATTGCTCATCTAATAGAGAGTGAAGGGCACTAAAGACCTACTGTACAGACCGATGAATACCAGTTCATAACATTATACATAATTAAGGTAAAATTGCTGAATTACTTAACGAAATGTATGCAACTGTATGAACTGAAAGACATCAGGCTCAACTTAAACAATAATTTCCTAACCCTGTAAAACAAAATAACAAACAAATTATTCACAAGTAAAGTGAATTATTTATTAAACCAGTATCAGTGCAACAATTGCAAAAAACAACACAACAAGTTCACTATCTTACATTTAGGGATGCACCGATCCGATACTCTGGATCGGAATTGGGGCCGATCCGGGTCTTTTTTGCTGGATCGGGTATCGGACTGACGGGTTCTCTTCAGTCCGATCCGTTGCGATACCCGTGGATGTTACTCTACAGCTTCATAAAGGACTATCCATCAGGAAATTACCATAAACTGTGTCATGCACTGTATTCGATGTCATGTATCTTGATAGCTTTATGCGAGGAATAAACCAATATAGCATAAATAAAAAACTCTGACCTCCGCTGGTGCGGTCATCTGTCAATCTCAATCCAGCATGCGTGTGTCCGGTAACAGTCAGGACGTTACTCGTTACAAAGTTTTCAATATTCCTCATAATCACTAGATAATAGACTGTGGTTTTGTTTAAAATGCATTTTGCCGGAGACTGTACTCGCTGAGTGTAACGTTATTAGATTCAAGCACTGGAAGCGGTCTATGTTATGCGTCATTCATACATAACTTTTAAACTTTAGGATGGATTCAATGTTCTATGATTTAAAGACATAACATATCTCTTCTCTTTGTGTTATAACTGTTTTGAACTTGGGAAGCAAAGATCCCCGCGACAACAGGATCATCTCTATCCGGGATGCGCGTGAGTGAAGCGGGTGCATTAAGCGCATCATTCTGCGTCCAATGCGCATGACTTTAAATAACGTAGAAGCGAATGTATTAAGCGCATCATTTTGTGTCCAGGATGTGCATGAGCGAGTTTGGAGACTTTTATATTGTGATAGCTTTGTGTAATAAACAGAGATTTATTTGTTAAACATTTTGTAAGTATCTGTGCTTTATGAGACCACATTTTTGTTTTGTATGTATTTTTAAGTTTAATACATCACTTAAATACATTTAAAAAATCATACTTTTAAGTAAAAATACTTAAGTAAAGGAAAATGGTAGATTTTAATGTACTCATGGATTTAAAGTAAAAAAAAAACATTTATTTATGGACTGTAGTGGAATAAGTATGATGTGCTTCATACTGTAGGAAAGCATTTTTTGTCCAAAGTACTCTGATATAGTACAGATATTTTAAAATGTACTTGAAAGTAAACATGCTTAACTATCCACCTCTGGGAATAAAAGTTAAAATATGCAAGTCTACTTTGATCATGAAAAACAGTGCTAGTATCGGATCAGAATCGGAATCGGCAGATACGCAGAATTCAGATATCGAAATCGGATCGGAAAGGAAAAAGTAGTATCGGTGCATCCCTACTTACATTTGACTGAAACATTAACAAAATTAAACATAAAAAACAAAAACAGCTAAATTAAACAACAGCTTTACTAGCCTGGTAAATGTGTCCAAATAAAATAGGGATGATCGACTGATTTGACAGTCATTTTAACGAAAGTGTTTTAACCTTGGACTGGATGCAAGAAGTGATGTGATGAGCATTTGTTTGCTTTGGCTTGGCTCTGCCTGGGGTTAAAGTATGAAGCCTATTCGATTTTTTTAAATACATTTTATTTTCTCGGATTTTTTTCTTTAATCCTGTTTTTAGGACTGTAAGAGTTCAATTAATTTGTTTTAATAAAATTTAATTCAATTATTTTTCGTAAAAGTGTGTTTATTAAACGGAAATCATGCAACTTAAATATTTAACAACAATAAATTAGGAGCTTAAAAACAAATGTTTAATTATTTGTTTATTTAACGTTGCTTTTTTAATTATGTCAAAATTTAAGAACAAGTTATAATAAGGGTAGATAATGATTAACATGATAATTAAAGAAATTTCAAAGTTTTGTGAATCTAGAAGCTGAGACATTCTCATCTTCAGTTTTATTCTGTGTGCTCAAGATGCATTCACCGCATTTACAGCTCATTCTGACATCAAATAATGTCAATCTGTCTTTCATGCATCAAATTTTAAATATTCA
Source organism: Triplophysa dalaica (assembly GCF_015846415.1). Lineage (NCBI taxonomy): Eukaryota > Metazoa > Chordata > Actinopteri > Cypriniformes > Nemacheilidae > Triplophysa > Triplophysa dalaica. The sequence goes on from NC_079542.1 coordinate 7,877,432, forward strand.
AATGTTTATATTTATAATTAAGTTATTGTTAACAGCTGTATGTAGCTTAAGATCATTATCTACTTTTACGTTTTATGCTTTTTTCAAACATATTAATAAAGTATGTTATTTCAAATGTTTTTGAATGAATGAATTATAACATTTTGTGTAATTTTGTTTAAATTGTAATTGTAAAACTGTTGTTTACAAAGTCGACTAGCAGGAGCTGTACGGTTTTAACTAGACGGCCTCGGAACACTTATATTACAAACATCGGTGGAACTTGTTGGCATAGCTTTTGTAAAATACCTCGAAACCACGGATGTTGTTGCTCACTCCATGCTGTTCGCTTCCTGATATTTTAGCTTGTTCATCTGCTTACAGAGCACGTTGCTAGTATATAATGTCAGCTTACATCTGCTTACAGAGCACAGCACAGCTGCGGCGCTAAGAGCAAGCATCTCTGTAAGCTTTTACATCGCCTAGCAGAAATTTGATGTCAGATCGGGCCAATTGTCACCAATACCCGATCCAGAACTTTATTCAGTATCGACACAATACAAATATTGGATCGGAGCATCCCTAATTTAGCGACTAAAGACCTAAAAGTTTGGTTTAAAGAAAAGTTAAACGTATTGACTAGGGTTGGGCGATGTCTACCAAATTGGCATCAGATGATGCCTACACTGAAAAATCGTGATGGACGATGACATCGGACATCTGCCAAAACATTAAAAACAATTATATCAGTGTTCCACACTGCCACCAAATCGCATTTTGCTATCAGTTTTCAAGACGGCGTACTTTTCAACAAGTATTTGCGCATGAACGACCTGCACATTTTGAATTTCTTCCAGTTGTTATTTCACGTGGAAAGACGAGTTGATCTTGAGCCCACCAGTGTAGGTTGACTGCGTGGGTCACGCGTTACTGATGTTTCCTGCTGCCATCGCGGACGTGTATAGTTCAGGTCGTCATTGAAAAGTTAACACACACACACAGCGTGTGCGCCTTACTACTTTCTACGTTTGTCAAGTACATAGAAATTTGTACTTGACATTAGAAAACAGACACGCTGTTTGATACTATACCTTGGAAAAGCATGAATGGACGAGCTCGACAGATGCGCAGAATGTCATACTGTGGACATGGCGGTCAACATTAGTCTTGCTGTACGCGTCGGGATGTGCGGACGACGCGGAACCGCTTGATGACGAGAATGTCATCATGCAGGGGAGCCACGATGGACAATGTCTTAGTCTATCGGACCAACCTTAGTATCAACCAAAATGGGTCTCATTCATTCATAATTGCATAGTTTTTTTGTATTTGTATGCACATTTGAACTCCTCTAGAAAACGTTCCGCCTAATTCACAACACGTTTACACAAATTAATTTGTTCTTGACCTCGTCCTAACGTTAGTGAATTTGAAGTATTCTAAATGAGCAGCCGTGTGCACGAGTTTGGCTTCTGCATAAAACACACCCATGCATGTCCATATTAGGCCTTCTCGCCAAACCTTTCCTTAAACACCTGTCATCACTTAAGTCAAGATACTCCAGGCAACCCCATGTGACGCAGTCTATAGATGCACACTGGCAAGTAATTCAAAGTACGCAGTCCTCAAGAAGAGCTGTCGCGGTAACCGCTGTATTGTACTACCGCGCTACTGACAAGCCAACCGCAGGGGCAGGAACGCAACCGCAGAAACCGCGCCAACCACCTTTTTTTGAGTATGGCATCAGGGTATGCTGTTCTTTTTTACACCGTTGCATTCTGCAAAGAATGTTTAATAAGTCAATGATGAATACAAGAGTGTTACGTGTATCATTGTCCCGCCAACTGTTAGTATCGGCTGTTTTTAAAGATGGACGCAATAGCAGGCGCTCTGGTCCCAAAACCTAATGTAACGTCGCCAGTTTGGGAATACTTTGGGTTTGAACCGAATGTTAAGGGAGAGCCAGCTAATTTAGAGAGCCGATATGCAACATTTGCAGAAGAAAGGTGCCTGTAACACGCGGCAATACGTCGAATTTGAGATCTCATCTCACGGACAATCTCCTCATCAGTGTCCGTACCTAGGAGAGTTCGCGCAGATAACGAGCTCACGTGCTAATAGACTCTAACGCAAATCCACTCTCCTTGGTGGCGCAAAAACCAGGGCAGATTTCAGATGCTAGCAAATGTGTGTTTGTGCGACCAGCACACCATCAGAAAGAGTTTTCAGTGCCGCCGAATAAATTGTTACACCTATGCGTTCGTCCCTGAAACCACATAATGTTAATATGTTTTCTAGCACGAAACAAGGACAAGATAACCCAGGATTAAATCACATTCCTTGACGCTCAAGTGACTGAAGTCATATTTATTTAGCTTTTATTATTTATTTGCTGTATTTTCATTTACACTGTTTTCATGTGATACTCGAGTTCTTTCGTTTTTCAGAATGCATTTTATTGTTATAGCATATTGCTGTGTTCGGCATTTTAATTATCAAGTGAAGTTATAGCCTATTTATTATCTTTTTATTTGCTGTATTTTGATTTAAACTGTTTTTCTTTGATAGGCTAATTTAGTTTTTTCGTTTTTCAGATTCAAGGCATGGTTCATGGTGTTCTGTTCTGCATTTAACATTAAAATATATATATATAACCTGTCTCTCTGTCATTTAAAAAACGAAAAAAATATATACTTCAATGTAACAAATGATCAATAAATATTTAAATGCACTAAAATAATGATAAATCACTCAAAAAATGTGGGTGGGTGCGGTAATACCGCCGACCGCGCTATTGTGCCAGCCATATTTACCGCAAGGGAAATTTCCTAACCGCGACAGGACTACCTCCAAGTCAGTTCATACGCTAAAACACCTTTTATACAGACACGCAGTTTACATACTTCTCTTTAGCTTGCTATAAAAACACTGTTACTCAGAGAAACCTCTCAGCTTGAGCTATAGTCTATTGCAGCCTTTCTTATGGAGAAAGACCCTGGTTTATTACTTACATTTTAGTACGAAAGGTTTAGTAATGTTTTCTCACCGTTACAGCTTTCTAACACACAGTCCGGCGTGGTCAGGCGTGTTTTTTTTTGCTTTCTCTTGATTGCATGCTCTTATTTAGTCCATTTAACAAAATATCTAAAAAGCCCATAAACCCTCTCCTTGAAGAAATCAGGACCAAAACACATCCTTATACCAGGGATAAACAAGGCCTTAGTTAAATTAAGAGATTTAACTCACTTTTAAAAAAACATTACTTATGTGTATCTTGAGACAATACAATATTTTCAGATAAATCAACTCAAACGTTCATTTTAATCTGGGATTAGCCTTAAACCTTGTTTTTGAAACCAGGGCTTTGTTTTACAAGAAGGTTTCTACAAATACGTTTAAACTTAAAATGTGTTTCATACGATCTGTGTTGTGTTCTGCATTCTGTTGTGTTTTGTTTAACCTATTTCTTTTTTTACGCATGAAACCGTTTAAATGCACACTGTTTTTATATTGGTCGACTGTTTAACAGAAGCACTTCACATGCCGATTCTGTTGGTCGGCTCCCTCAGCTCATTCTTATTGTTGAGCGATGGCTTCTCTCTCTTACACTGGCCCTTTATCTGTGGAAAATGTGATGTAACTTTTGCAAATGTACTGTTTATTATACAGACAAAAGAACAACTGCTGCACTGTCGTTTGCCCAACATAGAAATTCTAGTCACCATAAAGACTGTTGACTTTCTTGGAAATAGTTTAAAGCCTATTTTAAGGTCACTCCCTATGTGTTATTGTCTTTTAAATGTCATGCTGTGACAGGTTAAATCTATTGTAGATAAGATCTTTGGCATCGTAAAATGATGAAATTTCAGAACCCCGCAATGCAAATGTCGTTTTGATTACCTAAACGCTAAAAATCAAAGGCAAACCCTTGAACGGGTTCTTTGTCCTGTCTGTTAAGGCAATTTATTGATCCATTCCATCAGTTTAATATTTGTTCTGTGACTGTTTTTTTTTAGGTTTATTTATTCCTTGTGAAAATATCTGTATAAAAAAACAGTAGAACCATGCCCAGAACAGAAAATGGGAATTGTATTGATCTTAATGGAAATTATTATGATGTCTACTGGGATGTAATGGAGTCTGTTGGTAGGACTTTTAATCCTATTGGAAATTTCTGTAATGGTTTCCATTGGCTTTCTATTGCTTTTTTTAGCAGGGATGTTTACCATGCTGGAAAAAAACAATAGAAATCTGCGCAAAACACAATTTTATGGATTTTATAGAAATTGTCTTAGTTTAAATGGAAACGTTTAATTGTGTATACTGGTATGTGATAGATTTGGTGGGATCATGGCAGAACCTCATCTTATTGAAATTTTGCCAATAACAAACTACCAAAGAATTTTGTAATGGTTTTAATGGAAAAAGCTTATGGTTCATAATGCTATTTTAATGGAAACCTTTACAATTTCTGTGATGTTTTTATGTGGTTTCTGTGGTTTTTCAGCAGGGTATGTTTTATGCAAAGCAAAACCTCTCTTGTAAAGCATACAATAACATGCTATAAAGGAATAATATAGTGTATTTGAATATTACATGCGCAAATTACTTCTATTGCAGCCAGTTTACAGCTATTTACAAATTGTATTAGTGCCGGTATTCGTTAAGTAAGCCACTTTTGATTAAATATTTGCAAGACATGTTCCTCTTAAAGGAAGTAGGTTATTATATCTGCCTCTAGGGTTGGTTTTCATGGTAACATTTGAGCGGTTAAAGCAGTCCCATATTTGGCAAACAAAGTGCTTTGGTAGCATGTTTCCCCATTACATGGGGACTTCGAACATGTCTGGTTGGATGTCTGAGCAGCAAAGTGGAGGAGGGGAAGCGGCGAGCTTGCGCTGCTAATTCAACTCATGAATGGCTTGAGCAGTGAGAACAGCTGGCCTTCATTGTCAGCCAGCAAATTTCTAGCATGCCTCATTTCACTTCTCAATGTGAGCAGGGAGAAAGCTGGAGGGCTAAGCGGAGGGCGGTAAACAAACACACAGATAAATGAAGATAAGGAATGTCTCAAGTTGTTGTAAGTGTTAAAGACACCATGAATACAAAATAGTTATTTCATGGCATTTTGTTTCGTGCCTGTTCGCTTTGATGTCGTCTGCTGCTGTTGTTGTGTACTGTATAATTGAATCTGAAATATTTTTGAGAGTTCCAGGAGAATGGACTAAAAATACGTATGACACATCCTGCACTCCCAGGCTGTTTTTGTCCAATCAGAAGCAGTCCTGAATGAGCCACCCCCTATTAGCACCTTCTTCTGATTAGCAGAATTAGGGGTTCGTGCTATTAAGTCAGCATTAGGTTATTCGCAAAGGGCTTCTCCGCTCTGATCTGCCGGTGAAAAGTGCACTTGGCGGTTAGAGAAGGGAGATCAGGGAACAAATGACCTGGCTAAATGAAGCCGGGTTGGGGGGATTGCTTTGTAAGTGGATGAAGTCTTTAACTTCCTACACACAAGCTTGTCAGCACTTCAGTTGCACTGAGCTGACTGAGTCAGGGTCTGGTGAATACCCGGCTACATCACTATTTGTAAACTTGTGGGCAGTTTCATGCTAATGTCAATCTTACAATGAAAAAACAACAAAAAACAAATGGGTACACCATACTGAAATAGTCCCTACAAATGGGCACATAAAAAAGTTATTTAATGGGTCATATGGCGCGAATACGTGTTTTTCTGTGTCTTAAGTGTGTAAGAGGTTGCCCATGCATGCAATAGACATGTAAAATTGCAAAAATGAAAGTGTCGGAACAAAAGATGTATTTTATCTTAAAGCAAATGCTCACCCAGACCTGCCTGAAAAGCCTTGTGTAACCACACCCCAACAAATGTAGACCCTTGGGAGTAAACGCCCACTGCTTTGACTGGATAGCAGTCTGCATAGTTAACTTAGCTGGAGCATTCTGTGAATTTGGTTAGAGACGTAAAATTACGTTACACATTAGCATCATTCACAGTTTTCGCACGGCATAAGTATTATCTGGAGACCTCCTGTGATTTATAAATGACCTCCCCACATCAGTATTTCATGTGACACAATCGCACAACATGATTTTACTCAAATCTACTGACTTATTTCCCGGATATGATGGCAAGGCTTTGCGTATAGTTTGTATAGCCTATAGTTTTATTGCATTTAATGATATATGATCGTACCTGTCTGCATTTGAGACCCGTGATCGCGAACCAGAAAAAGATCACCGCCATCTTTTAGGTCCTCATATTATACTAATCTTGTCCGATAGTGCTCAGGGCACATCAAGCGATCCCTAACAAAGCATAGTGATGCATAGTACAAAAATGTTTTACACGCATAAGATTGCTGCACCATTTGTATCGGATCCAATATTCACTCAGCACTGCTTTTAAATTTTAGTCATTCCACAAATCCAGTGTCGACCTGTGCCTTGTTCACGAAGGAATCCTCGGAGAAATGAAACGAACAAACTCTTCATGTTTTTCCCACATGAGCTGAAACGTCTTTGAAACTAAACTTTAACCCTGCATTACTAATGTCGGAATCCGAAGGAAGGTTATGCAGCGACTGTATTCTTCCACAACCAGGGGTGGCACAATATTAAGATATATTTAACGGCATGTTTGTTTGTGGCTAACTCGCTCCATCTAGTTCTGCGCCACTTCAGAATTGTCATGCGTGAACCAGTGGGCGGGGCTAGAGAAGTAGTCGTTGGTATTTTTCTGTGATGGCGCTGTTCAACCTATCAATGACATCATAGATGGGTACATTCCAGAACCTGGCGTTTGCTGTCATGGTGTCATTAACAGATGTATTCTCAGTAACAAGGCGGTTTTCAGTTCTGACACTTACACGATGTTTGCGTGAATATGATATCCTCTTATATAACAAAAGCTTGGGTTAAATTTGTGATTTTAAGTTGTATTCGTCAGTATTAATGGACCAAAGCTTACATAAATAGTTGTGTATTTTTCTAACATTTAAAAGAGATTAATAAATACTTGAACAAAAGTATTGCTCATTCATTGTTCGTTAATAATAGTTAATCCATTTATATGATGGCGCAAATGTGGATCATACGCGAGAACTGTTGCGGAGACTTTGCCCGCACCAGCATTATTCCGAAAATCAACTTAACCAGAGTGAATGAGACTAGTGGGTGGATGAAATATAGAATATCGCCCAACACTATTACACATTTAATCTAAGCTTGAATAAACTTGCAGTGCACACACTCTTCAGGTTAGAGTCATTGTTTTAGTAGTTTTAGAGTATATGGTTAATGTACATCAGTATTGTTCATTTTTTGTTGTCTGCTTTTGTCATCTCATAGGGCACTTGGACATTAAATACGACTGGATGTGAGGTCAGATTGAGTATTCTTAAACAAGTACTTAACAAGAGTACTTAAAACATAGCTGCAGCTAAATTATCACAATATCAGAGTTTTGTTAAATTTTATTAGGAGGTGCATATAGGTTCATACATTTAAAAGCATCGCTTCTTCCCTATTTTAAATCATTTAAGGAATCAATCTAGAACTGTCACAAGTGCCTAATGTTTTGTAGCACAATGGCAATTAGCCCGCATCCCCTGGAAACAGTACACTAACTAGGTGCGTTAGCATACTATTTTTAACATGCTGTTATTAGAAACCCTAATCCTATTTTTGCATACTGTCTATGGACACTCTTTAAATATATCTGTGGTTTTACTAGTCAGTAAAGGCATGTGGTGTGATTATTCAACCGCCGGCACTGTTGAGTAAGAAAGTTGTAATGATTGGCTGTAATCTGTGATTGTTTTGAAATCTGCTTCATGCGCTGCACATTGTTTTGTTGCTTTATTTTGCCTTTTCTTTTAGTGAAAAAAGCTGCTGTATAAAAGAAATGAAATGTTTGGGGCTATTATGAATGTCTTTGTAAGAGAACACAATTGGAGTATCTTCCCTTTGACAAGCACAAATGCTTCAAGCACTTGGACAGCAATGAAACGTGAAGCAAATTTTTTTACGACCAAGAAAATCACAAGATCGCGTTCATTTGCCCTGAAAAATGTGTAGAAAGCCTCCACTCAAGGTTGCATAGTCTTGTGGTGTGATTGACATCTTTGTGCTATGGCTTTGTGGCTTGGGTTTCTCCTCATCTAATGGGGTTAGTGTCACGGAAAAGATTCTTAAAAGAAGATTAGGGGGTATTGTTGAAGATTTCAGCAACAGAATGATTTAGGATTGCCTCATGCGGTTAGACATTCAAGGCTCCGTCTAGCATTGCTGTCGTTCAGTCTATTCATAATGTTGTTGAATGTAGTGTGATAACCACTTCTGGAAGTGGTTAAGATTGTGTGTGTTGAGTTTGAGTAGCAGAGCGGTTTGAATCAGGCTTTTTAACTAGAAATGTATTTTGTCCAGTGCAGGTTGTGGCTGATAATAATGGTTACGATTTATGTTGAGTGAAAACGCATGCTTTAGGTGGGTTAACACATCACGATGAATGCTTCCTCATTTTCAAGTCGCTTTTAAAGGACCAGTGTATGATATCTAGCTGCATCTAGCATTAAGGGTTGCAAATTGTAACTTACAGCTCACTCCACCCCTCCCTCTCGAAACACTACGGTGGCTGACACAGGGCTAAGATGTTGTCACTAGGGATGGGTATCGTTAAGGTTTTAACAGTATTATTACTTTTATCGATACCACTTATCAATCCGGTACTTTAACGGTACTCTTATCTGTACTTTTTGTTGTGTTTTTTTATGAAAGACAAAACTAAAGCTGGAGTTATTTTCACTATTTACGTATCTTAATGCAGTTTAAAGATGACTGATACCCGCCTATTATTCATTGAGAATTAAAATCAAATGCATGTGGGCCCAAGTTTGTTTGTGTTTTTTGTTGTTGTTTAATAATAATAAAGAAATGGTGATGTGTGTAGTGTAGCACATGCATCAGCAACAGGCCCTGTCAGGTTCATGCCTTAGAAACTTTATACATTCAAATCCTTGCTATCAAATGCCCAGATGTCATTTCAGTTTCATGGTCTTGTCCTGGCTGTGCAGTGTAACATGTTTGGGCTTAAAAGTTATACAGGTTTGGAACCTCTTGCAATGTACACGCACGCAAAAAGTTTATGTATTTCATCACTACAAATTAATTTTTAGGTAAGCTCTACTTTATAATTTCTTAAGCATAATTTATTATTATTCATCCATTTTAAATGCCGTACTATGAAAGCTTTTTAATGTTTAAGATTTATTTAGGCTACTGCAGAAAAAAATACTCTAAAGATTTACATGTAGGCTATTTTTATGTGATGTGTGTTTATTAAATTATTACATACCAATTTAAACCTTATGCAATGTTTATGTCGGGGTTATTTAGGAAGACTGCTAGGCTAGTATACAGGTACATGAGGACGTGGATGATGAACTAGTAGGTAGGCAGTCGAACACTTTGCATTTCTCTGTCTGCACATTAAGCACTTTTGAAAGATGTTTTGCCAGATTGCTTGTGTTTCCGCTCTTACAAGCAAAAATCTTGTTGCACTTGTTGCAACGAGCATTTTCTGCATCCACTCGAGTGCGAGTGAAAGGTAACCATACTAAAATATGCTAGGTAACATTTATTTAGCAATAATAAATAGAAAATGTTTTTTTTAATTTCTCCAGTACCGACAGCAGAACCGTTAACGTCAGAGCTTATCGATACTTCGGTCTTTTATGATTTAGCCCCGGGACCGATTAAGTACCGGGTTTCGGTACCCATCCCTAGTTGTCACGTTTCTGCTTTTTTCCCAAAGGAGATAACATATTTACAAAACATGCTCTGTAGAGCAGTTTGTCCATTTAGGGCTACTGTGGAAACAACATGGCAAATTCCATATTGGGGTACCCGCTGTGTATGTATATAGAGATAGCTATATGTAATAAAAAAGGTAATAAAAACGCCTCTGAAGACAAGACAAAGTTAGGTTTATTATTGAATTTCTGTTAAAGGGATGCTGCAACGATGTGTCATGCATTCAGACTTCTTTACAATGTTAAAAGTGCTGTCTTCTCATGCTTAACATGGTCGACTTGTCAAAACACGAGTTGGGCGTATTATGTAGTATTTCTGTGCTCAATACACTCCCCCAGCGATCGTACAGGTTTCGGAAAGTTTTTTTTGAACATATAAAACTGTTTTGTAACAACTTTTCTAAGTCCCGAATTGGACAATTCTCCCAGAAAAGTAAGCGACACGGCCACGGCCACATGAGAACAGGAGAAGGAGCATGCGCAGACGTCACTTTCACTTGTGTGGAGGAGAGAGAGCATATGTTCGCAAAGAGCAGGTGTTTGTTTGTTCACTGCATTTGGGAGATGAATGTTATATAAACGATGGATATAATGCTGGAGATCGTTTGAAACCGATATATCGAGCTGTCCCAGCGCTAAAAGATGTCGGACATGAACTGCATGCTGTGAATGAAACTGATTTCTGTGTTTTGTTGAAAATGTGCTTTAGTTCAGCCTACCCCTCCCCCCACACGCGGCGTATGATTTTGGCAGTAATCATACAGCTGTATCTAGCTTTCATAAATGTGATCAAACTATATTCTCTTCGAAGATACGACTTATGCGATACTACTCGATAGGTCCTCAAGATTAATATGAGATTGGCAGAAACGCTGTGTGTTACGGCCGGTTTAATAGATCCTCCAAATAATTACACCGAACCTTTAAATAAAAGCATTGTTTGGTAATGTGAAAAGTAATTGTTGAAGTCACCAAAGTAATATGCATGTCAAATTGGCCTTCCTTGACATGTGACCACCATTGATGTGTTTTTGTTTTCCATAGTGAAACATGTGCGAAAAGTCAGTCTCTTTGGTAATTTTAGTTTGTAGAATTACGTTCTTGTGTCAAAGTATTCAATTTTCCCCCTTACACACGTTTAGCTGCTGTTTATTCCAGTATTTCTCTCTCATTATGGGAGCTGTTAATGAATTGAGTAGCTCTACAGACCAAATGCTGTCACCGTGCAGGTGCTGAGGGCGAGTCTTTCACAGTAAGACCCAGCTTCTCATTACGCCGCGTAACGCTGTAGATGTTTTATGTGGAGAGAACGTGCTGTGCAATATGTTTTGCTGCTTGAGGGCTGCGAAGTGCAGATGTGAGATGAAAGGGTTATTTTCCCGTAAGCCTATGTTCCCATAACCAATGGCAGCCGTGAGCACAATGTCTCCACAGCTCCATAATAAATAAATATATCAATGAGAAGAAATCTATTGCTAATATTTACACTGAGCTTCCGTAGTTTTTTTTGTAACACTTATAGTTAGAAGTAGTTGTTTGGGAATTGCTTAAGAATTTGGTTTACATTGTAGGCTGAAATAAAAGTACTTTTCAGGAAAAATATTAAAAGCAGATTTAGGTTTAAAGGAACAGTTCACCCAAAAATTTACATTCTAAACCAAATTTGAGCTATCATCATTTTGGTGCATATTTGATTTTTTTATCTGTATCTCGTTTTTTTTTCAGGTAACTGCGAAATAAAACTAAAAATAATATAATTTAAAACAAGTATAACTGAGAAGTGTTGTAGTAAAATTTAAGATTTTAAGACTTGTGAATTTATTTTTTAATACAGTTAAAAATAAATACCATTTCATCTGTTGGCAATGTTTTGCAGTTTTCTTAAGTAGGGTTGTTCCCATTGAGGATATTATCGTGTATCGACGATACTCAGAAACAACTAGAAATCATAGGAATCAACTATCGCAGATATGTCTAAGTTATTCCTAGTTGGCTGTTTGCAATATATGTTGCAAATTAATATTGCAAACACGCATTGCGCATTTCTTGTGAGATTTGCAATGCACGCAGCTATGGCTTTTCCTTGCACCAGAGCTAGTTTGTAATGTGCAGGGTTTGAGTTTTCTCTGCACCATATAGCTTGTGATGGGGTTTTTTGTTCCTTGTTTTTTAACAAGTTCTGGTATCGATATGAAAGCACACGATAATGCAGTTTAAAAGTGTTCATGTGTATTTTGCTTTATTTTGCTTTAGGACTCAAGAGACTTTGCAGAGCGCTTGGAAAAGATTAATTTCTAGCTAAATGGCCTGTAGTCTTGGGCTTCACTCCAAAGCTTTGAGCTTGACTTCATCATAAGAGTCTCTCAATGTTCAATCAAATGAGATGAAGTTGGCGGTCTTGCACAGTGCTGTGCAACTATTGGCCAGAAAGGGTTGTGTTTAATCAGCTGTGTCAATCTGTACGTCCTGTGTAACTTTTCAGTTATCATACACCTTATCATGCTTGACTGTTTAGTCATTGCGTTGTACAGACCGCAATTGATTGATGCTGTTTTAATGCACCTTGTTCCGGTACATTTTTCTTGATGCTGTTTGTGCATGATTGAATGTTTTACAGATCACTGCGGTAATATAAACATGATTAGTTAAAATAGTAAATAATCACCCTGCCTTGTCCTCTTTATCTTTTAAAGTAGTTGATCTTTGTTTTGGTGTAATTGACCAAAACACCCACCTTCCAAATCTCTCAAAAACCATTTAGCTATCGTAATTGTTCCTTGAGGTATATTGTATTTCTTTTAATGGGACTGTATGTGCACAAATGAAATTCTTTCATCATATTTTTATTCTCATTTCATTCTCTTCTCATGTTTGTCTGTTTTTGTAGTCTTCCTTTTTGAGTGAGATCTTTAAATGTATTACATTGTTTGTATTGAATTTCATATGCAAATGAAGATCTTTAAAGGGTTTGGTGCAACAGCAGTGAAACTATAGATGGTGTTAAGTATTGATCTCTGGTTCTGTAAAATAATGTAGCCGTTGTGCTCATGCCCTGAAATTACCTTTTTGGTTGGAATTGCTGATGTCAGTGATTAATTTCGAGACAAAATTAAGTGGTTGTAATGATTCTCAGGAGTTTATCATCATCCATCCTGCTGTTAGGCAAGGTGTCACTGTGCACTAGGCTAGAGATGATATATATATATATATATATATATATATATACATGTGTTTTTAATCAGCCGTTGTGGCTTCATTGTCCTTTGTACAAAATGTAGTTCCAGGACTTGAATTTTATTGGCTAAGCCGCATTCCAAAAGTGCTTGGCAAGGTACAAGTCTTTATGCTTTGGCTGCTTTTAGAAATGCTTTTATTGGCTGAGAAAAATATGAACTAATCTAGCAAAATTATGTCTGAGTTACTTGATATTAGTTCCCCAGCACTCATGCTTGAGTGATATTAATTTATTGTAAAATGTCATGAGAATTTAATCCTTAAGCACTTTCTTATAAATGTAAGTTCACTGTTTACGGAATGTCAGGGTTTTATAACTCTTTACCTTGCATTTGCTGCAGCCTGATTTATTCTGTGAGGATTGCAACCTGCTACAGGGGGAGCATCAGCATTTGTCCCAAACTGGATGTTGTCGAATAATATTTATGATATTATAACAATATGTGCACCGATAATTGGTATCCTTATTGGTATTGATTATTGGTATCCTTAATTGTAGGGATGCACCGATCCCAGTATGGGTATCGGCCTGATACCAAGCTCATGTACTCGCACTTGCACTCCTAATGACACACCGATACCAATAACCAATATCTCATGTGACATACATAGAGTCCTATGATTTCCGCAATACGGAAAACACAGATGGAATCGAGGAATCCAGGCATAAAACAGAATTTGCTGTACAACACGGAATGGCACGGAATCTGGCAAATGTATTATTTCCTAATAAGAAATTAGCGCTGAATCACTGAACCTGAACGCATTGTGTTTATGAAGCTTTCAGAGCCAGCGTTTCACTGCACAAGGACACGAACACATAAACAAACACCATTTGCGGCGATCCGTCTAAATAAAAGTCCGTTAATTTAAACAAATGCTCTTTGCGGTGTCGCGCCAAATAAAGGTCCGGTTGACTTGAACAAGTTATAAAACATTCACATTTCACCACACCACCCCCTTGAATTTTTTATGATTCGACCACAGAGAATATTGTTTACTTTAGCAAACTGATGTAAATGTGGTAGTTAATTGTGCTACCTATCATTTTTTTTAATTAATTTAAGTAGACCTTAAAACAAGAGAAAACACGTTTACCAATAAGATACTGGTTTATCAACATAATTGTGCATTATTCAGGCATCGGCTATAGGTATCTGCGAGTACCAGAAAAAAAATATCAGTACTCGTACTCAGTCTTTAAAAAATGGTATCGGTGCATTCCTTCTTAATTGTTGCACACTACTGCTGTTACCCATAATGCAAAATGACTACATTGTGACAATGGAAATCTGTTAACCATAAAAATGCATGGTAACATTTTCTTCAACTGTATTGAATTAAAATGCATAGGTAGATAGATAGATAAAGATGATAAGACTGTGTTTGTGGAAGTCGTTTATTAAGTGACGTGTCAAAAGTTAATGTTAGAAATGGTAAATAGATGATTTTTATCGGAATGTAACTTGGTGTACTCGGCTTTCATAACAGTTAAAAAGCTGTTTCTCCTCTAAATCTGTATGTGTTGTATCTGTTAGACAGAGTACCACCCACAAAGAGTTTTCCTCTGTCAAGAGGAAGCAACAAAATGCATTACTTCCATAAATAGTTTGGCTTGAGGTTCTCCAGGGAGATCTGGCAGTTTGAAAAATAACTTGTCTTGTAAGTGGCTACATAAAAACTGTTCTCTAAAACTTAGTCATTGTGTGCTATTGTATCACCATACATTTTTGAGGTACATAAAATATGTCTTGCTGTCTTATTATAGCTACATTATTCCAGCATGTCTAAATGATTTCAGAAGAGAAAGTGTTCTTTGCCCATACAAGATCTTGACTATGATAGGTTGTCATGTGGGTTGGTTGCCAGGGTATTGCTTTGTGGTTGCTAAGGTATTTTAAATCATTGATAGAACATCAAAGCAATGACATAACACACTAAGTGGTTGCTAGGTGCTCTCTAGATACTATGATTCAAGTTTGTTGTTTATTGTAAGGTTTAGGTTAAAATCTTAAACGGATAGTTCACCAAAAAACATTTATTTTCTTCATTCACTCCTGTAATACATTTCTTTGTTCTGCTAAACAAAAAGAAAGATATTTAGAAGAATGTCAATAATCAAACAGATCTTATCCCCCATTGACTCCCATTGTATTTATTTTCCCTAATACGAGAGTCGATGCGGGATACGATCTGTCTGGCTACATTCTTTCAAATATCTTCCTTTTTGTTTAGCAGATCAAAAAATATGGTGAATTATATAGGGTGAATTATCCCTTTAAGTCTGATCAGTTAGAAAATGTATTTTCTGTGATACACAGCACATGTAATGTTAAAAATCAGAGAATATATGAGAAAATATAGTTTATATTTACCTACAATTAAAGAAAATATTGATTAATGTCACTTCTTTTGTGTTTTAATTTTAACAAGAGCAAAAGGAATGCCTTAGGTTTTTATGTGTTACTTTTTTACATTTCTATTCAGTGTAGCAAATTAAAGTGGAGAAAACTGTTATCCTAACAATGTGCATGTGGGGAAAGACTTTATAAATAGATGTGTTGTGCTCCAGATGTGATGTGTTTGTTTTGCAGGACTGTGGGCCAAAGTTCTAGTTCATGAATCTGGACTGTTGACTGTTGATTCTGGCACTCGCCAGCGATTTCTGTCGAGCTTTTACTCATGTTGTAAGAAGGTGTATGACGCAACGGCGCTCTGGAGAGTCAGAAATCCTCTGTGCTCTGAGCTGCTTATCTGGATTTCCTCTCAGCCGGCCTTTCCAGTGAGGATGACCTTGAGGAGAATGTGGATTATTATTGTAATAGATACTGTTGTTAGTGAATGACTTGCCACACCAGGAGGTGGTATTTTGGAGGAGGGGAAAGAATTTGCTTTTCTGACCCCATGTCTGTTTAACTCTTTATCACACTCACTCTCTCATGGGCATTACAAATTATTTGCGCTTAGCTTGACGCCTGGATCTTTTTCTGGGGTCCTGCAGCTACCCTTTTAACATTTAAAAAGACAACGAGACGTGATGTGACAGAGCAGTCAAAGCAACTTGAAGTTAGACGGTTCTCTTGTGTCTAAAACAAGCACTGGGCCAAACGTTTGTTCTCAGAAAATGTCCTCAATTGACTCCACACACAAAATCGCTCATAAAAGCATGTGTGCTGTCGTTTCTGTTGTACCAGAAGACCTGAAGGAGCCTCCGCTATCATGCATCTTCAATGAACAGCTGTGCTTTGATAGTGTTAATGGATGTGGGAAACTATAGCTTTGTACCAGTTTGCCTACTTATATTGTGCCCTAAAAGTATGTACTGTAACTAAAGTGACCATTGTCTCTTTATTCATTATTTTTTATGTCATGTTTACTTGCAATTTTTTTTAATTCAGTGAATCATCGCTAGAAAAGTACACTGTCCAGGCAGGTCCTTTAAGGATACTCATTTTAACGTTCTTTCATTTGGGACATACTAATGCTAATTTGAAATACTATTTAGTATGTTTATTATTCACATTGGGAGGCAAGGTTTGGATACCATACTATTTTAGTATTTTAGTATTAAGTGCTAGTGGTGTTGGTATTTACATAATCGGGATTTAATAACAGTATTAACATTGCATTATTATACATGAGGTTTTTTTTGAGCCATGTGATCCTACTGGAGTGACATTGCATTGATACTACACATATGGTAATATTGTAAATAATTCAGTACCTGGTTGATAACTAAAAAGAAAGTAGTTGGTGCTTTTCCACCCATTTCATATTTTGTGTTAAGACCCACAATGCTTGCGTACTCTCTCCACCTCCCTACACTGAAATGCGGAGTTTAATTTATTAGCCAAAAAAAAGAGATATCAAGCAGATCTCACAACAATTCATATGAATGGTTATGATGTTTGATAAACTGCATACGGTTATTGATGTGGCAATGATATTTACCTTCAGGTTTCCTCTTAGTCTTGAATTAGCGGCAATTCGGAAAGGGCAATTGGTTGAACTTTTGGTCGGTTCAATATCTTTCGTAATAAAAGCACACAAAACTACAAAAAAGTACAATGACATTTGCTTATATAATACATAGACCTTACAAAACGAATAATCACAGCACCATTCAAAAAAATAAGAAATGAATGTAAAAAAACTTTATGTCAGATAGGTAGCCTTTAACAAATCGAAAATCACGACAAACATCAAGTAAAACTAAATAAGAAACGGAAAAAAAACCTTAACGTTAAATAAGAGTAATCACGTCACACACTGTGCAATAAACAAATTAGTAAGAAACGAATAAGAAAGGGAAACGAAAACGAAAAACTTTTACATAAAATAAATGGCAAAACACCAGCTTTTTTAAATTAGGAAAACACTCAAATTAAAATGTCAACCGCCTCTTGTTCCGCTTACACTGAATGCAGAAGGCAGATGAGCAACAGTAGTTCGGTATTTCAAAGTGATTTATTACTAGTGGTGGGCATAGATTATTTTTTTTAATCTAGATTAATCTAGATTAATTCCAAAATTAATCTAGATTAATCTAGATTAAAATGGCTCATTTGAATTCTGCCGAAGGCATTCAGAATATGTGTGCTACCCAAATAATGACTAAAAGTAAGTCTTTGAGAACGGGTTTCTCAAGCCAGGTGGCGCATTAGACCAGGGGCTCATCTCCTGTTTCCAAAATGCATCACAAACTGCTTGAGAAAGCTGTTCTACTATGATAATTGGTGATGAAAATTAAATTATGTTCAATAAGGTGAACTTGTGTTTACTTCCGCATTAGCTAAGGGATGATTTCCGTTTAGGTGGTACTTGAGACTGGAAGAGCTCCTACAGAACATTTACATGTAGTCATTTAGCAGACGCTTTTATCCAAAGCGACTTACAAAGAGTGAGGGAGCAACAAGCGATATGTCATACAGGAGCCATAATACATTAGATCTCAATACAAAGTTACTGGTTTCAACTAAAGCTAGACCAGTACCTGTTGAGAGAAAGTGTTTTTTTTAAACCAATTCCGCATTGCACAAGGTGCAAACAACCTTAGTCTTGTCGATGTTTCTATTGGGAAGCTTGTTAAAAATTAATATTCCCTGAAGCAAACCCGGCGGCTTCATAGCTGCATCCATGTTAGCACGTCACGTTTGATGCGGTAATTTCACAGTAACGTTATGTTGTGTTCAGACCAAACGCGAATGGCGTGTCAAGCGCGAGTGATTTATATGTTAATGCAAAGAGGCGATAGACCTACTTGCTGCGCGAATCGCGCGAATGAAGCCCTGGTTATGAGATGATGAGCCGGCTTCTGCTTCCGCGAATGACGCGAGTTGAAAAATATCGTTCTCGCCGCGTACAGTGCAGTTAAGCTGGTATACATCCGCGCTAAAATATCAAGGTGAAAGTCATCATAGCTTGCGTAGTATAGTCCCAGCTGCCAACCCAACTTTGAGAATAGATTAACGGCGACATTTTTTTTAACGCGCGATGGCCCACCACTATTTATTACTATTAAAGTTCAAAATGACGATAGTGGTCGATGCCTCCGTGGACAAGTGATGTAATCAGTTGGCGGGTGGACTCCGTGTATCACCGGTGACACCGATTATTGCAAAATGCCTACATATGATGTATTGAAATTGTATTATTATTAGAAAGTTGCCATGACAGTTTAAGTAGTAGTAATTTGGCCAACTAAGAATTTTTGAGCACTAACATAGAATCATTCATATACAATCAACATGATGTAGGTGTAAATTATTTTGCAGCCTCATAAAATGGGAGCAATCTGGCTTCTGGTGTTTTGCATCTCAGGCGTCCATTTTCTCCAGCAGCTGCTGTGAAGAATGCTGCTTGCCACTCATGTTCTGGGAAGGTGGGAAGCTCTGCTTAGCTCGGGGGCCTCCCTCATCCCCCGGCAGCCCTCCACAAGCCCGTAAACAATACTGGGCATGAGCCCAAACCAACCAGCTGCACATAGGAGAGCAAATGAGGCGGGGGAAGGGTCAGACATGAACAAGCCATGTTGAGAGAACGTTCTCCAACCACCTGCTGTGTACAAGCCAGTCTACTTACCACCTGAAAGCTCAAGGCAGAACGTGTGGCAAGTGCTGATACAGTTGGATGATGTTTTTTCTTGAAAACGTCATGTTGTTAAGGAGAACAAAACAGTCATGTGCAATTGTGAAATTACCTTGATTTTCCTTACAACCGTCCAGCCGTGTCTGGTTTTAAACCAACGGCCTTCAAATCGAGAGCTTTTATCTTGCCATCAAGCGCTGGGAAGAAAAGGGCTGCGTGATGGCTCGCTGATGAACAACGTGCTGTTTTCAGTGCTGGAAATTATCCTCGGCTCACTTGATCACTGGAGGTCATCTGTTGCCTTGGAAGCACAGAAGCAGTTAAGTGAAGCTGACAGATCGCTGTTTCAGATCCTCAACCCATCTGTGCGCTCGTTCACTTCATACACGGCTTAGTTTACCTGATTCTCTGCCTCAGTTTTAAACTGCATGAAGCATTTAAACTCAAATCTCTGATTTTAAGAAAGTAACCCTAAAGCTTTTAAATCAGACGCAACAGTTCTGGGTTTTATTTTGTTGTGGCGATCAGGGGTATTGTTCTTAACCCATAGAAGTGATCTGACATATTTTATAAACCGTCTGCTCTTACTCTATTAATTCAGCCAGTCCGATTAGTGCTTAATAGATTAAAAAAGTCTTGCAGATTGTTTTATCTGCTGTATAAAGATGAGTTAAAGTAATAGTCCACCCAAAATTGAAAATTCTGTCATATTTTATTCACCCTCTCGTCATTTCAAACCTGCATGACTTTTTCTTCCTCCGCAGGACACAAAAGAAGATATTTTAAAGAATGGTGTTAACCGGCACCCATTCACTTGCATTAGTTTTGTGTCTATACCTTACGCTTTTTAAGTGGTGACGTAAGGAATACTTTTTTCGGGTATAAGCATATATGCATTTCAAGCGTGGCTAATATTGCATATTAAAGGGAAACATGTATTAACTCAAAGTATATACAGCCACCAGGCTCAAGTAATCTCCAACATCAATATTTGAATAAATTATGAAAAAAAATCGCTGACTGCCATGTGGGATTTCGTTATAAAGATAAAGGTTTGGATCACGTTTTATAGCTCGCAATGAGGGAATATTTGCCATTTTTGTTGTTTGCCTATAGCATCCTGTGTTTGGACCCAGACATAGAATATGACCTACCGTATATGGTGGTGCGTGACGTCAGGCTTAACTTGCGGAGTGAAGTGAACGGGTGTCCGCGCTTTATCTTCAATGTATCTTCTTTAGGTCATTCCGGTTAAAAATGATGAGGGTAAATAAACTTGGGTAAACTATCCCTTTAAAGTCAAAGTGACAATGCATACACACAAAAACCAATGAAACCAAAATGTCACTAGCACGAAAAAAAATTGTATTCAATCGAACAAAGTGTGATTGTATGAATTCGTAAAAACCTTTTGATTGCAGATTGCAGTGATATTGTGTTGAAATTAAATTAAGTACTAATAAGAAAAAGAAATTCATGAATAATAAAAGTCAAGTGTAAAAAATGGCGTGATAAATTTCATCCCAGCTGTGCCGACTTCCAGTTTGAATGAATGTGTCAGGAACATTAGAGAGCTGACCATGCGCGTGTGCTTATTGCCTGTTTATTAGGCTCCATCGATTTCATCTGCGCTTTCACCCTCAGGCACCGCTATCACTATGAGATTGATTCTCACTGTGAAGCCTTTGGATTTTTCAAAGGCAATTGTTTCATTCTCCAATCTCCACTATTAGTTTTTCTAAGCATGTCTTTTGGGGAATGTCAAATCTGTCCTCTTAGCAACAGGCGGATGAGCAGAAGCTGTTGCTAAGGGCCTGAGATGAAGACATTCAGCTCTAGAACAGCTATCATCCACACCCTGCGGAACACGTCTTCACCCTTTATAAAAAAAAAAAGATATTTGCATCTGACGAAACACTAAGCATCAGTTAACCGAAAGTGTTGCTGATGGGTGTGTGGGGGGAATATTCGTTTTAATTAGCAGGAAATCAATGTGCTTTTAAATTCACAGTTTTTGCTTCACTTGCAGTGTCGGTTATTAACACAAAGACTGTAAAGAGGATTAAGTCAAAACATCTCGATGCTTTTTTGCAACAGTGCTCTCGTGCTTGTCAGAAAGGTGTTGATTTAATCTTTTCTCCCCTTCTAAAGATATTGGATACCTGAGGCTGATTTTCTTTTTAGGTTTGTTAAGGTCGTGCATCCCGGCAGAGAGCTGGAAATGAAGCTTCTTTATCCGGCAAGTGGCAAACCGCTGTGAAGATTTGTCTCATCTCCTGTGGTCACGTTGTCCTTTCCTGTCTTAGAAAAGTAATTGCTCTACGTGTGAAATGGAGCTTTGAACTCTTAAGTGTGCACAGCTTTCAATCGCATTTGCATTTTCCAGCCTCAAATGTTCTTCCACTCGGGCCATCTGTGTGGAACGGTTTTTATCCTCTTGTGCATGATGTTGGTGCTTGTTTTTTCTTCCAGTACTCAACTTTAGGCTAAAGAATAAGCCATTTATTATCAATGCAAGCAGTCTTTATGGAGTTTGGGGTTTTCTCTACGTGCATAATTTCCATGTTAGTGTTTTGCAAGAGTATTAAAGGCATCTCTGTGTTCCGAAGATGACTGACACTTGGGCAGGATGTAGAAATTGAATTGAATTCCCATCTGAGAGAATTATTAGGATGAAGAAATGGAATCTTTTTGTATTTACTTTGGATCCGTCTGTAGGCCTGTAATTCTTTCCTTGTCTGTTTCGTATGAGGATAACCAAGCTTTTCTGCCAATTTTTTGCTGACTACACAATGTATTTGTAGCGCTTGGTTTCAAAAACTCTTCAGCATTTATTTACATTCAGTCGGTGCAATTGTGTGTCTGTATTCTTTTTTGCAATCTCAATTGTACTCATTGATTCATACTAAACACGTATTATGTGTGGCAATCGCCACATGTATATTAAAGATAGATCAGTGAATGTGTGTCTCTTTCTGACTGTGTGTGTTTTCTGGGTAAGCAGACAGCTGGATATTTGCTTGTCTGTTGTGTCAGTGCATAATCTACCACACCGACAGTCACGCAGCATCATAAATCAATCGCTGGTTGAGATGACATGAGCCCATCTCGCTGGTGTAATGTTTCATGCAGGAGGTTAAAACAGTCATGGAGCTTGCGAGGCTGTTATTATCTCAATCACACGTGATAACAGCCCATTAGACACAATAGAGACCTTCTACTTCAGTTTTCCCATCGTTTTCATTGCTGTCTTTTGAGTCCTTATTTGTAACCATAAAAGGTACGTATCACAGCTTTAAATGGTAGGTAAATTTCTGCTCTGCTAGCTCCACCAAAGAGAAAACAAGCCAGGCAAAATAATAAGAATTCATGACCTCAGAGACAACCTCAAATTAATAGATAGAAGAGATGACAGTGTTTAATACAGCAGCTGTAGAGATGGAGGTCTTACCTTTTAATTAAAAGAGCCAGTTAACCTTATTGGCAAATGCATTGACTTGTCTTTACGGTCTTTAATCCACAATGTGTGTGCATGTTAACTCGACCAACCTGATTTTATTTCTTTAGAACGATTCCAGCTCTGTAAACCAGATTTATGATGCTGTTGTTTTCAGATGTTTTCTGTGATTTAAAACATGGGTATACAGATCACTGCTATACCTAGAAAGTAGCTTCTCTGATGGCCATCGGTTGATTGAATTACTTTAGAAGAATTACTGTCGATTGAGCTTAAATGGTATTGAACCCGGAAACATTCCTCCAGGGCTTGTGCAGATCCTCAGGCACGATTTGTTTCCTGTCTGACATCCACCATAGCTCATCTATTGCTTTTCTTCTCCAGATGGAGTCTCCGGTCTCCACCCCTGCCCCTCCGCCTCTTCACCTCCTTGCCCCAATGGGAAATCCTGACATCTCGTCACCCTGTGAACAGCTGATGGTGCGCACTCGTTCGGTGGCTGTTAACACTTCTGATGTGGCCCTGTCTACAGAGCCCGAGTGCCTGGGTCCCTGTGAACCTGGCACCAGTGTCAACCTGGAGGGCATCGTGTGGCAAGAAACCGAAGATGGTAAGTGCAAATTTTATATCATGCTTTAATAAAACATACTTTTTTTATACCTGCTTTTATTAGGACTCGAAGCTTAATTATTAGTATACAAATACCACAATTATCGTTAGTCCTAATTTGCATACTTTCAGAATTTCTCCCCTGGGGTCAATTAAGCAGATTGATCTTTCTACGTCTTGAATGATAAATCGGCTTCTTGATAATTGCACTCTTGTTCCTTTAACAGCGTCTTATCCAAAGCTGTAAATAACACCTTTCGTTTCCAAATTAATTGATTATAACCGGATTCAGCCGGTTTCTGTGTGTGTATATCTCTTGAGGATTTGTCATATCTAATCATAGCCCAACCCAAGATCCATCAGGGCGATGTGTTTTCAGCCTCGCTCCTGATTGTCGAGCATGAAAAGAAAAAATCTCCTCCATCCCTAAATAAGAGCATATCTAGGCTACGGGTATGGGTAGGCAGTTGAGTTGGTCCCACCCACACTCAGCCTGCTGTCGTCCCCCCAGTGCTGCCACATAAAGAGGGTTGGCTCATCAACATTCACAGCGCACGGCTGCCTAAGTGTTTTCTGTTTCTCTTGCCATGGGCGCAGTGTGTCTGATTCATTCTGCTTCTCTGTGGACACTCTGCTGCGTGCGTGCGTGTATGTGTGTGTGATGTCAGAGATGGAGAGAAAATGCAGTCGAAGGGTCATGAGGAAGAGAAGCAGAAGACCATCCACAGGTGGACCCAACCACTGGCACACTTCTCAACATAAGCTAAATCTATTTGCAGGATGCTGATTTGTATTATCTGCTCCTTCTCTTTAAAGAGAGAGCTGTGAATGTCAGTCAGAAACATTAGGTTTATTTTGACATGCATGAAATTGAGCGATAGATGTTCAGTGGGTTGTACGGTCTTGTAGTCTTTTGTCACATCTAATTTTTAACTCGTTTAGCAAGTAATGAGCGTATGAGATATTGTGAATGTAACGACTGTTAACAATGTGGCACAGCCACGACTGCTTTATTGCTTTTCATAATCCTGAAATTACATTCTTGAGGTTGAAAATATGTGACCCTGACCCAGCTAAAGGCATGTTTTGTTTTCAATGTAAAAAGTTCTGAATGATTTGCTGTTTTCTACATGCAATCATCCTACTTAATGTAAAGATCATTCTGTCCAGGTATCCATGTCAAGGATTGAAATATAGGTTATGGAGGACAAGCTAAGTTCTTGGCTTTTTTGTGGAAAATAATATATCGTAGAGTCAGTAAAATCAAGAATTGTATATTTTTATCTTGAGGCTGTTCAACTATGAATCGTATCCAGAATAAAAGTTTTATGTCTGTGTGCTGTGCATATTAATTTTGTATTTCTATACATACAAATGCATGTATATATTTAAGTAAAATATAAAAATTAATGATTTTATATATATATATATATATATATATACACATACATACATACAATATTATATACAATTAAAATTGTGTGTAAATAGAAACATGCAAATATTTTCTAAATATGTACATGTTTGTGTACGTGTTTATAAATACAAAATAACATTTTCACAGGGAACAGAAATATTTTCTTATAAACAACAGCCCTAATTTATCATATAAATGAATAGTCTTGTAGTCTTGTATATTGTATATTAATATATTATACAATCTTTCATTTACAGCAGTATGCGACATATATTCCATATTTTCCATCATTTTTATGTTTTGACTACTTCAACACTAAACTAATCTCATAATCAACTTTAGCTTTTACTTTTTTAGAGACGGGGTCACCGATAGTCCCTGTCAACTTTCGATCAGCTTATTGTATTAATCAGTATCCATAACGGTTTTATCGTCTCTTTTCTAGCATTCATGCAGTGCCTTGCAAAAGTATTCATCTCCCTTCATTTTATTTACATTTTGTTATGCTGCTGCCTTATCTTGACCTTAATTTTCTTTTACATTAATCAACACTCCACGCACAATAATGTGTATAATAATCATTATCTCTGTATTTTGTGCCATTGAACTTTCTTTTTCTTTTACTCTTTCAAATGCCCCAGTTCCTCGAGCTGACCCCCCCCCCACATTATGATGCTGTTTCCACCACACTGTACTTTTGAGATGGTATTGTACAGATGTTGTGCAGTGCCTGGTTTTCTCCAGACATGACGCATGAAATTGAGATTCATCAGACCAGAGAACCTTGTTTCTGACACGGTTTTGCATATTTGCATATCACGTGTCTTCACTGAGCGAAGGCTTGTGTCTGGCCACTCTGCCATAAAGCCCAGATTGGTGGAGTGTTGCAGTGATGTTTGTCCTTCTGTAAGTTTCTCCCATCTCCAAATACGATCATGGAGCTCGATCAGAGCGATCGTCAGCTTCTTGGTCACCGCTTTAACCAAGACCTTTCTCCATCAATGGAGTTTAGACAGATCAGCTCAAATAAGATATCTGGTGGTTCCAAAACTCTTTCATGAAGGATTAATGGAGGCTACATACTTCTGTGAACCTCCAATATAGCAGTTTTTATAAAGGAGTCTTCCCCAGATCTGTGTTTTTATACAATCATTTGTCAGAGCTCTACTGGCAGTTCTTTTGACCTCATGTCTTGGTTTTTATGCATTTTCAGCTGTTGCACCTTTTATTGAGCGGTGTGTGCATTATTGTGTATTTAATGTAGTTTAAGATAAGGCAACGACATAACAAAATGTGAATAAAACGAAGGGGGGTGAATACTTTTGCAAGGCAATGTAGTTATATACATGATCCCTGGCAGCCTCGTTTCCATTCCCGTCAAGTTAAGTGCAATGTCTACCCTGACCGAGGTCTCCTACAATGCAAACGTTGAGCGGCAATGGGGGTTGCGAGGGAATGTATAAACGTGTGTGCATCTCTCTTTTGATGTGTTATTTTTCTCATCGTGGTGTTGGACAGATCTGTGTGGCGGTGACTCTTTGTGTGGGTGGGAAGTAGAGCAGCCAGATCTTGGAACACATCTCTCAAACACTTTGAGATGTCTTTTCACCGCGCTGCACTCTATTATAGATGCTGCAGACAGTCCACCCACTCCTCTCATTCTGCTCGTCTCCAATGCCCTAACTGCCAGCATGTTATGTTTATTTTGGGTTCATTCCTGTTGTTTTGAAACTTTAATGCACATATGCAGGTGACAGGATTAGCCTGGGCAACACTGATACGCCAACATACCAACATGTTGTATGGATACACAACCAAAAAAACATTTCTCAAAATATCTTCTTTCAAATACATTTGTTAAACGGCATGAGGGTAAATAAATGAAGAACGTTTTTTTGAGGGGGGGAACTATCCATTTAATAGGCAGCTCACTGGATATTAGAAAATCCAGATCCATCATGCTTATTGTAGATTAAGTTGCGGTGTCCTCTCCTGGCTTCTCCATATCAACAGTACCATGCTTTGTTTCACCACAAGCCCAATGAGGAAATCTTATCCGGTGTGCTCCAACGTCTTATTTGTGCACAGACATATGGAGTTGCTCATGTTTCAGCATGGTGCGTGAATACCCGAATGGCAGGAGGTTAAGGGCAAACAGCTTTCGGTTCATGATGAAACAGTCAGAGGCAG
Organism: Triplophysa dalaica; assembly: GCF_015846415.1. Lineage (NCBI taxonomy): Eukaryota > Metazoa > Chordata > Actinopteri > Cypriniformes > Nemacheilidae > Triplophysa > Triplophysa dalaica. Next base: position 7,904,238 of record NC_079542.1, read on the forward strand.
ATTGGAGTAATATTTCTAAGCATCACTGTGACACAAATCCCCTCTGCGGGACGCTGGAGGCAGACCGGGTCGGGTTGGTGTGGCATCCACTCTCGCAAGCCGCGCATGCTGATGCCTCCAAATGTCAGTTCTAAATCTTCTGAAAGTTTATTGCTCTTGAAGTGAAGCCCAGAAAGGCCTCACCCAGAGACTATGAATGGTGCTCTGCCAGCAGACGCAGCCGTGCCAGTCAGTAGGGCTCATATGCCAGTGTCCTGATGCAACCCGTTTTCTACTTCCACTTTGACAAGCTTTTGGACAATGTGCTGTATTATTGCCAGAATTTCCTGAAGTTTAAACGGTTAATTGCATTATTACTATTTCTGTTTCAATTTGCAGTCTTTAATTATTTTGTGGCTGTGAATCGAATGTATTATTGATATGAAACCCTAGTAAGCACAAGACAAATCTATGGCGGTTTAGCCTTTTAACTCCGATAGAGCTGTTTTTATTGGAGTGTAACACATGCCAAGCTTCTGTTTGTTCCACTCTGGTTTCTAAAGGGCAGGAGAGGTGAAAGCAGGCCATTTAGCCTCATTTAGCCTGGGTTCAGACAGGTGGCCATAGAACCACTAATGACTCCTAGTGAAATAGGAAGGGGCCCCGCTAATGTGCCCCTCAACTGACCTCCATTGACGTTTTTCAAAGGAACGGCTCTCACATTCGGCCTCCCACACTGTGATGTTAGGGATTGGGGGGGAAAGGATGAGGGTTTGGTTTAAAAAAACAGTGATATTAAGTTATCTTGGGAGTCCAGTGAATGATGGCATTTGTTGGGTTTGGCCACCAATTTGAGATGTTGCAGAACAGTATTGTCTCATTTGTTTATTAGGTTTCTAAGGATGAATATAGGATAATTTAGTTATTTTGTGGAGGACAGAAAAGATGCTCTAACTTTTTATATTAAATAATTTAATTTAGTCTTTTTAAATTTATTTATTTAAAGGGATGGTTTAACAAAAAATATAAAGTAAAAATGTCTCTCCATCGTGTTATTCCCGTACGATTATTTTGTGTTCATTCTTCTGCGGAACAAAACGGAGATATTTCGAAGAACATTTCAAACCAAACAACTCCGGTTCACATTGACTTCCATTAAATGGACACAAAACCACGAGACATTTCTTAAAATATTTTATAAAATATAAAATGTTACACAGAAGAGAGTCATAAACAGGTTTTAAATGACATGCAGGTGATTAAAGTGATCGTTCAACCAAAAATGTAAATTCTGTCATTATTTACTCGACCTGAATGACTTTCTCCTCAGAACACAAAAGAAGATACTTTAAAGAAAGTTGGAAACCAAACAGTGCAGGCACCCATTCACTTCTATTGTATGAACACAAAACCAATGCAAGTCAATGGGTTAACAAAATTCTTTAAAATTTCTTCTTTCGCGGAAGAAAGAGTGTCAAACAGGAAATAGATGTCTTAATTCATGACTCCTTTTATGGAAACTATAAGAGTATACACTGGTATTTGTATTCTATTGGTGTGATGTAATCTGGCAATTGGGAACCAACAGTACAACACTAAGTTGCCCAAAACACACTACAAAAAGGAATTTTGTAATGGTTTTAGTTGAAACAGTTGGAATTTCGTAATGTTTTTGTTTCTTTCCGCAGGGTAACTATACCCATACTGTGCTCCACACTATTGACAATATTAAGCTGAAGCTTTACTTCAAAAAAACTTAGTCGCACATCAAATCGTATTCACAATGTCTGTCAAAACAAATGGCAATTAGATATTTTCCTCAAATCGCACAGCCCAAGTTTGAAATGACATAAGTTGAGTAAATTATGCATTTTTGGGTTAACTATCCTTTAAGTAATGCCCTTGTTGGGAAACCCTGATCGTATCGATTAAAGAACTGTATGTCTGAACTCTGTGTACTTACAGAAACATGATATGCTAGTTTCAGAAATACATTTGTTAGCCTCCATTTGAAGACAAGACTGCTTGCAGACCGACCAAAGCAACTTTATCGATATGCAACATTGCACTGCCTCGCACAAGCTACTAAATGCATATAATTGTCATGTCATATTGATTTTCTCTGCTATCATAGTGATGCAAAATCGCAGAAGTCTCCAGGTCTTACCTGAACAGGCTTCTGTAGTGAAGCCTCTTAATGCCTGCCAAACACGAGCATTTTCGATTGCTTCAGCTGGTTTCGCACAATTGCTGAACTATTTGCCGAGGCAGGAACAGCTCACGGTGCTGCAATGTCAGATGAAGGGCACCATCAAACTATTTTCCTCCCAGAAACAACATTCTTTGTTCTTTGCTGCTCTTAGCAGCAGTGAATCATGACGTGCACTGTAATATAGTAGGGCTGCGTTGAGAGTTCTGGCCTTAGTAACATCTATTTGAACTATTTAAATGGGAAGAGTGGCATTCGTCAGAGTTGTGTAAAGAATAAAATGAATGAAAAAGAGACAGAGACAGAGACAGGAAAGATATCTTAGAAATATTCCTAAATGTGTATTATAATAAGCGTCCTCTTGTTTGCTTGGCAGGTATGCTGGTGGTCAACGTTACTTGGAGGAACAAGACGTATGTTGGGACACTTTTGGATTGTACTCGCCATGACTGGGCTCCTCCAAGGTGAGTGAAGGGTTTAGCATTTCAAATTTGCATGGTTTTTGTATGGAACACTACGTTTTTAGGAACACCAAGTTAAAATGTTATTGTGAGTCCTAAACCGTGTACAATTTGACAATTTATTGTACGAACTACACCACAACTGATGTCTTACCTTAGGACAGAATAAAAGGTATTGTCAAGACAGTGATGCTAAATGCTTTCCAGCATATAAAGAAGTATCTTTTCCTGCCATCTCTGTCTGACTGTCAACCACCCCCTACACCCCCGCATCAGTTTCCTCGATTCCCTCTGGGCTAGCAGTAAGCCAGGTGCATCTTTCACTGGGTGTATCACATCATAACCCTCAGGGATGAGGCACTGTAAAGACACACATCATCTAGTCTATCAGGATATGAGAATAGAATCCATTCGCAGGGTAGTTATGAGAATCTAATGTTTTTCAGATTTATGTTCCCTCTACACTTTTAAGCATTGTATCGTTGTTTGAATATCCATGGCTGTATTTTTTAATCTTTCTGTACAAACAATGACTTAATTATTATATCATTGTATATAATAATATAAAGTATTATGAAACATAAACATAGACACCATAATATTTATAGACTATTCGTCTTGTACATATGAAAATGATTGTTTAGTATTTCAAGTACATTGTCGCTATCCTTCCAAAACATTGAATATCCAAATTCTGGGAATAGGAAAAAAAATTACTGTTTAAATGAGCAAATACTGTGTTGTCAAGCTTGACAAGCACTTTTTATTTGTTCAATATTTGCAAAACCCAGTGACAAACATAAAGGGTGACTAAAAATAGTGATTTATATAAGTAAAAATCAAGAAATATGGAGTTGCAAGGTTTTAGAAGGACAATGAAAGGAATGATTGAAAAAGAGTTCTAAACTCCAATGTTACTTTTTTAGTTTTCGGTCAGCATTTAGTTGTACAAAATTAAATTATCAATTTAGGTTTATTTTAATCAAAACAAGACCTGTCTCGCCTGTAAAATATCTGTAAATAGTCTTTTTAATTTCCATTTTAAGGTTTTGTGAGTCTCCTACAAGTGATATAGAGATGAGAAATGGCCGTGGTCGTGGTAAGAGAATGCGACCCAATAGCAACACTCCAGTCAACGAGAACAGCAACTCATCTGATAATAAGGGTACCAACAGCAACAAGACCAGAGCAAGTTCTAACAGCAAGGGGCGACGCGGCAGCCAGAATTCCTCTGAGCGCAGGACTCCGCCCAACAGCAACACTGAAGACATTAAAGCCAGTCCGTCCTCAGCCAATAAGCGCAAAAGCAAACCTGCATCAGACATGGAGCCAAACTCAAGCTCCGAGGACTCTAAAGGCAACAAGCGCATGCGCACAAGTTCAAACGGTGGAGTGATGTCCTCTACGCTCCCAATTCCCATAATTAAAACCGAGTCCCTTCCACCTCCTCTAGACCGCAGCTGTCCTTCACCAGTACTCATTGACTGCCCACACCCCAACTGCAACAAGAAGTACAAACACATCAACGGTCTGAAATACCACCAGGCCCGTGCTCACAATGATGATGATATTAAACTGGAGATGGATGGGGACAGTGAGTACTGTGAAGAATCCTCTCTCCACCCAGAGCCAGGAAGTTGTAACGGAGCTTCGATTACACAAAAAGGCTCTCTCTCCCCAGCACGCTCCGTCACACCTAAAGGAAGAGGATTTGATGCTCAGAGTCCATCTCCCTCTCCTGGAAAGTTTGGATCAAAGTCAAAGAAAAAGAATGGTGATGTTGAAGCTGAAGGCATACCTATGGAAGGCTGTGAGGATGGGCCTTGCCTCACTGCGGACGAGGCTAGTAATGACGGCATGGAGGACAGGAAGTCCAAAAAGACAAGCAGTGGTGCCAAGTCTGACAAACTGTCCCAGAAGAACATAAAGTCTCCCAGAACTATGGCTCCCAACCTTACCTCTCAGCCGATGTACTCTTTGCAGCCTACGCCATTCAGCGGTGGGAGCCCAAGCCATCCTGCAGGGATGGCCAACATGTTGCAAGGCATTCCTAAGAGTCCCCAACTCAAAGGCATGCAGTCAAAGTTGGGCGTAGCTGGAGACTCCTCACCAATTAATCCAGTGCTGAGCAACTCCAAGGACAAGAAGAAAAAGGACAAGAAGAAGAAAGATCTTGGAAAAGATCCAGACAGCCCCAAGATCCCAAGCAAGGGCGGGAAGCCTGAAGATGGGAAAAGCCCTTATTCTGAGTCCTCTGATCCAGGAAGTAGAAGTGAGGGTCATCTCAATGGTTCCTCTGACCCTCATCAAAGTCGCCTAGCTAGTATGAAAGCAGAGGCGGATAAGATATACAGCTTTACGGATAATGCTCCCAGTCCATCCATCGGTGTGGCCAGTCGAGTGGATAGCAGTGGACAACCCCTCACTCCACTTCACGTAGTCACCCAGAACGGGGCGGATAGCTCTTCGGTAAAGACAAACAGCCCTGCGTACTCTGACATATCTGATGCGGGAGAGGATGGTGAAGGCAAAGCTGAAGGGGTCAAAAACAAGACAGAAGATCACTCAACGAGGGATGGTGCGAAGAAGTCGCTATTTCCCTCACAGGCAACCAACAAAGAGTCCTCATATTATGCTAGCTACGAAAACTACTACTCTCCAAATTACACCAACCCAAGCCCCGGTGGAACCCCGGCTGGTGGACCCCTACAAGATGGACAAGCTGTGAAAGTAAAAAAGGAGGATGAGCAAGAATCAGTAGAGGAGAGGAGCAAGGTGGAGGTGCTGGATGAGCGAAAATCTGAGGTTGCTTCAAGTCAGCCACACCAACAACAGCAAGCTTCGGTCATTCAGCAACGCTCCAACATGTACATGCAACCGCTCTACTACAACCAGTATTACGTCCCCCCGTACGGATACCCTGATCAGGTTTATCACAACCACCTCATGAACACTAATTCAGCCTACAGGCTGCAATACGAGGAAAGGCAAAGACTCATGGCCGAGCAGCATAGGTCTGCTGAAAAGAAGCCTGATTCAGGTGTAAAAGACAAGGACGCCTCCCATAAGGAAGACTGGAAACAGAAAGGTCCTGTTCCTCCAGGACTGACAAAAGCCCCAAGCCTTTCAGACCTGGGGAAGCCACAGGCCCCTGGCAAGCAAAGAGACATTTCCACTGAATCTGCAAAATCTGTCATCATCCCCAAAGGGGAGGAGGCCAAGCTGCAGCCACAGCAGGCTGAAGGGCTTAAAATGAAGCTCAGTGAAGCTGGCCATCACGGAAAGGATGACTCAAAGGCAAATGTGGAGTCTGCCAGACTGGGTATGGAGCACTCCATGTGGTACAGACAGGTGAGACAAACAAGTGCTTCTTAAAGACTGGGTTGTTTCAACGCGTGGTTTGGTTTAAATGTCCATATTTATCTCAAGCATTGAAACAACCCAGTATATGCTAGTACACTGTGACTTCTGTTTTTTCAAATTTATGTTGTTATTTTTAATTTAATTAAATACGAAGGATATTTTTAAGAATATGGGAGCATAAATTGACCTGGGCCTGTCAAGCTCTAAAAAGCACAAAAGGTTGATATTTGCTAAAACACGTTAAAACGCTTTTTAGAAACGTTTTTTTCCTATTATACATACATATGTTACCCTTTATGACACGTTCTAGACAAAAGTGCAAACATGTGTATGCTTTAAATATAAAACTTTTATATTACCTTTCGGCCTGTGATCATTCAGTACCCTGAGAATCAGAGACCACCAGAAGAAGAGCGAGATCGAGAGCGGGACAGAAAAGTCAAAGAGGAGAGGTCTAGGATGAAGGACAACAGCTCCAAAGATGAGAATAAAGATGGAATTGACGGTTCATGTCCTCCCAGCGCAGAGGACCAGCGATGTGGTGGGAAAGATTCTCGGTCTAATGCCCACATAGCTTTCGGTTCCCCTTTGGCCCAGCACCAGCACCAGCATCAGCCCTACCTACATTACATGCATGGATATCCTTTTGGACAGGGTTATGACCCCAGTCATCCTGGATACAGGGGCATGTCCTCAGTTATGATGCAGAACTACCCAGGTAAGGCAAACTATTAACTAACATTTAGCTTACTTCACTTACTACACAGTATGTTTCTGACCTCAGATTTATTATTTGTGAGAAATGTAGTAGAAATCAGTCATTATGGTGTCTCCCAAATCTGCAGGGTCTTATCTGCCAGCGGGATACCCTTTTTCTCCTTACGGGAGTAAAATGGGCAGTGAAGACGGAGAGAGGTCTCGCTCCAGTCCCACGGTCAGCAGCAAGTCTGCTTCAGAGTCCAAAGCCCTGGACATACTGCATCAACACGCCAACCAGTACAAGAGTAAATCCCCAACTGTCGCCGACAAGCCCTCTCATGAAAGAGAGCGAGGGGCAGGAGATCGGGAAAGAGAGAGAGATAGGGAAAGGGAGAGAGAAGTAGATCGACCACGCTCGTCTCCCTCCCAACGCATAATGCCACCCCATCACCACCTAGGTTATCCACTTGTAGCCGGGCAGTATGATCTGTCCTATGCAACAGGTCAGTGGTTTATCTTGGTTTAATGGTTGCATTTTACGAAACTCCTTAGAATTCATCCTAATATGTTTTTACTTAATATTACCCGAAGTTAACATGAAATGGTTTATATTACTCGGCAGTGGCGGCTGGTGCAGAATTCTTTGAGGGGGCGCAACCAATCATTTTACATGTGATGTGAAATGAATCACCACTGCTTAGCTAAAACAAGGTTTAACTATCAAAGGATGTAATGGTGTTTATTAACAGTAGTACGGTGCCAGTCCAAATAAAAAAAAATATCAGTATACTTTATTTATTATAGAAACCTGTAGAAAAATTCCAAGATGCTACAGTGTTTTTGATCCTTACCATAGTCAATATTATTGTATAATACAGAATTTTCTACAGTTCACTATCAATTCACTATTGTAGTGTATGGAGTGTTCAGGAAACTCTGGAACTGTTAATTATAACCTTAGAGAGAGAGATACCCTGTTTATTGTTTTGGTTGGCCAGCCATCTCTGTAACAAAATACTAGGTAACTTTTCAGTTAACTTAGAATAATAACAGTCCATCATCGGGTGTCTCGTCATCTGTTTGTGTTCAGCTATACAAGCACAACAACTATAGTTGGTATTACTGAAAACGTTTAAAAAATCTCTCTATATAGCTTTAAAATACATCAACACCTTAAATCTAGTGTAAAATCCGAAGTGAGAGTAAACAGACGCAGCGCACAGCATCCAATGCGAATAGCATCACTGATTATAGTGTGTTCTCTGCTTTTGTTACGTATCTCGTGTGCTGTGTAAACACTTTATACTAAGGGCAAGGAAAGCTCATCCTTTATCACTGTTGCAGTGTATTTGTAAATGACGTTCATGCAAGTCTTTACTTCTAAACTTGTATATAAACTTCATTATGTTCCGTACTGGGGTTCTGGGTGAAAAAAGGATTCTCTGTGAAACGGTTGAGAATTGCAATAACATGAGGTCAAACATCAATATTGATACGCTTTCAACAAAAGTAGGACAGTCTGGGGCGCACAGAGCAGCACCCTGGCGACGTTCTTACGTGAGCCAATTTGAGAGCAGCATCAGGTCACCTGCCTGCCAAATGTTTGTGTACCTACATAAACACTAATTTGTAAATATATATATGGATGGTCACAGAAATTAACCAAAATACAATTTTAAATAATACTTTTAATTAATGCGAACACAACTACCATTCAAATATAGTGTGAATAAATCAGTTTATCTCAAATTTTTTTTTTAATTAATAATACATAATAAACTTCTTTCTTCTCTGGATAATTTGGTGCCCCCTATTGACTATTACTACCTATGTATGATTTTTTTGTTTGTTTCAGAGATGGCGATATATAGACAAATGTTACAGATTCTCGTTTTTATTATAAAGCTTTTTGCATTTTGACTTTTCGCATTGTAAAATTTTGATATCACTGTATTAATTGTTACACTGCATTTATTTTTGATTGATTTTGATTGATTCTCTTTATTGCAGGTCTTTCATCGTCAGCGATTGTTGCCAGTCAGCAAGCCTCAGCCCCTTCCCTGTACCCGCCAGCACGGAGGTGAGAATGGTAAGAGGAAACCTGTAGATAAAGCAAAGTAGTCAGAGAGTTAAACTCTGGCTGAAAAAATTAAGGAATCACTGTGGTCTCTCCTTTCATGTCATGTGTAATGTTATGTAAAAGCTTGTTTTTGATAGCCACACTTACAGAGAGTTCTTTGTAGTTCCTGAAGCTCACAGGCACTTCAGTATAGGAGCTTTTAGAGATATTGTGGGTTCTGTAGACGTCCATCCGTTCCAAGGCATTTAGATTATTTTAAGGCCTTTAGTTTGAGGCTGGTGATTTAAGGACAGCAGCAGCAGCAGCAGCAGTAGTAGCTAAACAAGCCGTATACTTTCAATGACACCTTATACTGACCTCTGGTGGAATGATAGAAAAAAGTCCATAATTCAAAAATACATTTCATCTATCAATTACAGGCGAATTGCTTTATTCTAACGCATTGTTTCTCGTTTGTGTTTTTTAGGGAACCCTGAATATCTCACCCTTTACAAATAATCATGTGACTGGATCACATGGGGAAGTATATGGAGTTCATGTAGACATCAGTTGAATGGTGTTTCTATATTTTAGGTTTTTTTTCTGCCGGAATGCATGGCAGATCAATGTTTTTCCTAGTATCCGTACCTCGTACCCCACTACAGACTGTGAGGCCAGGTTCAAAGCCATTCTGCCCTGCTCAGAGCCCAGCTGGCCACTGAACTCTACCTGTGAACTGTTGAGGAACCTTTAAGAGACAAGGACTGATGCTCATTAAGCAGGCTGTGGCCAGACGAGAGGCTCGGACCGGAGGGGAAATAAGAACACGAAGACTGAAAAACTGAAAATAGTTTTATCACACTGAGATAACTGAAGTTGTTTCCCTTTTTTTATTTTGTATTTGCATCCTCGCTGAAGAAGCCAATCTCTTGACCCACGGTTTTTGAATTGTTGTTCTCGCGATACCACAAGTGAAAGCAGCAGATAATATTTAGCATTGTCTCATAATTCCGTCTTTCTGTGGGTGGTTTTTAAACGGTTTTCATTACCACATGCCTCAAGACTGCTCTCTTTTCCTCACGCCCCACGTCGCTCTTCTATCAGCACAGTTCAATGCAAAGCAAATAGATGTCTCATTATTGGAGGTCTTACGTTTTTGAGTTATCACAGCCGGTCACACCACTTTACTTAAACTATATGATACTCATTTATGATGAGGGTTTTAGTGAAACATGTTCAGCTGTTGTATCAGCATGGAGCTCAAGGGAAGCATCTGTTGCTGTCCATGCACAACAGGTTTAAGATTTCAGCAAGATCTCATTCTCGAACGAGCCTTTAATTTGTGGAACAAGATGCCTCGTAAGTACGTAACATCATGCTACCAGTCTATTTACCCAAAGGAATTGAATTTGGTTCGAGCTTGGTTGTGGTTCAACTTGAAACTTCTTGCGATGGCTTTCTGACCGCATCACAAACCGAATTTCAGATCTGTCGCTAAGGTTTTAAAAATGGATGTTTGTTAATGTGACATGGTTTAGAAGTTCTTTTAAAGGTGCTTGTGTGCGGGACGTTCTGCTATAGCACTATGCAGGGGTACATACAAGTGAGGGGTTAGTAACAACAGAGGCCCGGTAGTTTTGTACTAATTGTGCTAAAGTTCTTTGCATGGGGCCGTTTATCCCTGAACACTTATTGTTAAAGTGCTGTGAACTCCGGCGTGTTTCGATGGCTGTTTGAATTGAACATCCTTTCATAGGCTCACTGTGTTTCACATGTCGTTTCGCATGGTGTACTATAGCACTAGAGATGTGACTATATACGGTGTCTCCTCAGGCAAAGCAAACTTTAGTTTTGTACCAAACGCTGTCGTAATTCTCGGTTGCACACACTATATGATGTCTGTGTGTGATGTACAGAGGGACTGTTTTAAAATAGCTATTGAGAAGCCATCTTCCCTTTAGTTTAATTTGCTCTTTCTTAATCTCACAACGCTTGCGGTTTTCTTTTTGCATTCAATAGTTCCCTTTCAAAAAGTCGTAGGAGTGAACGCTGGAGCTTTCTTTGGCGCTCAAATGATCTCAAGTGGTTTAACTGGTTGTTTGCTGCTAAAATGTGCATTAATGTGGGTAGTTTTTTTCATAAAGAGCAGGCAGATTTTAGCCGATGGACAGCAGGCAGGTGTTCGGAGGATTACGTTGGCTCATTTACACTACCTTTCATATGAACCATGGTACACTGAACACTAAGAGAGATGGCATTTTACATTGCCCTCTAAAATACATTTCAATCAACAATCCAGTTATACACATTGGGACGTTTGAGTTGGCATCTTCTGAATATTCAAAAGTATAAAGACCTGAACATATTTTAGTCATGAAATGATGCTCAGCTGATTTGCTTTGATATCTATGATGAGCAGTGCACTGTTGCATGCTTTGCATCATTTCTTGCGATGGACTACCACCTCACTCTACTTACGTTTCAACCCAGAGTCTCGAAGGCATTACATCACCGAGAATCTTGCCCCCGGTACTTACAGGATGTTTACTTTTATATGGCTGTTTGAAATGATTCTTTGGCTGTTTCACCCAATCCTTTCTGTTCTTTCTTAGACTGTTCTCTTATGTAAAGTGTACATTACCCCGTTTCTTTTTTATACAATACTGTAACTTGCCTTTGTACATTTAGGCAAAAAAATAAATCTTTTTATGAGACAATCACATATGTCATTGTGTGGCTTTTGTTTCTTCCGTTCACGTATGAATTAAGCTTGTGACTGTGGTATTGGTATTGCAATTAAACGGTAATTTCATTTATACAATGACAAGGGAAATAAAAACGAATCTACTTTAAGGAAACAAATGTGTTTTCCGCTATTTTGTGTTGCTCTTAAAGCCATAGCTCACCCGAAAATGAAAAGTCGAATTTTCTCACCCTTGGGTTGAGGTATATAAATGCCTTTGTTCTGCTAAACACGAAGGAAGATATTTGGAAGAATGTCAGTAAACCAAACAGATCTCATTGCCCATTTACTGCAATAGTAGGGAAAATAAACACAATGGGAGTTAATGGAGGATGAGGGTTAGTAAATGATGACAGAATTATCCATTTTTGGTAAACTATCCCTTTAAGATTATACAGGTTCCTGTTGTAAGATTAGTTACCACTAGAGGACACTCACTCCCTAAGTATTTGTGGCTAGATAATGCATATATTCTATACAAACTTGTGTGACATAACATCACATTTTTATGTACATCTCTATGATTTTTTTGTACATTGAGGTTATTAAATGAGTTGTTCTTATTGGTCTTGTAGAGACCACACTCAAACATATATATAATTCTAGCCCCTGTTTTAGTTTATTTTCAGTTTTGAAATTCCTTTGCATTCCCAGGTTCAAAAGAAATATTAGAATGCTAGAAATATCGCAAGCGCTTCACTGTCGGAAGATACATAATATTCTATATCCTTGGAATCGTAGCACATACTTTTTTGTTGCTTTAACAGAGTTAGAAAGTCATATGACAATAACATTTTGGAAAGGGAAATTGTTTCTGATCATTTGCACAAAGGGAGCTCTAAAGCTCTTTCAGCAAGTGTTAAGTGTTTTCTGTCCCTGACAAAAGGTACTTTTTGTGTGCGACGTTATTCAGCGGCACATTATGCAAGGATGATTTTGTGGAGTGTAAATGTATAATCAGATTATTTCTGATGTCGGAGGAGAAGGGGGGGGGGAGGGGAACAGGGAGATGCTGAGCCTATGATTTTCTCCCCTGATATCCTGCAAGGTCTGCTAACTGGCATGGAAGTACCGTTTTTCTCTTACTGTTTACCAAGGCTTCAGTGGCCATCTAGGGTTTCATGGGATGCACTATATATGCTGCCAGTTCTGAGGCTCCTTCAGCGGAGGGGCCCAAACCACAGAGACGCCCTCGTGGTCACAACACCCGGACCTCTCACACCCATGACCGGTGAGGCTACAAAACCTGTGAAAACGTACTGTGGTGTACTACGGTAAACTGTTGTGAAATTCCTAGATAGTGCTTTTGAAGCTTAGTAAATATTGAAGCATATTCTACACTATTTGATACAGTTTATTAACTTACTATAGTTAAAGAATACTATATAATGTGATAATGCTATATTACTTTTCTACAGTATGTTTTTGTTTAAAGCTTTAACAATAAACACATTATTAATAATATGGTTTATTAATGTATAATTAATTGCATCAATAACTCTATTATATTATGTATTTGTATTAATAGTCAATACATAATTGAACTATTAAAATGTTAGCATATGTAAAACAATACTGTAGCCTAGCCTACTGATAGCCAAATCAGATTTTGCTTTAGATTTTAGACCTAATATTCATACCCATATCAAAACTTCCACATTGCATTATAATTTTCAGAATTTATCAATGAGTAAGTTTATTGAAATTATCCTGTAAAAATACAATCTATACGATAAACGTGTGTGTGTTTCTACTGAAGAATAAATCCAGGCAGGGTTCCCTTACCACAATGATCCACTAACTCCTCTAAAGCTCCTGACGCAACGTACACTCACTGTAAAGCTTTCTCTCACACTGAGGACCGTTTACGTTCACTAAATCTCAATAAATAGGACATTTATGAGCCTTGGCTATTTTTTCCACACTGCCATAAATAGTACCTTTATCTACTCTGACACATCTATGTGGGACACAAGCGAAGGCATGCATCAGGTATGTAGGCTATCATTTTCTCAAACCAGATGACGAGACTGTTAGGTCTATGGTGTTTATAAACAACTCAAAGATAAGACGTCAGTGATTATTTTAATAGATTCATTTATTGTATGATTTGGTTTCATTTGTTTTAATTTGTTGGTTCTATTTTGACCTAGCCCATTAATTTTCTGCGTGATTACGTTCATCCATCCATTTTATTAACTGATTGATCAATCTGTCGACTTGTTCACGAATGGCTTTTAGGCCTACGTTTTAATCTGACATGTAAAATGATTACTTAATTATAAAACAGATGGTAATAAATGTAGGCTAAACATCTAATTGGGAAATATATTACTTAGCGAAATAATTGTTTGGGATTATCATTCTTACATGTTTCATTCCCTGTCTTTCTTTATCCTAAATTTGCCATATTTCCCTTTTATTTATTTGTTGAAAGGACATATGTATAGGCCAATATTCAAGACTACTAATGTAGGTCATTCAAAAAGTTTTTTTGAGTAATTATGTATTATGAGTAAATATTTACATTAATTTATTATTTACAATATAACAGATAATACTTTAAGGTACCATATTTTCACCTCAACCTTAGTAATAGTATCTAAATACTGCAGTAATTTATAGTATGTATAATTTGATAATACAAAATATGTATTATGTGTTACTATGTAGGCATACCCCTATCTCAGGGAGATCCCATAATACTTAACTATGGCTTTAGTCAGTGCTCGAATTGAACCAAGTCTTATGGGGGTCCCCCTTATAAGACTTTTTTTGATGGGGGTTAATCTCGCTATATACACTTTATACAAAATACACAATATATTTAAAAATGATAACCATAACTATATTCTATGTATTAAAAACAGGCTTACAGAAAAGAAAAGGCTTCTTTCACTGTCCTGCGCTTAGCAGTCTTTTGATGTGGGGCGGGGCGTTTCAAATTGAAAGAGACATGAGAACTATCCCATAAACAAATTAACATAAATTATTGTAAATAATAAATTTACAAAATATACCATATCCATTGCATGAATTTAATCACATTTGTCTTTATAATTTTAACTCTAATACAAATATCTGAGGGACCCCCCAGGCCCCCTTCAATTCGAGCACTGGCTTTAGTGGCAAAAAATAGTGATGACTAGGGTGGTCCCCTGTTTTTCAAAGGTGTCAAAACGAAACAAAGAATTTCCTGGGAGTTCTTATTTACAAATTTGTCTTCATTCATCTGATTCCCCAAAGGCCTATGACATTACTGACAGTGTGTACCCATCAGACAGGTGTTGGCAAAATAAACTCACCTGGATTGTGCCCCTGCAAAACAGTGTGAATGTTAATACAATAAAATTCATAATGGTGTGTGAATGACTTGCAAAGTATTGATCAGAAAAGAGCTTTGTCAACAGCTTGGGGTGAGGATACAGCCTGCAGATGTTTCATGAGAATAGGTGTATTAGCCTCCTGCAGTACAGCTGCTTCACATTTATTGCTGTGAGCCCCTTGAGGCATCCTAACTCAAATACAGGCAACCCGTTTTCATTGTTCACTGTATACCACTGACATTAACCATTTATGATATCACATATCATATCACATATCATACAGTATGTGTTGTTGTACTAGAAGGCTGTGCATACAATACACAAAAATTCCAGATATTCAGACATTAAGAAAGCATTCATGTCCAATATCCTCATTTATCTCTTTATTTTTGTATTTGTGTTTAAGTAATGTCCGTGGTTGGTTGATGTTAACCACACATATAATTTTGACCAGACCATTGACTGGCTGTCTGAAGGATGCTAGACATTTAGATTTTTTGGATTTTAGTTCCTAATAACCCCAATTTCATCTCTTAAACTTGTTTAATTTTAGACGCGACATAAGCAGTCACAGCAAGCATGTGTTCCCAT
The DNA here is from genome assembly GCF_015846415.1 of Triplophysa dalaica. NCBI lineage: Eukaryota > Metazoa > Chordata > Actinopteri > Cypriniformes > Nemacheilidae > Triplophysa > Triplophysa dalaica. The sequence continues at coordinate 7,919,668 of NC_079542.1, forward strand.
CATGCTTTGTGCCCAATAACGTGTGCCAATTGTGACATCAATGGTGATGCCAAGCAGCAGAGAAATGTCAGTGTGTCTTTAAGAGACGCTGTTGTTGCTGCAGAGCTAAAGTTGATTTGGTTAAATGGATTAGCAGTTATCCTGTGACTGTGTCGCTTGTCTGCACTCTAATATAGAGGATGAGGTCCTGATGAACTCTCAACATTCACAGAGGTTTATTATCCGTCCATTTTAAGGCACAGATAGACTTAAAAAAGAACTGCTTGGTGTTCTTGTGGAAGCAATTATTTGTTATTGTGACATGTTGTTGATTTGAGTTGTGTTATTGTGAATGATATGCAGTTTACTATGTGTACTAAGTTTCTAAATTAAAGCTCAAGTAATGCTATTTAAATGACCACTTTCAAAATTATTTTTTTCATTTACTCACCCTTAAATTGATCTAAATCTGTATAAATTATTTTGTTCTGATGAGAAAAGATATTTGTATGAATGCTTATAACCAGACCGCTTTTGGCCACCATTGACTACCATAGTAAGAATTTTCTTTGGTAAATTTCATTGTTCTCTCAAACACAAAATAATACTTTTTGAAGAATCTAGGAAAGCAAATAGTTCTGGGGCACTTTTGACTACCATTGTAATTATTCCTACTATAGTCGATCTTGGTCAAGAGCTGTTTGGTTACAAGCGTTCTTACAATTTTTTTCCCCGGGGTCGTCAGAAGAAATTCGTAGAGATTTGGTAGAACTTGAGGGTGTGTAAATTTGCCGTCAGAATAGACTTTGAACATGCAAAAAATTTTCAGACGGTGCTACGAAAAATGGAGGAGTGATTCCTCCTTTTTCAACATTTCTGTATTGAGAAACGCTGTGTGACATTTTGATCTTCTGTTGGTCTCACGCACTCACGTGACGCAAATAAGCAGGTCAGAGTTCACCAAACTTGAACTTTGCTATGCAGCGAAATATAGTCAGATGGGCTTGCGTTTCCAGTCTGACGCATTCGCATGCGTATGAATGGAAGTCAGTGGAACGGAAAGTCAAATGTGACCAAGGTTTCAATCATGACAATTTAAATTAATTTGGGGGGAAACTTTCTCTTTATTTCTGTAGGGGATTCAATGAGGAACATTATTTAAGCACTATTCTTCACCAATTATGTACAAATTATTGAGCTTTGATCACAATTATAAGTTATATATCCTCCACCACCCTTTGAAAGGGAAACAAATATCAGCCCAAATTGTGATGAATTTAATTGATCATGATCAGTTATACTTATCTGGATCAAAGTACATGATTTGGGGAAATCAGTTAGCATTACGAGCAGGTAGCAAGAACCCGCATGTTAAGGGACTCTGAATTATGAGCATGAACTACAAACAACGTCACATGTGAAATAAAACAGGACTTTATTACCTAGACTAGACACATACTAATCTTACACATACACATACAGATAAGCATTGGAAGATGGTTTAAGTTGAAGCAGAGAGAAGAGCAGAGCATGGATTTATGGCAGTATATGATATTCAGAAGATCATTAGCCTGAAGAAAACATCAGTTTCTTCTTGTAATAAAGCACCTTTGTTAAAAGGATTAATGTTGCTCTATGCATCAATTAATAAGACCAAAGTATGATACTTGCTTGTCTTGTCCATCAAAAGATGGAAAGTGCCCTTATGCAGTTTGTTGAGGCTCCAGTGGATTTTGGCTGGAAGTGATCAGAGAGTATATGTATCTGGAATGACAGGGGGTGTTGGTGTTATATTTAAGAAATATAACTAGTTATTCCATGTCTGATCGGTCTCAGGCACTACATTTCCTAAAATGACAGTTTGTATGAAATTGCAGCTCATAGCTTAAGACAGTTTCAAAGTGACAACATAAACAAACGTTACTGCGCAAGCACTGTTCATGGACTGCACTTAACCTCCGGTACACATTCACAAATAATATTGCCTATAGATTATTTCTGAAAACAAGCAAAAGAAACGGTGAAGAAACTTGAATTGGCCAAACTTGCCTCTACAGTACTTTGAGTTTAGACTGCGATTAAGCTCAACCGCTCAATGTCAATTTCTCATTCAGTTTTTTAAATCAAATCAAAACTACACATTTTTATTTAATAAAATGAACATACCACAACATTTTACAAATCGTTAAATTAAAAAAAAATTATACAATAAAATAATAATATAAATTAAATTATTATTAAACAATATTAAGATATAAACAGCTATTTAATAATTTAATTAATAATTAATTATATATAAGGTTATATATAAGGAACTAGTCAAACACAGACCGGAAGTTAACTGCAGTCAATGTGCGTGTCCGCTGAAACGGTCTATACGTTTTTTTTATGTTTTTGCCATTTTATGGTTAAATTATTTTTAAATGGAAGTAACTGGAAGAGCTCGGATGTTCAAAGGTTCAAATAAATCCCCATATTGGATGGATTGCCACTTCATTCCTAATGTTTTATAAATTTCTCTTAACATTTGCCCCTGGTTGTGATTGATTTGCATAACTTATACTCTACAACAACTCTGATTTCTGTCCTGTAGGTACATTAGCACAAGGCTGAATAACAAATGCAAAGTAGGCGCTTTCAAGATACATCATACAGCTGCATACGCACTGCCTCGCATGTACTGCAGGGTCTCTGGGGTGCATTAAGCACCAGATCAACTCTTGTGACCTTCAACGACAGGGCGATGTCTGTCAGAGCACACAGAGATGACGCAGTCCCCTTCCTAATGAAGTTTCCTAATTAAAGATAACAAGGAAGAAATAGGCCAGACCAAGTGCCTGTGTTAATGATGATAGCATTGCTGTGCTCACAACACCACCAGAGGTCCATTCATCACACCTTTTTAATTGTAGCCCAGAAATAGCACATGGCATGCTCTCTGCTGAGGGAAACGGCTAGATCTGCATTGTTTGTGTTTGCACATTAGAAACGTGTTACGTCCTTGTGTGTTTGTGTGTGCGCAGGCCTAAGACCATGAACGATGAACAGTATCAGGCTGAAGTTGTGGGGCTTGTGACACCTCACGATCAGTCAGATCCCTCTAAGGACGACGACATGCACCTTTCACAGTTTAGGCAAGTCGTGACTTACCCTGCCTTACATAACCTGCACTTTTGAATATTGAAAATATATTCACTGTTGCTGATCACCAAAGAATTGTTTGTGGAAAGTATATCTTATAATAAGAGCTGTCGAGGAGGAACTCATGTTCATTATTGTTCATTTAATAATGAAATAAAATGCAGAAATGTTCTAGAATACTTTCTTTGCAATGAGTCACATTGTTTTTGGAAGACGGGAAGTAAATTTTAAGGGGGTGGAGTTCCATTTCTTAATGTAAAAGATTTGTATCCACGTAATAACCTCCAAGCATTATGCAAATATCCTACATAAATAAAGTGAAATATGCATCTTAGGTTTAAAGAGGTAAATAACATTCAGAGAATCAAAATTTACATATAAAATATAAAAAGCTGTTTACTTGAAGGCATTTATAAACAATCTTTATTCACTTACGGATACATATTTTTTTTCAGTGCCAAAAACAATGAGAAGAGCCATTATATATATATAACCCATCTTAGAGATTCGAAGAATCAAGCATTAAAGTACAGTGCTTAACTTACTTTTAACCCAGCGTTGGGGCAAGAAAGGGCAAACCCAGCTGTCAGGTTAAAATAACCCAGAAAATGATTCGATTTGACCCATCATTGGTTAAAGCAGTGTTTTTCAAACTCTGAAACTAATCTACTAAATTCCACCCACTGCGCCATTGTTGTTTTCACAAGCAACAGCAGTGTACGTCACACCATTGCTAAAGTTCATGGACAACATGCAATGTAGTTGCTGCACAGAGTCCTAACCTCGGACGAGACAGGAGTGGATTTATTACATTTTTAGTGGAAATCCCTCAGAAACCATACGTAAAACCTACTTGTATCACTTCAAGCCGGAGTGCTTTTTCAACCTGGGACAGTACAAGTACACAGTCTGAATTGAGGCACATGTGCTGTATATGAGGATAACGTCACGGCTAAACAGAACATTGAAAGGCAGTTTTAAACTTAATCTTTATGTTATTTGGCTAATGGGCACTTGGAGTTTAGCTGTATGTATGTTAATACATTATGTGCGATAATATGTGCAGTTGCTGCAAGCTGTTTTGCTTATGAACAGAGGCGAACACTGCGGTTAGTTTCGTTTTATAAAACGATCAGTTCTGTTCCTTGATTCTGATTGGCTGAGCGGAGTTATAGCAGTTATAAAATACCCCCATATATAACAGCTGACCGCACATAGCCTAAATATCATTTTATTTACTTTATTTTATGAAACCTTGCTAAGCATATGGAGTAACCATTTTATAAAAGCAATAAGGCCGTCGAAGCATTAAGTTACAGTGCATTTTATTACAGATACAGGGTTTTAGGCACGGCGGGCCACAACGCCCTTAGCTGTTATAAAATGCACTGTAACCCATTACTTCGCTGGCCTTATTGCTTTATGAAACGTCTCAAATCATTCGTCCTGAGACTGAAAAATCTGTCACAGCATAGTCACGGACGGAGGGGGGTTGGGTGCACTGTAAAGGGCCGTTCACATTATAAAGATAACTATAACTATATTTGTGTCCACACCAATGGACGATAACAATAACGTTATGTTATCCAAAATATGAGCGCAAAGGCTGGATGCTCTCTTTGAAGCTCATGTCCGTGACGTAAAGAATATATTGCGTTACATATATAATATTCCCCCATAAACACACCGCTTTCTGACCACTACAATCTTTAATTCTGACATAACAGATGTCTTGCGATCACAAGTCAAACATTATCTGACAGAAACTGTTTAACAGTATGTTTTATCGTTCATCAGCTGGGAAAAAATCCTTCTGAAAAGTGATACCAGCGATATCATCTTCTGCATCGTTATAGTTATGGTGTGAACCCCGCTATATTCTCCTGAATTAAGATATTGTTATGGTTATGTGAACGGCCCTTAACTCATTATCATTTAAAGAGACATGGACAGAAACGGGTGAGCATAACTGTTTTTGATGAGGCAAAGGGGGTTTGTTTACACAGCCATTGAGTGTTTTAATGCAAATATGTTCCAGACATTTCACGAAGACCCTAATAAATCATAGAACCATGTTGAAAGTGCTCATTTAATGAGTCCTTTAAAGTATTTGCTTGGCAAATAAAATGTAGTTCAAATTTAGTGAGGGAAACACCCAAGCCACATCTAGGGAAAAGACATGGGCCAATGAGCAGTCAAGAAAATTCTAAGAACAATTACCTAACAATGACCTGGCAACCACTTTAGAAAAGGCAAATTTTAGATTGGAAGGCACCGCACAAAATCTCTTCAGACATCGTTCTGCTGTTTAATCTCTCAAACACAAGCTAACATTCTCTGCATGTCCTGTTTATCTGTTAAATAGGAAAAGTGGATGCTGGGAACAAACGTGACAACTCAATTTCCCCTGTTGGCAGGTTATATACGTTAAGTGCACATCTTATGTAAGTCTGCTCGGAGGCTGAATGTAATTGTAGGAATTGGTTTCCAGATGGGTTGTAGCTGAGCACTATATCATGTGCTCACAGAGTCATCCGTTCTGTTTGGTGACTTGACATCCACAGGGCAGAATGACGGAATAGCTTTCTATCGCAGAGCCTGTATTGTGTTTCTTCTGTAAAAATCCCAGTTTGACGATCTTTGTTCCTTTTACTCGCCTCTAGATGAATTATTGACCGTACACTGCCACTGGGACATATTCTCTTTCTGGCTCTAGATGCATTTTGGCTGTTAATCAGCCTGCCTGTGCAGAACCACAGCCAAGGGTGTCCATGCACCCTGCCAGTGTGGTAACTCTCCACCTCCGCAGGCAGAACAAAATGTGAATGCAACTGTGCCATGCCGCAGTCACCGGCCATCACAGCACAGCATAAGAATAGCGTGTGACTCATGTCTGGATACACAAAACCTTTGCATTAACAACTCTGTGTTCGTTTCTGGAGGTTTATAATACTTTTAGATTTATACAAACCAAATCCAAATGAGTGACTATTAATGCATGACATGTACAGGCGTCCCTAAAGACTGCCTGTGTACACTTATAACAGAGCCAAACCTATTTATAGCGCAAGAGATAGAACAATTCTATCTCCATGAGATAACGGCATGGACAAACTTACAAACCTACAGCTCTCAGCACACAGTAATTGATTAATCGAATATTTTTTATGAAAGCAATGCAAGCTGTTGTCAGATGAGAAAGTGGCATCCATCTATCTTGAAAAATAAATACAGTTATTATGCATTTTTATTCAATTCTAGAAAGTTAAGTAGATCGCATTGCTTTATGGGATACAGGACCCAACCGTGCTCAACTGTATACTTTAAGGTTTGAGTAATGTAGTAGGTCATCCAGATATGCATGCACACTACATACCACGTTCGATAAAAACATCATCGCTCACCACACAGGAAGTCACATCACATGACCGCAATTCCCACGGCCTGTTTGTGCACCACTATACATCTGAGCGACTCCAGGAGTTGTTTACTTACTTAAAAAAAATGACAATGTTTGCAACAAAAGAAATAGGTTGAGTCAGCTATAGTAGCATATACAGTATATTCTTTATTGCATGCAGCAATACAAAGTTTAGCACCAACAGCACTGGCCTTTGGGGACATGATATTGGTTTCCAGAAACAATGTTGTGTGAAAAGAAAGGTTAGTCCGTGTCAGAAGTGTTGGCAGTCACGTTGTGTGACGGAGGAAGTATAACATTCACTTGTGCTTTAACAGCAGTACAGTTAGAGAAAACAAGTCGTTCTGATGCACACTATCATTCTGCTCATCGCTGGGCTCTTGGCCATGTGCCCGTGTTTCTTATGCCCCCTTACTGACTGTGTACACAGTTTGGGTGCTGAATGACTAACGTCTATAATTTAATTTCATATGACTTTAAATGTCACTTACTGGTCATCCTTGTAGGGTTTTTTTTCGGTGGAACATAGGGGACGTTTAATGGTCATTTCCGCCCCCAGTGTGGCGCAGTGTGAGATTAAGAGGTTAGCAGCATTCTATTTAAAATTCATACACTGAACATACATTAACGGCCATCTTTATGTGTGTCCTTATAGTTAAAGAAAAATCAAGGAGAATGCAAACTTACTTTTTATTTGTTTAATGTGTGTCATGCAAATGTTTTGTGGTATGTGGTGGAATGATTGAAGGAAAAAGTTAACGGTCATCGCCGCCTCTGTAATGGAAACATTGTGATGTGTGTAGCTTCTTAAGTTCACGCAAGGTTAACAAGTCTTGTAAGCACAGAATCAATGTTTAAGCTTAGTTGATATGTATTTTACCAGAGAATTAAATGTGTTTAATTTCGTTAAAGCTTGAGCACTGCTCATCCACTTGTTTCATAATAGCTGCTTCTATCGTAGTCCAGTTAAATTATAATAATCCATCACAATCTCACGGCAACAACGTAGCTGTTTTAAGAGTTTGTTTATTTTGGCTAATTTATATGAATTCGTACAATCTCAGTACGATTTACTTTCGCACCAGTGACGTTAGGTTTAGGGGCAGGGTTAGCGGTGGGGCTTCAGTATTTTCGTAGTATTCCTTTTTTTCTAGTTATCATACGTTTGTGTACTATTCAAAACATACAAATTCATAAGAATTAGCCACCTAGTAAAATAGTTATGAATTCCTGTCAGATCAGCATAAGTGTTCATGAGGTTCATACATTTTCTCTCTGCATCACAGGTTACAGCTTGAAGACGACCTGTCAAATGAAGATGTAAAGAAATGCTATGGTGGATCTGTAAGTACCAAATCCCATATAAAATCCATTAAGTCTTCTAACCAAGATGCACCTACAAACAAAAGATTCTTGCAAACAAAATGAATTCAGAGAATCCTAAAAGGATTGATTTTTCCTCCATTTTTAATCCTACGTATATTTTTCCATTATTTAAATGATAAAAACTTCTTGAAAGGTGTCCTTGTGCTGTCTTCTTTGGAATACATTTCACCTCGCATGTTTGAACATGATCTCTACTCACTGCATGTACAAAATATATTGTTGCTCTTTTTGGGTATTTAGATATCATCTTTAGTTTAACGTTTGTCTTGTAGACTGCGGATTCAGAGAGAGATCTTGTGTTCTGAGTTTTAAGTCACAAAAGAGTCGAGGTCACAATAGAAGATTCTGGCACAAATAAAGCAGCACTGTACCACCAAAGTCCAGCCTTAAAATGTACAAAAAGTGTCGTACAGTTTAGAAACTCGCAATGTGGCAGTACATGCAGGGTTAAATATTCACTCACTTACAGGATCAGCCCATTTACATCATCAACATTATCTAAATGATCTGTTGTGCCTCTGAGGTGGAGTGGGTGTTTCTGCTGCGTGTCTGTGATGGGGCAGTGAGAGAGAGAGAGAGAGAGAGAGAGAGAGTGTTGTATAGTAAGAGAAGAAACGCTGTATTAGCTCACAGGAAGAGAGCCGAGCGTGTTCTTGTGTCCTGGGACAGGGAATAGGGTATCTGCAGCGGTACACGCTCAGTTGAGGCTCCCTCAGTGTGTGTGTGGAGAGCTTGTGTCGAGTCAGCATGCTGGGCTTGGTGCAAAGCTCGCATCCCTTAAGAGAAAGAGCGAGGCTGCAGAAGAGCTGCGCTAAACAGCTGATTTCTCTTTCCTCTGCTTCTCAGACCGTCAGCAAGTACACTGCGCAGTACCACAAGCTTTTCCAGAGCGTTCCTAAAGAAGAGATTCTGATGAAAGGTAAGAGTTTACTGCAGCCTCTGCAGGCACTTGTTTCTCGTAAACTGACCTTGTGTATTTATTTTTAATGAATTGCATTCACTGTTAGTCCTGTTTGTAGTGTTTGCTGAACATTTTGTTGATTTTAATGTTGTCTGACATTGTGTTTCTGACATTGGTGTTCAAGTATCAACTAGATAAGCTGCCGCTTTGAGTTGTAATTCACATTCTGAGTAAAATAAGACTGTTCTTGAACTCAACCTCAAAAGTATAAGCTTGCACGATTTGAAGTGTTCTTGTGACCTCTCCTTTAGTGTATTCATGCGCTCTTCTGCGAGACATCTTGCTGCAAGGACGACTTTACATCTCAAGAAACTGGCTTTGTTTTTATGCCAACCTGTTTGGTAAAGACATCAAGGTGAGAACAAATAGTTTGATAAAACTCTTAACAGCAGAACTAGAAAAGTTGCTGTCTGTAACATTTAAAAAAAGAAACAGGTGTTACCGACTTCTAGAAATGTGTGATGTAACTGTTATAGACAGCCAGCTCCTCCCCCCCAATAATTAGTAAAGTGTTTATATTTTGTATTATTTTATTTTATTTGTTTTTGCTTTCTTATACTACGACCCCTAATCTACATTAATATTAATTAATATGATTTTTTTTGTACTATTGTTTCATTTTATTAAATTAAATAAAAAATACTCAACAGTTATTGACTCTTTGCGTAGGTCTACCGGAAGTTAAATTTGGGTTACATAACGTTTGTATATAGTAACAATTAATAAAAAATTCTAATAGGTACTACTTGTTTTGTAACATTCTTTTTTTATTTTTTGTTTGTTTGTTTTGCTGAATTCAATAAATAGTGTAGATATTAAAGATACTATGAATAGAGAAAAGAGTAATAATCATTAATCACTTGTCAACTGAAGTCCCACCTTCCAGTAAAATGATCCAATCATCAACTGTTTAAGACAAAGATTTTGCAGGGAGCGGCTAAGTGTTCATGCCATAGAGACAAAAGCATTTATTGGTGCAATTTGAGCTTAAAAAAGATATCTACGGTACAGATGATGTCAGGTTTGATTGAAAATCTGAAATATGTTGTTTTACTGTATTAGCAAGCAATTTAAAGATATCTTGTATGACAGAAACAGCTGATCAGAAGTGTTGCAATTATGGCTGTTGAGGTTTTTGTTGTTCTTTTGTGCTCTATGTAATTCAGTGATTAAAGATAGCAGGCCAGCTTCTTTCTAGAAAATTCACAAGAATTCTCTAGATTAGAGACTTCTTTATACACATAAATTCCTCTTTTCTTCTTCCTCTTTCTCTTGTGTCTCAGGTGGCCATTCCTGTAGCATCAGTGCGTTTGGTGAAGAAACACAAGACAGCTGGACTGGTCCCCAATGGCTTGGCTATCACCACAGACAGCAATCAGAAGGTGACTCCACTGGGCTTCAGGTCCAATGCTGGCATACTGAAATACAGCCTAGTCAGCAGACACTGCAGAGCAGGGTGAATGTAAATAAATGCAACACTGCACACTGAGGTCACAACATGAGTCTCAATTGGTCTTGAATCAGCATTTCTCACATCTGTCAATGTTTTTTACCCTTTTGGTTATGTAAACTGTCATGTTTTTCTCTTGTCAGTGAGATAACTGTGCAAGGAATATTCCAAATGAATATACGTAAATGTAATTTGCCCAAAGGAAAGTTCTACTCTTGAGAGATTTTTTATGAGGATGAGTAAACGATTAATTTTTATTTCTGGGTGAACAGTCCCTTTAAGGGTCAAGTTTGTTGCAGATTGTAAATGTGTCTCAAATTCAGACTTCGTTATCTTATTATAGTTTGAGATATTATTAATATCTCTGAAACTCTAAAGAACATATATGCAATCATAGTCCGAACACAGTTTAAACCCCTAATTTAGATTATTTTATCCCATTAATCTTAAAGAAAACATTACATTTAAGTATAATTTCAACCACTTAAAAATCAATTGCAGGTTTCGTGTCAACAAATGTATTACTAATATTGGCTAGCTAGTTTAAATACAAATGAGAAAGGATATTTCGTACCGCTCTTTCTTATAAAAACACCAGTTTGTATCCTGTGTGTGAAAGTGTCAAAAGTCTCCATTTAATTGTCAATTGATGTCCGTAAAAGATCAGTAATCCCTACATTCTAGTTCTTAAAAGGCATTTACACACTTCCTGTAGAGTGAAGCAGAATGAAATCCTCCAGGTACATTGTCAGGATGGAGACTGTAATCCATAAAGCCTCTCCACGAGATCAGCTTTCATACACTCTCAATGTTCCCAAAAATAGTATTATTTCCCTGGTATTGAGATTATGGGTGGCTGAAAACTGAGATTAAACCAGAGTACTCTGTAGTCCTCCCTAGAGGGTTGTGTATGTATGCGTGTGTCTCTGGTTATGCCAACTAAGCGCAAACAATGGTTCTGTATTAGAAAATAGTAACCGTTTTAGATGTGATGTCTCTATTTATTCCTCTGCTTTAGTGTTTAATATTATGTTTATTTATGTTTTGCTTTCACAGTATGTGTTTGTATCTCTACTGTCCAGAGACAGTGTCTATGATGTGTTGAGATGCATCTGCACTCATCTCCAGGTGAGAGAACTCAACACTCTCCGTCGGTTTCATGTAGAGAACATAAATGAATGTTCACCTGTAGATTATGATGAATCGATGGTAAATATTCAGTTACACTGATGTAATGTTTTATGCTCCACAGGTCAATGGTAAGAAGATCCTCAGTCTTAAACAGTTTATGGAGGAGCCCACCTCTATATCTCTGGTAGGTTTGATTCTCTCAGATTACATTTACTACGATTTCTTCTTGTTCAGGGTCCCAATGACTCCAGTGATATGTGTCAATTAAATACGAGGGTATATAAATGTATCAGATTTCTGTGTTGTCATTGGTTGTGTTCTCTATTTGTGCTGGTACAGGATGAGTTTCCAGTTCCTGAAGTGTTTCCAGTACAAGAAGAGTTTCCTCCAGTGGTGAAGTGGAGAAGAAAGCTGTCAGCAGTGTCTGTATCCTCGTCTCTCCCCGATTTACGGAGAAACTGTGCGAGCACTCTGAATGCTGTAGACACGTCCTTTCAGACAGACAATCCTCTGGAGGGTGAGTGATCAGAGCTGAGACGGACAGTCATTTAAGTACACCCATCACTTAGCATGTACTATGGTATTACCATGGTTTATTTGAAAAGGTTACATGGTACGTTGTACCATATGGATAGTATGCAAACCGTGGATAGCCATGGTTGCTACCCATAATAATACCTCCCTACATGGAGTGATGTTCTTTTAAGGGTAAAAGCAGAGCCATTGAGAGAGGGAGTCACATCATTGTAAGTTCAACATTTTTCCGTGTCACCTGATTCAGAAAGCCTTCTGATATTTACAGGAGGTTGTGTTTTCCCTTTAAATGCTTTATTTCATTCATTTTTTAATTCATTAAATGACTTATGTCCTATGTCACAGTTGGTCTGTTTTGCTGCATCTCTGTGCGTTAATAACTTCCAGGAACTATTAAAAGGCTCCATGAACCGCCAGTGCTGTGAAAAAACAGTTCCTTTAGAGTCAATGGAGTTATGCAACTCACTCTCTCTCTCTCTCTCTCTCTCTCAATGCCTCTGGGTAAAAGCAAGTGAAATAGTTTTATTTGCTGTGGGAAAAAGTATTAGACATGAGCGGATTATTACTCTGATTTCCCCGTTAATCAAACTTCTCTGACATCCATTTGATGGATGAAAATAAATCCATGAAATGATTTAGACGTCTACAAGCTGGTCACATCAAGCTTCTGTACATGTTGTGATCATTTTGTTCTCGCAGTGTGTGTGTGTGTGTGTGTGTGTTGGTTCTGTTTAGCAGGGTCTACTTGTGTTATGCAATACAGGATTAAGCATAGATGGAGATTTTAGCATGCTGAGAATGCATTAAAATGCAGGACTAACAACTAAGCATTTATTACATTTATGGCTTTTTTTGTATAATTGTCATGATTTTAAAAGAAATATGGATTTTACAATTAGATTAGATGCTAACAAGAGGTTTTAAAAGAATAAACATGGTGGTGATCTTATTTTTAATTGATATTAACTTATTAAAACATTGTACAGTCTTTTAGTTTTTTTTAACTCTTTTTTTGCTTTTTGCAGTTTACCTAGTAATATAGTGTGACAAAGTTTTTACAATTATTAAAATATTCATTTTAATTTTCTTTGTGAATATATTATTTTGAAATTTTAAAATGGTTTTAAATACAGTAGTTTTTAACTGGCTTCCATCATCAGAAATATCAGAAGATGATCATTATAACTCATCTCAGTGGCTGTGCTAAGATTTCTAACCTCTCTGTCCATTGTAGAGCAAGTTCTGGAAACCAAGAAGATCCTCATCACAGAGAGGATACCAGAGTTGGGTCAGATGGAGTATCAGCTACTGAAGTTTTTTATTATGCTGTGAGTTAGGCTCCTCTTTTGTAACTCTTTGTTCATTAAAAACCCAAATACTGGTGTATCACATCAATTATCACATCAATGATTTTAGTAAGCAATTATTTTGTCCCATTAAAAGAAAAAGAGACAAATGAAAATGCCAGAACAGCAGAATAAATACAGTTCTGAAGATAAAGAAGTCTAATAGAGAAGTGTCAAATTGGTGCAGTATTTATAAGCGTTCTCTATCTATCTGCTGCCATCTTGTGTACAGTGGAATATATGAGAATGATAAATTAGATGTTTAATATATGTTTAAATAACTCACGCTCTCCATTCTTAAACCGTTTAATATCATCCTTGGTACAAGTATATTAACCAAGATCTTGAACCAAGGTCTCAGTGGAATAGGTGTAAACAGCAACCTAGGTAAACTCTTCTGTAACATTTTTAACAGCAGACTTCTCTATTATCTATACGACCGAAACATCCTGAGAAAATCGGTTTCCAACCAAAATACCGCACATCAGATCATATAAACACTCCTCGTACCTTAACTTACAAAGAAACCAACATAAATAAGAGAAAGCTCTTCTCATGCTTTGTTGACTTCAAAAAGCTTTTAACTCAATCTGGCATGAGAGGCTTTTTCTTCAATTAATTCAATGCAGCATAGGAGGAAAAACCTACGACATCATCAAATCAATGTACACAAATAATACATTTGCAGTTTAAATTGCCAACAAGCAATCAGACTTTCTCTCCCAGAGTCGTGGAGTGAGACAGGGCTCTAGTCTAAATCCTACACTATTTGACATATACATTAAGGAATTAGCACGAGCTCTAGAACAGTCACCAGCACTCTGTCCCACCTTACTAGACACTGAAGTAAAATGCCTTCTGTTTGGAGATGATCTGGTGCTGCTGTCACCCACAAAAGAGGGTCTACAGCAACATCTAGACACCCTGCACACTTTCTATCAAACATGGGCCCTAGCAATTAACCTTAAAGCGGCCGTAACACGCGTGGTTTCTGCCAATCTCATATTAATCTTGTGTACCTATAGAGTAGTATTGCATACTTCGTATCTTCGAAGAGTATTGTGTTTGATCACATTTATAAAAGATAGATACAACTGTACGATTATTTCCGAAACCACGCGGCATCATGTCCGGCATCTTTTATCGCCGGGACGGCTCCATATATCAGTTTCAAACGATCTCCAAACCCAGTGCTATATACACCGTTTATATAACATTCATCACCCAAATGCAGTGAACAAACAAACACCTGAACTTCGCGAACGTATGCTCTCTCTCTCTCTACTGCACACAAGTGAAAGTGACGTCTGCTCATGCTCCTTCTCCTGCTCTCCTGTGGCCGTGCCATGTGCTTTACAGTTTTATATGTTCGAAAAAAACTTTCCTAAACCTGTTCGATCGCTGGGAGAGTGTATATGTAGATACTTATATACTTTTATTTTTACTGTATCTTAATCTGTATTTGTTCATATTTATATTTAATTTTCCTGTGCTTTGGCGGTGTAAACATGTGATTTATCATGCCGATAAAGCTTCTTTTAATCAAGCCAGTAAAACATGTCAGTGTGCTGGTCTTCTGTTTTCTGTTCACTATAATTCACATTGATTTGGATTCAGTATGAACTCAAATGACTCCTGTCTCCGTGTGGCCTGCAGAATTATCCTTCTCATCCTGTCTTCATGTTACCTGGCCTTTCGTGTCTGCAGTCTGGAGCAGCAGCTCTCTTTTCTAAGCAATAACCCTGCACTCGTGCTCAGAGAGAGGTAACTGTAATTCCACACTCTCTCACCTCACTCACACTATAGCCTTACAGACCGAATTGGGTACTTGGACGGTAGTGGACCCAGATTATTACACAAATTAAGGACTTGTAAAATGAGTGCATTACAGTTTTAAGGGCACAACATTCTTATTTGATTATTTTGTAGTGTATATCAGACAAAAACAATATATTAAGACTATCAGAATAAAAATTATTTCACTTATCAAATGTTATTTTAAAAATGTATGCCTTATATCCCATGCAAAATATTACTTACTATTTAATTTATAAACTGAATTGGTGCTTCTCTTACAAAAACACCCTTGGTTTAACTATGGTAATTGATTTATTTATTTGGTATAATATTTTTTTATTTGGTATAATAAAACCAGTTTTAATTTTCAGTTAGCAATTGGATGATGTATAATGTTAAAGGAAATACTTTGTAAAAGGCTTCGGTGCTCTTTACCATAAAGCTTTTTATTTCAACCACCAAATATTAAAATATTGTTTCATTGCAAATTTAGTTGTATATTTAGTAGAACCAGATTACACTGAAAAAGTAATTTAGTCAACACTGGTTACACTCATTTACCAGTAAACTGTTTGTTTGTACAGGTAAATACTGATGGTCCCCACTGCTATTCACAGGACGTTCGCCCAGCACTGGCCCTGTATCTCTCTCTCTCTGTCTCTGCCTGCGTGATCACATTGCAACTATGCAAACAGACTTTAATTTATTGATGCGATGGATCTGCCTCTGATTGTGTTGACATTGAGACTGGCTTACAGTAGGTGAACACAAATCAAGTGTTCTTTGAAGCAGGTCGATTTGTATTACTGGATACAAGACGATGAAAGTAGACGCCTCGCCTGCACAGGAAGCACACAGAAAGTTCCCGGTATTCATGTGATGGTTGGGGTATGTTACTTAGGGCTCTTTTCATAAGCAAGGACTTTTTTTATACAACAAGGTCATGTATATCAAATAAGAATTGCTCGGGATCCGATCTGAAATGATGCATTTAGATTTGATTATTTTTACAATGCGCTTGTCATGTTCTGACTTTTCCAACGAGATTTAGATGAGAGTATTTAAAAATACAGTCTTTGACCTCTTAACATTTGGGATAGATTTGAAACATAGACACTGTTGTGTTGGAAGAAAAATGGGCCATTCCCAAACAGTTGCTATAGAGTTAGTCACACAATTCTCTATAATGTGACTGTATGCCACTGCATTTTTATATGTCCTCCATTAAATCACTGGAATACCTAGATGCAATTGTCCATTAGAATAGTTGCCACATGCTTTTGGTTTATATTCAATATGTCAGGTTGATGAAATGAAAACAGGTTGTCATAATTTACACAATGTAAACTTTGTGTAATGTTACCCTATAATGCAAAATCTTTGTGACGTTATGAATGTCTACCTGAGTAAAGTACTGTGACCAGAATAACTAAGGCATTGTGAAGTAATTTTTTTTCACATATATATTTTAATATGTTGTGGTTGTTTCCTAAAGAACAACAGGTATTAAAATACAGGGAAGGTTGGAGCTAATAATCACTCGTTAAACAAGTGAATATTTAGGTGTATCTGATGCATTAATCTAACATGCATTAAACATATGTGACAACATAACATCACATTTCATAGGGGAAGGCTGTCAGAAGACGGCAATGGTAATGTATGCAAAATCGAAACATTTAATTAATTATGCATGTATTTGGCCAATTTCAATCCGCAGCTGTTGAATTTCAATAGAAACAAACCTCAGGAATGACAACTGAACAATCACCCAAAAGCAATGTAAAAGAATGCAAATGCATGAAAGATGCATTTTTTACTGATCTTACTGAACATATGTAAAAAGCAGTAGTGTTGTGTTGTTTAAACAGTATTCAAGATTTCATGCATCTTTTTTGTCATGTTCACCATGCCTTGTTTCAATTTACGGTAAATAAATGCAAATAAAACAAATATTTTCGTTTAGAATTTTGAAGAAACATTGAAGGGGTCAAATGACACGGCTAAAACAATTATTATTGTTTGTTTTAATGCAATTTTACACGATTTAAGGTTAAAAACGCTGTATTTTCTACATACCGGGCATGTTTGTATGTCAACTTTGCCCCGCCTCTCTGAAACGCGTGTTTTTTTAACAAAGCTCATCACTCTGTCAAGTGAAGTGTCTATAAATGGGCAGTTAACCAGTGCATAGTGATTGGTCGATAGGATATTAACGCTCTTTACCATATTTGGATCACCAGTTTCTCACTATACAGCCTCAACACTCCCTTTCTGCAGGTGATTCTAAACAAACCAGACGCTGGTATGCCATCCGCCACCAAATACTACTAGAAGAAGATTGCGATTGTGTGCATAGGACGTAAAAATGATGTTCAGTTTTATGAAAATATCAAACGATTCGCTTCACGAATTGTCAACATGTCGCCAGGAGTCACTTTTTGGAATTATATGCTTTAGGAACTATATGCAGGTGGACCCCATAGATCTTAAGATCTTCATTTAAACTCGAATAGGCTGTTCATCAGCTGATCAAAAGTTTAAGACCATTGCCCCCCAAAAAACCCACAACAGAACTAAAAGTGTCAAAATTGAACTCTGTAGTGCAAAGGTCCAGAATATCATAATGTCTAACTAGGTAGTATGATAGCTTATATATTTAAGTAGCCTAGTAGTTGTATCAGCATGTGCATGTAATAAATAACTGACTACCAAATCAAATGAATTCAGTACAATTCAAAAACGTTTTGACAATATTTATTGTCATGTAACATAGAACTGAACATGTATGCATGACTGTAGATATGTATAATGTTCTCTCATTAACAAAATAAAAGTAGGACTGTATTCCGAAATAAGGGAAAATAAATTAAATGTGAAAATTGTGTATGTTCAAATAAAGTGCTTAACTTTAGACAAATAAAATAAAGGGAGGAAAAGCTTGAATTTCTCCTTTTCTGTTTTACATATTGAATTAACAATCGTAACCAATTTTACAAATAATTAATCTCAACATATCTTAACAATTTAACAGTTTTAGAGTATAACTTTCTTATATCCCACTCCCCACTTTTTGCTCAGTGAGAGAATTGAGCTCTAGCTTGTCTTGCCAGGATTTTAAACCTGGGTTTGAATGGAGTCAGGGCAATTCTCATACACATGTGAAGGTGCTCATTGGTGAGCCTGGAACGATATTTAGTCTTGATTATGTTCATTGTTGAGAAAGCTGCCTCGCAGTTGTATGTGGAGCCAAACATGGTCAAGATGTGTAGAGCAACTTTCCTCAGACCTGGGAAAGCTGTCTCAGGGACCATTTGAAGCCAGAATGTGGAAGAGTCACTTCTTACAAACTGCTCTTTCAGAGCCACATCTGCTTGGAGATCAACCAATTGCATCTGGAGAGGCCCAGCATTTACCCATTTAAAGTGCTGTGTGACTTCCTTTGAGAACTCCATGACATCTGTGATGAGAAATGGGTTCTGAATGAACATGGTGAGCTGCTGTCCAAACCTGAAGCTGTCGAAACGGTTGCTGAAGTTTAAAATCAGCTTATCAATAAAGTCAACAAAGGAAGACACATCTCTCTGTCCTTGAACCTGATCCTGCACTGCTGGGAAGTGTACACAGTCTCCCTGCAGGTCTTCCTTGAACACCTCAAGTTTCCTTTGAAAGGAGCGGACAGCTGTCATCAGTTCACAAATTGAATTGTCCTTGCCCTGTAGCCTTAAGTTCAGTTCATTCAGATGTGAAGTGATATCAACCAAAAAGGCCACATTATCCATCTGTTTCTTGTTTTCTAAAAATAGTGAAAACTGTGCTGCTTTCTGACTTACTAGCTCTGTCAAAAAATATGCTACTTCCCTCCTGATGGACCAAAAGCGTGCTAACACCCTGCCTTTGCTGAGCCATCTCACATTGTTGTGCAGCAAAAGATCATCAGCATTGGCATCAACTTCTCTGAGGAATTCCCTAAGCATGCGATGCTGGTAGGAAGAGGATGCCCTGAGAAAATTGATCATTTTCATCATTGTATTCATCACCTCAGCATGCTCCTCTGACAGGGAGGCGCAGAGGACAGATTGATGAATGATGCAATGATAAGCTTTGAGCTCAGGATTGTCCTCTTTCAGTCTTGCTACAGCTCCTTTTTCTCTTCCTACCATAGCAGGGGCTCCATCTGTGGTTATTGAAACCACTTGTTTTGGCTTTATTCCTCTCTTTGTTAACATCTCTTTTATGGCCAGGTAGATGTCTTCTCCTCTTGTACTGGTCTGAAGGGGAGTGACACCTAACAGGTCTTCGCAGAATGCTTTCTGGTCTGTGTTGTAAAACCTTACATACACTAACAGCTGAGCATTATCACACATGTCAGTAGACTCATCCACAGCTAAGCTTACACACGATGCCTTATGCACGGCTTCATCTAGCTGGGTTAGCACTTCCTGAGCTAATATTTGGCTTTTCTTTGTGGCAGATGATGCTGACATGGGTATTTGCTTTATTTTATCACAAAGTTCTTGTTTTTGTTTTCCCTCAAGTAGTGTTTCAGCTACTGCAGTCATGCATTCTTTGACAACCCCTCCATCAGTAAATGGCTTTTTGTGTTGACCCAAAATCCAAGCAACTCTGAGGGAACACTCATGAGCACGTTGTTGGGCAGTGAATGTGTGGCTCAGGATCCTGGTGGACTGCTCATATTGGGCTCGGAGACTACTTATTTTCTGTGATCTCCCTTCAGATTTGAGTGGGTATGTTTGTTCATAACCTTTATGTTTTGTCTCATAATGGCGTTTCACATTGCCACTTTTAATAAGAGCCACGGTTTCAGAACATATGAGACACACTGGTTTAGTGCTACCAGTGGGAAGTATGAACATAAATGAATCTGTCCATTCTGGATTAAATGCTCTATTTTCGCTGTCCACTTTTCTTTTTTTAGAGAGCGCCATTTGTTCCTTATTTTTCTCTCCCTTCGTCTCACTTGCCTGTTTCTCTCTTTCTTCTTCACTTGTCTATTTCTCTCTCTTTCTCCGTCTCACTCGCCTGTTTCTCTCTTTCTTCTTCACTTGTCTATTTCTCTCTCTTTCTCCGTCTCACTCGCCTGTTTCTCTCTTTCTTCTTCACTTGTCTATTTCTCTCTCTTTCTCCGTCTCACTCGCCTGTTTCTCTCTTTCTTCTTCACTTGTCTATTTCTCTCTCTTTCTCCGTCTCACTCGCCTGTTTCTCTCTCTCTTCTTCACTTGTCTATTTCTCTCGTCTGTTTCTCTTTCTCCGTCTCACTCGCCTGTTTCTCTCTCTTTCTCCGGCGCAGTCGTCTGTATCTCTCCTTTTGATTACATACACTACAGTGCTCGCTATCTTATTTTCTTTCTACCGTCTTTTCATGTGTAACTTGCCGCAACTTTCTCATCTGTCTGCACTGTCGAGTCGCAATGTTTACCAGACTTGATTGGCTGAGCGGTATCACGTGGGATGGCTTCACTCGCATGCAATTGGTCTGTGCGTTTCCACTACCACTACCGTAAAGACTACAACAGCTGCGCCGATGAAATAGAAGCGCCCCGCCAGTTTTTACATCATAACGTTATATTTTTGGCTGTAGGTCCGGGTCCGTATGGGATGACTTCTGGGTCCGGACCCGGACCGCGGTCCGCCTGTTAGTGACCTCTGCTCTAGTGAGTAGCCCCACCGTTCTTCTTGATCACTTCAAACACTCGTTTCGGCATGCTTGATGCGACTGTTTCCAGGAGGTTGGTGTCAACGTTGCTCCATGTGGTGAAGATGGCTTCACGAATTGCATCCATGTTCTGGAACTGATGTCCGTTTTTGTAAACATCCCTGGCGAAAAGTTCTCAAGGGGATTTAGATCAGGGGAACATGCCGGATGGTCCAAAAGAGTGACGTTATTCTCCTGGAAGAAGTCCTTTGTCGGGCAGGCATTGTGAACTGCATCATTGTTCTGTTGAAAGACCCATTCATTACCGCATAGACAAGGACCCTCAGTCAAGAGGGATGCCTGGTGCAACATGTCCACATAGCTAGTCACCGTTTAAAGGCCCTGCCCAACCTGAAGCTCCATTTTCCCATTGAAGGAAAAAGCATCCCAAGATCAGGATACATAGAACACATGGAATCTCCTTGTTAAGCCAGTAACGTTGGAAACCATCAGGACCATCCAGGTTACATTTTTTCTCATCAGAGATGAATTTTCCACCTGTCAATGTCTCATGTTTGGTGATGCCTTGCAAACTCCAAACGGGCAAGTTTGTGGTGTGGAAGGAGACATGGCTTTTGAAGAAGTTTTTTTTTCTTGAAGCCCTTCTCTCGCAGATGCCGTCTTATGCTAATTGGACTGCAGTCAGCATCAGTAAGGGCCTATATTTGGGTTGAGGATCGCCCTGTGTCTTCACCGACAACCCGTCGGATGCTCAGACTCATTGAGGGTGAAATCTTTTTGGGTCTACCACGTGACTTTTTTATCCCATAACTCTCAGGATCTTTTAAGAAATTTGCAATGACTGCCTTACTGCGTCCAACCTCTGAAGCGATGGGACTTTGCGAGAGCCCTTGCTTGTGCAGCTCAAAAATCCTGCCATGTTCAAAGACAAATTATAAAGGCAAAATGGCAAAAAATAAAAAATCTAAAAATATATAAGTGAATGAAAATGAGTGACAATTTCAGACACTGACGTAACATAACCTGCGTCTGACAAAACTGTCGCGGACATTCGACACAACAGCTATCTTACACCTGTGTGGTTTCATGGATTGCATAACAAAATGGTAAAGTTCATTTTCCCCTTATTTGTCACGTTTAAGAAAGAGAACAATACAACTGTTTGCCACGCTTAGTTACTTTAACATTTAATATTTTTTCTAAATATATTTAAAATAAAGCACCACTGTGTATAACATTCATTTCATCTGTTTATTCTCAAAAAGACATAAGTAAGTGTATAAATGTACATGGGTGGCATCAACGGCCAATCTCCTCCAGCTGATTCTAATCAAGCGGTCGTCGCATGCTGTATCATGGGAAATAGTGAGTGAGCAAGTGTATATCATGTGTACACTCAAAATCAGAGTGCATTGTGGGTAAAAAAAGAGTGAACAAATGTGGGGATTGATGTAGGAACACCACTACAAAAAGGCGGAGACATGATATATTGCAATATATAAGAGATGGGGAGCAGTTTCAGACCCAGACCCATTTTTTTCTCTAAAATATGAAAACTGAAAGGCTGAACTGAAAGCTTTCTCTGAGGATTAATGTACAATGTACTCAATCCAAAGTCTTCTCGTCTTGTAATATCAAGTACATCATCGACATCCACCTTAAGGAAAGCACCCATGAAAAAGTTTAGGATGAAGTGCTGATCTTCTTTCAGGACACACATTTTCCCAATGTTATTCAGATTGTTTTTATGACAATTGGACGCTTCAAGTCTTCCGGAGGAAGGTCTGTTAGCCTCTGTGTAAAAGCCTCGTAGACAGCATTTATGATGCTGATTGTCTTGGCATTCACAGCCACCTCTCTGTTAAAGATGGTAGTAGGATCTTCCTAGTTTGATGTTTGCAGGTGAAGTTCAAAAGTATCCACCCGTCATGTATTGGGTCACTTTAATGCCAACTGTGGCCTGAATCATGAAGCGAGGTGAACAAACACTGGGTTGCAGCTTTGTGATACAGGCCACCAGTGACAAAAAGTTAAATAACTTTTCTTTCAAGCCATTTTGTGACAACTTATATGGCTGTGGTGTTCTTTTTGTTATCATGTTGCTGTTAAAATTCTGAGCAAGGTTGTGAAAACATGCTGTGACAGGAATTTCCAACAGATGAATTAAATGTTCCTTGGAGCCACTTGTGTGTTATTCTTGATATGATCGCATCTTGAAGTGATTCAACTATTACATTACGTTTTATAGCAAAAACATCAGTGTTTTTTCTGAAATGTTGTCTTTTACAGAATACAGAATGCTGCAGCCCGGATTTTGACTGGCATTGAAAAGAGGGAACACATCATCCCGGTGCTATAGCATCTCTCAACTGGCTTCCAATCAAGTTCAGGATTGATTTTAAGATTTTTACATGGGTTTTTCAACACTATAGTCACTCCCCAATTTACATCAATAATCTTCTTGGTCTTACACTCCAGCTGGGGCACTGAGATCAGGAAATCAATTGTTGTTAACTGTCCCTCAGTCTAATAGGAAGAAAAAAGGCGACTGTGCTTTTCAGTTGTAGGGCCACGACCATGGAACAACCTTCCCCTGTAGATTCGGCATTCTGTACATGCCATATAAATAAATGACGGTGAAGTTTTGAAGGAATATTTAAAATTGTTGTTTTTGTTCTTTGATATTAGTGTGCGTTCTGTATGGTTTCTTCCTATTAATCTCTCTCCGTCTCTCTTTGGAGTGACTACAGTACATTGGCTAAGAGAGCTTTTAATTGGTACTCTTTTTAGTGCTTACAATTGCTTACAATTCTACATAATCACATTATGGTATATGTCATTAAAACCGTGTTAATCACAATTTAATGTATTTAAATAAGAAATGATTAACTAGTAAGCCAAAAATCAAACCTTTTTACGTTCTCACTGTTTATAAAATGCAGTTAAAGTAACCGTTGTTTGCTTAAAGACTTGATAAACACTTTTTCTCATTATTGCCTGTTAAGGCCTACATGTTTATCATCGTTTCAGTTTTTATAAAGGTTTATACAACTACAATGGTTTTAACTTTTAACACACGTGATTAAAAATGTTTTTTAAATTGATGACCGTGTGTGATCTGATAAGCACTGTATTTGCACTAAAATGTGTTTTATTAAATGCTTTACAGTGTTTTCACCAGCAGATGTCGCCATCATGCAGTGTTTCTCTCTCCGTCACTAGAAGGACCGGGTGAAAGTTCAATATCTGTCTGGACAAAATGCAAAATAAGAGCCAGAAGAGTCCAAATTAGTGCAGGCCATACGCAATACGTTAAATGGTAAGTTTATAATTACATAAGTAAATTTACATATTTAATACAAATAAAAATTGTGACACAGATGTTACAAAAATACAGATATGTTGTCACAAGTCAAACAGCCCTTTTATTTTGACATCTTACCGGTATACATTGAAAACAAGCGATTCTGTGCTTGTGGTTTGTAGTGAACATCCCTCTTGTAACGTAAAATTGGTCTAAGGGGTCGACAAAATGACGAAACTTTCCGAATTAAATCTCACGGACAGATGCAGACCAGAAAGCCTGTGGTCAGCTGCCGATGTCTGGATCAAGAAACCTCATGTTGTCAACAAGAGACTGTGTGGAGCGACAGAGTCCGAGTACAGGGACATGGACGGCGCAGGACTAAAGCAGTTTTTCTCTTCTGTTTTGGGATGCAGTCATGAGATTTATGAGATTTTTCACTTCATTTGCGCCAATAATGTGGATGAAGGACATGAAACTACAGGACGCTGGCGTGTTTGCATCAGGACTGTTATTCCCAAAGTTAGGAAATCAGAGAAATGTCTGTGCAAAGAAATTATTATTAAAGGTAAAACAACAGACGCAAAATAATTGCATTGATGATTCGTGTTGAGTTTTTCTCTAATTGGATTAATATTTTTTTCTTTGAAGATATGGTTGGACACACAGTGACATTTGTTCCCTTTGAAGAGAACGATGTGGGGCAGGTGTCTCTCAGGAGCAGCAACATTTATCAGATCCAGCTGCAACTGAAAAGTGAAGATTGGTGAGGATGTACTGTATTTTACTGCAAAATTGTGCTGTTACTCAACAGGGTTAACGACAGATACGTTTAAATGTAGTTTATATATGTGACCCTGGACAACAAAACCAGTCTTATGGGTCAATTTTTACAGCATCTGAAATCTGAATAATTAAGCTTTCTATTGTCTTATTGTTAGGATAAGACAATATCTGGCGAAATTACAACAGTTTAAAACTCTGGAATATGAGGGAGCTAAAAAACTTAATAATGAGAAAATTAATCTGGGGCACTGAAGCAGGCCATCCACTCGCAAAAATAAAGATTTTATATATTTAAGGTAGGACATTTACAAAAGACCTTCATGGAACTTGATATTTTCTTAATATTCTAATGATTTTGGCATAAAAGAAAATACGACCGATTTGACCCATACGATGTATTTTGGTCTTTTCCTTAAAATGTTCCTGTGCTACTTAAGACTGGTTTCGTGATCCAGGGTCACATATCAGCCTGACTTATATCTCAATTACAGCCAGCCTATAGGTTTTATTTTTTATGTTATACAAGCTTTCAGTTTTTAAGAAATAAATGTGCCTAATAGTGCTACTGAAAGGGACAGTTCACAAATTCTTTCATCATTTACTCACCCGCATGTCATTCCAAACCTGCATTACATTCTTTTGCAGAACACAAAAGAAGATATTTGAAGAATTCTGGTAGCCAAACATATGTAAGGCCCCTTTGACTAGTAACTTCCATCATATGGACACAAAACCAAACCATTGAGACATTTCTCAAATTATCTTCTTTTTTGTTCTACACAATACATAAATAACCTCTACATGTTTTGGTTATAGAATTTATTTTTTTGGTTGAACTATCTTTAAAAGGTAGAGAATTATCCAGGTGGAGTTAACTGTTCACTACCTGTAATAAACTGCAGGGGGCAGTCTGTAGTGGTTTAACTGATAATGTTTTTTTTGGTTGTACCGAGGACACAGTTGTTGATAAATATTTATAATAAAACTCTTCTTCTTTTCAGGATATTGTCTCTTCATGCTCTAAAGCCTGAGGATTGGTACAGTGATGGGGTGGCTTACCCCAAACTTTCCTGGCTTTGTACAGAACTCCTGCCTAAGCTGTCACGCTGGGCTTTGGAGAGTAGGACCAGCGAATTTAAAAGCACCCTGTCCCTTATACCTGTGGAGAAATACAGTGTGATCTACCAGCAACTGAAAGAAAAGTACAAAGAATTAGTGAAGGTGGGGAGGGCAGGAATATGATATATAACAAATCAAGACATGTTTATGGGAGTGCCATCCCCTGCTTTATTTTGGGATTTAAAATGTGCCTTTCTTGACATGATTGCATTTAATTTTGATGCTATTGTCTCAGAAATTACTTTATATTTCTTCATTTTTATTAAAAGATACGTCTATAAACAAGCCATTCATCGTGTAAACACTGTGGCTCTGTTTGTTTGAGCATCCCAGCCAGCCACATTGACTCAACCATTGGCATTTTTTGTTTGGGACGGTACGATCTGTTTACAGTATAGAGGAATGTTTGGGCCACACAGTCATTATTTAGCAGATGTGTTTGATATTATCAGTAACAAGAAAATTACATCACTCTTAACTATCCTTTAGTAGTTGCCTTACAATTGCAGACTTAAAGTAAAAAAATCACTATTTCATAAATAACAGAGAACTATATTGGCTATACAAAAGCACAGTCATTGGTTTCCATTGTATACATACTGTATGTGATGCATAGAGTATGTTGTCAAGAGGTGTCCCAGTCAAATGCTGACATGCGATGAGAGTTTGACTGCATTTTATTTGTCTGTATAGTTAAAAAATAACAGTAAGCCATTCATTTGTTCAAGGTCTGGCCTGAAGTTACTGATCCTGAGAAATTTGTGTATGAAGATGTTGCCATCGCTACATATTTGTTGGTAGGTTGGAATGGCCCTCTTACACACTTCTTGACCACATATCAAATAATTGGCTTAAACTATAAAATTACACTTTCATTACAATATTTAGCAAATAAATTATTTGCAGTTAAACATGTTTGAAATATTTGGGATTGATGATATTTGTTTGACCATCCTGTCCTGTCATAATTGACAGTCACTGCTGTGTCAGTCTGGAAAATTGTGGAAATGAGGATTGTATGTGTTAAATAAATAGGCATCATGGACATCTAATGAAGTCTTCTTGACTTTAGGTATAACAGAGGAAAACACTCTCTCTCTGTCCCCCAATCAGGTCTTGTGGGGTGAAGAGCGTGCTGAAAAGGGAACGACAACAAAACAGTCCTTTGTGGATCTCGGCTGTGGAAACGGCCTGCTGGTTCACATATTAAACAACGAAGGGGTAGGTTAACCAGTACATCTGCTCCCGTGTTGAATTTCGACACTGTCCCCTGCGTCAGACCGCCCCTCGACATTGAGCTCTTTTTATTTGTTAATATTCATCCAGTGTTAAAAATCAATGATACAGCAGGGACCATGTGAATAAAAAACACAATGAAATGCCATCTCTCATCTGTAGCGTTTAATTGTACAAGAGATTAGAAATGTGACTCCTCCTTTCTCGGGGCTAAATTGAATTATCTACACCTTCTGCCTGTGATGTTCTTTTTAAATTAAAACTGTCCGAGACTTAAGTTCGTCATATGGTTTTCAGCATCCTGGAAAAGGCATTGACATCCGCAGGAGGAAGATCTGGGACATGTATGGGCCTAATACACATCTAGAGGTAAGATATAATTGATGGACATTGGGTCTCACTCACTAATAATTGTGTATGTATATGCACATTGGGAGGGAGAGCGGGAGAGAGAGAGAGAGAGAGAGAGAGGCTACTTAAATGTATATTTTGCTTTGTAAATTTTGCTTTTGTAAATCCACTCCATGTCTGCTTTTATATATTTACATATATTGTAAACCCCATTAAGTTGCACTACATACCTCACATTTTATTTTTATTAATATAATTATTTTTCTTAAGCAAACTTAAATAATAAATTGTGTATGAGAGAGATAGATGGAGAGAGACTGATGATTTTTGTGTATGAGTGCTTTCGACTGTTTCTATCTCTTCTCTTATATTTAGAATAAATTTAAGGAAGAAAGTTTGGAATCATGATTTATTCTTTAAAACGTGATTTGTGAATGAGACCCAATGTCCTTTTCCACAACCAAAATTTGTGAAATGCTTGTTAAGGAAAGCAATACCAGTACAATTGCTTCAACTTTGTGGATTGCATGGTAGATGGTATAGCAAGTGAAAAATCCATTATAGTATGGATCTGAGAAGTAAAACATTGTAGTCTTAAGGGAAATCACCCAGAACTGCTTAGAATACCATGGCAACAGCCTCCAAAGCAGTACATTTACATTTATGCATTTGTCAGATGATTTTATGCAAAGCAACTTACAGTACATTTAAGGTATATATTTTATCTGCATGTGTTTTCACTGGTAGCATTTGATTTGTTTCCCAAAATTTTAAGTCGATCTTTTATCATTTCTTTTAAAGACCGGTATCTGACTCATCTTAGAAAACCCCTAGACTTGTTTTTCTCTCCAAAGGTTTCTGTTTTCAGAGCAGTCTTCCCTTTTTAAATTTTACTCTCCGAGAAACAGGCTTTGAACATTCCCTGAGCTTCATTATTTATAGTGTCCTGCCGTGAAAGAGATGCCGAGATGCTTTAGTGGCAGGTCTAATGGGAATCTATGTGAATTTAGAGGGCGCATTCGTGCACTTGTGAAATCCCTGCAGTATTTCAACATCGGTGAAACACATGGTGTTCCCATCTGAACAGATGCAGCACAATCTGGGATGTCATGAGTGGGCTGTCTGGCGGGAAAATGGGGGGTCAGGGCTCATGTGGTAGCTCGGATGGTTCATGTCATTCTGCATGCATTGGGTCGTTTTGATACAAGCGGGTCATAGTTTGTGATCAAGAGGATCAATCTCGACATCGTCAAATATTTTATTTACCTTTTATCCACCGAAAATCCTGCAGTTTTTCTTTCCACTTTATATGGACCTGGCATCCTTGGGAAAAGAATAACATTACATTATAATCAACTAACAATAAATTAATTAATAGGTAACTGTTATTAAAATTCACGTAATCCCCTGGCTACAGGATAAAACCTGAACTTAGAAATGGAACCCTTGGTTGATTTTTGTATATGGGCCATTTTCCCTAGAGTGCATCCCAGTGTCATTTAGCATTCAGCCAATGATAATGAGATGCAGCGGGTACTCTTATCTATTTCAGGAAAATGCCATTACGCCCAGCGACGGCTTCCTCTTCCCCACCACAGACTGGCTGATTGGAAACCATTCGGATGAGCTTACACCATGGATCCCTGTTATAGCAGCCAGGCAAGTCATCAGCTCCGAGAAAGTACCACTTGTGTTGAGGAGACACCTGCTCTCCAGTAAATTCATTTCAAGTGATTGGAAGATTTGTTCTGTTTTCTAGGACTGGTGTTGGGAAGGAGGTCATTACATAAATTATAAAAATGACTCAAATGTAAAGAGTATTATAGAATAGATTTTTAGATTTATTTAGTTTTGAAATGCTGAAGAGTATTAAGTTTGGTCTTATTTTTCATATTTTACAAAGTTTTAGTTATACGTTTTTTGCCAAAATGATAAATGCATTCTAAGAGATAGGAAAATGTATGATCTAAATCTGATTTAAAAAGGGTCTTTTGACTCGGCTAAAACAAATATTATTGTTTGCTTTAGGTGTAATACAAGGTGAATAAACAATTTAAGGTTAAAAAACGCTGTATTTTCCACATACCGTGCATGTTTGTATCTCCTCTTTAATCCGCCTCTCTGATATTTTACAAAGCTCATTTCTCTGAAAAGCAAGGTGTGCTATGATTGGCCAGTTCACCAGTGCATAGTGATTGTTTTAGTACTGCACAGAAATGTAACGTCTCTTACCATATTCAGAACATCAGGCTGCGACGGTACAATGAGATTTACAAGACCGCCCACCTTACTTGCGTTTACATCAAATCGTGTTACGAACTGACACAGATTCGGCGGGGTGTGGTTACACAAGGCGTTTCAGGCAGGTCTGGGTGAGCATTCGCTTATAGATAAAATACATCTTTTGTTCCGACACTTAAATTTTTGCAATTTTATGTGTCTAATAGATGCATGGGCAACTTATAACACACCAAAGACAAAGAAAAACATGTATTTCCAGCGAATCACCCCTTTAATAGATTGCATTACATTTTAAATATTTAATATCTATTAGATTAAATTAATATTTTGCAGGGTAGGTCACCCCAATATAAAAATGAACCCCTAAGGATTTTCTGCTTCTGTGGAACACAAAAGAAGATATTTTGAGAGATACTTAGTGTTTTTTGTATATACAATAGAGGTGAATGAGGTCCAATGTTGTTCAGTTACCAACATTTTTCAAAAAATATTTTTCTGTTCGGCAGACGAAAGAAAATCAGGTTTGGAATGACATTAATGCTAAAAAGGGCTAGTTTAGTTCTATATCATTTTGCAACGTAAAACCCCCCGAATAAAATAGTTTTTGTTTAGTAATGCTGAGTATAGTCCTTGTAATGTTTCAGTTTTTCAGTGTCACAGTTACCACTTAGCGACAAATGTTATAATGCAAGCCTATATGAATGCTGTCACTGTATTTCTAGTCCTTTTCTCAATAATCCATATTGATTTAAAAGCTGTCATATCGTCCATGTAGTCTTTGATTCCATATTAGTCGAAAAGTCCCAAGTTTTTTGGGGGATTCTGGCTCGGACACTAGGTGGAGATGGTCAGCTAGACCAGTCCAGTGATCATATATTATGTATGTAACACGTCTTGGTGAACTAAACTTACCCAAGATGCCCTAACATCTTTTTGTGTTGTTAATGTTATTAATATTATACTTACATTTATAAGAAAAAGTTACAGAATATACAGGATTCTCAGCTGACCAATGAGGAGAGAGAAGGTCTTTTTATTTTGGTTTTGATGATGTATCTTCATCTCTCATAAACAGGAAACCACACCTTGAATGTAAAAAATAACATCTGGACCAAATTTCAGTTTAGAACTGTTGTGGAAGTGATTACACAAATATCATGTTATAGATGAGTGAAATGAGAATGAGACAAACCATCCAACAAGTATATTTAACGTATTTGTTGTATTTATTGAAGAGTACATGTGCAAAACAGACATTGCCCAAGAACATTTGTTACATGTGTTACTTCACTGGTCAGTGATCTATTTGTTTATGGATATTGTTTATTGTAGGTGTTATTTTTTTTTTAAGAATATTATTTTCACTCTGTAGTTAGTGAATTTGGATATTGAGTTTTCAAGGCTCAGAAAGTTCATTATATTAAAATAAAATATTAAAAGGCATATCTATGATAAATACAAAAGTGTATATATTTTTCTAAACATGCTCAACTTAAAAACTGGTCTGAACGATTCATTAGCAAGTCTGTCTTCTTTAAATGATTTGTTCAAAAAAATCACCATCAGTGCAAAGGTCATAGAAATGAATTGATCAAATAGTGTATGAATTTTAATATGGCATTCGTCCTTGGTGTCCATCTCGTCCAGATCATCTTACTCATGCCGTTACTTTGTGCTTCCTTGCTGCTTCTTCGACTTCTACGGAAAGTATCAGCGCAGACAGTGTAAGAAGTCTCAGTATAAGGAGTATATTGACTTTATTACTGATGTCAGCACAGAGTGTGGCTTTAATACAGAGGAGGATTGCCTGAGGATCCCTTCCACCAAACGGGTAGGTTGGATCCCTGTCTTTAACATCAGCGTTAAAATGAACTGTATCGAGGCTGATTCATTTTATTGTTAAACGCATAGTTACAAGATAAACAAATGTTTCAGGGCTTGTGCGTGTTCATGGGCTGCAGTTAACTTCCGGTACACATTCACAAACAATAGTGTGCCTGTAGATTATTTCTGACAATAATAAAAAGAAACCGAGAAAACCAGTTATTTGGCTAAATTTGTCTCTCCAATATTTTGAATTTAACTCCGATACCAATCTCAACCGAAAGATGTCAATGTACCTTATGGTTTGTTTAAAGGACCCAATCTTTGGCTGTTTGAGAGGCTTTGATTATATTTTTGGGTGTTTAACAATGGATTTTATGGTTTCTAATTAAAAAATGCTTTATATTTTACATATTTCAACTTTTTGTTCATCGCTGTCCCCATTCTACCCAGACGACTGGATTTCTTCCGGTCTATGTAAAGTCCCTCCTTCCGAAATGCTCTGATTTGTAAAGCTGAACAGGTCTTTCATGATTGGTTTCCGCTTCTCAGGCTGTTGTGAATTGTCGGTGCCCCTCTCAGTGCAGTGCTTTGGCTTTTAGCAATAAACAGGAACAAAGACACAATATCAGTGGATTATACAGAACAGCTTTTACAGCCGATGTTAAAGTCATGGAAGCTGTTATTTGACCGTTGTTTATCTTACAATGTGTGTCGCTGAATTCTTATTACCAGGTCTAGTACTGTGATGAAAGTGAAAGTAGTGAGCGTGTAGCTCAGTTAAGTGTTTACGATCTCTGATAACCAAACACTACTCCAGCGGTTCTTCCTCTTCTCTTTTGGCATATTCCTTTGGGCGGTCGTTTTAAAAGCACTCGGAATAGTGACATCATGTACCCGGGAAGTAGAGGGCTGTAGTCAATTCCAGCCGTTCTCTGTAGTCCTGAAAAGTGAATTCCGTTAAAGACAATATCTCGCTTGGCACTGAACTTTTTGCTATATCATTTTGCAGGTATTATTTATGCTCTAACAGCAACATTACACACTAATTAAAAAAAGGTTGAAAAATTGGATCGTGGGGAAAGTGGTCTTTAAATGCGACCAAAATAGAGGAGCCATTCAACAAATCGTTTATTTAATACAATTATTATACAGTAAAATAATAATACAAATAAATAAAATATTAATGATTATGTTATTAGACACATCCAAACACAAACCGGAAGTTAACTGTGGGTTAGGCGCTTACACGTCCGCATGTCATAATGCTAGCAAAAGCCCATACAGAAACATCTTTTCCTCTGCGCTACTTGTTAGATTTATTAACTTTGCACTTTTTCCCTGTTATCCTGAGGCCTCTGTTGCAGTATTCTGAATCGAGGGTGTGAATGTCTACATTTCACATAAATTCTCACCATACGAAAAAAGCTCAACTGCCCTCCAAAAAAAGCTCCAGACACGCAGTCAGGAGACCGTAAAAGCTCTGAGCTTGTGAATCAATGTGAAAAGCACGGTCAAAACAAGCTGTGCTCTATAGAAGTCTCTTTGTAATGTCATGCTTTTCTGCAGGTCTGCATTATTGGCAAAAGTAGGAGACATGCAGAGGATGAGGAGGTTTTGATAGAAGAACAAAGAAACTATTATATCAGAGGGCGTCAGGCCTTATTCGCAAGCTCAGGGGTTGACGGCACGTGTGCCAGTCAAGGTGGCCAAGATGGACCTAACAACTATGAGAATGGGCAGGATATCTCATCTTCAGGAAGTGATTGGGGAAAAGGCTTCCAACCGAGAGAAAAGATAGAGATTGTAAGGAACTGCGCAGCGCTTCCGAGGGATTTTGTGGACGCCGTTGTTCTAAAGGTGGCAAAGTACTTGCTGAGTCTGACTGAAAGAAACACAGAGAACAGCGAATGGTGTGACATGTGGAACACAGGAGGTAAGAATAGGTTTGCATCTGTCTCCACCGGGAGGGGTCATGTGACTTGAAAATGTGGTAAAGCAAGTGAAAATTATATTGAAATCATCAATGGGTTTTCATTAGTAATTCATTCAGAAATCATATTTTTTATATATTAAAATGGTTTTGTCTTATAATATTAAATAATTGAACTCTAAACAAATAAAACCCAATTAGGGTCTAAACCAAAATTTGTAATAACTATTGGTACCAAATGGTTCCATGTGATTTATAATTTTTTGGAAAATGGTAAGTTTCTACATGTTCTCACTTAACACATCTGGAGAAAAGTCGAGTGAAGTTTTGATGGATTCAAAGTACTGTTTTTGTGTCTAATTGTTTTGCTCCAAATTCTTGACATAAATCTCATAAAGGTCCAATGTGTAATGTTTTAGAGGATCTATTGTAAGGGTTGACAGATATGTGTTTTTTAAAGGTGTGATGAACTGGCCTTTTTAATTGTTTATACTGTTGTATGATGTCTACTTAATGACGTTTGTGTGATTTTTACATTTAAAAACATGAAAATCAAAAATATTTTCTACCCAGGGTTTAAGGCCAGCTCTACAAACGTTTGGTTTTATTTGCATAGATTGGATAGCAGTTTGCGTAGTTGGAGCCGTAAAGTTACGCATTAGCACCATTCACAGTTTTCAAACGGCATAAGTATTATCAGGAGACCTCGTATGATTAATAAATGACCTATCCACATTTCATTTGACACATTTGCACGGGATGATTTTACTCAAATTTTTCGCACTTATTTCCCGGATGTGATGGCAAGGCCTTGCGCATTTTTTTTATATCCTAAAGTTGTATTGTTTTAATGATATATCACCGTACTTGTCAGCATTTGAGACCTGTGATCGCAAACCGGACAAAATATCGTCGCGATGTGTCTCAAATGTCACGAGAGTCTCCATGATAATTAAACAAACGTGTATGAAGTGAATTTTGCTCCGGAGACCTCAGGCAATCTCTAACAAAGCAATAGTGACGCATAGTACAATTTTTTTTACCCGCATAAGATTGCGGCGTAATATCTATCGGATCCAATATTGGCGGCACAGCACTGCTTTTTAATTTAAGTCTCTCGACATATCCAGTGTCTACCTGTGCCTTGTTCACGAAGGAATCCTTGGAGAAATGAAACGATCAGACGCTCTGTTTTTCCCACATGAGCTGGAACGTCTTTAAAAATAAACTTTAACCCTGCATTACTAATTTCGGAAACCGAAGGAAGGTTATGCAGCGACGGTATTCTTCCACAACCAGGGATGGCACAATATTAAGATAACTTTAATGGCATGTTTTTTTATTGCTTGCTCGCTCTATCTGGTTCCGCACCACTTGTTACTTCAGAATTGTCATGCTCGAACCAGTGGACGGGGCTAGAGAATTGGTCGTTGATATTCTTTCTGTGGGAGCGGTGTTCATCTATCAATGTCTTCATAGATAGGTACATTCCAGAACCCGGCGTTGGCTGGGCCTGGCTTCAGTAACAGATGTAATCTCAGTAACAAGGGTGTTTTCAGTTCTGACACTTACATTACATTACATTTAGTCATTTGGCAGACGCTTTTATCCAAAGCGACTTACAGTGCACTTATTAAAGGGACAATCCCCCTGGAGCAACATGGAGTAAAGTGTCTTGCTCAAGGACACACTGGTGGTGGCTGCTGGGATCGAACCAGCAACCTTTGATTTACCAGTTCAGTGGTTTAACCCACTAGACCACCATCTCACCACCATCTCACACTCACATACATGATGTTCTCGTGAATACGATTCCCTCTTATATAACAAAAGCTTGGGGTAAAATTGTGATTTTATTTCATGCCTCCTTTAATGGCCAATGCCGATATTGAGAAAGCGATAGGCCGATATGGGAAATGTAATTATAGTAATTGAGAAACTTCCAAAAAAAATTGTGAAACTAAATTAACATTTATTTTGCATGATATTTTAGAAATTTTCTCTTAATTGTACTTCATTTAATGATGTAACCTTTCATTATTGACAATTAGTGCAGCTTTTTGGTTTCTGTTTTACTGCTACTTTAATCTAACAGAAGGTTCTTGATAACGTGTATAATTAATGACAAAACAGAATCTAATCCTTAATCAATAATTTACAGTAACTGTACAAATAAATTGCATGAAGTTATTTTACTCTGTATGTTTCTTTTCCTTAAATTAGGTCAAAGTAAAAAAAAAAAATGAATGAACATAATACAAAAACGCGACAAAAAGCACAGCCTATATATTTGCTGAGTTAGCAGCATGTAGCTTAGCATCAAACAGACTTGAACAAATGAAAACGCACACTTCAGTCCACACATTAAGTTATTGTGGACAGTTAAATGTGGTGGATATTAAAGGTGTCATGAACTGTGCTCGTTTATTGTTTTATACTGTTGTATGATGTCTACTTATGATGTTCGTGTGGTTTTTACATTCAAAAACATCAAAATCATAAAGTAATAGGATATTTTCTACCCGGGTTTTGAGGCCGGCTCGACAAACGCTCGGATTTAAAGGGCGTGTGCCGCATTGAAGACATGGAAGTAAACGCCCACTGCTATGATTGGATAGAAGTTTGCTTAGTCTTACTTGAAGCCTTATGTGAATTTAGTTAGAAATGTAACGCAAGGTTACACATTCCCTCTTATATAACTAAAGCTCAGGTTAAAATGTATGTCTTAATTCGTGGCTCCTTTTAATAAAAATATATAGGAATGCAAACGTATTATTACTTAACATTCAGTGTATGTGTCTCTGTTTCGTTCACGCTTTGTTAGAGATCGCTTGATATGCCCTGATAATGTGTAACCTAACGTTACGTGTCTAATCAAATTCACATAAGACTTTACAACCTCACCACTTGGTGCTAAAAATAACACAATGGTCCTTTAAATATTTATTCATTAAACTTTCAAATGTTAAACTAGATTGTTGTCGGTAGGACATCAATAAGTACCCTGGCTGACATCTGCCAATCTCAGTTTCAGTCTTCTGCTTGTGTGGTCTTGTGTGTTTGACAGCAGACTTGTGCACACACTCAGTTCATATTCTAATTCAATTAAAGCCTTTACAAAGAATTACATTCAGTAATATTTTATTCAACGTTGGGAGAAAAAGAGGGAGAATTTCAATAGACAAAGAGAGAGACGATTGCCCTCAAGGCAGATTCGGAATGTAGTTGTCTGTTTGAATTATGTTCTCACACTTTTATGTTTTATACATGAGAGTTTTTTGGGTAGAGGTAGTTTGAGAAAGTATTTTAAATGACACGCTCTTAAAACAACCCTGAAAAAGCATTGATATAGGTTATCTTATGTAAGAAAAGACTGGGTATTGCGATATATGATTAATATATATTTTTACAAGACGATTCTGTGAACAGTCATAAATCAATCAATCGTGCAAGCAAAAGAATAGACTTTAATTGCCTTTATATTGAAAGATATTACACTGATCATAATAAGTGTCGCATCTTTATCCTTCTTTAAGGTGACAATGAGTGCATTTAAAATAACACTTCCTAAAATCAGCATAAATGGATACATGTGTGATGAATAATTCATTAGAAAATGGGTGAATGTGTTTTTTAAACCTGTTTTTATGAGGATAGTTTATGATCCTCACAGTTTATGAGGATTACTAAATGCAGTTTAAGCATATGTGACATTGCATTATGCACATAGTTGGGTTGTTTTGCTTGTGTAAACATCCTCAACAATGCAGACAGAATACATTTGTATTTCCGTGACAGTAAGTTGCTGTTTTTGGACAGAGTCATTTTAGTTGTCTTGGTCTTATAGCCATTCATTTACTTTTGCTTTATCGTGAGCAAAGGCCAAGAAATTGTGCCGTTATATTATGATCTCAGATGAAATGATGTCTTTGATTCTGAACCGATTGTTACTGCCAGATCGCATTACATAATTATTACATTTGTGCTTGTGATAATAAAATGTGCTCATGTCAGAGCGTTTTCATGCGTTGTTCTCTTTGGAAGAGCTGTGAGTATTTTGTTTATTCCTTCACCAATGACAATGAAGTGGAAGGACTCAATTTCCTGCATAGACCCCTCAAGATCATTTGTGATGCGTTTCAACTCTTGCTCGAGAAGAGATGCACACGTTGGGTGAAGGTTAGGAGAATGATATGCCTCAATGATGAGCTTCAGCTGACCCAAACCGACATTCACCGATTCAGACGGTGAACCGATGGGTCAAGCCATTGGAGATTGGGTTCACCGAACCCTGGCGGGGGAAAAGGTTTCAGCCGCACGTCAGGTCTCTCTACCCATGGGTCTGCTCCTGGTTGCTATGGCAACAGATTTGCGGTCTGAAGGTTCCAGCCAGCCACGTGAAAACGTGTTCAGCGAGTACTAGGAGGGATTTTGGATGCTATTTATAAGTGTGCATGAAAAGGATGCTTATTTGATCCCATATAGAAACGCATTGTAAGAGGCTCTTGCTGAAAGAGGAACTCATTCGAAGTGTAAATTTGACATGCGTAAAGCTTCAAGCAGGGCTACTTGGGTGGTGTAAGATGAAAAATAAAGGTGTTCTATTACGGAGATCATAGGTCCAATCCTTTAGTGCGAGGTTCAGGTTGTGTTCTCAGGAAATAATGTGTTTGAGTGTAGATTGGTTTGGGAATTTATCTTTGAGGAAAATTCTATTTGCCAGTTTGTTGACTTCTAGAAATTACTAATATTCCCAGTGCCTTGTTATTACATTATAGATGACTAGAGAGAGGTTGAATATATATCATTTTATTTGTGTGAATTTTAGGAAAGTGTAGAACGTAAAGTAGGGGGTGAGAGAGGGATGGTGGGATTGGGAAATGACCCTGGTCCGACTCGAACCCTTGAACCCTCAGAAGGTTTTTTTTAACAATACTTTCTTGTTTTGTGGAAAACATAGGCCTGCATTGTGAGTCCAGGATTTTTTGCCAATAATTCTTTTCTCAGACTTCTCACTTTGTGGAATAATGGGTTTTTTGGCAAACCGTTTGCATTACCTCAGATGCTTGAAATGGCTGCTCTCAGCTGAGTCACATACCTCAAAAATCGACTTCCAATCTAACAAAGGCCAGCGGAAAGCTTAAAAACGATTCAGTGATCATTTTTGAAAGAACTTCAGAAGGTATTTAATAAAGTCACATATTGATTGATTGAGTAATGTCAAGCCCTAATGTTAGAGTTTGTTGAATGATTGATATGATGGAAATAACAGGAGTGTATGATTTCCACTTTAAAATAAGTAAGAAATGACTGTTACTTACCATTGCATTTTGTATGTTGTATAAAGACCTATATTAAAAATAAAAGGGATGCAAAAATGATTTTACTTGCTTATTATTTGCTATCTATTAAGTATTAAAGGCAGACATATTTTAAGCCTTATATCCTAGATAAAGATTTGTTGCTTAGGAAAGGAAACTATCAGCAAAACTAGATCTCTGTTTCATGTGAAACATTTACATCACATTTGTCTGACTTGTCTGAAATAAATTAAGATCGATGCAATGACCTAAATTAAAAAATAAAAGTGATGCTTTTGTTATGAATATGTAAGTAGATATCATCATGTCGCCTACAGTCTGTGTGCAAGCTACAAAAGACAAAAAGTTTACTTCAAGAAAAAGAATACTCCGTATCACAATAATGTATCTGTAAGCACTTAAAACAGTTCGACCTGGCAGTAATATAAATATTAAAGCAATAGTTCACCCAAAAAGGAAAATTATGTCATAATTTATTCAACCTCTTGGTATTTCAAACCCGTACGACTTTCTTTCTTACGCAGAGCGTAAAAGATATTTTGAAGAATATGTTTAACTGGCACCTATTCACTTGCATTGGTTTTGTGTCCATACAATAAACTGAACAGGTGACGGCACTGTTCGGTTACCAACTTTAGTCAAAAATCTTCTTTTGTGTTCTGCAGAAGATAGAAAGTCATACAGGTTTGAAATAATATGATGATGAGTTAAACAATTTTTTGGGTGAACTATTATTTTAACGTTTACAATTCATTCATTTTATAAAAAAAATCTGTTCATCATTCTAAAATGTTTTGAAATGCTTAATATCTCAAACATTTTACTAGTATTGACCACAGTGTTGTGACCGTGTTATATAAAACAACTGCAGTGTTTAAAATAAAATAAAACCTAAACAACTGCAGTGTAATCTATCTTGCTGTTTAACCATCATCTCTTATTCTTTGATATTCTCTCACTTCTTCTCTTTGTCTTTTATTCTTTAGGATTTTTGATAATAAGTGAAGTAGCTGATCTTCTGGACCAGTCCACGCTGCAGACACTAAAGAAAGAGTGTGGCGGTCTCCAGACCCTGCTGAAAAACAACCACCAGGTGTTCAGAGGTATTTAGATCTCTTCCAGCTCTTTGTTCTTCAGCCATGATTGATGTTTGACACATGTTCCTCTGCTGTTTCTTCAGTTTTCTACTGCACAAACCCTATATAAATAATTAAAAAACAGGAGAAGTTGTTTGTAACAAATCTCAATAAAATGGAAGGAAGGAGGCGGGAACCGGCAAACATTTAAACATTTAATAAAGTAATATAACAGCCGGCGGCCCCTCACGGACGACCGCCGGCGAACAAAACATAATATAAATACAAACATAACATAAGTTCGGGCCCGGTCCTCTCTCTTCGACGGTCCGGTCGCTCGTTCCTTTTATATTCTCCCATCTCCTACGTGATTCGAGGCCGGTGTGCGCACAGCTGGCGCTAATTCACAATTACTCACCGGACTCGAACCACGGTCTCGCCCCGCCTACTCTACTACATACCCCCATCACCCCTCACAGGCCGGGGGGTACCCCCGCGACTGTGCAAGCTCCCTCCCCCTCCCTCGGGGGGGGTGGGGTGGGGGGTATGCAGCGACGAGACGAGACAACGGAGACGGGAGCCCTCGGAGCGACCGGAAAGAGAGAGGGGAGAGAGGAAAAAAAAAAAATCTGGTTCCCCGACATGCTGCCGCTCGTTCCTCAACCAGCCGGAGTACTCTCCTTCGCGGTCCCTTGCGGTGGCCCTGGGGCTTCGGTGGACGGCTCGGTCGCTCGTTCCTTTTATATTCTCCCATCTCCTACGTGATTCGAGGCCGGTGTGCGCACAGCTGGCGCTAATTCACAATTACTCACCGGACTCGAACCACGGTCTCGCCCCGCCTACTCTACTACATTGTTATTTTATCCTTTTAATAACTAAATGTAGGTGTCTGTTGAATCGTACCATATACATCAGTCACACAAAGTCATCATTTTTTTAGAGAACACATTCAGAAAACATTTGGAAATGGACAGAAATAGGTCTCTACCTCTTAGCTTTAAACTTTACAGGAATGTTCTCGAGTTGCCTGTCTGATTTAATTCTCATTTCAAGTGTGACAGGTACATTTTACATTTAACATTTCTCCCTGCATTTTTTTCTAGTGGAGGGTGGAAAGGTGTTCATTCGCGACTGGAGGACGCATGCAGTAGCACAGAGTGCTAAAGCGAACTCAAAGCGCAAACCCCCTCCCTCAGGTGCCCTGAAGACTCGACTCTGCTGGTTCCACACCCACCATCCACACGGTTGCCCTTTAGCCCGTGAGGTTTGTGCCTTTGCTCACGGAGACACTGAGTTGAGACCCTCCACAAAACCTCCGAAGATGGTTCGGACCTGAATGAGAGCCTTTTATTTTAAGGTGGATGTGCTAATAAGACTATTATTAATAAAGCACTCTATATAAAATATTTGAGTTACATATTAAATAGCCGTTTCTCTTTAACCTCAGATCTTCGAAAAAGTGGTTATTCTTTATTTAGGAAATGTAATTAAATTCCGTTTTTATCAAAAGAATATCTCTGTTTCATTTCCATCACATCTGTGATTGACTTATTGTCAAATAAATCTAAAACTACGTAATGAGATGCATCGACTTTTGGCAGGAGATCCCCCCACTGGTGCATGAAAAGGCTTCTGTTGAGAGAGGGCATGTGTAGTGTAAATGTTAGGGTCATGAATAATTTGGAGGGCCATGTGGGGGGTTGGAACGTGTGTGGGTCACTGCCCCTCTGCTAAAATGTCATCGGACAGGATGTTACTCTCAGACCCGTAGGGGTCAATCAAGGTCATGTGCGATTCAAACTGGGCAAACGTTTAAAAATGAACCCAGGAGATTAAGCCCATTCATGAGTAATATAAATCACGACAATGTTTTGGAGTATTAAAATAATAATGTGATTTTCAGATTTCTCAGTGTGACTCATGGGCTGATTTTTAATAATCTGGGATACATTGCTCTTTAAAGAGGCTTGCCACAATAGTAGAATATCATGCATCGCTGTTAAAAAGAGATTTAATTTTTAAAGTATCTCATGTTTTTAAATGCAAAGGTTTTAGTTTAAGGTCCAGTGTATGAAATTTAGCGACATCTAGCGGTTAGGTTGCGAAATTGCAACCAACGGCTCACTCCACCCCACCTCCCTTTTGAAGCACTACGGTGGCTGACACGGGACTAAGATGTCGTTACATTTTCACTTCTTAGCTGAAGGGGATGACGTATTTAAGTGTCGTGCTCTGTAGAGCAGTTTGTCCTTTTAGGGACACTGTAGAAACAACACGGCGAATTCCACATAAGGTGCTCCGGGCTGTATATAGATTTATTTAGCTCATTCTAAGACTATTAAAACATAACACTTCATTTTGTAAGGTCTTCATACACAACTGAAGACATAGTTATGTATGTAATATTAGTAATATTGTAATAATTACATTTCTGTCAATAGATCCTCCAAAAGAAATAACACACCGGACCTATACATTTTTATGAATAACTAATTGCATAATTAAGAATCTCAGCGGCATAAAAATGTCAACATGAGATTAAACTGTCCAAGATAAATGTATCTAAGCAGTTGTATGTCTTGATGATGAACACACGTTACAGAACTGTCCATATAAATATTCCCTTAGTTTCACAGGAAGGTACTCTACTCATTTGCCGTTCCCAGGATGTCCTATTTATGTCAAGCCATGAAGAATGTCCTGTTTAACTTGAGCATGTGTTTCATGTTCGTTTATATAGTATGCTCATGCAATTGTTCATCGTTCCAAGCTACACTGATCCATTTAAATATGTTATTGTACTTTTCACAATCAGCAGCTATCGGTATAGGGATTCAATTAAATTTAGTTTAATTAGTTTAACATGTTTAGCCTTTTTGTGATGTTGTTATATTAAAAGCTTATATTAACAAAGCATAGCAGCTTGGCTCTGATTTGGAAAGTCTCCAGCGGCAGCCTGTGAAAGCTAATGAAGATGCATGGCTTTATTGATTGCTTGAAGGTTTTGAAACGGACCACAGTGTGTGTTTTTTACATTGAGCCAATGCATTAGATGTTGGGTAAAACCAGGGTCTATATGCGTGCGACCCGTCGCTGTGTCATGTAGAGATAATGAAGCAATTTATGTAAGGTCACTTCCAAGTCAGTAGGGATCTTTCTGTCTCTTGCATTCTGATGAGAGATCAGTTTGTAAATAGGTCTAGACTTGCATATAAAAACAGATAACTAATCGAGCGACGTACGTGGCAGAGGAAGGGAAAGAGTTGGTAATGCCTTGTGTGTGTTTTTACTTTAAGTCAGACTGTTAAATTCTGTTCTGTCTGTTCAACTTTAAGAAAATTGTTGCTTCTTTCCTTTAAGACATTTGACCTGCATTGCATCATAAACCTGTCATGTAATGTGTTAAAGCTGTGTGGACCGTGAGATGCCTTCAGTACAAGGGAATGCAAGTTACCAAAAAGGTTTATAAATTTGTTCAACCAGGAAACAAAATCTTACCTAAACAACGTCAAGCTATTGACAAAAAAACTACCGGACACTGTAGTTAAATCGAACTCTGGACTTGATGTGTTTAT
Organism: Triplophysa dalaica; assembly: GCF_015846415.1. Classification (NCBI taxonomy): domain Eukaryota; kingdom Metazoa; phylum Chordata; class Actinopteri; order Cypriniformes; family Nemacheilidae; genus Triplophysa; species Triplophysa dalaica. The sequence goes on from NC_079542.1 coordinate 7,963,257, forward strand.
CTGTTGTATAAACATTTTTAGACACACTTGAGACAGAATAACAGGTCTGACAAATGGTTGAGTTAAATCTGGGTCAAAAGAGGGAAGAATTAAGCTGCTCCTTTCTCTATTGCACATGTGTTCTGCATTCTGTCTTTGTAAGTGAATACGAGTTTCAAAATGTGAATCTTCCTTTATTGCGTTTATTGCCTTCCTTTAACTGAGTCACAGGGAAGACTATATTATACCGACTGAAGACTGCAGAGTCATTTAATGTAGAAAAGAAAGCACATTGTGTAAGAGACACGTTTGCTTTTACAGCTGCAGAGAGGGAGAATTTGAGGTCATAACTGGCTGTAATGTGGGGTGTGTTTGTTGTGTTTTTGTAGGATCAGTCTGAGGTTGCTGGCATCACTTTTGGCAGCCGAGTGTGGTGGACAAACCCTCTCTGGGTTTGATTTGAGTTTTTCCTTGTGAATGTAAATTCATTGTTTTGAGAGTCTCATTTTGTACAGTATGTTCATTTTAATATACGATTAATTGTATTTCAAAATGATGTTGCTGCCGCTTCTCCGAAGCTTCATCTGCTGGTGGCACTGTTGGAAAGTCAGAAAAACAAATACTTGACTTGATGTATTTTGTAATATTTGCTATCCTTTAATTTTGTACTGCCAGTTTCTCATATAAATTGTTTTGCTCCTTGGTGAGAATGCCTCTGGGTTTTTGCGATGGCAAGCATCTTACTTCTGTGTGCATAGAACACGCCATGAATGTTTTTGTAAGGCCAGTAATGTAAAGCCACAGTCTTCGTAGTAGACTCATAGTAAAGCTGAACTCTTTATTCCTCCCTCCTACATTGCATTCTCTGTTTTTTCCATTCTTGTTTGTTTGAAGGAGGGAGTGTCGTGTTATCCAAACCTCATGGGAATGACACTAATTTCCATCAGCACTCATTTTTCGAAATTGCAACACATTCTGTGTCTTCTCAGTATCGTACCAGAAACAGAGTCATCTAATACTCGATTGCAAATATTTGCTATTCCTATTTTGAAAAATGGCTTGTATGGAGTTGTATGGCTTTCATTGCATTAGATAACAAATCATAGAAGTTTACTTGTTTGAAGTAATTTAGATATTAATTGTATATTAATTGAGTCGTTTTATTTATGATATTAGTGGTCCGTACCAGTTCATATGAATAATCTTAACCATTTTAAGTAGAGTATTATAATTTGAATTACAAAACAATGTAGTTGTCTGGGTAAATGTTCTTGTCTTTTTAACATGCAGTTAGTTTGCTTGGGTGTTTTGTTATGCAAGTCAGTGACATTCAAGCATTTTGACTGCTTCCAAATACAAAGTATAATTTAACTATTTGGGCAAATAAGAAGCCCGAAGAAGAACACAAGAAGCCTGAACGCTTATGAAACACCTTCCATTTTCTCAGATTTCACAGCGTTACATGAGCAACAATGACAAATGCCTCAGGGGGCACACACAGTACCTTACTCTCTTTCTCTTTTGCTCTCTCAGTTATTACTACACACGCTTTTTTGCTATATCGGCTCTCATAAAGTTCAGTCAAAGACTCTCCACCGGTCTCCTGTGTATGTGCGTTTGATTCTGAGTGAGGCTGACAGATATCTTTCTCACCTGGGCCGTAGATGAACTGTGCTTTAAATCTCAGGATCAGTTCAGTCTACCGCATTTGGCTTTATCTATATTTTCAGTTCTTGACAAACTGACACATCGAATCAACTCAAAGCAATGTTGTTTAACCCGAGTCCTTAAAGCTGAATATATCGGGCACATAAACAGCATTTTTGGGGCGGGGTTGCCTTTAGAATTTCTTATTCTGATTTCTAATTGACCATACTGCACAGATTCGCTTAATAGGACTAGGTGATAAAATCCCACTATTTCAGCACAGTTGAATTGCCCAATAGGACATTTCTCATGCCTTATGCACGACAGGGGGTAGCAGTCAACACTGGAAAAAATAATTATGTGCCTAAGTAGATTTTATGAAAAGAAATGATTAAAATATATTTAATATAATTATGTTCCTGTTTTTAACAAAAAAGTTAAAATAACGTAAAAATCTTGGGAGATAAAATCTACTAATTTGGGTTGTTTCGATTTTAATTATATAGTTTGAGTAATTTTATTTGAACAAATTATTAAATCCAACTCAATTGTATTATGTTAAAGCTGGGGTAACACACGGGGTTTCTGTGAATCTCATATTAATCTTGTGTACCTATAGAGTAGTATTGCATACTTCGTATCTTCGAAGAGTATTTAGTTTGATCACATTTTGTAAAAGATAGATACAGCTTTGTGATTGTTTCCGAAAACATACGGGGTGTGTGGGGGGGGAGGGGTAGGCTGAACCAAAGCACGTGCGCACCCATTGTCAACAAAACACAGACATCAGTTTCACTCACCGCATGATTCATGTTGCAAACGATCTCCAAATCCAGCTTTATATTCACCGATTATATAACAATTATCACCCAGATGCGGTGAACAAACAAACACCTGAACTTCCCGATTATATGCTCTCTCTCTCCTGCTTACAAGTGAAAGTGACGTCTGCACATGCTCCTTCTCCTGCTCTCCTGTGGCTGTGCCGCGTGCTTTTCCTGGGACAATTGTCCAATAAGGGACTAAGGAAGGTTGTCACAAAACAGTTTTTATTTTAAAAAAAAAACTTTCCAAAACCTGTACGATCGCTGGGGGAGTTTATCAAGCTCAGAAATACTACGTAATATGCACAACTCGTTTTGTGACAAGTGTACAGTGTTAAGCATGAGAAGACACGTTTAACATTGTAAAGAACTCAGAATGCATGACACATTGTTGCAGGGCCGCTTTAAACCTATTTAATTTGATAAAATTAAGTTTATTTATTATTTATTTTGTGTTGAGACTACATAAATATTTTTTGCAGATATTACTACCTTGGCAGTTGATCTGTTCTAATTCCAGTACAGAGACCACCAGTCTCTCCTCACCTGACCATCTATGTTATAAAAAAATAGTATATTTTAAAGTGTTCCGTGAAGTTTGAGTTAGGCACAGGATTAAGTTAAGCATTAAGTAACATTTACTTGATATTTTAACAAAAACTGTATGTAAGTTAATAAGTAGAATTTACTTTATTCTGGTTAGTAAATTGCATTTACTTGAATTATAGCAGCATATTTTACTTTGTGCAAATTGTTACAAGGATTTTATTAAGTAAATTCTACATGTTTTTTTTTTCAGTGAAGAATATAAATAGAGGAATGGAGGTTTCACTGGGTTCGTCGGGTAGGCATCCTCTATGTTTGGGGGATAAACGATTATGGAAATACATAGCATACTTACCTTTCCTTTCCACTATCAGAGAGACATCTCATGAGTTGTGTGTCTCACTTTCATCACATCCATTATCCTGGGTGAAAGATGCCATTTGGTGAGGTGCTGCAAATAATTCCCTTTGTATGGTTCTCATCAATGCGACACATCGTCAGTTGTGCACCTCGACCTCATTTGGTGTTTTTGGAATGTTAACTTATGTTTCTATGCACAAAGATATATTCTGATGATATGGCTGTAGGCAACGTGACCTTATTCTGCCTGCTGCAATGTTAGTGTGATTTTCTTCAAGGTTTTGCCACGTGATGCCTAGATGTGACTTTCAACCTTCAGCTGTGCCTCCTCCACACACAGCTCAGGGACCCTTTAATGTATCCTTACTGATACTTCTCTACTCTCTCTCTATCTCACTGTTATCGCTGACTGTCAGATCTGTGTTCCTACTTCTTCTAAACTCATAAATGCATTGTCTTTGACATCCAAAAACCATCTGCAAAAGTGTTGCGAGAACGTAAAATTGACTGTTTCTGTGTGAATGAGGAAATAGTTTGAGAATAAATGAGGGACAAACTAAATCAGCATGTTGGTGGAAAGTTATGAAGTGTTATGTATGTGTGTGATGGAGAAATAGAAATTTGTATTTTTCTACACCTTACTGTATGATATAAAATGATGTATCTTCCTATGTGCACACGGCGCTTTACCGTTAAAAGATGTCATCATAGGAGAAACTATTTTTGCCAGACACAAAAGATGACCAAAGGGGATTTATCCCCTCCCCAGTGTAAACAAACTGAGTTTTGAGTATTTTTTAAAAAGCAGGTTGCGTCTATGAAAAAGCACCCAGCACAGCATAATGCAATTTTCTAAGGATGGCAAGTTAAAATGATGAATCGTAACATTATAGGGGATGTGTTGCGTCTCGAGTTCTGCTGAAATGAGACATTGCAGACATTCACATTAATCTTGTGGTGAATATGGATGACATTGGACAACCATGAGGATTACTGGAAATATTTAGATCCAATCTCAGCAGCTTTGTGCTGAGCACTTTTCAGGGTGTTTTGGTTTGGACAGTTTGAAGCGTTAAACTCAAAATGTCTGAGGAATAAAGCTGCAGGTCTAAAACACTTGGATAGCTGATGGGCTTCATTTTCTGCCTTATGACTGCGAACCATGGTTCAAGATATGTGCTCTTAAAAACCTGTCATATTAAGATATTTATTGAGAATCCCTTACTATGTGACCCTGGACAACAAAACCCTTCTTATGGGTCAATTTTTCGAAATTTAGATTTTTACAGTATCTGAAAGCTGGATAAATAAGCTTTCTATTGATGTATGATTTGCTAGCATAGGGCAATATCTGTCTGAGATACAACCGTTTAAAACTCAGGACTCTGCGAAAAATCTAAATATTGAGAAAATTGCCTTTGAAATTGTTAATCACAGGCACTGTAACAGGCCATCCACTCACAACAATAAAGTTTTTATATATTAAGGGTAGGAAATTTACTAAATATCTTCATGGAACAGGATCTGTACTTAATATCCTAATGAATTTTCGCATAAAAAAAATCAATAGTTTTGACCCATACAATGTTTTTTTGGTCTTTTACTAAAAATGTTCCCGTGCTACATAAGACTGCAGGGCTCCAGACTAACTTTTTTCACCAGGAGCACAGTGGCCCCCAACTGAACATTTTAGGGGCACAACCAGAAAATTTAGGGGCACATACCGTAAATCAACATGCTAACCAAATCTACTAATTTCCACTGTATTACTAATAAATACTTTAATAATAGATGCAGAAATTACAATGTTCTGTTTCAAATTCAGTGTCACATTTTATTCTGCACTTTTGAAGATGCAACAACAAGGTAAACTGACAGCACCATCGCTGTCATGACAGTGCATATAGTAAACAAAATACCATACATTCAGAATAAAAAAAGTGCTTAGTAACAAAGTGCTTAGTAACCTTTCGGTCATTTCACAGTTACAATGTGACTTTTTTTCGCCACACCAACCTCTGACTCTGCATCATCATCCGATGGTGACACTGTAGACTCTGGCACTGGTACACTAGCCGCAGGTCGGATGAACGAATCAATAGTTCGCTTGCTCATAGCTCAGACACACGCACATATGTGACCCTGGACGACAAAACCAGTCTTATGGGTAAATTTTTCAAAATTGAGATTTATACACCACATGAAAGCTGACTAAATACACTTTCTATTGGTATATAGTTTGTTATGATAGGACACTATTTGGCCGAGATATAACCATTTAAAATTCTGGAATCTGAGAGTGGAAAAAATCAAAATATTGAGAAAATCGCCTTTAAAGTTTTCCAGAAGTAGTCCTTAGCAACGCATATTACTAATGATGGGAAATAAATGAAACTTACACCATTGATTTACCACAGCTTAAACTGTATACACACAAAATTTCATAAAAATAATTCTCCAGGAACATATACAATTTTACACTTGAGCTGGCAACGAATCATCATTAACAGAGGCAGATCTACATGCTAAGATGATGTTTTGTTTACATTTTGTCAGAGCAAAATTGGCATAACTTTGACATAAACAACTCATGAAAACCACTACTTTGTAAAGAAGGTATTTAAGAACGTTTGTGACTAACTGACCTGAACTTTGAAGAATTTTCCCACTCAAGCGGGTTGAATTCTGAGTCCGCAGTGAACACTTTGTATTCCTTCATGTCACGGAGTCGAAGCGATCTAAACATTGATTGAATTCGTCGTCTTCCGGGGCATCCTATTATGTCAAGCCGGTCTCTGGACATTCTGTATTATCTTCCCAATGATTTGCGAAACAATCATTTACTAGGTTCGTTAAATTATTGCTGTCATTAGCGTTTAGATTGAGCAAACGCGCTTCCATCAGAATCCATGTTTTGAAGCGCGATCATGACGGATTGTGTACGCTGCGCACGTGAGACGCTATAGCAGGCCGTTGCTAAGAGGAAACAGGTTTGTTTTAACACTCTCTATTGGCTTACCCATGTAATGACATAGAAGAGAGTAGATTAACTTGAAAGCGGAATCTCTTAACTTTACATAGATAGCAAACTTGAATGGGTAGTTTTCATAGAGCGGACAGCAGCGAGTTAAGTTTGTAGGCATGTTTCTGACCATTTTTTGTTCGCGATATTAAGGGATCGACTCACAAAAATAAAGTTTTGACATATTTAGGGTAGGAAATTTACAAAATATCTTCATGGAACATGATCTTTACTTAATATACTAACGATTTTTGACATAAAATAAAAATTGATCATTTTGACCCTAACAATGTATTTTCGTCTTTTGTCGGAAATATACCCGTGCGACTTACGACTGGTCTTGTTGTCCAGGGTCACAAATCAGGTTGTGATGATATTTGTCTCCGTTTCCTTCCCACAGATGTTTACGCGCGCTCGATTATCTCTAGGCCCCTCCCGCTCCACGCATTTTAGCCACTTACAGTGGCCATTTCCTATTCTTCTCACACGCATTGGCCGCCTCACAGACAGGCATCACTCAATGAAACGCGAGTGTGTGCTCGCGTCTCGTGAGTATGTTTGCGAGTGTGTGTGTGTTTGCGTGCGTGTGCGCTTGCGTCTCATTGATTATTTCATTGCTCATTTCATTGATCATTGACGTGCCCCTTCCACGTTTAATGTATAAAAAAATACGGAGGGTGGGGGAGGCAAATTTACTGGTAGCAAATGTGCGACTGGATGTAAAATTCAGTCGCACACTCTCAAATTTTGGTCGCAAAATGCGACCATTTGGTCGCAGTCTGGAGCCCTGGACTGGTTTTGTGATCCAGGGTCACATATATGAAAAATACTTAAGTATAAACACGTCTCTAGGTAGATGTATTCCTGCTCTGCTCTGTGGAATGCCGATGGATCTTAAGGCATGAAATGCAAATCTATAACCTTAGGGAAGGGGAGAAGGTTGACTTATGATTAATCTAAGAGCAGTACCTCCAGCTCATTAGACAGAGTGCTGTTTAATCTTGAAGGACGTCTTTCAGAAAACCACGGTGTACTTCAAAACAAACTACATTGGTAGTATATTTTCTACCAACCTTGGTCCACATGAGACTTGAATCTCTTTTATTTTTGAAGACAGATAAGGCTATAATTTTACATGCCTCATCTTGCATATTGTAGTTACGATATAATTATGCTTAATTACAGTTGCCCTGAAAGTCCCAAATGCTTGAAACTTGAAGCCAAGTTACATCACCGCTGAAATCGCAATAGCCAGGCATATGTCTGCACATTTTATAGATATATTCCGTGTATGTCAGGTTTAAAACACACAGTATTGATTGTTTACAATGTTCTATTGACTATCTAGCAGTTGTCCATAAACGACAATATTTAAATCACAGGTATTCAAACTAAATAGCAGCACACATTGTAGTGATGATGGGGGGCTGTTTTTTTCAGAAGCTCATTTTTTCCCCCACATGGTCTCTGAGTGGGCGACACTTTCTCAAAATAGCTGCCGCCAGGACCAGATGAATCGACTCCACACATTGTGCTTACTTAAAAATTAATAAGGGTTGGCTTTGTGTGCAATAATGTCTGGAAGCTTCACTTGCGCTGCTGATTAGACTTATGTAATACTGCTTAATACTGCATGTCCTTCTGAAAAAGTGATGATCATAAGCTAGAGTAGACTTATAACTGTCATACACAGTATTAGAAACGATTTCTTACTAGTTTATTACTTCACATATTGCATTTAGTTATTGTCGAATAAATATAGTTCATGTAAGGTTACACAAATGTATGCAGGGGGACTCAAAGTAGAACAAATTAAGTAGTAAATTAAAAGTAGAGAAGAGTTAAATAAAGAGATTATAAAATACATAGGTCATGTGATATTTTAGTCCATAACATAAGTGACAAGTTTTCTGTTCTCCAGCTATATCAATATTCTTCATTCTCTATGTAACACCGATAATGTATACACTCTGTAGCAATAATGCTTGAAAATTTTGTTGACTGTATGATTGTCCTCCAGTCCTTACTATATCGATACATTAAATATTTCATATAAATATTTTATTTATAAATGTTTTGTGTATGCAGTATGCTGTCTATTTGTTGGTATGGAGCAATTCTATACACCACATGATTTGTTTATGTAAAGAGCTCTTTGATAAGATATAATGTATGTTTTATCTATTATTTATCTTATGTAACTGCATGCCGCAGCAGGAACAGGCTGGTCTGCTGTGATGAATACAGTAGCTGCCACGCGTGTCAGATATCTGCACTTCTCTTGGGTCAACGCTTTCCAGTACACTGAAGAGGTGCATTTACGGGAAATGAAACCATAAGCACTTGCATGATAACAGGTGGTTGAGATGTGAAAGCTGTTAAAGTTGGCTTCTATCATAAATTTGCCTTGTACTAAAACCCAACATTAAATAAAATGTTTCTTATTCTTAATTCATACCTTTTAGTGTGAATTGTTGCATTTTAAGTTGTTTAAGAAGTTTCTGTGTGCTCCAGTTATATCTTATGTGATTTTCACCATTTTTACGCTAGGCTTCTCTTTTTTTATTTTAATCAGTGTAATACACTAGGCTTTAGAGAAGATCGATTTTTTTTGACAGCTTATCGTTCATTACTTAACTGTTCTTGGCTGTTATGGTTTTCAGAACTTGCAGTGTTTCTAAATTTGCCAGGTTGAAAGCGGAGTATATACTCATGGAGACCAGTTTTACAATATTCCATCCTGGCCATCAGATTTTACCGGTGCAGATTTATATTTCATGAACACAGACACAGCTGTATAATTTTGACCTGTAATGCATTTTCCTATGATCATGTTGGCCACAATTTTGCTGAGCTCTCTCTCTCTCTCTCTCTCTCTCCTCTTTTAGGCACTGTACCATACCATCTACGTTTCATCTGGTTTCTCTTTGTAATGTACCTAATGAAGAAAGACATAATTATGAGCAACAGCATCAGCCATATGGTCACTCCTTTGATGGCATAAGCAGTGATCAGTCCAGACAACACTGAAATATGTTCAGAGATAATTATCACAACACCTGCTTATAGTCAAACATTGAATACAGATACAACAAATTATTAGAACAGGAAGGCAGACTTGCTTTTAGTTCATATTTATAATATTTATGCTTGAACGAAAAATAGTTTGACCTTTTGACACGAGACTGAGGTTGAACAGAACACAGATGCTGTTTAGGAATATGTGTCATGAAACCATCATCCCTTATTAAAATACTTGTAGAAAAGAGAAACCAGACTTCATACTGCATCTTAGAAAATGCTCCATATGACGTACCTGTTGTAAACACTGAAAATATGGAAGCTCACAGTCTCGGTAACACCACCCATACATCTATAAGATTATCCATACTCCAGTTTTCATTTTCTTCAAAGAAATGCAAATAGGCACAATATTTGTATTTGACCTTTGGGAGAAAAACTGTTAATTGTTCACAGAATAAAACAAAAATGATAATTTTACCTAAACTCATCCCTATAAATAGTAATTTCAGAAAAATTCAAATAATTTTGAAATGGTCTTGTGATTTTTTGCATAGCTGTATATCATAAATCATAATATTTTTTGGGTGATTCATGTCTTTCAATCTTCTGCGCTACACTGTGAAAAAAGCACATATTTTAACTTAAAAACTTGAGTTTTAAAAGCTGCTAATAAAACAACAAAGCATCCGTTTAAATAAGCCTCTTTGTTGCCTTTGATCGAACAGGGTCAATTCTGTATTTTTTGTCCAGCAGTGAGCTGTAAAGACTTTATTGATGCAAAATCTGGGTCCTGTTCTTTCTCCAGTTCTTTTGGTGTCTGGATGAAAGGAGCTCCCCCACGATTTAGGCAAAGGTTGACTCTGCCATGGCCAGCGGCACCCTGCAGTGGGCAGAACCATTCAGTCTTTAGGGGATGAGATTTGTATACAATTTTTTCTGCTTTGTTTCTAAACACTCACTAGACCGTAGCTACATACCATCCGATAAGCTTTTATTAAACTGAAAGATGTTATAATTATTTCTAACAATCCCCGTCTTTAAATCACACCAGACATTTTCCGTACACTTTTGAACTCTCTATTGCATAACTGTCTCATCCACAGTAGTTGTGTGGGACTGTTTTGGATTGGAAAGTGCTGTTTACTTTAAGCCTTGTAGGATGTGCGACTGGGTTAGTTTAAGAAAGGAAAGGCATCTTCACAAACCACACACATACACAGTTTGTTAGAATCACAATATGGCCTTATCGGTGTAGGAAAACCGCCAAGAAAGTATTTTAAGAACTCTCAGTTATGTTACTTTGACATTGAAGTACTTAAAAAACAATAATTTATTCACATTGGAATGCATAAATATTGCATCACACTTGTCTGTGTCATCTCGAAGTTCACTTTTCAATTCTGTGACAAGTTATTTTAATCCGCTGCTATTTCGACAACAGACAATACCTCACAAAACCCTGCGTTTCCATGACAACATGACTCATAGTAACTGTTTGAGTCTACCTGAGCCAGCTGGGAATGCCTTACAAGACTTATTTCATGCTGTCTCTGTTGCCAAACAGCTCTCTGTTTGGTGTCTTCACAATTGTAATTCTCAATAACATTGCCTTTTTACGTGTCCCGCAGCACAAAAGAGCTATTATGGGCTTTTAAAATAAAGTGTTTTTCATTTTAAAAACCTATTATTGGAATTTAAATATGTTATTGACCACCATCAGCAATGAGTGGCTGCCATGAGTCTCATAGTGACTGGAAATGTAGAGATGCCATGATCTGTTAGATTCACTATACACACAGAAACACACACACTGCGGTAGATGCTGGCGTGCCACCTGTGGCTAGATGCACATGTCAGAGATAACAGAGGCAGTGATGAATTATCTCACAGCTGCAATGTTTTACCCGTGCTTACACCACACTGCGACACAGTTACCGGAAAACCACGCTCACGAACACCTACCACGCCGTTTTGTGTAGATTTATCTGCGTCGTGTGCATAGAATTGGCAGTATATCAATATAATAGCAATGCCCACAGTGTATAATGACTGTTTATAAGGTTTTGACATGGAAATGGAAACTGTTTTGAAATATGCTCAAGGCATTCAAGCATATTAGTCATGTGTGCTATAATAAAAGACTGGGGAACAATGACCACTCAACAGGCATTAGAAGAACAAAAACGTAATATTTGTTGGTGTAAAGCAGATCTAAAGTATGGTCAGCACGAGTGTGGTTATTCACAGCTGTGTGTCCAGTGTGTAGTTTTTTGGAGGAACAGAAACGCAATATAAAATACATAACTATATTTTTAGAGCTATAAAAAGACCTTACATAATGAAGCGTTATTTTTGCTTAACCTTAGAATGAGCTCTTTCTATCTACATACATCGCAAGGAATTTGCAATGTTGTTTAGAGTAGCACAAGACAGACAAACTGCTCTACAGAGCGCTTTTCGAAAATATGTTATCACCTTCGGCAAGAAAACGAAAACGTGATGACATCTTAGTTTTCCTGTAGCTCAGTGGTAAGAGCATTGTTTTAACAACGCAAGGTTGTGGGTTCGATCCCAGGGGATTGAAAATACCTATGTAAAATGTATAGGATAAAGCAATGTAAATTGCTTTGGATGAAAGCGTCTGCCAAATGACTAAATGTAAATGTAAATGTAGTTCTTTGCAGCCACCGTAGTGAGCTGTTGGTTACAATTCACAAGCTCACCACTAGATAGCGCTACATCCACATTGTTCCTTTAACCTTGTGTTATTTTCAATGTGAGAATTTTCTGCTCTTAAATGTATTCATGTAATGTATCCTTTTCATTACATGCATTACTGGTTTGGCTTCACTGGCATTATTATTTTGCTTGGCTGTTGCCTGTTTAGATGACCAAGTTGTAAGTCACCATAACACCCACACACTCATACAGTATACTGAAAATATGTATTTATAACAAGAGCCTATTTTATGGAAGCAATGCAGAAAGTTGGGTTCCTCATATTCACATATTATTCCTCAAAATTCCCTAAATGGACAAACTGCTTTACAGAACGTGTTTTGTATATACGTTATCTCCTTCGGCCAGCTTAGTGCTTCGAAAAGTCGTTGGTTGCATATTTGCAATCTCACCACTAGATGCTGCTAAGCTTCATACACTGGACCTTTAATAAAATAGAGACTAAAGCATATTAAAGCAATTTTTAGAGAAGGGATTGAGCATAGGCATTATTTGTGCATTCTTACTGTGGCAATGCTGTTTACCCAGAATCTGTTCCATCAGTTTATGGATGATCATTTAGTGCCAATAACAGCAACAATACCTTTTAATGGTAATAGAAGATTTAGCAAAATATACTGGAACAAGATGTATGTGCTGATCATACCCCCGCATTTCCAGAATTAAACTCAAAGATGAAAAAAATATGCTTTTCTATTTTCAGTTGGAGACCATCTTTCTTCAATGTGCCACAGTTACAAGAATGAAAATCTCGCTAGAGCACGCAGGGAGCTTGAGTTATACAGAGGCCTCAGACGTATGCACAAATCATTTGACATAAGCAATAGGGTACTAGTTTACAGGAAATTTTATAAGATATCTTATCAGCCTTCTAATTTTAAGCTTCCATGTTATTATTAAAAGTTGTGTGTGCATGAACTGAGTTTGTGACATCCAATTCTATGTAATATTAACAAGTTAAAACGTTTATAGAACTACAGTCCACATACAGTACTACAAAATTATTTCTAACAACACATTTTAACAGTTGTTTATTATGACCTTCTGTCTAAAAGTGGGTTATACACCTTAAAAAAGAAATGCCATTTTGACATTTTTCCCCTGTGGGTTTAAACAAATGTTGGGAAGTCATGGGGTATTACTGATATAAGGTCAGGCTATGACAGGGACAATAAAAAGCACTTAACCGTGTCCCTCTTGACCTCAGCTAGGTGCAACAGTACACGTATGGGCCAAGTTTATTTATCTCTAGATATGTCATCGCTTAACTGAGATATTATTATACACCCCTAATCTAAATGTGGGGTCAATGTTGTCTATTCATTATTTAACATCATATATTGCATTTGTAGAGATGACCTTGTCCTTTCGTTTTTTTGGGTGTTTTTACAATGGCCAATTTATCTGAAAGGGGAGCAAAGTATTATTGACATTTAATGGCAAAATCATACTAAGAACAACAACTTGCTCAGTCACTTAAGCTGACAGATAGACAGAGAAATATAAGTACAGAGTGCAGGTGAGTACAGTCACAGGCTCTCTTTTATGCCGACAGACACAGGTGGCATAATGAGCCTTTATCATGCTGATAGATTTACAATAGAGGAGACACCCACGGTGTGCTTGTCCCCAGAAGCACATGTGGCTCTGTCTCTCAGCTATTGTCTTGCTCGTTTTGATTTGGCATTTGTATAGAGCTGATAGGGAGCCTGCTTCTGACTCACGTGCTCCCAGGGGAAACCCATCACTGAGGCACCTCTAGTGCTGGTTCATTAGAAATTTTAGATCGCTCCTGCTTGCTTCTGGTCATTATACACCTTTTATACACCTTTGATTATTTTCAATTCCACCGTTACGCAGTATGTATGTTGTTTTACAGGTTGCCAGGTGAAGTTTAACTTTTAAGTGCTTTTTTTAACGGTTTGAAGATAAATTCGACACGATAAATGTTTGAATCTGACTGAATAGCTTTGCCACGAGATTTAGATTACACACTTTCTTTAAAAAATGCCTCCCACAGTCGCACCCCTAGTGCGCATGATCCAATAACGAAGCAGTGCTGAGCGTGATAGAGTCCCTGAGCTCCACCAACACTCGCATTGAGAAGCGCAGCACTGAACGCATCTAGCACGATAGAATTTGAACGGCGTTGTTCTTCATAAAAGTGGAGTTTATTCCTCTGAAATTAATTTTAATGTCATGTTACAAGTGGGAAATGTGCAGACGTGAAAAGAGGAGGCGATTACGGTTCAGCACTCTGGACAGCGCACGCAAGTTGCTCCTGACGGAAGTTATTTGGTCTCTGCTGAATAAATCGCCGCGTTAAACCGACGAAGAATCATGCAACTCGTCACATATTTATCAATAACAGGGGCAAATACCCCGAAAGTGGACTTTTAAAGTGAGAAATGGACTTTGCGGAAATCCTATTTGCTTTGTTTATCGTCGTGGTCACGATCGTTTCTCTGCTGTCGAACTTGCTGGTGTTGCTATGTTTCATCCACAGCGGCGAAATACGCCGACAGGTGCCAGGTGTGTTCACCATGAATTTATCGTTTTGCAACATACTCATTTCCGTCCTGAACATGCCGTCCACTTTAGTGGGGATTGTAAAAAACCAGCAGCCGTTCGGGGACTGCCTCTGTCGCACGGTCAGCTTTCTGGAGACCTTTCTGACAGCCAACAGCATGCTGAGCATGGCAGCGCTCAGTATAGACCGCTGGATCGCCGTGGTTTTCCCGCTGAGTTACTCCAGCAAAATGCGCTACCGGGACGCGCTGGTCATGGTGTGTTATTCGTGGCTCCACTCGTTCACGTTCTCCCTCATCCCGCTGCTTTTCTCCTGGTTTGACTACAGTCCCGTTTACGCATCCTGCACGTTGCATTTGGACGGGGAGAGCTCGCGGATTAAGTTCACCGTGTTTACAATCGTCTTTCACGCCACCAGCTTCATGCTCTCCCTCCTGATTTTGTGCGTTACATACTTAAAGGTGTTAAAAGTTGCACGCTTTCACTGCAAGAGGATCGACATTATAACCATGCAGACCCTCTTCTTGCTGGTAGATATTCACCCAAGGTATTTACGACAATCTATTCTCAGTATGATTTTTGGCTCGTTTCCAAGGTTCACCATCCTGACACGTATCTCATTAACACGTTATAATTATTCTTTTGTAGTGTAAAGCAACGCTGTCTCGCGGAGCAAAAGAGGAGAAAACAGCGTGCAACTAAGAAAATCAGCATTTTCATTGGATCTTTCATCATCTGTTTTGCTCCTTATGTTATCACAAGGTATGTGCTATTTATAATGTTTTAATTCAAAGTGCCACATCACCTGTGATGGAATAAATTAGCGATGTTTTAAGAGTAATGCTGATGGGAGCAGAACTACGCACTGAAACTGTTTTATTGTGAGTTATTGATTTGATGTTTCACTACAATAAGTGTTTAGAAATGGCGTCATTAAACTGAGTCGTGAGATGACGTTGACAAGTCTTAGGTGACAGGACACACAAACACTTTTAGTTGCTCATGATTCCTAACTAAAGCTCATCTGATCCGAAAACATTTTCTTTCTGCGACATTTGCTGTTCCCTTTAAATAGACGTATTAATTCACAGGATTATATTAAATGAAATATTTTAAACACAATCATGTTCAGTTTTGGCATATTCCTAGCATTCAAACCACAATAGCAAGATTCAGTTTGGTTCTTTCCTACATGCTGTCAATTATGGTTAATGGATTCTCTTCTGTTTCCAAGGTTGGCTGAGCTTCTTCCCCTTGTGGATATTAACCGACACTGGGGTATTGTCAGTAAGTGTTTAACATACAGTAAGGCAGCTTCAGATCCCTTCGCATACTGCCTCCTGAGGCAGCAGTACAAGAAGGTCATGGTAACAGTAGCCAATCGGCTGCTTAAGCGTGATTTGTACCCCTCCTCTGGACACAGCAGCTCTATGGACACAGAGAATGACTACAGTCTTCAAAGGATTAGCTAAAGACACAATTGCACAAGCCGGAACATCTCAATGCCTTGATTTCAAAAGTGTGTGAGAAAAAACGTATAATTGTGCGTGTGTGTGTTTGTGTGTGGGAGAGAGAGAGAGAGAGAGAGAAAGAATGAGATGGAGAAACACAGGATTGTGTGCCGCTGTTGGGGATGGTACTGAAACAGTGATGGGCCACTCTAATGTAACCTGAGTGTGGTGATAAAAAGCAGCTCAGTACAGAATATAAACATATTCACACAGACACACTAATTCTGGGTCACATCTTGGTATGACATCATGGTGCACTTTATACTGTGGTACAGTATATACTTTAATTCTAGTGTGTCCCCAGCTAAAACAATTCAATCAAAAAGATTAAAAAGTGTATTATTTTCTGGGAATTTTGTCATGGGACTGAGATTTTGAGAATCTACAAAATGCCAATTCATACCAGTTTACTTAGATAAGTGTATATTTTTGATGTGCCATTAGAGTTGACTCTCTTGTGAAATGACTTTCTACTACCAAGCCTATTGGTCACTGGACAGTGATGCACTTTGTTATCTTAGTATTTGATATTAGTGACAGAAAAGCCAAAGTTGAACATCTCCTGATATCAGAGCTTTTATTGTAACTGAATGTACTAGATTCATGTAACAGCTGTTCATAGCGCTACATTGTATTTTTGGTGGAATGTAGCGAGCACTTTCTAAAGGTGAATTTGTTAGATTCTTGATGTAGCTACTTTGCACAGCACAATGAATTTATAGTGTATTTATTTATTAAATATTTTCAGTGAAGCAGTGGTGGGGTTTATGGTGTATCAGAGTTCAAACTACTTAAGTGCTTTATACAGGTGTATTAGTGCCAGATTTGTTAACATTTGTTGAATCTACTGTTTTGTGAAAATGGTGCAATAAAGATATATTGTAGGAATATATGAATACACTGTATATATATATTGTAGGAATAATTATAAATCACACAATGATTTAACCTTTAATTGAAAAAAGGCTCCTTAACTAAATTAATAAGTGGTGCATTTAATCAATGCATTGTTGAAGCTTTCATTTAGCATGGGTGTTTTTCTTTCTAAAGTTTAAGAGAGACATTTACTTTAGTTAATGAAATTTCTGAACATTCATTTATCGTCATTTTATTCATTTTTATATTCGAAAAATAAGAGATAAAGAGAGCGATAGAAAATGGGTAACACTTTGCAATAAGGTGTCATTCATTAACATAGTTAATGGTTTAGCTAATATTTAATAACATGAACAATATATTTTCATTATTTATTAGCATTTCTTAATGTTATTAGTATTTGTTTGATAATACTAATACAGTTGGTTATTTCCTATTCATGTTAGTTCATTATGCATTAACTAATGGTTCAGGATGCAACTTTAGTTCTGAAAATGTACGAGTAGCCTAAATGTTGAAATAAATGTGTGACGAGATAAATAAACGCTGTAAAAATGTTAACGGAAGTATAGTTAACTATTACCAAATGCAACATTATTGTGAAGTGTTATCAATAAAGAATTTGGGAACGTGTTAGAGCAGAAATCCAGAAGAACGTTTTGTGACCATCCAAACGAACCACAGGACACTGTACAGATAGTGAAAACAGGGACTGCGTAAGGCTTGGTGAAAAGCCATGTTTCAGCGCCAGGGGTGAGGTAGACTTAAAACTTTCCGCCATCATTTCGTTCAGTCCTGACGTTTCTGCTGGTGTACAGTTATTGTCGAGGGTTTTTTTTACTCGATAACGTTTTTAAGGATTACACATACATTTCCCTTTTTATATTAATAGATGACGAAACAAAGCGCGCACGGAAACAGTATCCGAGTCTGAGAAAGGTTTATATGAGTGGATCGTAGTTTGGACAGCAAAATGATAAAGGTTGTTTTCCTTCTAAACGCCCTGACCCTGGTTCGCTGTGTTCTGCCTCGGTGTGAACCTGGCAACTATTTTCAGGGTAAGTAGTTTTTACATACGAACATTTATAAGAAGTTTTTTTTTACTTGAAACTTGAAAGCGCACAAAGAATGAAACTACACAAGTACGATGTTAACTCACATGCTTTTTTTAATGATTGACATTTGCTAAGTTTGTTCTGTAGAGTTTGTGTGTAATGTTGATTTTTGAAAACGCTATCTAGTTGTTTAAAACATAAATGTCAAAACAAATGTGTTGCAAGAGTTGCTTTATAGCGCCATCGAGTGTTTCTAACAGTAACATGCTTATTTCATAGGTTGGTGTAAAGTGGCGGTTGAGCCGAAACGTAAGTGCCGACTTAAGTCCCATAATTTGCGTTACAGTCATCATTGAATTACCCAAATTTGTATACATTTCTTAGTTCTGTTGAACACAAAGATCGATATATGGAGGAATGTTTTTTATTAATGTCTTTGTTCTGCTGAACGCAGAAGAAGATAATTTGAAGAATGTTTGAAAGCAAACACATCTGGGGCACCTTTGATTACCATTGTCATTTTTTCTGCAATGGTATTCCATAGTGCCCCAGACCTATTGGGTTACTGACATTCTACAAAATATCTTCCTTTGTGTTTAGCAGAACAAAGAAATGTATACAGATCTGGAACAACTTAAGGGTGAGTAAATGATGACAGAATTTTCATTTTTGGTCGAATTGTCTCTTTAATGCCATATAGGCTACATTTCACCAGGGCTAATGCTTTAGTCTTTTGGTGTATAAGAGAAATTTCCAGACCCATGTTATTATTTTAAATCACATTACATTTTCGTATTTGTCCTTTATTCGTTTTGGAAAGTTGGGCAATATGTAGGTGTAGATGACCCGTTCCACACAGCTCCAATTTTTGGAATGGGGGTTTGATACAGTGTGACAGAACAAGGAAGCGAGTGAAAAACTCAATACTTCATTTTCCTATTTTAAGATGAGCTCTTGTTGAGAAATGAAATCTTCTGCAGGCTTCAGGGTTTCTCCTCATATGGCTGCCCAAATGATCGATTGCTCTATGAAATATTGATATCTTAATCTGAGAGAGAATGTAGAGGAAAAAAAGTAGCCTAATAAGTGTACTCTACTTTCACAGCCAGACACTATTTATTCATTGGCTATACTTATTTGACAATAGCACCACATTTTAAGAAGATATACTACAGACAAAACAACTTATATTACAGCTCACAAACACATAACAAACACGCACAGGCAATAATGCATTTTTAATCTCTTTACAGAGGACATTTACATAACTGTGACTAGACAACAATCTGGCATATATTCTGGCTACAATATGTTTGTTATTCTTTCCTCAGCACAATGCACAGACGTTGTACTTGGATACTGTGATGATATGTCCTACTCCAAGACTTTATTCCCTAACCTCCTAGAACACAAGACACGTGAACAAGCCGAGCTGAGCACAGAATACCTGCTGTTGAGTGTGATCCATTCTTTACTTAATGGAGAGTGCAACCCGGACATTCGCATGCTCGGCTGCTCAGTGCTCGCCCCACGCTGTGAAAACGGCAAGATTATAAAACCCTGTCGCAGCTCCTGCGAGTTAGTGCTGAAGAGCTGCGCGCACGCATTTGAGGGCATTGACATGGCTTGGCCTTATTTCTTAGACTGTGATCGTTTTTTTGTCAGTGAAGAGGAGGGCTGCTATGACCCTCTGGAAGGCCTGAGAGGTAAATCTACAGCTTTTTTTATTTCGAAACACTCTTAAAAAATAAATGTGCTTAAAAGGTTCTTCACAGCGATGCCATAGAATAACCATTTTTGGTTCCTCAAAGAACTTTTTAATAATCTGAAGAACCTTTTTTTGACACAAAGGTTTTTCAGATGTTAAAGGTTTTTTATGGAACCAAAAGGTTCTTCTATGGCACCTTTTGAAACACCTTTTTTTAAGTGTTTTAAACTTTAAGAAGGATATAGAAAAATGTCCTGATTGTTTAGCACAATGGTGCTGTGAAAGATGAAGTGCAAATCATAACTCAGTGGTCCAAACTTTTCTGTAAGGCCTTTAAGGTTTTTTTAATTTGCACCCAACGCTCCCATGTCATTTTATAGCAGTTTTTGTTGCTGTCTGTTTTCCAAAGCCTTTTATGTTTTTAATTATTCCCATTACACTGTTTTTTGGCTTCAGTCTTCATCTTTGTCATCTACTGTGGAAATTGCATCCACAGCAACTTAGTTTTTTTAGTGTTAAAGATGGCTATGCAACTTTCAAGGTCATGGATTTACAGTAAAGGGAATTTAATTCCAAGCCTTTTTAAGATTTATTTATTTTTATTCAATTTACATTATTTTTATTACTTGCTGTTTTTTATTTATTTCGGCCATAAATCACTCACCTTCACTTTCTCACCCAAAATGTGTAATATTAGACTAATTGTGTAACTCTCATAATTTCAATCACTCACATTAAGTCCTTTTTCCTTTAAAGAGATGCAGGAGATGGTCATGCCTAGTGTCTCTCCTGGAGAGCCTTTTACAGCTATTAAGTTCACCTATCACTCCAACACCCAGATGTTTAACATTCTGAAAAAGACAGCAGCTCAATGTCTGCATATTTCCAGAACATACAGCATTGGCAATAGCGTTGAAGGCAAAGATCTGCTTGTGATCGAGTTTTCAAGCAACCCTGGAGCACATGAATTAAGTAAGTAACTTCTGAAGCAGTAGGCAAAGCTTGAGCAGAGATAAATTCCAAAGGATTTTCCCACTCTTTGATTTGCAGCACTGAAGTTTAACACGAGATAAGCAGTGTTTTTATAATGTTGCATGCATTTAAACATCGACCCATACACATTAACTCGTTGTCCTTAAGAAAGAAGTTCTACAAACTATGCAAACATTTACTTAAAAATATTTATGAGGAATACAAATGATTACAAAAGTGTACAAAACCGTTTTTATACTTTTCTCTGCAGTGGAACCAGAGATCAGATACATTGGAAACATGCATGGGAATGAGGTCATGGGCAGAGAGCTTCTCATCTATCTTGCCCAGTACCTGTGCTCTGAATACTTACTTGGAAACATTCGGATTCAGACTCTTGTAAACACCACCCGGATTCACATCCTTCCATCCATGAACCCTGATGGGTACGAGCTGGCCTCTGCTGACATGCAAAGTGGAAGCGACACTGATTATGATGATGTAAAAAGAAAATTCTCTTTCAGAAATAAAGACTTTGTGAAAGTAGTTTTCATTAGGATTTAATATCCATAATATCCATGAAACTTGTATATAAAGGTAACAACTTTCTTGCTTCAGGATGCCCAACCCAGAGCGAATTCTATTGGCAGAGCCAATGCGCAGAATATAGACCTCAATAGGAACTTCCCAGACCTCACCTCTATCTTTTACAACCGTCGCAGATTCAAAAGATACCGTAGCGATCATATTCCCATCCCAACTTCTTACTGGTTTGGTAAGGTAGGAAGCACTCTGAACAAAATTGTGAACAAATGCACTTCTTAAAACTCGCAAATATGACTACACACAGGCATGTGTGGCTTGTACATGTACAGGTGGCTCCAGAATCGTATGCTGTAATGAAATGGATGCGCTCGATTCCATTTGTCTTATCGGCCAACCTTCACGGGGGAGATCTGGTGGTCTCTTACCCATACGACCTTTCAAAACACCCTCTAGAGAACATGTTCTCTCCCACTCCAGATGAACAGGTTTGCTTTTTTATATAATCTAAACTGTTTAGATATGACTACTATATACCTGCTGATTATATGATTATATTTATATATATGATATTGCACAAAATATTCATTCATATTCTATCTTCTGTGAACTATAGAAATCTTAAAATATTTGTAAAAAAAAAAGTAGAAAACGTCCAAACTCAAGATCTGGGTTTAGCTACAATTTACAGCTAAAACCCTGCTAATTTCCCCTTGGCTTTTCTTCAAGTTCAGTATGTAAAACATTTCATGTAAAATATGGTAAAATGACTTTTGAAATTCAATCGCAGGTTTTTACACTGTTTTTTTCTGTTGCAGGTGTTTTCAAATTTAGCCAGAACATATGCAGACGCACATGCCACCATGGCAAATGATGACACGAGCAGGTGTGGAGGAACGTTTGCTGATAAAGGTGGTATAGTGAATGGAGCCAAATGGTATAGTATTGCAGGGGGTGAGTTACGAGGACACACCTGACAGTTTAATTAAATAAGTGAATATGTTAAATAAAATAAAGTGTTTTCATTGAACAATTTGAGAACTGCTGGACTATGATAAGGACGATTTTATATGCTCATCTTTAGCTTTTGTCTTTTGGGCAGGAATGTCAGATTTCAGCTACCTCCACACAAACTGCTTTGAGATAACAGTAGAGTTGGGCTGTGATAAATATCCAGCAGAAGAAGACCTTTACACAGGATGGCAAGAAAACAAGGAGGCTCTTTTGAGCTTTATGGAGGCGGTGAGCTCATTCTCATTTTGAGAGCACTGCGCTAATGCTTGCTTCCTCGAGCCCTTTGCACTGCATTTATTTTGATGTGTTTTCCGTAGACAGTTTATTAATTTACTCTTCAATATGAATAAATTGAAAAAAATCTATGTATGCCTGATACAGCTAGACTGATATGTAAATGATACACTACAAAGTGGTAGTTTGTGTGTTTTCCACAGGTGCAACAAGGGATTAAAGGTATTGTAAAGGGTGAAGATGGAAAAGGGATCAAAGGAGCCACCGTGTCCGTCAAGGGTATAAGGCATGACATTAGAACAGGTGCGGCAGTCAGGCTGTATGCTTACAGCTGGTATTAAAAACATTTAAAAAACATATTTTATCACCATGATCATTATTAACATCATTATATCATTGCTTCAATTCAAAATAATTGAGAAATTACAAAATAAATAGTTATATATTTAAGTGCATTTTTTTCATTTATGTTGTCATAACTTTGCTGCAATTATTCTCTAATTATCAGCTGAGGATGGAGATTACTGGAGGTTACTGACATCTGGCATCTACATTGTGACAGCCTCTGCACCAGGGTACTCCAAGGCCATGAAGAAGATCCATCTTCCCGCTAACATGCAAAGAGCTGGCCGTGTAGATTTTGTGCTCAAAAAGGATGAAGTGCAGCCAGAGCTAGACACATCTGTTGATACCTATGAACGGTTTGACCCTTTCAACCAACATTCTCACTATAATATAAGAGATACTGTGCAGAGAGAAGAGAGAATACAAGAAAAACCCTGGTGGTGGTCTTATTTCACTCGCTCCACTTTGCAAGCACCCACCTGGCTACTTAGAAGGCATTAGAGCGCCGTCTGCTGGTCAAATTCACAATCTTCAATTTTTCAATAATGGGACCCCTCAGCACTGCACATGAGGCATGCTCTTATAAAAAAAACTCGTTGCTGATAATTACTAAAATTGCTGTTAATGATAATAAATTTGCCAGTGTAAAAATCTTACATAGTGCTAATGCTGCCTATGCGTCTCGATATATATAACGTTTTAAATTGATCATTTTTTTCTGTTTAAAATGGATGTTCACAAATAAAATAAATACCCCAACCCTACAAACATCTTAGTGCAATGTTTCATTTTAAGAACGCATTGGATCCAAGATCACTCCGATGGGATTCCCCGTCCCAAGCCGTATTTGGACCACCAGTTTCATTGGTTTGTTATTATTAATAAGGGAAAGCTAGAACAATAGACACAATTGAGCCATTGTTAATATAAAATACCATAAATCGCGATTATTCTATTGGCCATCATTGCTTAGTATGTCAAAACGTGGGGGAAGATGAATTGCGTAATTGTAATGAAAGAGCTTCTACTGCAAGCACGAGTAATGATTCACAGGAAATTGGCTCGCGTTGATTTGCATTTAGTCATTTAGCGGACGCTTTTATCCAAAGCGATTAACAAATAGGGAGCAACAAGCGATATATATTACAGGAGCCATAATTCATTAGGTGCCAATACAAAGTTACTGGTTTCAACAAAAGCTAGACCACTACCGGTTGAGAGAAAGGGTTTTATTTTTAACACGCAAAACTCGTAAAAGTTTTCTGTTACGCGCGTGAGACTGTATGTTTGTGATTTTCTAAACCTTAATTCACATAATTATTAAGGCGTTCATTTGCAGTAATAAAAACAAACCAAACAAAGAAAGAAAACGTGTTTGCGTGACAGTATTTTCTTCTTAACGGCCACTAGATGACACTGCTGTATAAAGTATAAACATACAATTTAAGTGCTTTGAAATGACGTGTGTTTGGATATTTTATATAGGCTATTTTAATATGCTGTCGTACATTTACTGTTTCTATTTGCAAACATGTCATAGCGCGTTTGCGTTAATTTTTGTCAGCGCAACTTAAGCCTAAAATTTCGTGAGACGAATAACTCGAAACGCATTAGCCTAGCTAACACGAGTAGCCACAGAGTGGAGTTTAGACGAGGGGGCGGAACGACATGTGTCGACACGCCCACTTCAACTTTTCATTGGTTCATGATCATAAGAAGTTCATGAGCAATATCAGCGTTATTCATGATATATTTCACATGAAATATAATAAACGACTACAACTATGTCAATTCTGATACTCTTTATTGGTGTATCATAACGTATTTAGCCAAAAACTGAAGTTTGGCAAGACACAAACTAGAATTTGCTGTCAAATGCAGATTCCTAGATGGAGAACACAATATGAAGAATTTGGAAGTCGTTTTTAAAGATGTTTGTTTATTGTGCATTCCGTTTAATAGAAATCAAACTGCAGTGTTTGTTTTGATTTAAGCCATAATAACTCTGAAAATACAGCTCATTAACACATTAAAAACGTTTAGAGTGTTCGTTTCACATGTAAATTTAAAAATACTGTAGATGAGCCTTCAAGCTTGAGTTATTACTTCACCCAAAAAGGAAAATTCTCTCATTTTTTACTCGGCCTCAAGTTGTCTTAATTTTTTGTGTAATGTCGCTGTTCTGCGAGACACAAAGAACCAAACAGTTGGGGTACATTGACTTTCACAGGAAAAAAAACTACCATGGTGGTCAATTGGGCCTCAGAACTGTTTAGTTTCCCACATTCTTCAAATATCTTTCTTTGTGTAAAGAATTGTATAATATTTTTTAGAGCAAATTGAGGGAAAGTTAATCATGACAGGATTTTTATTTTGGGGTGAACTATCACTTTAAGGCGGTCGTTTTCCATGGCGACACTCGTCACGTGACACACCGCAACAAGCTCTGCACGGTGATATATTGCTTATTCTTTATTATTCAAAATATTCACCTCTGTTTGAGATATATGATATTCCAATTCTCAAATATATATAAGTAAACGTATATAAGTCTTAACACCCTTTATAATGATCTTTGATAACACGCGATGGGCAAGCCAGATTTAAAGATAACGTTAAAAAAACAATTGAATGCATCACTAGAGTTACTCCCGACAGACATGAAAGTAAGTTGGCGATGAACTGTGAGAAGAATAGAGAGAACTTTATAGTATAGTGTGTATCTGACATGAATAAAACACATTGCTGCTTCCATAAACATGTACATTTTCATGTAATGTTTCGTTAGCAGACGCTTTCATCTAAACAACTTACAAATGAGGTTTTTAAAGGCAACTGCTTTTGTAACCCTTTATGGTTATTTTATAAACTATACATTTATTGTTTGGCTATAAACGTTTATTATTAAGATTAATCATTGAATAATGTATTTCTTGTGATGGACTCGCCACTAGTTGGTGCCAGACTAAAGAGCATGCTTATTCACACCCCTTGGAGGCATTAACTATGGCTTTATTATAGCCTAGTGAGAGTTTAGCTGGCTTAATTATGTTTTTGTTGGCCTCATTACTTGATTAATCTGCTCCCTTTACATGATGTTTTTCACTAAACTGTAATTGCAAACGTGTAAACACATGTCACATGAAACAATGGCAGTCTGAAAAACATTGAGGCCTGGTAGGGAATCAAGCTCAATGTGGCAGAGATAATTCATTTGCTTTGCAATCTTTTATTGTCAGTGGAGACAAACTCATTTGAATGGCAAAACCATCCATAACTTGAAGGCACAAAACATCCAGCAGTCACCAAGACGCCTCTGTTTAACAGAATCAGTGCTTACATCTACAATGAGGAACACTAAAGGCCATAATGTGTCCCCATTCTAGTTTAAAACAGACAGATCCACCCAACAGCTTAATAATAATGTGTTTTATATAATCTGTTATCCTACATTGTTTGACCATCTGAAGTAACAGTTTTATTGGGTGCGCGTGTCAAAATGTGTCAGCTAGAAAAGTTTTTCTATCACTGCTAAATTAATTAGTATTCCTAGTAAAATTAGCAAAACAGTTGGCATGTGAAAATGCACATTCTAACTTGTTTTTTTCTGTGACCCAGGGCAACATGTCTGTAAGGTTATAAAATAGGTTAATCTTGGAGTAGGAGTAACTCAGTCATGCTGGAGAGAATTGGCTTCAAGGTCACCAATTAGACAAGCTGGGAAAGGTTTATGGAAGCCCCCTCTACTGCCGGGTTAGCATCAGGCTGATCACAACCTTCACAGGTAGCTTACTCAACTGTTAACATGTATGTAAGAGCAATAAATATACATTACAAAGATTAATTAAGGGGGGAAATTGGTGTGAGAGTGAACTACTGTCAGCATTACAGTCTAGTAGATTATGTTGTTCTACATATAGGATGCACTTAGTAGTTTTATATGAATATAACAAAATTTAATGAAATTGTTTCCAAATCTGTTAAAGAGTAAGTAACATTAGATCATGAAAATTGCATTTCATCCAGTGTGTTTCCAAGTTGTAAGTCCGAAGGTGAATGAATAACAAAGTTATTGGATGAGTCGTGAGTCGACTCTGAATCACGCAAACCGGACATGACCTATTCCGAGTCTCTAACCAACAAATATCTACATCACTACAAAAAGTCCCCGCCTACGTTTTGCTTGGACTGGCGTAAACACTTCACTCTCCTCCCCAAACACTATCGCTCGTTCGTGATTCGTGTGCATCATGTCAAGAACCTGTGTTTTATGTTGTGAAAGTCTGTCTTATTTAAACTACCAAAGGAAGAACTTCTGAGGAAACAATGGTTACAACTCATTTTTCTAACGATACCAAAGGAATATAACCCCACGGTTTTACTGTGTGCACGTCATTTCACCGAAGATTGCTTCAATAATCTTGCCGTGTTGACTGCAGGATATTTTAAAAGACTATCCTTGAAATAGGGAGCAATAGCAACGTTATTTGGACCTGTTAGCTCCACCGAATCTCGACCTGTAAGTGTGACAATTTTTTCTGTCTTAACTTCAAGAAATATTTGTGTACTTTATGTCTGTGTTTAGCTAATGCATATACCGGTACTATCAGTAAAGATTTGTTTAACATTTTAAATTAGTAACAAATTTTCTATTTTTTAGCGTTTGTGTAACTGAAACACAAAGTTATACAGGACCGGTGTTGAACCAGCCATAGAGCTAGCTTTGTTTACGTCTATAATACTTTTTTCAAACTAACATTATTGCAAAAATGGCATTTGATCTCTAAATGGTTTCTGTCTCCATGGGTCATCTTCTCCAATCTGGTTCACTTGGGGTTAGAAATTATTGGACTGTACATGTCCAGACAAATAGCGCAGCAAAAGACAATAAGCCATTCTCTTTGCTACGGCTGCCGGCATTTAGCAAACCTGAGCAAAATACCCAAAACTAAGATAAAGCAGCGAGTTAGCCATGAGGCCCTAGAAAAACAAAAGGTTGTCATGGTCAAAACCCATTATCTGCTACTGAGCAGGTATGAAAAAAATCGTTTTGTGAGGTCCCTGAAAGTTTGCCAATCATTTTTTCCCCATAATCACCTATGTAAGTAATGTAATATTCACAATGACTGTCCCAGAAGCTCTGTAAGTATGATTTTTTTCATGTTTGTTTCAAGTGATGTATTGATTTTCTATGAATGGGACTGAGGTGGTTCACGATAAAGAATAGTACTGGACTTAAAATTTAACCTAAGATTAGCATGACTGCTAAAACCTCAGGGTCCATGAGGTGAGCTTTGTTTGTTTACAGTATGTCTCTTTCAGTTTGTTGTGATTTCTGTCTCGGACGCTCCATTTCCCCTTAGAGCAAGATTAAACCAGATGTCCTCAGATGTTTACTAAAACCAGATAATTATCCGCATAAGATGAGTTTAAGAACCTGGCAGGCTTTCTCATGCATGATCATGATGTAGTTAAGAAGTTCAGTCAAAGTCAATGCCAGTGTTGTTAATGTACTAGCTCCATATATGAGCTGTCTTATTTTTTGTCATCTCTCTGCTGTCAGTCAATATAATGTGAGCCCAAAAATGTATTAAGAATCTATAGTGTATCTATCTGCGCAGTAAAATCTTCTGTTAGAGTTTGTTCACTGTTGCAGTGATGGTGCATATATGCATAAACGTCCTCTCTCTTATAAGGCTGAATCTGTGCTCTTCTTATTGTAAAATAATTCAGTGCAAATAATTAGATGCAAGTACAGCAATATTCTACCAATTATGCTACCAATAACCATAAATTTACATTGATAATGACCATTGTTGATCCAACCAGAGTGTAATAACCCAGCATTTTGGGTTGTATCAACAGGGTATGTCTTAGAGTAGTTCACTTTCAAAATGTTTAACATGCCCTCTTGTCTTTTCAAACCTGTATGACTTTCTGTTTTCTATCGAACACAAAAGAAGATATTTTGAAAAATGTTGGTGACAGCATTTTTTTAAATTGTCTTATTTTTTGTTCTGCCGAAGAAAGAAAGTCATAAAGGTTTGAAACGACAAGAGGGTGAGTAAATGATGACAGACTTTTGTTTTTGAAGGTGAAATACTCCTTTAATATAAACCTAACAGTCGAGTTTGTGTGAATATTTCCCCAACCGAACTGCTGAATGCAGTTAGTCGCTTTGGATAAAAGTGTCATACAAAATTATAAATATATAAATAAATTGTGCATAATAATAATTCATGAAGTGTTATTAAAAAGCGTCTTATGATCTTAATGCACATTTCCCGGCATGTCAGTCAGATAAAACACTTAAAAATGATCCAAGAAGCCGTGGAGGGAGGGGGCCTGGAAGCATTTCTCTGTTACACTCTTAGCTACTTTAACTGTCATGCTGCAAGATCGTAATGCATCGCTG
Source organism: Triplophysa dalaica (assembly GCF_015846415.1). Lineage (NCBI taxonomy): Eukaryota > Metazoa > Chordata > Actinopteri > Cypriniformes > Nemacheilidae > Triplophysa > Triplophysa dalaica. The sequence goes on from NC_079542.1 coordinate 7,992,600, forward strand.
GCTGCGCAGATGCCCACTTTAAGCTCTTTATTTGAGCTTTGGTGAACTGAACCATACCAAGCTGGCCAACTTCAGACAGCCTGAGAAATTATAATAAAGGATCAAATGTTGAGGCTATTGAATGTACAAATTGTGAGATATTCACACTGTAGTTTAGGGAGGTGAAAATCATTCTTACAAAATGGGATTAAAGACCATTGAGTAAATCAATATGACATGCTGCTCAACTGATTTTACGGGATGACCGATGGCATAAACTAAGATATAAAATTGAATCTGACGTGTTGTGCTGTTAGCACAAAGTGTCTGTTTATAGGATGGCCTTATGCATTTTGGGCTGTTGCAGTAATGGAGTACTAGTGTAGGGCTAAAACTTTTTTGCTGTCAGAGCAAATCTCACACCTGCACAACTGAAATGTTATGACAAGTTGCTAAACTGAAGCAAGTGGCTCAGTGATACTTCTATACACACAAATAAACCTGAGCAGTTGGGGTAGATTAGTGCTCACAGTGTATTTTTAAAGAAAGATACATTTTATCACAAAGATAGTTGAATAAAAATGACAGATGCTGGTTGATTACATGTATTAAATCTATTATCTATTGTCTATTGATTTATTTTATGTCAATTAATGGGGACCTTTAAAGATAAAATAATTTAATAACAGATAAAAAACTTTTTTAACCTTAAGAACTGAATGCCAATAATTTTATGTCGTCATTTCTGTTAATCTATGGTCTAGTTGAAATATTGACCTTTGAAGACTTGAAATGTAGAGCATGGTCACATACAATATATTTGAATTTAATCCTCTGCACATGACCTTTAAGTATGCATTTCCTATCAAACAAATGTGACATTGAGGTGCATTGAAGCGAATATACTAATGCGGCGATTTGAGTCCATAGATGGCGCGTATATGTCCTAAACTTGTCCTATTGCTTATGTCAATACTAAATATTGCATGATGATTCAGGAGGAGTCAGATATTCTTGCGTTCTTTAGCTTCTTCAGTTGTAGAATGGTAGTTTAATAGAGCTTGAATGCACTGTAAGTCGTTTTTGATGAGCTGTCTACGGCTACTGTGATGTCCATAACTATATTATTTACACCATTTTATGTTTGGATGGGGAAAGAGTAGAAGCAAGCATTTTAATATATGTAGTTTAATCCATTCAAAGAAACCTAAAAAAAATCTAAAACATGTTCATTTACATTTGAATGGACCCTAGATGAGAAAGCTTTTGTAAAACGATTAAGTGTAATCTCCAATGCTGAAGACTGTACAGTATTTACACACTGCTTCTGATATTTACGCTTGACCTTCCTTTAGACACAAAGACTTTTGGGTAGCCTAGAAACTAACATTGTACATTGTTAATATAAAACATGTAAATCATTTGTTAAATTGTGACAAAGCGCTTCTGTGGATTTCTAGTTCTACCAGAAAGACTCCGGAGTCATGATGACGTTGCGATGATACAGTATTATTAACAACTAATTGCAAATGGAGCACAAAGATTATATGATAAAGTCCTTTGGAGTAGGCCCCATTCGTTCCTTGAATCCAGAGGGTCATAGATTCTTGCACTTCCTGCCTGAAGATGAAGGCAGGGCGAAGCCTACCCCCAGATTTATGGACAGGGACCAACTTGTTTGTGGTGAGAAGGAACAGAGTGAAAGTCGGCGTCACCGCGTCAGTATCCGTGATCAGAAATATTGAGTGAGTACAGATTTTATACACTCCAAGTGTCGAATGACGATTGGTTAGACCTCTATGTGATGAGTGACATTTCATTAGAGTCTTCTTGGCAGAACTAACACTTCCATTTCAGAAATGTCTTTATTTGTCTGCTTAATATGATTTTAAAACACTCAAATGAAGGAAAGGCACTAAAACTAATACATATGTTTTTAACATGTAACTGACCAGATTACGTTCTTGTTACCAACAGATATTTAGAGAGGATGTTTGGAAGTGTGATGTTTGTTTCATATACTGTCAAATCTTTCTTGTGTAAATCATGCTAGACCCAAATTAAGCCCTTCAGTTCTCTCAATGAATACAATGAGAAAATAAATCTCATAAATCTTTTAGCTTTTTCTTTGGTTATTTCCTTCATACCAAAGCCTTTGATCTGTTTTGATTGGTTGGCAAAATTTTTGAATAAAATTTTGGAGATTGAAAGCCTTTACCTTTTTGCTACTACTCAACTTAAGTCCTATTGCATACTGTATTTGTTCTGTTATGCATTAAGCTGACCTGTTTAGTACCAGAAGGAAAGATTGAACAAAAGAAAAAGAGTAACATGATAGTATTAGGTAATACGAAATGTTGACAGAGATTAAAAGGTTTAGCATCTCTTTGAGAAGCATAGGTCAACATGTTTACAGTTACCATGAGGTGTTGAAGCCCATTGACGTTTTAGACCAGCATCGTGTTAAACACATGTGATTCAAATAAATGTCTTAAGGGAATAAAGATGCCTGTTTAGCCGTACCACAGACTTTTTGGTACCGTGTTTATAATCAAACACAGGACAGCATGTAGATGAACACGCTTGAAAAAAATGTGTGGTTTAACATAATGATGGAAACCTTCTGAAATTTCATACTGTTCGATTGTGTGTCATTTTTCTTTTGATGTCGCTTGTAACCAAATCCTGCATTGCCTTAAAATTGCCTTTAAAAATGATTAAGTTTGACATGTTTTGGTTGGCCATCGCAATGAGCTAGAATGATTTCCTGTGGAGCAAAGTGTTCTTACTCTTATGCTAAAGGGTTTGGGAAATTAATCTCATGATCCAGCAAATAACGTTTTTTCTCAAATCAATATTTTGATTCCAATTACTCGCTTATTTATCTTAACAGTCATACAAATATTAAAACAAAAACTGTTCTTTCAGTGTTCTCTTTCCCTTGTTTGAGCTAAAACAAGGCTGTCATACACAAGTGGCATTTTATCCTCTCGCTTGAGTGTTTAATTTGCCCTTAACAGCACCAAATGTGACTGGAGCCTGAACTGCAATGTCAGGCCTTATTAACTCTCTCAATGAGCATTAATTCATAGTTTGTCACACAGCTTGTTACGCCGAATAAAGCGATTCCCTTTGCTGTCTAGCTGCTGGCACATGCGCTTGATTCACACGAAAACAAGCATGTCCTTAACTCACCCTAATATGGAGGCTTTTCATTATTTAATGCCTCTTAAAGACTAATGCTCAACTACTGCTAAGTTGCTAAAATAGGTAGTGAGATAATAGAAATGTAATATAAAAAAAAAAACTTAACAAAAAAAGGAAGTTTACTTTGGGCCAGACGTGTGCGTACGATGAAACTCAATGAAAATGTATTATTTAATACATTTTCTTTACATTCCCATATATTTTTGTTTTCTATGGGTGCAAGGTGTATGTAAACTTTTGAACGCAACTGTATTATATATTTTGGCTTTCTCTCACATAAGAGCATCACAGAGCCGCTCAAAGTCCACACCAGTTTACTATCAATCCCTAAAGCCCTTATTCTGCATGACAGTTATAAATTTGCCGTTGCACAGAGCCAGTCAAGCTTCAGTGTAATTTACTCTTTAGTCTCTTCTGTCAAGTAGAATGTGCTATCCCAGCAGGGCTGAAGTATGCTATCTGGCACAGACGCTCAGCAAGCTAGCGGAGAGGGGCAACCTGCAGCCCTCAGCCGCTCCAGTTAATGCGCCGTGATGTGAACTGAGTAGACAGGCGAGAGGAACCGGCCCCTCCGGTCATGCAAAATGCAAAAGGACTATGACTTTATTACAGTCTTCTAATGGTGACATAACAATCTGTTAGAGCACTTCGCCAAATCCTCCAGTGCCCCTTCGACTCAAACGTGGAAGGCAAAGGAGAAGCACTGTGTGTTGTGGCTGCCAAAAACATCTCTGTTAGAATCAAACTGAAATATATAGGCTCTTTAGTCGTGCTAAAGCAGACGCAACATTAGCGCATTTATTCTTCAAATACCTATGAGTCATTTGAAGAGCAGAGTGGGTATGGTTTACAGGCATATTATATTTAAGAGTTTTTTGATTGTAATTACTTTTTGTTTTAATTCTTTCACTATGACCTTAAACAAATGGAAGGGTAGAGCATTTGTGCATGGTGCCAGAAAATTTGATCTTTGAACTTCCCAAAGACCACTCATCCTAACAGAGGCCTAATGATAATAGTCATGTTAATAGCAGCATGAATAGCCTATGACAGTTTGCATCACATGACTCTCTCCAGGGTGTGGGCCGGACGCTGAGGGGCCGTGCACACTGATAGCTGGCAGGAGATATTCATTTATACCTCAGGCCTCTGTCACCTCAGTTAGGCATTCGAGGTTAAATGTAGCCTGAGTGGTTGCATGATATTTGCAACACATGTGAATTTCAGCTGTCTTGGTGTGAAATGCCATTGAGATATGAATGCAGCATATCTAGTAGCATTTTATGCCATTGTACATGCAGTATTGTGACTTTTATATTCATGCATTTGGCAAATGCTTTTATCCAAAGCGTTCTTATCAGTTTGTGTGTTCCCGGACAATCGAACCAAACCTTTTTGTTGAGCTACAAGAGCACTATTCCTAAAGGAATACTACTTGTGATTTATTTTGTATTGGCTTCTTATGTTGGCTACTTGTAGGTAAAATAAAATGAATATTTTAAATAAATAATTTATATCACATTTATCATATTTATTTATATTTCAAATCGCATATCTGATATCATATATCCACACAGATTGAGCTCCTTTGTAAACTCCACAGCTGTCAATCACTTCATTGCTGTATGCATGGTCTACGCAAGTTTACATCACACATCTTGGTCTCAGACGACTCAATGAACTTGACATGAACCAAAAAAGACAGCTTTTTGCTTTGAAAAAGTTAGAATACGTTAAAATAAATTTCACAAAAAATAATTACACCAAATTAAAACAACAGTTGTTTTGTTATGTTAACCAGCTAAAGCTCTGACTAATAGACTGCACTAAAAATCTGCTGACAATGTATTAAGGGATATCTTGTCACACCCATAGGCGCCAGCTGGATCCTCGACTACCATGTGTAGTCCAGCCTGATCAAACCCAATCAATAGACGTCCATTAAGAGAGGATAGATTGTCATTGTAAACCCAGGCCTCAGTCAGGCTCACAAACATGAATTTAATCCCACATATCTGTCTCCACTGAGCCACATCCATTAGCCTAGTATCAGTTTCTTTTATCTCCTGTTATTGATTGTTTCTAATATCTTTCACCAGATTTGTACAATAGTCTGAAAACATGAAGTCTTTGATGTATTGGGCAGGTTCGGAATTCCATTGGGGGATATAGAATTCTTACCCTGTGGGACAAAGGGTCATAGCATTTCATTTGTATTGTCCAAATTTGATGTAATCGATGATATAGCGTGTCACAGAACAGTTAATCTCAGATTCCTAATGCATGTGTATTGAATGTGATTTTCCCAAGTTAACCAGCCTAAATACAGGTATCTTTATTAAAATGTGTGCAACATGTTAAAGCTGTATTATTAAGCCAGAGGGGACAAACTGCATTTTATACACACAAAGACGTTTAAAAACAATACAATATATATGTAATGTATAACAATGATCAAATGAAGAGTTTATTTCCAAAATGAGAGAATTCTTGGGCATTCCAATTAATATCAATCAAATTGCTGTTGGTTTGTTTTGATTTAAGGGATAATTACTAATAATAATAAAATACAGCTAACTAAAACAATAAAACACAATGAAAACATGATGACGTAATAAAAATATTATTTTTGAAGTTATCTCATTTTGGAAACTTACTCTTCAAATATATTTGCTTTTCGTTGAGCCTGGCATCATAGGACAAGCCTGGTCTTTACATACTTTCACAGATTTATAAATCAGTAAATTGTTAAAATCCGCTCCTCACAGTTCCTAAGTTTAATATTTACATGTGGTGTGTCAATGACAGTGCATTTGAGGTATACATTTTGAGACCATCTATAAGAGTATGACCCACCGTGCATATCAAACCCCCGAATTAGGGTTAGGAATATCCAAAAACATTACGGTCCAATTGAAAACATGTCCCCAATATGCAAACTCTCTTTTAAAGCTGAGAGAGTTGAAGACAAGCCTGATGTAAATGCAGTGCAGCCTGAGGTAAACTTAGCCAAACGCCTAAATCTGAATGTATAATATATGCCCTTTGCTGACCATATCTATATCACTCAGATATAGTTTATTTATCTTTATTTAATATCGATATAATTATTGACTTTCAAGCTTTTCTTTTAATTCAAGAAAACTAGGTCTGGCCATAAAAAAAATTCACAGGAATAATGAATTGTCACCGATTACATCTGTGACAACTATGATTTTAATGAATGACTCATTCAGTGATTCATACTATTACAGTCCTTCAATCATTAAGTCAACATGTTTGTTCAGATCAGACCTCACTCCCAAAACATTTCTGGATGTTTGCTATAGAGACATAATAAAAATGATGAATAATGTAAATATTGTACTTTGTTGTCAATTATAATATCTCACTTTCCTTATTTTCTCATCATTCTAAAAGTGATATAAAAAAAATTATACAAAATTACAAAAAAGATTTTCATAGTACCTTTACTACAAAGATGCAAACTTGAAAGATTCTATGGATTTTCAGATTTAGGACCAGACAAAGAACCTCGCTGCAAGAACCTTTTTTTATAAGAGCATAATCCTGCCTTGATTGAAATGTTGGTTGTCTGGAAAATATTTTTTAAAAAAAGAAAAAAATAGATTTCTTTCTGTTTGCATAAAAGATTTCTGCATATGAGAGGTCTCTCAGAAAAATTTCCATTCACATAATAAATTATTACATTAAGATCTCTAATGCGTTAAGATCCTCAGGATCCTCAGGATTCAGCTCAAAAGATGAATTGGATACAAATTTTTGATCCAAGAATACAACGTTATTGAAAGAGTACATAATGACACTATATGGTCATCATGATCGTAATATGATGATGATAGCCCATGCATCTGTTTTTGTATGATGTTTAAGAAACCTGGTGCCTCGGGGCTTCACTATCAAGGTCGACACAACCAACATATCGAACTCTATTTATTCTTATAGGAAGAATAATATAAAAACACAATTTAATCTAAAGATTTGAATCATGTTTTCCACCAAAGTGGACATAAAAGTGTATAATTCATAGAATATATATAATGCTATAGGCCTTACAAGTAATTTTAATGTATTAGTTATGCCTTGTAATTCACCTTAAATTGCATTGTAATGTCTCATTAATAATTGTTACTACAGTTACAGCACTTTTAATTTGGCTATAATTCTTTACATTTGATGTATTACAACACACATTATAAACAATTATAATGCATCATACCTTTTAATAACCCTTTACAATGTGTAATGCATAAAGGGTTTAAGTAAAGTGTTTCCAAAATATTTTATCTAATGAAACTGTTGTAAACTGCTTTCAGCAATGCACATGAACTATGCATATGTTTGTTATCTGAATTGGAAAAGTTTTAAATGATCATTTAAAAGCAATACCATATAAAACCAAGAATGCATAAGTATAAATTGTGATGGCTATGGGAGGAATTCTATAAAAATAGATAAAGAGAGCAAACGGACACATTATACCATATAAACAATGTTATGATATTAACAAATCAGTCGTGTCTGAATATAATGGGATTTAATTACTTTTTTATTTTAATTAAAAATAATGATCTGTTAATGAAATATTGTTTGTTATTGTTGCTATTTAAAGTTTAATTAAAAAAGGTATTTTATGTGATTGTCCAGACCTAGTCTACAGTATATTTGTTCTGGCAAATCAATAGAGCATCTGAGCATAATAATGACTTTGCTGGGCGTGGTCACCCTATTCTTTCACTATAGCCCAACACTGAATTAAATGCAAATTTTCAAAAAATACACAAACTCATTTGAATTATTTAATAATTCATCCAGAAAGTATTCGAATAAGGTAATAAAAAATGATATTGTGTATATATATTCGGAATCATGCAATAACTATAACCAGGTGAAGAAAACATTATATTTCCAATTTACTTTAAAAATATATTTTTAAAGCTTAAAAGGTAAGTTTACCCCAAAAACGTAAATGACATTAAGGGATATTTTAAAGAATTACAGACCCAACTGTTTTTGCCTTTGAGGCAATTTCACGCCAAAGCGCATGTTTTGGAATACAATTTATTCCAAAATTACCCTTAAGACTTGAAGCACATTTTATTAACAATTTTTCCAATTTAAAATAATTTGAAATATAAAAAGTAAGCGGCTATCTGTAAACCATGCCATGTGGCATTGAATCACCTCGTGTAACTAAGGGTCTTTCAGCTTTTCACTCTGTTTTATATGAAAACGAGGCAAATATGCTCCAGTTGTCTTTGCAGGGGAATGGGGCTATTATCAAAGCAATCAAATGCATTCCTCGCAGACTAAGTGGTTGAATGCACAGGTTAACTGGGACTGGATCTTAAATGGTTGTGACAGGAAGGAGGCAGCCCACTTCAGGCAGCGGAGCAAGTGACCCGAAGAGAGCGAGTAACCCTTAACAGACTTACTTCGAAATATCAACGGGCCATAATTACACCTTTCTATTGTACATTTATTACATTTAATTGTACCATTTATTGTACATTTGATCTTATTTTAAATAACTGCACTGATAAATTAAGATGAACAATTGTTTTTGATTCTGTTATAATTTGTAGACGCTGTAAAAATACACCCCAACTAAATTGAACATACAGCTAAACTGTATAAAACTAAGGCCAAGTTATAAAAAGAAATGTCAATTTCGTTTGGCTAGTCCTCGTTTAAATGAACACATACAAAAAATCTAAGACTCCATTATCATTCCTTACAATTTGCAATATCGATATGTCAACAAAGCCTCAAACAGGTAAATTATCACTTCTTTTTAATAATAGTATGGGCCTAATATTGATCATTTGGTTTCTCTGACAGAGCAATAGCCTCCAGTTTGGGCTTTAAAATCCGATGAGAAATTCAAATATGTAAGCCCCTTTAACTGTCAATTATTAGCCTATATTTGTATTTATAAGTTGTTTAAATGTGCGCCAAGCTATGACTGGGGTATAACTTTTAGGCTAAAAAACGTTGACGTTACATTTTATTTTCATAAAAAGCATTGAAGCAAAATGCATCGCAAAAATTACGCATCTCGATCGAAAATACTGAAATAGTTACTTGAATTGGAAAGGTACAAGTATGAAGGTGGGCTTCCAGGATACATCAAGGGAAAAGGCATAAAACATCCCTTCCATGCAACGTTGCCAACACGTTCGCTATATAAACTGGGTAACTGCAAAGTCTTTAGAGGATTAGGTGTCATGTCTTCAGGTGAACAGGATCCATCACAATCCGTAGATAACTGCCGTTTCAACTTATTTCGACGGTTTTGAAACCATATTTTCACTTGCGTCTCTGTGAGTTGGAGAGAGTTAGCAAGACAGGTTCGCTCGGCGCTGCTCAGGTATTTTTTCATGTCAAATGTCGCTTCCAACTGGAAAATTTGTCTTTTGGAGAAAATTGTGCGCGTTTTCTTTTTTATTAGTGGGGTTTTTTTTTTTACGCTTTTCTGTTCGCCGTGATCCTCTACGATGTTCCTCAGGCTTTCCGTTTTGCGACACATGTCAAACAGTCTTTGCGCATCCTCTTGTTCAACTTCATTCAAGTTGAAAGCACATGCGATGACCGGCCGCACTGAAAGTTTAGACATAACAACTATTAACTATTAAGACAATAAAACAAATAAATGTGAAATAGCCTACGTGACAAAAGTTATGCAAAATAGTGTGGTGCTGCTGCCTACCTGATTCGTCGGTATGTGGTGACTGATTCCTTCGGTCTTTGCTGCATTGATAAGCGACATCTAGTGTAGCCTTCCTTATTTCAAATGCATCTTTATTAAGAATGTTGTCGATAGTAAATTTTAAAGAGGCCGGTCGGCAAATCACGTTCTCTTTGCTCATACTTCCAATACGGTTTCCTTTAGACGCAGATTTGTCTCACGGGTTGCGTCTAGATCTTGAGTAACAAGACACCATGGTGGAGTACTGCGAGCTGTCTGGTAAATGGTCTTAAGTGGATGTTGCCTAATACTTAAATTCAGAAGTATTGCTACAATAGCTTTCATTGGCGCTGTGGAGGCACAGCTGTGTGACGCCAAGATCACATGACGCGGAATACATGTGGGATTGGACCTCACCTTTTCTCTTTTCCAATTTTAGAAACATCTTGGACAGTTTTGTCTGATTTATTCTGAATAGGTAGGCTAAGTTCTGCACATTAAGGTTGCCTTTCTTTTAATGCTACAGTCGGCTTCTATAGGCATTTTCTTTTAATATTTGAGAAACTGATCGGTGCGTCGTTTTACAGCATACAGACTGAAGAATTTGCACAACACAAAATGGGACTCATCTGTGCACATTTGTGCTGGGACACTGGTGCCATTATGAGTTTGTATTACTATTGTGCAATCTAATAGGCTATACACTGCCCTTCCAAAAATAAGTCACACACTAATATTTCGTTGGACCGCCTTTAGCTTTGATACGGCACATATTCGCAGTGGTATCCCAGATAGCAATGAGTCGGCGGACCACCGGCGGGGCTACGGAGGCAGTAGAAGCGTCAGAAAGGCGTAATCGCAAACACGTTTGCGGGCGAGCCGCTGGCGGCCGCCGCTTTTTAAAATCGTTTCGATAAGCTTCTCAAATCAAATCCCTTTATTGTCACTCAACCATACACAGGTGCAACAGTAGGTGATCAACTTGGGTGCAGTTCCAACCAACATGGCAGAATGATAGGCATTTCTTGTACACATTTACACAGTAAACATTTCTGTACAAGTTTTACACCAGAATACAACAAATGACACGTAATATACATAATAACAATACACAGCAGCAAATGTACACAATGTGCGTAGTGTAGCCTACACAGGATAATGACACATAATTTACAAATAACTAAATAAATAGCAGCGAATGTATACACAATGTGCGTAGTGTACAATGATTGATATTTATTGTGTATTACAGTAAGACAATGTATAAAGTTGTGCGTGCTAGTGGGGGATAAAGTGCAGTGCTATGTCACAACATTTATTTCCGTCCAGAGTTGCAGTAATTTTTCGCCAATTCTTGTATTGATGATGGAAGAGTCGGACCGTTACGGAAAGTCTTCTCCGCCACATCCTAAACATTCTTAATGGAGTTAAGGTCTGGCGGCCAAATGTGTGGAAATTATGTTTCATGCTCCCCGAACCACTCTTTCACAATTTGAGCCCGACGAATCCTGGCATCTTGGAATTGGGTCTCATTTAAAAAACTGTGTGTAGGATCCTTACTAAAAGTGTGCGTGCGCCCGAAATCCCTGAATAACGTACGCCAAAAAATATTCACACTTCTAAAACCGTGCGTACGAACACCTGTAAGCAATATTCGCTTTATAAATCATAGGTCACCTGCAAGTGTGCGTACGCACATCAGCCTCATATCCCGCCCTATACACGCCCATTTCTTACACATAAATAGTCAATGCAAAGCACCACATGATTACTAATTTATACTTTAATCAGACTGGAATCCAATCCGCTTGTTAAACCTGACGTCACTCATCCCGTTTCCGGGTCCAACCGCTATCAGATGCCAAGAAAATAACACAAAATGATGTAAACCCCCCCGATCACATCCTTTATCTCCGTAACGAACACACAAATGGCTACACATGACATTCACTACGATTAACAAATTAATAATTGTTTTAATCAATTAAAAATTATTAATGATAATTATTTGTAACAAGAATTACTATAAGGTCTCTGCATCCATAATAGTTTCCAGCATTTAGACTGATCATTAACACCTCATTAAGATCACATCATTAATTAGTGATGTCCTTCGCCTGAGATATTATTTGAAGACATAAATGTAGAAGACGAATGAGTGAAAATGTATAGGCACAATAAAATAAATCCTACATAAGAGTGCAAGATGTGAATGAACTGTTGAGGAAAGCTTCGTTCACAGCGTCATGAGTATACCCTTCATTTTATGGGCTAATTGTTTAAAGGGCTAGTCAAATCATATTTGATTATCTAAATATGAGAAAGTATGTTCATGTAAGACAAAATCATTTGCATGGATCCAGCTCTGTCCATTTTTGAAGACGGAAAAGTCACAGAGGTTGTGAAGCTTTATAGCAGAATGATAATGATAAGAGGAAAGTGCTGCTGCACATACAATTTTCTTCCCTGTGCTGTTTTCATTCCATACTGAACATTTGGCATCCACATAACCTTCATTTTTCAGCATCTTTTTTACGAAAGTCTCTCATTCATTCATTTATTCCTTCTGTTGTGACACCGAAAAGTTACACCAGAAAGAGTCAACTTAATAATTTACCTCATAATTTAGGCTACCTGCAATTACAGGTACAAGCAGAATCAATATTTTGGTATTCCGATTTTTTACAGATGAGGCTGACCTTTATTAACACAGACGTATACGGGTGCTCTTTATTAATCATTTTTTTTATTGTTTGTTTTTCTTACATATAGGCCTAATATAACAGTTAAATGCACACAATTCCCTTTAGATCTCTACAATTAACAGCCTTTATTAAATACATCACCGATTACTGGTGCCTTTGGTCACTGACTATGATGGTGCCAAAGAAGACATGTATAGGCCTTTGCTTTAAGGAAACCACAGACACAATTAAAGCGCATCTCGTCCATAAAAAAACTAGAGGTTCGCTTTGTAGACTATTTATCAATGTCATTCTTTACATACCGATGCTCCAGAAGAATAGAGAGACCTGGTTATGTTAAGATATTATATTTAGATATATTTTAAATTCCTTTAAATCTGTTTTTCAGTCACGCTTTAGTGTCCAGACTTTAACAAAAGTTTAACACCACCCCTTTTGGTTATTTTTGTATCCGCAACCCTCCAAAATTACAAAATTGGTAAAGAAAACATGGACCTGAGATTTATTTTGCATTACTGAAACACTCTAAACATGCATACACCTGTAGTGTGGCCTAAGAGTTAAATAATAACTGTCAGGCAGTAGAGTTTTTTGGCAAGGTTTTATTTTAAATGAAAACAAGCATACATGAATAGTTCACTAAATAATTACACCAATCTTGACAGAAAACTAAAAAACAATCAAACTCAATTTAACTAGCAATGTAAATCTGCGGTATTAAAATAATCCAGTACAATGTGTGACTAAACAATAATATACAATGCAAAACAATTATATATTGGTAACTATCAAGAAATAATATATTCCTGCCAAAGTCAAAGTTATGACCATAACCGCCACCACTATGCACCCAGCCAGGCCACCCCACCATTTCAAATTCAGTTTTTTTTTTACAATTTTGCAAAGAGAATTACATTTTAGAACATTATTACAGAAAAATGAATTTCCCTTTTTCGCGGTAAAAACTATAAAAATGGTTAAAAATAGTAAAATTATAGTTTAATATAAATGAAGAAACAATGCACAACTCGGAAGAATGGTGGTATGCGAGGAGCTGAAACGTGACTGATGGTCTGTGATTTCTATTTTCAGCAGTAAATATGGGTTCGATCAAATCACTGATCCTAAAAAGAGGGTGAATTAATTTAAAATTATAAATAAAATGTATATTTGCTGATGTTATGCCATACAATATTACAAGACACTGCATCATCAGTCATGCTATTTTTACAAACCAGACGTCTGTTGTAGTAATGGTGTGTGACATCATTTCCTTACTACCATTGTAAGGTTCCAGTGAATCCCCAAAAATGTTTTACTAAAATTCTTTGTCAGCTGAAAAAAAAGGATGGAGTAAATTATTAGATTTGAGTTGCAGGACCCTTCAAGCTAAAACACATAGCATTCATTTCATTTGAAAACAAAACAAAGAAACTGGAATAAGGCATAGGGAATAAATATAATTAAGACTAAGCATATTCATTTCTATATTAACTTAAATCGAATTTTGAGATCAGGTTTGTTATTCTGTTACTCTCATTTTCATTTTCTTTACCAACAAACAAGTCCATGTGCATGTGATGGTAATGCTGCAAATGTGTAGAGTTGCTTTGTAAAGTTTGCTGTGATGATCCCTCACCTCGTTCAGTGTATCAGTCTGAGTTTGACCCTCGCTACAGAGAAGTGGGGTTTTACTGGTACACAACATGGCAAATGTCAACGTCTTCCTGTAAGGCTCTAAAATAAATATGGAGACTTTAAACATCACAGAATATACATTGCAGTATTTTTTTGTAGAATCAGTTTATGACGTCTCAAAACATATGTAACTGATGTAATAGATGAAATAAATGTACTTGTCTGATTAGAAGCAAATACTGGAAGACTCGTCAAATTGCCAGCCTTAACACTGACACTGAAGTTATAATTTGTTCCCGACCGTAAACCAACAAAGGTAAGGTTTTTATCTTGTTGGGTAGAGTTTGTTGAGTTCCAATAAGCAGAATGATGCGTCACTTCATATTTAATATCTGAGGCTCCCTCTGACTCTTTTGGAACTCCCCAGGTTAGAGATATGGAAGTTTCATTAAGAACAATGGCAGTTACCCATGGTGTTGGAGTAGGTTCTGCGAGTATAATCAGAGTTTATTTAATATTTTATTAACAAAATATGAATCTGATGAACAATACAAAGCATATGGATGAGTAGTCTAAAAACCATACTAACGATTTTACTTACTAGTATAGTCTGATATGTAAACAGGATCACTTTTCAAGTCGGGTTTCTCTGAAAGGGTGGTGACTTTTACAGTGTAGTGTACTCCTGCTTTAAGCCCCGTAAAATTGTAGTTTTTATAAGGTGTCCGATCTTCTTTTATTAAGCCTGCTGGTTCAATGCTCACTAAAAATTCTTTAAAGTGTCCATTAACTGTCCAACTGGCGAAAATGTGTTGGTTAGATGGAAATAAATTCAGAAGTTCCACCTTTTCTGGACCTGCATGGAAGGAATTCAAGGAAAGTGTACAGTTTGCAAATGTAAAATGTAAATAACGAAAATATTTGGTTCGCTAAGAACACAAGTTTAAAGGACAAAAAGGAAGTGGTATGACATTGATAAATGTTTGTCTGCATAAAATCTTGGCATTCCTTAATTTATAGCCTCCTTATGGATCTTTCATATGTAGCATAGGCCAGTGTATCTATTTAGTCCTCGAAACTTGCTTAATATTACAAAATACAGTAGAATGCATAAAAACAAATGAAGAGAATATTTTTAAGACTAAACTCACGTGTGTATGCTGCAATTGTAACCATTTCTCCAGATAACTGGCTGTTGTTTGTTAGTGCTGCCACACACAGACAATATTTCATGCCAGGTGTTTTATCTGTAAAGGTGAAATGTTCGACTTTTGTTTGATTGCAGTTTCCCGGCTGACAGTGGTTTTCACACTGGCTGTTACTTGCCTCATTAAGACAAATATTGTAACTTGAATGGTTTCCTGCAGGTTTTTTCCAGTAAGCACTTATGACTGTACAGTTGTTATCAGCTGACGTTAGATTCAAAACACGTGAAGGCTCTGAAAAACATTCCAATAAAAGTTATTAACTTATTAAAACATGGAACTTTAATGTTGACGTAATTCACATACAGTTTAAAGCACTATGTCTCATGAGGCAACTTGAAATTGCTGCCCATCTGCACTTACTGGTGAAAAAAGAAACGCTTGCCGACACACTTTTGGTAGTCCTATTCACTACAGCACAAGCAGTGAAGGTATACTCTTTCCCCGGTACAAGATTAGATATCTTAATTTCAGTTGTATTGATTGTATTTGGCTCGTCCGGCTTGTCCTTGTCTGTTATTAAGTAAAAATCACAGTTTCCAGAATGATTCCAGCTCAGTCGCACGCTAGTATCATCCACATTCATTTCTGTCAGGTTATAAACATCAGATGGGGCTGCAAGAAATCACAAATCTTCTCATTTATGTTGTAAATGCACCCGCTTACTAAATAAATGTCAAATGCAGATAAAAACATATTTTAAAATCTTTATATAATTCCATTGGCTTTATTATCAAAACTCGATTTTTGTGCTTCAAAATAATGCACCATGTACACCAGGTGTACTTACAGGTATAGAAAGAGATATTCTGAGGGTTGAGATGCCTGCCACATTTCACAGGGTACACCTGGACATTGTATAGAGTTCCTGACGTGAGGTTCTTCAGTATCTTGACCATGGTTGTCACATTACTTTCATGCCCCCCTGTGACTTTCACTGTGTAGTTGCTAATGTTCCCTGGTCCCTGACTCCAGTTCACATGGCCCTCACTTTTGGTCACATTAGAAATGTTTATTTCGCCAAAAAAACGTTCTACAGAGGGCAGATGTTGTGGTATAATTGCACAAATATGTAATACATTTTTATTTAAAATATGAATCCAACATTTAACAAGATTATTTAACTATTATCTCAGACATCATTTGTGACCCTGACAAGAAAACCGGTCGTATAGGTCAATTTACGAAATTGAGATTTTTACAAAATCTGAAAGCTGAATAAATACAAACTCACAAAAATAAAGTTTTTATATATTTAAGGTGAGAAATTTACAAAATATCTTCATGAAAATGATCTTTAGTTAATATCGTAATGATATTTGACATTTTGACCGATACAACATATTTTTGTCTTTTACTAAAAATGTTCCTGTGCTACTTAAGATTGGTTTTGCGATCCAGGGTCACATTTGCCATTGACATTAAATTAGTTCAAAAATGATGTCTTACCATCATAACAGATGAATGGAAGACTTTCATTGCACTCTTTTTCCTTCCACATCCCAAAGCTGAGCAGGGCCAAACAAGAATCCTCAATATATTTTTCAGCTTTGATGTCGCATGTTTGTGTTTCATTAGAAGTGATATTAACAGTGGGCAGTGGGCTACTGTATAAACTGTGAGGAGTCGGATTGACCAAGGGACCGGTTATATTTTCAAGCTCACCAAGTGTCAAATTTAGGCAGTTAAGTATTTCCAACACTAGGGGACACTGCTCCTCTGTGTTGTTTGCTTTTGGTGCCCCGGTTGAGTTCATCGAGGTGTTGTTCGGAGTTAAAGGACATGTTTCTACCTTTGGTACAGGATGGCCAGGATACCAGTTCTGATATGAAACAGGGTCACCATTGGACCACCTGGACCACGGTATGATCGAGCCATTGAAGCTCCTGCGAAGCCCAACCCAGAAGTCTGAATTGCCGAGTTTCTGCAAAAGATCGTGGACGTTCCTGCAAGTGATGGTCGTCAGGTCTTTGAAACAGGCCTGACAGTACTGCCTGGCTTCATCCCATGTGGTGGGATTGGAATGGTGAAAATACTGCTCCTCTGCCCATATTACTGATCCTGATTTGATCAATTTATAGGAGAGACATCATCATTTTAAATGCATTTACCAAATGGTCGCTATATTCTGTTTTTAAAAGCTTCACAACTGTTAATGTTTTACTGGCCATGCTTGTTACTGTACATCCAATGCAAATATCAGAAGAAAATAAAATCATTCAGGTTGGGTTATGCAAACTTTAGCGTAAACAGGTTATACAGGAAGTCTTTTGAGGCTGTAAATGCAAATCATGTAGCATCCGATGCCGAAGCTTGGAACATGGGCAAGTGATCTGGTAAAGATGCTTGCATGCCAGAGGTTAAGGCACATTAATAATGACACGTCTGTGGTAATTAATAAAACGTGGAGACATATTTTAGAACATCCTGAAGTAATGCATTCATAATCATTGACCTATTACTGCTCAAGTTATTGAAGCCCCCTTGTAGTAGGTGATTTAACCCGTTAAGAGAGTAGTTCACTTTAAAATAAGACCCCATTGACTTTCCATAGTTGCAGGGATAAAAATGACTATAAAAAGTCAACGGGGGCTTATTTTGAAGTGAACCACTCCATTGCTTCATTTAGTATACGCAGATGCATAAATATGAAAATTAGTCCTGCCTCCACCCAGTCACCCACTCAGACTATCTGATCAGTCCAAGTGTTTAAAGAAGAAATATACTCAGCAAGGATTAATTAATTTGACTTATGAATCTGCACACTGTTTGTCTTAAAGCATATTAAAACGATATCATATATAAACAACCTTAAAAAAAATACCACAAGGGGATCTTTAAGAATTTGTAACCTGTAGTCATTGATAAAAGTATTTATTACTCTGCTAAGGTTAATTGCCAATATATTATTAATATTAAACATAATAAGATTAGATAAAACAGAAGTATGATCAGATGACGGATAAGATTCAGGATAATGGTATTGCATCTATCATCATTACTAAACATTACCTTTCCGAATCAAACTTTGTATGTTATATACATTTGTCTTTCAAATCTTTAGGACAGTTGTTCTATACTTTGTTGTTGAATGGTTTTGTGAAAAAGCAAAAACACCTATATAAACGTGCAAAAAAGCAAATCAAGGAATCTTTAAATGAATAACCTTTACCTCTCATGATGTTTAATGTATACTATACAAATATTCAAAGCTGTTCTCTCAACTTTTAAGTAACAAATAAAGGAAAAGACATATGACAGTTTACAAACTTACCCAGGAGAAGTGTCAGCCACAGTACACGCATCCTTTAAGCCTCTTGATTTCAGCAACCTCAGGTCACCAGGGAGAAGTACCTTGTTTTTAAAAGACAAAAAAAGTTTTAAACATATAAAAGAAAGGTCAATTTAGTTAATGTAGCTTTAATAGAATCATAAATAGTAGGTATAAAACAGTCACTATACCTGGAACGTCTGCTTGTCCTTTGATCTTCCTTATTCTGTGGTGTGCTGTATAACAGCACACTTTGCATTCTACATCACAATATGCAAACGTCAAAATGTTTTCAAATATTTGCAAGGAGTATTGCAACTATACAGGAAGAAGACAAAATAGACATTATTACTATTATTAAGGTGTAGGATGACCATTTTCCTTTAATACAGATGCTCATGCAAATAGAGTTGCCACCATCTGTCCCCTTTGGAAATTTAACAAGTCAGCCACCTAATCCATTTCTTGTACTAAACACGGCTGAACACAATTTGTTTTAGAACGTTTTATAATCCTTGTTTTGGAATGATACCTTGGCAATATAGCAACAAGTCAAGAACATTTGCTGCTCGACAGTATAGTAATATTTACTTTTTCAGTGGGTGTTCATATATTCCATCAAACCCATGCTCATGGAAACCCTAGGTCATAATCAAACACAGCTAAAGAAAAAATATATTTTTAATCTGATATTTTTACAATACAATTTGCAGATGCCAAACAAAGCTTTGTGTAAAAGTACATGCATCTTAAATGGTCAACATAAAACCCCAGAATATAACAATCATATGCAAAAATTGTAGCTACTACAATGCAAGGGTATCTAAACATAACCAAAGAAAAATGAACTCAGATTTTTTTTGAAATTATGCATTTTATTTCAATGACAATAATAAGCGAAAAATGTATTAAAAACATACAAACTCAACAATTTTTTTATATTACATACAAATTCAAAACACCCAACTGCAGAAGACATAAAAGTAGAAAACAGGCAGATGTGCGCACAGGAATGTAACTTAAGCATACATGATAAACAAATCTCACATGACTGAATCAAAACAGTACATTTATTTTATTCGATATCACTTTTGACAAGCAGTTTCTTTCCAGCTTTCAGTTGAACGCAGGGCTGATCATGCTTCTTTTGAGACCTACAAGGAAAAGGAAAACAAATTCATCTTTGTGTATTTGTTTACTCAATTGGCAACACACAAAATGGCTACCAGAGACATACCGTTTCATTCTGTATTTCTGCTGTTCTGCATCTGGCATCACGTCCATCAATTCCAAACTATTGTTTATGGTCCTTAACATCTCGAAGCGTTCCTTGCCCCGAATCTAAGAAAAAAGGGTTGATCGTGTACAAATCCTTCCACTTTGTGCAAAGATACATGATACATACAACTGCATTGTTTTTATAAAACAATTCTTTTGTAACTCACATTCAGAATGTATATATCATCATCGCTACTGCTGTCATTCTTGATCTTCTTGGATGCAGAATGAGGTGTGGGAAGGGACTCTTTGAACTGATTCTGGCGTTCTGACGTGAAAAAGAGACGAAAAATTAATTGTTTAAGTCTATTATTATTATTATTATTTTAGAAGTAGATCATCATGTATAGTTGTACAATGTTTTTGTTCTGAAAACTATACATTAAAATTGTACAGTTCTCCGATCGTAAAGTCACCATGAAAAAGAACTTGCAACTGACTGACTTTTCCGTATTGTGAGTATAACCGAGTGAAACGGCTTCTGAAATTAACAAAAAAAATGTAGGGCGGGGCTTTGTTTTGCCATTTCCTTTTTTATTAGTTTGTCTTAAGTTGGGCCTGGAGCAGAGGGCAAAAAATGCCTGACCAATGGACGGTGAGTATAGTTCAATCTGTTTTTTGTTGCTTACGTCATGTGTAGATAGTTGTTGTTGAGCGGGGGAGTTTAATGTTTTTGATTAAAGATTACAAAAAAAGAATGGTGTGCACGGTTAAGTAAGGGATAATGTACAGGCAGCCGGTTCATACCGCAGAAATAAGCCCCAACAGTGTGATAAGGAACGGAAGCGAATCAGAGGGTCTTGTATCACACCGCCGGGGCTTATTTCGCGATAACAGCTTGCTGCTTGTACATTATCCCACGTATGACACGGCTACTTGGAAAAAAAACTGGACATGAAATATTTGAATAGCTCATTTTAATTGATTGTAGACCTTCCGACGGAAAAGCTGTTTACTTTCGGTTTTAAGGTAAGAAACGTTCAAATGTCACGAACAGGCAATTTGGTTTAATCATTTGTAAATATGATGTAATTTATGCTATTAAACAACATTTTTAAATAAATAAAAAAAACAGTAAAAATATTTTGCTGCATCCTGGTTAATGAGTGTTTTTTTCGAGAGGTTGTTATTCGGGAATGAAACATGCAAATGTCAAACTGGCCATTCAAAAATCAAGCATTCCAACGAGCCGTGTAATAATTTATAATAATCACTGCTGAAAATGTGTAAAACAGGAATCAAAGACTCCTTTTGGATTTCATGGTGATTTTAAAGTAGCAACAATATAACATGTTTAAAAAGTTTCAACAAATGTCATGTCTGTCAACCCATTCGGGTTACTTTCAGTCTGCTCATTTCAAATCACTTACTTCTCTTTGTCCCTGTAACTTTTTCCCCAGTAATGCTCTTAACATTCTCCTCTTCCGATTTGCGATCACGGCCCGGGCAGGCACATATGCGTACTTCAAAACACTGTCGACCAAGAACCTGTCCGCTATTAATACAGAAAACAAACATTTGCCCTGGTCTCCAGTACCAGCACAACTACGAAACCACAAGGACAGCAAATAGAAACGTAAGTAGTGGACTTACTCGTACGTTTCCAATGTCATGATAGTTAAAATAGGTCGTCGGTTCATACCACCAATGCAACTGCTGTTGCACATATAATTCAGCAGGAAAGTAGTTGCCGTGGAGCCCAGCTGGAGAGATAACCAAAATCATCCAAACAATTAGATACATTTAAAGCAGTAAAATCTATGTGAAGATTGACCTTTGCCAGGTGTGGTCACAACCTACCTGTGGAGATACGTATGGCAATGTCACGCTGTGTCTTTTGGTAAACAAATCCTTATGGTATTGGGCTCCTGAGTTCCCCTCCACGCGGATGAGATGGTTACGCTGAGAAACATCTGAGAAAAGAAAAGCGGAGACATTTGAAGTAGACACACCAGCGTGAATAGTGACTAGCTTTATAAGTCATTACCAAGTTTCAGACATTATTACATATGGCTAACAGCTAGACTTTTGAAATAAAGAGACTGCATAATATTTATAATGCATTTTACCATCATGACATTTGGGTGCGAGATCTCAACCCAGTTTAATTCATTGGATCTTTATTGGAAAAAGCAACAAAACTTCAAGTACGATAGAAAAAAATCCTGAGGCTTTATACAGAGAATGAATTATTTAAAACTACATTTATATTTACCAAATATGAAATATAAGTCACTGTCAGAATGAAGATTCATATCTCCATTTTTATTTGTTTACTTTTACAATAATCATCACTATTGGTCATGTTTGTCTGTGGGATTACCAAACATTTAACCAATACAGAAGTGAGCAAAGAGCTTGTCAACTTTGACAACAGTGTTTGACAACTATATTTTAAATGCAGTGTTTTTAATTCCTTTCCTGTAAAGTGGCAGTTTGGAAGATACAAGCTTTTAGTCCGACAGCAACAATATTATGTTAAGTATTATATAAGACCATTTATTATATTCAACACTGAACTTGGAATGTTCTGTGTACGGCAACTTATTTGCATCGCAGAACAGACCCTAAATGATTCTGTTTTAGGCTTGGCCTTTGATTTCTGTAGAAATTATGTTGGTAAACAACATTAAACTCTACCGATCAAGACATTTCCAAAAAACTTTGGTTACAATACCATTATCTCTGAATTGTTAAAGTAAAAGTTTGAGTTAAGGGCATGCTGTCAGAAAGTAAAACCTACAAGTTCAGAACCTTATGTATCGGCAGTTTAAAAAGCATCTGTAACTGTATTATTTACCACAGAAAATAGTGCAGACCCTCATGTGTAAAGTAATGCACTTAAAATGAGAGCCAACAGAGAGTGAAACAAAAACTAGAAACACACACCTTCATTGTTTTCGGCCACATTTTGGTGATGTGGACATCGGATCACCACCTCAGAAACATGTTCAGATTTTTTATAGATGGCCGTGGCTCTCAGCACAGCACCCTGAGGTGGTTCTCTCCCAACCAGCACGTCCACAGGGCAAGTTTTTGCAAGCTGACAGTACAGTTTATTCAGCTTCTGAGAATACTGTAAAGAAAAACGGATTTAAAAAGCAGAACTATTCTTATCTCTTAAATTAGGAGTTTTAGGCGTTCATAAAGTACTGGATAAAGTGGTGTTTGAGAAACAACGTTGCAACTTTTCAAAAAAAGTCAATTAGTTTATAATATAGCTTTCTTTCCTTCGTACTTCTATTTCCCCATTGTTCCCTTTACCTCCAAAGCTGAAAAGTTTTACCCAAAACCCACTATAAGGTGGTTTTACAGGGTGGGGGTCTAAACCCTTTCCTTGCAATACACGTGACGTAGCCGTAGGACATGCCCGGTCATGCTATGTTACTATTGTCATCCCACAACCTTATTGGCTCCAAAAGGTCGACATGATATTCGCTCCCATTTTCAAGTGAAACAAGAGTTTCTGATAAAGAATGATGTCAAACTGGAGGGTCCTTAGTGCAGGTTTACTTGTGGAACTACAAGAAAAGACTGAAGAACAAACCACACGGTAAGAGAACGCAAGTTTCTTCAGAATTGAGCATTATTGTATGGATCGGTTTAAATCAGCATCACATTTTAGTCATCTGGTCGTCATTATCAATTTCTCTTGCTTATTCCTAAGAAGACGCAATATTTTAAAATGAAAATATCCTCTTTGCCCCGCCTGTCTGAAACACACAGATTTTTTACAAAGCTCAACACTCTGAAAAGCGAGGTGTGTTATGTTTGGCCAGTTAACCAGTGCGTAGCGATTTGTTGAATACTGCAAGAGTGTGAGGGAAATGTAACGCCTCTCTCCATTTTCGGATCATGAGTCCTGCGTTCAGCCCCGACTGAACACAAAACGTTTTTTAAACGGAAACGGTGGTGAAGTTGTACACCCTGTTGTGATGACGCAATTCTGTTGTCGTCTCTTTGAAGAATTTTCGAAGCCTGATGAAATCGGTATAAATACGTGTAGAATACTGCAAAATATGTCTCTTCTGATATGTTCAATAGTTGCATATACCAAGCTGCAGCAGACACATTTGAATGTCTTTACTTGGACCCATAATGCGAGAGGTCTCTTAAATACCGTGTAGGTTTTATACATGTTGATTCTTATTGAGGTGACCAAACAAGAGAAAACGTATCTCAAACCCTGTTGCACATTGTTTCCAGGAAACATGTCGTTCAACCCGGAAACCGTCGCAAAACTTGCACATGGGTTTGATCTTGAACATGCCCCAGGTTCCCAAGCAATTGCACTGAAAGGTTATAAAATGTCATGGGTACTTCCTTATATCATTTCAAGCCCGAATCTGATTCGGAAAATGAAGATGATCAAGCCGATACATCAACTTTCCCAGCGCAACTTGAGCAGGATGTAAAGGATTGGGAAGGTTTCATAAAAAAATATTATGTTAAATAGTTTGAATCGATAGCTAACTGTTTTACCTTTTATATACGACGTTATAAAGACTTTAAACAAACAACCATATACATCATACAGAGTTTGTGTGAGATAGAAACAAGCTTGCATTACAGCAGGGAATGGTAACATAATAAATAACACGAGCGCTGTTGCTCTTCTTGATCAACCAGTGTTACGCCCACCACAATAAACCCCAAATAAATACTAAATAAAAGACATTATAAAGACGACATTTGTTGCCTCTAGTTGGAACATCATTACTGATTATTAGGACTTCCGATGTCTTCACGTTAAGGCGTGTCTCCATTTGCAGATCAAAAAAACTTGCGTCAAATCTTCGGTGAAATGCGCTGCACAAACCTGAACATTCGGATTGTACTTTTCTGTAACCGTGTTGTTAATAAAATCGAACCATTCGTTTTTAGTCGTCTCATCTTCTGGCAGGGCAAACAAAGAGTCTTTCTCATCGCAACGAAACACACAGCGTCGCCGCGACATGGCTGCGGCGGTGACTATACAATGAGATTTACAAGTACGCAGCACCTCACTTGCGTTTAGATTTGGGCGGTCTTAGTCAAATCATGTTACAAAGTGACGTACATTCCCCGGGGTGTGGTTACACGCGACTTTTCAGGCAGGTCTGGTTTCGCATTCGCTTATAGATAGAATGCATCTTTTGTTGCGACACTTTAATTTGAGCAATTTAATGTGTCTAATACAAGAATGGGCAACTTGTAACAAACCAAAGACAAAGAAAAACAAATGTTCGCGCCATAAGACCCCTTTAATAAGAGGAATTTTTGTTTTTCTCATAACTCACAGTGGACGTTGCGGACTTTGCCATGCTGGACTGATTGAAGCGTAACTTGAAGTCATACTCTCCAGGATAATCGGTTGTAGAGGGCACTACAGCGGAAGTAGGAGGTTGGTTATCCACAACTGGGGCCACACTAGCGGGTGCATCGGCAGTATCATCGGTGCCTGTGAGAGGAAGATCAAAATTCTCCGCAAAAGTGCCTTCGGGCAACGCCTGTAGTAATGCAGAGGGTTTTGATTTAGGTACAGTCGCCAGTTTTTATATTTAATTCTGTTCCTGGTTTGAGAAATGTCAATTATCAGCAATAAAATTAATGTAGCCGTTAATGCCAAAGGAGAAAACTACTTACAACACTGAGCCAAGCATCGCTGTTCGTACGAGGTAGATCAATAAGCAGACTGTTTAATCCTCTAAGGAAGTGAAGACAGAGAGTATTGAAAAAAACTTGTTTGTTACATGTGAAGGTATATTTCTAAAAAGTTATGGTCTGAATCGAATTGGTTAACAGGAAATTAAATGCAAAAAACACAGAAACATTCACAAACACATTATCCTTTTGTGTGATTCATAAAAGTGTTTTAATTATTTTGAAATGACGACACTTCACTATCCGTATGTTTAAAACAACTTGGACGTACATGCCACTCCATATCTGCTCAAAATTGTCCTGGGTTATGGCCAACCCTGTTGGCTCTTTGTCACTCATGGCTCTTGTTCCCTGCAGTCTTTTGAGGGACCACTAGGGTGCACTGGAGACAAGGGAGCAGAAAAAACCCTGAAGAAAACAGACACGATTTTATTATGCATTTGAACACAACATTACAAGCATAGACAACAGACAAAACAAGCAAATTACAAGCAATGCAACACAAAAATAGATGTCACGTGCATGTCTAAACCGTTATTAATTGTGGAAAAAACAACACGGATCCAACAAACTGAAATGTTTCTATTGGAAGTTGGTTCCATAAAGCATGAAGACACGAAAATCCAACATTTTCCCCAATTCAAAATCTAAGCCAACACATGGCAACACATGGTGTTTGAGTGTTGGGGTAGAATCAAGAAATCACACCATATTGAATTTAGGGACTTTCCACAGTCACTCAACACCCAAACAAAGGAAGTCAGTAAACTTGACTTAGGCCATCCAGGCGGATAATCAAACAAACATGTGGTCGGAAACACATTAAAGAAAATTGACGAAATTATCAAAATCAACGATTGTGTTGCGATTTGGACATTAGAAAACAATAAATCAGAGCTCTGTATTTAGAGATAAAAGTATATCTTCGCACTAGGCCTTCATTTAATCAGAAGGAAACGCCTTAACGCAAAACCTCGTCAGATAACAGTTTAACTGGTAAATAAAAAACAACAACGTTATAACAAATCACATTGTTTGCATATTTTAATAACATTTTTCGTTGTTTTTAGATCACTAGTTGTAAGACGAATTAAAACCCGCGTGCTGGAACAATACCTCGCCTCTCAGTGAAACTTTTCTCCCAAGTCTCCAAATGTCTCCGGACTCAATCCTAATATTCTTGAAGAAAACGAAACATAAAACGCATACACGTGTTATGTTTGCAAACTTTCAAGCAGTGGCACTTCCCTCCATAGATGTCAAAACTAGATGCCGAATTCAAGCTCTCAAGGCAGGCACATAAACGCCTCCGCCATCTTGGAACGGTCCACTGACGTCACTCACAGTTTGCTACAGTTTTTAAATCCCGAAAAATGTGATACCTTTTCGCTGTTAGTCATGTGTTAGAAAAAATAATGTTTGAGTTTATGCAAAAACAATGTATTCATAATCATACACGGTCAGCTTGCTCTTTAACAGAGCGGCTTGGCAGGGTTGCCAGATCCTTCATAGCGAGCGTAACGTCCCTAGTCCAAATAACAGAATTTGACATTCATAAATAAAACTATTTTAAGATTGAGAGCTATGTAACAAATCCCTTCCACTTCTCGCCTGTGGATAAAAAACCGGAGCAACAGTTACAGAGTAACCCAATACCACTGGAAAGCCGTAGACTTGGCAACACGGACTGGCAGGTACCGTTCCAATATGGCGGACGACCCACGTATAGCTGCCCATAGAAACTGATGCTAATGGGGCATCTAGTTCTGATATCTATGCGTCCCTCAATGGCAAGATCGAAAGAGTAGGGCGGTCACGTGTGCGCGATCACGTGACACACAGGAGGCGCATTATTTGAATTTAAGATCAAAACACCAATAAAGCAGTATTGTCTAAAAAATTACAATTTAAGGAAACAATAAACGCTAAAGTGATATGCAAAGACTATCGTAAACGAAAGTGATATTAGATTTTCTTGACTCTTATTTGGAGGTCAACAGCTTCTGTGATAGCTAAACATTTTCAGTGTTTTTCAATCCTCCAGCTGTGTTGTGTAGATTATTACATCCTTTCATCTGCTGTTAATTCATATTTATGCCTCTTGTGTAATTAGCATATGGGTCATACTAGAATTGCGGGTACATTTCAAATAGAAAAAGAGGACCAAATATTAGTAACTTCTTTTTATGTGAAACTTTTTATTTTCATAGAACACACTTTAAATTTAACATTTTCAATATTTGCTGATCTTAAACTTGTAAAATCAAAGTACGAACAGAAAAATCTGTCAACTCTGTTACAGACAAACTGGGTCAAATATATACAGTTGACAATAACAGAGTTGACATTTTCCACCATTTTGTGCTTTAGCTCAAGATTCTAACCTCAAACCAGATACCACATGCCATGTCTAAAACTGAAATGTATGTATTTTCATCATATTATTGTTTTTAAAAAGTGAACGAGAGATTCACTGAAATATTACAAGAACAGATTTGACCAATAATTAATCTACTATTTGTGTATCCTAAACATTTTGTACAAATTAATAAGGGATGAATAATAACATACCTCAGTACCTTCCAGATTTTCCCGCCAGAGGAAGTGACATAACTTGGAGCAAGTCACATGCTTTTTCTATCAGCGCTTTAAAGATTTTTATGCCCTTTTATAACAGAGTTAACAGAGTTGACAGAACGTAGGGACAGACACAAAATTCTATTTTTTAATTACTAAAATTACAAATAATACAGACAATAGATGTTTTATGCAACTGTTCACATAAATTAGTAGACAAAAATATTAAAATTAGACATAATTATTTAATAATAATTGAAGCTGAATGTATGATTCAGGAGGCATAGACGGTCAAAAATAGGTATAGAGGGAGTCTTTAATTTTATATTTTCAAGACAAAATGTTCCTAAATACACATATCAACATCATTTTTAGTGATAGCTTGATATAATATGTGTAATTATTCAAAACTGTTTCAATATTTTTTTTGTTGAAAAATAATAAAAGGTCTATCTAGGAGACACAAAATGTACCCCCAATTCTAGAATGACCCATATACTTAGAAATCTTTGAATCTCCCAAAGACTTTTATTGATTGGCTATAATGTTTAAAATATGCTTTACATCACTGCAGGTGCTATAAATCATTTTTATGCTGTAGCCTATATATTTTATTCCAAATTAATCTGAATTATCAAAATGTATATTACATAGCCTATAGACTAAGCATTCTGTGCTAATGTGGGTCTATTTTGTATTTCATTGCAATTCTGTATATCTGATTCCTTGATGTTAAAATGTTGCTTCCGAAGAGTAATATTATTGCATTTAAGAAATACAGTTCATATATTTTTTTAATTGGTTAAAGCAATTCCATCATCTGACTTGGATGACATTTATTTGACTAACAGACTGTCACACCGCTTGAGAACATGTCTGGATGTCCGCCTCACTCTTTGGATCCAATGATCTTTCAATTAACCTACCTATTAATACACATCTAAAAAAGAGACGTTGGATACTTCGATAAATTTAACCATTATACCACATTATATTGCAATATAATATATATATAATTTCAACATCTTATGTCTACTGATAAAGAATCTGCATGATGAGAACACCTTGAATGGATCTTGTTTCTTTGGGTTAAGTGAGTGAGGCGCACATGACTCTGGCTGGGGCCCTTCGTTCAGCTGACAGGTGTCGGGTTCACCCGCTCTTTCCAAGCCAAGAACATCAGAGGGAGTAAACTGAGAATAAAACAAGGGAGTGAAAGAAGGTGGTGTGAGCCGGGGGCGTGTTAACCTGGCGGGGGTGTGTAGTGGGCAGTAAGGCAGGGCTAATAAACAGAGAGAACGTCAGCAGACATTTTTCCATTGCGTCGCTGACTGCTTTTGTGTCGCAGCACAAACCCGTTACCCCCTGCTCGCAAATAACAGCTTGAAAAAAGAGTCACACACGTAAAGATATAAGTGGTACAGTCCACAATTGAGGACCACCTGTTGCCGGGAGGGATTCTTTTGGTGTGACATAGGAATGAATTGCAGAGGGGTATAGGCAGAGTTTGTGACCCCGCAGGCATGTGTCCTAAAATAGTAGGGGATACATGTGCTATGAAAAGCTGGACAATGGAGACTATGTTGGCCCAGTTATACTCTCTTAGATAAACTGTCAGTGGGCATCTGCAATGCTTGTCTAACTCATAATGTGAAAATGACATGCTCGAAAAACAAAAACATACGCTTTAGTGATACATTTTTTAGCCCCTAAATGAGAATATAATATCATATATGTCTAAATGTTTGTGAATAGTTTGTCTGTTTTCTCAACTATAAAGTTTCATTTGTATTATCTTTCGGTCTATGCAAAGAAAAACTCAAAACATTAAGGCCATTATTTCTTATACAGACCCCTTTAATGCAATGACACATAAGGTCAAGAAAATTGTGTGCACAAGCATATCAGCCTTGTTGGACTGGACCTAATGGAAACAACCAGTCTTGCGACTCCTTTCACGTAGATCTAAACCCCTCCCATCTGCCTCAGCCCAAACTTCAAAAATCACTGCTGGCAAAGAGTGAGCGAGCATGTGTTCTGATGTCCTCCTCTTTAAACCTACTGTGTCATAGAGGAAACTTTAGATACTGGAGTTACAGGGAAAGGCTAACTACAGAAAGTGCCAAGGGCTGTGCTTTTTTGTTTTACATTATTTTATAACATTTCTGTTTTAAGGACCAATTCGATTTACAAACCAGTTATCTTGGAATATTATCTTTGGAACTTTACACTCGCTGGTTTGAGGGAGAACCAAGGACTCAGCGTCATGCCGGCTGGGTTTCAGCAGTTAGGACGGGAGGTAATGACAAAAGATTATGATTCTATGTAATATATGCTTATAATATCAAAGTGTATTTTAATAAAATCATATAAGCTTACCTTCATTAAAGCATAAAGAGCTTCATCATACTACGGTAATTCAATTTTTTCTATGCTTTTGTACATGATAAAGTTGCTATTGAATATTGCAGTCTATAATGTGAGACTGAGATAATAATGTCAACATTGCACACAAAAATATGTTAATGGCAACAAGTTCCAAGGTCAAATGTTTACCTTTAATAACCCAGAAGTTACAGCATTGCATCATAATATTTTTTGAAAAAAAATAAGTCCTCTGATCACAACACTAAAATGGCCACTTATTATGCCAGCATGTCTAAACATCACAAACAATATCTGATCAAAATGTACACCCGAAATCATTGGACACAATCTATCCCTCGTGACAATGTTTGAATGCATCATTACAAAACACAACTTTGCCCAAATGCAACACAATAGGGTCATAACACAACAGAACCCACAGAACTGTAACAATGTTAAAACTAAATATAATTAACAGCAAATATTTTTAACTTAAACAAACATTAAGTTTACTTATATTTTTAACATTAAGCAATCAAATTTATTTCTTAAAGCACAATTTAATGTTTTAAAGAACTTCTGAAGGGTATCGTTTTAAAATAAGTTAGTGCCAATACAGATATTATTTCCAGTGTTATATGATGAAGAAAGTCTCATTGGTTAGAAAGGCACATTTTGAACTCTCGTGGTTAGTCAGCAGATATAAACAGTACAAGAGTTCGGGTTCTTCCCGCGCTCCTGTCAGTCAGTGAAAAGACAGGTGTGAGGTCTGTACTGCTAATTCAAAAGTTCACATTCCAAATGTTGTATGAAGCACAAAGACAATATTGAAACATATACATAAATGAGCAGCAGACTGAACGTCTTTGCTATAATAAATTGCATGATATAGTGATAATTGTTTATGTTTTGAATAGATAAAAAATCTCCCCACTTCACCAGACATGTGATGTTGCAAGTGTAAACACTGATGTGTGTGTTGTATGTCCTGCAGAGTATAACTGGAACTCTCGCGCTATCAGTGTTTACAGCTGTACTGGGTTCCTTTCAGTTTGGCTACAACATTGGAGTGATCAATGCTCCTCAGAAGGTAAGATTAAAAAACTGATTTAACCTGTTTAGTCATAAAAAAGGAATGACAACATACCTTCATATATATTTTAGGCATACTATTATACAGTTAAAGCAAAGGAGTTTAATTATTATAAATCATTTAAAGTGATAGTTCACTCAAAAATAAGAAATTGTCATTTCAAACCTTTATGACTTTCGTTCTTCGGCAAAACACAAAAGAAGAAATTTTAAAGAAAGATGGTAACCGAACAGCACTGGCCCCCATTCACTTCTATTGTATGGACACGAGAGAGAGAGAGAGGCCTACTTATCAAAATAATTTAAAATATCTTCTTTTGTGTTCCGTGGAAGAAAGAAAGTCATTCAGGTTTGAAATGACAAGAGTGTAAATGATGACAGAATTTGAATTTTTGGGTGAACTATCACTTTAAAGCCTTCTTCCTTATTTTGTCTTCTATGGTAAGAGACACAACTAAATAACTTATCAGGAGTCTAGACCTTGTGAATTGGAAAAACACTGTTAGAAATTTTATACAGTAACATATTCTCTTCACATCCCCCAGATATTCATTTAATTGCTTATACATTAATTTCTCTGTTAATCTAGAAAAGGTTTACACAGAGCTTTTATATATAAATTTCTAAACAAATTCATGTCTCCATCTCCAAAGTGCATCATGATCAGCTGCTTTAGTGTGAAAACAATGGTGTTATAAAAGGTCTGTTCTTCTGATGTACAGTAAACCACATACAACTTATTCTAGCTCATTCTCTGAAAATGTACGTGAGAGGGATATATTAGATGTGACAATTCCACAGATGGGCTGAGAATAACTCACAGCTAATGCCTGTGTTATTGTTTCATCTACTGAAAGGTCAGAATTTAGGAGTCACTTTGTTTTATCACAGGTCTTCAGGTCACCTGAATATAAAATCTATATTACTCTTAAAGATGATCGGGGAGTTTTTTCAAAGGCACTTTCACAACTATATTAACACACACATACTACACAAGCATACAATCTCAAGTATATGCCAATGTTTTCTGTATTCTTTAATCTAAACCATATTTACTTTTTTCACAAATCTTGATCCAGGTTACTTAATTCATTTACGTTCCTGTTTACTTCATGGGAACCATTATAGGTCTTTCAGGTTTTATTATATGATGTGGCGTATTAATCTAAAGACATGCAAACAGTTTAACTGTGTCATACAAGACTATTTTGAGTCATAATGTCTCATCATTTTGCTCTCATCTCAGATCATTGAGCAGGAGTATAACTCAACATGGATGGAAAGATACTCAGAACCGATCCCTCCACAAACACTGACATCTCTGTGGTCCCTCTCAGTGGCCATCTTCTCCATTGGGGGCATGTTGTCGTCCTTCTCTGTGGGAATCGTCGCAGAGTTTTTTGGCAGGTGATTATTGGTAGAGAAGATCAATGTCAAAATAATGGAACAAACTAATAAGGAGAGAGAGTTGGAAAATGGTAAACACTGTAGAGTAGGGATTGTTGTTTAGATTAATTAATTTTGATGTAGTTATTATTATATGTCTGAGTTTGTCTGATATTTCTCCAGAGAGACTTTCAAAGCTTTTCTACAACTATGCTTTTTAGTGATAAGGGATCTTAATGGCTCTCCAGTGGCAACAGGTTGTAACAGTTGTGTAGGTTACAACCTGCCCTTAAGGTTTCATGGTCAGTTAAGGTCATAATCACGTCCTGTGTCATTGGGTAAAAATGGGCTTCAGAGCATTCCAGTAAGGATTCTTGTAACTAGTAAAGGCAAGGTCATGAGTCCGATTCCCATTGGATACACAAACTAATATATACTGCACTTTGGATAGTGTCTATTAAATACAAAAAGAAAGTTTGCACACATGTCCTAGCCTACATAACTTATTACAAAATATATTGTCAGGACAATGGATATCGAAATTGAATCGTTATAGTAGTTGAAAAATTCTATTGTCAGTCAGCCAACAATTGTGAAACACGAAAATGTAGATGACTTATGTAGATTAAATGTTGTTTGACTGGTGAACATGTTACGTCTCAAACTGTTGGTATTTGTTTCATCTTATATTCTGTTTAATATGATAGGAGAAAAGCAATGCTTATCAATAACCTGCTCGCATTTATTGGTGGAGGCCTGATGGGGATGTCCAAAATCTGCCGATCATTTGAGATGACGATTTTAGGACGCTTCACCATTGGAGCATATTGTGGTAAGGTTTCAGCTTTCCTATCTTAAACATCAATGTTTCTTAAATGAACAGTGCATCCAAAAAAAAACAATTCTGACACCCTTGAGTTATTTGGAAGATATTATTTGTGAGATATTTGCAAGAATGCTTGAAACCCAACAGTTCTTGGCCACTATTGACTGCCATAGTAGGAAAAATTGACAGGGGTAGTCAATAGTGCCCCAGAACGGTTTGGTTTCTTCAAAATATCTTCTTTTGTGTTCAACAAAACAAAGAAATGTACTATTGTAGTTCTTCTAAAAACAAGCATTCTTCCAAATATCTTTCTCTGTGTTAATCCAAACAACTAAATTGATACAGATATTGAACAACTTGAGGGATTCTGTGCCATGGAAGGTCAAGAAGTGAATGACATGACCTACTTTTGATGCTGTCATAATTTGATCACATGGTTATGTCGAGAATGCAAGGGTGCAGCAAACACCAGACGAGCACCATCGTGTGGTGTCAGGCAAAGTTACACACTGCTGTGGTGTACACTACATGCTCAAATAGTAGATGTAGGACCGGTTGTATCTATTGCAATCCACTGTGCTGCTTTTGCTTAATAAAGTTACATCAGTAATTGTAACAAAAGATGAATATCATTACATTTAAGGAAGTCAGACATAGGCTATGATTCAACTAATATTTACATACGGTATGTATCTGCAGACAAATGATGTAAGACTGTTTCTCAGAGCTGCTTTTCTTACAGTAGCTGTTTTAACCTTCATGGTCATAAGGTCAACGTCAGCGGTTATGAAGTATAGTTCATATACAGTATGTGTCCAAAAGTAATTAGAAGTGTAGTTTATCACATTACGTCCTGCTAAATTTGACTACCGGAAAATGTTGTGTTATGCAAAGCAGCTTTATTGCAACATAAAGAAAATATTAACCCAACACACCTACTGTAGGGTGAGAAAAGAAACTAACCTCAACAGGTAGTGGTCTAGCTTTTGTTGAAACTAGTAACTTTGTATTAGCACCTATTGT
This sequence comes from Triplophysa dalaica, assembly GCF_015846415.1. NCBI lineage: Eukaryota > Metazoa > Chordata > Actinopteri > Cypriniformes > Nemacheilidae > Triplophysa > Triplophysa dalaica. Next base: position 8,027,506 of record NC_079542.1, read on the forward strand.
ATTATTGCTCCTGTATGATTTATTGCTTATTGCTCCCTGAACTCTCTGTAAGTCGCTTTAGATAAAAGTGTCTGCTAAATGTCTAAATGTTATTTTCTCATTAGGTTTAGCCTCAGGATTGGTGCCCATGTATGTGGGTGAAATAGCCCCTACCAGTCTGAGAGGAGCTCTGGGCACACTGCACCAGCTAGCCATTGTCACAGGCATTCTCATCGCACAGGTACACTATAAATATATACACTTTTCACCTTCATCAATAACTAGCGTCTATCATTGGATATGTTTACTATTTTACACCTTTTTCTCTGCAGATCTTAGGTCTTGAGTCTCTCTTAGGCAGTGAGAAATTGTGGCCTGTGCTCTTGGGTATTACCGTGCTCCCTACAGTCCTACAGATGGCACTGTTGCCTTTCTGCCCTGAGAGCCCACGATTCCTCTATATAGTCCGTTGTCAGGAGCACCATGCAAAGAGTGGTGAGATTCTGGGATGTCAAAACATTCAAATATTATAATGTACTGTACGCTGTAATGTAACACAACCTGTGTGACATTTTTCTTCTGTGGAAGACAATTGATATGTATGTGTGGCAGTCTCTGTTCACTTTCATTTTATGAATAAAGAAGCCAAAGGTCAGTTTTGGGTAAATTAATCCTATAAAGAACAAGCAACCCTAGTACTGTCTAGGGAACAGAATGTAGCAATGGTTAACCTTTAGCTAAACATTTGCAGATTTTATAACATGTTCTACCAAGAAAAATGTCAAGCCTTCCCCATTACACCCCAGGCAAACCACAAATATTAGTATGTATTTCTAAGAAACTTGATGAATAAAAATCTAACTTGTAGATAAACACATGGACATTTGTGTACAAGTATAGGCAAACACAGACAGAGATCAATAAACAGTTTAACCTGCTTTTGTTTCCCTTTTTCAGCTGTACGGCGTCTCACTGGGCGTCTGGAGGTCAGTGATCACCTGGCTGAGATGAAGGAGGAGAAGAGGAGGATGGACATGGAGAGGAAGGTGTCTATAGCTGAACTCTTCCGCTCTCCTCTCTACAGGCAGCCCATCATCATCTCCATCCTGCTACAGCTCTCCCAGCAGCTGTCTGGAATTAATGCTGTCAGTATACTGCACTTCATTTTCAGCCCAGAAAAATTTTTTTTGTTATAGATGCTAAATGTTAAAGAAAATGAGACTTTTACTTTTAATTAGAAACTAAATGCAACTTTCTCACATGACTTAAAGGGAAAATTCATCCAAAAATAAAACTTAAGTCATCATTGATTTATCCTCAAGTTGTTCCAAATCTGTTAATATTTCTTTGTTCTGCGAAAACAGAGAATGATATTTGGAAGAATGCTTGTAACAGTTATTGGCCACCATTGACTACATTGGTAGGAACAAGTGCAATGGTTGTCAAAAGTGCCCCAGAACTGTTTGGTTTCAAGCATTCTTCCAAACATCTTTCTCAAAACAGAATTTTCATTTTTTGTGAACTGTTCTTTTAAGCGACCACTTTTCCGGGTCTAAAAACGATTGAATAGAAATGTTATTATGATACCTTGTAAACCTCTGTCCGAAAAATGATTGCCAAATTTTTAATGTGGTAACTCAGCACTGTAATTATTTATCACTATTATGGGAAATATAAACTTTTAAATAATTTCTATTTTATAGCCGTAAAAATGTTTAGCGATTTAACTTATACGTAGGTGCCTTAACAATGATCCTCACATAAACTTTGTTTTCTTTTAATTTCTCAGATCTTTTACTATTCTACGGACATCTTCAAGAAGGCTGGGGTTGAGAGTCCAGTATATGCCACCATAGGGGCTGGAGTTGTCAACTGTGCCTTCACTGTGGTCTCCGTATGTAAAAACAGATAACATGATATATTATATTCATTTATTGAACTATTTTAATTCATTATGAAGCAAAAATCCAAAAGTATCTACATGAAGATGAGGATTTAACTTACTATAATTATTACTGACCTCTCTATGACTTGCTTGTCCAATCCACAGCTTTTCCTGGTGGAGAAGATGGGCCGTCGGACACTGCACATGATAGGGCTTGCAGGAATGTGTATCTGTGCCATCATCATGACAGTAGCCCTTGCATTACTGGTCAGTCCTGCAATGTTTTCAAATGGAAATTACGGATCGTTCACATTACACACTGTTTTTTCTTCTTAAAAATTTATTTTTCATCAATATTTTTCTTATATTCACAATCAAAAGAATAAATTATACATCAACAAATGTTTTTGCTTAATTTTGCTGACCTAGAGAGGGTACTCTACATTTTACTAAACTGATGAGAAATGATTATACCTAAATTTGGAAGATGACATATTTGTTTTTAAATAATAGCTTTGTAGCCCTATAAAAACTATATTAGTCTATATTCTTTTAATTGCAAAAACTAAACCCCAACGCTTAGTACTTCATTTTAGATAACATAACTAAATAATATTTTTCAGTTACATTTGCCTAATAATTATCTTTACATACTCTTTGTCTTCCATGTTCTCACTATCAACATTTAATGTTTGCATTTTTGTGTGCATTGACAGGAGACTGTGCCTTCAATGAGCTCGATTAGCATGATGGCCATTTTCGGTTTCGTAGCTTTCTTCGAAGTGGGTCCAGGACCTATACCATGGTTCTTTGTGGCTGAACTCTTCTCACAAGGACCTAGACCTGCAGCCATGGCAGTGGCCGGCTGCTCCAATTGGACAGCCAACTTTATCATTGGCATGGGGTTCCAGTATGTCGCTGTACGTACAAAGGAAACAGTATATATCATTTTACAATGGTTTCATTGTTGGTTCATGTTTAATCGATTTGACTTAATACAATCTATTTTTACTGCAGAATTTAACTGGCCCGTACGTATTCCTCATCTTTGCCACGTTCCTCCTCTTCTTTCTAATCTTCACGTTCTTCCGGGTTCCCGAGACACGAGGCAAGACTTTTGACCAGATCTCTGCCACCTTCCAGCGCCATCCGCAAGACATGATGGACATGGATTTGGGTATGGAACAAGGGAAGCACAGTACAGAGTTGGACTACCTAGGATCTGATGGGACAGAGAACTGAAGCCGAGCGTGAAGGAGATGGTGGATAGGGGCCAGCACTGACCTTTCATGGGGCTTAGAAAGGACACAGGAAAATTGATGGATACCAATAAGAGAAGAGTTCACATTCAGAAGAGATGGATATTGGCCATTATGGAGAGAAAGATGGTTAATGGTCTTGGGAGAAAGTGCAATGGTGTTTGAATAGGAGCAAGAGACTGGATTCCTGCACTTTATCTTGCACAAAGGTTTCTGTAAGACACAAAGCCAATAAGTAGCACAATGTTTTTTGCATTTCATTAAAATTAGTAAGCTTGAACATCTGAGGTTTCGGAAGGAAAGCAACAATATTTTAGTTTGAGCTTTTCATGAGAATAATTATATTTTTAGCAGAGACACTCATATTCATTAAAAACAATCTACTGCAAACTGTAAAATGTTTTTAAGAATGAAATGCTTTGGTTAATAGTTTTGCATAAAGCCAAGATTAAATTTTAGGGACAAAATTAAAATTATGCTGCCTTCAAGTGCTCTCTATAATTCCCAATTCAAACTGGAAAGTAAGGTCTCAATTTTAGTATGATTAAAAGTATATAGGCACATTAATGTTCCAAATGATTAAGTATTAATTGAGTAAAGATGGAGCATGTGAAGATCGCATTAGATCTATAACAATTATAATAGTCCATGGTTTAAGAAACTGTTAAATTGTATATAGAGGAAAATTTAGAGTCACTCCATTTCCTAGAAGATTAGAAATGTGTTAAAGCGTGTGCCGTTTGACAAGTGAGATGAACTTTTAATCATGTTGTGATTTGTATTGGTTTGTGTTCTTTGTTGTTCTGAGGTGTGTGTGAGCAGTGTATCTTTATCATGTGTTTATTTATATGATGGAATTAAACAAGCTGTTGAAAGAATATCATCAGTTTGACTGTAGAAAATGTGATCCAAACATTTAGATTGTCCTGGATATCGCTGCTGTCCTTTAAAAACCATGTATCTCCATATTTAGTGATTATTATTTTATGCCATATATCCAACCAATAAAAAGTGCTTGTCAACACCCTATGTAGAGTTTTTCCCATTTCCAGAGAAGCAGCAAATTTGGACATACAAGGTTTCAGAAGGACAGTGGCAATATCCTAATCTCAAATTATTAACATGATATCAAAGTCAAAATACTGTCAAACATAACGTGAAATCGCATACGGAATCCCTTCAAAAGATTAAGAGTCAAATGGCTTTTCAAATACTTTATTTACTCACTTTACTAACATTGCACATAATCCCAATCAAAAAAGTACATATTAAAAAGGAAAAAAAAAGACAAAAGTTTGAAGAATTTTCGATTGGATGTAATTTTTCCCCTTTTGTATTCGATTATAAGTAAGAGAAGAGCCTGTGCAGTTTTGGATAGCATTTCCTCTCATTGATGAACTTAAAGTAGCCAAACTGGTCATGTTTTCTCGACTGCTCACCGCCCATAGTACACAACAAAACTATAAAGGGGAAATACTATAAATATAATAGGGCTTTCGGAGCAGGTTTCTTTTTTGCAATGTTATATTAAATGGCTAAATATGCATCAGCACAACCCTCCCTTCCCTACCAGCCCTCTTTTGCTCCATGACAGACGAAGGTTCCATACCACAGGGGGTGAATCGGGTGCGGGGAGAGACAAGGATGTAGAAGTGAGTAGCAAGTTGTTTGGACAAATGGTTGAATGTTTGATGAGACAGGCGAGGTCTTACCCCCCAAACTAACCCACCCAGGAACCTATACAGCAACACAGGGAGAACAAGGGAAACGTGAAAGGGAGAGCAAGAGAGATAGGCAACAAAGTAATCGGTGAGACAAGAACAAAATAATTATTTTAAAACATGCAGAAACCGTGAATTGGGACACTTTCGTCGCAATATCAAAAAGGAGCCTTAAGTCACCCCAAGAACAAACAGATACACAACGAAGGCATTTCAATCAGTTTGTGTAATTGGGAAACAAATTACTGCCAATTAAAACCAATAAATCGACACTGAAATAAAAACAAAAATTGGACAAAGCCTTTTAGAATACATTGCCTGCTGCTTAATTTGGCTTGGGGCCAGCAGACAACATCTGATGCGTTTTAGCAGTTGTAGCTTGATGGCTGAAACTCTATACCACTTTCAAAACACCGCACCAGTTTAGCTCATGAAGTCCCACCTCTTGCTGGGGTCAAATGATTCCTTCCAGGTTACAGAAATCATTCTGTGCTCTTGGCAGCTGTAGGGGCAGGTGCCTAAAATAAAAGAACATCGTTATTATAACTGTACATGAGGTCCAACAATGTTTAAGATGATATTTTTGACAGTATGTGAAGGCTCTGAAGTGCATTTCAGGAAATCTTTGTTTAGGCTGTCTGGCTTGATATTTTGTTGAGCTCAATTTCGGGGGAGAGGAAAAAACTAAATGCACTCGCCATCAACATTTCGAAGCACAAACAATGACACAGCATTCCTCACCTCAGTTTTTTTAGGGGATTGTTTTGGAGATGTTTCAGAAGAAGGCTTAGATGACCCATCGGGGGAAGCATCAGATGTTTTTTCAGGTTCATCTTCATCCTGTAAAGAAAGCCAATTGATATCCCAAAGCAATTTGATAGGGGTAAACGCAAGAGAGTTTACCACCGAAATAAATAAGATGTTGTAATGCTCTGCTATTTCATCTGAGAAAATGATGCAACCATGTTTGTATTCATTTAAAACAAACAAAAACACCAAGATATCACTTTCAAAGTCAGGCAGTAAGGATAAAGCTAATGGAATGGAATCTAACAACCCTTTTTTAGTCCCATTAAGTTTTTCTGAAAATGGACTCACTTTAGATGCACCGGATTCTGATTTCCTCTGTCTGCGTCGCCCAAACTGTCTGCGGGGTTTCTGTGGTTGTCCTTCAACCTGCTCCCCATCGGTCTGGCCTTCTTTAGAGGGTGACTCCTGCTCTTCTGCAGGGGCCGTGGACTCTCCAGAGGGTGGACGAGGACGGAATGGCCTAAACGCAAATTCCTTTTACAATTTAAAATATTTCGCCCTCATTTGAATAATCTTTGGGTGGGTTGCACCAACCAGGATTAAAGTAAACAAAGTTAAAAACTAATCTACGGTTTGTTGATCATTTTTATTTTAAATCAAATTGCATTTCACCTCTTAATTTTAAACAGAGATTAAGAAATCGTGGATTAAAACTTTAACCTGTACTCAAACCGTCATGAGAAATATTGTCAGCCATGATGGATTTGTAGGTGTAACTAATGTCAAGAGGAAATGAACCGCTTGTGCATGTGACGATTCACAGCCAACCAACCCGTTTATCAAACCGCTGTACCCTCACTTGTGCCGAGGTGTTTTATTTCCACTTTTCTTACAATAAACACATCACTGAAGCATGACATGACGCTTATGTATAGGTTTTTGATCATTTTCCTACACATTTTATTATAAATGTTTTTTTATTATTTAAAGTAGCAAGTTTAAAGTTGATCCCTAACTGAGACCTAAATCGGAGTTTTACATAATAGAGAAACAGAATTAAAGTTAATCTAGGTTTACAGTTTGGTGCAACAGAATTATTAAATCAACCTCAATTTAATCTAGATTTAAATCTAATCCTTGTTGGTGCAACCCACCCTTTGACTTTAAAACGCCGTACAAATACATACACTGATACAAATTTATTACTCTAATGTGCAATTTCATCTTTATACTGCAGCGTTGAAACTCAGAGCTTCCTTTCAATTAGCAGTGCCAGAGAAGCATCGTCTATCTTCCCATTACCAAATTTCCATAAAAAACAAAATTACAGCCCTAATTTTAAAATGGAAAGAAAAACATTTAGAAGCTTAAAATAAATGTGAGTAGTTTCAGCTTGCTTTTAAATAAGTACATTAGAAACCCAATGGGTTTCTGGATGATGAAGACAAACAATTGACAACATATTAACCTTCGAAATCGAGGTCTGAACCTGCGTGGTGGAGGCTTCTGCTGGCCATCTTCTCCCTCTACGTTTCTGTCTCCTGCTTCTCCCTAGAGCAAACACAAACACTGAAAAAAACCTACTGACTGACTGCATACATAAATCATCAGGTGAGCATAAAAATGTATGCTTAAAATCAAAACTGATACTTCGGCAAAAAAACACAATTTTCCCATGTTTTACTCGCCTTAAATGCATCCTAAATGAATATGACTTTCTTCTTGAATAATGCAGCCGGAGTTATATGACAACATATCCTTTTACTTCCAAGTGGTAGAATGGAGGGCAATTTTTGAAGCTCCAAAAAAAGCATCCATCAATCAAAGAACTGCTGGACACAGCTACATGCTCTTAAAGGTCTTCTGAAGCGAAATGATGCGTTTCAACTTTCTTAATCCGAGGGCTGCGCGTGAACCAGACGCTTGTTTTTCTCTGGTTTACGTGCAGCAGAGGGATAAAGAAAGTGAGACATTCTTAATAGCGTTCTCAATATTGATATTTCTCTTAAACAAAGCATCAGAAGACAGTTCTTAAGACCCCAGAGTCGTGTTGAGCACTTTAATCGATGGACGCACATTTTGAAGCTTCAAAAGAAATGCGTTGAAGAGAAACGATACGCGGCAATACAACTCCAACTGCATTGTTCTTCAAGAAGAAAGTTAGGATGCCTTGGGCGAGTAAAACATGGGGATTTTTTTCTTGGCTGAAATATCCCTTTAAAAACATTCAACATTTAAACCACTTCTCTATCCAATGACCTTACCTCGCCTTGTGACACAATGGGTCTTCTGCGTGGCCGCTGGCGTCGTGGGCGAGGCTGAGGATCTCCTCTCTCCTCATTGCCTTCTCCTTCTGATGTGGGACCAGCAGAATCCCCAGCAGTTTTTGAGTCTCCCTCACCAGGCCGTGCGTTCCGTGGATAAAACCGTCTACGGAACCGGCGTTTATTAGGGGCATATCGGCTGCCTTTGACAGGTACACCACCTGGACCGGTCACATTGGCTGCCTCAGAACCCTGAAACAGCGGTGAAGCTTTAGGAGACATTAATCTACTTTGATATGGTAGTTTTAGTGCTGCTTACCTTAGCGGCTTCTACAACGTCAAACTCCACCACCTCACCATCACCCACACTTCTGAGGAACTTTCTTGGGTTATTCTTTTTTATTGCAGTCTGCAAGACAAACAAAAAACTTTCTAACTGCACTACAGTTCTGTGAGAATGATATTTTAAAGTGATTAATTTACAGAATGCAATTATGTTTTTGTATATTCAAGGTTGAAAAACATGGCTGATTTGCATAGCTGGCTATGCTTTGTTAACGGTGAACTGAAATGGACATATCTTCACAATTTGGTTGTAAAGTAAATTAATTACCTGATGAACAAAAACGTCTTCTTTGGTGTCATTTCTGTGGGGGAAAGGATAACAGTGAACAATTAGCTAAACTGATTTTATAAATCTACAGTAGATTTATCTTGAGGGCTTTAAAAGTCACAAAGACCCCTCAGAAAGTTTATCTTCAGTATTTCATTGAATTTGGAAATTTAGTTTTAGGGTTTTTAAATTTTGAAGGGGTCAAATGTATAACCAGGACTGCTGAGTCACTATTCAAATGCAAGCAATTTTATGATAACCATGTTTTCTTTGCCACAAAAGATCAAGGCCCTTATTCTTGAAGCATCTAAGAATCCACTAAGAAAGCTCCTAATTTATCTTAAAGGGCCTATAGGTGCATCTACCAAGACAGAAAATGTGAAAGAAAAACCCAGTAACTTCGTTTTGCGGAGCCTTTTTCTTGAAGCATGTCAGATTTCACTCCTCTTGTGACATTGGAAGAGGTTCATATTATATTACCGCCCACTACTGCATGTTTACACCCACGACATGGCCATTCGCATTAATGCTTCCCCTGAAGAGGAGTCACAGATCAACACTGGTGAGAAAACATTAGTTCAAAATAAATTACATGACTACAATAACGAACACCTCCAGGTACTGCACCTCCTGTCTGCAATTGTCCCGCTGCCTGCACATGAGCGCGCTGATGACGTATGATGTCTGCAGGAACCGGGTGCGCAATGGGATGCAAAATACGCCGACTGAAAATGTACACAAGACGTATCATCGCCCTCGGACCGAGGGCAGTAAATGGTCCAACGTTTTTTGACCCTACGCCTTTCACAGAAGATATAGAATTATAAAAATACCAATCTTTCGCTTTACTTCTTGATTGCTATCAGGATGTTAAGAGACTTCCAACCAGCATGTTAAAAACTGAACAGGATTCCCTACACAGCCTTTAATTGTCTCCTTAATTAACACACCAACAAGCTGATAAGTTGAATCAGGTCGAATCTAAAACATTCTAGGAGGTGCACCCAGAGGACCTGCATTGGGTTGTGTCAACACCCCAGACAGAAGAGGGGTGGGGTGCACAGTAACTCATTAGGATTTAAGGAGACATGCACCAAAACAAGTTGCTGTGAGTATGTGCGTTTTTGACAAGGCAAAAAGTGTGTCATCTACACCAGCGGTTCTCCATCCTGGTCCTCGCGACCCCCTGCTCTGCATATTTTGTATGCTTCTCCTATCGCTTCGGAGGTTTGTTTAATACGCCCATAAGAGCCCTGTGAAGTAAACATCACTAGATATTCTGCCATAAATCCCGTTCGAAATGTGGATAATGTTGCGCAAATCTCAAAATTACGGTTAAATTACCCTTCAATCTTCCGTAGTAAGTTTTGTTCTTCATGTCCTTAAGTTAACGTCAGCCGATTTCATGTGTGCAGGGAGTAGAGAGCAATGAACACAGTTCAGGGAACACGTCAATCGGAACGCGGTTCATTCATTAAGCTCTCTTCTAATGAGCTAGAGATTTAAATCAGGTGTGTTAAACAAGAGAGATACACAAAATATGCAGAGCGGTGGGCCGCGAGGACCAGGATTGAGAACCGCTGATCTACACAACCATTGAGTGTTTTTCAGCAAAATGTGTCAGTCATTTCATGAAGACCATAATAAATCATGCCAACTCGTTGAAAATGTTCATCCAATGAGCCCTTAAACTTCTACGTAAGGAGTCTTATCTTAAAAGCGATCCAGGATCAATTGGAGAGCAAATGAGCAAGGAAAAGACAAAAACTTTTCTTAGAGATGAGGTAGGACTGACCCTGTCATGTATGAAATGGTCTTTTAAATACTGCGATTGGTTGGGTTGCCCAATTAGGGAGAAAAAGAAGAGCGCTTTTAAGTGCGTGTGTGTGTATATGCATGCATGTATATATGCATGCATGCATTGTGTGCAAGGCATTTCTTTTCAGTCTTTGCGTTTTGACTTTTCCCTGCTGCTAAAGAAAGTTAAGCATCTTAAAAGTCCTCCTCACTAACAATTTTGGACCTTAAGAGCTCTCAAAGGGATATGATGCTTAAGGAGTTACTTTTATTATGTATTCATTTTATATAATTTTAAGGGGAAACGCCCACATTTCTAAGAATTTCATCACTAGGAGCAACTAATTTCACGAACAGGTGCCCTGATTTCCTTACAAAAAGTATCTTCTCAAACGCAGCCACCACACTACACTGAAATGATGGCATTAATGGTTAACATTAGTAATTCAAAGTAAAAGTGGACATTTCAAAGACAGTCTTGAACTTTAAGGTCGAACCGACCGATCAGAAAACAAACCTGTTGATGAAACCGTATCCGTTGCGCACATTGAACCATTTCACAGTCCCCTGCACTGCCGTCGCTGCAATTGAAAGAAAAAAAAATACAGACAACATGGTGACATCTCACACAAACGCAAAACAAACACGCTCAGATTTTTCAATATGCCAATCATACCCACGCCCGGTGAAAGCGACATATGATCTGTCGGCCCTGCGTGTGAATTATTAACCATTAACTTTGAAACCGTCAAGCAGGACGCCGCTTGTTATCACAAATTCGTGAAACGAAATGGAGACGAAAATATTAAAGACCTTAAAAAAAGAATTCGTATAACTGTGCGCAAATGTGGACCACTAATTATAAATGAAGGGTAATGTAAAGCGTTTACCTAACGATATGCAGCACACCTGCAGTGAAATCCCTCCCACCTAAAGCACATGGTGACAGAGCGCACAAATGTGGGTCATGCGGAACGCACGTTCACGTTTATTATACAACTGATTTATTATATTTTATATTTTAAGTTACCAAAGTCTGACTACATAATTGCATAGTTTAATCGTGAGGTGTAGTGATAAATAGCCTAGCCAAACACAAGTCTGATTCAGATATGAACCGAGCAGATTCCTAATTTTGTCATAGAAACATAAATCCAAGCAGCACACAACCGGTTCGACAGGAGAACGAAACGAAAACGCGTTAACCGAAGTCAAAGACTTTGGAAACAGAAGTTGTAGCCAAAAACCCTTAAAGGGTACGATACTTAATTGTATACGTTATTGTTACGTCGCAAACACGTGGAAGTTGACACAAAAATAACTTTCTTTTCACTCGAAAATGAAACCATGATATGGAAACGACATTGGTATGTGGTGCATTCAAAACCTTCCAGAAAAAAATGTGCTGGCAAACCTGTCAAGTGAAAAGCATTCATACTAATATGTTAGAACTCCCATGTCGGTTTTATGTCAACCTAATATCATTACACATACAGATTTGTTCATCAAACGAGCTGTGTGCGCTAAACAAACTCTTCTTCAGTGAAGTCAAACATTTCCTACCGATAATCTTTCTCTCAGGTTGCGGTTCTTCGGGCGCTGCTTCGCTCTGCGCCTCTGTGTCGCTCATTTTCTCAATCTCGGTTTTGACCCCCTCCCTCCAACTCGTCAATCTTTTACTCCATCTGCCAACTCAAACTTTTTATCCCGATTGCCCGTCAGGAAGGACCGACAGAGCTTCGATTTAATTGGCGTTCGAGCGACCAATCCCTGACTCCCATCTGCACACTCGCGTGATCAATTGGGAATGTGTCGCGCGAAAACCAACCGATACCAATCTATAATGTTGACAACCAAATGAGATAAGATGTAGTTCATTTTACACCACATATTTGTTTAAAATGATACGCACGTGGAAGAACAAACTGATGAAAAACTATTTCATTTGATATTTTAAGTTACCTTGGAACTATTACATTATAGTTCAATCATGAGGTGTAGTGGTAAAAGAAATGGCAACCAAATCAAACTTTTACTATAACAAAACAACAATTAAAGGAATATTAAGTCGTGTTTCTGTGACCATATAAAAACAGACAGTTTGTCTAAGTAACATACTTGATTTTAAGGTAGCCTAATTAATATATTAAAATTGTTGTGCCTTGTGTCTTCTTTTTACCCTATTGCCTCGCGCAAGACCCTACACATAGGTCACCAGATTCAAGTTTCAGTTTACTATATTTATCCAAACGACTACACAACTTGCCAAGAATGTAGGCAGGCTGCGCATTTGGTCATATTATTCCAACATGCACATGATCAATTTATTGGGTGTTTCAATTACTTTTATACTTTCATTCTATACAGCTGCTTTAAAACGGTAAACAACCCCTATATGCAATCATCTTAAAATGCGTTTAAACAGACCATACCATATTTCCACATTCGTTTTTAATTATATATTATTCGTTATCATTTGTATTATGTTTACGCGTTGGGTGTGCGTACCAGAAGAACCCCCTAGAAGCCATAGAGCCAAGCGGTTTGCAGAATAACCGTGCGTAATCCTGGCAAAATCACACACATGCGACATTTGAACGGTTCAGTTAACAAAACAGACTATAGTTTCTATCTTCAATAAACGTGGGTGTCGTGTTGGTAAACATGCGCTCGTTCAAACTATAAGCCAGACACGAGAGACACCAAGAGCGCGCTCCCGGACGGATCGGTCCCCCGCCCGCCCTAGAATTTAAAGAGCGAGGGTGAACGCGCATGCGCAGTGGGGAGGAAACTGCTGAGGTTTGTTTTATGGTATGTGTGGTTGATTTCATACGGATCAGAGAGAGAAAAGGAGAGTTCAGGATTTATTCTTTGGTCCAGTTCGGATCGGCCCTTGTCAACGACCAGAACGTGCCACTGAAACTGAAAGAAGAAGGAGAAGAAACGCCTGTAATGACAGCAGTGCCATGATAGCTGAATTAAGTGAATAAGCACAACAGAGGCATCGCGCAGCTGATAACAACAGAAAGATCTGAGAGAGACAACGGGGAAAACATCTAGTCGGGCTAACTAGTGGTTGGGCTGTCCCTGAAAGAGTGAAGTGTGGAAAAGACTGTAAACTAGGTAAGTAGCTGATTAAACCATTCAAACAACGGGCGCGATCCCACGTACCAACCTCCTCCTTATTGATAACCCTTAGTCTATTTACGTTTGTCTTAATCACCTCAAATAAAGACAAACATAAAACTGTAGATAACACATCTCTTCACATCGCACAGGGTCCGCAAGTCTTTTGCGCTCTTTCATTGCGCGTGTAATTTAAAATGACGCCAACATATTTTCCATGGGCGTTAAGTGCGTAAACTAAACGTAAAATCCCCGTTCTTTTAACTCCAGCAAAGTTAAAATGGGATACTAAGACAAAGATGAAAAAACTTGATAATAACTCAAGACGTCCAAGTCCTTGCAGCACCTCGCTCCGTGGTTTAGCTCAACATTACATCATAGGAAACCTCGCGGCAGCCGCACGTTTCTTGCGGCAATAAACTTGCGCCGCGTATCCGCGCGCTGTCATGTGCGCTTTTACCGGCAACAATCCTGCACCTGCTCGATCGTAATGAGCGCTCTGCTCGGCGGGCCTTCAGTGCGCAGCGGCGGATCCACCAGGCCGCACAGATCAGACAGAACACTGCGGCTGTAGGACGCGCGTGTCCTGATGACAGCGGCCCAAACTCTCATTGTTCAGTTACACGCGTTTATATGTCAAATGCGATCATGCAAGTGTGTGAAAATGTTACAGAGTTCCGTTAGAAGTGTTGGTGAATTTTCAACATAAGCACAGTGATGTTACTTTGATTGAAAGTAAAAAGAAAAGTAGCGTTTGTATATAGATCGAATTATTTTGTATGAATGATCGTGAACTATCTAGCGCAATAAATTGACGTTTCGGTCCTGCCACATGAATACTTCCCATCATATTTGTACAGTTGTCTGAATATATAGTTTTGCAAGTGTTGTCATTTTGAACTCAATTAAAGATTGTCAACGCGTTTGCAATTATTATTTAGGGCCATTTAAACATTTAGAACAGTTGGGCACCATAAAAGTTGAGTTAACAGATGCCATGTTCTTGTTCCCTAATTGTTGAGTTGTTTCTGCAAACCCCATCAGACTACAATTAATGAATGCTTGCAGAATGTGCCGGTCTTTATTAATAAAAAGCATTTAGATGAGACTGTAATACGTGCATATTATTATTTAAACAAATAGTGCATGTTTTGTAGATGAATATAAAACCGCTATACAGAATGGTGCACGTGATTTATGAGTGGCTTAGCTATGTCATACCCAACCATATTTCATTAGCACCTTCCTGAAACGTCATGAGTCATCATTCTTTGTTTGGACTAATATTAACCAGTGTGCTCATGGTTCATCAATCTTTAGATAAGACATGGCAGATGCTGACTTGGACTTCACAACAGGCGATGCTGGTGCCTCCGCTACCTACCCCATGCAATGTTCTGCCCTGCGCAAGAATGGTTTTGTTGTGCTAAAAGGTCGACCGTGCAAGATCGTGGAAATGTCCACATCTAAGACCGGCAAACATGGACATGCCAAGGTGAGTCTTGTATGGTCTGTGACTGTAAAAGAATAACCGAATACATATTAAGAGATAGGACATTAAATAGTGTAAACAATTGACATGGTGGGTCACCAAATTTATGTTAACATTTATTTTAAAATCGATGACATTGAAAGATTCTGTTACACAGACGCCCCAGTCATTGTGTCAGTTTCTGTCTGACCACCTAAACTAAGAGCATATTTGTTTTGCACAATAAGGAACTTCCAAAGGTCCCACTATACAAGTGTTTGTGAATGAGGTACATGTGAAAGGGAAGCCATTCATTTCGACACAATGGGAAATATGATGATGCAGTAGTTTTAAATAAACAGCGCTAAACATGCTCCCCTTTGTTTTTCAAAGGTTCACATGGTTGGCATTGATATTTTCTCTGGCAAAAAGTATGAGGATATATGTCCCTCTACCCACAATATGGATGTTCCTAACATCAAAAGAATGGACTACCAGGTATGTGATAGGGAATATTACAATCATTTGGTCCTATCAAAATCTACCAGTTAACATTTCACAAATATGTTGTTTCCTTACAGCTCATTGGCATACAGGAGGGCTATCTGTCTCTTCTCCAGGACAGTGGTGAGGTCAGAGAAGACCTGAAAATGCCAGAGGGAGACCTGGGCAAAGAGATAGAAAGCAAGTTTGATGCCGGTGAAGAAATCCTGGTAAGTACCAACAATCACACATAAAACAACAGGTAGAACATATGCCTATATCTGCATCTAATATGGAGTATGATTTGTTTTTGTGTAGATCACTGTCCTGTCTGCTATGAATGAGGAAGCTGCAGTAGCCATCAAAGCCATGGCCAAATAAAACACAGCAGGTATATGGAGCACTCACTGCAGTGCGTGCATGCTTACCTGCTAACTAGAGCTGGAGTGGCTGTGCCTCACCAGTGTGCTTACAGCAAAGCACATATTCAAAGGTTTACCTTGGGTATAGGCAACAAAATGAACCTTAACTTTTCTGGTATTCATCAAAATACATGAATAGGGAAACATACCACTCATTTGTTGCAAACACACACTGTAAAAAGGATGGAAAGGTTTTTTTATTGAGTCAAAATAATTTGTTTTTAAATGTCTGAATGTCAGACAATTTAAACCTGATAAAAAAGGCAATTGTTGTTATTTTATGTTTTACGTTACTGTGGAGTTGAGTTGGATCCCAAATATTTATTCTGGAATGGTTAGGTTTAGGACTGAAATTACAGTATTTATTTATTTATGTTTGTTTTGTCCCACAATAAGGTGTAGACAGTGTCCAGAAACTGACCTGCGATGTTGGATTATGTATATAAAAGATTTTTAAGTAACAATGTAATACTTTGCTGTTTGCATACTGGCAAACACAATACTGGCATTTTTGACTAACACAAAGATGTACAGCTGCGTTCAGTATATTGTCACCTTTGAAAGACAAGTTTCTATCTGAATTCTGAACATTTTCACCATAACAAGTTTTTGCATTCTATTTGACTTTGTAGATCAAACCTTTTTGTTAAAATAAAAAGAACAGGCATATGTGAATAACTCAATTTTGACGAAAAACATATAATTTTAAGTCGACAATATGTCAATCTGCCTCTTTTACATAAAAAGAAATGATTTTTGTATTTAACACTATCAGTTTAGTATTTTGTCCCATGTTTATCCAAACATGCTGCATTGTAAAACATGGTTGAAAAGGCATGATTATTCATGCAAACTAAGAAATCATACAAAGCATTTTCAATTCTGTCGTAGTGCCTATAATGTATCTGCTGTTTCTTTGAGTTGGGATAGTAAAAGTGTAACTATATTACTGTACACATTTGTGACTTAAAGGTGTGAGATGGGGTGCAAAGTGAAAGACGTTTCATATCTGGAAGATTTCAGATTCTTTTCTGTAGATATCACTTTCGTTGTTTGTTCTTTATATACATTTTGTAGACATCCATTGACATTTAAATTAAACCCTGGTTTTATTATCTTTTTTTTTTGTCTACCTCCAATTGTTTATTGGCTGTGTTTCTTAATCTTTTTCCTACTTCTATGTGTCATTGAACTAGGCATGGGCCGAATACCATTTTTGTAAACTGTCACGGTTTTAAAAACACTAAAAGTTTCTGTTATACCATTGCAAAGGTTTGAGCTACTTTGTGTAGGAATCCATCAAGTTCTGTGCTATATTTTGTTTATGCATATTTAGTTGTTTGCTCATCCACATTTAGTTTATTTATGTATATGTATATATTTATGGATGAACGCATGCCAGTTTAATTACTGGAAAAGAATGGAAAAAAACTCAAAAGTGGTGCCATGCTTTCAAAATGTTGGGGAAGCACCGATTTAACCTGACATACTGTACATGTTTATTGTTGTTCCAAATATTTTGTGTTGCTTAAAAATCAAATCTATGGTGTTCAATGTTTTTTACTCCGACACTTAAAAGAACACATTTTAAAGCCACAACCGCTATACCATGAAACGGTGATAGTTTGACTTCAGGTTACCATACCGTCAAAATCTCATACCGGCCCATGCCTACTTTGAACTTGATCTGCATTTCCCTATCACTCACTCCTGCCTGTACTTCTCTTCCTTCTCTCAGGGCTTGACAAGATGCACTGGACCTGGATAAAAGAGAATAAGACCTCAGCAATGCCATCAACCTTTTTGTTTTCGGTTTTTCATTCTTTATCTCTTTCCGTATTTTGAAACCCATCTGTGGGTTAAATAATTAGGTAATGCCATTATTCTTCCAAACAAAGAGATCGAGATGGCATTTGGGGTGCAGAGAACGTTTTTGGTGTTTGGGGGTATTTCATAAAAGATTGGGAAAGCTTTTTATTTCACCTTTTTATTTTTCAACTGAAAAAAACATTTGTACAGCACCCCATTTGCGATCCTAATTCACAATAGTAAATAGTTATAAGAGGTCTGTTTTGTGGTTACTTTTATTTATAAGCAATTTTGGGCAAAGGGGAAGGAAAAACATACTGCAAGTTTCCTGTGAAGGACAGACACAAAGGCTGTAACATGAGTAATAGGATGCAGTTTTGTCTCTTCACTCCAGGACCAAGTGTTCTGTGTACCTTCTCTTTCCTCTTCAGTACCTTAATGTAAAAAACCCTAAGACAAGTGACAATATCACACCAGCAGGTGTGTACATAAGGATACATGAAGGCAGAGCCCCTACTGCTTCCCCAAAAAGACGAGGAGAATCACAATGTTGTTACGAGGAAGTCACCATTTTATTAAAATTTCAAAAAAACTTGCTTTCCAGATATATTGTGAGATATTGAAGAAGGTGCCATAAGCCTTAGATCTCTTGCTGAAATAAAAGAACACAATTTTCTACCTATAATGCCCTGGCCTGAAGTGGCCTAAGGTGGCTTGATTGATGCTTGGCGATCAAGGTTGAAAGACAAATGAACGCTAGACTTCTGTCTTTAAATTTGGGGGCTGGCTGAAATTTTGAAAGAATGGTAATTATCCCTTCTGTGTCCTTATCAATTCAGTGTTACAGATTTGACTGTCATACACATTACTCTCGACTTGACAGCAGTGTAAGTAATGTAACGGTTTTGTTCTTTCCAAGACTGTGATTCAAAATAAGATAAACTAATTTGTATTCTAGCAAGGAAACCCAAATCAATACTGAAAAGAGCACATATAAATCACAACTTTGTTTCAGTTTGTGATGGGGTTTGGGCTCTTTCTGTCAGACACCAAGAAAAGAATACATTCAAAGACAACTAAAAACAACGTATAACGGTTAAAGATAAATCTTAATTTTATAGCTGGGATAAAGCCATGTAATGTAGGACATATCGTCCTGATGTACTAAATTGCATACGGACAAAGCAAAACACACAGATATAGCCTGTTCTTGTCAAACGTTTTGTTCTTACTAAGATCTTGTCAGTATTTTCTTACTGCAAATATCTAACTTACCTAAAACATGTGAGATAAAGAAACATCTTAAACTGTTAAAACTCACAAAGCCAACAACAGCAAACTGTACATTTATGTAGTCGCTCAATAGCTTAAAATACATACTTTTAAGACACTTTCAGATTCACATCATCAAGTAGCATTCCCATCCGCCAAACAAATTAATATTTAGATTGGGAACCTGTCAACTATTTTTTATTGTTTAATGTCCACAATTCTCTTTCGCATCGGACATTAATAACTTATTAATGAAAAAGCCAAATTGTATGAAGTGAAAGCCTCAGAAATAAGCTGTGTGTAACATGCCACCTTGTTATGATCAGGCTTTTAGCAGTTAATGTGGTTTTCCATGATGATAGAATCTCTGTCCAGGCTGAGCGTGAGGGAGAAACGTGTGCCGTGATGCTGACTGAGGAGAACTTGTAAATGGAGCCTAGGCAGAATAAAGACAAACGTCACCTTTGCAACATAAATCAAGCTTAATGAACCCATGATCAGTAAAAACCTTTATCTTCACCAAATCTTTTTTAATAGTGAAGGTTCAAATAATTATGTAGTAACGTAATGGTTAATTTTAGAAATGCTGGATTAAAAAGAATGCAAATGACCACCAAAGTGTTCCTGTAGCTCAAATGGTGTGTGCAACACCAAGGTGTTCCCATTCCCAGAGAATGCATGAATTGCTTAAGATTTATACCCTGAATGCAAATCGCTTTGGATAAAAGCATCTGTCAAATGTATAAATGAAATGTAAAGTATTCATGAATCTTGTTTCATTAGATGGAATTAAAAACAATGATAGAACGTCACATAAGAGAGTGTGCTGTTTTTCTTTCATTATATTATATAATGCAAATTTTTGCTGCACTGCACAGAAGTATGCATCACATTTACTTTGAATCTTTCAACGAAAAATGAATTTTTAAAATGGTACATGTAAAAAAAACAATGCTATCAGACGATTTTTGCAGGTTGGGAAACTCACCTTTGTGGTAGGAATCTGGACAGCCATGGATGGGCCGGACAGCAGGCCAGCTGCACTCACATGTAAAGCCTGTGGATGCATGGGTCTGAGAGCAGCCTAACAAAAACACACAAAAAACAAACATCACCCACTCACATCCATATACAACACTATTTTGTATTTTGTTCCTAAAATACTCATGAGGTCTACAAAAGCATCTTACCGAGTCAGTAAACCCAGACTGCTGATTGGCATGTTCAAGCTGTTTCTGAAGGGGGATACTTGCACTGGGGATGAATCCTTTTGAGATCAACAAGTAATGAATGAATGGAAAAATAATTAATCTACTGAGTGACAAAAGAGAAAAGAACAAGTGCATTATTGATAACAACTCACCTGGCTGGGAGGAGAAATGGCTGAAGACAGCATGGCTCGGAGCTTGATGGGGCAGGAATGGCAAGCTCTGAAAAGGCGATGCCCCTACATTGAAAGAAAAACCATGAGAGCTTTAGATAGATATTCTCCTGCTCTTATAGGTCCAACATTTAGGTTAAGGTGTAGTTTTATTACTACCTCTGATCTGGGTGGTGCTTGCAAAGCTGATGGGCACAGAAGCACCAGCCCCGTAAGAGGAATGGTGCGGAGCCTGAGTAACTGCATATGGCTCATGGACTGCAGTGCTTCCTGAAAACTGGCCATGCTCTGAGGAACCAGAAGGAAAACCTGGCTGGTTGTGGAAGGGGTAGCCCTACAGAAGATAACAATTTATGAATAAGTGCACACCTTATAAGAGCTATAAAATGATAACTAGAAAATAAAAACAAAATGTATTGACTTAGATTGATTAGTTTGCTATACCAAATATGACCACACATCATACAGAGAACATAACTCTCACTTACAGGCATCAGAGGAGTCTGGAACAACTGTTTACCACGTTCTCCTAAAAGAGTTCTGTTGTGACTCAATGGACTGCCTTAAACACACAAAACACCAGCATTTCAACACTGCAGAACAGTTTTCATCGTCATACTCAAAACAATTCATTATAACAGATTGAAGTGACTGAAAACCAATATAGTTTTGAGACGCTTTGCAAAGCTTACCATGTATACTGAGAAGATGCTGTCCTGAGTGTAAAGGTAAGCTGGGCTGGTAGTTTGTTGATGACAGTGTAGAAATATCACTACAGACAAATGAATAATCAAAGGACAGTTACGAGAAAGAAGTAGCAAGGTTGCTTTCCATATCCATTTAACACATTATTAAACACAATACATGCATGCACAGATGTTGAGAAAATATTTACATTTACGCATTTGGCAGACGCTTTGAGTAGACTTACATTGCATTATCCTATACATTTATACATAGGTATGTGCAATCCTCTGGGTTTTGACCCACAACCTTGCATTGTTAACGCAATGCTCTTACCACTGAGCTACAGGAAAGCATAATTAAAATTCTTTGATTTCAATGTTAATGTTATAGATGCACTGATATATTGGTCACATATGTTTCAGACGATCTTTGGTCAATTAAAAAATAACGGCATATCAGTTATAACATAAAAAAGTCCAACACCAATCTGTTATGTTCCTTATTGACTATGTAAAGGTGCCAAGCTATATAAAGTCTGTTACATAAACCAGCTTCTTTCTTTGGGTAACAATTACATACTTGGCAACACAAATTGAAATCTTCCTCATAAAAGATCTATGATGACAAAATTAACAACGTACATTTTCGCCCATTATGTATTTTTACATTTTACATACTTTTGCTCCCTTCTTCGCCGTCTTTCCTCCTCATGAAGGACCTTTTTAAGCTGTAAGAAGAGTTGATGTTTCTCCTCTTGCAAAATTAGCAATTTTACATCCATTTTTTGAACCTGGTAAAATAAAAAAATGCTTAATAAATACACTGGCCAACTAGCCATTACTGTACTAAGGCTTTTCATTTGTAAAGCTTTAAATGACGTTGCGTTAAACAATCATCTTCTCTGTTTTAAACAATGAAGATGATTATGCATTCACACCCATCTTTACCTGTTCTTTGGTCTCCTCCAATGACATTCGTTCCTCCATTTCTGTTGTTCGTTTTCTTTCCTCTTCTTCTTTCAATTTCTGTTCCATCATTTTATCCACTTCTTCTTCTTCTACAACAGAATAAATAAACATCATGTTGCAAATCGTTTTCACCCTGTTAATATTAAACATTTCCTTTACTGTGGAAGACGTGTCGATATACGATACAAATTACCTTGTTTTGCTCTAAATAGTAAACACACACAAACGAACCTTGTCTTTTTCTCTCTCTCTCTTTCATAATGTGCTTATGGAGGGCTCTGGCCATCGCACTTGAAAGCTTTGGTCTTTCCAGTAATGCGGGCATCGTGGCGGACAGCGGAGGAGCCAGCTAGGACACACAGATCCAAATTTAATGTACCTCGCTTTGCTTTTAAAGGAAACGCAGAGTGGGGTTTCGTGGAATAACAAATCTTAACACTTCAAATGAATACGCTTACTTTCGCGTTCCTCCGCAACGTTTCCCTGTGTTTCTCAAAATGCTGAGTCTATTTGATGAAATGCACTCAATATTGTTTATCAGCGCAAAAATTCTGCTGTACGGGACTGTTTACTTGATTCACTTCCGGTATATAGGATATGTGGAAATTTCCGTTTCCGGTTCCTCCGTCTAGTGGAACAGGCTGAAAGAACGACGCAGTAAAGCTTTATTCGCGCTCTCCTTATTGCCCGAGAGAGTAAGGATTGAATACACCGTGAAACAAACGTTCTGTTTAATGCGACGTTTCTATATAATAACTGACGTGAAGGCCCCGTTGAATTGTTTACAATAGACGTCGTTGGTTATAGAAAACAAAGTACAAACATCGCCACCTAGTGTTTAACTTATGGGATGAAAAGGCGAATGAGCATTTTTGATTTTATGCGAAGTTTTATTGTATACTTGGCAGTCAACACATAATGTGGGGGGGAAGTTGCAGACCTGTGATTGATGTCATTCACAAGATCCCAGAATCGGTGTTTTTTCATCGGAGTTTTTTATTAATTTGTGTGCTGCATTAGTAAAGGACAAACTACAAGGACTTTTATTTGCACATATTTGAATAACCACCTTATGTTAAAATAAAAGTCAGAGACAACCAGCAACAGCATGGCATTTTGAGCTTTTTTAAAATAAAATCCAGAATCCAGAGCATGATCCCCCCCTTCGGATACTGTGTCCCAGGCAATATTCCAACATGATAACGATATTGTATCTAAATATACATTTTAAATAACATATGTGCAACATTAAGCGCAAAATGAAAATACAAATTCAGTTATATCAATTGCATTTGTCAGTTCTTACACTAGTTTTAATATTTTATTTAAATGGATATGGTTAATGCTGTTTGCATGTTCTTCCCGTGCCTCGGGGGTTTCCTCCGGGTACTCCGGTTTCCTCCCCTGGTCCAAAGACATGCATGGTAGGTTGATTGGCATCTCTGGAAAAATTGTCCGTAGGGTGTGAGTGCGTGAGTGAATGAGTGAGTGTGTGTGCCCTGCGATGGGTTGGCACTCCATCCAGGGTGTATCCTGCCTTGATGCCCGATGACTCCTGAGATAGGCGCAGGCTCCCCGTGACCCGAGGTAGTTCGGATAAGCGGTAGAAAATGGATGGATGGATGGATGGATGGTTAATGCTCTTTAAGTGGCAAAATGAAAATGCATTCCCGGATTGATTATATTTGTTTAAGATAGTCAAGCAAAACTGTAGCAAAATTACATTTCAAATGTTATTTTCCCTAAATGCATTAAAGCGGCCATAACACACACTTATAAAAGATAGATACAGCTGTACGATTTTTTCCGAAATCATACGGCGCGTGCAGGGGGGGGATGGGTAGGCTGAACTAAAGCACATTGTCAACAAAACACAGACATCAGTTTCACTCACTCCATGCGGTTCATGTCCGGCATCTTTTAGCGGTGGGACGGTTCCATATATCAGTTTCAAACGACCTCCAAAACCAGCATTTTATTTTTTGTAAAATGTATATTTAAATAAACAATTGCATTGTCATTTTACATATTGCATACCAATATGCTTCCATAGTTTTTAGGTGTATCAGCAATTGTACTTATTTAATGTTTTACTATGTAGTGGAGTTGGATCCCAAATATTGATTCCGGAATGGTTAGGTTTAGGACAGAATTAACAGTGTTTATTTATTTATTTATGTTTGTTTTGTCCATAATAAGGTGTAAACAGTGTTCAGAAATTGGACTGCAATGTTTCATTATGTATATACAATATTCATAAGTAACAAAATAATACTTTGCTGTTTACATACTGGCAAATCGCCTTGGAAAGATACGTTTCTATCTGAATTCTGAGCAGTTTTGAGATCTATTTGACTTGGTAGATAAAACCTTTTTGAGTATTTTTATTGGACAAAATCATATAATTTCAAGGCGACGATATGTCAATCTGCATCTTAAGTAAAAAGAAATAACAAATGTACAAATGAACATAGAATCAGCTTAGTATTGTCCCAATAACCAAACATGCAGCATTGTAAAACATGGTTGAAAAGGCATGATTATTTATGCAAATTAAGAAATCATATACAGCGTTTTCAATTCTGTCGTAGTGCCTACAATGTATCTGCTGTTCTTTAATAGAGTAAAAGTGTACTTATCTTACTGTGCACATTTATCACTCAAATGAACAAAGAAAAATGGAAAAAATACATTTAATTTCTGGAAGATTTCACTCTTTTTCGTATATATTACTTTCGTTGTTTGTTCTTTTATATAAATGTAGTTGACATCCCATTGACATTTAAATTAAACCCTTTGTTTGTTATGTTTAATTTATTTGGCAACCACAAAATTGTTTTTTTTACTGTGTTTCTTCATCTTTTTCCTACTTCTTTGTGTCATTGAACTTGTTCTTTATTTTCCCATACCTCACCCCTGTACTTCTCTTCCTTCTCTCAGGGTTTGACAAGATGCACTGGACCGGGATAAATGAGAATAAGACCTCAGCAATGCCATCAACCTTTTTGATTTCTGTTTTATCTCCTTCTGTACTTTGAAACCCATCTATGGGTTAAATAATTAGGTAATACCATTTAACAATTGAAAATTGTTCTAAACAAAGAGATCGAGATGAACAGTCAGGGTGGGGAGAACATTTTCGGTGTTTGGGGGAATTTTTAATTAAAGTCTGATTGGCAAAGCTTTTTCCACCTTTTTTATTTTACAACTAGAAAAAATGCGTACAACCCCTCCCCCATTTGCGATCCGTATTCAATAGTAAATAGTAATTTACTATAGTAGTAAATTACTACTAGTAAATAGTAAATAGTTATAAGAGGGCTGTTTTGTGGTTCATTTTATTTATAAGCAATTTTGGGCAAAGGAGAAGTAATAACATACTGCAAGTTTCCTGTGAAGGACAGACACAAAGGCCGTAACATGAGTAATAGGATGCAGTTTTGTCTCTTCACTCCAGAACCAAGTGTTCTGTGTACCTTCTCTTTCCTCTTCAGTACCTTAATGTAAAAAACCCTAAGACAAGTGACAATATCACACAAGCAGGTGTGTACATAAGGATACATGAAGGCAGAGCCCCTACTGCTTCCCCAAAAAGACGAGGAGAATCACAATGTTGTTACGAGGAAGTCACCATTTTATTAAATTGTCAGAAGTATTTGCTTTCCAGATATATTGTGAGAGTTTGAAGAATGTGCCATAAGCCTTAGATCTTTTTACTTTAATTTTCTACCTATAATGCCCTGGCCTGAAGTGGCATAAGGTGGCTTGATTGATGCTTGGCGATCAAGGTTGAAAGACAAATGAACGCTAGGCTTCTGTCTTTAAATTTGGGGGCTGGCTGAAATTTTGAAGGAATCGTTATCATCCCTTCTGTGTCCTTTTCAATTAATTGTTACAGTAATGTTACGGTTTTGTTCTTTCAAAGACTGTGATTAAAAAAATAATACTAATTTGTATTCTAGCAAGGCAACCCAACTCAATATTTAAGGGGTCATATGACCCTTTTAAAAAAAGAGCACATATAAATCACAACTTTGTTTCAGTTTGTGATGGGTTTCGGCCTCTTTTTGGCAGACACCAAGAAAAGAATACTATTCAAAGACAACTAAAAACAACGTATAACTGTAAAAATCACAAAGCCAACAACAGCAAACTGTACATTTCTGTAGTCGCTCAATAGCTTAAAAACTTTCAGATACACATAACCGAGAAGGATTCCCATCCCTTAAACAAATTAATATTTAGATTGGGAACCTGTAAACTATTTTTTATTGTTTAAAGTCCACAATTGTCTTTTGCATTGGACATTAATTACTTATTAATGATAAAGCCAATTCTTATGAAGTTATAGCCTCAGAAATAAGCTGTGTCAAACCGTTATCCTCACCAAATCTTTTTAAGTAGTGAAGGTTCAAATAATAAAGTAGTAATGAAATGGTTAAGTTTAGAAATGCTTGATTAAAAACAATGCAAATGACCACCAAAGTGTTCCTGTCGCTCAGTCATCTTCAATTGGCGGACCGTGGGCCGGATCCGGACATTTTCTTCGTTCCATCTGGACCTAGTAAACCATTTAAAACATTTGACTATTTCAGTTGTTTAAATTGAGCCATGCGTCTACACAACAGATAATCACATCACACTCTTCCTGTTGCCGCTACATCCTCTAATATCTTTATCTAGTCTAGTGCCAAATGCGCTTCATTTTAACCCTTTCCGCTCTGCGCGCGCTGCTTCTCTCCTGCTAAAGAGAGCAGCAGACACGTGGTTATTTGAACAACAGAAGTGCAGACGGGCAGAGAAGGTAAATTGACACACAACAATAAACGAAATGCAGCAATATTAAAGTATTTGTATCCGTCAGCCTTTTTACTGTTTGCTATAAGTGTTCAAGTCTTATAATCTATGAATTATTAGTTAACAAGCATCAATGATTTCAATCTTTGAAATGGCATTATTCAGTCAATTTTGAAGATATTGTAGTTATATCTTCACAGAACATTCTGTAGGATGATTTTATGTTGAAAACAGTTGCTGGTATTCACAAATAGGGTCACATTTTATAGGAAACAACGTTCTCATAAGAAATTGTTTACCTATAGAAGTAGTCCTGGAATGAATGGCATGGAATTGCTAATTAAGTAAGTACATTTGTTTTCGGTTTATGGTGAGAGCACTTTCATCCATTACATTTGCATATTTTCATTTTCAGTAGTTTTTTTACTTAAAAATTATAATTATCAGACCTGAGAGATATGAGAGCAGCCTTACAATTACTAGTTTGTACATTTAGGTTAAGTTAAGGTGTGGTTTTATTGCTACCTATGATCTGGGGGGTGCCTGCAAAGCTGATGGGCACAGAAGCACCAGCCCCGTAAGAGGAATGGTGCGGAGCCTGAGTAACTGCATATGGCTCATGGACTGCAGTGCTTCCTGAAAATTGGCCATGCTCTGAGGAACCAGAAGGAAAACCTGGCTGGTTGTGGAAGGGGTAGCCCTACAGAAGATAACAATTTATGAATAAGTGCACACCTTATAAGAGCTATAAAATGATAACTAGAAAATAAAAACAAAATGTATTGACTTTGTATGATGTGTGGTCGTATTTGGTATAGCAAACTAATCAGAGAACATAACTCTCACTTACAGGCATCAGAGGAGTCTGGAACAGCTGTTTACCACGTTCTCCTAAAAGAGTTCTGTTGTGACTCAATGGACTGCCTTAAACACACAAAACACCAGCATTTCAACACTGCAGAACAGTTTTCATCATCATACTCAAAACAATTCATTATAACAGATTGAAGTGACTGAAAACCAATATAGAGACGCTTTGAAAAGCTTACCATGTATACGGAGTAGATGCTGTCCTGAGTGTTGATGTTTGCTGGACTGGTAGTTTGTTGATGACAGTGTAGAAATATCGCTATTGACAAATGAATAATCAGAGGATAGTTACGAGAAAGAGGCAGCAAGGATGTTTTACGTATCCATTTGAAACATTATTAAACGCAACATGCATGCACTGATGTTGAGAGAATATTTAGTTAAAAATCTTAGATTTCAATGTGAATGTTATAGATGCACTCATATATTGGTTGCATATGTTTCAGCTGATTTTTTGTCAATTTAAAACTATCGGCATATCAGCTGTCACATAAAAAAGCCCAACACCAATCTGTTATGTTCCTTATTGACTAGGTCAAGGTGCCGAGCTATAAGAAGTCGGTTACATAAATCAGCTTCTTCCTTTGGGAAAAAACCCTTTATAAATGATCTTTGATGACAAAATTAAAAATATTTTATTTACGTACTCTTGCTCCTCTCTTCGCCTTCTATCCTCCTCAAGAAGGACATTTTTAAGCTGTAAGAAGAGTTGATGTTTCTCCTCTTGCAATATTAGCAATTTTTCATCCATTTTTCGAACCTAGCAAATAACAAAATGCTTAATAAATAGACTGGATAACTACCCATTACTGTACTAAGGCTTTTCAGTTGTAAAGCTTTAAATTACATTGTTTAGCACAATGATGATGATTGTGCAATGGCGATATCCACTCACATCGAGCTAAGACATCTTTACCTGTTCTTTGGTCTCCTCCAATGACATTTGTTCCACCATTTCTTTAGTTAGTTTTCTTTCATCCTCTTCTTTCAATTTCTGTTCCATCATTTTATCCACTTCTTCTACAACAGAATAAATATACAACATAGGGATGTTCCGATCAGGATTTTTGCATCCGATAGTGAGTACCGATTTCTTGTCATCGTGATCAGCCAAAACTTTATTTATGCAAAACAATATGCATGTCGGGTTACTTAATGAAGACACTGAAACTAAATGGACCAGTCTGATGCAACTTACAAGGTTTATTTAGACATTGTCCAATATCAAACTCTGGTGGAAAATGCTGGTTGGCTTTGGAAGGGGTGGCCCCACACAAGATAACGATTTATGAACAAGTGCACAATTTATAAGAGCTATAACAAGATAACTAGAAAATAAAAACAACATTTATTTTAACTTTGCTAATACCAAATATGACCACACACCATACAGAGAACATTACTTTCACTTACAGGCATCAGAGGAGTCTTTAACAACTGTTCACCACGTTCTCCTAAAAGAGTTCCAGCTCTATTGAGACTTAATGGACTGCTTTAAACACACAAACACCATCATTTCAAAACTGCAGAACAGTTTTCGTCGTCATACTCAAAACAATTAATTGAGTGCCTGAAAACCAATATAGTTTTAAAACGATCATGAATATAGATGTAATCTCCTAAAATGGAGATGTCTGATGTAACTTAAACATGGTCCAATACCAAGTTTAAAATTAATTAAAAAAAAAATGTAATGTAATGGATGGCTGAGTAAGCAGTAATGCACGCGCCTGTGTCTGCACCACGGGTCTCCACTGATCCCGCGTGGGTTTTCCTGAATGGGCAAGACGTTTATTATGAGTGATGAATGCGAAACATGCTCCCTTTCCTCCGGTCTCTTACGTAATAGGACCACACAGGCGATGACATAATTCATTAACGTCCTCACGCATTCTGGACTTCATCACGCGGTGTCGTCATCAAATTGACATCGGTTCGTGAGATCGACCTAGATAACTATCGATCGAGGCATAAAATGTGATTATTCAGCGATACCGATCTTTGGCCGATCGATCGGAGCATCCCTAAAACAACCTACTCCCAATCTTTATCACACTGTAAATATTAAACCTTTCTATTGTTTACTACAGATGTGTTGATAGACGATACAAAATTATCTAGTTTTGCTCTAAATATTAAACAAACCTTGTCTTTCTGCCTGTCTTTCTCTCTCCCTCTCATTCTCTCTTTCATTATGTGCTTATGGAGGGCTCTGACCATCGCACTTGACAGCTTTGGTCTTTCCAGTAAGGCTGGCATCGTGCCGTACAGCAGAGGAGCGAGCTAAGGACACACATTCACATTTAATTCAACTCGCTTTGCTTTTTAAGAAAACACAGAGGCGTAGTTTCGTAGGAAAACACCCATCATCTAACTTGACACCACAAATGAATAAGCTTACTTTCGCCTTTGTCCGCAATGTTTCCCTGTGTTTCTCAGAAACTTAAAGCTGGGTGTATTTGATGAAACGCACTAAACATTGTTTACGAGCGCTTAAGATTCTTCAGAACGGGACTGTTTTCTTGATACACTTCCGGTGTAATAGCTATATGGAAGTTTTCGTTTCCGGTTCATTCGTCTTGTGGAATAGTCGGAAAATGATGCTGGAAAGCTTTATTCGCACTCTCCTTACTGCCCGAGAGATAAACGGGATTTATACATTCGTCTAGCTCCGATCCGAGAGCCTCCTCTAACTGCATGCGCACCTCCGCAAACGGACGAGGAGAAATTTGACGCGAAAACCGTTTTGCTATTCTTTGAAACGACGGAAGGCGACTCGGAGCAGTCGGGTATACTTACCAGCACGTATTTTAACGTGGAAAATAAGTGTTTTGTATGTATAGTGTAAATTATAGCGACCACAAGTTTACTATCGTCTCACTACAGGAACATTATTTATGTTATGTTTCTATTAAAACTATGGACTTACATACAACTTCACATATGTTATTTAAAACGTATTAGATAAAGAGTCTGCATTGTTCATGTACAGACGTGCATAATTGGCAAGACTCGTATCCGCCTCGTCCGTTTTCAGATACGTTGCCGCGCGCGCAGTTACAGAAAAGATGGCACACCGCTATGCGAAATGAGGTCGGGAGCACTCAATGTGAACTTCCGCCAACACCGCGATGACGTCATGTTTGCCGGCGCATCCAAGCGATCCACAAATCCAGGATTAAATAAACCGTGACACAAATTAACGCTTTCATGCAACGTTTATGAAGAATACTATTGGTGACAGCCAGTTGCTTGGTTTACCATAGACGGCATTGGTTAAAGAAAAGCGAAAACAAACATCAAGTGTTTGATTTATGGGACTAAAAGGCATACGAGCATTTTTATACGAAACAGAAATGCATAGGTTTTTATTGTATACTTTGCATCTGTACATAATCTGAGGAAGGGTTAAATTAATTTGTGTGCTGCACTAGTACAGGACAAACTAACAAGGATTTACATTTGCAGATGTTAATAACCACCTTATGTTTCCTGTAGCTCGGTGGTAGAGCATTGAGTTAACAACGCAAAATTGTGGTTTCAAAAGTAATCCACTAGGATTTTGGATAACAGATTGGATCAAATCTTGAAAATGTGTTTTTCAAAAGAAAAAACGGATTACATAATCGTAATCCAATCTTGGTTTTGATCCGGATCAAATCTTTAGTTTGGGTTTTTCAGAACTTTTTTGTAGGATTTGGATCACTTTGATCCAAAAAATCTGGATTAAACTGATCCCATCAGAAGGGTGGATTCAGCATGGATTCAATGCCCAAAATGTTATGAAAACTTCAAATAATACTAAACTCAGCAAAAAAAGAAACGTCCCTTTTTCAAGACTGTGTATTTCAACAATAATGTTGTAAAAATCCAAATAACTTTACAGATCTTCAATGTAAAGGGTTTAAACAATGTTTTCCATGCATGTTCAATTAACCATAATCAACTAATTAACATGCACCTGTGGAATGGTCGTTAAGACCTTAACAGTTTACAGAGAGTAGGCATTTAAGGTCACAGTTCTAAAAACGCAGGGCACTAAAGAGACTTGTCTACCGACTGTGAAAAACACCCAAAGAAAGATGCCCAGGGTCCCTGCTCATCTGCGTGAACGTGCATTTGCATGCTGCAGGGAGGCATGAGGACTGCTGATGTGGCTAGGGCAATACATTTCCATGTCGGCACTGTGAGACGCCTAAGACAGCGCTACAGGGAGACAGGAAGGACAGCTGATCATCCTCGCAGTGGAAGACCATGTGTAACAACACCTGCACAGGATCGGTACATCCGAATATCACACCTTCGTGACAGGTACAGGATAGCCACAACAACTGCCCGCGTCACAACAGGAACACACAATCCCTCCATCAGTGCTCAGACTGTCCGCAATAGGCTGAGAGAGGCTGGACTGAGGGCTTGTAGGCCTGTTGTAAGCCAGGTCCTTACCAGACATTACCAGCAACAACGCCGCCTATGGGCACAAACCCAACTTCGCTGGACCAGACAGGAGTGGCAAAAAGTGCTCTTCACTGCTGAGTCACGGTTTTGTCTCACCAGGGGTGATGGACGGATTCGTGTTTATCGTTGAAGGAATGAGCGTTACACCGAGGCCTGTACCCTGGAGCGGGATCGATTTGGAGGTGGGGGGTCCGTCATGGTCTGGGGCGGTATATCACATCACCATCGGACTGAGCTTGTGTCATTGCAGGGAATCTCAATGCCTTGCGGTACAGGGAAGACATCCTCCTCCCTCATGTGGTACCCTTTATGCATGCTCATCCGGACATGATCCTCCAGCAGGACAATGCCACCAGCCATACTGCTCGTTCTGTGCGTGAGTTTCTGCATGACAGCAATGTAAGTGTTCTGCCATGGCCAGCGAAGAGCCCGGATCTCAATCCCATTGAGCACGTCTGGGACCTGTTGGATCGTGGGTGAGGGCTAGGGCCATTCCCCCCAGAAATGTCCAGGAACTTGCAAGTGCCTTGGTCGAAGAGTGGGGTAACATCTCACAGCAAGAACTGACAAATCTGGTCCAGTCCATGAGCAGGAGATGCACTGCAGTACTTCAAGCAGCTGGTGGCCACACCAGATACTGACTGGTACTTTTGATTTTGAGCCTACCTTCATTCAGGGACACATTATTCTATTTCTATTAGTCAAAAGTGTCTGTGAAACATTTTTAGTTTATGTCTTATGGTGTTGACTCTTTTACTGTTCATACAAATATTTACACATTAAGTTTACTGAAAGTACAAACAGTTGAAAGTCAGAGGACGTTTCTTTTTTTGCTGAGTTTATATTTGGATCATGCAGTATTTACAAGATATCCTATTTATTCATAAGGTTTTCATTTTATTTGTTCATCCATCAGGCTGCAGTGATTAGGTAGGCTTTAACGTATTCAGCCTTTCAGTATAGGCCTACAGCAAAGTAGAAAGAGTTTGGCCTCATAAAATAATCCTCCAAACAGCTGTCAAAATTGACCAAAAACAATACATTTTATTCTGTCACTAATTGATATATATATTCAGCACAATCAAATTTTGTTTTTAGAATATGTATTAGTGATGCATGCAATGATTACAGAATAACCAAAAAAATGCAAAGAATAGCAATCACTGATTTTTGAAATCCAAAACAAATCGAAATCAGAAATAGTGTTTACTTCGTCCCTTGTTGAACGTCCTGTTTGCTCGTTCTGGCAGAATGCAGGAGGTTGGTTAGGGTCTCCTCAGGTGCATCATTGTCAGCACAGAGAGGGACATTGTGCTTAGTAGCAATGTTGAGCAGGACATTACAGGCAAGGGTTATGTTGCATGCTTTCTGTGGTTCCGCTCTCAGAACTCAATTTAAACGCTCAATTGTTTGTGTTATAGGTCTCAGATGAGCAGACTGCTGGAAGAGGATGAGGTGGGGTTTTTCCTGTTTTTAGTTTTTTTTTAAATGTGTGTGTTTTCATTTCAAATAAAAATAAACTTATATTGACCTTACACTGGCTGTTCTACTTGTTGCTCTCTTACATATCTTTAGTTCTACATTGTGATTTCCTATCCTCTTTGAACACTGGTTTCCAGATTTGGTGATCCTGAAAAGTTCCTATCCGGATCAGATTGATCCAATCCGATGTTGCTTTAAAAAAACTGGCTCCAAAAGTAAACTGGATAACGTGATCACGAATCGCAAAAAAAGGATTACTAAATCCAGATCAATTTTATCCGGATTAAACCTTTTGAAAAACCAGGCCCATGGGATTGCACATACCCAAGTATAAATGTGTAGGATAACGCAAGTCTCTTTGAATAAAAGCGTCTGCCAAGCACATAAATGTTAAAAGAAGTCCGAGACAAACACCAACAGCATGGCATTCTGAGCTTTATTGAAATAAAATCCAGAAACTTCACAAGTTCAAAAGCCAAATGCCACACTGCAAATTAAAAAGGGTACACAGAATATGCCAAACATCATAAAATGAGGAAAAAAGCTTCTCTGAAGCCACGTTAGAAAAAAATACCCCAGAAATGAGTAAATGCAAAGACGAACAATATAAAGTTTTAAAATGCTAGTCTACAGGGCAAACAAAACAACGGAACACTTTCATGTCCTGAGACTTCTTTCATACGACAATCTGTTTACACAGTCTTCTGCTGTCCCTTCTTTCCAATAAGAGACTTGTGAATGTGGGGTATAACACCTAAAAGATAAAGGCAAGTATTAATGAGTGGGTGAGCCAATAACAATCGTGAAAACTGGAAATAAGATGAAACTGTACTTACCACCACCAGCAATAGTGGCTTTAATTAGGGAGTCCAGCTCTTCGTCGCCTCTAATGGCAAGCTGCAAGTGGCGTGGGGTGATTCTCTTCACCTTCAGATCTTTCGATGCGTTTCCCGCTAACTCAAGCACCTTAACGTGAAAGGACAACGACAGTCAGAAACGCACTTTACATCTGTAGTCTACTTTTCATATGCCCTATTAAAAAGAGAACTCCATCACTAACTTCAGCAGTTAAGTACTCCAGAATAGCAGCGCTGTACACCGCGGCAGTGGCACCGACACGTCCATGGCTAGTGGTCCTGGTTTTCAGATGTCTGTGAATACGACCAACTGGAAACTGGAAACAAAATTTCATGGAAGAAACAAAATATAGTCACGTTAAGTCTGAAATTCGTGTTAAAAATTACAGACGCTTATAAACTACACCGGACGGTTAGTCATAGCAGAAGTATCACAGGACAAATAAGCAAACATCTTTAAAAAAAAGTGTCTTTGTTGATTACGGAGGGACTGACCTGCAGTCCAGCCCTCTGTGAGCGCGAAACAGCCTTCGCTTTCGCCTTCCCGGAGTCTTTTCCTGCTTTACCTCCAGCCTAAAAAATTTTAATTACATTTCATTTGAAAAGGGTTAAACGCTATAAATAACCCAACAAACACGAACGTATAGCAGTAATTTGGTGGAAATAAAAGGATTCGTTTGGTTTACGCTAATGTTTACACCACGCCAGCTAGCAATGTAGCTATCGCTAGCAAGCCGGACAACATTATGCAACATACATGTAAAACATACATATTATAACTTCAACCTGCACTAAATATGACCGATAAGCGGTAAGAAAAAACACAAAGCGGAGAATTAACTTACCATTTTGTAAATTTTGGGTGACCGTTACTCTATGAGAAAATACGCACGACCTCACCAAATTCAAACTGAGTTACGCGCCTTCGGGGGGCTGAATTTAAACCGCTGTGCATCCGGGATATTAGGTTTGATCACTGACCAATCAGCTCTCGGATGTTGTTGTTTGGCGTATGCATCAGCCAATTTCATTGCGTATTTTATAAGCCTCACAAACAATGTGCAAGGCATTGCATTTGAAGTAGTTTTGTTTTGCCGGGTACTGTAGTTTTTATAATTCGGGGGTTTATTTATTCATTGAGCAAAAACATCTTTTTAGTAAAGTGCATATTTTGGTGTTTATAGTGGGAATTCAGTCAATGAACTTAAGTTTTAATATTAACTTAATGGTTAATATTTCTTCGCAGTTTCGTTTACTTTTCACTTTAGTTTTTGGCTCTGCAACGTAGCATGCTTTCAAGCAATACCAAAACGTAAATGCAATCACGCAACAAAAGTTGGAGAGAAATAAAAATTGTATATGTGCACAAACCTATTTCAGATTACTTGTATACATACCAGCAAACCAGACCTGAGCCAAAAAATATTAATCTAAAAATTAAATCTATAAATCTTCAGAAGCCTGTTCATGTGATGTACAGGGAATTACATTAGCCTTATTTGACATCAACATTAAGTTAATTGTATTGCCTGTATCCTTTACAAGGTTTGATTTACATAAATTACAGACCTTGGAGATGATTGGCTGAGTAGACTTAATGTGGATGTTATAGAACAACAATAGTATACACTAAAGGGTCCATAGGGTGTGAAGTACCCGAGTCCTGAGACAACTTTTAGTTGTGAGACTCCTATAGAATGTATTTCATTTTCTACGAAAGACTTCTAATTATTGGGGGTTGGACCTTTTTAAGATTGATGAACAGTTTTGTTGCCAAACTTGTTTTTTAGTTTAGTTTTTTATTTTTGTTCAGATTTTTTTTCTTGATGTTTGTCTAGTGTGAGGTGCTTTTTCTCTTTATAAAGTTCTCTTCTTGATGTCCACACAAGGTGGCTGTAAGTTGTCATATCGTTACTTGAAAATGAAGTTGTGCACGCGTCTTACTGAGCAGTAAAAGTAGCCGATTTATATTTTATTAACATGATAGATCCATGATATGCTTTTAATTTGCTTAGCAGATTAGACATCGTGATCATTATGAAAATATCATCATTTTTGTTTACATGCATAAAACACAATACATTTGTAATTTATTATTTTAGTAGTCCGATATGGATTTGGGATAAACATAAAAAGCTTCAGTGTCACATTTTAAAGTTCAGTGCCACAATAACTTGTGAATATGTACTAAAACAAAAGAATGTCTCTTCTCTCAAAACGGACTTCCACTTTCTCATCATACTTGACTACTCTCATGTGAAACTGATCGGAGACGACGAACACAACAAGCACACTCATGAACTATGTGCACTACTACCAGTATTGATTATAGGACAGAGAAACTTGAGTTCCACATTTCACAAATGTCTGTGTGTAATTCATCTTACCCCTCAGATCGCTCTCGTTAACAGGGATGTAAATTACACAGGTGCAACAGTTATTGTTTATTGGTGTGATCAGCTTGTGATATAAAAGTCTTACTGGTGTCAACAAAATGTCCAGACAGAATCTATGTATTGGCTACACTATTTCTGCATATACAGGCATAATCAAAATAGACAATATATTGAAATAAGAATATGCAAGGGGTGGGGTATTCTTAAAACTTTGTCAGTAAATGACATTCCATCCTGTGTGGGCCCAACAAAGCAAAATCTGAGAACTGTAACTTCACATAACTATTCCTTCAACTAAATAATTTGTGATACTTTTAGTGGTTACATTGACGTATCCAACGAATGCATATTTCCAATAGAAAATGATAACTATAACTGCTCTCTTCAACTTCCAGATCCAGATTTATGAAGTCGTGGCAGTTCAGTGAAGCAACTGTTTTAGTAGCACTGTGTCAAAATGAATTCTGATATTGTGGAATGGCCAGCATGCAACACCGGTTAGGTCCAGTTTCACACAAGCACATGAATACACAGTTGCAAGCACATTAGCTCCAATCACTGCAAACCATGAATAAATTTACACACAAATGTACCATCAAGGCATTCACTTTAAAAGGAAGGCAATGTCTCCTAAAGGAATAGTTCACCAAAGAAATGTATAAAATTCTGTCTTAATTTACACACCCTTTTATGATGGTATAATGGTGCACATTACACACAAGAAATCTTGTAAGAATTGATTTTGTCCCTGGAACTAATTTCAACAGATGAATTACATTGTCGTAAACTGCAAACAAAGACAAAGACTGTATGAGACTATCATAGTTGCATTTAAGCTGGTCTTTATGTTTCAAGTGGTTCCAGTTGTGTATACATTTCTTTGTTCTGATGAAAGCAGAGAAATATAATTGGAAGAATGTTTATAACCAAATACATTTTTCTTCTATGGCAGTCAGTGGTGGCCAAGAACTGTTTGGTTACAAGCATTCTTCCAAATATATTTCTCTGTGTTCATCAGAACAAAGAAATGTATAGAGATTTGGAACAACTTATGGTAATTAAATAAAGACACGATTTTCATCTTTGGGTGAACCTCAAAGGGTGAAAAGTATTTGAAATTGACCAAATAGTTGTCACGCAATGTACTTTATGTCTATCAATAAACAGTTGTTGACAATTACGTTAATTCATGGTATCAAACCCATGATGGCTTTGGTGTTGCATCCTCTGCATGCTCTGCCTGATAAAACTTGGTAACTTGACTGTGTTTTGATATTTAAGGACAGTCAGTTGTGTAAGGTATGCTGAAGTTACTTTAGAACCAATTCGTTTGATAGGACCAAGTGAGCCAACGCCGACAACACTATTGCTGCCAGAGCCTTGTGGTCTAGTTGCCAAGTATTTTTATTAACAGTTTCATCCCAAATGGGACAGTGAAAAGGACACTATGGCTCGTCCAATGACAAAACAGTTAACTAGGAGGACAAATTAGTTAACAAGCATATTCTGAACACCTAAATCAAAGCATCAGTTTGTTCTGTTAATCTTTTTATCATGGGTTGCATAAATAAACCCTACACTTATATTAATTTTGCGTTCACGTATGTTTTTAGTATATGTTAAGTATATTAACAGCTGTTCATCATTGGCACAGTGTATTTGGTAAAATGTTTCTAATATGTATAACTTTGCATTAAATGAACTCAACTGATGCTCCAAATCTGAAAAAACAGAGCCAGAATGTATTGCACTGTGGATTGACCCTAGATGATGAGACACACTTCCACACAGTGTGTACATGTACTCATGGGGGCCATGTTTGTGGAGCATGTTGTTTCACAGAATTAGGGGTACACGTCACAAGAGGTAACAAGAGACTTTGTGTAATATAAACAGGACACAAACTAAGAGATGTACAACCTTGGAACTCTCTTTGAATATATTATTGTTGTTGTTGAAGTAAACATGCTTCATTTCAAATATGATCATTTCGGGTTTAACATCCATCTTGGTCCTAGAACAACATTCTATAAACAATTTTAGGATTAGGTTTACTGTACTGTTATGGTTATGCTTTGGGTTGGGTTAGGGTTCACATAACTCCTAGTAACCTATGATTTAGTGTCACAAAACCAGGCAGTGATACAGACACTAAGAAATATGTTGCTCATGATTATACTGCATGATCATATTGCACCTGCAGATTTATGTTCTGTTTTATTGGTCGATAAATAGGTACTTTATCTACTTCAGTATGTACTGTCACAGTATGTGATTTCAGACGCAGAAGGTTACGTTATTTTTTTGGGATGTTGTTCTAGGACCAACTAAGATGTTAATCCAGGAACACATATTGGCAAAAACACTGTTGCCATGCCTTAATGTAGCTTAATAAAGTTATGATTCACCAGACAGAAAACAGCTCACTTTTTCCTCAACTGTAAGTCGCTTTGGATAAAAGCGTCTGGTAAATGAAAGAATGCAAAAAACAACAAAATGTTTACATTTGGCGTTGTTCCTTGACCAATTACTGGAGAATTCCAGCACAACATTTTGTCAAACTACTTTTACAAACAATAGGCCATCCTTATCATCAGCCCTTCATTCATTACATTATGACAGATGTGTGTGTGTAAGGAAGTCTCCTTGGTCCTTTGTGCGGGTGGTTCTGAAAAAAAAAAGATTTCGCTGATTTGCTGAACAAAGTTGCATTCAGATGCCCATTCTAACTCTGCCCAGAACTCTGTCTAGAGTTCAATCTATCTCCTTCTATCTTTTTCCGACTTCGTCTAACTAGACACATTTAGCAGGTATTTTTATACATAGACAGTGGAAAATTACTGCTTCACAACATTGTCTTGTGACGTTATTATGCACCTTGAGAATGAGACCACTGATATCTACTTTTGAAGACAATACAAATGCAGCATCCAACAGAATGTATAATATAGCATTAAGAAAAGTAATATAGAATATAATAACTAGATAAAAATGAATATAATCTTTAACCTATAAAGTAAATATATAGCAAATAAAGAACAATTAGATGAGATTAAAGAAATTTAATACAACACAAAATGTACGTCTGTACTCTCAAATCAGAATTTCATCATCTTCAGAAAATACACACACACAAATAGGTTGCTTTCAAGAAATTCAGTTCGTACGATCTATTAGGTCAATGCTCAAAGTATTTTAAACAGCCATGGCATATGACTAACCAAATAATCGCTGACCCTGGGAATACACTTCACACAGCTCTGCACACATGCTCTTGCAAGGAATGTTTTCGCTGAGAAAATGCCAATAGAGTCTACTCAGCTTTCTTGAACATAAGGGGGCGGTTTCCTAGACGAGGATTAAGCCTAGTGACTAGTTGTCTCAGACTAACTTAAATGTGAGAGATGCCTTGATTGATAACAACTTGCACCGATATATCTTAACATATATCACTACAATTGTTTTGTTTCAAGATGCACACAGTAATGTCTTTTTTGTATCCTTTCAAAAACAACTTAATTATCCTATTTTTACTAAAGCCTAGTCCTGGTTTAAGATAATTCTTTGACTGGGAATCCGCCCCAAGATCACTGAGGTTACAAATCGCAAGATCTAAAATTCAGGTATTAATTCTGTAATAAGTGTTACTTGTTAGTCATTTATTTGCTAAATATGTGTTACAGTACACACACATATGCTTTCCACCCACTACATTAATTTCAAACATTTAGGATATTTTTGGTTTCAAGATTAATTTGTAAATAATGGAAACATTCATGCATCTGTTTCTCTTACTGAAGGATGCACAAATGCCCCTGTAAGTCTAGTGACAGTGTCCTGTAACAGTGTAGTCGTAAGCCTTTGAGTATCTACATTCCACACGTTCTCATGAACCGAAAGCAGTTGCATGCAGAATGGTTTAAGCCAATACACAGGAGTTCATTTAACAGCAGAGGTGAAATGTAACACAAACGGTGTAAATCATTCCTGTAGGTTCGGAAGTTGACATCCTCTAATGGGATACCTTTATGTTAATTGCGGTCACAAATATTTGTATTATTGCCTTTCAGGAAACCATATAGCTATAAATAGGCTACATATGCAGGTGCTTTAAATAAAAATGGCTGTTGAAGCAGATTAAGTCTATATCTGCCAAGATTGTGTGGCACGGCGCTTAACTAGGCCACTGGAATAAGTTATAGTGTGATGTATGTTACATTTGGACAGAATGAGACTTCAAAGCGAGGTGGAGGTTCACAAGAGGCAAAATTAACTTCTCAGTATGCAAAATATATGTTTGAAAATATAGTTTATTTTTCAATAGACAAGGCTTTTCAACTTCCTGTAACAGGAACGTTCAGCTGCCGTAAAAGCACAGCAGGCAAAAATAAACAAGTTTATTCAGTAGCAAGAATAAAATAAAGCTCAAGGACAAAAGGACAAACACTAGATGAACAATTGTGCAACAACAATTAACATTGTGACAGACACTTAAAGCCCAATATATTCAGAAATATGGCCCCCTTGAAAGTGAAGCCTTTTTTGACAGCATGACAGCCAATGTTAACTGGGAATTTTGAAAACGCTTCTTATTTCGGGATTTACATGTGAAATAAAATTATGAAAAACAAAACTCATTGTGTACCCTTCACTCGAGCTTAAAATAGTGTTCTTTTTGGGTGAGGCTGGCACAAAGTCAAGGCCACAACATGAACAACACTTGCTCTAATACTTCCAGAAACTACAGTACACCCAGTACACCAATTATTACAAAACTCCCCATTTTATCCAACATCACCCCAAAACACAGCCCTAATACCAATAGTAAAAAAAGCCTACAAAACATGAGCTGCACCTCAGCAGACGCTTACATTCTTTGTACTAAAGTTATCAGTGCATTGTACCATTAAACACCTCCCGGCCTCCAAAATATCCTTTTCAGCACTCCTCGATTACAGTTCCAGCAGCTGAGGAGTACAGTTTCTTCTTAATCAGCCGAAACCCAGGACGCAGTTTAAGTACCCGCCGCACACCAGGTGGAAAACACGTACCTATACGTAAAAACTCACGCAGGCTTGGCCAACCACCACCATCCTGTTTAAAAACCAGAGTCAATTCAAAGGTTGGCACCACAGTTGCGTCGCAAGCAAGGCGTTCAAGTCTCTCGCAGCGCCGCTGCTGATCCTCCAGCTCCAGACGTATGTCCAGCACACAGCCCCTTAACCCACAAGGTTCCTCCGCAGCCAGTCGGAGCACATCCCGGGCCACCCGCTGGGTGAGAGTCTCTGGAACAAGCACATGGGCACATTGTAGCTTGCTGGCCTTGGCCCTGGCCAGACAGCCCTCCAGCAGCCGGGCAAGCTCTTGACATGCATGTGCCTCGCACACTTCTGCACCCAGGTAGGGCGCAGCCAAACACCTCTCCCAAAACTCCATTTCTGGAAAGAGAACACAGACATGTTAAACCATAATCTTGAAGTGGGAGGTACATTTAAAAAGGAAATTGTTAAGCCTCGGGTGATTCAGAAAATAGCGTATTCAAAACCACTCATTGCAATAAGAACCCATCAATTTTCTACCCTCGTGGTCACAAAGGAGATGAGAAACACAATGACTTCATCTCTGTGTTGACATCACCTCTGCAGCGCTGCACCAACAGCGCTGCAAACAAGTCCTTCACTCAGCAGTGCCATTGTTTGAAAATCTCCTTACAAATCGAAGATATTGAACGCTATATAATGTGAAATAAAAATACATCTTACCATAATCCATACAAGCCTTGTCATATCCCTGATCAGCGAATTCAGAGAGGCATTCGGAGTTTCTGTTGAGTGTGCTTGTTGCAACCATCGTGAATACCTTTTCGGTTGTATAAAGTGCTGGAAGTGAATAAACAATCCGATTAAAGTGTGCATGACTGTGTGCATCTAGTGCAAACTAGAAACGCAAAAAAATTATACGATCGACGCGCAATCCTGATCTAACAAAAGTATTTCAAACCATGTTGCTGTTTTGCTCAATTGCACTGCAAATATAAACAACTAAACAACCAATCGGATTTCTACAGCAAATGCATAAGTTATTCATACATATTATATTTTAAAAATGCGCCTGCAAGCATTTTAAATGGTCTTCCATAAAGACGAAACTACACGATAAAACATAAATGACACTTACCGTTGTGAAACAAATGTATTTGTTAAAATAATTTACAATTTTTCCTTTAAATAGTCCAAAGAGCCACGCAAACGTTCCTTCCTCTCATACAACCACACACTCTCAAAACAAATGAGACGCAGCGCGTTCGGAGCAGTATTTATAGCCTCCTCTGCTCCGGCTCGCTGGTCAGACATCACCGACTAATCAGCGCGCGCTTGACATTCAGAGCTTGCTGACTTTTACCAGACAACCAA
Source organism: Triplophysa dalaica (assembly GCF_015846415.1). Classification (NCBI taxonomy): domain Eukaryota; kingdom Metazoa; phylum Chordata; class Actinopteri; order Cypriniformes; family Nemacheilidae; genus Triplophysa; species Triplophysa dalaica. The sequence goes on from NC_079542.1 coordinate 8,070,666, forward strand.
TTCGCGCATTGGATTCTAGCAGTCCGCGACTCTGATTGGCTACAGGTGTTTGAGGGTTAACCAATTGCGGCGCGGTGCTGTTTTGTTGCTACCTGTCACTTTCACAACCTGCGCCTTTTTTTAATCTTTTTAATAAAGTTAATCTTCTGGTGCATGAAATTGAATGGCAGAAATCCACACAACACTTAAATATTATATATATTATTATAAAATGTAAGATAATTTCTGTCACAAATAAAAAAATCCCATTATATGACTTTATTCAGACGCAGAACTACAATAAGAATGTACGAGGCTGCCAAAGATGTTTTTTACTTCTCAAGACATCACACCCGAGATGTCTTAAATGACAAGTATTGTAAGTGTTCGGTCTAGTCAGCACAGCTAAAATTAATACATTGTGCATGCCAGAACAAGGTTATTCGGGACTGATGCTTGACCTGAAAAAAAAAGGTGGATTGTATGGGTCGGGCAGACTATTAATAACATGGGATTCACAGTACAGTGCTATTTTATTTCGTGTTTTGGCAGCCAAAAGTGTTTTCATTAACACGGCTTCTTTATTTCACTAGATACAGATTCATTTCAGTTTGTGAAGTCCAGTTGTTTTCAAAGAATTTATCATTTTATTCATAAGGTTATTTATTTAACTAATTGTAGAGCATATAGTTAAATGAGATAGGGATCTGAATATTGCTTAAAACTTTTTTGTCCTATCAGGACTTTCTGATGAAGGCCATCGTGGTATTTCCATAACTTGTGTGATTTACACTGTCTCAAAGATTGGCTAGTGTATCAGAATGTAAATATATAAAATATGGCCATCATGACAAGCAGCAGCAGTAAAACATCCACGTTGTGTTTTATTGCGTCAGATGTAACAGCACAGGACAGATTTAGCAGCCAGATCTAGAGCAAGAGCAAAACAGAGCTCCAGCACACAGCGGTCAAAAGCTGTTTTCACCCGTGAAATCTGACTCATGCAAACACACACACAGTACTGGGAGAGTAATAAAATCCAGCAGTCCTGAGGCAGGTCTGTGCCGGTCACATGGCGTGAACAAGATCCTGGTAAGAAAACAGAGTCACGCGCTTTCGCCAGCAGAGTGTATCTTGTAGAGACTGACACAAGATGAGCTGACATTGCTGAATAGGGAGAGAGAGAGAATACAGAAAAGAAAGAGACAGTGAGCGAGTGAGGGTCAAACGAAGAGTGAAAGAGAGAGTGAGAGAGAGAGAGATTGGTTAACAGGGCAGTAATACAGTACATTTTATCACAATTAAGCGGTTTAATGTTTAAAGAAATTCTCTTTATCAATTGTATTTATCAAAATGTGTTAAAGATACTTACAGTATTTAAAAGTTCAACAAGTGGATATATTTTATGTTTTACCTTAAATTACAAATTGGCCGTATTATTATGATATGCATAAGTAATCCAGTATTGTCCTTGTGTTTATAATAGCTCTTTCAAGATTCTCCAATTGAAAGAAACCGTGTCTGTCCACTCAATACTCATGGCTAATGATGAATTCTGTGAGTAGCAGCATGATTTTTGAATCGCTGCGATTTAAATGTGCAGTCTCATTACTGCACATTCTTTAGTGGAGAGTGTTTTCTTCATTTTTATCTGAATAGGCACGACTTATGTGCCCTCCAAACACGAGCACATTTGTTTTTCCCAACAGTTCAAGTGAATCTGTATGTAGCTTCATGTGTCTCAAAGGGTAAAACTTGATGAAAAGATCTATTGGACATAAGTCCTTGAAAACCGCTTAATCCTGGTGCCTCAACAGATTTATTATAAGGAAGACGGGACAAAATGTAACTCATGTAAAAGCTTGATACTGTAGGGCCGTAGTAACAAGTTAGCAAAGCAGGCCTATAGCATATAAACATAAAGGATCATCAGACTATAATAAAAACCGTAATATTCTAAATAGAGCATCTTGCCTTCATAAATAATATAATGTTGATTCTGTTAACAATTTAAAGAAACTTAAAAATAAAAAATCTTTTACCTATTGAAGAATGTTGAAAACTAATCAACACTCGGGCCCATTGACTTCTATTGCAGGGATTCCCAAAGCAGGGTTTGCGAGGGCGGGGTCGCAAGATGATTTCCAGATTTTTTTTTAATAGCGTATTTTATCAATAAATTGAACAAAATAAAATCATATTAGTCAAGTCAAAAATAATATCATGCAAATAAAAAGCCATCAGCCTTTCGAATTTACTTCCCCTCGATCGTGACCCATGAGGTGATTACGTCACACTAACAACAACAACGGCATTACCTCACGTTAGTTGCAGGAAGTCCCTGCTGTGCCGAAATCTGTGACCTATCGAAATCTGTGACTAGAGAGCGCTGTTTCGTAATTATTCACGCGAGAACGTGCCTGGCGCACGTGCACGTCATCGCGAGCGCGGAAGGGGAGTTTCTTAACTATGGACACGACCACCCACTCCACGATGACGTCATGTTGCCTCGATATCTTGTGTGTGTGTGTGTGTAGCTTATGCGTGAAGCAGACTTCTGAGGAACAGAAGCGCCGACTGAATACTGCACAACATGCTCTTTCATTTAAAAGACAAGACCCGATTACATTCACTATTATCATGACGATTGTTGTTTTGTTTTAAAAATTATTTACGTTTTGTCCTCTGGCTATTTCTGTCTAAGGTTACATATTTTACAAAGAGAATAACACGTTTTTAAAAACTTTTGATGACGTTATATATTCACTCTGGTGTTGTCTGATCTCATCTATTTTATATCTTTAAAATCATTTAGACCTGAGGTTTACACCCATCCACATAATGCACGGTCACCAAATCTCCTAATGCATCATAAGAGGTTACCGAAATCTGTGACCGCTCTCTTTTTGACTTAAAATCACTCCAATGACACCTAAATTCACTCTGGTGTTGTATGATCTCATCTATTTTATATCTTTAAAATCATTAATTAATTAAAACCAATTGTACCTTCTCACATATAGTGATTTACTTCAACTGGATAAACCCCCAAAATATTGTTTACTATAAGAATCTTGATATTCTATAAATATTTATTAATTTTATCTTTTTTTTAATTAAGTGTTTTATTTACACCAAAAAATACGAACAAGGCAAGGGTTAAATATCATCATATTCTGAAGTGCAGCATGACAACATGTACAGAAAAGCTGCACAACCTCCTAAAGAAGACAACAAAAAGCAGCAAACAGCAAATATTGAAATAAAAATGATAAATGGGAGGGGTAAAGGTTACAAGTTACAGTAAGTGCATGCTGGGCAATGGAAGTCCTCCTCATTCCCAACACATTCCTGATGGAACCACCTGCAGCAATGTTCGCATTGTATCTGGTAAAAGGAGAAAATAAAGGGACAGTTTATCCAAAAGTTTTACGCTAAACATCTAAATATCTGCACGCAGATTATTTTTCAGGCTTTCATTTGAGTATATTTTTATTTTTAGAAATGAAACGTTGGTTAATTTCAACCAAAGACAATGCAGGGAGACCATCGGAGGAGGGCCGAGAAGCGCCGCAGTCAGATAGGCCATCGACCTCGCACAAAGAGGATGTCCATCAGCACTCGAATCAGTGTGATTCAATTTGACCATCTGTACACAAGAACGATCGCATGAAAGTACCCGGATGGGTTCTTTATATCAGGGATGCATCGAATGCAGCATTGCGCACCTACGGAACCCACTTGAAGTCCCAGAAGTCACTGTGGCGCGTCCATTCAAGTTCGTTCTTCCAAGGCTGCCTCACAAGACCGGTCTCCACGAGAACTCTAGTCCGTCCTATGCGTTCTTGGAATTGAAAAACAGCCAGACTGTGCGGTAGTGAGGACGAAGTGCAGCGCTCTATCAAGGTCCTGCCCATATTCTCTGATCAATCGTAGGCCATGTCCTAAATGGCACACTCCGGTCTTGTGGACCTCCTCCGAGTCCACACTTGGTGACGTCAGAAAGTGCTGACCTATAGGGCACTAGGCACGAGTCTACAAGGGTACATGGGAGCGCATTTTTGGGACAGATTTGAGGTCATCACACCGTAAATAAGAAGCAGTGCTTTCTAATCGCTCTTGTCTGTCAAATGCAGATCAGTCCGCGCAGCGCCGCTTGAAGTTGACTACACTGCTCTCCCATTTTTTATGGTTCTGTATTTCACATGGGGATTATGCCACTCAAGCATTATGCAAATATGCATATTGTGTTCTTAGTATGCATATATGCATGTAAAAAACGATTGGGACAACCTTCGGATTCGTAGACTTGGCGAGCACGCGCAATTTAAGTCCACGAGACTGCAAGTCCACATGAAGTCCGCCATTTGGGACAGGGCCGTATTCGAAGAAATAATTTTACCGCACCCATTTTTTATAACATCTCATAACTAACTGAAACCTAATTTATTAAAAAAACGAACACTTGTTCTATGGCCACAAAACCACTGAGACATTTATCAAACTATATTCTTTTATGTTCCACACAAGAAATAAAGCTATGGTTTAAAACAACGGTGAATAAATGATGATAACAATTTTATTTTGGGATAAACCATCCCGTTCAGTGCCTTTAACTGTAATGATTCATTCCTAATAATTTGAATGACTCCTACATATAACCGAGTTTAGTCACATTGCATTAAAACCTCAGTGACAGTGAGGAAAATCTTCTCACACAGACACAAAATAAGAAAAGCAAATCTCAAACTTTTAATTACAGGTCGAGGACAAAAATTACAAAGAAACGGTTTAATTTCTCTTAACATTTCAGCAAACTTGTGTAAGTTTGTTTAATACAACACGTTTAACAGCATCTTAAATTGTACAAAGTCAATTTTCTATTACTTAAAAAGAACACAATTATTTGTATACAGTTTGAAAGTAAATTAATTTGAAACATTTTTTGAAAAACATCTAAAGTTGAACATTTGCTAAAAGTATCTAAGAACTTCTTAAACCATAGTGACCAACAATAGGCACAAAACTTGTGAATGATTAAAAAGGGGCAATTTAAACAATGAAAAGGAACTATTTTCATGACAATTACACTTATTTGTAAAAAAATAAACTAGGATAGAGTGAAAATCAAGCAAAAAAAAAACAATATGCACAAATATGTGACAAGTTGCAAATCAGCAGTTCCACACTTTATTTAACTAAGCTTTTCTACTTAAGCTTTAAGTTATTGTCACTGAAAATGATTGCTTAGGTAAACAGGGCTGGAGAATTTCATAAATAGTTTAAAATCCTGATAAAACAATGTATAGAAACAAGCTATTCAAACACAAATACTCCTTGGTCTTTCTCCTCTGATAATGATAAGCCGTTTCAGTTCTCTTGCAGTACTGTTATTTATCTTGTAGTGTCTGTAATTAATTGTGATAATGATAATGTGATCAATACATGTACAAAAATTCACATTTATGCATTTGGCCATATTGTGGAGCTTATAGTGTTTTCATATTACATGTTATACACTCTAACGTAATAATCAAACATTTACAGTATTATTATATATAATGTACAGAGGTGCAGAGGTACAAAGGTGTATAGTATTTGAGTATTTTACTCAAGTACGTTTATGGAGTGTTTCTACTTTGGGAAAATGTTTACTTCACTACATTATGAAGCATATATGTATATATATAGTTTACTCTACTACATTTCATACATTTTTTACATGTTTTTTTACCTTTAATACTTAAGTAGGCCTACATTAAAAACCTACAATCTTACTTATGCCCAAGAAAAATGACCTTTGACTAAATTACTTAAGTAACAGTAAGAAAGTACATTGACTTTTAATGTCCTTTTTTTAAATATAAAATTTGAAATAAAACAATCAAGTACTATGCATCTCAGCATTTTACATTGTTTTAGCAGTAACAAGGCCTCTCAGAGTTTTTGTAATACATAATCTATTTTACATTGTTTTAGCAATAACAAGGCCTCTCAGAGTTTTTGTAATACATAATCTATCCACTAGAGGGAAGAGTTGTGCTTTACATTATTTTTAAATGTGCTTTAAACAGTCTGCGTTTCCATATGACCTCATACTAATATCAAAATAGTTTCAATGTGTGAAAATACAGTGCCTTGTAAAATAATTAATCGCCCTTCATTTTGTTCACATTTTGTTATGTTGCTGCCTTATCTTAAACTACTTTAAATTCTTTTTTTACATTTATTTACACTAATGACGAAACAGAGTTGTGACAACTTCGCAAATTTATAAAAAATTCTCGGACAGTTGAAATTTAGCTCAGTAGCATTAGTTTTGCTTGTTGATGTTTCTACACTATGAGTGGAGATACCTGTTGCAAATTCAATTGAATAAGTATGATTTGGAGCGGCACATACCTCTCAATAAAAGGTGCAACAGCTGAAAATGCATATCAAAGTAAGATCCAAGACATGAGGTAAAAAAAAACCTGTCAGTAAAGCTCTGACACAGGATTGTATCAAAACACAGATCTGGGGAAGACTTCTGAAAAATGACCATGAAAACCTAGCCCAGACTGGGCAGAAGGTTCATTCTCCAACATGACAATGATCCTAAGCACACAGCTAAAACAATGCAAGAGTGGCTTATGGACAACTCTGTCAATGTACTTGAGTGGCCCAGATAGTGAACTGAACATCTCTGTATAGACCTGAAAACTACTGATGATCTCCATCAAACCTGACAGACTTTTAAGAGGATCTAAGGAGAAGAATGGCAGAAAATTGCCAAATGCAGATGTGTAAAGCTTGTCACATCACCCAAAAATAGGTGATTCTGTAAAGGTGCTTTAACCATCTTCTGAGTTATGAGTATGAATACTTGTGCAATTTAGTTATTTTATTTTAAACAAAATTTGCTAAATTGTCACAAATCTGTCTTATGTTGTCATTATTGGTCATGGAATGTAGATTAATGTAAAAAAAGTAGTTTAAGATAAGGCAGCAACATAACAAAATGTGAATAAAATTTAGGGCGTTTAATACTTTTGCAAGGCACTGGATATATGTGGACTGCTTTACACATAATCAAAATACAACATTTGATCATATTTATAATGGCTTATACAGTATAAAAAGAATGCTTAATGGTTCATGCCAGGCAGTAAACAGGAACGCAACAACAATGTTGTATTGGCCTTCTGAATCTGGACACAACAGCTGTCTCACAGTACTCATTTATACTTTCTTTTCAAAGGAACTATGGGCTTTGATTGACTAAAATGAAAATGCTTTGAGCAGCACACAGTGACTAAACTGTTTTTGTTTATGCCATAGCAGGTCTCTGGGGTCACAGATCGGTCCCCGTGTAAAACCGATAGTGTTTTGCTGTTGAAAGGCTTATTTTAAATCTCAGAATGATCTTTAAACGGGTGGGATTTGGGAAATGGGAGTGGAGGCAGGGCAGGGCTATGTTGGCAGTGTAATGGTCTTATTAAATTGGAGGAAACACCTTCTACTGTACTGCATGGCTACAGCCCTAGCTCTCCAGTCATCAACAATGAGATATTTAAAACCCTTGGCTTCCTCTGAGTGTTTAGAGATGGAGAGAGCGATGGAACACAGTGGAGGGAAGGGTGTGGACAGATGAGGGGGGTAAGCAACAATTTGGATATAAAAAAAAGATTAGATCACTGTCTTGCTAACAGAGAATAACATCATGCTCATTTCCGCTATTATGAAATAATTTTTATATGAATAATTTTTCATTTATAGAAATATTTTCGGAATAATTTGCTTTATAAGTTCAATATAAGGACCAACTGATTCGTTGTTACCGAAATATTTTATTAAATCATTGTACTTATAATTAATAAATAAAGGCCTGTTTTACAAACAATCCAAAAGCCTACTTCCTTTTAATAGGTGTTGCAGGTCTGCACAATATGTTCTGTGGTCACATGTATTCACAGAGTAATTTTAAAGAAGCAAATCATTTACCATCAAATCACATTTTCCGCTCCACCTGTTGTCTTACTCACTCCTAACAGCATAACACCATCTTTGTTACTGTCTGTCCTCTGGAAAGAAGCACTGAGTGCCAACACGAAAGAGATCACAGTAAAAACATAATACAATTAATGCTATAATCTTTCATAATTTAAAAAAAAGGTTTACTATTAAACTGCAGTTTATCAAAAATGAAAATTTTATCAAAATATTTACTCATGTTATTAAACCAGTATCTAAGAAACAATAACATTCGTCTCAACGCTTTAAAGTACACCCTCTTCATAATAGAATGATCTTAATATTCAGATTCTATAACCAACTTAAATATATAGTCACTCACTTTTCTGTTCCATTGTCTGTCATATCTGGAGGAAAAAGTATAATGAGTCACCTTGTTGCTAACAGAAAAACTGCATATTTATTTAGATTTAGTGTACTCGCCTGGTCGATGCTGTACTTTTTTACACTTGAATTTCCAATATGTGATTGCTGCCAGCAAAACACACACAGCAGGTAACAAAATCCACATGAATTTTTTGTCTGTAAGGAGGTAATCATCACAAATAAATCACTGCATAATAAATTGACTTTACACATGCTGTTGCGCAATTGCTGTTAATTTAGCTATTTTATTTGTATCAAACAAATAATATTATATTATTACCAAAAATGTTCAAAAAACACAACTGAATATACCTGGAGTTTCTTTGGATATTTCCTTATCGTAGCGGTTTTCACCGGACCCTTTTATAGAAAAACAGACACACAACAGACAGGCTATTTTTCGTATTTTTGAAAAGTATATTTTTCAGTATTATTCTGTACTGTGTACTGTGATATATTTTCTTGAAAAGTGTGCATGCCATGTTTTTTTTAAAACACAACTTGGTTTCCAAACTCTGTGTTATGTATTCCCAGCATTTCATGGCTTTAGCATTAAAAAACTGTTACATCACATAATTAATTGGTTAGATCATAAATTCTGTACTTAAAAAAAAGTTATACATGATTATGGAAGCATGCATATTGTTTACCAGTATGATTTTTTGTTGATGTTGAATTGAGATTTGGTACTGTTGTAGGGCTCGTGGTTAATGAATCTTTTGACAGAGTTTTGTTTTGGGTGGGAGAAGCAGTACCTATCTCTTGAGTAGATGTGGCTGCAATACAGAGTACATTATAATTCATTAAAAACGTATGTATATTATCATCATATGTGCAGCATTCCAAATTAAAAGGGTGATTTAACGCTGTTTCATGCATTCTGATTTTTTTTACAATGTTAAACGTGCGGTCTTCTCATGGTTGACATGGTCAACTTGTCATAAAAAACAGTTGGACATATGTGCTCGATTCACTCCCTCAAGGTTCGTACAGCTTTAGGAACGTTTTTTTTTAACATGAAATACTGTTCCGTAACAACTTTTCTGAGTCCCTTATTTGGGCAATTCTCCGGAAAAAGCTTCCCCACGGCAACGCGAAAGAAATAGCCTACCCACACTTCAACCGACGAGCGATAGGAAGACCCGCTTACCATCAAGATTGGCTGCTTTGCGTAAATATTGGCTGTGCTTGCCTGCAGCTGCAGCTCGTTCCTCTTGTGATAGTGAGAGAAGTTGAGATGTGTTTGTTCGTTCATGCCATTTCTGTGATGGGTGGATATAACTCTGGATTTGCAAATCGTATGAAACTGATAGATGTAACGGTCCCAGCGCTTAAAGATGCCGGACATGAACCTCATGCGGTATGGAAGCATATGTGGTGCAAAATTCAATTTGCAATGCAATATTCAAAATGGCAATGCAATATTCAAAATGGCAATGTATTTCTGTATTTAAATTTACATTTTCCATTACTCCACATGTGCAAACTTTGGTGCAAAAGGAATCCGCCTTTACGCAATGACGCTGTACCGGGGTGGGGGCGTGGTCATCTCGAAATGCATTTTCAAGTCCACATTGAATTTTGCACCACTCAACGCGCTGTGTGTAAATGAAAATGCAATCCCAAATGTTCAACCTGTTAATGTTAATGCATTAAGGGAAAATGACATTAGAATTTTCTTTTTGCTACAGTTTTGCTTGACTATCTTAAATATGTATAATCAATCCGGTAATGCATTTTCATTTTAATTTTGCAACTTAAAGAGCGTTAAAAAGTATGCACATTACACATTAAGACTGCTGTTGGAAATGGCAAATGTAAATAATATCATTTCATTTTCATTTTCCTTCTGCACCAAAGTTTGCACATGTGGAGTAATGGAAAATGTAAATTTAAATACAGAAATACATTGCCATTTTGAATATTGCATTGCCATTTTGAATATTGCATTGCCATTTTGAATATTGCATTGCAAATTGAATTTTGCACCACATATGCTTCCATACATGCGGTAAGTGAAACCAATTCACATGTCTTTGCTTTTAGGCAATCAGCATGTACGTGCATAATTTAAACAACACAAACTTATACTCAATCAATACGATGATGTGTTTCCCCCCCCCCGCACACCCCCAGACGGTCGTATTTTACCAGAAACAATAGTACAGTTGTATCTATCTTGCATAAATGTGATCAAACTAAATACTCTTTGAAGATACAAAGTATGCAATACTACTATATAGGTACTCAAGATTAATATGAGAAACTGCACGTTCAACCAGACCTTTAACTTCATAACTGAACAAATGTATATACAGTATATTTTTTCAGAATATGTTACAAAAATAAACGTACTGTCTGTTTGACTTTCTGTGGAAGTTTTTGATGCAGGACTTGACGCAATAGTTGTGGACTCCAGCTCTAAAACATTAAAACATTGTAGTATTAAGACATCAAACTTCAAAAGCATTTTTTCAAATATTCCATATGTTGCTAATTATGTCAAATATATATTAATATATAAATAGCAGATTAAATAGATATGGGCAATTTAATGTATGTACGGAAGTGCATGGGGTAGATGAATTATATATTTGTCTGTACAACAAACCATGGAGTGTATGTTGTTTGTAAAACAAATTTTTTATGTTCCCAAACAGCATGTGACCAAGTTTTAATTTTATTACATTCAGACCGAGTTTATGTCTATCCCACAGGCAAAAAAACGACATTCTTCCTTACCATTTTTCTCTTATTTTATCTAAATATATTTAAAACTTCTTAAATTACGATACATTTACATAACAAGAAAAGTGACCCACGATATTAATTATTGTTTAATGAAAGAAAAATAAATAAACTAGGTAAGTTTATGCTTAAAACAAAATTGTTCATTAAATCTACAGTAAGTTACTGGCAAACCTGCTGCAATATTAAAGCAAAGTTTTACAGTGTGGATCTTACAGTTCAATTTCTACTGTCACGGCAGCAGATGAAATGACCCCTAAAATGACTTGGCAAATCTCACAAAGAAAATACTACCACCTTTGTAAGAATGGGTTCTCTTGCAGCATAAAGAATAAATGTTTATTTGCAAAATCAGATACTGTAAATCAGTTTTTCGAAATGTTCAAAATATTTTTTTTATTGTGTTATGTTTTTATTATGTTAGGTTTTTTTTTATGGGTTATTATTACTTAATCAAAACAACCCATCTGCAGTTTGATTGATAGCCTATTAATTGGAATGCACAATAAAAAGCAACTAAAAATCTTTAAAAAATGTGTAATCTGTTTTTGAAAATATCTCATATATTTCAAATAAAGAGCATACTGTTCCCAACATTAAGTAACTTTAAAATGTTATGTTGTATGAGCAGTCTCTGACTTTGCATAACAGGAAGAATTATTTTGAAATCTTTGTAAAGCAAGAATCATAGCAATGTAAACACATTCCTATATACATATTTCAATTGTATACAATATGGATTCCTGCTTATTTTCTCTAGCCACCAAGGGGTCCTTGGCATACAAAAGGTTGATAGTCTTTGTGTAATATCAATAAAGTATGGTTTGTGTGATTGTGGTGTATATGAGTGAGTCCGGTGAGAGATGATAGACAGAATGTGTATTGTTTGGAGTTTGAAAAACATTTAAAAACGTTTGGGAAGCAGTGTACTATCAGAAAACAACCGCACAATTGACAGCAGATTTAAGATACTCACTATCAGAGGATGATGATCCAGATTCAACGCTATCTTTACCTGTAAATAGAGTTCCAGTGGCACAAAATTATACTTTTTAATGATTAATGGAACCATTCATTACATCAGGTCTGAATAAGAAGTGTTAGCAATTCTATAGATAACTTTAGAACCATTTTGTGATATGGTAGCACAATAACTTTTTTTTTAATATATTTTAGAAACTTTTTGCTTTTAATTGGAAAGGATACATTGGCACCGACAGCAAAAACTTTTGTAACCAAATGTCTTATAATAATACATGACTAAAAAAGCAATGTGTTTGAAGGTTTGTTTCGATTTAATAACTTTTGTTTGACTTCTAATAGTTAACACTGCTAGTACAGATAGAGACATATCTACACTATAGGCAATACATTTATCTTAAAACAAAGACTTAAAAACTTCAAAAATCAAACATGACTCAACGGAATCATTTTTTACTTGCTAAAGGAAAGAACGATACTCTGATGTGAAACCAACACACTTGGATGTGACCTTTCTCTCTTCACATGACATGTACAGACTAATTTTTCTTCTGGCGACATATCTGCTTATATTTCTATTCCACTCCAAACATGATTTTGCTCTGTCTGTGTTCTGGACCCTTAACATGGCCAACGCCTGCAGTCTAATTACATTACATCAATCTTGTAAAAAATCAAAAGAGATCCTTAGATCTCTCCTCCTCTCAACAGGTGTTTGCGTTCACATTTAAATCGTGGGAACTGTAAAGTCCTTTTTTTGTACTGGAAAAAGAAATGTTAATGAGTAAACTGATTATGCAATGATTGCAGCATTTTTCAACTTATTTCTGACAGTCCTTAAGCAATCCAGTTGTACAACCAAGATTTGTGGAAAAGAAACACTTAAAAGATGAGAATGTTTTTAGACAAAATGTAACACTGTTTCTACACCAGACGCTGCAGGCGCGACGCAACATGACAACCTGCTTGATCAGAATGGGTTTGTCGCGTCGACAAAATGTTCAATTTTAATGGGCTCTAATGCATTTTTTAATGTCTTTTGTGGTGTCCTGTTGCACCGGTCGCGTCCGGTGTATACACGGTGTCAGAAAATCTCACCACTGGTTGGAGAAGGACTGGATCCAGCAGTCGATAAACTGGTACCGGGAGCTGTATAAAACATCCATACTGTGTTATTATGGATCACTGGCACTATTACACATATTCAATCTGAATATGGTATTGTAACTTCAAATATTTGTGTCATTGGGCCAATTTTAAAGAGAATAGTTGAATTGTGTTGTTCACTTTTGACAAATGTAGGAGAAACTCACTAGTAGTTGGACTTTTAGTAGAACCAGATTCACCAGAACTTAGAGTGTCTTTTGAAGAAGGATAAACAAATAGAGAAAACTTGATCAACATAAGCCATCTGTAGATTTAACTCATTTGAGAATCCTGACCCCCAACACAAAAGCTGCTCAACAAAATGACACACCCTTTAAAATAGATTCTAGTGAGCATCAATCAATGATTCAGAGGACAATTATTCGAGGATTTTAAAGAAGAGAATCAGTAAAGGAAGGAAATGTGTTTTTGAAAGTCACAGATTGATCTTACTGTTGGGTGGTACAGTACCAGTCACCACAGGATCACTGCCTGAAGCAGAAGCTTTATGAAAAATATACAAAAATAGCATGTTTAAGCCAAGCATGACTGAAAAATTATTTTTGATTTTCAAACTAGGAATAAGATATAGTGGCAACACTATATTGCAAAATATAGCAAAATGTGGCTTTCACACTTTCATGGAATATTTCTATTGGTGTTCAATATGGTAACTGTATGGTCTACCGTATGTTCATTAGCCAGTTTCATTTAATCAAAGACTTGTGAAAAGCCGCATCCTGTGACAGATAGACATCTCCCCTCTGGGGACTATGGGACTTTTCTTTTGATTGAAGAATTATATCTTGATATAAAACAACAGAGAGCAAAAATACGATAACAAAATAGTTTTAAGATGCAGCATACGTTATTTACAGCAATAAAATGATATTATATCGTTCTGAATCGACGTCATCAACTATATAGTTGAACCAAAGTTGTTTAAACGACAGATGTGCCACAAAGTTGCTATGTTTTGGGGAAACAGTTGTGAGTAGCTAGTAAGTTTCGTTGTTTGGGAAACGCAGCCCTGGTTGGTTACTGATATTCTTCCGAACATCTTCATTTGTGTTTAACAGAAAAAATAAATTTTACAGGTTTTGAACATTCTGAGGGTGAGTAATTGATGAAAGAATTTCATTTTTGGGTGAACTATCACTTTTACTTACGAGTTCACCTCTCAGTTTCATTTAAAAAAGGAAAAATAATCTGTACTCTGTGTCTATAAAAGGTCTAGTGTACCTAGCTCATAGCTTTATGCAGATATTAACAGTGTCTCAATATTACATAACAATATAAATATGTTATTAATATAAATTTGGAGATTTAAGGATTGAAATGCATACAGTATAAACAGAACTACAAGTAACTACACAAAACAGAAACAAATCTAAAGATACAAAATGAAATGTAAATAATTGTTCATGTCAGAAAAAAGGTTTAAAATTGTATTTGTTTATTTATTTTTGTCACTGGGGTGATGCCCAGGTTTACAGAACAAAATATAATGTCGCACCTTAAGGACCTATTGTGTACCTCAAAGGGTAAAGTGAAATCTTTTGTACCCCTGATATTTAACTAGTACATAATAGGTCCTTAGGGTACAATATTGCACCCAAAAAAAGGAAAAACATTTTATTTATTATATACCCGTAAGGTACAAAAAGGGGCTTTTATGGGTATCGCTCAGCAACATGAAAGGTACAATTTTAAACCTGTATTCTGACAGTGTTGAAAGTTATTTCTATATATCTTTATATGTCAATTTTTGCTAAAACTGATGTAAACTGATACCAGGAGCTGCATAAAACATACAGACTGTGCTATTATGGATCACTGGCACTATAACACTAGAAACTTCAAATATTTGTTTCATTGGGCCAATTTTAAAGAGAATCGTTAAATTGTTTTGTTCATTTGTGACAAATTGTAGGAGAAACTCACTAGTAGTTTGACCAGATTCACCAGATGTTGAAGTTTCTGTGGAAGAAGGATAAACAAATAGAGAAGTCTTGATCAAACTGAGCCATTTATAGATTTAACTCATCCCAAAACATTCCTCTTTTGATTTGAGAATCCTGACACCCAACACAAAAGCTGCTCAACAAAATGACACACCCTTTAAAATAAATTCTAGTGATCATCAATCAATGATTCAGAGGACAATTATTGAGGATTTTAACATGGAGAATCAGTCAAGGAATGAAATGTGTTTTTGAAAGGCACAGATTGAACTTACTTTCGGTTGCTTCAGCACCTAACCCATGAGGATCACTGCCTGAAGCAGAAGGTTTATGAAAAATATACAAAAATAGCACGTTTAAGCCAAGCATGACTGAATTTTTTTTTTTGATTTTCCAACTATTAATAAGATATAGTGGCAACACTATATTGCCATAATCAAATGTCTGAATGTAAATGTAAATATATAGAAAAATGTGGCTTTGACACTTTTATGGAATATTTTTATCGGTGTTCAATATGGTAACTGTATGGTCTACCGTATGTTCATTAGCCAGTTTCATTTAATCAAAGACTTGTGAAAAGCCGCATCCTGTGACAGATAGACATCTCCACTCTGGGGACTATGGGACTTTTCTTTTGATGTTTCCTGTACTCTCAGATTTTAATGTCTGTCTGTTGGAATTTGTGACCCTTTGCTAGACTTCTGAACTTATCACATAGTTGTGTTAAAGTTAAGATAAGTGGGACACTTGCAGTCCAATGTGCAATAATATACATTCTAAATTATACAATTTGATGCATTGCATTATACAAAAAAATGGTTAATACAATGCATTGTAAGTTGCTTTGGATAAAAGCATCTTCCAAATGCATAAATGTAAATGTGTTTTCCTGGTGAGAACTAAACTGTTCCAACTTTTACTGCACATTCTGATATAAATATCTGCTGCCAGTTCAAGTACTACAAAATAAACCCATTGTATCCTACAATATCTCATGCCGACAATTTTTTTGTCACGTTAGCTGACAAACCTGCAGCTTTAAACCACAAAATAAGTAACTTCAGGGGACAGCTCACCCAAAAATTGCTCAACCTCAAGTTGTTGCAAATCTGTATGAATTAATTTGTTATGGTGAACATAAAGTAAGATATTTGGAAGAATATTGGCAACCAAACAGATCTCATCCTCCATTTATTGCCATAGTAGGAAAAATAAATACTATGTGAGTAAATGGGGGATGAGATCTGGGGTGCGTTTCAGTTGAATGGTTTGAACTACAGGTCTAGAGCTGTGGTTAGAAGCATAATTCCTTGATATTATGACATGTAGACTAACATGCATCATACTTTTGAGCAAAGTTAGCAAGCAATATGCAGTGCATTCTACATCCATCATTCTAAATATATACAAATTTTAAATCTTTTAGTTTGTCAAGAAAATAGAACGATGTTTTTTGAAAAGTACACATGAGCCTACCCTGGGGAGTCCCTGGGCGGAGTGATGTTGAAGGAAACTTATGAAATTATATCTTGATATAAAACAACAGAGAGCAAAAATACGATAACAAAATAGTTTTAAGATGCAGCATACGTTATTTACAGCAATAAAATGATATTATATCGTTCTGAACCGACGTCATCAACTATATAGTTGAACCAAAGTTGTTTAAACGACAGATGTGCCACAAAGTTGCTATGTTTTGGGGAAACAGTTGTGAGTAGCTAGTAAGTTTCGTTGTTTGGGAAACGCACACCTGGTTGGTTACTGATATTCTTCCGAACATCTTCATTTGTGTTTAACAGAAAAAAATAATTGTACAGGTTTTGAACATTCTGAGGGTGAGTAATTGATGAAAGAATTTCATTTTTGGGTGAACTATCACTTTTACTTACGAGTTCACCTCTCAGTTTCATTTAAAAAAGGAAAAATAATCTGTACTCTGTGTCTATAAAAGGTCTAGTGTACATAGCTCATAGCTTTATGCAGATATTAACAGTAATATTATATAATATTATTATACTCAATATTATATAACAATATACATATTTTATTAATATAAATTTGGAGATTTAAGGATTGAAATGCATACAGTATAAACAAGTAACTACAAGTAACTACACAAAACAGAAACAAATCTAAAGATACAAAATGAAATGTAAATCATTGTTTATGTCAGAAAAAAAGGTTTAAAATTGTATTTGTTTATTTATTTTTGTCACTGGGGTGATACCCAGGTTTACAGAACAAAATATAATGTTGCACCTTAAGGACCTATTGTGTACCTCAAAGGGTAAAGTGAAATCTTTTGTACCCCTGATATTTAACTAGTACATAATAGGTCCTTAGGGTACAATATTGCACCCAAAAAAAGGAAAAACATGTTATTTATTATATACCCGTAAGGTACAAAAAGGGGCTTTTATGGGTATCGCTCAGCTACATGAAAGGTACAATTTTAAACCTGTTTTCTGACAGTGTTGAAAGTTATTTCTATATATCTTTATATGTCAGTTTTTGCTAAAACTGATGTAAACTGATACCAGGAGCTGCATAAAACATACAGACTGTGCTATTATGGATCACTGGCACTATAACACTAGAAACTTCAAATATTTGTGTCATTGGGCCAATTTTAAAGAGAATCGTTAAATTGTTTTGCTCATTTGTGACAAATTTTAGGAGAAACTTTCTAGTAATTAGACCAGATTCACCAGATATTGAAGTTTCTGTGGAAGAAGGATAAACATATAGAGAAGTCTTGATCAAACTGAGCCATTTATAGATTTAACTCATCCCAAAACATTCCTCTTTTGATTTGAGAATCCTGACCCCCAACACAAAAGCTGCTCAACAAAATGACACACCCTTTATAATAAATTCTAGTGATCATCAATCAATGATTCAGAGGACAATTATTTGAGGATTTTAACATGGAGAATCAGTCAAGGAATGAAATGTGTTTTTGAAAGGCACAGATTGAACTTACTTTCGGTCGCTACAGCACCTAACCCATGAGGATCACTGCCTGAAGCAGAAGCTTTATGAAAAATATACAAAAATAGCATGTTTAAGCCAAGCATGAAGGAAAATACTATCAATAAGATTTGAAACAATTGCCTGTATTTTACATTAAAATACTTCAACCTCTTTTTCATTCGTGGAAATTGAGCATTTCCATCTTCTACATTGGAGAAGCATCATCCATTTAAAGAATCTTCAAACTCAAAATCTGCTGTTTACATTACAAGTCACTACTGCATCTGCATAAAAGGAAAAACTTATTTACCTATCCATGTAAGGAGAAAACATGAAAAGATGAAGATTGATATCCTTTTATCCATGGCTGAGTTCTTCTCATACGGCCAAAAACAACCAGGAAACCGGTTGCTTCAGAGCGGAGCAACAAAGTGGTGGGAAAGAGATGTGCTTGTCTCCAGCCACTCCAATGCTTATTTTAGCACTTCCCTTAGACAAATAGGTCCAGGAAATACAGCAGCTTCTACTGAGGGTGGAGGACCAGGGAGCAGAGAGAGAGGTGCTACAGCTGTGAAAGCGGGTAGTGTATCAGGAGGACCGGTGAAACATTTTAAGGCATGAACTTCTATACGACTCTCAATGAGTCCAATTATGAGTCTGTGTTAGTCCTTAGGTGCCCCTTAGCGAGTATACACTAACTTCTAGTTAAAGTTACTCAACGTTGTTTTCCCCACATTAAACATCATTTGCCTGCTTTTTGGCTAATTTAACTGGTGAAATCTGTCAAAAAATGAAGGCAGGATCTAGTGAAAGGCGTCTAAACAATGTGTCAGTCATCTTGTCCAGTGCATTATTCCATCACTGTGCAGCCAACCATTCATTACTTCCTACACTAATGATAGGAAACAAAAACAGAGTATTCACACTGCACCTCTATTGTTTAAAGATGCAGTGGAATTTCGACAACATGCTGTTTGTTTTAAACAGGGTCTCTCAAGAGAGGTAGGGCGTAAGAGAGAAATTAAAATGTATTGCACTCGGCACATTTCAGGAAATCTGTCCTCCCAGGTGGGGAATCCTGGGGATTTGCAAATCCCCAGTATACAAGTTAGCTGTATGAACACAGTGTGAATGTGGTCAGGAGATACTGCCTCACGGAGTGGGTATTGTTTGTGTGAGGGGCTTATCACATCCATACAGCAGCACAGGAACCTTCATGTAATGGCAGAACTGTGTGTGTGTGTGAACAGCAGGATGGACACACAACTGAACTAAAAACACAGATGCAAATCACTGTTTCTGTCTTCTTCTTTTAGAAGATCTATTAAATGGGAAGAATTCTGCTGGAAAAATTCTATATTTGACCAAGCTATGGGTTGAAATTACCCAAGATATAGGAATAAAGTATATTTCACTTAAAAATGAAAATTCTGTTGAACTTTTTACTTATCCTTAAGTTATTTCAAACCTGTATGACTTTCTTTCTTCTGCAGAACACAAAAGATGTTTTGAAGAATGTTGTTAACCAAACAATGGCGGTACCCATTTAGTTCTTGGGCACAAAACAATGCAAGTACTTGAGAACCCCCATTGTTCAGATACCGATATTTTTCAATTTTTGTTATGCGGAAGAGTAAAGCCATACAGGTCCGAAAAATGACAAGAGGGCAAGTAAATGATGAAAGAATTTTCATTTAGCGGTAAACTTTCACTAAAATTAAAACTGGTTTGTTCCCTTTTGTCTCAACCATGGACTGAAAACAACTCAGCGTTTTTTTTTCTTCAAACAAATAAAGCATTTCTTATTGAGTTGGTATGACATTAGGAGTTAAATTATGGATTGTTGGAGCCCCCGGTTACATTAGAAATTCCAGCACTAAAATGTTAGAATGTTAGTTCATCCAAATATGAACGCCTTGGAGTTTGAGCTTTTCATGAAATATAAACACATTTTGAGGGCTGGCACAAAAATGGTTTTGCTTTGTGTGCCATAAAAAAGTCAAATGAATTGGGAAATGTACATGATAAAAATATTTTGGGGTAAATAATCCTTTAAAATGAGATAATGTATTAACTGAACCGCAACACGTTATACGAATATTATCAAGCCCCCCCAAAGGAAAATTTGGCATTTAAATTCTTTACACTTTTTATGTGCATTCATTTATAAATGCTTTACAGGCATTATTCCTATTCCTACACGTACTCCTAAATTCTACTCGTTTCCAAAGATTTGATTTATTCCATCTTACCCCCAAACAGGATGTGAGAATCTGCTTCCTTCCTGCTCTATTGTGTCTCACACGATCCATACACAGACGGAGGCCAAGGAAATTCAATGACATGGTCATTTCTGTGAATCTCCTTTTAAGTAAACTGTGAGCTTTGCAACCCAGCCTATAGGTCAATGTTTAGAGGAAGCAGAAAACTGTTAAAACATGACAAGATAAATCAAAAATCGCATCAAATTGATATTTATTGAACTAATTCTGTTACGCAAGAGATAATGCATGCTTGGGCAGTCTCATTTGAATTTTTTGGTAGTGTAGCGGAGACTGAAATTCAAAAGAATGAATCTCTCGAAATCCATTCATTTTGCATTTGGTACACTTTAAATATAAATCATTTTGGTTGTAGTGGCCCTCTGTATGTCAGCCGTAACAGTCATTTAAAGGGATTCTTCACCCAAAAATGAAAATTCTGTCATCATTTACTCACCCTCAGATTTATTTTACACAGTATTTGTTATCCCTACTATGGCAGTAAATGTGGGACGAGATCTGTTTGGTTATTGACATTCTTCCATAATCCTTTCCCATATATAATGAATTTTCATTTTAGGGTGAACTATCCCTTTAAAGTAGATGAATTTACAATCAAGGTCAGATTTTCATCAACCCGACGAATATAGTGAAATCCTTATTAAAGGATTTAATCCCATGTGTAATGTGATATTATGCGTGTTGTTTTTAAAGGAAACCAAGTGTACTCCCTCACATAAACTTCCTTTCCACCTATTTAACAAAGGTGTTTTCATAATCCCTTGAAACGCATCTTTATGTTTTGCCAAATTTTTATCAAACAACTTAATCAGGTCTTCCGAAGGAAACACCTTATGGTCATGGATCTGCCAAGTGCTCGCTTCCTATTTGGTTGTTAATGCCGGTCAAGTCTTCATTGCCTCCAGAGATTTGCGACAAACGCCTTGTAAAGGTGCAAGCACATGTAAAATCCATCACATGAAGAGAATTCTATTCAATTCAACTTATCTGAGAAAAAAGTTTGACAAGGCTAAATTTCATGCACATTTTTATTGAACAGTAATATAAAATACCTTTTCATAGTTGCGAGTGCATGCGTCATCTGCCAACAGTTTGGAAGTTAAATTATAAAAGCAAGGCTTCATTTCGTGTAGTGAATTACTTGGGCACTTAAGCAGTTGTTTAAAAAAACATTGATGAAGTTTGTTTTTGTAAAGTATTTAGCAATAATAAACTAATATACAAAGCAGAGTTAATAATAATAATTCATAATAATATGCAAATTACACTTTTTTTGTCTGTGGCACATTTACAAAAAAAAATAAAGAAAAAGATTCTAAACCTTGTATGACACTAACAGCTATCATGCATTTTGAGATTGACATTAGAGAACCACAAACTTATTTCACGTGAACACCTACACATGCTATATCGCACTACTGGTGTACATACGAGCGTTTGTTTAAAACCATGATTCCTCATCATCCAATATTAATAGTAGATGCTTTGATAACAAAACAAGTTAAAGGCCAGAAGCTTTTCCAAGTGTTATAGCTAAGAATGGCGGTACATTTCCAGGATTTGTACACTAAGCACACTACAGGTAAAAACAGGCCTCGGCAGCCAAGGTAATTCAACATCCTTAGATAAATCTTATAAAACATGCATAGGCAGATGCTTTCCATTAATCACATTTTCTCTCTCATTCTCATTTTTTTTTACAGAATATAGGTGCTTTATATATATTGTTTTTTGTTTGTTCGCAATATTCAAAAGATAACACACACAATTTCCAGCAAGCCACAATAAATTTACCCCCAAACCCACCCGAAACAAAAGACATATTCGCAAATGATAAATGTTAATTCCAGTTCTGAACTCCGAGAAAATCCATATTCATCAAGCTAGCTTGCAATTATACAGAAAGTAGGATCCGAGCACACACACCAAAGAAACCTGAGGTAAGCATAATCTGTACAAAACCATAAAACGTTCCATTTTTGGCATTATAACAATGTTGCAACAATCTTTTAAGACTGCCTAATTTACTCTATAGAGCTAGTTTATAAGAGTAGCAAAAAAGGTATCAATAAATAGTCCTTACTTAGTTTGTACACCCTTTTTATGTTAAAAACTTTTTTCAACGTTCCGTCTATTTTTAGTGCTGTATTTTTGTAAACGTACAATAGTTAGTAAGAAGTAACACACACGAAAAGAGAAAAACAAAAAAAATCTTAGATCCAGTAAGTAAAGGCCTTTTCACATAAGACAGATCTCTCATTTGCCTGCTGTAATTCCCCACACCAAAACCAAGACCACCCCCACCCAAATCATTCCAATAAGAGTGAACCGATGAGAACTTGTCATGGTTTCTACAAGCAAGAATAAAATCGACATAAATTTAAAGGCATATCCAAAGACTAGTGAGTGTCACTCTGAATTATGTTTGAAATGCTTCTCTCTCCCTTGACTTGCTTCCTTTATCCTGTTCTTCTCCCTTCCTTTCCTCTAACTCTACACTCCAAATCCTTCCTTTCCCTCCATCGGCTATGGCATGGAAAAAGAGAGGGAGGGGCTTA
The DNA here is from genome assembly GCF_015846415.1 of Triplophysa dalaica. Classification (NCBI taxonomy): domain Eukaryota; kingdom Metazoa; phylum Chordata; class Actinopteri; order Cypriniformes; family Nemacheilidae; genus Triplophysa; species Triplophysa dalaica. The sequence continues at coordinate 8,093,682 of NC_079542.1, forward strand.
ATCGCTACGGCGAACATGCTGGCTCGGTGCAGAATCACTGGATGTTGCCGCTTCCGCTGCTGGCCTTGCCCTCTGTGCCGTTGGTCTCGGACGACAGTGCTTTATTGAGCGAGTTGAGGCTGGCGTCGCAGGGCATGGCATCCCGGCGGGGCGGCATTCGCTCGTTGATGCGGTCCAGGCCTTTAGCCTCTGCGAAACTGCTGATCTTATGCTGGGGTGAGAAGCCTTTGATTGCTGGGGTGGGAGGGAAGAAACATGGCGTAATAAGCCAATATCTAACACAGTGCTTGAAAATCACATGAATTTTCTATAAAGTTTGGCTGTGATAATGCATAAGCTTATGGCATTAGATTTGACGTTACCATATGAGGCGATTTTCTTTGATTTAACAACAACAAATTCCAGAACACACTATATATTACTTATAATAAATAAATAAATACCTCAAAATCGTACAATCATATACAGTACATTTACATTTACGCATTATACTACATATTTTTTTCCAAGTATGTGCAATAGGCCCTTTTCACATGACGTCACGCATCTTCCGTTCTGCCGCGAAGCAGTGTATCGTTACTTCTGTTTGCGCCTCAGAATGGAGTTTATCGAAGTCCTTTGCATAGCTGCCACAAATATGGCTAGATGATGTACAACAACTTGCAGATACATTTTTGCTTACGACAAGATCAAAGTGAAATAAAGGATACACATTTTTCATTGAACAGTACTCGTTTGATTATTGACTAAGTGTTTTCTTTTCTTTTTGTGTTAGGAAAGGTGCTAGGATAAGTACTTGAATAAGTGTAAGTTTTATCACTGTTGTTAAATTCCAGCGAGACGGCAAAATGGATGTCCGTCTTGTTGTTTGTTGCAAGACCGATGTTATGATATACTGCTTTGCAAAAAGCCCGAAGTTAAGTGACGTCATTGTGAAAAGGACCTATCCCTGGGATCAAACCCTTGACCGTTAACGCCATGCTCTGACCACTGAGCCACAGGAAAGCATGTGTACACAGTATATACAGTATTCACAAGGTCTATGTTGTGTTGTTGTTTAGATAAAATCTGCATTTCCTGCACAGAACTATAAGCAGAGTTTTTTTTTTGTAAGAGAACACAAATATACACATTGGTGACCAATTTTGGGATTACTGGGCGGTGCTGGGCTGTCTCGGTTCTGGAGGGCCTTGGAATGAAGCTGAATCATTTGCTTATCACTGAATAAACCAGTCAAATGTTTTCAGGATATCCTGCGAAAAACATTCTCCAGCTATCTAGAACAGAGCTTCCCACCACGCTCAACAACAAATAGACACAACACCAAGGACGGTGTTTAAAGGAATATGTAAAAACGCTAGAGGGAAAAACAGACAAAATGTATGTATATAAATGATGTAACTGTCACATGAATGACTCAAATATACACTAACAAGAAAACTTGGTGCTAAGCTAACCACATGTAATCCCTGCTGCAGCAAACTTCAGGGATCTACAAACATTTTGTTTCCCGAGTAACTCTACCATATGACTGCCATTTGGTTCTATACTTTAAAATGTAAAAGATTTGTGTTGCTGCATAGTACAGGGCAGACACAGGTTAGTAGCCAAGTGTTACCAGGAAAAGCACAAGGACACAACACAGACATAGATAAACCACAGGGAAAAGTAAAACATAAACCAGAGTATCGACACAGCTGGCACCTCTTTTCCGTAGGAGAAATGTTCAAGAAGAACAACCACATAACACAGAAGCTGTAAATAGCAGTTACAAACCTGCGATTTAAAGAGTAGCTGTCATTGTTCTTGCAAAGTTTAAACCATTTTTCAAGACGAAAGTCCAAAGCCCAAAGTAAAAATGTGTGCAAGAACAAAAGACACCTACATCCAAACATTGTTTTAAAGGGGTCCCGGGTGTTTTAATAAAGCAGATGATTTTATATAAAGTGACTTAGAAATAAGAGAGCGTTTAACATACTGTTTGTATTTTTAATCTAGAATAGTAAGCACCTTATTTCCATTAATGTCACACAAAAGAATTGTGATTGGTATTTTTTGGTCAACTCTACGCTCTGAAATGTCCTCTTGGCACACAATACAGAAATGTGACTACTACTGTGTTTTCCATTTAATGCATTTTTACTAACAAAAGTTGGCCACAGCTTTTCTAACAAAACGTGTTGCATCCACAACAACTTCAAACAAATTGCATGAGTTCCCCTTTAAAACAATAATGAACTTTTTGTGTTTCGTCTTACGTTTTCCTAATTCTCCTCAGCACACCAGCACCACAGGCTATTTGCCCAAACACCCAACACACTACACAAGCTACATTGACATGAACCCAGTGGAACCCATTATCTGTTGCACAGATACAACAGAAAGAGGGAAAAGGGGCCGTTGACCTATTTACCTTTATCTGCCTCTATAGCCTCAATAGTAGCTGAAGAGAAGAAGAGCGGGTTGCAAAATGATTTAGAGAGATGAGCAGAACAAGTTACATTGGTCATGTGAGTAGAAAAATAAGCCCAATTTGACACTCATTGTCATTAAAAACTGTCATTGTCAGAGGAAGAGACAGACAATGATGGGTAACTTGTTTTTTTAAATGTGATGATACATTTATAAAGAGTGGAGAAGATCAGGAGTTTGACTATGAACAATGTTTGTGGTGCACGACAAAAGCTTAAAGGTGTTTAGTCATAACATGGACATTAATGAGGTGGTTTTACACTCAAAACAGACAGTCGGACCAATCAAAGCAATCTGTAGAAGCGTTGCTTTGGTAAATGAGGATTGACATGTACCAGGAAAACTTTATTTCCTTATTTAATGTGGACGCCAACATCACAGCAAGGAAGAAGAAGTGACCCAAAAGCTGGGCTAAAGAGTGAATATGAATTTATAAAACAATTTATAGAGCATATTGTTGTACAAGCAGTTTTCCTTCATGATCACAATTTTCGAATTGTGTATGATTATTAAACTTACCCCAATCTTTAATATTCAACTTACCCTGTTCTTCAAGTAATCACATACATTTGTATCAGAATAATGAAATTCTAATCTACACTAAAACTAGGGCTGTCGATGGATTCACTTATTTTAATCAAAACTGATCCCACAAATTTTATGCAGTTAATGCGTTAACACATTCATCATGAGGGAAAAAACTACATTTGAGCAGTTTTTGGGTTTGGCAATGTGTGTTCTTTAAACATGCTGGTATAAACATTAACACCTATAGACTGTTTCACCGGACGCTGTGCGCCTGACCCCCACTTAACTTCCGGTTTGTGTTTGGGTAGGGTCTAATAATATAACTATTTATATATTATTTAATTTATGTTCATTTTAATTTGTATTATTATTTAACTGTATAATAATTGTATTAAATAAACGATTAGTTGAATTTTGTTGTATGTTCATTTTATTAAATAAACAATTTGTTAAATGGGTCCGTAGTTTGGTCGCATTTTAACAAACCGTAGGGTAGATTGACATCTAGCGGTTGAGCTTGGTGTCGGAGTCTAAATTCGAATTTTGGAGAGACAAGTTTAGCCAAGTAACACTTATTCTCGGTTCCTTAAGATTCTTATCAGAAATAATCTACAGGCACACTATTGTTTGTGAATGTGTACCGGAAGTTCAGTTGGAAGGGGGTCACAAAAGTGCGCATGCGCAGTAACGTTTGTTTATGTTGTTAAGATGAAACCGTCTATATGAATGAATCATAATGACAGATGACTTGATATAGGCTTGATTTATAAATCAATTATTTACAGAACATACCTGCAATAGTGAGACAGCATTTAAAGGGATAGTTCACCCAAAAATATTTGTATATCCTTTACTCACTCCTACTTCATACCAAACCTGACTTTCTTTCTTCTACAGAACACAAAAGAAGATCTTTTAACGTTCACGGCCCTCATTGACTTCAACTGTAACCAATCAGACATTTCTCAAAATATCTTTAGTGTTCCACTGAAGGAAAACTCATATACCGGTTCTGAGGTTGAATAATGATGAAAGAATTTTCATTTTTGGGCCAACTATCCCTTTAAGCTCTGATTGATTACATTCAGCTAGAATGTTTTAATTTTTTAGAAATCACACAGAACTGCTTAAAATGTTTCATATGTGATTTAAATGCATTCAAAATGTTTTGTGTGTTAACACGTTAACTTCGACAGCCCTAGTGCAAACTATACAGTAAGAATAAACCAATAAGAGTACAGAGAACAGCCAAACACACACACACCGACACATTAAAGCTAAAAGCTAAATACATCAGCTGTGATGGAGGGCCTAGCATTACAGCAGAAGCACACTAATGTCCACAGAGACACAAGGGCGGGACATCACTGTAATTCCACTAATGCTGTAGCAGAATATCTCCTGACATCTCTCTACCTCTGGCATGTTCTTAACCCAACCAGCCACAGGCAAAATGGCCGCTACACATTAATTCATAAATGAAACCGACTATAAAACCAAAGCTAAATTTTGAACATAAACCATCCCTGATCAATGCAACGGATGGGAGAACATGCCAGCGAGACGAGAGCGAGTTTGATTTCTGCCTTGGTTTGTGAATGACAAGCCTGAGATCAATTAATTCATAATCCTCTTTCTTTGAGAGCTTGTCAGTTCTGAGTATTTCATGTAAAGGGGCATGATGTTACCGATGTAAGGTAAGACTGAATGAAGAATCACTGACATCTCTATTCATGCCCCTTTTTGTAATGATGTGAAAACAGCAACTAAACATGTACGTATGTGTTTTAGGAACATTCTTCCCTTTCTGTGGTCAAATTCAATATGTCCAGCATCATGATATTGCTTATACGCATATATAAAATGGAATCAAGGAACTTAAAAACCCCATGAAATTACACCTGGAGATTTTTGTTCAGGTCTAGCGCTAACATGTTAAAAATTTTCAGAAAAAGTGACCCCAAAATTTACCCGCTGAGGTGTTGTCCAATAAAACCTTCTCTATTGTGAGAATAATCTTTACCTCTATGATCAAATGGTGACAAAAAGCTATTACCGACCCGTTGACTATCCCAAAATGACAAGCCCATCTGTCTACGCTGCCTTAACATCCTGTTTCAATAAAATTGTCAACAAATTAAAATTGTGTATGTAAAATAATTTCAGGGGGTGTGTAAGTGTATCCTTTGATTCGTCTTAAACAAATAAATGCGAATGTGTTATTTAACTTTCTAAGGGCGATCAGTTCTTATCCAAAATCCCATTGACAGACTCAAATCTCTAGCAAGTTATAAATCTGGACACAGTGAATATGAGATGAATAATACACTGATAACATGTTCCTTTAAAAGCGTTTGTCATTTTGCTTGTGGCCCCTTTAAATAAACATAGAGCGAAACTATGTTTCTTAAGAACAGATGATCTGAATTATACTTGCACAACTGATTATACCTGCAGTTTCTAGGGAGACAGAAGAGTGAAGGAGAGACAAAATGTGAAAAAGATCGGAAAGAGAGAGAGAGAGAGAGAGAGAGAGAGAAGGAAAGGGAGCAAAGAGGAAAGAATATTTAAGTTTCATAACAAAACCACCAGGGGGAGCACAGTGAACATGTTAAGTTAAAAGTAATCTGACAATGTAAAATGCATACATTAAAGAAAAGTGTTAAATTGTGATCTGATTTAGTTCTAAGTTAATATTGTTAAATCAACAGGCTTGAAAGAGGCCTGATGTGGATGTGTTTTTTACCTCTGACCACATAAATCTGTGTGTGTTGTCTCACCGTTCTGGAGTTTTTCCTTGCCTCCGGAGAGGACTCCGCTGGGCAGCATGCCGGTTGGAGTGAGACCCTTCAGCGTCAAAACACTCTCACTCTCCTCCCTATAACAATACCCCATTGTTACATATCGATAACAATACTTTTAGGATCAAAACACTCACATTTTGCACACACACATCTTACCGAAGAACCGAGAAGACTCTGGCCATCTTTCCAATAGCACGGATCTTGTTCCGGATAACTTCCTTGCGAGCTGAAGCCGTGGCACCTATGTGACACAAGCAAACATATATCCGGGCGTTACATTATAGCGTACGGATGAAAACATTTTTGATGAGTTGCTTCATTAAAACGCAAGCAGTCAGTTCATTGCCAAACCTCACAACTTTAAACGTTCATCAATCATAATTACATTCCAACTAAAATATCTAAAAAGACAAATGAGTAAGTGGGCTGAACACTTCCTCTGAGCGTCATTATCCAAACTGTTGACTGCAGGGGAAGCACAGCTCTACAGAACTTGCCGTTTCAGCACGTTTAGTGTGGATCAATACATAGATTTCTCACAGCGGCCTGTGCCTCTGGACCTCACCCCTGAAATGCATGCTAAGCATTCAGCTGGCCTGCCATTAATCCTTACAGTCACACATATGCTGGGGTTAATCATAGTGTCATGCTATACAAATGTTAAGGAGAAGAACCTTCTAGTTTTAACTGACGTTTTCAGTGTTACAGGTTTTAACTTTGTGATGCACAAGCGAGTGTCTGAAACCAACACTGAAACCAACACAATCATTTATTGAATGCTTCATAATGCTTCTTAACAAAAGTGTTAACATAGATGTTAGATTTGTTTAAGCGTGGGTGATACACTGGTCCTAAAATGTATTTAAAACTTTAAGGTTTTGTTATGGGTTTTTTTTGCAATGGATTACCAAATATCGCACCAAGCATCATCAGCAAACATCTGAAATCATCTACTCAAAAATAATTAGGGATGCACCAATAAGATTTTTCAAGACTATTTTTCAATATGACTTTTCTAGATCTATTTAAGCACACAACTTTTGGCCGAATCCAATTTTTGTCACTTGTACACTTATGTGTACTTTTTTTATAAAATAGACCACATGTTTTAAATGAGCAAAGTTCAGAAACACATGAATTAAGGTATACTAGCTGGTTTATTTCTGCATGGTTGACTATATGAGACCCTTTTTTTGCACTTATGCTTTTTGTTGTCCTTAGGTTGTTCCAATTGCTTCCGTTGTTTACCTAATCTGTAGGTCACTTTGGATAAAAGCATCTGCTAAATGACTAAATGTAATGTAAATGCATTATCAAATACTTTATTATCAAATACTCAGATGCATTTAACATTAAACGGGCCAACATAAAATTACAAACTATTTAATTTTGTTCGTTTCATTTTAATAATCCTACACAGAGAAAAATGCTGGTTCATGACATTATTCAACTTTTGGACATTTCGGAAGGACACCAGCAATATACAGTCAAACTTAGGTTTTGTGGTGCTTTAAATAGATACAAATCATCCAATAATTATTTGCAGCTGATACATTGGTGCATCTCTAGAAATAATTGCTTTTGCCTAAAAAATTTGCTTGGTATAATATTTTGTATTCAAATGCAATGCGCTTATTTTTAGGTTTGCCTTAGGTGCATCAAATACCATTTGGGGTCACAGTATTTATACATAGACTTACAACATGGTTAGGTGGAATAAATGGTTACAAAGTATAAGAGGGATGGCAACAATGTGAGGTGAATCATAAAATGTAAAAGATAATAAAATCTGTATCCAAGTCCAATCCACATGATTTCTAGAAGTTCTTAAAAAAACTTGTTAAACTCCATGGGGTGTGTTCTCATATCAGAACAGCGTAAGCAGTTTTCCTGCATCAAAGGGACACTTCGCCCAAACATGAAAATTTTGTAATTTCCTCACCTTCGAGTTATTCCAAAAATCTGTATATATTTATTTATTCGGATGAACGCAGAGGAAGATATTTGATATAATGCTTATAACCAGCCAGATTCCCCCCCATTGACTACCATAGTAGGAAAAAAACAATGGTAGCCAAAAGTGCCCCAGAACTGTTGGCTGTCCTACATTCTTCAAGTATTTGTATAAGTTTATTATAAAGTTTTTCCTACTATAAGAGTAAATGTGGGGGATATCTTTCTCTGTGTTCATCAGAACAAAATAATGTATACAGATTTTGAACAACTTGAAGGAGAGTAAATTATGACAGATTTTTCATATTTGGGCAAAGTATCCCTTTAAGATGTCAAGTGAAAATTCACACACAACCACCAAAGGCCTCAGACAAATCTCATACAGTTTCTAATATATCATTCATCCGGTTCCAACAGACTGGGTGCATATAACACAAAATTAGTATCTGTGGATATTAGGAGTAGGTTGATTACTTTATTGTTAGCTCAATCACCGCCCCTGGGAAAAGGTACAAGCAAGAGGCATTGCTGCACAGTGCACACCGCATTTAATTTTGAGAGGCTGTACCTTTCTTGGGCCCATATATTAGCTGTCCTTCTTTAGAAACACCCCCAGAAGAAACAGAAAAAGAACAGAATGATCAATGGATGGCTGAAGAATGAGAGAGTGCAGCGAGGAGAGAATGAAAGTGGCAAAAACACACCCATTAACTAAAGAAAAGAGAAGAAATGCCTTACAGAACTCTGAAACAAAGAAAAGGAGATTGATTATATGCAACAGAAGAAATCTTTAGAGAGAGAGAGAGAAAGAGAGAGGGAGAGAAAATTAAGCGTGAATATGTGAAAAACAATACAAAAGGAAACAAAGTAACAAATATTAAAACAGGTCTTAAAGGAGTAGTTCACCTTCAAAATGAAAATTCTGCCAAAAGAAGATATTTTGAAAAATGTCGTTAATAGCCCCCGTTCACTTGCATGTGTTACTTGTGAATGGGGGGCTTTGCTGTTCTGTTACCAACATTTTTCAAAATATCTTCTTCTGTGTTGTGCAGAAGAAAAAAAGTCATATAGTTTTGAAAGGACATTCGTTTGGACAGTGCTGCAAAAATATAGGCGGGATAGATTCCTCCATCTTTTACAATTCTTTCCCGAGAGATGTGATGTTTTGATCTTCTATTGGTCTCACTCACATGACCCGAATTCGCAGGTCAGAGTTCACCAAACTTAAAAATTGCTACACAGCAAATGCAAAATATCTAAGGACAGGCTAGTGTTTCCGCATGCGTATGAATGGAAGTGAATGGAGTGAAAAGTCAAGTGTTACCATGGCATAAATGATGACAGAATTTTGAAGGTGAAATACTCCTTTAAACTACTTCAGAAAGAGAAAGAGAGATTGTGTGTGTGAATGAGACAGCGAGGAGATGATAGTGTTTATGAGTAAGAGCTCAACCTAAGCTAAGCTTCTTATTATCTAGTTTATGTCAGATGGCAGTTATCCTTTCTTGCAAGTTTCTTCTTGAAGTGACAGTGTGTCACATTTAAAAAAAAAACTAAACCAGACCTTGTAATTTTCTGAAAAATAAAGAAAAATCTGTAATGCTAGCCACTTAAAAAAAAAAGCCACTTCGATGCTGGTTTTCGGGCATTGGTGTATGTTTGCCAAGATATTCTGAGTGCAATGCAGTCCCTACTGTATAATAATTTCTTACCAGTTCAAATGAGTCAACAGCGTCCAGCACAGTATATGATATCTGCGTCTCTTGTCCTCCTTCAATTTAAGTTGAGGATTTTCTCAGTTATTTTATAGTTCACAAGGCTGTAAACTGTCAACCTGTTGGCTATGTGAAGTAAAAGCACACCTCTTTCAAATAAGCCCTTATGATTCGATCAAATATTTGAAAAAAAAAATACAAGTGAAAAAAGTAATACTACACTTGTTAAAATTTGAATCTATGCAAAAATCTAATTATTTACTTTATGTTTGTTTTTTGCATTTTTACATAGGATTATAACATAGACTATCATAAAGATTTTACCATATTGTTTCCCTGTTTATACAATCTGTCCTATTGGCTTACACCTTCAAATAAAACCTGACTTAAAAGCTGTTATAGAGAGGGGCTCCATATGGCACGACTCCCTTTGGCAAGTGATGTCATTTCCTGTTGATGTGAACGGGTGTTGGCTACACTGCCTAACAGTGTTGATAAAGCTTTGTACAATATTCAAACATGTAAGCCCTTGACAATCATTTATCAGACAACCTTTAACAGATTAGGTTCCACTGTACAGTAACTCAGTATGACAGGATTGCGACCCCTTGTGAGATATAGACCAACTGGATGTTGTTTGCGTTTGTGCCTTCTTACCATCTATCTCTTCATCGGTGGTCAGCTCATCATTGGAGCAGATGCTCAAAACATTTACAAGCATCTCAGTGACTAGATGAAAAAGAGAGGGTTTGTTAGTTGAACGTATTTAAGATTTGTAAGAAAAGTTAAATATTTATGCATGTTATAACAATTAACATGAAACATGAACAACTTTAGACTTTCTTAGTATTTTGCAGGTATGACATTGCTGTTGGTGCAAAACCCAATGATGTCATTCAAGATCTGAGAATGTTTCAAAGAGCATCTTGTTGCTCACGCTAAATGTAACAAACACAGAAACAATTTACCCAGCCTGTGGATTACTATAAAAATCGTAGTGAAGCAAATAGTTCACCTTTCTCTCCAACAAAGGGCAAAGACCAAGTGAAGACGTCCATGAAGTTAGGGAGCCAGTAGGGATGAGGAGAGCAGTTAAACTGCCGAATGTTCATGACATTATTCTCATATTTCAGCACAGCAGCTATAAAAGGTAAGAAAGAGAGACATGGTGAGAGAGAGAGAGAGAGAGAGAGAGAGGGAGGTTGGTGTAAAAGATACAGCTGGATTCTGTCAGTTTACATCAGAACTCAACACAGTCTCAGATATACACACGCACACCGAGCATCTGTTAAAATTGTCAGTATCTCTCAAAGAGTCCATCATCCCGATTTAGAGACAGTCATGTGAAAACTACTTCCTTCCTACAGCTATCCATGTATCTTTAATGCCTAAATGACCATACATTTTTAAAAGTGCCATAAAGCAAAGTATAGCAACGTTTCAAATCAGCATTTCTAGATGTATTGTGGTCATTCCAGTCCATTGTTTCAACGAAATCAAACCTCAGGAGTGACAAAGTCATCCAACAGCAGTGTGAAAAACTGACAGCATGACAAGACACATGAAAACTGTGTTATAAATCAGATTTGTTCCCCCTATTTTCCTAAATACATGTACAAATATTACTGTTGCATTTGTTTAAAAGCGAATATGAACTTGTTTTTTTTTTCGGTGTCTGGGGTCTGAAAAATACAGAGCATCTTTTCTGTTATTTTGACCTGTTTCTCCAGCATTCATATTCTGCGAATATGTCCAAATAGAAACAATGGAGGAAAGAAATGATCGTTGCGACCCACGTGTGTGTGCCCCAGATCTGCCGAAAGACGACACCGCGCAGTAAAGCTCGCAGAGGGGGACTTTCCCATCTCATCATCTTAATAGTGTTTGAGAATAGCAGGTCGTCAAACATGGATCGTCAGGCAAGCAAGTGTCAATCACATGTCAAATACCAGACGTAACGGACCTGGAGATATGATGGATATAAACATGCCTTAAATGTCACTCAAGTCTACTAACTATACGTCTCGGTAAATTACAACATCTTGTTAATCAGATAAAATATTATCTTTCCGCAGTCTATAATTAGGTGGTGGTAAACGCCATAAATGCTTTCAGAAGAGCTGGCCTTATATTCCGCCCACAGAGAGAGAAAGAGAGAGAGAGAGAGAGAAAGAGAGAGAGAAAGAGAGGATGTGTTGTTTGGAGATGGAGTTATAGGTTTCTAATTACCAATCTAATTAAAAATTGAATTACTGAGCGAGGAGGAACAATTAAAGTAAAAGGAAATGGCACATGCAGTACCACATGCCACCACTTGGTGTCTCTTATGCACAGTAACACTTTCAATAATTCAAGGTATAGGAGTAAGAAATGTATATTTTTAAAGGCACATTCAGTGTTAGAACAAAATGAATTATTGTACTCTGTAAGACCAACTGATCTTTACCTACACAAAAAAATGAGCTTAATTCACAAACATTCTCTGAAAACAAGTCTTATTATTTCATGCAAATGTACGTCTCTAGTAAGATTAGAGATGGTAAGATAGTTTTATTGAATAACAAGACAAAAATGCGAATTGCAGTGCAGTGAACACGGTATAGATGCATAAAAGCAGTGGGAGAAATTTCCACTTGAGGGTCACGTTTACATCAAAGATGAACATTATCTTCCCTCTGCCATCGTCACTTTTTCTTCCTTTTCGTCCACAGTTGGCCATGACATCTAATCCTGCTGTGCCAAAAACCTTCAAGGCCACAGAAGACACGGGTTTCCTAGTGACCGATGACTTTCTGCTACGGTTGTCATGGTAACGTGGCTCATGCTACATAATCATGGATGCAAAAAACAGCATCGCATCTGCCATTTCGATAATCTATAGATTGCCTCAACATCCTATGCTTCACAAAAAATACCCATAGAATCCACAGCATTTCTTATTTAAACTCATCGGTATTATAGATGAAGGACTGTTCTGCGTTCTAATCGATACTAAGAATGAGCTCAGAGGCCTGGCAAAGACAGTGTCCATTACCCCCGCTGTTTTCTACTACTTTCTCCATTATGAAATCCAAGCGGAGGTTATGTGTCCATTAACGACAACAGAAAGCCCTGCCAAAACAACTGAAGTGCTTGCTGGATTATATCTGTTGCTCTCGGGCTATCATGTCTTGTCAGGGGTTGCCTGATTGACTCTATTTGCGCAGTCAGGGCTGTGACGCTCACGGTCAGAGCATGATGGACAGCTAGTGGATCAATCTGGCGACCCCTGAGCGTGATGGATAACCCGGGCTTCCCCCCACCGGGGTAGATTTACAGCAGCGGTCGATTGGCCATCAATCTCCTCGCACATTCATGTCCAGACTTCATTTGCTGGATAAAAAGGTTCGATCCTCCCCTCCTCCATACTCGGCTGCTTAATTCAGATTTAAAGGAATAATTCAGTTTGGTTGATCCACCTTCTCCTCAGAGGACAAAATAAAGGGAACAACAGACCAAAAACGACAACGTTAACAAGCACTTGGACTTTTGTTTATAGGGTGCTCAATACTGTGCTCATGAAAATGACGGCTTCTGCCATGAAAAAATATCAATCTCCTAATAAAGATTATACAGTGGTTATATTTCATGAAGACTTCAAAGCAAAAAGTGGGGTCACAGGACCAAATGAGAATCTGTCATTGGTTGAACAAATGACACAAATTGACACTACAGAGCAATATATTAAAAGTATTACAATTTGTCCAATAATTCTTCAATAAATAAACTTGGCATGCAAAGACATTATTTCTGAGGTAAAGGTGAAGCCAAACAGCGGGCAATTTGCTTTTCCTCTCAGTGTAATGCGTGGCAAGCTATTTGAAAGGGATAGTTTAACCCAAAATGTTAATTCTGTCTTCATTCCCTCACCCTCAGGTTGTTCCAAACTTCCAAATAAATGTCTTTGTTCAGCTGACCACAAATGAAGATATTTGGAAGAATGTTAGTAACCAAACCGATCTCATCCCCATTGACTGCCATAGTAGCGATAGTAAATACTATACGAGGCAACGGGGGATGAGATCTGTTTGGTTACTAACATTCTTCCAATATCTTCCCTTTGTGTTCAGGAGAACAAAGACCTTTATACAGGTTTAGAACAATCAAAGGGTGAGTAAAGGATGACAGAATTTTCATTTTTGGGAACTACCCATTTAAGGTCATTTGCATTGAACTGGCAAAGATCAGATATTTGACTGGTGAACTGTTAGTGAGCCTGCATCAAAAACATCAACAAGAGATAAAAATATCCATTCCAAACTTTAAAAAAATCAGCCATTTCTTTAAATCTACAAGATAAAAGTGCAAATTTGATACATCTGTATGTCTGATGCCTTTCCTTTTCGAAGTGACATAACATTTTCAGCCCAGTACAGAACCATTTACCGTTCATGCTGTTTTAACAACACACTTGGCATGAGGACATGAAACCAAAAAAAAACACAGAAGCTAACATACAGATGTCGCTGACAGACATTAAACACAATTACATCAAGGTCTGTATGTGGGTGTTGTGCTGCGTGTTTGAGATCCTCTGCAATGTCCTCCTAACTGATCAATCTTCACCTTTTCATTATCTGCAAATGGAGGAAAGTGAAGCCTGGCAGAATTACCTCCTCTCTAGCTTTCTTTCACTCTGTGAAAGTGCTGACTAACTTGGGTCTGTCCATCTTGCAGCTCCACACGAATGCAACAAGCCACACCTTAGGACCTCTCCCTCCCACACACACACAGTCAACATCATTCGGAGATGTGTGTGAATAATACCTTTGTTATTGTAGACGTCTAAGTAGTTGGGAGCTGAGAAGATAGTGATAAGAGAAGGGAAGCCCGTAGTTTGACTCTTCCTGTACATGCGATACCTGCCGGAAAAAACATAATCTGTCCTTAGAATAGGGTTCAGTACAAATTGTGTTCGTGAACTGAAAAAACTGAACATGGTTGTTGCAAAATATACTCATTTACAGTATCTCACAGAAGTGAGTAAACCCCTCACATTTTTGTAAATATTTTATTAGATATTTTAATGTGACAACACTGAAGGCATGAAACTTTGTATGAAGTAGTGAGTTTACAGCTTGTATAAAAGTGTAAATTTGCTGTCCCATCAAAATAACTCAACACACAGCCATTAACGTCTTTACCGATGGCAACAAAAGTGAGTACACCCCTACGTGAAAATGTCCAAATTGGGCCCAATTTCCCGGTGTCATGTGATTCTTTACTGTTACAAGGTCTCAGGTGTGAATGGGGAGCAGGTGTGTTAAATTTGGTGTTATCGTTCTCATGCCCCAATAAAAAACCCTCTTGGTGGGGACCCCCATAAGACGGGATTCAATTCGAGCACTTTTTGACACTTCCTGTCAATGTTTTCCTCTAAATTTATGCTGATTATTAGATGTCTGGATATTATTGATTTTATAATCATCTATAACCTGCAATCATAAATTTCATATTTTAAAGCCATGTTTCTGACTTCATTTGTGTAGCAGTCATCATCATAGCTTTGATTCATTTTTCCCGCCAATCATATTCTCCGTCTGCTGGTGTAATCATTAAAAATCTTGCTCCTTCAATCCCCAGCAGTGCTGAATCTGAACATCAATAGCTGGGATCTCGGTCCTTTGGTGACTCTTTGAGCAAGACATCTTGTTGCTCTAGGGGGAATCTCTCGGCCATTAGTGTACTACGAGCAGCTCTAAATCAAAAGCGTCTGATAATTAGCGTGTAACTTCCTTTGGTGTTGCCCTAATTTCCGACGCCCTGCTGTTATAATCAGGGAGCCAGAGACTGGCAGTGTGGCAGCCTTTTCAAACAATGACTCCTCGATAATCAATGAACGCCCTAAAAACAGCCTAACTCAACAAAATCTGACAAATCTAAAGCAAATAAGCCGGGGTTCAGCCCAAAATGCTCGGTACATCTCATAAAGCAAATAGTTAAGGGACTATTAAAAGGATTTCCTTCAGGTTAAAAGCACAAACATGCTTTGCTAGCAAATTCCTGTAGCGTAACTTAATATACTTGGTGTTTAATTTCATATAACGCAATCATTTTCTCCTAGATTTTGAAGGGGTTCTGCTAGTGACAACAAAATAGTCTCCTGGAGAAAGAAATCCTGCTGTAGGGGCCTGGCAATGCATTAAGGGAAAATACTGGGCATTTTTCCGATTATAACTTAATTAAAAATAAATGTTCAACATTATACAATTGTTTAAAGTTAAAGGTCACTTGATTTAAATGGTTTTTTATGATCCAAAAAACTGCTGAACATATCAGCATATTACAAAAATAAAGTTTTATTAAAAATGGATAACTTGGACCAAATAATTAAGGAAAGCAGCCAGTAAGAGCACAAAAATATGGAAACTTATCACATATTCCAGGGTGGCTGGTTAATAAAAAAATAAAAATGACATTTTGCACAATCTAGGCAAAGGGTGGCAGCTAAAATATAGTTTTGACTCATTTGTAGTCACAACCCAAATACTCAAATGTACATTTGAGTTATTCTATGAACTTACTATTATCATAAACTGCAATAATTAATAACCAAAATAAAACCGTAAAAGATCTTTTATGTGGTGTATATATAGCACTACATTTCAATGAATCAGGTAAGTTCTTTGCATCTAAACTTGCTCAAAGCAATCTGAACATGACCCTGTGGACAACATAGATCAATTACAGCTCAACTTTAATTCTTTGCTGTGTATGACACATCCCCGATAAGTTCATGTTCCCTTTGTAGTCGATACGTTTATTAACTTATCACAGCAGAGGATAATCAACTCCTTCAGACATAAATAACAAATCCCATAAAAGAAATTGACCAGAAACAGTGTTTGCATTCGAATTTGTAGTCCCTTTTGACAACAGAATAACTAACACAGAAGAACTGTGTGTGCTGTTCTGCCAAACTTACCCAGCATCCTGTGCTTCGTGGGCTCGGATGACAGATAATAAGTTGTTGTGTTGTAGAAAGTCGCACACAGCAGGATAACTGTAGGAAAAAAGAAACCGATGTTGAAAATAACACTGTATTAGAATGCCATTTCTGTTATTTTTATAAATGTTAATGAATAATAATTAATTAAATGATCAATATTTACGCAAATAATCATTCACATATCTCAGCATTACATCTTTTCATCATACCAATTGTGAAAACATCACCAAAGGCATTCATTCACCGGTTCATGGAAATTATCATAAAATGACAGTTAACATTAAAATACTTGTAACTGGAACAGTACAAGACCGGCTTAGACAGCAAAGTGCACATTGTTTCCTCCTGGGTAAAATCTAAGATTTGCTGTTTCAGGAGGGCCACGGTGCTGACAGTAGGGTCACTGTATGTACATTTTAAAGCAGGCAGACATTTCAAACACATTGTGTTGTTTACCTTTCGTAATACCATATTGCAGCCTCGCGGCCCAAATAAAATGTCATTTATAATATTGATCTTAAATAATAAAATATTTTCAATCTTTGTTGATACAAAACAAAGCATTCAAGTATCAAAATAAAGTTCTATAGCATTTGCATCATAACACAGAAGTATAGGCAAGTTTTTTTGAAAATTCTAATTCTACACAGTACAACGGTACGCATTGCAAAGCATTCTGGGATTACTTTCTATTCAAAAGAATAAACACGATTCCACTTTAGATTCTGGCCAAAACAAGATAACCTAGTAGGCAGCATATTCTATACATAAATTAATCTTTAGAATGTATCTGTGTTGCTTAAAAACGCTGCCTCCACAGGCACCACTGTAGGTTTTAGAACCGAACTAATCATTTCTTTCCACCATCAGAGACAGTGGTATTTCCATCAGCTCTGCTGTGGGTGAAGTTGCTTGATAACTAAATTCACAAAGCCAATTTCATTCTGCTGCGATTCTATAGCAGGCGTATGACATTTCCCTCTTTGTTGAAGCGAGGCCAATGCACAACATAAATCATCTTTGTGTAACAGTCAATAGAAAATCAAACAGCACAGCACTACAGGAATATGGTCTTTACCGTATATTGATGCCATTTCTATTCTACAATATGGTGGGTTGCACAAAATGTAGATGAGGCAGGAAACAAAGGCAGAACATTGGCAATGCAGAGGCTTACATTACGATGAATACATTTTTAATATCTAGAATTGTTTTCTATAATCTAACGACTATAGCATGCCATTTTGCCTATTAAATTGGTCTTCTTTACTCAATGATGCCCTGGTATTTTTTTCATTTCTGACTAAAATAAATTGAACAGAAATTTTTAATAAACCCAGATCACTGCACACATTTCAAGTTATTGCAAACAACTGTCTAGGGTTACATAATATGTAAGGTAAAATCTAGGCATGCAAATTTATAAAGTGAGTGTTGTTGTATAAAGTGTTCTCTGATTTCTCATGGAGGAAATGTCTCGATAGACGTATTTGTACCTGTAGAAATAGGAGCAGCCTCTCACTGTGTTGTGTGTGAAGTGTTCCTGGGACTTCTCATTGCCAAAGTCCTCCAGCGGGTCCGACCAAAGCAAGTCGCACATTGGTCCATATGCGGGAGGCTCTTTGAATCTGTCTAACTGGAAAGAAAAATATATACTATTAAACTACTGTACTACAGAGTTAGATGCATACAGAGACAGATCCTGCTATAAATTCTTGCGAATATAGTCAGAAATACAGAAAAACACTATTAGCCCTAGCCATTATAAAACACATTTTAAAGGTCCAGTGTACGAGATTCAGCAGCATCTAGAGGTGAGGTAGCCAATTGCAACCAACGGCTCAAACAACAGGGGGACCTGTGGTGTTTGTAGATAGAAATACATCATTCTAGGTAATAAAAACATGACGCTTCATTATGTAAGGTCTTTATACTCCTCTTCAGATAGTTATGTATATTAGATAGCATTTATGTCAACAGAGCCTTCAAAAAATTACACATTGGACCTTCAAGCCTTTTGAGACATAGCATAAACATGTTTGCTATTTTGGTAACCATTATGATCAATTTAATCAGAGGTCTTTCAAATGTATTTCATTTCTACAGTGTGTCTCCTTGTTTCGATAAGAAATATACGTTCTAGGTTCTGGGATTCTGTACTTTTCCCCAAAGGTGTGTAACAGCGCCACCTGCTGTACAACAGTATAAACACTGATTCCCGTAAAAACGTCTTTGGCGGGGAACCGTTTTTTTTTAAATGACGAGATAAATCATCAATGTCGGTGAAAGAGCTAATGAAAAAGAGCAAGATATTTTTAAAAATGAAGGCAAGACCACTAAATTAGGTCTAGATGGAGAACAGTCACCTCTCTCCGGCTCATTCTCCGGGATGTTTCCTGTTTAAATGCTCCAGCATGCAGGTTGTGCTGCCCTGAAAGGCAAGTTCTGCCTTGCATGCACACAACCGCATTTTTTGTTTTCAATTTGGTAAAGCTATCCCACACTTTAGTTGTTCGCATTCATTTGTACTCCGACATAATTCTCGCTGCGTGTCCTTCTACTGCGATAGCATTCGAGAAGGCTGCATTACACTAGCGCTACCGTGCCATAGCGGTCAAATTGTGATATTGCAGGCCCTTAAATTAAGTCACGTAATCAAACGACTACTCGATAGTGATGGGAAGTTCGGATCATTTTATTGACTCGGACCTTTGAGTCTCGTTCAGCAAAATGAACGAATCTTTTTTCCAGTCATATCGTTCCTTTCGTTCATTTTAGCAAAGTATAAATAAAATGTTAGTTTCCTAACAAATGTACTACTTATGCAAACGTTGATCACATTACAACCAATACAAAACTATAATGCTAAAATAAACAGAAAATATTAATTACAGCTTATCCAAAGCTGTCACATCCAGTAACAAAAGACCGAACGACTCAAACCCGAAGACTCGGGAGGTGAACTAATCAATTCTCTTTCCGGCTCTGATTGCATTTGTTAAACGTCCGGAATATGTCGCGCAATGCGCATGCGCGACTGAACGAATCACTTCCCATGACGACTCGTTCTTCCCGAGTCACATTTAAGATTCGTTAAAAATTAACGAATCGTTCACGAACGACCCATCACTACTACTCGACAACAAGAATATTTGTCGACAATTTTTTATTAAAAGAATTTTATTAAAAAAATGGAACTAAATCCCATTATATTCAATAATTTCTAGACTTATAGATTCTAACTGGGCGAGGGAGTGAAAAAGCAAAAGCCAAAGCAAATTTGCTTCCACAGATGCTATGGAAGTCATGTATAAAAGAGTGAGACACAAGATAATGATGATACAGCAGAGTTATTCAACTGCAGAATCCAGGTGTCTGTGCTAAAAATGAGAACTACTGTTAAATATTTATTTTCTGACCATTTATTATGTGTTTCCAAGTTAATTCTAAAGACCCCTTCAGAGAAAACATTTGAGGAAATTGAATCTTCAGAATTACAGTCAGTGGGAAAAGGGAAACTGGATAAAGTGGCTCTGTTCCAAAGCATAGTGAGCTGCATATGTAGGCAGCCTTTTGGGGCCTGTTTCCGAGGTTAAGGCAGTATTCTAAGCGTTCAAAGATGCATTTTTGTGACAAAATGCATATGCCATGCTTTAGGTTGTTTTTAATAACAAACTTAACATTTCATTTAAATGAGAACGCTGTTCATATGGCATGTGATATACCTTTTGTTATGCCCATATTGTGCTATGAGTTACAGTCTCTTTGTGTTCGCCTGAAGTTCTTTTTGATGATTAAACAATCTGTTTATAATATATTAACATATGCAATAACATGTGGCACTCAAAATCAGCATATACTGTTGGCTGGCTTTCATAAATCAAAGGCTGGCACATTAAAGAAAGAAACGACACTGCTCGGTAAAACACATACTTTTCTGATGTCATCAAGGTTTGTGATTTCTGGGGACAATCCTCCATGCACACACAGGAACTGTTGGTTCATGAGGGCGGCCAGAGGAAGGCAGTCAAAGGCATCCATACACGCATCATACACCCGCTCCGAATACTTAATTCTACCTGTCGGGGAAAAAAAAGGAAAACCAGTTGAGGAGGGGAAAATAAAATGGCCGCCGGTCAAGGCAAACATCAACAAACACTCACTCAAACACAGCCCTGTGCAACAGCCAGAGACGGCAAGTCTTTAAAAGGCCATCCAAACACTTCCAACATCGCCTTTAAATGGGGTGGAGGCTTTTCCTGCCCCAATCCAAGAGCAATAATTCTGACATGTGTAAACATTACAGCAAGCCAATATAATTTTACTTCAAATACAGAGCCAGGAAGTGGCTTTGCTTCTAACTAGAAATGTCAGACAAAAAGAGTCGTAGTATGAAAAATGATGTGTGACCAGAACACCCCCTGTTTATTTTCCTGTGGATGACAGGCAAAGTTTTATGTGTGATGGTTAATCGGTGATGTGGGTGGCGGTCATACTTACATTCCTGTTTAAAAGTGAAATACTCTGTTAAATGTCTACATTCGTGGTTCCCGCGAAGCAAAAACAGTGTTTTGGGGTAAAGGATTTTTAAGGCCCATAGGTACAGCACACACTGTGGAGAAAAATGAGTACATTCGAGGGAATTAGATTGTAGTTTAATGTTTGATGCATGTAATTTTAAAGTATTAACACATTTTTGTTTAATGTTTTATAACAAATGAAAAATAAACATTGAATGTGAGAAGTGCATTGCTGTAACTTACTTCAATACTGAAATACCCTCTGTCAACATAGTCACCCAGGAAGAGATACCGTGTGCTGGCTGGAGACCCTCCTACTTCAAAAAGCTTCATCAAGTCAAAGAACTGCCCATGGATGTCTCCACAAACTAGAAAAAAAGACACAGATGTTCTTTGAACAAATGTATCAATTGTAATACAAGAAAATAATATAACACTCTAAAATTGAGCTGAGCTTAAATCATAAGAAGTTAAAATTATGTCAGAAGTTAAAACTCCACAGTGTGTGTTCTCTGTGCATCAGGACTTTCCAAAGGCACAGCAGTAGAAATCCATCCAGTTTCTGACCAACAGTACTGTCGACTTTTCAAATGTGTCACCTGGGCTCATGTTTTATGAATAATAAATACATCTGTACTGTGTGGGCTGAAAGACAGCTTTGTGTAAAAAACACATGGCTGGCCCCTGGCAATATATGTAGGAACACAGCTATTGACACCTTTACAGAAAGGGTAGAGGGAGGCTTGCTGGTGTGAGATCTGCAGGCTATATACAACAGAAAGAAAGAAAAATCCAACTGGGATTCTCACTTTGACCACTGACACTTTTTTTCCGTAGGAAAAGATAATATAAAATATGGTTTTTAATTGGTTGTGTAATGATATGAGATTTCAATTCGGCATTTTGTCAGTAAATAAAAAATCTGAATTTTCCTATCAAGAATCTTTTCCTATCTTTTAATACACTATGCATAAAAATGGAGCACAAGCATACAATTATATAATCTGATTTCAAATACGACTCCTATAGTTTTATTTTGTCAATAGAATGCTAGATATTATTTGTCTGTTGATGCTTACAATGCATCATATTCAATATCCCAATAGCCTGCAGCCTCATATGCAGACATGCACATTCTTTAAAGATCCCTATTCTGAATAACAAATCTGAGCATTTTTCATGATGTAATGTCACTGCATGTGTTAACAATATTTTATTCATATTAATGAAAATAAATACCGTTTTAAAAATACTCCTTTAACAGCATCACACAACATGAAGGTGAGTGAGGAAATAATATTTTTCCCATTTGATGGCTTACACCCCTGTAACTTCAAGACAACAGCAGCTCAGTGCCGTGAATGATGTAACATTGTGTAACAAGAGACCTTGATATATGATATCGCCAC
Organism: Triplophysa dalaica; assembly: GCF_015846415.1. NCBI lineage: Eukaryota > Metazoa > Chordata > Actinopteri > Cypriniformes > Nemacheilidae > Triplophysa > Triplophysa dalaica. The sequence continues at coordinate 8,116,071 of NC_079542.1, forward strand.
GGTAACAAAGCAGAACTCTGGGTTGTGTTATTATGTCACAATTTTGCATGCAAATACTATTTGGAAAACTGTCCTTCTAACTCTTCTTGTCAAAGAGTCTTTATCACATTACCAGATCTCAGTCACCTGCTACAGGTCTCCAAAGACTCTGTAGTGTTTTGATGGCATTCTGCCTAATGCTGAATTTGCCTTGTTTGCATAACAATGGAGAAAAAAGAATCATGCCTTCTGTATATCTTATGAACAAAGAATTAATGAATCCTACAAGGATAACTTTCTCAATAAAGTCTGATGTCATGTGCATTATCATGTAAATGTATGACTCACATCCCCATGGATCTTACATTTAAAGCATTGTATGATACAGCAATCTGTGGAAAGCTTTTGCAAACTAAAAATGAATATAAAGTTATATGGTATTATGATATTGCATGCACCAATACCAATTTATAGATTGTTTCAGCATAAAAGGACTGCCTGTGAGCTGTACTTTCCAGATGTTGGAGTATCATGTGTAAACCTAATCTCTTTGATGGAATTTTTCTTTAAAGCTTGAAAAAACCCCATCTGCCATCCGAAAATGACATGAGCCAATCGTGAGTCACCTACTGTAAGAATAGCCAATCAGGTAACATTAACTGTCATTCTAGTGTACATTTTCTAGAAATTCCAGTTTTGATTTCCAGACATCCAAGCCAGGTGAGGGTAAGATCAAGTTAACTGCAATTAAAAGGTATCCAAAGTCAACATTTTCCCCTCTAGGATGACCTCAACATCATTGTTTCCAATAATTGCAGTGTAAAGTCCTTGAAAGGTATTTTTGCTAGCAGAATTTATGTGCAGGACTAACCACACGCCAGAAACGAGTCCTGTTGTTTCCTTTTCCTGGTATTCAGGTCAACCACAACCACTCTGATGGCAAACATTTCAAGACCTATATTGCAGTAGATTACTTTTCATCTAGACCTCATTGTGGGCAGATGACAACTGGAATCAAGACTATTCAATCACTGTCCAGAAGCAAAACACCTCAAAGTGACTTTCTCTTTAGGGCTGTCGCAATAACTGTAATTATTAATAGCCGTGATATTGATATTGTGTTAATATAACACATGTGATATTCAGCACCAATTTTAAATGTTTCCTTAAAGCGGCCCTGCAACAATGTGCCATGCATTCTGACTTTACAATGTTAAACGTGCTGTCTTCTCATGCTTAACATGGTCAACTTGTCAAATAACGAGTTGGGCGTATTACGTAGTATTTCTGAGCTCGATACACTCCCACAGGGATCGTACTGGTTTCTGAAAGATTTTTTCGAATATATAAAACTGTTTCGCAACAACTTTTCTTATTCCCCTATTGGACAATTCTCCTGGAAAAGCATGCGGCACGGCCACATGAGAGCAGGAGAAGGAGCATGCGCAGACTTCACTTTCACTTGTAAGCAGGAGAGAGAGAGAGCATATAATCACGAAGTTCAGGTGTTGTTTGTTCACTGCATTTGGGTGATGAATGTTATATAAATGCTGGATTTGGAGATCGTTTGAAACTGATATATGGAGCTGTTCCAGTGCTAAAAGATGGTGGACACGAGTGAAATTGATGTCTGTGTTTTGTGTACAAACGGTGCGTATGTGCTTTGGTTCAGCCTGCCCCACGCACGCGGCGTATATTTTCGGAAATAATCGGAAAGCTGTATCTATCTTTTATAAATTTGATCAAACTAAATAGTCTTCGAAGATACGAAGTATGCAATACTACTCTATAGGTTCGTTATAAAGGTTAGACCCTATCTCAATGAGCATTCAGAAAAACTCCTTGTCCAAGCCCCGGTAATCTCAAGGTTTGACTACTGCAATGCTCTCCTTGCTGGTCTTCCTGCAAAGGCTATCAAACTGCTCCAGCTGGTTCAGAACGCAGCAGCACGCCTCGTCTTCCAACAGCCAAAAAGGGCTCATGTGACACTCCTTTTCATCTCTCTCCACTGGCTACCGGTTGAAGCCTGTATCAGATTCAAGTCACTGTTGCTTGTCTACAGGACTATCACTGGATCCACAGCGGCTTACTTTCACACCCACGTTCACTCCTACATCCCATCAAGATCCCTGCGTTCAGCAAACCAGCGGCATCTTGTATTGCCTTCTCATAAGTGCAGTAAATTGCTTTCCCGCTCGTTCTCATTCACAACCCCTTCCTGGTGGAACATTCTTCCTTACTCGGTCCGGTCTACCAGATCTCACAACATTTAAAAAACTACTTAAAACCCATCTCTTCTGTGAATACTTGACAGAGAAATGAAAAAATAATAATAATAATAATACTAACCCTTTCTCTCAACAGGTAGTGGTCTAGCTTTTGTTGAAACCAGTGTAAAATCTGGTGAAAACCTAATGTATTATTGCTCCTGTATGACATATCACTTATTGGTCCCTAAATTCTTTGTAAGTCGCTTTGGATAAAAGCGTCTGCTAAATTACTAAATTTAAATGTACTCAAGTTTAATATGAGATTGGCACAAGCCCCCGTGTGTTACGCCCGCTTTGAGATCCACAAGTTACACACTCTTTCAACTGTCCTACATTTGTATTTTCAGTGTAATGAATTGGCCAAAAAAAACCCCACAAATTAAAGCTGAGTTTTTAAATTAAAAAAATATATAGATTTCACAATAATATCATTACCCTGAATTTTTAAGGCCACAGTAACGATTAAAGTCTAACATATGTTACAGCTCTAATTGTTTTTATTTGAATTTATTCACAGAAAATGAAAACTGGAGAAACATGTTAAAACAACAGAAAAGATGCTCCGTATTTCAGACCTCAAATACTGCAAAGAGAACAAGTTCATATTCAATTTTAAACAGTAATATTGTACATGTATTACGGACAAGTTCAAAAGTATCTTTTAATGTGATTACCTCGATTTTTATGACAGTTTTCATGTGTCTTGTCATGCTGTCAGTCTTTCACATTGCTGTTGAATGAATTTGTCACTCGTGAGGTTTGAGCTTGTTTGAAATTTAACAGACACTGGACTGGAATGGCCACAATTCATCTTGAAATGCTGATCACATAAAAATATGTAATGGTCTCTCAATTTTTTTCCCACGTCTGTATATGATTTTATATATGAAATATGAGAGAGTGGTAAACAAGCTAAAAGACAAGAGAAAAAGTATATGCGCTAGCTAAAGCACAAGAGCCCTTAACAATCCATCCACAATGACATGCTGTCATTTTGATACAAACTGGTTTCTTGTTGAAGACTTAGAAACTTCAGTCTGCAAATGTATTTTTCTACAAACTGTGTGTGTGTGTATATGTGTATGTGTGCAGCCTGCCCCCTGTGACCAGAAGAGTAGAACAGTCAAATGTCTTCTGGAATTGTCCAATTAGCATCTTTTGAAGAGACAGCGGCAGGAAGCAATTAGGCAGAGTTACGACACCCCAGAGACATCACTCGCTGGAGTGAATGTGGTTTCCTCCGACACGACAGATGTAAACCTGCCCTTTAACTGAAGACTCTTAAAGAGGCTAAAATCAGCAGAATCAACATGAATGAATGAAAATTCTGTACAAAAGTTTCATCATTTAATATCATGGATTGATCATTTAGGAAATATTCGATCAGGTCTGGTATAAAAGTACATGTGTTAACTATTGCCTATTATTGTCCCATAAAAAATGTTGAATTGATATTTTAAATCAAAATAGCTTAAATTATTCAATCAAAATAATTGATTGGCTCTGCACAATATATGTGAACTGACCCAGAGTTAGACAAATATGGTATCTGTCAACAGAGTTACAGTAGGCGAGTCAGTTGTTACCATTTTAATAATAATAATAATATAAACATATAATATATATATATAAGAACGCTATAAATCCATTTGAAATGTTTTCATGAAAATTACATTTTTTTACCAATTTGTTAATATTCAATTTATCTTGTTAAAATGGTCTGTTGGCTCAGTCTGAACATGTTTAACAATGATTGTTAAATGAAACAACAATATTGTCGATTATAAATTAAATTTTTATTTTTTTCAAAACCCTACAAATCCATCCTTTCTTCAAAAATGTTTTGGTTTATTTCTTTTTAAAAACAAACAATCAAGTAAACATGAAACATATGACATCAGGGACTCATAATATAAACTAATATAAATCAAATAAATGCAAATGCATGAAATAAATAACAGCCAAATAAAATAAATAGTAACAAACTAAATAGTAAAATAAAATAAATATTTTCAATTTCATGTTTCAATATTTTTTACCACATACAACAAATAATTTAGAAATATCACATACAAATACCACTAACGAGAGAATTCTGATTGGTCGGACATATCCGACCATATAGGCTACAGGACATATCGCATATAGGCTAAAAACAGGTTTGGGATTTATAGCGTTTTGGAAAGAAACTGAATCTTGCAGTACATTTTAAACAAGGAAATATAGCGATTTGGCCTGAAACATTAATGGAGCAGTGAATAGGTTTAGTACAAAGCAAAATGGCATGACAAACTCATTTTTTTTTATTTGGCACTTAATGCGTTTTGGAAAAGAGCTCTTCATATGTGTGTGTGTGTGTGTTTACTATATCATAATTATAGATTCAGTCATTAACATTAATCTATCATGATAAATGTCTTTCTTCAAAAATTTCAGATTGTGATGAAAATCTTTAAAGGGGTGATATGGCGCGAATACGTGTTTCTCTGTGTCTTTGGTGTGTTACAAGTTGCCCATGCATGTATTTGACACATAAAATGGCAAAAATTAAAGTGTCGGAACAAAGGATGCATTCTATCTAAAAGCGAATGCTGACCCAGACCTGTTTGAAACGCCTTGTGTAACCACAACCCCACAAATCAACATCAGTTCGTGGTATGATTTGACCAAGACCGCCCGAATGTAAACGCAAGTACGGTGGGCACAACAGTCAGTACAATTGCTTTGTAAACTGATGTTTCACATATTGTGACAGGCATTACATTTCCGTCACACGCTTGCAGTATTCGACCAATCTCTAAGTACTGGTTAACTGGCCAATCAAAGCACACCTCGCTTTTAGAGCGATGAGTTTTGTAAAATATCTGTGTGTGTCAGAGAGGCGGGGCAAAGAGGAGATACAACCATGCAGGGTATGTGGAAAATACAGTGTTTTTTTTTACTTTAAATCGTGTTAACACATTGCATTACATCTAAAACAAATGATAATATTTGTTTAAGCAGTGTCATATGCCCCTTTTAACATCTCCATCCCCAAATACTTGGTTTCACATTCATCTATACTGGAAGACCACAACATACACTCACCTAAAGGATTATTAGGAACACCATACTAATACTGTGTTTGACCCCCTTTCGCCTTCAGAACTGCCTTAATTCTACATGGCATTGATTCAACAAGGTGCTGAAAGCATTCTTTAGAAATGTTGGCCCATATTGATAGGATAGCATCTTGCAGTTGATGGAGATTTGTGGGATGCACGAAGCTCCCGTTCCACCACATCCCAAAGATGGTCTATTGGGTTGAGATCTGTTGACTGTGGGGGCCAATTTAGTACAGTGAACTCATTGTCATGTTCAAGAAACCAATTTGAAATGATTCAAGCGTTTTGACATGGTGCATTATCCTGCTGGAAGTAGCCATGGGTACATGGTGGTCATAAAGAGATGGACATGGTCAGAAACAATGCTCAGGTAGGCCGTGGCATTTAAACGATGCCCAATTGGCACTAAGGGGCCGAAAGTCTGCCAAGAAAACATCCCCCACATTGCATTAATGAGAAATTGAACAGGTGTTCCTAATAATCCTTTAGGCGAGTGTACATTCCCTCACATACAGTGCTTGATCTCTTAGCTAATAGCAGTCGAACCAGTGGTTACCATCACCATGGAAACATCGCTTATCGGCATGGAAACAGACAACCAATGAAGTTCACCTGAGCGGTGCAACTTTTGTCAACATGCTTTTGCACAGAATCTCTACTCTGCCCATTTAAAACAAATGTATATCATTGGCAAGATTAATTGTAATAGAGACATTGCATACTATAAAGAGATTGACAAATTTGGTCTGCGCATGTGTGTTTTGCACTGAGGAACTGTAATATCCTTAATTCAACGTTTCAGTTAAAGCAAGAGATAAAAAATGTCTGAAGCAGAAAATGAATGTACATCCTGGTAAAAGAACATTAAACACAGTCAACACAGCATCAAATGAAAGAAGGGCAACGAAACAGAGGTCATTTTGAAGCCACTCAGACTGAGTGTCATAGACTGCAGGGAAATGTGCATCTTCTCAGAACACAGCAGGTTGCGTAATGCATATTGTCAAGACAAAGTTGAGACCACACACTCATTTAAACACACACAGCAGGAGTCACGACCAGATCGTACATGAGATGAGCGAGTGGGAGTGCATGAGAGGGAAGCGAAGAGATTGTTCTGACTGCACACCTATCAGCAGGCCAGAGTGTGGGTGAAAAACCCTTCAATGCGCACCTACATAAACTGGAATGAAACAAAAACATATAAACCGTATGTTTATATAGCACGCGTTGTATTAATGGAATGATGGATAGTAATGAAGAAGTTACTCTAGCTTGTCTCAAAAAAAAAAAAACATACAGTAAGACCTTCGCCTATTCTCGAACAAGCGACTCTTATAAAGCAATTCTTTTAATGAATCAGTTAGATGGACTGTTAACGGTTATCAGTTTGAATAATATTCACATGATTCACTGAAGTCACTAGAGTGATTACAGAGTGCTTTTCACAATGCTTTACTGTATTGGGTCAAATATGAACAGCAATATTCATAATAATAAAATGTCAAATCAAAACAGAATCACATAATACATAGTGAAAATCATGATCTTTACAAACTTCATTAGATTCAGTCCTAAAATCTTTTAAAACATTATTGAAGCCTGGAAATCTGAAAGATTCACTACTGTACCCAAATAAGAAGGATACAGATTAACATTAATGCACTGAGCGGACACTTTTATCCAAAGTGATTTACAGTGCATTCATCAATAAATTGTCCCTGGAAACATAAAAAAGCATAACATAACACATTTATGCACGAATATTCAATACCTCTGTTTTCATGCTAATTTTCCATTTTAAATCTCTCTTGTGTATAAAGGCGTTTAATGCATGCTCATAATATAACAACAATGTATAATAAATGTAGATGCTGTTTTGGCCGTGCTGTGGTTAAGCTACATTAGTCTGTGGGTTGCATATGTAATTGCTGATGTATGGTTTTGCTCCAGGTGCTTACACTTGATAATTGTATGAATAAAATGACTGATTATCAGTCCACTTAAGTATGGCACATACATTTTATGCTATTATGTGACATTAATTTCCCCAACACCAAAATCCTCAAAGAGCACTTTGATGTTTTCTCTTCTGCTTTTCACAAGTGTCGATTATGGCTTTCCCCTCAAGTGGTCACTATAAAAATCTATTACTTCATCTTTTTCGACAACGGGTAAAAGAAACAAAGGAAGAAAAGAAGCATTAAAGCCATTTTCCATCTTAATATATTTTCCCAAGGTTTTGCAGCTCCACATGATGTTTAAACTTGAACTTCTTCCATACAGGAAAGTCAAATTGCTGTGATCTCAAAGGTTATCATGTCAGATTCTCTCATGACCCCCCCCCAAAAAAAATGATATAATAGCCTGCATATATCAGCCATTAGCTGGAAAACCTACAATATAATCACGGGGGCTTCTGGGAAGTTGGGCTACAAAACGCGTGTTGGAAAGGTTATGGGAACTCATGTTGCTTTTACAACACATTAATTAGGCAAATCTATTTTGTACCTGCACGTTGAAAGTGAAAATAATTGTATTTAGTGTAATACTAGAACTTTCATTATAATGGCACACATTAGAAATTCAGATTTCCATATGGCCGTTGTGCGAGTTATTAAACTGGTATCGAATTCTTGAATTCTCGGGAAAAACAACAAAATGAAGCATGTGTCAAAGCAGCCTCGGTTTCAGCCCCTGGGCTTTTCTCCTAGCCGCTACCAGAACTAACATCTATCTATTTCTGCTCAGAACACATCATTAATTACAGCAGACATCATTTAACAAGGCCCATTTAGCGGCTCCAGTTAAGATCCAAGGATTGAGTAGTTTAACTTAATATCAAGAAGATAATATCATTTAAGGAACCCAGACATAAAAGTCAGGTCGAGTGAAGGCACTTGAAAGACTAGACATACTGGAGCTGAACATTCCATTGGGTCAGTAGATGGATAGCTGGATCTGGAGAAGTGCTTTGGATAAACCTTGCACGTCATTGACCAATTCCTTCTGTTTTCATATACAGTTTTCTAAGTCATCATCTCATTGCTCACGCCATTTTAAAGGGATCACACATGCATATGCGCGCATACAGCTGGTGTTTATAGTCGTAGTATTCTTAATAGTAGTGTTTACAGTCTATGAGCATGTTAGCCGAACCAGTAGATTATCAAGCTTTCTATACATAACATAGTCATGTTGCCTTAATGAACACTTCCAGGTTTAAATCTGGGTTATTTCTTTTTACAGATCAGTCATTCGGTTGTTATGCAAAGTCGAATCCAACAGAACGCAGGTCAGCGAAAGCTGTTATTAAAGCCTGTGATTGACAGCTCTAACCACATCTCTCAGCATGTCACTGTTGTAACTCTCCATCGTGCTCTTCTAACAGTGCTGATTATAAAAAGTTTTATTTGGGTTACATATGGGGTGGATGCAATACCTACTGGTATCTAAATTTCTGCATATTTTAACAATGCATCTACGTACACTGAGATATATATTGATATTGTTACGTCCTGTGGACATGTAGTTTATGTAAATGTATCTTTTTTCTGAAGTGTTTCCCTTAGTGGATATGTTGTGTTGCTGTTCTTTTTCTTGTTCTCTCTCTTTCTTTCAGTTGGGGACTGTTGATTGAGCACCAGCTGATGCTCATTGTAGATCTGCAGTGCGAATGCTGTGTTATCCAAAGAGTATAAAAGTGGAGGAGAAGCATTGCTGGAGTGCTGACGGAAAAAACTGAATTGTTGTCTCTGGTGGAGTTTGTTTGTGACCATGTGTGTAATATCTCTTTCTACTAAGAGCGTACCATCTTCAAGTGTAATTGACCTTTAATGATTTTGATTCTTTTTGTTTATTCTTAAATCTTATGTAAAATACTTTATCTGTTATTATTTTAGGAAGTGGAAGGGGGAGGGTGCCATTTTCTTTGAACTCTTTTTGTTAGTTAAGGAGAGAGTTTAGTTTATGTTGTTTATTTCTTTTGCCCTCTCCTGAAGAAATATTTCCTTTGGTTAATCCCTTTTGGTTGTAAAATAAAAACATTATTTTGCACAATCTTGTGTTTGGTGCTTTCTGGATCAGGGGATTGAAGTGACCGTCACTCTAACAACTTTTGTTACAACCTCGTATACCCCTAGACTTTATCGGGGTTTGTAACAATATTTACATTTAGTCATTTAGCAGACGCTTTTATCCAAATATGACATTTATATATCAGAATTTTTGCTTATATATTTTATATCATAAAAAAATATTTTGCACGAATAGGTGATTTTCTTTTTGCCCCAATTAAACAAAGTATGATTTGGAAAGAACATTCTAAATATTTATTTCAAAAACGAAATAGTGATGACCACAACAATTTTTTGTGCATATGTCTTGCAAACATTGCAAATGAAAACCAAACCATCCTCATAATATAGATAGAATATTCTCATGTCTCTTTCCACACCTGTGTTGCTTACTGGGGTCATTTTGATAATGATGAGTTATGTTTTTCTGCACTGTGAGACAGACTGAAATTGCCTCCTGGTTCTATTTTTGGCACATTAACCTTCATTTGTTAAAAAAAAGTCACAATATCCCGAAATGTTATATATTCAACATTATATCTATTCAATTCTATATTGAATTTATGAAAACTACAAATACAAATTGACTCTATCCTTTATTTATGCCCAGCTGATCACCATTACTGTGGATAACACGCTTTGCAGAGCATCACTCACTGCAGTCAAGGATTTTCTTTACCTGGGGAAATCAGGAGATGAGTCATTTTTTTACTTTAATGTACTAAAAAATAATAAACCCTAAGATTAATGTGTCAAAAATGGCTTTACGCAATATGTTAGCATTTTTTTTTCAGTTTTCGTCAACCCTAACTCCCAAAGTCTTGCGTCAAACCACTCATAGACACTCTCATTTTTTAAACTTGCCATACAATTTTTGACAGACCTAACATGATATAGAATGCGTCAACATTTAGTTGCTTAAAATTTAGACAGTTTAGAAATCAGTAAAGAAAGCTTACAATTTCCTACAATTTATATCCCTATAAATTTCATAATGAATAATTATAAAAATAAACATTTATTTTTACAGTAGCTTGAATGCTGATTAACTTTGGGTGAAAGCATCTGCCAAGGCATGAATGATTTTATGGCATAATGTCCTGATCACATTCTTTTTCTTCTCTTTGTTTCCAAACCATGAATGTGATGTGTACAACTGCTCAAAGATATGACCTTATATGTTAAAGTTTTTCATAGTTCACAGACGCATTTCATCTCTGGCGTAAATGCAGAGATAAATGTAATATATACATATATTACATTGAATGTTAAAGTACTAAAAACTTATATATATATATATTCCAGGCAGATTCTGTTTTATCAGAGTAATTTACAATATGATACAAAAGTATATTAAGTGGCAAGACTCAAGACAACTAATCAAGAATACATGTTTGCTTACACGCACATTATTATATTATGCAAACATATATTCTAATCAAAGCTTGAATGAATCGTAACTTGCATTTAGATGCATTTCCTGGCCCCTATCATCTCTAATATTAGCTTTGATAAGATACATTATTTGAACTTGAACTTGATATTATTACACTTGAACTCTTTTAATGACTAACAGCATTTCTCAACACATCGCAATCCAAATAGCTAAACCTTAAATGTAGTAATTCAGGGCATTTCTATGTGCCTTTCAAATTGTAGGGAATTTCAATCTGCATATGGGTAAGAACAAGTGCCTTTGATGTCCCAGACTTTAATTAAAGGAGAGAAGTAGGAGAGAACAATGGTTATGGTATTAAACTAAGAGAAGACAAATGATAAGAAATGATAGCAACCACATTTTTAATTGACAAATGAATTTCCGTAACCATTCCAGTCATTTATTTTTATAAAGGAAACATCCAAGAAAAAAGATATTCACTATGTCCAAGATTTTCACAATTTCCAAGATGTTTCCAGGACCGGAACTCCTATCTAAAGCATCTTTCCAATACAAGTCTGTGCATCACAAGTAAATGTAAATCTTAGTCTTACGGGATGATTTTCCTACTGTGTAATGCAGATGGCACCAATCTGAATTGACTGAAGTCATAAGAGATCATGATTGCTCTAATCAAGATTAAACTGATCTAAACCTCCAGATGTACTGAGAATAAAGTCCAGCAGCTCCATGAAGCCCTGAAGTTAATTTACTGCAGATTAGAGGTCAAGAGCCAACAACGTGCTCTCATACGCAACGCAGTGGACAGCAGTAATGAGAGAGAATGGGGGTGTTATAACAACGAGGCCAAAAATAAAGCTTACAGGGAAAAAAACTAAATAATAATGAAAAAAAATGAATCTGGAAGCAATTTTCTCGCTGCTGGCGATAAGGGTTTATGAATATAATTGTTGCCGTTGTTATCAAAGGTTTGTCTTTTTTTTCTCTCTGTGTTAATGAAGTCATCAGAATGGAGTGGAGTCATGAAGCATAAGGGACACTGTGGCGAGAGAGCAAAAGTGTCTGGAGCTATTCATTAATGTGACGTTTTTGAGAAATAGAATTGCAAGAAGGAATAAGCTCTGTCTGCTCTAAAGACACAATACAAATACATCAAATCAGGGCACTGTATCGCCATCCAATTTATGACAGAATCACACACACAGGCCCAGTTTTGACACCCAGATTGATGGCTCGTCCACTTGCGCCACATCCAGACAAATCCAGAGCTTTTCCTATCCGATCTTTATTTTCCTTTTCACGGTGTCGTCTAAAGAAATATGTGCGTACACATGAAACCACTGAAACCGACTCAAAATGATGTAGTAAACATGCCAAATCAGTATGTGGCGCTGTACTTTTGCCACAGAGATACACTAACAACTGAGTAGAATATAAAGTTTGCGCATTGGGGTACTAACATCAACATTTCAGAAAATATACATATTGGCTGTTGTCATATGCATATGGCCAAAAGTAAGTAAGCCGAAAAATATAAGAACGCTTCGAGCTTCCAGAGCAAATGTGTGAGTGTGCTTTGGTCTCAAAAATAAGTCATGGAGTAATGAGTTATATAAAATAAATGTTGTTTGTAAGCATAAGGCTGTAAGTCTCTTGGCTAATGCAGTGCATTAGATGACAAGTTTATTTGAAAAAGTCACAATGACATTTGTTGTGCTTTAACAGATATGACACCGGCGAATTTTCAGCACAGTTGAACCAGGGGTTTAAACTACCGATGTTCATTGTTTTAACTGTAATGCAGCACAACAGCCATGTGACTTACGAGACCCACCTTATTCCCCTGTGCTACCCACTTGAGGGGCGCAATCCACAGTTTGGGAACCCAAACCTCTGTTTTTAAGGTCCATACATAGCACATAATGGCCACACTGCATAGGTGAGGGATGTTTTTTTTTAGACTTATCCTTACAGAAACGTTGTATTTCTATCTCTACTTTTTACATTTTCTATTTAAAGTATTGTAATATATCGCAAATGTGTATCGTATCGAAGTACATAGCAATATATTGTATTGTGACCCATCTATCGTGATATGTATCAAATCGAGAGGCACTTGCCAATACACAGCCCTAACGAAAACGCAAGGGTAGCATTTTCAGATTTAACCAGTCTGACCAGGCCCGGATTAAGAATTCAGTGAACTTCACCCCTACACACATGCGCATAATAAAGTTTTGAATTAGCATATAGTGTAGGAAACTCATTTTATACAGGATTAAATTGACAAGTTACAATCTATGATCATAACCTGAAGGACAATATCACCACCTGTACACATCCTCCATCATACAGGTTTTACACCACATGATTGCAACAATGCATTCCTGGACCAGCAACAACAATATCAAGACACACACTTTCTCACCTCTACCAATAATTCAGTTCTATCAGAATCTTCCATAATTCACACACAAACACGCCGTGTACACAACACTGTTCTTAAGAGAAATTATTTTATATTATAAATTACACATTCTTAAGAATATCCTTGAGTGAAATTCTCAAATATTTTGTTAAACATCTTAATTTTTCTAAGAATAAAAGACTTTGTCAATGATAACACTATAAGAGTAATTTGTTCATTGTTAAACTTTATTTGTGGATAATTCTTGAGCCTATATGTTACGAGTCTGTGCAAGTAACCATTTTGCAAATGTATGTATAAGTACTCTAAAAATCGGTAAAGTAAGACAGTTAGACCTAATCAACATTATATCAATATAAAATTCATTATTGAGGAAGAAACACCACCAAATACATGTAAAAAAACCTCTTACCTTTGAGATTTTAAATAACCATGACGGTATTCTAATTCAGCCTATAGATTATATTTACAACATTGAAGCCGTTCTCATTTACATATTTTCAGTTTCTATTGTCAGTTCTGATTTATAACAAATCATCACAAAAAGCAATTTATTTGATATTCTTTAACACAGCCTCTGTAACCATGTGCATATTTGAAATGTGTTTAGGTTTTTATATTCAAACAGTCGATAACAGTGACAGGTTGTTGGAAACAACTGTTGTTTTGTACTCATTTCATCCATGAGTCACCTGTCGAATGTGCTGCTTCTTCCTGCCGCTCACTGATACAATCCCTGCGCTGGGAAAGAGAAACCTTGCGCTTGCGGGACATAACATTTTCGCACATAATGAAAGCTTTGTGCTTCCCTTGATTAAAGTCATAAAAGTTACTAAATCAAGAGACAGACTTGCCTACGTTAGAAACACTGTTTTGTGCGCGCACTTGCGTGTGTGCGGGCAAGAGAGTCACACGGCAGAATGAATATAGGGAAAACATCATTATGTGAATTTTTCTCCCCCTTGCTTGTGCCCCAAGTGTATGGGCCCCTGGGCCTGTGCCCATCATGCCCATTGGAAAATCTGGCCCCGAGGCTGGGACTCGGTTTAAAAAAATTGCGCTCCAAAATTGCTGGATTCGTCTGGACGAAACACCGATGTAATGTAAATCTTTACATATACAGCTAAGCTGTGTGGATGGCTTCTTTATGTCAGAATGTTTCAATGATTTGGATTGGGAAAAACATAAAGGTAAAACATTTTAGCTTATTAACAAACGCAAGATCATATTTCAGGTGAATAAGCCATTTTAGGAATTAATTCTTAGTTCCAATAGTAAAACACAGAGCGCTTTTTGACCATCGCGCCAAATCGTTGTCATTGCTTAATTGTTCCAGTCCGTGCCGTTTCGTGGCCAGCCGGTATGCAAATGGATTAATTTTCCACCGCAGGGCTGATAATGGAAATCTCTTGATTGTAATTACAAATGTGTCACACGCTGCCTTGGTAACACAAGAGACTGAGCTATAACGTCTCTGCACGCATTCTATTAGCACGATTCAGCAACCGAGAATTCTAAGTCGAGAACGGTTTGTAATCGTGTCGTGTTGAACCAGGCTCACTTGGAAACATAACTGTATCTGTTCCAGACCGTGCTTAGAACGGTTTGATGCAATGGTGGAAAAGTGCTTATTGATTCAAATGAATCGGTCTAGCAGCTTGCAACAGACTATTAGGGTCTCTCCTGTTAAGACATTTACTTTGGCGTTTCTAATACAAGCAAAATAAAGTCGTTGCTTTCACTTTTCCCTTCCACATACTTATTCACAACAATTCCGTAATTCCAGACGTTTTAATAACTGTAAGTTATTCAAATAAAAAACAATAGTTGGTAAAGGGACGAATTCAAAAGCTTTCCTGTAGCGCAGTGGTAAGAGCATTGCGTCAACAACGCAAGGTCGTGGGTTCGATCCCAGAGGATTGCACATACCTATGTATAAATGTATAAGGCATTGCAATGTAAGTCGCTTTGGATAAAAGCGTCTGACAAATGCATAAATGTAAAATGTGTGGTTTGTTTGCAAGGGTGGCATGTTGCACAGCACAGGTCTGCAGTACAGTGCACACGGGACCAAATTTCTGAATTTGAGTCGGGAGTGAGCAAAGACTAGTCTGTGAGAAAACAGATTTGAAGAAACCCTTAGGAGTAAAATTCTGCGAGAGTGGGTGGGTGGAGAAGAAAACTCACAGTGGTGGGATGGAAAATAAGACCGAGAAGACCTCTACACTTCGATGAAACAAATGTGAGTGAATGCCAGAGAAATTTCACTAGCATTTTACATTTTTTGTCTTATTAGATGTTGTAACAGCAACATTATGACTACTATGCATTTTTTGGTCATTTAAAAGGATCTTGTGGTTCCAATAGTCCACTTCCAATGGTTGAGAACCAATGATCTTAAAGGGATAGTTCACCCAAATTATTTTTTTTACTCACCCTCAGGTAAGACATTCTTTGTTCTGCACAAAACAAAAGAAGATACGCTGGTAACCAAACAACATTGGCCCCCATTGACTTCCATTGTACGGACACAAACCCACCGAGACATTTCTCAAAATATCTCTTTTTGTGTTGCAAAACAAAGTCAAATAGATTTTGAACAAGATAAGGGGAAATAAGTAATTACAGAAAAAGTTATCCCTTTAAATATTAATGCAATGCTCTCAGATCTATATACAGTGATATATGATTGTAGTGGAAGAGCCCTAAGCTAAAGCAAGAAGTGCACAAAAAAACAGAGTGGTGTTTTCCAGTCAAACCCCTTTCTTACTCAATCCCTAATGAGAACACTCACCTGTGACAGGGGCCTCTATGTCCAGGAGGTTCTTCTCAGAACGGAGGATGGCAGCTCCGTCGCCTATTAATCGCAGCGCCACGCTTTCCTCCACACGGCCTTCTTTGGTGAGGTGAGACTTCAACACGTCTACTTTAGGTTTGCCTTCGCTGTCAAATACCTCCTTGACGGTCAGCCGGTGGCTGGGGGGAAATGGGACAGCTGGAAGTAAAGAAAGAGAGATTATAAGCATATTGCTTGGATTGAATTTGAAACGGTCACCAAAACTGTTACAACATTACAACTGTAATGTAATGTAATATGCATCTGTTCACAGATTTTTATTTATTTTCAATTTAAGTATAGTTCAAGTATAGAATATCAATTCTAATTATTGGTCATATTTAGACGGTTTCATCTTAACAACATAAACAAACGTTCCTGCACATGCGCACTTGTGACCCCAACTGAACATCTGGTACACATTCACAAACAATAGAGTGCCTGTAGATTATTTCTGATAACAATCTTAAGAAACCGAAAAGAGCCATTACTTGGCTAAACTTGTCTCTCCAATATTTAGAATTTAGACTGCGGTACCAATCTCAACCGCTAGATGTCAGCATACCATAAGGTTAAATGCGACCGAACTAAAGGACTCATGTCCCATTCAACAAATTGTTTATTTAATAAAATGAACATACAACAATATTCAACAAGAAAATAATTTATTTAATACAATTATTATACAATAAAATTATAATAAATAATAATTATATTTATTTCAATGTGACAAAATGAAGGCTCCTGTAAAAATCATACAGACAATTATACAACAATACACAAATATATATTTGCCATCTAAAAAGTGCAAGCAGGTACTTGAACAGATGATAATTTGCAAAACATCATTAAGTGGCCTGGAAGCAGTTATTGTATTAGTGACACACAAGAGAATACAAACATAAGTTAAACCTCCTCCATTGGCTTGACATCTGACTCTTTGCCTTCTGTCTACATACAGCCAATACACCACATAAATAAGTACAAAAAAGACACTCGGCCTCATTCATGAAACATCCGTAAATATATACTGTAAGTAAATACAGAGTAATTTGCAGGTAAAACATACCTTCCCAAAAACTTTCCTCCGGAATCACAAATCCTTCGTCAACCTCAGATTTTATAGTAAAATGTGTGTATGTCTATGAATACCAATATATAGGCTATGCTAAGATGGTGTCATAAAAGATACATTTCTTCTCCAATTATCATCTTTTTCTTCATACCAAATTGCTGCAAAATAGCTTGGTAAATGCAAAGTAACGGGATCAACAGACCAAATTGTACGCAGTTACAATTTGAGACATTTGCGCAACCAATTTGAAATGCTCAAAAAAGATGCAATAACTCGATCACAACTTTCAAAAAACAGCTCAAAACATACGTGTTCTGCATTTATTTGACTAACCAATAACTCTCTATATCTTGTGTCTAAAAAACCTTGTTGTTCATTCTCTCCCTTGATAACTCCACATTTAATCCTAGCATGGCCTTGAAAACAAACAGTACTGTTTAACGTGTTGACAAGATGTTTCCTACTTGTAAGTCGCTTTAGATAAAAGCATTTGTCAAATTAATAAATGTAAATGAATGTCCTCATCTTCTGAATATTATCTCCATGATGAGAAATTGATGAAGTGCTTCAACAGGTTGTCAACTATAAAATACACAACCCGACCAAGAGATTTCTAAGGTCTCTGAAGCATTAGTCAGCGAGTTTTTATCGTTTTCAAACTTGATCTTCAGCCAAATAAAATTTCAAGCTCAAAAAGGTCCAGATCAGGATCAGAACCTGAAGGCTATTCAACATCAACCCTCATTATTGAAAGTATTGGGTGTTCAAGTGATGGACATGGACAAAAGTGCACATTCATGAATGTAGTTTAGTGGTATTTTAAGTAACATTATATTCACTGTTCCCATTCCTGAACTTTGAAACATCTGTAAGAGGACGTGGAAAAAGTGATCACACTTACAATGAATGGGGAACTTTTTCCTTCAGTAAAATAACACACTTTGTGTTTGGAGTACATTTTAAAGGCAGGGCAATCCCATGCATATAAAAATCATCCAATTGCGAGTTGCTGTTCCCATGGATGCCAGGAATTACCCATGATCCTTAAATTATAAAGTAATGTAAAAGAAAACAATGAACAAACAATGAACCTTTTTTTAAGAATGAAAATATTTCTAGTAAAGTTTAGATTTACTAGACAGCAAAACAAAAATACATATATTTTTCAATTTTCAATGGCTCACTTCACCCCTCCTTTTCGAAACACTACGGCAACTGACACATGACAAATATGTCATCATGTTTTTAATTCTTTGCCAAAAAAGATAAAATATTTATTAAATGGGCTTTATAGAGGAGAATGTCCCTTAAGCGCTACTGTAGAAACAACATGGCGAATTCCATGCAAGGGGACTGACAATGTATGTAGATAGAAATAGCTCATTCTAAGGTAATAAAAACATAACGCTTCATTATGTAAGGTCTTTCTACGCCTATGAAGTGAAGTATATTATATTGCATGTCTGTCAATAGATCCTCAAAAACATTACACACTGGACCTTCAAACTAACAACTTTCCTAGGAACTAAAAGACACAAAGAACGATTGTAAACTTCCCAAATGATGCATAAATAATCTGTTACAATAAATTCTAAATATCCTCTCAACAAGGAAACAAGCAAATGAATACAAAGCACTCAGTGATGTGTTTGTAAGCGTCATGGGTCAGTCTCATGTCACAAGATTACTGAAGCTGCTGTCTAAATACCACAGTGACTTCATACCTTCTGTTGTCAGGATTATATTGCATGAGTATTCCACATTGGGCTGTGAACAAGGCTAGGAAACAAGGGCTGTTCTGGATGCATAACACTTCATAAAGGTGTATACAGAACTGTACTCGTCCCCTTGTGACAGGTACAAGCATGCGAATTAAATGCAGAGCTCACAAACAGGCTGTGGAAGTTGGCACTGATGGCTGAAATCCATTTCTGTTCATCTCGGACAGTTTTTTTTCAAGGGAAACTCTCTCAACATGTAATAACACAAACAGAACACTCACTGCGTTGTGACCAGACCGGTTCTTAAACAACCTTTACTATCACATAGCACTCCACTGTGTGTACTTTCTGCTGCCTGTAAAAACTTTGAGCGAGGTGAGAACATGAAATAATGCAATGCTGTTTTGTAAAACGTCACATAAAGCTGATGAAGAACGGGTCTTAGTGCAAGGTGCTGTCTGAATTTTTTTTTTTGCAAAATAATATACATAACTATGTGTTCAGAGGTGTATAAAGACCTTACAAAATGAAGCGTTCGTTTTTTTTATTACCTGAGAATGAGCTATTTACACACCCCGCGGGTCCACTTGCATGGAGTTCACCATGTTGTTTCTACAACTGCTCTGCAGAGCGTGCTTTGTAAAGAATTTGTCTCCTTTAGCAAAGAAGTTAAAACATGACGACATCTTTTTTCTCTGTCAGATGGGTGGATTGAGCCGTTGGTTGCAACCTTACCACAATATGCTGCTAAATTTCATGCACTGATCTTTAAAACTAACTATGCTGAACTAAACCATTATCAGTATTTTCCAATAATATATGCATATAGCTCATTTGGGACATTCCCATAGTCTATTTTAGGTAACCCATCTTCTCTTTCCTCCAAAACAAACTGCTAACTTTTATTTGGAAACAAAGCGTAGTTGCTTTTCTGCAGCAAGAATTAATTCTCAGTGATGTCAAGAGAGCTGTTAAATAAACTGCTAAACACATTCATCATGCATTTCAAATGAATTTTTTAAAAATCTTTTAATCTAAAAGATCCATTAACCCAAACATGATTCAGACTGCTGATTGTCAATTATAATGGGTTGAGTGATCACATGGTTTACTTTGAACTCAAGTTTGCAAAGACTACATGTGTGTGAAAACATGAAAGTAAACATCACACTTCACTGCCCCAGCTGTGCGTCTGTTTTAAATGCAGTCTGCTAAAGAAATTGGGGAAAAAGCATATTTATTATCTTTGTATTATATGACAATGACTTTGATCACATTATCAATGCAGACAGTAAAGTCACTAAGTAGTTACAGCAGGGGTAAACACGTACAGTGTCCGTACTATCCTTCATTTTTTCCAAGTAAACAGAACTGTATTCTTACACAATAAATACTTCTGGCATACAGTTCATCTAACACCCAGAACCATTAACAACGCTTTCTTTTTTAATGTCTCTGAATGGCAAGTGTCAAATGTTGAAAACGACAAACTAGAATGAAAAACAGTTAAAGATAACTTTTGCACAAGTGCCAGATTCAATGACACAAAACACTGATAATTTAAAGATCTGATGAACTGTGCTTGTTTATTGTTTTATACTGTTATATGAGGTCTACTTATGATGTTTGCCTGGTTGTAACATCCAAAAACATCAAAATCAACAAGAAAATAGGCTATTTTCTACCCAGGTTTTGAGGCCAGCTCTGCAACCGCTCTGTTATAATGGGCGTGCCGCATTGAAGACAGTTGGAATTAAACGCCCACTGCTTTGATTGGATAGCAGTTTGCATAGTTGGAGGCTTCTGTGAATTTGGTTAGAGACCTAACGTTAGGTTACATATTAGCACCATTCACATTTTTCAAAACTGGAGACCTCCTGTGATTTATAAATGACCTTCCAACATCAGTATTTCATGTGACGCATTCGCACGGGATGATTTTACTCAAATTCACTGACTTATTTCCCTGATGTGATGAAAAGGCTTTGAGTAAAGTTTGTAAACCTATACTTGTATTGTGTTTAATGATATATGACAGCATTTAAGAAAAAATTATCCTGAACCGGACAAAAGATCACCGCAATCGCGGGTCTCAAATGTTACAAGAGTTTCCATGATAAACAAACGATATACAACAGAAAACCTATACAACTAATACAAATGACTAGAGGTCCCCATGTAATACTAATCTCGTGCTGAGGGCACATCAAGCCATTTCTAACAAAGCAATAGTGATGCATAGTACATTTTTTTTTTACTCACATAAGATTGCTGCGCCATTCCTATTGGATCCCATATTGAAGGCACAGCACTGCTTTTTCATTTTAAACTCTCTACAAATTCAGTTTCGACCTGTACCTTGTTTTCAAGGTATCGTGATTTTAATTCATGCCTCCTTCAAAAAAATCAAACGCAATGAAACCAGGAGCAGCATTTAGAAATCATACATGGTCACTTTTTATTTCACTTTGACTTAAAAATGCTCAAGAACCTGTCACACAAATGAGCTAAAGCGAGCTGGAAGCAATTTTTAGCTTATTCTATGTAGATGTTCCCCTTCCTAATTGCACACTTATTTTCAGGATCCAGAGGAATTACATGCAGGATTACATTCTGCAGGGAAAAAATTGATTATAATGTTATAATAAACCATGTGAGCAACAGTTGTAGGCTACCGTAGCCATCTATTTACCAAACCCTGCAAATACATGACCACAATGTCCACCTCCCTGACCTGTGGTAACCCTTATTAACTACATTTTAAATCATCTTGATCATAAACAATTGGAATTTCACTGTGAAATTATTATCAGGGAACCCTGTGACATGAGCTAGACCTCCAGGCAGCACGTACAGATAAATGTGCACTCTCAGCATAATGGACTGGAATATTTATTGCACTTGTTTGTATGGCATCTTGCAGCAGTTCTTTAATTTATCAAAGGTGTCCCGAGGTTAGAGATGTTATTCGAGCCAACATATAAAGTTCACTTCTAAAAAACGTTCTCTTGTAACTGGAGAAGCATCTTTAGTGTTTTTGATTTGTTTTAAAGCCACGTGAAACATCTTCACTAAAGGCCAAGTCTAAAGTTGAGAAACTGAATCTCTTAAGATCTTTGGAATAAAATATGGTTTATCCCTTTTCTTACTGGTTACCCGGTTACCTTTTCTTACTGGTGCTTTCATGTGTGCTTAAAAAAGAAATTAAAGAAACATTTTGGCCCGTTGTAAGTTATGGTCTATTGGGTGGTCAAAAGGGCCGTGCCAGCATTTTTTGGATAGGAACGGAAGTGCTGAGGTGGCAGAGGGAAGTCTAAGCTCCTCTTGGTTGCAGCGTGGGTGAGAGCACCAGGCTGGCACCACAACAAAGCTGTCAGCATTTTTCCTGTGCCATCCCATGTTTTAACCTTTTGTAATGCACAGAGCTCTGCAGCTTTGTTCCAAAACCTCCAGTAGGAAGTGCCTGACAATGTTTTCTAGGGCAACAAATATTAAGCAAAACAAACTTATTTTACTAATTATTTAATTAAATGTATGCATATTTTAGCACGGACCAAAAGTAATGTCCAGGGGGGAATATTTGTAGAATAAATAAGCCCCCACTAGTTAGATTATGCCACCAAAACTAGGTGTTTTACTTTTATTTGTTGGAAAAAAGCAGATCTGGGGATATTGGTTTTAAAAAAATAGCTCAAATGAAATAAAACATTTATTGACTATAATTTATAAAGGTGATTGAATTATACTCCAAACACACCAAGGTAACAGCAAACATTAAATGCATCATACCGACAAAGAGGGAAGATGTCAATTGAACAAAGTTGGACACCAGTTTTGGCCAGTTTTTCTTCATCTGCTATCATGGTTTTCATTTTGCCTAACGCAAAGGATTAGACCCATGGACAGAGGACATATGCCTCAATATATGTCCCTTATTTTAATATTAAAAAAGATGTCTTACAAAGCAACTTAAGTTGACATATTTTTGGAGAATGAGTATGAAGATTGGGTCTCCTTTGAGTTATGAACATACCTATGATGCCCTTAATGACTATTATCTATTGACTAACATTGAATTTAAAAATGGCATAATTTTTTATCAATGGCAAGTTGGAGAAAAAACAAAAAACGAATGCCCATTTTTTTCTGTACTCGGTGAGAGCACATGTGCAGTCACATCTATCAACAGAACACTCATGAAGACAGTGGGTTTTGTCGTGCCTCTCGTTGAAAAATCTGCCCATATTTTTGGAAGCGAATTAGGCTGCGTTGAGCAGCGTACAAAGAGAACCATCTCGAAGCCAAACAACTACCATTAAAATTAGCCTGCATAAACAGCACAAAATGTACTTTCCAACCAGCCTTTAGAGAACATTTCATCAAAGAGAAAGACATTGAGATGCATTTAGAGGATGCTGAATTGTGGCCTTTAAAATACCAAATATTTGCTATTTTATCCTGAACCCAGCTGGCATGCTTCGAATTAGTAATCGTGCTTACAACGACTGTGTTTCAAGATACCAATCAATAATTATGACATATAATCCTTAGCATTAAAGTTGCCCCATAAATTTGAGGAAAGTCCTTATCCGCCCAAGAATCTAGGTGTATTTTGAAGGTGGAAGTAACATGAATAATATATGGAGGATTAGTGGGATATTTAAGCCAATGATTGTGGCTGCCAGTTTTCATTTAGTGGTAACTGCGAGGGAGGCAAAGCCAGAGCACAAATGAGCAGTAATCCTACTTCAAATCCCTCTACCCATAAACACCGGCTTGCCTGACATCACCCTGGCAACGTTAACCAGCAGCCCAGCTAATTCACCAATCACTTACAACCGGAGCACAACTTTCAAATACACTCCATGTGAATTTGTATGCAGGCATGACATTTGGTTTGGTTTCACTCCTTGCGCTGATCTAAATCAACAGGGCTTTTTGAGGTCTTGGTTATGCTATTTCCTGCTGTTTTCATTGTAAGACATTCAAATATATAACTCTTCACATTCAGTCACAGAACAAAGGTCATTTGTGATATAACATTTACTAAGTCCTTTTTCAAAAACCTGAAGACTTGTACGACGAATGACAGAGAAGGGCTTAAACGGATCCTCTGTCACCATATGACCCCCATGTCTGTGTTTTTAAGGTTTCAATCTGCCCGAAGAAAGATAAATTCTGTACCACACAAGCACACGTAATAAAAGCCTTTAGCTATCGACAGGACACAGTGCCAAAGATGTCCACAAACACGATCGCGCTGTGCCATTAAAGTACAATAGCTCCGCTTTGTGCTGACGGAGTGATACGGTACATTAGGTGGTCTGGTTCCTATCACAAAATTCAGGTCTACTGGACTGGTTTTCATAGGAAACACGCATCAAATGGCAATCCAACAAGAAGGCAACATGTAGAAAGGCCATTAATGCACCAGCCTGCTCCTTTTTAGCATGCGTTAGTAAACATCAATGGGAAGGACAAACGGTTTGCGTAGTGGGCGGCTTTGAAGCCTAAGCTTTTGAGTTCTGTTTAAACACTTATCGCAGTGCAAACGAAACTGGCAAATATACAGGAAAAGAAACAGGAGGTTGGGAGAGAGAGATGTGTGGCATCCCCACTGGCAGGTTTGAAGGCTGGGCTTCGAGAACTATGCCAGGCTATACCCACATGCATCTCAGTTGGCGCGCTCTGGCACGCTCAGGTTAGGAGGAAGTGGAGGACTGAAACAGGAGAGAAATAACAGAAGAATGGACCTCGTCCAGTTGGACATTATAATATCCGGTTGCACGAATAGTGGGAGAGTAGGGTGAAGTGTAGACAACAAACAAGCATCATGTGAACCGACACAAAGACAGGAAAGCATTTAATGGGAAATCTCTGTATTTTCTAGAGGATCTAGTGAACCTGGTTTCTAATATCACCTGCTTTTATTGCACTACACTGGTAAAATGACTTCTTCTGTTTCCAGTAGGGCACAGCAATGCGTTTAGAAAAAAAATCATCAATAATCTACTTTAAAATCATTGTGATACCCGATAATAATGGGTGAATTTGATTTCATGCAACGTTGCGCAGACAATTAATCTGCGGATACGGACTGGGAAGGAATCCGTTCCGGACCTGCCAAGAGCCAAACAGACATGCACGAAGGCACGCGTACACACACACAGGCATGCCACATGCACAAACCAGTGTTGTAGTGACTGCGTTCATCAGGTAAAGCGCGTAGATAAACCATAAAGCTTTAATGCAGTCAAATTTCGTCTTTCTCTTGGTCTCAGTCAAATTTCGTCTTTCTCTTGGTCTATCTGTGCAGTGACCGGTAGAAAACAGCAGCACGTTCAACTGACCGAACAAAACAGCGTTTCCAAAATTCTGTCACTGTTACGGACTACCTGGGAATATGAATATTAACGTTCATGCTAAACCCTACATCCCATGATAATCTTATAACGCGTATTTTCCATTAATATCCCTTATCGTCTGGTATCTGTCGGTGGTAATCGACATCTGGATAATTGCGAGACATCGGCCATGTATGATAACATCGTCACATCGCCCAGCCCTAGTTTCCAGTGCACTTTTTAAAGGTGCAGTTTGTAACAATTTTGCAGTAAAATATCCAAAACCCACTAGGCTAGTGTTGTAGATTTTATCAGCGGAGTACTTACAATATCAAATGTTTCCAACTACTTGTAAATCGTGAGAAAATCGCCATTCTTAACAGTGAGATGGGGCTGTGCAGTTTGTCAATGGCGTCATATCCGCGTTACCCTTTGTTACTGCCTTAACTGGCGTAGAAAATGCATGACAACAGTGTTGTGGACAAATGCGGAGGTGGTGTATAATCTAGGGCTGCAACAACGAATCGATAAAATCGATGAAAATCGATGAAAATCGATTACTAAAAAAGTTGTCAACGAATTTCATAATCGATTCGTTGTGTCGCGCGACGCGGAGACGTTTGATTATTAAAAAAAAAAACTTTATTTGAGCGTGGAGCAGATCTGAGCGGAGTGAACACACTCGGTTTCTCTCGGAGCAAAAAAAAACGAGCGGAGGAAAGATACATGAGTGCATTTCACACTAAATAAAACAGAAAAAGTGCGTTAAGTACAAAATATGCATCAGAGACATGGCATGGCACAGGAGCACCACGGCAATGATCCATGATGACTGTAAATCGCTTTGGATAAAAGCGTCTGCCAAATGACTAAATGTAAATGTAAGAAAATTAAGTGATGCTTAAAACTTCTGTTTGAAATTATATCTCATTAAGATTATTTTTCCTACCCCATTGGCAGATAATTTTGCTTGTTTTAAGCAAACCATCACTTAATTTGAGGTCTTTTTTCAGAAAACAAGAAATCATTTCTTATGCTTTTTCAAGTGTCTTAAATGTTCCTTGATACAAGATTTTTTTTTTATATTTGGACTGACAACAGGACAAAACTACTAAATTAGAATATTAACCTATAATATAGGTTAATATTGAAAATATATTTGTGTGTTGTGACACTGTCCCAGCAAAGCCTCCAGGAGAGTAATTAATATGGGTAAAGTTGTGAAAGATTAATTATATATGATTGTCTCACAAGCTAAAATGTTTGTTAATTATTTTCATTAACAAGATATGTTGGCTGTTAAACATTCTTTTTGGCATTGTGGGCAAGATAAAATATGAAGACTTTTGTGGGCTGCCAAGGACTTTTATTATATCAGGCCTGCCCATAAGAGGGGTAAGGCGGCCATTTTGGGGAGGAGGGTCTTCTTGTTTGGTGAGGTGGCATGTTTTGGGGAGCATCAGCTCTGGATCAATTGGCGCACTTCTGAGGATCATGAGCTGGGGAATAACTTGGTTTTGAATGGCCGTAACCCAGTGGATTCTACATTTTCACCTTTGGGGACATTGGAACTATTTTTGTCTTCATTTGGATTTTTGTTACCTGTGTTCCATATCTCATCAGAAAAGGACTGAGACGACCTACTGATGAGTACTTTGATTATTTTTTCCTTTCCTTTTACTTGCCTGTGGATTTATTTACTGGAAGCTACATCCAACGTTTCAATTGAAGAACTTTCATTCATGGGACTATGTTTGTTTGGGTATTTAAATGTCAATAACCTTGTTGATGTTTGATATTATTGTAAGACCAACAAGTAAAAGGCAACAATTTGGTCAAACGTTTCCCGTGATAGTAATTAAACCCTTCTGAAAAAAGTTGTGTTTGTTACAGATTGTTGCCTTTTACTTGTTGGTCTTACAATAATATCAAACATCAACAAGGTTATTGACATTTAAATATCGCCGTCTTAACTCCAAAACCCCCCAAGATGCTTACCCGATGCCGCTCATCCATGAAATACTAGAGTCATTACATGGTGCCAGTTATTTTAGTACACTTGACTTAAAATCGGGATATTGGCAGGTCGAAATGGAAGAAAGCAGCAGGGAGAAGACAGCTTTCATAACCCCCTTTGGGTTGTTTAATTTCCTGACCATGCCCTTCGGGCTAAAAAATGCAGGGGCTACGTTCCAGAGGTTGATGGAGAGAGTGTTGGGTAAACTTAGAGGAAATGTATGCTTCGTCTACATAGATGACATAATTGTCTATTCCCCAAGTAAGCAGCAACACTTAAAGGATCTTGAAGCTATCTTCCAAAAACTGAAGGAGGCAAATCTTACCTTAAATCTTAAGAAATGCCACTTCATGAAAGCAGAGCTTAAGTTTTTGGGACATGTGGTGTCTGAGCAGGGAGTAAAAGTTGACTCTGACAAGGTCGCTGCCATCAGTGAGTACCCAATCCCGCAAAACCTGTTGGAACTTCAGAGATTCTTGGGGTTAGTTGGGTGGTACCACAAATTTATTCCCCACGTTGCTGAACTGGCTGTCCCATTGAATCAACTCAAGCGGAAAGGTGTGAAGTGGGCATGGACTGACGAAACCCAGTTAAGCTTTGAGAATCTCAAATATGCTTTGCAACACGCCCCTGTATTAGATCAACCTGACCTGTCGCAACCATTCCAGGTCCAGACAGATGCTAGTTCATTTGGCCTGGGGGCAGTTCTAACTCAGAACATCAAAGGAGAGGAAAACGTGATTGCATATGCCTCGAGGGGTCTGAGAGGAGCAGAGGTGAATTATTCAACCTCAGAAAAAGAATGTCTTGCAGTGATATGGGCTGTCGAAAAGTGGCATCACTACCTGGAAGGAGTTCCCTTTGTGGTGTGTACAGACCATGCTGCTTTGACCTGGGCTTTTAACTCTCCTAAAACTACGTCTCGGCTGACGAGATGGACCTTGAGGCTTCAGCGTTTTCATTTCCAGGTACAGTACCGCAAGGGAAGGATGAATGTAGTGCCTGATGCCTTGTCTAGAGCTCAGAGTTGCAATGTCTCCTTAGCAGTGTTTGGGGGCAACCAATCCTCACATTGGAATTTGGATATTCCATCAACTATTGCAGAAATACTAAAAGCTCAAGCTTTGGATGTTGGGGTGAGTGAATTGAAGGGGAAAATTGGAATCACAGATGAGGGTGACCGCATCAGATGGGAAGACCAGCATGGAGTGTTGTACAGAGTGTCACCCTGTGCTGCCGGCATAAAATACCAGCTTGTAGTGCCCGAGAGTCTAGTCGCAACCTTTTTGGATTATTTTCACAACAGCCCCCTGGGGGCACATCTTGGGCGAATGAAGACTCTTCGGAAAATCTTAGAAGTTGCCTGGTGGCCCGAGGTTCGCAAAGACGTATGGAAGCACGTGAAGGAATGCACGGTCTGCCAGAAATATAAACCTGGTAACACCAAGCCCTTTGGCTTCCTCCAATCCACAGAAGTAGAGGAGCCTGGCTACATGTTAGGAGTGGACCTTATGGGGCCCCTTCCTAAAAGCAAAAAAAGGAATGTGTATCTTCTGGTAGTGGTCGACTATTTTACCAAATGGGTAGAGCTCTTCCCTATCAGAGACAGCAAGACTCACCGAATCTGCAAGATTTTGCAAGAAGAGGTGCTAACAAGGTGGGGAGTTCCAAAGTTTTTACTGTCTGACCGTGGACCTCAGTTTCTAAGCCAACTGATGGAGGATCTATGTAAGAGATGGGGAATAACAAGGAAGCTCACCACCAGCTATCACCCTCAAACAAATCTCACAGAGCGATTCAACAGAACCGTTAAGACCATGATCGCATCCTTTGTAGGTGGAAGCCATCGCGACTGGGATAGGTGGCTCGCTGAGTTTCGTTTCGCTATTAACACTGCCTTCAGCGAAACTACAGGACACTCTCCTGCCGAACTAGCACTGGGCAGACAGTTGAAAGGTCCCCTCGAACGACTTGTTGCTCATCCGCCAAACCCAGAGCATTCAGGATATTCCCTTGTAGAACGACAACAGCAACTTAAGCAGGATGTTCTTACGGCTATGAGAAGTGCGCACTCCAAACAGGCCAGGTATTACAACGCCAGGCGGAAGTTTGTTCAGTTCCAAATGGGAGACCTGGTTTGGGTCCGTGCTCATCCTGTGTCAAAGGCCGATGCTTACTTTTCATCTAAACTAGCCCCTAAATGGGAGGGACCTGTGAAGGTAAAGAAGAAATTAGGGCCAGTGAACTATCTTGTTGAATGGGGTTCGGGGGAAAAGGTGGACAATGTAAATGTTGTGAACCTTAAACAATACTTTGGGGAAGGATTAACCTCCGGCAAGGGGGGGGGACTCTGTGACACTGTCCCAGCAAAGCCTCCAGGAGAGTAATTAATATGGGTAAAGTTGTGAAAGATTAATTATATATGATTGTCTCACAAGCTAAAATGTTTGTTAATTATTTTCATTAACAAGATATGTTGGCTGTTAAACATTCTTTTTGGCATTGTGGGCAAGATAAAATATGAAGACTTTTGTGGGCTGCCAAGGACTTTTATTATATCAGGCCTGCCCATAAGAGGGGTAAGGCGGCCATTTTGGGGAGGAGGGTCTTCTTGTTTGGTGAGGTGGCATGTTTTGGGGAGCATCAGCTCTGGATCAATTGGCGCACTTCTGAGGATCATGAGCTGGGGAATAACTTGGTTTTGAATGGCCGTAACCCAGTGGATTCTACATTTTCACCTTTGGGGACATTGGAACTATTTTTGTCTTCATTTGGATTTTTGTTACCTGTGTTCCATATCTCATCAGAAAAGGACTGAGACGACCTACTGATGAGTACTTTGATTATTTTTTCCTTTCCTTTTACTTGCCTGTGGATTTATTTACTGGAAGCTACATCCAACGTTTCAATTGAAGAACTTTCATTCATGGGACTATGTTTGTTTGGGTATTTAAATGTCAATAACCTTGTTGATGTTTGATATTATTGTAAGACCAACAAGTAAAAGGCAACAATTTGGTCAA
The DNA here is from genome assembly GCF_015846415.1 of Triplophysa dalaica. Lineage (NCBI taxonomy): Eukaryota > Metazoa > Chordata > Actinopteri > Cypriniformes > Nemacheilidae > Triplophysa > Triplophysa dalaica. The sequence goes on from NC_079542.1 coordinate 8,146,343, forward strand.
ACGTTTCCCGTGATAGTAATTAAACCCTTCTGAAAAAAGTTGTGTTTGTTACAGTGTGTTCCATTTCATTTTCTACCGCTTATCCGAACTACTTGGGTCACGGGGAGCCTGCGCCTATCTCAGGAGTCATCGGGCATCAAGGCAGGATACACCCTGGATGGAGTGCCAACCCATCGCAGGGCACACTATTTGTGTGTGTTGTACCTTTTAATTTAATTTTAAAGTTCTTTCATAGCACTTGGTCATCTTAAGCTGTGTTTAAATGTGGTGTATAAATGAAGCTTGCACTTACTACAATGATGGTTATAATTTAATAAATAAGCTTCAAGTGAATTTGAGAGAGAGAGTGTGTGTGTGTGTGTGTGTGTGTGCATCTGCGAGTGTGTGCGTCTGCAGTGTAGTGTAGAGAACAAGTTCTTACATTCAAACAAATCCTGTTACATTTTCTGATTTGTATTGTTCTTTAGTTTTTAAAAAATTATTTATTGTTCTGGCAGCTCAGGTGGCACTTTATTTAGAAAAAGTCTATATATTTGGCAGATGTAAATCATACATGTGTATGTTTTTTGTGTTAGTCCATTTTTATTTGATTTTATTATTATTATAACAGTTCAGGGATGTTCAAGGAGCAACATGTTTGTGCACTTTCTAAAGATTTTAGTTCTGTTTTTGAATAAAGGGTGGGAAATGAATGCTGTTCCTGATTTTTGTCTATATCCGATTCGTCGATTAATCGGAAAAAATATTTACAGATTAATCGATTATTAAAATAATCGTTAGTTGCAGCCCTAGTATAATCACTTATGTATGGACCACAATTGATCGCAACATTTATAAAACTTTACGTCATCCGCTAACATGATTTTTCATCAGCGGTTGAGTTGAAGACAACAGATCCCATCATTCCACGCTCCTTAACAGCGTCATCAAGCTAAGGCATTGTTGTTGTTTTGATCGTGCGCCGTCTAGAGGCGGTTTTTAAACTGTAGCTTTAACTGCCTTTTTATTGCAAACATCAAAACAATCAATAAAATATCATCTCATTTTAAATGCCATTTACATTCATTATATGTACAGGAAATAAACTAATTACCTTTCTGTTCATTGTCACCCCATAAATGAAAAATAAAAAGGTAAATAAATAAACAAGTCAATAAACCATTGGAAACAATGGCACGCTGTATCACAGAAGAGTGTGAATGTGGTTTGAATTAAACGGTTGCCAGGGAAACTAAACGGCAAAAAAACACAGATAAAAATCTTTAATTCATCAGCATAAATACAAGCTCAGACAAGTGGATAACTTCATAAAACAGCGCAACAGGATCTGTGCGTCTACACGTCCACAGTGAATGCTCATGGCTGTTGAAACAATGATGAAATCGATGGACATCATCGATTTCCGTGGTTATGAGTATAATAGTTATCATCGCCTTTTCATGCAAAGCAAATATTGAGTGAACGAATAAAGATATTAAAAAACTGATGCCTAGATATCTTGTGGCAGTGACTGTGAGATCTGTTGGTTTTGTAGTGTAAAGACTGTCTGTGCACGCTGAGCCGAGGAAAGCTTGTATTTTAGTAGTCGGAGGGAAAGCAAGCTGTCTGAAACATCCTCGGTAATGACCCTCCCTTCGCTATAACAACATACAGAACTCTGGACAGCACGGATCTCAACTCAGCCTCGACACTAACAAGCGCTGGAACTATCCTGCTGAGTGGCAGAGAGACACGTCTGCGCCTTACCTCAGCCGCGAGCCACAGTTTGTCGGACAAAAAAGCTATGAGTTTAGATGTGCGAGCATGCACTCGAGAAAATTATGAATGATAGAAAATGTTTTGAGCAAGGGATAGCATTGTGTTCAAGAGGGTTTTTCATGTCTGGCCCGGTGGGAAGAAAGAAAGGCGGATTTTGTGCCACCAGCTTTCCCACAATTCCGTGACACAGGATTAGGAGACATTATGAGAGAGAACGAAAATCGGCTTCTACAGTGGAACCAGACAAGACAATAAATCAGACGTGAAAGAGAAGGATGCTAACAGTCAAAGCTCTTTTTGGTAGTGACGGAACGATCATCACTTCATAAGTTATTATTATAAATAAAATATAATATGATATAATACGATTATGAACATTTAATTCTTGCACTTGTTCTATATGGAGACAACAGGAGATTTATTCCACAAAATGTATTGTATGTATGTACATGTATTTAAGGAGAATCCTGCAAAGATAGAGTCCTTAACTGCATATTAATGTTCGGGTGCCCATCTTACATTAATCTTGAGTACCTATACAGTAGTATTGCAAACGTTGTATCTTCGAGGAGAATTTAGTTTAATCTAATTTATAATAGAGAGATACAGCTGTACTAAAAAGACGACCTGCTGGAGGCAGGCGGGACATAACTACAGCACGAGCACACAATACTTTACCTCAATAATCCCTTTGCGTTGTTTACATTATGCACGTACATGTGATTGCCAACACAACACAGACATATGACTTAGTTTGACTTACCGCTTGCTGTTTATGTCCGCCGTCTTTTAGCACTGGGACCTCGCCATCTATAAAATTTCAAACTATCTCCAAATCCAGCTTAAAATCTACCGTTTATACAACATCCATCACTGAAATGCCGTGAACAAACAAACACACCTCAGCTTCTCTCACTATCGCTATCTCGATAAGCGGGTCTTCCCAACTCTCGTTGGTTGCCGCGTAGGCAGGCTATTTCTTTCGCCTTGCGATGAGCATGCTTTTCCAGGAGAATTGCATAATAAAAGGAATAGGAACGGGGATTCAGACTAATAAAAAACTTTCCGAAACAAGATGGAGTGCCTGGGGAGTGTATCAAGCACAGAAATACTATGTCATACATCCAACTCCTTTTTTAACAAGTTGACCATGTAAAGCGTGACAAGCCAGCACGTCTAACAGTGTAAAGACGAATGCATGAAATGGCATGTTACCCGATCTTAAATAAAAAACATAAAATAAGTAAATGAAGCTGGATCTGCCAATAATTTCCTAATGGTTACATGATGTGTGCTTTGCAAGTTTCAAGAAGTGTGAGTCACACACTCTTGCCTCTTTTTAGGTGGTGATGGTCTGCTAGACTTCAAACAGGGTCAAAAAGAAACTTGGCCTATGTGAACAGTAAGAGTGTTCCATGTGGCCATTTCACACAGTAAGTCTTTGTTTGGAATGCAGAAGGCTGATCCCCATCTTTCTGTCAGCTGGACACACACACACACACACAGCAGCAATATGGTAAACGCAAGCACTCACTGCACAAAGCAATGTTTCTGATGGCACTCGACAGGGCAGCTTATGGGATGAAATGCTGTGCAACTGGGTCTGACCAGCGACTTTCAAATTTTATATTAAAAATCTTCCAACTGTATTAAGATTTGGAGATTCAGACAGTCACAAATTCCCTTGATTAGAAAATTGCAAACATGAAATTAACAAAAAGGTCTTCATTATTCTACAAAGTAACTGGGCAGATGTTTTTCCATCCCCATCCTATAATGTTGCCTGGCCAAAGGGAGAGCCTTCTTTGTTTTGTTCATGATGTTTTAGTTTAGTTCAGATAAATCGTAAAACAGAAATCAAAGCTGGTGGTCAATTTAAGAATTTTACGAAGTATTTTGGACAAATAACAGGTTGTAAAACTGGATGTAAGGAAAGAGAAACAATTAATATATCTTCAATAACTACATGAGGTTTCAAGTGAGGATAAATTCAATGCAGGCATTTAAATAAAGATATTTAACCCTGGCAGGCAGCATCTAAGTGTGTCCAAGAGTTTCTCCCCAGCCCCATGACATGTAACAAAAGCCCTTTGAGACTACAGAAAGATGCAATGAATGTAACGTGAATAATGTATGATGTTCATACATCCAGGTCTTTCAACCTGTTAAAAAGTGTGATGAAAATGTAAATAAATTAAGCTCAAAATTGAAAACACTAGGGATGCAACAATACAGCTCACCCACGGTTCAATACGAATGTTTTTTCATCCATGGTTTTCGGGTTTAGTTCAGTTCTGATGGCTTGGCACATTCATTGTTCTATGCTTATGTGACAGCAACAGTAAAAAGTAAAAAAAAAACATTTTACTGACATTCTCTATATTTTACTTTACCTTTTTTATTATCTTTAAGCAAAAATCAACTTGTACAAAATCCTGGTGTATTGAATAAATGTAAAGATATATACTGGTAGCTCACAACAGTTATTGGTTTACTGTTCATCAACATACCAAAAATAAGCTTCTTGAAGAGGTTTTGGGCATCAGAGTATTTAAAATAATGTAATACAAAACTTGCGATTGCTGTAACGGAAGTAAACATGTGGTGCGCGTTACACTGCAAACACCAGCGCTCAATGGGAAAAGCCAAAGAAAAATATTAACAAGGTGCGCCACTGGCATTGCAATAAATTGGAAGAAATGCATTGCTAAATAGCTGCCTGGAGGCACTCTTGCTTGCTATGACGTAAATAGCTGTCCGAAAGGCCGCTGAGTGGCATGACTTTCGTTAAACAGACATTGGCATAGTGCTGTAGATGCTCTTACTGTATGTCCGTATGCAGTGTATAGATACATTCTTGATGTTCCAAGTTCGGACATTATCACTTTAGTACAAGGGTTATACAATAAAGCCAGCCCGCATCAGTTCCTCAGCATTATTCTCAACAGCACATTGCTTCTTGTGTTGCAGGCAGTCTCGCTTCATCACCCGACAACCACTCGCTATTAGATATTACTCGTGGGGATGTGTTTATCTATCTCAGCGCATACTCATACAGACAACCATGGACAGAGCCAGTTCAGAATGTAATTAAGCGAACGGAAATGAATTAAACGCAAAACCGGAAAACCGCAATTCACTTACACGTATTGAACCGTGGAGGTCGTACCGAACTGTTTAACATTATAATTGTGGCATCCCTAGAAAACACCCAAACTGCAGTATTCATTAAATCAAGCTGCCTTTCATACACCATTCTTACAAGCCTCATGTCAGGATCGATCAGTCTTGCTCCTGGAGTTCTACCTTCAGGACAAGTTTAGTTCAAACCTGAACAAGTTACACTACAGCAAACACTGGGAGCAAGATATGACACTTTTGGATTTCTGTATTCAGTTCATCATAAAAGATATTGATTCACAAAAGAAATAACGTTTATACATCCACCTTCTGCTTCCATGTAGGGTCACAGGGAGTGCTGGAGGATATCCCAGCATATCTCCGGCAGAAGGCACTCAGGGAAACACCCTGGACAGGTGGCTAGTTATAAATAACCAATAATTATTTATATAAAATGTTAAATTACTACCTACACATTTACCTACACAATACTGTGAAGCATGCAGCTTTAGTATTTAGTTACAAAGTGAATCTATGAAGTTTTCTTTTTGTCAAACATCTTTTATCTGTGGATTGAGTTTGATTAAAGGTTTGAGCCTTAAACAAACTTTTATGGCATTTTTAGGACATTTTGAAACCATCATACACTCCTTTTCACTGTCACTAATAGATCTAGCATACGATTGAAAATGCTCTTCTCTTACTCGGGAAAATCTTTGTTCCTCAGAAGTTTAACGATTCTTGACTGGACTACAAAACCCTGTGAAGTTTTGCTCAAATAGGGCTATTTTTTGCTCAGTTTTCAGAACTGACATTATTCGCAGCTTTCAACTTGTCAGGCTTGGACTGCGTTTTTATATATGATCAAATATATCTCAAATATATGATGTTGTTGCTATATAAAAATGTAGGTGAACTACTCCTATTTATACAGGATTTTTCCTAAAAAGAGAAATTTGGGTACACACATCACAATCTTCAATATTTGTCTTATAGATAAAAAATCTGTAATCTTTTTCTATGTGATTGTCTATATCAGTAATGACTGAAATGTGTTTTTCAAAGAGATGTAATATATGAACTTGACTTGACATTTAGATGTCCATTTGGTCATCCTTTGTGTCTTCTGCTCTACAGAAGAAGAAATGAAGGATGAAGGATGGTGCAGTAATGAAAAATTGCCTTTTATATAAAGCAATGACAATAATTTGCCAATATGCAATACATTTCAATAAAAAAAAGACTATTACAACAACACCAAAAAACCCAAATATGAGCACTACTCATCAGGAAACTCCCACCTAACCATTATTTAAAGACTGTGACTTGGTATACGAGTAGAAGATAAGTCATAGCCTCCTGACATATATATCACTTGTGTGGATAGCTCACACTCAACGTTTTTCTGTCATTCACAACTCGAAGCCCAACAGATCCTTCCCAGCAGGAGGTATATTGAGAGACAGAACGAGAGACAGACACAGAAAATCAGAGATGTTAACTCCTGAGGAACTGGGGCCTCTCCAGCCAGTCGTCTCCTGCGGAATGTGTGAAATGCTGTGACTCGACGGATAGCACAGGGATGAGCGTGCGCTATTTTAGCCTCTCACTTAGTGTCCGTGGTGGCTCGACACCGGACCCACGCAGCGACTGACCCACATTAGGCAGAGTCTGAACCACAGGAGCTAAAGTAATTACAGCGCTCAGTGACTGACAAAGCTCCCAGAGGACCACAGGTGGAAAGCAGAGCAGTTAGATGCCTTGATAGAGCGTGTTTAGCAATGAGTGCGAACTGACACCATCCTAACAAGAGATGACACGATAAAGCGGCATGTATTAATTCTCATCCCCTTTAGCTATACCGTGGATGGTTTTGCTTTGCGACTGTCACATGGTACAATGTGACTTATAGGATAACGCCCACCGCAGACTGTGTGACATCAGCTGTCACACTGTACTATACATCTCAGCTACAACCCAAGACGGCGTCGTACGTCATCATTCTGTCAACTCTCACGAGTAATCTATCATACAAGAGCCACCAATATTTATAGCGTCACACATTTTAGTATCATATACTATACGTGTCAGAGCAGCTATGTGAAACCAGCGTTTCTGCATTAAACCCAAAAAAAAGACAACATGTACCCTGTTCTGTACAAAGGCCAACCATTATGTAGGTACAGCCAGTACAATTCAGTGTTGAGCAATTTTATATGAACAGAAAACATAAACTTCTAACAAAATGCTGACCAAACAGAGTAGACAAAAGCGAAAAGCACAGAAGCGGAACAAACTGCAAAGAGACAAAGACTTACAAGAGACAAACAGACTTGAGGAGTCTTTAAGCAGTGACAGGTAGACACAAGGTTAGGCGAGGGGCTCTCTCAGCAAGACCTCTGCTCTGACTCAGCAAATGACTTCACTCTCAGGGTATTTAAAGGCTTCTGACACCGTGCCAGCGACATTCAACATCATAATGTAGCATTTCGAATAAAGCAAAGCAGAATTTTCCACCTTTACAACGTCCCCTAGCCAGGTGGCGTGTGTTCAGACTAGGGTGCGTTTTGAAAGGCAGTTATCATAAACGCAAACGTTCTGCATATTATGCACGGTAATGTTCACACAATTGATTGGCTCATTTGGGTTAAATGGATTTCATACGCCTTACAGCGTTTACTTAAGCAAAGCCTTCAGTTTCCAGACGTGGCGAGAATAACAACAGGAAGATATAACAGAACAGGTAAAGAGCTGTGTGATGGTAATGGTCTTATTCTTGAATACTCATTTTAGTTCAATTTCTCATATTATGATTCAAGACTGATCTCTGGAAGAGGGCACTATAAATACAGCTTGCAAGTCGTTGGGTGGTGTCGTCTGATAAACACTTTGTCCAAACTTGAGCCCGTCTCGTCCGAGTGCAGTCTTACACGTATGCAGAGGGGGATATCCAATCCTTCAGTTCAAAGTCTAATACTGGATTTGGCTGCCCCGCAGGCCTGGCACATACCAATCAAAGCTCATATTACCCACTAGAACAGGCAGCAAAGGTTTGCCAGCTTCACCAAGCCGCAGAGTTACCTTCATTACTGCGCCATGTGTTGTTTAATAGATGTCGCAAAATCGAGCTTGGACTCCAACACTACACCAAGTTGCATACTCTCTCGACTACCAAAGAAAGGGCTTTCCAAATACACCCCACTGCAGGGTTACTAACAAGTACAAATTGCAAGATTACAAATTATCACATGCAGCGAAACTAATAAACAAATGAAAACCGCAGGGTCACCAGCCAAACAAAACTGCAGGGCCACTGGAAAGCCTGAGCAGGGTGTAACAGCCTTTTGGCAGAGCGATGTAGCACGATTGCATGCTTAAAAAGGTTAGGGTAGTGAACCGAGCTTGGCTAAGCAGTACAGATTTTAACTATATCAGGCTAACAACTGCCCACATCAGAAACGTTGTTTGATAAGGGTGTGTATTTTTTTATTTCTAAAAGCTCATTTAAGAACAGGATCAAAATTGATGGAAGAAATACAGCCGCGGAAAAAAATAATGAGACCATTGCAAATTTTTATGTAATCAGGATTTCTTTAGGTATTGTGGCCCTTCCAGTCCATTGTCTGTTGAATAAAAAATAGTCTAACCTCGGGAGCGACAAAGTCATTCAACAGAAATGTGAAAGACTGACAGCAAGACAAGACACACGAAAACTGTGATAAAAATCAAGGTTGTCACATAAAAAATAATTTTGAAACTTTTCCTAAATACATGTATAAATATAACTGTTGTATTGCTTAGAAGTGTACATGAACTTGTTTTCTTTGACAGTATTGGACCTCTGAAAAATACAGAGCATCTTTTCTGTTATTTTGACCTGTTCCTTCAATTTTCTTATTCTGCAAATAAATGCAAACAGAAACAATATTTTTATTTGAAATTTGGAGAAATATTGTTAGTAGTTTACATAATGAAACAAAAATGATAATTTTACCTTAACACATACTTATACATTAAATAGTATATTAAGAAAAATAGATTTTTGGGGGTTTTACAGACTCCTTAAACATTTTATGGTTCATACCAAGAACGACAACTATGAAGATAAGGTAACTAAAAGCATCCGCCATCGTTTTATTTACATTTTTTTTCAGTTTTTCTAAATTCATGACATTTAAATTCAATTTAAATTGTGAATGGCTTTCAATATGTCAAGGCTGAAAAGTGATCCCAATAATATTGTTCCTATAAAATGTTATCTACATAACTTTGCATGCACCTAATGTTATCTTTCAAAACCTTGGATTTCCAAATTCACAGATTTTTAGGAGATGGAAAAAACACTGTACTTTTTAACCTATTAAATACTGTGTTTGCAAGCCGTCACTGTTATACTAATCTTTACGTTTAGATTTTTTTTTAAATCTTTATAGTTATTGTTAGACACAATGTAAAACCCCAAATGCTATCAACAGATCCAGCAATAAGTGTACTGGAACTGATCATAAGAATGATAAATAAAATATTTCTAAATAATAACCTTCTACAGTTTACTGCAAACTAGGATGCTGATCAAACTGTAAATCTCTGACACAGAATCAAGAACGCATAGGAACCAGCAGGTGTCCAAATTAACATGATTAATACTTACAACTTCCATGACAAAATTTGTATTCTCTATAAATGTCAGATAATGATAGTTATGAAACAAACTGAAAAAGTGGACAGATAAAAAAGATAAATGTTTAATAAGAACCTTAAAATGAATTATCTTTTTTCAGTCTTTGAAATTGAAAGCCAGTAAAAGTTAGAGGAAATTAAGCAGCATTAACTATTGTTTATTGAAGCTCTACAGTCAGAATGTTGGGCTAGCGCACTGTTGATGGTGCCCACACTGCTCACTAGTACTCCCACACACGCCATGGTGCCGTCACACTCTGCTATAACTCACCATACGGCCGGGCGGCCCACTATCAGAACCCTGCCAGTCCCACTGCTAACACTGGGCCGCTAATCAGCCTGTGACAAGCACGTTAATTACACCAAACGCAAGAAATCTCTACACAGATCCGCTGCAGTGCACACCGGCCATGATGCGCAGAGAGTATGTGTGGAGTTACTATTTATGCACCTGTGGAACAGTAACCATGGAGCAACAAGAACATAATAAAAAAATCTTAATATGTGGTATGTATTTACTCTAGCGTAATGTTTTCTCGCTTCTTTAGCTTGAGTATTTGTCATGAAGGGACAAACAATTAAGCGAGTCTGTGTACGTAAAGGCAAAATTGAATAATGAACTATTCTACATCCAATTACAATTGGATACTGTTTACTTGCTCAGTGAATTCCTGTTACTTCCAGACTGTGAGCGCTCATGTAAAACTTGCCCTTGAGCATCATTAAACCTGATGTAAAATGTGATGCCGTGCGATACAATTTTAATTTTGTCCTTTTTATCTTCTTGTGCAGCAGAGCTCAAGGTTTGTCTTTGATTAGTTGAGCTCAAATAGAACAGGGAATTTGAAGCAATATTTGTCTTAATAAATGAGTGTCTTAAAAGCCCCACAGTGCTGCCATGTTTAGTAAAAATACATATATTATGTAAAGGGTCGGGCGATGTATAACAAATTGGCATGGGATGAAGCAATAAAAAATTATATCAGGGCTCCAGACCGCGACTAAAATCGTATTTTGCGACCAGTTTTCAAGACTTTCTACGTCTGTCTTTATCTCGTGCACACACGCGTCGCGGGCTCAAAAATTGTTTTTCAAGGTTTTATCCACCATTCGTGAATAATGGAGGCTGTTTTGAAGTGTTTTGGTATTATTTTGGTTGCTGGGTGATATCCATAAGTTAATTTATCATGGAAACTCTTGTAACATTTGAGACCCGCGATCGTGGCGACAGGTACCATCATATATCATAAAAAGCAATACAACTATAGGCTATACAAACTATGCCAAAGCCTTGCCATCACATCCGGGAAATAAGTCACATAAAACTAAAATCATCCTATGCACCACATGAAATACTGATGCGGGGAGGTCATTTATAATTCACAGGAGGTCTCCAGATAATACTTATGCTGTGCGAAAACTGTGAATGGTGCCAATGTTAAACCTAACGTTACGTCACTAACCAAATTCACAGAAGGCTCCAACTAAGATTTACTATGCAAACTGCTATCCAATCAAAGCAGTGGGCGTTTACTTACAAGTCTTCAATGCGGCACGCCCATTAAAACCGAGCGTTTGTAGAGCTGGCCTCAAAACCCAGGGAGAAAATAGCCTATTACTTATTGATTTTGATGTTTTTGAATGTAAAGTTATGAAAGTAGACCTCATACAACAGCATAGACAATAAACATGCCCAGTTCATCACACCTTTAAAGATTTGTTTCAAGTTTTGTATAGTAATACATTCCAAGTTAATTGTATGAGCTTGAGCACCACATTACAACTGTAGTTAGACATTTATTCAGACGGCCTATTTGTTATCTTCCGAATCTGAGTAACAATAAGTTTAATTACAATCTAAACTCAAATTTATCTCTGCATAGCTATAACACATTTAAATTATTGTTTTAATACAAATGCAATCCCTGTGAAGCCTTTAAGTTGGGCTCTAGTATAGCATACATAGAAGGGCAACCGTTCAACACACACAGAATTTATACCACTGTAGTCTCGGTCTCAGAGCTTAAAGTACAGTGGTATAAATTCAGGAGGCAGCCGGCTAAAGCCCTGGCAGAGGCGTTTCTTTGAGTTCAATTCCCTGCGGTGTTTAATCGATGCAGGCAGACACACAGGCATCAATCTGAACTCCTCTGGCCCTCAAATACGCAGCCAGCATCTTATTCTGTCTCTGCTACTGAGACCAGAGGCACTGCCTGAATTCACAAAATGCCATTACATATCCAGCCCCTTCTTTTAATGATCCTCTATAGGCCCGAGAAAGATGAAAGGAGAAAGCTGATTGGAACAGAATGAAATTCATAACTCCTAACTGTGGGTATCCAATCAACAGTGCTGGTTTGCTTGGCTCATGAATTGCATCTTGGGACAACTATGTCATCGATCCAAAAGCTCTGGAATGATCAAAATCATAATTTAGTTGCTAACTGATAATTTGTTGAGATAAAAATCAACTAGAACGCAAAGTTTGGTGAACGTTCAACACCATTTTTCTAAGAGGCATGCATTACATTGCTGGTCAAGATTTCACCTAGTTTAAGTGCACTGAAAATAACTGAACAGATTTTTAATATCATGACAGATTTCTGAAGCAAAGCACTGTACAACAGCTCTATTCAGTCCATGCCAAATCACGGAGGAGTTTAATTAGCTGTGGATACTAACCCTGAAATCTTAAGCATCAACAAACTCCATAAGCAACATACTGGATCCAAGCTACAGCTCAAAATAATCTAGGCAAGGCCCTGAAAAATCTGTGCAAAAAACCTATAGCAGTTTTCAAAGTGGTGGATGTGCGCCCAGCGATTCTGTATAACATTACCAATACTGTATGTCTGGCCTGTCATTAGCCGCTGTTTATGAAAAGCCAAAAATATCAGTCACGGTGACATTTAAGAAATAAAACAACATCCCGGTTGAGTTCATAAATGTCTATGATAAATGTAACTGCAAATAACCGGTGAATTCCTGCAAATCAGACATAACCTCAAGCACATTTCATTGCTGTGTTACACTGCCTGAAAGCATGCGTGCAGTGCAGATACATATCAAAACATACGCACTGCCATTACAGCATGCTCTCTTCAAGAACTCAATCCCTCGTGCGGTTAAATGAAGAAAGCAGACACAGGCCAGCGCACCTGTTCACACATCTAGAGGTGCAATGAATGTAAACAAAGGCGCAATCAGTGTAATAAAAATATATTCATCGACAGCTGTATTTACAAAGTTGTAATGGAGTAAGTGACGTGTCGCTCTGTGGGTCAGAGGTCACGGGGCTATGTGGCTTTTGAAGTTTGCGTGGGTTAACCAAGGAACCTTCTAGTAGGACTCCAGTAGGAACGGAAATAAAGATAATTTTGATGACATCCAAGAGGTTTCCAGGCCTCCTCGTAGACGTAATGGTAATTTTCTGTCAAGGTCCAGAAAAGTAATTTCCATCTGATCGTAGTGGTACATTTAAATATTTATGAAGCAATGAGAGTACTTTATGTACGTAAAAGAAACCAAAAGAACGAGTTAAATCAACATATTCCTCTCCCCTGTGAGTCTCTGACAGGCGTTTACAGGACCACCACCGCGCATGCGCCATGTGGGGTTCGACACACAACTCGGATAAGCGAGCAAACCTCATGAGTGTCCTCGTGAACGTGCGTTGTAGACTGACAGGCAGAAGAATTGAATATGTTGATTAAACTCGTTATTTTGGTTTATTTTGCGCACATAGAGTACTCTCGTCGCTTCATGCACTTATGAAACAAGCGGATATTGACCATAGGTGCACCAGCGCATTCATTTGACTGTGCTTTGCTAAGGGTCCAAAAATTAGGCGTATTTCTGTCTGAGCTTGTGGATGTGAATGGATCTACCTAGAGAGAACAGAAGATTTGAAGGGATATAAGAGTTTCAGCACAGTTTTTTTCTCACCTTGCCAGCTCACTGGTCCCTCCAGCAAGGTTTACAATGTCTTTGGGAACCTTTCTTTTAACTTAGTTCTACTTTTCACCAAACTCCTTAGAAACTTTTGTTCACCCTGCAGGCGAAGGCCACTGAATCAGACCATTTGTGGAAGTCGCCTGAGTCTTTGCATGCTACAATCTTAAAAATAAAGGTTTGGTTCCACGAAGAACCTTTCAGAGGTTCTTTTAAGAAACATCTCTTTTTCAATTTTTAATAATCTGAAGAATCTTTTTTCGACACAGAACCTTTTGTGAAACAGAAAGGTTCTTCGGATGTCAAAGGTTCCTTTTACGGATCTAAGAACATTTTGAGATCACCTTTTTTAAGAGTGTAGGTCTCACTATTATCAATAGTTTCGTTTTTTTCCAGGCTCAAGTTTATAAAGCAGAGCCTTTTGAATCAGGACCCTGTTAAACAGATCCCAGGTATAATATGTTTTATAGTTATTCTCACTGTTAATCTGTCTGCATAATTGTACAATTACAGTACCATAAATTATATGTCACACAAACCCCTTGAAGACTTGAAGCAATAATTGGATCTCTGGGTTGGGGACAGAATAGGTCCCGTGAGCACGTGTCTCGGTGGGATCGGACTCCTCTGCAATCAGACCTGATGACATTCTGAGTATGAAGCAGGCTCATCTTTTCTGCATTCCACAGGCAGCCTGTCACAGCGATGTAACATCCCCCTCCACACACTCATCCTCAGGCTTTCCCTTAAATAGCTGGCCCTTTAATTACCAGAAAATATGTCTTTTTGCAGTTCGCTAAATCTAGATTCAAATAGCCATCTGTCACAGTAAAGTCAAGTGCATAAAGTACAACATGAAGCAATGCGACATGCCCACGCTCGCTAGCCTCTGTTCCTTCCATCCAGCCAGTACCACACACCCTAATGCATTCATAAAAGGAAAAAAAATGAAGGAAAGCACAGGGGGGTAGGGAAAGCCTGTTATTTTTTTACAGTTCGTGGGAATCACCAGCTGTGAATTCCCTGCACTTATCTGAAACATGCCTCTTTCAGAATATACAGCCTCGGGATACTCAGCAACAAAAAGGGAAATCCTAACTCCAAAGGTATGCATTAATGAAAATACAGGATTTTACCCGGAAGCATTTTGGAATGTTTCAGAATGAACGTGTTGCAACACAGCTTTGGGAACATACGCTAACTTAGCCAAGAATAGCATGATGACATTTACCACACCTTCCAGAACACAAAGAAGATGTTTGTGAATGGCAAAACAGAAAGTCATTGGACCCCTGCCGGAAGAAGCCTGTTATTCAAAATTCCTATTTGCAGAATTTGGGATCTCATCTCAAACAGGCATGTGCATGGGTTTGCATCTTTCCTGCATGTTTTTACCTTGATATCTCTCTGCCCTTTTACTATCACAAGTCGCTGACTCTCGCTAATTTGGAAAAAGCTACCCCTTTTTTGTGCCACACCGTTAGTGGTTTGGTGCCGGCTCATCACAACTTTTTGCTGAATTGCACGCACATTCAAACTCACATAGGAATTAGTTGGCAGGCGTGCTACAATATTCTGCTCTGCTTCAGGTTTTAAAAGCCTCTTTGAGGCATTACGGCATTGATTCACTGTCTTGGCGTCTGTCACAGTGCATGTCTTGTCCACCATTTGTAGTAGGCTGATTTGTGGCAGAGGGGTTTCTGGAGGAGACTGGATCAATTCAGCATGCCAAACATACCCAAGTTCCGTCACAAGACTTCATAACATAACCAATAGGCATCATCTTTAAATTGTCAGCTGCAAGAAAGAGGAAGACTGTGTCAATGACTTGCATGCCAAAGTGTTTTTCACCAGAAGGCAGCCTATCATATGGCTTGAGAAGAATTTGGAACATAGCGTATGAAGATACTTTATAACTTGGTGATTTGTAGAGGTTGACTGACTATGGACTACAGTATTGTTGTACAGAAAGGTGATTTTCTAATCGTTTTATTGTTCCACAGAAAAACGGCAGACAGGTTTGAAATGACATAAATGATGACAGAAGCTCATGGAACATGTTGCCATCACCATCCGGTATAGTAGATTTATCCTCTACAACATTAGGAAAATTAGACCTTTCCTGTCTGAGCATGCTACGCAAGTCCTAGCCCAGGCTCTTTTACTGTCCAGACTAGACTATTGCAATGTTCTACTGGCTGGACTTCAGCTTGTACAACCAAACCTCTTCAGATGATCCAGAATGCAGTGGCAAGAGTGGTCTTCAATGATCCGAAGAGAGCGCATGTCGATCCTCTCTTCATTAGGTTACATTGGCTACTTATAGTTGCTCGCATCGAATTCAATGCTCTGCTCTTAGCACCCCCATATCTTCACTCGCTAATCCAGATCTATGTACCTACCAGATCCCTACGCTCTGCAAACAAACAATGTCTTGTGGTGCCCTCCCAAAAAGGTAAAAAAATCACTCTCATGTATCTTCTATGGATCCGGTTCACGATTGTGGATTGATCAGCCCGCTGCTACAAGATCAGCAGATTCTGTAGCAATCTTTAAGAATCTGCTAAAAACACATATCATCTGTACTCCTTAGTACAGACTTCAATTTCTTCTTTTTCTATTTAGAAAAAAAACTTTGGTAGGCTAACTGAGACCACTTTGTATTGCCCTCATGTATTGTTGTCCTTACGTTGTTCCAATTGCTTCTATTGTTTACATCATTTGAAAGTCGCTTTGGATAAAAGCGTCTGCTAAATGACTAAATTTAAATGCAAGCTTCATTTGCAGTTCAGACTATGGTTCAGTGCTTTATTGGGCCACTGCTGAATATCTAGAAAAATCAATGCCTTTTATTTACATTTAGGCATTTGGCAGACACTTTTATCCAAAGCGGGGATATGCAGGGGGATTCCCTGTGTTACTGCGGATCAATGCATACAGTATCTATAGCACAAACAAAAAAATGAAACATGCAGATGGTTAAGTACAAACCCATCAACCAAGAGCCTTTCTGTAGTCATGTTGTGACTTGAACAGAGCAGAAAGCATTCTGACACCAAATATGCAGGCTAGCTGGGTCAACTGTACACTCATATCAATGTTATCACTCCCAGAGATAACTTCAGATCAGAACAACTTCATTAGGATCACAGTGCGCTCAAAGCTGTAGAAGTGGGACATGGCCTCTGTAGGGTGATACAAATGAAGCAGCTTTCATCTTTATTGATCAGATAATAACAGTGGGAACTGCTGATGCACACTTAGTGTGACAAAGCATTCCACTGGCGCACCAGCTGCTACAAGGGAAGATCACGGAGTCTCAATTCAATGCCTTAAGCCAAACCTATAAACGGCATAAAATAGCATATAATAATTAGGGAGAAACAAGATTTAATATCCAAGATTTTAATAAATACTGTATGTTCAATGTTGTCTGCAACATGCATTTACACATAACTGGTGATCCATGTTAAATCACCGGAATTTTCAAAAACAATGTTCAATCACAAAAACATACAAAGATACAAAAAGACATGTACAAAGTCAACAAATGTAAGATTTCCTAACAAAACAACTGGCCCACTCTGCATATTACATTTTCAACAATTAATATCTACGACTTTTCAACAATGGTGTCCAAACTTGCTCCTGGAGTGCTGCTGTCCGTAGCGTTTAGCCACATGTGAACTAGTTAATAAAGGCGTTTAGGATGACTTGAAAAAAACTTGAAAGCTAAACTTGACACACACTGACACAGTTTTGAAAGGTGCTGCACTTTTGAAAGGTCCCGTGATATTTTTTTAATAGTTACACATCTTCATATTATTTCTGGGACATCACATTTTGCGTTATTCACCGCTGGTGTCGTCTCTTTCATTTACGTTACATGACGCGTTAAACATAACACAAACAGTGTGTTAATATTGACACATCTTTTTTTAAGAGTGTGGGACCCTATTGACGAATAAGATGTTCTGTTATTGTTTGAATGAATGAACAAAGCAAAAGGTAAACAGTTGGTCAAAATATTGAGCCCAACCTTTTTAAACAGGATTAACAGCTTTATAAAAAAAATTCTAATGAAAAGCAGTAGCAGCATAGCAACTAATTTAATGTATGAATGCAGTTTGTAAAGACGTTTTAAGGTGTGCCAATGCATTCATATTTATTTTGAAAAATAACAGTTCCTTTAAATATTGTGGTACATACTTTTACAACAGCAACAACTGTTTTGTAAAACAGGATTTAATACTAATCTAAGGTTTAATTACACAACCAATAAACCCTGATAAGGATCTTGTTAACACAAAAGGAATGTCTTAGGAATGTTTATCTTTCCCATCGCTGGTCATTTTTTCTGCTGTAGGTGTGAGTGAGACCCTCCCCCACAATGGCTGCCATGACAATGCTTTGATGGAGCACAACCAACACACACGTGAAATATACACCCAACACGGGTGTAGACAATCAGGATAATTTTTGACATTATCATATAACTCATCCGAAAATAATATGCTTAAAATCTGCTCTGACATTTACACATGCCAAACAAACATATTTCACAAGGTCCCGACATTTCAGAGTATTTAACAAACAGGCCAAGATCAGTCTCTTCACGGTACACTGCACTCTTAAATCCCTTCACAAACTCGAGAATTACCCTCGTATATTCATACTTCTGAAAGAATAACAATGAACAGAGAATCAAGACAATAATGAAGTGATGTTTTCCAACATGGTTGTAGCATTATGTGCACACTGTACACCTGAAAGGAATGTCACTGTGGCTAAAAAACCCTGTCCTAACATGATTCTACCTGTTTCTGCTAACCTCACTATTAAACTTACGAAGCTTGTTGTTAAATAAACATGTCAGCTTTAATAAATATTAACATACAACTGCAGAAAAAGTAGTAAAAAAATGTGAAATCACACCCAAAATAAATACAAATATTTTATTGTTATATTACTTATAATTGAAATATAGCAATACAATCATGTTTTAAACACAAAATGTTGTTAGCAAACCTAGGATGTCCATCACTTCACTAAAATGTACAGTTTGTGCTTTAGATAAACCTAATAGCCTAATATGAAGCACACAAAAATCATTGCCAATTTTCACAACCCATGCACTGTAAAATAAATCTATACAAAATATTTTTTCTGTTATTTATTTACAGATTTTCTACGTATAATGTCAAAAAAACATTTTACATAATTTTACTGGTTTTTTTTAGATTTTTTATGCATTTTTTAAATGCACCCACATATGTAAAATATCAGAAGAAGGCCTCAAACTTAATAGAAAAATGTAGAAGAGTCATAATTTTACAGGGAAAACTGTTATCTTACAGTTAATTGGTGGTGCCCTAGCTTCTTTTACAGTATATTTTTTAAAATACAAGAAAAACAGGGGTAAAAATATTGTACGCTATATTTCTGGCAACCCAGCTGCTTTTCACAGGATGGAATTAACGTTGGTGACAACTGGTGCCACTAAATAAAAAGGTAACCAAGCAGCGGAGAGGTTACAAGAAGCCCCAAATACTTCAGAGATTATCAAAGATGACAAAGAAAAACCAACACAGCTCACAGTGGTCTTGCTGATCGAAATAGATGCCACATAAGTCAAAATCAGCCAAACCAAATATACTTTCCTCTGAAATCATTTGCATGATCCATTTGTGTGCACACAGTTGGAGCAAATGTGTAAAAGAGGCTAGACTTATAGCATACCTCATATCAGATTCATCTTCCTAAGGACTTATTTGCATTCACCTCAATTTCCCAGAGTTCTGAGCTTTCATCACAAAGTAGCCCTAGTTACGCAAGACAGGCTCCATTACATCCAATACAGCTGAGCTACTTTCATCCGTTTATATGGACCATAATCTGAGAAGGCTAGCGGCTTTTCTCCTCTCCAAATCCACAACCTGGGCTAAAGTAGTGCCAGTGTACTCCAATAAGGGCCAATGGAAGGCTCAGGCAGTATTAGCGAGTGAGTGTGGAATAAGGTCATGAAGGGGTTTCAATACTGCACCACACAGCTGATGTCATTTACTGGCTGACACAACCCACCATGAAGAGCCCGGGGCTAAAATACATAAACTAGCACACAATCCACACCTCTCGAAACCGTTAAAACCATGCCAGGCCTGCGCTAATAGGTTAAACAACAAGATTGGCTACTGTACATAAAACCTTATCGGTGTTGAGAATTTTTTTAAGCTTCGTCTTAAAGACATTGATATAAAATTGAAACCATTGAAACAACCTGGACAGCCAAACAAGGCTTTTGGGTTGTTGTGTCTGACTATGGTATTTTGACTGAAAATCACATTCATGCAGAATAAACAGTGTGGCACGGGACCGTTTATGTCCCGCAGTGTTCATACGTGCGTCACCTTTAATTCAACAGATGGAAATGGAAAACATGCAGCAAACTCTCACAGTACCAAAGTATCAAGATGCTGCTTGTGTTTACATATGTTGACAGTATGAAAAGAAGAGATTTACTAAACCTAAATAACGCGATCACGTGAATTACAACATTCCAGTGCCAAAATTAAATTAACATGCCGATTTTCTCATGATCACAAACACATGCCATAGATCAGGTCCTTTCACTCCCTTCAGGCCTATAGTGGTAGTCTATGGAATATGTGATACTAGACATGTGCAAAAATACAATACATTTTCATATTGAAAAACATCTGGATCAAAAACAACAGAATGAAGCAGAATGCTGCTGAGGTCTTTATCAGCAACCAAAGCTTTTCATCTCTTCATGTGTGGCTACAGCGGCAATGCATTAAAACCATATGAATGTAAAACATTTTCAGTATCTCAAAAACACAGTGCAAGAAGCAGCCACACTTCAAAGGGACACTACACATTTTTGACACTGCTGTGACTGCATGATCTCTCTTTGAATGTGCTTTTTGCGCCACGGTTTTTCTGTCACGTCTCCACCCCACCAGCCTGAACAGATGGACTAACCTCCTCTTGGTGGAGGACTCCTGGGCTTGCTGTGTAGTGCCTAAGGAAAAACCTTCTCACATGCTTTGTCCCAAAACAGGATAAAAGTGCATCACTGTTTACAGCTCTTCTATAGCGCTATGGGGGTAAAGAGCGAACACCACTTTTGAGTGGGAGCACACCAAGGCTGTGACATGAGCGTTGCTCTGGTTGTGTTGCGATAGAGGTGAGGACGAGGGTGTCTATTTTAGTGTGACGCTGCTGAGGTTGGACTGCGAGTAAAGAGAACTGTCATTAGGGTAAAACTGTCAAAGCAGAAAAGGCCTAGCTTCTGTGGTTCTCTTTTTCTCCTGTCTTCTCTTCCTGTGGATCCCTGACAGAAGCACTTCCCTGCACACGTCGTCTCAGTCCTCACGTCTTGGCAGCCGCTCCAGAGTGTTACAAACTCCCAACACCTCTGCTTCTGCAACTCTCCACACCATAATCCACAGTGGCACAATGTGCTCAGAAACTGTCCTGTCAATGAAAGCGATCTCAATGGAGATCTCCAGTAAAACACTTGCTTAAAGTCAATCATTTTGTTGCACTACAGTCAAAAAAAGACACGATACATGATCTGGGGAGATCTGGGAACATATTTCAAGGAGACAAAATTTCTGTCCTGTCAGAAATTTCTGTAATGCTAAAGAAAATGTATATGATCATTTTTTCACTGTGTCTAGTCTTAGTCAGCAAACCCACAGTTCATTCACTGACCGCATGGTGTTTTTCTCACACAGACTTGTTCAAATTGCAAGCTTTTACCAAGTCACAGAAGAGAAAGTGGCATAATTGCAGTTATAGAATAAAAAGTTGATATACAAGTAAAAAAACTCTGTGGGAAGGTGGGTGAAATTCAATACAGGGGTCTTTCCCTACAGGTGCTTCTATAATGCTCGGCATTGGGGTATGTGATGTTACTTAAGGTTCTGTTGCTAAAAATGACTCAGCTATCCAGCAGGGATCAGCTTCCGAGATGGCGGTCCCCCCTCGCGCCGTGCAGCCCCTGCGCCTCCCCTCAAAAGTCAAATGTCACATGCTATCCGTCTTTAACTGCGGCATAAAACCAACAGACAATGGCCTCATGCTGGGTTTAGATGGACTTCACAGGGAGCGGGCGAAAAACTGTTGCTTGTTTTGCAGAAAGCTGGCTTTCACCTTATCAAAGTGAAACGGACTGAAAATAAAAGGAATTCTGTCTTGACCTAAGTGAGATGAAAAGTAAACAAGAACTATTTCATCTTGTCCTTTCGCATGTGCATGGTACACAGACCGTTACAAACAGCAGTAAGGAAACAGACTTTTGGTTTTCTGCCCTGATCTATCTGAAACACAATCTGTGATGATCTGTTTGCACTGAAGCTCAATTTAAAATTGAATTCACTGTCTGCAGTGGAATGTTCAGAGCTATGCAATACACATTTTTTCTGTGTAAAACAACTATTTTTCATCAATATATTTTTTATTTGTTATTCAATTATACGTCTCGATCTTTTCATAAAAATCCAACTAGCTTTTTGTTGCAGTAACAGATGGAACGTTTACAGGTATATTGTACCTCCATAATATCAATGTTTCTCATTAACGTTTGGAAATACCAGAAAGACAAATCTAAAAGTATTTGGAACTATATCACAGTTTCATCAAAACCTGATCTATGTATGTCAGCCAGGTAGATAACTTTCCGTGGTAAAATTTTCAACATCATTGGAATTCAAAGAATACAAAGCATCAACATTAAAACAAATGTACGCAAATGTTAAAGAACACACCAATTTAGTTGAGCGTTTTTATGTCATGGCACTTAAAAACACTGAGAAGATATGCATTTCAAATATAAATTTCAAATGCAAGTATTTTCTTCCACAATGACTGATCCTGTCATACACAGGACTTTATCCAGTCAGATGCTCTAGAATGTCTTATACCAAATACCAATGCTTGTAAGGCATAAAACACACCCACAAGGCCATCAAATTGTTGAAATGCCTGTATGCAAGCAATGGTCTGATAGGGCAACTCTCTCACGAAAGTGGACTGAACAAACACCCACATTTTAATCCAATCAGATGCTCTCTCGAACCAGTATTTATAAAAGCAAACAGCAACACTTGCAAGTCATAGAAACACACGTACACACTCATCAAATTGTTGGAATGCTAAAATGCAAGCATGGGTGGAAAAAAATCTGGCAGGTGAATCAATGCGATTTAGGCCTAAGACTCTTGTCTCAGCTTTGTTTTCAAAATGCTCATCGTCCATAACAGCGTTTTCAAGCGTTTCCCAAACACTGCCCATCCACACTGAAACATCTGAAAATGCTTACATCCATGTACTGCGCATGAGTAAAACCTTATACACATCAGCATGTGTAATTTCTGTCAGGCATTACTAACTTTCTACCTTACTACCAACTGCATCCCATGACGAAAAACGCATCATCGTTTTTAAACCCCTCCGTTTTCCTCATCCACGCCACAACGTGAAAACAGAGTTTTCAAATGTATCCACTTTCGAGTGCGTTTTTCGATAAGCTCAGTTTATGTGACAAAAACACTGTCTCAGTTTGGACGAAAATCCAAAATGGAGAGAAAAAGTGTAAAAAGACAGGGTCTAAAAAAGCCGCACCTGAAGACCACAGCCTCTTTACCAGTGTCTGTCCGTCTCTGCGTTCCTCTTTGTGAGTCGCTCTCTCTTTTTGACCCCATAAAGGCTCCATTAGTATTTGGAGTGGGTTTTCCTTCGAAAGGAAGCCTACAAAAATGTGGCAATACACAGCATTACGTAAAAGCTCCTCGCCTGGCGAGGATCATTTTAAACGACACCAGGACACTCCACTAAAAGCTTCACCTCTTCACAGCTCAGAGCGACCGGCAGATAATAGATCTGTATGCTTGAGCTCCGCTCAGAAAGAAGCTGCAAAAGAAATCATGGCATATCAGTGCTAAACTGTTCACTGAAATTCAGCTTCTCGAACTGATAAAACCCTGCAGCCTACAGACTGAATAGAACAGATGAGAATAGCAACGAAAAATAAAATAAATAAAGCAACAATAAATTAATTGATGCATCTTGCTGTAATTTTTTCTCATTTTGAGGAGGACTGTAAGAATGTAAAACACAATTATCTTGTTATACCACAATTCAATTCAAACTAAGGAATACAAATGCACAAATGAATGAGTGAAATTTCATAATACTTTAGTTTTTGGAGTACTATAAACTAAGCATTAAATGATCATACATCAACTTTAATCTCTGATATACAAATAATATTGTGTCATCAGGTCACTTAGGGACGTTTAAGGTGGAGCTATAGTCTCAATTATCAAAAAAAAACAAAACAAAGCAGATAAACAAGAGGAAAGCCTCATAAAAAAATTATGCTATGATGATATTTTACCAATAAACACACTTAATTTAAATTAAAGTTGTTGAATAAAAGAATGAGAAATAAATATGCAAAGCATTATATTAAATACACTTACATTTATGGTATAGGAGAAATCATACAATAGATCTGAATTTTTTTTATCTCAACCGGTTACAACACTAATCTGATTTTATCTGAGGTCTTCTGCCCTAACCCTTTTCCAAGACACTGGAGCTCCCATTTCTCAGATTTCCCTTATCAAGCTGATAAATTGTGCAACAATCTCATTAAACATTAAAGTGCAACTCCTTGCCAAGGCACTCCCAGCTCTCGCCTATCCATTCCCTGACCAGCGAAAGGAAATTGATGTTCACAGGCCATGCTAAAAGCTGATGGGAGGAGAAAAGGTGAGTAAGTTATATGAGTGGCCCGGGATTCTTTATGAGAGCAATCAATTCATATAAGATCCCATCCACACACTAAGAAAACCGCAGCCCGGCTACTGAATTACTTCAGTGTTTGTTTGGAGTAGGATGCCGTTGCGTGGTTATGGATGAGAAGGCAGTCAGGGCATCTGGACAGAAGGACTTGTGGAGTCCCTTGCAGCTGAATGTGGTGCTTCTAATATATGCAGGTCAGAGGTGGTGCGTGGTGCATTCCCCTGATGGCGGCAGAAACCATTACAAGTCAGAATGCAGACTTCGTTTTTAAATGGCTTTTACAAAACAGCCAAAAGTCAAACGAAATGGGCAATAGCAGTGCGTGTTGGATAATAATATCACTGCAGAGAACAATAATGTTGTTGCAAACTATGATTAAGATGGCAATCGCCTTGATGAACAGGAACAAACGGTACATGCCTGCAAGTGAGTGTCTGCTCAACTCAAGGCAGAGGTGCCTACTGAGAGGGATTGTTTCCAAACAGTAAGGGGGCCCAACCTGTCATATGCTGCCTCATGTCCAAACCGATCATCTAGCAATAAAAACAGGCATGCATAATCCGTACACCTTGTGTTTTATTGGCTCTTTCACGCTGTGCAATATCTAAATAGTCCCTTTACTCCAAGAGGGTCTTCCTTGTAATACGGCATGGAGTTGAAACGGACGAACAACAACGAACGTTACAGTGATTTAAAAAAAGCAGAAAACAGGAGGTTTAATGCGTTTCTTGGGACAAAATAGCCATGCAACCAAGTCTGTAATAACAAGTACTTTTACTTCCTACTTTTACCAATACAGCCGGCTACCACCCATTTTTTTCCATGGGCAGATCTCATATTATAGACCATTACCGAACCATCAGATGCTTGTTCACTTCACTGCAGGGACACGTTTACACTCACATCTCATGGTTTCGCACTTTATAACAGTCAGTGAACCCGATCACTTTTCGCATGCATGCTATTTCTACTTACACATCACCGCTCTGTCTGTCGTGGATAACTTCGGATCATCATTCGGTTTGTTTTCAGACATTTCCAGTCAGATAGGTGTCGATTCACTCAGAAACTGTTCTCGATAACGAGCCGATGTAGTTCCTCGCCGAACAACACAACTCTTAGCGTTACCCAAACGGGAGACGGCAGTGATATCTCTCGCCCGTATCACCGGCCGAAAATACTTGCAACAGGGTGACAAATTTCAACGCTGTTACTGTAGCGCTGTCTGATTTACTGCAACACTGTATCAAGTTCTCAGACCCCCCTACGATGAGCGCAACCAAACCCGATAGACGTCAGGGGAACGCCTACTATCATAGCGAAGGCGCCCATTGGTGGATATCATCCTGTCGCTCTGAACGATTGGTCGGCTGGGATGTCGATTATACTTGTCTGCGTATTTGTAATGTTACGATTCTGCACTCGACTCCGAGGAGGGGAGTATAATTACAGCGTTTCGCTTCACGTTAGAAACACTACAAAGAAACTAAGAAGCTTCATATTTCATGACCCGATTAGTACTGGAATTCATGCTCAGGAAGTTATATGTGTCCACATATGTTGTGTTATCTAGACAAGTGCTTTCACTGAAACTGTTAATCAGTTTTGTTGAACTCATCAGATGAATGCGTTTGTGTGTTGAGAGATAGGTGATTTCACACTATTGTCAGACGTTAAGCAAAACTCACAGGAAAAATGATTGAATGCATCATCAGCAATGCTTAAGAGATCCCTGAAACCACCGCATATGTAAATTGTGGCTTATTACCTGCATGACGTCAGCGTGAGGATTTGCAAGTGGCTCGAATAGGCCTTACTGGCATGATCATCTGCTGTTGCGCCACATCACTCTCATTCAGATATGCTGATGCTACCGAGGTCTGATTGTTACCATGGCAGCACACTGACCCACACACTGAGCTGTGAAAACACTGATAATAATGACTGATTTGTCATGAAGGGTCCTAAAACCAACTAGGGTGTCTGCTTCTGAGTGCAGTTGTTAAACACTTGCATGGATTATGAAGCCTCTCTGTCCCTGAGTTTGCCTCTTTGATGGTGGTGAAACTTGTACAATATACAGGATTTTAAAGTACGGACACATACAAAATAATCCATATCAATGGTTATTTACAATTCAATAGATGTGTGTGGTTTGTGTTTGCTTAAATGTTCTAATTTTTATTGTTTTGGGATCCGGAATGCAACCTTTGGGCGATTGATGGAACGACCAGGTGTGTTTTTTTGGACAGATATATGTGGTTGCTGCACAAGTAACTTGCAATGTATATACAAACTGTTTACTTCCATACTAAATCCCACTATTCTTAAAAATAACGCGTCAGGTCTCTAGAACTGACACACAAGCCTCACCAGTTGCAATGGCGGGCACAAACCACTATGTACGTTTATTGACAGAGATTGTGGGATCATTCTATAATTAAGGATAGGCCTATATTTGGCAATTGAAAATGTGATGAATAAGTTGTATTCTTTCTTAAAACACAACCATGACCTAACATAAAGCCCTTAAATTAAATACTTATTGTGTTTTATCTCAGGGATACCTGGTTTTGCAAATAAGATGATATATTATTTTCTCAAACAGGTCAAATTTGTATATGCTGTTTTATAAGAAAAATACCTTCAGGAACTAAGGACACCTCTTGTGTTAACACTACATGTTTGCAGTATTTATTTTTATTAAAAACATTGTAACAGACAGTTGTTGACAGTTGACTGTAGCTCAGTGGTAAGAGCATTGCGTTAACACAAAGTTGTGGGTTCGACCCAGGGGATTGCAGATACCTAAGTATGAATTTATAGTATAATGCAATGTAAGTCACTTTTAATCAAAGCGTCTGCCAGATGCATAAAATAAATTCATTTGTATGCGCATAAAATGCCAAATGGAGACATTCCTACTAGAAACGCAGAATGACAGCCCACACAAATGTCTTTTCATCTTCACTTATTTTTTTCCGTGTTTGATCGTGCAGTAAACACAGTGGACTCCATCAACAGACTTGGTGACTGACTCTCGGGCTTGATCAATAAACTAATGACGCTATTTTTCATGTGTCTAAAATGAAGAGGAAGTTGTTTTTCACAAACTGACCCAGATCTTAGTGCTACATATTTGAGCAACATATGGTACCACCATTACTGAAGATACAGAACAGGTCAATACTGAAAATAATGAGAAGGTTTGGGTGTGGGTGCAAAATAGATGCCCATCAACACTGTGTTATATTTGACCATCATACCAAGACGACTGCATTTTTTCCTAATGTCAGAAGCCGTTTCACTTGAATACACGCCACGATACGGAAAAGAAGTCAATCGCAACTTCCGTTTCATGATGATTCTAACCTCGAGTAGAGGCAGACACATGTTGAATTAGCAAAAGTCTTGTAGTGCATTTTAGCCTTAAGACAAAGATGATACTTAAATAAAAGCAACTGAGAACTCCATCAAACCCAAAGCAATAACATTTTCATATGTGTGGAAACCACTGACCTTTAAAGTAAAAGAGATTAGTCTACTTACTTCATTTATGTGTGAAATAAAACCTCATAACTCTGTATGAGCTCCATGATACATCTCCCCTCTCATCTTTTTCTGTCTGCTGTGTAGTGACTTACACCGAGTGCATGAACGCAAAGCCTCCCCATTATTCAGCAGATATAGGCTTTTTTATTGATGTCTTGCCATGGATGTGTGGCAGTAAACTCACGCTACACGTGACTAAACTCGAACCAGTGCATTAGGGGGTGCCTGGTGCACCTTGCTTTTGTGTGGGAATCCAAGCGTACGCTAATGTGTAGTGGTGTAAACGGTGTTACAGACTTCCGCTAGTTGTGAAAACGTTCACTGTATGATCTTGTTATGAATACTGTTATTGCTATCATGCTAGGCACAATTTGATAAACTTGAAAATAGAATTTGTTGCCAGTGTAGGCTGACCAACAATTGCATAATTTGTCAGAAAGTAAAGACCAAATGTTTAAATGGTACAGTGTTGCCTATCCTCACTTCTCAATAGTGTCAGAAGCTGCAGTAATCCAGCCAGAGGTTTGAAGGCACAGTATTGGATCAATTGCTTTATAAATCATTATTCTGAACACAGTGAAGAAGTTCTTCTCTTTATATAATTTATTTGAGGCTACTTAAGAATAATTTATGCAATACCTGAATGATTGTTTTCTATATTTGGTCCTAAAACATACAGCTACAGTATAGAGACTTTCTGAAGAAACAGGGCTTACATATTTACAATAGTTTGTCCACTGCCTTAATTTAATTAAGAAGGGATTTTTTTAATGTAACATTTTTTTCATATGCCCCTTGTATTTGTGTATATAAAAGCTGTTGAGATTGACATTTTTTTACTAATCAAAAAAGCAACAGATGTGAGGTTATAAACCCATTAAAGTAACAGACATTCAGCTATTGCCATAGCAACTTCAGATGAAGTCACACTCGAGAGAATAATTTAACCACCATACCTTGTTTTAAATGGTATGTTCATTCTATTGCACAACTGGATAACACTGTAAAAGAGCCCCTTTAGAAAGCACAATCCATGCAATGAATTATTCCTATAACAACTAGTTTTTACATTTATGGCCTCACATTACTTGGCATGAAAACGTTGGAGGACAAAAAATTACTTAAATATAAAAAATTAATTAAATAAATAAATACATGCAAAAAAATAAACAAATGGATAAATACATTCAGAAATGTATAAATAATTAAATCAATAAATAAATGAATCTTCTGTACATACATAAATAAATGTTTATGCATTAATAAATGTTGTTGTACCGAAAAAAATGTAGTATTTCAAAAATGCACAAATTAATATTTTTGACAGATTTATTTATTTACGCAATTATGTTTTCATTCACCTATTGATTTAATTATTTATACATTTTTGAATGTATTTATGTATTTATTTCTGCATGAATTTATTTGTTTAATTATTTATTTCTGCGTTTATCCAAGTATTTATTTATTTACACATGTATTTATTTATTTATTCATTCATTTATATATACTTATTTATGCATATATTTAATTATTCATTCATTTATATATACTTATTTCTGCATGTATTTATTTATTCATTCATTGATTTATACTTAAGTCATTTTTCGTCCTCCATAGAAAACATCTCTTCTCTGGGTTTCCTCAATAAAGTAAAAAAATCGGGTTACAGTGTTCATTGGCAGTGTCTGATTGACAGCTTCACATGACATGCTTGTTGTCCTCCTGGTGTTTAACTACATCACTGACAAACAGTCTCCATTACCTCAGTGACCTCATCTTCTTCACTGCCATTTTTAACACACTTGGCATTGCGAAGTCTCTGCCAATGTTTCTTAATTCTTTTAAATAATATAAACATTTGATATATTCATGCATTTTAGAACTTTATCTTAAAGCAACTGTGAATTTAAGCTATATTATATTTTAGGAGTATTTCTGGGACTCACAAATCTGGCATTATCAGCTACCAGTTCAGCTATCAGAAAAGCTTGTTCACGCCTACGCTGTCAATTAAGACATTTTGTACCGACTTAACTGTACACCTTGTGATATTTTATTCATGAAATGGTCACAGTGTTGATTCTTGTGCTGCTAACATTTTCCTCTTTTAATCTTTCATCATTGCGATATCAAATTGGTTATGAATAATTATTAAATGTTGCAAAATGTAAAAACAGTGAGAGTAACCTAAAAGTTTAATTAACATGTTGACAGATGTTGAAGTTTCTAATAAAAACCCGCATTTCGGATTTTCGCAGAACAGGAAACATGTCTAAATGAGGAGTGCAGTAGAGCACAGAAGAGCACAGAAGAGCTCATTAGATTTGCTTGTCTTACAGGAACAGAGAAAATAAGATCTCTGTCTGATTAGAAAATCAAGATATGTGTGTGTTATTGAACAAAATAATGGCACGTATGCATATAAAAGTGGTTTAATCTATACTTACAATATTGTTAATAGCACAACAATCAGTGATAAAGCTTGAGAACTTCAACAGCCATCAGAATATTTATTTTCTCCGAAACAACTGATAATTCTTAGAATTGAGGTTCATTATAAAAGCAAACGTAAAACATAATCACAAGCCTTGTTGATAAAAAAATAGATAAGCATTTTAGTTTAAACATTGAAGACTTTATAGACGGCTTCATCGGACACACATGCACAAGACATACTTTGCATCTCTCTTAGCAGAACTACAGTATATGATATCGAGTTTTTGGTAAATAATGACTGAACAAACAGATTTCTATTCCTCAATATTTTCTCCCAGATTGCTGAACTAAAAGTGTGAAAGTGAAGACACAAAATTTAAACATCCTCAGCATTCCGAAGGCCAATTGGTCTGGCCTCAGGGGAATTTGTCTAATAGACCACGGCATTCCAGGTGTCACTGAGCAAAGTTAGTTAGTGTGTATGTAGACTGTGAGACTAAAAGAGATTGACTAATAGCATTGTCGATTCAAGGCCCCCTGATATAAGACTCTTACACTTTGCAATGGTGTTAGGGGAGAACAGTAAGTCTAAGTAATGATTGCAGAGGGATGTTCATTCTATAGTGGGTGAGACAGAACTGATGTGAAAGAGCGCAGATAGAAATAAAACAAGTTCTGAAGAAGTGGGCTTCGGTGTTCAGGGTCCAGGTGCATTCTGGAATGTGGCAGTAGTGTCGCTTCGCTGCATGAAAGTGGTTTGGTCACACAGAGTGCAGGATGAATCAGTCAGTCTAAGGAAACATTGAAACATTGTAGGAGGGGATGCTGGCACTCAATCTTGAGTTGACTGTGGTTCATCATTTCTATCAAGTGTGTGTGTGATTGCCTGCAACACTGATATACATTAGATGATTGTGTGCCCACTCTGATTAGCTCCCCGTCACTTATTTTAACACTTCTTTACATCTTTCATGTCAGAAATGATTCAAGCAGCTGAAAACCCAGTGAACTTGATTTTCAGATTTTATAATCACTGAAAATGTGTTCAAAATGAAACCTTTTCATTGTTATAGATAAATCACAGTAACTCTAAAAAGTGGCAAAGCAGGCATTTCAGTAAATCTTTATTTTATTTTATTACATCATCTTAACATGAATAGATTTTGTGACTGTACTGGTGTGGACAGTCATTAAACTTTTTATTTTACAGGTAATACTTTCCGCTTTTACTGCATGATGGCAGCACATTCGAATTGTACCTTGTGCTGATACAAACATGTTGTGCTCACATCCATTAGGTTTCACAAATATAATAATGGCAGCAGGTAAAATGTGACATTGATAAGACAAATTTTATTGATGCTTTTATATTTGTACTTTTTTAGAAGGGTTTTTCTAAAATGGCACTAATATTTCTATTTTGAATGCAAACAATTTGCAATTTATTTGCTAAATAAATTACATATACCAAATTACATGTTGTTGGTGGGTTTCATGTAAGCTCAAACATGTGTATTTGAGAAAATTGTTGTTTAAAGGCCATTCCACCTTGTGGAACAATGTTCTGTCCATGATATGTTAAAATTTCCGGGGTCTTAATTCTAGTTAAATTGATTGGTCACGCGAAAAGTAAAATTCTGTCATTATTTATTCACCTCGATGTTCAATGTATATGACTTTCTTGTGTGAAAGACAAAACAGAAAGATATTTTGAGAAATGTCCCAGGGTCCATACAAAGGAAGTCAATGGGGTCCAGGGTTGTTTAGTTACCAACATTCTCCTAAATGTCTTCTTTTGTCAGTGCGAGACTGTGGTTCGAGACCAGTGAGTAATTGTTAATGAGCACCAGCTGTGCACACACCGGTCTCGAATCATGTAGGAGATTGGGAGCATATAGGAGAACGAGTGATCGGACCGTCGAAGAGAGAGGACCGGGCCCGAACATGTTTGTATTTGTATTTATTGGTTTGTTCGCTGGCGGTTGGCCCCGAGGTGCCGCCGGCTGTTATTACTTTATTAAATGCTTAAATGTCTTCCGGTTCCTGTTCCTTCCTTCCTTTTAATAAACTTTGTTACACAGATATTATTAAAAAATCTGACAATCCTTATCAAAAGTGGCATTGAAAACACATTTTAGTATTGTGTATTAGTACTCCAAATAATGTTTACTTGAAATTTCATATGAGTACTGTAAGTCTGAAGCGATATGTCAGTAAGTACATCTGACATTTAAACTATACTTAGTATGAAAGAAATATATTTTAAATTTTTACTAGGGGTGTTCTGCTAAAGAAAGTCATACAAGTTTGGAATGATGAGTAAATGATGAATACATTTAATTTTTGGGTAAACTATTCCTTTAATTGTTACAAAATGTAGCACTGCAAACTATTAACAAAAAAATGAAACTGCATATTCGTTTGTTTAATTGAATGCTTGTAGATTTACTTTTCAATCATGATAATAGTTGTTTCGAAAATGTCACTGTACAATTATAAACATAAACAGGGCTATAAGTGTGCATGTGTGTGTTTATTCTGTAGTTTGGAATGCTGGAAGGTCTGTGTTAGCAGACGGTTCTTCCTGGCTCGCATTTTACGACCAAAGTTCTGCGTGGTGATTCCCCTGTATCGAGGTTTTCCCGTAGCTCAGTGGTTAGAGCATGGCGGGATTGCACATACTTGGAAACAAATGGGTCCTATAATACATTGTAAGTCGCTTTGGATAAAAGCGCCTATCATATACATAAATGTAAATGTTTAACAGGAAACAGAGAAGGAAGCTGTAGCCATCATCTCACGTCATCTTTACCATTCCCTCTCCTGCGTTTTCATTACACGGAAACTACCAGACCGTGAATAGATATCTGCCGGAGTGGACAAAGTTTCATGTGTTTGATCACACGCCCTCCCCTTTACAGAACACCACATCACACAGTACTGAAGAAGAGAGATGAGCAAAACATGTGAGTTTACCTCTTCTAATCTTTTTTGAGTACTTTCTACAATGTGTTTGACAATTTATGCCACTTGGCCATTGTCTGATTTATGACAGAAACTTGATACATCTGTTGTATATTTCAGTTGACTCAAATCATGTTTCATAATGCTTTCAAAAGCCCTGTTAACAGCAAAAGTACACCTGTGATACATGATTCATGATTTGTTACTTTGCTTAAGTGTAACGATTGTTTTATCACTGACAAATTGCATAGTGTTCAACTATGTAACCGTAAGCTGCACAGTACAACAACTTGTGTCAATCGCTTGTAAAATACCAAGAACCTTGAAAGTATAGTCTTGAAAAACAACTACCTATATACTGTTATCTATCAGTATTTTAAAATGTCTAATATATCCTTATAAATAAAAACAGTAAAGAGTGTTTACTGTAAATTAAAAGCGACTATATCTCATCTCTTTATAGCGGAAGATCTTCTGATCATCTATGAGTCTGAGGCAGAGCAGTGGGCATCATACCTGCGCTTCCACCTGGCAGGTTCCATTCCTGAGTCCGGCATCTGTTGTTATGACATTGCTATGGTAACCAGTCGCAAGGATGACTTCCTACGACTGGCAGGGTACAAATGCAAGCTGCTTATTCTGTCACGGGGCATGCTGGAGGGTGTGTGCCAGCTCCGACGGTTCTTTCTGGCTCGCGTTTTACGACCGGAGGCCTGCGTGGTGATTCTCCTGTGTGGAGTGGAAAGCGTTGATCCTCTGCTGGAGCTGGTTCCACTGAAGGGAGAGAGCTGTCTTCAGATCTCCAGCGAGCAGGAACCCCAGGAGTACTGCTCGGCTGTGACGGAGATAGTACACCGAGGTGAGGAGATTTGGGAAACTGAAAAGGTTACTGGTTTGGAGTTTGAACCCCAGAGGGTTGAACTATTATCCCCTAGAGCAAAACCCTTGACCTAAGATCACTCTAGTGGAACATCACCTGTAGTAGAATTCATACTGTAGGTCGCAGTGAATAATTAATATGAATTTAATAGACATTTACCTAAGAGGACTTCTATAGTCTAACAGAGGCAGTTATGGTCATCATAATTCTCACTAGGAAATCATCCTTGATCTAATGTTAGTCACTTTACATGTCATTTTGAGACACTCGGCAACCCTGTTGTGTGAAGTAATGAAGTCACATTTAGTGATAATAATGATGAGGCTTGAATAGCCTAAGAAAGCTCCCATTGAATTCCAGTAGCAGTCAAGTAAATGGAGAGCACTAAACCCCCATGCAGCAGCCGCATTGTGACAAATGGTTTGTTGTTGCAGGTTAAACAGCGCTGGGGGAGTTTAATGGGGTTTACGTTTTGCTGCTGTAATTGGTGATTCTGGAGACTGTAATTATGGAATAGTGTGAGGAGAGGACCATAGACAGAGCTGTTGTTGGCATATATGAGACTTCATTATTCCTTGCTGAGCCTGACAAGCAATTACCATCCTCCCATAACTGCATCACAATCTGCTGATTTTTTGAGAATAATATAGTCAACATGCTGGAGAACTGGGTATATATACACACAACCCAGTGTCTGGCTCCACCAATTTTGTCCCGCCATTGTTTTTTTACTCTATTACACAGAGACTAATTGTCTTTGCTTTAGTGCTGTAATTTACAGGTTGCATTATATGCAGTACATAATTTGACATGCTTAAGTACTAATATGATGTGATGTGACCAAAACAGAGACTATTTTGCGACAAGGACATTGTGTATTATTTAATCATCTGATGAGGAACTGATGAGTCCATTACGAAAATATTGACCGCATTGGTATGATTCTTTTTTTTTAGACAAAGGATTGTGTTATTAAAATATATGAAAAGGCATAGTTCACCTGAAATAAAGTGTCTTTATCCACTCACATTTTGTTCCAAGTGTGCATCAGTTTTTTAGTTAAACATCATAAAAGTAAATGAGGACTCCAGCATCTCATTTTGTGTTCAATGGGCGAATAAAAGTCGCAAGGATGAGTAAAATATGATAGAATTTTTACTTTTTGGAGAACTGTTCATGTAATGCCTGCTCACTGCGGTGACATGATACTTTATCTTACTGAAATAAGTCTTTCGGGCAACATGCGATTTGCCAGTTATTATCTCAAAGAGAACAGGTTGGTTTGTTCCACCTGTCTCATATTCATATTTTTGTTCAAATATAACTATAAACATTATAAGCATAACGAAACTTGTTCAAGCATGTGCACGTTCATTGTTTTTTCAGGTGTCACCTTTTGAGCAGGTGCAGTTTGATTCCATCAGAGGTTCTTTGATGATGGCTGCTTCAGTACAATGGGCAAACATTATCCAAATGTGTGCACTTCCTCATACGCCAAACTTCGTACTTATCACTGAATATGTAAATCTTGGTCGTCATATCTGGAAATAGTTTCAAACGGTTGCGGTAGCTAACATGACAGAGAGATAATCTTTGGTTGACAGCAACTGCAGGACCATCAAAAGATTTAGGAAAATAAACATCAATTTAACTTTATTCAATACTCTAATAACTCCGGGTTATTTTCGAAGCATGGTGGGATCAAAAAGGGTCAAACACAACTTTTGGGATTTCAAATTAACCTAGGCTAGGTTGTTTCAACCCATGGCTGGGTCAAATATGAACATTTTCTGGGTAAATTTAACCCAAGGATTGGGTGTGTCACTTTTTGACCCATCCATGGGTTTAAATCATATAGATTCTTTGTTTTTAAATTTCATTTGGTCTTTTTCAGTGTTTTTGCAATTTTCAGTGTTTATTTAATAAAGTCATGTGAATAATTCATACAAATTCAAGTCATTTATTTCACAAACTGTCCCACAAGAAGTTCTGTTTGCTCTACTGTATGTTAATTCAAAAGTTCTAGTTGTTATTAAATAAATTGATCTCTGTGCAAGCCTCCACATTTTCCCCAAAACACAGAAAAATATGTGATTATGCGGTTGGTCAATAATACAGCGTGTTTCTCCAGGTGGACAGATGCCGGTCCAGGAGCTGAAGCTTGAGAAGAAATTTTCTGCTGGCTCGCTCGCTGCAAAACCCACTTTACTGGTCCTACCCAATCGCATGCTATGTGAGGTCAGACACACATTTACATCAGCCATTTTATCTGACTTTTGAGCAGAGAAAGTTGTTCACTGAGCATTATCGGCAAGCACTATTTAAACAGAATGATTTTGCATTGCTGCTCATGAATTAGATAGGGCTCATACAACTGGGCCAAAATTCAGAACCACTTTATGTACCCAAATGCTTAACACTATAAACACTGTTTGTAAGCTTTCCATGGCATGTATGTCCTCTTAGAGTCCAGGGGAGATATTAATTCTACTACAGGAGATCATAACCATCAAAGATGCAGAGGTGGAGTTCAGTGGAAAGAAGCAGACAGTAAGAGTGAAACCTGTCAACTGGAATGAAAGCACACTCTGTGTGTCTGCCCCTGGTAAAGATGCTTCAGTGCATTTATAAAGTATTTTGATATCAAATGGATGTTTAGACTGTCTTTCCATCAACATACAGTGGATCTGTATGCCATGATATCATCTTCATCCTTAGGTTGTAATATCTGTGTTTTGTAGACTTCACCGCTGGTGATGTATGTGTGACGCTCTACTGTCAAGGAGTGGTTAAAGGCAAGGCCTGTATACAATACTACACCATGATGGGAGAGGTTGCTCACTATCTTCAACAAGTTTCAGATCCTGTCAAATTCATGTGCCAGGTAATCACATGTCTCTTTTAATAACATATATATGGAGATTGAAAGTTTAGCTTCACCTTTTTTAAAAACATGAGTTTAAAAACACGAGTTTCGGAGAAATCCACTTTTTGTTAGATTTCTTATTTATACAGAGTTTGAAAATCTTATTTTATTAAAGCCATTATGACCAATAAGCATATTTCTTTTTTTTTAACTGAACATTTGAATTTTACAAACAAAAATGGCCTTGGACAAAAGAGCAAATGTCGAAAGTGACATCAGACAAGCACAACAAAACAAGATAAAACAAAATAAAAATTATTATATACCTTTGTAAAAAATCAATTATTAACAGAATGATACAATACGAGAGAAAAATATTATTATTCAATAAAAAATTAAAATAACACATACTTGGGGTTCTCTGCGAGTTCCAATCCTCCACTAAGTTACACAAACAAATAGCATTTCTCTCCTTCATAACTTGAGTGACAAGAAATACAGATATAAATCCTTGTGAAATATGTAAAAATTGGGAGTTGTCTTCAGAAATTTACATTTATGTAAAAAGAAATTATAAGAATAAGAATTGTGTAATCATTGTGTTTTATCCCTCAAAAACAAACCAAACAAAACATGTTTCTTTGTTAACTCAGGAAGATTACATTACTGGAAATAACAATTAATGCAAATCCCCCAAAAAGCATAAACAAACTTCAAGTTAAAAAAAGAGATGTTCGGTTATTTCAATTTCATCAACACAAAATGAGCAACTGTTACAGTCTACTATAGTACAAATCGACATCTTGAGGCTTTGATTGTGTTTTTGAGGTGTTTTACAATGGGTGTTCATGTTTCTAATTTCAAAAACGCTTTATATTTCCCGCATGTCAAGTCTATAGTTGACTGCTGTCCTTCTAACAAAACGACTGGATTTCTTCCGGTCTAAATAAAGTCCCTCCTTCAAAATGTTCTGATTGGTAATGCTGATCAGGTCTATGGTGATTGGTTCCCCGCTTAGACAGGATTTTTCCTGGCTCAAAATGAGGTGAAGGTGGTGCCATCCTGATCTTGTACACAAACACACGTAGGCCTACCGTACCTTTAAGTGGCTTAACCAAAGTGACTTTGAGTTTGACATATTAAAAGTTCTAATAAAATTAGATAAAAATGACAATTATAGAGTTATAGAGGGAAGCGGGCACCGGCGAACATTAAAGCAAATTTTTAATAAAATAAACAAACCACAAAACGAAAGTAAAGGGCCTACAGCTCCCTCACGGTCGACTGCCGGCCACACAAACATAATAAAATATAGCATCACTGCTGTCGCTCCTCCTTTTATGCTTCAGAGCTCCCCGTCAGAGATGCGAGACCGGTGCAACGCTCAGCTGATGCTCGTTATCACTCAAGTCACCGGCCTCGCGCCATTCCCTCATGGCCCATATCCATAAAAATTCTACTATACTAGAAAAAATTACAATGGATGTCACAAGTGCACTTGAACTGTTTGCTTTCCTATATTCTTCAAAATATCTTCCTCTGGGTTCAACAGAACAAAGACATTAAAAAAGATTTGGAACAACTTGAGGGTGGGTAGCCTAAATGAAGACAGAATAGGCCTAAGAATTTGCCTATTTTCAAAGTCTTTATTACCCTATCCCTGTTTCATGGGGAGTGTCAATGTAAATTTGTGGATTCATGATGTCACTTACCCAGGAAAAAGTTTGTAGTCCCCAGCTATACTACACACTAACTAAATTTAAAGAAGTGAAATTCCATCAGACCTCCCCTTTAAGGAAAAAAAGCCTGATGTTGGCAGGCTTCAGGCTAGTCATATTCTGTTTGCCAGGAAGGGGTTTTACACCAAATTAAGGGAAAGCATTAACCATTAACCCTGGCAAACCATTTTACACTTTAATAGCCTTGCAAAAGCTTACTGCAGTATATGTACTGTAGGACTATTTACATACATACTGTAAAAATAACACAGTGCTGACTGACAGCTCCAAATTGAAATTTATTACATTTATGGAGAGCAGAAACTGGGTTTATGAAATGTTTTGTTTTATTAATTTCCTGCCTAATAGTCTATATAAACAACATTTTGACACATTCACATGAGAAAGTGAAAAAGTTTAATATTGAGTATTAAATAAATGGGATCCCATCTATCATCAGGCTACTCCTATATTAGGTTTGGATTCCATATTCTCATCTGATCCCTCAAGGGTCTAATCTTGTGTGTTTTCCTCTGGTGTGTATTAAGCCATGACAATCTTCAGGATATTAGGGGTTCAGCCAGCTATACGCTTTTTCTGTTTTAATCCTGCTAATTGGAAATGCCTTGTCCTGTAGGAAGATTTGGTGGCTTTATTAACATAGGCATGCTCTGGTTAGCCTTGTGTACTGAATACTACATTATTTTTCCATACAGACTGTACAATCAAAGTAAGATGGATGCGATCCAAAATATATGGCCACTTCTCAAGGGTGATTCCCTGTCTTCTAGCATGTGATGGGATATTCATATTCATCTATTTAAAATGGACAAATGGGTGAAATAAAGATACAGATTTCTATTTTACATTCTTAGAATGTCACATTTATATTATTTATATATTATTAATATGCTTTATTATTAGATGTGGTAAAGCATGATAGGCACTGTGAGCTTATATTATACCTCGTTCTTTTTTTGCAATCTGGGTTGACATTTGGTTTGAAGAAATATATTATACAGATTTTAACCTTGATGTAAAGGGGTCATATTGTGTGAACACGTGTTTTTCTGTATGTTTGGTGTGTTATAAGTTGACCATGCATGTATGAGACACGTTAAATTGGCGTTACATTTCTGTCACACACTTGCAGTATTCGACTAATAACTACATTTACATTTATGCATTTGGCAGACGCTTTTATCCAAGGCGACTTACATAGCATTATCCTATACATTTATACATAGGTATTTGCAATCCTCTGGGATCGCAATGCTCTTACCACTGAGCTACAGGAAAGCTCTACACACTGGTTAACTGGCCAATCATAGCACACCTCGCTTTTCAGAGCGATGAGCTTTGTTAAAAATCAGCTCGTTTCAGAGAGGCGGGGCAAAGAGGAGATACAAACATGCATGGTGTGTGGAAAAAAATCTGTGTTTTTTAACCTTAACATGTCGCATTACATCTAAAACAAACAATAATATTTGTGTTAGCTCTGTCATATGACCCCTTTAACTATCAATAAAAGATAGGTGTATGATTTAGTAATCTTAAAATACTTTCTTCTGTCACATTCAAATATGCACAGACAACTTTAAAACTCTTCATAAGTTGATTGTCCCAAAAGTATAAACACTCGGCCTCTGTTGAAATTCTGGTCAACCCAATATGTCAACCAGTGTTGGGATCTGTTTGTTCTTCATGAAACCTGTTAAAAAAGTAAAAAAAGTCTGTTTGGTGTCACTTAATGCACAGAAATTCCTTCAGCTTTGTGTGGGTTTGATGTGTCTCCATCATTTTATCATACAGGCCTTTCAGGTTCCCTCCATGGAGAAGCTGGATCAAACTCTTGCAGCATGTCTGTTGAAGAAAATGCCTACAGGAGGTTTTCAGGGCCTGCAGAATAATCAGCTTCCAGCCTGGGGTAAATGCTTCTCTAGTTCTGCATTACTGTGAAAGCAGCTCCTTTAACCCATATCGAGTCTCACCAAGCGCCTGCAGACAACCATTTCAACATCAGCACAAAAAGGCTAATGCTACCAGCACTTTATTTTACCGTCTGTTATAAGCATGAATAAATGATGGAGGCAAGCCACCTCGGCCCACAGCAGTGCATTACTGTGCACTTGTTCTTCTGACATGTGCCTCCCTGCCCACATAAATGCAGCATGACCCAGATCCGATGCGGTTCTTCACAGAGCAATTGTCAGTGTTATACTATGTGGCCATACTAAATGTCTTTAGACTATCTCTCAACAAGAGCTAAACCCAGTGGGGTGGTTTCCCGCACAGGGATTATCTTAAATCAGGACTAGGCCTTCTTATATTAGGGCATTTAAGTAGTTTTTACAAACATGGCATACAAAAAACATCACTTTTGAGCATTTTGAGACAAAACAATGGCACTTGTGTATTTGAGGATATTTCAATGCAAGTTGTTTTCAATTTAGACAACTCTAACATTTATTGTAGTCTAGGATTAGTCTTAAACACTGTACAGGGAACCACCCCAGTATGTTTAACTTCTTGTGTAACTTTTATTCAGACAGTTGTTTAATAAAATACGTTCATTCTATTTCTATTAGGGATGTGCACGAATATTCAATCCGTATTAATTATTCGAAAAAAAAAAAATGCTGTTTGAATATTCGTATTTTTAATAAGAATAAAAAAACTGTCTCGTCTTATTATTCACTTCATCTGTAATAACTTTATAATATACAGAAAATATAAAAAATAATTTGTGTGTTTCTAAATCTTTTCATCATTAAAAAAACGTATATACCGGATATAATATTAGAGATTTATGAATATTTAATGATAATTATGAGCTTCATGTGAAACAAATTAAAAATGTTTTTATTGAGTTTAAATATTCCAATATGAAATTATTGGGAAATGCACATCCCTAATTTCTATTGAAGTAAATGAAGTGTGTAACGTGTGCAGCTAGGTGAGACCAAAACAGAATTATTTAAAATTCCTAAAACAGAACACATTCTTACTTTATTTTTCTCATTGGATTTCCTGCATTCATGTGGCAAATTATAAAAGACAATATGTTGGGAATTTCATTCTCTGTACACGTTTTTCTGGGACAGTTATCCTGGGTGTTTAATTAGTCTTGCATCCACCATATCCTCTGCGGTATATTTGTGTTTATTTTATTTTTATTTTCTCTTCTTTATCCTTATCTTTGTGTTTCACTCTCTCACCCTGATTTCAGTAATTTAAAAACATTTTTGTTTTCTCATGCATTTCATTAATGACTCTGTTTCTAACCATCCCTTTATCTTCCAACAGCTCTATGAATAATTTCAGGGTTACATATTTTTTTGATATCCCACCAAAGTGGTTTCTGTCTGAAGGGGGGAATAAAGTCCGTTTTAACATGAAGTTTTGCTTGTCATGTGTGGTATTTGCTTAAAGCGGATGTAACACCCAATTTCTGCCAATTACATATTTATTTCGAGTACATAAGGGCTTTTCACACTGCGCTATACCCCGGGTCGTCTTCATTTGAAACCCCGGATAAACGAACGTTTCATACTATTTCAAATTTTTTAAAGCTTCAGCAAATATCACACAAGACAGGCAAAAGGTCATGGGACGAAGCAGGTTTAGCACCAATTTTGCAGTGTTAACCCGGCATTGTGGTGTCAAACGTGTGTAGTGTGAAATGAAGCCGAGGTAGAATAATATGACCTGACGCTTAGCAACGGACACACCCAATCAAAAACTGAACAGCGCTTGCCTCATTTCACAAGCTGTGTACAGTCACAGAAACTCCATGCACTGTGTAAACAATCCTTTGAGTTTTCATTTATATAACTAAGTAACGTCTTAAGAGGCTTAAAACAGCCATAAAGGATTTGCGAGGTGTATTTTTTCGCTGGGATGCAGAAGACAAGGTATTCGGTTATTTAAAGGGACCACACACTGTTTTATTCAGTCAGTTTGACGCTGTAGTATTTATCCAATCATGACTGTTTACGCACAGATGCAAATAAGAATGTTTGGGTTTAGTGATGTACAATGTGATCTGTCAGGTTATGAATACCGAAGGTTATCGCTTAACCTCTGGTAAATTATAAGCAGTGTGAACCATGAAACAGATTACACAGGATTATGTTTACCTGTGGTTTAGAATAACCGGGGGTTAACGATTTCAAGTGTGAAAAGCTCTTTAGAGTACTATTGAATACTTCGTTTCTTCGAAGAGTCTTCAGTTTGAAC
Source organism: Triplophysa dalaica (assembly GCF_015846415.1). Lineage (NCBI taxonomy): Eukaryota > Metazoa > Chordata > Actinopteri > Cypriniformes > Nemacheilidae > Triplophysa > Triplophysa dalaica. Next base: position 8,189,343 of record NC_079542.1, read on the forward strand.
ACATTTATAAAAGACATACAGTTGTGCGATTATTTCCAGAAAAAGGCTCGGGGGACCAACCTCTTGTGGTTCATGACAGAAATCTTTTAGTGCTGGACTAGTATCAAACGATCTGCAAATCCAGCGTTATATCCACCATTTCTATTACATTCAAAATGCAGTGAACAAACAAACACAGCAGAAATTTGCGAACAAAGGAGCACATTGATGGGCGTGCTGTTCTTCCCAGTCTCCATGGTTGATGAGTGCGCGTGCTCTGTCATTTCGCTATAATGGTTGACGTGTGGGCATGCTTTTCCGGGAGAATGGTCCAATAAGGGACTAAAAGTTGTTAGGAAACGGAATTTTTTATGTTCGAAAAAAACTTTCCAAAACCTGTACGGATGATGGGGGAGTGTATCGAAGTCATGCATCCAACAAATATTTTGACTACATCAAGCATGAGAAGCCAGCATGTCTAACATTGTAAAGAAGTCAGAATGCATGAAACACTGTGGCACCCCTCCTTTAATTTCCCTCTAAGACAACATTTTCAAAGAGATAGATTCTTGGATTCGTCCTGATTTGTTGGAGATCCTAAACAAGCCAACTGAGCAACAAGTAACAGATTAAGGGTCTTTTTGAGTAAGAACAAAAAAGAAAAACAATCTCATAGGTCCTATTAAGTGATATAACAGATGAAATTTAATGTACTTGTTTTGTTTTCGATTGTTCTGCAAAACCTCTTGTACTATGATCCCATTTGGTTTAAATGCCCACTCAGAACATAAGTGTAGCAGGATGTTTGCTGTTTAGACATTCACTCATTAAGCTGAAATGCAGATTGAGCTATTCAGATCTCATAGTATGCTAACCTTTGTCTTTGTATCGAATTAATATGAATATAAAATATAAAACTAATTTAAAAGGATAACTTTTACAGAGACCTGCACTGTACAATGTGAAATTGTGTAGTTGTTACCATAAGGAGCTACTGTTAACTTTCTTATCTCTAGTTGTCATATCATTTCACAACCCCCCAAATAATATTTATATAAGATTATACCAGTACTTAACTATAGTATTTACTGTCTGCAAAATTAAAATGCATTTTAATCTAATGATATTGACATCATAAAAAATTGTTATGTAGTCAGGTTATTCATATTTTTGACCCTAAAATGCCATTTAATTTATATGATAACACATAAAGCACATTTTTAGTTCACTTAGGTGACACAATATAAAAATACTTACATTTGAGGATTTATAAAATTCCATAGATGGCCGTGATTCCAATGTTCCAGAGGATATTCCTACTCTCCTGCATTTTGCTGCCCAACACGGATTGCGAGATTTGGCTGGTGCTCTCCTGCAGTGTCCTGGAGCCATCCCAGCCCTAAAGACCCCTAACAGCTATGGATACACACCCCTAGATCTTGCACACATGTATGGATACAAGCAGCTACACATCCTTCTCAGAGAGTCATTGGTGAGTAAAAAAATTGGTTTGGTGCTTATTCAGATGAACAATACAACACTACACTTGTTCTGTTCTTTTACAAGTAATGTAGGTGGAGGTGTAGCTGTTCTTGTTTTGTGGTAGTGGTAGCTGGGTTTGATTCTCTGAGGTTACAAAGACCGTATACCCAATCGGACTGTATGTCGTTTTGGATTAAAGATTGTGACAATAGTATCGATGTAGATTTAAGGTTCCTATTCATATTTCATTAGCATTCTCTTCTTGTTTCATCTTCCAGTAAATCTCTAACAGATGTTTGATGAATAAAGATAAACCGTGTATCATAGCTTTGGTTCCTTCACGCCTGGATGCATTGGGTGTTCTGGTGGGAAGGACTCTTGAGCTACGAGGGTCAGATGGGGGTTTCGGGAGAATGCTAATGCTTAGATTTCCCTTCACTAATGGTGTTTTTTCCATCGTTATGCTAATATGAGATATCTTGGTCATGTTCAACCATCTATTTACTTACTAAGATGAAAGCATGGAGGAAAGTATTGCATGGAGTGTTTAGTTTCTAATGACACACTATCCTCATTTAGTATGCATTCAAGTGTGTATCTAAGAATCCATTAGCCAAGCCTAGAGGAAGCTGGATATCTGCTGGGCTCTTTTAGTCCCATTAAAATGCACTAGACAACAATTTGTTACCTAGCATGTACATGCAAATCCACCATGAATGACATGTTATTAAAATGATCAGTCTTTGAAACAGAACAATGCTTTTAAATCCATTCAGATTAATCAATTATAGATATTGAAGCGACATTCTTTCAGACAAATAATGGTAACAGATTCAATATTGAGGAAATTCTGGGTTGGATGTACACCGCATAAAGCAAGCCATACTTGCCTGGAATTGCTTTTGAAACATTCTGTACAGTTTGAATTTTACAGGTCTTGGCTACCTGGATATCTCGACTGATTCATGCAAATGATCTTTACATGATGCGTTGTAAACCTGACATCTTAGATTTCAGCAAAAAAATATACTATATATATATTTTTTTTTGCTTTTTCACCATCTCCTAATTGACTCAAGTGTTTCTTATCAGGTTTCTTTTAAAATATTGTGCAGTTTGTGTATTTAAGTCTCTTACACACACACACACACACACTTTTCTACACATCCACTCATTAATCCCAATTGCTTGTTAGATCAATTTGTTTAATTGTGTGGATGCACATTAACTAAAACCTCTCAACAAATGTATTTTTAAGAGTATGTCGCTTTAACATTTGCCTGTATAGATTCAAAACGATTCATTGTAGATTAAAGGTGATGAGCACCTTTAACAAACCCTGGCTTTTCTTTCAACTCTCTTCTTATCTAATATTTATGTAACAATAAGACAATTTTGTTACAATGCATATTTAATGAATGTGTCAATAGATGTGAATTATGCAAGAGAGACATGATTCAAAGTCATCAAAGTAATGTAAAATAAATTGCATTTCCTTTAGCCTATACCCATCTAATTAAACCTGGTTGCTTCACAAGCAGCACATCATTGAGCTTGAGAGCACTTCCTAAAATTTGCTTCTGCTCCATCTGTGCTATGTATCCAACCGGTATTTGACTGTTGTATCGAATTTAGATGTTCTATAATCATGAATATATTCAGAGAGTTTCAGTTATTTAGCTTAAAGAATGTAATGTCCTATAACATGTAATTCAACACAGTTGCATGCAATTTATTCTTCATATGTGTGTATTTTTGTATCAGTCTACTTCAGATTCAGTAGTTATATGTGGTTCTGGTTACCCCACGGTGCTGCACATTGTGTAAGTCTCTTATATAGTTCAAAGCTTCATCTTATTAGCAGATGTGTTATACAAGTTGTGCTGTGCTGTAGGTCCACAGGACCAGGATTAAAACCTACATTGTGGAATTAAACGTATGGCAGGTGAGAGGTCTGTGTAATATCAATGGCTATTCACAAATAAAATGACAGTCGGCAAAGATGAATGATCTGGTTCAGTCTGTTTATAAACATAGCTGTGTATTGAGGACCAAGTAATGGTGTTCTCTACTCACAAAACAAGCAATTAATCATGCTGTCCTCAAATTGTCAATCTGTTTGATTAAAGTATTGACTTCTCTTAAACGTCCGCTAAATAAACATATTTTTATAATGTAAAAATAAACATTTAAAAATGCATTCTCTGGGATATCGGCCCTTTAAGGTTTCTTGCAGGAATCAGACCATCATGCCGCTTGTAGATCAGTTTGTGACAACGGATCGTCTATTAACGGTGTCATCTTATCTGTTCTTAAAGTCCCACTGCATGCTCAATATGCACCTTTGCTTCATTAAGTATATGTAGATTCAAGAATGTGCAAATTTGTCCGCACCTCCATTCAATCTTGTGAGCAGTGCATGCTCGTGTTGCAAAAGCAGAGCTGAAACAGCAGCGACAGTCTTTGCGCCATCCGTGCATATCTATGGCTCAATCTATGGCTGAAATTACAGGGTTATGACATCATAAACTGAGGCAGTTTCAAACTGCATTTTTTTAAAACCGTCTTTGGTAAACTGCATTTTTGTGGAGAAAATACACCTGAGTGGTTTAAAAATTATGAATTTGCACTTAGTTTATCTTAAAGCATATTAAAAACACCACATAGACATATAAACAAAATTAAAATCTTGATTTTCACCACAGGGGGACTTTAAGACGCATTTATATAAATTAATTGAAGTCAAGTGTAATTAATATAAGATAACATTCACAGTAGAAAAAAGCAATCTAGATCATTGGCCTGTTATGTAATTTGTGGAGTCTTTCATTGACACATGCTGTGTTTTGTGCTTGAAAACTTTACTAATAATAGAATGATCCTTAGCATTTGTCACATAAATAAAAGTAAAGCCACTCCTCATTTCCCTGTTCAAGCATATGGTGTTTATAATGACATGGTCTTAAACGAATCAAAGATACTTATTTAAAAAGGTCAGCGTGCTTTGCTTCTATTGTGAGCATGCTACATTCTGCATGCGCTCTTATTTCAGCTTCGCCTCATAAACATGTCATCCGCTCGTGATGGGACTGTCTGAATCATGTCAGGACTTTAGGACTTAAAAACGCTGTTAAATGTCAGACGGTAAATCACAAACGTTTACTCAAGGATATAATTGAACTGTGAGCAGAAATATGGACAGTTGACGATGATTATTGTAATGCTAATGCTTTGTTTTGATGGATAAGGGCTGGTGCGAGTTTAATTTGATCAATCGCTCACTTTATAAATAGATGAACTTTTAGAGTTACTCTATTTAGCCAAGTGTCTAAATGGTAGTCATGCCAACAGAGGATATTTAAATGACTCAAGGGAGCCATCTGATCAGCATTCATGACTGAGAAATTGATTTATTACAGAGGAATGGCAACAGAACATGGCCACCATTCTGCACACCTGCTAGTTGAAGAACGGGGCTGTGTCATTAGAAATTAGCCCAGAAATTACTATTACATTACTATTACTTTGAAAAGATCCATGCTTTAATCAGTTTTCAAATCCTTCCCGTTCCCCTGTGGGAGGAACCAGTGTGTACGATTTTAATATCATAACCCTTTCTCTCTCCTGTAATGCTTTCTATCATTATAATGGTATATTCATAAAATGACTTTAGGATTACCTGATCTTGCTCACCTGCATGACCCTTACTTCTTATAATCCTATAATTAAGACCTTCAGAGCTCTCCAAATCCAAGTTGCTTGGTCTAAACATATCTTAATAGCTTCTTTCTGCTCAGCTGCTTTATATCTTGCATTATTTCATTTCTAATCCACCCCAGAGATAAGTGGAGTTGGATGGGGTATGACAATATCCATGATCTTTTTCCTGTCCATTGTCTGTTCTCTTCAAATTTACTTATCCTCTATCATCGGCTGTACTATGAAGAGTCAGTATCCAATGCCACTTTCCATATTTTATAATGAGGTTTAGAATTAAATGGGGTTGATAAGCTGAAGAATTGCATTCTTTGAACTCTCATGTCTGCATTTATGAACTCATCTGTGCAATATGAGGGGTACAGATTTATTTCCGGGAAACACTTAAAAGGTATACCTTGAGTGTTTTGTAAATTGCAAATGTCTACTAATTCATTTGGTTCACGGATGTCTTTTGACGATAAGCTTTGGTTCATCCAGTAAGGAAGAAAACAGCTAAGCTCAATTACAGTCCTGTTTTTTTCCTCAAAAGCAGATATTGTATTTGTTCAGATGCAGCATTTATTAGTGCTTTCATTCAATTTTAATGAGCTTCAACTAAATGAAAACTTCACGGTTTACTTCTAAACGAGATTAAAAACAGTGCTGTTTCTTCTCTTTCTCGATATGCAGCACATAACATAAATTGTGTTCAACTTCATAATACTGTATCTGACATCTCATATCCTTAACATTAAGGCGGGTCACTCTGTGTGGGCTTTAAATGAGCCTGTCACATCTATGAGCAGTACGTCCCACACTAATGCAACTTGCAGAGTGTTAAAAGTCCCACAAAACCAATAACAGTGGAATTCTTGAGCAACCTCATATTTAAAGTTTAATGTTGCCATTAAAATGAAATCAATTTTATAAGAGAGCCGTGTTTTTCAGTAGTCCAGCATACCTCTGGGTTGACGTGCGGTCAATACCTGGGTTGAGTCCTGAGTGAAGAGGAGGGAATTGCTTAATGATTGTGGTGTATTGATCAGAGCGCTGGATTGATTTCTAAGGGCACTTAATAAATAATGGCTTCGGTTAGTAACTTTGTACTGTGTGGGCTCTGAAAGGAAACGTAAGTCATTTTGACAGATCAAATCAACATCTTAATCAGTGGAGATTTTTAGTCATGTGATATGAGTTTGGAGTTTGAAGTATTTGCACACTCTCAATGTAGAGTATAGATTTGAATGCACTTAATGAGATACTTAATCACTAACCCTCTTGTCATTTCGAACCTTTATGACTTTTTCTTCTGCAGAACACAAAAGCAGATATTTTGAAGAACGTTGGTAACTAAAAACCCTCCCATATGTACACAAAAACCAATGCAAGTCAATGGGGACCAATGGAATACCTACCTTCTACAAAATATATTATTTTGTGTTCTACAGAAAAAAAAAGTAAATGAGTAAATAAAGGATGAGTAAATAATGACAGAATTCTCATTGTTGTGTGAACTATCCCTATAATACTTTTTAGCCAAATATTTGCATGTGCTTGCTTTTGATTTTATCTAAATGTTATGAAGGGCTAGTTCACCCAAAATGAAAATTCTGTCATCATTTACTCATCTTCTTGTCATTTCGAACCTATATGAATTTATTTCTTCTGTACACAAATGAGGATATTTTGAAGACTGTTGGTACCCAAACAACGGCGGTGCCCTTTCACTTCTATTGTACGGACACAAAACCAAAGCAAGGTTCAATTGGTACCCTCGTTGTTTGGTTACCGATATTCTTCAAAATATCTTAAATGACAAGAGGGTGAGTAATTGATGACAGAATTTTCATTTTTGGATGAACTATCCCAAGTCATTTGCCCCAGATTCATTTGTTTGTTCATATTCATAACATTATTAGGGGACATATTCCACTGGTTAAAGCAGGAAAATGATTATTCTTTTGTCAGGTTAAACTCTGTATCTATTGTTTAATCATTAGAAACACACCAAGTTTTTTTGTATAAAGATAGCTTGAAGTGTGTTTTACCTTTGTTTCTTTTAAATGAATGCTACTTTTTGATATTTTGCTATACAATGCAAATACATGCTTTAAGAAAGGGTTTGAATAGTTAAAAAACTTGTGGGTGCCTTGATATTTGAAATCTTAATTCATTTGTGAACTGACATTGCTTTTAATAAAAAACTGAACTTCAGTTCAGGTCATTATAGTGATCAATCTACAACTGAAAACACCTTAAACAGTCAAAGCAATGTCTACTAAAGAAAAAGCGATTTCTCAGAGATCAGACTCCCATGACCTCAGGTTGCCTTATCTCTGTTAATGATATTTCATCAAACGACCTTTGAGTTTCATAACGTTTTTATTCCAGCTTCAACACGGCCATTGAACTATTATTACCAGAAGGATACTGGCACTGAAATTTGTTTGATATTTGAATAATAGCCTGGCAGCTTCTGCCTCAGAAATGTATAATAGTGGGTGCTTTCAGCTGGTGCTGAATAGTCAAATCATCTTCGCCCACTTCCCTGATAAGTTATTTGGCATGCTTCAAACTATCACTGTTGTCACTTTTATACTACGAATATACTACAAAGAGATTTGGGTAATTTTAAGAGTGGTTGTATCGACTAGACACAAAATATTTACATCTCTCTGTGTATTTTTTCTAAGTTGAATGGTTTGGATATGTGTCTTTGGTCTCTTATTGTCTGTATATCTGGTAGCCCAGGAAGAATCAGATAGGATTTTTGTATTATTATTTTGCAATAAAGAATAGAATAATATATCTTTTCTTTCTTAAATGGGAAATATATATATACACTCATTTACATTACATTAACGCATTTGGCAGACACTCTTATCCAAAGCAACTTACATTGCTTTATCCTATACATTTTACATAGGTATTTGCAATCCTCTGGGATCGAACCCACAACCTTGCGTTGTTAACACAATGCTCTTACCACTGAGCTACAGGAAAGCTCACCTCCTATCACTCACCTGTTCAAAAGTATTATTAGGAGCACCTGTTCAATTTCTCATTAATGCAATTATGGTGGTGGTGTAATGGTGTGGAGGATGTTTTCTTGGCACACTTTAGGCCACGGCCTACCTGAGCATTGTTTCTGACCATGTCCATCCCTTTATGACCACCATGTACCCATCCACTGATGGCTACTTCCAGCAGGATAATGCACCATGTCACAAAGCACGAATCATTTCAAATTGGTTTCTTGAACATGACAATGAGTTCACTGTACTAAAATGGCCCCCACAGTCACCAGATCTCAACCCAATAGAGCATCTTTGGGATGTGGTGGAACAGGAGGTTCGTGCATCCCACAAATCTCCATCAACTGTAAGATGGTGTCCTATCAATAAAGAACTAAAGAATGCTTTCAGCACCTTGTTGAATCAATGCCATGTAGAATTAAGGCAGTTCCGAAGGCGAAAGGGGGTAAAACAGAGTATTAGTATGGTGTTCCTAATAATCCTTTGGGTGAGTGTATGTACATAACAGGATTATGTGGGAATTCACTACACACCCAAACTCCATATATTCTAAATGACTAAAATATGCATATGCTAGTCATTGTTATTCTTTTCACCAAATATATGCCTCCTTTCTATGCAAATGAGTCTTATTATACATTGCACCTTATTTAAAATAGTGTGCACTATTTGCCTGCCTTACCTGATGGCACACGTTTACTATTCGTAGAAATCATTCGGTAAACGCTATTTATTTAAAAGATATGTCTACATTTATTGACTTTGCCAGCATTAATTTATCAAATGATCAAGTGCATGTATAGAATTTTTAAGAAGCAGATTCGGTTCCCGGATCGCATTGCTTGAAGAGATGATTTACGGTCACAGAAAGTATGCCAGTGTGTTGCTACATTTTTCTGCATCCTACACAACCTCGCACTCATGAGTAGTCTACGAGATGGGGAATTGCACAGTTGTGTTCAACATTGGCAGATTTATCTAACTCATTTAGTGAATCGGGGCTAAAAGATTACCGACAGCACGTCCAAATACGCATTGCTATTAGAGGGTTCAATTCATTTTGATTCCCCCCGTGTCTCTTTAGCGCCATTTCATGCAGAGCAAGAGGTCAGAACACAACCCACATATTCAGTTGTGGGCTGTTTTGTTCTTGCTTGAACACACTCCCTTATGAAAATGAACCTTGGTTAATTTTCGATAGGGCTATTACACTAGTCATACACTACACCTGCTCAATAAAAACTTTTAAACCAGGCTGGTTTGCTAGGCTGGTTGATTTATTTATTTGCACCAAAAGCAATGAAATAAATGAAAACATGGTTATGTTTGGTTACACTTAAAACTGACAACAACTATTACTTATAAAAAAAAAACATGCAATGTTTAACCCCCAACTTGGTCATTGCCCTTCAGTCTCTTTTGTTCATTTCTCGCCTGTCAGTCAGTCCCTTGACGTGTAAAATTGTTTTCTCTAAAAGCAAATTTTTTTTATTATTCATTACAACAAAAGAGCACTTGTGGACAAAATTATGTTGCGCTCATGTCCGACATCAAAGCAGCTGTCTTTCGCTAGCCCCCAACATGTGATGCGTAATTAGCTAATCTTGTCTATCTGTTAATTCTCTCTTTCTACTCTAATGAATATATTCATAACATTGAATGCATAATGTGCGTAATCAATATTGGAGGGGACGAAGTGGAGGCTATTATTACAAGTGAATGGTAGCAGGTTGCTAAGGAACAGAACACACGGAGTGGCAGTAAGAATGAAGTGTGCATTGCATTGGAGTGATCACTTTATATTGTGCCTGCTTTCATCGTTTTGTATTTATTGTTTGAACAGTGTGAAATTGGTTTAGTTGCAGTTGGTGTATTTCACGCAGTGCATGAATAAGCCTGTTGTTGAATTGAATTGTGTTGATCAGCCCCCACATTATTTGTTTTGAGGAAGTCTGAAGTCTGTGGTTTCCACAACGACCATCGCTGTGTTACCAACCACCGCTTTGTGATATCCACAAATCAATTCTGCTAGCATGGCAAAAATGTCTTTAGACATTGAATGCATTTCGCAATGGTCACAACCAACTTTAAATACGCTTTGGTTGCTATAGGAGCAGTCATAACAGTTGGCAAACGTGGAGTCATCGTCTAAATGATATGTTTCACTTTCAATAAACAGAGTTTAGAGTCTATCATCAGTAAATTTATACAGATTCTCGAAACCATATCATAATCCCCCCTAAACAGTAAACAGTACTTGGATGACCATTGACCATAACGTTCACTTTCACATATTACTTTGTTTTCAAATTCAATAACAAAGACACTTTCCTTTAAAAGGAACTGTTTGCACAAAAGTAAAAATTCTGTCACTTACCTCATGTTTCATTCAAAGCTTGTATATGACTTCATATATTTTCAAGATATTATGAGAAATGTCTTCAATTTTTTTGTGTCAATGTTTGTGATATACGATTCAGACATGGAAGGAAGGAGGCAGGAACCGGCAGACATTTAAATAAAGTTTTAATATAAATAATAACAGCCGGCGGCCCCACACGGACGTAACATAAACACAAATATAAATACAAACATAACACAAGTTCGGGCCCGGTCCTCTCTCTTCGATGGTCCGGTCGCTCGTTCCTTTTATATGCTCCTTATCTCCTACGTGATTCGAGCCTGGTGTGCCCACAGCTGGTGCTTTTTCACAATTACTCACCGGACTCGAACCACGGTCTCGCCCCGCCTCCTCTATTACAGTTTGATTAAGAACGTTCTTCAAAATAGTGAGAATTTTTTGCCTTCTGATTAAGATAAAAAGTCACACAAGCTTTAACTGACATGAGGGCAAGTAAATGAACTATCCCTCTGAGTCACATGTGTGCTGTCAATTTCTTGGATTTGCCTATTACTACTGAATATTGTGGATTATTTGTTGGTTTATTAGACACTTGGTTTTATCAAATTCTGGTTAATTCATTAATAATGGTTGGTCATATGTTGGTTTTATTCTCATAGGAAAATAATGATGGCAATGGTGTATATGAACTGATGGGCAGAACAGGTATGTCTGTAGAGATGAAATGAATATAAAGACACATTTAGAGGGTCTGAAGACTAATTCATCCTTGATCTTGTATACTTCAACTCCATACAGAGAATCTTCAGCTGGATGATGCTGATGAGCAATGCCAAAATGACGATGAAGATCCAGAAAATATCTATTCTCCTATGGGTAGAGATGATGAAGAGTACGACATCCTTCTCACATCCAGCGGCTCCTTAGTAATGGCAAACCGACCCCCTGCGCCAACTCCCCGACCCGATTGTCTGTCCACCCCAGAGGATAAGACTCCATTCATAGCACAAGGTTTGAGTTTTCAGTTGGATTACCCTGGAGGAGAGCAAAAGAAGATGTTTTGAAGAATTTAGGAAAGCAAACATTTCTGGGGCGCTTTTGACTACCATCGAAATTCTTTTAAATATATTTTGTGTTAAAACCATTTTTTCCTACTATGGTAGTCAATGGTAGCCAAGAACTATTTGGTTTTCACTTCGTTCATCAGAACCATGAAATTGATACAGATTTGGAAAAACTTGAGGGTGATTATAGTAATAAATGATGACAGAATTTGTTTTTGGGGTGAACCGTCCCTTAAACAAACAACAGTGTATTAGTTATGCCGAGCCAGAGCCATTGAAAGAGAGCTTCGCGACAACGGAAGTTCACATTTTTCATGCGTCACGTGATTCATGGAGCCTTGAGATCATTCCAGGAAGTTAAGTTTTGACTTTCGTCTGTAAATGTGTTAAAAGTTTACCTTAATTGGTCTGCGTTACTAATAATTTCCGGGAGTATTGAGAGGCTCCATGACCCATATTGCTGTGAAAAAAACTGTTCCATTGGAGTCAGAGGAGTTGACGCGACTCTTTTTCTTGATGGCTCTGTGCCGTGCCAGTAAGAAACATTAGCTCTGTTTCAAAACCTGCACTCTAAAATGCCTCTTAAAATGATCTCATGTATCTTTTGTGAAGAAGGCGATCCCAGAATGCACTGCAAGCAGAATAAAGATATCAAACAAAGACAATTTATTCAATAGTAAAACTATTTGGACAAAATTGTTTAATCTCTAAGATTTAATGTGGGACTATATCATTTCTTTAATAAAAGCCACAGAGCTGACAGTCCGCTCATTACAATAGATGGAGTTGCTACACTGCCCCAGTTCAGTCAGTCCTTTGTGTTTATAAATTCTTTAATAGACTTGGGCAAAAGCGACCCAAATTTGGACCGTTCATCATAGCCAGCAAGATCTTAAATGTTCAATTTCAGTTGCATTAATAATTCAGTAAGATAAAGGTACCAAGTGACTTGTATTGTTCAAGCTTCATAAATCATTTATACCATTCTGAAGCTGTATTCATAAAGCATTAGAACAGCAGCGCGATCACACTCTCTTTTGATCTCAAGTCAGAGCAGCATCCAAGAATCTCCATCGTCTCAGGCCGCGATCTCTTCTTCTATTATAGCCAGACAGCAACAAATGCTTTAATTTGTGAAACAAGCCAGTGTGAGCCCTGTTTGCATTTATACTGCATTAAGGTAAAGAAGTTGTCTCTTATAATGTCAATCTCACCACCTACTTCATAGCTATTTATATTTTCCAACCATTTCTAAATCACCTTTGACCAGCACATATAGAGGAACAATTGCTTAGCAACTAAAAGTTACAACACATCAAGCTATTACGGACACACACAGCCATGTCTCAAGGCAATTGTCCAGCGCCATGCAGCGTTTTAGAAAATGTATAGCATTTATAGAAAAAGTCATATATTTTAACCAAGAGTCTTATGTGTCTGACTGTGGTGAGCCATCTTATGTGTCATTTGGACAACATTACTGTCAGGCAAAGCAATAGATATATTTACAGCACTATCACAGGCTATTTTGCATAAAACAGATGGTAATTAACTAGTGTTTCTGTGGCAGACTCGTAATAGCTTCATATTTTACATTTTAATAAAAACATATGCACTGCAAAGGCTTACAATCATTAAATCTCTCTCTGTCTCTCTCTCTATCAATCCCCAAAACCTTTACTCCTTGCTTTACCTACATCTGTACCTTTCTCTTTCCGTGACTTTTCTGTGACTTTGACTTTTCAGTGAAATTAATGCATATTGGTTTCCTCTTTACAAAAATATCTCTGTGCTTGTTTGAGATATCCAGCATTTAGGAAGACGGTTTTTATTTACATACAGTAATCAACATCTGTTGGAACAATAAAAAGGATCAATTGAAAATAGGGAAAGTATTGAGAAAGCTTTTGATTACAAATAAATTATGCATTAAAGTTCCAGTGTATGAAATTTAGCGGCACCTACTGGTAAGATTACAAATTGCAACCAAAGGCTCAATCTAACACTCCCCCTCTCTTTCAAAGGACTACGGCTGACACAGAACAAAGATGTTGTCAAGTTTTTGCTTCTTTGCCGAAGGAGATAAGATATTTATTACAAAACGTACTGTGTAGAGAGTTTGCCCGTTTAGGCCTAGAAACAACATGGCGAATTCCATGCAAGGGTTACGCACAGTGTATGTAGAGAGAAATAGCTCATTCTACTCAACTTTATTCATATAGCTCTTTTTACAATTTTAATTGTTACAAAGCAGCTGTACATGAGACATATTGACTATAAGTTAAAGTTATACCTATAAAAATAAGAAACGGTGAAAACACAGAAGGCACACATTCCCAGATACAAACGCTCCACACACACAGCATGCACATGTACTAACACTAATACACAGACAAGCACGCACACACACACACAAATGCACGCGCACACACACACACACACACACACCCACACACACACACACACACAGACACGCATAACACGCATAGTGAAAGCACACATTTAAGATAAAGGAGAGAAAAACACAGGTCAAATATTAAACAGACTATAAATTCCTATATGCAACATTAATTATGTAAAACTTAAAAATTCTTATTGTAAAGCAGCCCACCGGCCAGGCAAATAGTGCAAAACTGTATGCCAACGTTGGCGAGGAACTCAAAACTCCAATCGTGAAAAAAACCCTCAGGAGAACCCAGGCCCAGGCTCGACATTGCTTGCACAAGAAGGCTAAATCAAAATAAATAAACTTACTAATAAGGTTAATTATAGATTTAATAGTATCATTAATAATCTAATTAATTTTGTTGTGAAGACATGTCAGGTCGCCGCGTCCTTCTTTATCCAGCTCAATCATCTCAGCTCTTGTCAGGTCGCCGCTTCCCATTCTCCGCTCTACCATCAGGTCTGGGCATGAACTGCATCCTGCTCGCTGTGGAAACCTTGTAACAATGAGACAAGACTGGCTGAGAGTAGAGCACTGTTCTGCACTCTTTGATGCAACAAGTATATCAGTTGTTATTGGAAGTCTTCCGGGTTTCGGTTGATCTTACTAATGCAGCCCAGACCCTCAGAGGATTTATTTTGGAAGTGTAGTGTATTCAAGATTAAAAAGATGCGTCTTTAGTCTAGATTTAAACCGATGGAGTTTGTCTGCCTCCTGGACAGTGCAGGGAAGACTATTCCATAGTTTTGGCGCTAGATAGGAAAAGGATCTACCACCTGCTCTTGATTTGAAATGCTAAGTATTACCAACTGACAGGACGCCTGAGAGCGTAATTACTGAGGAGCTCAATCATTTGTAACTCTGATCAAAGCAGTCTCTGTACTGTGACATGCTCAAAATCCAGGCTGGAATTCTTCATTGTTGTCATTGAGTTGTTATTGAGTTGAAACTACTTTTTCCAGAACTTTAGATGAAAGGTAGATTTGATATAAGCCTGTAGTTCCCTAGTTCTCTAGGGTCGAGTTGGGTTTCATTGTCAAGGGGCCTTATAACAGCCACCTTATATGCTTTAGGCACATGTCCTAATGTCAGAGATGAGTTAATAATACTACGAAGATGATCAATATATATTTTTGGGAGCATCTCTTTCAGTACATTTGTAGGTATAGGGTCCAGCATGCATGTTGTTAACTTGATTTTAGACAGTTCATTGTGATCTACGGTAATAAATAATTGCAATTTCTTCTTAGGGGCGCTGTTCGTTTGTTCAGCGGGTTTCACTTCTGGTTGCATTGTTATACTTTTTTCTCTAGTATCTTGGATTTTATTTGTGAAGTAGTTCATAAATTCATGATTGTTATGCTGATGTCTAGAATCTGAAGTCCCATATGTGATAAGAAAAACCTGGGTTTGTGCTGGTTTTTCTTCTATTAATGATGAAAAGTAGGCGGATCTAGATGTTTTCAGGGCTTTCCTGTATTTTCAAGTACTATCGTTCCATGCTGTACGAAACACCTCTAATTTAGTTTTCTTAAAGTTGCACTCCATTTTTTCCGGCCTCTTTCTTTAGAGCCTGAGGGTGTTCATTATACCATGGTGTTGGGCTGCCATTTTTAATCTTCTTTATACGCAGAGGCGCAACTGTGTCTAGCGTTTCCAAGAAGGTGGAGTTAAAATTTGCAATGGTAATGTCAAGATCTTCAATGTTATTTCTCATGCTAGAGATTTGAGACAATTCAGGCAGATTATCGAGAAACGTGTCTTTGGTAGTTTAAGTCATTGTTCTACCATATTTGTAACAATGAGTTTGATTTGCAGCCATAGGCCAGTGAAGCAAACATAATACCAGATAGAAGGATTTTAACGTCGTCCAAATTTATACAGTGAGAGATTAAATTAAATTTTGATTAAATCTAAAGTATGATAACCAAGGTGACTGGGTCCTGAGTGCTTGAAACCAAGTATATTTACTGCATTTGCAGAGTGTTAAAGGGGCCGCAGGTCTTTAGGGACAGTTCAGGACCTGCTACTGTTTTGGTGTCCGATTTCTTCTCCCGTTGTGTGGTGTGCGGCGGTTCTGTGGTGAGCTGGATGGGTGGGTGTGGGTGGGTGTGTTGGGGTTAGAGGGGGTTGGGAAGAAGCACCGCTACAGTGAGTGGGTTTCTTTGCTGGAAATACAGTGTGTCATAATGAGTCTTCACATGCCTCTCCTTTCCAAATCTATAAAAAACAAAAATAGATCTTCCTATAAACAAAATAGATAACATTATGTGTTATTATGTGTCTTATTTACATATATATGTGGATTCTTTATATTTCAACAATTCTATCTTGCCATTCTATCAGAATGTATGCAAATATATACGGATAGACACACAAACGCAAGTTGGGCCACTATGACAGCATCTGCAACCAATCAGAGCAGCTTAAGGGTCCAAGCATGGCCAGCATTGCACATTACACATGTTTTCCATCTCTCTTATTCCACAACATGAAAATACAAAGAGAGAATGGGAGCGAAAGCAATGTTTTTCCATCTATTTCTACAGAGGGTCTTTCGCCTACGCGCTGATCAGATTTCTACGCCTACTCGGGAGGTTAAGAGCCTCCAGAGGAGGGGCCAGCGTGTGCTGTGCTTCTGGACTCAAACTCCTGCAACTTCACACGTGTATCCAAACTTGTGATAACAGAGAAAGAAAGCCAGCAAGACAGATTTTCACAAGGGAATGTGAAAGAGGATTTCCCTACTGTCCAGGGCTGATGCATACTTAAGATTCCCTATTATTATTCTCTTTTCAGTCGTTAGTATTAAAACTAAGGCTAGGAGATTTTGTGACTGGTAAAATGAATGTTATATGGAATGTCATCCATTATTGGTCGCCCCTTACAAAAAAGATTATAACTATATCCGTTTCTTTAGAGAGAGGGAGTCTGTGTTGATGTCCAGTCTGAGCTCATTCAGTGTTGTTTTAATTCATGCCTCCACCTGGTGGACTTTTCAGGACACTGCAGGCAATTTTCACTTGTATGGATTGTTAACTGTTTCTATAACTACTTGATAATCCTGGCGTAATGTTTTTATGTGATTAAACAGTTTTCCAGAAGAGAAAGTCACAAGATGAAACCCTATACTCTCTTCCACCAAGACAAGGTGAGTGTCTGTCTGTTTCTAAAATAACAAGAGTAGTAATCAAGTGAATTTAAAAGAATTTAAAGTAGGTTTCGTAATGTCATTTTCAGATTTTCTGTATGCCTTTAATTTTCCTACATTGTGTTCTTCTTGGTGACAGCAAAGGCGAGAGACAGCATCTCATCCACGTATGACACCTTTGTGCCCACTCAGCCGCCAGGACTGGACGAGCTGATCAAACTTCAGGAGCATGTGAAGACAGGGGCTCTCAGTATAGATGATGCCCTTGATCAATTCAATGACTGGCAGAGGCTTCAGAGAGGAATGGACAGCATCCAACAGGTGATTAAAGTACAACTATTGCTGTTTCATGTGTGTTTTAGAAACACATGAGTACATTACTCGATTGGAGCACATATTGTAGCTGCCCTCCATCCAGCCCCACACACCTAGTCTCACACGTGCATCTATTATCCTGCTTTCTGACTATTCTTGTTGCTTTACGATTTAATTTTGTGTGCTTACCATTTGAAATAACCTCCATTTTTTATGCGGAAATGCACATTTAAATAGATTTATGGTGACATTACATTACGAGTGTTCTCAGCTGTGCACTTAACAGCTTTTAAGCATAGAAGAACTGGGGATAAATCCAAAATACATTTTTGTGGACATCAAGAGTGCTGTGGAAAATGTGACGCTAATTATAGGGTCGTTTTAATTAATGCAAGCAAACTAAATCCTTCCACAGACGGTGAATCCTGTTTACATGTGGTGGTCACTAGAAGGAAGCGATTCTTCTTTCTGTGATCATGTGATTCCGGATGGCTCATCTTTACAATTATTTTTCAAAACTTTTGAGAAATTACACTAGACCCTTAATTTCTTAGAAAAAAATTACATTTACATTCATGTTTTTTCATTTGGCAGAAAAAATTTGTCCATACACATTTGCATATTTTCATGTTTGTTAAGTATTAGAAAATGGCACATGCAGACAATGACAATGGACAGTGACAATATATACTGTAAGACCTTACAGTAACTGTGCTTTATATGATATCTCTAAATACTAAATTTAACTAACCTTACACCTAAAATACAGAAGTGTCCCTAATAGCAAATTGCCAATATTATATAAAATGATATTCAGACATTATAAAAAGAAGACATATTGTAAACAGCTGAACTATTTCTTTTCCACAGGAGAAAATCCAGCAGCTAAGGGCGAGTATCATTAACAACAGAGAGCCCAATGAAAGTGTCTACGGTACGTTTCATTCAACTGCTCCTTAAACATACATGAATTTGAGGTAAATCACTCCTTAACACGTGTATGATAAGACTTTAGACCCCCAATAAACAGCTGTTTGACGTAGTTATTTAAAGTTCTGATGGTTTATGCATCAAAAATCTTTTACTCTGAAGAAACACCATTCTGCTTGTATTGTTCATTGTGCGCCGTAATGAAGCCAGCCCTAAAACAGAGCGCTGTTTTGATAAGAAAAACATCTAGTAAATCATCATGATAGATTCCCCAATGCAAATATGCATAGAGAATATGAAAGAGAGAAGAAAACTGTACAAATGTACAAATATCCATGAGCTTACTGGATTTTTTTCTTCTATTTCAGATAAAATCAGCATCGTTCATCACTCAGGTAAGTGCCCTGCAATAAGAGCACTGAACCTTCAACTGTCTGCTGCATATCTGTGAAAATGTGAATTATGTGTCTCAGGGGAAGTTTTAGTGAGAAGGATGGTTTATACACAAGGGCATTAGTCTTTTTGTTATATCTGTTCGTAGGATTATATCTACGGTAGTAGTTTAAGAGAGTATATAAATTTAAATTGCATTTACATTTATTCATTTGGCAGAAACTTTTATCAAAAGTGACTTACAAATAAGAGAGCATATAACATTTTGTCAGCATGTTTATCACATGCGAGTATATTGCTTATTGTAGAACTTGTAGAAGAAAAGTGGCTCTAAATAGTACCAAAAACGGTTCTATTTTTATCTAAATTATGATCTGACAGAAGTTTGGTTGAGCTGACTCCTGCCGTATAAACGTGTTTATGCAGGCAATAAAGATAATGTTTGGCTAAAGATTCATTCATAACTTTTGTTGACTTTGTGAATGTCTTTGAATTTCCCCAAACCTTTAATCCAAAGTCAGACCTGCAGCTGCTCAACTGTGAGTTTGGCTTATGATTCACCTAAAACAGAGACAAGTACATGGGCTATAAGAACACACATAACTTCCATTTCCAGAATGATTTAACATTTAATAAATTATAGGGTATCAACTTCAAAAGAAATATGAATAAATAACCTTTTTGAAACACCAAGACACAGTTGTCAGACTTCTTTGCTGATGAAGGCTTATTAGCACTGTGAGAAATACCAATCTCTTCCAAGTTCACTCCCAACACAACTCTGAAATATTATTAAATAAAGCTAAATACATGTTGTTCCACATTCTGCTTAAGAAACATAAAGATAATGTGCATGAAATTATTTTAGAAAAGGATTATGGGAGTTATTTCTGAACCAATTGAAGTAAATATACAATTTCACCTGTGTTTACTCTGGTTTTAATAATATTGTAAGGACTGAGCTCTACTGTTTCATGTGTTTATTCAGACCCGTCCCCAGATGAGTGTAGAAGAGCAAGCAAGCAAATGGAGACCGATTTCTACAGCAAACCCCTTAAAGGCCAGAATGTACGTTTCTGAATCTGTTAATATATTAGTTTTAATTTAACCCATTTCCCAAACATACACTAACACTTTGACTAAGCGTATGGATTTACTTATTCAGTATTTGTCATTTGATATTATTTAATCTGCTCTTTTTTACAGTCACATATCTTCAAGAAGAAAGACAAACGGTGAAAGTACAGCAGATAGAAATCAATGATAATGAAGGGTATTAATCGTTGCAACTTTTATTAGTCTCAAGGTTTACATGCAGTCTAATGTTTTGCAACATGCATTTGGATGTTACTGTTTTTATAATAAATGAAAATGATTTACCTTTATTGA
Organism: Triplophysa dalaica; assembly: GCF_015846415.1. Lineage (NCBI taxonomy): Eukaryota > Metazoa > Chordata > Actinopteri > Cypriniformes > Nemacheilidae > Triplophysa > Triplophysa dalaica. The sequence continues at coordinate 8,209,588 of NC_079542.1, forward strand.
TTTAATATTACTCTAAGTTCAGTCATCTTTATTAAAGCCACTCTGAATTCACAACAAAATTCATCAAAGCAGAAATTGAATCATGTTAATCATAAAGTGAGTTAATATCCTGTCAGTCAGTGCAATATTTTATTTGACATTTTCAGGTTTATTTCATTTGCAGGTTTATTTATCTCTATTCTTGTTTTTTATTCATTACTGAGATCATGGCTTATGATTAACTTCAAATCTTAAGATTGTAGAGCTTGTATTTGTTTATAGAAAGATTAGTTTGGATCTTGTACCGCTGCTTTTCAACTGGTGATGTACTTTAACAGATGTAATATACACATTTTTATTTCTTATTGCATTGGTAATATTCACATTTCTTAAATATTTTTGTCAGTTTAATTTATTTTAATTAAAGTTCAAAAAAGAAAACATGTCAACATCTAAAATAATTTATTGGATGCCAAAAGAAAGTACTTTGTAATTTCACATATATTTTTTATTCTTTTTTTGGAGTTTGTTTGTTTAACTTAATCGATATAGTTGTATCTAACATATTTGTATGTTTTTCTTGTTCAAACACAATTGAAATGTGTAATACTGACACAAATAGGCGACTCTTTGACATAACTTATTTCCATTATATTCCATAAAATAAAATAAGTAGATGAACTTCAACTGGGTGAATTGAACAGACAAGAAAATCTTAAATTCAAATAAATCAAAAAAATTGTGTGGAAATAGGTGTCATAATAAAATTAAATTAATCCAAGAACTTTTTTGAGTGTGATAATTATTTTAAAACAAATGTACTACAGAAATCAACAGAGAATGAACCAAATAACCTTATATTACAAAAATATATTTTAAATTTAAAATAATAAAGTAAATTTGGATAAGATATCTGTTAAATTACTAAATGTGAAATGTATATATAGACCTGGTTTCACAGACAAGGTTTATGGCTAGTCCCGGACTAAAATGAATGTTTGACCTATCTTAACTGAATATACCGGAACTTGCCCAGAAATAAATTAATATATGTTAGTGCCATCATTTTGTCTCGAGATGCACACCAGTATTGTATTCTTCTAAGGTATTTTTATAAAAGTGACATAAATATCTTAATTCAACTAAGGCATAGTCATGGCTTAAGCTAAGCCATATCTGTGAAAACGGGCCTTCCATTTCACTTTCTTTCATTCTTGAATGGACTGTAGAGAAATGCTCACAAGGGGGTGCTGTTTCACTTAGCACGGCAACCCAGGTTTCTGGATTCTCAGATCTAGCATCTTGTTCTTGCGGGCATTTTGATAGACAAAAACAAAGCCATTGCACATCTCATTTTCCCAGCAGACCTCTCTGTACCATACGGATCATAGATTGTAAGTAAGGGCACAAACAAGCGTCTGGGAGAAAGCCGCATCTTCACAGAGCAGTGAGGTCTTCTCACATGTTGTTGTGGTGTCAGGGGACATGGATCTAATGTGGCTCTCCGATTCGAGGCGAAACCCCGGGAGCGGCGCTGGTAACCCGCTCTGCCTGCCAACCCTAGCAGCTGGACACATTTGCATTATCAATCATGCTCTTTGTGAATAATAAGTATTAAAGCTTTGCCTCTCCGCAGTGCTTGCATCAGCCAGTTCTGCCTCCAGAGATGATTCGCGTCCCGCTGCCCTGGTGGCATTTGTGCCGTGTGTTTCCCTGTCACCTGCTGTTCTTGGAGAGAGATGGGCTTTCAGATCCAAGGCCTGATCAAGCTTCGACATTCCCTCTTCAACTTTCAGAGCGTTCTGTAGGATAAAAGATGCCCCGCCAGTCCGAACAAGATGTCCAATCCTTCCATCTTGCATGTTCTGTAGTGTCAAATTCTGGTCAGTTCTCACGCAAGAGAAAAAAGTCTGTTGCTAGCATCTGAAAGCCTTGTTGTTTGTTGCCAAAACAAATATGATTATTGATACGGCAAGCCTTTGGCATCTTATAGAAATTCACATCATGAGTTCTCAATTTTGTCAAGCTGGAAGTGAGATGATAAACCCTACACAAAGGATTAAGTCTTCCCTGAAGTATAGAGCTTTATCGGGGGGTGAAGGGCGGGATTAGAATTTAGATGTACCAACAATGCACGTAATGCCTCGAACCGATAGAGATCCGACCCGGCTGAGGTTCACACTTGATAGCAAAGACTGAACCCTGGGAAACTCGTGACTTACCTCTGCCATTTCCATCTTATTAGACATTTCATTTTGAATTTTGTAATGTAGTCATTTTACAAGGTGATAACTGAAAATCGAGCGATATCCCAGTTTCATATAAAAGACAAACACAGGTACATACAAACACAAAAACATATCATCTTCCCATCCCTGTTCCTTGATTTAATCATACACAGCTGCTCCCCCTTTGCACCTTAACAAAAATCAGGCAATTTCACAGTCAGTGGCATTCTTTTTATCCCATAATCCCTCTGCATGTGTACAGTATATGTGACCCTCCCTAGACAAGGGCTAAGACCGCTGCCGGGAACCTCCGGTTGGGAAGAAGAGCTTTGATTTGAGGTCCTGCCTAGGGAAGAACCAAGCCGTTGTGAATGTTGTCCGTGGAGTTCGTAGGGACTCACCTCCCCCCATCTGCCACCTCCACTTACAGATCAGACTAACGCTGTTGTGTTTGACAGGTACATTAGGACAAAAACATTTAATAAGTCCCGTGTTAAAGCACCCAGTTACTTGTACACTTAATGTTAGCATTAGCAAAAACATTACAGCATTTATAACCGCATGTGTCCATTTATGAGAAAATTGTACTTTAAGTTTATTTTATTAAGTATACTTAAGGTCAAGGTTTTATATTACATTTTGTTAGTATAGCCTACTATATGTAGTAAGTATACTAATATCGACACTATTTTAATACTGTTCTGGCCGAAATTGACCTACATTTTAGTTTATAAAAGTGTTCTTTTAAATGTAACTGTTCATTAGTACACAAGTCGTAAAGTGTAACTTTTACTACACAAGCACATAATTAGTTAACTATTTAGCTTCTTTCTTTATACCGCAGCTGCACTATACAAATGAACTTGCATACTGATAGTTTGCTAGTTCACACTTGAACAACATTTTTTAGTTTATAAAAGTACTGTAAACTTTGAAGCACACTCTGAGTAAACTTTTAGTTTAATAGTTTTATCCTGTAAGTGTACTTGCAAGTTAACCCAACATTGTAGTTAACTGTTTATATATTATTTATATTAGGCCTATATATTATATTGTTACTATGTAAACTTCCAAATTTATAAGGCAGAATGTAAAGATATGAAAGATGTGATGTCATCTCTAGGAATCTCAGGCTCTACTCTGCGCTAGTTCAAATCCTACCTCTCTGGCAGACATTTCAGGGTGTCATGGAGGGGCTCGCTGTCCACTGCTCACCACAGGATCACTGTGGTCCCTCAGGGATCGGTGCTTGTTCCGCTGCTTTTTTCCATCTACATGACGACCTATCATATGGGCACATGGCTTCTCGTATCACTGTTATGCTGATGACACCCAGATCTACATCTTGTTTCACTCAGACGATACCACTGAAGCATCTCGCAATACAGCCTGCTTATAGGACATCTCAGCTAGGATGAAAGAGCATCACCTCCAGCTGAACACGGCCAAGACAGAACTTGTGTTTCCGGCACACCCCACGGTGCAACACGATCTCACCATGCAACTTGGCAATACCACAATCACTCCTTCTAAAACAGCCAGGAACCTCTGAGTCATATTTGGTGAACAGCTTTCCTTCAATGATCCCATTGCAAAGACAACGCAGTCATGCCGATATGCCTTATTCAACATTAGAAAGGTTAGACCTTATCTCACTGAACATGCTGCACAACTCCTTGTCCAGGCCCTGGTAATCTCAATGTTGGACTACTGCAATGCTCTCCTTGCTGGTCTTCCTGCAAAGGCTATCAAACTGCTCCAGCTGGTTCAGAACGCAACAGCACCCCTCATCTTTCAACAGCCTAAAAGGGCTCATGTGACACCCCTTTTCTTCTCTCTCCACTGGCTACCGGTTGAAGCCCGTATCAGATTCAAGTCGCTAATACTTGCCTACAGGACTATCACTGGATCTGCACCGGCTTACTTTCACACCATCCTGCACTCCTACACTCCATCAAAATCCCTGCGTTCAGCAAACCAGCGGCATCTTGTATTGCCTTCCCATAAGGGCAGTAAATCGCTTTCCCGCTTTTCAAAACTCCTTACTGGTGGAACATTCTTCCTAACTCGATCCGGTCAACCACATCTCTCACAACATTTAAAAAACTACTTAAAACCCATCTCTTCTGTGAATACTTGACAGAGAAATGAAAAAAAACACTAACCCTCTCTCTTTCTCGCAAAAGGTAGTGGTCTAGCTTTTGTTGAAACCAGTAACTTTGTATCGGCAACTATTGTTTTATTGCTCCAATATGACAAATCGCTTAGTGTTCCTTAAACTCTTTGAAAGTCACTTTAGATAAAGTTTCTGCTAAATGACTAGATGTAAATGTAAATTAAAACAATTCAAATTTGTTGTTATATAAGACTTAATTAAAACGTTACGTTGTTAGGAAAGTTGCCATCTTTGTTAGTCACTTGTACTTTTGCTAATAATAGATGTGAGAATAAAAAGTGGCGGTTATCCTTTCGTACATGCATTCTAGTTCTGTTGTGTGAATAGGACAATTTGACAAAAATCACACCTGTTAGTAAACACTCCCGTCAATCCCAAACATGGACCCTGCGAACAGAGCCATTTCTATTAAACCATGACTGGCTTGAAATGAGCCGTAAATGTTTAGTACACTTATTTAGCACCACACACGTTCGTAGTCACCACGCAGCTCTTATTAGTGTAAATGGCACTCTTCATTAACATGTTGCAAATGGTTTGTCCTCTTAATGTTGAGTGTTTGTAGTGCTAAGGACAATGCATCTAGTGATTGGCAATCAGCACATACAAGAGCCAGGTGTCCTCTGAGTGGGTTAGTGTGCTCTGCTCCTCAACAGATGTTTAACAAGGGTTTTCCCTCAAGTACTGGCAGAAGAACGTCATGTAGCGCAAGGCACTGACCTAACTTTTCACTTGCCATTCTAATGCAGCACTTTTAATGCAGCAATTATTTTCCCAAAACGCAGCTGTCATAATGGTCAAGTTATTGAGTGTCTGAATACTTTGTTATATAAAATACCAACAAACAGGCTCTTATAGCAAGCTACGACATGACTAACACCTGTGGGGAAAACGGCAAAATAAATAGTGCATCAATCACACCTAAAAGAGAAGACACATTCTCAGTCTTACATAAGGCCGGTCTGGATATGTTTAGAAAAGTGCATGAAACAGTCCCATATAGGAGAAACATCACAAATGAGGATATTTTTAATTCATTTTCCATTTTAAACTCTACACAAAAATAAGCATAAGATATTTCAAATGTACTTTACTATGTGTACTTAAACAGAGGTTAAGGGTGTTTTCAGATTGGGCTCGTTTGCTGCGGTCCGAAGTTGTGTCCGATTGTTACCTGCGCCACCTGCAGCGTTGGTTTGGTTTCAGATTCTGTCGAACCCTGGTGCGTTTGCTTTCATCTTTCGTTATCAAAAATGTGAACTCCGCATGACAGAAAACAGAACACGGATCAATATTGTGTGTTTATTAATTTGGTGCTATTTTGCGCAGCAGAGTAAATGACATTTGGGTTTACTGTATGCGCGCTGCATGCAGTCAGCTTTCTGCTGCTTGCAAACAGACTATTTTGAGGAAACAGTGGATTGCATTGACCTGCCGCTCTGATTCTACTCACAACACTGAAATACGATGCAGCCTTCACCATCAATTTTTTGCTAACGCTGTGTACAAGATGCTGATTGCAGCCTCTCCCACATGCGCAGAGATACACACACTACGTGACTGATTTCAACCTATCCTAGAACATCACCATACAGTACGCCCTTTCCACAATGCATAACTAAACTTCCGCCTTTTCGCAAAGCAGTGTATCCTAACATCCGTCTTGCAACAAACAAGGAGAAGAAGAAGAAGAACTTCAACCTCCTTCAGGTAGTGTCGGGTTCGATAGCCAGGTGCGCAACCGGGTTCTCTTGCCACTTTCACATTAGCGATTTTTCATCGATCCGCTCCCGGTTCCAAACTAAACTTGAAGTGTGAAAGTGACATAAATTCATTTTTTATTTTGTTGTGGTACTAGTATAATATCGGTAGCATACTACAGTACTGGGGATAAAATCCGCCCACTTTACCCAGGTAAAAAATACACTATATTTATTTACACATCGAAGTGTATTATTTCACACATTAAGTTTGTACTTAATATACTAAAATATAGTATTTAATACTTCTTTTTATGGTCTCTAAAATTGCAAAGCTTGCAATTAATCGCATCCAGAATAAACTATTGTGTATACATAATATATGTGCACTGTGCATATTGATTTTGTATTTATAAACCCATGCACATGCATGTATACATTAAATAACAACATTAAATCTTAAATATATAATTTTAAATCAGCTGTTATATCCGCTATATCAATTTCAATCAAAAAAAAGGACAAAAATGAAATGAATTTAAACTAATTAAAACGTTAAACGATAAATGTTAAGAAACATCACCAGTTAGATGTTCAATATTGAAAGTCATTGTATGAATTAATAACATAAAGAAAGTTAAGAAATATGAAGTTAATCTTTATAATCTTTGTTGGCATCGGCAGATATCGATATCGGTGGAGACATCTAGTATCTGTGCACCTCTAATAAAAAGTAGACTACAGCTATGCTTTTGTTTGCTTTAAAGAAATATACTTATAGCACACGCTTGAATAAACTTCTTTTTTTTCTAAGGAAAGTTTTAAAAATAGAACAAGATAACCATCATTTTAGGAAGTGGCACCTGTCTATCAGATTGACAGATATTTAAATGTACCAAAACTTTACTTCCAATTTCAGAGTAATGAAAATAGCTGCAAAAAGTCTGTTGTGATTTAATCCTTCCTCCTGGTTTTTCCAGCTGGGGTTTTAATCTCTGCTTGTGCTTCCTTTTGTAAACCTGTTGCAGGCTCGAGAGAAGAGATGACTGTCCTTCTGTAAGATCCTTGAACGGGTTTTCTAAAATGTCATTTGCCCCCCAGTGGAACGCTTCAATCCTACCACCTCTCCCCAGTTCTGCTTTGCTGCCCCCTCTCCCCATCTACCCGTTTCCCAAAAGGCAAACAGCATCTGGTGCAAGGGCAAAGGTACACAGGACAACGTGGCCCCTGCCGACCCCTCGCCTGTCTGATCAGGGGCCAGAAGAGACCCCCGGAGTGTCGCTGTACTATTGCGTCTGTGCCTTAAAGCCCCTGCGCTGGAGCTTTGGGTAGATTAGCAGCGCTGGTTCCCACTGTAGGGCTTTTGTGCAGCAGCGCCCAGGCGAGGCCAAGCTGTCTGCGGCCACAGGGATGCGCTAATTCCTCTGCAGGTCAGCGGCTCTGCATTTCCAAGCAGCTCCTAAAAGGTCATTTCCGTTGTGGAGCAGCCACGGCCATCGGTGCCTCTGTAAAGTCCTGTTGACTTCCCCAAGGTCGGCTCAGAGATTGAATCAAAGCCTGCGATGATAAACAAGCTGTATCTTTTATTTATTTATTTTCAGATGGACTTTCATCTTTGAAGCTGATAGTTGTGTTTTTGCAAGGATGTTTTGACTGCTTGATGGGTCCTGGTAAAGTGCCGTAGTAGGTTGTGCTGTGTTGGGGGAGGGTTGATGTAGTGTGTTTTTGTAAGAGTCTTTGTGATTGAACAAATACTCTCAAGCATTAATGGGTCAATGGCAGAACATATTTATCTTTAATAAATGCCCTCATGGATGCTGAAGATCTTAACATAATGGATGTATGCTGAAAGTTTGCTTTGCTTGTAATATTTATACTCCGTCCGTGCACCAGACTGATGTCACAAATAATCTGAAGTGCATAAAATAACATGCCCGGAGAAGAAAATGATGCATTGTATTAATAATAAATATCTTTTAGGAAAGAGGTTGTATGATCCATGCATCTATTTAAACAGAGCTGCAAACACATGTTCTACATTCATTTGATCATCACAGCACCAGGATGGACAGTAACAGCAAAATTACAGCATCGCAAAACGCTCTCAACAACAACACAGTGGCAAGATCACTCCGATTTCAATAACAGACCCCCGTTCCTCAGAGAGGGTCTCACCAGAATTAGCTGTGCTCCTCAGCAATGAAAGAGATTAATTGTCCCACCACATGTGCAATAATAGCTTGACTCCATGCCCAGCCACTCGAGTGTGCAATGGCAATCCACAGAGTAATTGAGGTGATTTGGCAAACGCCGACTCGCATACATTGTTCCATAAAGACATCATCCTATGTCGCAGGAGGGCTACCCACATATTGCCTCAGCGAGTCTTTTGCCAAGGAAGTGGTGTAAATATGAACTGGGACACTGAGTGATCAAACAAAAGTACAATGGAATGGTCTCTGTCAGCATTATAAATCTGATTGGGCTTCTCACCAGCACAAGCAATAAACGCGGATGAATCTCTAAAATGCACTATAAGTGTTGCCTCTGGCCGAACATTAGACTTCTGCACATGTAAAAGATAGCCATGATGTCCTTAGAAAGCTGAAAATGTGTATGGCAATACACCTGCCCACTCCTGTTTAACAAAGACAATCGCATTTATCTCATGTGATAGTGTCAATACAGTGAATGAGATGTGAATAGGAAACAATAAGAAACTTGAGACTTAGTTCTGAAAATCTGATTGTATGCCTTGGAATGAATGAAAGGAATAAAATCATTGGGAGGATTTTCCAGTTTCTCTTTCCCTGAGGCTGTTTTTTGATATTTTTCTTCAGTTAGATGCAGGTGATGGGCGTCTGATTCCAGATGAATCATGCAAGACCCTCCCCCTGCCACCTATCGCCCAGGTTTTAAACTAATCCCTGTGCTCTTCACCAATGGACCCCCATGTTCTTATTAAATCCTGCAGGCAGGCTGAGCTCAGACTCGACACGTTGCCCTACACTTGCACATTCCCGATCTTACATGCTATTATTAAGTTTAAAAATGTTTAAAAGTGAATTTTGTTTTCAGAAGATTAGATCCATGCAAAGTGATGCAAGTCAAGTAACTTGTACTGTACTTGATCACATTTTTACCTAAAAGTGGGTTTGATGATATCAGTCACATGGAACACAATTATTTGGCACACTTTTTTCCATTTTATTGTTAACTGCTTTGTATTAATTATGTGTAAATATGCAATATACAGTATGTTGTGCCACAAATGTTGGGTTATTTTCAACCCATGGTTGTGTCAAACAGAGAACTAGAAAATAGAATATGTCCATATTTCAACCTACCATGGGTTAAAACCACCTATCATTTTGGTTTGACACAACCTTGCATTGGTTAATTTATAACTCAGCGGTTGAGTTCATCCCTTTTTGACACAACCGTGGATTGAAAATGAGCAGAAAATAAATGTGCTTTTTACCATACGTTGAGCATGAAAACCAGTGAAATCTCAACGTTCTTTTTGAACACCGTGGCTGCCAGCTTTACTGCATTAACTTCGATAAGCTGAGTTTTTCTCACCTGCAGCCAATGACGCCGCACGCTTCCATCAGGCCCCATATGCAAATCATTATTAATGGTGATTCATTTACTTGGCATCTCGTGCCAAGCTTAGCTATTAGAAAAAGAGAGTGAGAAAAGCGAAAAATACTCCCATGTTGCGGTTTTTAGGTGCCACCCCTCACCCAGCTTCCAAGGTTGCTATAGAAACTCCCAATCAGAGACTGTGTTCTTGGCGTGGGTTTCGGTGGCGCAGGTGGAATGCATATGGAACAATGGCCCATCTGGGTGTGCCAGTGGCGCCCATTTTAATCACACCGTTTCCACGGTGCTGGCTGATGGAGACGTTGAGTGGGCTGCTGGGAAGCGGCCAGACTTCATCATCGGTGGGCAGAAATGGACCATAGAAGGAAGATGTTTCAGTTTTGTTCAGATCCAGAGTTCCTCTGAAGGATTCACTCCATTGGTCATCCAAAAAAATTCAATTAAACGGTACACTTGACAATCGTAGTTTTTCCTCCAAAGACTGTCTATTCCTTCTTCTAATTATCGTTCTTTAACTCTTGTGTTTTTCTGCATGTATTTGAACATGTTCACTGTCATTCTGTTTCTCAACTTTTCTTTATGTTGTATGGAAAACCTCCGCGATAAAACATGAATTAAACGTAGCTTAGCTTACAACTCTGTGAGTGATAAACATATTCATACGGCCAAGCAACTATAACACAACCCTAAAGCTAATATTAACTTGCTGCGGACGTTGGGAAGATGTTTGTTTAATGAATCAATCATTCAGGGCACCTTATCAATTCAAGCACATTTAGAATGGGAACAGGCCTTGCGCAGGTTAATTAAAAGACAAAAGCCAAGGGGGGTGCCTGGCATCTCTCCTGGCCTAAGCCTGTTTATGCCATGCTGGGGGATGGGAATTTTGGGATAGGAATGTAAGAAGTCAACCTCAGGAACCTAGACATAAATAAATCTCCACATTTTAAAACCGTCAAATGCTGAGGGTATGTTTTCTTTAACATTTCTAATTTCTCAGATGCTAATGAAATGCCCTCAATTCTGAATGTACTACATTGAGGGGGTAACACCCAAAATGTTGTGATCAGTGTCCATCAGCATGGGTTGAACAGGTGTGGAATGGCATTAGGGTGAGTAATTTTGTGTTTTCTCTGTTATTTGGTGAATGAATAAACTGTGGAGAGATGGATCGAGAGTTTGTAACTATTTTAAATGCAAAATAATTTACAATATTATGTTATGTTAATAATTACCACAATAATTAAAATCATGCTTTTTAATATCATGTGTCACTCCCTAAACCCAATAAAGTATCATAAATTACTTTTATGACTAATGTATGTCCTTTTTGAAGCTTTAAAGTCCTGGCCCCCATTCCAAGGCATAGAATAGACTAGTGGGATTTACTTTATTTTGTGTCAATTTGCTTACTTTTTTATACACATTTTTTTTAAGTAAATTTAAACAAAAAATGAAGTTGTTATTTTCGGCATGATTTATATGAAGGTGAGTAAATTATGAGACATTTTTCATTTTCCTGTCAACTTTTTTTCCAAGTGTCCATTTAAATCCACCAGAAAATCCTTCGTTCGTCTGATAAACAGTTCTCTTCTTTCTCATTTGATCAGGTAATTTATTGGTAAAAAGCACCACAAGACACATGAGAGGCTTGTAGCAACATATACAGGTGTTAAAACATGCATTCAAGCCAAAAAGAGCTCATGTGCACAAGCATGTGTGTACATGAGAGTCCCGAGACACATTGCTTTGTATGTTTAGACACAGGGGGTCTTGAACTACTCAAGTTTTAATTAAGTCGCATATAGCAGGTCTGAACATCACTGAACATCATCACACATACACAACCAATTACATACACAATACTTCAGCTGCTAATATCAATTATCTGAATGACATATATATTCTTCTGTGTGCATATAGGAAAAAGTGGGTATTTATAGATTTAAATGCATCTCAGATGTAGAATTTCTAGTCAGACTTCAGAGAAGGTTGCCATAAGGTAAAGGCACACAGGCCTCATGAATAATAACTGTGTGATTGATGCTAATGTGTTAGGTGAGATGTACTGAGAATGTGGGTTCTCATGCCACTGTGATCTTGGTGTGTATGTGCCCCGTCTGCCATCTGCGGAGGGGTGGAGGGCCGCTGCAGTACAGTGAAGGTATTGTGTGTGTGCTGTCAAGGAGGGGAATGAATTTGTCTAAAATGGAGGGAAAGGATGGGACCCTGAGCTTGAGAAATGTTACCTTGAAAACTGTTGAATGAGATTTTCAAAGAATTCTATAAATATTTGATGGTTTGTTTGTGTAAGGTTTTTTAACGTGGTTTAGGAATTAATCATATACATTTTTGTTTGATTTTAACAAGAAAAGTCCTGTACTTGATGTTTCTTTTTAAAAGATGTTTAGATTGAATACAATTCAAAATATTGTGTTCTGTCAGTATACTGTAGACCTTTGCTACATTAAAGAAGGAAGGCTTTTTTTTCTTAAACGTTCAACACTCTATCTATCTTTCATTCTCTCTCTCTGGAGTAATAATAATTTAAACCAGCAAGACTCATTTGTTACAATCTTGGCCAAACATAAGACAGAACCACCTACAGATTTGCTGTCATGACGAAAAAAATCTGGAAATATGGGTGAAAAAAATCAATGCCGCCAAAGGTTTGGGATTAATATAAAATATCTGATCTTTCTCAGCCACGGGGGAGTGACATTTATTCACAATATTATGCTTAAAAACTGACTGTATTCAATTAAACTACACTAGTAATTATGTAGTTTATAGCCTACAGTATATAGCATATCCATTAAATAAAAAGTGCCATGAAGTGTCAAGAAGAGAAAGTGGTTCAAATAAATGTTGCTTTATTTTAAAATGCATGTTTGGACTCTTGATGTGAAATGCACATTTAAAAAAAATTCATACACGAACGAAATAAAGAAGAAATGAGATGTTTAACTTCAGTCTTTATTAGCTGTATAGTAAATACACAATGCACATGAGTATTTTCCTTTGAACAGTTTTTAGATGGAGTGGTGAAGAGAGTCCACTGTTGGCTGGGAATGAGCTTTTAAGGCCGTTTCCTGTGAGCTACGTCCATCATTGCACTCCATTTTGCTCTGTTCCCCTTGTCAGCCATTATTCATCACTGTAATGTTATGCTGGGCAGAGCACCAAAACCTAGACTCGTCATAAGGAAAGTAATGGAGAGAGAGCAAACACCCGACACAAACACACATTATACTTAAAGTTGTCATGGATGGGGTGTAGTGTAGGTTAAACCACCTTAAAGGGCTCCGTCTAATTTTAAATTACATCTACATTTATGCATTTGGCAGACGCTTTTATCCAAAGTGGCATATGCGCTTTCAGGCCAAACATGCATTTTATGGGTTTGTGTGTATATTCCTAGGAAATGAGCCCATGGCCTCTAAAGTGCTTGTGTAATACTCCGAGAATGTTCATCAATGGTTTAGGGTTTTTACTTTAAAAGTTTCACAGCCTAATAAAATATAGTACAACAGTTAAAGTTTAGAAACCATTTTGTATTAATGTGTAACTTCAAACTCATCAAATGGATTCTTCATCCAAAAAGTTTAATTCTTTATATTCTTAAAGTTTAAAGAATGTTGGTAACCAAACAACATCAACATTTCTTAAAATATGTTATTTTTTATTCCACGTATAAATAAAAGTCAGGTTTGTTCACCGCATGAGGGTGATTTTCTATTTGCAACTACATGTATCCCTTTAAGGAATCATATAGAAACTCAAGAACTGTATGCACATTATGGTGAACTTAAGGTGCAGCAAGAAAATCTATCTTTTATTTAAGAAAGTTTGGCATAAATGCATAATATAAATAATTTAATATTCTAAATAATCTAAATCATTTAACCAATTTTGAGTTTCTGAGAGAACACATCATCGACAATGACACCATAGAATGGCCTAAAACTCGATTTGTTAAATCAACTGTACTGTAACACACAAGTTTTGAAAAAACACATAAGAAATGTAAGACTAGAAGGTTTCACTTGGGAACTATATATGAACCCTGTAAAGCACTTCATAGCTCCACTCCAGGTTTTCACAGCAGCCACCGGTTGGTTCTGTATGGGCCTCTGGGGTTCGGGTAGGGAGAGGTCCTGTTGGGATGGAGATAGGGGATTGATGGTGATTGTTTTAGCATGTGAGACTGCAGGGGAGGACAGGCCCGACTGCAAACTGCCTGCCTGAACTGAGGTTAGATAAGGTGAGAGCTTGGGGGCTGGAACGGTTCTTCTGGCCACAAGCCCACCTGTAAATAAGGTTATGCTCACACAGGATTCTCTGTCTGGGACCTTGTTTGGAGTATTTAGAAAGAGTGAACGCTAAACTTTTCCTTCCTCTCTTGCTTACTTTTAAATGAATACTATTTAGATAAGTACCTCTCTGATTTCAATTGGAGATAATTAGGGTTCTTTGTATATCAGAATGAAAATTTGCGTTACCTTTCCATGGTATAGTGGAGAGATATAGAGCAACGCACCCCCACGAAACCAACACTATAAACTACAAGACTGTCTTATCTACCGGTGAAATGCTGCCAGCGATTCCATTCACATAATTGACTTGAGCCACAAGCCTGTCCAAATGAATTTCTGTCCCTTCACAATGCACTCTTTCCTCATTATTTATAATTAGCCGTATAGTCGTTCTGTTACAATTGAAGAGGAACTGATAATGATTATGGCAATGATGGTCGGTTTTAGAAAAGGATGTTGAACCCAGAAATTAGATGCATTGTTGTTCAGCATGTCATTATAAACCTGTGCTTATAGATATAATTATGTACAATGTGTTCATAAACATAACATCTTTGTGTGCATTCTGTTGTGCACACAGACTTAAAATTAATGCCCTACTCCAGTGGTTCTCAAACTATTTTTGCTTAAGTACCCCTTTTTAGGAATTTTTAAAGCCAAGTACCCCTTGACCAGACCGCAACTATGTAAATCTCTTTAATAAGTATTATACATAATAGTTAAAGGTAAATCCGTGTTTTTCTGTCAGGAAAAGTTAATTTTAATCATAAAAAAATAATGAATAACATTTAACCGCAACCTCTTCTAACTTACATTATTTCGCCCCCAGACACCGCACCTAATTCCGTGTTTTAAAAAAGAACTCTTATAAATTGAAATCCTTTTATTGTGCTTATTTGTGTAGTCCTAATTTAACAAAACAATACTATTATCGTCATTTATTGACCTATGGATTTTCATTACTTATTCCTAAATTTCTGTTTCTCTCACATACCCCCTGCAGTACCCCAAAATACCCCCATTTGGGAACCACTGCCTTACTCAAAACTAACTTCACTTTTATCCATTACATCAACTACAGAGATGCTGTTTGAGGTATTCCAAAAAAGTGTCAAAATACATTTAATGAATGAAATATCCAGAATTTTTTTTATGAAATGAAAATAAATAAATTATAATAAATAAATAAAATAAATAAGAAAGTCAATATTGTGTATAACAGTTTTCCAAACATTTTTGAGGTCAAGTAGCTTGACCTTTTCGCAATTTCAAACCAGATACTTGATGGTCTTAAAATGAGGATAGAGGAGGAGTTTGTCACACAAGTTTGAAGTAATCGAAACTGTATTAGAGACAACATTTTGAAATTCTGTACGTCTGCAACAATGGTATTACACCAATCACCATTTACAAAATCAGCCTTCATTACCCTGCCACTGACATCTGTCTGACATCAATGATCAATGTTATAAAATAAACATGATGAAATTAATCCCTGTATTTTGCTTTAGTTCTTCAGCCACATGCCAGTCTTTGACATTCTCCTATATCAGTCTCAAATCCCATTTTTCCCTGGTGAGCTTCCCTGGTTGGAAAAATCTCTGCCTGTATACTTGCGCACAAACTTTACCCCCACCTTTCTCTCCCTATAATCCATGGTCAGAACAAGACACTCGACATAACCAGAATTCAGGGGATGAATAGGAGATGCCACCCGGGTTTTTTATGTTAATCTGAATATGCAAAACGAGGAAGACTGGCACTGCTGCCAATTTGACAGATGGACAATTAATCCAACTAAGATGGCATCTTACCCTGAAGAAGAATTGTGGGATCGAAAGCTGGACCAGACTACAGACCACAGCTATGTTTCCCAAGAACATGGTTTCCTGAGGAAACATAGCCTTAAGAAATGAGTTGACAGGCATGACAGTTCACCCACATGGTTAACCTTAATAACTCTCAGAGTGAAATAATCACAAAAATTGTATATGTGTGATTGCCAAAAAGATAAAAACTCAGAGCAATACTTCATCAGAATCAGAAGAACTTTATGTTTACACACACAAGGAATATGACTTGGCGACAGAAGTTAAGTGCAGAAGAAAGTGTACAGATGGTGCAAACATATATACATGAATATAGAAATAAATGAGAATTAAATAAAAACAATAATGCACTATATACAAAAAAGTGAAAATATATAGACAATATATAGACTTTCTTTTTAAAGAGTGTACAGATGGGTTATTTACAGGTTTAACCTATTGTTTCCTACGATGCACAATTTCTAGATGCTATGTGCAATGTGCAAGTGTGCAATGTGATGGACATAGTGCTAAACTCTACACAAAACCTTTAGGAAGATTAACCAAAAATTAACTATAGTGAAAGTGAAGCAACTTTTCATTGATAACCATCTGTATTACCATAATTTTACTACAACTACCATGGAAATTAAAATCAAAATTTAATTTCTTTAAAAAAACAGCAGTAAATTTCATAGTACATTTCTGGTCACTGGTTTACCTACAAATTAAAGTTTTCTTATGAATTACATGTAGGAAACTTTTATCAGCGCAAACACCTAATGGCAGCTAATGTAAGAAAAAGCCGGTGTGTTAAAAGTCCTCAGTTAGTTCACGTGTTCATCTAATAGTTGAAAGTGTTAAACAAAGTTGAAGGCGTTTAAGCACTCGAACTCTAAAAACAACGCCGGATTGCCTGACTAACGGAGTATATTTCATATAGATTTAACAAAAGTAAAAATAGTTTGAATGACTGGATGACGGAAGACCTTTACGGGAGTGAGGTAAGTATCCACTTACAAAAATCCATGATTGACATCTCGATTAAAATTCATTACACGCGTTTGTTTGATCTCCGTTTAAGTAGCGGAAATAATGTATTAGCTACTGTATTCAGATGAAACGCATTTAACGGAGTGTTAAACTGAGTGATTGTTTTCTTATTTGTTCTCATCTGTGGGGAAATCATGTTGTTTAATTTCAGTTAGCCCATATGCGTTCACCGACACAAGAGGGCGCTGTTTTAATCACTTTCATGATGCGCCTAACATGTACCACATTACGTTTCATCAGGTCATCTTAGTTTAGAAGATCAAACGTTCAAGGATCTACATTTTCTCTGCCTTACTAATGTATTAAAACTGTTCTGAAGTATTGTGATATTTTTTTTTTTAGTAAACATTGACTGTTATTATCAAATCTAAGCTTTAAGAACGCAATAGATGCAAAAGAGTAAAGTCTGTCCTGCAAACAGGTGTAGAATTTCTCTTTCCTACCCCATTTTTAAAGAAGTTAATTAGCGATTTGTTCTTTGGATATGACAAAAGGATTATTCTCACTTGCCCTGCTGTTAATCGGGACTTTCAAAGCATATTTTTACTCCGAATTCTAGTTATTTTTCAAAACCCTAATCTCTCCTTCCAGATGGTCTGCGTCTCTCTCTAATATAATTGGCTATAAATCTGGTGTGAGTTTCAGCCTAACACATTGCAAAGACAGGTGCATGTGTCTGTGTTGTTTTTTTCTTCTAAAAAAGTCCCTCACTTTCTGTGAAACTACTATGATAACACGTGTCCATTGTAAAGTGAGAAAAAAAATCAATTGCCTCACTCCACATTTTCATAAAGCGCCGGCCTTGAATTACAGAATTCTCAATGGCTCGCGTAGCACGGTAGACACGCGTGTCCTTGTATGGTTCACGCCTGTGTGGTAGTGAGCCAGTGTTTTCCACATATCTGATAACATATGTCATGAATTAAGGAAGGAGGCGAGAGCAAAGCAACGTTGGCGCTTTTGAAGTGATTGCCATGTTTGGGGGGAACGGGAGAAAAGAGGGCGTGCAAGTGAGGCTACTTAAAGGGAT
This sequence comes from Triplophysa dalaica, assembly GCF_015846415.1. NCBI lineage: Eukaryota > Metazoa > Chordata > Actinopteri > Cypriniformes > Nemacheilidae > Triplophysa > Triplophysa dalaica. The sequence goes on from NC_079542.1 coordinate 8,227,484, forward strand.
GGAAGGGGATAGCTCAGGGGAACATCAAGCCTGACCCCAGGTTCGTTCTCCACACTTGCTCCTCTCAGTGTGTGATTCCTCGCCGAAGCCATCTGGCTCTCTCTCTCTCATTCCCACTCAACATATTGTCATCCCACCCCCCCACCCGCTCCCATCCCGCTCTCACACTCACACCCTCACACCAATCTGTCCCCTACCTACGCCAGCCGCGCATGTGTGCTCGCTCTCCTCCATAGTAGATCCGAACTACTCTAAACGCTCCCAGTTGCCCCTTTTCCCTCTTCAGTCGCGTCGAGGCCGATATTTTCCCTCTGAGCTCTGAATGGCAATGGACCCCATACAACAATCATATGGAGATGTTTGTCGGGAGGGGACTCTTCTCAATAGCAGCCCCCCACTGGGGAAAAAGACCCTCTCCTGTCTGCCCATCAAAGAGCGTGTGAAATACTCGCAAAGTGTTTGGAGACGTCCAAGCATGCGGAGCTGAGAGAAATAAGATCATGCGTATTATATTCTCTCTCTCCTTTTCAGCTTGCTTGACCTTTGATTCTCTCTGCTGTTCGGCCTGCTTTGTAATACAAGTTGGGTTTCGGGTTTTGCATTAGATATGGAGAATTATTTCAGAATAATGGGAAGGATTTATCTTTTTGTGCACTTTTTATTATCGATAAAATGATATTTATATTCTTTTTAAATCCCAACATGTTGACCTTCGGGAGGTCAATTGCATTCATTGATGATCTCACTGTTTGCCAATAAAGAGAGATTAAGAGCTGCTCATCCCATAGCCAGTTGTGTCCATGAATAACAAAAGGTTCTTGCTGGGTCTCTTCGTTAATGGACCTTAGCAAAGGTCTTCTGCTTAGCTATTCATTTCTCTCTTCCTCTGTCCGTTCGCCCATGTCTCCCGCTGCCTCTTACATCGTTTGGTAATCACTGGCCAATCACGACAGATGAGCTGAGAAGCAGAGAAGAATGCAGCCAATCAGAGGGAGGCGTTTCATGTGCCCTCCTGCATCAGGTCAGCCATATGGGCAGCCTGTGCCACCTTCTGTCTGTGTGTCTATGAGTGAGAGACAGTCAGGTATCGTTGCCCACCAGCTGCAGCAAGATGAAAAAGGCGTTTGCTAAGAACAAGAATAAATGTTAATGAAAACCAAAGGCATGCCGAACAGCAAGCTATCATATCTGCATTACATGTGATGGTGATGGTTTACCCCACTGCAAAAAAATCCCAGGGCTGGGGTGGCAGAAATATTCTGTAAAATAACTGTTTCTTCCCTGTTTTCAGTTTTTTCTTATAAATTTGCTGTATTTTTTGTAATTTGATGATTTTTGAGCACGTTTATTTGACAATTATCAACCATATTTAAAAAATATGTGAAAAGTTCGTACAATTACAGTTTTTTAGATTAGACATAAAAAATATGAAAAAAAGCCCAGTTAAATTCTGTAAAAATATTTTTTGTACATTGCATGTTTCAAATAAGTATACAGATTTTTTAAGCAACGCATTAGATGCATTTCTATATTGCTGTATTGTCTGTCTGATGGTGCTGATGCATTAGTGTTACAGTAAATAGACAAGTAAATAATTCTGTCAGAATGTTTGCACCAAAACATAAGTGATCAATCCAAAATAATTTGGATTTAAAATAATTGAACATCAAATTTCGTATTTGCACTTTCGTGACCAGTTTTGCCCCAATAAAATAATTTTAAAAAGCAATAATATTTTTTTGGTTACCTGTCTTGTTACTCTGTGTACGTTATTTAGATATTAATTAAATTATTTGGATAGATTAGGAAAAGAATGCACTCTTTCATTTTAACCCGCCCAATCTTGTCCCATCGTTTTATGAGGTCTCTCACAGCCCAATCACATCGTGCCAGCGGCTATCTCAGTGTCATCAGCCACCGAGCTGGGACCGAGCGCACGCTCATCATGGCATCAGCATCTGTGTGTGACTTTCAAGGTTGCCAGGCAACAGTCTGGACTTTGTTTATAAGTTGCCAGATAAGGGCCAGCATCCACAATAACAAGTGTCTGCCTTTTAACTCTTAGCTGCGCTAGACACAATAGTGACCCCTGTTGGGCTGGGTGCCAATCCGTTACAATCAATGATTACTATCTTATCTATTGCATATTAGGACATTACTGTTAAGTTGTCGGTGCCATTTTGTTATTTTAATAATTGTAAAAACAAAACAATGATTTTTTTAAGTTCATAAATAAACAAGAGCTCTGATTCTGACATTTTGCATTATTATAAACAGTTTTAACAATTTAAAGTTATTTCCATCAATTTTGTTTCAGATGTTTCCACAAAAATGTATTCAAAGAAATGGATAGAAATGACAGCATAGTTGATAGACAAACAAATTGATAGAAAAAAATTCTTATAAAATATCAGACTTTTACTGAAATGATCACACTTTAGGACATTTTTCCGTAAAAACTCTGAGATTACCATACAGTCTGTTTCTCTGACAAGCATTTGCTCTCTTTATCTAATCTCATTGCTGTCTGGGAGAAACAATAGCTCTATTAAAGAGATCTCATTTATGATTTTCTGTCCTATGGGTCGGGCCACTCTTGAAAACCTTCTCACAACCACTTAATGCACTAAACCGCTAAATGTATTCAATTCATTCTCCAGGCTATCCAAAGATGACAGCTGATGGGAATATTGGGTATCATTATGAGTTCAGCGCTGTACCGTGCGCTCCCAGCCTTTGAGGTCCAAGACTAATCGCTCAACCTTGCGAGAGTCAAAATTCCCAGGCCTTCAAGAGTCCCAAACCCAGCCGCTGTCCCACACACATACGCGCACGGATGCTCCCCCCGGTCCTCCCCTCTGTGCGAACGCGCTCTCATCTTAATGAGCGTAGAATTGGAAATCAGGCCTGATTGTTCTTCGAGCGCCTGCCTGGAGGCACGTTAGCGCTGGATGGAGGACTTGGGCCCTGAGAAGTCATACGTTTTTCTCTTGTTTTATTGTGAGCAGATCAGGCTTAACAAAGGGCTTGTTAGCTGGTTCCCCTCCTCCTCTGTCTCACTCTTTCCTCTTTACCAAGTGGCAGCTGATTATGAATGTGGGGCTGGGGTCCTAATTGAGGAGCTCTTTGGCGAGGGGACGTGCCGCAGAAAGGTTTGGAGATGCCATGGGTCGGGTTTTTTTAGAGCTTCCAGTGGCTCGTCCCTTGACTGTGGCTCATGCTTAATAACACAAAGGCACGTCTAGGAGGGTTCGGTCTACAATGAAGGTGTTTAAGCGTAATGGTCTGGAAAGGGATTGAATTGATACAATTAATTAATGGGTAACGGTCTCTAACGCAAACCAGCAACGACGCACTTTGTCTTAAATGTGCTTTGATTTTAGGGGGGAATGAGGGGTTGAAAGACCTGAATGGTCAGATTTATGCCAGTTGTTGCTTTTACTTTTCGTTCTGTCCTGGAGATCTGCTCCAGCACACAGTTTCTAACACGCTGAGATCAGGAGCCAAACCTTAGCATGCCAAAATCTGAGCTCATTCCGTGACTGCATGTTTGGTCGAAAAAGGATTTCTGTTTGGACGAATAAAGGCAATACGCTTAAACATCAGTGACAAAATATTACATCCACCTCATGGATACTTATTTAGCAAGCCACCGTTCTTAGACGACTAAATCCGCTTACTGTTGTGTAATAGATTGAAATTTGCCGGCTGTGTTTGTCGCGCAGTACAGATTAGTCTGAATACAAAAATATCCCAGAACCCCCCAAAGAGCTTCTCTGAACTGTGTCTTTAGATAAGCCTCTCCAAATACCCACTGCAGAGAACACAGGTGGTCTACATATGTCTGTCCAGCAGAGGGCACTCCACATCTCTACATGCAAAGTGGATTTGGCACTTCCATGCAAAGTCAGGAGAAATTGCTAAATAATAATTTGATATCTGCTGTCTTTTGCTCTTCTGTCTAAAACCAAACCGATGCAAATTCAGTGCTGGTTTGCTGTTTTCTTTTCTGGTGATAATATAGAGAGCAGAACATATTCTTTGACAGCATGTTCATTTTCTAAATGACACATTTTAATGATGATGAATAAGTTTTAGTAAAAAAAAATTTTGTGGGCTCTGAAATGGGCCATATTTTAATGCATGCACGCTTGACATTTGAATGCAATTTGTGAGCTTGGTTACAGTAACATGATCTCCCATAACGGGAATTTCTGGTGCACAGTTGTATTGTTAGAACTTTTCTTTTCTCTATTCCCAGTCCTGCTATAAATTCAATGGCTCGGTTAAGCCTGTAAATGATAGTCACTGGTTTAACATCCACTGTCAGGAGACATGCTCTGATCACGATAGGAATGCTTATCAATGCCAGTTATGTTAACATTTAAATGGATTTTGTTTGGAAGTTTGAGGGTGGTCTTACAAATGAAGACCACTGCTCTGTTTATACAAACACAAATAAATAAACATGGTTATTGATCCACTCTACAGACAAAAAACAGTGCCCTCAATAACATAAATAATAATAAAGATGGTTCTACCAAACCTATTTAAAGGGATAGTTCATCCGAAAAAATTTACCCTCTTAAAGTTGTCATTTTAAACCTAAATTTTGAAAAAATGTTGGCCCCCATTTACTTCTATCGTATGGACACAAAACCAATGCAAGTCAATGGGAACCAACCAATTTCTGTTACCAACATTCTTCAAAATATCTGCTTGCATGTTCTACAGAAGATAGAAACCATGCAGGTTAGAAATGACAAGAGGGTGAGTACATGATGACAGAAAATGCCTTCAAGAGCATAACCAACCATAACCACAACTTATGAGGTGATAATGTATATAAGAACATATTACAAAGCTAGAACGCTCCTTAGTTGGCTCCTCTTTCTCAATCTCTCTTGCTCTCTTGCTTTCTCTCTCACTCTTTCTCTAAGGAGGACGAAAGTGGTCGGGGGCGTTTTAGGTAGGTCAAAGTTCACCATCAGTAGAAGCCTCCTCCGTCCAGTAATGAATTCCCTAGGTCGGAATCCTGGGCTCTCCCGTTAAGATAAACAATGATTACACCTGGAGGCGAGAGAGAGTTTGTGTGCGCGCACATGTGTGTGTGTGTTTGTGTGTTTAAATCAGTGGCAGGTGCAGAAGCAGATCAGGGCTCATTAGCAGCACCTTCTGCCACAACAGGCCTTCAGCAGATGGGAGTTCCACCCGCGTACACTACCTCACCTCATATGGCATGGCGTTTGCGTGCGTTGGGAGGGGGTTTTAAAATCAGCCTTTATAAGCTGGTTCTGTACAGAGCGAGGCAGCATCAGTGGATTTGTGGGTTGATCCTGGCTTTCATATGTGCATGATCTGTTTTTACTCAGCAATGTGCTGCCGCATCTAAATCTAGAGGAAGGGACAAAAGGAATGTTTGTCTGTTCACATGTACAGTATTAACCAGACAGCTTATCCTCTTAATGCTGATCTAACAGGCCTTCATAAAATGATCAGCAAGTTTAGGACTTACTGCACCGAATATCACAATCATAGCTGTATTTATTTGGTTTTATCTGACTTTTAGAACGGGATAAATTATCTAATCCAGAAGATAGGAAATCCTCTTTCTTTACATTTATGTTTCATTTAAAATTATTCATTTTCTGGGTGGATTAGCTCTATAAATCTTTTCATTAATCTTTCTTACCAGATTCATAAAGACCTATTGCTATCACACATTCCTAGTGCATTCCTTCTGAGCAGTGTTTTATAGTCTGAAGTATCACTTTTATCAGTCAAAAATTAAGTATGCAAGCATATTTTATTACACTTTAAGGGGTAAGGTGACACGGCTACAACAAATATTATCATTTGATTGAGTTGTAATGCAATGTGTTTACATGATTTAACGTTAAAAAACGCTGTATTTTCCACATACCATGCATGTTTGTATGTCCTCTTTGCCCCGCCTCTCTAAAAAGAGTTAACCATTTAAGCAGTGCGTAGTGATCGGTCGAATACTGCAAGCTTGTGACAGAAATGTGATGCCTCTTACCATATTTGGATCACCAGGTTCCAAAACAATTGTACTGACAGGTACGCCCACCTTACTTGCATATACATTTGGGCGGTCTTAGTCAAATCGAACTGACGTAGATTTGTGGAGGTGTTGATACACGAGGCGTTTTAGATAGTTCTGGATGAGCATTCACGTTTAGATAGAATGCATCTTTTGTTCCGACACTTTAATTTTTGCAATTTTACTTGTTTAAAACATGCATGGGTAACTTATAACACACCAAACACAGAGAAAAACATGTATTCGCGCCATGTGACCCCTTCAAATATGTATTTAGACCACAACATCGGTCAAAATTGTCAATTTTTCGAAATTTCCATTGTTGTATGGTTTGTTTGGATAGGACAATATTTGGAAGAGATACAACTTTTTGAAAATCTGGAATCCGAAGCAGGCCGCTGCTAAGAAGAAACGGGTTGTTTTAACACTCTCTATTGGCTAACCACTGTAATGATGTTCTGGAGAGTAGATGAACCCCGAAAGCAGAAATTCAAAGCTTTACATTGATACCAAACTTGAGTGGATAATTCTCATAGAGTGAATACCAGCGAGTGAAGTTTGTAGGCGTATTTTCTGTCATTTTAATTTGCGATTCTGCTTCACCTACAACCACTCACATCATTAAGTTTTGATATATTTACGATAGGACATTTATAAAATATCTTCATGACACCTGATCTTTACTTCTTCTCCTTATGATTTTTGACATAAAAGAAAAATCAATCATTTTGACCCATACAATATATTGTTGGCAAATATACCCGTGCTACTTATGACTGGTATTGTGGTCCAGGGTCACATACTGTATGCATATTAGCTATTTCAGAATAATGTTACAATAAAAACTGTATAGGCCACTTGCCAAATCTTATGTTTTGTAATATAAATTACTGTATATAAAAGTAATACAATATATAATAAATTCTACCTGTAAGAAATTGTAATGTCAATTTAAAAAAATGAATGAATGTAAAATGAATATTCATAAATTACATATTAAGAAACTTTTTCTTGGGAAAACAAGTTTTAGAGTGTTTTTCAATATTCTTTAGCATTCTGTGGTTGAATGTGCTTAGCTTCCCATTAAGAGATCAATCAGATTTTAGATGGGGCCAAACATGTCCCTAGCCACACCCCTAGTTCCACCTATTGCTACATGTGTATATATCATGGTTTAGGTCCATATGCCTTTGGCATTTCATTATGGCCTGCCTTATGTGCAAACACATTAATGCCCCCGTTTAAATTGATGCCTGTGCCAGTATGAAATGGAAAACCTCATCAGGTCCTGCCATATAAAAAAACACTGCCAACTGCCTACAAAGGCATTTATGCTTAAACATGCAACATTAGAGGAACAAAGTGATATTATAATAAGTAGCTAACACAATTTTTTTTGATGTAATAGTTTTTTATTTAAATCAGTTATCTTTCTTGTTAAATATATATTTTTTTATATTTTTGAATATATTTTTTGTCCAAAAAACAAAATTTGTCTGAATTTGTCCAAAATGAGCTTCAGTAGAAAAGCCTTTTTAGGTTTAAGAGCAGACTGTTCTCAACTCTGCACTGAAAAATGTTTCAAAGCATTTGCATTTCTGCATGAATGTGATCAGAGATTCATCTGTTCCAAATAAGGTCCAACAAATAAAAAAACATTTGAAAGTGACATTTTCTTTACAAGTGGTTTAGATAACTGACTGGAATGTCCTGTTGGCAATATTCTTATAATGCTTGCTTTAGCTGCTGATTTTTTAAAGATTCAAATATTGGTCTGCTGTGGATCTGGATAAGAATCTTACATATATTTTTTCTCATCAAATCGCATTTACGTTTTAGATCACAGATGTCTTGGTATTCTTCTGCAAAATGTCCTGATACAGCTCATAATGAAATGGTCTCTCAACACATGCCAGTCATTGAAACCATGAGACTTTCTGTGCAGAAAACATAGATGTGGACCAACTAAGCAATTGAGGGGACTCGCTGTGTTTGTAGATCGAAATAGCTCATTCTAAGTAAAAACAAAAAAAAGAGGTACGCTTCTTTATGTACGGTTTTTATACACCTCTGAAGATATAGTTATGTATGTTATATTGGATTCCTTTCAATAGAACCTCCAAAAGATTACACATTGGACCTTTAAGCTAGCTGCAACAACAAACCGTTCATAAGGTTACAATATTACAAAAGGTCTTAAGCAGTAAGTCCAACAAAGTTGTGTTACAACGATTTTTTCAACCACAGTTAAATGTTATTATTAGACAGTACTGTAGTTGGCCAAGCAACAATGTATAGTATACAGTAGAATGTACATTGTTCCTAAGCTGTGCACGTTCATGGAACTTTTGAATCAGACAAAACACGTGTAGCGTAAATGAAAGTCCATCTGCATCAAGTGAGGAACAGGACGTCATGCACCCATTTTTTTAAGGAGGCACAGTGTGCACAACACACAGAAGCATGTCCTATATGTAGAAACACGTACATTTAAAGCAATATTATAGAGAACATCTCTGAAGCGTATTCAAATCATTGCACAAATCATTGTGAGAATTAAATAACAACACTACCTGATTGATATTTATTCCTCCCAGCAAAAAATGATGTAAAAGTTTAAAGTAAATGCATGAGTCTGGAATATTTTAAAATATCTTGTATCCTATACAATTTTGTGCTATAGTAGTAAACGATTCATTGTTTCCATACAAATGAACATACGCACAAAAGTAAAAGCAACCAAAAATGAAGCAAAGTGGTAACCATTTGTTAAACAGCTTTTAATACAGATTTATTATCGATTACAAAATTCCTTCCATCATGAAACAAAAATATTTTAAGCAATAGAATACATAATATAATCATTTAAGTGCATCTATTTCTTATTATATGAAAAGTGTCAATTCTTGATGTTTTATTTATTATATTGTATATATTATTTTAACTAATATACCACCCTATGTTTTTCCAAATATATATAGAATGATTTAATATATTATTGAATAATATATTTTCTTAAGGGTACTCTCAGTCTTTGCACTCTGAAATTGAACTTTAAAACAAAAGTTATTCACTTAAAAGATGATACCTGTATGCCAACTGGCAAGAGGTGTGTTCAACACCAACGTATAGCAAGAGCCATTTGAAAGCATATGGAGCAGTCTGTTTTCACAGTAGTTTGTGGTTGGGGCCTGCGGGGTCTAAATGAAAGTGGGTGACAAATGCTTTGCCTAAACGACGGTCCATACAAGCGTATAACTAGTCTGAAAATCTTGTGTCTGGGACGCGGGTGTTTCCGTGATCCGAGCTCCCGTCCGATCGCAGAAGCTGATAACATCATCATTATTTTAAGCTCCTGTACGTGATCAAAATGGTGAGAATCTCCAAAAGCTCATCACTGATATAATGTCTTCCTATAGAATCGTTCAACTGATTAATAGATGCCTAACTCATCATTTGGAGGTTGCATGCAAAACTGACTGTAAAAATAGCTGAGGGGGCACCTGACGTGTGACCTCTGTTTGAAGGGGCACAGTCATAACTGCATAAATCCTGCGATCAAGAGAAATTATTGTATTATTTAATCAACTGTCTGTACTTATTATTATTAGTTTTCATTGTTTCAAATTTTTAGGCCCTAAAGTTGTTGTAGTAAATTATTCTCTATATTAAGAGTTTCACCTGCATTTGACATCAGTCATGCCACTATTGTTTGTATCAGATGCCAATATGGTATCAGATGGTAATGTCGGAATTTCAAATCATCAGTGCATATTCATTAAAACCAAATCCTCCCGTTAAGAAGAGTTTTACCTTGTATCATGTTGTCAGGTTCATTCAGGCAAAAGTTAAACTGCAGACTGCATAAAGTTTGTGGACCGAAAACAAGATCCAAAGCTTTGCAAAGTGTCAGTTCTCACCAGTCTGAAAACACATTGGAGGTTATTCTGTTGTTAATCAGGGCTATGCAGACGTGGCCTCCGCGCTTTGTTTCTAATACAGTCTTGCTCGGAGCTCAGTTCTGCCTGTGTGTGATGCAGCAGCATGGAATCGCTCTTTAATGGATTAGCTCTCCTTGGCTCAAACCATTTATTTTGGCACAACACCCTCGTGGTTTTTGGCTTAAAGGGGTCCGTTCCTGACTGAGCTCGGACCTTGGCCAGGTCGATATGAGAGATGTTGGTGTGTAAATGTGTTGCTGAGTACGAGTGTTGAGCCCGGGGGTTCCCTTTAATCAAAGATGACCAACATTTCCGGGAAAAGGTTTGAGTCGACCACAAATACACAAAGACACAACCCCCCAAATGTGGTTACACTTTGCCACGCTGGTATGCATGTACCTTTTTTCGTTTTCATTTATTTTATATGATGTCATTTTTGCACCAATTTAAATGGAAAATGGAAATCTTGATGCAAAAATATATTTAATAATAGCATCCCCCATAAACATCTTTCCTTGTCCGCTGTAGTTTAAGTCTTTTTACAGAGAAGTGACGTCCATTGAGATGAACAGAAGTACCAGTCAGGTATTATAACCCATCTTGGCCATGAATCACACTTTTTCAACATCTCTCCCCAACCACCTGGCTCCTTGATGGCATGTAACGCCCATTTTTCATGCTCGATAAAAAAAGTCCTGCCCTACATTTCATATGCTGTAAATACATCCGATTACAGACGTAAAATGTTCTTCAGACAGCATTTCATGTCAACATAGTGTGATTTAATGATTCTTGCTGTTTCCTGCAAACCCAAAGCAAGTTCACCTGTTTGATCTGTTCTGTTGAGACCCAGTATATACAGTATGACTGTTGCATAAACAGAGATTAATGTTTGAAAGAGATATACAATTAAAATAGCACAGCTGCCCTAACCAGCATGGATGGGGCAGAGGAGAAAGTCAATTCTTTCCTTCTCCTGTTTTGATTTTTCATTCCCTCTTTTCTGTGACCGTAACCATGTTGGCCAGGCCTTAGGCTGATATAGGCTTGATCTGCTTAGGCTTCGCATAATAGTGTTACAGTACATAAAACTCTCTTTTCCACCATGCAAATAGCTGTTCCTCCAGGCTTTAGATTGCAGTCTGCAAACACAATGAGCAGGACAAAATGGCCACTGGCCCTTTAAAAGTTCCACTTGAATTTTGGCCTTCTATTAGCAGATTTATGAGCCTCCCAACCACAGAGCTCTTTCAGTAAGTGTGCGGTGACAGATTGAGCAGTGCCTTTTGTCTTTTGCTGTGTGGTTTTTAAAGAGACCCTTAGGAATTTTTCAGAGTGCGATTGGAGATGTGGTCATATGAGGATGGTGTAATTGATTGTGGTTTGGCATCGGTCAGAGGGCATATATAACTGTTTATGGGTCAGATGGTAAGGAGGAAAGGCCAAATTGTGAGTTCAGTGAAGATCTTAATTAGAAATGACTGGCTTAGTTTTCGTTCTAAAAATGTAAATGAAGAGCATAATACCTCGATTTCTTTCTTTAGTCCTCAACCGTGCGCTTAAGCCAGATTCACACACCATATGGGAGTGGGTGAGAGTGTGGAAGCTCCTAACGCATTCTGAACACTCCATCCAAGAGCCCAGGAGTGAGCCAAGATCATTCTGGGCTGGCTCGGGTTCTGCCGTGTTTTTATTTCATTTTGGAGATCGCCTTTTGAGTGCACAGGTTACTGTATGGTCATGGAGGAAGGAATATAGACTAATAATGTTCTGTGCCGGCATGTTATGAAAGTGTGTAGTATACAAATTTGCAAGTGTTATTGCTTTTGGAAGATATAAGCGGTCATGTTGTTTAGTGCGTTGGACTTAAATTCAAAAGGGAAGTCGGGATGTTCTCCAGAAGATTGAAATACAGTGGGGTCCTATTATCTGAGAGCTCTATTTTCTGGGTTAACATTTTTTTTTATTAAATGATTAGCATAACAATTTGACTGAAATTACAAATGAATTAACATTTATTAAAGATATTTATGTTCAGCACACACTTGAGGTTGACAGAGGAGTTTCAATGCCGGTATGTAAGTGTCTTGACCACATATAAACCGAACTACAAAGCTATTAGCAAGACTCTAGTTATCTATTTCATGGGGTGTTGCGCAGACCGGTCGGTGTATGACATCAAAGTACAGTATACAGTACTGTATATATATAAAATAGTAGTTCTGCTCTTTAGCAAAAATGAATTAACCAAAACTATAAAAATGACTCTTTGGTTAAGAAAGGTTTCTGACCCCTAGTTTAGTGCTACTGTAAAAACAACATGGCGAATAGGGGACCCGCGGTGTACTATGTAGATTGGAATAACTCATCCAAAGGTCATAAAAACATAACGCTTCATGAAGTAAAGTCTTCATATACCTTTAAATACATACTTACGTATATTATTTAGCATTCCCCTCAATAGATCCTATAAAAAATTACAGCACCTTTAAACAACACTATGAAACTGATGTTGTCGTGACACCAATGTCACCTCAACTGGTCCCCGTTCTCCTACTATAACTTAGGTGTAAAGAAGAGTATTAAATTATAGTTTTCTAAAGGGAGGGACCACTGACCTTCAACACATTATGATGCAGCGCAGTTCGCTGTAGACTGTTCCAGATTTCTGGAACCAATTACCGACCGAAGAGCGAGTCAGAGTTGGTTTAAGGTGAACTGTAATACATACAGTAAAGTAAGAGTAGCTTTTCAACACAAAGAATGATGGGAGTTGTCTTACAGTATGTGGACCTTCTATGGTTCCTTTAAAACGGATAGTCCAAATGACCAAAGACTGTAAGTACTGTATACTGTAGGCATTGTCAGACACTGCCAAAGGAGAGATTCCAACACAAGTAAATGCATGAGACCAACAGCGATACCTATCTTCCTCCATCCCACCCTGAGGTTTCTTTGGGAGAGTATGTAATCAGTGGCTTTCTGTTTGTGGTTTTCAAAGCACGGGTGTGCAGTCTTACTAACGCCTCTACCCCTTGTGGTTTAGTATTAATACCACATGCACAGGCGCTGGGCTGGACAAACCTCTGCAGGGATCTCTCACCCACTCTCTCTCCCCCTCTCTCTCTGTAGGAACACGACGCCATGCTGTGAACCCCACAACCTGACAGCCATAATGCAGGGGCCTTCAAGGTCCAACATGTGGCTGCATTTGCAGGCGTGCTCCATTACCTCTTTTTCGCTTCCTTTCTCCATTTCTCTTTCTCTCCGCTCCTATGCAGGATTGATGTGGGTCATTATGAAATCACCTACAGTACGCTATAGGGGAAAGCAACGTGTGGCTGTGCTACACAGGATTTGTTGAAGGGGAAAATAAAACCATAGATTTAACTGTTTGCCATTTTAGACTGAAGTAAATAGTACAGGCAAGTGTGTGGCCTACAGTTAAAAAAAACTTTACGGTAATCCAAAAGGGGGCTCGGTTACACGGTGCTACGTGCATAAAATGAACTAAGGTTTCAAATTGTATACACTATACTATTTAAGTGTCAGGCATTTTATTGGATATGAGAATGAAAACAAAGACATTTCATTACAGTGAACGTTTTGTATATAAAAGCAATAGGTGTTTACATCTGTCTATTTTGTTGCTGAAAGACACAAGCAGAAGGGTCCTGACGTGATGAGAACAGCCAAGACTACAGGCAGGCCAAGTGTCCCGACCACTGCCTACCACACTCGCTGTCTTTGTGCCATATGTTTCAATCTGAGCTTTCTGCTTTCAATTACAACACAGACAAAACAAGCATTGAACAAATGTCATTTTCACAGTAGACTAAAAAAGCTTTTTTTCTTTGTTCATGCAGTATGGTACAAGTTAGTTTCTTTATTCCAATATTGAACATCTTTATATGGCAATGGTTCAATGGTTTGATTCAAGTGTGGTTTGGGGTGGTTAAGCTTAAATTATTGTACAAATAGGAAAGGGGGTAAAATATGATGAAACGCATTTGTAAAACGGACTGGATAAAAGCATGTATACAGTACAAAGATAAATGGAAAACAACTTGAGCCTACTGATCCTTTTATAGCAATTAAACCAGGTGTGAATTTTCAATGCATGAAAGATGAAATACAAACAAATAAATTGTCTCAGAAACTGCATAATATTAAAAAGTAGAAGAGGAGATATAGGCGGTCTAACGTGTCACACATGACAATAATAGTTATGTCTGGTTACAGCGCATTCACGATATATCATAAGATGTTAATGGTGTTTTCGTCAATATGTCACACCGCTGAAGCCAAATGAGGTGTTGCTAAAGTCTTTAAATAGGTGTTGATCACCATATTAATCAATTCTCCAGAACTCTGCTCTCCAGCAGTGACTAGTTCTCATGAACATGTCTAGGAGCACATATGCACACTGACACATTCTGGAAGGACCACAGATGTACTTTCAAGCTGCAAACTGCTGCAAAATGAGCTTATTACAAAAACGACTCATCCTTTTGTTTACTTGCTTGAAAATCCTTTCTCACATTCTGCTTCACACTTGGTTAGAAGGACACCTGAGCTTCATGATATGGATATCATTATGGTAACTTTGGACAGGATTGAAGTTGTAGGGTATGTGTTTTAATATGTGAATAGTTATTCTTGGCGTATGTGATACAAGTGAAATTGAGTATCTGAAGTTGGTAACGTACAATCTGGAGCAATTTTTTTTATTCTGGAGAAACTACTAAATCCAAGCTTGTAAATGTCCACATCCTTTGAGTTGTCAGCAAATCACTTCAACCGTGATGTGAACACTACATCCATAACGCAATCAAACTCTTTGATATTCATCATAAATATCGCTCATATCGCCTCTAAAAATTACATTAATATTGCTAATTAATTGTTTTATTGGTTAAAGCTGTGGCAAGACCAGCAATTATTTCTCTATTACTTCACGCAACATCATGACAATGTCAGGTGACAGATAGAGAGTGATCACAGGTGCGTGGTTCGCCCACAAATGAATAGGCATGACATCTGGCACTGGGTTGTACTATTAGCACCAGAGGCGTCTGTGCATGCGTCAGGGACTGCGGAGCACCAATCACGTGTCAGACTCTCTTCAGAAATGTAGATTTATGAGTTTACGTGGTGGAAGGCAGAGAGCTGGAAAACTGTCAAGTGCATTCACACACAGGCTTTAGTAGATTCAAATTCTCGGCCTACACGTTTTTGACTACAAGCAAAACACTCTAAGAATTCCTGAATAGAATAGAATAGAATAGACTATACTAGACTAGACTAGACTAGACTAGACTAGACTAGACTAGACTCGACTAGACTAGACTAGACTAGACTAGACTAGACTCGACTAGAACGGAATGGAACTGATAAAATATCTATCCATGTTGGTTGTATGTGCATAATGTTAACAGATACAACTTATGGTTTTAAAAATGTATATTAGTAAATGTTAAAAAGCATAAGTGAAGATTAATAATGCTGTAGATAAAGTGCTCATTGTTAGTTTGTGTTAGTAAATGTAATTTCATTGTAAAACTGTAAAAGCATTAAAAATTATTATAGAATAGTCGCACTGAAGTTAATTCTTTAAAAGAAAAGAACACAGACATCGGTTTTTAGCGCTTGAGTAATTATGCTACAGTTTTCTACAACACATAATTTTCTGTAACTTCACTTTGTCTGCTTTATGTAGGCCTATATGGCTTAATTGCATTAAAACAGAAGTTGGCTGCCCAACATAAACCATAATTACTGAACATATTTCTCATCGTGGAAGCAAACAGAGGTAACGCAATATGTGGATGACAGTGTCTATAACTGGAGTTATTCATCACGCAATTAGGTGGACGTGAAAGTCAATTTCCTCTATACAAACTGTCACATGTACTCATACTGCGTTGCGTCTACAAGCGCATTCCATTTCCCGCACGTCTCTTCACTCACTTTTCCCGCCAATTAAATCAAAACAATAATGAACGATAATTAGGGCGCGCGCCAATGGATTAACGCGACAAAGGAATGAGGAAAAGAGAAACGCGTATGATTGTTTTGCGTTGGGAATATTTAATGTTTCATATGTGGAGGAAGGGGAGCTACCGCGCGCCAAGCGCCGAGCTGTTGCCAGGCGCTGTTATAGCGCGCGCTGACGCCAACCGACAAACAGCAGGTGACCCGCGCGCCACTCAGCTCTGACCAGAGCGCGCACCTGCAGCTCATTACGCCGCTTGAGGCACTTAATGCAGCGCAGGTGGGAGAGAGTTTCGCAGGGGAAAACACGAGTTCGTGTAACAAATACAAACACTCACCTGTCAACACGTACGTATAGACTCATTTAAACACTCTGAAGCACACTGAAAGTTTACACGCACGTATACTTCTGTGTTTATGGGCCAACTTTCGTGCATAAGACAGAAATAGGAGCTATCATCAAAATATAACACACAAATACATCTCAGATTTTGCCTAAAAGTAGTTCAGAACGCACTGATTGGTTTTGAAAACCATGTTTTTTGCAAAAACAAGAGTAAACGATGGTTACTGTAGTAATGTAATCAATGCACTAAAAAACATTGTTACTACACTTGTACCACAAAAAAACATGGTTCATTTTTGTAATGGAAATGGAGGCAAAGTGCTCGAAATTCACATATTTGTTCTCATATGCTCATTCAGTGAATGACTATTTTGTCAATTTCTCTTTAGAGATCTGAACAAAATAGGAATGCACTTAGCAGTCAGCGATGTCTGTTGTATGTCCATTTTACATTTGTTATAGCAGGTAGTGGTAGCAATTATGGTATATGTAATGTTTTTGTAAAAGTAGTTTATCCCGATTTTACTAGTCGTCGTATTTTCCCCAAAACGTAACCAATGCAACCAAATGACTAATGGTTTTACTATAGTAAAATTGGTCTAACCATGTTTTTGGGGTAATTGATTAACATATATAACCATGGTTTTACTACATTTAAAACAAACAAAAAACATGGTCGCTGTAGTAAAACAATGGTTATCACAAAGAAACCCTGCTTTTGAAAACCATGTTTTTTTATAAACCATAGTAAACGATGGTTACTGTATTAAAACCATGGTCTTGCTCTAAGTATCAATGCACTAAAAAACATTGTTACTACACTTGTACCACAAAAAAAAACATGTTTAATTTTTTTCTAAGGGAAATGGAGGCAAAGTGCTCGAAATTCACATATTTGTTCTCATATGCTCATTCAGTGAATGACTATTTTGTCAATTTCTCTTTAGAAATCTGAGTATAGGAATGCACTTAGCAGTCAGCAATGTCTGTTGTATGTCCATTTTACATTTGTTTTAGCAGGTAGTGGTAGCAATTATGGTATACATAATGTAATGTTTTTGTAAAAGTAGTTAATCCCGATTTTACTAGTCGTCGTATTTTCCCAAAATGTAACCAATGCAACCAAATGACCAATGGTTTTACTAAAGTAAAATTGGTCTAACCATGTTTTGGGGGTTATTGATTAACATATATAACCATGGTTTTACCACAAATACTCTGGGTAAATTATGTTTACTGCAAATTGAATTACTGAATACTTGTGGAAGACACACAATGGGCCCAATGAATGAAACGCAGCATCTTCCAGATCAGTAAGTGGCTGTGCCTGCCGAAGTGGCTGTGACTTCAGCACTATAATGATGAAATGTATTCATCTGCTGTGTACCTTATACGTCTCTCTTGTTTTTCCACTGAAGACGCAGTGGGTCATACAAAGCCGGGAGAATAATCTTCCCCAGAAATGCTGCTCTGTAACAGCAAACCTTGTGGTGACATCTGCTTTAACTTAACCCGAACACCCCAGCACTTAATAAAGGAGCGACGGATTGTTGTATTGGGGATGAGAAAATGAAAATCTGTTGGAAGGAGTGCGGGAGGAATTCTTTCTCTTCTCACCATGTGAACCTCCTTCAAGAATATCTTTTAGATGCAGAGAAGAAAAAGAGTCACCACATGGCCTGTTTTACATTTGTTTGTGGATGAGAATCTACAACAAATCTTGCAGCCGAAAAAACCCTAGACAAAAACCCCTGTCCTACTCATCCCATACGCAAACATAATTGAAAGATCAGCCGCATATGGCTGTTGTTGCAGGCACAAGCAGGCGGTTCTTTGGTTTTGGCTCTCACAACTCAACATCGCTGATCTAGACTTATTTAGCCTATTGATGTACTGTAGCAAAATACGGTTGGAACATGACAAGGCCCGGCTTGTTCTGTGCCTATTGTGTTTTGATTCCATTATAATGACTCAATCAATTCATTTCAGACCGACTGCCTTGTCTCTAAGGTGGATTAGTTGCGTCTGAGGAAGATAAATTGTGTGGGGGGAAAATAGGACCGTGAGTTTGTCTGAGATGTGACCACCAATCTGCTGATGATAAACAGATAGAACTGTTACATCTTCATGTGCTTGTCTATTACCCAGCAAGGCCATAGATACTTAAATGTATTCCTTATAAAACAAACAAAAAAATGACAGGAAAAGTACTTCAAGTTGGTTTCCTGAATAGGTATTCATGTTACCTGTGGAATTCCTGTATTTATATATATTTTTTTTTTTCGCAGAAAAGAGGAACAATGTTTTGTATTCAGACTATGAGCGCTTTTTCACCATCGCATCGAATCGTTCTCGTTGCTTAATCGTTCCACTCCGTGCCATCCGTGCCAGCCGGCATGTAAATCGTTTCATTTTCCATAGCGGTGCTGATAACGGAAGTCTTATAATGTAAACACAAACTCATCTTCCTGTAGCTCAGTTAACAGCGCAGGGTTGTGGGTTCGATCCCAGGGAATCGCACATACCTATGTATAAATGTATAGGATAATGCAATGTAAGTCACTTTGGATAAAAGCGTCTGTCAAATGTATAAAATGTAAATGTAAAATGTCACAGGCTGCCTTGGTAACACAAGAGACTGAGCTATAATGTCTCTGCACGCATTCTATTAGCACGATTATTAGACAACTGTGCCGAAAATTCCAAGCCGAGAACAGACTCACGTTTAAATATAACTGTAACCGTTCCAGACTTCGGTCCGATGGTGGAAAAGCGCTCTAATAATCCTCAATCGGTGAAAGTCTCAACCCTTATACACTGACGCATGCAGACTGTCAGTTCTTATTTGACTTATCACTTTGACTCCGCACAGGTAACCTAATCCACAGCTATTATTGCTTTCCCCTTCACTGTCATCACAATGAGCCCAGTCAGGGTCCATTTGGAATGTGATTTATGTACTAAGATGGCTGCTGTGATTTGTGAGGTTTACACTAAATCTTTGAATGTTGGAGGTTTTTTGAGACCAGCAAAAGATTCGCAAGTAATGTAAACTGCACTTCTGTGTAACTGTGGTTATTAAATTACATGTATGCATTTGGCAGATTCAAAAAGTATATATTTGAGCATTATGTGTGTTCCTGCGACCGACAACCTTGGAACAACATCTTCTGACAAGTTGGAATTTGTGTGATTAATGTGGACAAAACAAGGCTGGTCCCAACACATATATTGATCTGGTGTTACTATACATCTTGAATACGTTTTTCACACTTGAATAAATTTGACAACTACTGGTACGTTTCAGCTGCTGATACATAATTATATTTGTAAGAACATCAAAATCCCCCTAACATGCCGTTTTCTTTTCTCTTTATTTAAATGATTCCCTCATCCAGCATTCAGTATTTCCTTGCTGCTGTTGCACAGTTTCTTCACAAGGGTTTTGATCAAACATCGCAGCAATGCATCACCAAAAGGCCTGTTGAATATTCACAACGACTCACGGCAGCTGTGTGAAAGAAGCTAATGGTTGATTTTGGGAGAAATATCCTCTCCATCTCCTCGCTTCGCTAACAGCTAAATGTTCTCAACTGAGGCTGTGGAATGTCTTAGGAATCATAAATCAAGGCCCTGATAGAAACTTGGCAGTCACAGCGGCAGCACTGCTCCAATGTAATGTTACAGTTAAACAGACTTAAGGTGGGCTTCAGTGTTTAGAGCCGTGGTTCTTAACCATCAGTACATGCATCGCTATATACTTGAATAATATAGGCATTCAGTGTGGGTTCGCCCAATGATGAAGACGTCACTGACTACAGAACATTACACGTGCGGTCAGTTATGTTGGGGGGGAGAAAACAGGGTTAGAAAAGCATAGTTTAGCGATTACTCAACAGTTCTAGTAAAGGGATGGATAGGTAAAAGTAATGAGGTATAATTTGATCGAATCGTAATTGTGAAAGTTCCCCTATCTTGCATGTCCCTGCACTTCTCAGCCACCCATACTGCGTACGCAAGATCCACATTCCTACAGAACATAATTGCTATGATCATAGCGGGGATAAACACTTTTCCATGTAAGCATCTGCAGGCTTTCATCTCCACGTCGCTCCTTTTTACGCTTTACGTGCATGCTGTGCTACACGCACCCTACAGAAATCCCCGTCCGAACAAAGCATCCCCACACGCTGAAGGAGAAACCCAAGGCTATGCTAGAATGATGCTGTGGGAGTCTGTGAGGGTGAGATCTATTGAATAGCCAGTCACGGCTCAATATGAAGTTTGTTTGTTGCCTTCCTTGTCTGTGGCATATGCAAATTATCCGAGCAGGAGGGGTGCGTGTGTGTGTTTTAGTGGGGTTGGTCTGTGGGAAAGTGAAGGAGCTAATCCTGAGTGTTCACAGGGGAGGAGTGGACCATTCACTCGCCCCCCGCTCCGGTTGCCCACCCCACCACTACAACTCACTGCACGCCACTTCTCAAGACAAGGACGTTGTTTTCTCTTTGTATCAAAGTCCCCTTTCACCCCACTCTCCCCCCATACACACACAAATACTTTAATGCTGAACACCTGTTTCTGTGCACACACATCGCGCCGATGCGCAGACATGATAAAATCCCACGCTCCCTTCGTACATGCACAACACAAACACTCTTCATGGTTAAATTAGCACAGTTTAATAATACAAAGAATCTGTAAAGGAACATGAATGAATATTATTAATCTAAACTGTCAACAATTTTATGGGATTAAATTTTTCTACACGCTCATAAATCATAAATCAGACAAATTAATTGGTTCATTGATGAATATGTTTGTTAGTCAATGTGGCATCCAGTCACCATCCGAAGCTGAACATGAAAGTGTTGTGCGGTAAAGACAAAGAACATATCAGTGTTGAACTGTATGCACCTTAAAATAATTCCTTGTCAGGTCTGTGTGAAAATAACTTTAACTGTAAAAGGCTGGAAGTGAGTATAATGTAAAATTGGGGTGCCATCAAGTCTTTGCCTTGTGTTTCATGCTAGGCCCATGCAGGATCTGAAATCATGAACACATTCACTCGCTATTCTCTATATAAACATTTGAGTCTATATGAAAGAAATAAAAGAAATAGCATCGTTGTGACTGTTGGATTGTAAACCATTAAAGTTCATCTTCTCACAGTTTGTCACATTTAGTGTATTACAGATGATAATAAAGAGCACTAAAAACAACTGCTCGTCGTATTTATTTGCTGTTGTGTTTATTATTTAGTTCAAATTTATTTCCAGTGCTTTTCACAATTCTGTATTGTTGTAAAGCAGCTTCACACTATAAATGCGTATTAATATAAACAGTACAGACAGAATAAAGTATAGGAAAATATTTATTAGATTATTTTTATAAAACACTACTATCACATTTATTGAATCTGTTTGTTCTGGTTGACGGGTACTTTTCAAAAATAAGCACAATCATGCATTCTTGCACTCTTTGTTCAAAGAAATATATTTGGAAAAATGTTAGCAACTGACATTGACAAAAAAAAGATTGTATTTTTTTATTATTGTAAACATAAAATGAGATATTTTGAAGAATTTAGGAAAGGAAACGGTTCTGGGACACCCATTTAAATGTTTCATACTATGAAACTCAATGATGTCCCAGAAATGTCAGTTGCCAAAAATTTCAACCGTGTTCAATCGAACAAAGATATGTATACAGGTTTGAAACAACTGGTGGAGGGGAAGTAATTCATGACATCTTTTTCATTTTTAGGTGGAGTATCCCTTTAAATCGATCCAAAAAATGTTTACCTGTATTTTGCCCAACAGTGGGTTGAAACAACCCAGCATAGATTCATTTACAACCTAACGGTTGAATTCATTAGCAAGTTAGCGAGTACACATTGGATGTACAATCAGAATCAGACTGCATTGTGGGAATAAAAGAGTGAATACATGTATGGAATGAAGTTCATTTAGGTTTCGGACACCACCACAAAAATGGAGTTATATAGGAGATAGGAAGTGGTTTTGGACACAGCTCAAGTCTTAAGAGAGTTGGTCATATCAAAGTCCTCGAATGACTTTCCATAGTAATTAAGTCATTTCTACTAGGGAAAGTCAATGGGGATTTATATACTTATTTTGAATTACTCCTTTAAGTTTCTTCCCCAAAATAAAATGATGTGACCCAGAATCTTCCTATACAGCACTTTTGCTTAACCAACATTATCAGTCTGATGTCTCTTCAACGTCATCAAATCACCAACAGCTTTTGCAGGAAAAAGAAACCTTTGGAAAATATGTGGGACACTCTTGTAGCCAAAACCCTACAGACTTCAGCCGCACTATTGAAACCAGATGTTTACTTTACTGGCCAATTTTGATAAATGGTGTAATGATAACCATTATGCATTGGGGTAATTTTATATCAGCACAGCACCACATTGTTTTTGTTTCATAGCCAAACAAACTGTGTTTGTGCCCACGGCCAGGTGTCGGATTCGACCTAATTGATAAGGAGACAGCAGGGCTATGGTTTTCATGTTCTTCCAACATGGTCTCCACAAAAGCCTAAACTTATTGTCTTGTTATTCTCTGTCGTGAGTGAACTGCGGGATTAGAGAGATGTTGTGCTATGACACTAAGTTCATTTAACAGTGCTTATCTTGTGGACACAGTTGTGGGAATGTGCCATTTCGGCTTCTGCAGGCAATGTTGTGTGTGTGCATTGCATGTGTTAGCTGTTCAAATAGGAAATGACATCAGCCAAGTTTATCTATGCATATATCTTTGTTTTGACTTGGGTAAATGCAATTAAAATTGGGATAGAATTGAACTATTTTCCACTGTGCTTTAAAATATACTAGGTTCCATTAAAACTCCGGCTACACAAAAGACAAATTTGGGGTTTTCATATACAGTGACATGCATAAAATTTGACGGAGGCACGCTTCAGTTATAACTGATATCTCGGCTATGTAAAGCTGGTTTTACTTGAGACACACAGTGAATGATTGTGATATTACATTTTCAGTGTGATTATGTTTAAGCTATATGGACATTTTATGTACCTACAAACAATACTCCAGTTTCATAGCTGACCACTGATATATTACTTGTGCAAGTAAATTATTCAAAGAACATCAACGAGAAAGCAATGAATCCAGGCGACAGTTGCTTTGTAGCATAGCTCATTTTATTGTTTAAACAGTTTTGCATAGGAAATATATCCACTTCCAGTAATTGACTGCAGTAAAAACAGCTGCTAGCAGTATAGGCTGGATATAACAGTAACAATCACAAAAAAGTCAAGCGTTATTTACACTCATTTTTTACCTTGTGGCAATTTTAGCCCCTGCACCAAATGCAACCAGCTTGAAGGCAGTGCCTACTGTTTATAGCTGTAAAAACTGAAAATGTCGAAATCAACAGAAGAAAACAAAACCGTAAAAGAACAAGGTCTTCACTATACAGCTCGCTTGAAGGACACCTGCTTTTCATAAATTGTGAGTAAAAACACAAAGACTTGATAAAGTGTTCTATAATGTACATTCAGAACATACATTAATATTTGCATACAACTGCTGCATTTTCACAATCACTACAAAAACTGTTACAACATTTGTTGGTGTTAGTGTTGTTGTTGTCATGTTACAAACACAATACCACTGAGATTGCAGTGGGCATAAAAGTGCCACAAGACCCCCCCCCCACCCTACCCCCTTCCAAAAAGAAATAAAAATCAACTCTGCTGTGGAGCTGGCAATCATTTTTTTGTCATCTATTGTAGTACTAAGTGTAGTCTAGAGAAACACACTGCCCAACTATTACTTTACCTCATTAAATAGAGACTGGGGCATCCCATTTGACTAAAATATCCAAAATTGAACAAAGCACAAAAACACAAAACAAACACAGGACCAAAAAAAGCAGAAACATATGGGGGGAAATAAATGGGAAGAGGCATCCCACAAATTCTGTTTGGATTGAAGATTGAGTTTGTTTGTTTTATTGTATCCCCAAAAGAAAATTCAATGTTTTCTTTATTTACAAGAGAAAGTCAACTGAGCTGAAACAGGCACTGCTTGAAATCTTTTATCTTTTCTTTTTCTGGTAAACATCTTTTTAATAATTTGCTGGTTTTAAAAATGCTCCTGTTCAATGATCATTCATGCTGCTGTAAATGCCCTAATATTAGAAATATGAGAGTAGATGTGGACCAAACTGTCCTGCTGCCTTCCCTTTGTAACAAAGGTAACACCTGCACACTCCGAACAGATGAAAACAGACATTGCATGAGCTCCACTGTTTCTCCTTGCATATACAGTATATACACACATGTAGGATTTTACAAGGACCATGATCATGACATTCATGAACTTCACCATGCCACAACTTTATCATCTTACTGCTTTTAATTCCTAATTTCACATAACTATTTCCGCAACCAATACTATAAAGATAAGCCCTTTGAACAAAAAAAGAAATCGCTATCTGTACCCCAATATAAGGTATAAATTGACAATCGGATCACGCCTCAAAACATCGTATGGTGAGGGGAAGTGCTATGAGCTACCATGACAACACTCAGTCCAACAAGATAAAAACACTCGGGCTAATAAGAGCTTCATAGCTAGCTCTACGTAATCCACACAACAAACAATGTGCCAATGAAGGGGGTAGTGGGAACTGCAGAAAGTGCAAATGCTCAGCTGTTTATTTTCTCCATGATGGCAACATGAATAAGACATCTGTGAGCCTACACAAAGGCTTCTGGGAGCTCTCCGTACCGAGCCTGCCCTGAATACTACACGTCGAATGCGTCCAGCATTCCCAATCCCTTCCCACAGCAGACATGTAAACACTGCAGAATGGAGATGCCAACGTGGCATCTTGCAGAAAAATCCCAGCAAGCAAATTCTGTACATCATATGGAGGGTCAGCCTCTAGTGATGGGGAAAATAATGCATGCTTTATTTTGCACAAAACAGTAGAACAATTTTTGATGTCGTACGCGACATTACCCTGGTAGTTGTTGTTGGGAGACTCAGATCAGGTGCCTTTATTCTAAAGTGACAAGGAGTTCACCAACTCAGGAAAAAACGACCCTACTTAACACAAACTGAAACATTAATTCTTGTCCCGTTTTCATTATCACATTATCACATCACACACAAACTATGGCCACACTAACAAAACAACACTTCAAACATTTATGAAATTTCTTAAGGATCCAAGTTAATTGACACGAAATACAACAAAAGACCTTCATCATTTTGTTTTAAACATTTACAGTCCCACACAGGAATTTACTCCACTTTAAAAGTACAGGAGAATAAAAGAAAGATCGAAATATTCCACCTCTCTTCTTTAATGGACAGCTGGAAAGTTAGAACACGAATCTAAACTCAAAACATTTTTTGTTCGTTTTTTTTGTTTCACAAAAAAATATGGACATCACTTAAATTCACGATTACAAGTCTTTTTACAAACGGGGAAAGAAAAGGAATTTTACAGTGTACACACTTTTGTTAACCAGGCAGGCATTTCAATAGAAAGACCCTTAACTACTCTCCTCGTGAGTCACCCTCGCACTCCCGGAAAGATTCATCTACACACATTTCACGAAGCTGCCAAAGCAGATTTTATCCCATTACGACGACTACCAAAAACTATTGCTATTACCACGGCCATCGAGATGGCCCCTATCTACGGCCTCCTTCACGGTTTCCAACTCGCCCTAAAACGCGAGAATGACTCCACGACCCTGACAAGCCCACCACTGCGGGAGGAAATGCACTTGAGTGGCCTTGCCGATGGCCAGAAGGCTGCAAAGCACTTAATTTGTCAAGAACGGAAAACAAAAAAATAACAGAACAGTGCACATTGAACGGGGGCGACTTGATTCTAGTATTTGAAAAAACTAAAAAAAAAGTTGACAAAGAACAAGTAGAGATTCAGCTTGACTTGAGCATATTTTTAATGGACTGAACCGATCCTTAGTAACGGGGTGTAATGTTACACAACATTTTTTTTCGAACAGTTTTTAACATTTATGATTATAATGCCCTGTGAAGCAAAACGCCTGAGTTTTGTTGTATTGATCGGGCACTACGGTTAGTGATTGCCTGTATGCTGTAGGTGCAAAACTGGGTTTCGTTGATCCGTCAGACCCTAAGAGCATTACGTCATTCCATTTTTACAAAGTCTATATCTTGTAAAACCTAAAATAACTATAAAACATTTAAACTAATGTTCCCCATGGGGGTAGTTTGTCTACAGATAACAATCTTAATAAGGCTGTAAATTAGAGCACTTCATAGGGAACAATAAGAAACAGTGATATTCTGATTGGGACACAATTAACACGCACAAACTTGCGTGATGGTGATTGTAGCGCATTTTATAACAAGTCACTTGTTCGTCAAAAATGTAAGGCATCTACTTGGGAATTGCATTGTTTACTGGAAAGGGAGAACCCGGGTGAGATATATGTGGTGGGAAAATGCACTAACAATAAGGCAGCATTTCATACTGTACCCTCAATGTGTTAGCCAAAGTGCGCGTCATTCACTGGTGATTGTCGCTCTCAAGTCAAGCTGTCTCCCTTATGAAAGTTGTTTTCTTCTGTGAATCCCTGGGGTCGAAGGTTGAAAAAGGAGTTTGTAGTCACAGTAGACAAATCAGTGACTTTGCAGCCATATTAGACCAAAGGGTGCATTCTCTGCAGACATGCTTCAAAGTGTAGGAAAAAAGTCCTTCCCTCTGTTGAGAATACTCAACATAAAATGACAAGCACCACCTTTCGGTACACTCGAGGGAAAAAAGACCTTGTCGCACACTGCATAGAAAGCAGTTCCCACTTTGGTCAAATACGAAAAAAAACAACAACAACAGCAACAACAACAACAACAGCAACAAAATAAATGTTTACACTTTTTGTATGTCTGTACTAGCTTCTAATAATCCACATATCTAAAAGCACTACCTACATAGGCAAAACTTGGTATTGCATAATTCTTATAAATCTTGACCCCCGCCCTCCCCGATAATGACTGGAAGATGGAAAAATCAAACAAACAAACGATTAAAACAGAATCAAAATAAAGAAAACCACCAAAATACTGAAAACAATAATGCTGAATGTTGATTATAAAGTTTAGAACAGCAACTATACAAAGCCTTGATATGCACTGTAAATGTGAGATAAAGTAGTAAATGAAGCTAAAAATCAACAATGTCACAAATTCATCCAGAGTACAAAATATTTCTTATCATAAAAATGTTACTTTTTTCCTAAAACGGTAATAAATGCAGCAAAAACAAGTGTAGTGATGTTCTCTATATTCGAAGGCAAGGCACGTAACGTGGACTATATACTTTCGTGCAAATTAAGATTATTGGAAAGATTAATTCTATAAATATGTCTGATTGGAGAGGCGATGGCATTGAGAATGCCGGGAGCGATCGTAGATTTCTGAGACTGCGGCTTTTGGGAACTACCAAAAAGAGGATGTGAAATAAGCACCTTAAGACCTCGCCTAAACTCGCAGTTTAGTGTTAAAATGAGTACACATAACACACATACACATCTTGTCTTAAATTACTTGATCAACCTGCGTCCCTCTTGTTTCTCATGATTTCAAAGTGTAAACAGTAGCTTTACAAGCTAACAGCCAAATAAACATGCATACTAGTTCGGTAGGTATATGTCAAAATAAGCCATTTTATACACGCCGTGTGTTCGCGTCTTTTTTAAACCTATTTTACGTTTTCTTTTCAATAAATTAAAGAAAAAAAACTACCCGCATGTTTGGGTAAGGCTCAACATAAGTGCTGTATTGTTCATGTTCAGTTTTGCTCAGGTAAACGTTAACTGTCCATCTCATTCATCCACCCTTAGCTTTTCCTAGTATCCCGAATCAAGGACGCAATTTTCTATATATTTTTTACGTTTTTAAGTTTATTTTAAAACTTTTCTCCCCATTCCTTTAGAGTCTTAGGGCAGACAGACTGTGATAGCTTCCCTTCAGTAAAATCATTTAAATTGCACTTGCCTCTTATGAGATATTGACTTTTTGTCTCAAAATCCTTTTCAAAGGAAATATCAAAAAAACGAAAAAGGGGGTTGTATTTCCTGCTTAGCAATATAACTTTTTTCTTTCATTGAAGAAAAAACCTTTTCAGAGTTTGTAACTCTTTAGAGTAAATTCTTACCTTTACCTCAAAAGGAATCAAGTAGAAGATTGACAAGATTGAAAAGATTTTGCACCATGGGTAAATGAAAATTTTCGAGGGAAATAAGAAAATAGAGACATTCAGTTCATTGAAAATTGCTCCTGTGGTCATGTGAGGAATAGGATGAGCCTCTGTTTGATCAAAGTTTGTGTGAATTGCAGCTCGCTTTTCAAACCGTCCAGCCAGCCAGCCCTTGCGTGGCCATCCCCATCTAAATAATTTCATAAACCAAGACTAGTAATCGTGACGTAAGAACGAGAGAAACACTACGAGAGACTAGCATATCATGCATATACAGTAAGGCATCTAAAGTTTGAATGGTAAGTATCACAGTATCTCAGTTTAGGGGCCTCTTGACACAATGACTGACTGGTGTGGAGAGAGGCTCATGTCAGAAGAGAACGCTTTGACCCCACTCACTCTACCGCTCTAAGCCAATGTCCATTAGAGGGCGGGCCAAAGGTCCAGGTCGATTGTATAAGTGCTGCTTGCTGGTTTGTCCGAGGACCCCGTCACTCCTGGGCTCCGCTTCTAGGCCACCTTCAATTGCTTGATTCCGCCTGCAGGAGGGGCTCACCAATGATGTTTATGCTGTAATTCTGGACATTTGTTGGCAGAATCGGAGTCCCGTTCGACACTTGGAATGGAATTAAGCTCGCCCAGGTACCAGGACTGCAGAAACACAGGGGAGAGAGGGAATGTACTGTTACTATTATGATCCAATAATGTGGATTTGGGGAAAAAAAAGACATTTATAAATCTAGTTCACCTGAAAATAAAAATTATATTATTTATTCACACTCATGTTGTTCAAAACCTGTATCACTCTCGGTGACAGACAAAAAAAAACATTTTGAGAAATGTTTCAGTGGATTGTTGTCAATACAATTTAAGTCTTGTTTAGTTACAGACGTTCTTCAAAATATCGTCTTTTGTGTTCTGCAGAAGAAAGTAAGTCAATACAGGTTTGCAATGACGTGGGTGGGTAAATTATAATAGAGTGTTCACTCTTAAAAGTTTTCAAAAAAGACATAAAGAATTGCACAATATGGATTCGTTTGTATCATAGAACAAACCGGTTCACCAAGCATTTGTTGCATCATATGAAGTGTCTATAAATATACTTCTCCGGATTAAAACGTTATCTTGTATATGGTCCCTACATTATATGCGGTAACATGCATGTTCTTCATTTCATTGTGAAGTTGCACTGCATTAAAGCATCTGCTAAATTAATAAATGTAAAGGAATAAAACGCATCAATACATTTCATTACCATTCTGAATCAGTAAATGAAAAGTCGTATCAGGTCTAGACTTTTTCCCACCCTCCTTTTAAAACCGGTCCTTTCACATACAGACAATCGTGCAAAATAATAAGTTCGGCATCGTGTCAGGGAACAGGATATCCCAGAGAAACAAAGCGCTCTTAGTGGAAACGCACGGGGGAAGTTTCCCCAAGAGCATGCGCTCATCCCCGCCCCCTGCAGCTGACACCCACTTTCTGATCAATAGCGTTAAAGCGTCTACAGAACTTTCCTATCTGCATTCAGCACATGTTAACCGCACAACAACACAAGTCTGTTAATTGCGAGCTGCGGTGCGAATCTTAGATGCAAAAACGTCAGGGCGCACAAACAGCATGTTGTTCCCTGGGGGAAGAACAGGGGGGGCGGAATGGTGCGTACATGTGTCAAATAATTAGGCAGGCCAGAAACCAGAGCCCCGGTGTGGCCCCCCCTTCTTCCGAGTCTGAAATACCTGTCTCACCCAATCACCAAACACAATCTTTCTGCTTGCAGATTACAGACCGCACTCCTGCTCTGTCAACAGTGGCCGGCGCACACAGCCTCTCTTTGTTTTTCTCCCTCTCGATTCTTTATCCCCACCCCGAAAAGAAAAGGGAGAGGGTTGAGAGGGGGTGAGGGGATGATTGAAGAAAGGAGACCGTGCGGAAAGACACTTTTCCCTGGGATCACTGGTTTGGATGCAGGTGCGAGCCTTTAGAGGGCTTTTCTTTTGGAGTTTGTTGTTTGTTTTCCGAGGGGGCTAAAGCCGACGGCTGGTGAGGGACAGGGACCCGGCGGATGTGGAACAGTGACTTTATTCTTCTAGAGGCGGCCTGGGGTGACACTGCTGCCTGTTGGCTTGAAAGCAGCTAATGATTCAGTCTGAGTTTTATACAAATCACTCGCAGCCAAAGGCTGAAATCTTACACCCGGTGATACAAGGGTTGCACACAGAGTCAGACTTTGAATAAAAAAGTCCAGAAACAGGGTGAGAAAGTTGCTCTATATAAAGAAAACAAAAATAGAGGGACACGGAATCAGAAATGCACTGCACGCTCTCTTAAGAGTTAAATAGAATATGCGAAGAAGTAACTGGACCGGTTCTTTCCTCCCTCCACAGTCCTCATTTACCCTTTAATACTGATCATGCGCTTACCCTTTCCTCTCCCTTCTAGAAATCACCTAACAGGAAATGAGAGATTAAGTGTTTCAGAGATGTGAACGACAGCCCTGGGTTTCAATCAGACTCGAGACACTATTTCAGGGATTTATGACCTGACTTGATGAACTTTAAAGTACTTGAGACATGACTCTGACTTTCTTGCAATGACTTACTTACGACGTCAGACCAGTCATTTGTTTGGAGTCTACACATCCACTTCATACACATCATGCAGTGATTTGTAAGGAAATTATTAAAAGAGGAAATACGGTAATAAATTCTATAGAACACAAGAACAATTTTCTGTGGGAACGAATTCAAATGTGCAACAAATTTCAATTATACAGCAGTGTTTGTAACGGGAAATGTTATGTTGTGTTCCCACCGAACACGAATGAAGCGTTTTGCGCGAGTGATTTACATATTAAGTCAATGCAAAGATGCGATAGGACATCCTGCGGCGCGATTCGCGCGAATTGAGCGTTTTGGGCGCTTGACGAGAAAAATCTAAACTTTGCCGAAAATTTTCGTCGCCTTAACCAATCAGGAGCTTGTTCTAGTAGTGACGTGATAGCGAGTGGAGGCAGAAATCCAAAACAACAATGGAGGAAAAAATCATTGTTGCTGTATCTGGCTACCCGGAGCTGTACGATACATCTTACTTTATCGAATAAAACGGATCTTGCTTGGAAGAAAGTGAGTCAGGAGGTCGGACAATCTGTTAAATTGTAAAAAACGCTATTTACTCAATTTGAGCTATATAAATATATGTACGAGACTGGAGCCGCCTGGCAGAAGCCCCTCCCATGACGCGAATTTGCGTCTGTAGTGAAGTAATGAAGCAAGTAAACTCAAAATGTTCAAGCATTCAAATACGCGCGAAAAGCGCGATTCATTGGCGCAAATCGCATTTGGTGGGAACTCTATATTAGGTTTACTTTAAATGCAAAACTAAAACGGCCAGTAGGTGGCGGCCATTTTTTCACAAAGTCAGTGAAACGATCAACCATCATTCGTTTAAAACTACTGATTTATTTAAAAAACGGAAGCAAGTGTTATGATGAATCAATCTTTTCCGAGTCGTTCAAAACATAGATTCATTTAGGAAAGAAACATTGCAAAAATGCAAATGTAAGTGCTCAAATAGACGTTAATGCACATATGCAACATAACTTTGAGTACTACCACACTACCGTTTGAAAATAGAGTGCATTGTGGGTATTTAGACATTTTTTGCAACCTGACGCTGACCATACTGTCCAGTAATATGTTATCTTAAATATGTAACATTGCTAACGAAAAAAAGAGCACAAAATAAAATAACTGCATAGTATTAGTTTCTTCATTCCTTTTTATATCTACCATTAACCACCTACACTGGGAAAGAATAACTAATACCCCAGCAAAACTAGCCCACCCCTCAGCCTGTTAACCACCCCATACACTGTGCCTCTGATGGATTGACATGGGGCGGGTGCTTCCCTTTCCCCCAGTTCAAGGTTCAGTCTAATGTTACCTACTGTCTGGTTTCCCCTGGTTACCAGACAACTAGAGATGTGATGCCCCCAATCACTAGGGTGATGCTTGTTACATGGGACAAAGGGAAGAGAAACAAACAACTTTCACTACTCTAGGATTCTTTCATCAGAACTCTTCCCGCCAGCTACTTACGGGTCTCTCCTCCGGCTACAGGAACTAGCATGGGTCTGCTTCATTTTGGGATCAGATGTTCAATTAGATTATCTTATGGCATCTTAATGGATTGCTGACCCATTTCCTGTAAGATGGCAACAAGCAGAGCTGGCTGCAATTCAATTTGGTTTGAGCCGTTGACTGGCATGCATCGCACTGCGTCAGTGCAGCTTTACTCATGCATGCAAGCAACAAATCACATTTCCATAAGCCAATGACCTCAAGTCACTTGGAGTACACTTCATCTGCAGTAAACGTCTTACTTTCTCGTCACGTTCTGCCTAAGACGCTTCCCTAATCAGTCAAGGCGAGCTTCGATTTTGTTTGTTTAATAGTAAGACAGTTTTACATCATGCCACACTACCATCATCAATAAAAACTTTGCTTCAGCTTTCAGCTTATGAAACAGAAGAAAACTGAACACATTGGCAAGCCAGCCAAGTACAAGGTGATTTACAGTACTTAGCAAATTAGTTTTAGTGAGTATATTTGTAACTGACAACGTCTGGGTTTGATCTTTCAACAACTTAATGTTAAATTATGAGCCACTCCATGTTGGTTATGAAATCTCATTGTGTGATGCAGGAGAAACGGTTCAGAGTTACTCCTCGTCGGGTTACATTTTATTCCCTGTACTCCGTGTGGTCTATTAAGAGGCCAGAGAAAGGGGTGGAATGAAAGCAGGGGACTGTATGCCTGTTGCCTGCAGAAAGAGGTAAGAGTGTGTTTAGTGTTGCTCTGTCTCTCCACACTGCTGCGGTGAGGAAGTGCTGAGCAAGACCTTTCCAGCAGCCGCAGCGGAGAGGTGTAGTGCAAAAGTGGGACTAGATGAGACGGGACATGGCTCAAGGACAAAGCACACGCTAAACCCATCTAATGCTACGATTGGGTTGTAGGCACTTCATGCTAAAGTATACACTGCAGTATAAGGATTTTTATTCAACTAGTTTGTTGAACAGATGCATCAAAATATCAAAAATTAGAAAGCGTTTATGAAGATCATCCATGTAAAGGGACAGTGAGTGTTTTGACGCTTTTCACTTAAAACCAAGTAGCATCTATAAAATGATACTAGACGTGGTTTCAGACGTAAGCACTACTTTTTCATTACGTAGTACATTACGTTGGACTATAGACATGTCTCAAAATGTTGGCGAATCAATATGGACACCTTTAAATGCTTGGAGTACTGTATACTTTGTGATGTTTCTTGCTGCTTTGTTTGTTATTTAATGCAATGACATTCATACATTCTTAAGTGTCCAAATGCTTTTTAGGGTCAACGTATGTCTGTCTGTATTTATAAAAAAAAAACATGGAACAGTGTAAACCTTTAATGTAGGAGGGAGGTTGAGAGCGATTAAGTAAAATAAACAGTCTTGACTGCCGCTATGAAAAGCCAAGTTTAGCGGTGACCTTTGCAAACATACAGCTCTCTGCTGTTTGTGAACCACAGACAGACGCTGGAGTTCTGCTCTTTCCCAACAGTAATCATCATCTTCCTAACTGCCATTCTTTCAGGGAGATAAGGATGTTAACCATTAATATGTCTGGTTTTGTTCTGAGCCTTATTCTGGAAGACTAATCTAAGAGAAACATCAAGACAGGCTAAACAAGGTGGTGATCATATTTCGTCACACAAATAACCAGAAGCATTTGTGTGACAAGCTGAAAAAGGTTTGTGAAGTTAAACTTACATAACTTTTGGAAAAGAGAAATGGAAATGAAACATCTGGAAATCAATTTTAAATCTGGTAATTAAAATAAAAATATATAAAAAAAATCTCTCTTATCACGGTCTTCATAAAGTCTATACACAGACATTAATGGCCAAATACAAATACATTTTTTTAAAATCTTTTTTATAAAATAACACAATAACAAAAGTTTTTAATCAGGTCTGAGTTGGAGCGGTTGTTGGACTATTGCAGAAACAGTAACACTTGAGGTGAGAGGTGGGTTGAAAATAAAGGAAACTTTTACCTTTGCCAAGAAATCCCCAAAGTCTCCTCTGAGCCATATGACCTGATGTTTTGATTCACGGGCCAGTCACAAATCCTCAGCTGTCAATCAAACACCTCTCAGTCAGACAACTGGGCTAGCACAACGGCAACTAACACACATTTAGCATGCAACAAAACCTGCAGCTCTAGACTCAACACATATTCTTACATTTATCTGAAGTTAATCTAACATTACTAGAGACATAAAACGCATTACTAATACTCAGGATTAATAGATTATGGATTACGGATTAGATATTTAATCATACGTTTATGTCATAGGTTGGGATATTATATGTTCAACACAATTAGATTCTATTTAAACTTCAGAAAGATCAAAATGAAAAAGGCAGTCGTCATATCTAGCATGCAATACCATTAGTGGTCTAAATATTAATCATCCTGAAAGCAAAAGAAGAGGTTAGTATACAAAAAATGGGGGCTGGGTTACATGAAGATTATTCATTTATCCCAGAATGCATTGGAATGGGAGGAAGCTCATGCATTCCAAGTGGTGCATGCAGTTACGGTCACTTCACTGCTGTTAGATGTTTTCAAAGCAGCCTACTTTCACTGAAGCATTACATGAATCATGCTATTTGACAGACTGATTTTAGTCGATAAAGTTAAACTATTCTTTAACTGGTTACAAGTGTTGTTGTTTTTTCTTTTGAAGATGTAATAAAAAAAATAGCACATTTTCACAGAATGGAACAGATATGCACACATACAGTATACACGCACACAAACATGCAACAGACTGTATGCATGACAGTGTGAGAAACAAAAACGTGTAATGTCTTCCATAAACAAAATGCAATACACCTTCTCGTGCACACGAAAACGCAAGTTTACAGTAAATGCCAAAAGCAATTAAATCCGAACGCTTTTTCGAACTTTCCATTTTGCTAATGCACGGGGTTTTCAGCAACGGCCACTCCAGATGCACAATCTGCACAAATGCTTTCATCAGGAACCTTCGCTCTCTGAATATTCAATCCCACTTATTCCCCGTCAATAGCTCCGGCCATTTCTGGAGAGCACCTGTATGCTCCAAAATCAAATCCATTTCCATCGCAATAAATCTAGCAAGGTGAATAATTGATTTTCTATATTTACTTCAAAGATGCTTTAGTACTCTCCCAGAGAGTTTCGGGCAGCTGAAATACACATTGCCCAGAGTGAAAGCACATAAATTAGTCAAACTCTGAGTGGGAATTTACAGGATATTCACTGCCAGCTTGGTGGCCCTGTCAGGATGCTGTGGCTATATATTAAATATATTAGGTTACCAGCAAGAAAATATTTTTTCCTTGATGTTAGGCAGAAAAATAACAACAGAGCTTAAGCCATAGATTTTCTGGAGCTCAGTGGTAAGAGCATTGCATTAACAACGCAAGGTTTTGGGTTCGATCCCAGGGGATTGCACATACCTAAGCATAAATCTATAGGATAATGCAATGTAAGTCGCTTTGGATAAAAGCGTCTGCCAAATGCGTAAATGTAAATGTAAGAAAACAACAACTTCATTTGAATAAAAATGTTAAGTGGTGTTTCGTTGTACGTGCTTTACAGTGGGAGTGATATAAAAGTATGTGAAATATTTCATACTGCTGCTATGTGCGGATATCCACCTCCGTCAGTACTGCCAGCTCTACTTTAACAAACTCCATCAGTAAGCGTGATACAGTGTTTGTGTGTGTTCTCCGGCGACCTGAATCCAGAAAACAATGGCAGTGGGGCAAAGTCGAGGTCAGCTATCAGACTGTTTTGGTAGAGCACATTCCTTCATCCTGTTTTGGACGACCCCACACTCTGAAAAAACACATTTATACAATACATGCTGAAAAGGTCCTGGATGCGCTCTACTGCCTGTATCCTAAGTGTATAAGGTCACCAATCTCACCGAGCAACTCAAGGGGCGATTTTAGCTCTTTCGGCTTCGGTATTTAAAGGGATAGTCTAACCAAAATTGTTTTTTAATATAATTTATTCACCTTCATGTCAATTCTCAGCCCAGCAGCCACCACCAGTGTGTCCTTGAGCAAGACACTTTACTCCATGTTGCTCCAGGGGGATTGTCCCTGTAATAAGTGCACTGTAAGTCGCTTTGGATAAAAGCGTCTGCTAAATGACTAAATGTGTAAATGTAAATGTAAATTTCTACATGTATGACTTTCTTCAGCACAACAGAAAAAATGTTATTTTTAAGAATGTCGGTAAACAAAAACCGTTGGTCCCCATTGACTTAAATTGTATGGACACAAAACCACATTTCTCAAAATATCTTCTTTTGTTTTCCACAGAAGTCATAAAAGTTTTGAGTGACATGAGGGTGATTTTTTTTTTTCTTTCTTCTGCAGGAACATCAAATATGTTATTTTTAAGAATGTCGTATGGACACAAAACCAATGCAAGTCAATGGGGACCAACGGTTTCTATTTACCAACATTCTTCAAAATATCTTCTCATGTGTTTTTGAGAAGAAAGACAGTCAATGGTTTGTAAATTGTGAGTAAATTATTTTGGGGTTCACTTTAAGGTGAAATATCCCTTTAAGCAAAAAATGTTATAGCTAGCTTTAAAACTGTATATCATACAATTTTCACTTTTATACATACACTTTAATATTATACAGTGAAATAAACTGCTACTTGTTTGAAGAAATTGTTAATTCTTGACTTGTTGCTGTTGCTTTTTCTGAAGCAGCATTGTGTTGTCGTCATGGGTTTGATT
This sequence comes from Triplophysa dalaica, assembly GCF_015846415.1. NCBI lineage: Eukaryota > Metazoa > Chordata > Actinopteri > Cypriniformes > Nemacheilidae > Triplophysa > Triplophysa dalaica. The sequence continues at coordinate 8,264,940 of NC_079542.1, forward strand.
CCCAGTGAATGCTAATTAAATGCTAAAAGCCATGCTAAGTCACTCAATAAAAGTGATAATGTAAACTGCTAAAAGGTACACTAAAACCATGTCACACACGGTATCTCTGTATTATAGAAGTGATAGCATGACCCCGGCACCAAACCTGACGTCAGCGGTTAGCTGCACATTCCAGGTCCTGCCGCTCACAGGTGCCATCTGTCACTGTCACTACCAGATCACAGAGGTGCACGTCAGCATGGAAAACGTCCTCACAGCTGTGTACTGCTTAAGCAGGTTAGCATTGACTGTGATCACAGATCATGGCTCTGGGAGAGGGATGGGGGCAGAATAGACACACTGGAAGAAAAAGGAAGGGCCCCTGGGGAGACAGGCTAATGAAATCTACTCCTCACTGGTGTTTTCACAAACATGTCGCACAGGGGTATCAGTCCAGAGCAGGTGCTGTCGGGGTTGTGTGCATGAATGCTCATCTGTCATTTCCCCTGTGTGATTGGGTTAGGGGCAAGTTGTGAATGAGCTTGATTTAACAACAGTGCCATTGTGAAATGTATACTATGAGGACATCTGTCTATCATTTGTCTACTGTCTGCATTTCTGTCTGTCATGTCCACCTAAACATGCGTATCCAGTTATTATTTCTACATCATACCACTAAAGCATTGAACAAAGCAATCATAATAATAACGTTGATTCATGTTTGAATATTCCCAACAAGATTGTAAGATGTGTACAACAACCCCTTACAACAACATAGTTCACCCAAAATGTGAATTCTTTCATAATTTATTCGCCCTCATGTATTCCAAAACTGTATGACTTACTTTCTTCTGCAGAACACAAAGGAAGATTATTTGAAGAATGTCAGTGACCAAACAACACTGAACCCCACTGACTTTCATTGTATGGACACAAAATGCACATAAAGCCATTTTTCAAAAATATATTGTTTGTGTTCCAAAGCAGAAAGAGTCATTCAAGTTTTTAGTCACATGAAGGTAAATATATGACCGGTTTTTATTTTTGGGTGAACTATCCCTTTAAATAGCTACATTTACACATTGACATACATACAGCACCTAAAGCATACTGGGATACAGTATATTTTTTCAGCCTTTCCATAAACCCACTGTAAAGGGTATGGCCTCATCTCTGTTCCGCAGTGTCTACAACTCAGGATGAATTGTCTTTATGGCTTATCGCAGGAAACTGTCCATTACGCTAATGGCCACCATCCCAAAGCTGCCACTTCAGAGGGCCATATCATACAGCGCTCCATCAACATGCACCATCATATGTCATGCGCCGCCAACAACAGCCAACAAGAACATTATATGAAGGACCCAGCACCACCAATCACGAGCAGCGAAGTCTCGCACAGGGCCTATGAGCATAAAGATGGATCTTGTAAATTAAATAAGCTTAAACAACTGCTTTGGGACCAATTGGAGTGATTATGTATGTATGGACACACCCGCTTGATTTACAGACTCCAGTATGCGGCTAAAGAGACGCTGTGAATGTTTATGTAATGGAGTCATTACAATGAGGGCACGTTTGAGCATATACAGAGACCCTCTCGATGCATTTTAGAAGCATTTAAGTGCTTACGAGAGACCGAGAGAGGAAAAAAACAAAGAAGAACAAGAGATACAGAGAGAGGAGAAAAGCATGGATTTGAGAGAACAGAAAGAACCCCGCTGAGCGTCTGAAGCATTCTCAGTTTCCAGACAGTCAGGCTGAGCTGGAGGCCTCACCCTGCCCCACAGCATGCTGGGAAAGGAGCGCGACAGCTCTGTAAGGTGACGCCGCGGCGACGACTGTAATCCATACGGCCCAAACGTCACACGGCATGCTCTGACAAAAGCCCAGCAGGGGAACACAGGTGTCAATACGTCTCATAATATCCAACGATAAATCACCCAGAATAAAAGCTAGGCGACATTATTTACCGCCTGCTCAATGGCCGCAGGTTAACATGGGTCAGGCCTTTCTATACAAATCTCACTTCGAGAACCAACAAAGGCTCCGTCTAATATAAACAAGACGGATTGTTGATACAGTATATCATCCTGTCTCCGTCTAATCCCTTTGTCTGTTAAATGAACTATAACTAAAACAAAAGGCATTAAGCAAAGCGGCTAAATCGGTAGTGAGGACCATGCTAGAAAGACGGCAGGTCCCGTACCCGTATCTGCTAAAACATGTTGAACATCCATCTCTACATGCACTCCATCCATCGATCTCTCGCTTTTATCGATACATCACTCCCTTCATTAAGTCTATTGATCAATTGTATTAATCCACCAACCAATTTCACACTAGGCATCTAAAATCCTTCTCAAAGTAATAGTCCCATGTTTTTTAAATGAGGCAGTCTGGAGTACCGTCCCTGGTGGTGAGCTGTGCATTTTGTGGCAGCGTCCAACGTTGCCAAACCAGAGAGCAATAAAAGCGAGTCTTGCCATTACTGTAACTCAGGAGCGGAGCAGGAGAAAACCACTAATTATGATGTCGCCGCGTGCAGATGAATTCAATTAGAGGAGGGTGGAAAATACTGGCCTCGGACCAGCCCTTTCATGCTGCACTGGGCCGTCGCCGCACACGCTCCACTATTTTTCATTTTACAATACAGAGCCTTTTGCCAAAACGAGTTCATTTCGCAAAATACCTTCTAATCCTGGCCTGACATTAACCAAATTGCTCGCGTTAAGTTCTGCATTTTGCTGTATATCATTTGGTCCATTTGAAAACAATGCTTGCTATTGTTCCACAGTAGTTTTAACATTGCAAGACAAGATAAATGTTACGTTGAAATGCGTCTCAAGAGAAGCCGTCGTAATAGAGTCCAAGAAACGGCCCCAGGTGTAAATTAACTTGACGGTTAAAAAGTAGATTGAGATTCGACTATTTGAAAGAACTTAACAATGAATCTGAATTAAACTATTTTTGACTAGTTTAATTCACAGCAGCCCCAAAAAGTGTTTGGACATTTAAGTCACACTTTTACATTTATCCAAAAGACAGCATATGCAAAACACCACACAAGAGAGGTTCCTTACTTTTAAAATGAAAACAAAATTCATATACAACTCAAAATGAAAACAGTATTTCACACTCCATAATTCATCCGACCAGTACAGTATGTAATGTTAAAAACACTATGCTTGCTTTTACTTTTTTTACAAATAAAAATCCCAAAACTTGGGTCTAGGTCTTGCATCATAAGCATGTTTGAATGGTTTTTGTTGTTGCATTTAATGCAATGAAATGTAACTTTGCTCTAAGTATCTCCAAATCCTTTTTGGGGTTGCTGGATTTACTGGGGGAACTTGCACGAAAACAAAAACAAGTTTAGTCACAGCTCATTGATGAGAACTTGGATTTGGAATCTATCAATTCATGGAAACCTATCATTGCTTTTTCATAACAGTAACAAAAAAACCACAATTGTAGAAACCATAAACCTTTTTACGTGACTGTGGTAAAACAGCAAGTGGAAAGAGGTTTTCAATAAAAAAATTAGCAGACTTCATGCCAGGAATGCGATGCTAACAAATGCTAAATAATAAACGGAATATTCTAACGGAGCATCTACGCTAAATGTAACACAAGCTCTATCAGACAGCCGTAGTTGCACCTCCTTCTGGGTAAAGTCTCTGGTTAAAAAAATATTGCTTCTAGTTCACAGGGCCACAAATGTGGCAACACTTCATGAGCATATTATTTGATGTGCTACCTGTCTGACACCCGTTGGGAATACAGAACAGCTGGATGGGGATTTGAGAAAGAACAGGAGAAGGGAAAAAGAGAGGAAGGGAAGAGGCGTGGAACGTATCTCACCTGTTGCTGGTGAAGAAAGGCTGGGTCTCTTGGGCTCAGTCCCACAAAACGGTTGGCAGTGGGGGTGCCTGGAGCCGAATAACCTGCACAGACCGCAGACACTCGATCAGTATCTAATACTTAAATACAAGTTGTAAAAACAAGTAATGCAATTGAGTTTAACTCACCCTCTGAGGATGTGGTAATTGGCTTGGTGTCGGTCATAGAGAGAGACACCGGTCTGACCGTTCCGTGGTGGGGTGAGGGGGCCAGCACTGGCGTAAAGTGACCGGGAACTTTCCCTAGTACCTGACCGCTGCTGTTCGGCTGTTGAACGTGAAACACAAAAAATGGTCTGTTAGCATACCAGGGTTCGCCGACGTTTTTTGATCTGTTTAGTGATCATGTTCGTTCCTTTCTGTTATTATAACTGTAGGCTGATTAACGCAGCGCTTTGATGTTCGCCCATCTTCCTTTGGCGTCAGAGCTACAAAGCTGAGTGTGCATTTTTCAGAACCCATTCCAAATTGATATAAAATCCATAAGGGGGTGGAGGGAAGACACGAGAGCGAGAGAGACAGACGGGTGAGAAGGCGAAAGCGTCTCCCACCTTCCACTTCTGACTGCAGGAGCCAGACTCTACAGAATTCACATAGCGGGGCCCTAAGTTCAAAACTCAAACAGGCCTTTATGAGAGAGAATGGTGTCCATGGGGTTCCCCGATGTGAATAGAATGTTTAATTAGGGTGTAATATAATCTGCGTTAAAGCAAGCATAAAAACATCCTGGCTCCCATCCACCCGATTATATGCCCCATGTTATTTGCAGAGCGATCTCCCCCCACCAAGCCCCGGACCCCAGCAACGGCAAATATTTACGACCTTTATCGTTCCCTGCGGTTTCTCCTGAGCAACAGTTCCAGTGCGCTTTGCTTCGTTCAATCTATGAGCCCTTTGTTTACCATTTCGACGGCGGGATATAAAACTCGGTCGTACCGCGACCTCGCTTCTATCACACGGAGAATGAAGAAATCCCTTAAAGAATCAGCTTTGTGTTTCCCAACGTATCACGTTGCATCAAAAATGTTTCTTTGCGCACTAGTTTAGCAGCTTTTTAATTAATGTTGCATGATGCATTTGTTATAAACTATATTTTTTGACAGGATACAATTAGTTACATTAGTTAGATTGTAACCACTGCTCTCTGGGCTTAGTCAAGATAGATGCATTTACTGTATATGAATACTTAATTTAACCCAAACTTAAAACTAACTAAATGAACTACAAAAATATAAATCATATCATTTACATGCATTGTAATAATTTAAGCCAAATAAAAAGGTATGAAAATTCAAGGAAAAAGATAAACTAGGTGTTAACCACTCACGGTATCGCAAAAGATATGTTAGTTTCCTCTTATAAAATGTTTGGAGAAGCCAAACACTTTTTAAGTCATTTCGTGGAACTAATTAAGATGAGTGGGACAGTCTGGGTTGCTTGGCAGAGATTTCAGTATTTTTTTAAACACAATCTCACCAAGAGATCCATCCATCAACTGCTAAGGAGGAGGAGATTGTCACCACAGCAAAATGAAGATGCCGAAACTTTACTTTCCTTCATATCGAAAATAAACTATAAGACTAAATGTTCAAGTTGGAATGTTTGTTTATTTGTTTACCTTTATCAAAACCAAATCAACAATTTTAAATAATGATTATAATAATTCTTACTATTATTACAATTATAAAAATGGAATTTTGTTTTCTTTAATCAAAACTAAATTAACAATTTTAAATAACTTAAATAACTTGAATTATGTAATGTTTGAATAATTAGCAAAAGCAGAAGAATAATGATATAATAATAATAATTATTACTATAATAAAAAATGTCCTTCACGTTATTACCCTTATACAAGAAAACTCTTAATCTATCAGTAAAATTGAGTAATTGAGCAATTGGGCTAATTGTCTTGCCGTCACGTAAATTATAAATTAAATTTCATAATTTAAAATTAATAAAATGTAGTGCCTAAACATTTCAGTGTGGAATACGTTTTGTTACATATACAGTAAATAGACCTTAAAAAAAAACATGTATATAATGATATAAAATAATAGCACAATAAATACAATAATGATTTGACCCGAGTTTATGCAGTCCTAGCTCCAGTAAACAAATGTAGAAACAGAAGTTAATACAGAGCTGGATCCACATTGAGCACATATGTGTTTGCGCAGTGGCTGGCCTGGTTGGAGTGTTTATTGACTCGCTTTTGTTGTTGCTTTCGCCCCCTGTCTTTTCGTTCCACTTCGCTTCATATAAGCTTGTAAACAGAGCCGCAGTAGCGACGTAGAGGCCGCCGTTTGGCCCCGCGTTTCGCTCCGATTTAGACGAGGCGGCGACAGAGCAAACCACTAATGATTTTGTGTTCGTTAGCTAAACTGGGTCAATTACCGCGCTGAAACAATGTGGCCTGTTAATCAAACTTGAGCTGGATGCAGTGGGAACAACCAGAGACATTTAGATAGACGGCAAAGGAAAGCTGCGCTGAAGCATCTTTGTGTTTACGAAATCTGCTCTTACAATGAGGCTCTCATTATTTTTAGGGGTACAGCAGCGTACGCTCACGGTATGGTTAACACATGTGACAACATGATGATTGTGTTGGACAATTTACGGCACACATGATGCATATTATTTCTAGTACGTTGTGAATCCGTTGATGCTCCACATGTGTGCATTTCTCAGGAAAGGCCCATTTCAATTACTATTGAGACGTTAAACGAATGCCCTATTTTTACAGCTGGAATCTATTATATGTTACGGACAATGCAGACGAAGTTGCTAGTATTAAAGGCTCTGTTCCCGTAGAGATAAACACTGTACTAATTACATATGATTGTGTTAGGGTTAAGGTTCACGCGTGTGCATGAGGGCGTACGTGAGTAATCCAGACTTACCTGGCTGCTCTGTGGACTGGACGGGTCGTAAGACTGCATGTAGTTTTTGAGGGAGTCGGGTGGGTTGAGGTGTGGTGGGTAGCGGATGGCGCCGTGAGAGATGTAGGGCGAGGGGGCCGGGGGAAGGATGGATGGGGAGGAGAACGGCAGCGGAGAATGCGGAGGTGGACTCCTGGTGGAGATAACTGCACGCACACAGAGAACAGCTACATTAGCGATGGATATTGAATAAATAACATGAAAACATAGAGTTGTTTGATCTACTGCTTCTCCTTAGTTGTTAACACATTGTAGTTTTGGGGTTACTTTATCAAATATGGCACCTTTTCATTAAATCCCTATGTTTTATCAAGCAAATGAATTGTTATTTATTTAACCTTACTATTTAAATATATAAAAATACACCGATAATTTGCACTGCAAGAATCCTACCACTGTGGCCGACGGTTGTCAGTCCTGGGTGGTGGTGCTGGGGAAAGGTGCTGAGCCGAGGTGAAGAGTCCTGTGGAGATGTTGGACTAAATAATGGCTTATCTGGCTTCTTCATGGTGGGAGAGGACATGTCTGCTGGAAAAATAAGACAGACTAGGTCAGAAATAAGTGCAATTGACAGATTGAGTAACTGGCACCTCAATATCAAAAACGAAAGCATAGTTGCACAGCATTTTTAAGGGTATGGAAAGGAAAAATAATTGAATCCGTTTTTACAAATCACACTTCCTAAGATGTGCTAAATACCAGCACTCAGTTGTTCAAAGATTTGAATGAATTATGATAATGTGCTGTGGACATGTTTGTTTAGAATTGATCTATGATGACAACTCGCACTTTAGCTCAATTTCTTTCCGTCTATCAAACGAACATCCAGATTGCTTGTGAAAGGAAACATTTCCATCACATCTATTTCCAACAAGAGACAGAAAGAATCCCATCATGTGCTTCTCCAGCAGACGTGGAGGAGACACAATGATTGGCAACCTCCCTGACAATCATAGATGAGACAAGAAAGGAGGCTGATGTAATAAAACGGGAATAATGAACTGAGGAATAATGAGGGAGAGGGAAACATTTAAAGGATAATGACATCAGCAAGTGCCCTGTGTTTTTACAGCTTTGAATTAAGGAATACATGCAGTCTATACTTCACTCTCTGTCTCTCTCCTCTCTCTCTCTCTCTCTCTCAATCTGAACAGCACAAAGGCATTGGAATGTAGGGGGATTCCGTGTTCTATACACAGGACATGATAATCACACAAGGACAATTTTGTAACACGCAACACACCAACTACACTTCCACAAATAGACTTTAAGCATAAATTTAAGCCATTAAAAACCCATAACAAGCCTTTTGGGGTTGCATAACTGTAAATAGGTCATGTAATCTCCTAGACATAATCTTCAGATAAACCTTGAACACTAAAAGAGGTTTAACAGACTGACCTTACTCTTAATATACTTTGTAACTCTTAAAAGCTTTGTATACATAGTTATTAAATAGTGTATATCAAATAATCTGATATAGTTGTGCAAAAAAAAACAAGAGCTGTTCTATAGCAAAGAAAAGAGATGTGGAGACCCAATTATCGTCCTTTCTGTGTTTATTTGATATGAAATCAGGAAGGTATATTTTTGTTTGAGCGTGTATATGTGTGTGTGTTTTTCTGCACAAGAGGGCTGGTTTGGCTGAGGCAGCTTCCTTCTGTCAAGGCCTCATATGGCTTTAATATTCTTGCTTCGCTCCTTCTGATATGAGTTTTACAAAACAAACCACTTTCTCATGAGCTCTATCCCTCGCTTTTCTACACCATCCCCCTCTCCAGTCCTCCGTCCGTCTCAATTTTGTCTTTCTTTGTCTCTCATTGTGAAACGTCAGCAAAACAGAAGCTTATAGCAAAATCAACGGAGGAAAGAATAGAAATACAATTGAATCAACAAAAGAAACTAACAATAAGTTGAACAAGAAACAAAATCAATAGGGAAGGTGAGCAGATTTCTCACAACAAACATTTTGTGGTTCAAAAAGGTGGTTCTTCATGGCCTCTCTCTGTCTCATATTCTCATATTGTTCAAACAGACGCCATCACACCTGCCCGATTCACTATCTCTCTCACACACACATAAACATACGCGAGATTATATACTGTTCACTTCCACACATGGAAAAATCATTCAATCATACAAAATCTGCCAAATGGATTTAACATAATAAGAAAACAGTTAAATATAGGGAAGTGTTTTATACTCACATATATATTTTTATATACTAAAATACTTCAAAAGGAACACACAAAGTGGTGGGGGATGTGTAGTCCTTTATAAAAATTCTGTGTACCAATTCAGCAGGGCTTCTGTTAAATTCTGTGTGGGCCTGCCAGTGAATGAAAAGATTAGCTAATGGTCTAGTTTCTCCTTTCACTTCCCCCACATCCCATCTGCATCTGGTGTCTAAACACAAAGGTCATAACCCTGCCCTGACCTTTGACACACCCACTTTAGAGGTCAGGTCAAGTTCAATGGTTGCCACACGCCAGACAAATGCCCTTTTATGAGGGTGAAACATGGCAAATCAATTACCTACCCATGAAGAAAGGCCACCAGTTTAGATTGATTTACAATATTTGTCTCTAATTACATGATTGTTGTACAAATACTTAAAGGTCTAGAGTGGGAAATATAGCGGCCACTAGGGGTGAGTTTGAGAATTGCAACCAATTTCTCAGTCTGGACAGGATGGAGGCCGCCACAGTACAAAAAGACTGAGACAGCGTGTCTAATCATGTTGACGTAGGGAAGAGATAATACGGGTATTAGAAAGACTGTAGAGAGAGCGATTGAGACAAACAAACATCAAGACAACCTACACTTTCTCTGAGAGTTGCTATATGTTTAATTGTGGCACAATGGAGAGCATTACTGTCACCCAAATGTTTGGTTAGAGTTTAAAAGTATGTCAGAGGTTATGAGAATGCTACACTAATGCTGACTGATGATTTTTTGATCACATTTGCATGAAGCCTGGGGAGTTCACTGAGTTTTAAATAGTGAAGATCAACATCATATTTTACACCTGCAACCTTCGGTAATCTCTCTCTCTTTCCCTCTCTCTCTCTCTCTCTCTCTCTCTCTCTTTCTCACTCTTACCTTGGTCTCTCTCATGCCAGGGTCTGCTGGCCGGTGATCCGGGTGATGAGTAAAAGTCTGGCCCGGTGGGGCTGGTGTCCATACTGTCCTCTTGAATGGTCTTAGGCCTTTTACTGCAGAAGATAGAAGAATGTCAATTCAAACCAAAATACAGACCACAGAATGTGCACCTGACACGCATTGAAAACCAATAAAAAATACAGTATTTCAGCATAACTTTAATATTTACAAAAATAATTCATTTTCCAAGCCCCAAAATGAGATTTCCAAGGGGAAAAAATTCAAACTTGACTAACAACTTATAAAAAATTAATGTTAAATATGTAAAAACTAAATATTTGTACTATTAAAAAAAACAAAATATTAATGCAAATTATACGTACTTTTTTTATACTACATTATATATTTTATATATTTCATTTAAGGTCATATTTTAGTTTGTAAACCTTTATAAAATACTAAGTTCTATACATGTACATGTACATGTACATATACATATACATATAAATATACATATACATACACATTCATACACATATATTTAAAGAGATATATTATAATTTTTATGAAAATATGACAGATTTTAACCAGAAAATGTGTTGTTCATGGATGAAACACCATTTTAAAACGAATTATTTCTATAAAAGGATTTGTTTTGAGTGGCTTGTTTAGAAGTCAAAGTATGGTTCCAAATTTGTGTGGTAATTCAGTTAAGTATTCTTATCCAAAAAGTCAACAGAACAGTATTAAATATCTTTATGTTGTTAATAACACGTGTTTGTGATGTTTGAAAGTGCACGCTAACCTGCCGGGTGGAGACGAGAGGGAACGGTGTAAACTCACTCCTGAGTTCAGGTCTTGATAGTACGGCTGACTAGGCATGTCGGCCATTGTGAAGTTCACACCTGCACCCTGTGTGATAGGAGCTGAGAGAACAGGGAGACAGAAGAGATATGAATTGAGTTAGGTACGAATGTGGAGTAAAAGATCATTCATTCAGGTGTCTTCTCTAGTTAAATCTCACATGACATTCTCGCTCTCACACAAGCTAAGCCGTTATTCAGGACAACATTTGCATTCAGGCAAACCCAAACATGATTGTAATTCAATCTGAGAGAGAACAGCCGTAGGGGCTGTAACAGTATGAAGTGTGTCAGAGATATCATATCTACACAAAAACCACAAAATCCAGAGCACCATTCAGCGGTCTAACCACTGCCCCCTCACTCTCTTTGTTTACATACAATAGCGTGCCACAGCTAGTTTAAGCTTTTATGAACATAGAACAGTGTAAAGCCACTGTTCATCAATATGTCTATGATTTAACATCTGGTTTGTAGCACTGAAAAACAATATTGTAACCAAACCTTTTCAAGGATTCAATGCATTTTGCATGTGCATAATTCTAACCACAAAATAGAATAATAAAAGACACATTCACTTTATACTGTTTTAATTCTATAAAAACTGATAGAGGAATTAAGGAGATATAATGTCAACAGTTCAACTTTAGTGAATGTGTGTGAAGAATATCCAGTCCTGAGAATGTGTGTGTTCTCTCACATGTGCTATGAAATGGGCCGAGGGTCTTAGAAAACGCAGGTAAACATACTGTTAATCTCTGCTGGCATTGAGCCCAAGACCTGCTGCCACCACAGGAAAGCAGTATGCAGGTATGACGTTTGTACCAGTATCCACAGTTTCAACTAGTAATATAACAGCATGATGCTTTCACTTTATTCAGCGTGGTAATAAATAAGCACTGTTGCTTTATCGTCTCCTCAAATTGCACAAACAGGATTTTTTCTCCAATCCAAGTCATTTAAATTTGCATGATTAACAGACACTCATAAAACAAAATGCCTGAGCCTCTTTACCCCCAAGCGGTTGAAGTTCACTGTCAGGGATTATTTATACAGTGTTTAAAAGACCCCCGAGGCACCATCAATGCTGGTTGTTTAGTTTGTAAATTGCGACAAAAGATTGTGTTAGATAGGGTAGGCAAGACAGAAAAGGAAGGTTTTGAAACAACTCTGGTGGTGAGTAACTGTTGTACTTCGCTTGTGGTGTTTTTAATGTTTCTTACAACTCGTAGATCAACACCTTCTCTAAAGAGTAGAGTACAAAATGGTCACATCGATGACAGTGTGTTTACGTGTTTGTGTGTATGTGGGAAAGAACGCGAGCGCTGTGTTACACGTAGGTGTGACGTGTATCAGTTACAGTGCCACGGAGTGCATCATACACCCTCAGGGTAAATATGCGTATGTGTGTGTGTCAGGCCCTGACAGACCCTTCGGCAGTGTGTACACATCTCGCCTGAAGGCGTCATTGTCCTCTGCCATCAGAGAAAGATTCCTTATGGAACATCTGTCATCGTCTTTGAGGGCAGGCATGTCTACACATAACTACTGCATGCACAAAAAAACCAACACACACACAAGACCCGCCAGACTGGATTTTCCACACATGTTCTGGGCAAGTACCTCCCTTGCTAAATCAGGAATGCTTTAGCATAAAGCATGTTGTTTGTTAGCTAGTAGTCTTTATATATAAATAATGTACAATAATGATGTCATATTTTATGAAAAAAATACTTATATTTCAAAAAGCTAGGTGTCTGTGTGTTTGTGTATAAAGAATAAAGAATAAAGACTTACTTCTGGATACTCTCACCAGCTCTGAAACACTAAAGACCCCTGATTTAATAAAGCTGTCTTCCAAGTAACCTGTGGGAAACCAACACATATTCTTTACATACATATCCTGACATAACACACACACATGTAAACATTTATGCAAAAATTTATACATATCAGTTTCCACATCAAACTGTGCCAAAATAACCTTTTAGCCTCATATTTTATAATACAATACCTTATTAATAATGAAGAAATGTGACAACACTAACTGAATTGTGCAGACACATATATATTTTTGAGGTTTACAGTAATATGGAACACTGCATTCTACAAAAAAAGGCCAGCTCTTGAGGGATAGCATCACATAGCATCTAAGCCCTTCCCACAATGCACCGCAAAGTCAAATAGGAAGTGCAATGATTGCCAGAGCTTTTGCAGTAGCAGTATTAGCCGGGTCTGAGTCGTGACCGAGGTATTTTATTTTACTTGGCAGGACAAATCACACAACCTGCTTCGGAGGTAAAAAACTAATTACACTTTCCATTATTTTCATTTCATTTTTTTATTCTTTATGCGTTATGTAGCAGTGACAGGACAGGGAGAGAGGTGGAAAAATATTGAAGGAAAACACAGGTCAGTCCAGGGGACGAGGAATGACAATCTCTCCATAAGCAAAACCAAATTCATGGTGGTAGTGCAAACGACAAACTGACAGATCTGATGATGTCATAAACTGACTGGCTGTATATAAATTGACTTTTTGTTTTCCTTATAAAAATCTCAGACATGACATGGTTGCCTTTTCAGTTGACTTTAATTTGTGCAGAGCATTGAGTATAATGATGGTCAAAACCAACATATTGGGATCAAATAAACATGTTTCAGTATAATTTCTTTAAAAGAAGAAAAGCCCAAGGATAGTTTTCTTTGGCAGTGGCAAAAAAAGTTGTCACATGTTTTTTTTTTGGCACATTTTAACATTGTAGCTGTAATGCACCTTCTAAATAACCACTTTGATTTTTTCCTTCCTTTGAAAAAAGACTTGGATCATGCTGACTGACATGATGTTATGACAATATATCAAATGATTCTGTATGCTAACTGCTCCATGTCCTTGCGGAATAATCACTTCTCTTGTTCCTACAGACAAGGATGTCATGCAGAAGTTTGTTTTGGATTCATCGTGGCTACATTATATGTAAAAGCTTTGACTATAGATGTGATTGTATGTTAAAGTGTGTGTTGTGTGTGTTCGGATGTGTGCATTTACATACCTGGAGGGTTTTTGCCAGGCTCATTGTTGCTGGGACTTCCTGACTGCTGCGAGTCTATAAACACAAAAAAGGTTCATGATAAGAACACAAAAGCAAGTTCTATATACGACAGTAATGCACTTTACTGTAATTTATCTTCCTATGTTATTTAACTATGTTTGTTTAGCTCTTGTGCATTATGGCTTATTGTTTTGTTGTTTGGACATACGGAAAAAAACAGTATCAGAATTACACAGAAACACAATTTATAAAACAAACTTGGATGTTTTGTTGCAGAGAAATGTAAAACAAGACCATTTTATTTTCGTACAGGAAAACCGCTGAAGACCATAAAGTAAACTGCACATCTTCCAGGGACAGATGGGAGTTATTGTCCAGAAAAGGAAACTACATTTAGTCATTCCTGACAGAACAGGCCAGATGTGTGCAGAAACTTGCATTTTCCTTTCAGTGACGTGGAACGAGAGGAGGAGGGAGGGACGATACAGTAGAATACAGATACAGATGTAAGTAAAGTCAAACTCAAGGCTAAAATGTGCCTCACAAAAGTTTTTTGCTACACCTCATAGTCCATGAGTAGATGGGAGAGGGGAGGAAAAGATGAAAAAATGAGAAGAATCTTGCCTGTCATTGATATGTGCTTTAATGTTCAGGTTGATTAATGATGCTACCTTACAGGACCTTTGGGAAGACATTCCACAGTACTAATGACACACCTGGCACAATTTGCTTTTACAAACTTATTTAAGTTATCTGCACATTTTATAACTTAGCAAAAAACACTGCATTATAGAATGATGTAACTAAAGAGAAGTTTCCGTAATTCTGCCTAATATTGTTATCGGTCAATATCTCTTTTCTGAGCCTCCTATAGTTTAAACAAAGAATTGGGGATGTGCGTGTTGACTTAACTGCAAAAAAAACACATGCTGCAATAGGCAGGCTGAACAATACAATGCGGTCGAAAGGTGTACATGTTCATAGCCGCAATGAGAACACTTCACTTTACAACACACATTAATCAAAATTAACTAAATGGAAAATGATATAAATGGCAGACAAGACCTGTGTGATATATCAGTCTTTGCCATGATAAAGACAAAATACAAGCGAGAAGGTGGAACATCACTCTTGCATAAGCTCTATTTCAGAAATGAAAGTTAAAGGGCGAGAGTAAGAGATAGAGGGAGAAAAAAATCCCAACCCCCTCAAAAAAAATGACCATTAAAAGAGCTGCAAAAACAGAATGTTCTTGGCTTCGGCTCAACAATGACAAAGAACGGGAGGGAACACCATACGTTAAGAAGAGAAAGGTCAGAGAAAATTTAAGACGGAGGGCGATACACAGAGAATAATCCCGACTCGAGGTTTGTCCAGTGCATTCCAGTGAATCTTGAATTATTTTTGCATTAAGCTACCACAATTCTCTTCCCACCGCAATAAATAACGTCTTAAGTGGTGTTTAAATCAGGAAAGCCTATTGGACCGTAGGCCGGCAGCTGAGCCTTTGATTGGATGGCAGCAGGTTGGCATTGTGACAGTGCCCGTTCCTATGCCAACTTCCATCCCCCACGATTCACATGCAAGTTAATGCCATCCATCAGTCTGGTTAAAGACATCTTCTACCATGCCCGATTCCCCGGGAGAGAAAAAAGAAGCAGAGAGAGATAGAGGAATAGCTTGCATTTAAAAGTACAATATAGTATTGAAGTCGAGTGATTGAACGCGGTGTGTGCCAGCTGCTCCATTGTTGTGGACTATTAAAGAGCCCTGATCCAAATATAAAGCTGACGTTATAAATAACTGTACGTCCAAGGATGCATTGTAGGGTCAATGATATACCATAAACTAACTGGCAGTATTTATGGTATAAACATGGAAAAATGATCCAATGTTGTTGAAGTTTTGCTGTAAGCAATTGCCAAATCTTTTTGTTATTTTCACCAAGATAACACTTGAAAATTCAGTATGACAGCCGATGTATATATACATATGTGTGCGGTTGTGAGTTTAGCACATGGTGAAGAACTGAAACAAGCAGTCAATGGTTCACTTTGAAAATAAACACCTATAAGCTACACATTTAAACAGTTTGGCCATGGCAGTGCTGTGTGTGTGAGAGATACAGCACCCAGAAACACTCAGAGCTTCTCCAAGCACAACAACCCTTTGGCACTCGACAGGGCTGCCAGTTGTTTAAACAAACAGACCATACGAGGAGAGAAAGACTGAGGGTAGGCAGGGGTATTGGGTTAATCTTTTCGGTGTTTCTACAATAACATGAGCCTGAGGAAGGAACAGAAATTTAGGTATCAATTATTATAGTGAATCTCTTAAGAAAATGTGAAAATCTTGCAATAATGGCATTTCTTCGTGGTTAGCTTCAAGCAAAAAAACACAATTTTTTGCATTAAATATCCACAATCCTACATATTTGTAATAGTAATAGTGATACTTGCATTGTGACGCTTGTGTCTAAGATAAAGTAATTTGATCTACTGTATGATCATATCTAAATGAAAAGGCGTAAGATGAGCTCATTTCTGGATCGGCACGTTCTGGATGAGCTTCATAAATACGAGTGCTAATGTATCGTTGTGCCACCCTATCTTCTGGATCCCATCCACCCAACCGTCACAATTATACCTTCAGCTCCTCTTCTACCTACAATGTAACAATGTTATTCTGCATGAAGTGCACCTATCAATACTGGAATCGTGGATTTTTGAATCCAAATACCCGAGCAAGCGCGCCTGCTCTTGGCTCAGACCCATGTAACCCGACCAGCCTCTAGCCTTTGTTTTGAGCTTGGTTGAGAGCTATCACATACTTTAGCAACTTTAATTCACTGTATCGCACCCCCAACGCAGCAAGCGCAAAAAAGACCGGCCGCATGCATGCCGTCGACATTTCAGGAGGAGGCGTCTGGCAGCCATTTTAGAAAGCTGCACACATGTACTGTTCTGCTTGCCAAAGAAACCAGGCTCGAGCCAAGTTCCCTCTCTCACTCTATCCTGAGCCATGAGCCAAGCGCCCAGAGAAAGCAAAGGGAGGGAGACAGAGAGAGAAAGCAGAGAGAAGGCAAAGAGATGGAGGTTAAAATATCTCCTAATTATGGGGTGCCCTGGTCGAAATGTTTAGAACGGTGCAGCTGCAATAGCGTAAATATTGTCAGTGGCCGAGTGACACCCGACGAATGAGAGCGTGTTTGTCATTGGCTGGCTCTTGTATGAGACATCGTGACCGCACGGTACGTCAGTGAGATTAAAAGCACACACAGGCGGGTCTTCGTTTATCTTTCCGTCCATCAATCGACCCACACTCTAGCTTTCCTTTGCTATCTATTTATACCTCCATGTCTATCAGCATTATCTCTTCTTTTTTCACAGTATTTATGTCTTTACATCAATGATTTAAATGCACATCTTGTCCTCTTCGTTTTAGTTTTTCCCTTTCTTCTCTCTCTCTCCTCCCACATAGCGACTGTTTAAAGAAACACAGCTTACCAAAGTTAACTGCAACCCAGGCAGAGATATAGTGACGAAAGCTGCTTCCCGTTCTTGAGACAGAAAATGTCAGATTGGGCTTGTGTGAGCGGGCATCTCTGGGACTGATGGTCCTTTTACAGGTTCCTCTAAATGCATTTAAGTAATTTATTTAATAAATATTAACATATTTGGTAGTTTACAAATAAACCTTTAATACTTCCTAGTTCCTAAACCACATAATTACAAAAAGGGGCTCCTGGCGACATGTTTATGTTTCGTGAAGTGAATCGATTGATATTTTCATAAAACTGAATGTCATTTTTAATAATATGAGCCATAATGAGCAGTCTCTGCACACAATCGCAATCTTCTTCTTGTAGTATTTGGTGGCGGATGGCATACCAGCGTCTGGTACGTTTAGCATCACCTGCAAAAAGGGAGTGTTGAGGCTGTACAGTATGGCTAATATTATTAAAAATGACGTTAAAATTTATGAAAATATCGCGCGAGTCACTTCAACAACGTCAACATGCCGCCAGGAGCTGCTTTTTGGAATTATGTGCTTTAGGAACTCTTACAACGGCGGTCCCCATATACTCCCAATATATGAAGTAGAGAGGGCTGCGGATTTACCAAACACCTACATCTCGGATGGCCTGAGGGTGAGTAAATAAACGAAAAATTGGAGTTTTGGGCTGAACTATCCCTTTAACTTTGATATGAAACTGGATCTTTTCCCAAAAAAAGAAAATAGAAAAGTTTCTCCCAGGCCGCACATTAACGCTGGCCTCCGTTTCTCGGCGGAGCTCAAGCACTTGATTGCAGACGTGAAGAGGGGAAGCTAAAGTCAGTCTCTGGGGATGAATGAGAGATGGAGCAGAAAGAGAGAAAGAAAGGGGGTGGGAAAAAGAGACAGAGAGTTGAAAAGACGGCGAGAACAATGGTAGAGACAGGACGGCCTGTTAAATAGAAGTGGGTTGTATTGAGCTACGACAAACTAGGGTGAGCGAGAGAGAACAAGAGTGAAACAAAAGAGAAACTGTGTGTGTGTGTTTCAGACTGCCTTCTGTCGGCTCAGAAAAGGTGAAAATAAAAGAAGTGTCTGGAAAAACAAGTCACTCAGGGCACCCTACACACACACAAATTCAGGCACACGTCTCAACAATAACACACAGCGACGCTCCGTGTTAATAAAGACCTGCAGGCATAAAGCGCACCCAATGATGGAGATGCACACCACATCATGCAGAGATCTCTGATATACACATGTTCCCATGTCAGCGCAATGCTGAACTCGGGGTGGCACATCCGTCACATAAAAAATGACTGGACCGCTGTGACAGCCCTCTGTTTGTTGTGCGTTTTCAACCTTGGCGACAAAAGAAGTCTATAGAGGGCCTATCAAATCAAACTCGGTCACAACTGCTGTGTCTGTCCTTACAAGCTCTAGGTTTTGACAGAAAACCTTTTGTCGCACATTCTTTCCAAAGGGGCCGTGGAACTTCGTCATAGCGCACATCAATACGTTGACAAGTGTCGACCGAACCTCTCTGAATTTCCCCCTGACAGCGTATCACTTCTGTTCGCATTGTCTTTTGATTGGCCAAGTAGACGGCCATTTGCATGAGTGTGCGCAGAGACCCGGGATGCCACTGTCGCACGGATCCGTCCGTAGCTGTGGCAAACGTCCAAGCCTTTTTCTAGCCGTCAGACATGAGGAAGGGAGGAATGGAGAGACTGAGACTATAGATTCAATTATGCATGCACATTTTCCCATTCATAGAGGGTTCTACAGACGGGGGGTGGGAGAAGGGAGAACCAATGACATTCTGTCGTACGTAGCTCCTGTGGAGAGAAACACTAATGAGGTGACACTCAGTGGTTGGAGCCCAGCCAAAACAGTCCATTAACTCCACACAAGTAGTTAAGAGGCGGAGATATGGGGAGGGGAATGGATTGAGAGGAATGAAGGAGAAGAAAGAGCAAGAGAGAGAGATTGTTATGAATGAAACAACAGGAGGCCAATGGCTACGTGAAGCATGTTTGTGAACAGTAGCAGTCGACTGTAGAGAAAATGTGTGCAAGGAAACTAATTAAGTTCAGTGCAAAACCCTAAACCACGTGCACCTTATCGCAAGTGAGTGCAGGCTAAGAACAAACGTTTGTTTGTGCGAAAGTGTCATCTTACACAGAGCAAGTCCTGGCAAGAATGAACTTTTCACGTGATGTACTGAAAACTGCATTTGAGTGCAATCTTAAGCAATATTCTCATAACGCGGTTTCTGTTTTTCAGTCGGGTTGCATAAACTGCTTAGACTAGTCTAAGAAGTATTTTTTTTCTTCAAGACTGGTCATACCTCCTTTAAATCAGTTACATAAAAAGGTTGATTGGGCTAGTTGAAATATAAAAAGTAAGAGTTATTAGTCCTAACTAATTGTTAGTCAGGTTGACTAGTTGTTAAGATGCTGTCTTAACTTAGCGGTTTAGTTAATGCAACTGGCCCCAGATTTGTGTTCCCACATGCTGAAACTGAGAAGACAAAATAAGCATTGCTTTTGCAACTCTATGCATGCACACTGACATGCTTGCAGTATGAGAAGCAATCCTGTTGAACTGCTTCACTATCCCTCCGCTGTCAGGACATGTCGTAATAAGTGTACTTTTGTTGCATACGATGTGCAGTTACACACCTTTAAGCTATGTCTGCACGAACAAAATAATGACACGTTGAAAGATACAAAATCAGACAAGAGAGGCAATTATTACTTTGAAGTATCAAAATGCACTGTACTGTTCGATGTATGCTAGCAGTTGACTTGAGGTGACACATTTGCATATTGTAGCAAACATAAACCATGCTAGCATGACTCCTCGGGGGTTTCAGTGGTTTGTGAAACAACAATGAGACGGTAGGGTTTTTTATTACATTTGTAAAGCAGTCAAGGACACACTTCTGGCGAAGGTCTTTGCCAATTCTTCTCACATTTATAAAAACAAGGGCTGCATCCAAATTAATATGACACATTAAAAGTATGTTCTTTGCTAATGATAAACAAGTGCACACTTTTGAGTGTGCAACAAAAGATTCTTGTTATGCCAGTATTGAGACATACATCAAAACTGGACAGATGTTGTTGCTCGCTTTGTGCATTTATTGGTAAGCCTTTATCAAATTTATCCTTTTACATTCATGCATATAAAAACTGCAGTGGAAACTTTGGCCATACACCACAAAAAAAAGTTAATCACTTCACAGATGCACTGATCCCCAAAGGCAGCTTGGTCTTGCTATTTCAACATAATAATTCTAACCTTGCATACTACTTAGGATGAACAAACTGGGACACAGGTTAAAAAGAGCACACAGACCGACAACCCTTATGCAACCAAATTTCCTTGAGCTGCGAGGCATCACAGTGCCAACCTCAGCCGAAAGCAAAGCTTCCGTTACAGTGATGGCCAATGGGGTATCAGCTCAAGCATGAGGAGGCGGGGCAATGTGCCAGCACAGTAGAGTAGTAGTACCCAAGTATGGCCTCTCTCCAGATGGGCCAGAGGCGACAGACAGCCACTGTTTAGCACCCATACACACACACCCACCCACAACCTAATTAGGATGTTGAGGGAATTATTGGATCATATAATGCCACATCTAAGGCGAGATCTTGGCCCGAAACAGACAAAGGAACAAAGCATGCGCCCGTTTAGACTGCTCTACTGGCACTCGCTTTTGGAACAAGACGGAGGGAAACACTGAGTTTAATGTGTCATTACAAACATAAAAACGGACTCCCAACCATAGCCAGCAGCTGTCTAACCACTTTTATAGTTCTATGACACAACTAATTTCAATGCAAAAAATGTGCCTGAGCTAAAATAGATGCTGCAGGTGCAACAGCACTCTAATAAACTGTCTTCTTAATAAAATGTTTGATTTATAAATCTTGGTATGCTTAGTCTAGTCCTCTGGTTAACTGTCAACAGGCTTGTCAAGCATGCAAGCTGTCATAAGCTCTGGGATACGACTCAGAAAGCACGGTTCAAGAGTTAGTTCAGGTAGGACCAATAAAAGTGAATCTTTGAAAAAAAACTAATCCCAACAAGTTCATCATGTCATGTATTATCTGAAGACTTGAAAGGCTTTACAATATTATGCCTCATTATAATATCATTGAAAGTCTATAGAGCGTGAGGCCTGAATTCATCAGCTCCCTGTAGAAGTTGTTCATCTTACAGCACGCAGTTCTTTTCCTATACAACCCCATACACCTGCTTAGTAACCTCTGTGTCATTTACAAGCATCTTAAGAAATGAACGGTGCATGTTTAACAAAGGACATAAGGTTTTTGGACATGAGGTCTAAGAACATCCCCAGTTAATACTCTTAAAGACTTCATGGAAATGTAGTATAAGTGTGAAATAGCTTGCATAGGAAGGATGGTGTTCCCCTGACAAAGCCTAAGCTGCGAAAAGCGTCAGAAAGCCAGTTGTTGATGATTAACACCAGCATAATAAAGGCGGCTCTCTCTCATCACTCCGAAGACTTCACAAGAGTGCCGCAAGGTCAGCAGGCGATCGGCCAACTGACCGGTTCCTCCGCAGCAGCTATCCAAGGGTCTTGAAGAAGCGCACCGGAATGGAGAGACGCAATCCCATAATTCACGTGGCAGGATCCCTCTTCACTGGCAGACGCTTATGCACGCAAATCCTCCATGTGCTTCTTTGGCCTGCCAAGGTGGCCTTAGGCTTCAAGAGTAACATGTGGTTTGGCTCCAGCGCTCGTTTATATGGGCAATGGTGAGAGAAGGAGCCGCTAAATAAATTTCAGATTCTGTTGTTCTAAAACCATAAACAATTTTACACAAAGCCTGGCATTAAGGAATGGAGCCCTGGCTCGAAACAAGGAACGCTTCTAATAACAGTCCTGTTATGCAAACAGCTTTGTCTTCATCCTGTAACCTGTGAATCACTCCTAAGATAATGACGCCAAGTAGAAATGCCCTTCTCATCTACACATCAAGACAGAATTACCTTTCCCACAATTCTTTGAAAATTTTGCGTATCAGGTTTTCTCTTTTCTAGGAAATCATGTACATAGATGAAAGGAAGCTTTATGAACAACTTACAAGGTCATCAAAAAAGTGCAAACAGTGTCACAAATTTTATAATCACACGTTGTCTAGAACAAGAGTTACAGCAGGCATTCCTTCGCAGTATGGCAACGGCCGCCCTCCCTCACTTTAGGGGCTGGAATGCAAAAGCCCTTTGTGTGCAGTTTAGTTTTTTAGGGCAAGTTGCCAAAACATTAAAATTATATGAAGAACAATGCCCAGCTGTCATGCCACCTAATTCAGAGGAGGCCTGTTAATTCCCCTGCACCTACAAAGGTGGTATTTCTTAACAAACCACCAAGCAGACGCATTCTGAAGGACAGAGCAGTAAAAGAGGCTGGGGAAGGGTTAAGAGAAAGAAGGGAGGTGACAAGGCAGCGTTGGGAGGCCTGAGATGTTAGTTCACGGTTTTTGTTCACTTGACCTCAAAAGCCAAGTTCACATGTTAATCGCATAAGAGCTCCTTTGTGTGATCCATGTAGCCTCCCCTTCATAAGAATGAAGTGGTGGACAGAGCTTTTAGTCCCAACACTCAGCTTTTCCAAGAGCCGGCTCAGGAATTTCCCGTCCGCCATTTTTTCTTCTCCTGTTGTTTTTTCTTTCCTGTCACTTCCTCCGTTCGCCGCAACTGTCTGCCTGACCTAATTGTGAAGTACTTGCCACTTTTTTAACAACCAAATGTGTCACCTTTTTTTTCTAGCAATGTCAAGTCAAGGATGAGCATGTTGTCGTATGTAGGGCCATACACTGCACGCACTGCATTCAAAGAAAAAAACTGCCTTAAAAACAACATGAGAGAGCGAGTTTACGTTTTGTACAATAAGTTTTTCAGAGGCAGGACTCAAAGAAACAAGCAAAGAAAATGATAGAAAAGCAAGTGGATGAAACAGCCCTCACTGTGCACGGTGTGACCCGATGCAGTTTTTCATCACTGAGCCCCAACCCGCCCAACGCACCCTTAAGGAACTCCAGCTTTCTATTCTGTTGCCGATGCATGTTGGGATATCAAGACTTAAAGGCACACCCTGTCTCTTCACCTCAAGAAGAATGCTTAAGACCAGAACACTTTTAAGATCTTTTTACGGGCCAGGTATGCTACCATCATGTGCATTATTATTATCGCCGGCAGCAATTTTCCACCGTCTAAGGAAAAACCCTTTACATTTTTACTGCCCTTTTCCCCCTGCCCTGTATGGTGCTGCTGCAAACGCAGAGACTTTTGATCAGCTACCGTTTCATTACACGAACATCTATCACGACTGTTGCTTTCAGATTGATAATCACACAATGGTGTATGGTTTATATCCTTTTTTTGCGATCACAATGGTGCTGTTTAATAGTAGAAACCAACACATGATCATCGCACAAGTAGAAACAATAACACATGATGTCAATTGATCAATAACACTGAAAACAAATGATTTAACTCACCATTGGATGTGTTTTGCTAAAGGTTTCCTGAAATAGTCAGCCTAGTCTGAGGGCACTAATAAATCTAGTAGCAAACTGGGAACGAACACATGTTTTAGACACTCCATTTCGAGTTCTATAACTCATGACGCTTTTCAAATTTACAGTGTGTGGGAAAGAGCCGAATTTTTTTGTGTCCAATTCAATTAGGGCTGCTTCTGTAAACCTAACTAGACTGTAACCAATGTAAGCACCAAAAATACAGAAATGCGTTTCCCCCACAATAAATCTTGCTTTGAAACATTACAGGCTAATGCTCAAATGATACTCCCCGAACGCTCGGAGAGGCTTCCCTGCAGAGGCCGTAAAATGTTATCTACACTGGGCCTGGATGTGCCATTGCATCATGGGAACTGGAGAGGATATCAAAGAGCCACCACTAGATCCGACACAGTAATCCACACTCCTGGCAAACGTTCACATGAACGTACCCCCCCTGCATTTCAAAACTGCATCACATGACTTTTTGTTCTCAATGAGAGAACTTTTTACAATGCTCTCTAGAAGTAATTTCAATGACGCCGCAGACACCAGTGGCAGGCATCAGGCAGCAGGGCTTCGGCCACAGTCCCAGGCGGTTGGCAGAGGTGCTGCAACATTTCCCCTCCGTGGCCCGGGGCCCCAATCCAAGCCACTCGAGTTTGGCATGCCCTACCTGGAACACCCAAGGTTCCATTTGTAAACATTCACTACAGCAAACCGGGAGGCCATAGCGTCATGCCGCAAAATGTACAGTAAAAACACATTCTAGGCAAAGCTAAAGCCGAGCCAGACGGAAAGCGGTGGGGGAAGGGCCTTTATTTAAGTTATTCATGCTGAGCGCACAAAGAACAGGGCATGCAAGGTGGGTTTTTTATCATTTGAAGGAATTATACAGATCGTATGTCACCATATGGAATTCCTTTTACACATAATGCATTTCCTTCATGGAGACGGTCTGCAAGAGACCATATAGCATGTCTTCAGGGAGCACTTTTTTTGGGCAGGGAAAAAACTTGAGTGACTTTCGATGCACGTGGGGTGGGCCTCTGGCAGGGGCGGTCTCTCCGTGCTGAAGAGAAATATGCCATATGCACTCGTTGAACTGGGGCCTGCACAAGCTTCTATCAAGGTTATTAGAAAAATCCTGCACACAGAGTAGCCAGAGCAAAAACAAACACGGCAGGAACATCAAGAAAACACGCCTCTATGGGTTTTTCAAGCACTTGGACTTGCTGGTAGTAAACAAAACTTCAGAACAGTTACACAGTTAAACCAAAACGTAATCTTTGCATAAAAGAAACTCATTTACTTGTAATGGGTCACTAAGCCTGTTACTATGACAGTGATTGTCTCTGTCCCAGATAACAGAGCTGTTGCCTTTGACACAAAGCTTCCTTCCCCTTCAAAGCGGCAAGCCCCGGGGCCGTGCATCCGCTGCCGCACCCCCGGGCCCTCGTCCACACAAAGGTAGGAAACGACAGCCAAAGCCGTTCGTATTGTGACCGGCTCTCTAAATCACATCTTGTTTCATGCGCCGCTTTTATACAAGTTTCACAAGAGGAAACCATAAACACAACAGCGGCCTGTAAAGGTATCTGCCCATGGCCATTAGATTGGTAGGTACAAGCAGGCAACTAATTGAGTAACTCCATGGCCTGTCGGAGTGGTATTGAGTTACGGTGTGTTGTAAACAAAACCTGCACATCTACAGACAAAAGTCTTTGAAAAAAGGAAATGGATACTACCAGGTTAAGATACCAGAATCAAGGTCCAGATAGTCCTACACGAACAGGGTGTGCTTCAAACTTAAACGTAAAGGTATAGTTTATCCCAAAACTGAAATTCTGTCATTTATTCACAGGTATGTGGTCTATTATATGTATTAGTGGTTTCGTGTCCATGCAATGGAAGCCAATGGGGTGGTTTGGTTACCAACGTTATTCAAAATATTTTTAAATACGTTTTTGTGTTCTGCAGAAGACAGAAAGTCATTAAGGTTTGGAATGACATTTCTGGACGACCTATCCTTTGAAGGATAGTAATGTTTTCTCGTAAAGCTGCATTGACAAGAGTCATAGTTAACGGATGTGTCACAGAAATCTTTCGATAGCATTTACATGTATTGGTACACAGGAAAGTATATGAACTGCTAAGGGACTGCTGTCAGCCTGCTCTCATTAGGGGGTGCTTAACCTGTCAACATTCTTTCCATGGCCTGAATAGAGGTCTACCACGATAGGCAGTAAATAAACAAGCAGGTAAATGAATTGGTTCCTTTGCATTAACAGACCATTAGCACATCGTAAAGAAGCTGTTCTGTTTTACTACAGATTAACCCCCGTATTCATAAAACCAGATGAAGGAACTCATCTGCCGTGGGTGTCTAACAACATGAAGACCTCACATTACGAATTGGGCTTGAGGACATCATCTTTATGAATCCCTGTTTTCCAGACCTATAACTCCAGAATCCCGAAACAGGACCATTCATCATCATCATTGCTCAAACCATTTCACCAGGCTGTAAATTCTTGGTCATACAAAGCGAACAACTCCATGTTCCTGGTAAAGAGGTTGACTCTTTGGCTCACGTGGTCAGGGGCAGATAGTTGAAAGTAGCTGTACCGCCTCTGTCAAGTGTCTTATCAGAGCCTGTTTAACAGAAAATAGGTCATAAGCATAACAACAATCACAGTGTTGTTCCAAAACTCAGGCACAATACAGAAGCTATGAGGGTGGATTAGATCACTCTCGAATGTAGACTCAAACCGTTCAATTTCACGAGAGAGTCTTCAGGCAAGCTGGGTGAATAGTAGCTCCTTGGATTAGCTTTGATTTTTAATAGCCCTGGTCTCTGGCTGCTCTTTGACAAACTCGTCTTTGTTATTAAAAGGTCTTGAATGCCTGCTCTGAGAGGGGAGGGCTGAAACAAAGGCAATAACTAATCTGTTTCATTGGAAGTTATCACTCCATTTGCAAGGCTGACTGATAATGCGCCACTAGCAGAGTTTATACAAACCTCGCAGCTCTCTAAAGTGGGCAGGCCTAATGACAAACCAGTCAAACTTGATAGAAGTTTTCTACAAGTAAACAATTCGCTATCACCTTATTTAACCTTGGCAGCTGCTACCAAAGCTCAGCGTAAGACGTCTGTAAGATTTAACCCTTAGTGCGCACAAGGTAAAGATCCCTGAGCTGCTGTGCACTCGAAGAGCACTTCATAAAACACGGGTCTGGGTCCCGGGAACGTACCAAAACAGTTTAATTAAAAAAACAGAATATGTGATAATCAGATCTCCATAAAAATATCTGCAAATAGAAGGATAATGATTTTGGCAGATAAGTAAAATCCTCAAGAGTATAGTTTCGATTCTTTACACAGGCCAATAAAGTGTTTTCTTTAGGTGATGATATTTGTTCTGCGACATATTAACTGTTTCCTGTCATGCTGAAAAGTGACAGTGTTAGCATACACGCTGTATACTGAGCTGCTTATTTTAGACCTCACTGCTTCCCCTCTACTGGGCCTCTAACCGTACACCCGCTCACGACTAACATACCTTTGTTTTCTTCTCGGTAGGGGCTGCTGCTATTAATTAAAACTTACATCTTTCTCATAAGTGGCTCATATAACTAATTGAGGTCCACATTATTCTAGCCAAGAAACAAACTTTTTTCTAAATAAAGTTCTTTATTTATAGAATATATAGGTCTGTTTGGAGACAGTGTTGAGAACATTATGAAATAACAGATGATATGTAATGCTTATCCAGCTTGTTGTTTTCATTATACGTTATTTTTTTATTCAAATCTCAGTGAAAAGAAATATAAAAAACCTTTAAATATCAATCTGCATGTATTATGTTCATTGAATGGGTTAATATTCAATATACTTTCTTAAAAGCATTTTGATTAAAACAGCTCTACATTCTAAAAAAACATAGTATTGCTTGTAAAGCACTAAAAGTGGTTATTTGCTAGTAATAATAGGGGAACCACTTGTGTTATATAGAACCATATTCTGGTGCTTCAGTGGTTCTTTGGAATGACTGAGGTGCTATAGAAATGCTGAAGAACCATACAACAGGTTCGTTATAAAGAAACGGCGCTATATAGCACCTCAGTCACCGAAAAGAACCTCTGAAGAACCACTGAAGCCCCAAGATATGCTGCTATATAGTATTAAAAGTGGTTCCCATATGTTAACGAGTAAAGAACCACTTTTAGTGCTATATAGCACCATTTTTTATATAGTGTATATGTAACAAGTGTGTACAAAAGACCTGGGGCCTCATTTATAAAGCGTTTATATGCACGGATTTGATCGTAGAGTGTGCGTACGGAAAAATCCACGGCAACATTCAGATTTATAAAAATGGTCTTTGACGTGTAAGATTGGTGCCTGTCAGGGTCTGAGCAGACCTACACACTTTTGCTTGTCCAAGTGCTGCAGGTTTTTGTAAATATTAGTCATTCTTGCAGCTCATTAAGGATTTGGATGGTGAGAGGTGCTCTTTTATATATCAATGATATTAATAAGACAACGTTAAAAGGCAGAGATTTGAAACTGTTCTTCATGTACTTAAAGGTTTTCTCGACCAACTTGACAATAGTTGAGCTGGAACTCTGTACAGTGTTGCTTACAAAAAAAGAGTGACAGTAAGACTTCAGGGAATGCAATCAGAGCCCTTCTGTTTGGAGAGAAGTCATGGTGCCAAGGATAATATTAGGCTAGTGTGCTAAGTAACATTAAGATAAGTGATACTAATAAGAATCGCTATGATTGGCAAAATATTTCAAACGGCCATTTGAAGGCTCAAATAAACACAGGCTATTTTACACTCAACTAAGTCCACTCAGTGTAACAACCCTTTTCTCCTTCTCAGTTAACCTGGAACAAGGAAATCATTCCTTATCAAGGTTCTGCATTGTCTCCTTTTGTTTCCTGTAACCCAGCACATCACAGAAAGTGTCAAATACAAAGCATTTCCTTATAGTGTGTCACTGAATACAATGTGCAATGTGTAAAAGATGCATTATTCACTTTCTGAATGGCAGAGCAATAAGATGATATGACCAATGGAGAGGTGAAGGCTAACGGTAAGCTAACTCTCAAAAACTGTCGATCAAGTCTGAGTAGGGCCAACTCTAATGGAGCACATGAAAGTCGTGGTGCAAGGCTTGGTTTACATTCTGTCTTAGTGGTTTCTACTGTGTGGAGAGAGGATAAGCATCAGCATCGCTTTATCTCTGCAGCAGCACTCTGTAGAAGATATAAACATTTGTGTAATCACGTCTTAGAGGCCTCCACTGGAAAACGGGTGGACGCATGCCATCAGGACATGAGGACACAACGGTAGGCTATCTCAATGAAGTCAATGAAGAGTTGCCGCTAGAAATGACTAGACGAATATTATGACAGGGTTATTAAATTATATATATTAATAATTTATATAAGGGGGGCACGGTGGCTTAGTGGTTAGCACGTTCGCCTCACACCTCCAGGGTTGGGGGCTCGATTCCCGCTTCCGACTTGTGTGTGTGGAATTTGCATGTTCTCCCCGTGCCTCGGGGGTTTCCTCTGGGTACTCCGGTTTCCTCCCCTGGTCCAAAGACATGCATGGTAGGTTGATTGGCATCTCTAGAAAAAATTGTCCGTAGGGTGTGAGTGCGTGAGTGAATGAGTGAGTGTGTGTGCCCTGCGATGGGTTGGCACTCCATCCAGGGTGTATCCTGCCTTGATGCCCGATGACTCCTGAGATAGGCACAGGCTCCCCGTGACCCAAGTAGTTCGGTAGAAAATGGAATGGAATGGAATAATTTATATATATTCTTTTCTAGTTTAAGTGTCTAGTAGTTCATCGTTTTTGTTTATTTGGTACAATATAGTCATTAGATTGTTTAAATAATTTAAATAATAAAAGCAGAATCTCTTCATGCTTTACATCAAAAAATTGAAATATAAAAAAATTGTAGTTAGTTTCCATTTTGTCAGTTGTGTACTAATGCATTTCCATTTCATTTAACAAAGTTTTCTTTTAGTTTCCATTCATTTGAACACATATTAAACTCAAAAACAGGCTAGTGACTTAACGCAGGTTCACGTTGACCTCTTTTCTCTTCAACATCCTTATCACAGTTCTGGCTATGACTTCAACAACGTCCTCAGAGACAAACCACCAACTCATCACCACCCCTCAATGCCCACAAACAAGCAACACTTTATTTCTTGTCCTCTCCACAACAACCGCAGTTTTAATATGAAGGCTATTTCAAACTGATTAAGCATCGCAGAGCACAAACAATGCTTTCCCTGAAACTCTGGGAGCCTCTTTCAGGGGACGGGACGGGGGGATGAAAGAGCTCTCTGTTATACCTGGCAGATGACAGACGTCTGCATGCGAGATATGTCTACTCATTCAAGCGCAGCACCCAGCACAACTCTCATGCAATGCTTATCACAGAGCAACAGCTCGTGTAACTTTCGAGCGCAGCAGCATGGCAGCGAGTCACGCATGTGTGCTAATTGCTAAAAACAAAAAGATAGGGGATTGGGACTAATATTTCAGCAAAATATTTTTTCAGTAGATGATTAACAGCGGCCCCACGAAGAAACCTCAGATTATGTCATGGACAAGTCGTGTAACATATCCCTTTCTGCCAGTGTAAACACAACCGAATGGCAATGGCGTCTGTGTATGCTGACTAACTTAAGACAGCAACGGTGCCTCAAATGGGGCTAAACAAGTCACCCTGTTTTCGTTCAGCTCATTAACCCAACAGAGCAAACGCGGCCAAGAATCACATCATGCACACTGTACTCAATGTAATGCAATAACTTGAACTAATAAGTTCAGTGCGTGCTATTCTTGCTAGGTCTTAGAGATGATAAGACGCAATGCAGGAACAATGTAATAAGAGTGAACTACAGTAAAGCAAAGATTTGAGTTTTTGCATCAATGGATGGCCATACACGCGCCAAAAAGTTCCTCATTATTGTGTCTGTAATTTTTAAAGTGTTTTGTTATTAAATCATTTTGCCGGTACCTTGTGTTCCGACAGACATTCCGCTTTATCTGACGAGTGTCATGAACTTTAAAACAAAATTACCAAATAATTACCAAAAATTACCATCCATAATTTGTACACTCCTTCTTTAACCACAACCAGTATAATTCCCTCACCACTGAAATATAAACAGAACAAGCAGATATCTGTTGTCTGGTCCCGCAGGGTTCTAATAAAAGTCGAGGGGGAAAAAAACTGAGAGTCTGTGAAGCTTGACAGTCATGTATACAGTCCAGCTTACAGCTATTCGGCAGGTGACTCTCAACCCTACAGCCTGGTATGCAAGATCATTTCCTCATTACAAGTACATGCAAGTGAAAAGCTTTCAGAGAAAAGGTTGAGCCAGATGGCGGGAGAGCAATATTTGGTTAAAGGCGCTATACGTGAGCTTAGCTGTCACTGCTTTGAAGGAACATAAGTGCACCAGGCCCTCTGGACACACACCCTGGCAAAGTCAAGGGGATTTAACTGTTAAGAACAAACACAAGTTTTCCAATGCCTTCCTAATAGTCAAATATAGGTGTGTGCTTTGTGTTATTTCTCATGGAAAAGCCTGTGAACTAGAACTCTCCCTGAAGCAAAGAGACTGAATCATGACTGGTTAAATGATGTCTCTTCAAGTGCTTTTGATGTCCCACAGACCAGATACGAGTACACAACCTACTTGCATTTACACTATGGGTACAATATCAAATTCTGTATCAAAGTGTTTTTCTATTTCCACATCTCTGCTTTCAATTTGAAATCTGGAGAGCCATAATGGCCGGCGTGTTACGCGGTTGACTGACGCATATGGTGTGTGGTAGCACTCGGGTGTGTGGAGTAAGTTGTGGGATTTATTTTTGCAGTTACAACAATAGCGCTGGTTTATATTAGTGCCTGATTTGAGTGGAACGGCCGCAGCCACCAGAACATGAGACACAAGACCCCCACAGAAGGGTCACATGTTTATCATCATGTAGCAGGAATGACGATCTAGTAAAAAAACTGTTCACAACCAGTTTTACCATAAAAAAAACTCCTTGTCTATTTTTTTTTAAACATTACCTGAAGTTCATTTTTCAACCAAACCCACACCTTTCTAAAAGCACCTTCATCTGAAGAGTTTGTTTCCAAAATGTTATGTTATGTTGTCATTGTGTTTGTATTTTTTTTATGGCTTAAATAAATAAAAAAACTGCAGTTTGATATTTGATATTGATATTTATTGGAATGCACTTTAAAAAACAAGATATTTGAACATTTTTCTCATTTTGGAAAATAACTCTCCATTTGTTCTCCACCCTACGTGCCTTTTTTTACCGACTTGTAGTTTTCAGGTCTCTTTTGTTCGTTTTCTCTCTTATCAATGTCCCTCCTTAGCTAATCTCTCCTCACAAAGCTCCCTATTTTGTGTTACTTTCTGGAGATACTGTTACAAGCAGCCCAGACACAACTCACAGGGCCCGAGGGGGGATTGGGGGGTGGTGACTGGATGGAGAGCACAGGGCCGATTACCGCACTTCCGCCCTCCTCAGTATGCACACTTTGTGCTGTAACGGCGGAAGAGTGGGGTGAGCAAACGGCTGTTGAGAGGAGATGATGTCACCTGGTGGGAATGCAGATGGCCAGGCCAGTGGAACATGGAGTCGTATAGGGTGGACACAAGCTAATGTGTGACTCATAAAGTATCATTTATATCCCTGATCATCTGTGTTTTTAATATTCCAAATATGGACATTTTCACTATTTCACAAAAAGTTGCTGCATATCTTGACCAGCATTTTTTTGTGGTCTTTGGTCTATGGTCTTTTACACTGGTTTATGATGGTAAAGGCTGGTCTACTGGACTATAAAGCCAGACTTTGGTCTCAGAAACCATGCCTTACCATGCAGGTTGACTAAATATTTTGCTGGTAAATAGCCTGGCTATGCTGGTCCAGTAGCTACCAATAGTGACCATCTGAAAACTCATGTCTAGTAGTTTTTAGAAGTGTATATTTCAAGTTATCCTTGCTCGACCAAGAAAGTATTGATGATGAAGCTAGAAGCTGAGAGGCCTTGTGGGAAAGCACGTCCAATTCTGTAACGCTGCTCTTGTAAAGGGCATCTGAATTCTATTTATTATCCTTATTCTTTAAGATCTTTTTTATTCAATGTAGTTCCCCTGTGACTGTAACTTTTCCTTCTGACGTCTCTACATGCACTTCCTTGTCAAAAGATTTTGAGAAGTTTGGCAAAGCGCATTCAGAATTCTTCCTACAAACCCACATGTAAATTCACAGTAGATAGTTATCAAAAGGACTAAGGGGACTTATCGCAAACCAAATTGTGCTATGATCTAATCTGCCCCTCTGTGTGTTGTTTGTCACTGTTAACATGGAGGTCAGGAGTAAAGAGTGAGGGTTTGGAGTTCCCCTGAACTGATAATCTAGTAAAATGAAACGGCTGTGAACGTGTCTGTGTGCGACGTTGTGGATGGGTTGTACCAAGGAGAATTTACATTAGTTGGCCCCGTACAAACACACATACTTTTTATGGACAACTTTTTAGGTGACCGCTGACCCGAGGGTCATTCAGTGTGTCTCTTAATTTGTATTTCTTGGAAAAAGGAAATAAGAAAAGAAAGGAATTTTCTCATATGCAGGAAAGGGAGGCACGAGAGACTCCCACACAGCGAGCTGGTATGGATGAGAGCGAGTGAGAGAAGGAGGGTTGACAGGATCTTTTCCTCAGAGGAACGGAGTGATGGGCCCGGTGTTTACACAGGTGTTTTACGAGCTTGGCAGGTTGAGCCTCACGTTCCACAGCATCTCACTATAAATACAGCTCCACACAGACACGTACTACATTTCCAAACCGCAAAATGCACGAAAAAACTTTAGCTATTAAAATATGTTGATTCTCAACAAGCAGAATGACAAAATCTGAAAAACTAAATAATCATTTGTTGGTTGGACAAAAATGGTAATTGGTATAGGTTTTACGACAAAACGGGCAACATTTCTGCTGTTGTTGAGGGTGTAAAAACAGCTACATTTGAACTTTTTTGTCAGTTGTCTCATCATCTCATACCACATTGTATAACTCAATATAGATGTGTTTTGTAAAGAGGAAATGCTGTGCTAATGTATATGTAGTTTACGTGTATGTGCTTGGGTTCAGACCAGACCCCCCCTTGACGGAGGGCTATCCTGGCAGCTTGCGGTCAGGGTTGGCAGGCGGCAGGTGGAGGGCATGAGTATGAATACCTCAATTTATTTTATATATTGTATATCATCTCTATAACATTAAAGTAAAACGACTTAACAGTTATCAATTCATTGCGGAAGTCTACTGGAAGTTATGTTTGGGACACATTTGTTTATGTTTTTGCAGCTGAAATCGTCTATAGAAAGTGTTTCACAAAGACATCATATTTAGTAGTTTGTTCAAATGTTTATACCCTCTTACTTTTAAACGTATGTCTTATTTCTGACTTGTTGGGATGTAAAATGTTCATTAATGTTTATAAAATACTTCATAACATCCTCTATATACTTCTGGCTGCTAGTGCAGAGGACACCTGGAATCTAAATCTATTATATTTTTATAAAACGTCCAAATATTTGTGTCTCACTGTCATATAAAAAGCAAATGCTCAATGTGCAGCACAAATTACAATAAAAGCAACTATCTTGGTGTAAATCCCACCAAAAGTCAGGAACCTATCTACTTTATTTAAGCATTATTTCCCTATCATATAACGTTACAAAGGTTTCTCCTTTCCATGTTACCGACATTTTGCAGACTATTTGTCGTGGCTCCGCCCACTGTATGAATATTCTGAGTGAGAGAACCTGAAGGCAAAAACTGGCAGTGAGCAGGTTCAAGACCGCCAGCAAGCCAAAACTACAGCTGTGAGTAAACTTGCCAATGTAATTGTTCCAAGATCTTTGCTTTGACGAAGATTACAGGCAAATACAGAGTGTATGCCAAACACAACACATATCTTATGCTCCATGTGTAGGCTATATGGAACGAATAGCACAAAACGTCTTACAGTAGCGTATATTACCAGAGAAGGGAACAAACTTGTCACAGTTTCATTACAAGAGACTCAAACGCTAAAAAACACACCAAATATTACCTAAGTAATAGAGGGCTAAGTGTGTTGGTGGCGAGTTTGGTTGGTTGGGTCTCCTAAGGTAAATGAAAGGAATTTAGGTCACTACTAATATGTAAAAAAATCAATAGCTGAGTGTAAAAGGCATAAGAGGTATGTGTCCTGTACATATTAAATAAGCACAGGCCCCAACACACAGTCATAACCATTAATACACCTAAGCTAGAATAGAGATCAATTGTTATCTATAGGTATGTGTCCTGAGACTGCATTCATTCATTTATTTATTTATTTATTTAGAAATTAGATGTTATTTATTAGAATGAACTTACTCGTTGTATAAATACCATGCACTGTGCTGTGTTTTAACTTTTCTGTTTTTCCTGTTTGCCCCTGTAAATCTGCTTTGAAACAATACACATTGTGAAAAGCGCTATATAAATAAACTTGAATTGAATTGAATTGAATTATCTGGGTTTACATGTAAAGTAGTTTATTTTTTAGATAATATAAAGATTGTCCTTAATGGGACAGTTTACCTACATACCTTCATTTATTCACCCTCAAGTTGTTCCAAGTTTGTTCTGATGAACACAGAGAAAGATATGTGGAAGAATGTCTGTAACCAAACATTCATTTGCCACTGTTGACTACCATAGTAGGAAAATTGCTTCATACATTTTTTTGTTTTGTTCATGACAAAAGAAGACATTTTGAAGAATTTAAGAAAGCAAAATGTTCAGGAGCACTTTTGCCTGCAATTGCGATTTTTCCTACTATGGTATCAATGGTGGCCAAGAACTGTTTGGTTACAAGCATTCTTCCAAATATCTTTCTCTGTGTTTTTATTTTTAGTGAAAAGTCCCTTTAACCCCGAAAAGTGACACAGGTTAGAAACAACATGAGGGTGAGTAAATGAAGACAAATCTTTCAAATGGGAGTTATTAACCCCTTAAATAAATTTGCTTAATAAAACAAAAGTCTCAAAGAAAATGTGTGCTTTTAATACTTTTATTATTATTTGGCGGGTAGTTTAATAGAAGCAATGAGGCACCTGAGGCTGTATCCTATTGTCGACAAAATCCTTTAGCCGTGACAAATATTAACAATTTTGCGTGAAAATTGTCTTTCTTTATCGCCCTTTCTATATCTCTCGGTAACACCATGCGGACTCATTTAAACACACAGCTGGATAACAGTCATGCAGTTGAGATAAATAGTTAACTTCTCTTTTTTCAGCCTCTCCGTTTTACTTTTTCTCCTCACACTCTTTTGTTACTCAGCACACCTATTTGTACCAGCAGACAGACGGACATGTGCCTGGCACTCGAGCGGTTTCACATACACTCAGACCAACACACACGCACACAGACTGTAAACACTCTTTATGGAGACGTGAGGCCCTATGCAAACACGGCAAGCTTCTATAGAGCATTCGGCTAAGAGGGCTGCAGAACAATGGCAGGCCAGAACATCCATCCGCAGATGTGTGTGTGTGAGTTTCTTGTAGACGGTGTGAGTAAAATCCAATTATCAAGGCCATGGCATTAACATTCCAACAGTCTGGCAGGTGATGGCAGAGTCTTTTTAGTCTGTAGGGCCGCCACACCCCGACAAAGGCCGACGATGAAGATGTATAGATGCGGAGCGGAGGTCCCGCCGGGGTGTGCTCACAAACACAAGGCCATTCTTAAGGAATTCATGGCTTTTGTTGTTGGGGTACAACAGGCTGTCTGTGTCATTTGACTACATGGAGGCTCGGGGTGAGAGTTGTAGTTTCCCAGTGAAGACACGGTGCACTAGACGGAGAGGGATTTTAGCACTGGCGAGTCAAATTCCATTACAAAAATAAGCTACTAGCCATTCGTAGGGAAAAATTACCAATGAGGTCTTTGATATCTCAACTGCTTCTCATAGCTGGAAATAAAATGAAGAGGCAGATACGATTCAGATTATTCTATTACTATTAAAAACAACCTCGTCTTCTTAAAAGTTTCAGAAAAGATTGCAGAAAGGTTTGTCGACATCTGCAATGCAAAGTCAATGATTTCTCTAGACGCACACAGCTGACCCGATGTCAAATTTTGATTGTGTTTGGTTCTAATATAACAGTTTATATGAATATTAATTCATATTAA
This sequence comes from Triplophysa dalaica, assembly GCF_015846415.1. Lineage (NCBI taxonomy): Eukaryota > Metazoa > Chordata > Actinopteri > Cypriniformes > Nemacheilidae > Triplophysa > Triplophysa dalaica. The sequence goes on from NC_079542.1 coordinate 8,302,123, forward strand.
TCCATAATTATTTAATATTAATTTATATTTTATTGTATATGTTGTTGTCGCCGAAAAGTCTGAATTACAAAAAATTCAAAATGTTCTGGCAAAACTTGTTCTTTGAGAAACACCTTTTGAATTTTGATTTATTAAGTGTCAGATAATAAACAGTTAAGGCAACAAGCAAAAATTTCAGGCAACAAGCAACATGTTCAGTATTGGCTATTGGTCCTGTGTTATTTATATTTGTGATCCCAGCAACTCTGTGATTTATAGCAGCGTTGCTACACAGGGTGTTCCTGACTAACAGCATGTCACACTCTACATGCCAGTCTGTGTCCTGCCCTGAACTCAAGAGAATATACATATATAAATACTCTCACTCACACACACACTGTCAGCACGCATGGGCACTTAAGAAAGATTTTTCGTTTTGCACATGGAAGCAATGCCCTGAGAGCTGTAAAGTCCTGTGTGATTTATGATATAGCAATGATGTAGGTGCTGACAAAGTCTTTCACACACACCCACACACACATTCAGGGTGATCTGATCTCCTTGGGAGATGCCAGACAAGCACAGTAGCAGAATGATTGGCGGTGGCCCTTTGTACTTTACGAATCCGCAGGTGCAGCACAAGAGAGAGTGTGTGTGTGTTGTCACAAAGCCCCGTGCTGTTCTGCTCACTGCACTTACACAACTCATCTAAGATCAGATACTCCTTTAAAAATACCAGCCTATACCAGCTTCCAGCAAAACCGCAGCATTAAACAGAGCTGACTGTCCAAATCCCACAAGATAACATGGGGGGGAAAAACGAAAGCTTTCCTCTCAAAGCTGAGGACTTTTTCCATTCATGAAGAAACTGGCGCCTCTGTAGCAGCGCTGCTTCCTTGACAAGGTGAACAAAATGAAAACGGAAGTGCAAATGTTTTTCGGATCCTGTAAGTTCTCGCCCTTAACTTAACAAGATCACTTTTCGGAATAGTAGCAGAACTTGATTTTTGCCTTTTCTTTAAAAAAAAGTATGTGGCACTTGGTCCCTTGTAGGTAGTTGCCGGGATACAGCTGCTCTGAGCTGCTTATAAGTGTACTGCTATGTGGTTGCTAGGGTGCTTGCTAACTAGTTTAAGAGCACATCCTACCATCAAAGTCAATCTACAGAATGTTTCCACCCATTTTAGCATGCCAATATTTTAAGTCCGATGGCTTGTAAAATAATAGCACACCTTTTGCATCATTTGTGTGCATGGCTCATGCAGTTCAGCACATATTACATGGCAACGTTTTTTATTTAGTAAAATGGATTTAAAAAAATTAAAAACGAAAAATGTGTATACTGTCGTAGGGTAACTGAGACCAGTTTTACTGCATCTATGCATTGTTGTTCTTTTGTTGCAAAAATTGCTTCTATGGATTTCCCCTACTTTGTAAGTCGCTCTGGATAAAAGCGTCTGCTAAATGACTAAATTGAAATGTAAAAGCATTAGTAACAATGATGCTTGTCTATGCTTGTCTATTCTTCACCCACCCAGTGCAATTCAAACAAAACTCAATTCTGGACAACAAGAGAATTTGTGTGTGCTTAGGTTTGTGTAAAATAATGTAGGCTGGATTACTATTGTTCAGGTGTATCACAAGTAAATCAGGAATAATCGTGTCAATGTTCTCCTGTACAAGGAACTTAAACATGCAATAAAAACAAACTATGCCTGCAAGCAATCTCCCGCAGACCAAGGTGTGTGTGTGTGTGATTTGGTGTATGGGAAGTCACATGGGCAGCCAGTTCACAAGGTCTCCTGAGGTAATCAAAACACAGTGTAGGCCAATGTTTACCCGTAATCTTTAAAGAAATATAGAACGAAGGATAACTGATCTACGAAAGGCCTAAACATTAAAGTTAGAATGAAATGACTTCATGAATGAATACTGTGTGTGTCGGCGCAATGGGGTTGGTCGGTCTTGCCACGGTTGGTTTCAACTCCTCCACACACTCCCAAACTTTCTCTTTCTCTTCAATAACTCTCTGGCTTTGTCCACAGCCAGAGGGATCGAGCTTAATTATTCTTGGATTCGGAGTAGAAAAAAGTCAAAGCCCTTTCCTCATTCACTTGATTCATTCATGCTCTCGGCTTTACTTTACCATTTCGAGCCCGGCATCTCTTTTCCCAACTAATTTTATTCCACATTTCGTCACAATGCCCTCCTGACCTAACTGTCTATGCTTCTAACAGCCATGAAAATCTCGACCAGATCGTAGCTCTTCTCCAAAACCTTCTAAATTCAAGCATCAAAACGATTGACATCAGCGTGCATCTAACCCTAGAAATGAATATTTGAGAACACTAGTCTCACAAAGGGTGTCTATTCATTCGAGTCCATCCGACAGTGACCGCTGCAACACACATTTCATCATTACAAACCCAGAGGGAATGTAGTCCCTGACAAGCCACTTCCCGCCACACGTACACACAAGCCAACCCAAGCAGCTGTGTAAGTGTGCATGCTTTGCGATCGTCTTTGTGCTGAATTATAGTGGCCTAAATACCTTAACTACTTCAATACGTAAACACTGTACATGTGCTAATGCGATTTAATACAGAGGTACTCAGTTGACCTGTACAAACTTGATTGAGCTGGAGCGGCAAAGCTAACGTCAACTCAATAAAAAAAACGCCAAGCACTTTAAAACATTTCTCCACACTCGCATACTGTACAGATTGGCTAAGCCAGCGGGAGAAGGGGCAGGTTGGCTAGCCCTGGATTACAGTCTGACAGTGGCCCATTGTTAATTGAATGCCATGTGTGAAAGCTACAGAGAGATTAGTTTGTACAGCTGCTGCCATTTGTCATAACTGCCCTTAACAAGACACACATGGTGGGTTTTGGTTCAAGCCGCAAGAGTCCCGGCCTTTTTCGTTCTCACTGACCAATCCTTTAGCATAAGATGAAGTAAGATGTTTTAATAACTAAGCACAAGGGATGGGCAAAACTGCACAGTCGGTGGGTTGTCTGAGCAACAATTCAACTAATCAGATTTAAGGAAGCCCTCGAGACATCAAAAACCAGAGTGAGGCACAATATATATGCTTTCCTAATTTTATCTTTTATCTTTGATTTGATGGCATTTGTCTTGATGAGTCTCATACTGATAAAACTGCTTTGACCTGAGCATGGGCTACCATCAGCATTTTCAGGACACATCAATTACCATTCAAATGTGGCTGACTTTAGCATTACCAATAATAGCTAATTCGCCTGGTTCATTTCTATCTAGAGAACTGATCGCAATCCAAAGCAATGTACTTTTACTGCAGCAGCCTACAACACAGGATGACTCTAATTAGTCGATAGACCAGCAGACAGATTTAAGGACAAAAATATATAATTTTCAATAATCGTACTATCTGACAAACAATCTCTCTGTATCACGTGCAAACACTCACCATTAAGAAACCAAATTTGAACAATCATGCATTTGTCATTGTAAGGGGAAGGCTAAATTCAATACATCCTCTCTGGAGAACAATAGTCAACTTTCCTCTTATCCTTCTTAAAGTACTTGCTATGGTTCAGAGTCTATATCTAAGCAAAGATGGCATTGTTTTGAAACTTGAAAAAGACACTGCCAACCATCACACGCATTCTCATACATCCGCACTGGCAGCACGTAAATGCATTGGAAGCATTCCAGAAGTAGTGGACCCATTATTATGTGTCCTATAATGTCAAACATCGAAATAATTCCTTTATTTTATAATTAAAGGTCCAGTGTATGAAATTTTGCGACATCTAGTGGTGAGGTTGCGAATTGCCACCAACAGCTCATTCAACCCTCTCTTTTGAAGCGCTTTGGTATTGACACAGGGCTGAGATGTTGTCAAGTTTTCGCTTCTTTGCCAAAGGAGATATTTTATTACGAAAAACACTCTGTGGAGCAGTATGTCCATTTAGGAATACTGTAGAAACAACATGGAGAATTCCATGCAAGGGGACCCGCGGTGTGTGTAAATAGAAATAGCTCATTCAAATCGCTTCATTATGTAAGGTCTTTATAAACCTCTAAAGACATAGTAATGTTTACTAAATTGCATCTCTGTTGATTCTCAATTTTTTTTTCATATTGAACCTTTAAAGCGGCCCTTACACACAGGGTTTCTGCCAATCTCATATTAATGTTAAGTACCTATAGATTAGTATTGCATACATCGTATCTACGAAGAGAATTTAGTTTGATCAAATTTATAAAAGATAGATACAGCTGTACGATTACTTCCGAAATCAGACGGCGGGGGGGAGGGGCAGCCTGAACTAAAGCACATTGTCAACAAAACACAGACATCAGTTTCACTCACCGCATGCGGTTCATGTCCGGCATCTTTTAGCGCTGGGACGGCTCCATATATCAGTTTCAAACGATCTCCAAACCCAGCGTCATATCAACCGTTTACATAACATTCATATATGTCACATAGGCTCTCTCTCTCTTTCCTAAACACAAGTGAAAGTGACGTCTGCGCATGCTACTTCTCCTGCTCTGGGCGCGCCGTGTGCTTTTCTGGAAGGATTGTCCAATGCGGGACTAAGAAGAATTTTTACAAAACATTTTATATCTTCGAAAAAATCTTTACGAAACCTGTATGATCGCTGCAGCACAGAAATAATAACATTGTAAAGAAATCAGAATGCATGACACATCAGTGCAGCACCCCTTTAAACACTTCCACAACTAAATGAACGAAAAGGAAACAAGTGCATCTTTGACCCAGCAGAGATGAAGTAACTGTGCTTTCTCTGGCGCTCCAATTGGACCACATCATTACATTATTATTTTGGGAAAGAAACATAATGTAATTGTGGGTTCAGGGCCTATGCACATGTACTAGCCTTAATTACAAACTTCCCTAGCTGAACTTGGAACCCAATTCTATAGCGCTTACGCTCAAAAATATACTGGCAGTTCTGACAAATGCCATGGTGGAGCTGCGGTTATCAAGGCTGTACGCCTGATTTTGTCTAAATGCAGGCTTTAGGGACTGAAGTGTGGGCGAGCATGTGTGTTTTTGTGAGTGTGTAAGAGTATGCGTGTGGGTGGGTGCATGTTCTACAAAAGTCAGAGAGGCACTGGGGTTGAGAAAGAAGGAAAAAAGTTAAGATTCCTGGGCCAGGCAAAAAAGTCCAATTTGAGAAAAATTCCAGTAATCCAGAGCCAATGCATATATCCTTTCAGTTCATGCTCTTGTAATGAGGAACATACGTATCCGTTAAAGCTCTGCATTCATTTGCTGCCTGTTATCGGGAGTTTGCGTTTAATCACCACCACCCGACTGGTGGTTCTGCACCGCAGTTTAACAAACCGACTTCCCAGAATCCACTGCTCTGAACTGTCATAGGATATGGAAAATTACAAGAACAGACTTCTTTAAAAAGGAAGAGTAACAAGTCAGCAGTTGGTGACAGGTGCATACACATTACACACTCCTGTGTGCTATTTACCATTAAGGGGCAAGATAACAAGTTTTACAACCACTAACAACTCACAAACATTAGCTAGGATGCAAATAACCGAGCATTTTTTTGAGTGTATGGGTTTGGAAAGACATTAGGATAAATAAATAATGACATCAATTTTATTTTAAGGACAAACATTCCTTCAACATAAGATGTCCTGAATATTTTCTCTATAGATGAATTAATGATATCTCTCAACTGCGAATGAACATCTTCTGACTTTCTTTTTAACCAAAGTCTGGCCTAACACAAAGAAGCCGTGTGAAAACAGGATGCTATTATCACTGGGGGAAAGCGAGTGGACAAGCGTGTTTTGACATCTGTCGTTCCCATGATTACTAAGGATTGGTTTTAATGTTGTTCTACCTCACAGGATGTCCAGCAGCAATTACAGAACCCAACTCATTCCTTTGCAATAACAATCAGATGCGTCCCTTTCCAGATGATACTTGTCTTGCCAATCTAGAGGTAGGTGTAATTGATTTTATTGACTTTTCAGGCTAAATCCTATTAAAAATATCCTTAATATGCTAAACACACCTGTCTTTGGTTTACAGCACTGATTGGTGTCTTAATGAAATCTGCCTTTAAGACTGTAAATCGTAATGGATAACTAAAGGATGAAGGCAAATACCTCCACAAAGCCTGGCACAATAGGCTATGGATAACAGTTCTGGGATAACTTTCAACCCCCCAAAAAGTCATTCATAAAGTGTTTACGACTCTGGGGCTGCCTATTCGCCAGACCTGACCCCATCATGGAATCCCTCCCCTTCCACACGGTTACCTCTGGGTCGTCCATCTCAGCGACGGGAGGTACTGTACCAGACAACACAAAAGAAGAGACGGCCATCACTCTGAATCCTGTCTGCCATGAAAAGACTTCAACTGTGGACAGAGGGGGGGAGAAGTCACTGTCTCCCATGGCAACCTCCTCGATTGTCTCTGGCCTTCTCTGGCAGCTATTCATCGGGCCGTCCCCCTAATGAAGGACGCCCATCAGCATATAGACGTGAAAGAAACCGACTGTCCCACAACGGAGGAATCCAGACTCGCTCTGTCTTTATGTCTGCCCTCTTCATCTCCCCAGGTCCTGCAGCTTCAATATGGGTTCTAGCGCTACCTTAACCCTAAACCCCCTCTGACACTCTTTTGTCTGCGTCTCGCTGTCTGGATGATCTCCATCGGCGCAGCTATGTGATAAGCATGTTGGGTTGATGGAAGAGCGGAGGCCATTACGGGACGGTGCTGGTCCGGTCTTGGAGCGGGGAGGGGGTTGGGGCAGTCGATCCAGACACCCCATACAGTGAGATACAGTAAGGGAGGATGGGGCCATCCATCTTCATTTAAAGAACGCAAAGAAGGGAAGGAGGGGTTGGTGCTGGTTCTCTTGTCAAGAGGACCCCAGGGAGTAGCAGCGCCTTCTGGGTTCTCACAAAGCCCCTGTCTGCACTGACGATGTGGGGTTTAGGAAAAGACTTACACAAGATAAGTAGTGGAAAAAAATGCCAGAAAAGTCTGTGAACCCTGAAAAGAACTTTTCCATTTTTTACGATAGCAGATTCTGGCATCTAAGTCAACATTAATGATAGGCTGTGTGCGTCCACCACTTTTGATCATTCCAAAGGGAATATCCCTTTCTCCAGACCACACATTCATGCACACTGAAGTGAAGCAAAACCCACGTTGTTGCACAGACCCTTCGACACTCCTCGTGACCACAGAGATTTATGTACGCATTACAGTTTGTGAAAGAAAGAAAAGGAGGTTATAGTGCTCTTAAGCCTGAAGGTATTCAGTCAACAAAGAGTCCTGGAGATAACACACAGACAACAACAAGAATGGAAGAAGAGAGATAAACATACAACATGGACAGCTAAAAGTGTAGTAACAAGATAAAAGAGAGGAATGACACCACGAATAAAGACAGCTCGATGGAAACGAGAGAGCAAGATAGAACACATGGGGGGGTTCCTTTGCAGCAGCATGTTGAGTAACACTACACTTCTGAATTTAACCAACAGTGGGGCAGGGAGAGAGACACTGAGGACAAGAGAGCAATTCAGAGGGAGGGGGAAATCAATAAGAGAGTCCAGAGAGCTGGAGGGAGCTCTAAATGGATTAGACTAAGGGAATGTGTTCGATAGGTTATGGCTTTTGCGTGAGATAGCCACCGCGGGCCATGCAGAATACTAATCAGCACTGCGGCCTCTGCTTTACAGACCTCACTGCACGCTCAGCACAAATGGAACAACCTCAACGCCGAAGCTCCATGAGATCACAGACCCGCCTGTGGATTTGTACAGTAGATTTGTTTGCGGTACCCGAGCACATTCCTGCGATGCTTACATCATAGTCTTTCAGTGGGATGTGATCAGATGCCCTGTTCCGTTGCTGTGAGTGGAAGGAGATCAAATTCCTCCAAAGAAAACCAAATGGATGGTAGAGGTTAAATAAGGCCAGCACATGTCCGACTTTATCTGTGCTCTGGCATTCAACAGCTTGCACGAGCTTCCCAACATTCACATATGGCGCTCTTACATTACAGCTTACAAAAAAATGGTTTGATCCCTCTTTTGGTACAGATTTCTTTCTTTCATAAAAAATAGAAGCAAAAATACACAGAAACGCAAAGAAATGTGTTTCAGTCAATTCGGCACTTTAATCGGAGGAAACTCAGCAGAAAAGCACTCAAAACACCCACAGGCCTCTAAGATTACCGTGTGGATTCAAGTCGTGGTGGCAAATCCCCTCACCGCCCCCTCCCTCCTTCTCTTTCCCTCTATATGTTTAATGTGGCGGTACACCAGTGTACTAAAACATCAAACAGAAGCTATTGCCTTTTATTTCCACAACTGAAACCAAGTCGTGCATGTTGTAGTTCTTTTCTGAAAGCAAAGTACCAACAAACGCTTGAATTTGAGAGAGGGAAAGAGGAAAGAAAAAAAGAGACCATCTGTACTGATTTTTGGAAGCCAGTCAGTAGCTGCGGGCCATCAAGTGAATGTGCTGAACACTTTTTGTTTCTCTCCAAAGGACAAACTCATGACTGACTCTGCCACACGGGCTGGCTGGAAACAATTAGGAAATAAATAAATAAATGACTAAATGAAAACAAATGCTGTGGCTGTGTTGCGTTCTTTATGCTTGTAGCTTCGTCAAGCTTTGGTTTGGGCCTCAAATTGTCAAAGGGTTTGTGTGTATTGCATCGCTGCCAGCAGTCCATTTAATTGTCATTTTTAAACATTCGAGTTTACACTGTGTCAAAGAATGCTGCGGAGCAGAAACGTGGATGAAAAATGCAAGGGTTTGCAAAAGAGAGAATATTTTCATTTCTAATGGAACGCAATGCAAGGCATTTACTCACTAATAAATTAAGTAAAGTCCTGTTACACTATAATAATATGGAAATATAGAAATTCACTTAATTTTTATTTATTTTTATTACAAACTGACTCCAATCCATTACAGAATATTATTTCTATAACCAAAATTAACCAATCCCTTAAATAGTCAACAAAAAATTAAGTAAGTCAAAAAAAAGATTCCAGTCTGAAACAATTAAGCACAAGGAGCATCAGATAAAGAGAGAGTGAAAAAAGTGAGAGTGAAGAAACCACAAGCCGTACGTCACTGACAGGGGTCATGACCTCTAGGTCATGCTTGCTTGTCCTGACCCTGCCGTATAGTCAGCCAGCTAGAAAACTAGAACCAAACAGCTTCTCTACACACGCAGGCTCATAGAGGCCCAATTGGGAACTCAGTGTGTGTGTGCATTTGTGTGTTGGGGGTTTTGGCAAGTTGAGAGAGGGAGTTTGATGAATGACCAGCTCTTCTCAAGGAGCTGGCAAACGCTCCGCTGACCCAGACAACAAGAGGTCACCAGTGAGCCGGGGGTCCAGGTGCTCCCCAAATCGACCCCCTGGCCTGCCCCACGCGCCGCAAGCCGCCGCCTCGTTTTCAAAGATCTGTTGTGCTCAATTAAACTTCACATGACACCTTCCGCATCTATAGCTGAGGTCTTGACACGGGGGCCAAAAGCTAAGTCCTGCAGTCGTAAAACAGACCCCTTTAACATGCTAGAACAAATAGGATACAATCCACCCGACACTAGAAAAGCAGCCAATAAAACACCAGCTAGTTCACAGGGGACCAAAATAAACATTAGAGAGTTTAGAATAGGAAATCATGACACCTTTACACTGTTATTGCTATCTTAAGCTTTTGAGATTGTGTAACACCTTATGGTTGTTTAGTAACACTGGCTACATCTCCAAAAACATGCGCTTGCAACATTTACGTGGACCTGAAATAAAAATGAGAGTTAAATATTTTAAACAAACTTACTGTCAGACAAATGTAAATTATAATGTGAGGCTTAAAACCGCACTAAAATCAAATAGATATTTTTTTAGGTTTTCCATTTGAAAAAAAAATCTTACACATTTAAAAAAATCTCAACGCTATACTTTTAAATATTTTAGTTGAAAAGTTACGTTTTTTTCATCAGAGAATTAAACAGAACATACTAAGACGAAAGTGTGTGAACTACACAGCACATCTTCAATCATAAAAATGCTAATTATTAGCATACTTTATCTCTCTAAAATGTGGCCTGGCAAGTGAGAGTTTTGATTTATGAGTAAAATAAACATCGCTTCACATGTTCAGACTCGACTTGCTGGGCCAGTAAGGAATCAAAGAATATCAATAGCAAGAATAATCCATGCAACTTCTATCTAAAGCAAAAGGGTTTTTCATTTAAGAATAAAACAGATCACTCAAATGGAAGTGAGCCAACAGCACACAACACACGGATTTAATTTAAACGCAATCGCTCAGAAAGTGCTACACTAAAAGCGTTGTACTGAATTTGGTTTAACTGGATAACTGTGATCTTGATAATGTTATAATCATTTTACGAGAGAATGGAGCTGAACAGCTCACACACAAGCACAATGGCACGGATAGGCTTGGTGAAGCACAGAGGCAGGGCATGGCGCTATGCCCACCGACAAGCGTGCCGCCCCTCATTCCTGTCCTCTCCACCACCTTTCCAAAGGACCGAATTTACCAAGGTGCTATTACAAACACTGGCTAGTCTTCTAAGACTGTGCCCATGAACTCGATGTGAAGTGTCTAATGCCTCTACAGATGCCAAGTGCAGCGGTTTGCTCTAAAACACCTTTAGATTTAAACCAGATCAGGTCACAAGACAAATTACTAAGTGCACACGACACTGGCCGTGTCTAGTAGAGTGTAAAACCCACTGTTACTAGAAAGAAAGAAATGTTACCAATTGTTGTTTGTCACCGACAAAAAACTTCCCTGTTCTGGCATACGAACGTGAAAAATCTGCCGAACACAATTTACACTTTCAATTCTCAACCACAGACCACAACCCACGATGTCGCTTATGATGTGGGTAATGATTTACTTTTGCTTTAAATACTATTTTATTTTGTTGGATTTTTAATTTAATAACGTCCGCTGAAATTACACCGCTGTCAGAAAACGTTCCTGCGTGCCCACTGCATTGCGGATGCCAACTAACGAATCAAAGGCATGCAGCAAGCAGACAAAGAGGGTTTGATACCAACTGCCATCCTCTGTCACTGGCACTCTCAGGGCACAACGCTAACAAAATGGCCGCCCTGGGCACACTGGCACAATGTGAGGGCATTGTTTAGAGATGGCTAATGGATACTAAAAGCAAAACACGCTGAACTGTCAGAGTAATTCCCTAAAAGAGAACCCACCGTTCAATTGTTGACCTTGTTCAATTGCTGACCTAAATCAATTGCTTCATCAATATTGTGCAATACTTATATTTCAGATTAGTAAAAGGGGGAAAAAATATACTTAGTTACTGTATATGAGATGTGTGATATAATTTCCTAAATTTAATACAAATATATATCTATAAATGTAAATAAATGACGAGTGTTCATATGTGAAACATGTTTTGCTCCTCACATGACAAGAATTGACATAAGATAATAGTGGCCACTTAGTATTGATCTATTCAGAGCAGTATACGAGACATAAGCTACAATGCGAGAGCCAACAAGTGAATGAACGCCATTTTACAGACACAAAAGGGATTCTGATGCCAACCATGGTGCCAGTGGAAACCATTATTGTCCCTCCGCTCTGCCTTCTGCTTACCCTGGCACTTCAGTTTCACAAAATGGAGGTGCAATGCCCGACGATAGCCCAACTCTTTTTGAAAACACTCACATACACAGATAACTACTGGGCCAAAAGCATTATAACGTTAAATGTGGTAATAAAATATGAGCTGTTTTTTAAACAAAAATTGAGAATGATATTACGTTTCAAAAAGGAAATGTTTGGGTTAAAGCAATTTTCATCCAGACTCTGCTAAACGAATAAATTTAAATGAAACAGAATATTTAGCAAATCAATAACAACCAAGAAGAGAAAAAAAATAAAACATGTTATCCACTAGGATTGGATTTACTTTTCAACTAATCCAAATTTAGTGCAGTGTTAAATTCTGATACTGGTCTTATCAATAAAAAGTGCACAAACTCATTCTAATAAAAGAGGATACTTCTAAAGTTAGGATTTATATGAGTTCTTCATCTGGAAATGTAAAAATTACTTCGAACTATTTAAAACATACTTGATTAAATCATTCTTGATTCCGTCATTTGTGTAAAAGATATAAATTAAATTATCACATTTAGATTAAATGTATTTGTCTCAACACCATTTAACCAATTAGCTAACATATCACTTGTAATGTTTTTTTAAATGTTTCCATCGTTCTACCGCTTACCTTGGTCATGGACATAGTATGCCAGAAACAAGTCCAGCTCTTTCACAGAGACAGTGATGTGGTGGGGCTGAACGCAGAGCGTTGGGTTAGTGCAGTGCGGGGACTTGACCAAACGCTCGCCGTCTGTGCTCTCCAGCGGAATCCCTTTAAACAGGATGACCATGACCAGGTCCAGCCGCCACACTTTGTCAGCCTGCCTCAGGCAGTCGATTCTCCGGATCTTGCCCTTCTGGTCGGGGTTGGAGTGAACGCAGCACGGGTGCTTTTTGCCCGTTACGCTGAGCACAAAGTCTTCCCGGTACTCCTGCCGGATGTCCTTGCGCAGCTTGGCCAGGAGACGGGACGCCCATTTCTGCTTGATTTCGGGTTTCTCGCTGAGCAGCTCGTCTTTCACTGCGCGTTCTTCGTCCTTGGACATCCGCTTTTCGTGCTTCTTGAAGTACTTGCGTTTCCTTGCCTGCAGGTTGAACCAGGTGTAGGCTATGGCACGCACATGAGGGAGCAGCGCCTCGATGAAGGGATGAAACTCATCCTGAGAAGAGAAGAAAAGAGAGAGGGGAATAGAAAAAAATTAGCAGGAGCAGAAGTGACCTTTTGGCACGAGTTCTCGTCCGAGTTTGCCAACGGCCTGCGCGACCAAAAGCAAACCAGAAAAAAAATTAAAAACACTGCGAACAAAAGCTGTTTATAAGAAACTAATAGTAAATAAAAGTGACCATTTAATGATCCAAAAAAAGAAACGGATGCAAATTTAACAAATAATTTCAAGAATGCAATTGATTTAACAATTAAAGTAACGTCCTGTCTATCACTTCCTCCTTTTGAAGAACTTTGAAGCACTGAAGTCATTAATAAAACATTTCAAGCAAAAATGCTCATCTACCATTTCCACGTCGACTGCAGGCTGTGTTGGCCTTCCTGCAGGTGTTGAGCCACACAGAAGAAGGATGCCACTGTTTTCTGCGTCTGCCCGTGCCGTGCCAGCACAGAGCAGTTACAGAATCGCCAATCCCTCACTCCCCTTCTTTCTCTCTCTCTCTGCCCCCCTTCTATCTCTCGCTCCCTCTCTTTCTCCAGCCATGCTCAAAGAACCTGTCCGTGTGTTGGCACAGGATACCAAGCAGCCCCCCTACTTCCAGATCTCTTATCAAAGTGTCCTGCATTCCTGAAACAGCCCCCATTACAGAGCACCGCATAACCTTTTGGGAAAAGCTATAGAGAATCACCAAATGCCTTGGACAAGTACAGCTGAGCGCACTGTCATCAACCACGCTTGCAAAGATGCCAAGACAAATTGGGACATGTCCTTTGTCTAAAACAAGAGTATAAAGCTTCCCAAGGCCGGAAATAAGTTAAGCCTTTTAAATAGAAAGGCAACAGTGAAAAAAGTGAAAATTGTGGGGTGGGGGATAATTTTACACCTTCAGCAAGAAGCTTCCACTCTTTTTACTATGAGGAGGTGCTTGCGGTCCTTGGGAATCACTTAATTTGTTAGCATTAATGTACCGCATTTATTTTAAGCCTCTTCAAAATCAGACCAACATGGACAATGAAAATGGCATCTTGGCACAAAAGGCACATTCTTTGGGTCCCAGAGCCGTTTGGGGAGAGTGGCATTAAATTGCCAAACCAAAACTAACTGACTTCTCAAAAACACGGCACAGTTCATTCACACTTGTCGTATTCATCGCAAGACTTTTTTGTCTTCATATGCCCCAACTTGTTAAGTAGCATTACACTACAAACTGAGCAAATGCAGTTGCCATTGTTTTTTCAAATATATAATATCCTAATCAGCTTAGAAATAGAAAGTTATTCAACAATGTTAGGAAATATAAATCATGTTTTAATACATCATTTTTAACAATAATCGCTGACAGGAGGAAAATGCTACAACGTAACACTTTAAAATCACATTCCTTAATTTCTCAATACATTAAATAAATCAGACCCTGTTGCTTTGTAGAAAAAAAGAGAAAGAAAAAACAAACAAGTTTGCACTCTATATGAGAAGGTTTAAGAAAAAAATGATGAGGATACAAAAGAGCATTTGTGTGGAAACTCTCATGATACTGACAGCGAAGAGACAACCCTTCACACACTGCGCAAACATCTCTGAATTTTTTCCACTGCTACACTGAACTATGAACAAGGGCTGATGCGAACTAATCAGAGGGATTTAAACCACACATTGTTCTGCATGCTGAAGGGCGACAGCTTTCTGGGAAACCACAACCGGCACACCACTGCCTGTATATCTGTGACAGTCCCACAAACATAACCCACACTCAACCACTGTATAAAAACAAGACTGCACAACTTAGGAATGTTTGTGCAAACCCTCACTCGAAAATTTGCAATGGTGTGTATTGCACCAGAAAAAAAGTAAGTCGCCGAATAGTGTGAATTTTCCCAGTATGTCGTGTAGTCCAGGAATTTATAAAAAACTAAAACAGATTTAAAATGTTGATTTTGTTAAAGCATCAGACCACATAGTTACATATAACTGTTATACAAATAAGTTCAATTAAGATGTTTCACATACACTCTCATGCTAGATTAAATTCTCCATTATCCTATAATCCTACTTCCCAAACATATTAAAATATACATATTGAGAATTGGCCAGTATGCAAAAAGCAATTTATTTAATCCTATCCCTCAAAAAAGAAAAAAAAATCAAAGAAAAATGCAATAATAAATTGACCATGATATTTTACCTCACGAAAGCCCCACCATTTCTAAATTATTACCAACTTTGAATTTATATTTTATTACAATGTCCTGGTTTTGCTAGATAACTATCTGCTTTTCTCAACAATATCGTAATGAAATTAAACATTAGAAGTCCCTAAAGTCACTATATAGTATTATATTTTCTTAGTAAATTAGCCAAATGATATTGAAATACATTTTCTACTATTTACCAATGCCATTAAAGCCAATAATTTTTCAAGTTTAAATCGTAAACGTTTATAAGTGTAGTATAGTAGGCTACACTAGGTTGTGGGCCGCGCAGGATCGAGCTCTGCTCTTTACTCACCATATCTCAGTCAATCACTCTCTCATGCCAAGTTAAATATAAACAGTAAAATTGTGTCAGCCAAACCCAGCGGACTCTGTCCAACCACTGAATCAAACCTTATCATTGTTTTCATCTTAATTCACTCTGTGAGAAGAGCTCCCAAGACAAACTACAGCACGTTTTCTTAAAACCGATGAAACATGCAGATGCGTCTAAAACAGCGGGTTTCAACATGAATTCTCTCACAGTGAATTTTAACTCACTGTCTTGAAAGGACGTATGCATGAACAAGATAATATGTCTGCTTTGTTTTGTGCATCTCATTTTAAAAGAACATTTGTAAAACATACTGGTTAATTTACAAATAGGCCCTTCTAATAATGTTTGTAAATAAAATTGAATAAACTTTTGGGGAAACTTTGGTCTGTTTCACTACACCAGTTATTCAAATGATCGCACTTAACTGCACTCATGCGGTCTGTGTCAAACCGGGAGAAAACTGCGCAGTGCCTTCAATACATTCTCCCACACAGCCGCCCTATACATCAAGTTATCCGCTTTCAAAATACACATTTTTAAGCCCGTTTTTAATTTAACATCGACTTAGTTACGTCTAAATGTATCCACTCCCTCGCGGCATTATTTTCCCACAGGCCTTTTGCACAAAGATACAACGTGGAAGAAGTTGTTCAAAAATGAAATGTAACTTTAAAATGTACAAGAGAAACGTCCAATAAATGCGCATAATGAGCAGAGAATAATGCATAGGCTATATTGTAACAACTATAAGCAATTAGCACAGACCATTCAAAATATAAAATATATATAGAAAGACTGATATCAATACCTGTGTTAAGCAAATCGGCGAATACATCATGACCTTGTTCGCCAAAGCAAATCGCGCGGTTATCAAAGTCCTGAAGGATTTCACAGATGATCGATATTATCGGACCATTCTTCAGAGCGCGTGCTGCTCCGTGCACTTACGAGTAAGACCTGATATCCTCATTCAAAAAAACACGGTCTTATCCGGCAACGGAGGACAACTGGAGTTCCCGCACTGTGCATTTAACTGATCCCGTCGACTATTTAAGAGCACAACAGATCACAAAGCGAGTGAATCTATAGACGCATCCACTGCGATCGATCTGAGCGCGCATCCGAGTGAAAACCTACCGGAATGCGAGAGTTAAGTTTAAAAGACGAATGCTGAAAAAAACATCGCACGTGCAATAAGAAAACTTATAGGCGCCTTATTTCTGATCCTATGTTTGCTTTTCAAACTTGATATAATATGGGCCGGTAACACCCTCTAGTCTGCTGGAGCCTAACAAATCAGTCTGAAGATTTTTTTTTCCGCTTTAATTACAGACTCACACTCCTCCTCTTCCAGCGAACGCATATCCCATATCTCCAGCCCACCTCGACTGCACCTCAGACCATGACATTGACAAAGATTTTAAGCAATTTCCCACTTTCTATCCAACTGCCATGATTATACGCGAGGACTTTAGACGAGCACGTTCAACTGGCAATAGGACGCTGCGCAGTCTGCGAGCACAGTACAGAACAAAGATTTTGCTGACACCTCCAATTAGGCTTCGATCATTCGGCCTATTAATATTTGTTTTCGGTAAAGATGACGAAAACAAATACACAATTGTATGGCCACTGGTTATTTTGATTATAGCCTACTTAACTAGGCAAACGTTTAGGCGAAAATAAATTGCATTATTTGTGAACCACACGCAAATGGTATGACTTACAAAAGCTTATTTATTATGTAGAGTTTCATATCAAAACAAGTTTGGGACTGCAGATTTCTTTATGCAAAACAGGTAAAATTAGGGAACCGGGGGATTTATTAATGTTTAGTGTTACTTCTGAGGTGTTTGACAGTTCAGTATGCAACATTTTACAGAGGTTCAAATCTGCGCCTGTTTGTAAGAATGAAAAAAAATACTGAAGTGCACGACTTATACCAGTAAGCATGGGTCTGGTTTGTTTGCTGGACATATAATGCCTTAACGTTAGACAGGCATCTTGCGTCAAAGCCCAACCCCCTCTATCCAACTATGCAACCCACGAGCGTTCAACTATGAGTTTATAAAGGGCACATAATCTAGCGAAGCACAACAAAGTCTAAATACATTAAGGGTTAAACAATGAATCGGTTTGTATACACGTACGGCCGTCCGTCGACTTTGAAAGGCCTCAAAGATAAAAAAACATTTGACAGAAACAAAGGGTTATTATTCGTGCGCAATATCTCCTTATTCGATTTAAGTGTCATTTATCTCTTTTCATGAAAACGTAATAGAGTTTGACAGATAATGTCATTAGGTAAAACAGAATCACCAGACAAGCATTTCAATGAAGGGAACTGTGAAATGGTGACAAAAGTCAATATCAACACAACTTGTCCAGGTATTCACGCTTATGCACCGCGCCAAAGTGCACTGCTATTCAATTGGGGGAGAGTTTTTGCTAACACAGGAATCATGCCAAGAGCGGATCTCCGTAGGCACAAACTCTGTCACCAACTTATGACACAATGATATGACCCAAATAGGACGCCTGCCAATACATGACATAAACAATCCAACATCTATCGTTTTCCGCGAGTTTGCGTTTGAAGTGTCTCGTCCAGGGAAATGAAAGCTAACGTCTACAGACAGTGTTGAAGAAGTTACATGCGCGCAACACAGTCACTCGAGAAACAATATTCACAAAATGTTAGTAAGACAGTGTTTTTCATCATAACGTACCATTGCACTGTATTGCATGGAATTGAAGGGAATTCCTGGAGGCTGGATGGAAATGAAGCCGGTTCACATGTCTCAAAGTTAAAAAAATATTGCTTTTTTATTTTTTCTCTATCCTTGTCTTTTCACGTTGTAGTGCTTGCAAAAATGAACACCGGAAGAGAATTCTTGGCAGACAGGCGGCAAAATCAAGTCGGCGAGCACCTCTGATATTTTTTTCTCGTCCTTCCTCTGCGAGTCAGTCGTTTTGGATAGCTTTTTGGTGGTTTAGTTGAACGCGGTCCAGAATAGGCTGAGTTTTTAGCAGTGGGAAGGTCTGCGCCTTTACTTTCTCTGTCTGCCGTAGCTGTTGCTCGCAGCAGCCGAACAGAGCTGCGCATTCGGAAT
Source organism: Triplophysa dalaica (assembly GCF_015846415.1). Taxonomy (NCBI): domain Eukaryota; kingdom Metazoa; phylum Chordata; class Actinopteri; order Cypriniformes; family Nemacheilidae; genus Triplophysa; species Triplophysa dalaica. The sequence goes on from NC_079542.1 coordinate 8,320,598, forward strand.
ACATCCTCGTTTCTGATTGGTCGACGATGCGCTCTGCGTTCCATGCCCAAGGCCCCTCACTTCCGCTCGGCAGGCAGTGTCACTATTTGCATATTAACATTGACCAAGTCCCATCAAAGCGAGACCGGCCGAAATCGAGACTAGTGCCTGAGGTGAGGTCATATTCCTGTTTGGACTTGGACATAAGTTTTTTTTCATTTATATTCTATTAAAAAATACTTTAAACAATCAATTTATTATATATATTTCAGAGGGTGAAAATTATATAAATCAGTTCTTCCTCCCTTTCTGGTTTTGTCCGGGTGTAGTGGTTTTCTGTTTTGCATTAAAACAATTCATCATTTTCAAAAAATGCCATTGACAGGCTATGTTTAAATCATTTTAAAACGTATAGGCTATAGCTGCAGTTTTGTTACTAAAACATTGTTAGAAATGTCTATAGGACTAGGAAGAAAGACAGCACTGTTAGAGAGCACAATGATGGCATTGATCCAGAACAGAACACCACCATTACATACACGGTTCTGCGGTGAATTCAATATTAATCAAATAATGCACATTTATATGAGAATGTTTTCCGATGCACTTTCGCATCCTTAACGTGTAGAACATATGGGAGACAGACAAGTAGATACATGAGTAATAAAACTGTGTTTGCATTATGTCACCTGTCTTAATAAATAAATGGAAATCATACACTGCAATGTAGGCCTATGTGTTATTCTGTTGAATTGTAAATTGTTATTTTAGCAATATGATATATTCAATATTTAACAGTATGGTTTATATTTCCCTCAATCAATATAGCCTATTTATCTCAACAAGAATATTTTTGTTTATCTTATCTTTCCCTTTAGGTGAGTTCCTGCTAAATCTTTCAACGTGTTTGGAACCTATTAAACACTCTGTTATTGTTGTTTGTTGATTTCACATTTCGTTGTGAAATAATCTTAATCTGTTCATTATATTTTAATTACAATAATATTTCATGTGGGTGCTGTTGTTGTTATGCTATGTTCCATTTATTTATCTAATGCATAGCCTAAATGTAATTATTTTCATGTGTTGCTTCGGACAAAGACTGAACTGTCACTTGCGGCACATAATCTGTAGGACACAAATTATACAGTGAAAATTTCGTGTTGGTCGAGATAGTCTGTGATCTCCTCGTTCTCAAAACAAAACGCTAATAATGAAAGACATTAGTTCTCAAGACAAATGAATCGTTTGGAATAAACCGGCAACCGTCTTCTGGTTTACAAAACCACACTTGTGAAAACAAACACACGGCTTGTTGGAGCTTTATATCAAGTAGGTGGAGTGTGATACGAAATGAAGCGAAGGGGCTGCAAATTCTTAGACATAAACTTCGGCAAGCCACGAGTATAGGATAGAAAATCACTATAAGCGCAGATATTTTTATCAATTAACACAAAGATGGATCGATGTTCTTCTGGATATTTTTGTTTATTCTGTTCAAGTTTAACATGAGTTTGGATGTGTGTCGCGTGCGCGCAGAGAGCCTCATACAGCCTCCGACGTAAGTTTCCATTTTATATACAGAGGTATAGGCTCTCAAAGCATCCAACGCCGCATTTTCTATACAGAAGTTATCGTTTTACCTGTACGTTATGTTCTGCGGAAGCAGCAGGCGATGTTTAGTTTCAGAAGACTCTAGAAATGATCTATAAGATTCTAAAGAATCCGTTTATAAAGAAAATCTTTACTCATATAAAAACAGGTTTTCACAGGGTAGGACAATTGGTGGTTTGCTATTCAGTCTCTCTTCCTCGAGTTTTACATATTTCCAGCGGATTATCAATTGATCGATTGTATCATCATGCTCCCGACATGCACATTAATTTGTAAGTGTCGACATATCGAAATTCTTTAAATAAATGGAAATGATCACTGCTTTGAAAAAAAATCACCACACATTAAAAGTGTTTTATAAGACCATAAATCAATTAAGCGAGCAACAATGAGGCGCACGACTAATTTAATAATGGCTTAAAGATCATCCTCTTTACATGCCTAATCTTTACCTCATATTTTTTCTCATGAGTGCAATTAATAGGGCTACGTTTTTATGGTTTCTATTACACTTTTTTTTTAATTATATTATAGTACCCTAACATGACATAAATTAGTAGAATCTTTTAATTCATTGCATCATTCATTTGTGTTCCATTTAGGCCCATGCCTTAAATTGTGAGCCCAAATGTAAAGAAATTATAGTCAAATTTCTAAATAATCATTTGAGTCATCATTTATCACATTTTGGACATGTTAAAATTTCCCGTTCATATTGACAAACAAACTAACCATTATATTATATTACCCAACACTTATCTTCACAAAAATGAAGGCTAAGTATTAAAAAGGTGCAGCTGAGCTTGGATGGCTGGGTGCAACACCTAAGTTTATGTCGTCCACTTTGAGCATAAATGAACAAACATCTGTACTGCACACAATTGGAACGTTACAGCTATGTGTTCCCATTAATTTATTATATTATCATATTGCTTTATATATACATTAAATGTTACATAATTTGAAACGCACGTGAAGGCTTACGGTAAAACATATTCAATAGGTTTCCCAGTTATTCTTTTCATGATTTATCTTGTTTTTGTCTCAGTTAACACATCCACAAGCGGTACTGCTGTACAATTGTCATATTTGTACATTTGTAAAATAATATAATTTTAATGAAATATAATGTAATATTGTAAAATAATTCAAGATAAAGTGTTCTCCATTAATAAGTGCCCCGACATAAATACATTTTGAGCAAAATTTATATTTTTATTGCCCCAAAAGCCCCCGAAAAATGTATCAGCGGCCCTCGACTGCAAGCATGCGATGCTAATCAAAATATATCAAGTGGTGTTTGTAGAGTGCACTTGTTTAATTACAGATCTATAAAATACGTTTTAATCACTTTTGGAAATAAGCAGACCTGCAGCCTGTTTTAAAGTGATTCCTGCGCGAGAACTATGACCCCCAGTGGAGCTTAGTGACCTCACCGCAGTGTTCAACTTTTATTCATTCGAACGCACGTTCCAAAAAACACGTCATTTTAGAATGATATATCTCATTCGATAATGTCAATTTAACTTAAATAATAACTGGTATTTGGCAATTTGTAGAGACATGACTTGTGTTTTTTGTGACATTTGCGATATGACGTGAAGCCCACGCAATGCAACGCTATAAAACTGATTTTTCACACTTCCATAACACGCAGCCATCACATGTCATAGTGAAGTTTTTATCTTAACATTATTGCCACAGTCACACCAAGCAATCATCACAAAACTGTTGTTGTGTTTAGAGTTAGGTCTAACGGTACATTTTAAACAACAATATAGTGATTCACCACATAATCAAAGTGCGGGTTTGGTAAATAGGTCTGCAGGGTCTAACTGCTTCAATGGCTCGCCGTGATCGTATAGTGGTTAGTACTCTGCGTTGTGGCCGCAGCAACCCCGGTTCGAATCCGGGTCACGGCAGACTAAGTGATCAAACGAGCAGCGATTCTTATGCTTTCTCTTGATTGTGACATTTAAAAAAGAGGAAAAAGCATCAGTTTCTTTGAATTTTTTTTAAATGCTCTAAAAATAGTCTAATTGTAAATGAACTCTACATGTACTTGAATGAATTAAAACATCAACGAGAAGAATCGTATCAAATGAAGAATGATAAAACAGCTGTGACTGAAAATGTTGTGGGCTTGATCGTATAAAAACAATGACAGCACTTTGGTGAACAGGATTTTCAGCACCCCACAGGTATATGCAATTTGTGGGCCGAGTATGTGTAGACATAGCAGTGCAGTGCAGTTTTTAGTCCACGAGGATGCGGTAGTGGACTGTCTTGGCGTGAACTTGCGATGCGTCGTGATCGCAGTTTGTACTCTGTATATTGTTAAGACCCATAACGTGTAAGCATTACAATATATCAAAGTCAGACGTATTAATTTATTCATACTGAATAAATATATAACTTTAGTGATATTATACATTTTCAAACAGCTTTTTACAAAGGCTACTTTGTTTCAATTAATGTGGTTTATAAATATTCAAATATCTCCTATATCTATTTGGATGTTTAGGTTATTTTAAAAAAGGCTTTTAAAAGCGTCTCCCTACAGTTTCAATTTAAAGAACATAACATCTAACCATCTAAGCACCAGAGGGCAGCAAACTACAATGTATAATCTGATTAATATCTTTACCATATCAATACGGGACAATATGTTGCTTTAGTGCTTTACTGTGTTGACAGAGATTACTGCAGGCACAGTGCAATGTTATTCAATAGAATGATTGTAAAGGTATATTTACTATCAAACTCATCAGATTGCTTTGTTTGTTTCACTTCATTGTAGTGATATTTAAAGGTGGAAGTTGGAACTAATAAAGCTGGAAACATGCATTTATGTGTCTTTTGCAAGAATATGTGACTTTGTTTTATGTTTTTTCCCAAGTCATCCCTCTTTGTCCTGTCATCTTATTTGGTAAATAAAACACGAGCAAAAACACAATCAAACAAATGAAGCGGGAGTTCTTCTGCACCTGTTGGCAACCATAGAGGCCCTCCTTGTTCCTTTCTACCATAAACTCGCCATCAAGAAAAAGAGCAACAACGAGACGCACACTCAAATAAACAAGGAGAAAGCTTACAGTAAACATGGAATCCTGCCAAAACCACTGTGTCCAATTCACAACACACACACACACACACATATGCATGGCCAATCCTTCAGCTACGAGAAAGAAGCAGCAGGCCCCCACAGAAGAGCCAGGCAAAACTGCTGTGTACTTGCTTTCTCTCTCTATGTGCGTCTGTCTCTCTCCTCACTTCAATAGGTCTTGATTGACAGGACAAGCATGCACCTATGTCGCATGAAATGCGCATCCCTACAGGCTTTTGTCTGGTCACAGAACACATGTTCCTGTAACAATGTGCATCTTCATTAGCCACAACACTGGAAGCATCACGGCCTAACGTTTGATCTTTGATTTGAACTAAACAGGGGGTTTTCTTCACTTAAAACAAGTACAATTTAGTATCATAACACTTTTAAAGGGTTTTTTAATTATTAATATGCACACTTTAAAAAGATTTTAACACTATAAAACATAGAAAGATTTCAGTTGCTGGTTCTGTGCATATGCATTAAATCGTTCTTTTTACCAGCCGAGGACAAGTGAACAGATCTTTGGGGTCTATTTTCCCACTCTCATAGACATACACCACACGCTGCATCCGCAAAGCCACCGGTATTGTGAACAACCCCACACATCCCTCATATAACACTTCACCCTCTTGCCATCCGGCAGGAGGTACTACAGAAGCATTCGGACCCTCATGGTCAGACTGCATTACAGTTTCAACCCCAAGCTATCTGACAGATCGGCCACAACGAGACAGACACACATATTGGATTTCCACGTTGGGACTTTCTATAGACATCATGATTTTACTGTACAAACTATACTGTATATTCCATTAACCTCATACAGATACAGATTTTTTAATTTAGTTCGATTTATAAGATGCTTTTATCATAGGGTCCAAAAAATGTCCCAAAAAGATCAAAGATGGCCGGTATCTTTTTAGGATAATTAGTCCCCACACTGCATGGTTTACTAGGACCAGGAGGATTGGGTTCTTATTAAAATTTTTGTAATCATTTTCAGATAAATGTGTACAGTTAAATGTATGTCTTTTGTTGTCTTACATAGCATACTGGTCCTCAAGGAATGCTGTTTTGTTTCAGTTGGTACAAGCTGTATATGGTTGAACTGAGAATAAAGCCTATCTGATTCTTACTAGATGTGCATTTTAAATAAGTGTCATTTTTTACCCAAAAGCTTCTGTTTCAAATGTAAATAATATTTAAAGTTCTATGCTGCTGATGTGTCATAGTAGCACTAAAGACTGGCATTAAATTATTAAACCCACTTCTGTCTGGTTGTGGTGACTTTATGCATGTTGGGCACTTGATGTACAGTATGTAAACTAATGTAAACATCTCTTTATAAACTTAAATAAACTAGAACAGTTTTTAAATTAAAACAGAAAACTTCACACAATTAATTACACAAATATTTATTTTTGCACTTACATCAGTTCCTGCTTGCATTGGTAAAAGTTAACAGATTGTGTTGACACACGCTATTCCTCTATGCAGCACTTCTTGCTCATACCTTGATGCTTCCCCTTTTTCTCTTTTTCTTTCTCTTTTTTCTCAACATCCCCTTATCGACCCCCCCAACCCTATTTAGAACAAAGAGGCTTTATGTTCTCTAATTGCCCAAAGCAGATCTTTGTCAGGCATGGCTACACATCGCTGTAGCAGTTAAAGAACGCTGTTCCATCATTTTCTTCAAAATGGTCTCCATCTGATCTCTAGAAGATACGTTAGCTGATCTGTCGACATATTTTGTTTTTCATTGGGTTTTGAAATTGCTCCCTCCGTGAACATGTGTTGCATGTGTATCATACTTGTTTCCAAAGGAAAGTTAAAACTGATTTTAAATTACTGATTTGCAAATTGATTTTTTTGCCATTATATAATAAACATGTGATCTAATTGGTCTTCTTTTACGTGACAGATGAATTCATGGCAAAGTACTGTGGATTTGGGTCACATTTTTCCTGTCTGTTAAAAGTTGATTACATGGTTACTTGCATTTTATTAGTCGTGTTTAGCATTGTTTTGTCTGCTATACGACCTTTTCAGTACAGATCTGTGAGCCATTTTGAGGCCACCGGTTGAGAGTCACTGATCTAGACATGCTACACTGACACTATACAGTGCGAGCAGCATCAGAGAGCAGTTAGAGGGAAGTTGAGATTGATCTCTATGATAAGGATCAAGCGAACCCGAGGTGTGCCTAACAACCGGAATAATTAACACTGTGATTATGGAGAGAGTGTGGCTTGCAGACGAACAATACAGTTTACTTATAAGACCAGTTAGAGGATTTGAGTCTAGACCAAGGGCTCCAAGGTGACCCATCTGAAACCACAACGTCACCACTGTCATAATGTCAGGTGGCACTATTCCCATGTTTCGATCAATGCTGGTCATTGTACAGTTTGACCATAAGAAATAATTCCTATGTCCTTCAGGATTGGAAATAAGAAACTTGGATTATCCACATACATATGCGTTTAATTAGTAGTCATAATTGACAGAATTATGTAGACCACACCTGACACAAGACGTGCATTCATTAGATTTAACAAGTGCAAGTTCAAAACAGCGCTTTGTCAACCCATTATTGATATGTTCCCATCATCAGAACAACATCCCAGAGCATCCCAGTTCTCATTCAAATCAATATCTTTAACGCAGTTGTCACCAAATTTCCGCATTTAGTTCTACCCCTACCGCTAATCATTTTAATTACTGCCTTACTCAATGCTAATGTTATTCACGATTAGTTCGTATTATGCTAATCTTCGACCCACATTCGGCAGGAGCTTCATCTGAAGGCCAGATTGCTGGGAGGCTGCATGCAGGCTGACATCGGTCTCCCAGCTGCACAAAGCAAGCCAGACAGAGGGACTCTTGCGAAAAAAGAAAGAGACCCTCAATAAACAAAAAGGGGGGGGGCTGCAGTGTGTACCTTAATGAACGACTGTTGGCCACAGGGATTAGCCATAAATGCTACTTTCCTCTCTGTGAAGCCCACCCCAGCATCTGCTGAAACTTCTGATATTTTCTGCGCCAGTTTCTGAGTTTTGGTTTTCTGAGCGGCATTCCAGACTGAACCATGTCTGGACCCCCATCATTGTTTATATCATTGTCAAGCCCATCTGCAGGTGAGTCGGTGCCAGATTTGAGAAGTTATATGAATTATAGGAAATTGTGCACCAGATTTGTTTGTGTAATTAGAGGAAACAAGAACCATGTAAATATTTTATGTGTATTTTGGGACATAAGGCTGATAAAATATATTATAAAATATATTGAAGCCGATGGCAGTGTTGAACTCAATTTCATTATTTTAAATAAATTAGAAAGGTAATTGTTTATATGAGTAAAGGCTTTAAATATATAGAAACAAATCTACAAAATATGTTAAAAATACATTTTATTTTAAGCTAAATAAATAAATAAAAATCTGTCAAAGCCTTTATATTTAATCATTATGATAAAAATATAATTATCAAAACTTTTGCTACATGCATTAGAATTTCAGTAGGAGAATAGAAATAGTAACACATGACAGAGTAACCACGAATAAACAAGTTAAATAACTTTCCTTATATTTACCAAGCGCCCGTCATTGCAGTTTAACAAAATTACAAATAAAACAGTGCTCCCGATAAATTAATCAGCTGTATAATAATTAATAATGTCATTTGAAATTAGGTTTGCTTCTTATTAAAGACGTATCATTTCTCAAAAATTACTTTAACCACTTCAGACCAATTTTAAACAACTTACAATTAAAGAAATACCACAAAAGTGTTATATGGGAAAATATTCGTCTAGGGCAACAAAGTTTTCTAAACAATTGAATCTATTGAAAGATTTATAAGAAATAAATCAACTTAAACAGTGATTAACACTAACATTAAGCATCTCCATTTATTCCAGTCCATATCTGTCATGTGAAAGTAAACAAAATTATAACTCACAAGAGGCTGGCAGGAGAAAAAAAGCAAGAGTTTGAGGCGAAATTAATATTCATAGTGGGATCAAAACCAGCAGTAACTTCATTGAAAGCAAAATCTCAAACAAGAGCCTTTTGTCTGCCAGGAGGAAAAATGGACAAACGCAAGAAAAATGTCAACAAGTGCAGAGGAAGAGCACATCTTGTGTGACAATGTTTATAAGCGGCATTATCGAGTCCAAGGAGCAAGTCACGATCAGAAATACCTGAGCATGTTAGACGTAAAACATCTTCTGGAATAACAAGATAACACCATTAATGTGCCGTCTTTCTCCTACTGCATTTTTCGGATTTTCGTTAGTCCCTGACTGCAACGACTTTGATGTACTGTCACAATTAAAAAACACCAAAACTGGGATGGACACCTGATACGTTTAAGGTACGTTGAAACTGAAAACAGTACATGCTGCGGTAAGAGAAGGGGGTTTGTGAAAGAAACTTGACCTCGTGACACAGAGTCTAACACAGGGTCTTGACCTCACCTGACACCAGTGACATCCCTATCCAACACGCGCTTTTGTAAATAACAGCACGTCACGAATAGAAGATTAGGCATAGGATTATAAAAGCTAAAATGTATTTAATATAAAACATGTATAAACTCTTTAACAAATGCCACGGAAGGTTTCTGTAAATAACTGTTCTTTAAATCTTTTCAAACAATGAAATTATTAACATTCGAATAATTGCCCTTCAAAACATTTTCTCTAAGACGTGCACTGAATCGCACTGAAGGAGGAGTTACGTCATTCAAAAACTTGTGGGAAAAAACTTGCACGCGAAAAAAATTCTCAAAAAGCACCAAACTTACCATCCACCAGGTCCTGGCTGACATGTCATAGCATAGCTGCCATTTGATGGAGCTGTCTGCTGTTTTCCCAGCCATTCCCCCGTCAGTAGCTTTCATCAGGAGCAGCTCAGGAGTAGATAACACACTAATCAAGCCTTCATCAGACGCCACTCTCTCAGCCCCATGTAGGCCAATCCTTATCACACTGCATTATGGGAGAAAAGTGCACACACACACGCACACGCACTCACAGTCCTGTGCTCCAGCTATGACTCAAGTCTCAGTGCTGCCTATAATGACAGGATCAGGATCTGAATCCCTCAAACACACACACACACACACACACAGAGCCCCCCACCTCAGCTAGGGCTTTAATTTTTTAAGCTGTGCAGAACAGGAGCATGGAACTTTCTTGGCATCTTGAGCGGTACAACAAGTGTGCAACCAATGAGGAGCTTTCACGAGAGGATGCTTTTCAAAGTTTATTTGCATTTTCTTCTGGTTTATATCGTTGATTTGTGGTGTTTGGAATTCCCCCCTCCAAAGTCATAAATAGACACACACTTTGCTCCCCCTCCCTTGAACGGTCCTCACTCTATGTCTATGAGGGAGGCCCAAATGGGAATTATATTCCCTACACAAAGACAGGGGAGTTTCATAGACATGAGAGCCGGGCACGGTTCAGATATCACAGGCTAAAACACCAAGTGAGAGAGAGAGACAGAGAGAGAGGCGGAACAGGGAAGAGAGAAAAAGACACGCGTAAACACAGACAGGTACACCAGATACGTTCAATTAGTAGGTACTAACTTAACTGATTCAGATGAAGCACAAGTATCTTCTGCGGAGCAGATAAAACATAAATTCAGATGCTTTGTTGCGTCTATTTTTAAGAATATGATTTGGATGAATAATTTGATGTCCTGTCTGTTCTATAAATTTAGCTCTCCTGGATTTACCTACCAAATATTTTAGATATGAATGCTTCTTAAGTTGCTTCAATAGTTTAAGGATGTTTTAAATATAAACCATAAAATACTCATTTGACATGTAACTTAAGGGTTCGTGTGAGTATATTGTTGATCAAACTTTTTCTATATAAATTTGTCATTAATTAATCTGGAGGTTGACTGTATATTGCATTAAAGAATTTGATGTCAAAAACATTAGCAGCCAAAGTGACAATTTTCATTCTTTAAATAATTAATTTAGAATAAATTTCATCTGTGGGAAATGTTTTGTGAAACATTATAAATTATTTTTTTTATTTTGTGCTTGAGATTGAAAAGAAAAAAAGAAAGAAAGTTTCAATTTATGATTTAGAACATCTCAGAAGTTCTGAATGATATTTTTTCAGTTTAAATGTAGTTGTAGACAGTTACGACAGTCTATAAATGTCCAGTTTAAGCATCCTGCAACATTGAATGATAAACCTTGAGATGGTGAAGACAATGAGTGTATTGTTCCAACATCCTTAAATGATAAAGGATGGGGGGATGTGACTGGACGATTTTCTGATGAGTGCAAAGCAAAATTTGCATTTATAACAATTAAACCAGTTGAACTGAAATCTTGATGCAATTTAAAATTTGAATTCTAAATTTGCAAATAGAAAAATGTGGGAAGGTGTAAAAACTATTCTAACTTCCACAAAATAATACAGACCCTATCGGATTGCATCTTTGTCTTTAGGTCTCATAAGGTTGTGGAAAAACTTGCTGTGTCCTAGAAGTATTATTTTGAGTAGCCTAGAGTTTACGTTTTTTGGACATTATCTAATGCAGACTGCACTATTCCATGCAGGTGTGTAGTCCTTTGATACATTAACACTTTAATTTGACGAATAAGGAACTTTAGGGCCCGGTTTGACAGACAAGGCTTATGGCAAGTCCCAGTCTAAATTAATGTGTGACCTGTCTTAAAATATAACTTGCCCAGAAAAGTCTTAAAATATTTCAGTGCCATTTTTTTGTCTCAAGATGCACGCCAGTAATGTTTACTTCTAAGGCATATTTATAAAAGCATCATAAATGTCTTAATTCAACTAAGGGATAGTCCTGGCTTAAGCAAAGCCGTATCTCTGGAACCGGGCCTATAGGACAATGTTTTTTCTAGCAGATGAAATATTTAGTTATAATTCTTTAGTTTCGTTAAAATTTCTCCCAGCATCCACCACCAGTGTGTCCTTGAGCAAGACACTTTACTCCACGTTGCTCCGGGGGGATTGTCCCTGTAATAAGTGCACTGTAAGTCGCTTTGGATAAAAGCGTCTGCCAAATGACTAAATGTAAATGTAAATGTAAATGTAATTTAACTAATGAGAAATTTAGTTAAAATGAAACCTTGTTTTAAAATCTATGACAATGACTGCAAAACTATTTAAAAACATACAGCCAGTTAATAGAGCTTCTGTCCTTCTGAAACCATGTGTCTGCATATTTTGTGACTGTTTTTCCATAAATAATTATTATTAGTCACCAACCAATATAAAGTAGTAAAAAGTGCTTGTCCACTTTGACAAAACAGTATGTAATCATTTAAAAAGTACTGTGTTTCCTGAAAAACAGCAAATTTGGACATGTTTGGTTTCGGAAGAACAGCAACTATATATTTTTTAATTGTATGTTAATTTTTGGCTGAAACTTTATTAGCAAATGGCACATTTATTTAGCATTTTAGCACACAAGACATGTTCTAATTTATGTTCAGATTACATACTTTCAAAGCACTCTAGCCTTAATAATGACCCACTATAAAAAGCTAACATCTGAAACACTGGTTATAGCTGGCCAAGGATCTCACGTAAAAGCAAAAAGCGACAACCGAAATAAATTCACGCAGCTGTGAGACCTAACAAGCCTCTAGAAGGCTTTCAAACAGTCAAGCGATCAGACATTTACAAGAAATGAGAACAAAAAACATTGGCTAGTAACGTAACTGGCTTGCGTTAATAGCGTTAGCACAGCTCTGGCGGTTTAAAGCAATGCAAAGTAGCCTCTGGTGACATTAACCAATTACAAGCATTCTTTTCCACTGCAAGGCAGACAAATCTAACCATGATCCAATGGATACTGTGGACCGATATATACAGCTCTACCACAGGCTGCAAAATGAAAGACAACTCATGTTTGAGCATCCCACTCTTTTAAATTTACATTTAATACACATACATGCAAACAAACCGAACAGCGCTCACGCGTTTGACATTTGCAAATTTACGCATCAACCTGATTCTCTGCTGCGAGTAGTGGGGTTTAACACTCAATGCCAGCTTTGTTCCATGTTTGGGACTCTCTTTGTAACCTATCCAGACCTTTTTCCCTCGGCAGCGCATTCCCAACCTCCACCTCCTCATAGAATGTTCCCGCCCGCAGCTGCTTCCCTCCACGTGAATTGTGGGATTGTGTGAGAACGTCTCGCGAGTCACAGCACAGCGCGTCTGGCATTCAGGGGCCGTGGTGGCATTTCAGAAGAAGCACGAGCAGAAGAATACCTTGACTGTTGTTTATCTTCCTCGCCTTTTGCTCTGTCTTTCTATTCATTTCCGAAACCTGTCCCACATTTTTAGAGGAGATTATAATGTTGTCCTTCACTTTGGTGTTTTGGGGTCATAACTTGTTACATCTGGAAGACACATCCTTGTAATACAAGTGCTACCCATAAGATTAAGATGATTCTTTGAATCATTTGTTTGTGTTGACTAGCTTACAAATAAAAGGGAACTGAATAAAATGAAATGAATCCTTTTATTATCTGTTGCCTGTTGTTCATGATCTGTTTTCCTGAACACATATCTATCAGTTTCTCCTGAGTTCCTCAAAACATTCTTTTGATATTTCTCTTGAATTTCCCTCATATGGCGGATATTGATTTTGACTCTGCAGATCAATGCAATTTCTTGCCTTTATTGGATAACATTTATTCTTTTATGCTTTTAATAGGATTTCTATTCTCTTTCAGTGAAGTATCTGTGAAGTGTACATGAAAAATCAATTGGAAAATCAATAATTTGGCAGCATGGAAGTGAACATGGTGGAAATGAACATGAACACCTGCTACTTTCTAAATACAAAGATCACTGTGAATATATATATGTTTGGGTCAAAGAAATGTTTTATTAATTCTTACAAGCATTATTTGTAACAATACAAAGTTAACTGCTATTGTATATATTTTATTGATATCTTTATCAATTCAGATATGTACAAATTCTTATTACTTCATTTGAATTAATGGGATGTGATTAAATATCACATGGAGCATCATAAATCAAAGCTAAGGGCCATTTAAAATTTATTCTTGTTACTTAATGCACAAAGCGTGGACAGCCTCGGGTTAAAGCTGACCCATATGGGATAGGCAGTCGGTTAATTAAAAATATAGTCTGTTACTAATTTGTGACTAATAATATCCAGAGATTCCTTTTTAATCCCAGCCTAGCACTATCCCCAGACATTATAAAAGCTCCAATTATATCAGAAATAGATGTGTAAAAGTAATATCACTCCACATATCACTCTCTAGAGACCCTTATTAGATTTGATTAAGTTTTATACCCATAATTCCTTCTTTGTTTAAACAGATGTCCACTCGTGCAACAATAACAGACAATGGAGTAATCCTGGCTAATTGTTTTAAAATGACAAAATCCATTTCCACAATATATTGCAGTGTCTAATTTGCTCTCAAATGACCACCTGTTGTCCCAGAGAAGAGAACAATAAATGACTGCTTGAGGACAATGGACAGGAATCAGGGTGAAGCTACAATGTAAAAGCCAAATTTGTAGTTTTCTACGGATGCTTTTGCCCTTAGAACATACAGTATGAAATAAATCTTGCAGTTGGTGGCAATGTTTTAATCACTCAAAATAATTCCAATATAGACCATTGAAAGGAATTGTTATTTGCAGTTTAGTAAACCCGCTGGTCTACGCTGAAACCAAGGTAGACAAAATGCCCATTTTTGGATTTGTTCAGCAGGATATCTTCTTGTTTGGCTCATTTTTACTTCAACACATTAAAAGGCACAATTCACTCAAAATTAAAATTCTGTCTTCATTTACTCACCCTTGAGTTGTTCCAAATCTGTATACATTTATTTGGTCTCATGAAAACAGAGAAAGATATTTGGAAGAATGCCTTTAACGAGTTCTTGTCCACCATTGACGACCATAGTGGGGAAAATTACAATGGGAGTCAAAAGTGCACCAAAATTGTTTGCTTTCCTACATTCTTCAAATATCTTCTTTTGTGTTCAAAGGATCAAATACATTTATATAGAAATCAGTGTTAATGTAAATGGTGGCCAAGAACTGTTTGGTTAGAAGCATTTTTCCAAACTTCTTTCTCTGTGTTCCTCAGAACAAAGACATTTAAACCGATTTGGAACAACTCGAGGGTGAGGAAATGATGATAGAAATTATTTTGGGGTGAATTGTTCCTTTAATGTTGAGCAGAAGATAGATAACGACTAATTTTGATAAAAGGACATGGATAAAGGATTTTAATTTAATTTAAGAGGCACTACAGAAGATAAAAATGTAAAATAAAAATATTTTATATTTATAAATTTATTTTTATAAATATTTATTTAATAAAAAAAACAATTCAATTAAATAAAAATTTAAATGCACATTATTTTATTTAAATAAAATACACACTAAAAATACAAAATATATAAAGCTTATTTATACTTTATATAAAAATGATCACTTCTAAGTTCAGATATACTGTACTTTACTTTGAGGAATAAAATGTTTGGAAAAACTACATGATTCGGAGATCTCATCCATTTTCTCTGATTCAGAAGTTAGTCAAAAATAAATAGTTTGTGCCCGAATAACAAGCAGTCCACCGGAAAAAGAACAACGACATGAAGACGATTTTATGTCACGTGAAAAAGAATGTAAATGTAGTCATTAATTTTGTGACTTGTGTTATAAATAAAAGTGTTTCAGGTTCAGATTCTTCTCAAACATTATTAATGGAAGTCATGATGAATGAACGAAGCGAAACAAAACAATAACCTGGTATTTCACTCAGGAAAAAATTCTAAGAATTAAATGAAGAAATTGTTAAAGAAAATGAAGTCAAATGAGCCAAAAAAGAACCGCCTCCTACTAAAGGAGCGTAATGGAAGCCGAGTCACTTCCAGTGGAGTTGCCCATGCACAAGATATGTTCTAGATTAATTTTGGCTGAGAGGAGCAACGCCGGCAAACACTCGCTTAGAGGTCATGACTCAGTCTCTCAGTGAGAGAGCGACATTATAGAGTCCCAGCCAAGACTTTTTTTCCCTCTGGGTTGAGGTGGTCCTGCCGTCACACAGGCGATCTTTTAGGGTAATTCAAGGGAGGTACTATCTACTGTCACTCAAGTGAAGAATGCTGAACGCCGGGGAGCCAGTCATTGCTGACAGGGGCCGTCATTCACACCAGCGAACAGTGCAGGACACACGCGGGGCCAATCAACAGAGGCCCCTACTGGGAATGGACAGCATCAGGGCGGGAGGCATCCAACCGTGGCAGGGAGAGAGAGGGTGGGAGCGAGTGGGCGTGGGACCTTTTGGGGCAATGCCAGAGTAACAAGAGTTAATGGAAGCAACTAAACAACCATTAGGATTAGGGGTTAAGATACAGATTAGTTAAATGGAAGGCCTTGACACCACGAGTACTCATCATTTCCTTATTAAATGTACAAGTCCTGATGAAAGCACTTTATTGTGAAAATTTACAACAATCATGCATTGAATCAACCAGAAACCGAAAAACAAACACAACAGGATATGAAAAGGCAGAACGGAGTTCAAACAAGGTGGACAGAGAACAGAAGTTAGACCACAGATCTGGTTCTTTCTGGCCCAGACACCGCCTTTCAGCAGGGCACGACACATACCCGCGCGCACACGCATTTCACCGATCCAATGAATTGTTCTTTATCCTGCACACCATCCAAAGCTCTCTCTCTAAAAGACGTCTCCTCGCAACCGTCCCCTGTGCTGCAGTATTAGACCTGCCAGCCTAGAGGAAGTGCATAAGGAGCTCTTTGTTAGGTTATACTGGAGGGACATTGTGTAAAATACAGTGGCTGCCCGAGATAAAAGGCTTGACTTTCCTCTCATCTGAGCTAAGTTTATCCACGCTGAAGTCTCCCCTTTCTACCGGCCAGACAAAGGGATGACTTGAGTTTACCTATCAAAATCTTCATCTTCACCAAATCTGGTTGAATTATAATGCAAACTACCCCGAAAGATGTAAAAAGCCCCTTGTATTGTTGAAATCCAGAATGTTCTTTTTTACGGATAACGGTTTTGTTCGGTTGTTTAAGATAGACAGCACCTGTGTAAAAGGGTCTCTTTAGACGTTACAGGTAAATTCTTTACAGGATTAGACTCAAATTGAGTCTTGGCAATCAGGTGGTCTGTTTAGAGCAGTTGGAAGTAAAAGGCAGTCAGTTCATGACTCAGGTAACAGAGTTTTCGGTGTGACACTGAAAGCTGTAAGGGAAAGGTAACTACAAACAGGATACATGATGTATATTTCCATGGCAACAAACTTTGGGAACCAGCTACACTTCACAGAGCTGGCAACCGCCCGCTCATTACAGCCTTTAATTATATTTTCATAAATCTCCATATTTCAATGATGGCCAACATTTAATCATTTTATTCAAATTTGTTATTAAAAATGTATTAAAAACGTTGCATTAAAAACCCCTTAACTGTCAGAGCCCTTTTTGAGACTACACATGAAAACCCACTGTTGGAACAAAAATGGCTGTAATTCATGAATTCTGCGGAATACAGACGTACGGTCTCGTTTGAAACAATAAAATTAGAAGATTAGTGCTAAGAAAAAAAACACACACCAAAAACAATATTCTTAATGTTATTTTGTTATGTTTAGTGTAATAATAAATCCAAAAAATTAAGGATCAGCTGCAACATTTCGTAAGTCAAAGTCCCAAGGGTCAGCAAATGTTGTATCAAATTTGGTCATGATACACCAAATTTTGAGGTCTCTGCAAGTTTTTTTAGTTGCTCTACCACCACAATCCACTAGGGGGCCCATAGGCTTCCATTGATTTTAAAGGTGTAATGAACTGTGCTAGTTTATTGTTTTTGACTGTTGTATGAGGTCTACGTATGACGTTTGCGTGATTTTTACATTAACAAACATCAAACTCAATAAGTAATAGGCTATTTTCTACCTGGGTTTTGAGGCCAGCTCTACAAACGCTGGGTTTTAATGGGCGTGCTGCATTGAAGACTTTATAAGTAAACGCCCACTGCTTTGATTGGATAGAAGTTTGCGTAGTTGGAGCCTTCTGTGAATTTGGTTAGAGATGGTAAGTAAATTACGCATTAGCAACATTCACAGTTTTCGTACGGCATAAGTATAATCAGGAGACCACCTGTGATTTATAAATGACCTCCCCACATCAGTGTTTCATGTGACGCATTCACACGGGATGAATTTAACCGAATTTACAGACTTATTTTCCGGATGTGATTGAAAGGCTTTGCGTATAGTTTGTAAAGCCTTTAGTTGTATTGCGTATTGTTGAGCCTCGTGTCAATGACAGATGTAATCTCAGTAACAAAGGCATTTTCAGTTATGACACTTACATGATGTTCGCGTGAATATGATTCTCTTATAAAACAAAAGCTCAGGCTAAAATTTTGATTTTAATTCATGTCTCCTTTAACACTTGATCTGAAATTTGACCACAGCAGAGATTGAGATGCTTTTCCAATTAACAGAAAAAGCACAGAAAAAATATAAAACAATACATTTGTATGAAACTATAATTTTGATGGACACTAATTTATGAAAACAAAAGCAGATATTTTGAAGAATTTATAACAAACAGTTCTGGGACTCCTTTGACAACCATTTTTTGACTACCCCAGAAATGTCAGTTGCTAACATATTTTCAAATATCTTTCTCTGTGTTCAACAATGATGACAGAATTTTCTTTTTTGGGTGGAGTATCCCTTTAATAGAAAATATTGTACAAATATAGTATCCGGACATTTGGCCACCGATTTCAACTACTTTACATCTATTGAGTTCTATATAATGATTTAATAATGTAAGAGAACGTATTAAAAAGCTCTCTCCAGTCTAGGGGTTTTCAAACAGTGGTCCGGAGACCCTAAGAATGTTGCAAGGAGTGTCTAGAAAATTTCAGAGAATAAAGATGAAGCAAATTGTTAAGTCTACTGAACATTATTATCGTCTTCTTTCAAGTGTATATCTGCTTTATTGCAACATGCATAGAGTCCAGAATCGTTTATATTTGTATCTTTCTAGTGAGTTTTTGTCACTATAGCTCATTTTTATGCACTCTTTGTACAATACAAATAACCTACATTGAAATGATAAAATTTCCTATTTATCTAACAGAGTTTAAATGTTTCTTTAAACATAAAAATGATTGATTTTAGAAAGGTAGTCCCTCACAAAAGGTTCATTTGGGAGTCCTTGCCATCATAAAATCTAAAGCCCCCTGCCCTAGTCAAGATCTCACAAATAAAAAAAGGATGACAATAAAAATGAATCGCTAAATAAAGAAGTCAACCGAAAATAAGTATTTTGTTAACGGTTTCATGTCAAAGCTCTTGAGAACACAAACCTAATCCGCCAGACCTTGCATGTTTTTTTACCCACTGGTTAGAGAGATATTGGCCATAAGTATGTCTGTGTTGCCAGGGCTTCCAACTGGAACTCCAAACTGGCATTAACCGTCACTGTGACCGTGTGTGGAACAGCGCCTATCACCAGAGAGACCCTGGCACACACCAGGGCATGAGACACAGAGGCAGGCAGAGAGGGCATTGGGCAAGCCGCCAGGCACATAGAGGGCTGCTGGGAGGCAAAAGCACCACTGCCATAGCCAGCCAAATCTTGCCAAAACAACACACCCCAAACAAAACCTTTTAACAGCCAAATGAAAGGTTATTCGGCAGATATATTTCCTTCAACCATCTTTACACATAAACGGCTCAATAAAAACAGGTGCATCTTAAAATTCAGTTCATTTTTATGGGCGACCACTGTAGAATCTAATATATCCCTTGGTTGACTACACAGAGCACAAACACTACTCATTGTTTTCCAGGTGGATTAAGTTTGTCTTCACTGTAAACAGCTTTAGAACAGGTGGGGAACCAGCTGACAACTCGCATTGTGTCAATCATTAAATAAAATAATCCAAGGTGTACAAAATGTCAGCTGCTGTAATCTCATCCACAGGCCTAAGAGCTAATTGTTTAAACGTCTCAAGAAAAGCTTTTGACGCAAAGGCCAAACACGAAACCTTAGAAGAGAATAAATCCGGCGTTACAAAGCTCCTGTCCAGACGGTCAAGCGTGTGGCTCTGGAAGCGGGTAGCTTAAACACGTGCGCGGGCACAAAGCTCACTGGCTCAAAACAAAGTAGAAATGTAAAGGTATCTAAGAAAAATTGAATGGAATGTTACCAAATGGTGGATAACAAATCTGAGAAGATGTAGAAAAATTCATGATGACCGCATACGTCGTTAATGTGCATGGGTAAAAAATTTTAAGCATAAGCATTACACAAGAGGATTAAACGCCAAAATTCAATAGCAGATGGGGGAGTGTGAAGAGGTGGTTTCTACATTGTGGTGTAACGATGTGAAAGAGAAATCAAGAGACAAATTTTGACAGCAAATTTGAGTAAAACTTCTTCGGTTGCACATATGGAGGACCAGTAGAGTCTTGTGTAAAGTAATAAAGCATTTCATTGTTTAATAACTAATTCTACAATAAAATTAGGCACTAATCCATTTGTTTTTAACTTCTTTTTTTTAATCAAATATAAATAGGCGAAATGATAAAGTCATTTATAATATATTGTTTTAATTGGCAATAAAAAGCGTGATTGTAAAAATAATTCATAAATGAAATATTAATCCATCAATAAATACTTCAAATTAAAAAGGGACTTTTAAAAATCAACATAAAACACGAAATAAATACATCATTTATTTACGCATTAATTAATTTCTTTATAAATAATGGAATTTCAAAATCTATTTGTAAATGCGATTTAAAATGAGGAATAAATCATTGGATTTACAAATTAAACTAGGAATACAAATTTTAATCCGTCATTTAAAAGACTATTTCGTTAACCATCTGCATTTCCATTTCCCCGCTGCCTTTCCTTTTCCGATTTGCTATTCGATTAGCTTAGTCATTTAGTTTTTCCTTTTAGCCTCTCTATTTGCATGACACTCTGGGGCCTTGCATTGCTAAAACGAGGTTAAACAATGCAAAATTAGCTATGGAGAGAGACATGTTAAAAGCTCTCTGATTGGCTAGTTCCTTGTACGTCATATTAGTCAGATGAGCAATGGAGAAGAGAGGATAGTCTGTTGTTCACTACACGTGTAACCAGCGCGTTATCAGCGCCTGCTTATTCTCTAAAAGAAATCATAGAAAATAAAACTTATTATTGAAACAGGTTAGAACATTCATACTGCACGCGCCGAGTCTATTTATGATGCGATCCTTACGTGCAGTTAACGTGACATAAGTTACGGTGCTTATGGCCAAAATGCTTATGGATTCAGGCGAAATGTAACAGTTTTACCATTAAAGCATGTAACTGATGTCTGTTGTGTTTTAAACCGCTATTATGACTTAATAAAATTAATTAGTAAATCCAATGATTTATTCCTTTTTTTAATCGCATTTTCAAAAAGATTTTGAAATTCCATTATTTATAAGGGAATTCATTAATGCGCTTTAAAATTATGTATTTGTTTCGTGTTTTATGTTGATTTTTAAAAGTCCCTTTTTAATTTGAAGTATTTATTGATGGATTAATATTTTATGCATCAATTATTTTTACAATCATGCTTTTTATTGCCCATTAAAACAATATATAATAAATGACTTTATAATTTCGCCTATTTATATTTGAATTAAAAAATGAAGTTAAAAACAAATGGATTAATGCCTTTTTTTATTGTAGAATTAGTTATTAAACAATGAAATGCTTTATTACTTTACACAAGACACTCCTGGTCCTCTATACGCACAATGGCAACGTCCTGTAGTGGAATGAGAATGAGGACCACATTATACGATTCAACTCATACCTAAATCATTCTGAACGAGTCAATTGAATTGATCCAAGAAGCACACACAAATAACGGATCATCGAGCAAAAAATGTTTATTAAAAATGGCTTCATAAATAATTTATATCTGATATATTTCAAATCCCAATGATTACAGCATAAACATTGTGACTGACAGCACAAATGAACCAAAGAAACAGAAACAAAATGAACCTGAAGAGAGTCACTTTCCTAAACAGCACAGGAATAAGTAGTTTCAATGTTCACAAGGAGTAAACATGAAGTAAAATAATGTTCAGTGATCTGTACCTGTCCATACAATAGTAGTATTTGCCAACAGTGAATAAATTCTAGCGGCCCTTATTGCTTCACAAAGGGGATACGGATACAAAAACATGGTCTATAGTGTATCAACAAAAGGCTACAATGAGTACTGGTTTTATATACTCTCTTTATAATTTATATAAGGCTAATGTAAGATATTATATTACTGTAATGTTACATAAATATGTCATATATGAGTCAAGTAATGGAATCAAATAGTCTCTGCGGTGTACCAATTTAACATTATCACACATATTACCAACAAGGAGCTCATGTGAATGTCCTGTATTTAAAATAAAAACAAAATAAAAAAATTATATATCAGAAATTAATCTTAAACACCCAGTAGTACTTTCACCCAGTACCCTCTAACATAAAACAGATCAAAATATATAAAAAATTATAACTGAAAGGAACGAGAACAATGAAAATAAAAAATAATAATAGCAACTGAATCGGTGAACGCATGATATTCACAATACAAGTAGTTCAAGTAGTCACTGTTCGGAGCTAGCGATCTCACGTTAAATTGCTGTAACACAAAATACACAAAATTAATACCAAATGTAACCATTTCATAACGTTCTATTGGAGTGTTTCGCAAGATAACATTTTTTTATGGAGCTAAACTTTATTCAGCAAACTCATCCAACCACATCCAGGCTATAATAGAAGTGCCTGCTTGACTATTATGCAATGAAATTCATATCTTCTACCTCAAACTGTGTATGGAATGTCAACATTAACTCAAAGAAACTTCCAGCTACTATCATTTAAATCACAAGTAAGATCCTGTGACCTCAACTATCAAGTCTATTACATTAACCCAGGCCTAGAAGTCAAAACTTACTATTGCACATTGAATAATGTAGTGCACGTGCACAATATTTTTTTCTTAACGGAATTCGATTTCCTTTATTCCTAAAATTCTGTCATTATTTACAAGGCCTCTTGTCATTTCAAAACTGTATGACTTTTCTCTGCAGAACACAAAAGATATTTTGAAAAATGTTTGTAACCAAAATACCTTGGTTCTCATTGACTTGCATTAGTTTGGTGTCCAAACAATAGAAGTCAATGGGGACCAACAGTTTTTGGTTACAAACATTTTTCAAAATATCTTCATTTGTACTTTGCAGAAGAAAGATAATCACACAGGTTTAAAATGAGAACAGGTTGAGTAAATTATGACAAAAATATAATTTTGAAGGTAAACAAATCCTTTAACAATAATAGACAATGGCTCATCAGTAAAAAACATGAACTCAAATTCACTTACGGATCCTTATTGTGTAATTTCAAAAGTTAACATGATCTAAAACCACAAAATGTGGGTCATGGTGGTACAACGTGAACCTAATACAAAGTCAGTTATTACACTGTTTTGTTTATTATATTATAGTTTTTTTAACTTTTTAACTTTTTTTGCATGTTAAGAGGCACTTTAGAAAATTGGTGATTTGTTCCCAGATTCAGAGGTGGTTTTGAAATGGTTACAAAATTAAATTTAAAGATTTTCTAATGGACCTCAGAGTTGGGCAGTAGTCATGTTGAAAATATGGGCAAAAAATGTAAACCACAATTCATAATGTTTCATCCTTTCTGTATGAGTAAGAAATATTACTCACACATCAGTAAAGCAAATTTGAGAATTTTGATGTTAAATGTATATTCTTTGCAAATAAAATTTACTTCTTGATAACAATACTAATTTCAACGCAAAACTTACTTCACAAATGATTATTATTATTGGTTTAACAGCTCCCTCAAATAAATACTCATAATCATGGTTTTAATGTATCTTGAATAGTCATATAAAAATAAATGAGTATTAAAAATAATACAAATAAGTAAAAAATGGACTTCAAAAGGCACATAAACAGAAATGAATAAAATGAAAGATAAAAGTGTGATAAAATGCAGCTATAGTAGTCAAACTATCAGTAGAGGCATCAGTAGTGTTTGGTGAGGTATGCTTAAGTATGTGCACGATCGTGACAATAGTAAACCGTGTTTCTATTTATTATTGTGTATATCTGTATGTGTGTGTGTTAAGCTTTGGGCTTTAGCAGTGTTTTTCACTTATGCCAGAGGTCACGCCTCACCTCTAGAGCCATCAACCATCAGTGCCATTAAGGCAGACAGCAGACTCCACCCCCTTCACTTCTTTCGCATGACAACCGTTCACGTGACCCGGACCTGGGGGAGCGGGCTGGGCCGAGATCTAAACAAATAAGGGTTGCCCTGGAGACAACAAAGCCTAAGTATCAACCATTTCCCTTTAATCCTGTTTCACTAATATAAACCCTGACCCAAGACAAACAACCAACTTATCTACAGTTTCAACATGACACAGATTGTACAGCTGTATGCAGGTTTATGCATTTATATCAGTAGTTAGATTTTTAAAACCTGAAGGGGCTTGAGCCGTTAAAGATGCTGAGCCATTGTGGAGAAGATGCTACAGAGAACAAGAGGAGACGATAGAGAGAGAGGGCAGAGGGTGACCTTCTCCACTGGATTGATGTGTGAGTCTCTGTCTGTCTGTCTACACACGAGAGCGGGAGGTCAGGTTGAGCATTAGAGGCTGTCTGCTCCTGAACGGCAGGAACCAAAGGATCTTCCAGCGAGTGCCAAACACCTCGGCCATAGCTTGCTGCCACGACCGCCGCAGGCCACTGGAGGACAGGAATAAATTAAAAGATACATTGAAATGATGAACATGACACCTGAAATATAAACTAGTGAAGTTAAGTGGTATATTTAATTACTAAACTATATATTAAAATTATATATATAAGCTTATGTGTTAATTTAAATCGATGAATAGGATTAATATCTTTTCATTTATGTCAAGAGGAACTCCATCATGTAAATGTTCATTATGCCAAATTTATATAAGGCCCAACATGTT
This sequence comes from Triplophysa dalaica, assembly GCF_015846415.1. NCBI lineage: Eukaryota > Metazoa > Chordata > Actinopteri > Cypriniformes > Nemacheilidae > Triplophysa > Triplophysa dalaica. The sequence continues at coordinate 8,345,440 of NC_079542.1, forward strand.
TCGAGATCCTTTAATAATTTCAACTCCTTCGACATTTTGGTTATTATTCAACATTCCATCAATTTATTAATTTCGTTTAGTCTCTCCACCTGTTGTCGGCCCCAAGCAGGTGTGACGATGCAAGTAAAACTGGTATCTAACTAAAAGAAAGAAAAACGTCTGACAACGATTGGACATAATACGAAGGGGGCTTAAAGGGATAGTTTGCCCAAAAATGGAAATTTAAACCTTTTGTCACTTTAAACCTATATGACTTTCTTCTGCAGAACACAAAAGATGATATTTTAAAATTGTGTGTTAACCAAAAACCATTGTTCCCCACTGACTTCTATTCTATGGATACAAAACCAGTCAATGGGGACCAACGGTTTTCATTTACCAGAATTTTTTAAAATATCTTCTTTTATTTAGCAGAAGATAGAAAGTCACACAGGTTTGAAATGACAAGAGGATGAGTAAATGATGACAGAATTTTCATTTTGGGTGAACTGCCCCTTTAATTTAATTTCATCTCCCTTTTGACTTATACACGCATTTCAAATTAAATGCTCATTTGCATAACCATTCGAATTGTGAAATTACACACCAGAGGACCGTTTACTCTCCTCCGGCATCCGTGATGTGATTCTGCTCGCTTAAACTACTACACATAAAACTCAAATAACCCACATCATGAACCTTCTCTAACAAACGACTAAAATGCAGCAAATTCAAATACTTACATGTCTTCCATTAAGTTTGACATCTTCTCTATGGTAGTCGTGTCCTGTAGCGAAAAACAAGAAGGATGTTTCTTGATTTCACCATTGAACCATAAACGTCATTTATTATCAATATCAGACACAATACAACAACGATTCATGAAATGATCTATGAGAACGAGCCAGTGGATGCGAGGGGGTGAGCTGGATTTCTTTTGATCTTTCCCACGCTGGGATTGAAAAACGCTATGGCGTACACAGAGACAAAAGATAGACAGTGAAGCTGACAACAGCAAGACTCCCTTGGTGCCCTCCTCACCTTGCCAAGTTGGCACGGGGGCAAAAGGGCATCTGCCTGCGGACAATAGGTCCGCGTGCATAGGGATGCTAAAATCCCCCCTGCTTGCCAGGTGAAGAGACGCGGCAAACCGAAAAAAAAAAATGTAAATAAGTCTGGATGAAAAGAGGCGAGACTGAGGGGACTGTTTGTGTTAAAAATGGTGCGAATGTGATTGACGTCGGGTTTCTCAAACAAGCTGTCCTTTGTGCGCGTTCCAGCAAACAAAAATATAAACTTAAAGCAGCTTCCCAGAAGTCACCAGATGTTATGTAAGGCTTCCTGTAAAACCTTTAGAAATGAAGTCAAATCCAGATCCTAAACCGCTACTGGACACACTTCTGGCCCGGTGAAGCCAGCACCGTGCCAATCCGGCCTGGCTGTGATTCAGGCTGAACTCAGCTGGCCTCAAAGAGGATGTGTGAGGAAAGGATCTTAGCAGGGATAAGTGCTTTAGTCTGCTAGTTCAATTGCTATGACTGGCACAGGAAGACTGGCTAACCAGCCTGCTAAATCTTGTAGCGCATCACAACATGGGATGGTAGGTGAGGGAGCAGCTTGTCTGTAAACATCAGTACGTATACGCTTTAAGGACAGTTCAAGACACAGGATAAGACATCTTAATGTTGATTCTTAGCAAGAGGAGTTAGATTAGTGTTGTCAAAGTCTGTGAGGTCTCCTGAAGGTGTGAGTTAGCCTCAAAGCTTGGATAAAAGAAATGCTGAAGACAACTTTTAGAAATGTGCCAATTGGTTTAGATGTTGCTGTACCATTTATGGGTGTTATTATTTAAATTAAAAACCAATGTAAATTTAATTGTAATCATCAGTCTCTAATACATATAAAAATGTCAACAAAATTGCATCGAGTCATTATGATTTTAATCTGGAACATGTTTATTTTTATATTAACCTTAAAAATGTGCTGCGGTAATGACATCCTCCAGAAATGTATTTTTTGCTAATATAGCAGGTAACTGTCAGCTAGCAAGGCCTTCTACATTAGTTTTGACTCTTAGCATTTTAATATACATGGACATTGTAATATATATATTTTAATGTAGTTAAAAGAACAGAATAACTAAGCACAATACTGAATTACACAATACTGACACAGAAAATATGATATTTACTTTATATTTTTGGGGATCTTGTGAGTGCGATGGCCTAATGTGTCAACAACACATTCAGTTTCAATAGAAACTAACTATACTTGTTTGTCTCGGATTAAATGTCACTATTTCGGTAAAGAGTGTGGGACAGGTTGATTTACTTTAAAAATGATGGGTAAATTATACAAGAAATTGTTGTAAATTAATATGTATATTAAATAATTCTATTTGAAATAATGTCAAATTGTAATTCAAATAGCTTACAGTACAGATAGCTTACAATACAGTAAGGGAAATAATTATTTGATCCCCTGCTGATTTTGTAAGTTTGCCTGCTTACAAGGGAATGAAGGGTCTGTCATTTTTATGGTAGGTTTATTTTAACAAAAAAATCCAGGGGAAAAAAAGTCATATAAAGGATATAAGTTGATTTGCATTTCATTCACTGAAATATGTATTTGATCCCCTACCAACTAGCAAGAATTCTGGCTCCATAGATTGGTTATGTGCCTATATGGACCGCAGATTAGTCCATACCTCTGTGCTTGCCAACAAGAGTTTCTCCACCAAGTACGAAGTTATTTTTTCTCAGGGGTTAAATACTTATTTCACTGACTGAAATGCAAATAAATGTATAACCTTTCTATAACATTTTCCCTGATTTTTTTTTTATATTCTGTCTCTATCAGTTAAAAATTAACCTACCATAAAAATGATAGACCCTTCATTTCTTCGTAATCAGGCAAACTTACAAAATCAGCAGGAGATCAAAAAAATATTTCCCTCACTGTAGCAAAAATGGTGTTTGGACCTATAAATGCTTCATAATTGTGTATAAAATTACACTTAGCATGAATAATACTTTTGTAACATCTATATAATGTGAATATATCAATAAAGCAGATTTAGACATAAATCGAAAATTTCACTGCTGGGACTTGAAAGTGCCCGTAGTTGAAGAAACACCCTTATACTATTGTGTCAGTTTGGTTGCTTCTGTGATGTTGAAAAGAATATGAATTCAAAATAGCGATAGGACAACCTGATAAATAGCGTTGAACAAATCAGTTAATGATGACAGAGAGGGACTTACTGCAAGTATTCCAGTGACCTGTGAGTAGAAAAGGCTGCCCATTCCCCCAAACATCATCAGGCCCGTTAAACAGGACACGCGTATAAGAGCTAATTCATGACGTACCGCAAAATCCTCCTGAGGGGGGAAGAAAACTGTTAAACACACGTCTAAACTGTCAGATCTGAATCACAACATCTTACTTCTGGCAGCTGTGTGAAGTGACACTCAATGTTTATTTCTTTTGCTAAAGGCTTTTCTGTTTTTCGTTACACCAAACACATGCGAACACACAGAATGAATCCACAGTATGCCAAAAATAGTTTTTCTTGCTAGATAACGCCACTATCTTTCCCACACAAGCGTTTCGGTACACATTTACTTTATTGCTTGCGCGAATAAACAGATGCAATTACTGTAAGGCGCAGGATAAACAACAGAAAATTGAGCGTTATGTGCTTTTATTTGCAGGCGGTCAGCAGTTGCCCTGATGGCTCAGCTGGTCTGGTGTCATTTTTTCTGCCAAAGAATGGCATTCAAATTGCTCTCACAAAATCCAACATAAAAAATAAACAAATAAATTATTAAACGACAAAAGCATATAACAAATTTGCCAAATATTTACCTAAAATTAACATAAAAAAAGAAAAATCGAAAAATTAAAGATAATTTAAAATATTTATAAAAGAGAAATCAAACCCGATTCAAAATTATAATAACTATGTTGTGCACACACTGTTTTTAGTTTTAGCATACAGTTTACTAAAGGAATTATGGGCAAATCTGAAGGGTTTGTTCTGAACCATGACCAACAGAAAATCTTTTACATTAAATTCCTTTAGCGCTTATAAAGTGCTACAGCATTGAAAAGTTCAGTTTCTCTCACTCGATGTTTCAGCCTTCAATACTTAGTAGTAAAGTTCATGTCACCTGAAGGTCCCTAATCTCAGTTAGGAGGTGCAAATCCTGTGCTTATCTTCCTTCATTGCGAAGATTCTGCTAAACCACAAAATAAAACTATAGCAGCTATATTAAAAATGGCATACCACCAAACTACATGTACAATAACTGCATTATTATGCAACTTATCTGGATGGATAAACTTAAAGGAAAAGACTTGACATCCAAATGAACACGAAATTTCATTCGTATTACGATTGCTTTGACTGACAAGTTACAACGTTACTACAAATGTGACAGCAATATAGCTAGCATCCTAATATATCTAATCAAACTTTTAAAAATAATAGACGAATACAGGGCACTTTTTGCAAGGAGAATATGGAACTTTTTATACAAAAACACATTGAAATTGTATCACTTGCATTTGATATTTTATACGTGTTATCGAGTGTTAGCATAATACCAGACTTATGTAACGTGATTGCTTAAAACAATGTTCACACTGATTCTGAAGGAAACGCGGAAGCTCCACCCAAAACATCTAGTGTCGGCTCTGGTGCTACAACTCTTCATTAAAATTTTCATTTAATGATTTAACCCTATAAAACGCACACCGTCATAAAGCCCTCGGGACAATAAACGCGGAGGTGTCTAAATGTATGCTGGCCTTACCCGGTCTACCGAGGACACCGGCTGGAAGTAGTAATACTGGCAGAAGTCCAGCACAAGAGTGTAAAGACTCAGAACCTGAGTGTAAAAACACAGCTGCAAAAAGAGCCAGTGGTTATCCTCCCCAACACAGTTATTAATCCTGCTCAAACAGCCAGAGAGAGAGAGAGAGGGAGAGAGGGAGAGAGAGAGAAATATGTTACAACCAAAATTGCCATTAACTAAACTAAAAAAAATTAACTAACAAGCTGATAAAGAGTAACTGATAACCAATATAAGAGTTTAAAAATTATGCAGCTTTTTAATTTTTTGGTCAATTCAATAATCAAATAAGGAACACGACTGAGGCAAAGATGGTTAAAACAGGTCAGAAGGGAGAGAGCAGAGCAGGCCAGGTCCAAGCATTATTCAAACGAAGACGTAAATCGATACGGGCACTTTTTTCTGTTTTTCTCTTTGCCATTACAGGCGATGACAGGGAGTCACGATTTGCTGAATCCAGACAGGCAGCAGCCTTCTTCAGCTGTACTTTAGGGGCGGACTTAACGCGGGCTTCTCTGGTCACTCGATATGGCCTCTCCCTCTGTTTTACCTCTCCACACAGACCTCATTAAACTTCCTCCAAACAAAACCCAGCAGGAATGTAAAGCAGTCTGAGGTACAGGGTCTTTTAAGGTTATACTGTGACCTTAGGTCAACAAACCACATTACAGTTCATATCCCTATTTGTTAATTGCCTACTTGTTGAGATTTTAAGACAAATTCTCATTCATAAGGAACATTGACTTTTTTTTAAGTCTTGAACACTTCTAATGAAAATCACACAGATTTTTTGCTCTACCAAGGACAGTGGTGGTCCATGCGACGCACACAGTGGCCGCAGCGGCTGCAGTGATGTGACCTCTTTGGCCTCATCAAGTTGCATCTATTGCAGAGTTCCCAATTGTCTCTCTCTGGAACAAAGCAAGAAAACATAATTTATCAATAATAAAAACTTTACAATTTGGGGTGCACGAAATATTACCGTCCATATCGGAATGGTAAAATTTAGACTGATATATAATAGGCGATAAATTATATATAATTTCCTCTGGTTGAATTACTTCAGCTGCACACAGCAGTTAACAGTTAATATACAGTACAGTACTTTTCTTTCTGTCGTGATCATTCACTTACTGCTATTAGCAAAACATTTTTGATGTTGTAGATATCTATGAATGTGTAAGGAACAAAAGCATAATGTTTAAAGGCGACTGCTGTCTGAATGCTTTCGGTCTTGAGACCTGTTAGACTTGTGGCTATTGACAACACCTTTCTGGGTTTCTCTGGAAGAACATCTTTAAATAGTTTATGAAATAAACATTATACCAGAAAAGTTTCAAAGTTAAAGAAGCTTTAATTGGTGTAAAGTGGGCCTGGTAAATAATTTTCAGGGGGATAAATAATTTTCAGTCTCAGAAAATGTTATATTAATATTTTGATCCTCCTTACAATGTTCAAGATAATCGGCTATCCGCCAAAATTTGCATATCAGTGCATCTCTTTTTACAACCTATCTTCAGGTGTTAGAAACAAACTAAACTCTCTGGAAAAGGTCTTTATCGCCATCTAGTGGAAAATAGAGAATGATTTTCATCTTTATTTTGTAGCTTGGTATGAAAATAATGAAACAAAGACAAAATGTCAAATACGTCACATATTTGCCTTTTCTCGTCCATGAAGACAGATTTTAGAAATTATGAAAGAGAGGGTTGAGATTACTAGTTCATTGACAAGTACTGATTCAAAAACAAATGAAATAGTGTTACTAAAATTAATCCTTCTCTGTAACACAAAATGAGATCATTTTCTGAATATCCAAACACACGATTTTTTACTGTGAAAGTGGCTGAAGTGGCATTTTTTGGGATCAACCCAACCAGATATTCATTACGTTATCCAATTCTGCATTCAAAAGAGAAAAACAGTCATACATGTTTCAAACAACATGCATGAGAGAATTTGTTGTGTGAACTATTCAATTAAATATGTCTGCCAAGACAGTAAATCCAAAAGACAATGAATCATTTGCATATTATTGTATCATTATGGAAAAACTTGTGTATCATACAAGTTTTACAGTAAATGTAGACAGTGAGATATTGTACTGACTGCTGAGCTATACTGCCATCTTCTGGGTTGGTTAAATGAACTGTTAAAAATAATAATAAATAATAAACTGAACATCTGCACTCTGCCAACAATTCTCGTCACTTAAATCACATACAAAAACGTACAATTATTCCAAGGAAACATAAATCTTCCTTATAATCTGCTAGTATTTGGACTGTTTATTTGCATAGGTTAAAAGTTTATGGGGCCTATATAAACATGTGAAATGAACAAGCACTTTGAATTTTACAGGTTCAAGAACCTTAAATCAGCCCTTAATCCAACAACAATACATTTGCAATAATGCGACAATACATCATCAATATCACAAAACATGATTAAATAAATTGTTGTAACATCTGTTTCCACTTTTTAGGTTTGTGTGAGAGCTTGGCATTACAGAAAAAATTCCTTTGTAAATTTCTTTGTTCTGTTGAACGCAAAATAATTTTGAAGAATGTAGAAAAGCAAACAGTACTTGGGCACTTTTGACTACCATTGTGATTTTTCCTACTATGGTAGTCAATGGTGGCCAAGAACTGTTTGGTTACAAGCATTTCATCAAAACAAAGAAATGTATACAGATCTGGATCAACTCGAGGTTGAGTAAAAATTACAGATTTATTTTAGGCTGAACTGTCCCTTTAATAGCAAATTCAAGTCAATGGGCCTCATTCATGAAACACAAGCAAATATTTTTTTCCATAAATCGTTCGTAAAGTCGTTTGACATACGTGTTTTCAAAATGTTAGTTGGTACGAAAGAAATGTACACCTGTCCTGCTCCATACCACGTGTAAATATCTAAAGTTCTGGAAAAAGTAGTTTCAACTCAATTATGCTCCTTCCTCCAAAGGAATGACATTAATGATGAATTCCAGTCTGGATTTCGAGCATGTCACAGTACAGAGACTGCTTTGATCAGAGTTACAAATGATCTGCTTTTAGCGTCTGACCGTGGCTGTATTTCGTTATTGGTGCTGCTAGACCTCAGTGCTGCATTTGACACCATTGACCACAGCATACTTCTACATAGACTCGAAAATTACGTCGGCATTAACGGAATAGCATTGAAATGGTTTAAGTCTTATTTATCCGACCGTTTTCAATTTGTAGCAATAAACAATGAGGTGTCCCGCAAATCACAAGTCCAGTACGGTGTACCACAGGGCTCAGTCTTGGGGCCTCTGCTCTTCGCTTTATACATGCTACCTCTAGGAGATATAATAAAGTGACACGGAATTAGCTGTTATGCTGATGATACTCAACTTTATATTTCCGCGAAGCCTAATGAAACTCAGCAGTTTCATCGAATAAAGGATTGCATAGCTGACTTAAAAATGTGGATGAGTAACAATTTTTTACTACTAAACTCGGACAAAACAGAAGTGCTACTTACTGGACCGAAAACTGCTATGCGTAACAACCAAGAATACTGCTTAACGGTTGATGGATGCTCCATAAAATCCTCGTCATCAGCTAAGAATCTTGGTGTTGTATTCGATAGTACTCTGTCATTTGAAAGCCATGTCGCCAACACCTGTAAAATTGCATTTTTCCATCTTAAGAATATATCTAAATCACGTCATATGCTGTCACTGTCAGATGCAGAGAAATTAATTCATGCATTCATGACATCATGGATGGTTCAACATCAACTGGTTCAAAACGCGGCAGCTCGAGTTCTTACACGTACAAAAAAGTATGAGCATATAACCCCGGTTCTGTCAACCTTGCACTGGTTACCTATAAAGCATCGCATTAACTTTAAGATCATGCTTATTACCTATAAAGCCCTACATGGTCTAGCGCCGCAATATTTGAATGAACGTCTATTGTATTACAGACCTCCACGTACATTACGCTCTCAGGCGTCCTGTCAGTTGGTAATACCTAGAATTTCAAAATCGAGTGCAGGTGGTAGATCCTTTTCTTATCTAGCGCCTAAACTTTGAAATACTCTTCCCTGCACGGTCCGGGAGGCAGACACACTCTGTCAGTTTAAATCTAGACTAAAGACTCATCTTTTTAATCTTGCATACACTATACCTCCATAATATTAATCCTCAGAGGATTTAGGCTGCATTATTTAGATTAACCGGAACCAGGAACACATCAAACAACAAATGTACTTGATGCATCAAAGAGTGCAGAACAGTACTCTACTCTCAGCCAGTCTTGTCTCTTTGTTCCAAGGTTACCGCAGGATGCAGTTCATGCCCAGACCTGATGGCAGAGTTGAGAATGGGAAGCGGTGACCTGAAAAGAGCTAAGAGGATAGAGCTGGATAAAGGACGCGACAACTTTGTTTTTCCTACAAGATTTAAAATGCTATTAGATTGTTAATGATAATCTTAAATCCTAAATTTTGATATTTTATTAAGCATTGTTGTGCAAGCACTGTTGAGCTTGTGCAGAGGCAGCAGCTTTTGCCAGAGGGGAACTGGTTTTTTTTCTCGATGGGAGTTTTGGGTTCCTCACCACCGTTTGCATATTGTTTTGCACTATCTGCCTGGCCGGGGGGGCTGCTTTCGAATTCATACTTGTATTCAATGTGTCTCATGTACAGCTGCTTTGTAACAATGAAAATTGTAAAAAGCGCTATATAAATAAAGTTGAGTTGAGTTAAATAGTGCATAAAACCGCACATAACATTCTGTATTCTTTTAGACAAACTGATGAGACTGCATTTTGATAAACTATCTATCGATGATATTTTCTCTTTTATCGTTTTTTACTTTTCAACTTTGGTTAAAACCCAGAGATCTTAACTGTACTTTTTTTTCACAGACGTCCAATCACAGTGGAGAAGAGGCGGGACAAACACTATATTGACCAACCATCATACACAACAATGGAGAATTGATAATTAATGATTACTGAATTTCATGTTAAGAAATATTATTCAAAATAAGATACTAGTAACAAGTAGGCTTACTGTTGCAGATATTCTAAATCTCTGCAACCAACGCCTCCAAATCGTTCTCAAGCGCCACCGGCTGGTCGTTTTCAGAAGAGCACCATGTCTGATCACCATGTCTGATCATTCATTAGGTCGCCCAGTGTAGACGCCGTGAAAGAAAAGTTGTTACGTAAGGGAATTTCATGTTCGAAAAAACTTTCCCAACCTATTCGAATGCTGGGGGGGTGTATCGAGCCCAGAAATACTATGTCATTTGTCCAACTTGTTTTCTGACAAGTTGACCATGTCAAGCATGAGAAGACAGCACATTTAACATTTTTTAAGAAGTCAGATTGCATGAAACACTGTGGCACCTCCCCTTTAAAATAAAATCAGCTGTCAGAATCTTGATTTGTATTGTTGTTGGATTAAGGGTTGATTTTTGGTTCCTGAACTTGTATCAAACTAAAACACTAAGCACTTGTTAATTTTACATGTTAATAAAGGCCTCAGAGAAAATTTGCATAGATTGAGTGTTGGAATCTGCTTTTTTTCTCACCGGCAAGTGGAATTTTGGGATCCTGAGCAAGTTTTCCTGGGTCAGCGGTGGAAGCCCTGAGCAGTGCAGAGACACACAGAAGCGATGCTAGATAGTAACCTGAGAATAGAAGATCAAACTGATTGTTTTGAACTGTAATAATTTATTTCTCAAACATTTCTCATATCCCCCTGGTAATACAAACTTCCTTAAAATGTTTTACAATTTCATGTAAACTGCTTTAGACTTCATGTACAAGATATGACTTAATTTATTAATTCAGTAAGGCTTCACTTGATTTAATAAATAAAAATCTCACAATAAATTGTGACTAAAATTAGTGTGTTGAATGTGCATTGATCTGCACTTAAAAATTTTCTAATTTCAAATAGGCCTACTATTTAAGACAGAGAGTATGCAAATTGGGACACAGTGTACACATTTTACTTGCAAAACATACAGAAAATACATGTAAAGACTGTAATGGGTGTCATGACAACCACAAAGTAGCTTTGAATAACACCATTGTATAGTTTATGTTATGGTTCCCCAAGGTTTGTAATTACTCAGGGAAGTAAAAAAAAGTTTACAAAACCTGTCCTGCAACTTGCAACTCTTATCTACTAACTGCTCTGATCAAAGATGAATCCATGTTTAACTGGAGGCCTCAGGTACTAACCAAACCAGATTCTAGAAGAGCAAGAAACTATTCTCCTTTTGGCTACTGATTACAATGTGATAGCAGCTGGTATCAGAGGAACATGGTCAAAGTCCTTTGTCTATAGTAACTTACAGACCACTGGTGCAGCAGGTATGTGTCCCTCTGCATAGTGTGGAAACAGCACTAGTTTGGGAATGAGGAGGGTGTTGTAGAGCCAGATTAACAGCACTGTGCCTATGCAGAACCAGCCCATTGGGTCCACCACGAAATGCAATCGCAGCTTCATCTTTCCGGATAGTGTATGTGGCAGGACAACTGAAGCAGCTCCTAATCACAGACAGAATGCAGACGTCAGATCAACTGTTACCAGAATAACAATTTAATATGGAACATATTGATTTGTTCGAGGCCAAAACAGGATATGAAAAAATGAACCGCTTCTCTTCACCATTCACATTTTAACTGAGTGTCAGTGGAAATCCTTAACATATCGCACATTACGAAATACCTGTAGAAAAAATAAATAAATGTAATAATGCAAAGATTGTAGATTAGATTCCCATAGAAGACACATACTGACAATAATGTGCACCTAGAATTCACTGTAAGTCGCTTTGGGGAAAAATCATCTACCAAATGCATAAATTGTAATGTAAATTGTAATGTAAATTAAATCAGACAGTTTACTGAAAAGTCCAAAACAAAAACATTTAAACAATTTTAAAAACTACTATTATCCCTATTACCAACAACAAAAGCAAAATTTTAGCACTAGGTATCACTAATCAAAGGAGCAAATTTGTAACATTGACCTTGTTTTTGTTGATACCAGCTTGTTGTTAACATCAATACCAGCTTGACTCAAAGATGTTATTAAAGGGCACAGGTACTGAATCTTAAACTAAGCATTTGTACGATTTGTTTACTGTAATTTTTTGTGTTGGACCTTTGCTCTGAAAGACCTTTTGTATAATAGTACCAACTAAAGAGTTTTTTTTCTACTTTTACACGAATGTAATAAAAATCATAGGGCTCCAGAGAATGTTTCTGGGAAGTTTCAGCTCAACATACACCACAGATATTCTACTGTAATTGCCGAGTTTTGCATGTGAGGAGAAACGTGCTGTTTTGGTGTGTGTCTCTTTAAGTGTAAATGAGCTGCTAGTTCCTGTTGGTCCAGTCACGACCAATTTCGGGAGTGAGACCCACAATCGCCCCCCGGGTTTCGCAGGTGAAATAACAAAACGGGAGTTTGGCGTGAACCCATGAACCCATGACAAACCCGTCGCTTGTTTACAAACCATGCACGCTGTTTTCTGTGAGTGAACGGACAATCATTAGTGAAAGTGTCTCTACTTTTAATTTGCCACTGGTCCCTGAGGTCTGACTTAAAAAATACAATGTCTTTATTTGCAGATTTGCCAGTTTGAAGGATTTCTGTTGAAAACAAAATAATACATTGCTCTCTTGTCTTCTGTGAGGCTGGGAACAGTGTTCTGTGTTGGTCTTTGCAGCCAACAACAGAACAGTTATCATGCTTTGCTTACTTTTGCCATTGTGTCGGAACGAACTAGCATGCGAAAACGACGGCATCGCCTTGGGTGGAAACGTTCAGAAAAAGGGGGAAGTAATATTATACTAAGAATGCCTACCTGCGTCAGTAAGGGTGCGAAATCTGGACGGCTTGTTTTTCTCACAGGCTTGCAGAGATAGGCTCACATAAACAAAGTTACTGGGTTGTCATTTTCATGTTTTCTGAGTTGGCCGATTATTGCACTTATACACGGAAAAAGTCAGATTTTCATGAAATGGCCCCTTTAAAGGAGTCATGAATTAAGAGCTTTGTTTTATAAGAGGGGATTGTATTCAAGCGAACATCCTGTAAGTGTCAGAACTGAAAACGCCCTTGTTACTGAAATTACAACTATTATTGACACCAGGTCCTGAAATGCAGGTTGAACACGGCCTCCACAGAGAATATCAACGACTAGTTCTCTAGCCCAGCCCACTGGTTCGCGCATGACAGTACTGAAGTTGCGCGGAACCAGATAGAGCGAGCAAGCAATAAACATGCCGTGAAAGATCGCAAAATATTGTGAAGTAAGTGCCTGGTTGTGGAAGAACAGAGTCGCTGCATAACCTTCCTTCGGATTCCGACATTAGTGATGTGCGGTTGAAGTTTATTTTTAAAGACGTTCCATCTCACGTAGGTACAACATTGAGCGTTTGTTCGCTTTATTTCACCACAGATTCCTTTGTGAACCAGGCACAGGTCGACACTGGATTTGCAGAGAGACTAAAATGAAAAAGCAGTGCTGTGCCGTCAATACTGGATCCGATGGGAATGGCGCTGCAATCTTATGCGAGTTAAAACATTTTGTGGTATGCGTCACTATTGCTTTGTAAGAGATCGCTGGATAAGCCCTGATAGCACTATTTGCACAGGATTAGTATTACCTTGGGACCTCTTGTCCAGTGTTTCCCAACCCAGTCCTACGTGGCACCCCTGACAGAATGTTTTAGATCTCCCCAATATGAAACACCTGATTTAACTCATCAGCCTGATAATGTATTCATTAGAGCACAGGTGATACTCAGTCCCTGGAGGGCCGCAGCGCTGCAAAGTTTAGCTACAACCCTAATCAAACACACCTGATTCAGCTAATCAACATCTTTTGGATTACTAGAAACTTCCAAGCAGGTTTGGTTTAAAGCTGGTTGGAGCTAAATTGTGTTCGGTTTGCAGTCATGGGTCTTTTATGTACGGTCATATATCATTAACACCATACAAGTATAGGCTCTACAAACTATACGCAAACCCTTGCCATCACATCCGGGGAAAAAGTCCGTAAATTTGAGTTAAATCACAGGCTTCACTTATCCCATGCGAATGCGCCACATGTAGATGTGGGGAGGTAATTTCTTAATCACACAAGGTCCCCAGATAATACTAATCCCGTGCGAATGTGTAAACTAACGTTATGTGTCTAACCAATTTCACAGAAGGCTCCAACTAAGTTTACTATGTAAATTGCTATCCAATCATAGCAGTGGTCGTTTACTTCAAAGTCAGATGCGGGCACGCCCATCAAAACTTAGAGTTTGTCGAGCCAGCTTCAAAACCCTGGTTGAAAATAGCCTATTTCTTATTGATTTTGATGTTTTAGAATGTAAAAAAAACGCAAAGGTCATAAGTAGACCTCACACAACAGACTAAAACAATATACAAGGCCTGTTGAAAACACCCTTAAATTAACTTTCATATGAAGCAGATGGATAAAACAGCGAGAATTGTACCTCTTTAATATCTTCAGTCCACAGTAAGCACAATGACAGTGATCTTTGCCATGACAACCTGAAAAACAAATATATGATAGTTTCATATTAATGAAAACCCAATAACAAATAAACCTTTCCATCCATTATATGGAGCTGTTGTTTTTTTATTATTATTAAGGATGGAAAACTAAACAAAAATGAAACTTCTCACCATTTAAAGATAAAAAATGATTTATGCACTCTTTAGGCGTGTCTTCATAAAAATGCTATACTACGAAGTGATTAATTATGTCACGTGAGAGACACCGTCCTTGTGGACTACGCTTGCTTTGTTCAGGTTCACGCCCATGTAACTTAGATCTTGCGAAATATTGAAGCATTTTAAGTATATAACCTTATTAATATGCATAAAAACACAGCATGATGGCGTTGTTGTATCATAAAACCGCTGTGATTCCATCGTAAACCCTAGTTTTCATAACGAAGACAGAATGACAGTTTTCTCGATCTTGTACTAACAGCCACAGTTTAAAAACAAAACAGTTTCTTTCATAAACAGTTGCGGATATTAAAACCGGATTTAAAAGAAAACGAATCATATTTCTGTCAATGACTGTACATTCGTTGTTAATTGTAACGTTAAACAGGCACTGGCAAAGCCTCAGTGATGCTCATGAGGGTGATGACAAAAACCTACCTGGACAAGATCTTAAGAAAAATCTCGAAATATAAACACGTGGTGTTAATGGGTGATTAAATACAATTAAATCATATTTACCAGTGTCCTTATGAGGTGAGCTCAGTTATGTGTTGAGGGTTTGGCGCTGGTTTTGTAAAGATTACTAGATATCAGCTCTTCCTGTGATTGTACGGAAGCCGCGACGTGTGACACAACGTCAGCGAGCGCCGCTAAGTGTCAAACCTGCACGTGCGTGCGGTTTGTGTGTGAGAAAATCTGACTGGTGTATATAAAGACCCACAAATACATCCCTCTTCTTGACACACACATTGACGTACATGGTACACGTTTTTTTTTCTAGGTGTACACCTTCCACTGATTTTTGGTCCTGTTTTATATTGAGCCGATGATTTTTTATCCCATAATTATGCCATCGGAAAAAAAAACATCACAGAAATTCCAAACAATGTAATTGTTGATAATGGTAATTGTATTGGTTTTAATGGAAACTATAATGGTCTCAGTTTGTAATGTGTTGGTAGGAGGCTATTTGTGGATGAAACCAAATAAACAACATTAAATCCTATTGGAAAAAGGTCCAGATACTCGACCAATGTTATGTAAATGAAATTACTGATGGTTTAATTTACATAAAAATTGCATTGTACATTTGCAGTTCATTGAGCAATAAAGCGATTTGTCATACATGAGCAATAATACAATAGGTGCTAATACAAAGTTACTAGTTTCCACAAAAGCCAGAACAATACTTGTTGAGAGAAAGAGAGAGGGTTAGTTTTTTTAATGGGAGACAGATGATGGTTCATTATAATTTATGTAAAGGAAACCATTAGTTTTGATTTCAATAGGGATATTGAGTTGATATATTTATTTATGTATTTATTTTGATTACTTATATTTTGCCTTTCCTTTATTTAACGTTGGACATAATAAACATAGTAAGCTTTGAGTTTTGTTACTTTTATTTTGAAATATGTACTGTTACTGGATTCCCACAGTTGTGACTTCGGTAGCTTGAAGTGGCAGCTGCTAATAGTTTTAATATGGACTACAAATGTTTAGATAATTGGTACAAGATAAAGAGTTAGACAACAACCATGAATACTTGTGTTAAAGGCATTGATGAGGACAGAAGGATATTAGCGGTGTCGAAGTGTCTGGAGGATGCGCTGGAAGCGGCTCTGCGCAACGCGCTTGAGCTCGAGCTGAAGATCGCAATGAGTGAAGTCAGAAGCGAGATGTCAGGGATCAGATACATGAAAGCCAGCAAGATAACATCACCTTTAAACTACGACTACAGAACATCCATGCTGAACATGACAACCCAAAACTTACAAATCAGAGCAGGATCAAATCAGCGGGTAGCGTGCGTGACAAACGTGCAATTATGAACAGTGAGTCTGAATGAATCTTCTTATGGACGTTTCATATTAATGCATATAGTTTTAAAAAACGTATGATGACCCTCTAGGAAAGATTTTTCTCAATTACTGTTTTGCCTTGATGTATTCTTTATTTGCATAGTTTAATTGTCTATTTTCTGTCTTGATGTGATGTTTTACAGCCGAAGATACCTCAGACCCAGAAAAGAAGTTTAAGACAGATCACACACAACACACAGATAACATACAACACGTAGATCCAGGTGATCAGGACCCATCATTGTCTGAGCTTGTGTTTGAACAGGTTAAGGAGGAAAATGAAAAGGAAGAATCAGAGGATCACAGACCCAGCATGGGTAGTGGTCGAAACAAAAAATAATAATTGTAAAATATCCATTAATTAATTCATTATTTTGTTGTTTTCTCTGCCTTGATGTACTCCTATTGATAAGTTCCATTTTTTTCTATATTTCATGCATATTTCTTTAGATACTTCAGAAATCAGTTGGTCATCCAGTGGCTGTTTGTCTTAACTCTACGCCCCATTTGATGGACTCAACCAATCAGTAGACAAGACTTACCTCATCCAGTCGACCCAAAACTGTAGAGAATTGAGAACTGTCCAGTCCATATGTTTGTCAATTCTGTGGTTATGCATTTTATAGTGAAAGTGATCTGCGTAATCATCACATGCAGTATCACAAGACTGCATTAAAGGGGAAGGTTGTAATTGCAACCAAGAAGCAAAAACAGCAGCGTTTCCCACCTGGATGGAGCACATTTTGCTGAACTGTCTGCAACCAACGCTTGAACGCTTGGAGAACTTGAAGACTCACTTGCAGATACACATTTGTGAGCGTCCGTACCCCTGTTCGGTCTGTGGGGTACGATTTCGCCATGCTGGGGTGCTAAAAAGGCATTTCCGCATTCACACTGGGGAAAAACCTTATATATGTTCAGTGTGTGGAAAGAGTTTTCGAAACTGGAAGTCTGCGTTTCCACCAGAAATCCCAGTCCAGTGAATTCTTTGAGGAAATGATGGAGTATATGAGGGGAAATTGTTGTGTTTTTACGAACACAGACACATTCACTCAGTACAAGACTTTTACGGATTTAAAATAAGGCAATTATATATTTATTTTATGTCTGTTCACACGAAATATGTGAAATAGCTTAAATATTTATTGCACATTGCTGTTTTTTTAAATGATTGGAGTAAATAAATACTAAAGAATTCACCGACCAGCTTGCAATTTTTTTTACCTAATCTTTAATGCGATTTTATTTATTATAAGGTCCCAAATTATTTGCTATTTTTGTAAAATATATTATTTTGTAGAAAGCTCGTTGAGTTTAGTGACTTTAATTTTGAAGGATTTCCGGTTCCTGGATTCACTGTTGTGCCTCTGTTACAAAAAATACGCTGCAAATACAATTAAAATGTGGCATTAACCTTCAGATATTTTGTATCAGATAAAATACTATTTTAATACGATGAGTCCTCGTCCAAAAGGTATTAAAGAGAATCAAGTCATATTAGCGGTGTCAACGTCTCTAGAGGATGCGCTGGAAGCGGCTCTGCGCGGCGCGTTTGAGGTCGCCCTGGAGATGGCAGTGAAGGAAGTCAGTAGATTAACGGGTCAGGCGCTGCGAGATTTTCAAGATCAGATACATGAAACCCAGCAAGAGAACATCACACTAAAACTACGAATACAGCAGATCCATATCGACCAAACCAACGCAAAACAACTCAGTGATGCTTATCCAACACGGAGCAGGGTCAGATATGACATTCTGGGTCAAAACACACCGAGACATTTCTGTGAAAAGGTGTCCGAGAAAGCCGATGAATATGTGAAAGAAACTTTGTATGAAATAGACGATGATGGTTATCCACGATCACACGAAATGCGCACAGTAGCCATAAATGGTGAGATTTCTTCTTGACGGATTTAACCAAGGTTGCATGTGAAATCAAACAGATTTTTAGTTATTACACTACCACAGTTATGAGTAAAATGATACATTAGCGTTTATCTTTAAAATAAAATGATAAGCTGTCATTTTATTCTTTTCTGATGATTAATGTCAAATTGATGTGAACTGAAATGTCATTACAGAAAACGATACCTCAGATCACATACAAGAGGTAGAGCCAAGGGGTCAGGACCCGTCATCATTTCAGCCAAAGTTTGAGCAGGTTAAGATGAAGAATGAAAAGGCAGAACCAGACTTGATTGGCAGTTCTGGGTGTGATCTTGATGCTAGACCAGACTGTAGTTTTGACAATAGGTCTAATAAGGAGTTTGAGCTGGACAGAATAGCTTTGGCCCAGTCTAAACTGACAGTGGATTGGAGTCCCGATTCAGAGCAGCAAAAGAATGAGACTGAAAGTTTGGATCCAGGACCCAGCCTTGGTAATGGTTTAAACTATAGCCACCATCTGAAAATATTGTATTTGTGTTGGTTTCCTGGGACAGATGTGCTGTGGTATTAATGAATTTATATATAATTTTATTTGTTGTATTTTATTAACACATCTTAGGTACCTCAGAAATCTTTTTGCCATCAAGTGGCTGTGTATCTTCATTTTCCAATCCATTTGATGGACTCTACCATTCAGCAGACAAGACTTCCCTCACCCAGCCACCCGGAAATTTTAGACACCAAGTGAGGACAGACCTGCAATCCAAGCTGTATGTTTGTAAATTCTGTGGTCATTCATTTCATAGTGAAAGTGATCAGCGTAATCATCACATTCAGTATCACAAGCCTGTTAAGAGAGTAGGGAAAGGTGATGATGCAACCAGGACAAAAGAACGAAAACAGCAACTTTTTCCTCCTGGCTGCAGCCCGTATCATTGCGACGTGTGCAATCGGGACTTCAATCGCCTGGAGAACTTAAAGACACATTTGCGGATACACACTGGTGAGCGTCCGTACTCCTGTTCAGTTTGTGGGATACGGTTTCGCCACGGAGGGGCACTGACACGCCATTTCCGCATTCACACTGGGGAAAAACCTTACGTGTGCTCAGAGTGTGGAAAGAGTTTTAGGAACTGTGGGGGTCTACGCTTCCACCAGAAAGCACACAATCAAGTACATTCCTTGAGTAGTTGATGCTGCATATTTTGCTGCAGTAGTTGATATCGCATAGATATTTTGCCTTTACCAAAGGGAATTATAAGTGAACAGCAAACTGCTCTACAAAGTTTCACATTTTCTTTGTGGTTTAGTCTATTGTGTGTTTGTTAATTGTACACATCTGCTATTATTGATGGAAGTTAATAACCTGAGATTTGAACCATTGCAAATATTACATGAATTCAATATCAGTTTTAATAAGAGAAATGCACTCAGTTTGTGCCTTTTACCCAGTGTCTTTAACCATTGTGGCACAAGCAATCAAGTTAAAGGTCCATAACACAGATCTCTCTCTTGGATCTTGTTTTAAAATTGCTGTGTTAATAAATTAGAAATTGTGAAGTAACAACTGCAAAGTGAGGCTGTGCAACAAAAGGAGAAATTTACTGTTGTATTTTGATTTTTACCTGACCTGACCTAAAATAAATGCTCCTCAAAAGCTAAAATAACCATGTTTTTTCACATCAGTGTTGTAAGTACCGTGAAGTAGAATTGAGAGGAGTAAACTTTTGTTTCACAGTGGAGATCATGGAATTATTTTGCATTGGCTCCTATTAAACCGTGTGTATGGAGATAAACTTTTGTTTTATTTCTTAATTTACCATTAACAAACTATGAAATATAGACTGCAGTTATGATGTCTGACAGGGAGTTCAAGTTAACATATTGTATCGTCTCTATATAAAAAAGTTGGAGGGTCAGCAAAAGGTCTGAGCTATTATTGTGAAAAGGCAAATCCAGCTAAAGGTGTATGTCCGAAATATTTCTGCAACCTAGAAGGGCTGTTTGGATATGCACCATGCATGGAATGTTAGTGGCTAGCCTATCAGTGTTCCACAGGAAAAGAAAGTGATACAAAAAAATACTTTTGTTATGAAAGCATATCCAACTGTGAGGGACATATCTAGGGTTCCATTCACATCAGTGATTGTTTATTAAAAAATATTGTGGCTCATATTTAGTGAACATTGTCTTGAAAGAGAAACCCGCTCACGCTGACAAACATTGGAGGGTCCCTCCATTTTTTGTGGGTTACTTATTAGTGCCACGCATCTAAATAGCTTTTCTCTGCACTTACAAACACAGCATGAAGTTAATTCATTTAGCATTAAAATAATGATTAAGCTCTAATATTTCTAGAACACGCAACCGAGGACAGCTTGTATATGAAAGAGAGAACACTAAAAGCCTGCTGGTGGGCTGCTGTCTTTATTTCAGACAGCAGGAGGGCTTTCTGCACATTACATTCAGCCTTAGTAAGCATTACACCTGCTTTTGGGGTAATTAATTAAATGTTTGTTATTGCAGTGCTTTCGTTATTCATACCGGTTTAAAGGATGGATGTGATATTTAAGATGAGGGTAATGTATGCAATTTAATTAAAAATAGGATGCAGTCTTAAAGCATATTATTATTCAGTTTAGGGACAGTAGACTGAAGACCTCAAAACACCAAGTTGCCTATGAATTTGGTCCATGATCCGTTTTATTGACTGAAAACAGATGTTTTCCATAAGTGACAGTAAAACTGAAACACAGTTACTTTATAAATACAAAGCATCTGATTTCTATTACATTGGTATGATTATACGTTGGCAGGAAAGATTAAAATAATCAACCCACTAATAAGAGATTAATTCACTTGCTGTGTACCATTTGGTGGCTGCTTTAATGAGTTTTGTGTCACTGTGCTTTCTGTTTCTCCCACTGCTCTGGTGTCAACGTCTTCTGCTCGAATGCATGGATCTCTTTCAGCTCCTCGGCAAGGGAATTATTCACCATCCTAAACAACAATGAGACAAACAAGTACAGACCTTTATACAAAACAGTGCACGATGTCATTGAGTCTATTGATCCCAGCATGCCCTTTTCTCACAGCATGCCTGTTTCTCACAGCTCCATCCTCTAAACAAATGGATGTAGATAATTCCTCTGCACACCTCTATGCTGAAACTCTGTCAGACAGTTGGGACTCACATCACTTGCACAGGAACTTTTTTGAAGACTTTACACTGCATTATTGATTTCTTTTCTCTTCCATGGTCAGGCTGATATAGAATCCATGCCAATTGATTATTACATGAATTACTGCAGTAAAATGTATTGGTTAAGTTTAAGAAAATCCACATACTGAGAAACCTATTAGCCCTTACATGTACCATGGATCTTCCATGCTGCACATACTAAGAAATTCAAAATGATAAATGTTCAATGTATCAAAATATTAAAGTAATAACAAAAGTGAAATACACACACAGTTTCAATAGATGAGACTTGTAGACCACAATGCAACATAACTTTTTTAGATTTCATTTAGAAAAATGCAGAGAAACTTTTTCCATAGGATCCACACTCACCTGTGCCTCTGCAACAAAGGTTTTCCTTCAAATTGAGGAGAAACTACAAGAACTTTAAAACTGGCAGCACATCTATTTGGAGACGTGTCTTCTACGTCCTGCAAGAGAAGCATAAGGGATCACTGACATATCATAATATAACACTAAAGGAAAATGAGCCACTGCCTGTTCCTTTCACGTCTGAGTCCCACTGAATTTACAGAACTCAGTTATATATTACAGAACCCAAAACTCAGTTATATATTTCTAGTCTTATCTCGATATACAACTATTACATACCACGTGTATCGCACCAATCTCCGCTATCAGTTTCTCACGGATCAGATCTGGAGTGACTGACATATCTTTCGAGGTAAAGTGGACTCTGCAGGGACAAAAGTGTTTTAATAAAGAACCG
This sequence comes from Triplophysa dalaica, assembly GCF_015846415.1. NCBI lineage: Eukaryota > Metazoa > Chordata > Actinopteri > Cypriniformes > Nemacheilidae > Triplophysa > Triplophysa dalaica. The sequence goes on from NC_079542.1 coordinate 8,367,742, forward strand.
GATGAAGAATTTTACACAGAACAGTTGCTGTCTTAATTCTCTGGTAACTACCGGTATGCCTTGAAGAGGAGGGGTTTGGAAATAAAAGCACCCAATTGGGCATTGAACACCAAACAAAGCCGCACCTCTTAAACTCGCTGGTGGCCAAAAATCAGACCAATCATAGCATAGAATGTGAGGTCCTAGTTTTCTTTGGCGCGCTCTTGATTTGCCAGATAGAAAAGTCGGCGGGGGAAAAATTAAAACTGTCTAAAATAATCGTTAACTTATAAATATTATTATACTAACATAAATTTCACTCAATGTTAAAACTGATACCTTTAAACACCCAATACCTTAATATTTTACAGTATTTTTGCTCAGGCGATATCCGTACATCCTTTACATGCTAGTTTGAAACGAGAGGACTTACATTATGAAAACAAAGGGATTTATTTCAGTTTACAAAATGAAACAGCTTTTTCGTAGCACTTATCATACTTAATTAAGCTTGAGGATAGCTAGATTATGCTTTAATATAGTTCAATTGCTTTAAATACGGAAATCGTAAAAGAGGATGTTTAAACGTATAGAACATACTCTAGTAACGTTAATAATTCACAAAGCAATGGCAGCAGCATTCGTCTTTTAAACAGGTTAAACATCTGCCGTTATAACGATGGTGGTGGAGGTGGAGAGTTTTTATGGAGTGTATATGTTGTATTGTACGAACCCGAAATTTAAGGGTCGAATATACATTGGCTTTACTGTGAACCCAGAGCGCCGAATAGGACAGCATAACGCCGGGCGACACAGAGGGGGAGCCAAGAGAACCAGTGGAAGAGGACCATGGTGAGATGTCAGCTAAAGATTTCACATGGTGTTCACGTGATACATTGTTAATTCATTTAATGGTTCTTTTAAAGGGAGATGGTGCTTATTATTCACGGCTTTCCATCTGATATTGCAGCCCTTCGGGTAAATGTTTTTTTTTTAAATGTGGTCCTTTTTATTTCTGTATGTCTCGTTTCTCTGTTTTACAAAAGAATATTGGTGACACAAATGCTGCAGGACTATTGTGTATTGTTGATGTTGATTAGTCTAGCAGTAAACTTATATGAACAAATGTAAGCTTATTGTGAAGTGTTCCAAAAATAATTTCAGTCTTTAACATTTATTTGTCTATCCTACTCTAGTTTGAGTGGGCATGGCAGCATCCTCACATCTCTCGTCGACTGTCCCATGTTACCCGACGTACCCGTAAGGAGTCGAGTTTGCAGTTCCACTGGCGTGTAGTGTCAAACATGTTACGGGCTGCACCGTGGTGTCGACTCCCACTCACTGTGCGCTGGCTGAAGCAGGAGTACCGTATGGAGTTTGCTCCTGAGCTGCAACCTCCTCTGCACATCCCTCTAACTTTTGGCTGTGTTCGTGCTAAGAGGAAACCACAGCAAGAGTGCAAGGAGCAAGAGGAGAGACGGATAGAGTGGTGTGCGCTGTGCAGAGAGCTTGTGGAGGTTGGTGACACTCTAGTGTTAAAGTAGACTAGCTCTTAATCCTGATCCCAATAACATTGGCTTTTTCTTGTGATTTCAGACTGCTGACAGGCTGTCTTGTTTTCACCCTTCATGTCAAATGGTTTGCCATTTAATCTGCCTGGCCCGACATTTTTTAAAGTCAGACCCCTCTCATCTACTTCCTGTTGAGGGAGAGTGTCCCGGCTGCAGTCACTCAGTGCTGTGGGGGAGTTTGATTCGACACAAAAACGGCTGTTATGGTGATTTAGAAGAAATAACCTCATTGTCATCTCAGGTACAAGATATCTCTTGCTTAAATTGATTCCTGTTGGAGTTTTCAAAAAATCTGTTTTATATTATGGAAATATAAGTTAATCCACTTTGATGCTTTTGTTTTATTGAACATTATAGTAAGAGTAATAAGAGAGAACTGTTGATATCTGTTAATACATTTAAATATGTTCTGTGTTTCTGGTTTTTTTAATAGAGTCATTGGACCGATGAACTACAGTTATGAGGACACAGCTGTTGTTATCACTTCAAGAAGTTTTTATGAGACTGAGCTGACTTTGAAATGGACAGCATCACACTAGGGTCAAAAGAAGTTTATGAAGATGTCTAGATGTTATTGGGAAATTATGCGAGATTGAGCATTTAACTCAAGCCTCACTTGCCTTTAGCTATGATCATAAAGCTGAAAAGAGTCTTCACACACAAGCTTATAACATATTTATATACACAATATATTTATATAGCATTCAATAAATGAACATAATGTGTAAGCTTAGTTGACACAAGGATCTTTTCTAGATAGGGATTTTTATAAATATGAAAACTTTTTAACTTTTATATGTAATAATCATGTATGGTCATATGTTTTGTACAATAAATCATGGTAGTTCATGAGTCATGCTACTTAAAAAAAAGTAAAGCATACAGAAGTAATACAACCAATGTTCTCTTTAAGCTGCGCACGTGAGCTCCAGCGCATTGTAACTTTAACCTGCGTGCGGACAAACACATCCATGCAGGCAGCACAAGCGATAGAAGAAACGTTAAATCTGCATCATAAATAATCGGTAAGGCCAAATCAAAAAAGTACCTTAATTGTCAATCTTTCAAAACTGTAAGATTAGAATCAGTGAATTCTCAGTCTCCTTATCGACAAGTTCAGTGTAGGCTTGAAAGAACTTGCGTGCCAACAAAAGTGCATTCTCATATATTCCTAAACTTCTGTTCAAATTTGTTAGGTGACACAACACCACTTCTATCTTGTTAACTCTGACAAAACTGTCGTACGTGTTTAAAATCAATGAAACACGCACCGTGTACTGATGGTTTACGTCAGATGAATTTCCCCACAAATTACACGGACTCGTTGCATGTTGCTCTCCTAATGGCTGGAATACATTACAAGACTTTTAAAACCTGAACATATATTTTTAAACTAGACATCATTTCCTTGCAGACTTTTTGAAAGTTTCATAAACTGATCAAATCTGCATACTAGCACAGACTTTCTGCAACAAGTCTAGACTGAAAATCTGTGCAAAAGTCTCAGTCTAGTGTATTTTACTCTTTAGTCTGATATGATGCTGTAGAGAAAAAAACTTGTGAATTTTCGTGTAACACCCGAGAAAATGGTGATGCACGAGAAAGACAACGGAGTTCAGACTTATAAAATAGCTATGTATTTTGCAACACACAGAGAGAAAAAGAATGAAACTTAAAAAACGGCCTGCTTTTACAACAGAATGCATAACATCTGCACTGATTTCTTTTGCATACAGAGATGACCTCTACCTACACTAGAATAATCTTTGTGCCATTAACAGGTTCAGCCATCTCCTTGAAGCCTTTATAAAAACTGAGGTAAAAACAAATAGATGTTTAATTGTATATCTCACGGTAAAATGGAAATGTATGATACCGCAAATCCCTTAAAATAATCAAACAATCTTTATTAACAACAAAGTTAATACACAGAAAAGTATGTATGTGCAACAATAACATGCATAATAGTGCTAATTTAATGTCTTAACATAATATTGCTGTGACAATAAGTGTTGTTTCTATTTAAACGGCTCTGTTTACACATTAAGGGGGTCCCATCTCTCATCTAAGGGGTCCTCGCCCCAAAAAATGTTGAAGACCCCTATTATAGTTTATTAGTTACAAATGTTATTTTACTGTTTTCCTATTCTGTGTGTTAGGTCGATACCCCATGGTCAGGGTAATTCAATTAAATGGTTTTTAATATATGTTAGTTACAAAATAGCATATGATAACTTCATTAAATATGGCATGCACATTACATACTAAATGATAATGGGAAAACAGTTGTTAAATCAAACAAAATGTACCATTAAACATTAAGCATGAATTCACAGTACTTAGTCAAATATATGCAACAGGTCTAAATATACCTGTTATACGGATAGATATTGTAGACATTGTTCCTTATTCCAAATCTCTTATCACTGAGCATCTGGAGTTCTTTCCACTGAAATTACCGGCTGTAAGCAAAATAATAGTGTGACCGAGTCATGTTATTATACACTCAATACCTCACCATGAACCATAAGCTGTAGTTTAAGTTTGAGCGTGTACTTACCACACTAGATTGGGGTGAGCAGAAGTCCACGACCTTACAGCAGTATACAGCCAAAGTGGCAGACAGTGCAACCTGCACTGCAATCACAAGCTTTTGCAAGTACTGAAGTTGTCCAAAGACTTCCTGTGTGTAAAAACTATAAAATAACTCTAACAATACAACCAGCAAATACATTTATCCATTTGTCAAAAACGTCCAAAGTGACATGTGATGACTTTATGAGTCATTCTAAATGTTATTAAATTACAGTCTGTGTAATATGGGATGGAGGCTGGATGTATTGAAGGACCAAAGACAGCAGAACTACTGCTGACATTTTTAACAGGACTAGATGTAAAATGCTGTATTTAATCAAGCTGTAAGGAACCTGTAACAAGCTATTGCTGTTATAATAAAAGTTTTTGGCTTACTTACGTGGAAGCTTGTACACATTGTTTCATAGGGTTTCTCTTCATCGCAGATATATGTTAACATAATGTAAGGACGCATTACATTGCTAATCATAAGGGTAATCACTGTGGCCACGACTGTCACAACTTGCATTCCAAGACAAGCCTTTATCTGAAAGAGCATATACACCAAAATATAAGATCCATTTAAAATATATGCAGATCATTTTTAAATTATTGAAAAATATAGGCTTACTGCGCAATGGTAAACTGAAAGAATAAAAAAGCTTTAAATAGTATATTCAAATCTATGTGCACAACATAGGATTTTGCTCTCAAAGCTTACAGTTGGAGGGTGAAGATTCTGTGCAGCTATTCCAAGACTTCCAGCAATAATCGCCTACGATAGAGGAGAAAGTGAAGGGTTATTTCCAACGTACATCTATTTTAGATCCTATGGGAAGCACATTCTGGAATAAGGAAAAGAATACATGAAATAGTGTAATGTTTTAGAAGAGTGCTTCCCAAACTGCATGGGGTCTGTACTATAAGGGGTCGACTGAAATATGAGCAGTGATCTTTTTATTCTGTATTCAGCACTATAAATACTACGGGTTCGCTGAAGTTTTCGATATGTCTTTTTAAGGGGCATTAACATCACGAGGCTGAATCCAGCTTCTTATTCGCAGTTTCTTATTGACGCTATCCGTTCCACCTTAAAAACGCGAAGCATCCGCTTTTCCAGTTTCTTATTCACGCTTAGCTTAGGGACCGTCTCGCGTTTCTCTTCTTTTACGTTTTAAAAAAAAACTTTTTGTGTGTGAGTGTGTGTGTGTGGGCGTGTGTGTGTTTGTGTGTGTGTGTGTGTGTGCACGGAGGATGGGCTGCTTGTGTGTGAGTGCACAATTGGAAAATAAAGCTTATTCGAATTTTTTTCTCATCAATTGCTCTTATACAATTTATTATACTCTTTTTTGGTCTTAGCCAGTGCGTTATACACACATTATATTACAATATCTATTACATGTATATAGATTTATGTAAACTTTGTCACTTGTTTTATGTACAGAAAATGTCTAATGTCAGAACTGTGTTTCCGTACAGGTATGTCTTAGATGGTGCGTTAAAAGTTCCACAGCTAGGTTTTACCTTGTCTTGATGTCATGCACGAAAACAGACAGATTTACTGTAGCATTTCGGGAATCGGCATATGTCACAAAACAGTACGATGGCCAATAAACTTTTGGGACATTTTGGGGTGCCATATCTCGACTTTCTTTGGAGTTATACCCAGTATTCCTGACTACCATCTTGCCAAAAAGCAGACATTTTTACTGTAGCATTTTTAAGTTATGGACCCCTGAAGTTGGCATATCTCACAATACTCTTCAATGGACTGTTGCACTTATGGGTCATTTTGAGGTGCAACATCTCGAAAACTTTTAAGGGTGCGTTGAAAGTTCCACATAAGGGTTGTAGTCAGTATACTTGACTACCACCTAGCCAAAAAGAAGACATTTTTTACTGTAGCATTTTTAAGTTATGGACCCCTGAAGTTGGCATATCTCACAATACTCTTCAATGGACCGTTGCACTTATGGGTCATTTTGAGGTGCTACATCTCGAAAACTTTTAAGGGTGCCTTGAAATTTACACATAGAGGTTATTCCCAGTATGCTTGACTATCACCTAGACAAAAAGAATACATTTTTACTGTAGCATTTTTAAGTTATGGACCCCTGAAGTTGGCATACGTCTAAGTTTATTTAGTTAGTCAGTTTAAATGTACTAATTTACCAACGCAATTACAGTCACACTATAGTTGTAGATGAAAAAGAGTGAGTAACCAGACCTGCTAAGGGCGGCAGTTCTTAAAGGGGCCGCGTTGTTAAACCTACTGTAAAGTCACTAATGTTAATATAAAAAAATCAATGTGATTTAGATGCTTAAAGAGGATTCTACTGCATTTCATATATTTAGAAATAAAGACTGTAAAGTGTTTAAGAACTTAATTGTGACCCTAGACAACAAAATCAGTCTCATGGGTAAATTTTTTATTTTACAAATTTCGCCTTGAATTAATGTATGGTTGTTGGGATAGGACAATATCTGGCAGAAAAACTTTATTTGTGGATAATGATAATACCAGAATAAATTTTATTGATATTGCATTTTTTTGAGGCATTCTAATTTTTTGGCTAGATGGTATTCAGTGATACTGGGTATATCCCTTTTGTGTAGCACCTCAAGATGTCCCATTGCCCCTTTGAACAGTACTATGAGATATGCCAACTTCAGGGGTCCATAACTTAAAAATGCTACAGTAAAAATGTCTGCGTTTTGGCTAGATGGTAGTCAAGCATACTGGGTATAACCCCTTTGTGGAACTTTCAACGCACCCTTACAAGTTTTCGAGATGTAGCACCTCAAAATGTCCCATTGCCCCTTTGATCAGTACTATGAGATATGCCAACTTCAGGGGTCCATAACTTAAAAATTCTACAGTAAAAATGTTCATCTTTTTGGCTAGATGGTAGTCAAGCATACTGGCAATAACTCCTATGTGTAAATTTTAACGCACCCTTAAAAGTTTTCGAGATGTAGCACCTCAAAATATACCATTGGTTCATTGAACAGTACTGTAAAATATCCCAAATTCAGGGGTCAATAACTTAAAAATGCTACAGTAAAAATGTCTGCTTTTTGGCAAGATGGTAGTCAGGAATACTGGGTATAACTCCAAAGAAAGTCGAGATATGGCACCCCAAAATGTCCCAAAAGTTTATTGGCCATCGTACTGTTTTGTGACATATGCCGATTCCCGAAATGCTACAGTAAATCTGTCTGTTTTCGTGCATGACATCAAGACAAGGTAAAACCTAGCTGTGGAACTTTTAACGCACCATCTAAGACATACCTGTACGGAAACACAGTTCTGACATTAGACATTTTCTGTACATAAAACAAGTGACAAAGTTTACATAAATCTATATACATGTAATAGATATTGTAATATAATGTGTGTATAACGCACTGGCTAAGACCAAAAAAAGAGTATAATAAATTGTATAAGAGCAATTGATCCGAAAAAAATTCGAATAAGCTTTATTTTCCAATTGTGCACACAAAGACAAGCAACATGTTGTGGTTTCAGGAGCTCAGAATGAAAAAAATACAGTATAGATAAACAAAGGAAATAGAAAAATAATAATATATAGAATAAAAATAAAATACATCAATGAAGAAAATTATTAATTTACATAAGAGGTAAGAGGGACAGTTAATTATATATATGCAAAGTATAACAAAACTGTGTATACTATGCTTTTTACAAATATACACGTAATTTACTTAATTATGCATAAACCGTATTCATGCTCTGCACTAGAATATTGCACATTCAAACATGTAGGTACTTTTGAATGTGATTAATATTCATGGTGGAGACAGGCTGCCTAAAAACTGTTCTATCAAAGTTATATTGAAGATGGTAAGGGGAGTGGGTGATGGAGGTTCCACATGAAGTTCACGTTCATCTCAAGGGCCATTGAGCATGTCATGACTTAGACAGCAAGCAGCCCATCCTCCGTGCACACACACACACACACGCGCGCGTGCACGCACGCACACACACACACACACGCCCACACACACACACTCACACACAAAAAGTTTTTTTTTTAAAACGTAAAAGAAGAGAAACGCGAGACGGTCCCTAAGCTAAGCGTGAATAAGAAACTGGAAAAGCGGATGCTTCGCGTTTTTAAGGAGGAACGGATAGCGTCAATAAGAAACTGCGAATAAGAAGCTGGATTCAGCCTCGTATTAACATCTAAGTATATTTAATAGATCTGTAGAAAAACAATCATAAAAACATCAACTATACTTACGACTATGTTCATTGGCGTAGTCACGGCGGGGGCTTCTACTTCTGCAACGTTAAACAGCGCAACTACAATTGACGTGAGAAAGAAAGCCAGAACAATTTGCGTCGTCTGTAATAAATGAAACACGTGCGTAAAAAAGTGTACTCGAAATTTGAACTAAAAAAGTAATATAAACCTCAGGAAAACGCACCCCTAATATTTTGGGCTCTGCCTCTAAGTATTTGAGTCTTCTGGTGGAGTTTTTCTGAAAGCTGATGTTTACGGTTCCTCTCGGGTTCGGTTCTTCTCTGATCTCGATTTGGGGTTCATCTGTCGAGTAACAATTCATGGTTGACGTAAGCGCACTTCCATGCATTGTTATCAATCGGACAAAAAATAAATAAGCGGATAGAAGTAATGTAAGTATTTAACCCATATCTATGATTAAACTTGCCTGCCATCGTGTGGACCCACCAGTCATCAAACTAATATTTTAGGAAAGTACTTCAGATGCTTAAAAAGACTTCTTGGCCTGAACTTCACCGTTTTGTCTCTGTTTTGGAATGTGTCCCGCCCCGTTATGAACCCGAATAACAAACACTAGTGTAACGAGCACGAGCCCGCGCTCAGCACGCCGTTTGCGTAACGGGCGCAGTGAGGAACTGGAGAGAGAGACTGTGCACTTGAATTCAGATTATGTGATATATAATCCTTTCAAAGAATATATGCAATTTCATGCTGTAAATATTTTTTTCATAATGTATTTCTTTACATTCCTCAAGGCCTTTAAGTGTATACATAAAAAACTCTTATTTTGAGAGGTAGTTTTTATTTTATTTTCCAAAGAGCGTCACGAGGCATTCACACCTACAGCCATTCACATACAAACCCCTCCAATAAATGTTTCAAAACAAAAATGTACATTTATCTCCATCATATATAAATTATAAAAATAGAAACTCAGAATACAACATATCTGTACATCAAGTAACATATTTCATTATTAAAAAAAGAAAACAGAGAAGAAGAGCACATAACACTAAATGATTTGTTGTGTCTGTACAAGAACGTGCCAAAAAACTGATTCAGAAGGTGGGGGTCTGCCAATAACCACCACAAATAGAGGATCAGAAAAACGATTTTGAGGATTAAAGTGTGAATAGACAAAAAGATATTTGTCCAGAAGAAATGAAATATATTATACATAATTCAGGGGTTACCTTCATTTCGACATAATGTTACAAAATATTTTATTTAAAAAAAGATTTACAAAATAAATAAATAGGGAAAGTAAGACAGATCCGTATTTGTGTTTCAATGGCAGGAAATGGCAACATCAAGGATGAAGAAGAACCGTTTATCGCAGTTAGGAAGACTCCCTCTAGTGGTTAAAACCACAGAGAGAGAAAAAAAACAGTTAAAAGATCTTTCTCCCATTTTCTTGTATATTCATAGATATTTACATAATCCTGAAACAGACATCATTATGGCTACATAAATATAACACTCATGTATTAGGAGTGTTTACATTACTCTGTAGCCCCGATTATAACTGTACACGTTTGTAGCTCTGTCCCATGAGCTACGTGTCTCATGCACTTTATTGGGGATACATATACCTTCAAATAGGCACATTCTCTGTCCTTAAAGGGAAACTCTAAACAATCGCTGATTTCCTTCACTTTCTTCATTTGTATTTATGCATTCGTGCTACATGTCCAACATTTTCTGGTCCTCGTTGTCTTCATTAAACTGCATTTTTATTAATACATGCTACATTTGGTTCCGTATGGGCAGTGGTACGACTGCTTTCGAATTGATACCACAAAACATTCCCAGAATTCTTTCAAACACGTATAACTGTGGCTGAATCATCTGGCAGTGACAAATCCAATCCACCATCTACCGTCAGGACTGACGTGGACTCGCATACAAGGAGAAGTTTCTCTTTTCCTCTTTATTTTCTATTCAGTCGTGCTCTTCCAATCAGACATCCAAAAGATGCAGACATTTTACCTAAGTAAGTGTTTTCATATTGCACAGAGTGACCTGGAAGTCTTACATATGCCACAGTGCCTGACAGTACAGAGATTACCACTTTGTCAGTATAGCAAAAATGTCATCATGGTTCTATTATCCCTCATGAATAGATTATCTTCTGCTGACAAGCATCACACAGTGGTTTTTTTTTTGCTGAAAAGCCCTTCATATGGTATTAAATCTGGCTGTGTAGAATGGGCAAATGTTACACGGCTCTGTGCTTCTCTGGTCTACAGACGGATAAAGGTAATTTCCCCTTTGAAAGAATTGTGGAACAGGAAACAGACCAGAGCGTACTGAACTACACAGACTGTGTATGCATGTGTGCACGGCTTTGAGGACGGCGTGTCAAAGTGCTGATAGCTGGCTATAAAAAACACTTGCTCTTTATCTTACCATCGACCTGATCCAACACATGCAGAAACCGAAGAATACACACAGAACTAGACGCAGCACTAAATGTACACTGGAGTGAATGGACTAGATGACAACGTAATGGAGTACAATAGTAGAGGAACTTCTAGCGCACGTATTTTGTGTACGCACATGATTGTGTGTGTGCTTCTTTGTGTGACCGCTTGCGTTTCTTACATATTTGGAATGTATGTTGTCAGTTTCTCTGATTGTCTGCTTCTTCCTCCTTCCACACCTCAACACTTGGAAAACACACAAAATTGTGTTGTCTGTGTTTGTCAGCATGCATACTCGGCCTTTTACAGAAAAGGGCGTGCCGGTCTTCAGATAGAGCTCTCCTCACATAGTGCCAGCGGTGCTCCTCTCAGACAAGGCAGCTTGGAAAACTCCTCCTCCATCTCACTGAGCACATCCCCAAGCCCCTCCTCTTCTCCATCTGGCCCCGCCCTTTCTCTACCATCCAGTTCTTCTGCCAGGTTAACAGCTGAGTCCTGCAGTTTCAGTCCACCTGAGTTGGTATAAATATGCCTTCCATTAAGACCACCCGAAGGCATGCCGTGTCCGTTCAGAGTTCCGTTCCTTTTCTCTGTTAATGGCACGGCCTCCGACAGGAAACTGGCACTGCTCGGAGACTGGGGAGTTTCTGTGGAAGTGAGCAAGTCCCGCCCCTTTTCTAACGTGGAGGAAGAGTGCCCGCCACCCCGCATCCCTCCTTGCCGTTTGTAAATCACAAATAATAAGATGACACCTATAACAAAACCAACCACGAGAAATATGACGTTCGAGGCCAAGAAGTGACGGCCACCAGCGACGGCCATGTTCCCCCCAATGCTAGGGCTCTTATGGGTGAGCTGGTACTCGGCTTTGCGACAGGGCGGCTGATCTCTGCCAACTTCGTCGCAAAAACAGATGTAGTTGCCTAGGCTGTCCGGTGTGACCTTAACCTCCAGGTCATAGTTGTGCAAGCGGGTTTGGCTCAAGGTAGGAGAGACCCAGCGGCAGGGACGAGGGGACAGTTGCACGCAAGAAAGCAAAACACGCAGACCCTCTTCGACACGCAATTCAGTCACTGGTGGGGAGCAAAGACCTACAGAATGTGAGAGAGATTTGAAAAAAAAAAGATATTAATAACAAAAAAAAGCATAGAATTACGTTTACATTAAGCAGATTCTTCGAAAAAATAGCAAAAATACACAATTTAGCCATTTGTTTAAGTTTGCGGTAAGGAGTATATCATTTGTTCTGTTAGACCTACCTTCACCTTTGTTGCATTGGCTGACCAAATCTTCGTCTTTACCATGCCTGAAACAGAAATGTAACTTAATATAATTTTTTTGTAACGTTAATTTTAGTAAAGATTGGAGCAAATGTGTTACTTAGTTTTTGTCATTTTACATTAACATTTAACTTTTTATTCCATGAGGGTTTTATTTTTATTTATTTCAGTTTTAGCTGAGTTTTTTTTATTTCAAGTAAAAACAATTATGCTTCAACAAGTTTATTGCAAAGGGAGCATTTCAAATATTTGTTGATTTTAGGTTTTTTAAATAACATTTAAGGTGATAGTTCACCCAAAAATGAAAATGCTGTCATCATTTATTCACCCTCTTGGCATTTCAAACCTGTATGACTTTCATTCTTCGGCAAAACACAAAAGAAGATTTTTTTAAGAATGTTGTTAACCGTCACCCCATTCACTCGCATTGGTTTTGTGTCAATATAATAGAAGTGAATGGGTGTCGGCACTGTTCCGTTACCACCTTTCTTTAAAATATGATCTTTTGTCAGAGGAAGTTTTTTTGCAGAAGAAAGTCATACAGGTTTGAAAAGGCAAGAGGGTGAGTAAATCATGACACCATTTTAATTTTAATTAAATTTTAATTATCCATTGTTATAAAAGTTGAGACAGACACAAACAACATGAATGTTTTGACGTGTAAGGAAGCAACTAAAATAGTTTTTACTCTTGAGGGAGTGTTTGAGTGTAAATTACTTTGCCGTATCACAAGCTTGCTCTTTATGCCTCCACACACAGCCGAGGACCCGGGCACGTGCACACACTTCACAGGGAGTGTACATAGAACACCCCCCTATGGGTAACTTCACCAGAGAGAGAGGGGAACCGACCAGAGCCTCGTTCTACAACAGTAATGCATTCGATATTTATTTTTGTATGACTTTAGGGAGGGAAACAGGAAAAGTACAGTACTGCTTTATATCACAAATTAAAGAAACAGATCACAATATTACATTTAAAAAACTAGATATGTGTTTTTTGTGTGAATTACCTCGAGTAGCAATATGTTATTCACTGGCTCTTGTACAGAAAACAGGGGGACCTCTTCGATCAGAGTTGCATTAGGTCCAACCACGGCAACTTTGTGTAGCTCTCCTCGATCTAAAATACACACACAAACACACATGTACAGTACATAACCCAGATGAAGACATTTCAATTCATACTCAGATGAACATATTCTATTCTATTTACACAAAACCCCTACCAGTTCCAAGATGCAAAACCGTGACCGTCTGTTCATTAGGACCACTGGGGGCTGTTGTCAAGGTAACTGCAAGTTTTGTGTATGTGATTCCTTTCCTGATCATTAGCGGTGCAGCCACCACATTGTTCTTCATGAGCGGGTGATCCCGCATGAACGTCAGCACTTTGTCAGGCAGCTTCAGGCTGGACTCAAAGCCCTGTTCCCTCAGAGCACTGTTCAAGCACTGACACAGAAGGCAAATCATTAACAAAACTCAAAGTGTAGCCTTGTAATATTTTTGTGTACCATGAAGTGAAGTATTAGTGTAGTCAAGTATATCATTAGTGTAGTAGTAGAATATTACTGCGGTATAGTATTGAACAGTGGTTCTCAAACTTTTTTGTTGCAGGTCTCCCCTAGTGTGGAGCGAATTGCTTTGTGCCACCCTCCCCAAATAAAGACTTATGATCTTAAACTTTGGTTTCGATTAAACCAAAGACATATAATTCATTTTACAATGCAGAAACATCAGAAAATGCCAGAGAACCACTGGTATAGAATGATATATAGAATATATGGAATAGTATAGAATTAGTACATCAACGCATGGCATAGAGTAGAAATATTACAGTATAGTCTTAGTAAAGTATACAATTTGTACAGCATTAGAACAATACAACTGCAGTATAGTATAGAATAACATACAGAATAATATACAATTATAAATTATATTCGTATATATATGGAATAGTATAGAATTAGTACATTATAGTTTAGAACAGTGTAGAATTATTACAGTAAAGTAAAGAAATACATGCTTAGTATAGTATATAATTAGAACCGTATTAGAATGTATTAGTACTGCAGTTTAGTATAGAATAATATACATAATAATATAGAATTACATACATATATGTGTGTGTGTGTATATATATATATGTATATGTGTGTTTTGAATTATAACTGTATTGTAGTATTTTGTACAGAATTAGTATATTATAATATCAATACAGTGTGGTATAGAACTAGCGCAATATAGTGTACATCGTGTATAGTGTACAATATTGTACAGCGTAGTGTAGTACCATGTAGTATCATTACAATATAGTATAGAATAGTATACTTAAGTACAGTAGACTAAGATACAGTATATTAAAAGTAGATTTTTAAGCAGTGTTACGTCACAGGACAGAACAGGTTACAGAACAGAGTAGAATATTATATCTTATTATTTATTGTAATAAAGCATTATTATAATATATAGTATTCTGTATATTAATACTGTATCATATGATCCAGTTTGGCATGGTATGGTTTAAAGCATCTTTTTGTAAGATATCATTGAGAAATGTGTGGTAGTGAGGGTGCAGCTATATACTTGTCCTGGTCGTGGTATTGGTATGGGCTCCGGGTTAATCCAGTTCTCACAGCTCTTCTTTAGCTCTTTAAAGGGGCCATTCAAGACCTTAGTGATCTCCTCCAAACTGTACACACACACGGCAGAAAGCTCCTCGCGTTCCCTGCACATCAATACAACACAAAGGTCAGGTGGTCATACACAAAATCAATCTTGGAGAAATGAAAAGCAAAGGAACCAAACACTCAGAGATGAGATCATCCCAGATATTCTGAGAAGGTCAGATCAGAGGTGAGATGTACCATTGTGAGGTGAATATTCCATAGAAGTGTGTGCTGCTGGGGTCTCCTCGCTTGTGCTGTATAGTAAAGACATCTGTCAGAACGTTAAAACGCTGTCCACTGGCTCGATCTTCACACACCAGCTGGGCCTTCAAAAATGTCGTCCACCTCCTCTGCAGAGTCTTCATACCACCTACATCAGACTGGTGGACAAAGAGTGAGAAAAAACATTCAAATATGAGAAAAACGTATATTTGATATAATAATAAAGTAAACAAATGCAGAAGAAAACTGATTGGATTAGTACCTTACAGACTCTTGCCACCCTGGGCACTTTGACTTTGGTGTAGAAGTCATATTCTTTAGCAACTTCAGTGAAGAAGAAGTAAATTTTGTCATCCTCACCGGTAGGGTTATACTCCTCATCCTCATGGATGAAGGCAGAACTGACAAACTCTGGATCTGTGTAAAGAAATAAGCAGCGGCCATGTATTCCAATAAAATGAATGGAAAGTAAACTTAACATTTGGTGGATGTGTAGTAATTAAAAAGTTTGTTTTGCATTGAACACGGAACAATAGCGTGTAAAGTTGTGGGGAGTGTTTTACCACTAAGCCAGCTGATGGATTGTTCGGTCCGGATGCGTTCCTGCTCGATGCCCGTTGCCCTGGATATATCGAACATTGTGCCAAGGAAATTACTAGTGGCGGCAGTGTAAAGAATTCCTCCTAAAAGAAGAGACAGTCGGAGCGTTATTAAATATGATACTCAGGTTACATTTGTAACTCAATCTGTCATTTATTAAAATCTTATATTTAATTGTTTACTACAATAGGTAAAAAATACACAAACAATAGCATTTAGACAGTATTAAAACAAATTTAATTAAACAATTTAATTGATCTGTTAGTAGTAATAATTTAAGATGGAAGAAATGATCTGCAAAAATATAACATACTAATGTAAATAATATTCTACAGGTCCATTTTTGGAGGATCTATTGATGGAAATGCAATATAATATACATAACTATTTCGTTAGAGGTGTATAAAGACCTAACATAATCAAGCATTATATTTTTATTAACTTAGAATGAGCTATTTCTATCTATATACAACACGGGTCCAGTTAAATGGAATTCGGCATGTTGTTTGGCCACAGAAGCGAAAATATGACAACATCTTAGCCCTTCAGAAGGGAGGGGTGGAGTGAGTCGTTGGTTGCAATTCACAACCTCACCACTAGATGCCGCTAAATTTCATACAAAACCTTTAAGTATAGTATTCTAGTATGCATTCTTAAAAAAAAAATCCTTTGAAATTCTGTGCACAATTTATATCGTACATTAAATAGACTTCAATTTGCACATTGTCTAAAGAAAATTATTTTGCAAGATAACGAGTCTGATCAATACAACAAGACAGCAGTTAGTAAAATATTTTTTATGGTGTACCACACCTGCCATGACGGCAGTGTAATGCTGGCGAGGTTCAAATGGGCACTTCCCTTTCCCCGTCTCCATCTTCACATTGCCATCCTCATGCTTCTCCAATGAGAATGAAGAGATGTTCTACAAACGGCAAACATAGACAAGTGTAATAAATATGTGGCCCTAAATACATTAGAAACTGGTCAAATGTGTCTTAATAAGTATAAATGTTTGTTTCTCAAATGCACTTACAATGAAGGCACACTGAGGGTCGAAGGCAAAGGTCCCACAAGCATATATTCGTCCATCTTCCAAAAACTCTAACAGACGGACGTAGTTCCTGCAATCGGCCTGTGAGGGGCAGCAGAGTAAAGAACATATTCAGAAATAGTACACAAAGTACAAATCATGCTACTCCAAGACCTTTTGTTCCTTTTCTGTAATTGTACCTGAAAAGGTAAAGAAGAGCTATGATGACACTTCTAAAATACAGTTGCACAAGAAAATCATAACTGGTTTTATTTCAACAGTAGCTTTATCATGTTTGACACACAAAATAAAATAATTTTAATAACATTTGGTGAGGGTACAATACAGTACCAGACTCAAGAAGAAACAACAGTACGAACAACATTCTTTAAAGAACAAATTTAACTAAGACAAATTTGTTTCTATCCCCGAACTTGCAGTTATTCCCAATTAAAGGGCTCTACTTTAATGTATGGGTTTGGACTTTCTTACCCATAAATACTATAGCAGCTTTTGCAGGCAATAAATGAAACAGCGAAACTCAAAACACCTGTATTGGTGAATTAAAAACTATAGGGGCATGATGTTTATGCATAAAGCGTCTTGTTTTTTGCATTTTGCTGGTGTAACATGCATCGTTTGACCATTTACTTGTTTTGTCTATTAAAAACGCTGTGTAAATGTATAAAACAGCCCAAGGATTGAAAATAACATTCTGTCTCCAGCACAATAATTTTACAGCTCGTGCGGATGTTTTAAGGGTGACTTTGAACCTTTACTGTGCGTATTTCTGTATCTATGACAGTGATTGGTAACCTGAGCCATGCTTGAGACCCCCAGACGTTTTCTACAGTAAGACCTCCACCCCCTTATCCTGTAACAGGCATGGTAAATCAATCGTGATTGACATTTCACAGCTGGAATAAGTGTAAGGCAATTTAAAAAAGCACAGACGATATTTTTCCCCCACAAATGTATTCTGGCAAGGATGGGACATTTTGGTTAAGAAGAACCAAGCTTGAATATGTTTTGCTGAAAAAACATTTCTGGATAAATACAACATGAACAAAATCAATAAAGGTGAATACGAGACTCCTCTGTATATTTCTCTTTTTTCCATGGAGTGTTTTTTGTGCCATAGAAGAGAACATGTGTATTTCAATGAACAGCAACATATCTGTGGGGTCAATTATCTAACGTCTTCAGATCTTTCTCTTTCGCTTCATTTTCTTCTCCATTCTTTCACTCACTGCACACCTTTTGTTTGCCTAATCATGCCCTTTCTGACCCTCCCCCACTGAGGCTCAGCCCACTTGTCAATCATACACAGGTACCTCCCCCAACATGCAGTGAATGCAAACCACAGATAAGTGAGCTCATTAATTCTCACACTCGTTCACATTTGTCCCATGCGTCCCCCTCAGCAGAGAGTCTTGAAATATAAGTATACCCACTATCTTAAAAATATTCCTTAAAAAATACTAGGCAAGCAAATGACTTCAAAAGACAGTTCAGACTTAATTCAGATTCAAACATTATTTGCTACCTTTTCACAGAACTCTTGTAATTTTCTTCTATTAAGTTAATAACATCACTGCACCAACATCTTCAAGCACACACGCTCACCTCGGTTTTTCCCTTAGCAACACAAGATCTCCTCTTCTCTTTTGCAACACTCCAGTCAATCTACATAGATATAGCGGGAGAGAGAGAGAAAAAAGAGAGATTCCACGCTTGTTAAAAAGAAACGGTGTCAGGCCTGGATATTTAAAGATTGTTTGGCCTGTAGATACAGTGTGAATAACAACATAAAAATGTGCAAAACATCCCTCATCTTTTTGTCATTTAATGGTCAAATGCATCCATCCATTCTGCCAAAATATATAACTTTTATCATTTTCTGGGGGGATCTATTGAAAGAAATGCAAAATAATATGCATAACTATGTCTTCAGAGCTGTATAAAGACCTTACATAATGAAGCGTTATGTTTTTATCACCTTAGAATGAGTTATTTATATTTACATACACCGCGGGTCCCCTAACATGGAATTCGCCATGTTGTTTCTACAGTAGACCTAAATGGACAAACTGCTCTAAATACAGAGTTTCGTAAATATGTTATTTCTTTCGGCAAAGAAGCAAAAACCTGATGACATCTTAGTCTTGTGTCAGCCGCTGTATGTTTTGAAAGGGAGGGGTTAAGTGAGCCGTTGGTTGCAATTCGCAACGTCACCACAAGATGCCCCTAAATTTAGTACACTGGACCTTTAAACCAACAGCAAATTATTTACATTCTTTATTTAAATTATATAGTCTATTTTTTTTATAACATTACATTTATTCATTTGGCAGACAATTTTTTCAAAAGCAACTTACAAGTAGGAGAGCATATAAACATTCTGTGAACACGCTAAACAGTACCATTAGTTTACAATGCCTTGCAACTAGGAGGATTAAAGGTGGAGTTACCAAGGGTAAAAATGAACAACGATACCTTTTTAGACACAAGACAGTTATTGCTTAGTCAAAAAATGCGGAACAGGTATGTTTTGAGGGTTTTTTTTATGTTGTGAAGGATGCTGCAGTTCGAGTGTAGGCTAGCAGTTCCTTCCACCACAGGGGAACCGAATGAGTAAAGGTTTTTGCAAGCGATTTGGTGCCTCGATGTGATGGAACAACCAGGCGTCACTCATTTTCAGACAGAAGATGACGTGAAGGGATGTAGACCTGGAGCAGTGAGTTAAGGTAAGGGGCTGGATTTGCCGTTACCGTTCTGAAGACCAGTGTCAGCATTTAATCAGGAGGGGGATTTGAATTCAAATGTCAAAAATCTAGAAACTCTATGCATTGGGCTGTTCATATCAGCACAGGAAATGAGTTCAAGATATCAGTGCAATGATCTCAGCACAGTAGCTCACATTTAATTTCTATATAAGATTTCATGACACATTACTGAGTCATTTGGCTACTAGACAATGAGCAAAGTGCAGATCGAGGAAGGGGCAAGAATGTTCTGGGCTCTGACACATGTGCGATGTGCTTAGGGGCAAATGGACGTGAAGCCACATTAGAGAGTGTGATACATTTTGAGCCTGATAAGAGCAGACAGTGAGCTGCTGGGTGAAATGGGAGGGCCGCTGGGAAGGGTTAATTTAGTTAGCGAACTGCACTAGCGACCAGGAATGAGATCATTCTTCTTAGCTTGATGAAAAGCAGTGTGTTCAATCTTGTAAGGCTGTCTATTATGAGGACTCTGTGTGTGTGTGTGAACTTGATACTTTCACATTGCACAAACCTTTTAAATTGAATTGGAACAACAAAGGTGAATTAAGCTTTCTACTTTTTGTTAATTATTTTCTATTGATTATAGCAAATACTGTTCCTCTTCAATGGTTGTATACAATAAAGAATAATGAAAAACAGAAGCCATTTACAGCACAAGGGAAACGAGAGCTCACCGTCTTCCACTTTGATAGATTAGAAGTATCCACGGCGACGACAGCATCCCGTGCTCCCAGGTACAGAATCCCAGATGAAGTATCCATCAGGAAGGTGCTGAAGTTATACACGCTCCCAAATTCACTAGAACCCAGCTTAGTCATGTCCACTGGGAGAAAGACAGAAGATATGATTTTATCTCACCTATTAAAAGACAGCGTCACTGAAAAACCAAGTAACACAAATAAAATATAAAAAGAGATGCATACTTGCATTCACACAGAGTATAAGTAATTATGATCATTAAATATCTTCAGATATGTGTAATATTGTTGATGCAATAACATTTTAATAGCATTTAAGATGTGCTATAGCTCACAAGCCTGGGGCAAATTTAACAAACCATCCGAACTGAGCAGTTCATTTAAAATGTAAATATCACTTTTATCATAAGTAAGATCAAATCTTTAAAAGAGATATATTTATATTAACAAAGAAAGAATGCATGAAAGAAAGAGAGAAACGGACAAATAATGAGTAGGAGGGTGAGATATGGAAAAAGGACAGATCACATTCATATTGTAGGGTGATGTAGGTGTCACTAAAACCGAAAGTAACACTAAAACCGATACTAAAAAAAGTGTATTAGAGGACACAAAGAAATGATCAGTGGGTGTGTTCATGCAACACACAGAGACACTATTTTCTAAATGAATGCTGCCCCTTAGCAGTTCAGTCTGTCCCCCCCCGTTCAATGTCTGGCCTCATGAGGACATTAGATAGTGACTGTCTGTGATCAGTCGCCCTGTGACCTTCAAGACTTCTGCACAGTGTGCATGCATGCATAGATGTGTTTGCCAGTTCGTGCTTGTTTGTACTGACTGTGCCAATTGGGACTGAGCACACGTGATCAGATTAATTTATTCTAGGTAATCTCTTTCCACCTTTTCACCCCTGTTGTGCGGCTACCCAACTTCAGACATCTCGCAGGCCACAATCTAAACATAAATGTGGCCAAGGTGATGACAACAAACAAGCATGCCTGCTAACATCCGTCAAGAGTTTGGTTTCATGCGTCATTACACAACAAAAATAGAGCACACATGTGTTTGTATTCTCTTAATACTACAGTTTATATCTTCTTCATCTTGTAATGCAATGAGCTTTCTAAACAAAAATAAGACAATAAGACAATCAGTTCCTTATAAAGATCACAAGTGTCTACATTTTAACACTAAATACATTAGCATATGTGACAAGACAAACACGCACAAACTAGAATAGAAGGTATTTTAACATGATAATGAAACCTTTGATCATTTAAAGTTCACCTTTGCTTACACTCAGACTGTTCCAAAGCCCCTGGTTGATTGTCAAATCTCAACCCCCGTTGACTCCCATAGTATTGTTCCCCTACTATGGCAGTAATGGTGGATGAGATCTGACCTTCTTCCAAAGTTCTTCCTGTGTGTTCGGCAAAACAAATAAATGTATTTTGGTTTCCAACAATCTAGGGGTAATCTAAGAGTAAATGATGACAGAATTCTACAGCAGGTGAATGTATGCACATGTCGGCACATGGTCTGCTAAATGAATTACTGTAAATGGGCGATCTTTTGAAACGCAACTACAAAATAGTGCTGTAACATTTTAGCGCTTTGTAAGTCTTAAAGGGATAGTTCAGCCAAAAACTCCAATTTGCCATCAGGCCATCCGAGATGTAGGTGACATTTTTTTCTTGAGTAGAACCATAAAGAAGATTGTTTGGTAAATACGCAGCCCTCTCTGCTTCATATAATCGGAGTATAGTATTTGGTGGCGGATGGCATACCAGCGTCTGGTACATTTAGCGCCACCTGCAGAAAGGGAGTGTTGAGCCTCTACACAGTATGGCTAATAGTATTAAAAATGACGTTCAAATTTATGAAAATATCGAGCGAGTCACTTCACGAAACGTCAACATGTCGTCAGGAGACGCTTTTTGGAATTATGTGCTTTAGGAACTCTTAGAACGGCAGACCCCATATACTCCCAATATATGAGGCAGAGTGGGCTGCGGATTTACCAAACAATCTTCTTTATGGTTCTACACAAGAAAAAATGTCACCTACTGGATGGCCAGAGAGTGAGAAAATAAACGGCAAATTTGAGTTTTTGGCTAAACTATCCCTTTGATGCATTTCTAAGCATCTGCAGTCTGCAGGAACCACCTCATACATTCACTATAAAGGTAGCACATCACCAGCTGTATGCAGGCACGTAATCTGATGAGATCACAAGAATGCCTCAACATTTTTCTTCAGTCACCAAACCTGCTTTTCTGACTCAGGGCACAAGCTAACACACACAATTTGACAGGTTGTTTGTTTACTTCTAAACAAATTCATAAAAGAACCGGAGTGGATAGTCATCTGAGTCTGTGCTTGTCTGGGTGCCAAAGACTTTGCTGTGAAACAACAGACTTGTGTGCTTTCTAAGGAATAACATTTTAGATTCTAAATAAACTGTAAAAAGCAAACAAAGTAATGAAATTAACAAGCTTCCTATAGCTTTCATATGTAGGATTGATTTGATAAAAACTAGCCTTACATAAAATTGTATATACAGTAAGACAAATTTTCACTCTCTCCCTCCCCATGTACTTCCCGCTCAATCTGTGCCTTACAACCTGCCAAAAAGCCCCACCCACTACTGATTGTCACTTCCAATGAGTGACAAGCAAAAGATAGAAATACTAGATGAAAACAGATGGAGACATTTGCTTCAGGCAAGGTCCTCCCTTAATGTCCTCATGTCACACTGCTTCCTGTCCCTCAAAGTTCTACCTCAAAGATAGACCATCTGCCCCCCAATCCCCCAAACCAAATGCCAATTCCCAAACTGTGCCTCTGACCGCTCATCTGATGTGTGTGTGTGTGTGTGTGTGTGTGTGCGCATGTGTGTGTGAATGAGGGAGACAGAAAGTAAGCATTTGATTGGAGCTGATGCGATACAAAAAAATCCTGCCGCATTTACAGTATGCATTTAAATAGAAATGGTAAAATGTCACTAAAGCTCAAGCGATGTGTTGTCATAGGCTGAAAGTGGAGCCAACACCAACCTTCATCCATGAATCATTCATTCAGTCTCAAGACATTAATGATGAATGAAGAACCAGAGTTGGGGGGATGCTGTCTTAATATCTCTCCTTAAATAACCCAAAATGTTCTCCTTATCTGTCTTATCCTCTGTCTGCTCTACTGTGACCACACAATGTGTTAAGTGGGCTACACAAATTCTCTCTGACACTATGGCTGCAGGGAATTGCAGTTTTGAAGTGTACACTGTAAAATTGTTTGCTGTATTTATGCAGCTAGTTGCCAGAAACTTACTGTAGATTTATATTTATCTCATTTATTAGAAACAGTTTGTTCAAAGATAAATGAATATTAAACATGAACAAGTCTTTATCTTTTCAGCAAAAAAATCAAAAATGCAATTATTAAGGGAACCAGAAACACTCATCAAGCTTTTTTCTCTTTTTTTCTCATTTTGGTTCCCCTATCTGTTTTCCCTTGCCCGGCGCATGACACCAGTAAGTTACATAAATGTAAATCTATAGTAAGTTACTGGCAAACTGCTGCCAGTAATACTGTAATTTCTACAGAATTTGTTTACAGTGTATATTTTAAAGAATTTACTGTAAAACTGAAGCTGTCAGTCACAGAGAAACAAAGTAGGTGAAACTAAACACATTTATTGGTTTTTTTATTCGTAAACATTCAGGTTACTGAATTAAGAATTAACACATTTTTTTTAATTATAATAAATCATCTTAAAATGTAAAAATTCTCCTATTTTTTTACATCCATCCATCCATTTTCTACCGCTTATCCGAACTACCTCGGGTCACGGGGAGCCTGCGCCTATCTCAGGAGTCATCGGGCATCAAGGCCCTGTTTTTTACATAATAAATGTAAATGTGATAAAGGCAAAATAAAATATTAACAAAAATAAAAACATTATTTTTATATTATAATATTGGGTCATTTAATGTAGACTATGGCTCGATAAAAGAAAACTGTTGTGTCAACGACAAAATTCCTTATTGCTTTCAAGCATATTACTAACACTAAGGGGCTTCAAGCGCCTGCACCCGGCAATTTCAGCCAGCGCCTGGTGGATCTGGAGGCTAAGTGTACACACACTCACCTGGCCTATTTTTCCAGGCACACTTCAACCTTGACTCATCCAAAATGATCATTCCTACTGTGGTTTTCCCATTGGGAATTTTCCAAGCCTTATCTGCTGTCTCGAGAGAAACAGATAAAACGCTGAATCCATGATTTATGAATTATTCCACACAATCACTTCATGGTTCAGCGTGTAGACAGTATTACAGCTGACTTTCTGAATTAATAGAGCCAGAGCGTCTGTGCGAAAAGAGTAATATAGAAGATAGCAAGAAGGAGTATCTGTGGAAAGCACATGCAATAAATAAAACCTCAAGCATTTGATACACCATAAAGAAGTGCGGCGTGATTCATTTTGAGTTAAATGAGAACACCATACGTGACTCTAAATGATGTCATACTGGATCATACCTCACCTTATTCATAAATAAAATCTTAATAACAGAGCTTAGCTCATCTTTAAAAATATTGAGAGGTGAAAAGAGACGCTGCTGCACTTCACAACCTAGGCAATGTTTAACTGCGAAAAGGTTTTATAAATGAGTTTGAGTTATACAATAAGCTATTTAGTTACTTATTGGGATTTATGTGTTTATGTGATGCAGTGGCTGTATCTTTTGAACCCAAGACACATTTCCCTCTGGGACAATAAAGTATACCTAAACCAAAAAGGTCCAGTGTATGAAATTTGCTGGCATCTAGCGGTGACGCTGCGTATTGCAACCAACAGCTCACTCCACCGCTCCCTTTCGAAGCACTACGGTGGCTGTCACAGAACAAAGATGTCGTCAAGTTTTCACTTCTTTGCAGAAGGAGATAACATATTAACAAAACATGCTCTGTAGAGCAGTTTGTATGTTTAGGGCTACTGTAGAAACAACATGGTGACTTCCATGTAAGGGCACCCGCGGTGTATGTAGATAGAAGTAGCTCGTTTCAAGGTAATAAAAACATAAAGCTTCATTGTTTAAGGTCTTTATACACCTCTAAAGACATAGTTATGTATATTATATTGCATTTCTGTCAATAAATCTTCAAAAAAAAAAACACATTGGACCTTTAACCACGCCAGAACCTAATGAAGATCCTTCATCGGTTTCTAACAGAAAATGACAAACGGTAAAACTATTCTAGTAAAATGGAGGCTTATAGCTTTGCTGCTTTGCATGTGGCCTTTAGGATATTAAGTAACATCACTGTAAAACAATCTGGAGAGGGGCTTATTTGGTTACATCACAGATCATCGTTGACTTGAAAACATAATAGACAAAGTATTACATTTCGTAGACAAAATGCAACAACACCAGTGTCACAGGAAATATAAAAAATGTATTGACTCAACAAACAAATATCATTAGTTTTCTTTGAGTTAAAGAGTGATTCCCACAGCTCTCAGTAGCTTGGTGGAAGATTCTTAGGCTGAGGCTTTGTCTATGTGTCTAACCTACTTGTCCACTGCAGTGACACTGAACGTTATTGTTGGGGACAAGTTCTGTGGGAGCGGTCTGGTAGTGGCATATAGTCTATACGTTGATTCACTTAATTTTACAAACAGCCTTTATCAATACAGATACTGCACATGTCTGTGGCATTACTTCATGACAGCTCATGTTATATTTCCTTCTCCAACCTGGTTGCTATTATTGTAAACCAGCAAAGTAGTTAACTGTAACCATTTGCAAAATGCAGACGGTTTTAAATGTAGATATATACATAACTATTCACTATGATCTATACTGTAAGTTCTGTCTTTATTAATGTATCAGTCTCCATTCTCGCTATATGTCAAGTGTGAGGCAGTCATGACATTGACCCTTACATTTCTCCATACTTGTCCACACATTCAAAGATCTGTTTGACATAATGCATAATGACAGCCAGGCTGGAGGCTAGACTGTAAACAACATCAGGAATAACTCAAAGTGACTGCAGTGTCGGAAGCGTGGTGAGTTTGCTTATAACACCAATGTTTAGCAGCTCCGCAGAATGAATTTCTCTTTCTGTTAACAAAAACAGGACGCAAAATGTCAACAGTCCATTTACCCCTAAGATTTGTGATAAATAGATATGCTCAACATCTGTTCACAGCAGAAACACCTCGAAATGAACAGCTGTGATCTTGACAAACTGTAGTTTAAAATCACAATGGGTTTAATTAGTTTGCACTCTGAATAATCTGTGTAACACTGATCTGATGTTGTCTATAGAGAACACAGCTGTAGTCTCATGTGTTCATACTGCAAGTATCTTCTTTCATTCACTTCCTTCCTCTAGCTTACATATGCTCTTTGTCATTCTTTAGAACCATAAAGGTTTACTTTGTACATTTGAAAAAACCTGCCTGTCCCCCCCACACACACAAATATTCTCAAAACAACAGATCATAGCCGGTGCATAAACGTGTACCAGCTGCACATACAGTGTGTGTGTGCGTGTGTGTGTGTTGCAAGTTTTACAATAGCTGGCTCGACCGACTATAAAGCTTGGATTAGACTTGATGTTGGTTTATTCTAGTCCACTTAATCATTGTTTCTTTTAGACATGCACTGTTTAAACTAAACTAAAATATCACAATGATACTACAAAGGTATCATTGTCTCTTACACATTATTCATCATCTTTTTGAACCATTTAATTTACTTAAGATATTAAATTATTCATGATTTAAAGGGATAGTTCACTTCAAAATGAAAAATCATAATTTTCCCACTCTATAGTCTTTTCAAACCCGTATTAATTTCTTCTGCAGAACACAAAAGAAGATATTTTGTAGAACATTGGTAACTAAACAGCATAGGGCCCATTGACTTCCATTGCATGGACATAAAACCACTAATTTTGTGTTCCACAGAAGAAAGATTAAATACACATTGTCAATTTGAGGCTAAATAAACAATTACATCATTTTTATTTTGGAGTGACCTACGTTTAACTCATTTCAGGGAACTCACAGACTCATACACAAATACTACAGCAGTAGACAGCAGTGCCACAAAGTATTTCCACTGTCAGAATGCACAAATTTATCTTGTCTCATATATTCACTCATATACATATTCTAACAGATGTATGTACTCGACGGACTGCTTTCATACTGATTATGAAAGACTTTAATCTTTTGATATGCTTGTGTACCATGTATGTTTGATGTGTGTATGTCTCTCTGTTTGTAATCAGCTAACCGGCCACATTGTTATAATGAAATGCATTGTGCATCTGGTGATTGATGACAGAGGTCAGCCACTAAACAACATCCTGTTCACAACAGAGTGGCTGCGGGTGACAGCGTCAGAGAAAATCAACCCATGTATCCATCTCAAACAAGTCCTCAAAAGGTTATATTGTCTCCCAGTGATCCTTCTATTCTTTAAATGCTTCCGTTGGACTGGTTTATTTTTAAGATTCCATTCATCACTGTAGTTTTTGTCTAGTTTGTGTCAATTTCCAAACACTTTTGTCATCCAAAGTGATGTCTAGTAACTGCAGGACCAGTCTGTTCTTGCCAAAGATTTCAAACTCTCCATTAAAAATATGCAAGAATACTAGATTTAAATAATATAAAAGTTCACCAAAAATGAAAATTCTGTCATGATTTATTCACCCTCTTATCATTTAAAACCTGTATGACTTTCTATCATCCGCAGAACACAAAAGAAGATATTTTGAAGAATGTTGTTAACCGGGACCCATTCTGTTCCATTGGTTTTGTGTGCATTCAATAGAAGTGAATGGGTGCTGGCGCTGTTCGGTTACCTACTTTTTGTTTTCCGTGGAAGAAAGAAAGTAATACAGGTTTGAAATGACAAGATCGTGAGTAAATTATTAAAGAATATTCATTTGTACGGGACGGGTCTTTTTTTATAATTGTGGCCTCATCATTTTCAAACTCCAAATGATAAATTCCCGAAGGACTCTTTTTCTCATTCCAGAACCCGTTTCACTCACAGTATCAGCACTGCAACTTCCATTTCATGCCCACTTTAAGGTCCATAAGAACCCTATAAACATTTACAAAAAACACAACAAAAACATTCACTAAGCCTACAATAATCAATGCACGGAAGACTCAAAAGCCTCAATGCTTTAGCTACAAGTAAACCCTCCTTTTGCACGTGCCCTTAACAGTCGCTTAGCAGCTTCTCCAGAGAGCCAGGATTACCATGCTTTAGACAAAGTGAGAAAAAGGATGAGAGAAGAAGAAAAACTGGGAAACGGACACATGAGAAACACAGCAGCATCCTGAGCAGGAAGGTTTTGCTTTATTTCCCTCCTCGCTGGTCTGCTCTAGGAGATATGATGAGAGCGTGGTGCCATCATCACTAATCACACTTGCCCCAAATACACTGCTGCTCAAGAGGATTACGAAGAGAGTGGGACCTCACAGCACACCTCAGCAGGAAAATCAGGCAGTAAGAACTGAATTACCTTTATAGACCATCAGTTTTTTTCATAGATTAGAGGTCTTGGGGGAGAAAGTAACTAAACTGCACCTTCTGAGAGCGTTGTTTTAGCACCCAATTTACAGGACTGAGCAAAGCTGCTTCAGACTACAGTCTGTGTTCTGGCATACATTACTTGGACTAAACAGTAACACTCCAGCACTGCGGGCCAGACACCTGAATTGGCTGATAAACACGGCTCATTTGACTGTATGCCTGGTTGCGATGCCCATCTCCATGAATAAATGAGTAACTGCAGCCATTAGGACTAGAACATGGTACTTGCAGGTATTTACAATGGCAAACGTGAAAAAATAACGATATTGCCTTCGTTGCTTTTTACTTTTTGTGATGCAGTGCTACTGTGATAAATAACACATTAATTCATGTAAATGTAATTCCCTTTATTCAGATTTGTGTCACCATGTTATCCTTGTAAGCTTTAATGTTAATGCTAGTGCCCTATTTGTTAATTGCGAAGGTATCACATAAAAAATCAGATGCAAAAGATTAGAATTCACCATCCGTGTAAGCTCGCATAATCTTGACACGTTTCCAACAAAAATAGGCCAAGTTTTACTGTTTGGGACCAATAAGAAGCACTTTGTGGCAGTAGGTCATCAGAGCATCTCTTTTAAACTGTGCTAAGGCTTTTATAATCTCACTAAATACTTTGAGCACCCAATCCTCAGTCTTCAGCTAGTCTTGGACGTGTGTCTGCCCGTCTGTCTGCGTATCTATTTATCCGCAGATCTATTTTCTGTTAAATACAGATGGCAGAGTGGAACGACGGTTGGTTTTCAGGGGAAAAAACATAATATAATCACACACCAGATGGAGCAGTCCAAGCATGTCAATTTAAGTTTCGTCTTCCCATTGGGTTGAGTTCAGGGTTCAAAGGGCTGTTGCTATGGGATCAACTTTCCTGCTTCTAATGATCAGTGTAAACACTTACTGCATCAGTCTGATGGAAGTAACTAAACATTTAGATTCATGCTCCCTTACGGTTCTTAACACACTGATTTCATTTCATACACTTAGCTGCTAATGCTATTATTACACAGATCACCAGTTAGAAGTTTGAGCACACCTACTACTTAGTGTTTTTACAGTATATAGCGACCAAAAATATTTTCTCACAATTTATATTTGTCTCAATTTAAGCATAAGTTTTAGATGTTGATTTTCAAAATCATTAAAACATTCAGTCAAATATGTCTGACTTTAGTGTAAATATGCAAGAGACAACTGTATTGGTATTAGGGTTAGTTAATTACACAAATTGCATCTTATATTCCTTCATTTACATATGATTGAGTATATCCTTATACCATTCTATGAAATGTCATAGGAGTGTATCAATACACTCACAATACAATATGATACTGACAACACAAACAATACTGAGTTCACGATTACGATGGTTTTACAATATTTTCAACAAAAAGAATCTGGGGTAGTTGTCAATTTAGCAAACTGTACAATACATTATTAACTTAAATATTTGCAGTCACACCATAGGACACACACATGTATGGTTATTTGTCAACTACCCACCAAAATTCAACATTAACCCTTCTCAGTAACATTTGTTATTTTATTAAAGAATTGACAACATTCAAGGTATAACCTCCTGTGTGTAAATGAATAAAATTGTTAAACTGAGTTTTAACAACATTAAATTAGGGCAAGGAAATAAGGAAGCTAAATTCAAAGACAGAATTTCTTAAAGCAGTAAAAGCACAAAATTAAATATGATAAACTGATATTATTACACCCCTAATATTATTCTTTTTAACTCTTTAAGCAACGTTTGTAATTTGGCATACTATTGTATGTATTATGTATATGATGCGAATTGCAATGCATCAGAGAGAGACGGAGTAAGAGAACCGCATATCAATAAGGGCTTTAGTCTTAAATTACTTTTGCACTTTGGACTTTCTGCATATTTCTGCCAGAAGGCTGCCATGGGACAGCCATAATATCATATGTGCGTCACCCACAGAGTAGTGAACATCTAAAAAATAGCTTTTCCTAACCCATTGTTTAAAATCACTATGGGCCATTTGCGGCACATAATCTCTTATGAAAGTCTCAAAAACAGGTTTTCATCCTGCAGCTCTCATATGTCAAGATCTCAGGCAGGCAAGCCGAGAGTGCCGGCTCAATTCTATAGAGAATTATCTTTGTTAAGTAAGTTATCGTATCCTAAAGAGCTGCAAATGAAATGATTTGGTGATTTAATTTGATTTAATAAAGAACATTTTACTTGCACGTTATATTATCAGCATTACTATTTGAGTGAAAATTTTAATATGAACTTAAATATGAACAAGCGTAGACTGGAGAGGTCTCTGGAAAACCTGATAATTGAGTATAATGTCAGCAAGATTTGCAAATGTTTAATCAACTCTTGTGTGAGATTTTGTGCGCTACAGGAGCACCTAGTAAATCTGACCTTTTGTACGTAGCAGTTAAAAAGGTAAATGTCAACGATTTGCAAACATTTTGTAGCATAGATATATAGTGCAGATTGTTTCTTCATTTTACGTCATGTGGTGGCAACCACCTAAACATTTATTTTTTTCATCACCAACCACCAACTAGTTTCTCACAGTGCACATAGATAAGTGAAATTCAGGCAGAGATATGCACATTTGACTAAACTTTATGTCATTGATTCCATCTAAGGGTTAACACATATTTACATGAGGAAAAACACAAATTACCAGGGGATTTTATAATCATTTCCTCCATCAGTGTTAAATATTAATCTGTACTGTGTGTGTTCTGTCCACCATCTTAAAATCAATGTTGAAAGCATTCTCAACGTACAGGCAAAAATACATGCACACACACACACACACGCACACGCACACAGACACACACTAGATATCAGCAGATGGTTCAGTGATGACTCAGTTTCTCTCTTCTCCCTTACCCAAAATTCTCTCTCTCTCACCACGTCTTCTTGCTTCCCTCAGTGTTCACTCTTAGGATGACATACTGAAAGTCACTTGGCTAAAACCGGATTCTTACTTCCTGATACTTATGTGCTCTACTTGGCTAAACTTGGCTTCTCTCATCAACCTCCACCTCTCTGTTATGTCTTGTCTAATCAGTTACCCATTAATCATTGACCAGATAACCTCTGACCTCTCTTTATTGAATTAGGCAGATGACGTGTGGGTGTGCTAACTTCACTAAATGGACCGGTGGTCTCATGGGACCGGGGCACATCTACCAAATTCTCAAAAACGCAACAAAGACTGAATCTACACACCAAAACCTTGCACCCTGGATCTGAATGCTACTGTAGCTTATAGAGGATATAGCAGTCTGTCATGATCTGGCACACTTTGAAGTGATTGCATCGCCCAGAGAGAGAGAGAACAAGCTGTGCTTGTTAGGAGTAATGATACAGGCCCACACTGGAGTAGACTTCAAAAAAGACTATTACTTAACAGCTCATGTGGCAAAGTATGGACCCAGAGGATCACTATGGCTGAGGTGCCATTAGGACAGATAAGAGAGGCATGAGGTGTGTTTTCACGCCACAGCAAAATGAAAAGTTATATGTGACATGTATGTATAGTTAAAGCAACACTTTGTAGTTTTTCTAACCTTAAAATAATCTCTTTAAAATGATTTCAGTGGTTGAACAACTCTTAACTGGATGTGCAAACTTTGACAACACAGTGACTAAACATTTAGGAGGTATTTTCTTTCAATTTCCTGAAAAACTGCAAATTTGGACATTCGAGGCTTCTGAAGGACAGCAATGATATGAACTCAATAGAGAAAAGATATTATAATTAGTGGGTTGAATTATTTAAAAGACGCACTTCACACTTACAGTGCGTTTATATTTGTAGTTCAGTTCTTTTGGTTCTTCGTGTTCAGACTGGCATTTTAACAGCGAACCTAAAGATGTCGAACCTAACAGCTTACGCGTAAAGTCGCAACGTAATTGGACGGCTTTTTCTGATTTAAATTTTATATCACCGGACATCCAAAACAATGCTGTGTGCTGGGTCATACATGTTCAGTGTATGCCTGCAAATATGAGGGTATTTTTAGCAAGCCTGTAACTCGCAAAGACCTCATGAAATGCTTAAAGCAGTTAAAGCGGCCCTAACACACGCAGTTTCTGCCAATCTCACAGTGATCTTCAGTACCTATAGAGTTGTATTGCATACTTCATATCTTCGAAGGTCAGATGAAGACTTCTTTGCAAATCTTTTGCCTCTTTTCCAGAAGAAACCTCAGTAGTTTTACAGTGCAGCACAGTCTTAATATACGTTAACAATTATTGTGTAATCTCAGATTCTAAACATTCATACGGTCAAGAATGGAGACTATGGAAACACATGGGAAAAGGTACTGCCGGTCATTCATGTATCTCAAGGACATTTTTGGATGACTGGGTTTGCAATAATATTATGCTGATATGTGGGCCTATTATATAAAGAATTAATTCAGCAAAGTCAGTGAAAAACCCAATTTTCCACCTGTGGCAAGCTGACACGTCTGGAGACCTTGAGCTGGAACATAACAATGCCACACTACACTGATAACCCCAAAGTCAGACATAACAGCTTCTTTGCTTCTGTTTTACTCTAATACACATAAAACCCCCTGTAACACATGCTTAAAAATCAAACTATCAAATAAGCCACTGTTCAGACTATAAACACACCCACCATACAGTCAGACACACGAGAAGGTTTATAACTCAAATAAAAATCTTTAAGTCACATCTGCGATTCATTTCTTCTGGTCTGCCTCTGTGTGTGTGGTACAAAACATCTTTGAAGCACATGCCATGTTCTCCAGAAGCTCTGGGTTCAGGACGGCCACAAAGCACCCAGTCAGAGCAGCTCTGGAAGACAACAACAGGCCTGATGGACGAAACTACAGCACATGTCTGACTCTATTTGTGGCAGCTATTTTAAAACAAAAGTGAAGTGTTGCTGAGTGTGTGCTAGAAGAGAGAGTCTTTAGGAGCACTTAGACGCACTCAGGACGGAGAGACATTTCTGTAGGATACAGATTTATCAATACACACAAACACACACACACAACACTTCCAAAGAGCCAGCGAAGTAGCTCATTGTTCTTCATCTCATAAAGAATGGTGGAGAGGGTAACAGAGCCCCTCTGTCCATCCCAGTGTGTGTGTGTGTGTGTGTGTGTGTGTTGTGACCCATGGGAAGAAATTTTCCAGGGATTTCACGGATCTTCCGTTTAATACGGCCACATTTAGCTACATATCAACCAGAGCAAACTGACAGATCTGTAAGTGCATGTGTGTGTCCAACAAAGCATGTTCATTTTGTCCCACATCGAATAGCTTGACTACTATATTAACCTCATATAAGTGATGATGTGTCCCCGTTCACCATCAAACGTTTCATTTTCGTTCAAAACACAAGACTGTTTCCCATCCGCTGAGCACTGGAGCCCATGCGTTCTTCAAAATATCTTCTTTTGTGCTCTGTAGACGAAAGAGTCACGCATGTCTGAAACGACAGACGAGTGAGGAGATGATGACAGAAATGTCCCTTTTTAATTCATACGTCTTTCAATTCAGATTACTAGACATAGTAAATGGAATCAAACCACTGCTTTGACTATTCACCACTAAAATTAATTGTTAACTTTTTGTCTGTTTCTCTGTTCCTCGTTGGTTTTGTAAACCAACTGTTTGACTCATCTGCTATCTTCCACCTATTTACTTCTGCTGTTTAGGAACACAACCTCATCATTTCGGTGTTGTTTACAATTGGCAAGTCCTTCCTTCCACATTTCTCTTTTCCGCCACTTCTCCCTCTTCTGGGTTCGCACAAATCTGAGTGCCGCTATTATCCCTGTCCTATCCCATGCCAGCGGGAAGCCTCTCCTGCGAATCTCATCCCTGTCCCTCATTAGAGTTTCACACTCCAGGGACAAAAAGCTGGAGGACATTAGTGAGCTTTGCAGGACTTCGCTGCTGCCCACAAACAAAATGCAGAAATTGCGAGGAAAAACTTTTGTCTTCTAGCTCCGCAGGAGGCTGAATTCGAGCCAGGCCTTTAGGAGAACAGCTTGGTAGAGAAGTCAAGCGTGGATGAAGAAAAGAAAAATAAAGAAAGTTGGAAGCAGTGACTTTTGAAAGAAAGATACA
Source organism: Triplophysa dalaica (assembly GCF_015846415.1). Classification (NCBI taxonomy): domain Eukaryota; kingdom Metazoa; phylum Chordata; class Actinopteri; order Cypriniformes; family Nemacheilidae; genus Triplophysa; species Triplophysa dalaica. The sequence goes on from NC_079542.1 coordinate 8,402,580, forward strand.
GGAGCAATAGCAAAAGAGTGATGCTTTCTTAATAAAAAAAACACATTTGTGTTGTCTTACTTGGTTCGTTAGAAAAAATCCCTAAAAATATTATTGCTTGGACAGTTATTTTTTAAGACTAAATGAGTGCAAAGATGTTTCATGTATCAAATTTGTCCCTTTGTAAATCCAGAACAGCCCCAAATGAGAGTAAATGGCAAAGTTCATATAATTTGTTCTTGAAAGAATTTAATGAGAGTCTTTGAGTTATGCTTTCTTACTTTTGATAGCAGACTTTTGAAGTGGAGACACTCTAGAAATCTCATTTGAAACCCTATGACACATGAGATTAATGCTTTTTAAGAAGAAAATATAAAAGACTCAAGCAAAAGGCTTCATTAGCTCTCCATTTAAAGTCATTTAAAACATACAAAAAAAAAATTACGTTTGTTTACATATAATATGCTTAGGATTCCCATTAAATAAAATTGAAACATCCTATTTCTGGTCTCAAAGTACAATCTCTTTATTTCTATTATCTGTCTGTTTTCAGACAAAGTAGAGGCCAGGAGACAATATTTTGCATATCATCACTGCTAGTACAGATGCTGAAGAAGGTCAAACTAAATAAACAAATATAAAATGTTGTGGAAAAGGCAATGGAGACTCAACCTTAAAAGCCACATGAGGCAGTTTATGATGGAATGCAAATAAGCCATCAGCAGGTGTAGAACATCTTTTTCTCCAGCTGAGCAGGCTCAGTCCACTGGACACAAAAAATATAACTCAAACCAAAATAAAGAGATAAAATAATAAACAAACGCCAACATAAAAGAAGATGAACGTTTTTACAGACTGAACAATACTTAACCCAGGATGCTTCTGCAAATGATACTACTACTAAGTGTTTAGTACATGTTATAAATAACATGCTTTTTCTGTGCAAAGAGCTCTATTCTTACAATACGGTCAAACATAGTATCTGAAGCTCACAACAACATCACAATGAACTATGAACTGTGATCAGCTGATGCCTGACGGTCATGAGCCGCCGCATGAGAAAAGAGTTGATATCACATGATGCTAAACATCATGGGCAGTTTTTTTTCTCAAAGAGGTTAAAACACAAAAGTCTTTGTGCGAGAGGGATCACAGGTGCGGAGCATGCACGAACACAACACCACACACACACACACACACACACACACAACAGCCTCAAAGACACTGAATCTGTCTTGTCATCAGATACTGCTTTAACTCAGTCTTTTCGAGGGCCAGAGTGTCCTTCCATTCTTGTTTCTGTCTCTACACATTAATACACACACGTCATCCAACCCCCATAATACTGATTTCCAGACACCCAAACATCTTCATCCTTCACTGAGACTTAAAGAGAAACAAATAGAACCTTATGATAAGGATAGAAAACCTCAGGATGGAGAGAGAGAGAGAGAGAGAGAGAGAGAGATTCTCATTTACTCAGTATATACGTAAGAGTGTGCTTATTGCTTATGATCTCTACACACAGTAGATCCAACTGTAGCTTTCTCATTAAAAAGGTAGCAACTTCAATCTAAAAAACACAATAATTTTTTGTCTTCTAAGTTCAAACGCTTTTGGGAAACGTTCATTGTTAGTCAACAAAGCCCTCTTTCACAGTGCACTGCCCATTACAATCACACCAATTCACAGATATCAAGGCGGATACAGTTCATCAGACGGCTCAGAGCCATAAAAGCATCTTCAATGAATAATTCCTGCTTTTCCTGTCTCATCAAAGAGAATCAAAGCATGGAACATAATGGTGACGGAAGAGAGAGAGAAAAGATTGAACCAAACTTCTCTTAAAAACCATAGACAGCATAGCTGACTCATCTTACTGTTAATGAACAGATTAATTTTCACAGTTAATATGTGTGAAATGTAGTTTTTACAGTAACAGAGCCTTGTAATATATCAAAGTAGAACTCATATGCTTTTCCTATCCAGCAGTTCCTCCACAGAGCGATCATTTATCAAAGCCTTGCCCATATCAACTTTATGATCTTTGACACAGCAAACTTCCATTTGTGATTACCCATGCAGAAAATCCAATAACTAAATCTAAGAATGTGATATTTTTGCTGCATCTTGAACCCAAAAGGACCTTCAATTTAGACCTTATCCAAAAAAACAAAACACGCACAAGAAGCGACCCCGTCGCATTGGCTGCAAAAACGAAAACTTGCATGCAACATACCTTAATATGCAAAAGTTCATTTACAATGACTAATCTTTTCAAATAAAGAACAGAGGGAGACAATATCTGTTGAGACAACACCATAATAATAATGAGTTTCTGATAAAGGGTGGACTCTCTCGTATGTGTGAAAATATCAGCGCGATGTGGAACATCCTTTGTTGCTGTCTCATAACTTTATGTATTGTTGTGCACTATAACATAAAGATCAAGGAGTCAACCTCTCTTCTTTTGTAGAGATGCATAAAGGCAGGTGTGTGTGTTGCACTGAACTAATGGATGAAAAATCAACGTGCAGGTATGGAGGGGTGTTTGTGCCTTAAACCTGCATTCTTAACAGGTGTTTTTCTACCTAAGCCTGTTTGATAGGAAGCTTCTCTCCTTCCTGTAATTGTGATATTTGACAGGTAACTTTAGGCTTTCCTGGCCTCAGGCACTGACAGTAAACACATACATGCACACATTCACACAAACACACACACACACATGCACACACACAAAATGCATGCTTTGGTCAAGTGCTTTCATTAAAATCCCTCAAAAACTATTTGTTATTTTTCAAGCATTCCAAGTCACTCACAACCGTGTCCTCCCCTCTCTCTGACTACATCTGATGCAAATGTGAAGCATGTGTCATATGTAGTTCTTCAGAGAAGCAGCCATCAAGGCAGTGCTATGGGAGGAAGAATCCAGAGATTTGGTGGGTGGTGGGTGCCGGGGCAAATCTACCCCCAGCCCAACATGAGAGAGCAATTTAAGTAAGGGGAAGGGATTCATAGTTCAAAGAGACCGGCCCACCTACAGACCTCAGAAAGGAGAGGGAGAGTAGAAGAAAAATATATACCTGTAAATACTTTTTTTATAAAAACAATGAGAGGTTATAAAAGTCTTCAAAACAATAGATTCAGGTCCATCTTAAAACTGCCTTAATCCAAGCCTTTTATGAAGCTTTTGAAATAGCCGATTCAACATCAGCATATTGGATAATACAGTCACTGTTTTAATAAAGATGATTTTATTGCACGCCTTAATGAAATAAGAGCTGCTGTGATTCTAATTCATTGACTTTTTATTGGTCAAAACACCACAGTACTAGAGTTAATAGTATGTGAGTATAGCCAAGGCTATATGTGTAACTTCATTCTGAACCGAATGGAAAATCTGATGAAGGCGTTATAATTTTCTCTCCCTTTAATGTCAGTTTTTATGAACTTGCTGTTTAAAAAGAACTACATGAAATCACACTAGAAAGACCCCAAAGTTTATCTATGTGAGGCATTTGTAAAGAAAAGGGGCTATTGGAAATGACAGTTGAGATTCATTGTTAGTTTAGGTCAGTTCTAAAATAAACAAAACCCAACAAAATACAAAAAAAGGATTGATTTTTAACATCGTTCAATCCTTGCTCCTTTAAAAGAAAAGTTAGGAGCCTTCTGTATTCAAAGAGAGCGGTAGACAGCAAGATAAATAAAGATAAAAAAAGTGAGGGCAAGATAAATAATGAAAAAAGACATGTGGTTTATTTCTAAACAGATGAATCAAAGCGATGATGATGTAGGTGAAATTGACAAGTTTTATCTAAATAAAGGGATAAATTGACCTCACCATTGTTCAGTATGAGCAGACGAGTTACTCTGAGATCAGAGAAGACAAAAACACAACGCAATTTAACAATTTAACACAATGGTTCTCACAAGAGAAGCCAAGACGCAACGAACATTGAGAGCAAGAACATTTTAAATGACCTTTCTTATACACGCAGACGGCTTATGTCCTCAAGTTTTCAGGCACAAACTTCTAAACATGAAGGAGATAAGCGTCTGGACTGATAACGGTTCCAAATGTAATGGGCTGGCTTTATCCCACTGCCTAAGCAGATACTTTATCAGTTAACGGGAAATAACATGCTCCACTTAAACAGGTTCAAAACAGCCTGTCCTGGCAGCTCCAGCGATAGAACCATAAAACCACCAAGGCTGACGGACACAAACGCGAGAGAGAAATTAGTAAAGTAAACAAAAATAAACTATATTACCCATGTAAGAGCACTGATGCTATGGTGACTAGACACTTAATGGCGGAAAATTGGAATCGGAAATCAAATACAGTATTTAGTCGTATTAGCTGTAACCTCGTTCCTCATTGAAACACACAATGTAAACACAGAAACTAGAGTGAGAGGAGATGGGTGTTTTCTGGAATCCGTCCCATCGATCAATAAAAGCTTTCCTTCCACTTAAGACCTCTGATCACATGACTCAGTATTGTGGAGCATCCATCTGAAAAAACTGAGGAATAGAGAGAAACAGACAAATTGGAAAAAATAGAGCACAAGAGAGAAAAAGAGCAAGACGGAGAGAGAAAGAGAGAGGCTTTTTTGGAAGGTTTTGTCTTTTAAGGATAAATGAACATAAATGAATGTACAGACAGGCCGGTAAAAGCTTCAAAAGCACCATAAAATGCTAATGTTCATTTTTTAATATCATGCTAACATCCATACAACCTTTTGAAATATTTTTGGGGGAATAAAGTTTAACCAGAATAAGCAATCTGATTTGCATCTAAATATTTTCTCCATCAAAGATATCAACAACAATAATATAGCTGCAAGCAGCAATCATCGGGTTCGAGCAGTCTAAGGGGACTAAGGTCGACTGCCTTCGCTGACTACGGTCAGGAATCGGACCATAACACATCCGCAAGGGATGACACTTACCCATAACCAGAAAAATGAAAGAAATGGTCATCAACGGTTAATAGAGACCACGCATGCTTACACTCATATGCAAAAACAGGTGTAAACCGATAATACCTGAGGGGCGAGTGAAATTAACCAATTCTCATGTCTCTACGATGTTCAGTTCCAGAGATATAGGTCTAGCTTAATGGTTGCTAAGTTAACATGTTTAGTTGCTATGGATGTGGCATGGCACCTGCCATACATTATGATAGACGTGTATAAAAAAAGCTTAAGGCTTATGGCCAGGAGCATCTTAAATAGATACATTGATTCCCATTCATAATAGTCTAGAATGCCGTGCCATTTAAATTGTGTTTATTTTGTACACACATTATACAGTATATCCCATTTTGATGTAAGGTTTGAACTTCAGGAAGTCATGTTTACCATGTCTAAATGCATTGAGTTGCTGCCATGTGACTGGCTTAGTAGCAATTTGGGTTTACATGCAATTAAACTGGTGTACCTAATAAAGGTGTGTTGTATATATATATATATATATCAACACAGCATCATAAAAGCAGCCAGACATGTGCTGTATTTATAGATGTGTAATTATGGAGCAACGTTTAATGTGTAATACATTTTATTTCTAACACTGTCTTCCTGTGAGACACATTTCATTCCACACACATGCACAGTCTCGATCACACATGACACACAGAACTATACAGTACATGCACACTCTTATTATACAGAGAGACATAATATCCATAAATACACACATTGTGATCTGGTGACTCTAAAAAAGCCATTGAAATTAATTATATTTCACTTTTTTGTCTGTTATGAAGGCATGCCTCTTCCGATGACCTTCACATTTTGCATGCTTTTTTTGTGTCATAATATGTATAATAGTACTATATGGCAAGTCAGTTGGATTATTCATTAAGGAGCAGCAAGCTTTCAGGTAGACTTTTGAGGTTAATATAATAAAGGACTCTGTTATGGTCACATTTATGAAAAAGTTCAACATGTCCTTGATCATAAATTATCTAGAGAGTCCAGAGAATTGTACTGTGGTGAAAATTTGGAAATTGCTTGAAAGACCTAAAATTAGTATGCAAAAGTACGTCTTTAACATCATCACCAATAACTTGCGAACTGTTTGATTGACATCAATGGATCAAGAGGCAAAGTTGTTCTGAATGAGGAGAACTATCATATGATTATATTAGTTTGTGTAAATGACAAATGTCACGTGATACACAACTGCTTAAGCAATGAAATACGCAACAATTTTACCATTTTTACTGTTATAGCGCCACCTAGTGTGCAAATGCCACGTTATTTTGTAGGTGAACTTGGAGTGATGGTATACACATATTTCCCGAGCCCCATGATGATATGTTAAGCCGTTCTGGATTTATGGCCATTTAAATGTGATAGGCTCCTCCCATTTTTAAATTTGGCCGCCCCTAAGGGACCGTGAAAGGAAATTTCTGCTTTTTTTCGATAATTATTTACAATCACTCTCCACAGAAGTCATCTGCATTGTTTTGGTTCCGTTAAGTCGAAAAACCAACGACTAGTTCGCGAAAGTAGGTTTTAGACATCATCTGCGATAACTCACAAATCGTTTAATCGACAGAAGTGGTTCAAGAGGCAAAGTTGCTCAGAATAAGGAGAGCTATCATATGATAACATTAGTTTGGGTATATGTCAAATGTCACGTGATACACAATGGTTTAAGCACTCCTAAAGCGTTATTTCGCCCCCCGGTGGCCAAATGAGTTCATATTTCTTACAGACCTTAAGGACTGTGAGACAAATAATCCCAGCGAGTGTCGTTTTGATCGGCCTCAGTTAACTCGGTGTAATTAGCGCTCAAACTTCATTGGCCAATGGCGGCCATGTTTTTTGAGATACGCCAATGTCCTTTGAGATATTCATGTAGCATGAGACAAAGACCCACCATACCACATATCAAGTCAATCGGGCAAAGGGTTGCGTAGTTATAGCCATTTTCTAGCTCATTCAAATTATAGCGCCACCTAGTGGCCAAATGCCGCAGTTTTTTTATTGTGACCCCGGACTGAGAGTCTACACATATTTTCCAAGCCCCATGAACATATCTCAAACAGTTCACGAGTTAGGGCCATTTTAGTTAAATATGTTACTTCCGGTTTGGACGTTTTAGCGCCACATAGCGGCCGTGAATTGAAAATTCAACTTTTTTTTGATAATTATTTACATTCACACTCATCAGAACTCATCAGCGTTGGTTTGGTTCCGATCGGGCAAAAATCCAGGGACTAGTTCATTTTTAATTTTTTTCATAAAATGCAAATTAGCGAAAAAATTTGCATACCGGAAATGAAATCGGAGATATACGTTTTTTAAGTTTTGAGCCAATGATTACACTGATATAAAACACTTGGGTGTGCGACAAACGGTTTAGGGGTTACGTGCGCAAACGCGCCTTTCATCGCTGTAGCGCCACCTATGGGCCGATTTGGCTGGCTCCCTGTATCTGAGTAGCGACAAGGACTACTACCATCTGACCAAGTCACAGCTCTGTCGGCTTTACGGTTTGGGCTGCACGATCACTTTTAGGGAAGAATAATAATAAGAAGAAGAAGAAGAAGAATAAAACCTACAAATACAATAGGTTTCTAGCCCTACGGGCTCGAACCCTAATTATTTCAGATCTGTGTGTCTCTCGCTTTTTGCAGAACTCTATTGTAGTGTCATGGATGTGTGTCTTTAAAAACATACAGTTCCATTGCCCAAAACCAAAAGTGAACATTAAAAAGAGTCAAGTGGGCAAATAGCCAATACAACCACCATTTCCATCCTTACAGAGTGGGAGATTTGAGCAAGCCTATGGGCAATGACATGACTGTATGACTGCAGTAACCCTCACCCTCCTCAAACACAATTCATTACTCTCAAAATCCATTAAACTACATAAAGACACTCACAGACACACACCCACACAATACATGGATGTCCACAAACACGCATGCAGTGATGTTTTCCAGCCCATCCTGTTATCAATCATACGTATGGGACACAAGCCATTATCCCATCACGCACACACATACGTATAGGCATATATGCAAAATGCTGACAAAGCTCAACCTAAACCACTTACAGCAGATGTGCAATGATTGAACACCAATCCTTCAGAAAAGTACTCTCACTTACACCCTCTGGCCCGCCCTAGCCCAAATGCATCCCAGCAACCATGTATGTCCATGCATTAGGCCTTCTGACCGAAGCCAATGAGCCATTTGCCTGCAGCAAAATGAGAGAAGAAAAGAGATGCCTCCTGACTCGAAACCACATTTGCAAGTGTAGGCACTTCACATTGCATCAGCTAAAAGCCCTAAATGGCCATACAACCCAATAAGATCTACAAAACATCAGATTGTAGTCCTAAACCCCCTGAGGAGAGTTTGTTTTTCTGAGCCGTGGATCCCTCTGGTATTTTGAATTGGTTTCTGGAATAACGTTTTTTGATTTGGATAACATGTCTTGAAAAGGCTGTCATGTTTTGTTTGTTCAAATAATAAAGGTAGTCAAAAGTTCTTTCCTACATTCTTCAAAATATCTTCTTTTGTGTTCAACAGAACAAATATATTTTTCCTACTATGGCAGTCAATGGTGGCCAAAAAACTGTTTGGTTTAAAGTATTCTTCCAACTATCTTTCTCCGTGTTCATCAGAACAAAATTTATAAAAGAGAAAATTTATAAAAAAAAAAAATCAAAAAAGAAATTTATAAAGCTTTGGAACAACTTGAGGCTGAGCAAATGTTGACAAAATGTAAATTTTTGGATGAACTGTCCCTTTGAAGTTCAAAGGTTTTTAAGGCTTTTATATTTTTTTAAGTTTCAAAATACATGACTGAGGCAGATAAAACACTGTTGTCTGCAGGACAGTACAACCAAAACCAAATGTTTTCAAAACACAACCCTCACCCTACAGCTTTCCTTTAGCTCAGTGGTAAAAGCATTGCGTTCACAACGCAAGGTTGTGGGTTCGATCCCAGGGGATTGCAAATACCCATGTAAAATGTATAGGATAAAGCAATGTAAGTCGCTTTGAATAAAAGCGTCTGCCAAATGCCTAAATGTAAATGTATTGACATGAAACATGAAGTCCCGCCCTAAACTCACACCACTGGTTGAGGCAAAGGTTGACCGGTCAGAACAAACAGAAAGTTTTTGATATTGTAGCGCCATGGTTCAGTCCAAAGGACTTGCCTATAGTTTTAAGCATCAAGCATATACATACTAAAAGCTGATGTCTGACTTTTAAGTCTTAAGTTTCTATAGCATATATGTCACCTCACATACCCTTTTCCATTATCAGTAGGAGTGGTCACATGTAAACATTTTTCCTCTTGCTCTGTGCACAAGCACGCAAAAGGTTAAAAATCATTTCCCTCTTTGCCGTCTCCAATGGCATAAACTCACTTGGTGGTGGGATGGGAAGCCAGGGGGCGGGGCTTTTTCCTTCCTGGCTGGCTGTCCAGCACAATGGCAGGGTTTCCCAAATACAACAACACTGCTGGAGCACCGCTGGGAAACTGCCGCACACAAATGATGATAGACTAGGATTAACAGGAAGGTTTGGGTGAGATGTTGAGTTGACTGTGTGTGCATGTGTGTGACTGACTACGTCTATATGTCACTAAAAGTAATACTATAGCTCTAAGGAAAATCTGTCACACAAATTCTCTCCCCAACATAAATACCCATCTAAAATCCTGTTTTTTGATATTTTATAAATAAACGCATAATTCAATTAGATGAAAACTCACACAGGTGTCCTAGCTCAGTACCCCACAGGTGTAGTACATCTCATCACCGCTAGATACCTTTAAATAGTGTGACAGTAGGAGTTCCTCTCAGCTTGCTCTTTATACAGTGAATCAGTTTATTCTAAATACAAATTACAGTATGAGCAAAAGCTTAACATTAGCACAGTAATGACCCAATTAACCACAATAAAAATAACTGACTCATTTTCTATTATCTATAGGAGTATTTATATTTTTCCAAATACCTTTTAAAAGTGCATAGACTAATGCACATGTCACACATTTTACATAAGCGCAATTGCACTAGCCAACCTCCTACGCAAACAAACACAAACACATATAAACGTGATCAGAGCTTCATTTCCTGGTGTCAAGTCGACCCATAAAACCGGTCGAACAGGTTTAGTCTTACTCATCTGCAGGCTTTCCATGCATAAAAGAAAAGAATCATCCCGCAAGCCACAGATGACCTCCATTCCCTGAGCATTACACATCAGACCTGACAGACCAGTTTTCTCACTTTACATGTATCCCCCTCAATATTTAAATACACACTGATGACCAGCGAGTCTGTGTGGGTGCACTGAGACAATGTGTACGATGGATTCTCGGTTCCTTTTTTTCTTGATGGGGTGGTGATGACATTGTGTGTTAAGGGGGCAGGTGCACAAACAAAACCATCCACCCATGAGTGTGTGTGAGCGTTACATAACAATGTAAACCAAGGTGACTATGAAAAGGATGTAAAAGCGCAACTGGGAAAGAAATGAAAACTGTACAACGTGTTGAGATAGAACAAAGACATCAAAGAGATCTGTAATTCCTTGTTTTTTGGCTACGCAACACAACGCAATTTGTGTCACCGGCTGATAAAGATAGACCATTTGTTTGGTTTTGCCAGCACACCCAACAAGAGCGAACCAATCAGCAGAAAGATCACATGACATTCCCATGTAAATACACACCTGTACTTCAGCTTCTCAGATATTCGTCATTTGTGCTTTGACACACAAACACATGAAGATGTGTGATATTAACCACTGCCAACTTACAATGACTTTCCCTTTGGCCACAGCACCGTTAGATCGGATCTGTCCATTTAAAAATAGAAGTGAGAGGGGGGTCTGGATGTTAATGACTAATATACTCCAGTTATAAAGGCCAGAGGGATACTGAATCCTCCCTTGCGTTGTTTTCATATTGAACCGGCCGTAATACCCCAGCATTACTCCCAGCCCACCACAAATGTTCCTGTGAGTTTGCATATGAATGAAAGAACAATCATTCACGTATAATCCTCTTCCTCACTATTTAATTTTGTATTTTTTTTCTCATTAAAGCATCTTGCTATTTGTAATTCAGGATCACAAATCTTACTAACACATAACATTTTTATGACAGTAGGTGGTCCAAGAAAAAACAGCCCATGTCCAAGATCCTATTGAATACCACACGTCCCCTGTATACCGCAGGTTTTGTGTTTCTTTGTAGCATAAACCTGTGATTGAAAACAATACTAAAACCACAAACACTTCCAAGTAACTATGGTGCATCTTATACACAATTTGTGCAATTTTGATTCTAGTAACCGTCTCTCTGACTCCTATGTTTTCCCCATCTGAGGGTGTATTAGACCTAACCCTTTCTCATTATTTGATGTAGAGTTGTCCTGTAGTTTGGTACCTAATCTTCTTTGCCTCCCCAAACCTCTTAATACCCCATTCTTACAATAATCCATCAAACCCTTAATTACTAGAGTCCTCTACTGTAAATAGTGCATATGTGGTGGGATGTTGGTGGTCTTAAACCCACTGTCCTCCACAGACACGTGAGAATGCTGAGGTGTGTTGTAAAAACAGTGAGGCAAGAACAAGGATTATGCAATCACCAGTGGAAGATGAACAGACTGTCAGAAACAACAGACCTGTAACTCTACAAGATGCTATTTTATTTCACCAAAGAAGGAAGTTTATTTACACAGTACAGAATGTTCAGATGAAGGTATAAAAATGAAACAAAAAATGTAGGATTTGTTTTCATTCCGATGAAAAATACTAACATATGCATTAAATAGAAGAAAAAATAAAGAGTCTGACAATGAAGTGAATATAATATTGTAAAACCGTACTTCAGAACTATAATGTGTGTAGACCAGTTCACACCCAGAGTAGACTGCGTCTTTTTTATGACAGTATTAATGACGATGAGGTCATAGCTTGTTTAATGTGTGTTGTCTGCAAGAGGTTGTGCATGATTCATGGATTGAGTTTCACATTTATTGAATTTCTTCTACGCGTGTAATATAAGGGTATGACTTCACGTATTTGTGTGAGGAGGAGCCTAGTGTTCGACAATTTATTTTTTATGGCAATGCAAATATCTGAAAGATTATAATCAATTTAATGATTATGAATGACGTAAACAAAAAAATATTAAAAAAAATGGCAAACATGGCTGTGACCTGTGGCTCAGTGGTTTGAATAAAAGCATCTGCCAAATGCATAATGTATATCAATATTGCCATCAGGAAGTGTTTATTATCCATTTTCAGTGTTTTCTGTTGATCTTAAAACTGATACAAAGAAAGACATTTTTGTTAGTCGGTTAAAATGTTGTAGAAAATTATTTTAAGGGAATGGTTTACCCAAAAATGAAAATTCTGTCATGAATGACTCACTCTCTAGTTGTGCCAAACCTGTGTAAATGTGTTTGATTGCACACAGAGAAAGATATTTGGGCGAATGCTTGTAACCAAAAAGTTCTTGGCCACCCTTGACTATCATAGTAGGAAAAATTACAATGGCAGTCAGAAGTATTTTTTCATACTATGGTAGTCAATGGGGTCCAAGAACTGTTTGGTTACAAGCATTCTTCCAAATATTGTTCTCTGTATTCATCAGAAAAACGAAATTCATACCTATTTGGAACAACTGGAAGGTGAGTAAATGAAGACCGAATTTTTACTTTTGGGTGAACAATCCCTTTAAGGTTATCAACAACATTTTGACCCACTAACAATAGTTTTACTTTTCTTAACTCGAAGGTAAGTAAATGATGACAGAATTTTTTGGCTGAACTATCCCTTTAAAATGCCTAAACAATCAGTCAAGGCTAAACTGTAACGTGATTTAGAAATGATGTACTCTACCCATTACTGTAAGTGTTCATTTACTCACCAGCAGTCATGTTTACACATTAACTGTGTTCGTGTTTTGTCCTTATCACACTTATATCGCCAAGCCAAACTCACTTCCACTTATAACAATGGTACAAAAACACACACTGGTATTGTTCACAGGTCACATTTATCCATATCGCACAGTCTAATCAAAGCGACACAAACTCTTTGTCAATTAAAAGAAACAGTTTTTTAAACAGAAATGAGGCTGATTGCTGTGTTTGATTAGTCACACGTTCATTCATTATTAATGATTATCTAACTCAGGGAGTGCCTGGAATTCAGTTTAGATCCTGCTTTCCCTCTGCGCTTTTCTCTGTGTGTTTTTCTCTCTCCAAAACCCCTTGAGAGAGTAGATCGCTTTGCATCAGTATGTGTCTCTCTGTAGCCGTGGAGAATGAATAGATTCAGACGCTTTCAGTGTTACTGACAGACACACGGCTCATTCAAACGTAGAAGAGTAGAGGAACATTTATCAGCAGCGCACTGAGATTCTCAGTGAGTGTCCTTGACCAAAACAATGGCGTACATTTGACAGCACAAATATATTTTAGATAAACCCATTAACCACGCATCAACATCAGACCTCCCCCTTTTCCTCTCTCTCTCTTCTTATCCTCTTCCCTTCCTCTCTCAATCCATTTATCATGCCTGTTTTTTCTCAGTACACAGTACAGTATGACTTCATTTTGCATTTACCTTCAAATGCCATTGCCGCAGTTTATGTGTGTGTGTCATAAAGAAACAATGTGATGAACAAACACTTAACTCCTACCCCACATCCTTTAAACACCAGGAAATCTAGATGCACATCACATGTGCAGGAACTCCTGTAAATGGCATCTGGTCGTTTAACAATGATAGTAAAACTGAAAACACCTTGAAGCGCGGTTTTGATGAAAAGTTGTTTTTTACTTCAGGGAATATGGCCAAGTATATGTTTAATTCTAAAAGTCAATTTTATTCAGACGCAATACCTTATTATCTTGAAATAAATGTGACAATTTAAAATAAATGACACAAATGTCTCAACTCGAAATTGTAACAAATAAAAAATATCCTAAAACCGCAAATTAATCTCTGTTGTTGTTGACATGTACAGCTAGTGTGTTTATTTATAGTATTCCCTTGTTTATCCAACAACGATTACAAAAACAAGGGGATTTTACTTGGAAGTATATAATTCTCAAAAAAAGGGTTTGAAACAAACACATAAAACTAGAGTCAGATAAAAAATGTATAATTGTTGATTCAAAACCTTATAGTTTTTGAGTATTCTATAAATATTCCCAGTTTAAATTGTTGTTACTTTTCAATTGTTGTTCCTTTTGTCCACTTATGTAAACATTATGTACCACTTTTCAGATTCTATATTTATAACACAAACAAATCTCAGCTGACTGTCACTAAGCATGGTTGCCTTGTAACTATGGACACATGGAGCTCTTACACAGAGAAACCTTGAGACTACTATCAGCGAGAGGGAGCATGAGAGAGAGAGAGAGAGAGAGAGAGAGATAGAGAGAGAGAGAGAGAGAGGAGGGATGATGTACAACAGCTGTATGTGTCCACTGTCTTTAGGTCTAAACAAACTGTAAAACAAACAGATTTATTCATTCATAACAGTTTAATCTTAAAATACTATACATGGTTAAAATAATATAGATAATCAAATATTATAAATACTGCGTACATAAATATATCCTTTAGCTGGTTAACATTTTACTGCATTACCTAACTTAATGTCATAACAGATGATACGGTATAATTTTTGCATGGCTTATTTCACATCCCAGATTGTTGTAATAATGTACGTCACTGCTTTAGCTCAGAGTGAAAAGTGTTTAGCTAAAGTATACCGTGTTATACCCACCAATCCAATACATAAACTCAATGTGTCTAACCTTTTGACTTCTACTGTATTTTGCACGCTTTGTATCTGAAAATTGATCTGCCTCATATTTATAAATTGATGTGATCGACCTCTGTGTGCATATGACATGTTCGACTTACAGTCCATTAGCATGTGGTTTAATGTTTATTGACCAAATGTTACTTTGTGTCAGTTAAAGTCAAAGTACTGTGAGGATGTAAGAGAGGTCACTTCCTTAACTATAAGAGAAACTAGCAGTTTACTCTCACTTAAGAAAACCATGAATATTCAGAAGCATTAATAGCACTGAAGTGACGGAGATGGCATTTTGAGTACTGTAAATCACTTTGAATGCTTTCATGCTTTCAAAGTCTAACATTTAGGTCGATAATGAAACTAATGGATCCAATTGTATACATATGATCAATGGAAATGCAATAGTAATTAAATTTCAATCTTTATCTTTAACACAATTTTTGTTTCTGTATTCACAGATTAAAACTGGTTTCATGTATGCATTAAATTAACATCATCATTTGGCCATTCAGTTCAAGATATCGCATTAAATAGGTTGGTAAACAAAACAAAAGACCTATATGCTAAGATTTAGAGTGCTTCCAAACATTTTTAAATGTTTTCTTTTGTCTCAGTCTTATTGTATTTGACGGTAGTTTTTTAATACTTAAATGAGTCAACTTTACGTTTTGTACAATTTTAGAGCTGTAATGTTTTGTGTATATTCTGCATTTTTCTTATATGGAAACACAGAACAAACAACACAGCTCATAAACAGCGAGTAAGCTCTTAAGCGTTTGACAACTTCCTCTGTAAAACTACAGACAGACTGTATTTCCTGTCTTCGAAAGGCAGGATGAGTTGGATGTGTGCCTCTGTGTACCTTCAGAGTTGTTTCCATCACATCCTACTGTGAACTAATGTTTTCAAATGTTTGACTAAAACCAAACATGCATGTCATTCATTACAAGTTCAAACTTCTAGTGTTTTCAAACTACAGAAAATTACAGGATCTTCAACCTGATATCCAAATCTAATGTTCACTCAATGACTAACACAGAGTCTGATTCTGATCAACAGAGCAGCACAGCATGAAACGCTCCACCAATGAAGCGTTGTGTCAGTCTTACACATCAAAGTACAGGCAAACACAGGTAGAAGGAAGAGTGCAACAGGTGGTTTATGGGGCAAGTCATACATAGCTCAATAATAAAGCTTTTTATAGTAAGAAGACGACCGATCTGACGTTGAGATGAATCTGTAAGAGCCTCTCCAAACCGTCCCCAGGAGGAAAGCAATGCATTATTTAGTGACCTACATGCTGACTGAGACATTTGAATGTTACACATGAACATAATGCAGATTCGAAGACACACCCACACAAACAAACCAAATCTTCTTTGTGGTATACTGCTCAATTTGACACCCCATCCACCCAAACCGACTAAAATGAAAATGACACCCATAACCTCACAATTATTTAGCTCAAGTGAACCTCATAAAAACAAGAAATTATACAATAACTACTTTTTTTAATTAAATTAAGGGCAACTTCACAATACATGCTACACTTGCAGTCATGCTAGGAATATGCTGATTTCGAAGACACTGGCTTGGGTAAAAGACAAGTGACGCTCTCCAGAAGTGTAAAAGATCGGGTGCAATACACTCTAATGAGGGCATTCATTAACGCATAAGAGATTCATAGGGAAAAATACACAATTCACTGATTTCATTATGATGCAGTGTAGAGAGACCCTAAAAATGAATCATTCATATTTCTGCCAAGCACTACATCGGAACATGTGTGGGCACCTTTAATGTATCCAGACATTTTCTGTGGGTGTCCTGTTAATTGTATTTTACAGTATTTATGCTTTAATGAGTCCAGACGTTTTATTCTCAATGGTAATTCTCATCAAATTCTCATTATTGTAACATTTCGTTCTTAATTGTCATGAATAACAAAGTCACGATGGAAACAAACTCGATTTTAATAGCCTTCATTTTCTATTCTGGCAAACACATTTTTGTTTTGGTGAAACATGACCATGACATATTTTGGATATGTTTCACAAGATTCATCTGCCTTCATGACACAACTAAGGGTTATTAGACAAAGATTGTGTGCGTGCATGTGCAATCTAATGCAATCCTATTAGTGGCTAATACACAAAAGCTTGCACCCCACACTATTACGTCTAGTCACGCTCAGATCAGACCGTTACATTCATCTGCCTCATCCTTCCATTACGCCATCTTTCTACTTTAACTTTGCTCTCTCTCTCTCATGCTATCACAAAGCTTTCAGCGGGTTAATATCTTCCCTCAGTAAAGTATTAGATCAAAGGCTGTGTGCTTTCAGAATTTCAGCCTCTTTTCAGGCTACTCTGCATCATGATTCGAAAGGCCTTTTTTGTTCCTATGACACAACACTTGAATTATCATAATGGAACAAGGCAATAATGATTTTCCACCACAGTGAGATCAAGAAACGTAAACGCACACATACACACGGCTTCCTGTAGCACTCTTCGCTGCCCCGCTTGGCTTCAACCCAAATAATTTCAATTTGTGTAACAGTCCCTCAAGAGAGACATGCATCAAAATAATTCCTTTGTCTGGGATTTATTCCTGCTCTTTCAAAAGAGATGCAAGAAGCACAACCTTTTAGTTTGATAAGAGACACAGGGACACAGGGCAGCATCTGTTGCACAGCTACTCAAGCACATGCAGAAAATCATCCAGCATCTTTTTCTCATTTACCCTTTTATATTATAGCCTGTGTTTGGACTTCCCAGCATCCACTCCTTTCCATATGGCCATGGACTTGATAGGCTTTTTCTTTTTATGCCGATCTAAAATCAGATATCTAATGTTTAGGATCGGGCTCAGGGTTGGGGACGCTGATCCTAACACAGTGCAAACATCCATAACAAGACAGGTCGGGATTAACCTCTCCTTGACAACTTAACCTACATCAGTATTTCACAAACCATCCTGTTTTAATTACCACCTCCAGTGCCCAATTACAGGCCAGCAATAAAGAAAGGGATGAAAGCGAGAAGGGACCTAAACAGGCTTGATTTTTACATCCTCTACCTTCCGCCCCGTGTATGCACACATCACATCGCTGATTTCCATTAGTCAGGCCTTTTCTGATTTTAACAGGGAGGGTCAGACGCATGTTTGTCTGTATGTGTGTGCATGCGTCTAGAAAGAACTCCAGTCTTCCTTTGTTCTCTCAAGGCTGCATCCTGCCATTAAGGTTTGAATGGATTTGCTGGGTTTCCTTGCTGGCAAGTCACGCTTGGAACGGACCCCAAAAGCAAATCGAGCCTGGCAGCCACAAATACGGGCTGGGGGTATGACATATAGAGAGAAACATGAAGAAAAGAAGCTAAAAAGGATGTAAAAGAAATGAACATTGATCAATCAAACTACAAGTGAGACAGTGAAAGAAAGAGTTTTGACTAGAATATTGCATTCAAGTCGCCAATAGTATGCTAGAGTGTTTTGGGTGGATGTTAATGTGTTGTTGTTAGTATAGACCACTTCAGATGATGTAAACAACGCTGGTCCAGATGAAACTTCCTGTTTCGGTTTAACTACTATGGAAGTCAATGTGGCCAACAACTGTTTGGTTACAAGCATTTTTCCAAATATCTTTCTCTGTGTTCATCAGAATTTTGGGGGGAAAACAGGCACTGCAAAGTTTTTTATTTATTTACCCACCCTCTTATCATTTCAAACCTGTATGACTTTCTGTCTTCTGCAGAAAGATATTTTAAAGAAAGTTGGTAACCAAAGAGCACGTGCCATCATTCACTTGGACACAAAACCAATGCAAGTCAAAGGGGGCCAGTTACCAACTTTCTTCAAAATACAATTTTTTGTGTTCTGTGGAAGAAAGAAAGATTTTCATAAAGGTTTGAAATGACAAGAGAGTGAGTAAATGATGACAGAATTTAATTTTTTTTGGGTAAACTATCACTGTTAAACTACTTAGAACATCATACAAATCAAAACCAAATCTCTATATCCAAAACGCATTCAGTAAGTCACATATTCCTCCAACACTGTTATCATGGCCTATCTTTCCCTCAGATCAATACTTTCCAATCAGTGCAGAGCTCAGAGGCTCTAGAGTTTGGTCTCCTCCCACAGAGCCTCATTAATCAATCACGGCGCCTAATCACATATTCATGAGCTGAGTCAGTAACTGACCAATGAGAGCAGAGACACGAATGTACTCCATTGTGAGATATGGCCACTGCATCGCTCTGCTGGTGCAGTTTGTGACATCCATTCTAGTTTTTCCAAAACCCAAGACAATGTAAAAAAATAATGCAAAACCTACATCTCAGTGCATACAAACTGGGAATTCACTAAACACATGGACCAGACAGATCCAGGCTTATAAAACAGATAGACACTCATTAAAATAAGCACATGAGACATGTAATGAGACACAGAGAGCCGCCTTCTACAACCCTGCAGTGTGAGTTTTATTGAGGGTGAAGTAGTCTGTACTCAGCTCTTCTGGTAAAGGTTGCCACAGTAGGGACCGTTACACCTCCCCCGGAGGGAGCACACACACACTGTACTTATGACACTTCAGCACGGAAACAGGTAGTTATATCTCCAGGTGTGGTATACAGTAGCTCAAAGGTTTGGCAGTATAAACAGCCAGCAGTCGGTGTATTGCTGCCTTGAGCTATTGAAAACTGTTTTGTTTCTAAACAGTTTGAAAAGCTTTACACTTAGCAAAATTACTGACTAATAAATTGTACAATTGCTCAAAATGTCCATCATTTCGGACACTAGGACATACAGTATACAGTATATGCATTAACATCTTCTGTTTAAGATATTAACCAGAACTAACCTTTCCTATCAGAGATAAATAATTACTAATTATTAGTCTTTCTTAATAAATTTGATGTCCATGCCAAAATCTTTATAAACAGACAAAAGTTATGATGTCATGATGAACATTTAAAGGGATAGTACACCCCAAAATAATTATGTTGTACCATTTATCCACCATCATGCCATTTAAAAAGTAATAAATATTACTCTTTCTTCTAAGAGAAGATATTCTGAGAAATTTGTTTTTTTGGTATTTACAAGTCAATAGGGACCAATGTTGTTTGTTTCCCAACATTCTTCAAAATATCTTCTATTGTGTTCTGCAGAAAGTCAATTTTGGATTAACAAAAAGGGCATGAGAATGACAAAAGATTTAACATTTGTGGCTGAACTGTTTCTATAACACATACCATTCGATCTCTTTTAAATAAGTTTGCCGACAGGTTGGATATCTGCTCTATACAGAGGAGAGTGTGTGTGTTAGCAGAGAAAACATCTTTGTAATTCTGATATATCAAGACAAAGATCAACCTAGAGCATCCTGCTACACAAGAGGAGACAAAATAAAAATAAAATTTGTGACAAAAATAAAATTGATCTGATTGTTATACTTAAGTGCAAATGGATTGAAAATACTGTATAATGGCATGTATCGCATGGATGTGAGGATGTGTGTGTAGGTTGTGTGCGTAATGTATTTGGTTGAAAGATAAGTCCAAAGACAGAAAAATAACAATAATTTGTATTTACATGGAAAAACACTACTATGTTAACATGAACGTAACAAACTAAGAAAAAATGGAGAGGTCAAGAAGAGAAAAGGTAAAGTTTAAGTAAAGGTCATGTTGTCAAATTGTACTAGACAACCTTTTCACAAAACCAAATTGACCTTAGACATTTGACCTCAGCTGTCTGTCACACTGATCTTACCCTTAATGTCTGAAAGGACCTTCATCAGACCTTGTGTACTGCTAGCTTGCTGTTTTCTTTATTAAATTAACATTTTTCATGAGCACACTATATCCTAGAAAAGTATATACAGTCCAATCAACACAACACTTGTGTTTAAAATGTAAAAACTTTAAGAGACTGTTTCTATATTAAAACAGAATTACAAAGACAATCCCTCTATTGTCGGAAATATTCAAAATGTTTACTTCCACAATTTATGTTAACAAAATGGGATCATGCACAAGTCAAACCATTTGGTTTCCTTATGAGAGAGACTTAGCAAAAGGTCAGGAATTTGGCTAAATGTCTCAGCATAAAGACCACACAAAAACTCAACTACAAATCACTCCCATTACAAACGCTTGACAGAGAATTAAAACGTTGTACCACAAAATTAATCCAGCTACCGTCAGTTTGCTTACGCTAGCTATGACATTTACCACAAAAAAATCCAATGTCTCTTTGTTTGGAATGATGTAGAAGGCATGTGTGAAGTTTTCTGCTGATGCATGAGAGCCCATACACTGTAGGAGTACGCTTTGTGAAGAATGCAGAAGTCATGACCATGTGTAGGTGGCGTTGAGATTTTTGAGAACCGGGCACGGGACTCACCTAAACCTCTTTACTAATTTATTACTTAATTTGATCTTCTATATCTTTAAAAATGTACTTTTATTTTGTATATACTTTGTTCAGATATATTGCTAACTTAAGTATTTAAATTGTGAAAAAGAGTGAGGCAGCATGGATCTGCTCATTGATCTACAAATAGAAAACACACCAATATATTGTATAAATAGCCTAGTTTATGATTGTCTAAGGCTTGTTTTCTAAATATAGCAGTTGGGACGGTTTTAATTCACGCTTCCCAATGTCACATTCATTTCTGAAAGGTCCACTGTGATTTAGCTACTAATCGGTTTCATGTGAGTGGCATTAGAAACACAAGTGCACCCATATGAACTAAAGGATTTTTCTCCATCCACCACAGGTCGGTCCAACATGGATAAGCAACCCTGGAGTATACCATTTTGATTCAAAGAAATAAAGATAAGGATGATCATAGTATTGCAAACGGTCTCATCAGTAGCCGGGACATAATGGAGTGAAGTGTGCTGCTGAAATAAAGATGGATTAAATTTATTCTCACTGCATGTCAAGCACAGAGCCAATGTGTCATCTTAGGCGAGGAGGACTGGTGTGTGTAGTGCTTCAAAGATGGAAAGTAAAGCGAGCTACATCCTTCCTGCCCACGGAGTAACATTTCGTGTAATTTCAGCACCATCGACTCCAGGGAAAGCAGTTTGTCCCAAACTGTCATCTTTCGTTTTACGGTAGTCTGCATATAAATGCGAAGAAAAAGCGCAATTTTGAGAGTAGCTGAGGGGCGAATTGAACAGCCGAGAAATCGAGACAGTTTCGGCTGAGCTGCAAGCCGACGCGAGTGAACACATCCCAATGCAACGCCCTCATCATTTACATTTACAAGTACAGAAAAACAAGGCTGGAGAACACGTAACTCATGCATAAGTGTGATCTCACATAGACAGAAGATCGTAGCAGTAGGTATTTCTAAAAAAAAAACTCATTAGAAGAAATATTAAGCAGTTATGAATTGTAGAAGTGATCAAGTGTCATACAGTAAAACGCACACAGAAATACAGGATTATTGCACGCTGCCTTACAAAAACACACACAGCTAAAATATATAGTAGAATTGGAAAATATGCCTTATTTTCCTATAGTGAGATTCATTTACATAGCTTGATAACGTGAGCGCGCACAGGTGGTCAGCTGCCTCGCGCGTGAGCTGCCGGACTTTCTTTACTTCGGTAAATGTAAACGTTGAAAGAAACGCTTTAAATGATACTTTATTAACTGTTTGTTAAAACACGTTTTATTTCAAAGAGCGCTGCCCTTAAACGTTTACTTCCTACATCAGTTGGCACTCACCTTCATTGTTGTTGATGGTCGCGCTCCAGGACACGATGGCTGAGCCCAGCAACAGACTTAAAACAAAAAGATCATTAACTGACTTCATGATCCGAACCGCACTTCTATTAGTTCGGAGGGAATCCTCAATGTCCAGTCTCAGCTCCAGGTCATTATACCGAAAAGGTTGTAGATTTTGAACACGCACCGGAAGATAGAGATATGACAGCTACAGCTAGTATAACTACGGTGTGTTGTTTTACTTCAATTAATGTCAGCATATTCTTGTAGTACGCATTGGAGTAGAAATCACACGTCAGCACGTAAACGGTGTCCTTTTCCTCCGGGACAATTTAGCGCATCTCACAATACAGGTATAAACCAAGTCCGCTGGCTTCCGAGAAAATGGTAAACTTTTCCGAAGTTGAATCCAATGTGCGATGCATTCAGGACCGTGAAGCGCGTGCAGCTCCGCTTTCAAATCCTCCAGTCCGTGCACTGGCTTGAGGACAATTTCAACGGTCCCATATAACCACCGAGTATTACCGTCCGACCAAACAATAACGGAATATATCCAATGTAGTATTTCAGATATGGTCAAGATGGAATTTGAGCAGCCTGGGACAGAAAACCAACGGCGTGAATTTCCTTCGCATACGCATCGGCAATCTCCAACAGCTACCACAGACGCTACGCTACAGTCAGTCAAATCGGAAGCCACGCCCCGTTTTCAACGTCACAAGACAGGTACGCGCTTCGAGTCCTTAGATCAACTTACTTCAGGCAATAATTATAATATTTAAATACTCATTCTCCAACGTTCGATTCATTAACCTTTATGTTTGTATTAATATATTCAATATTAATAGTAAAAATAAAATTGGTCTCAAATAGGAGCCGTCATTTGTTTTTACCTTTAGATAGGATTAATGTTAGTCGTCGTTGCGACGGGACCGCGTATGATAAATGAGAGGGGGATAGAGGGAGGGATAAATCCACCCTTATAAGCACCGGGGAGGGCGGATTTGCGCAGTTCACGACCCGCTGTCCATCTGCCTCTCTCTAATCCGGGCAAGAACAACGACATCTGAGGGGTTCTACCACTCGCGGGATTTCACGGGGCAGACGTACAAAGGCCAGCAGGTTCAAAGGTGACAGAGGAACAAGTTGTGGGACTGAGAAAAAAAACATTCAAGAAATATAAAAACACATTCAAATTAAGGATTGTTTTTAAAAAATGACAGCATTAGGAATCAATGTTGACAGATGACGCCCTCCTCTGGACAGGTGCATCCAGTTTAATTCGTACAAGCAAGTGCACCCCAGAGTGATGATTATTACCCAATGATTGTAATTCCAACATTAAAATATTTTTAGCTCCATATATCAATTGTACAACTAATAATAGAGTGTCATCTGCCTAAGGGGATTCTGCCCTTATTATGTCCTTCTTAACCTCTCAACTGACTAGACACGAGTTCCACTCAACCTCACTGAACCCCAGAAACGAACACTTCTTTTATGAGGACAAAAGGACAGAAGAAAGCATAGGTGAATAGGAAGGCATAGGTGAATTCCTAGAGGCCCAATGGAGCTGTGTGCTTTTAAGAACTGTCCTCATGTCAGCTTCCCATGCCGAAATATGCCCGCATCATTTCAGACGGCGCAGAAAAACCGATCTCGGATCTGCTCTTGAGGCCGGTCTCCCCCAAAGGGCATCATTTATGGAAAGACCAATCAGCTACGGCATGCTGAGAAAGCCGTAAAGGGATTGTCATGGAACTTATCTGGTGGAGGACATTGTTATTCTTCCCCTGATCTGAGAGACTTACACAGTGTGAGGCCTGAACCCTTGAAGTGAGGTCTCGATGTCCCCTGAGCATAGAAAAAGACGCGGTGCAGTGTACTTTGAGACCCCTACAGAGACGTCTTCTCGGGTCATTTCTAAAGGCTCACATCCACAATTAATATCTTAATGGAGGAAGTTAAAGATGTGTGTGCGACCCAGGAATAATAATAATATTTATTTGTTTAAATATATGTTAACCATTTAATTAATGCATATATTAATATAGCTTTATCAGATCAAATGAATTGCTTGGTCATCATTTATATTTATTAGATTATAATTTATTAGATTTATAATTAAATTTTGCCTATTTATTTGAGTGCGTAAGTGTGAGTATCTGTCAGCCCTCATCGGTCTTCAGACTGAGAGGTGACCTTGCAGGAGAACAGCAACAGGCACAGTATCACAGTATGATTGGATTATACGCTTGTCTGAATAGGCATACTGTAGTCCTTAATGTAAATATATGAGTTAATGTGTTATTGTGTCTGATGAAAATAATTAAAAAAATGCTAGAATGTATTTGCGTTAGTTTACTGAGTCAAATACCATATTTACTGATTGATAACACCATGAAAAAATATAACAGTATAAATATGTAAACAAGAATAAACTAATAAAAACAATAAAGAAAGGGAATTATGTTTACATTATATCTATGCATTTGGCAGGCACTTTTATCCAAAGTGCATTTACAATGCATTTTATCAGTGTTTGTGTTCTCCGGGAGTCAAACTTCATGACCTTTGCGCTGCAAATGCAATGCTCCACCAATTTTGCTACAGGAACACTATTGAGCTATTGGAACACTGTAGCTCAATAGTGTTCCTCAACAATCTGATCAGAAGGAGCCATAACATCACTTTAATTAGTGTCAAATGCAAATAATTTTATTAACTCTATACAGAAATTTCTTTTAATTCTCAAAATTCTATCCAAAGACAAAACTGTAACCAAAAGATGTTCAAGATGACCAAACATGTACCATATTAAACCGACTGCTATTTATTCACAAAGATATGCAGATGTACAGGGGTAGTTTACAAATATACATACATGTGTCCTATGGTGTGCCAGCAAAAATGTAGAAAACAAACTCCAAATAATATATTATTTTATTTTTATAATATAAAATAGCAGAAAATAGATTTATCGTCATTGCTACTTTTTTTCTAAATTTATACTGTCACACGTTGGACACATTGATGGTTTTAACTGTCCATACGCAAACTAAATGTACAAAGCAAGACAAAAATCTATATAAAATAGTAATATCAACAGAAATGGAAACAGGAGCAGGACACCATAAATGTGTCTTCAACAGAATTTTTCATACACCGACAATAATAGGCGAACATTTTCCCAGCTGAATAATTTTCCATTCCATCATTGAGTATTCCAGTTTATTGTGACCAGTCCTCCCCCTCCCCCAAATCTTTGCCTCTCACCTCCAATAACTCCTCACCTCCCTCCACCTCATTACTCCAGCACTGTTCATTGACTGGCTGGAGGAGCGTGTTGAGTCATCATACACGAAACTGCAGGTCATTGAACAATTCTGCCACTCAGCCCTTGGTCGCCACCCGAATAACAATAGTCTAACTCGCACGTTAATCTCAGGCAACTGGACCAACAGGATGCATTTCAAGATATCTGTTCACTATCTCTGGTCAACATCTCGTAATCTGGTCAGTGGTCCTTGGGCAGACTGACACGTCGGGTGACTTTTAGCTCTGTGCTGGTGCTACATTGAGGGGGATGGTGAGGGTGTTACACGTACTAGTGATGTTTTCCATCCCCCCATCATTGGGTAGAAATGGAATCATCAAGTATGTCAAGAAAGAAGAGATTCAATGCAGTTCCATGTTGGAGTGTGGGGTGTAAATATTAGCTGTGAGTTATTCAAGTTAGTAATGATTATTTATTAAAGAATGCGATCCATCAAGAAATTTGATTTCCGAGCATGATCTGCATAGGAATTCATTATTTTCTTTTTTTCAAATGTTAAAGACAAAGAAAATTTACATTGTGGCAATATTCTCAATTTAAGTGGAAAATGCTTAAGAGAATGGATCTGGGCTATATGTAAGTTTGAATTTAGTGGAATTCAAGTTTAATATTTTGGTGCTTTTTTGTTGAGGATAAAAGTTAACAGATGTCACCTGAACAGCCATGAATGGCTTAAATGCTCTGGTTTGCTATCCATCTACAAAACCTCAAGGAATGCATCCATGAACAAGTCTGACAGCAGATTGATTTCTGATCTGTAAAACTCATTAAGTAATGCACAAGGCTATAGTAGCAATAGTAGTAATCCATTATTAAAGGAGAAGTTCACTTATACACAAATAAGCACCAATTGATCTTTTCATAGAAGGAATAAAATGAATATGGAAAGTAACTAGGGGCTTATTGTAAAGTAAAATACTCCTTTAATAAAAAATATCTTTCAATCAACAAATACCTTATTTATTGTTAGATTGATACTTATCAAAATAAAGGAATAAACCTATTTACAATGATCTACAGATTTTGTGAATGTTGGTTTAGCTTTCTTTAAAGTCCAGACATATGATTTCTAGTTATAGTGCACCCAGAAAAGAAAATTCTTTCATCATTTATCCTCATGCCGTGTCAGAAGATATTTACAGAATGATGATAACCAAATCAACCATACTGCCTTTTCCTGTATGGACACAAAACTAGTGAGACATTTTGAGCAGGTTTGTTTATGTTGAATAAATGATGATACCAATTCAAGGACATAAGAAAAAGCAATGGAAGTTTTCACCCAATGCAATGCAATTCATACGTCTGATGATATAAATCCAGAAATCAGCAGAAACAGATAGCGTATGCCATAAAACCAGTAGTCAAGCTACTCTGGGTTGCTGTAAATGAGAACCTTGGGCTAACTTCCACCCACACACATACGAAAACAATGAAAATGTCAAACCATTCTGTGCCAGCACTGCTTTATAACCTCTAATACTGTTTTAATATAATTAGCCTACTGTTGTATGCGCTAGGACTAAGGAGGCTCTATTTGATTTAATAAGCACCTTATGAAAGAGTCATTTGCACAATTATCTAGACAAACTTTCCCTCAACATTAATTAGCCTATTGATCGGACAGGTAGACCTGCACACACCTTAAAAAGAACACACATGCACACATGTACTCATTTCCATTTCCTTTTACCCAATAAATATAATGTTCATGCTCTCCTCTTTCCCTCCACATGCATGTGTGTGCA
Source organism: Triplophysa dalaica (assembly GCF_015846415.1). Lineage (NCBI taxonomy): Eukaryota > Metazoa > Chordata > Actinopteri > Cypriniformes > Nemacheilidae > Triplophysa > Triplophysa dalaica. Next base: position 8,430,235 of record NC_079542.1, read on the forward strand.
CTCACACATTTCTGCATTTCAACCCCATTTACTAATTCAATTAGATTATAATGGATCAGAGAAAAAGAATGAGAGGCTGTGAAATCTGAGACGATGAGAGTGAGGTGGTGATGGAGTAAAAGAGCAAAAACAAAGAGAAAGCTAAAAGTAAATATAAATTTTACGACTGTGGGTTGCAAATTATATTCCACTGCTTGTCTTGTCAAATGTCTTTATTAAACGAAAAATGTCAAGGATCATTATGCCAGCATTATTTATAATTATGGTTCGTTTGAATATAAAAAAGGAAAACCCTTCCGCTGTATCCTTAAGACCTCATCAAATTCATCAAGATGTTTATTTTGTTATTTCAGAATACAGACACTCATGCACAGTAGGGGGTTAGATAAGGGGATTGTTCTAATCTCATGCATCAACTGCTGCGCAAAATATCAAATCATCCACCAACAAATCACTGTCTTGATTAGAACTGAGCAAACATCAGGGTCTTACAGATCTCTAGGGAGCGAATAAACATGCCCTTTAGTAAACAAGAATGAATATTCATGACTAATCTGCATACCTTAAAGATGGAACGTTGACCTACAATAATTAAAGAGAGGATGGAAATTTTGTACAGTTATGTCTGATCTGGGTCATTAGAAATACTATGCTAAAAGATTTTCGCATAAATTTTATGTAAAAGTTTGCAGAAATAGAACTGCTGAGGGTTTAATATATAAATGTGAACTGATTTACACTAAAATAATAAGGTCTAAGGAATCATTATTAATATATACGAGCAGGCTGTGCGCATATATTAAAGAACACATTTAGATGTCAATCATTGGGTTTACCATATAGTCTCTACAATGAGTCATTATTACTAATCCACCATGAAAACCCAATCGAGAAATCCAACAGAGGGCAGATCTTATGCTTTCGGTTTACACCCCCACTAATTAAGAAATGAATATGCATGAGATAAAACAGCAAGAGATGCCCGAGAGAAGGGTGGATGTGTTTTTGGAAATTTTGCTTTTACATTTTTAAGCCTCTATGAAGAGAATCAAGGTCATGAGACTCTTAAAGTTGCCTCGACTTCAGGAATATGATCTTCATAAAGCAAGAGCAAGCATGAAATTAATAAATGTTTGGTATATGTGGTTATGTGTCACACTTGAAAACTAAAAATGTTTTTTGCATAAAAAAGGATTTGGGCAGATGGCTGCTTTTGGGATCATGTTTCGTCAAATACACTTTTCCCAATGCTATACACACATGATAAACCGCTCAGAAAAAAAAACTTTTCCTGGAATGCTCTTGGTAATGTTTCTCTTTGATTAAATGTCAAATAGTGCAAAATTAACACGGACAAACTTATAACAGTTCTGCAATTCTCAGGCAATAAACTATACTGTTTTTATACATGATTTAATGTTAAATCTTGTATGTTGGATGATAATAGAATATGGTGTACTTGAGGCTTTGCCACAAGGATCATGAAGGAACCATATTCCAAAAATAGGGAATATGTTGGGAAGTTTCAAAATTATTGCAAACTCAGAGTAAAACATCTGTGGACACTAGATAAGCTCCTTGTCATAGACCACAAGCATGACACAAAAATGCTTATATACTTTAAATCTTCACTCTTTGTGTGTTTCACTGAAAAAGCATTTTTTCAATCAATTGCCTTCTTCATCAGTCTTATAGCAAATCAATTAGTACAAAAACAACAAATCACATAATGTATGCTGATTCTGCCAAAGGCACATCACACGGAGGCAGTGAAATCACAGTAAAACCAACTGGCCCACATCCTTATCATATTTCAGCCACTAACAACATCCATGCCATTTTTTGGAAAAGTAGAGGGTGTGAAAGGGAAAAGGAAGCAGAAGACAAAGAGTGACAAAATCTTTTTTACCTTCCTGCAATTAAATGAAATAAGTATATTTGCTCAGAGAGCCGAAACTGAGTTCATTTGATTTACATAAAGCTACAGAAATAAGTTCCTGCCTTTCAGAGACCAGTAAACCAAAAATCATAAAGAAATATTACAGATTAATCATCTAGAAAAAAGAAGCAAATGTAGACGAAGTGGCTCAAGTTTAGTTATAAATTAACTAAAAAAAGACTTGAGTTTGAAATTATTATGATATAATATATAAGATATAAAAATCCACTGTAACCTCCACCACTTCCCAAAGACTACAATCATTTTTGTTATCGTCTTTACTATGAATGGTCTCTTGGTTGCCATGGCAACTGTATGTACACACGGTAAACGGTAAGCCTAACCAGAGGCGGATTGGCCTTGGCCATGTTTTACTGAGAGAGATCTTTAGGACTCTGGGGCCAACAGCAGTCCATCCATCTGCCACCATGTTGGCTCAAAGCCAATGTTGGAGTCCACCCCCTGTAGATCCAAGATGGCGGAATCACACAAAAGCCAATGCAAATACTCAGGTGGCATCAGGTGTTGCGCAAATGTGGCATCATACTGAGACTGTCTGGCTGTGAGAGGGGCTGGGAAAGCAAGCTGCCACTCAGTGTGATGGGCGGACTGCATTAGTTAGGAGCACATGTGGTAGCTTCTGATGTATTGAATCTGAAGGGAATATTTTTGGTAATGGTGACCTTAAAACATATGTTCTTATCCGTGACGGATCACATGCAAGGATTTAAATTGTGCTTGCAACACAAAGTTTGTCGTTTCGATTGTCAAGGAACACATACATTAAAAAAAATGATACCTTGAATAAAAGCATTGTTTGATAAAAATGCCTGCGAAATGCATAACTGGTAAGGAAGTGCTGTGGTTTGACAACCTATCCGTTTACAAGATAAAAAAGAAACAAGAAAGTAAACGAAAAACCAATTACTCATCTTTTTTATGACCTTCAACATGTTACAGCTTCTTACTCTAAAATGTGCACCATTCAAAGTGATTTACAGAAAGGCAACTAAAACCAGGCTCAGATGTGTGTGGCCTAATAATATACCTTCAGTTCAAGATCTAACGTAATTTCCTTCAGTATATGTTTACATACAAATAAGGATCTTACAAGCCTCCTCTCCCATCAACTTGACCTCATTTTGTCTTTGTTCCTCTTTGTTCAGATCAAAGGAAAAAATCGTGGGAGACTTCAACATCGAGAGTCTATGATGAGAACATGACATCCCTGTACTGCCACATAAGAGAAGAATACAATATCCCTTGGGTTTTTCTCTTAAATGTTCTTTTTAGATTCATATGCCAAAATGGAATTCAGGTAAATGAGGTTTCGTGATTCTCTTCAAACATTTAAAATAAGGAATCATAATAATAAAAATGCTTTAGTTACATTTCTATACCTCTGTCTGCACTTACAAATGGATATACAGTGAAATGTACAATTGAGTGCAAAAAAATCTTATTTTTAATGGGAAATGTAAACAAAGAACGAATTGCCTGACAACCGGATTATAGCATTGACTAAAGCTTTTTTTATAGACAGAGATTAGACAATTTTCTACGTTCTATCTTGCTAGTAATCACATAGCTATGACTAAAATCTTCCAGTAATCCGTACTAGAAAAATTAATAGATATCACTGGATGAATAAAAATAAAATCCAAAATAAACTGGGTCGTCTGCCTGACAATCACTATGACAAGTGTAAGTGAACAAAATTAACAAAAAATTGGCATCTATATACCAAATATCAGTACAATTATAAAAGCATAACAACATTTCAATCAATCTGAATTAATTCAGAATTAAACAATTTGTGCAGGTTTAACCAGCATCCTATGAAAAGGACACTCGGTGTCAAACGTAATACAAGACAATAAACAATTAACAAAGTCAGTCTGGGTCATGTAAAATCCAGACATAAATTATCAATCTATGTTGGATTAAAGATAGTAAATCCTGGATTATAATTTAAAACTTGATTAAGAAATCAAACGTGGAACACTCACAATCAGTAAAACTCAACATTTTGTTCATGTATGTCTGGAAAAACAACATAACATTCAGATGTGAATTCTGCTGTCAAACAAACAACACACAACAAATACATTTTATGTACATCTATATCTTTGAAAATCTCACAATTCGCCAATTCCCTTACCTGACATAAACGAAACCTGAGAAGTGCTTCTGGGTGTTGTCAACTTTCATAAAATAAAAAGCCTGTTGGCATTTCCACATTCAGACATCCTGAAATGTGTTAGAGATAGGCTTCACTGAGGTAGGAAAAAGCCGCCGTGGAATATTGAGTGACCTATTCAAACAACTGATGTTATGGAGGCCAGATCCATAATTTGGACAAAAATCTAAAAAAGATTCATACAAAAGGTTCATACAGGAAGTCTATTGAGGGATACAGTCAAAGTGTTTGTTTAAAACAAGAAATCTCGCTTTTTAGCTAGTTTGCATGGAATTCAAAAATATATACTTTAAAAAAATATTTAAGATCTAATTAAAGTACTGTGCAATCCTTTTAAAATATGTGATGGTGTAGTAATGATCAAATGTTATTTTTGTCCTACAATAGATGGCATGGCACACACCGATATCTGATCTCATCATCAAGTCAGTCTTAAATTACATGAAGGGACAGATAAAGTCTAAATCCATAAGAAATGTGGCAGCATCTTCAAGAAAAAATGTTGTTTTTGGTGAACATATACTGTGCATAAAGATCTGCAGTTGTGTTGCCTTTAACGGTATAATTGAACCTAAAATATAAAATATCTCATTGTTTATTCACACTAGTTTCATTTTAAAAAAGAGTCAAATACAGGTTTGGGTTTATGTGCAACAGAAAAGGTATATATTGTGAACCGTGACAGTCATTTTGTGTTCACATAATGGAAGTCAAGGGGGGTCGATATGGTTCGGTTACCAACATTCTTCAAAAATATCATCTTTGGTGTAGAGTGCAAGTCATGAGGTTTTGAAATAATGTGATAGTGTGTAAATGATGGCAGAATTAAAATCTTGGGGTGAACTATCTTTTTAAAATCTATGCTGTCTCACACAGTCCCAAAGGTGGAATTTGCTTTTAACAGAGAAATGATGCGATTTGAGGTGAGATCATCATTAAGTAAAGTGGTTTGTTGTCTCCAAACAGGCTGGGAACAGGAAGTGATGCCAAAGTACTGGATGTGTACCACCAACATTATGGGATTAGAAACACATGTGTACTTTTCCGTCTAAACTCCCTTAAAATAAACACACATATGGAACACTCAGATAAAAATAAAAAGCGTTAAACTCCATCCTTCTTTGGAGGGGTGTTACATTAAAGATTAGTAGGACAACACAAGAATGACAGCCATTAGAAAATCATTAAAGATCAATGAGCGTGTTGCCAAGCAAAGCTGTTTATATCTATGAGTGGGTTAGGTTTTGCCTACATTAAGGGGACAGAATGTCGAATATTGTTCACTCAATCTCAATATAGTGCCGAAAAACTACACTTTTTTTAGCTCAGTTAAAAACCAAAAGAGGTAAATGCTTGTCAATATCACAAAAGCAATGTAATGAAAACAACATTTGTGTAAATGGGAAATTCCACTGGGTTTTATATCAAAAAGATGTTGATGTAATTCTTCCCTCCATTTCATTGATGTGAATATATATTTTTACATTTATGAAACTTAATGAAAACTGAGAGGCTGAAAGAATGGAAAGACATCTGTGGTCGAATGGCTATGCAGAAAGTTAGCGGGAATCCAAAACATACTTTGCTGCAGAGAAGAAATAATTGAACCACCCATGGAGGCATAATAATGGAAATCTTTTCCTCGCTCTTTGCCTGGTTATCAAAAGCATTCCCACTCTTCTGTAACTCAGAATGGGAGGGCACAGAGAAGTGCAGCACTTTTTCCTTGAAAAGCTGACCTTCTCTATCTGATGGAGACACAATGGCGCTCTCCCTCTTTCTTCCCCTCTCTCTTTTCACTCCTCTTTTCGTACAATAGGATTAATGGCCTGATTTCTATTTCCCTTCTTTTACTCGTCCAAGTGGGGAGGTAACTAATCCACTTACTCAACGCTGAGTAAATGCCATGTCTATCAGGACCCTTAAACAGGAACCTAGGCTTTTAATTGGCACAGAGAGATTCTGACAAAGCATCTGCTTTGTCACCATCTGCTACAGCCCATCGACAGTACCCAGAGCTCTGTAACAAACCCAACTTGAACTTGATCAAGGTATTCCCAGACATGGGAAGGCAAATTGAAGTAAGATCTCTTTATAATCTAATTTGTTTCTTTAAGAAAGCAATGAGATAAATTAAAGAGAAAAAGTGGCTTTTTTGCTGATAAACAAACCTGATGTCTACTTTAAGGTTTTAAAATGATCTCACAATGTAGTAAACTAAGCTTATAAAAAGCAATATTTCTACTAACTTTTCTGAGCTATGCTATAATATAGTTCCATACACTTACAGTGTGCCAACATTTAGGCCTCTTTCCTCATCACTGTTTTTCGATAGAAATTTTAGATGAAACTTACTGTATAAGACTAAGTTGATTCGAATCCACAATGAAAATCTATGAAGACCAACATTTAAGTAATAACTTTTCTCCGGGGCTTTTAAATGTGTGATATAAATTGGGCCAAACTACAAGTGAACCAAAACAAGCAATACAAACAAAGATGAAGAATGATAAAACGACTAGTCCTCTTGTGTAACGGTCAATGGTAACACGCCAAGCCTTCAGGGACACCTGAAATAATCAAACAAGACGACAATGCCAATGACATGCATACTGTATAGCTAGAACAGACACATAAGCTTAAGCGCTGTGGTGATCCACTGAATAAAGTCACGTCACAGACTGTGGCTCTCAGCCAACCGGGCTTCGAGATGCAAGCGATGCAATGCCCTCTTGCTGTTTCTGGCACCGAATAAACAAAATTTCATCCAAACCTCCCTCTGTTAGTCTTTTCTTGTTCTATATACATAGACAGTATATTGAATAGATGCAAAATTATATTCTTTCAATATTTCTAATAGTGTAAGTGGTGAATTTGGATTACGGTAGATGGGACAACAGTAAATGTCTGTCTCTCTTTTGGGTTTCTCATAAAAAGAGTTCAATTATAACTGTCACTCCACTTTAATGCGAGAGTGCAACATGATTAATTGATGTGGCACTGGGTCTCGCTTGGGACATATTAAGCCGGTCTATGTGTGAGACTGAGCGAGACTGGGAAAAAGAGAGAGATAAAGAGAGACAGAGAGAAAATGAGAAGAGAGGTTCTGCACTCAGTGACCCTCAGGGTAAAGCAAAAATGATTGCATGGGTCTTGGCATTATAAATGCTTTCACAGACAACTTTGTGCATCAGACCGGTGGCAAGAGTAGAGCATAATCACACACCCTTTAACCCATTTGGGATGATATTTTAAAAAAAATAGCGATTTATTAACAAAGTTCGGGAGGAGCACGTGCAGAAAACTAACCAGGCTGGCTTGCTATTACTAATCTCACCAATCAGATAATTATCCCGGCTGGGTTCATATAACCAATCATCCTTTTAGCTCGGGAGAAGACCACAACAAATAGACAAGACGCCTTACCCTCATTCTCTCTACATTCTCGCAGCATCCCTCCTCCACCTCTCACCATCAGCCCATTTTTACTGCCATATAATGGGGCGGGAGCGACACCTGCCAAATACCTGACCCTGGGCCCTCTCCAGGGCAAGGGGTGGGCGCTCCGAGTTCGGAGAAACTTTCAAGCTCAGAGCCCTCTCCCCAGGACAGCACTCCAAATACGCATACCATCCATCCCTTATTATACGTACTTATTATCTGGGAGGTGAACTTGTGAAAGCCTTGGGGTAATGCAATAACGATCAGATGATAGTATTTTGTCCATTATACTTTGAGTTAGATAAACTATTGGTATTTTACACAATAAAACAAATGTCTAAGAGATAAATATTGGTTTATGGACTAAAGCTCCTGACCATCACTATATCCCGAAACAAACAAAACACAACCATTGAGAGTAGAGCTGGAAAACTCTACTTTCAATTTATTTGGAAAACTAATCAGGGTTCAAATTACCAGGTGAAACATTTACATAATCGCCGAAAGCCTCAATAACAGCTGTCCATTTGCGCTCATTTCTGTCCGTATCGGCACTGTGTTTGGGGACAGAGTACATTGGCGAATCAGATCATTGATGTGTTAACATGTCCTTTAGCCATTCGTTTTGGATATTTTACCAAGAACATAACTCCCATAATTATTAGTTATTTACAATATATTTTTTAGTTTGGGATGTTTATAGAAAGAATATTGCATGCAGCTTTCTCACGGATGGTTATAAAACATTCCAAAGCTTCAAAGTAAAATGTATGAATCAACAATAATAATCGCAATAACAATATTGAGGTGAATTATCAACAATGAATTTTTTCAAATTCATGCAACCCACTTATTCAGAGACATCTATGACACAGCATCGCCACGGCAGACCAGATACACATCAATGCCCCTGGGAGCAACATTACAGACACATAAAACACTGGAGATTAAGCAAAGCACCTTATTTTACTTTGAACATTATGCATTTTTATGCAAAAACAACATATTCACTCTCAAGCCTTAAAGGAGAAATATTATAAGGCCAGGCCTCTCGAAATATAAATATATAGCAGGTAAAACCGACAGACCCTTACAGAGTGACGTCCCAGTGAGAGTTCCAAGATGAAGGGGACAGAGAGGAAGCTTGACTCTCTCCCTCATCTGTGCAGTCAAGCCTGACCAGACAAGTCCACAGTTCTAGCATGCATCTCTCTGAAACAACCATAAGGCCTCACAGCTTGCGGGCGGAATGGTGCGATACGACACTGCATTAGAATGCTTAGTACCAGTTGGCAGTGTCTCTCTCCTGCCATTTCATTTTAGAGAGTGCACATGACAGAAGTGAGGGCATAACTTTTAAAGTGCATTATTCAGGCTTTCAAATAGATGGCTTACGCATAAATTAAACGTAATTATTCACCTCTCATGTTGTTTCAAACCTGTCTGAGTCTTTGCAGAACAAACTGAGACATTAGGCAGGACGTAACTGACAGCTTCAGCCACTATCTTCTTTCATTGTACGAAAAAAGTGCAGCATCAACAAAAGAACATACTGGTCAGGAACAACACAGGGAATAAACAATGACATATTTTCTTTTTTGGGTGAGCTATTCTTTTAAGCTTGCTTTCATGAAAAACATCTAAGCAAGCCAGGTGACTGTTTTCTTTTGCAGGGAACCATCAAGGCCATCTGTTTTCCTAGGAAATAGCTGAACCACAGGCCCGCAGATCATTTATAATCACATTTACAGTACCTGTGTATCAGTTTTGAAAATAAGCATAAAAAGCCAAGTTATATAAACATTCATTTGAAATTCATTGGAAATAGGCCTAATAGATCCATCCATGCACCATATCTATCTGCCTATGGAAATATAATATCGATATTTAATTCACTTTCACGGTTTTTATTACTAACATGTTGAGTCATCTTGTTTTGTTTACATCCGATCATGACGTAAACGCTGTTTGAAGTCTGAGGAAATCTGTCTCGAGAAGACGCGGTGGTGTGAGTTTGGGAGGAGCATGTTCATCTAATCCATTCATTGCAAGCGTACATCAACAAATTGTTAGCTCTCATTTGTGAGGGTAATTCTGGTATGCCTCAACCATCTCAACAGATTTATGTATATCCATTTAAATTATATTCAGTGAATATGTAATCCAGGGGTCATTGAAATCCACGTGTTGTGCAAAACCATCCATCATAGACAACGAACCTGTTTACCGATACATGTTTAATCTCATATATAGACATGGTTACATTTGAAAAAAACCCAATTTACAGTGCATTTAATGCAAAATTGATAAAAAGCGTATGTATCAAGAACTGATCTTTAGCTTTAAATCCTCTGATAGGTTTATGCTTCAGTGAAAGATTCTTCGACTTAAATTAAGTAGCCTTAGCATGATTTTGTCAAAACTGCTTACAAAAAGTAGGGACACAAGTGTATTATATTTTATATTGTGGATATAACACATTTTTTTACATAGACCCCCCTACTTTTGTCAGGAGAAAGCTGTTATGTTGTAATTTAAATGTCTTATTATTTAATGGTATGATCTTATATGTAATGTGACATGTGGTGTCAGAATTTTGGGGAAAAAAACAATCAATTGGTAGTTTTTATCTCTGCTTTCGAAATCAATGTAATTTATAATACATTTTTGGAAACGTTGATCATTTAATAATTTATATGTTTTGCATATGTCTCAGAACTTATAGCAGCTAAATATGTAGCCTACATTTAGCCGCTGGCCATAGGCCTATTGGTTTCTTTTCTGTTTCACCAGATTGAGATTTCTTTTCAAGGTTTACGTCCTGTTCCTGTTCTTCCTGACCTCTGGCCACACAGCATCACTACGCTTCCTGTATGCTAACAACAGGAGACATCATGGCGGAAACCAACCGTTACAGTTCAAGAAGTACAGGGTGAGGATGCAAGGAGAGAAAGAGAGTGAGTGAGTAAGTGAGCGTGCAACAGAGAGAAATGCCATTTAGCCTTATGGGAAAAAACTAAGTGAATACTGTATGAAAGTCATTTCGAGTTTCTGAACGCATCGACTATCTGCATGATGTTCATTTCAAATGTGCTCGGTATTGTGTTTTGTACCCGGAGTGCATTCAACGCGTCATGGGCTGTTTCAGTACAGTAATTAGTCATTAGCCATGGCCTGCTGCTCTCATTCTCCATACTTCAATCAAGAACACAGTTGTAACAAAGGAAGGATTCCCCAATCAACATTGTCTTATCTTCTCTCGAGACAGGCCGGTAGACTCTTCAGGGGACACAACAGATAGGGCTGTTGAATTATAGAGAACATTATAGAGAACATCAACATGTGTTGCACAGTGATTCAACAGTTTAATTCGAAACACACTGCTTTGGGATGTCTGCTTTCAACCAAAGCTGATAAAATTTAAAGATAAGAAAAATACATAGACCACTGAATTGAAGGCACTATTCTATTTCGACTGAAAAACATGAGCAATATTAAAAACAAGCCGTCAGACTTTTTCCTGTGTCCGTCCAATCATTTCCTGTCCAATATGGAATATTGTTCCATGTTGTGACAGGTTTTGGAGCAGCTTCGAAAAAACACAGCTGTGGAAAAAAAACTATATCAAACAATTCCATGTGATGATAAAGGTCACCGGCAACACATGACACTGAGATCAAACAAAGAGTATTACAATAAAATGTAATAATGTAAATGAATGTAAAATATTTTGAGACTGATGTTGTGTTTTGTGTTGGCATGTGCACTTCTGATCTTTACCTGTCTGTATATTCTGGATCAAGAAAAGAGATTCATGATTCTACATTGTGAAAATACAGTTACTAAAATCTAGAAATGTACTGTATAAAATATATAAACCTCAATATGTAAGCAAAATTTGAGTTGCTCTCACTAAATTAAATACTCTTTGTAGAAGAGACTTTCTTTATTCTGAGTGAGAAAAATTGTCGTCCCGGTTTTCCACCTTTGCTCTCCTTTTCCATGTGTAAGAAGATTGCGACTCAAATCCAGCCCCCTCAAAAATTTGTATTTCATGCGAGACTTTTCAAAAGCTCTATTCGAGAGGACCATTTCCATGACAACAGGACTGGATTAGGTTTAAAAAAATACTTGCACCAATTGCAATTGGGAAGACCTTTGATTCTCAAAGGCACTTGTAGATTTCTGATGGGAGCTAGCAGAGGGTGACTGAAAAAAGAACACAAAGGAAAACTAGATAGTGGAAAATTCATGTCAATTTTTCGGATAGAATTTGGGCACTGTATTTGTCTCTGTTAAACCCAGTTCTCATTTAGGCCATCTACTTAAAGACAGGATTTTGGAGAAAAAAAATCCTATTCAGCGGAAGAGGTGTGAAGATTTTCTGTCTTCCATTAAGTTCTGCCTTCTCACCTCCATTCTCAAACGACATAATAAGGCAGCATGCGATAAACTCATGAATAGGATAATGAGGGAACCCCTTAAGCTTGCTATTTAATTGACATTCTTGTTAGCACTACCATTCATTCTATACAGAGCTATATAATGCTTCAATGTAGCTGTCAAACATACAATTATATAACCTGTATCTGCAGTCTGTATTCAATGTATTCAATCAATGAAAGAAAACTCACAAACCAGCACATCACAAAGAAAGTTAAGTGACTCTGCCTCATACAGTAAGTTCTGATTATTACACATACATATACGCATGCTGCAAACAATTATTTTTGAGAATGACCTGTTATTGCAAAATATGTCACTTAGGTACATAGGTCCCCAGACATAATCTTATGACTCATCTTTGGAAAGACCTTGATTTAAAAACATTGCAATATTGGAATCAAACAGGCGGCCATGCAGCATAGGCTGGAAAATGAGGTCAAAGTACAGTAAATCACACAGTTAAGGGTCGATAAGTACATGATTGAATGGGGGGATGGGATTCTGGACCAAGGACCTAAAGTCACTGCCCATCATGATTTCACAGCTGAAGGTTTTACTTTTGTCGCATTCAGTCTTTCAGATTTTGCCTGTGTAATGTACCCAAGGTCAAACATCTCAGCAAAATGAAATTAAAAAAAGCTGGGACGGAGGCAGTCAAAAAACCTTCAATAAATTCAGATTGCATTAACATTGAACTAGAAGACGGATAAATCCACAGAATCAAACTGCATTTGTTCTCCATGCACATCACCATTAGAATAAGAAGTGTTGATCTAATCACTGATTCACAGGCACAAGAATGTTATATAAATAGCGGTTTTGTTCATGACTGAACAGATTTTAGATTAAGAGGCTTAGGGGTACCGAGAAAGAGCTAATCAAACTCACAGAATGTGAAAATGGAAAAGGAAATGCAAAATAGGTCATGCAAAATAATACAGAGATTCCTCAGGATCTTAATGCACACAAATCCATAAAACAAATGGATGTATTTTAACTCCATTGTTTCACCTTTCCAGTGAAATATACTTATCATGCACATGTAACAACAATTGGCATGTTCAGTCTAGGCATTCAGGCCCGAGATTGAAAAGCATTTAAACAAACTCGGTGAACCATAAGTGTTTTTTGGTTTGTGTTCCTGTTTCCTTCTTAACTTGTAGACACTGTTTTGAGATGAAACATCCCCAAGCATTCCAGAGCTTGGATTTCTGTTTTGCCAATTTTGTCAGGCAGCGTCACTACTGGGATTGAAGCCTTCGGCCTGCTCCCCTTATCTTTAAGAAACAGATGTGGAAGCTTCACGCTGATTCCTGCAGAGGTGATGCGTCTTCATGTGTCAGGTCTGATTTCACAACACAGCCTTCAGCTTAAGCCTCTTAAGACCCCGGTAAGTGAGTCTGCAACTGTGCCATTGCTGGAATCATTTTATTCATGCAGGAAACTGAACAGCTCAGATTTTATTTCACAAGCTGTAAAACTGCACCTGGGCAACAATTAAGCAAAATTTCGGTGACCACCTTAAACCATAAAAATGTAAAAGAAATGCATGAAATGGTTGTTAAACTAGATGTAACTTATTAAAGTAATACAGAAAGTTCATTGCCCATAATGTATTGTTGTGTATTATATGAAGTTGTATCACAGCCTATTATTCACCTGCTTGTGGCGAGTCACGTGCAATTTCCTTTAGATCACGTGAACTGTGAAACCGGATATTTATGGTGTGATTTAGTAAGCCTTTTGCTTAATCTTCTTTCTGTTAAAACATTACATAAAGTATTAATACAAAGCCTGTGAAGACCCAACACCTACTCAACGAAACAGCAACAACTATTTTTAGCATCACTTCAAGGTAACGTTCGATAATAGCCCAGATCGCGCGAGATTTCACTTAACACCATGTATAAATATTTATTAAATACTCTTAATATACGGTTAATTTGCATTTAAATTGATATTTGTCATCTAATATATACACAGAAATTGAATTTGAACAAAAATACATTTTAACAGGTAGATCACTAGAGCGCGTGCGTGTCTCTGAGTGACATCTGCTAACGGGCCGCACGTCACGACTCACGAATACTGAAGAGACCCCTGTTTTCTTCTCTGGTCCTCGTTCTTCCTCAGCTTTCTCATCAGCAGCACTATCTGCTCCTCGTCCCAGGACAGCGAGTCTGTGGAGCTGTTTACGGAGCGGACAAAGTGTCTTTTGTCGCCTGTGTCGTGCTTGAAACGGAGGGAAAGCCCGAGGCGCAGCATTAGTGCCCTCAAAGAGCTCTCTTGTCAAGTGGGATAGCATTGATGAACCGATGCCTTATTTAACCAATTTGCCCCATCTGCCCTGGTATGGCCCACAATATCACCCTTTGTGTTTAACAGCTTAAAGGAAAGAACATGCTGCCCGATCTTTATTCTTTTCTCAGAAGAGCATTTTTGGTCACGTGATATTACACCACCGACCGGTGTCTCGCGGAAGATGCTGATGTGAAATTGCGGGAATTGTGTTCTGTTTTTGTTGTAGTAAACATATCATCACTCGGTTGTTAAACACATTAATTTCTATCCATATGATGCATGAAATCGTGGGTTTTACTCTTTACAGATTTCGAAATGCAATCTGGCGTTATTCTTTTGAGGAAAGATTGACATGTCACGACAGACAATGACACGCCCACAAAAACTAATCAGTGCTGACAACTGACCAGGAAAAGTTGTAAATTGAGAGTTGAATAGCTTATGTAATTTTTCTCTACGTCTCCCCAATCTCTGTAACTGCATCCACACATTAATGTCTTCCTCTCTGTGTGTAGAAGAACCATGAGTGTGAGAAACAGATCCTGCTCTTCCTCCATCCTTCAAGCGTGCAGTTCAGCTTTTACCAGACAGCCATCCCGTGTGTTGATAGTGGACGCATCGCCCCCCTGGTGGTCAGAAATATGCTCTGTTCTGTGTCAGGCCTTGGAAAACTTCTTTTTCATCGCCAGCAGTCTGGCAGGGCCTGTCCGCCTGCCTCTGCTCAGCATCTTTGCCATCAGCGCACAGCTTGAGTGCCTTCTACCCTTCGTGGTAAGGATAGGCATAATTGAATAGGACATTCAACTACATACCTCTATATAAATCATCTTCCATTCACTTATTTCTTCCCTAATCTCTTTTGCTTCTGCAGCAAGTGAAAGGGAATTTGACACGTCTTCTGTGCTGTGTGGAGGAGCTGCGTTCTCTGCCTCAGGAGGGCTGTATTCGGCAGCGGGGGGCACTCCTTAAACAGGCAGTACTGGACAGCCTGCAGCAGTTTAAACAATACATGTGTCATACAGCTCTTGGGGACATAAACAGCAACTGTGTGGAGGTAACAGCTTGGATCTCTAATACTGAAAGAAAATCTGAGGCTTATTGAATTTCTGAATCTTAAATTCCTATATGATAATCGGCCTTGTTACTTAATGAGGACCTGGCCTGTTTACTCTTTATTTTTTATAAATCAATGGTGTTTGAGCCTGGTGATGGTGCTCTTTTGATATACGCATTTGCCCCCGGCTACGTTTAAGAGCTTGATGCTTTCGTTACACCTCACATCACAAGGAAAAAACGCACAGGCATTCACATTCAGATTTCCTATACCATTGAATTCAAAGATCATTTAACCTACACTATCAGCACTAAATGAAGATGTTGGTGCACTAGCAGACACCACATGGCCCTCAGCAGCCACTCTTCTCTCAGCAGTCTTCATTTAAACCTAGCACTAATGTCCTCCCCACAGGAAGCAGAGCGGAGGACAAGTGCATTTAATCAGATTATACAGAATATTTTTTGTGCCCTAAATGGGATTATATGGTGCCTATGGGCTCATTCTCTTTGCACTTTGCAGCGAGAGTACAACAAAGCTTTTGTCATTATACGAAAGATGTCTCTTAAATGATCTGCGGGACTGTCTTTGTTCAAATAGGCAACAGATCATGAAGAAATATTTGTAACATTTTATGAAAGATTTTTGTGGATGAGGGGATGGCTTTGATGGTTATTTTTATCATGACATTAGTTCTGCTTATCTGCTTTGTCTTATTCTTCATACAATTAATCTTCAGAGAGAGGTTCTCTGTTGTTTGTGAGGAACATTTCACCCATACTTTGAGTTGGAATGCATTTCAACGTGATAGACAGCAAATGACCATCAGCAGCTTTCATTTTTGCAGTCGTAAACCAGAGCCATTATAGTACATTTGGGTGTGTAGGGTACATTGTGTTAAGTACTGTTTGGAAACTGAGATTTACTGAAAAACAAATCAAGCGTATTTTCTCGGAAACCACAATTTCTGTTGCTAATCGTATTTTAAATCCATTAAGAGTACACAAGGTTGATGTATTGTATATACACATGCCTTTTTAGCTGTTGTTTAAGCTTCACTGCATGCTTTAGTAATCACTAACATTGATGCATTTTGGTTTTATAAGGTGACTGTATTGACTTGCCAATCAGGTCACATGGTCCTGAGACAGCTCGAGAAGGATCTCAAAAGCTTTGATCTGATGAGTCTACGCAGACTTTTGGTTATTCATATCAGCCTACAGCAGAACCTCTCCGACCAATCCCCAACATGTAGCCTAGAGATGACGTCATCAGAAGATCACAATGACCATGAAGGTAACGAGACTCATGTAGTTAAAATTAGAAAGGGAAGTCGATGTTAACTAAACAAACCCTTTTGCTTTTTATACCTATACAACATTTACCAAAGTGGAATAATGGAAAGTTCAGCAGGGATACAGGGATACTTTGCTTTTAGTATTCAAAAGAGGAAATTATAAGACATGGCTGACATGTGCAAACCAATTTTAGTCCGAAACGGCTTTTGTGTGAAGTATTGTTTTGCATTTGGGTTTCTGCCAAGACTCTGAGACCTTTCTTGTTTTCCGCACAATTATTTTATTTAAGGTTTTATAGTTGTCTCAGGGTGTCTCATCATAGTGAAATGTGATTCTCTGGGTGAAAGAACAAACAAGTCGTCAATTTTATAAAACAGAGCCAAACACTTGAATCTGTATGTGATCTGATAATTATCGTAAGGGATGACCGGTGGTGATGAGTTGAGTGCGGTATCTGAAATAAATGATTTTATATTTATATGTTTGTGTAAGTATGCATCTAAGTTTAATTACTAGAATGCTTGTAAACTAATTACTAGAAAGGGATGCCATGCCTTCAAAAAGTTTGGGAACCACTGATTTTTTGTCCCACTGCCATGAACCCAAAGAGGTTACATCCCTGGAAAGTAGGATGGGCTGGACGGTGTATTATGTCTGAGGAAGCGGAAAACATTTCAGCTTTGTAATAAATCACAACAGTTCCTTCGAAAACTTGAAAAACGTCTTTTTAATGAAACAGAGCAGTTAACATGACATATTTTAAGAGAATAGTAACAGTAAATCGTATTCTTGAATTAACAGTTATGTAAACTGAACTACTGTATAGTCATCATCGGATCACTGAACATCAGAATTTTATCTAGCAGCATGTCTAGTAAAGGGAAGTTTGAGGTCATGTAGTCCATTGTGTAAGACTGGATCAAGTCCAAAGCAGATTTATTATTGATAGTTCTCAGGGGAGAGGCTGATGGGATAACAGCTTCATGTCAGTCGACTGTACACAAACACTGTAAGCACAACTCCCTAGTTTTGACCCTGACTGATAATTTCCCATAATTTCAGGTGTGAGCAGCTAGACTAACACTGAGGTCTCGCATCCCTCCCTCTCTGACATCCTGTTTTTAGCTTCCATTTACATTTAGACATTTAGCAGACGCTTTTATCCAAAGCGACTTGCAAAGAGTTTAGGAGCAATAAGCGATAGTTCATACAGGAGCCATAATACATTAGGTGCCAATACAAAGTTACTGGTTTCAACAAAAGCTAGACCACTACCTATTTAGAGAAAGGGTTAGTGTATTTTTTTTTTTTGTGAAGTATTCACAGAAGAGATGGGTTTTAAGTCGTTTTTTAAATGTTGTGAGAGATGTGCTTGAACGGACAGAGATAGGAAGAAAGTTCCACCAGGAAGGAGTTGTGAATAAATAACCAGCCGAATAACTTTGGTAAGGAGGAGGGAGGGAGGAGGAAGGAAATAAGACTTTAGAGTTGGTCTGCGTGAGAGAGATGGTGCGTAAAATGCATGAAAGAGTACGTTTATTTGGCTGAACTGATTTTCAGTTTCTGGGTCAGGTTCTTTAAACAGTGCTTTCCAAAGCCTATGTAGACCACTTCATTCCTGTTTTCTGTATTAAACTTGGAATTGATTTGAATATTTGCCCTTTTGTCAAAACACAATAGTGACAGTAAATGGACTTTACAGTCAGCAGTCATTCATTTTCATGAGAATTGGCAGTTTGAAGCATCATAAGCAAAACTTGGCGATTGCAAACCAATTATTATAATTTGAAATATCCTTTAACTCGGCTGTGCAGTTTTATTGTTCGAAATATTTGTGGGATGGACAACTTTGTATAAATAGATCCATAAGCATGTTTATGGGTCAGGTTTGCCAACTTTTTGGGAACCAGACATCCTTACAAAGTTATTAAAATCTGACGTAATTTTGTTGTGGCCAGTGAGTGGTCCCCACAAGAAAAATACTTTAATAAGTCTACAAAATAAATCCTTCTAGATATGCAAATGGTAAGGATCGGCAAAATAATAATTAGATTGAAACAATTGTTGCTTTTCCCAGGACAGATGCTGTATGTTAGGCCTACACGTAGTTCAGGTTCACTACTTCAATCCTATTTTAGGACGCTGTGCTGGAGAACTGTGGGTTTTGTTGTTGTTATTATAAAAGCTCTTGTAATCATAGACTATTGGCAGTATGTGGTCGAACTCTTGACCTGAAGAGAGATCAATTTCTACCAAAAGTGACCAAATGATCATTACGTTAAAGTGTGTTTATGTAGTGAAGAATAAGACTGTTTGAACCTCTGAATATTTGACCTTTGCCTTTCAGATTGCTTCCACAGTAGTTTAAGTGAATAATTTGTCCCCAAAAAAAAGAAAATTGAATGCATAAATAAATTTGCAGGAAGAAGTCTGCAGGTAAAATAAATATACACATCTAAATGATGGGGTATAGAATTCTATAGCTGTAGTAAGTTTACATAATTTACCATGATTAGTATTGCATATAGTATTTATAGTCTGTTTAATATTTGACCAGTGTTTCTCTTTTTTTTAATCTTTAAAACTGTCGGAGCCCTTTTTGAGCCTACACATGAAAACGCATGTTGGACTAAAATGGCGGTAACTCATGAATTCTTTGGAATACAGACTTCTTGTTGGTCTTGTTTGAAAAAAGAAAAGTAGCTGATCATTGCAACAAAAAAACCCACAAAAATAAAGGTATGTTGTTAGGTTTATTATAAAAAAGAAAAATGTTTATGTTTTTCTTTGATTAAAAAATACATTAAAAAAATGAGGGAATAAAAAAGGATAACAAAAAAACTAAGCACACTCTTTATAAAAAAAGAATCAATCTCTCTTTCTACATAAATTATTTTAAAAATCACCAAAGAAATCTGTATTCTGGAGTCTTAGACCTTTCCAATGATATATAGATTGTCATGATTCGATTAGAAATTACATGCACAATATTGAAGCAAACTCAGGTTTCCCATAAACGTAATGGGTGACAATTAACAGGCTACTGTGTGCTTTCACTGTGCATGCATGTGTGTCTGTCTATGTGTGTTAGTGCGTGTGCATATTGTGTGTGTGGAGCGTATTTCGGTCTTCTGTGTTTTCAACTTTTTTCTTGTTTTCACAGGTATATCATTTTAATTTATTTGCTAATAGGCAATATGTCTCATGCACAGCTGCTTTGTAACAATGAAAATTGTAAAAAGCGCTATACATAAAATTGAGTTGAGAGTGACTTGAGTATATGCATTAGTTATTCATTTATAGGATTACACAAATATGCCTACATTTTCCAAACTGTATTCTTCTAGTAATTGGTACAATTTTCTGAAATGTTCATGAATTCCTGTATGATTCCAGGTTTGTCCAACCAGGAATCTTAAACAAGTTACCACCTCTTTCATTATGGATTTTTGCTTCATGCTCCATCATTCCGTGGCTAAAAAAGCATATCCTGATGGTGTCTCTCTATCTCTACATGTCATTCTCTATGTTACCTCTCAACATCTCAATCATTTTGTACTTTTTCTTATATCTGCTTCTTTTTACCTCTCATACTTAATTTATTTTCAAAAGTGGCTTATTTAGCTGTGTGGTTTGGGAGAAACATGGGAGCAAAGAATCCTGTTGTACCACCTAGGTCTCTTAATCTCCATCTCACCCTCCTTTAGGCCTGTAGTGTTGCCATGGTAATTGCATGGCGTGATTAGGGTAACATGCTGATGTGAAAAGCAGGACATATGTTAATGTCACTCAGGCGGTTTGTTATTAAAATAAAGTGCGAGTGGGTGTGAGCGTGTGGAATTTTTGGGATATGTTGGCAGTCGTTAGGTAGCTTGCGGCAAAATAGGTCTTTAGCGTCATGCTGCTGCCGGCCATTACAACAGACAGAATGATGTGCTGTTTTTCATTGTTAATTGTGCTGAAAGGCTGCGTTCTCTGTGTTCGTACACCAACCATCTGTTGCTATTGCTATGAAAATTCTCATTCTCGGTTTTAAGCTGTTCTTTTTAAATTATACCAAGTCATTCACCGCAGTACAGCCAAATAATCATAAACCTAAAAATCATTGAAATTTTGATGTGTATTGCTCAATATTTTCTGGAAGGCCAATATACGTTAGCTGTAATAATAGTCAAAGAATGAAAAGCAGAAAAATTCAAAAAAAATTACTGCATTGCCACGTCTATTTATTTAAGAATGTGTTTTCACATTAACTTTTATTTAACATAAATTTGTTTATTTAACATTTACCTATAATAAACTACTGCAGTAGTACATAAACTATATGGTTGATTATAAAAAATTTTGTTTAATATTTGCATTAATTGTTGGTGGGGGGTGTATATTGTGGGATACTTTTAAGCAGTTACACTCTATAGTGGACTGCATTGGGATGAAAAAATTATTTCTGCTTCACCATCTGGCTCATTTCATTTTTTGCCCAATAGAGAATGTTGTTAATTATTATTTATTGATAAGAAATAAGTGAAGTTATATCTAATGAAAATAGTCTTTATCATTAACCTCCTTAAATAAACAGATGCACAGACACTTCTGACTCACTAAAGCCATTTTAAACACTTTTCTAACAGAACCTAGTTCCAGTACTTGAAGAAAGTCAAATGTAATCAATCCAGGGGGGCTGGATGTTGTTTGTTCAGACATTCAGGGTATGCTTTTAGATATAATGTACTTGCTTGAGCTTTTCTATTAAACTATATCCTCATCTGATTTCTTTAGCTGTTAGTGTCTAGCAGTCTTTAGTGCTCTTCCACTATCTTGTTGACTCAGCAGTATTTTGCCTCTTTATTGCTCCAGGGTAAAGTCTACCCATTCATCAGAACTTTAATTACACTATATCTCTATGTGTGCCTTTCCTTATAAGCTGTGGTCCCAGAGAGCAGTTTATAAATTAATCAGGTAACAAAAAAAACTGATTATAAGTGCACAAAATCTTTTTAAGCTCTAACCTGTTGGCAAACACTTTCCATGAAGTGGAAAAGAAACATAGGGTCTGTTTAAAGGAACCATACAGCCCAAAATGAAGTGTTTTATCATTTACTAACCCTCATGCCATCCCAGTTCTACATTACTTTTCCTTCATTTTATCCTAAACCAAATAAAAGTTAATTGATTAGCACAATCAGGATTTATTGTTTCTTGCAGGAACTCTTCAATATGTACGCAAAAGGTCAGAGGTCAAGTTTGAGTCAGAACTAGACTCGTCAATGCATGGGCAACAGCCAATGTTCAAAACGTTTTCTTGTACAAACCTCATATTTATTGTGTGGATCACCTGGAGGTTCTGAAACTTGGAGACCATCCAATAGCATAACAAAGACAAAGAGAGCTGGTACCATTTTTTTCTCATAAGTCTGTGTATCTTTAGGTGAGGAAAGAAAATCCTTGGATGAGTAAATGAAGAGAGAATGTTCATTTTGGGGTAAACTACTTCTTTAAGGTGTCTTGTTTGCACGTGCATACACATGCATTCACCTAGGATCTGTGGTTTTATGACTACTTATATAACTTAATGCAACAGAGTGTAGTTGTCGTTTTTTTTACACATAAGCTCGGAAAAGCACCCAAGTATACTTTTAAATTTGAATCTTCATGTAAACCTGAGCATTTCAGTAGCTAAGCTCGCATGTGCAACTGTTGTTTGGATATATATAAAGAATGATGTCTAAATCAGCGAGTATAGAAATTGAGAGCTTAACTTAGGCTTGCAATAAAAGGAAACAGAACGTAGTAAGCAGGGAGATGTCGAAAGCGTCTTTTGCCTGAAGGGAATCTGCAAAACAAAGCATATCCATAACTTCCATTTATCCATGCAAAGTAGCATGACAGATTTACTATGAGTCATCAGAAGCATTCTTTGTCTGAGGATGCAGACATTCATCTGGCTCTTCAGATAGATCATAGAGAATCAGTGTCCTCTGCCCACATCCTGAAACATCAGAGGAGAAGAGCATTAGATTATACAAGGAAAAAAATATTTCTCTGCTTAAAGTTTGCACATATACATTACAATATATGTCCAAAACAAATATAGAGAATGTGATGCTGACGTCACGCCCTATGTTGCATGTTGCAGTCGCGCCGCCATCTTGGGAGGATAATGCTCCACTGCTAGCATTGTTTTGAAATGTACTGTTACTTTGATATATGGTGAAATCGAAAGTAAAAGAACCATGGACTTTTCCTGAAAGACTCTGCGTAATGCTATTGCATTTTCTAACACAGCAAGATCGACCAACTATAGTTATATTTCCTTATCAAACAAGAAAAACAAAACACTGCATTGAACGCTCTGGCAACCATCCTCCCAACATGGCGCAATATTTAACGCGGCGTGACATAGATTAACAAGCTCTATTGGAATGTTATATACAGTTGGAAGAAAAAGTATGTGAACCCTTTGGGCTTACTTGGATTTCTTCATAAATTGGTCATAAAATGTGTTCTGATCTTCATCTAAGTCACAACAATAGAGAAACACAGTCTGCTTAAACTAATACCGCACAAACATTATACGTTTTCCTGTTTTTATTGACCACAACATGTAAACATTCATAGTGCAGGGTGGAAAAAGTATGTGAACCTTTGGGTTTAATAACTGGTTGACCCTCCTTTGGCAGCAATAACCTCAACCTAACGTTTCCTATAGTTGCAGATCAGACCTTCACAACGGTCAGGAGAAATTTTTGACCATTCCTCTTTACAAAAGTGTTTCAGTTCAGCAATATTCTTGGGATGTCTGGTGTGAATCGCTCTCTTGAGGTCATGCCACAGCATCTCAATCGGGTTGAGGTCAGGACTCTGACTGGGCCACTCCAGAAGGCGTATTTTCTTCTGTTGAAGCCATTCTGTTGTTGATTTACTTCTATGCTTTGGGTCGTTGTCCTGTTGCATCGTCCATCCTTAAGCTTCAGTTGGCGGACAGATGGTCTTAAGTTTTCCTGCAAAATGTCTTGATAAACTTTGGAATTCATTTTTCCATCGATGACAGTAATCCGTCCAGGGCCTGAGGCAGCAAAGCAGCCCCAAACCATGATGCCCCCTCCACCATATTTCACAGTTGGGATGAGGTTTTGATGTTGGTGTGCTGCGCCTTTTGTTCTCCACACATAGCGTTGTGTGTTCTTTCCAAACAACTCAATTTTGGTTTCATCTGTCCACAGAATGTTTTGCCAGTAGTGCTGTGGAACATCCAGGTGCTCTTTTGCAAACTTCAAACGTGCTGCAATGTTTTTTTTGGACAGCAGTGGCTTCCTCCGTGGTGTCCTCCCATGAAGTCCATTCTTGTTTAATGTTTTCCTTATTGTAGATTTGGCAACAAAAATGTTAGCATGTGCCAGAGATTTCTGTAAGTGTTTAGCTGACACTCTAGGATTCTTCTTCACCTCATTGAGCATTCTGCGATGTGCTCTTGCAGTCATCTTTACAGGACGACCACGCCTAGGGAGTGTAGCAACAGTGCTGAACTTTCTCCATTTGTAGACAATCTGTCTTACCGTGGACACATGGACATCAAGACTTTTAGATATACTTTTGTAGCCCTTTCCAGCTTTATGTAAGTCAACAATTCTTGATAGTAGGTCTTCTGAGAGCTCTTTTGTGCGAGGCATGGTTCACATCAGACAACGCTTCTTCAGAACAGCAAACTCAAAACTGGTGTGTGTTTTTTATTGGACAGGCCAGCTTTAATCAACACATCCAATCTCATCACATTGATTGGACCCCAGGTTGGCTGACTCCTGGCTCCAATTTGCTGTTGGAGAAGTCATTAGCCTAGGGTTTCACATACTTTTTCCACCCTGCACTATGAATGTTTACATGTTGTGTTTAATAAAAACATGAAAACGTATAATGTTTGTGCGGTATTAGTTTAAGCAGACTGTGTTTCTCTATTGTTGTGACTTAGATGAAGATCAGAACACATTTTATGACCAATTTATGAAGAAATCCAAGTAAGCCCAAAGGGTTCACATACTTTTTCTTTCAACTGTATATATTCACATATATAAACTTATTTGAATATGTAAACATGAAAATTCACACACAGAAATTTGATGGCCATATATGTATTTATATATGTATATATATGACATTCAAACTCTGACAAATTGCTTCTTAGTTGTTTCTCTTACCTTTTGTGGTTATGCACTATGATGAGCATCATTTTGAAAAGCAACACATTGTGCAAAAGTGCCATTGTTGCTTTCTCTGTACTTCTGTGTCTCTTTCTAAACTGGAGAAAATGTTGCTCTTTGAAATAAGATTATGGATCCGTGTAGGTGTATGTGGTAGTGTGTGTGTGCATGGGAGTATCTGGCTGGCACGGTGGTCAGTCCTCACACTCCATTTCATCATTAAGCGTTCATTTCCCATGAGAACGTGACTACGGCTGTGATTCTGTTTGTAGAGGACTTCAACGTAAAATGCTCTCCTTTTCCCTTTCTTTTCTTTTGATCTTGGTCTCTCTTTGACTCCGTCTCTTACAAACGGAAGAGCTGTTTTGAGTGTGTAGTTCTTACCTGTTTAATGCAGCAATGAAAGAACAAGTTGTTTCAAACCGACTCTGCTTGTTGACCTTGCTGTTTGATGTGTCTGTTCTCGTAATGTGACCACTATATCTGAATATAGTATGCAGACAAAGCTTTAAAAAACTGTTTATGAAGATTATCTTCGTAAGCACTTACTGTGTGATTCCCTTTTTATGACAAATCGCTTTATTGTTTCCTAATTTTCTCTGGATTCGCTTTGGATAAAAGCGTCTGCTAAATGTAAATGACTGCCCTGTCATTATCTGAATCGGCTGCCAGTTTGCATCTTTTATTGCGGTGCCATCAATTCGAGATTTACCTCCCTAAACTCCACATAAACCTTTTTCTGTCCAGTAGGTATATTTCTTTGACACATTTTGGTAAAAGTGATTGGCTAAAGACATCCTGGGAGGATTTTGAGTGTCCATGTGACATTCCAAAATGGAATATTGTAGAATGTGACCAAGCTTTTCAGCTCATAGGAATCGTAGATGTTTTGATTTTCCATTTTGTTGTTTTTCCACATGCTACGGTGGACGAATCTCCATCCTGTACAGAAGCTGAACTCAGCAGTCTGTATTTCAGGAAACTACTCTCATTGCTAGCAGTGTAAAAGGTCAGCAGGTCACAGCTGGTGCCATAAATATGTTGTGTGTGTACAGGTGATCATCAGTCATCACCTTTTATTAATGGTTTTGTTCATGCAGGCGTGGCGTTTTCCAGTCTTTAATCTTTTGTTTTCAGGATTTTTATAAAATGAGTGAATGATAGTCAAATTTATTGATTGGCAAGATTGTGATAATGGATGTAATGCACCGATTCTAAATTTCTCCACTGATACCAATAGTCAATCATTCAGAGTGATATTTACTGATGCCATTACCGATCAGCATGCAGTTAAAAATGCCAATTCAAATTGTTTTACACAGTGAAGCAGTATTCATTAAAAAAATTTTATCTGTGCCTAATATTATTCCTTATAAATTCATTTGCACTTGTAATTTTTAATCAAAAACGTTAACCTCCTTCCCCCCTCAAATAGCTCTCTTCAATACACTAGGAATGGCGCGCGGGCAGAGCTCCAATGACTGACAGATTGCTCCTTTTTGTTGGCAACACCCAACTTTTAATGATCCAATCAGTACTCGATGAATGAAATCAAGTACCCCCTAATTTTTTTCCAGAAAGGCTTATTAGGATTTATGATGTAATACTTAGTTATAGTTTGATGCATGTCAAACTTGCCATGATTTTGATGAAAAAATTATCAACTACAGTCTGTTAGTTTTAATCAGGATTAGTGGATTGATGAATGGCACAGAGGAGCAATGTCCAGTGCAGGCCATTGCCTGTCTGATCACTATCATTACTAAAAGCTTTTAGCGAGGTCCACCCATCAACATACTGGAATATGGTTGTTTCACTGTCTGAGAGTTGACCCATTGATTTAGTTGAAAGAAGAAGCCTAATTAGTATGCATTGAATTCAAATCTTTATATTGAAATCAGACATTTAGCTAAATAAACTTGGCAAAGGCCTCAAGCATGTCTGTTTCAGAATTAGAAAAGTGACTGAGGCTCTTACAGTGCCATGCTAATGAGATCATTAGCACGGCACGGTCGACACCCCAGGTTGTCTACAAAAGAAAATAGTTTTTTAAGGCCACTAAAATATTATGAGGCCGTAGGTTAATGTCTTCATTTTGGGTTATGACTGCACACAAGTTCGCACAGCAGTTTCGTTTTATGCAGAACTTATGTGTCGTTTTATCCAATAAAGAGAAAAATGGGTCCCACAGTGCACCCTTGAACAAATCAAAGCCATAGCAGCACTGGTAATGAAGGAGTCAACAACTTTATAGTTCATACTTATAGACTATCTTAATAGTGCATTACTTCACTAGATTTCAGATATAAGATGAGGACAAAAGGGGAGAGACACTTGAAGGCATGTTATACCCCAAAATTTAACTACATGGTGACTCAGATGTCATAAATACATTTAACCTTTTGTGTTATATGGAAGAAAGCAGTTTGGATAGGGTGACCTTATGATCCATTTCTCCGGGACACGTCCTTGCCAGGATTTGGGTGCGTCTTCTGCGAGTCACATTTGTCAACCTCACACGTCATCGAGGTTCTAATATTTCAATAAAAAAAGCATTATAAAATTAACATTTACATCACTTAAGACGTATAATCATTGTAGTCATTTTTACCTTGAAATAAAACGGCTGCCTTTATAAAATAAAACCTGAAATAATAAACCTGGATGACGTATGTGGTCGACAAATGCAACTCCAGGAAATGGCTCATATGGTCACCCTAAGTTTGGAGTAATATGAGGGTAAAACAGATATGTTCAGTTTTGTATGAACTATAACTATAAATTCGGGACAAGCACTTTTTAAATAGCTCTATATGATAAATTGAAAAGCTCAATGTTGGATTGTTACCCCAATAGGCTTATGTTTTGATAGGAAAAAGGAATGCAGATAGCGACAGAAGTGGCATAATGAGATGTAATCTATGTGTCAAAATGAGTGATACGGGGGGTTGACAGTGTGTGTCAGTGTTATTTGCCTTTTACTCTATGAGCCTTTCACACTCTCCAATCACACTTTGTCTTTTTCTCACTCTCTCCATCTGGGCCACATTTACTGGATCACAGCATGGTACTGGGCACACTTTGGCTTTAGTTTAAAAGGTTGCTAAACTCATACACGCTTCATTTGTGCAGAATTTGAATCTGTCATATAGTTAAAATGGGTTAAAATGTGTTAAGCAATTAGTTTTAAAAATGTACATAATACGAGATCATGAAAATTACATTTACATTTATGCATTTGGCAGACGCTTTTATCCAAAGAGACTTACATTGCTTTATCCTAAACATTTTAAATAGGTATTTGCTATCCCCTGGGATCAAACCCACAACCTCTCATTGTTAACGCAATGCTCTTACCACTGAGCTACAGGAAAGCTTATGAAATTACATTTCATGCAGTGTGTAATGTTGCTGTGTGTGAATGTCAGCAGTCTGCCAAGTTGCAACTCTGAAGGTGAATTAATAACAAAGTTATTGCCTTGGAAAAAAGGAAGTCGACTCTGAATCACACAAACGAGATGTCCCTATTCCGATTCGCAAACTGCCACGGATTTACGTCACTTTATAGTCCCGGCCTACATTTTGCTAGGACTGCCTGCAAAAACTTCAATCTCCTCTCCCAAACACTGTAGCTCTTGAGCCCCATTCGCGGTAGACCAATCACAGCAGACTAGACCATCTGATCAATCACATCAGACTAGGCTAGCGGAAAGGAGGGGATAAGACGGATGAATCGCACAGCGAACCATTTGAGAGTCAGTCAAGAAGTAAGGTCAAAATAATTACCTACTATTACGAAATAATACTGTTTTACACCCTTGCTGTACATTAACTTGTTGTTGGACACTCCATAAACCAAATTAGGACCTTAAAAATCCCTAGTTATGTACTCTTTAATACATTGCATCTGATTGATTTGAAAGAAGGGATTTGACTCTTAGGATTTATGTTTAACCTTCAAAACACAGAAATGACTTTGCAAAATGTATGTTGACACCATATATGTGGTGTAGATGTTTACAACATTGATCTGAAATGTAGATGGGATATGGACTATGATGTGCATTATCCCCCTTAAGAACCACAAAAAGCAATTATCACACATTGTATTGTGTAAATCTGTCCCGAAATGCCCTAGATGCTTTCCCATTCTCATTCCCATGACAGAGATTGTCATAGTTGAGATGGACTTGAATGTTTTCCTTCTCTTAATGTAGCTGTTGGGCTTTTCTCTCGGTTATTGAGTTTGTTTGGGAATGAAAGATTAAAGATGTTTTGTATAACCCCTATTACCCTCTTAACACCCTATAGAGTTCTGAAGAAACATGAATAATTTAGAAGAACTGGGAGTCCAAAGACCGTCCGCGTTTGAACACATAGGTTTCATTTTCCACTTGAACTCTTGCCGTGTATACAAACATTTGATTGAATGGTATACAGTCAGGTATGAAAGTCTATAAAGACTATAATTCACTTGATCATTTTGAATGATGATTGTTATTCTTTATAAGTAATTGTTTGATACTAGAAATTCCATATACAGGGAAAACTGGTTTACACACATGTCGTATTTAAAGTACTCTGAGCCATAATGCCAAAATGTATAATAACATTAGCTAAATTAAATATCACAATTAAAAATCACATTTTGACACTTCAGGATTCAAGAAAGTTACTCTTTTATCAGTTTTACAGCAGCCTCTGCTGATGATCTCAGAGTACTGCAACTTGTTCTGGCTGGATATCACAACAATAGTGCAATAGTGACCGTTTACTGTCACAGCATCTCCAGGAAATGGACAATTTGGATAATTTGCGAATACTATGCTTTCCTAGCAACGTAAAGCATGCTAAACTGAGCAAAATGGTGTTTAATATCATGCATTTAAGAAGCCTTAGTAGTTATAAAGCAGATGGATGATTGATTTGTCATGTGCTTTCCTTTGTTTCATAGAGAGCCTGATGTTGGGCACAGAGATGGACCTGCAGCTGGTGGAGGGTACAGTTCTGGCTGTGGAAAATGCTTTGAAGATGTGGCTGCATGAACAAGGTGGAGACCGGGAGCACCTCCACCTGTTGTTGCCCCCCTCTCTAACAGCACAAGGTTCCACACCCAACCCTGCCAACAACAAACCGGGCCCTGGTATGCAAACACATGCATACAGTATACTGAGAGCTTGTGGGCTAATCACAGTTTTTCAGTGAAATATTATTATTAACTACCACTCTTTCTGTTCACATCTCCAAAACAAATATTTCAGTGATGCTTATGTTTATGCAATTGAATCTGTGATGATAATTTATTTCTTATGTTTACGTCTCCCTCTGCAGTCTGTTTAAAGTGTGACATGCAGGAGAGGCTTCTAAGCCCGGTTCTGTTTCCCAGCACTGCTGACCTTGGAGTGAAAACAGAAAGCATGCAAGATTACCAACCTCCAAATAAGGCCAACCAGAATCTTTCACCAAAACGTCTACAAGTTGTCAAGTAAGGTCACATCCTTAGGTATTGCTTACATGCCATCAAACGAGAGTATTAGAACAAAGCATGTTAGCTGCGGAGAAGGAATAATTTTGGGAATTTTGACCATACATTGTGTTTGTAATTCTTGACATTTCTAGTTCTTAAAACTTAAAGGAATAGTTCAGCCAAAATTCAAATATGTTCTCTAAATAACATTTCAGTAACATTACAAAGTTAGGAAAATCCAGTATATCCATAACCCCTAATTTGATGAAAGCCATATACACATGAAATGGCTTTTTTCATTTATCAATTTTCATTTATAAATCATCAAAAGTAATACTATTGAAAACTGATTGCAATATTGTGTTTTAAGTCCACAGTGCTGTACAATGTAAAACAAAACGTTGCATAATGTTCAGACATTCAATTGCAATATCAAGTATACATGACGTTAATCTTCGCAACATGAACACATGTGACTTTGTTATACGTAGACTCTAAAACTTACTAAATGTAAAAGCAAGCTGAATTAAAAGTGAGACGCTTGTAGTAAAATAGAATGTGTAAGTCAATAAGACAGAGTCGGGTTTTCATCTGTCAAACAGAGAGCTCTATGTTTTAGGCCTCCTTTCAGACAGAACACAGTCATACATTGTATTCCTCTCTGGCTATTTTGCATATGATTTGCATGCTCATGAGGTCATTCTTCCTGGCAATGTGAAACAGTACATTCATACTGTACCACTTTTCCTCACCAAGTCATTACGGGCCAATTTGAAATGCACTTCTCACACGTCAATGTTTTTCTTTTTGCCAGTTTGCAATTTTTATTTATTTTGTATTAATCATTATTATTTGCCTTTTTTTAGTCAAACCACAAATGGTTTTAAATGTTCCATTCAATCCTACAGATCTAGATGAAGATCTAGCTGTCTGAGCTGAAAGTTGTTTTTACTGTATGTGTGTCACGCAGAGTTCTTCATGCCGATGGAGTGTGTCAGTCTGTGCTGTATGGACTGCCTCTTGTTATCAGACCAACCTCCTGCTGGCAGCTGGACTGGGATGAGATAGAATCAAACCACCAGATGTTTCATGCTCTCTGCCACACACTTGAAGTCAGTGCCTGACTGTGCCTTTCTGTGTACTGTAAGATCCGATGAACTGCTGTTTTAAGAGATTCAAGGTTTATACAGTTATACAAAGTACAACTTGTAGTGAAATGTAAACTTGGTTAGCTTCTTATAGACTCTCGTGAAGTATTTAAATAAAAAAGTAAACATAGTAGATGAAATAAGAATTAGTGCATCATAAAGAAATTAGTTCAACAAGAAAATTGGCAGTTGTAATCATAACAATTATCCATTATTTTTTGTTGCCTGAGGGATGTGAAAAGGGATATTTTTATGACATTCACTTTACACTTTATATAAATGTCTGTTTGTCAGACACGTGATTGGTTCCTGTTGGTGCGTTCAGAGTCGAGCTCAGGTTCCGGTTCTTGTGTATTCTCCTACTACATACTTCAGTCCACGGATTCACTCTCTCTGCTTTTGAAACCAGTGTTGACTCGAGAACTAATGCTTCCCTGCACTTTACTTCCTTCAACGGAGGAACCCCCACTCCATGCACTTGCCACTGTGGAGGTACCATTACATAAGCACATATGTACAGCACATGTCCCTGATCTAATAGACTCCAAACAGCCATTAAAGACATCGAAATGGCATGCAAACAACTAATGTCTGGTATTTAACTGGTTACATCACCGCTGTAATATTTTTGTAATGATGTCATTTATTGCACTAAGGTTTGCTTGTGATCACTGTGTCCAGAGCTCCCTGGAGCAGCTTGAGAGAGACCCTGTCTTTAACCCCCTCTGCCTGGACACCAACTTTTACCTGCATCTGAGAATGCGAGGTTTGCTCACCCGCACATCACAACAAGCTGGAGGACACAGTCAGGGTCGTGGCCTTCGCAGAGATGCTAGTCGGCCACCAGAGGGCTCCACGCAGCGTCAGGTTAGAGTAGGGGGAGACAGGGACAAACTGTCTAAGATACAGTTGAACAGCATTTAAATGATCGTAAATTTTTGAAACTTTATTCAAGGTAAATGTGGTTTATTAAAGTCTGCATTATTGTCAGCATTATCATTGTATGATTATCGATGTAGTGTAGAGTAGTAGAATTTTTTTAATCAAATCTAAATCTTCAAAATGGTGGTATGAGAAGAATGTTGACATTGTGTCTGTAATTTTAAGTCATCATGACCTAATTAGATAGAATGTAATCCGATTATATGCAAAGTCGAGCATCAACAACTTACACAACATTTTAGTTGAGCTCGAAATGTGACATGAGCCATATCTGTAAAGAACATTTTCTTTCTATTAACTTTCTGCCTGCAAAAGCAGAATTAATAAAAGTATGTGTTTATGTTAGATTAAATCAGGGAAGTTATTGCCCCAGAGAGCAAAAATGAAACCAGCCACTGGCCTACAATTTAAACACCAACACAAAGGGAAGGTGAAAAGAGCAAAAGGGAGAATGAGAGAGATAATGAGACACAGTGGGGTAATTTTGAAACTGTCCACGATCAGACTCAACATGACTGGTTTCTGTTTTTCCGACCACAGGCACGTTGTAATGTCACGTGCATTAATAGGTTAAAGATAAAATGCAAATTTAACCGCTCAAATTTGGCAAGAGGATATATCATGTTTGTGAAAAAGTAATTGATAGCATGTCTGTTCATTTAGTTGACACAGAACATGACTACTTCAAAAATGAATAAGTGCATGATTTTCACACGTCTTGAGATGCATACTTTATGAAGAAAGCATTTGCTAAAAGAGGGTATTTCAAAGCTCCATACCTCTTTTGAGAAGAGTAAGAGGGCCCTTAAATTATATTGTGTCTAAAAAGGATGGCTTTGAACATGTGACCATTGTAGAGCAACTCCCAGGTCACAGTGACACTTATGACTTGTAGGAGGAGCAATATGAAGTCATTTTCCACCCCTTTCATTTTCCAAACAGAATTCAAAACTCATTTCTTGGGTTATGTCTTCAATACGGTATTCATGGAAAAAACATGTGAAAAATCCTGTGATAGTGCCAGAGCCGTCCTTGTTTCACACTTTTTCACTTTTCTTTGGCCTCCTTTCCCTTTTTTCTTTTTGATGGCTAGGTTCGACAGTCTCAGAGTCGTGTGCGGGCCACGGTGGCCCCTCTCTCCTCCACTCCTCCGAACAAGATACCCCGCCCCTCGCTCACCCTCAGCCACTCCCGACCCCGTGGCTCTGCTCACTTTTTCCAAGACTATGAAGAGGAAGATCGTCTGATGGTCCAGAGAAAGTGAGAGGGGTCAAAATTCTTTAACTGTGAGAGGAAATCACACATTAACACACTGCACTGACACTTACCGATGTGCACATCCAGAAACGCACTCATTTCTGAACTCCCTTAGACAGGATGTTATGTGACACATTATACTTGCACATGACCGGATCTCCACTATTACATGTAGATATATAGAGTTTACCAGACATGTGTACGCTATAGATGTCTGCAAGGTTTACTATTGAAAGGGCACACACTGCATTATCTTTGGGTAGTATACTGAAACAACAGACAACATCACAAAATTTTAATACGGTGTGCTATGCGGAGCCCTGTTTAGCTGTGGCAATTTGCATCAAATGATAACAAGCATGTTTTTAAACTCGGACACAACTGCAGCTAGCTGTATCGAAAAAGTTGCTATGCTAATGTTGGTTGACACTTAAAAAAGGAAAGTGTTAAAACAAAACATTACAACATTACACCCATTCTTTGATACTGAGATGAGTGTTGATAATTTAGGAGCGCAACAGTTCACTGCACTTCCGTTTGTCCTCTCACATCTGAAAACCATTAGAGCGCAGATCAAATATGCTTATTCCTAAAAAAAAACTCTGCAACTTTGAGACGTGCATTGCAAAACACCCAGAATCCATAAAATCTGTTGAGCTACCCAAATTCTTGGCCTCATCAAAACGTCTTTTACGTGATTTTATTCTTGGTTGAGTAATTAAAGTAACCGTCGGGCCGTGCAATTTAACAAAGGCTGCACCGCAACTGGAAGAACATCGCTGTGAACTGCCGAGGCTGCTGAAAAGGAATAATTCAACATAAAACCACCAAAAGACCAGAGAGGCTGTTTTGAGCACTGCCCACTTTCTGCAAATGTTCGAGCTGGAGGACTCTGTGGAGATTTAGGGAGGATGAGGGAAGTAAAGTAGAGCCATTGTCTTCCTTTATGGAAGCCTCCACTACAAGCCCCTCTGGAGACTGTACACAGCAGAGTAAGAATTCAAGGCCTTCAAAGAGCCACAGGGAACCCAGAGAGGAGAAATGAAATAGAGGTCGCTCTGCGTAGCCCCCGCGACCCTGTGGAACAAGGTTCAGCTCTTGAGGCGCTGGTTTAGGTCGAGTTGTAAGAGCTGAGAAAAATGATTCTGAAACCAGACTGAGGTCATAGCTATAATGTTACTCAATGGGGCTCTCTTACTGAAGCTCATCAGTATTGCCTCATTAAGCTCTCCGCCATTCCACCCACCTGGCACTGCCTACGCCTTATGACATCATTTTGAGGTTTGGCATTGTGCAAACTCGACAGAAAGCAGACGTCAGATCTTCTATCGCTTCTATCGTATTTTACGTTCGCAGTTCCCTTACTTGTGTATTAGTAGGTTTATATTGTTCTTCAAATGTCTTTCTTACTCTGGCCAACTAATGTCTTAAGCATGTGTTGTCTTAGGGGCCAGGGGTTTATAATAACTACAGCATTCCTCTTAAGTTCTCCTTAATACTTTATAAACTATTCAATGAAAGAGAAATTCTTGTACACAATGTTATTGCAAATGCTGCAGTTGGTGTTGTTTGGATGGACTTTTTTTCATTACCGTTATTCATTAATGTTTTTTGATGTTTACTGTTGTCCTTTTCAATGGAACAAACTAACCAAATAAATAGCCCTAATCCATTTTCTGTGTCAAAATCTATC
The DNA here is from genome assembly GCF_015846415.1 of Triplophysa dalaica. Taxonomy (NCBI): domain Eukaryota; kingdom Metazoa; phylum Chordata; class Actinopteri; order Cypriniformes; family Nemacheilidae; genus Triplophysa; species Triplophysa dalaica. Next base: position 8,465,616 of record NC_079542.1, read on the forward strand.
AGATTTTTTGGGGTGTATAAAACTTTCATGATTTAACCGGGGCCATTTAATACTGTACTATTTTACAATATTTAAAACTCACTTTGTATAATGAACATATAGTCATATCCCTGCTATCATTCTGAAACCTTGAATCTCCATATATTAAATTATTTTTTATTTTTGCCATATGTTATTATTATTAGTCACCCTTTATGTATGTCACTGGGGTTTACAAAAATCTAAATGAAAAAACCTTGGGAGCAGCAATGACACAGTGTGTATTTTGGCTGATCGTCCACCTGTCCTTAATGTTTTTGGATGTGCACATTTTATGAAGTTGCACCATTTTGCAAAAATCAAACCAATAAAAAGTATTAAAACATCCTTGTCAATTTTGACAACACAGTATTTGATGATTTCAAAAGTACATTGTTTTTAGCATTTCCTGAAAATGAGCGACTTTTGACATCCCAGGTTTCAGAATGACAGGGATGATAATTCAATTTTAACATAATAATAATGCATTTAATAATTATGCATTCATTTACAGTACGAATTATTTTGTCCAGATGTTGTATATTTAATTAGTTGCCAAAAATAAAACTGTACAGAAATAATGGTGTTTTAAGATATTAAGATTAATTTGGTTGAACCTTGTTAGTAAACCTAAGAAATTTCAAGTAACGTGCACTTCCCCATCATTTGCCTCATACTTGAGAGAACGACAGCTTAGTTCTGTTTTCCGTTTGGTTATCCAAGCGTTGAGTGGCCAGCGGAACAAAAACAAACGGAACATTCTAGAAAACAGGAACTAGCATGTAAAGTGCATTCAAACTGAAGCGTTGTGCACCTTTTTTTAGGCACATGATGCTAAAAGTGAAACTTTGATAACATGAACTCTTTTAAAAACACTATGTAAAGCTTCCAGTCCATGTGCAGTCTGATAAAACAAGTATAAACTATCATGTCATTTCAAACCCGTATGACTTATGCAAAACACAAAAGATATGTTATTTGTAACCAAACAACATGGACCACTGAGACTAAATATCTTCTTTTGTGTTCCTCAGAAGCAAGAATTATATTCAGATTTTGAATGACATGAGGGTGAATAAATTCACCTTAAATTTGGGGTAAACTATCTCTTTAAGAGCACACAGACGTTATATAGCTGAATGTGATGAATAGATCAGATTTTGGCGGCTACTCAAGAAAAAAAAAACTTAAGCGGCGTCAGAAAAGACTGAGAAAGAGGACAAAAGGAAATGAGTGAGAGGGCCAGTGAGAAAAAGCAGGACAGGGAACAGTCTGTACCTTTAAACATTGCCAGCCAGACACATATCAACTCAGCCAACATTCACGCACTTTATGTAAGACCCCTATTTTACACAGCTGGTTAATATTCACTGTGCATCAGGATTATCCCTCAGTTGTCAAACTCGGTTCAAGACGACAGAGCACAAGATGAATAAGGCATAGCGGGTGAAGGACAGGGCATTCTGGGTGATTTCATTGCCCTGTAGTGACTCAAGAGACAACAAACCAAGTCCAGATTTTCATTGGAAGTGCAATTCCTCGTACAGTTTTGCAAGAGGAAAAATATGAGTGAGTGGAGTATTGGGACTCTTTACTATAATATTTTATTATCGTTTTGTTGAACAACAGCACAGCTGCTGACTCTCTCTCACCAACACACACACAAACACACACACACAAACACACACACACACACACACACACAAACAAACACATGTACAACTTTTGCTTCAATCTCAATGCAAAACAATTCACCATTTTTGTCTTTGCATGTCAGCCAAATCAGATCAGTCAGAATACATTTACACTTTAACAATAAACTTCCTTGCATGTTGGGATTATGATTTATGAAAAGTGCTTCTTAGTCCTTTACAGTTTCTTACGCAAGTCACAGACTCAGATATACAAAATTTGTGCGAGAAGTGCAAAATTGTGGCATATTCCAGTTCAAGCCATTTCAGAAGACAATGTCTGTAGTTCCACAGCCTACCATTATGGCAAAGACAGTTTCTACAGTTCGTAGTTGTTTCTCATAGTGGTATTAGCTACATTCAATGACTGAATGACTCATGTAATGTTCAGGTACACCGTTGTCACTCACGTTTTCCAATCTGAGCTGTCATTGAGTGTTCCCTTAAAAAATACGTGGACATAAAAAAACAAAAATGAAGCCGCGGTCAAATGTCACCTAAGTTGTCGTAGATAATGTCTGGAGTTTGCATCGCTGGATGCCAAGCATTCGCTGGAGGCTTGTGTCTAGATACTTTACTGTACAGCTCCCCTTTGTGACCTGCCCTTTCCGCACCACCACTTCGTCTACCTGCTCCTTCTTCCCTGCCGTTGTGGCTGTTGCTGCTATTATTGTTATTCAGGTTTGCATTGCTCTTATTTTGAGGCACTAAAGGAGTGTCTTTTTTAGTCAGTGCTGCTTTGCCCGGCTTGGGTGCCGTTACAGGTTTGGGGCCTTTTGGTCTGGGCACAGGCAAGGGTTGGTGAGACTTTCCAAATGGAGGGATGGTATCATCCATATTGGGAATGTAAGGTACCTCGTGGCCTTGAGCCTCCACCACTCCTCTAGTTCTCCAAGGGTATGTTTCCAAGCGTGCGTCATCGTAAATTGTGGAACTAAGCTGTCCAAGTCCTGCCCGTCCCTCTGGTTCATCGTAGATGTGATCTTTAGGGCCTCCATCTGCAGGATGCCTGCTTCTGCTGTCAATTCCCAACGCTGCGGTTCTCTGCACCAAATCCAGACTGATCTGATCGTAGATGTCCGAGTAGAACGGGTCTAGGTGGCGGCCTACCCCGTCATCCCCAGGTGGCCTGAGGCGTGGGTTGGGAGTGGGCATGGCAGTTTTGATGCTATCCACTGGGTCAGAATACAGAGAATCTCCTAAAATGGGTGGCGCACGAACGGAGTCAGCAGGCTCGGAGTATAGGCTCCCCTGGTCCCCTAACAGCGGTCCACTTTTGTTCCCACGAGGCATGGCAGATCTCGGCGGTGGCTCAACTGGAGGCGGTGGCTCTGGAAGACTCCGTCCCTTTAAATTTTTCCCATCATTATCCCTTCGACTGAAGATGCCGTCCGCCGATCCAGGCTTGCTACCGCCTGAATCTCCGTCTGGTTCGCGACTGGTAGCATCTGCGATAGCAGCACGAATCTGCTGGAGAGTTGGGCAGTCAGAGTCTAATGATGGACAGCTTTGGTGTCTTTCTTCAGCTTGGGCTTTCTGCTCCCGAATGGCTTTCTCAATGATGTGGAATAGCTCATTCCCCTGCTTTGTCTCAAAAGTAAAGTTTCCTGGGCCAGATTCACAGCGTCGTCCGGCTTCAAAAGAGAACATAACCTGCGGAACATATTAGAAATCATATATTAGTCATATTTTACTATTTCTTACAGATAATGCCCGATTTAATTTAATAGACTTATTACTTAAGACTAGACACAGCTTTTTGTTTTTCTTCTTGGTGCGGTTCGTTTGGGCAGGTGTGAATGCAACAATCGCACTCGAGTGTGCACCAAAAGCAGACCAAATAAATGTACCGATGTTTATCCGACGCAAATGCAAAAAGTATTGCACTTTTTTGGACTAAACAAGCTGCTGTAGTCAGCTGCTTTGAGCAGTGTTTGTTGTATTTGTTGACAGTTTGCACTAGTATGGCAGCTCGCCAAAAACTTGATGACCATATTACATCCCAAGTTTAATTGTTTAGCAAACAACTCAATAGATCTTAATAGATCTTTAATAGATCTGTGGAACAAAGCCGGGTTAAGTTAAAGAAACTCCGCAAGCAGTTCATCCAAGTAGTTGAGATCGCCATCACTACTAACAATGATGCGACTGATGTAAGCACAATTGACCGGGCTAATGTTACCACAACTGACACACAATGTTGAGGTTATCTCATCTAAAAAAGCAGTTTAGGAAATAAATAAAGCAGTTTAGGAAATATATTCTCTCGCCAACAAGTGATATGGATGTCGTCACGAGACTGTTTCAACTGGTCTAGACCAAAGCAACTGTGTGCTGTGAAAAGGAACCGACGCCGCTGAAATATGCTACAATGTATAATTTTTTGCCATCGGACAAAATGAGAAAGCATGAGAAGGTGCCCTAAATTATTTCTGATATCATCACATGTGTACACAATATAAAAAATCTCAGTTATTTACATTAAACTTTAAAAATTCTTGATTATTCAACCCAAAACTGGGTCAGAAAGAGATGAACCCAACCGTTGGAATATAAATAAACATATGCTGGGTTGTTTCAACCCAAAAAGCTGGGATATTTTAATCCATTATTGGATCATAAATGTAATTTAGCCCAACGACTGGGTTTGTTCCTTTTTGACCTAACAGTGGCGCTGTCGATTTTACGATGCGCGGTGCAGATGTGAACGATTATGCATTGATGCATACAAACATAATCGATTTTTAAAACAGGCAATTAAACATCATATGTGCCTGTTGTTAATCTATTGTAAATAGAATGTGTCTTATCTTGACGTTGCTTTTGACAAAAAGCATATAAATACATCTTTCAGACTGTGCGACCAGAGCTTGCGCGCGCTTCTCTCTATCTCTCTATTTTTTTACTTGGACCGCTGTTTAAAGTTATTTAAGATGTGAAGCACTCGATCGACATGTTAAAGATTCCACACTGTGTCTAAAAGCGTTATAACCACATATTAGACATGACATGCAAGGCAGGAACTTAGACCACTTGTTTCCAACTAGGCTTCCTGTCATTACCATAGAAACCGAATTGCTACAGGAAGTTGGCCTTCCTCTCTCCCTTACGGGTGGGTGGAAGGCAGGACTAATGCGGCGGATGACTACTGAGTTAGGGTCATGATGGTTTATAAAGGTTATTTAAGTGTGCTTGGTTTTATTTTGTGAATATTTTTTAACTACTGTGTCACAGTTTACTGGTATTGATTAACCCTGCACTCTGGGTTATTTTCAACCCAATGTTAGGTAGGTCACTGGTCTCACGATTCGATTACGATTATTATGTCAACGATTCGATATCCCAATGCATCACGATGCGTTCCATCATCAATTTTAAACATCCCTGCACAAGTAAGTCTGTCTCCCTACACTTTGTAAACATTGCACAACTTGCGGTGAAATGTTCATCAAATCTCTTCTTGAGCCTCTCTGTTTTGGCCAACCGACTGCGGAAACCAGACTGCAATAGACAGAAAAGATCATTTTCACGGTCTTTAATGATTTTGACACCGTTGGCTTTGTATTGCCTGTTGTAGATGTCATGCAGAGAAGGGAGAGCAGACCCAGAGATGCACTCAACTAAGCACACCACTCTGTCTGCACCGCACACGCATCGCACATTTCTGTATATGATATCTATAGTCTATTGTCACGTTCAGCGCTCGCGTTGGAAAACAAGCCGAAATGTTCGTTGCTCTTTATCATTAAAGCCCCGAACATACGCTTCAGTGGTGCGCGGTTCTGTAATAATGCAAACTGCCATTCGATTATTTTAGGCACAAACAGTCCCCATGTTTACGTGTGGGTGTCTGAGAGCTATCTACAAAGTCACGTCCAAAGACATCAAACAACCAACATTGAAGATTTATCACTCATTCACCTACAGAGGAGTTTAACAGATTAAAGAAATAAAATTAACTCACCCGATCTCTTCCATAGCGACGGAGAAGCTTGTAGGGCCATACCAGTAGATCCTTTTTAGTCTTGGGCTCTTTCAGGATAAGACTGTCTAGATTCGCTTTAAGCCAGTAGTTACCAGAGAGACCACAGCGTTCTGATGCTTCTGTCCTCTGGACGCTAACCCAAAATTCATTAACTGCAAAATATAGGACACATTCAAATTAAAATACTGCAAGTGTGCATGGCACCAAGCTTATCATTGACTGAAATAGTATGTTTGTATGTTTGAATACATATAATAAATGAATATTTCTCAGTTAAGTACTTCAACTTCTGTGGCCCACAAGTAAAACTGGAAGTTCTGTAAATCTCAGGAAATTGGCCAACACTGGGCTTTTTTAAATCACATATAACAATTTACACATTAAAAGAACAACCGGGACGTATCTCATTTGATGCTACAGTATTTCCCTGCTTATCAGAGACAGTAAGCGAATAGACTACTTTATACTAAATGCTGCCGTGCAACCAGAATCTAATCTACATTCATTGTCCGGTCTATCTCTGCATTGGCTTTTAACCAAAATCCCAACAATTACCCCAAAATGTTATACCCTGTTCTGTTACCCGCCGCTGTGCTTTCATGCAATAAAAGGTATATGCAGCAGATATTTGAATCGGATGCCAAAGCTTTTGTAAATGTCGCCTCCCACCCTCTGAGGAAGTTAGCATTAGCCTTACTAAAAAAAGAAAGGGTTCAGAAACTGAGAATGCAAAGCAGGATCAGAACTTGTACGCTGTTGCTCCTTGAATGTTTATCTCTCATAGCACTTGATGAAGTAGGAAGTGCCTGCCATGAAAGAGAGGTTAAAGCAAATGCCTGAGATACTGCTCTACTTTCTGTCTTTCATTTCACTTGTTAGCCTCATTCTGTGACTGTTAATTTTAAAATGAATGGACACAACCAACTATCTATCCGGAAACATCTTTCCCTTACCATTATTAACAAGTTAAATGACTAACACAAGGAGAATATTTGCATCCAGTCCATTTGCATCTAACAGGATGATGTCAATAGACTTTTCCGTCTGACACATTGGTCATGGTTGGTTGGAGTTTTGCCACGGGATGACGTCTATAAATCTGTATAATAGCAACATCTATCTAGCAAACAAACATTCTTTACAACGTATTTAACTGACAGTGGAAGTGACATTGCACAGCCTAAACTTTAAGGACTCATTACCTATTATGGAAAGCACCAGCACAGCCGTTTGGTGTTGCACATGAGCTGGTGCGTTTGTGTTGCTGTATTTGCCTTGTCAAACAAAATTACTGGTGATATGTTTATAAAAGGACTAAGGGAGATTGCATGATTAAGAAGGAAAATATAAGTGACTCACATTTATGAAAAATCACAATGGCACGATGGTATAAAATGAGATCGAAGGAAAAAATGTTATGAAAAAAGCGAATGTTTTCCAAATGTTATGGAAAAGCATCCTTTAAGTCTTTTCAAACAACTGCTTGAAATTGTTTAGAGGATGAGAAATTGCTGTACACTTTGCAATGTGTCCATTCTTACCTTCTTCTCTGGAGTAATAGATGAGATTCTCTGCCATCTGAAGCTCTTTCTGTCCATTTGAGTCAGAACTACCAAGAGAAAAACTCCCTCCCTTAGGAGAGACAGAGAGAGAGAGAGAGTAATGTTTAAATATGGAGAGCACCTGCTTTGAACTATCTTTAAAAAGTCCCAATTCCTGTATGTCTTTTATAAAAAACAAAGTTGAATTTCCTTAAATGCTTTAACGCATTAGAAATGTTAAAAAGGTTGTTTTTTGCATTTATTGTTACATCAAAGGAACATACAATCCTTGCAACATAGGTTTATGTAAAACTTTAAATATTGTAAGTTTCATCATTGTTATGATAAGAGATGCTAAAGGGGTTTTAAAGGCTGTATTTTATGAAGAAAGGACTGGGTTATATATAACTCCACATAAAAAGAGACCGAGGGTAAATATATTTTTCAATATTTTCTTGACAATTAAGAACATTTTACATAAAATTCTCATTACTGAAATTAAACACAATTTTTTGTTTATGTTATACAGTCATGATTATAACTTATTGTTAATAAAATCCGCAAATATTAAATATAGTACAACAAAGCATACTATGATACATACAGTGCTTCTAATATAAATAAAACTAATAAGCTTTCCTGTAGCTCAGTGGTAAGAGATAGGTTGTGGGTTCGATCCCAGGGGATTGCAAATACCTAGGTAAAATGTATAGGATAAAGCAATGTAACTCGCTAAATGCCTAAATGTAAATGTAATAAATAATATTGTCGCTGTCCTTCCAAAACATTGGATGTCCAAATTCGTTCTTTTTTAGGAAATTCAAAAAACACAGCCTTTTTTAAAGGAAATACTGTGTTACTTTTTTCATGTAGTGATTAGATATTCGCAAAAACCCAGTGAGAAATATAAAGGGTGACTTATAATAATGATTTATGGCAAAAACTAAAAATCGCGAAATATGGAGAAACAGGGTATAAGAAGGACATCAGCAATATAAATCCTTGTTTCAAATATGCTTCATTAATGTACTATTTTTCAAGTTTCCATGTCTTACCTGAAAAGCAATCTCACACATCTTCTCCACCCACTCATTGGTAACGTATTTGTCTGCTGCGAAGACATACATCTTGTCATTGGTCTCAACACAGAAAGCGGACATGTTTTCTTTAGGGCAGGTTTCGGTGACAGCAGGGAGAATGCTGATGCATTCTGAGAGACGAATTATCTTCTTGTCCAGTTTCTTAGTGCTAGGTTTATCGCTTGCACTACCCGAACAATCATAAAACTCAAGCCGTGCGATGCCGTTTTGACTTGCTGGGTACAACACAAACCAGTTCTTCTTCCATTTCTAAAGAGAGAGAGATAGAGGACTTACAGTGTGAACAGAACTGAGTGTGTATTACTTAAAACACATGTATATACATAACACACACATATATATATATATATATATATATATATATATATATATATATATATATAAAACAAACACACACACACAAATATATATAAACACAGTATATAAAATGTGTAATTAAATTATGTGGATAAATACTGGAAACGGCAGGGACCAGGTAACTTAAAAGGATAGTTCACCCAAAAATAAAAATTCTGTCATCATTTACTCACCCTTTGGTCTTTTCAAAACTGCATGACTTCAATTCTTCCATAGAACAGAAAAGAGGATATGTTAAAAAAAAATTATAAATTGGACCCCATTCACTTGCATTGGTTTTGTCTCCATACAATAGAAGCGAATGGGGTCCAGTGCTGTTGGGTTATCAACTTTCTTCAAAATATCTTCTTTTGTGTTCTGCAGAATAAAGAAAGTCACAGGTTTGAAATGACAAGAGGGTGAGTAAATGATAACAACAAGAGGAACAGGACAATGCCACTGTCAGTAAAAATAACTATCAAGCCCCTTCCTCCAGATGTACAACAAAGACAAGATTCTGGACCAAACAAAAGATGTGTATGTGGGTGATAGATTCAGTTCCTCACACTGCAGCGCAACAAGAAAAATAACTTCCTTCCTTAAAAACTCCATCCAAACAATCAAAACTTGGGATGATTTGCTGATTAACAATGCTTGATCCCTCCAAACTGATCTACTATTGTGTTTCATAATAGCTTGTATTCATTTACACACAGGCCCATGGCCAGTTCAATGCATAGTAAGATCTGTGACATTATAGAGGTAGTTCACTCTAAAATAAAAAGTGTGTTATAATGGGGGCATTGTTAAAAAATCTTCTTAAGATTCAGCAGTAAGTCAGACATGAGGGTGAGTAAATGATAAAATAATTTTCATTTTGGGGTGAACTAGGCCTGTTCAAATGGTATCTGTAAGCCATTTACTGTAAACGTAATGTGTCTTTGTTGCAAATGTACTTTTACTATCCCTCACAAACAATTCACTACATTCCTCATTGGTACTTCTACTGAAGATTGGTTGGGCTATTTGAGCATCCATCTCTTTTTGTACACTATACTGTCCTTTCAGTTCATAGCATGTCTTAGCATGCCTATAGTGAAGGTTCAATACTCCGTGTCCTATTCCAACAGTTCAACAAACTTTAATATGAGTGCACTGGAGCATGGTCAGTTGACTACTGTGAATCATGTTGTTGTTATGCAGAAAGTAAAGATAAGCAAAAGATAAAACAACTGAAAATATCAGAAACACATCACAGAAAGACAAGCACCAAACTACTATATAGATCATTTACAACATATGATGGCTATTGTACAGAGAGCAGATGACAATGTGGCACGGAGGATATGTGTGGGACTACACAGCATGCTTTGCTTCCTCCACCATTCTGCAGGTGCATGTGTGAGTGTATCTCGCTCCCATGTAAAGCTGCCCATTTCCTTTTGACTAATTGGTGCACATGACTCCAACCGATACACAAACCCTGCTTTAACTAAACTAGACTCTAAAACCACATAGTCATTGATTATTTGATAATGATAAAGATATTTCAATAATACAATAACATCAAGGAAAAATATTAAGCTACAGCAAAAAGTACCTTAGAATTCAATATAAAATGTAATAAAAATGGCTTTTGGCACGGTATATTGGCATCAAATTTAAAGAAAATAGTCAATGTGGGACTATCAGATATGAAACATGTTCAAAGAGCAATTGGATTGTAAAAAATAAATAAGTAAAAAGTAGTTAAAAAACGTTGAACAATACAAAAATTATAAAACATTTTCATAAATATTATATCAAAAAGTTACCATGTCTTAAAGTACAAATATTAACAATCATACACAACATAACATCTAAATAGTCTGCACCACAAAAAATCGTTATCTGTCACTATGGCAGTCTTGGTTGTAAATTTTCCACCATGCTCTATTTTTATCAAGCAGTAAAATGTTTTTAACAATTGCTATTTATAACTTGACAAACAGGAAGTTCCGTGGCAAAAACCATTTGAGTTTTATCTGTGTTGTGGTCGTTTGGCTTTTTCTTTTCATTCAATCTGATCATCCAATGTACGGATAAAATGAATTATTATGAGACTACACCTGGACTTGTCTTTCTCCCGGTATTTAAGTATATATTTAAATAGTATATATTATATTAGTTATACTGTGATAGTCACCAAAATTGCTTGTCTGTGCAGTGTGGCTGAGAGGTTTCTCGTATCAGATCATTACCAACAAGGTAATGTAAGCTTCAAAATCAATGCATGTCGATCAAATGTATCTGTGGACTTTAAAATTGTTCCCTGTTTAATTAAAGTTATCATAGTTGTTTTTGTTCAATTCAATGTAGAACTCCTAATTATAGTATATTTAAAGTAGTCCCATTACATGTTTATTGCAGGGAAAAGTCATCTGATAATACTTTAGTGCTAATTTCCATTTAATAAAAACCAATTAAATGAGACTGTAATGAGTGTAAAGTACTTTGTACATCCATATAAGGCATCACTTGATAAACATACTGTGTAGCATGGAAATGTATGCAAATAATCAAAGAGACAGAGAGGGAATGATAACTTCCTCAACTTATGCCCAATGTGTATATTTGCTTGTATATGTTCACAAGAAAAACATGCAATAATAATAATAACAATAATATTATAGCAGTTAAGTGTTCAATTGGATCGCAGACCTGAAAATGATAAGGAAGTTTAGATAAACATTATTTCATTTTCTTAACGGTCCAACCTTATCGAGTGCAAAGCATAAATGCAAAACATAAACAGTAAACAAAGGTGCCGACATATATAGTACACAAGTAAATTTTGTAAACCCAGAAACACATAATCCATAGTGACTTGATTTTGTTAATGTGTAGCCAGTGTCACAGTAAGATTTCAATAATTCAGAAAGTTCAAACAGTTCGGCTTTTTCATAAAAGATCCCAAACGCGTTAAACTGTCAATAAACTCTCAAGCCTATTTTATGGTTTCATATTTATATGGAAACCTCCTTATACATATGTCTGGTGTCAAGTTCAGACATTTTCTGCACCAAGCATTTTACTTCCCAACTTAATAACACAGCTCTTGAACCCACCAGACACTTGATCACACTAAATATATAAATACAGTGTGTATGTATATCTATATATAAATAGAGAGAGGGTAACTTTTTGATTCTCCTAAATGTAGTGCCGGGGACCACAGAGAAACAAGAGAGAAACATATATATGCATGTTTGACAAAACAATCTTGAATCATATATTATTGTATAAGGAAGCGAAAATAACTTCTAGTTACTTTATCAAATCAGAATAGTCTGGGTCAAACTTCAAACTATAATTTGTCTATTCAGCATTACAAAACTCAAACCTGGTGCATATATTTAAAGTAAGTATTATTCTGTAGCACCTTTAGTTATACAATTAAAGCAAGACACAAATGCTAAACCAAACATAGTGCTTGGAGAGGATCATTAATTTGTCAAAGTGTGCCATAACTAGCCATTTATGAATGTGTTTGTGTCAGTTTCATTTGAAATATGTAAGTTACACTTGAGAGGTGTGTCTAAAGATGTTTGCTGAGAACAATAGTTTCATAAGTCACAGTTAAGGTTCAGGTGTAGTAAATGTAGGATCAAAGGCCGTTGTGGGCCAGGCCCAAACCAATATCTCTCCACTCACCTAAACAAACTGAACTTGCAGGGACAGAGCTTGTCACATTTCACCAGCTTGGCCAAATCATCACCAAAATCATACTGTGCAGTATGTAGGATGGTTTTATGTAGAAATTAGGAAAAATGCGATAGCATGCTAAATAATTCGATATGCGATATGATATTTATTTTTCTAATATCAATTTAAATTGTACTAAAATATATTTAAAAAATGATATAACCAACATATGTTTCACATTATTTTAGGGAAAAGGAAGTATCACTACAACTTCTGAAAGATTGCTGAAAAATACTTAATCGTCAGCAGCAGCTGCGGTTGTCTCGGGATGGCTCATCTTTGCTCGCTATGAAGCTTTGCGACGCGGATTGTTGATTGATTTGCGTCAGAGTACATGCACATAGCATTCGGACGCACATATATCCCAACTAACATCCGAGTGCCAGATAGATACTACTATCCGCATCGACCTAAAACTTTGACCATACACAACTTTAGAAGAATTAAATAGCTCATTTATTGCAAACCATTGCGATATGCACATTTGCGATATTTCAATATATTGCACAGCCCTAATTGAAATCACACAACAAGATAGTTTAACTGTTTTTTCACCAGCTGTCACATTTTGGACACTTCAAAAGTCAACTAACACAGAATTTGTGTTAACAGTGAACACATGCCATTTTTGTCACCTTGAATGTCAGTGTTATTACTCGCTCACCCACACATCGATCAAACCCCCTATGGCTTTGTTGGTTAGGCCCGAAACACAAACATTTTATTGTTGATTTTCTGTTTACAATGGGAATGGATTGTGACCTCCTCTTCTCAAGCTTAAAAAAGACTGCGAAAACTTTATAAAATAAATCCATGCAATGCATGCCAAACATTCCAAGTGTCCCGGATGGAGGCATAGAATAGACATGTAAACTTTATCTATTTAAATGCATATATTATTTGATGAAAAAGCTGTTTCTCTTTTCTTTATCTTTTTTCCCCACACGAATAAGACACATTACACTGGGTTTGAGGTTCAGGTCCCCTGAAGGCCACCTAATAAAACAAGAAGTGCAGCCAAAGGCTGATTTTATGATGCCAGGGATTGTAACTAATTTCTTGAGCTTCATGCTTTCTAAAAATACTGCACGCACAGATGTACTCATTTCTTTTTCTGTATGTTATGTTGGCGGTACTTACTAATACACCTTCTGCTTACTTTGTATTGGTGTACACAGCACTGTTCAGTGAGGCTGTCAACAAAAACTATTCTAGGTGATTCAGCGGTCACATTATCATCACTGTACCATAAAACGAAGTCATCATGAAGGAACACAAGATTATTTTTATAGTACTGGACTATTCGTTTTCTAGCTAACAAGGTGCCTTTGTGTTGCGCTTATTTTTTATTGTAGAAAAAAACTGTGTCCGATTCTGCAAACAGGATCTGAATGACTTACAGAAGGCTACTGAACTCCAAATTGTCCGATTTGAATTTCTGCATTTGCCTGGGGCTGAAGACATATCTGCTCATATAATTTGCCTACTTCCAAAGCACAAAGACGTTTCACAGATAGACTGAGGAAGTGAATAATGAATTAATGACAAACTCCAGATCCACAGTTAAAAGAGAAACGCTATTTTTAATCACACAAACGTCTGAAGAAGACATGTGACTCATATCAGGAGAATGATAAAAATAAATGCCTTGCATATTAAATCAAACAAATAGACCCGTTTGTGGTCAAGTATCTGTGATGTAGCATTTTCCATCGCACATGGACAGTTATGAGAGTGGAAAATATTTGTAGAGACACAGCTGACTATGTGCATGAATAAACAAAGATGTAACCGGTGAATATTAAAGGTTTAGACACGCAGCTGTCTGAATAAGTTAAAATCTAATGATGTGCGTGCTGTGTAACTGAATATAGCTGATGTAGGACACACATTCATGTGACCATCTCATGTCACACAGGAGAGATAAGAGTCACCCCATCACAGCGCAGTGAAGACAATCTTATTCCGTTTTAAGTCGAATTATTTTCATTTAAAAACATAAAACTATTTAAACAAATTATTTACAAACATTATTACACTTTTACGAATGTTGTATGCTTTTTTTTGCTACTATGATTATATTAACTTACTTCAGTGCATGACTTCACTGATGCCACTGCTGCGCGTGCAGTGCGCATCATTTTAAATCAAACAACCCAAATCAAGCGCGTGCATGTCTTACCTTTCCAAACTTCTGGTGCTGGACGTACAGTTGTCCGTCCTTAACATGCGTGTCCATTTTTTAAAACGCTGCACCGCTCCAGAACGAGACCAACAATAAATGTGTTATTTCGACTCTTTTTTTCAGATTTCCAACCGCACGAACTTCCGCTTGCCGAACTTCTACTTCAAGTGCGTTTCGACGGGAATTCATTAAGATGAGTCTGCGAGTCAAAAACGGTTTCGTGGGAAAACGCGATTAAACAGGAGCGTGTTTGCGTACTTATGGTCCTGAAGCTTGAAACCCGACGGCGTGCGTTTCATCTCTAACTACCCGCGTTAGAGGAGGCGCACTCACAAGCGTGTTTCTCTTTCCTCCCACCTACTCCCTAACCATGACGCGCGTCAAACAGCGCTCGTGCTCGTGCAACTATTGAGCAGTTTTACTTATGGACTCGATGCATTATTATTACAGTCTGTGAAGAATTTGAACGAAGGTGTGGAAAGGGTTTCAGTTTGGTTAGTTAATGCAATTTTAGATTAGATTCAATTTGCCAAGTACAGTGTAACGAAATGTAGTTTAGGTCTAACCAGAAGTGCAATTAGCAAGTGCAGGATATACAGTGTGAATAAATACAGAATACAATATTAGGAAAATACTTTACAATGGGCATGTACTATGAAAATATGACAGTCGGTATGTACTATGAACAATATAAACAGAAGGCTATATACTGTGAACATTAATGTGCAGGTGGTTACGAACAGATAACAATATATAGACTATACAATAGTGCAAGTGACTTGAGTGTGCATTAGTTACAGACATTAGCTATTAAAGTTACAGTGCAGTAGATGAGTTGATGCGGTTATTAAAGGTTCGGTGCAGTACATGAGTTAATGCAGTTATTGAAGTTATAATGCAATACATGAGTAGATGCAGTTATACATTTACAGTGCAGTAGATGAGTTAATGCAGTTATTGAAGTTACAGTGCAGTAGATGAGTTAGTGCAGTTATTGAAGTTACAGTGCAGATGCAATGCAATGCAATGCAGTTACAATGCAATGCAATGCATATAGGCATTTATAACATTATGCTTCTTCAGCGTTTCTAAAAACTACAATAACATTTTAAAGGTTCATGGTGAGGCCACATCTAGTGAGACATTTTGACTCACATGATAAGTCTTTTTATTTTTAGAGTGGAATGTAATGTTTGGTCTAGCATTTGATCTGTCCTTCATAGGACTTGGTGCCATATGTGTGCACATTGTAGATCCACCACGTTTATAACTCTTTATATTGTGCGTAATGTCTCAGCAACACAAACAAAATACATGACATTGACTGTTGGTGACTTGTATTATATATTGAGTTATGTAGAGTTGAACCATATAGAAGGATTGGCTTAAGGTAACATGGTCCAGCAACGGTTTACTTCACTTCAAGTCTTTGGGGGAGACCATTTATTTTCTTCTTCAGACTGACATGGAACCTTGAGTGACAGTCACATAAAGCCACAGCTCAGATGTCTATATTGGTGTCTGAACAAAAACGACCATTAGTCAGACATTCACGATATTTCCAGTGACCCCAACTTTGTGTCTATGTGGTAATTTATGTATTTTAAACCAGCTATAGCTGCCTGGAGACCTATAACTAGTTACTGTATATAGTTCTGCGGTCTGGTGCTGCTGATCTATATGCTAATTGGGTGTGGTCGGAAACAGGTGAACTCATAATCAGCTCTCATATTTGGCATAGTATAATTATGTCTATATGAACTATCGTGAATGTGAATTTATGAATGTGAATATTAACATGATCTAATTATAGTGTGATACCGTTTGTGGCAGCCTTGTCTCACCCTTTAATCTCCCAGACGAGTGGTGGCTGTCATGTGAAACTTGAAGAAGACAATACAAGAAAAGCTTAACCTTCGGTGCGTGTCATCAACTCTTGATGTAAAATGATTTTCTCTCCATCAGTAAGTGAGACAGTTTGTGGGTCTGCAAAAGGTTGAATCACAAATGCAGTGGGAGGAAAGGAAGTTAACACAATCACTGCTTGACATAAGCGTGTCCCTATAATGTCAACTTGACCTTCACATTGACATTCAATACTAGTTCTAGTATCTAGTAAAGTTCTACTTTTGTAGATATTGTTGACAGTTTCATTGTATTCTCAGTTTTTAAATATGTATATTTTTGTAGTTGTGTGTTCTGTGGAGTCAGATTAGTTTGGTTTAATGTATATATATATTATCATATTATTTTAAGAATAAAAAAAAACGTACATGTAAAAAAAATCTCAATGTTGAATAGTTTATTTACAAGAAAGTAAGTTAATGAACTTGACCGCTTTTCTTTTGTAATACTGCCACCTATTGGCAAGAGTGTTTATAACCGAACACTTAAGCAAATTAAAATGTCTTTAAATTATATTTTCTATCTATTTAAAATATCTATTTATTTATATTTATAGTGTTTAGAGCGTATTTAACTCAACCCTGGGCAGACATATGTACTGAATAAAAGCATAAACAAGAAAGAAAAAATGCACTACCTTATCTTTTCATAAATAGTGCAAGAATAAAAATGGGTGTGGATCGGGATTTTATGTTGATTCAAGTAATAAAACGTATTTTAGATGTTTGTCAAAGTCCAAATTCTATGTCGCTGAAAGACTAACGTTAACCAGCTGATCGCGAGTCATGTGACCAAAGAGGAAGCGGCGGAAGAGAATAGAGATGAGCGCTGTGTACGGCGGAGTGGAGGGGTGAGTTTCTCACAAAAGTCACTATTATTTAAACAAAGTCGCTCAGTTTTGAAAGACATTTTCGTCGCAGTCGTTTTAAAACAAAACCTTGCATTAAAACAGCACGCGGTCGGTGTTCATTCAGCCAGTGTTTTTCCGAATGATTGCAAAGTGAAACTTCTATTGACTTTCATTGAGAAGTTTGCATATCCAGAGAAATGAATTTAGACACTATTTGTTTTTACTTGACATTATCGACAGTGGTGGGACACACTCTAAAGCAGTCCTGCTTTCTGCTGATGGACATATCCTTGCTGAAACAGAAGGACCATGCACCAATCACTGGGTGAGAGTCAGCATCCTTAACCCAAAACCTCAGTATCGTCTGAAGTCGTGTAGTTTGGAGTCTTCTGTTGTGTTATTTTGTCTCCTGTGCATTCTGATTGTAGTTGGTTGGTGTCGATAACTGCATCAATGGTATCAACGATATGGTCCAGAGAGCTAAAATCAAGGCTGGGCTGGACCCAAACACTCCACTTTGTTCATTGGTAAGTTGATGCGTTCATGCACATTACATTTCACCTACATAAGGCTTTAAGTACTTTGACATTGTGTGTTTTTGTTCACAGGGAATGTCTTTGAGTGGCGGAGAGCAGAAGGCTGCTATACAGAAGCTTATTGATGATATGAAGGAAAGATATCCTAACCTGAGCCAAAGTTATTTTATTACCACTGATGCCATTGGTGCGGTGGAAACTGCCGGTGATCATGGTACTGTATAGTTTGTCATTAAATGCAATGGATTTTAATGACAAAAAATCCTTATGCCGATGGATATGACATGCACTTACTCGCTTTCTCTCTGTAGGTGGTATAGTGGTCATCTCAGGCACTGGTTCCAACTGTAAACTGGTGAATCCTGATGGCACGCAGGTTGGCTGTGGTGGATGGGGTCACATGTTGGGAGATGAGGGTTCAGGTAAAATTTGACAGAAACCTAATAGGCTTGTAAGACTTGATGCGACGCTGCAAGATCCGACAGGCGGATGACATCAAAGTACCGCGAGAGCTATTCGAAAGCACACTTTTTTATGATATTTTTAATCGCTCTGGAGGCGCATCAATTTGAACAAGTCTGATGACTTTATGGGGCTGTTTTGCAACAAACAGCATTCTTATCTTATCTCATCTTAGACATTTATCATAAGAATCTTTGGCTCCATGAGCAGTAAGGGTAACACAATTTGCATACCATCCTTCCTAAAAAGCATAAAAATTCAGAAAGTACCAACACAATGTTTTGCGCACATAATATTGCATCAAAAAATTGTTTACAATATTGCTCAATACAGCTTTGAAAGACATTTGATAGGAACATTTTGAAAAGCCCATATTACATATTATATACTACATTCCAAAAAACGTACAAAATGTGCTCGTAAGCAACGAAAAGCAACACAATGATGAAGTTAATTGATTTTTAAACGTTCATTTATAAAAGACATTTTAAAGATTAGGTGTAAACAAGGCATTATTTTCTCTATTGCCGTTTTTCTCTAGCATACTGGATTTCTCACCTTGCTGTTAAAACAGTTTTTGATGCCAAAGACAACCTTGTCAGACCCCCTCATGATGTCACCTTGGTTAAGAAGGCCATGGAAGAATACTTCCAGGTTACAACACACTTTCTCAGTTCATTTGATCAGTTTATTATTTGAGATAAATGTTATATTTGTGTTAGTGGAGTTTAATTTTCAGTGTGTTCATTCACAGGTGTCTGATCTTATGGGGATGCTTCCTCATTTGTACAGAAACTTTCAGAAGGCACACTTTGCAGGGTTCTGTAGGAAACTGGCTGAAGGTATGTTCAATGCAGTGAGATTGTGTGTGCATTACATGTTGCATTTTTCACTATTTGTGTGTTTATGTTTGCAACAGGGGCTAAAGCTGGGGATGCGTTGTGCAAACACGTGTTTACCGAGGCTGGAAAAGCCCTTGCGCAGCACATTGTAGCTGTCTTACCTAAAGTGCATCATGTAAAAAAACAAACACACACACATATCCAATTCTCATTTTATTCCCATATCATAATCATTTCTTACTATTGCTTCTTGTTTGTCCAGGATCTGTTTTCCGGTGAGCTTGGATTGCCTATCCTGTGTGTCGGTTCTGTGTGGCGCAGCTGGGAGCTCATGATGTCTGGTACGTAACAAAATCCTTAAAGGCTTTAGTCTCAACCGCGTTAAATTATTAGTCACGCTCCCTACACAGGAACTTGCTTGTAAAAGACCAATTTAGTATACCCATCTTCCGTAGCCACCGTAATGTTACTCGATTATCGGTAACAGATTAAGTATAGAATGCGGTGTGAATGTGGTCTTCTGTGCTGCAGGTTTCACTCAGGTCATCTCACAGGCTCAGTCTTATGGTTACAGCCACTTCTGTAAGTACAGCCTGCTCATTTTACGCCAGTCTTCTGCTCTTGGAGGAGCCAAACTGGGGGCGCAGAACGCTGGCGCCACCCTCCCACTGGACTACTCCGCAAATGTCAATGTATTTTATAGCCATACCTTTAACAATCAGTGACCAGATGAAACAGGCCTGAGATGACACTAAATTCTTGTTTTAATAAAAAACCCAAGTGGGAGCTATGATTTTTTAGTGATGGGCACAGGTGTTTTCAAACATTCCCCTTGGGGTGCTGTTTCAAAAGTGACATGCTGTATCTTTTTAATAAGGTTTAAATGTTGTAACAAAAGCATTAAATGTTGAAAGTTTACACTTAGTAAATATCAAAATTTTTTTTTTTTTATTATTTCATGATCGTAGTTTAATGTTTAGATTTTTGTAAAATCATTTGCATGACAAAATAAAAACCAAAAAGAGCTTTTTTGTAGTTTCTGTGTGTGGACATGATTTAGGTTAGATTTTAATTTACATTAGACTGGAATTGACTCATGTTTCAACATTGAAAAAATAGCATTACACTGAACAAGGAAGTGAGAAATTTTAAAGGCAGTTGTGTCAGTCAGTCCAAACCCCAAATTCGTCACTCCACCCCTCACTCGCCCACATCCTGCATGTGACCGTATAACATCTGCCATAGACCCGTCTGTACAACTACTATGTGGCCTAATGAAAGAATTGACAGCAGGAGGAACGTATTTATTATCACAGAGCATCCATCCACTTAAGAGTGGACAAGATCAAGTCCTCATAAGTGTATCTTTTAATCAACTTCTTTTTCATGTCTGTTAATTTAGCCTACTTTACAAAGAACCTCTCGAGGTAAGAGTGAACTATCTGCTTTTTTCATCTGATGTGCCTATTGTGTGCATGGCCTCTGTCTACAGTAAATAGCACAGGCTCAGAAATAACAGAACAGTGTGAACATGAGAGTATGCAGAAAAAGATCTGTGGCAATGCATAATGCAAATTTAATTGGAGTCAAGCGTCAACCACGGATTATGTGTCATTGTTTTTCTCACTAGCGAGAGCAGAAATGGGTGCAACTGCAACTAAAAGCATGTGTAGAAGTTTCAACATTTCTGCATCTTCATGCATACTCCTGGGGCTGTATTACAGAATTATTCCAACTCAGAATCCAGTCATATTTGTTTGGTAACATATTGATTTTCGTTTGGAACCCACTGAGATCACTGAACTTGTCAAAATCTAAAATAGGATTCAGGTTTAGGAGTTTCTGTAATATTGCTTTAAAAGCTCATTGTTGTGAGGTTTGCTACCAACAAGCAACTCCATTCAATCCCTTATAGCTGTCAGTCTTTTTTATTTATCAAATTCATTTTAAAATAAGGATCAAAATGGCAAAGATAATAACTGACTGGATACTAAAAAGGCTTTTTTAGATTATATTTTCACTTACTTTAAAATGTACGCACAGCTGAGGGCATGTTTAAGGATAATTCTGTCATTCAATGGCTTTCTGTCAATCGGTTACCAACGTTCATAAAATGTATTTTTTGAGTTCTGCAGAAGAAAGTCATAAAGGTTAAAAATGACAAGAGTAAGTGATGACAGAATTTTCCTTTTTGGGAGACCTGACACTTTTTGATCTGAATCAATTTGTGGAGTCAAAACCAAAATGAGTATGAACTTTTAATCTTTATTTGCCTTTTTCCTTCCATTTTTAAATGAAATTCAGTCCTGCATGTAACGATCTCAATTCAAAATAAAAACTGAATTCATGTGAATTCCCCTTTCCTCAGCATCCAACACAAGAGGCCCCGCCCACAGCCGCTCCAATCAAGTATGGCCACACCCCTTGAAACCAAGAAATGTGAACATATATACAAGATATCAAAACCTCCCTCTAAAAAAGACCAATAAAAAAAACACAAAACAAAATGGGAAGGAACGCAAAGACCTGATCAGGCACACACTGTGAAACAAGCTGACAAAAACAGCCCTTTCAGTAAGGGTAGAGGAAAATAAACAGCTTTGCAATGATATCAGCTTGTGATAGCACCTCCTAGAGGCAGTGTTTCAACTTAATACCCTTGGTTTGTACACAACAGAAATATAAAGCTTATAGACAATCACCCGTAACTTCCCTCCCACCCGATACATTATCCACATTTGTACTCCGGCCCCTTCAGAAGTGTGTAAAGAGTGCATTTATGTGACCACTAAATATGGCCACAACAGTCTATGAGTATATGGTCAAATGAATGCGGGTGCGAGGGTGAAGAATGATGCAGATGAGAATAATGATCCTCAGTATTTCACCCCTGGCACAAACTCCTTTGCCTCGGGGTTTAAGATGCTCTTCCGCTGAAACAAAGAGAAACCAGTGTGAGCTATTGGACAACATGTAACATCACAAAACTTCTATTAGGAGATCAGCAGAATAAAAATGAGTGTATAAGTGGACTTAAAGAACCCAGTCTTTGCCTGTTTTAGAGGCTTTGATTATGTTTTTTGGGTGTTTAACAATGGATTTTCATGTTTCTAATTTAAAAAAACACTTTATATTTCACATATTTCAAGGCTATTGTTCATTGCTGTCCCACTTCTACCAAAACGACTGGATTTATTGCAGTCTATATAAAGTCCCTCCTTCCAAAACGCTCTGATTGGTAAAGCTGACCAGGTCTTTCGTGATTGGCTTACGCTTCTCATGCTGTTTGGGCTTTTAGCAATAAACAGTAACAATGGCGTCAGTTTAACTTCATCAGGTAAGAACATGCAGATCGATCGAAGTGTAACAGAGGTCTGCTAGTGCATGTGCAAACATCGATCTTTGTATATTAATTAACACTAATAACAGAAGCGTTAGTTTTGCTTTTTTATATTGGACCCGAGTTGGGTAATAAAACAAGCAGACAGACTAGGAGACTGCAAGCAGGACTTCAGAGGACGTTTCATAGAAGTGTTTTAGACAAAGGTATGCGCACACCTGCACAATATCAGTGTATTACACAGAACAGCTTTCACAGCCGATGTTGAAGTTATGGAAGCTGTTATTTGACCGTTGGCTATCTTAGAATGTGTGTAGCTGAAATCTTATTACCAGCTGAAGTGAAAGTAGTTTAGCTCAGTCAAATGTTTACAATCTCTGATAACTGAACACTGCTCCAGCAGCTCTTCCTCTTCTCTAAGGAAGGCCCCAACCCTTTTTAGGCATATTCCTTTGGGCGGAGGTTATTAAAAGCACTCGGAATGGTGACATAATGTACCCGGGAAGTAGAGGGCTGTAGTCAATTACAGCCGTTCTCTGTATTCCTTGAAAAGCAAATTCTGTTACAGACAATGTCTTGCTTGGCACTGAACTTTGAGCTTTATCATTTCGCAGGTATTATTTATGCTCTAACAGCAACATTACATACTAACTAGGTGTTGAAGGTTGAAAAATTGGGATCGCGGGGAACGTGCTCTTTAAAGATGTTGGTTGAGCTTTAATTCACGGGGAAAACAAAAAATAAAGGCCATAAGATTAATTTTCATTTCATGCCATTCAGGTTTGAAGCTTACCAAGATTTCGTCTCCATTGCCGTTGCTGACAGAAAGTCCATTGAGCTGTTGTTGTATTTGTCCCACAGAGGGAAGATCCCTTTCAGGAATAAACCAATCCTGATCTTCTTCATCCAACATCTCCTGGAAACAGCGCTCCAAGAACTCTTGTTCAAGCAATTCCTCCTCCACCTGTGGGAACAGCAACAGAGTTCACTTCCAGGAATAATTAAAATCACATTTGTCTTGATTTAGAAGGTGCCATACTGAACTATACAGTACATGCATAATTGACGTGTATTAACCCAAATGCCACAAAAAAAACATGTCATCTGTGATTGCGGCCCAAGGCAAGTCAGACAATAAAAGTTTAGGGGAAAAAAAAACATGAGTGTTAAAACGTGGGTGCGGTGTGTTAAAGTGTTTATTAGGTTTTGCCCTAGAAAAACAGACTTTTGTTTACTAACACATACTTTGCCAAAGGTATGAAACCCAACTTGATCAACTAGTGACTTTCAGCATATTTGCATGGATGGTGTGGCGGCTGGTATTTTTACATATTAAATGGGCTGTACCTGCTGATTGTACTCCTCTTCATTCTCCATCCACATATATTCTGCAAAAGGGTTGGATTCATTTTCTTTGTGCCCATTGGCTACAGAGTCCTTTCCATCAGTTCCTGGAGCCCCACCCACCGGCATCTTCCCTAGGTCAGGTCCATTCATTTCTGTTGGCTCTAAGAATAAATTATATACACATTTTAATTATTGTGCGCAAGCAGAATACAAAGATATTTTTTTATGTATTTGTACGTATAAGGGTTAAATTTGAATTTTGAGGGGTGCGTATACCAAGTTTATAATCTTGTTAACTGACAAACTGTAAAATATAAGTTGAGAGAGCCCTTCGTTATGAAAAATAAAATGCTGATCAAAGTCATTCTAGATGCCAGCAATTCACAAAGCTCCAAAGCTCCACATCAAGAGCTTTACTTTTTGAAGAGAGTAGGGCATAGAGACGATCTCTTTGGAATAGACATCTGGACAATTCACCGAAAATATATGTCATGTGATTTATGCACAACTTGTGAATGAAGTACGGTAAAATGCTGCTGCATCTGAAAGCCAAGAGGGCACTCTCGTGCAGAAACTCCAAATACGCACTACAGAAGAAGACCATAACCTTGGAATAAAAACAATCTAGGAAATGCCTAAGGACATGTTTTTATCACTGTTCCTCAAAGCACCTCAGGTATTTTCATGATAGTAAAGTATATTTATAATTATGTTTGACGGGTGTAAATTTTTAAATGCACTTCATAACTGACTCAAACTTGCACTACTTTTAGATTGAGCAGTATTTCCTTCTGATCCCAGAGCCGTGCTTCACGGACATGCTATGCATAAATAAAATAATCAATACCTTGCACAATCGCAGCCAGCTCGATTTAAGCAGGATTTAGTTGTAACCCCGATTAATCGTGCACATGTCTATGTTACTTTGGAATGGAACGCATGAAACCATTTCAGCGGGCACATGGTTAATTTACGATTGCGAGTTGGATTACTACTACGTTACGCACATAATTCTTTTTTTGCGCTATTATCAATGTAAGTGTATACACTGACAAAAAAAGGTAACTTGTTACTTAAACTTGAGATTAATACTGGGTCACGACTAGGGATGGGTATTGTTAAGATTTTATCGATATCGATACCGGTACTTATCAATAATGTTATCAATACTACGCTCTATAATTTGATGCAAAAACGCATGAAAAGATGTTAAACATTTTAAGTTTCTTTATTACACCTGAGTTTTACAAATGCAGTTTACAAATGCTTCTGACCAAACAGAAAATGCCACATAAAACATGTGTGTTCCACCTTGGCATAATCCTGACGGCAAATAGCATGTGGATAGGAGCACAACAAAATGTAATTCAACATATTTACGTTACATCACTATAGTAATTTGTCTGGTAGACCATATTTCTTTTTTCCATTCTGGTTTTAGGTCCACATAAATTTTTTCTAAGCAAGTATTTCTTTTAATTATATTTAGTATGGTTACAATTTTATTAGCAAATTAACTTCAATTTACTAAAAGAAAGTAAATGTACTCCGTGGCCGAATTATTAAAAACAATGTTATAACTTGTTCTCAAAAAAAATTACTTTTATTTTGATGGGTTGCCGCAAAGGGGTGTTTGACGGAAGCTTCCTCGTTGTGAAACGCGAACGATAAAAAGCTCCACAAGAGCAACCATGCCACTCGTTCACTCATAAACCCGCTAAACAAGCAGATTACAAAAACATCCCGGAAATTACTAGACATCCTACATACGTCGAGCAAACTTCGGCCATTCGGACATCATTCAGTGATGGAAAATGACAACCAGCAGCAGCAGCCTCTAATTCGCCATTTAACACCCAAATACACAAAGATAAAACAACGCAAATATCGATTGCAGTATCGTTTGTCATGAAGCTTATCGATACTCTGGTATCGACCCAATTATGTACCGGTCCAAAAACGACCGGTTCTCGGTACCCATCCCTACGCACGACTGAGTGGCGCTCAATAACACCGGATGAGTCGCACACAGGCGGGGAGCAGAGCGAGATGATCAGCCTGCGTGCCGGGGCTCCGCCTGCGCCCTGGACGACACCGGCCCAATTTAACCCCTGCGTATAACGCTCATCTCTGATGACGTGAAAAGGCACCGAGAGGCCTAGGGGGAGGGGAAAGGGATTCAAACTCACACACTCCCTACTGGTGTTATGCATATTGTTTAAATTGACAATGCTTTATAAATGAATGTTGCAATCTGTTCCTGAAACACAAACCTGGAAATCTTGATATGTGTCCCGACAACCTGTTTTGGTACATGACCTACACGTGACCGGGCCTTTATGCATTTGACTAAAAAGCTGGTTATGACCAGAAAGATAGTATACTTTCTAACTAAACTAAACATTTTGTGAGGCGTGGAGCCTATTTTGTGTCTGACAGATCCACAGATAAAAATGTTTGTGCTTAGAAAAACAGCAAACGTTTGACTGCACAGACACACGATTAAAGTTAGAAGATTATGAACCATGATATCATTTTACGATCAACTATTTCTCTACAAATATGTTTTTATTGCACATATGCAAACACATACAATACAATACACTACAACATCCATCACCATAAAGTATTTAATATGATTAAATCAACAAATGAATCCCTGTATCCCTGTACACACTTAAAAAACATTCGTACTTTAAAAACTACATCGCCTCGTTTTAAACTATGGGACAGCCAAGGCCGATTATCAAAGCAGTCCAAAACATAATCGGATCATAGTCCACATAAATACAATGTCCTACTATAAAATCATTTTATGGCCCCAATGTTAAGCAATATACAGAACAAGTATCAGGTTAAAAAAAAAACTACAGTATCAAAAACATTTACCAAGACGTAATTATCATCAGACTTGCTAAATAAATTAACTTTATTAACTAGTCTATATAAACTCTACACAAAAACAGACAAATGTCATAAAACCGGTCGTCGGCGATAAGAAGCTGATAACAATATAGCAGTTGTAAGACAAGTGCACTAATGTGCTACATGTCAGACTAAGAACCCACAGAGCTTATGCAACAACATAAACCCGTTTGACTACGTCACTGTATACATGTGTTAAGATAAACAGTCCTAAAATAACAACACAAAAGCAGATATACAGTTACCTCTCTTTGTGTGTATTTCAGAACACTGGTAATGTATATATATTTTTGTTACAAAGCCTTCGTTTAATGTACGAAACTAAACACATTGTCCTCAACGCGTCAAGCGCGAATGCACCGCGAGGAGACACGTCCGAACATAACCACTTTAAGCCAATTGTGTAAATCTACTTTTGCAGTATTACACAGACCCGAGTGACTTAAAAGTACACGCAAACGTATAAACACCGCGAGTTCAATTCTTGTTTTGCGCATACAAATATATGCAATGACAACCTTTGCGTTTAGTGTTCGTGATCGGTTCAAGTGGGCCTCAAACACCCGTGACGTGACATCCGAGTTTTCAGATCATCTAAAACAAAACTTCATGAGAGGAGAAAACCTAACGCCCCCTAAACAAACACAAGCCACCACTTTATATAGATTTGCAACCCAACAAAGACCCCGTTTGCACGGCCATTTTTGTTGCGGTCTTCGCTGCTTTTCGGACAGATTGTGTGACACAGACGCAGGCAAGTCTGGTCGAGGCGTGCGTACACAAACACACATCGAGATGAAAACACAAGACAGAAACAGACTCGAAACATCGTCACGTTACCTGGCATCGCTGGTGCTCGTGTCGTGATATCCGTCAGATCTCACTAAGAGTTTAAGTTAACACCGCGCGGAACGAGCGATCTTTAATTTGCAAGGGAACGTTAGTTGTGTGAAGATGAGATGGCTGACTGCCATTAGAAAAACACATTACGAGCGATTTGGTCATGTGGTTCCTGTTTAAACAAACATGCATCACCCCCCTCCCTCTTTGTCAAAACACATGCATCTGTACATTTCTTTTTATTAAAACAAGACGATTGTTTAGGAAGATTTTCGCGACGATAGTTACGTAGTAACACTACTATGCATCTCATGTTATTGTTTAAAAAATACTATCAAGTTCACGATAAACACATGGTTATGATGTCAAGCAGCAAACGTGCCAAAGTTTGTAACATTAAACGTTTTACTATTAACGTTACTTTGTAAGGCAATTAAGTCTCGTAAAATGTATACGTATTTGCCACTTACTTTCAACGTATTCCTCCGATGGTCGAGAGGGAGGTAACTGTTAAACCTGTAATGTTAAGTTAAACCAGAACCAACGGGAATATTTATATGGGCAAAATGAGCGTAGAAAACACGTGTCCAACTCTTTTTGTATTTTGACCTTTAAAAACTACAAAGCAAGATGAAAAAGTCGAAATGAAAGACGCGTGTCGCTTGTCCTGATGTTTTCAGTGTGCTGCGTAAATCACCAAACGTGCTCGTCACGTGACAACAGCTGACCACTCTCATACTTTATTGATTGGTATGTTTGCATTTGATAAAATCACGTTTTTGTAAACTGCAGTGACACACATGGGATAATAATGGTGGGAGATTGTTTAGTAACTTCCGGGGATGATATTGGTACTTCAGTTTGATGCGTATTTGTCGGTTCGGTTGAATGTGTATACGTACATGCATTCAAAATTGAACGTTTTACGCAAGTGAGATTATTATTAATATGTGTTAGGTTCGTAGTTCATGCTCTAATTTGAGCAATGTGTATTTAACACGAACGACATTTTGACGTCACCTGTGTTTCTACAGTCTGGACAAACGAGGGCGAGCTCGTGCCTCCCAGACACAGCCACTGACTGAAACTTCCGGTCCTTTTTTGTACTAGTGGATAAAAGCACTAACATGTTTGTTTTAATAAATTATTTTTTGTTTAAAATATTAAATTAAAATATTTATTAAATTTATGAACGAATGTCCGAGTTCTCTCTTTTGAAATGTACTGTTTGGCTTTAATGAAAATCGATCAAATAAGATCAAATAGTGCTGTTTATTTACGTTAATCAGGTTATTTGTACTTTTAAGGTTGTACATTAACAGTATAAGAGATTCTTTGAATATGAAAGCAATCAAGACTTCAAATATTTGTGAACTTTACAAAGTTTGTTTTTGCTATGTTTATAACTGCATATCAATTTATTCTTAATTCTTATATTATTTTAATAAACTTCTTTTTTTTCTATATAGTTTTTTGACCCATTTTTGTATACTAATTACATGTGCGAAGGTGTTGCTTGAATAAAGAGAAAAATGATAGAATATATTTATTTTTACAACACCAGTAGGTGGTGTAATAGAGCTGTTAATGAATATGATCATATTGCCAAACCTCTCACACTAATAAACTTTCCATCTAGAGATTCTGTTTCAGTCTGGGTCACAGTCTCAAATAGGCCAGAGGTCCAGTTTTCTGGTGTTTTAATAGACTTAACATACTCTAATTGTCCCACTGAATACAGGAATTTGGATGTGATTAAGTTGGGCCCACCTTTTCCTCAAGTACAGACAACAGTCACAGGAAAGACATGGGTTGGTTTACTCTCGTATGTAGATAGTGCACGCACGCACGCACGCTATCACACACGCGACACACGCATGGGCATGCTATCAAAGAACTGGTGAAAAAATAAAATGGCAAAGCAGACAGATCTCTATTCGTTATCTTAATAAGAGAGATCTGTTGGTGGAGTTAGTACAATCGTTACAATTTGCAATCTTCATCGCCAAAGGCCGACACGTAGCATGGTAATGGGCAGCTCTTTCGAAAGGGGAAGGGTGGTGTCTACAAGGGGAAATTCAGAGGTGTGTTCGCCATCAGCGCCAAAGCACTTCCTGGTTCAGTGTGCAGCACGAGTAACTTAGTTTTAGGGTTGTTCACTTCCTGTCAACTCACTTGGTTACTTCCTGTCTGACAAAGAAAGCATTGGGTGGTTTGCTGTGTTTGTACTCATAGACTGTCAAGAATACTACAAAGTTGGTGGGTTGATAGCTGCCGAAGCATGCTTATTCAAACTGTTAAATCAACCAGAATAAAAAGTGATTTTTCATCCTCTTGAGTCATTTCATTCAAAACCTGAATTTCACTGCATATGACTTGTATGTTTTCATACAGTGGAAGTCAATGGGTTCCAACGGTGTTGGGCTATCAACGTTCTTCAGAATATCTTTTGTGTTCTGCAGAAGAAAGAAAGTCATCCAGGTTTTAAATGACATGAGGATGAGTAAATGATGAAGGTATTTTAGTTTTTATGTGAACTAGCCCCTTAAGCTTGATGGATAGTTTTGGCATCCTCTTAAGAAAATAAGTTTATTTAATAATTTAGTTGCCGTATTATAAAAAAATATATTTAAAATGTTTCCATATTTGGACAGTCAGGTTGCAACTTCTGTATCATTTTAAAACAGAAAATGTTTCTTTCTTTTTTTCTTTCTGATAAGTGTATCAGTTTTAATCTGTAAAAAGATGCATGACACGGTGGATATTGGGATTGAGTCCATGAACATAAAGTGAAATATGGATTATATGGAAAGATTCAGTGAGTTAAAAGTGGCAGAATGGACAAAAGAAAGTGAGGTGATTAAAACTGTTTAAAACGGCCTTTTTATGACTTTGAGACTGGCCCTTAATGCTCAGTGATGTAAATGCCATTCTTAATATACCCCAGACTTCCAAACGAAATGTGCTTTGTGTTTTGCTATCAGACTAATAGTTGTTAAATTATTCCTCATAATAAAAAGGGTAAAAATTCAAGACCATTAAAGGGGAAACTCATGTCCCATACTGGGACATTTTCAATATAATGGAAAGTTTAAAGTCAGCTCTTTTGATTTTCAGGCTAGTAAGCAACCACCAAGAACATCCAACATAAGCAATACCTTAAAGGAAAAGTTCACCTTCAAAATAAAATTCTGTCATTCTGTTGTTATTTTAAACCTGTGTGATTTTCTTCTGAAAAACACAAAAGAAGGTATTTTGAAAAGGTTGGTTAACCAAAAACCCATTACCTGTTACCAACATTTTTCAAAATAAATTCATTTGTGTTCTGCAGGTGAAAAAGTCATACAGGTTTGAAATGTCAAGAGGCGTTTCAATAATGACAAATTTTCATTTTGAAGGTCCTTTTCCTATCCCTTTTACAACAGCACAGCAATATTGCATGCTACTTATACGGCATGCTAAAACCACAACATTTTGCAGAATAATGATAAATAATGATGCCAACATCTTCTTCCAAGACAAAGTTTTTTTGTGCATTTGTATGCGTGTATAACTATTTATGGAAGTTTATGGAAGTTTTGTTTTGTTAGAAAGAAAGAATGAATTAAAAGAAAATGCAGGAAGGAAAGAAAGAAAAAAGATTAAGCTAGAAGAGAAGTGAGAAGGAAGAAAGAATTGGATGCAGGGGGTGGGATGAAGGAAAAGAGGGAGGGGGTCAGATGACTTAATCCGAACAGACTGCCATTCTAAACTCTCTCTCTCTCTCTCTCTCTCTCTCTCTCTCTTTCTCTCGCCAACCAACACACTCCAAAACATGGTCATTGAATTTCAGCTTTAAGTCAGAGCCCCCTCCCTTCATCGGTTCATTA
Organism: Triplophysa dalaica; assembly: GCF_015846415.1. NCBI lineage: Eukaryota > Metazoa > Chordata > Actinopteri > Cypriniformes > Nemacheilidae > Triplophysa > Triplophysa dalaica. The sequence goes on from NC_079542.1 coordinate 8,497,132, forward strand.
CAGAAACCTGCACATCCAGCCCCTGTCCATGTGCACGATTGCCTCTCTCAACCATTCCTCCCTAACATTCCAAAAAAGATGAGGGATTGACTGCTTGACTATGGACACAGAGAAAGTTAAAGGAATACATTTTATCTGAAACACTTTGGATCAATCCTTCAGAACTTTTCTTGATTGAAAGTTCTTTACAAAGGCATCATTACAAGTCTGTGTTTACTGCAACGGCTGGATCTGATTTTCCTTTTGGGACTGTGGACTTTGATCAGCGAATAAACAACCCTGAACATTAAAACATTGTTTCCTGTTTAAACGGGTGAGTTAAAACACAATGCACATTGAAAGGATCAGGTGTGGTGATTTGTCTTCTGTGCTGTATTGATGGAGCATCGCATTTGTAACCTGTGTGGGATAAAATTATGATTGCTTAACTAATAATGAGTTATTTTATATTTAGTCATTCTCTAAAATATCAAGAATGTCTAGAAGATTGCTTTTTTAGATATATTTTATGTTGGGTATGAGGATTAACTGCTGATTAACCCACTTAAGTGTTTTTATAGATAATCTCAATCAAACAACTGTAGTAGTAATGACATGCATTATCCAATTTTTTTCACATTTTTATCATCGTTTAATTTAAAAGTTATACTGTGTGTGGATAAGTATTTTGAAACAATTCTGCATAGATTAAAAAGAACATATTGTTATTTTTGGAAACTTTTCACACTGTGCACTAAAACTGGATAAACTGTATCTGAATCAACTGAAATGAAACAATCCAATTTCTTTGTCTCACTGAAAAAGATGGATCTTTATATGTGTATAACTATACAAAGCATTTTTTACGATCGTTTCAGTAAAACATGCCAGCATACACTAAATGGTCTTTGTTTCACAAATGTTTGCAAGTCACTCAGAGCCAAATGTGGTATTCTGTTCTCCATCGTAGCTCAAATACAGTATAAGCATCTGGAGAATATATTTCAGTCAGATCCCTTTACTAAACAAGCATTGTGGGAGGCCCCAAGTCACCCCCCTCTCTCTCTCTCTCTCTCTCTCTCTCTATCCACCTTCGCTATTTTTTCTGTAAACCTTTTTTACTGAGAAACATGCACAATAAGTGTTCCTTGTTTATATACTACTAATGAAGTCCTGTGATGTGCTGCCTATTCCTGCTTACACATTTACAAACACTAAGAATGTTTAAACTAACAGTGAAAAATGACTAAGTTGGGACAGACTCCAAAAGGTTTGAGGTAGGAGAGAAAAAGAGAAAATCTGGGGGGACACGGGAGTTTGGGTTTCAGAACACAGCATAGAGAAGTGATTTTCTGTATTTCTGATATTACTGTAGTATTTGTTTGATATCAGTCTTGTGTATTGTTTCTGTTTACTCTGTAAGCTCTGTTTATTATGTCTCTTTTCACAAGATTTGTCTAGGACAACAGAGCCCAACTACAGCTTGGAGAAATTTCAGCTCTAGTAAAACATGTGTTTAGCGCGCACCGATCTGTACACATCTTGACCATTAGGTCATGTTTTTGTTGTTGCAGCTAGGTTGTCCTAATGCCATTGATCATTTCTTTAGTTTTTGCTCTTCTTTTATTAATCATACACTGTTTAAAATTAATTCTAAGATGTTTTTTTTATTAGGCTGTGAAAGCCCTGTCAAATCACAATGGCCACCCTCCTGCATCTTAATGCCAATGATCTACAAATCAAAGGTAACACTTCATAGCATCTGATTCTTTATTTTATTACTATTCTGTTCTATTCTATTCAATTCTATAGATGAATAGAAACAATTTCGTGTGAAATACTGTCAATTCCATCAACAATACTGGACAGGGGTGTGACCCTCTCTTATCTACGCTCTGTACTCTTGAGAATATCTGTACGCTTGGATAACATTCCTGTCATACCCTTGAGTAAATTCCACCCATGTTTAAGAGTTTCATAGGCATGTTAGAATGACCTTGTGAGATGTGATCACTACATGTTGATGATGTATTCGCTATCATTTTTATCTAGGAAAATTTCATGCATACATTTTGCATATGAATAGTGAAGTTATTGGAATTTTGCTTCTGAAATTCTTTGCCAGTGTTGCAGCAGATATGAGACGTCCACAATGCAAGTGTTATCAGTGTGTTTGCTGAGAGTGTTGACTCCTTATATCATCTCCAATGTTAGTCAAAGACCTCCAGAACAGCCTTTATATGTCATGTTGATGAATTTCCATGCCTTAAATATCCTTGAAAACTTACCAATGCCACAAAAGGTTTTGGGTTATTTCACATGCACAAAGTGTGTTTTACAGTGCAGTGTTTTTCCAACAAAACCATCCAGCTGGGTGTAATTGCCTGGGCAACCAATAATGGAATTTGGCAGAAATTCTGACATCTATTAATTGGTCTCAGAGTTTTCAGGCACAGGGCGTCCAGATCTTGTGTGGGCTGCTTACCAATGTACGCTGTTCATGCCATGTCTCATTCTCTTTCAGGTGAAGATAGATCAACATCCACATCTCCCTCTGGTTCCCCTTCTCCTTCCAGGAATGAGTGCAGTATCGCACCTTTAACTCCCTCCCCATCTCCGGTAAGGTCATACACTTGACTTGATGTATCCTGTATACAATAAATATCCAGACTCTACTCGGACGTGCAGAAAACCTGAAGCTTAGACAGTGACTGAGGAAGGAACTGATCTTTAATCAAAGCACTCTGCATTCTGTGGCAGGCCAAATATATTTTGTTTGAGAGCAGACTTTCTCCCGCAGGGATAAAAACTTATGATATACGAAAAAGTGAGACGTTCATGGCAGTTTGATTTTTTTTAAAGCTTTATTTCAATTTTAGTGAGTAGACTATTAACCTTAAACTCAAACTTTGAATTTGTTTTATTAAAGTTTACAAAAAGGTGGTTTTAGATGAAAGGTCTGCATCTCTGAACATTACACTCAAAAGAGAAAAGAGAGAGAGGGAGGAGTCAGTTACTCTCTGTACCAGGAGACATTGTTTTTTTCCTTCTCTTCAAAATCCACTCATCTGAATTTTTTTGCATTATTTAACTTTTTCTATCCAGAGGACTGAAGTGAGACCAGGCGTGGCTCGTCCATTCTCTGTAGTTGTTGCAATAGATTTTGGGACCACCTCCAGTGGGTATGCCTTCAGTTTCACAGAGGATCCTGAGACCATTCACATGATGAGGTATTTGTGATATCAGCATAACAACACATTCTAACTTGGAATTATAATGAGATATTTTGGCCTCAAGATGCTAATATGTATCCCTTAAAAGGGACAGTTCACAAAAAACTAAAAAAATTGTCATTATTAACTCACATTCAATTGTTTCAAATCTGTATACATTTCATTGGTCTGATGAACACAGAGAAAGATTTTTAAAGGATGGTTATAACCAAATAGTTCTTGGACCCCGTTAACTACCATAGTAGGAAAATTACTTTATAATTGTTTTTGTTCTGTTGAAAACAAAATAAAATATTTTGAAGATTGTAGGACAGCAAACAGTCCTGAAGCAGTTTTGACTGCCACTGTAATTTTTCCTACTATGGTAGTCAATGGGGTCCAAAAACTGTTTGGTTAAGCTTTCATTGTGTTCATCAGAACAAAGAAATTTATACAGATTTGGAATAACTCAAGGGTCAGTATATTTTAATTTTTGGGTATCCCTAATGGACATGGTCTGAAAAAATGACTTTGACTTTGAGACATCTACTTATTTCTTCCAACAGACGATGGGAGGGAGGGGACCCTGGAGTAGCCAATCAGAAAAGTCCAACATGTCTGCTGCTGACCCCTGACCTCCGGTTCCACAGTTTTGGCTTTGCAGCCCGAGACAGCTACCACGACCTCGACCCCGAGGAAGCCAAGCACTGGCTCTACTTTGACAAATTCAAAATGAAAATCCACAGCACCAGTGTAAACACAATACTTATATTGACATTTCTAGGATTTTGATTATAATAGATTATTATTAGGTTATTATTATTGAGATTTAAGATCTGTTCAGTTTAGGGGCGATAACATATCACAACACTGTCAGAAAAGCCAGATCTACTTTACACTTGATGAAAAGGATTTTATTTATGTGAGCAGTTTTGCTGTAATTTCTCTTGGTTTGCTTCAGGATCTCACTATGGAGACAGAGCTGGTTTCTGTTAGTGGAAGAAGAGTTCGAGCCATTGAGGTGTTCGCTCATGCTTTGAAATTCTTCAGAGAACATGCTTTAAAGGTATAGACAAATTACATATACACAAATTAATGGACAGATATTCTAATAAAGTCAAATAACTCGATCTCACTCACCATTATTGTCTGCATGGTTATTCTTTCCATTGTGTGAAAAGGATATGGTGACTATTTTAACCAGATTAAAGCTCCTTCTGAACATGAAGAGAAAAATACAAACAAGAACACATCCACTCTTTAGACTCTGATGGTTCTGGGCCAATCATTAGTCAGTCTTGGCCGGATCCAAACCCTTCCTCTCGCTTCCTCCAGCCCCTAAAGGCTTGTGAGAAAACACCAGCATGGAGATTTCTCCCACACCTCCGGCCATGTATCCTGTGGGTTATTAATTCGGGGCAGATTCTTAAGATACATATTAGTGCACAGAATGTGCAGGATATCAATAGCTAATACACATACAAAAATGTTATCTGTGGAATGCAGTTTAGATAAGAGCTGGAAAAATAGTAAAGTGTGTGTGTTTCAGGAGGTGAAGGACCAGTCATCTTCAGTGCTGGAAGGTAATGAAGTACGATGGGTCATCACAGTTCCTGCTGTGTGGAGGCAACCGGCCAAGCAGTTCATGCGAGAAGCCGCATATCTGGTAACAGCATAACCAAGCACTTTTTAGTGCATTCAGCACACACTGACACAGTAAAGGAGAAAGGATAGTTCACAATTTACTTACCTTTAACTCAACAATGTCTTCAATAGACCTAAACGCTCCACTGAAGTATGGACAAAAAACATTGACACACTTTTGACGTTATATAAGTAGGGACCTCATAGACACATCTTACCTTAAAAAGTGTGCACAAAATGCACACACATACAATCTTGCAATGCTTATAATGTGCCGCAGCCTTCAAGTGCAATTCAGGAAATCTGTAAAATTGTACAATTTTAAAAGTCATTCATTGCACACGGAAAAAGGAACGTTGAAAGATGTTTGTGCATGTGTGTAAAAGAGATTGTGTGTCAAGAAATGACTGAACCTGATATCAATTATATGTGTCTGTGTGTGCAATGCATGTCTACATGTTTTTTCCTGCATAGAAATAAGTATAGTTCAGTAATAATAAAAAAATACATTTAAAGGTATAACAATCAACAATTTTCTATGGTTCTTTTAATTTCAGCTTTGGCCTGTTAAAACCACTGAAATTTCCCTGTATTTTATACCTATCAATGGTCTAGATTAATGACCTGGTCAGGACTGTATTTGTCCAGTAGCTCTGGATCTCATTGCTACTCCTGCTATCTCTCACTTGAAGTGAGGCAGGTTGAGGATAATTTCCTCCTTTCAATGTCACAGAGGTTAAACAATGCAGGAGAGCAGCACACAAACACAGGAAAACCACGCCTGTCCCAGCGAGAGAGAGAGAGAGAGAGAGAGACCCCGTCACCCCACCTCCCTCCATTACTTTATCAGACCAAGTGGACCAGTTTAATATTACTTTCCAAGATGTCATGATATTTTCTTGGTAACCTTGTGAACACACCTGTTGTACACAGTACACTGTCTATTGTGTGAAAATGGTGTACAGAATGGTGTACAGTGGAATTTGGATATTTCCAAAAGGAAATGTGAGTTGTGTTTGTGCAGTATGGTCTGGATGTTGACAATGTGCTTTCATTTAAATAGTTTTAATTTCAAATAAAAATAATTGCTTGTCATTTCTTTTTCTTTTTTGAAACACAAAAGAAGATATTTTGAGAAATGTCTCAGTGGTTTTGTGTCCATACAATGAAAGTCAGTGGGTACTAATATTGTTTGGTCACCGATGTTATCTAAAATATCTTCTTCTGTGTTCTGGAGCTTTGGAATGACAAGAGCATGAATTCATTTTTGGGTGAAGTCGGCCGCCGTTTTATCATCAATCATATGAAAAGTCTTTCCCTACACACCTTTCCCAACACAATATAATGTGTTGAACATGTCATAAATTTAATGTTTAATAATGAGGAATTTTAATAGTAATGGTTTATGATATCTTTTTGATATTTATGATATTTTTGTCATTGCAGGCAGGTCTGGCCACTTCAGAGTCTCCCGAACAGCTTCTCATAGCCCTTGAACCAGAGGCTGCCTCCATCTACTGCAGGAAGCTTCGTCTACACCAGGTCATTGACCTCAGTCTACGGCCAATGACTAATGGTCTCGATCTAGATGGGTCCCGCCCCTTCGATTCTAGTTTCAGACAAGGTAAAAAAACCTTCTTTTGGTTCATGTTTTTGGTATGACATTTTCAAAAACAATAAATGAGAACCATGTTTAAATCCTGAGGAATAAAGTTTGCTTTCATTCCTTGAAAATGGAACTCTGTTTTTGCTTTGTGTGGCTATGTGTGGCTTTATGTGGTTAGATGTGGGTCAGATTGCTCCATTAGATGCAGGATTGGGTATAAAAGCATGTGGTTTCGGTTAAGACAAAGAGATCGACGTGACATTTTCTGGGTTTGGGGTATTTTCTTGGTAAGGTTGTCCCTTGAGGTCACAGAGCTAAGAAAGCAACCTCTTTGAAGGATGGCACTGTTTTGGCTTTGAATGCTTGTCAAAAGCAAGAATAGGGGTCTCACATTTCACATTTTATACAAATAGAACGGGGGGGGGATGTAGACACTAATCATTCATTCCTGTTTTTGTACTCAAACAAAATATACGTACACACTTCTACACACGGATCGTATTATAATTGGAACAAGGTGCTGGTGTACCATGATCTCATTCTCTACTCAGGCTTGTTTACATTAGTTTCCCCTTAGATGATTCTTTTTTCTTTCATTTTTTCTAATGGTCACACACTGTTCTATATGGTAGTCAGATGTATCCAAAACTTCTTTTAAAATGTAACTTCATTCTTGAATGGCCAATTCAGGTCTCTCATTGAGCTTATATAGAAACATCATTGCTCATCAGATCACATTGGGACTGATTCTTTTTACTATACTCTCTCTCTCTCTCTCTCTCTCTCTGTTTCACATTCTAATGGGTTCCAGACTGTCCCTAAAGCATTGTAACGTTTCTGCTCTTTCAGTGTTTGTTAGAAACGGTATGATTTCTCAGTAATGCGCTTAAATCCTCCTGTGTTTTCGTACAGACTGTACCTAAGAGGAAATGTTAAAGACCATAAAAAGTACCCCAAGAAATATGATAGCTTAAGGAACCCCTCAAGAAAGCAAAGATCATTCTTAGATGAGCTAGCAGGTAATTATTCACTAAAAACACCCCCTATAAAACTACAGCCATGAAACAAGCTTATTTTATGAGGCATAAACGCAAGGCTTAGCGTAAAGCATGCTTACATCCAGATCAAGTTTTACAAACAAAGCCCTTAAGTTTATTTAACCAGGCTGCTTTGTGATTGATCCAGGTACTTACAATCTCTGTATGTTTCTCTCGCTCTCCTCGACTCTCACATGAAGGGATTTTGATGAATGCTTCCCATGTGTGAGTGTTTCGGAGATTTAAGGGAGTCATTTTGTGTTTCAGCTCGCGAACAGCTCCGCAGGTCCAGGCATAGCCGAACCTTTCTGGTGGAGAGTGGTACTGGAGAGTTGTGGTCTGAGATGCAGACGGGTAAGGGTCGGGAACATACTGTAAACAGTAACATGCACACACAATTCACTGGAGATGTTCGGACGTCAGGTAATATTTGAGCCAACATGCAAAACGCTTACACTGTAACAAAACACGATGATGTTAAAAACAAACAAAAAATGGTGGTAGAGATTTCAAGCGAGAGAAGGCCAAAAATCACAATCCAAAGCCACCATGTTTAAGCCCACACGCGCATATTTGTTGGGTTTTGTAATGCATTACTTTGTATTTTCTCAGTGAAGTGAAACCTTTCCCGCCGCCTCACTCTGTTTTTCTTTGTGCGCATGTAAATGTATGTAAGATTGTTTATTTGACACTAATTCCTATGCACGTGTGTACAAGGATCTTCATTATGAAGAACGTGGTTACAGTGTGTGTATGTGTAAGGCTCTCTGCATGCCTGGCACAACGACAAGGTGCAGGGTCAAAATAATCAGATCTTTAGCTCCAGATGTTTCCTGGAGAGAAAGGGAGACGTGAGGTAGAATAAAGGATTGAGAGAGAGAGAGAGTTTATTGGGATCTAACTCATTCAATACTCCCATTGCAGATCTCATTTGGTAGATCTCTTGCTGTTCTTAATGGTGCAGACATGCAATAAACTTCCAAAAAAGCATTCCCTTTGAAATTGTGCCAGTATTGCTGCACTGTAAACAAACAAGAAATACTTTCCTCTCCTAAGTAGTTAAGTAAAGTTGTTTGGCAAGAGCCAAGCTAAACCATTCTTATCTCAGAATGTATCGTAAACGTCTGAGGGCTGTTTGGTAAAAGACAATCTTCCTGAACGGAACAGGTCAGAGAGAGGAGAACAGGGGTGTTATTAAAACAAGTCATGTTGTTTCTGGTAAGAATTATTTTGTGATAAGCGATCTGTGAAGATTAAAGTGAAGCATGTTTGTTGTTTAAGGTGATCGGTATATTGTGGTAGACTGTGGCGGTGGGACAGTGGATCTTACTGTGCATCAGATCGAGCAGCCGCAGGGCAGTTTGAAGGAGCTTTACAAAGCCTCGGGTGAGTTGAGAATCAAATTCCTGTATAACTGCCTATCTTGATACGTTTTTTCAGGAATTAAGTTAAATGACAAAGGAAATCATAACACAATGTTTTCTCAATCTAATTTCTTATACCACAAAAATGATGATGGTGAAAAAATTCCCTTTGCATCCTTCCGGGCACATCAGAGCCACAACAATGTATTTGAATTTAGATTTGAAACACAGGTGAGGTGAGACTAAGTTTGACTTTTATCTAAATGCCACGTCTTTCAGGGGGTCCTTATGGAGCAGTTGGTGTCGATCTTGCTTTTGAGGCCATGTTATGCCGGATCTTTGGTACTGACTTCATTGAGAGTTTCAAAGCGAAACGTCCAGCAGCTTGGGTGGACCTCACAATTGCGTTTGAAGCACGCAAGCGCACTGCAGCTCCTGGCCGGGCCAACTCCTTAAACATCTTGCTGCCCTTCTCCTTTATTGACTTTTATAAACGACAGCGGGGGCAGAGTGTGGAGACCGCCCTGCGCAAAAGCAAGTATGGCTCACTCGCTGATTACTTCGTTATGGTAAAGATAATAGACATCTTTTATAATAAGAATGTGTCTAACTTTGTATATTTCTGTCAGTATGAATTTCATAAAGTGGTCATCTCAAGGGATGCTGAGACTGTCAGCAGAGGCATTGAATGAACTCTTTCAGCCGACCATCAACAATATCATCAAACATATTGGTAAGATTGTTAACAGTGATATAAAGCCAAGGATTATTGATTCATTTTCTGACATTTTATCGACAGAGGAATTGATGCAGAAGGAAGAGGTAAAAGGCGTGCGCTTTCTCTTCTTGGTCGGCGGATTCGCAGAGTCGCCCATGCTTCAGCGAGCGGCCCAGAATGCACTGGGGCGAACCTGCCGCATCATAATTCCACACGATGTGGGTCTTACCATCCTGAAGGGTGCCGTCTTGTTTGGTCTAGACCCCACCGTAGTCCGTGTACGCCGTTGTCCGTTAACTTACGGCGTTGGTGTTTTAAACCGTTTCGTTGAACGCCGACACCCCCGTGATAAGCTACTCATCAAAGAAGGCCGAGAATGGTGCACTGACATCCTAGACCGCTTCGTGAGCGTCGATCAGTCGGTGGCTTTGGGTGAGATGGTGAGGCGGAGCTACACTCCAGCAAGAGTGGGACAGAGGAAGATTATCATCAACATCTACTGCAGCGACACTGACGATGTTATCTACATTACTGACCCTGGGGTGAGGAAGTGTGGTGCCATAACTCTAGATCTCCTCGAGGGGGCGACAGCAGCTTGCGTTGGTGATAAAGAACGCAGAGAGATTCGTGCCACCATGCAGTTTGGAGATACGGAAATTAAAGTGACAGCTGTTGATGTGTCCACTGGGCAACTGGTGAGGGCGTCGATTGACTTTCTGTCCAATTGAACCTGTTGAGCTGAGCTGTTTGTGGAGAACTGTGTAAAATGTAATATCACATTCATAATGACTCATTAACTGGAAGGTTACTGAAATTTCCTATTGTTTTTAAGCAAGGTGCCAACTTTCTCCATGAGAACTGTCTTTGTATTGAATTGCTATGGATAAGAGTAAAAATGATTAGCAATGCAGGTTACAGGTTAAATTGCCTAAAGGGATTTTGGAAATATTATCATATTAGATGTACATGTCTGGGCTTTCAATTACTAGAAAAAAATGTGAACTTTTGAATCAAACATTTTTACGTAGAGCAATTCTATCAAACTCTACCCACAAAACCTACATCACAACGGGAGGTCTAGCTGCAGCCGATGGGGCGAGTGGAGGTCCACTCTTGAACAGGAAATATGTCACCTCCACTCAATAATAAAGGTGGTGTAAAATGGGGTCACTGAGCTCTCCGAAGTTCAAACTTTAACTCGTAGGCTTAATTTTATCTCAGTATCCCTACACTACTTGCAGACTGATGCTGTCTTAACGTGCAATGCAAGCACAACGCATATGGCTACGGTGAAATTATTCAAAAATGATGAATAAACACAATGTATTTATATATTTTAAACCATTAAAATATTGATGTCTCGCGAATGTTAGCTGATGTTGCATGAATTTCTTTAAAATTCAGGTTTAGAAAATCTGCTTTTTTATAAAATCCACCAAAGTCCTGAAAACCCTGATGTTACACACCCCATTACCATTGGTGCCGATATACACCTAAACATGTTGGTTGCGAGCCATTAAAAGGATAGAAGAAGACGTCTGTTGATCGCTATTTACTGTTACTTGCAGTTGATGTGTTTTGTAAATATAGTTTGTGTTTTTTACTCAACACAATTAAAACTTAATTTGTGGAAATTATTCAACATTTACTGTGGTTGATTTCTAAGTTATTTTGCTTTAAATATAAAATTCCTAAATTATTTGTGTTCACATTTTTCATTTTTATGAATTTGATGTTTCATTTATTGTTCACTGGTAACTATTATAATGTTTAATTTCTAAATAGAAACCTGGAAGCAATGTCTAGATTTAATAACATTTAAACAATAATTTTGCAGAATTAAAACATTACAAGTATTTCTTGACATAAAAACAGCGCCATTTCATAAATGACTTTCGCGTTAAGGTCAGAATTAGGTGAAGTATATCCGCTCGAGCTTCGAGTGGAGGTGACGTACTCGTCCCATAGGCTGCAGCCAGCCCCTATTGGAAGAAGTCCCCACCAAAAAGCCTCACAGATTTAAGGCGTATGTAACTTAAGAGATGGAGTAAATACATAAACTGTAACACTTTGCTGTAGCTCTGCATTTCGATTTGTTTGTAGACACTGAATTATTTTTTTCTGGTGATGAATGCCCCACATGCGGTTAGTAAACGTTAGGTTAACGTTACATTATACAAAATATTAGTTTCCAACTTTATACACAGTTGTCTTTAATCAGATTTCTTAAAAAAGCCATTATTCTTGTAAACATTATTCTACAACTAAAGATTTATCTAAAGAATGGGAAGGTTGTTATGCCACCTGGTGGTATATTAAGGAGTGATAAGTTGGAATATATCTAGTTAAAGATAAACAGAAAAATGCTTCGATTAACTTTCTTGTTTTCTCGCAGGTACATGACAAGTATTTACGTGGTGAAATGTTCTGTAAGAATGTTTTTAAAAGTTTGGCGTGTTTTTTTAAATTGTGGTCTTACCAGCTACACGCCAGTTTTATCCATTTTAGTTTGTTAAAAAAAATGTTTTCAGTTTTCTTGCATTTAGATTCTCATGTTAACTCTACCTCCTAAAACCTAACTTATTTTGGCTTTAATTTCAAATCTGTCTGTTGTATATTTTATATAGAAATTTTTTTTTTCTCCGAAAAATCACAAGTCATTCCATTATTTTGGCATTAGGGAAGGGGTAAATGATATATCTCACAGTAATCTAATAATTTCTCAAAATATATACTTAACATACTACGATATTGTATACCAATCCATGTGGCTGAAAAATTAAGTTATTTTCATTTAACCTCTTCTTTACCCTAAGGTATGCAGTCATAAATATTAAATTGCAAAGTTAGAAAAAAGTCAACACAAGATTGAGAAGCAAAAGTATTGGTTTTTAATGGTCCAATAAATAGTTCCACCAAATGATCAACACAGGAACATATCAGAGCAGACTGCCTGCATATCAGTGCTTATACAGATCTACAAACCAATCATACTTTAAGCATGAACGGTTTGTGTGTGTTCTCAGACTATCACAGAACAACATTCAAATCTCCAACTATCCAACAGATGCTATTCTGCTTTAGCCAAATTAAAACACACAGAAATGTTTGAATAACAAAACCGGTCAATGACACAAATCAAGGCTCTTACCAGCCAGCATTTGTTTAGATCTTAAAGTCCAGAGGCTCTGCCCGAGACACTGTTGGAGATGGGTGTTGTTTAATGGGCATGTTGGGGTCTACCACGCCCTCTGCCTCTTCCAGCGGGTGCCTCAGCAGAAGAGCGAGGGTTCTTGATGGTCTCATCCACTGAGAGAATAAGACATGCGGCCTCAGACGCAGCGGTCAGGGCATTGATACGCACAATAGAGGGCTCCCACACACACGCCTGGAAGTTATCGGCAATGTCTTCATTGTTTACATCCACTCCATACCACATACCACCCTGAGAGAAGAATACGAAGAGATTTATGCATTCGTAATAGTATCTAGATGTGATCTATTAAACAATAAATATGAAAATGCAAGTCTCGATGACCCCCCCCCCTTCCAGGTGTCCTTTATAAATGTAACTTAGAATGTTAATACGTCTTTTCACTTCCCAAAATGGGCAAGGTTGTGTGTACATGTACCTGTGCATGCTTGGCCCTCAGTTTATTTAAGATATTGGTAGCATCAAAGCCTGCGTTGTCACAAAGCTGTCTGGGAATAATTTCAAGAGCTTTGGCGTAGGCTCCGATCAGCAGCTGCTGCTTCCCTGGAATTGTTCGGGAATAATCCCTCAGATATTTTGACAGCTCCATCTCTATAGCGCCACCTCCAGCCACAATGGAGTCATTCTGTGGTATTGGTAGAAAAAAGGCAACAATGTTACTTTCGTTTATCTCTTTACCTATACACCAAAAAGCATTACGCAAATAGTGAAAAGTTCATCCACCTTAATAGCTCTGCGCACAATCATGATGGCATCGTGCAGCGAGCGCTCTGTCTCCTCCATGAACTGCTCAGCTCCGCCTCTGAGGATGATGGTGCAAGTCATTGCCTTCGGACAGCCTTTGAAGAAGTTGTATCTAGAAGAAACAAACACATTCAAAGTTTAAAGGCTTTATTGCTTATATGCAAATGTGGCCTACATAGGTAAAAAGAAGACAATACCTCTCTCCTCCAACCTGCACTTCTTCAAAGAGCTCACACCGTCCCAGTACATCATCAGTCATAGCATTAACACTGGTCTGAATAGAGCCTCCGCAGGCCTAAACGACACATTACAGCTGCTTAACACATATACGCCACAAAGTCACACTTCACATTTAGAATGACATGGAAAAGAATCAATGGTTACAAAAGAAACGTACCATCATAGTTCTCTTAAGGTCTTCCTCCACAACACGGCCTGCGCAGAAAAGATCTCTGTCTGCAAAATATTGTGTGGCCACGTCTCCAATGGGCAGCTTGGACAGCACAACTTTAGCCCCAGATTTGTAGATCTTCTCCAGCTTATCATACAGGATGTTCCATTCAGCGTCTACAATGGCCTGATAGTCCTGAAAACAACCACAACAAGAACATGAACAGCTACTTTATGCAACAAAGGTTTACAGCTAAATGAATCTCAAAAGGCATTTAATGCAGTTTCAATTGCAACAAGCCATCCTTCTCTCTATAAAAACTTGGATTATTATAGAAACAGTGGAACGGACCTCCACGTTGTTGACACGGACTTCTGCGTTATCCTTCTCAGCCTTTAACTCCAGCTCGATGTTGAGCAGGGCAATCTTTAGGTCCACATAGCGCTTGGGCTGCATCTCAAAGCCGGCATAAGAGAAAGTCTTTTTGAATGCCACTCCAGCCACAAGTTGAGAGTCCTGAGAAGTAAAAAATGGATAGAATTCAGTGGTGGAAACCAAATCTGATTTGTGTTTGCCGTGTGAACAAAGCCAAGCTACAAATCCCTAAACCGTTTCTTACCTCAAGAGCTCCGCCCTGCACCTTCTTCACTCCGATCATCTTCAGAGGCAGCAGTTCATCCAGCATCATAACTGCATCCACCACTATCTTGGAGAAGAAATCCTTCTGTCCGGCAATCAGCTTAGAGTTCAGCGCTGTAGCCGCACACTTCTCCAACAACTTCCTCTGCTCCCTGGGGTGGCAACAGAGGACGCGTGATTGCATCTGTGATTTAATAAAATACTAATACGTGATTATAAAATAGTACACAAGGGGTGGACTTACTGCTTGTCATCCTTTTTGATCGTAACAGCAATTTCTTTGATCTTTTTGACAGCAAGCTGGGTGGCGATGCGGAACGCTTTGATGATGGTCTGGGGGTGAAGCCCCTCCTCCACATACGGTTTCAACTGCTTCAAAAACTCTGCCGCAAGCAGAGTCACAGAGGTGGTTCCATCACCAACCTTAAAACACACACACAAAATGTGGGTACATTTTACCTTAATATTTCAAAGTTCGAATACTGCCCTCTCCATTTGTTTAAGGCGAACTATGACACAGTATAATATTAAAATAATAGTTCACCCAAAGATGAAAATCCCCGTACACATACATACTCCCCTCATTCAATGGCATTACCATGCTAAAAGTGTCCGAACATTATTTACTATGACGGTGTTTGAATTAGGGATGGGCATTTAAAGCAAAAATAATATTCGAAGATCGATGAGAACTATTCGAAAATTATTCGAAATTTGCACCCCTCCCTCACATGGACGCATTTACAGTATTACACACACACAAACGGAGAGAGAGAGAACATTTAGGTTTACGTGACGGCACACTTCTCTATGCATTATGGAATATGCAATCTAACATTAAGCAATACATTAAAATAACGTGCTGAAACATTAAAATATTAACAATCGAATGACGGCACTTATTAACAGTACGTCGATCAGAATCAACCGCTCATAATGCTAGGACATTTCAGTGTAAAATATGAGCATGCTCATTTATACCAACTAAAAAAACTTTGTTATTGATCAAAGAAAATAAATTAAAGTCATAAAGATTTAAGACCAGACTTAAAACGCGTTAAAACATATTAACCGAATGACGGCATTTATTAACAGTTCGGAGCGATTTCATGCATTAATAGTTCAAAAGGCTTCAGTTTCTATTGTCCTGAAAAAGTTTCTGCAGTCTGGCAGTGATCGTTTTTCTAGACGAGCAGTAAACTCGGGCTGTACAAACTCCATAAGACTTTTAAAACCCTCTCCTTTGACAAGCCGATCGGAAGCATATCTTTAGCGATCATCTTGCTAGTTAGAGCCGTTATTTGCTCCGCCCGTTTGGGATCCAAATTGGTTGGTCTGACCATAAACTAGCAACTGATTGCTGACCTGTGGATGGACCTGCTGGGTGTTTCGCCCTGAAATGATTGTGCATCGTAGTTGCTGATCCATGATAAGTCAGCTTTGCATTGCAGAGTTTGAACTGCACTTTATTCTCCTTCATTTTATTAAAGGACCCCCACACAAAGAACACATTTTTGATATCAATGTACCGTTTCCGTTATGCCACGCGGGTCTACAGTGTGCGTAACTTCGTTACCAATTCTTGTGGGAAAATGTTTTGTCTACCGTCTCTTGATTGACAGCCTTTAGGTTTTAGGTGCGTCGTTATTGGCAGCGCCACCCTTTGGTTACATGAACACGTTACACGTGAAAACACGGCGAGTTTTTTTAAGATGCACACACTATTCGAAATTCGATAATTAAATATACTATTCGAATATTCGAAATTCGTGACTCATCCCTAGTTTCAATGAAGATGGCACAAGGGTGAATACTACTACGGGTTTCATTTTGGTATGCACAATCTCTTTAAAGATGTTGAATTTTTTTTACCTCGGCATCTTGAGACCGGGCGATGTCCACCAAAGTCTTGGCTGCAGGGTGTACAACATCCAAAAGCTTCAAAATAGTGGCTCCGTCATTGGAAATAGTGGCTTTGCCTAGAGAAACGCATCATCAGATTTGAAACTCGGCATGAAACTGCGCAGCATGCATCACAGTTAAACTTTGTTTTCAAAAATGCATTAGCTTGACTATTTTGACACCAAGTCAAGAACAACTGACACTCTCCAAGATGTGCAATTCAAGCTTACCTCTGTTATCCACCACAAGTTTGTCCATGCCACGGGGACCGAGAGTGGTCCGCACAGCCTCTGCCACAACCTGGCAGGCATTGATGTTACTGACAAGCTGTGGGACCCCCTGTGAGGAGTCTGTGCCCTCCTTCAGGAGGATGACTGGTGTGGGCTGAGCAGAGATGTTCAGAAATTAGAGGAGAATAATAATCGCCATAAAAAGTATTTGAATACATTAAAATCAGTGCTGACAGTAGCTATCTAATGATGTTTTTATATAAACAACATAACATTCCTTTTAACAAAGATCACACTAGTGTTAATCGCATTAACGCCTGTTCTGATTGTACTTGGATCGACTTATTAATATGATTCTCCAATAACCGTGTTGTTAACAAACATCACTTTAAATCACACTGAAAACACTGCAGTTAACATTGTTTATCTTAGAGACGAACAACAATAAAGGGTGTTAACCGGTCCTTAGACATAAAGATGCTAACTCCGCCTTTAGCATCAATTAGCAACCACCCCGACTAAACTAAGCAAGAAAGCCAAATATGCACACATGACGAAAAAAACACTTACATATATATCGCTTTGTAATACAAATCTCAAATGCACCGAGTCAGTAAAATGAATAGTTAGCCTCCGAGCTAACTAGCATTATTCTAAATCTTTACGAACCGCTTTCTATTTACATGCGAAATAATCCCTCAGACGTGTTTATTGTGTTTTTTGCGTTTTGAATGTTTATTTCACAGCATTGGAAAGACTGTTATATACACAGATGACAATGGATTTGTGGTAAAACAGACACGAGAAAACACTCACCATCATGATTGCAGACTTGAGGAGGACCGTGCCGGGTGACGTACCCACAATGCATCTGGAACTCTCTAGAACAAGGCGCGTCTGCTGCTTGACTAATGATGGCCAGCAGAGGGCGCTCTTATTAAAGTTTTCATAACGGCAGTTGTTTTTGAATATAACTTAATATAATTTAACTTAAGCTATAAACGGATGCTTAAACAATAAAAAACACTTTAACAGAGTTGAATGCTACAGTATAGGGGGATGAAGGGTAAAATATACATTTTGATGCATAAATTGCAATAAGTTAAAATTATGACATTTTGGATGACACTTTTTTGAGATATACAAATTGATTTATTCACTTTCACATTTTATTGTTTAGGTGCATAAATGTTATTATCATTTTCTGAGGCCAAAGAGATTATTCTGCTGAAAGATGCAGTCCACGTCACAACACACAAGATACAAGAAGACTTCACAGATACAAACAAAATATACAAATATAATATAAATGCATAAAATGAAAATGTGTACACTTGTCTGTACTGTTTCTGTCTCCATGCCATGCTTTACCAAATCCACACAGTCATCATGTTCAACACAACCTGGTTTGTGCACTGAAGAAAACTCTGTATATTTAAGATGTCTATATCAGTAAGAGTATGCTTATGTTATTTTTTTAAACCAGTCTAACTACAGGCTTGTGCTGTCGTGGTTTGCAAGTGGTTCTGGATAGCAAGGGTGGCATGTGCCTCCCTCTGTGATGTGCCTGCAGTCTGTGGTTGAACTCAAGGCTCTCAGGGTTCCCTGCTTTTAGACACATGTAATTATCAGATGGTTATATATACATATGCACCCGGCCTCGCCCTTATTGAGGGTACCTTTTAACTGCGATATTTCCAGCATCTGTGGCAGTCAACCCACCCATTTGCGAGACTGTGTTGCAGTTGAAAACCATGTTCTTGTAAAAGTGCTATATAATCATATTTTAAGGGTATGTTTGGAAATCATTTAAGGAAACATGTTCCATACAGTATGTATGTTTTAATCTTCAATTTGTAGATGTTTTTACTTGCTCGTCCAGGCTTCAGCCAGGCATAGAGAGAGCGACCTGCCATGTTCCAGAGCAAAGTCTTGTCTGGAATGGTCAGGTGAAATTATGATTCAAACTGTCAGTCGTTCAGGGCATGGAGCCCAAACCCTTTCAACTATTCTGATATACCCTGCCTGACAGTCTTTACAGTTTGAACTAGATCTCAAAAGAGATCTACCACATATCTCATTCGGCTCTCCTCCCTGTCTATTCCTCTGTCATTATCTAGCCTCTCTTTCCAATCTTTCCTACTTTACTGTAGACTTTAATGTGGCCATGACACTCTGTATGTATCCTCTATGTGACAGAGCTCAGGCTGTAATCACAAACACAAGTCATGAATGTTGTCGGCTTTTGGCATCTGTAATTTCTTCCCCATATCCAGTCCATTATTCGGACCACCAAGCTTTGCTTCATGGGGACAACATGATTAAGACAATCTCAGAAGTCAAATACGGATGGGACAAAGAATTCAATTACAGAAATTCTTCAAAGAGGAATGTAGAGATAAAAAGGCCATGGGATGTAAATGTAAATTTAAGAGGAATATTAAATATTGTATTAGCAATAAGTGTTTTGCTTATCCTTACAATTACAAAAGTGTTTCTACATTCCCATTAACCATTATTTAATTAATGGTATATACGAGTGTATAAACATTCGTAACAGGAAAATCTACGACCACCAGAAGAGTTCTGCATGTATAGCACTAGGTGAGCCATTCATCTATAGATTTACATCTGAAAAAGCAGATTCATCAATACTATCTCACCTTCAGGTGAGGGTGTTGCTGGTCCTTGTAAAAGTTTTGGGAGCCGTCATTATTCTTTCCACAATCGACATAGAGTTTAAATGTAAGTGCGAGTGTTAAAACAAACTCTTTATTTTATTATTTGTACTACATAAAAGAATAACAGGACGTTACAGTGTTCTTCCAAAAACCTCAGCTGTACACACAGGAAGTTACTCTGGCAAACATGCATCTACAAAAGTCCCATGATCAGCAGATCCATAGAAGTCTCATGACATAAGTGAAATAACAGATGGAACAGTCTTGAGATCAACTAGGAATATTTTAAGACTAAGCAAATCTTATGAAGAAGATTTGTTTTTTGAGTTTTGCCTTTAATCGTAAAGCTCAGTTGTAGAGAGGACAGGAAGCGAAGTGGGAGAGAGAAGGGGGTGGGTTCGGGAAAGGACCACAAGATGGGAATCGAACTCGGGTCGACCGATGCGCTTCAGGTCAACATGTCGGTGCAATGCCAAAAAGGCTATCGTCTCCAACAAAGTAATTCTTAATAAATTAAAAAAGTTTAGTTCCAACAAGTAATGTAACCAAATAATCAAGTGCAGATCAAATATAAATGACCATTGTCAAATCAATTGACTGCTTATTTGAAAATTGGGGTTGTGGGTCATTTGAATGTGTAAGGATAAGCAAAACACTTATCTTGCTTAAATAAACACAAATATTTTATATTCCTCTTAAATTTACATTTACATCCTATGGCATTTTTTATCTCTACATTCCGGTTCGGAGAATTTCTATAATATAATTGTTCCGCACATCCTTATCTTGTTTCTGAGATAGTCTAAATCATGTTGTCCCCATGAAGCAGTGCTCACCAACATCCTGGCAATTTTGATAAGAAGTGAGCTTCAACTCCTTTTGAATGCCAGATTCAAGGTCACGTCTTATCCTAAATGGTTAATGGAAAATACTTAACTGTCCAGGTAACTTGACTGAAAGCTGCACTTCAAGTATGTTATTCAATGAGTTATTCATGAGTCTATTATATTTCATAATGGGTATGTGTCATACATTAAAGTGAGGACAAAACACGCACATCAATCTCAAATGGGTGCTCCACCAAGAGAGTAAATCCAAGTAGTAACAAAAGTCGGCACACCAGAGCTCCAAAAATATCAAAAATACTTTAAGAGCTTGTGTGCTCGAAACATCACGTGCCATGCGAAAGTTTCTTAAATAATAAAGTATTTTTGTTATGTGTATACATTAATTCACATGAAATTAAAAAAACAATACCTCCAAATACACATGGAATATTAGCTGTAAACACAAGCATTCATCCTTATAAGAAAATGATTCACACTTAATTGTTCCAACCCTAAACAGTAGTCTACAAGGCTTTGACTACCTGCTTGAGAATTATGTGAATCAATGCATATATGTGTGGCACCCGCCCCCTCCCCTCTTTCTCTCCACACAGCCGCGCTGGTGCTGATGCGAGTAGCTGCTCTCCACTCTGACTCTCGCATCCTGAGCGACGACACCCACTGTCATCCGCTCCTCTTATTCTTTCACTGAACTTTGAACAGCGCGTTCATACACCATTAAATGGCCTGACGTCATTGGAGACATGACAACATCACAAGTCTCTTTTACCACTCACGAGGGGGCTTGGCAAAATGCTACGAGGACGTGAAGTAGACAATAGATCAGCTTGAGCTGAGGGCACAGAGGTTTTGAGCAGACTCTATTTCCCGACATTCCTGCCCGTTCAAATCAGTGCCAAACGGGAATTGATGGGATAAAGATCATTGAGAGCGAAGTGGTGGATGAAGACCATGTAGCCTACAGATATTTCTCCATATACCAGCACTGGGAGAATCCTTTATTACCGGACTTGGAGAAGACCGCTTGCAATTTATTACCCACAATATTCAACAAGAAAACAAGCGTCATCTACTTTGAATTGTGAAGGTCAGTTGTCAACTTAAACTTAAGTGTATCGAGTAATGTTTTATGTGATCAATGGTCATTATAAATGGTCGATTTTTGGGCACTTAAGCGTTGCTGCTGGTCATTTATGCGCTGGCAAGACACGAGTTTGGTAAATCTGTTTGCTTAATGTAAATTGTGCTTGCATAGCCTAATGTGACAGTGTTTGTTGAAATGTGTTACACGTCAAATGTACACGATAATCTTGAGGAAAAAATATAAAATAAATCTTGATACAATTAATGTAACAGGCGCATGGTGACAGATTCTTTCAGCGTGCTACACACCTCGTCCAAGGCGCGTGGCGCACGCGGCTCAGCGTATTGAACGTCTTCAACCTGTATGAGGTGTAAGAGTCATTAAGTTGTTTGTTTGCGTTGCAGTGTGTCATACACGCTCACATTGTGTATGGGAGCTTGTGGTCGGACAGACAACTTGCGAATTCACCGCCACTGCTCGTCCCCGTTGGGGAAACAGATCCGAGATATGAGATGACCGAGTAACGCTATCGCCACACAACAATACACCAGCAAATCAGCACAACCCCTGTGAGCGACAACCTGTTTCCAGCTGACACAGTGATTGGAAGGTAAGAGCTTTAGTTTATTTATTGTAGTGTAAACACAATACTTGACGAAATGCATGCGTCTCTTTGATGTTTATTGGTGTTTCAATAAACGCTACGAAACGCGATGATAATGTGACGGATGCGATGTCATAGATTGCAACGCATAACAAATAAATGCATTTCGATGTCAAATAGGCTACTCCATGTGCTCGTTCAGCCGTGTATTTCTCTCTCTCTCTCTCTCTCTCTCTCTCCCCGATACCATGTAAATGCAGGGCCAGTATTGCCGATATCGATACCGATACTTAACTTTCCAGTGGATGAAATGCCATGATTTATCAGATGAATGCATCATTCATTTGCTAAATCTGAATACATTTTCATGACCACTAAAATATTTTGTGATTTGTGCTCTTAATGTGCCTATAGGCTAATTAATCATGTAGATGTTAAAACACGGGACATAATTTAAGCCAAATAAATATATTTATTTAGTTATTTATTTGTGTAATAAAATTTGCATCCATGAACTTTACACCAAATTATTACTGGAAAACAGTAACAATAACAGATTAACAGAACAGAAAATCAATATACAACAAAACTATTTATCCCTATCCTAGTACTACTTCTTTAGCTTTAAAAAAAGTCTACAAAATTATTACTGAAGAACAAAGCTTTTAAAACTGCTTTTCCGTTTTGTTCAGTGTTATGTTTAGACTCAATAATATAACAATAACATTTCCCTTTTGTTACATTTTAAAGTGAATTCATGAACAAAGTGCACACAATTGTTTGAGAAATAAAGTAAATAAAGTGTTTTAATAATAAAGTACTTTTAATCTTTGGCTTTTACCCCCAAAAGCCCACTGGCATACAACGCAGTTCGCTGTGTTTTTATTCTTTTCGCTGACTGCAGCTGCGTCTGCGTGCTTGCGCTTGGTGCTGCTGAGTCACGTGATGGGGGACTTCAAAACATAGCAAGGCAGGGAGGAGCAACGTGTGCAAAACTAGGTGTATGGGAAATAAATAGTTACAATTATACAAATTATACAATTATTAGCTACATTAGTAAATAAAATAAAATCTGTAGAAAAAACACAGTAGTATCAATGTTTTTATGTTAGGATCGATCCTTTTCGATACAACCTCAGCATCGGAAGTATCGATATTTCAAGATCGATCCGCCCACCCCTAATTTGAAACCGCGTTACGCATTAGTTATGCCGGTCATGATGTAGTTAGATGAACACAACCTGCGTGTGGAGCAAACCCATTTTAGATGACAGATCATAGGAATGGAAAAACAACAACATGGGTTTGTTTCATGTCTCATTTCTACGAAAACCTGATTGTATGATGTGGCCCATACTGTTAATGTATTAAGAATGAAAATAGAACATAATTGCTGTATCATTATTACAATAGTCTTACTTAAGAAAGCGTCATTAGTCATAGCCAATCGTCCAGTTATTCTAGATAAGATTACCAGTACTAAACTGTCAACAATTCACAAGTTAAACAAATTTGGCAGCTTATTCATAGGCAGAACAAAAAAAACATGCTGTTTTAGTGAGCAATTATATTGCCTTTCTTACTACATAACTTTAGACTACAGGCGGCACACACATTTTTGTTCAGAATGAGAATCCCCTGGGGTTAGCAAGGGGCAAGGATATGGGGTAGCCCCCCTGCTAAACTTTCAAACTGTCCCCCCACTACATTAGAAATTCCATTCGCCATTGACCAGCATTAGCAAAATATTTTTTTCATATGAACGTGGGTTAAAGTTTCTCAATTCACTTTTTTCCGTTAAACATGTCTTATTTGACCTCCTGGATTAGTGGTTGGAGTGAGCGTGGTAATTAAAATAGATGGGTTGAGGAAATTGAGATTTCTAAGAGGAGCTAACATTATGAACTCACTTGTCAAAACTAACACTGTCTTTAGTCTTTTTCTGCAAGGAGAGTCAGAAGGTTAGGTGTGGTAGCATTCACTGTGACTGTGTTGAATGTTATGTTTATAATAGAAAGCGGAAGCTTATTCAATGCTCTTATGAGTTGGGAATGTCACATCATAATGAATTAAAAAAATTTATGTGTTCTGTTCTGTATGTGGCATATTATTAAATCAAACGAGACAGGCGATTTTCCTAGACTGGATTGGCTAAACTGCATTTAACAAACAAACTCCATTTAGTGTATATAATTGTGTATATATAGACTATTTTGGAGATATTTACAATATTAAAGTTTAAACTAAGCCAGCAACAAGACTAGATCAGTACTAGTAGTTTCAAAATAATATTTTATAAGGACTAAGATATAGTTTATTTGAGTGTAAAATGTATTTCATATGTGAACCTAAACCATAAAACCATTATAAGGGTTAATTTTTTTCTATCTATTCACCATGAGCTTTCCATTGATGTATGGTTTGTTTCTGGTCATTTTTGTTCACGATTTTGCATCCAAAAATTATTTTGATATATATATTTTAGGTAGGACTAAATATTTTCATGGAACATGATCTTTACCTAATATCCTAATGATTTTTGGCATAAATGGAAAATCGATAATTTTGACACATAAAACTGGACTGTTGGCTATGACTTGTTTTGTGGTCCAGTGTCACATATTGTACTTTATGTTGTATGGCAGTGGTCTATACGTGTGAGTCTAGAGTTTTTTGGGAAACTCTTGTCTAGACTTTATCACTCAATGAATTACTATTGATCGTTCAGTCCAAAATCATAAATTTGCTTCTTATGAACTTTTGCCAGTGCCATCATGGAAATGAGTTGTGGATGATAAAAACAAACTTTGAGCGTAAATGTTTGTTACTTTAAAAAGACTTGCCATATTTGGCTATTGTAAATGTGAAATGTTGTGCTAACATTTGTTATGTAATATCTTGTGTGGATGCAGAATTCATTGGCAAGACTTTTAGTCTTTTGACTTTTGATTTGTGAGTGTTTTATACTTTGACTTGTTTCAACTTTATATTGATCATACACTAATGTTGATAAGATAGATTGATAAGTTTATCTGGGCATCACCTGATTCTTCAGACAGCAAATCAGGTTGTAGCAAAAAAACTGTATCTATTTAAGCTATAGGAATATCTAGAGTTTTATGGTTGGCAATAAAAAAAATGTTTTTGTCTACTAACCACATGGCTATTGGTGCCGACAGGTTATACATTTTTGGAAGAGAACTGTATGTCTGTGACTAACCTATTAGCTCACCTACAGTAGCACTTAGTAACATTATTGCATTGGGTAATAAGCAATAAGAATGTGAGAAATTAAGAAAAACAAAGAATAGATTCATCTCTGAAAGATGTAAAGGCATCTGCTGATTGTGATCCTGACGGAGATTTTAAAGCAGCACACAGTGCTAACCAACACTTTTGATTAAGCTTCCATTTTAAAATCTCCCATCTGTCAGATATGAACACATATATGAGCAAAATGTAAAATAATCTTGATTTATTAATATTTAGTATTTTAAGTGAGTGAGAGGTTCTGGAAGATTACCTGGAATGTCAGCATGACTTACTTCATATTTATGAGGTAAACCATCAATGTGCAGCAACGTCACACACAGTCCACAGCAGCCACATCTTCTATAATTTATTTAGAATATAAATGTAAAAGATGTTGATCAGATGTTCATCTTGGCATAAGGCTGAAATAATGTATGTTTGAAGTACTAGACTCTAAAAATGGTTGTGTTAAAACAAGACGTTTTGAACGCAAAATGTGTTGTTTTAACAAAACCATTTTTCAACACATCTTTGTGGTATTTCTTGGGACAACACATTATGTTACTTTTAAGACAACTTGTGTTGTTCCTTTTCTTATATTCCACACAAAATGTGGTAAAATAACACATCATGTGTTGAATAGTATATTAAAAACAATGTGTTCATATTAAAGGTCCAGTGTATGAAATTTAGCGACATCTAGCAGTGTTGTGCTCCCACCACCACTCCCACCTCTCTTTTGAAGCACAACGGTGACTGACACGGGACTAAGATGTCCTCATGTTTTCTCTTCTTTGCTGAAGGAGATAACATGCTTACAAAACGCGCTATGTAGAGCAGTTTGACCATTTAGGGCTACTGTAGAAACATTATGGCGAATTCAATGTAAATGGGTGTATGTAGATAGAAATGGCTCATTCTAAGCTAATAAAAACATAACGCTTCATTATGTAAGGTCTTCATACAGCTCTGAAGAAAGCTCGGTTTGAAATATATTGCATTTATGTCAATAGATCCTCAATATAATTTTTTTATCTTAATCCTACAGCATCTGGATTCAATCTAATGGTCTTGTTTTATTATGTTGAATACAATCTGCAGGTGTGACATTTAGAATCTGGAGGTATGAAAGTGTTTACATGAAGCAGAAACCACATCTAGAAAAGCTCTGCTGCTGACAACTGTTCTTGAAAAAAGCCTATCCTATATACTTGCATTGTCTCAGTGGTTTGTGTGTTACCGTTGTTTAAGAGTTGTCAGAGAGATGTATGTCTTCGATTCAAAACCAGTTCCTCTCAAGTGTGCGAGAGTGACATCTTACATCAAGTACCTGTGAGAGAGATCCAAAAATGGCATCTTAGCCTTAGTGCTTTAGTGATCCCATTTTCTCACCGTCTAACATAGCCTTACAATAGATTTCTTTCTGACACCTCTCAGTCTCACTCTACTGCTTTTTCATATGATGTTTTTTATCACGTTTTATAAGCAGACATTTTAGAGACCTTCTATCCTCATCATAAACAGAGATCATCCTTTACTCCATTCAGCCCTCGGTCATCTGGCATATAAGAACCTACCACATGAGACGGACACAAGTGATCTAAAGAGACAAACCATTGACTTATTTTTTTTTTGCACACCATACGGTGGACATTCTGGACACTTGGCAGATTTTGCTTCGTCACAAAAAAGCAATACAATAATTTTCAGTTATCAACACCTTTATAGAAATGCCATGCAAAATCTGCAGTCGGCTATGATTAATGTACTCTTAATCCTAACAAAGATGTGTTGCAGCATTAAATGGGTTAAATATTAAAATGAAAAGGAATCTGAAATTCTCTTTTTTTCTTTCTTCAGATAGTAAGTTTGTTTGTTTTACGTCACATTGGGCAGAAAGTCGCATGGGATTTTTTTTCCGTTGTTAAAGTGTCCTGTTCTTTTTTCAGCAGTACCACAAATTTTGTTTCTGTCTTCTTTTCTTTCTCTTACACCTCTCTTAAGTCTTTCCAGAGGTTGTTTTGATGCTGTTTGTAATTATTAAGTCTTGCTAATTTGATTTCTTGGCCTCGGCATAATAGTGTCAGTCTTGGGCATTGTGATGTCAGAGGTTATGTAAATCTTAGAAACAGATGTAGCAAGGTGAACATCCACTGTGTGTGTTGTGGATGACGCTGTTTTTTGCATGTTAAACTCCTGGCAATCTATATTTTAAAGGGGCCATTTCATAAATTGAGATCTATACACACACATGAGCTTTCCATTGATGTATATGTGTTGTTAAGATAGGACAATATTTGGCCGAGATACAACTATTTAGAAATGTGGAACCCGATGTGCAAAAATAAATAAATTGAGAATAACGCCCTTTTAAGTTGTCCATCAGCCACAGCAGGCCGTTGCTTAGAAGAAGCAGGTTTGTTTTAGTGCTCTTGCTCTCTATTGGCTTACTGCTGCAGTGACATTGTGGGGAGTTGATAAGCCCAAAAGTGGAAATTCTAAGCTTTAGATAGATACCAAACTTGAGTGGTTTATTCTAAAAGAGCAAGCAGCAGCGAGCGAAGTTTGCAGGCGTGTTTCTGGCCATTTTTTTTCACCATTTTGCATCCACTCACAAAAATTATTTTATAAATATATATATATATATATATATATATACGGTAGGAAATTTACAAAATATTTTCATGGAACATGATCTTTACCTAATATCCTAATGATTTTTGGCATAAAAGGAAAATCGATAATTTTCTTGTGATGTAGATTATGTTAATCTTAGAAACAGATATAGCATGGTGAACATACATGGTGAGCAGGCTGTTTTTTGCTTGTATTACTACTGGCAGTCTATATTTAAAGGGGCTATTTCATGAAAATCAGACTTTTTCCATGTTTAAGGGCTATAAATGAGTCTCTGGTGCATCTGCCAACTCAGAAAACGTGAAAAATGACAACCCAGTAAATTTGTTTATGTAAGTCTATATCTGCAAGCCTGTGAGAAAACGAGCCGTTCAGATTTTTCTCCCTTTCTGACGTAGATAGCCATTCTTAGTATAATAATACTGCCCCTTTACCTGAAAGTGTCCAACCATGGCGGTGCAGACATTTTCGCAAGAGACATACATGAATTAGTTCTGGGACATAATGGCAAAAGTAAGCAAAGTAGAGCAAAGCATGCTAACTGTTCTTTTGTTGTGTCGCCTTTGTTAGGAGTCTGTTCGCTTTTAGAAAACAATGAGTTTGGAGTTTAAAATGAGAATCAGCGTTTCTCCTCGCATGCAAAACTGGGCAGTTAGAGAGCATGATACAATAAAATATCTGTGGTGTATTTTGTGCTAAAACTTCACAGACACATTCTGTGGACCCCTATGATTTATATTACATTTGTGTAAAAGGAGAAAAAAATCTCTCCTTTAAATATTTGAGCTTGTGTGTGTGGTTGTGAAATCTTCAGCATTTTTCACTCAGTTTAGAGATTAATGACAAATAGTAGAGAAAATATAAAATAACTATTCACGATGTGAACAATTTTACCAATTTATTTATTTGTTAATGCAGGGGTGTAGTTTTAGGATTTGGGGTATATTTCATTAAATGGGTTATAGAGGGAGTGTGTTCGCTCATGGACAGTTATGGTTACAGATGCAAACACAAAAAATAATAATTATAAATATTGGCCTGTTGGCCTATATGAAGTGACACACGAAATCCCTAATATTGAAGTCGATCACACTTATGAGAACTGACACGAAATAAAAGCTGGAAACATTGGTTCCAAATAAAAAAGTTGGTCAACATTTACTCACCTTAAAATGTAAATGTAAAAATGTACGATAACAGACTTTAGAATCATCGCGAAATCCGATAACATCTGGTATGTTTGATTTCTCGCAGCGTTGTGCTGATGATCGTCGTACTGATGTCATACACCAATCAATCTGTGGATACAGACCGGGAGGTAACTCGTTCAGGACATTTTCCTTCTATGGGAGTCAATGGGTGTCGAGATCTGTTTGGTTATTAGCATTATTCCAAATATATTTCTTGGTGTTCATCAGAACAAAGAAATTTATACACATTTGGAACAATTTGAAGGTGAGTAAATGATGACAGAACATTCATTTTTGGGTGAAGTATCACTTTAATAACATTACAGACATCCATCAATAGGATATACCGTGACATCAATAAAATAGGCCTGATCATCAACACAAAAAAACATGGCAGTGCTGACAATAATATAGAAGGACATCAGGTTAAGAAATGACATGCTTGTGAATGTCATGGTTAGGGTGAAATGCAGCATATCTAATGATAAATCTGAAGTCCATCAAATCTGGTGTATCGGTTGAATAAATACAGCGATATTTACTCCTAGGCGGTAACAGATCCTACCCTTAAGCTCTCCCATGAGCAATTTGAAATGTCAGTGGGATTTGTATTAAAATAATGACTGTGTGAGAGCAGAACGTTAAGCTGTGTTTTGTGGTTGCTGTTGTGAGAATGATTTACTGCGTTAGGTCACCAGTAATTTCATTTTCAGTGTGCACTTTTTTGTTCTTTAGAAGAAAACCTGAGTTTCGGATAGGTGGTGTTGAGGGACGGAGAGAGTAATAGTTTGTATGCTCCTTTGAAGGGCACTAGAAAGCCATAACCTTTACCTTTCTGTAGCAAATTAATCAAGAAAACAGCAAAGGCTATAAACTGCTGGCATCTCAGAGCTGTCAGACCGCCTACAGCTGCCAATTGATGAGCTCGTATTCATGTGGAAGTTTGGCCATCAGTAATGTCTTGTGAGCCAAAACACTAAGAATGCAGCGCATACACCTCATCAGTCTGAGGAGTGCTGAACTACTGCGGTTCAGAGGTGAGCTTCTGCTATAAATACTGTCCAAAATTACAGTGAGGCAAAAAAATGGAATTATGGCTGGGAAGCCTTTGGGCATGTTTGTTTTTTCTCAATTTGGCACCAATTCTTCATTCATAATCTACAGCAGCTGATGGTAGTAGTTGTATACTAAACGGCATTTCCCCTTCTTACACACTAAGGCGTAAGTACAACATACACAATACACATAAGCACTGTTTATATTGCATGTTGCTTATTGGGTGTTATCCAATTTATTGACAGTTGCTTCAAAGTATTATCCCATCTCTAAAACTAAAGCTAGTCTAAGGCCTAAAGCCTGAACTTGTATCTCCTTCAGGAAATGGAGATCAATAATATCGTCTACAAATCCAGTCACAAATCCCTCACCTCCCTCATAGTGATGTTGTGTGCCGAAATTTACAAGTACAATGGTTAATCAATCTTGTAATATGCCTTCAGGGCTGTTCTTGCTCCTGCCATTAGCTGGAACCGCAAGACTAGGACTGATCAATTCTCTTATCGGCTGCGCATGGCTCACCCCGTCGCAAGAATAATGAGATTGCAGCGGTAGGGGCGAAAGCATTCGCTGGATGACTGATCCCAATGCAATCTCTAAGATCATTTTAAAACTGTAGCGTTAAAAGTCTGCTTATTATAATTTTTCTAAAAAACAGTCTACGATACATGTGGAATATCAGATTCAGAATATAAATATTCAGTTAGCAAGAAATGGCGGAAACCTAGATGCTTGAGCTGGTATGCATTGAAACACATTTATACAATATCCATAGACTTTTGTCTAGTTAAAGTCATAGTTCACCCAAAAAGGGGTGGGCGGAACTAAAGCACGTGTGCATCCATTGCCAACAAAACACAGACGTAAGACTCCGTTTCACTTACCGCTAGGGATGAGAACCGAGAACCGGTTCTTCTTTAAAACCGGTGCCCAGTGAATCGATTCCTTGGAACCGTTAGCTTACCTGCTTAACGATTCCGCTTATCGGTTCCGCTCGTTGCACGTCACACACGCGCTGCGTTGTTTTGGTTACGCAGCAAACATGTCATCGAGGCTAGAAAAGAAGAAAATGCGGTCATTTGCAACAACTGTAAAAGTTTAATTTCGGCAAAGGGAGGAACTACCTCCAATATGCAGAAACATCTGGCCACACAGCACGCAATTCATTTGCAGGACTGTCGCGTGTTTGATACACTACTACTTGGCGACACAGCAACAACAAGTGAGTCAAGCAGGTCATCTGCTATTAATGCTGAAGGTAACTTCTCTATTTAGTTAATGTGAGCGCCATTCCATTGTGTAAACTTTTACTATATGAATTATAATCTCCATTGTCAATCTAATTTAGATGATAATTTGCCTAAATTGATAGTTGTGGTCTTTACAGAAGACTTATTTTTTTTTGTATGTCAGTTGAGTTGAATTTTGTTTCCAGAATATTAACAAAAGGCACAAGCTCTTCCTTGACTGTTTAGTCTGTGTTTTAAGTTTTTATGGCACTTAAATTTTGTGCTGTGTTTGTGCTGTGTTCTTATCAGATATTAAAGCGAGTTAAGAATTGTATAATAAGGCAGGGGTTTTCAAACTGTGGGTCGCACTTGTGGGACTTGGCTTTTGAATGACACAGAAAAATACAGTTTAGTCCAATAAATGACTGGGAATAACAATAAATTTGATATTTTACCATTAGATAGTTTGGTATTGCAGCTTAAATTTCATTTATTCTATTTATGGAGGATGAATGTATATTTTCTCCCCATATTTCCATTTAAAGATATTTTGGTGGGTCTCAAGATAGATTACAGCTGTCTAGGTGGGTCGTGGAATAAAATAGTTTGGGAATCGCTGCAATAAGAGACTAAGAATATTTTTTACGAAACAGATTTCAGACACCTATATGAACGCTGGGGAGTGCATCGAGCACAGAAATACTACGTAATACGTCCAACTCAATTTTTGACAAGTTAACTATGTTATGGATGAGAAGCCGGCATGTTTAACATTGTAAATAAGTCAGAAAGCATGAAACACTATTGCATTCCCCCTTTAAAGAATGTTGGTAACTGAACAACAGCGATACCCATTGACTTGCATCCTCACGATAAGTGAGTGGATACCATTGCTGTTCAATTACCAACTTTCCTCAAAATATCTTCTTTTGAGTTCTGCAAAATAAAGTCATATATGTTTGAAATGACAACAGGGTAAATGATGACAGAATTTTGGGGTGAACTTACCCATCTCTTTATGAGGTATTTTGTGTCAAACGATGCTACAACATTTATTTAGGAATTAGTAGGGTTTTTATTTGGTCCCTCACAATAAAAGTATTGTCAAAAAGGTATCATTGATTATACATTGGTGTGAAGTTTGTGTTCAACTTCACACTATAGATAGCCAACTTCCTGCTGAGCTGCCAGATGCTTGTTTCAGTAGTTGTGAACTGCCTGGTTCTACACTTGCTGTTCCTGTCCAAACAGACTCTGGATTTAGCTGCTGAAGGTCACCATGTTTACTGATCTAAGATCGTGAATAGAGGCCTGTCTGTTTGTCCGTCGGTCTGTCTTTCTTTCTCTCCGTTTGTTCGTCTGTCTGTCCGTCCATGCTCCAGAGGCCTCACCAGCATTTCAAACAAGGTGTACACATACAAATTTTCACATTTTAAACTGCTTTTTTGAGTTTATTTTGAGAATGAAAGTCATGACCAAGAAGGCATTTATCTCCTGTCCATTCTCATGTTACAGTGGTTCTCAACAATTAACCACACGCATTTATATCTAATTAACATGCACGACCACAAGCACAGCACAAGACCATTGGCGTTCATCATTAGCTACCAAGCGTGCAATTAATTAATTATGAAATATAATAGCCTGTCTCTTTTACAATGTCTTACTGTGACACTGATGGGGTGAGTCCTTTATCTTCATTTTTGAGGGATATGCTTGAAGATATGTAGTACATTTGGTCTCTTCACTATTATGTTTTTCCTCTACACACCATTGAGTTTGCCTTCAGGAGTCAGCGGGGATCACAGTAAGAAACACTGTGTTGACCTGCGGCTGTATTTAACATTTTAGATAGCAATGACTCATGCGTTTTGGTGCTTTTTTAGTAACAGAAAATGTTATGTATGCATCACTAATGTTTTCTGTTGCCCCTATGGGAATGTGAGTTTAATCCTTTAGCTTTAAATAGACCCTGCACAGCAATACTTTCTTTATCAAGTTTGCTAATAAAATAAATATTGCAGAAAGTAAAGATATATGATTTTGCATTGCCCGGAGGACATAATGCGGCTTATTCCACAAAATATGAATTTATAACAGTCAGGTTTTCGAAGGTTTTTATTACAGCTTTCTAATTCTGTAAGGAAAGGACAGTCTGATGGTGTATACATTTTGGATGGATCCAGGTATAAATCCTTATCTTAACATGTTGTTTTACCAAGCAAAATTACAACATATGACTGCTTATAAGTACTGCAGCTTTTGTTACATAATGTAAACAAGACACAAAAATTATCATTTTCGTATTTTTCAAGGTCTCACACTGTGTATAGAAAAGAGCAGGTGCTGTGACTGGCCGACAGGTCTTGAATCTGAACATGAGCCAGCTGGTATGATTCGGGTTTAGCTGACTGTACTGTCAGAGGCTGTTCCTGGGTCAGATCAAACAGTGCCAGTGTGGGACAGGTGTGACCCTGCAGTCTCTTACAGTGCAAACTATTAAAGAAGGAAGTGCAGTTGGTCTAGAAAGAAGATCAAATAGGCAAGGGAAATTTTGGGTTAGCTGAGAGTAAAGTACAAATAAAAAGTCTCCTCTCCCTGTTTCTTCAAGGTCAGCCATGATGGCTGCCCTTTGAAAAACCTTCACTAAATTACAGGCTAATGAAAGTAATACCAGATGCACATCAGCTAGAAAGACTTCACTTAATCTAATTTTTTCTCTACACTACATTTTACTATTAATAATAAACTTCTGTCGATTAGCACTAATGGATTATCTAAGATAAGAACTCTTATCAGTTTGCTCATGATCAATGTTTTCAGTGAAGTCATATTTAAGTGAAGACAATTTATAATCCTCAATCCCATTTTTTTCCTGTCATGTTTTCAGTTTAAACCATCATTCTTTACTCACAAGAGTTGCCATTGTGAGAGGTTTTATGGTGCATATGGTTTCAAAACATTGTCATGTTTTAAGATTTTGTTTTGGGTTGAATTCAGTGGCAAACAATTGAGCATCCCTTTAGTTGAAAGTCATGAAAGTAGCAGACATTGTCCAATTAAAAAATAAATGGTAGTTCCTATTAGTATGTTGGTCTTGTGGCAAGCTAAATCCCTCAAACTAATGGGGGGGGTTAGGTTCTGTGAATCTTGGCTTTGTTTCTAATCCCACAATCAGGTCATGTTGTAAGAGACTTGCCTATAGAGGAGGCTGAAGGTGCACCTACCATCAGGTACATATTGCAACCCTGTATCACAATTTCTAATAACTGTAACATTAACAACACCATATAATATTATATTGGGGTGTAATGAGTTTGAATTTAATCAGATGTTGTGTTTTGTGTACGTTTATTATTTCATAAGTATTTAGAAGTATTTGAGCATGTAAACCGAGCCAACCCTAAATCGTTTGTATACTATTATACTATATAAAACACAGTGCGTAACGGGAAGATAAAGCTACATTTGCTGTTTATTAAAAAAGTGCAATTATTTCAAATGTTCCGAGGCCAAAGAACAGACCTAAAAGTGATCCCCTTCTCCGTCCGCCATAAAACTTCAGTTGCGTACAAATTCAAAAACTGTTGCATCACACGCTAACCTTGAGCGCATACTTTCATATAAAACGTTACCTAGGCATTCCAAGATCTAACGGGCGATCGTCAATGATTAAAACCTGCTGTTTTCACATAACAATATCGTACGGGTCCAGAAGACTCGAAACTCAAAGCAACCTATTTGTAATGCTTTGGTACGGTTTTTGGTCAATACCCGTATCTGACTTCTATTTCCTTGTTGCATGTTTATGTGGTTGGGATGTGGGCGGTTTTAGGTTTAGGGTGGGAGTGTGGTTAGGTGCTCTAAAATATCTATTAAAGAGGCATATCGTGACACTGACACGCATTTTCTAGCGCAGTGGTTCTCAAACTTTTTCGTTTTAAAGCCCTCTTTGTGTAGAGTGCATTGCTTTACTGCTCCCCCCAAAAAACGTAGAATCTTCCAATTTGAATGAAACCAAATTCTGTTATACAATGCTGGAACATCAATACTGGTTGGTGGTCTATTTTTCCGATGTTTAATTGCATAAAATTATATAATTTAAAATTCATATAACACCTCAAAATATGTGGCCCAGTTTGAGAACCACTGCTCTAGTGGACTAATACAGTTCTCTCCAAGTAGCAGTTCTCACCAAGTAGACTTTTGTGTCTCAAAACTAGCAATATGTACGTGATGGTACATATTTTGTGGCACTGTAAAAAGTGTACAGAGGTAGTTTCATACCCCCTTTCAAAATAACTGTGATTAGGTGTGCAAACATGAGAAGTTTTTAGAGACATACCCAAACCATAATCCATATTTACAAAAGACAGGAGTTTACTTAAGTTTGAGTGATATAAAGTGTACTGTGAAAACGGCAGCATTTATTATGATCATTTCTACCGGTCCGCTCGTTTTATTGTGTTTAGTTGCAGCAGGTAACAGGTATGTGATAAAATATCAGATTGCATTTAACAAAACAGCCAGATGATATTTTTAATTTATTGTGTAGCATAATCTGTGCTGGTTTATCAGCCTCCATTTTCCCCCTTGGTTTGCCTCCAAGCACTGGTTGTGACAGTATCGTCACGTCGGCGCAAAAGGGGTCTATATGATTACACTTATTCAACAATTCCATTTATGTTGTCTGTGGTGGTAAAAGTGTCTGTGGGGTATCAGAGAAACTACACTGTAGGTGTTTATTGATGACATGTAGAATCAATACTAGACTTCATGCTGATATTAATAAAAGTAGCGTGTGGTGTTTAGATTATTTCTCCGCATGAACAGAGATTACAGGTATACACTCACATACAATGGTAATATGTTTCTTTCAGCCTGAGACATTATATTTACCAGGGGTTGTCTTTTATTAAAAAGAAAAGATTTCAAGGTTATATAAAACGTCTTCGAAATTTGAGGTTTTTGTGGTTTTATTGTTTGATCAAGAGACAGTGCATCCCTAAGGATTTATTTTGTAATTGTAACAGTAGAAAATATATATCTTTTATATTTTATTTCAAACTCAATGTAAAATAAACTTTTGACAGTTGTTCTTGAAATTGATGTATGTAAATTTCACGACTGTCTCTTAGTTTCTAGCACAACCTTCACTAATTGTGCCACTTATAGCTGTTTGTATAGTTTGTACTTTGTACATTTTTTTTTCTTCAAAATAATATTAACTTGTCTATTTATGATGTGGTTTTTCAGTACATATATTTTCATTTTATCACGAAAATTGTCGAAAAATGTCTTCTGCATCATTTCCACCACAAAGTGTAATTTAATCAAACCGGATATTTGGGATATGGCAGAAATGTTTTTATTATGATATAAATAATATAAACATAAATAAATAAATCCTCTGATGCCTGTGTATTTTACATGTGTATACAGTAATACTCCTTTGTTGATTTCCCAACAAACTTATATTAAGGGTTCCGTTTTCCTTTCCTTTTGAGTACATGTACACACTGTAAATGGCCTATTTAATCTCATGTGTCAGTGTATGTGTGTGTGTGTCCTGAGTCAGCATTGTGCTATAAGCATTGGAAATCTCAGTGCCCACACAGACATATATTCCAGATCTGACTCCACAAGCCTATAAACTTTTTTAGACGTCTCACCCTGTGGGCACACACACACACACACACACACACACAAGCCAGTCCATTAGGTTACTAACACAGAATTCACAATTTATTACCTCATTTCTCTGTGTGTGTGTATGTGTGGTGTATACATGTTTGGGCAGCTAAAATTCTTTTGGGGTCAAAACGTCAAGACTACATGCTTTCCAGTATTGTTTATGTTGAATTTATTATATTTTCAGCTTTCTGTCACAAATGTGTATCAGTAAATGTGTGGTGTAAGTGTACATGGACTTTAGGTGTGTCCGTATGTAATCTGATAGTTTTCCTTCACTCAATCTCTTTCTCTGTATTTCTCTTCAGGTGGTGTGAAGTTAAAAAATTCTAGTACGAATCACCAAAAACCAACGCCAACTTGCCATGCCTTTTTGCTTCAGTCCATCTCATCTCTCCTTCACTCCCCTGATCCTCCCCCTCCTTCTCCTCCTTTCCTTCTCCATCCCTTCTCAAGCTGACTCCCATGATGAACCCCAGTCAGCCTCCAACTGTTCCAAAAAAGCGGTTTGTGTAGACGGAGTCCTTCTCCCCGTTTGGAACCCCCAGAATCCATCAGTTGGAGACAAAGTAGCCCGTGCCATTGTGTACCTGGTGGCGCTAGTCTACATGTTCTTAGGCATGTCTATCATTGCCGACCGCTTTATGACTGCTATCGAAGTCATAACGTCACAGGAAAAGGAGATCACTACAAAGAGACCCAATGGCGAAACGGTCACGACCACAGTTCGTATTTGGAACGAGACCGTCTCCAATCTAACCCTCATGGCTTTGGGTTCCTCGGCACCTGAGATTCTGCTTTCTGTCATTGAGGTCTGTGGACACAACTTTGAAGCCGGTGATCTCGGTCCTAGCACCATCGTGGGCAGTGCTGCCTTTAACATGTTTGTGATCATTGGCCTCTGCGTCTATGTGGTACCCAACTACGAAACGCGGAAGGTCAAACATCTTCGAGTATTTTTCGTGACTGCAGCATGGAGCATGTTCGCCTACGTCTGGCTCTATCTGATCCTCTCTGTGATCTCTCCCGGTGAGGTGGAAGTGTGGGAGGCGGTCGTGACGTTCCTCTTCTTCCCTCTTTGCGTGGTCCAGGCCTGGGTCGCTGACCGCCGTTTGCTCTTTTACAAGTACGTGCGCAAACGTTACAGGGCTGACAAGGGACGTGGAATCATTGTGTCTGAGGGAGGGGAGGAGCTTGGGAAGGATACGGGATTCACAAAGATGGACATGTTGGAAATCGATGGAATAACAACACATCTGGATGGAATGCTGGCAGCGGAAAGTCGGCTTGGTGGACGCAACCAAGACGAGGAGGCCAGGAGAGATATGGCAAGAACGCTGAAGGAGCTTAAGCAGAGGCACCCTGACAAGGACACGGAGCAGCTTATAGAAATGGCGAATTATCAGGTAAAAAAATCACTATATTTACTATCACGATGACTAAATTGTATAGTCACAACTAATGCTGGGTAAATTACTATGAAAAAGTAATTAATTACTAGTTAAAAATTACATAGTCAATAGTGCAATTAGATCAATGTACAAATAACTTTCTAAAAAAGAAATGAATTGCTTGTTACTTTCCATATCCTGTATTAACCTTGATTAATAAAGTGATTCAAGGATATAGGCAAAACGGCTCTTTTATTTAATTTAATTTAATTTAAATAAATAATATTAAACTACATACACTATTCTTATTAAATGACCAAAAATTATCACAAATAGGATACATTAAAGCATGCATTTTACATTTACATTTAGGCATTTGGCAGACGCTTTTATCCAAAGCAACTTACATTGCTTTACCCTATACATTTTACATAGGTATTTGCAATCCCCTGGGATGGAACCCACAACCTTGCGTTGTTAACGCAATGCTCTTACCACTGAGCTACAGGAAAGCCTGTAGCTTTTAAAGGTCCTGTGTGTAATTGAGATTATTTATTGATAGAAATGCAATATATTACACATAGGTATGCCTTCAGAGGTGTATAAAGACTGTATACAATGAATAGTTTTTTTTATTAACTTTGAATGAGATATTTCTATCTACATACGCATGTAATTCGCCATGTTCTGTCAGCCGTCAAAGTGTTTCGAAAGGGAGAGGGGGAGTGAGCAGTTGGTTGCAATTCGCAACCTTGCCGCTAGATTTCACTGACTGGTCCATTTAATTTGATGCCATTTCCACTATTGTATATATTACACAGTATTTTAGTTCAATTACATCAGAAATACTGTATCTGTAATTAAATTACAGAAAAAAATAACAGTAATCCCTTACATTACTTTTCAAGTGAAAAGTAATTAAATTACAGTAACTTATTACTTACCCAGCACTTGTCACAACACTGCAAAAGACACATTTCTCACTTAATATTTTTGTCTTGTTTTCCAGTATAAATATCTAAGGATTCTTAAATCAAAAGACATGTACATGAGAAGCAAAATCACATAATATATAGTGGCGAAAAAAATCTAGGTGATCTACTGATCTTGTAGCAGCGGGCAGATCATTCCACAAATGTGGAGCAGATCCAGAAAAGGGACCTTAGAGTGATTTTTTTTTTTCCCTATTTGGAATGGGACTACAAGACGTTGTTCGTTTGCAGAGCGTGGGGATCCTGTGGGTACATAAGTCTGTTTAGCGAGTGAAGATATGGGGATGCCAAACCAGTCGTGGTTTTGTAGGCTCAGAGCAGAGCTCTGAATTTGATGCGAGCGACTATTGGGAGCCAATGTAACTTAATGAAGAGAGGAGTGATGTTTGCTCTCTTCACTTCATTAAAGACCACTCTTGCCGCTGCATCCTGGATCATCTGTATAGTTTGGTTGTGCAATCTGGGAGTTTACCCAGTAGCGGATTGCAATAGTCCAGTCTGGACAGGACAAGAGCCTGGTCTACGAATTGTGTAGCATGCTCGGAAAGGTCTTATTTTCCTAATGTCGTAGAGGATGAATCTACAGGACCGAGTGGTGCTGGCAACATGATCCGTTTAGCTGATCATCAATCACCACTCCCAGGTTTCTGGAATTTGTAATGGTCGATGAGCCTAGTTGAATGAAGAGGTTGTGATGATTATTTTAGTTGTGAAAACAAGTGAAAAAACAGAGTCAGAATATATTTTTTGCAGTGAGTACATTTTAAAAGCAACCATGGGATTTATATAAACCACGAGATCTAAAATGTTACTGTAGCTCAATTTAAAGAGCATTGCATTAACATGGCAATTGTAATAGGTTTTGAACCGGAAAACAATAAATGCACTGTAAATCGCTTTGGACGAACGTGTCTGACAAATGCATTAATATATAGTAAATGAGAAATTATTACGTTGTATTGTGTAAAAGACCATATCTCACAGGACACTTTTTCTTAATTTATCCAGAATCTGCTAATTGAACCTGAAATTACTTAAAGTTACAGTATTTTTAGGCCGATTCGTAAAAAAAAAAGAAATCGGTCTGCAACTTAACTGCAGCTAAGCTAACTTTCCTCAACCTAACGTTTGCAGGTTCTTATACAGCAGCAGAAGAGCAGAGCTTTCTACCGGATTCAGGCCACAAGGATGATGATCGGTGCAGGAAACATCTTAAAGAAACATGCGGCAGATCAGGCTCGTAAGGTTGTCAGCGGCGGGGAAACTCAAGAGCAGGATTATGAGCCTCATATAACACGGATAGAGTTCGAACCTGCTCTATATCAGTGCTTTGAAAACTGCGGTTCTTTAAAACTCACTGTGCAGAGGCATGGAGGAGATGCTGGGTGTACTGTTAAGGTAAGTTCCAACAATGCATTAGTTGTCTGTTGTTATGTCATGAAACTGAAGGTGTTCAATTTTATGATTCTTGACGCAAAATTTGATACCAAAGCACATGGCTATATCTGAAATATATTAATATAACTGTGGACAAATTGCATTTAAACATTTCCAATGTACAATTAAGTACAAAAAAATATTTATTTAAATTTATTTCCTGATGCACATTTATTTGCTTATTGCCAAACTGTACTGCGAGGGGCGAATGATCTTGGGAAATTATTGAAAGTTTTCATTAAAGGTGCCGTAATTAATTTCTGAAAACTGTTGTTAGTATTCGAAATCGACAATAAAACCAACCCACTTCTTCGCGAAAGGAACACCCTCCTTCCTGCATTGCTTCGCTCTCAGCCGCAACGCAGGCATGAAATACATAGCTTTATCATAGCTTAGACCAAACAAATAATAAGGCAAATTAATCTAATAAGTGAAGACGACATGAGTACAAGCAACACAATGGTTCCAGAAAAACAAAGACACTCAAAACTAATCCGTTACACAGCTAATATTACAACAACAACTACATATCCTGGTTCTGACAAAAAACAAAACTTATCTTACTCCCATACTGATATGAATCAAAGCTTTGGGGGTGATTTTTATACGATCTTGATCTTCAATGTCTCTCTGCTGGAAAGCCTTTACCATAGTATGATAGCATAGAGGGTTCTAGCGTATCTCTACTAAAGGCCTTCACCATAGTATTTGGATCCTATCTCTTCGCTGGAAAGTCTTTATGATATTAACACACGCCTAGCTCCTACCTGACTTTAAGCATTCTGACTTAAAATCCACAGACCTTTTACTTTTATGTAATAAATACGACATTGCTCGTGCTCTCTTTCCTCCGTCAACATGATGTAAGGGATTTACAGTAAAAGACCCGTGCAACAGTTACGATGAAAGAAGACTCAGAGTCAGGAATATAATTAATAGATTAAAATTTTGTGAAGAAAAATAGTTTGTAGTTTTGCCAGCAGAAGTCAGCTTCAGCACTCTCAAGGAGTTCCACAGGCCGACCTGCTTTACATTTGAAATACAGTAGTATTTAAGCTAACAGAACCAACTTACTACGTCATTACTTGGGTAAATCAAGCTGACGTGATTAATTATCAATAGATAAACATTAACACAAAGCTCTCAAACACTTTTGGAATCATGAGACTGTACATATAGTCCTATAGATTATGAAAGATGACAGCCATGTACTCTAACACAAATTAAAACATGACGTCATGTCTGTCTCGTGATTTTCCACTCTTTCTCACTTTCCTGAAACAATACAATCACACATAGGTAGATGATGATAAGAAGTTAATTTTCACAGTCACACAGACCTAGCAGGAAGAGAGAGTCTAAGCATTCATTAGAGACTTTAAACCATGAATTATTCTCTACTTTCTGTATCAGAAAAGGTTGGAGTTAATCATGCTTAAATCATCAATTTGAAATAAGATAATTCTCAAAGAAGATAATGCCTTTGGAAGAATACTTGTAACCAAACATTTCTTGGCGGCTATTGACTACCGTAGTAGGAAAAATTGCTTTATAAATTAGTTTGTTCTGTTGAACGCAAGAGAAGATCTTTGGAAGAATGTGGAAAAGCAAACAGTTCTGGGGCACTTTTTGACTACTATTGTAGTCAATGGTTACTGTTTGGTTACAAGCATTCTTCCAAATATTTTCTCTCTGTTAATCGAAAGAAAGAAATTCATACAGATTTGAAACACCTTGATACAACTTGTTATAATAACAAAGAAGAAAGATCAAAGACATTTGACTAACTTTTGAGCTTTTTAAACATTCGTTCACGTACAGGTTGACTACCGCACAGAGGATGGCACAGCCAACGCTGGTTCCGACTACGAATTTGCGGAGGGCACACTGGTTTTCAAACCCAACGAAAACCTTAAAGAGGTAACCGTTGGTATTATTGATGATGACATCTTTGAAGAAGATGAATACTTCCATGTCCGCCTGAGCAACCCCCGCATAGTCGGGTGGTCTGATGGACATCCTATTGCTTTGGAAACCGGAGCAGCGGCCCCCATCGCAGCCCTCGGCGAAGCCCACACCGCTACCGTCACAATCTACGATGACGACCATGCTGGAATTTTCACATTCGAGAGCGAATTGACGCGAGTTAGCGAGAGTATCGGAATCATGCAGGTGAAGGTCCAGAGGACATCTGGAGCACGTGGTCTGGTGGCTGTACCGTACAATACGGTGGACGGGACCGCTCACGGAGGAGAGGACTATCAGGAAGTGTCTGGAAAACTGGAGTTCAAGAATGACGAGACTACGTAAGAGATTTCTGTCTTATTTATGTGTGTGATAGAGAGAGATAATGCATCTGTCTGTCAGGGTCTGTCAACGATGTTTGTGTTCAAAGATTGTCCAATTTTTATTGAAACCTCACAGTAAAAATTACAGCATTTAGGCCTGCAGAAAAGCTGTTAGATTGGGATTTGATTGTTTTGCGCATCTGTCTCGACTGATTTCAAGGCAAGTGAAACGCTGCAAGGTATTCATTTTCTTTAGATTATGTACTTGTCAAACAGAATGTGTCATTTGTAAAAAGCCTGTCGGATAGATAGGCATGCTCTGACATTGCTTTAATCTGCACCCCGAAGAGTAAAGCCTAAAACGTGAGAAGTTTTACTTTGCAGTGATTTTTGGGGTGAGACAAAAGTCAGAATTTGTATAAAGAACAGTACATTTTTGTTGGTTTCAGTTTTTAAGAGTGTAATTTCTCCTCTTCTGTACTGAAACTTCTCATGCACACTGCATTCCAACCCAACCGTAATCACTCCTGTTTACTCCAACTTTTTCAATCCTCCCCTGTTTAATAACTTCCCTTTTTCATTCATCCATAAGTACTGACTGATTTAATCTCTTTGAATATATTGCTTTTCACGCTTTGTATATTGCAACACCT
This sequence comes from Triplophysa dalaica, assembly GCF_015846415.1. NCBI lineage: Eukaryota > Metazoa > Chordata > Actinopteri > Cypriniformes > Nemacheilidae > Triplophysa > Triplophysa dalaica. The sequence continues at coordinate 8,540,845 of NC_079542.1, forward strand.
CAGCCTCATAAAATATAAATGCTCGTGTGCGGGACTATGCGAAAAAGGTTTAGGTAGGTTAATATTGGTTTGGGCCGTGTGGAGCTGTGCAGACCCGTGGGCTCGGCGTAGACGTAAAGAGTAGGGGACGGGTGAATAGGTGACAGGACAGAGTTAATGAAATACAGAGAGGGGTCAGAAGAGGTTACTGAAGACAGAAGAGATGAGAAAAGACAAGGAGGTCTGGAGGATTCGTTTGTGTATGTCTGATTGTGTCGTTGCCTGTTAACTTAATGCATGTGATATGTCGAGGTCTGTGCTTTAGTGCAGCAGTGTGTGATGGAGGTCTGAAATAAGAAGGCTGGGTCCCCTCTGTGCCTTTTGTTTTTCGTTGACTCAATATAAATTCATTTTCTATTTTCAGTTGATGTTTACACTGTTTCAAGGTCAAATGCAAATTTACCTCACAACATGAAATCTTGTGGTATTATTTACATCATTCACACCAAATATTTTGTGTTTTTATGTCGTTTTGGAGATGCTCTGTAGAAAAGGGTCCCGCTTTAGTGCCGTTCTGTCGTATTCATGCTGATTTATTGCTCATATTTTCTGAAGGATTTATGAGATACAGAGAAGCGCTCTCACTTACGCACACTCTCATTTGAACGGTCTCTCCATGCTGTCTCTTTGTATTATTCCAGTACTTTCCACTCAATCTGTCTTTTAACAGGATTTTCTGCAGCTTCGCTTGCACGCGTTTCTATATTTCACACAGTAGATTTCATTTTCCCTTTTGAATCTATTACAGTCACCTTCTCTGTTTTCAGATTTGTTTCTTCTTTAACAATATATCTAATGACTATGTTATATTTAATTTAAATCATTTTGCAATCCATATCACACATCTTTCTCTCGCGACAGTCGTTCCAACTGAAGCACATTTAAATGTTTAGAAATGTCTTCTAGAGTGTAAAGTGTATGTGTGAGTTTAAAGTAGATCACTGCCCCTGTGAACACGGTTTTTGGGAATCCTGCTGTTCTAGACTCCACAACATTTAGACTCTTATCTATATAAAAATGTTTTTCTCTCCAATTCTATCTTTTGAGCTCTGAGGGGGTGTGTGAAGAGAACAGCTTCAAATGATAACATACAATTTATTCATGTTAAAAATAAAATAAAATGAAAAATAAAATTTAGTTGGATTATAACAGAATTTATGCCAAAACAGTAAATATTTAAAAAATAATATGCACTCATGCACACTGATATGCACAGCAATACAAATCTAATATAGACCATTTTGCATATAGACCATAATAGATAGGTTTACGTTTTTTAACAGGACACATATTGGACAGGATCTAATATGTAATTTGTCTAATATATAGCTTTTTTTATCAGCATGGCCTCCTACCTCCCTGTATGCCTGTTCATTTTGTGGTTTTACTCTATTTTATGCTGCAGTAGAGCCTGTCATCACTAATCTTACTATGGGTGTACCCTGTCCTAACCTCATGCTGCAATACAGGTTCTCTAAATGTAAAACCACATTACAAAAAAACTGACATCTGCTAGGTTTCTGACCAATGTAGGATTTCGAAAGCTGTAATTGACTAAGCCTGAAAAAACTACTAGCTACTAGTTTGTAATTTCAAAGCTTTGCAGAAAACGTAAAACAGTATGAGGTCTGTTTATTTTATTTTCATGTGCTTATGGCTTCATTTTTAACTAATTAAATATTACTTTAAATTTGTATTTCTATTTCTGTTTGTCTTTCAGGCGAAATGTGAAGGTTGTTTCTGCCTTCCTCTTGTATGTTTATTCTGTGCTATTAGGATAAACACCCACATTCACAGACACACCTGCTTTCATGCAGATACTCCCATCATGCACATACGCTATAGAGAGTTTTAATTAGAGGGCAGATGTCCAAACAGAGGGAGACTGGAGGCCAATTGTCCAAGCCATGATTAGATGCTTTACAGCTGGCTCAGTGCTCGCTCGGCCCTCAGGAGCCCCCGCTGAGGGCATGAGCCTTCTCCTCAAATTCAGCCTCTTATACTGTTCATGACAGCATCGCATCCTCTACTGCATTACGTTTATGAGTAGAGTTGGCATAGCTTTTGAAATGTCTCTGTGTCTCAAACTACTATACATGATTGGACTGCTTTATTAAAATGCATCTAAATTAAATTGCACACCGATATGAAACATTGTACGAGGAGTTTACTTTTAGGTGATGGTGGGACGAGAGGACCAGGCCTGTTGCCATAACAATGACTCCCGTGCCAATTTGTTAAGCAAAAGCAAAATGCAATCTGGTTTATGTTTAGAAGGAAACAGAAATTATAATTGTTAAGGCCAGTATTGCAAAGTTTACTTTCAGAATGACAAGAAATGCTGCAAGTGTGAACAGGCTTTTTACGTCTCCTTTACGTTCTTACTATCTTTGTTTCTCTCTCATTCATGCATTCACCGTTTAGCCTAATCTAGGACTCAATTCAGTTCAATTTCGATACGTCGTACATATTTGCAATAAAATAAATGATGCAATGCATGTAGCCTCAAATCATTTCTCAATGAACTGAAATAATGCTTCACAATCTGATCAAGTTGTTTTACGCAGAAGAAAAAGAAGATATGCTGAAGAAAGTTGACCAAACAGCACTGGCGCCCATTCACTTCTATTTTATGGACACAAAACCATTGCAAGTGAATGGGTGCCAATAAGAAACATTCTTCAAAATATCTTTGTGTTTTGCGGAAGAAAGTCAAAATTTTGAAATGACATGAGGGTGAGTAAATGATGACAGATTTTGTTTTGTGAACTATCACTTTAAGTATTCATAAATAAACATGTAGAATCAAAGAACAAAATTGAAACCCAATGCACAAGTTTGAAATTTTGACTCAGTTAACATTCACACAACAAAAGGTTTCAAGAGTATTTCAATATCTGCACCAGTATAAACTCTGAAGGCTGTCTGTGGTACAGTATGTACAACCCATCTCTTCTGTTCTCTCTGCCTATACTTTCTGTTTCATGTATTCTGCTTTGTTGCTCATACATTTGTCTACTTATTCATAGACTAAATGTTCGTCAGCATTCTTGGTCTCCAGCATGGCACAGCAAGCGCTTTGCTATCATGGGATTATTTCATTAGATGCTTAAAACAAAGCTTTTAGCACTAGGCATAAATCACAGCCAAAGATGCAGCCAATAAGGCAACATTATTTTGCCTTCCCAGAATGCAAAGCGTTAATATTCATTTGACACCACTGCTCTTTTGTTTCAGTGTGTAATGAATTATTCTGTATTGGCTCTTTCTGAAAGTTCATTTCCTCCAAGAGAATTTCATCCTTATTATCTGTGATCTAAAACCTGCTTAACTGGAGTCATATTTGCATACGAGTACAAAGATACTTTAAGCACATTTACGTTATGCATTTTACCTGTAAAAGCATTCCCTTGCAATCAATTCTTCAATCTTGTTGCTTGCGCCATGCTCAGCTTAATGTCGTATGTCTTAAACATAGTCTAGCGTCCCTAGATTTGTACTTTGAAAATTTCCTTAAGAAGCTTACACCCCGAAAAATCTATTTCCGCTTTGCTCACTGCCTTTGTGGATGTTTCTCTTTTTCTCGTTTGTCATCTAAATCCTCCACTTCTAAATTGGAAGTGGCTAACTAGCATTGTAGAGACAACAGATCACTGAGCCGTTTCCCTAATGATTAACCTAAAGTGACAGTGTGTTCTTGTGTGAGCTCTTTTGTGTTTAAAGTAGATATCAGACTGAAAGAGACAGCAGACATGTGGAGGGTTGAATTAATAAAAGAAACACAAAGAAATATCAGGATAGAGAGAGCAAGAGAGAGAGAGAGAGACGAAAAAAATTGTCTGCTCGTAAAACAAGTTGAGCTTCAGTATTCGCCAGATACTGTAGATTAGGAAGGAGATGCAAAATGTGTTTACATTTTTTTTCATTTTGTCATTATTTGGCATAAAATTACGTCATAGATTTTAATATATGAAAGGCTGAATGTGATTTAAGATTTAATTTACTTAGATTTTGTGTGAGATGTTAGACAAAGAGAATGGTTTCAGGTGCCACATTTTGGCTCCGGGACCTGGAACGGTAATGACTTTAGCCAATCACATGCTTACCTTCAACTTCTGAAAGCGCTAATGGTCCTCCAGGGCACATGGGTGGTAAGTAAGGGATAATGTATAGGCAGCAGGTTGTTATTGTAGAAATAAGCCCCGACAGTGTGATTGATTATTTCGTGATAACTGCAGGTTGCTTGTACATTATCTTGCTTATTACACAACTACTTTCCTTATTAGAAAAAAATTGGACATGAAATGTGAATTTGAAATATGTTATTAGCTAATTTTTACAGAATGCAGACCTTCGGCGATTAAAAGCCATTTCGTTTTTAGTCAGAAACGACGTTCAGATGTCACGAACAGGCAATTTGGTTTAATAATAATTTGTAAATATGATGTCATATATGTTATTAAAAGATATATTTATATTTAATTAGTCAAAAAAATCTGTCAAAATTATTTTTGAGAGGTAGTTATCTGGGAGTAATGAACCTGCAAATGCCGCGACTGCATGGCCAATCAGAATCAAGCATTACAACGAGTGTAATACATGAGTTTTAACATGCACGGTAAGCTAAATAGGTAATGAAGAAATGGCATAATGAGTGATTTAAGGGTGTTTAAACATACATGAGTAGAGAAAAGAACTGGGAGATTTTACATGGTACATGAGAGGTTGGACAACACATTTTTTATGTGATAAAGATGGATAAATCGAGTTAAATGGTTAATGAAGAATAGGGTGGATGTAATGTTGTGGCAGGTCTAACATGCATCTTTATCCTTGGGTTTGGAAAAGGGATTTTTTTACTCTATATTTACTGAGATATTGAAAGAGTCAGGCCATCTGTTAGTGTTTATATGTGTGATAGAAACGGTTGCAGATGTGATTATGGGGTTATCAGACCTGTTAGAGCTTTCGCAGGTTAGAATTGACAGAAAGATCTCAGAAGAAATAGAAAGGGAGAAAGAAAAAAGGGGACAGCTTGAGAATACAAAAACACAATAGCGTGCTTCATAGAAAACAATATTTGAGACATTCTGTTCTCTATCTCTTTGTTTCCTTACAACTCAAATGCAGTTATGTTCTGGCAACCATATCATCTTTTTCCTACATTTAGATTATACAGCCACAGAAAAAAATTAAGAGAGCATTTCAAAATTCACAAACAATTTTATGTGTTTATGTGCTTCGCTTAAAATAAAAATATTATTTCATTATTTCTCCCAAATTTCAAATAAAAATATTATTTCATTATTTCTCCCAAATTTCAAATAAAAATATTGTTTTTTTCTATTTGCGTTTATTTGCAGGAAATAAAAACTGCAGAAAAAAGTCAAAACAACAGTAAAGATGTTCTGTATTTTATTAGACCTCAAATACTGCAAAGGTTTTTTTGCAAAAAAAATGTTTACTTTTAATCAATACAACATTTGTTCATCTATTTAAGAAACGTTACAAAAATATATTTTTAAGTGACACTCTTGATTTTTCACACAGTTTTCATCTGTCTTGTCACACTGTCAGTCTTTCACATTAGTGTTGGATGCCTTTTTGTCACTCCTGAGAATTGATTTTGTGGAAAATCAACAGACACTGGACGTGAATTGCCACAATACATCCAGAAACGCAGAATAAATCAAAATAGGAGGGGTCTCTTAATTTCCCCCCCCCCGGCTATATATTGCCATTTATTAATATAACACTCAATTGTCAAAACACTCACCATTTTACTACCAAGAAAAGGTATTTAATTATTCCCCAACCCTGTTTTTCTCAAGCACTGAACCCGCAAAATGGTTATAGATGTAAATATATTTGGACAGAAAGTACTTTCTCAGCAAACAACAGTATAGATGTTTTCCACCCCATTGATCTAAACCACTGATGGGAGCTCCATCCAGTGATAGCATACAACATTAATTCTGTAAATTCAAGTGTAAGTGGGAGTATGGAAGTTTATTGTATAGTATGGTATCGTTTTATGATTAGTGAGGTTTTGAATAATGACTCAATTTTAATCTGCCTCCTATTGGGCCCTTAAACAAAGTGCTTAATCCCAAATTTCTTACTATACTTGTTATGTAAATTGCAAAATGTAAATGACCAAACAAACGGTTATTAAGCAATGAGTACTGTATGTGTTGTTGTATCATTATAGTAACTTCCTTCTATAAATAATCTGTTCATAATGATCAGGCCTCATAATGTACTAATGTACTACACTCGACCCTCTCAATAAAATCTGAGGTGTTCTCCAAAGTAGTCGATAATATCCGTTGCTTTATGACAAGCCTGTCATTATAATGATATTCCAATAGAGAGGAAATGAGAAAAGAACGAATTTGCTGTACCCTGTCTGAACACATGCCAGATCCTTCAAATCTGCCAAAACATCAGTTCTCAGTCGAGCTATCCTCCACTTTCTCATTCAACTTCAAGGTCCTCTTCCATCTTCCTCATTCGTCTCCGAGAACTTTGATTTATTTTGAAAACATTAAAGGTCCAGTCGATGAAATTTAGCGGCATTTAGTAGTGAGGTTGCGAATTGTAAGCGACGGCTTTCTCTCCCCCTCCCTTTCTAAGCACTACTGTGCTGTCACAGCACTAAGATGTCGTCACATTTTTCCTTCTTTGTTGAAGGAGATGACGTATTTTCAAAACACGCTCTGTAGAGAAATAACATGGTGATTTTTAAGTTAGAGGACACGCGGTGTATGTAGATAGCTCATTCTACGGAAATAAAAACATCACGCTTCATTATGTAAGGTCTTTGTACAGATTCTGATATGTAGTTTTGCAAAAGCCCATCAAGTGCTTATTCCACAGGCTTAATAGTTAGAGCATATTTTTAAACAAAGTCAATGCCTACTACAGTACATACTTGTCATTTTATTTTTTCATAATGTGTTGCTTGTGTCTGAGAGGCCGCAATGCTAATTTCTTCATATTAGCCCAGCGTTCAGATTTGCTGCCCGTGCCGCCCATAAGCTGCTCATCATTGTTCTTTAATTAGAAAGCTGTTGTCTAGGGAGTGCCAGATCGAAACACGTGCTTGCTTTTCAACAGCCAAAATTATGACTGAGCATTACACGCCTGACCTTATTTGATTGATAACTCCACCCAAAATGTGTTGGTGTCACCATTCATCATTAGGGAGGAGAGCCAACATGCCTATGTCTGTGCACCAAGCTGCTCTGTTCTGCTTTCACTGTCTCGTGTGTGTGTGTGTGTTTAGAGTAGAGAGCAAGTAGTGAAATATGGAGAACAAGAGCAGCTCATAAATGATGAACGTCTTCGTACCGTTGCCTTGCTGAATGCATCACGGCTATGATGTATATTGCCGCACACCCTCGGCTGTCTCTCACACACAGTTTGTTTAGCCTAACAAACAAACAGATGCTTGAGACACTTACAAGACAATAACCAACAGTCAATCTACACTCAAGTGCATAAACAGGCGAAGGCATATCAGATTCTAGACTGAGATGGAATCTCTCTTCTGTGATTAAATTAAAGCTGTCTAATCTCAGTGCATTTAGTGTGTGTAGGATGATTATATAGATTGCATTACTGATGTTGTAATGCTCATTGAAATGTTTTCAATTTGATGGCCATGAGATATAACATTGCGTAACTGCTTTGAGGATTACTGTACATGGGATGGATTATATATATTTGTTTGTGTATTCTGTGACCTCAGTATCTGAAGTTTAAATACATTGGTGTGCTTATCACTTTCATATAAAACCATGGTGCATGAACTCGTGTGTGTGTGTGTGTGTGTGTGTGTAAGTGTCTGTATTGGGACTGAATTTAAATATAAATATTAAAATGCAAAAAGGTTTTTGTTAAGGCTTGGGGCAGGGGTAGAATGAGGATTAGGGGATAGAATATACAGTTTGTATGGTGTTATCATTAGGTCTATGAAAAGTCGTCTCAATGTACAAAAACAAACAGGTGTGTGTGTGGTCTTTGGTCCAAAGTTTTTTTTCTTAATTTAGGTTCATTGAAGTGATATTTCACCCCAAAATTTTAATTCTTTCATTTACTCACTCTTTTGTCATTTCAAGCAACTGTATGACTTTCTTTCATCTTCAGAACACAAAAGGAGATATTTTGAAAAATGTTGGTAGCCTAACAATGGTGGTCTCCATTCACTTCTATTGTATAGACACAAAACCAATGCAAGTCAATGGGCACTGTCATTTGTTTTTTTCTGATCTAAAGAAGAAATAAAGGTTTAATTTGACAAAAGGTAATGATAATAGATTTTTGGGTGAACTATTCTTTTCAATCCCTGCAAAAACATATTTTGGATGGGTTAAATAAATAAAAAATAAATATTGTTTACTGGCCCATTGGAAAAGATCCCAGTTCCAAGTTCTTCCAGTGTCTAGACACATGGGTGGGCTTAAGATACAAAGATTTGTCAAGAATCTGTAGTAGTATGAGAAATTGTAACACTGATGCTTTGCTTCACAAGCAGCACTAATGAAGTCTTAAATAATGAAATGCTAACATTAATGGAATTCATCCATCCTTCCCTCTGATCGTGTAATTATATGTTGGCATGTAGCATTCATCTTTATTAATCAGCCTGTGTTAGTGTGCGAGTGGCATTAATGAAACCATGTACCCGGTTCAACATTCTGAACACGTTGGTCCTCGCTTCATTTCAATTAGCACGATCCACAACCTGCTAATCATCATAAGCAAGAGCTACGGGGCATTAAATGTGGAGTTTATATTAGACCCTGATTGAGGTGTGTGTGTGTTTGTGCAGGTGATGAGAAGGTGTTTCTCCCTGCACTCATGGAAGGTTAACACACCAGTATTGAGAGCATGAAACAAAGAGGAGTTTTTCCGAGGATCTTTTGACAGAAATGCAATATAATATACATGATTAGGTCCTTAGAAGTGTATACAAACATTATATAATGAAGCGTTATGTTTTTTTACCTTAGAATTTGCTTTTTCTATCCACATACTAAGACATCTTAGTTCTGTGTCAGCCACAGTAGCGCATCAAAAGGGAGGGGGAGGGGTGGAGTGAGCCATTGGTTGCAATTCGCAACCTCACCACTAGATGCTGCAAAATCTACACGTTGCTTCTTTAATTTGTAATTTCAGGTGAAGTGTATGTTTTCTATTGATCATGGCAGCAGTAATCCATCAAATGATGGAGGAGAGCATTATGATGAACATGTCAGTGCATGTGTTTCTGTATTTTAAATAAGACCGTTCTGAAGGCTGGATCGCAGTGATGCTATAATATAATATGTTTTAAATAAAAAATTAGTTGCGCAATTTGCAACGTTTTTCTAATTAAACAACATAAAGTACATAAACGAAAGTGGGTTTATTTCCCATTTCTCATGTTTCCTGTGTCCTTCCTCTTCTACATTCTCTTTAGCTTTCCTCTTCCGTGTGTGTGTGTGTGTGTGTGCCTTTGTGTGAGGCAAAGGCAATAAAACACATAGCTGACAAGATCTTAATTGAACGTCTGGATTCAGTTCAAGAACACACACAACAAATCTAGTAAGAGCACAGCAAAGAGATGGAATGAAATGGAGGGCATGGAAAATTTACTAGCGGTATGAGAGGGTGACAGAGAGATGGAGTGACAGAATCATGGCGAGAGGAATAGCAAGAGTGAGTTGGAGCAGAAGTTAAGTGGAGAACCGGACTTTTCAATTCCAGAGGGCAGGGAAAGGTGAGGGACTGAAGTGTGTTTTCTCTGGAGAATTTCTGATCTCAACTCATGAATAACCTGAGGTACAGTAAAGCTTGATCTGGATGGAGAGAAACACGATGAGAGGAAAACCACTCAGAAGTGCTGCAGAGGAAGATTAACTGTGAAAAGCACTTATGGATTATGATTTATAAAGAGATGGAAGTGTGAATGTTTGCTTGTTCTCATAGAGGACTTAACATATGTCTTTTTGTAAATCTCAACGTCAACCGAAGGTTTTTCCACCTCTTTAAAAATGTATTTGCAAATTTTTGTTACTTTCTCTTGCTCTGTATGTCTCTTTCACAGTGTGGTTTTAATACAAAAATATGAGAGGCTATTGATCAAACCTGCTTTAATGTAAAGTATCTGTCAATTTTAATTGAACAAAGATGAATCAATTTCTCTGGGTAATGAAGTCAGCAGAAGGGAGACTGTGAGGTATTACAGCCGTTATAAAAGTGAATTATACGTTTGTGACCACTGACTTGCATATACAGATACGTTGCGTGTGTGTATATTGCGGACTAAGTTGGGTAGTAATACATAATATTTTCCCTTCTGTGCTTTTTGTACCATGGTGGTAGTTTAATACAGTGGTTCTCATACTGGGGGGCCCAAGGAAGATCTTGGGGGACCACAGATTTTGTGATATTTTATAAAATATGGAAATTGATCATAGATTTTATGCAATCAAACATCAGAAACATAAGACCACCAAACAAAATTTTATGTTCTAGCATTGTATTACTGAATATGTTTCTGGTTTAATTAAAATTCTCAAATTATATATTTTGGGGGGCAAACGACTCCAAACAAAGGGGGCCTTCTAACGAAAAACTTTAAGAACCACTTTTTAAATATATATATATATATATATATATATATACACTTATGGTAAGGGCCAGAAGTCTTCTATTAGGTTTTGATCAAAAACCTGGACTTCTTTTTTGTGCAGCAATTTATTTATGGCATTTTACATAACATACTGAATTTAACCTAAAAGTAGAATATCAATGGGTGGTTTCCCAGACAGGGATTATTTTTAATCAGGAATAGGCCTTAGTTTAAGAAATAATAAAAAAAAAAACATACTCAGCAAAGAAATTACTGTGTGCATCTTGAGATAAAACAATTGCACTGAAATATTTTAAGATATGTCAGTGTAAATAGTTTTTGATCCAGACAGCTCTACATTTTTAAATTAGTCTGGGACTAGATTTATAGCCTGTCCGGGAAACCGCCCCCAAGGATTTAACTAATGGCCCTCTGTAATATACACGTTATTGAAGAAAGAAAACATAGAAAGCATGCGTCAGCAACCATTTTGACTTGGGTGTATTTTTTGTCTCCGAGTTGAAAGATCCAAAACAAGTCAATACTGTGGTGAAAACCAGATTTTACTTTAATCGGTTAATAGCTCAAATAAAACCAATGCTGTCCCCTAGTAATCTGGAGACGATAATCCGTGCATTTGTATCAAGCAGGCTGGACTATTGCAACGTCTTGTATTTAGGACTCAGTCAGTGGTGGATAGATTACTGCTTGTTTAAAATGCAGCTGCCAGATTATTGACTGGAAGGAGGAGAAATATAATAACCCCAATATTAGCAAATTGAAAATGGCTACCAGTGTTTTATAGGATCGATCTAAAGGCACTAGTAATGATTTTTTAAATCTTAAATGGTCTCTCACCGGAGTATCTGTCAGATACTGTCAGTATCTAGTCACTCTATATACGCCAGTAAGAAACCTACGATCTGCTGATAAATTACTGCTCCAGGTTCCGTTGTCCCGATTTAAGCGAAAAGGTCATCTGGCCTTCTCAATAGCCAGGCCACGATTATGGAATAATCTTCTGCCAGCCATTGGATCCGCCCCCTCTTTACCTGCTTTTAAATCTGCTGTGACAAAGCATTTCCTTGGGTTGGCGTTTGAGCCTGATTAAGAGGGTTGTAATATTTATTATGTTTTTATTTAGCTTTTTTATTTTGTTTTTTATCTTTGTATTGTGTTCTTTTTTGTTGTTTTATGGTTGTTTGATGTATCGTACAGCACTTTGGATTCTCCTAGTGGCAGTAGAAATGTGCTTTATAAGAAATAAACCTAAACCTATATCCATGTTATTAATGAAAGAAAACAGAATGCATGTGTCTGCAACCCTTTTAAAATCATCATAAACATTCAAAGTTTTTATACCTGAAACTAAAATCTCAAAATGCAATACATTTATTTGTACTATAAAGTAATTATGTAAATGTTTATTAAAACCTTTTACAATGATGATTGGTTGGACCACCTCTTCAATCTGGGTGGACAAGCACCACCCTGTCCCTTATGTGAACCTGACCTCTGAACCATGGGTACTGAAGGACCACTGCTGCACGTCTCTCTCACTTTGTTTTTCAATTAAAGCAATTTCACTAATGCCTGTATTTACAGTTTCCACCTTCAATGGCATTGTTTACATTGGCACCACATATCGTCATTAATAATGCACGAGTTATGATGCATCGGGTGTGTTGTTATGTCAGGGTTATGCAAATCCTCCCATTAATTACAGTTACTTAAATAGAAATCTTTGGTATTCACGGTCACGGTTGATACAGGCATGTGCAAAAGAAATTAAAACGGAGATTATGTAAGTGTGTTACAGAATGACATGTTCTCATGTGTTAATGAACTTGGGTTTACGGTTTGGGTTTATAGTTTGAAAGGGATTCAGATATCAAATTAATTGTATGACACAGTGTTGATGAAGTATATTTGAACCTCTGTCACTGCTTATCTGTCTACAGGAAGATAATCGAGGTGAAGATTATAGATGATGAAGAGTATGAAAAGAACAAGACCTTCAGCATTGAGTTAGGAGAGCCGGTGTTACTTGAGATTGGACAAAAACATGGTAAAGTGACACGTGAATATGTCTGTGTGAATTATGTTTGTGCATAAATGTACTTGTATGTATTATATACGGTACTGTAGAGCTTTTCAAAATTGCACTGTCAATTAATACTTATGCATTCAATTAATCATGCTCCATTTTATTGATGTTTATCACCTTCATCTCATAAATAAATAAAATAAATTACATGTATCATTTTAAATTAGGAAATTCTTATGTTGATGAATACAATTATAATGAAAGATAGCATTGATTACAATGAGTGAAACTTAATGGAAAATAATTCACAACTCTCAGTTCAACTCTCTTCTACAAACACGAAAAAGTACAGAAAAAGATAAAAAGATTTAAATGTATTGTTGCAATTATTATTTTACAGGAATACAACTGAATCTTATTTATATCGATCACTGCAATTCAAATAAATAATATAGAATCAGCAAAAATGCATAGATATGCGAAACATTTGGTAAACATACAAGAACTGGTTAAATGACTCTTTTTAAGTAAGTTAGATGTTAGTGTGTTAGGGCTGCCTTCTTATATCACCACCCATCAATCTCATGCATTCACACCTTCTAATATTTAATAAAATATATTTTTTTTATTGCAATTTAGGCAAAATATTGTTGGTGGTTTCATCAACAAAATGATCCTTTTACCTAAATACGTGCCTATACAAATAAATTCAGAAAAACTGAAAATTATTTGGAAATAGTTTCTTACATTTTTCCGTGGCTCTATATTTTTACAGTAAAGCATTATTCACTAATACCTGCAAACTGTGAAGTACGTGACCTCCAGAAATAATCGCCCGTCTCTGTGTCAGCTCACGTTAGCAGTGTGACCGGAGGCTATCGCTATTCCCTATGTTATTTATGCAGCCTTTTTCCGGCAAAGACCCCCTCCATCTCAAAATCCTTACTTCAGAATTCAATTATCATAATGACATTCATAAGATTTATGGAATTTCCTGCCTGTCAGTTTTAGAGGTTGAGGAAAGCGTATCTCTCCATCAAGCAATTTTGCTCGTTGCCTTTAGTCATTGTTACAGTTCCTCTGTTTTTTTATTCACTCTGACCAAATTCATAATAAGTCCTGGTGATATATTACGTATGTGCATATTAGATATTATTGAAACTGTGATGAAGATTTCACAATGACAGAATATCGTACATATTGAATATTGCTGAAAATTAAGATGAATAGGCAATTTCGCTCCTTTTTTACGCCTCACGAGTAGCGAAAACATCGCTTGTCATTACTCAACATTATCAAAATGGACAGCAAAAAATCACCCGTTTCAAAGATTCTAGAGCATAAACAACTGTATTTATTACATTTTGATAACATCTTTCCAAATTCTTGTGAAAATCTATATACTGTATATATTGAGTTATTTTAAGTATCATTTTGAGTATATGACCAAGCACTACTTAATAATTAACTTAAGTTGATACCCTAATAAATGAAAAAGTGGTCCAATATGGCCCCCTAGATGTAGCTTAACAAACAATAATATATATTATTATATTTTCCCATTTTGGTTTATGTTTGTGTACTTTAGGAGACTCAAATGAGAATAAGCCAGAGTTTGGGGCGGAGGATGAGGAAGTGGCAAAGATGGGATGTCCCAGTCTGGGAGAGCATACCAGGCTGGAGGTGGTGATTGAAGAGTCCTATGAGTTCAAGGTAAAACAGATAAATGTGCGATGAAAATAATTGATAAAGTTCATAATGAAAACCAAACGCTTTATTTGGTTCGGTGTGTGTTGTAGAATACAGTGGATAAGCTTCTTAAGAAGACTAACCTGGCTCTGGTTGTGGGCAGCAGTAGCTGGCGAGAGCAGTTTGTTAATGCTGTTACTGTGAGCGCAGGTATGCGACTTCCTGTTTGTTCATTCTTACACCCTGTTCAATGTTCCAGTATAGCTATGAAATATTTTTTGATTAAACATACAATCTACTCTACAATCATTCAAGCATTATTTCATTTCAAGTCACGTCTGTTTCACTTTGACCCATCAGGGGATGACGATGAAGAGGAGAGCGGTGAAGAGCGTCTTCCATCCTGCTTTGACTACATCATGCACTTCCTCACCGTCTTCTGGAAGGTTCTCTTTGCATTCGTGCCACCCACGGAGTATTGGAACGGATGGGCGTGCTTCATCGTGTCCATCGGTCTGATTGGCGTGTTGACGGCGATCACGGGTGATCTCGCTTCCCACTTTGGCTGCACCGTTGGACTTAAGGATTCAGTCACCGCTGTGGTATTTGTTGCTCTGGGGACCTCTGTTCCAGGTTAGTGATAAATGTATACAAATGCAATTGCTTGTGGACATATTTCAAATTATACAAATATATAATGTAAGTCTGATTGATTTTTCACAGTAACGTATACTTTTATTAATAGATCTTGCGTGAGCTCAGAGGTTGTTAAATCCATCAAATTAATCAGACGGCTTGAAATCAATTGTTTTCTATTTTGATATTATTTTTATTATTAATCACAGTGCTTCATGGGATTGTATTTCATTGTTGTGATTTATGTCTGAGCTGGTTTACTTAGTTTTGTATGATGTTCTTCACATCTCTGTAAAAAACTTAATGGGAAAAAATGCTTCCCTACTCACATGGAGCTCTTCTTGAGGACATAAGTTTCACTTCTCCCCCCTCAGGGGTTTTATTTCTCTCTTGACTTTTCATGTCGTTAAAGTCATTTTCATAGGCCCATAAATAAAAAAGGTGCAGTTAAATTACTAAAGATTTCTATGGTTGATTTAGAAAAAAATTGTGAATGATGCTTGCTTGTCCAGGACTTATTTTTCATTCAAATGATTGGCGTATTGGAATAATTGTTAAGGTTAACTGGATAAAAAGTTAAACAAAAATAAAGCAGAATTTGACTGTTGTTACATTTATTTAAAAAGGATTATTTGTGAAAAGAAATATGAAAAAATATTCATTTAAAATGTCATATGGATCACAAAGTACATTAAGGGTCCTGAGGGTTAAGTGCACCCTTTTCTCTCTTCCTCTTTTTTCCTTTCTCACACTTCTTCAGACTTCCTCATGATTTGTCTTGCATTTGCCATTTTCGTGACCCCCTTTGTTATACTTCCCCACTTCTGTTCACAGTTTAAAAGTATTTTATTTATCTCGGTCTCTCTTAAAATGTTCATTTACCTCACCCAGAACAACCTAGCAACCAGTAAGCATTGCCCTGGCAACCACACTGCAACCCACTAAAACACAATGGCCCTCATTTATCAAACGACCGTACGCCAGAAAACTCTGTATTTATCAATATGGACGTGAGCGGGTTGGTGCGATCAAGGGTTGGCTCGTGTACGCAAGTTTTGAGATAAGGTGAAGGTCCGTGAAAGCTTTACCCTTTTGATAACTGAAGAGGAATAATGACAAATATATATATATTTTTTTTTCGCTTAGTGTATCAAATGTAAAAATAGATTGCAAATCGATTTATAAAGTAGGCCTATCTTTTCTAGCTTAATTATATGAACATTTAATTGTTTGAAATAACAAGGTTAACAGTCAAGCCTACTTCTTAGATAATTTACAACATTTAAAATACACAATTAAAAGTAAAACATTACAAACTAATATAATCAATATAATTAGGCCTACAAGCAATAGGTAAGTATTTATTTGCATGGTGCAAGTCTCTTTTTTTTGACAAATAGGCATTCTAGTGAAAACTGACAAGCACGCATGCTTTAATGTTTTTTTTATGTTTTTTCCAATGTTTATTTCTGCTTGGGTGTGTGTGAAAGATGTGCACTGGGTCACCGCTCGAGGTTGTCTGGCTTTGTTTGGCAGGCTCCAGGCAGTTTTATGGGGGCTGAAGACCTCTGGTTCTTGCCTCCAACAGATTTGAAAGAGAAAAAAAATAAATGAAGCAGACAGAAAACTGCGTGTGCTTGATTTAAGCAGCCTGAAATGCAAGATTAGCAGGGTTGGATTTGAAACTTTAATCCTCTTTAGAAACATGCATCTATCTCCTCTGCCACATATCATTTTATCTTCACCTAAGTGAAGAAATTTTTTATTTATTTTTACATATAAACATTATTCTATAATCGTGCCGCAAAAATGATCATTCATTTCTATCTACAATCGTTTTTACATTAACGCATTAATATAGGACAACTCAAACAAAGTTCAAGACTTAAGTCAGATTATAATTTTGTTTAGATGCACAATACAACCAAAGTAATTTAAAACAACAAAACTTTCAGTGTAAAAATAATAGCGAAAGAATAATAATTTGCGGTGATATTTACAAAGCATACCAAACATCCTTTAATTCCTCTTTTCAAGGTCAAAGTTTCAATTCTGAATCGGAAAAGTTCCTCTTTTTGCCCAGATTTTGTTTCTCCATGTCGTAATATCTAGGGGTGAGGTGTCTACACCCTGAATTTACATTTACATTTATGCATTTGGCAGACGCTTTTATCCAAAGCGACTTACATTGCTTTATCCTATACATTTTACATAGGTATTCGCAATCCCCTGGGATCGAACCCACAACCTTGTGTTGTTAACGCAATGCTCTTACCACTGAGCTACAGGGAAGCTATTTATAGGGGCGTGATATGTAAATACGATCGATTTCAGCCCCCACATTTATAACGGTACGATTGTTTGTACGCTGAGTTGGCCGAATACGAAAGTTTAAAGAATCACATTCTGGATTTTTTCGCGCTGAATGTAAGCTGGTTTCTACGTTCGCTTGATAAATGAGGGCCAGTGTGACTGCTAGCAATAAACCTGGCAACCTCAACATTGGACATTGACTCATGTAGGCTACATTTTTATGCAAATTTTTACTTCCACAATCACTCGGTGATAAACACTGTCTCTTTTTTTTCTCTGTCTCTCTCCTCTGTACAGACACTTTTGCCAGCAAGGTCGCTGCGATCCAAGATCAATATGCAGACGCCTCCATTGGCAACGTGACTGGGAGCAACGCAGTAAATGTTTTCCTGGGTATTGGCGTGGCGTGGACCATAGCTGCCATATACTGGCGCACTAAGGGCAAACCGTTTCTTGTGAATCCAGGCTCTCTGGCTTTCTCCGTCACACTCTACACGGCCATGGCTGTGGTGTGTATCAGCGTGCTGCTGTTTCGCCGGCGCCCCTCAGTGGCAGGAGGAGAACTCGGCGGTCCACGGACTTGCAAGATATTGACATCCTTGCTGTTTATTTCCTTATGGCTGATCTACATCTTGTTGTCCTCACTGGAAGCGTACTGCCACATTCCTGGATTCTGAGAAAAAAAGAGCATATTTCAGCTTCTCGAAGTGGAATCTGAACGTGGCCAGTAAATGAGCTTTTATTAGTATTTATAGGATATTTATCCTGTGCCCTTTTAATAATTTGAAAGTGCACTCAGTAATGCATTATACATTGAAGGTCTACCCCAGAAGAATTGAAAATATGTTAAAATCATCTCATACTCTGATGAAACTATATGTCACCAGACTGCTGCCAGATCAGCCAATGCAATGCAAAGCAAACATCACTGAGTGCATCTTTAGATTAGTTTGAATGCAGTCATTCCCTGTTTACTTGCCTTACACTTGTACTCGTCTCTCAGTGCTGTCTTAAATCTTACCAGTAACCAATGACTCCTGTCTTTTTCATATTCCCGTTTGAGCCAATCCAAGCCTTCGGTTACTGAATGAAGGGGTTTACTTTTTTTGTTACTGTGTGTGTCGGGATTACTCTCATGTTACTGTTATGATAATATTTAAAAATATGTTTAAATGAACTGAATGACCTTACTGGAACTATATCCTTAAGAGCCAGGTGTAGCAACAAGATGGATTTAATTTGCTCGTGGAGGAAGTAGAAGCATGTTTCACGACAAAAATAAATATGGCTGTTGACTGAAGCATGTCGAAGAACTCATAACTAATATGTAATGACGTAGTGTTGACAGTAATGGGATGTCAAATAACAAAACGGAATTGAACTTACACATGAACTGGAGTGATCATGAATACAGAGGAACAACTGGAATAGTAAGGAATGAAACAAAAGTGATGGTGCTGAATATCATTCATAAATGTATACATTTGTAAACGCGTATATGTTGTGTGTGAGTGTGTATCTGTGTGTGTTTGTGTGTGTTGGAGACCACTCAACTAATAATAAACTTGACTCATGTTAGAATAGAACTGCCTGTATTTGATGTTACAGTCACAGTGGCTCATAAGACAAAGGGATTGGAAGCTCTTGCTCCTGAATATTTCATGATCTAGACTTAAAAAGACTGTAAACAGTTAACAGTTGGTAGTTAAAAAGATATACTTTATACTGTTGCATAGTTGATCATCATTAAAAAGCACAGCTTGCGATAATACAGCATCAAGAACTTAATATTCACATTGTTCATCTTTGGAAAAAACAATTTTAAATGCAGTATAATCAAAAATGAATATATTATATATAAATATTGGGGATGCACGATATATCGGGCAATAATCGTTCAATAAAAGTAATTTTTCACACTATTGGCTGATTTAAAAACAACCAAAGATCAGGGCGGATATATCCTGTCAATCAAAAGAGGACAGGAAAATGCTATGACTTTGTAAATGAAAATGTTAAGAAACATCACCAATTTGGTGTTGAATATTAATAGTCATTATATGAATTCATAACATTCAGTAAGTTTAGATATATTAATTTAATCTTCAGAATCGGTGTATTGGCAGAAATCACTCTGAATAATCGGCCATCAGTATCGGTGGAGAAATGTTGTATCCATGCATTTCTAATAAATACTGTATAGCCTAAACACACACAAAAGTACTTTATTGATTAAATTTGTTGTTCAGTTATGATTTCTGTTTGTCAAGCAGTGATTCACAGTTATGAAGTGTCCGTTGTTATCAGTTGTCAGTGTTTGCTGTCAGTTATCATCTGTCTGTGACTGCAGTGGGTGGAGAGAAGTTGCTGAATGAAAAACACCGAATGACACAGATTTTGCAGTTGTGTTGATTTTTAGCTCTTTGAAGTAGCTTCTGCCCTCTGTCTGGTACAGTGTTTGGAGTGAAAAGATTGCGCCCAGAGTATTTTTAGGATTATCTTGTTGCTAGGCGATCCATCCGGAGAGTAATTGTCTTGTCTGGGCCGGATGACGAGAGTGTGTGTATGTGGGTGTTGCCTTATGTGTTACACCCACTCACCACAAGTCTATTTAAAGCTTTGAAATAGCACACAACAAACCATCTTATACCAACTTAACCTCTTATACTAACCTGCTGTAAATTATGTGACCATTTTACTTAACAATTGCATTTAATAAGTGTTTATGTGTTAAGAGTTTAGTAATAATGACCATGTACAGTAACTGGTTTTATAGAAATTATATTGAAGCCAAGTCATTAGGACACAAATACTAGTTTATATTAGAGTAAACATGGGTGCGAGATGGAGAGAGTGCATTTCATCGGTTTACAGGGTCACTGTTTTTCTCTCTCTGTGCCAGGCTACACTTGGAGCACATACAATTGATGTGCAATCCCGAATGTCATGCTGAGAAGCAGCTATCGTAATTGGATTAAGCTGTCGAGAGAGAGAGAGAGCGAGAGAGAATCACTGCTGACTTGACTTGAACCTTGAGATGACCTTCACCTTGAGACAATCACGTATAGATGATCTCGTATTAAGTGTAAAGAGTGTTTGTGGCATATCAAAGACATGTTCTGAGACATGGGACAAAATGTCAAATATACCTGCCAGTAGTTTTTCAAATAGCAGCATTTGTATATTGAAAATTATCAGAGATTATAATTAGAATGTTCCATTTTATTTGATTTACTCTCTGTTTTATTAAAATGACGTGACATTATTACTCACTACCAATCATACTAACTGTCCTCAGACACACTTGTGATCCTAGTTTAGATATTTATGAAAACCTTTTAAAAATCAGGAAAAATCAAAGCCAGCCTTCATTCTGAAGAAGATCATTTTTTGCTTTATAAGTGTGTTTACTGACAAAACCAAATAATGTCAAAATATTTTATTTTAAATGTTTTCCCTCATTTTGAACATGAATTGAGCATGTCCCAAAAGTAGCAACATCACTACATTTCAAAAACAGCAATTTTTTTATTTCATTTTATTTTTCATCACATTTCATTCATGAATAGACGTTGTTTCTATTCACCATATTTATATTTGAACAGATGTAATCTGTTATTGGCATTGACATTGAAACACAGGAGGTTGTGTCTAAACATCAGTTTCTTTGAATCTTATATAGTTCTTAGACGCATAATTCCTTTCAGTTTTGTCCACAGTCTGGCGACTTTCCCAGCTTTGTGATTCATTTGTTCAAGTTCATATCTGCGAACAAGAAGCTTTATACTGTACAGAGGACCCAGATGTCACACAGCCACAATTTGTCAACGTACAGTATTCAGTAACTATGTATTAAACCAACAGAGCAATTTATTTTCATCAACACTATGTTTAGTGGGTATATGAATTCAGTCCTCAGTTTAACACTGGTGTCAGCAGAATAAAAACTGGATATGATCATTTCACGTTCCATTTTGATATCCACAACCGTCTTTAAAACGAAGACCTAAATAACATATTTTTAAGAATGAAATACTAGCCTTTATGTTATTGTATTGAGTTGACAATTTACCTTACTGTCATTAGACATAACTGACAAATTCTATTGACAATATTCCACAAGTCCTCAAAGAAGTTCAGAGGAAAAATCAAAGATCTGATAGGATGCAAGAGACGTTTTGATAAATGATGGTTGATGGATGTCTGGCGTGACAGTCAGGCACCGACTGTTCCTGCCGTCATTCACCCTCTCTCATGCCCCTGACAACTAAAAAAACGACAGAACGAGAGCAGGAAGACAGAAAATGAAAGCAGGCGCTCCGGAGAACAAGACAACGAAGAGAAGAGTATGGCGCTTGAAATACAATTCCTGGAGATAAGAGAGGGCAAAAGAGAGAATGTGAAAGGTTTAGAATAGACAAATGAATTGAAGAATAGTTAAAGTCTGACTACTGGCCGGCCGTTGAGAAGCTGAAAAGACTTGAAAAGTACTTTAATGTGCTGGTTTATTTGCCTCAGATATGGAGGGAAATGAGGTTCAAAAGTTCATATAGTCAGTCCATAAATATGGTAATTATAATTTACTTTAAATTGAAGGACTATATTTTTGCACTTTAAAGTCCAAGTGAAATAGAAAATGACAATTCCTATTTTTTTCATGAAATATTACAGCGTTTATAGTATAGCGCTTACCAATGTGGGTCATTCTCTTTTTAAAATTCATGTGCCCTCATAATCCTCAATTAAAATCTTAATATACGCTTCCGCCCTATAGTGGCTATCCATTTCAAATGATGTAATTTAGACGGTTTGGGCAGAGCATCCCCTCCCCTTCAACTGTCAGTCTGCTCACATTTTTATTTTAAAATGGATGTATCCAATCAAATCGTAGTTAAAAAACAAGCCACGGCCATAGTTTTTCTCGGAAATGCAAAAAACAATCGCATCTTCAGAGTTGTTGCTAGAAGGGATACAGCTACAGCCGGAAGTGGTGCAAAGTCTCGCCATATAATTACAATATTTTACATTAGCTAACGCCTTCACTTACCCCAACCCTAAACATAATCGTACAATGATAAAAAATATTAATAAACTGTTTTCAGCGTGACAAAAATTATGTGTATTTGAAGTGCGCATGCCCAGTGGAGGTAGCGGTATCCCTTCTAGTCTAAACAAAACTTCAGGTTCATGGGGACTTTAAAATTTAAACCAAAGAAATGTTACAATGCAAAACAAGACATATAGTCACAAATCTGCACATCCTCTAGAAGCTTAATATGCATTGTGACATTTACTACATTAACTCCTTTGCACAGGTCAGCAAGGAAAAGGTGAAAAATTGGATCAGCGTATACAAAACGTTTGTTTTTGCTTTTATTTTTTACTTATCTTGAATATTTGCTCAGTCCTTTTTAACATCAGAAGCGGAGCTCCATCTTGAGTGTAGACTTCATGCCAACACGACGATAAAAAGTCTTGGCAATCCTTTAAAATTTTTGCCACCATCTCCAAAGAAATGCACTGAAGCCACATTGAGAGTGTGTGTGTTTGCAAGCTCTTGTATGGTATAAGAATCATATTGAACAGTTTCATAAGCTTTGCAATCACTGTTTTCTTTCAGTTTCATTTAAAAGGAGACAAATCGTACTTCAATCCCACTTTCTGACAGAAATGGAAAATATACTTGGCTACATGTCAAAGCTGTTTTAAATATACATAAGTATTTTCTGTGAAGCAATGTTAAATGTTGTTTTTGGTAACTTTTACCTTAGGTCACGACATCTGTGCCATAAAATGGTAATGCATGAAGTTTAGCTGTGTATGGATTACACCCACTCATTTTTCATTTAATCTGTTCTTTATGTTGTAAAGTATTATCTGTTGGGATCAATAATAATAACGTCTGAAGACGTCTCAAATTTATATTCAGCATTTATTAAATGGTTTTTAATGGAAACTAGTGCATAAACTCAATATATGTACTATATTTCATGGACTCAAAATAATGGAGCAGGCCACATAATATACCCTAGTCAAATTGAATATACAAAATCAGACCACACTCATAATTCCACATATTTAAACACAAATAGTTACAAACACTAATATAATAAGGTTAAAATGTATTTACTAGGGGTTTAAGAGTGGTGTGGTAAAGTGGTTCCCTATGATTACGTGCCAAGAACCGCTTTTAGTGCTATATAGCAAGATTTTTTTATTGCATTATATTCCATAATGTATACCCATATATTTTCGTGTAAGAATTTCTAGACCAGAAAATTCCCACAAAGAAATGGTGACATCATCAGGTCATCAGGTCTGTCAATTTTTTTTACTTAAAATCAGTGTTTGGAATCTGCCACCAGGATGGATTTGATAATGTACTGTACATGTATTAAATAATATCTTCATAAAGTCACATACTCTGCCTTTCTGGACAAAACTTGCACAACAATTTCCTAATCCGCAGACATTTTCCATTTCAAAGAGAGCACTGAAAAATAGGAGCGGAAACGGGACATTTTTGACAACGTCCTGCATTTATTGAATGTACAGTTATATTATTTATCGAATAAAAATTACATCCAGAGTAATAATGTTCCCTTTTACAAGGCAGACAAGTACTTTATCTACATACAGTGTTAACAAAAATGTTTCAGTAGGAAGGTGATAAAAAGACAGATCCAGAAAGTGTGAACAAATATGTTCTCAAGAACTATGACATATGTACTTGGTTAAAGCTATAAATGAGGCAGCAGAAGTTAGCCCTATATATTCTCCCTTAAAGACATTTCAGTACAAACACCAATATTAGCTTGCATAAGGTTTAAGTCAGGTCCTGGATCCATATATACTGTATTATAGAGCAGTCTGTCATCGATAAATAGCATTAATGAGAGAAGTGCTGTGATTTGATTCACACGACTCTGATCTCCCCTGAGGATGTCTGATTATAGACAGGAATTAGCATGCAAATGTCTTCCTGACTTCAACCTACCAACCATGCAGAATTGAACTTAAAGGACATGATTTTCCAATGTATTTCAAAATAAAGGTTTAAAAAAAATGTAATCAACCTGGATTTTATCCCATTTCAAGACGCAAAAACGTGGGGTATAAATGAAAAATCAATGAACATATGAAATGTCCTTGTTTCCATGGGCTACATGCAAAACAACAGTGGTAATGTGACAATCACGTTTAAAAAGGTACTTAAATGATCTTTGAAAATTGTTTGTATTAAAACGAAAACTTCAGGCCATAAAGTAAAAAATGCACCATCAACAACACACAACTCCAATTTGATATGTTTTTAGGAATTTAGCCCAAAACACAAAGACAGACTTTACTCTGCTTAAGTCAGTAGTAGAATTCCTTAAATTCCTAAAAGGAGTGAATTACAAGACAATCTATAATCTGGTTTCTGCTTAAATACACACATTAATATTTCCTAGTACAACAATATTGGCCCTTACAGTCCTTTTCGAAGCTAAAGAAGTCTGAAAAGAGGATATGCTTACATGCACATATCATTAATCCCTGCTCATATTGGTATAAAGCTGTTGAATTGACATGCAGACGAGACAAACATAACAAACTCGAGACTCGTTTCCCATTGAGAAAGATGGAATTGTCCATCGCAGACCTATCCCTTCTGGCTTTCTAGACTCCACAGCGCTAATCCATTCATATACCCAGCAAACTTAAATTATACATCTCGTCTTTATCTTTTCATCCATGCACTGAGAGTAGACGTCACGGCCTGCGTCCAATGTATTTGTCTGATAGTCATAAGTGCTGTAATTGATTTTATTTTAAAAGTCCTTCGATAAAGATCATTAAGCACCAAGCACACTGTCATCCCTCGGTATTATAATGATGTAGACGCTGCACGCTACAGCAGATCAGCGCGCTGACGGGAGCTTTGGTGCGAGTCAAGCTAGAACGCCCAAGCGGGCGGTGCGAGGGAGCACTGTATGCATGTCAAAATCCAGAGAGAGAGAAGCATCAAAAAAAGGATGAGCGAGGAGAGGTTATGGACCCAGATGAAGGTCAACCAGAGATGAATGAAAAATGATAGAATCAAATCAGATTACAAAGAGAAATCCAACAATCTAATGGATTAAAAAAGGCCTGGAATGCTGTGATCGGAGCTTTACGTGTCTTCATTCAATCTCAAATTATGCTCAGCCTCGTTGTATGTTATGCAACATGTTGTGACTTGGAATCTGACTTTATAAAACCACACGTCGTAGGTGTGTGCCGGTGTCTATCATGAAACTGTGCCAGGACCACGGTTCAATCGGATTTAAATGTGGCGTGGCACAGGAATAAGGTCCAAGTTTCCTAGACATCAGTGCATTTGAGAGAGTGTGATGTATGGGATCACAGCCAATTACAGAGACGGGATTAGAATCGATTCGATTAAACCAACCAACATTGAGATACAGGAGGGGATTACAGGATTTAGAAAGCGTAATCTGGGTGACAGAGAAAAGGCAATTATCGTATACACAAAATAAATGACCGGCCCTCGTCTAAGTATTCACACGTCAGGATGTTTTTACTTCTATGGAGACACATTATGAGAAATTAATTGTTGGGAGTTGGGCAAGCAACAGTCCATCTGTGCATTTTCATGTAAACACGTACCGTTCAGATTAAGCACTAGCCTAGCATTCGCCTTACAGATCAATGTGCCATTGGCAAAATTACACTGCCACCTTTAGGGCAATTCCAAGCACTACATGTAAAGCACTACACTTAAAGCTCTACAGTGCACAAATATACAACAGAAATAAATAGAGAACCTAGTCAAAGGTGTACCGCCTCCCTCTTGTTTCCACAGGTGTCCCGTACAGGCATCAATATGTACCAGAGCCCACGTTTGTAAAGCTAGATAAAAACCATTGTAACCATTTAAAACAAGACTTTGGTTTAAAAATGAAAACGTAAAACGTTGGTACATTTCAATTCTTACAACTTGTAATACTATATCTATTCTTAGATTCCAGAGGTGAGAATTAGTGGTAAAAACAAAAAAGCTAAAGAAAAGCGTAGTAACGCTAGTATATTCCTGTATTGTCCGTGTCTGATTTGACAGGGCCGTCCGAGGGGGGCGAGTCCAGCAGTGAGGCGGAGATGCTTCCGATGTTGCTCCAGCTGCGATTGGGGGAAGAGAAAGGGGGCGTGCTGCAGTTAGAAGACGGGCCGGAGCCAGAGCTGTCATAATTGACCTGACTGAAGAGGTCTTTATGAGAGCCTTTTCTCTCAAGCTCCCCCTGTAGGTAAAGAGAGATTTCCTCCGGTAAGCACTTCAGCTCCGCTTCGCAGTCGGATGTTAGACGAGCCTGATTCTGAACAGATGGAATAAAATGTTGGGTTATTTGACAAGAGTGATTCAGTAGGGAGAAAAAGATACATCCGTTTTAAATAACTCTTCAAAAATGAATGATGGGATTTGTGTATTTACTGACCAGAGGGATCTCCTCCTCTATCCTCTGGAGGATGTCTTTGTGAAGGGCTTTCAGCTTCTCCTGACGCTTCCCTTGAGACAATTCCAGCTACCCAAGAGAGAAACGATATGCGTGTGACGACAACACAGCGTTATAATTTCAATGTAACAGACGCATAATCATTACATGTTAACGCAGCATAAAGCTTTGAGTTAAAGCGATAACGAGCAACTTTTTGACCTTAAATGAATGTCTCTAAATTGATTGGTAGTGGTAGGAGAACGTTTAACTGGACGTATTTTACTGGCGTTGCTACCTAAGCAGCCTCCTATCGGCTGAAATTGCTCTTGTAACTTTGGTGTTCGGGCCGGTACAAGCCCCGCCTATCCCCTGCTCACGTTATACTGGGAAAAGTTAGCGAACAGATAACAATAAGACGAAACGATCTAGTTCAACGCAGATCTCCAAACCATCACCGTGGTAGAGCCAGCAAATAAAACAAAGACTAGGAGAGAGAGAGTGACCAGACACGATTCAATATCTGATGGACTTACAATCGACGACGTCAGCTCCAAGAGGCAATGGGTTGCAAAACGGATGGGTCCTGTACTTTTGAGTTTATTGTAATTTGACTGTGCTCAGGTTGTTTACTGGCGCACTAACGTAACTGCTTCACAATTTATAACCGTAAGGTAGAATAGAGATAATTTAACTTAATTTAACATTAGCTTACGTAGCATGACCGTGCCTCATCACAAATTTACTCTTATGCTTGTAAATGATGACTACCAAACAAAAATAAATGTTTTAAGGTTAAAAGTTGCTGATTCCTTACCATGCATGTAGACTAATGTAATCGGTATCTATAGTTACTGTGCTTGGCACTATTCCCATAGCGAGTTTAGTGTAAGTTATTGATTGCACCCATTACACAAAGCAAGTAAGCTGCTATGTAGCTAGCATGCTATTGCGCTAACGGCTAACTACCAACTGCAACCTCAGAATCTAGTTTGAACTATTAGTATAGCCCAGTAATATAACCTGCTGGAGCCAAAAGAGTGCTTTAGTACATGCACAGTTTATGAAGTGAAATAATACTAAATGCTACTGCTGTTTTTTATTCATGTGACTTGAATGCAGATCATTCAGACAGAAATCCAAATAACTGTGTTTGCCACACAGCTCAACTCACCATACGGATTAAGGCGACAGACTCGTTGATGTGTTTTCTATTGATCTCACTCAACTCCTTGCTGAAAGAGGTGGAACGAGAGAAAAAAAGAACAAGGTTACTTTCAATGGACGTCACTTAGATGTGGAAAGCATTCAAGTACTCTAGACACAAATGGTCTCATTTATCTCAGTCTCTAACTTGACGTTGCGTTTCACCAGACACAGTTTCTAACGACGAAAGTGAAATGCATATTTCCTTTTCGTTACAGAACCCTCTCTTATAAAATTTGGTATATTTATACATATATATCTGCTTGTGTATGTCATGTCGATGTGCCGGTGGATCTGTGGGTTATCTGTGGGAGTGTACTCAGAGGCTGACACCAAGCCAACCTGTGAAACATAGAAGTACAGTGATGTCCTAAAACCAGTAGGCTTCTTAGCATAGCACTTAACCCCAGACAGCTACCGGGACTGTCCCTAAAATGAGTTCACTGTGAGGTGCTTTCAATTAACATCTGCTAAACAAAAAAAGGGAAATGGTGGTGCAGAAAAGAATCTCAGCAGGTCGAATAATATGAATTTTTATAATTAAAAAAACAATTATTCAATTCAAATTTCAACGTTTTATTCCCATCGACAGACCACGCAGACTAGACTGTAAATGTGAGTACACAAGGATGGGGGAAACACACTCACTTTTCGGCCTTATCTTTTTCTGACTTCCTGGCCTCAGTGATGCTGTTCAGCCTTTTCCGTTCCAGAATCTTCTGAAGCTCTTTCTTTTCTCTGTCAGTATGAACATATCAAAATGTGTCAAAGTACACATACACAAATTTACACCTCAAATCGTCACAAAATCATTTCTTACTTGTCACACACGTCCTTGAGTTTCTTTATCTGGGCAGCTTGACAATCCAGGGCAATATCCCGCAGCTTCTGAGTAGTCTGAAAGAGACAATATTTGCAAAATAAGAAATATTTCTTTAAAGCGTGTGTAGTGTATCGTATGTGATAGTTGTGTGCGTGTGGTACCTCTAATAGATGAGCTTGTTTGGTCTCAGTCTCAATCTGAAATTGTGACTGTCTGAGACTGAGATGTTTCTGCATCTGCTCCTCTTTAAACTGCTCCGTGTGATCCCTCTGCACAGGCTCTTCTGCTCCACTGCATACACAAATATAAAAAAATGGACTTAATGTGATTAACAATATTCTTTAAACCTGAAACACAAATTGTCCTAAGTAGTCTTTGATTACTCGAAACTAGAAAACAGTCGCCAAAGGCGCAGTTTGAGTTTGCATGTAATTTCCTCACTTTTTCTTCAGACTGGGCCGAAAACGTTTGTCTGTCTGACTCTGTTTGCTCAGTGCCCTCTGTTCCTTACTAAAAGCCCACACCTGTAACGCACACAAACAAAGAGGTTATCTGTCATACGCAGCTCAATATAACACTGCGGTGTTGAAGTGCTTGAACGATTTTTAACCTTTTTGAGATGTTTCTTTCGTAGCTCCTTGAGTTCCTTGCACTGCTTCTTTAACAACTTCAGGTAGGAACTGTGCTGTTTGAGCTCTTCAATAGACTGAGGTTCAATAACTGTAAAACACACAAATCATTTTACATGATTTACAACACATCTTAGTTCTCCGTGAGGGTCACGTGAGTGCTGAAGATGAGGGTATGACAATTAGATGATGGTGGACCTTACCTTTAAGAATATTGTTGACTAGATCTTCTTTCGGGGCTAAAATATATTGCACATGGACATATGGGTCAAGTAAATGGACATGATATGGAAACCAAACATCAAAACAGAACAGATGTGTGTAACATGTGACCCTGGACCACGAAACCAGTCATAAGATTATGTTCTATTAAGATATTTTGTAAATTTCTTACCGTAAATATATCAAAACTTTATTTTTGCGAGCGGATGCAGCAAAATCGCGAACAAAAATAGCCAGAAACACGGCTATAAACTTTGCTTACTCAAGTACAGTACTCACTCAAGTTTAGCATCTATATTAAGCTTTGATTCGGATTTATATACTCTCCACATCGTCATTACAGCGGTAAGCCAATAGAGAGCGTTATGACAGCAACAGCCTCTGATGGACATCTTTAGAAGCAATTTTCTCAATATTTTGATTCTTTTGCACCCTCAGATTCTCAAATAGTTGTTACTCGGGTAAATATTGTCCTATCCCAACAAACCATACAGTACATCGATGGAAAGCTTATTTATTCGGCTTTCAGGTCATGTATACATGTTATTATACATTCCCTTATGACTGGTTTTGTGGTCCAGGGTCACATATGGTAAAGAACATGGAAATGAGAACATGATAGGAGAGAGTTTATTTTCAGAGGTGCACCGAACCTGATGCAGGGCTCACGATCTCATTCAATGGAGGAGGAAGTGTTGGAGAAGGCAGAGAGCAGATTGGGTCAAAGGAGTTCACACAACTAGGATCAGACTTTACTCCTTCCTCTGGTTTTACAGCACCACCCTGCACAGACACACATTGTATAATTATTAATCAAACAATGGGTTAATAGTAGGGATGCACCGATATGTAGATATTGGCCGATAACGATAGCCAATCATTCTTTAACATTGGAAGCTGATAACCAATATATTGGCCGATATACAGTTTCTAAATATCAATTAAAAATTCCCTGACCTGCATTGAAAGGCCTGAAGTTCGGAAAAAAACTCTTTGAATGAAAGTCATTGGGAGGACTCTAAAAAGGGGCGGTACTGTACAGAAAACTAGTTGTTGCTGATTGGGCTGTACTTCTACAGTTCAGAATGGTCAGAGCAAGCATATTACTGTGGTTGAATGTCACAGAAAAATCCCTCGTTTTCGCACTTTGGTGGTGTGTCGCCCCAATCGCACTAATGGACGAGCCGCCCATGTATAATATGTGTCTGTGTACTGTGGATTTTTTATTTGTATTACTAAAACCATACACATACAAGAATATATCTTAGAAAAATATCCAATTATTATTGTTATTAAATGAATAAACCTTTATGATTCCTAAATATGTGGGTAGTTGATGAATGAATCGTACAGTCCTATGGTATGAAAACAAACATTTAATATCACACTGTTTTATATTATTCATATTTATCATATAAATAGCATAAAGAGATTTATCTTCATTTTTATTTTTCCTAAATTATAGGACGAATTTGCTAATTGGTCTGTCAACGACCCATGTTATGTTTATGTGTTTATAAAAACATAATGAATATGCAGAGTACACAGACTATATAAACACAATATTTTATTTGGGATTTGATTAATCGTTTGAAATTTATCATTTTGTTCACTGCATAATTCCCAAACTTCCATTTCTGTTGTCAATTCACTACTGTTAGACTAAAAGTAAGAAATAGTAATGAGTAGGCATGTTGACCGGGAGTGTATTGTATACTGTATATAACATGAGACAAATGTGACTGACCTCTGTGGAGTCCACCATAAGTCCCTGAAGTAATGCGTTCCTCCGAGCCAAATCAGAGAGATGTTTGATGGGGTTTGCCAGAGCGTCAGCGTACTCTACATGCATAAAAAACAAACAAGATGTAAGGAAAACATCTGAATTACTATTACTATTACTAATATTTTTGGTTGAAATCATCTACTGCACACTTTGTAAAATCAAATGTAAGACTTTTTAAGTCCTGTGGAAGACCTGATTTTTTATAGCAGAACAAACAACCTTTGACACACGTTTAACATGCAGTATGTCCAAATTTTAACTCAAAAGATGAGATAATCTAAACAGATACATCCAAATAGGTGCATCATATTTGTCAGAAGCCTTTTCTAAATTTCCTCATCCATCTCGTCTAGCTCCTGCACTTCTGGTGTCTTCTCAGTGTGTTTGACTTTGTTCCGCCACACAATAAAACTTAGCAAGCTTCTTTTAAACTACTTACTTACTAAAATACAGAAGTACAGCCTAGTATTAATTAAATGAAAATGTATAGTAAATTTCCTGTACCCTTTTTTACTTTACCACATTCAATATTAAAGTATACTACGAAGTGTATAAATTAACTATAGCTAATCCTACAGAATAATACTGTAGTGTATGTTAATAGAGTGTGATCTTTACCTTAATATTCTACAACTGTAGTATGTAGTATATTAAAGTATACAACAGTATTTTATGTGATGTGACACACTAGGTGTTTTAAATTAGAAGTTTAAAATAATGTCATTCAATACCAGTATACTTTGTATTGTTTATTTATTGTTTTCATTACATAAGATTCATATTTAATACTTAAAAGGATGGGGGTGTCGAACTTTAAATATTTATCCGCTCGTTTTCGTCCTTCTCAATGAAAGGTAATGCCATAATACAGTTAGTGCGCTAGATGGCGATATTTAACTATTTCAGTTTGTGATACACGATGAAGAAGAAGACGTCATACGGAAGCGCTGCTCTGAAAGCAGTGTCGCTACCCGATCCGTCCCGGAAACACGATTTGTTCCGCGCATGCGCGAAAGTGCGTCTACTTCCGGCCGAAATAATTTACGGCAAACACGATTTGTTCCGCGCATGCGTGAAACTCCGTCTACTTCTGTTCGAAACAATTTACGGCAGTTTTAATAAAAAAGTTGTTTGTCCATACCGGAAATATTTTTTTAAATAAACTCTGTATAAAAAAAGAGCAATTAATCCTGTAAAGAGTGGAAAGTAGTTTTTCTCTAATAATCTTTATGTTTCTTTTTATTATATTTTTTGATTCCAAGAAAATACAATATGACAAAATATTATATGTCAGGAGTGAGAAACTGATTTTTATATATAAAAATACTTCTTTATTTATAGAAAAACTATAAAACTTAAAATGAATATGTTTATTAGTGATTCTCTTAAAACCTTTTTTTGGCAAAATATGTCAAGGTTAATATGTGGCACAAATTGATAACCTAATAAGATTATTGAAATCCTTACATGGTTGCCCTTGACAAGCAGGATTTTCAGAATTCATCCAATTTATTTTTACATTTGTTCCTTATTTTCTTTAGTCATTCACTAAATCTCAACCTCCCACCCAGCCTCTCTCAGTCACACAATCAAACATCTATTCGTTTACTTAACTTGCAGATTAAGGAACAGGGCATTGACCTTACTTTTCTAATATTTTAACAAATGTCTGCATTTAAGAAACACACAGAAAAAGTTATTTATGTATTTATTACATTTATTTACACATTTGGTTATTCCAAACAACCACCCAAACCCCACCCACTCACTCACTCAACCTAACGACGCTCTGAAGGACAGTCAGGAATCTCTCCTTTTAAGAGAAATTTCTGAAGTCGTTCATAAACGAATCCATAGCGCTGTCAACCATTTTTGTACTCTCCAACATCGCCACTAACAGACTGTCGTAAAACATCTAAGATAACAGGAAGTGGCGCCAATTAGAACGCATCGAGTCGACTGTCGTGAAAATGGTAATTACCGGAAGTAGACGCACTTTCGCGCATGCGCGGAACAAATCGTGTTTCCGGGACGGATCGGGTAGCGACAAGCAGAACGGGATGTAGCTTTTGGTCGCGCTACACCGCAACTTTCTTAAAAAAGTTATAAACTACTGGAAAAGCTACATTCTTTTACTCTTTGTTGAGCTACTATCAAGCTACTGAAAAATGTTGTTAAGTTAGTTAATAGCGTTGCTACTTAAGCTCCACCCAACACCGCGTCACCCAAACTCACGTGGGAAAAAGAAAGGTTTAGTCAGAATATGGATTGCCTCATTATAAACGAACATAACAATAACAAACAATCTTTTAGAGTTCGCTTCGTGAAAGACGAGAAAGCAAAATAAAAGGTTTAGCAGACAAAAAGCTCATAAGAGCGCGTTCAGCGACAAAAAGCGCTAAGATATTACAAATAAATCAAAGTAATTCCCATCGAGTTTAAAGGTTTTTTTGTCAATCTTGCAGGTAGCCTCATACTCATTGCTTCCAAAGGCTCGCCAATCTCTATATTTCATATATTAGAGCCAAAGAAGGGAAATCACATTCATCTTACATCAACCCATCTCTTCTGTTTGCGCGCACACGAGGAGACGGTACACAAAACACTGTCGTAATGACACGACCTGCAGATTGTCACGTGAGCGAGCGAATTCGCAAAGAATAAAATAATACGTCACCAAATGAAAACTATATTTAAGGTTATATGAAGCATTAAAATATTTAACTAAAGGTCTCTTATAAAATGTAAGACCTACCATAGGTAAAAATAAGACTACACTCAAAGGGATAAACTTTCAGCATCCATGTTTCTGGGTAACCTAACTATGGTTATCACCACGTCAACCATCCCGAGTTCAGAAGTGACTCATTTATTCCGTACACACTGGGGAATTTACTCCCGTAAATAAACACTGCTATAGCTTTAAACATTTGCTTAAAGGTTCAGCGTTGCTCTACTCATCCTCCAGCTGGTGACTACACATATGTAGCAGGGTAAACACGGAACCACTGTCTAATAAACATTGCATTTATCAGGCATGTGTTCAGCCAAGGTCAAAAAAGAAGGAAGACCGCACGCACCCTTGCCCAACACCAGTCCCCCCCAAAAATAGTCTTTAATGTCACTAATAAAATGTTACAAGATGAAAAACTGGAAGCTGTTGGGTCCGTGTACTTTTGCGTCCATTCGTTTTTCTTTTTTTAACAACTATATAAAAAACAAAAAATGTGCTTTTCTTTATATTTGTTTTCAAGTTAATGGAGAGATTAACCACAAACAAAGTACATTTTCTTATTTAAAATTATTTTATAAATGAAAATCAAATTATTGGTATACAACTATTTTTTCAGTTTTACAAAAATGCAATTTTTTAAAATAATTCTTGTCTAACTTCTGGATATTTAATGTAATGTATATGCAATTTGTGTTAGTTGCACTACGGATAGCTCGGGATCATGGCTTCAAAAATCTAAATCTTCTAACAGTCCTCGCCGAACAACCTCGTCCAACACCAATTTGAGACAGATGCTCAGCAACGTCCTTGTGTGTGTGATGTTTTAAAATCATGTCTGTACGGTTCCAGAGACATGGTGCTTCGCATTCAATGGTGCGGGAAAAAATATTTCCGGGTCACTAATTTGGCCTCAGAAAACTAGTACAATTCGCTTTTATTCGATATTAATTTGTGTATTTTATAAATGTAAAGTAA
The DNA here is from genome assembly GCF_015846415.1 of Triplophysa dalaica. Lineage (NCBI taxonomy): Eukaryota > Metazoa > Chordata > Actinopteri > Cypriniformes > Nemacheilidae > Triplophysa > Triplophysa dalaica. Next base: position 8,576,038 of record NC_079542.1, read on the forward strand.
GGTGCAAAAAGTCATAAACAAAAATCTGAAAATAAGTCAATATACATTTTTTTCGTAGAATGTTCTGAATACAGTTCTAATTCAAAATTTTGAATGTAACTTTTTTTGCTTAAAATACAACAACCGTTTATATTTTATTTTTATCGTCATGGTTAAAAAAAGAAAAACGAATGGACGCAAAAGTACACGGACCCTGTTGGACAAAAGAAGATATTTTTCACTTAGCAACCCAAAACCAAACTATTAAAACTTCCCAATTCCGTCTGTCAATTTTGGAAATATCAGTTCAAATGTTTATTAGTTTAACAGTCACCTAAACAATATTTAATAAAATAAAATGATGGTTTGTGGAAATATCTTATGCTAATGTCAAATAAGATGGCATTTACAAATGGCAATTGAGTAGTTAATACTAGGCCTACTATACATTTTATTGTAATCAGCAACAATTCCTTAAACAATAATTGAACACAATGTAAAGAATATTGTGGCATCAAGAGACTTCCATACATAGCCACTAGATGGCGCAATCTACGTCATTTATACAGCGTTTTGCAAACTATGCATCTTATGGTTTAAGTTAATTCAACTGTATGCTTTTAGTAGAAACTTTAACGCGTTTAAATTACAGTGACTAGATCGGCCATTTCTATAGTTTCAAGCCATCGAATCACGGAATGGCCTATTTTAGTCTCTATAGAAAGATCGTGTTTTAATGTTAAATCATATAGACACCTCAACTTCCAGACTCAGGACATTCCGTATATGTTACAAAACGCTTTTCAGTTCCCCACTTAATTAAAAATGACATGACACCACACACATTTTTGAGTACCAATACAGCCGTTTTTGGCTTCCATTAGTCTGTTTGGACCCTCTGGAAACATAAAGTTAACTCCCAAAATGATGTTCTTCTGAATGAAGCGGTCGCTCTGCATTTATAACAAGCGTGTGCATGACGTAGAGCATAGAAAGGATTCTGTTGGCCAGCTGTATGATTATCACGCGTACATCCCCAAACCCCCCAGAAATTAAAATAAATCGAATTTATACAACTTACGCGGGTGATCCCAGCGAGGTCAAAAATATGGAAATCCGTATTTATACGATAAAATCACATCCCTGATTTGTAGTATCATAGATTCCTCTCCTACCTTGGTGCTCATTGGGGATGTAGTCCGTTGCATCGGTGTACACCAGGAGTGAGGGCAACATGAGCGGCTGGTTAAGCTCATTCTTCAGACAAATGTAGTGATATCCTACAACACATTCACACACACAGATGAGATGAACCAATAGATCTTCTTTACAGTATCGGAGTGGCAGGATGATGAGTGATAGATCTTCAAACCTGGACGCAATGCTGAAACTGGTAAGACGCGATGGCCGATAAACTTTCCACTTTCCTCATACACCGCTACTCTCAGGGATGCCAGGGTGGGTAACACCACCTAGAGAGACAGTGGTCAGAGGGATACTTATTTTGCTTAAAGGTTTATTAGTTATGACAATAAATCCTTTATGATGAGACGAACACAATTGCTGTCAAAACTGTAATTGTGGACGAACTATTTCTGTCATTTGTCACCTTGTTGAACAAAAAGGTGTCCTCGTCCCACACCGGGTCCAGAGAGTTGTTGTTAGATGTTTTCGTTCGGTATTTCCTTTTAGTGTCGGTGGGAAGTCCAAACATGTCCACCTCCACATAAACGCCAACCTTCTTATCACTCAGAAACTGGCCTGAGATTATCTGTGTATGAGAATGAGCACATGTTGGTCTGATCTTATACGCTACATTACACTTACATAGTAAAATAACAGAAGATTGCTACATTAGTACCGAAAACAATACGTTGCATTATGGACACAATACCTTGATCTTAACCGTATTGGCTACGATCCCATCTACAATGTCCATAGTAAAGGGGTCAAAGTGTTTGTCGGTGCGTCTCATGAACTCTGGTTTAAGCATATAACCACAGTGCCCATTGTATTCAAACACCCCCATGTTCAACTGCATTGGCAGGTCTGAGAAGCAAACCGATACATGAGAGTGTCAATAAAGGTGCCTTTGAAATCAAATTAAATTATATTAATAAATAAAAAAATCAAGAAATGTTACGGGAATTGAAATATCTGACCTAGAGTTTGAAAGTTTAGTGCCACCATCTGGCAGCCCACGTTCCAGAAGAGCTGAGGCATGTAATTACTGGAGTCAACTCGAGTCCCTTTGGGGTAGATTCGACTCAGCTGCTTCTTATTGTATCTGAATACACACAACCCTTAAGGAAGACAATAAAACTCAAAAACACACACATAAAGCCGCTGAAAAAAAAATAAGTGACCATTAAAAATTTTCTAAACTTGGTTTATAGATCTGTGTTTAGGTAAAATGATCATTTTGTTTCATTCTGTGAACTACCAAGAATATTTCTCCCAAATTTCATTTTTTTTTTTCTATTTGCATTTATTTGCATAAAATGAAAACTGGAGAAACAGGTTAAAATAACAGCAAAGATGCTCTTTTTTTCAGAGCTCAAATACTAGGAAAACAAGTCCGGTTGGTCGATGTGGTGGTGTCGCAACAATCTTTAAAGACTTTCTTAATGTAACTAGGAGAACAGAGAATTTAAATAGCACGTTCCCAGCGATCCAATTTTTCAACCTTTAGTATGTGTGTAATTTTGCTGTTAGAGCATAAAGAATACCTGCAAAATGATAAAGCTCAAAGTTCAGTGCCAGATATTGTCTTTCACAGAATTCGCTTTTCAAGGACTGGATCGGACTACAGCCCTTTACTACCCAGTTACACAATGTCACCATTCCGAGTGCTTTTAATAACCTCCGTCTAAAGGAATACGGCAAAAAAGGGGCAAAGTCTTCCTTAGGGAAGTGGAAGAGCCGCTGGAGTAGTGTTCGGTTATCAGAGAATTCAGCTACACACATTCTAAGATAACCAACTTTCAAATAACAGCTTCCATAACTTAAACATCAGGTGTGAACCCAGTTACACGATGTCACCATTCCGAGTGCTTTTAATAACCTCCGTCTAAAGGAATACGGCAAAAAAGGGGCAAAGTCTTCCTAAGGGGAAGTGTGGCTTACCTCTTAAACAATTCTATGAAAATTATTTGAAGTCCTGCTTGCAAATGTCTCCTGCTCAATCTGCTTGTTTTATTATACAACTCGGGCCCAAAATAAGAAAGCAAAACTAATGTTTCTGTTATTAGTGTTATTTAATAAAACCGGTGTGACGCCATTCAGCCCGGTGTCATTCCCCTCACAATAGTAGGGAAAAAATGTGTGATCTCTAACATAGATTGACGTTTGCTCATGCACTAATAGACCTCCGTTACACTTCGATCGATCTGCATGTTTTTAACTGATAAAGTGAAATTGACGCCATCGTTACTGTTTATTGCTAAAACCCAAAGTTTATGAACACACATGAGAGGGGAACTGACCAATCACAACAGCCTGAGAAGCAGAAGCCAATCACGAGAGAACCTGGTCAGCTTAACCAATTTGAGCGTTTCGGAACGAGGGACTTTATATAGACCGCAAGAAATCCAGTCATTTTGTTAGAAGTGGGACAGCGATGAACAATAGATATATGTAAAATATAAAGCGATTTTTTAAATTAGAAACATGAACATCCATTGTTAAACACCAAAAATACATATCGGACCTATTTGTTAACGTATTGCCGTTAACAGAGCTACTACAATCTTTTGGAGTAACACAACACATTCATAGACCCACTCGTCGATTTAATCATACACTAGACTTGATTATATTACATGGAGCCGATCTAACCAATATAAATATTATACCTCAAAGCGACAATGTCACCGATCACCATCTTATAACATGAACACTGAGCACTGCAGAAATCAGCCGTATAACTCCTTATTGACAGGATAGAACAATTACCTCGACTACTAAAGATTGTTTTGCAAAGAGATTGCCAGATCTGACTCCTTTAATAACCATACCAATAAATGCAGAATCGCTAGATGACATGACCAGAAAAATTGGCACTATTTTCTCTAACACTCTAGAAACTGTCGCACCTATGAAGTCAAAAAAGATTAGTGTGAAAAACATAGCATCATGGTACAACAGCACCAACCATGCCTTTAAAAGAGAAACCCGTAATCTGGAGCGCAGATGGAAACAAAAACCCAATTAGAGGGCTTTAAAATTGAGTGGAAAGAGAGTGCAAACTGTTTATAAAAAGGCACTTAAAGCAGCTAACAAAAACATTCCAAGGTTTTTGTTTAGTACAGTAGCCAAATTAACAAATAAACAGACATAACATGACCTGGTTATTCCGCCGCACCTTGGTAGCAATGAATTCATTCATTTTCTTGAGAGAATCGTAAACATATACGAGACAAAATAGTAAAAACTCAACCTCCAAATCTGCCCTATGAATTTGTATAATTTATAATAATTTATAATTTAGTAATTTGGCAGACGCTTTTATCCAAAGCGACTTACAGTGCACTTATTACAGGGACAATCCCCCTGGAGCAACATGGAGTAAAGTGTCTTGCTCAAGGACACACTGGTGGTGGCTTCTGGGATCGAACCAGCAACCTTTGATTTACCAGTTCAGTGGTTTAACCCACTAGACCACCATCTCTCACTAGTATCAACCATCGCCCCAAAAGAAAAGCTACTGTGTTTTCACCTATAAAACAGGAAGTTTTAATTAAACTAACTGCAACATCTAAACCTGACAACATGCTTATTAGACCCAATACCCACCAAATTATTAAAAGAGTTACTACTAGATGTTGCAGTTGAGCCCATTTATAAAATTATCAACTCGTCAATCAATCTAGACCATGTACCAGGACCCTTTACGCTGGCCGTCATTAAGCCGCTTATCAGGAAACCAAACTTATATCCCAGTGAACTAGGAAGCTATAGACCTAATTCAATTCCTAAAATACTAGGAAAAGTAGTGTCCACTCAGTTGTGCTCATTCTTACAAAATTATGACATGCACGAAAAATTTTAATCAGACTTTAGACCGCATCACAGCACTGATCTGCACTTGTTAAAATGACAAACGACCTGCTTAGAGCATCAGATAAAGGCAACATCTCACTCCTAGTCCTGCTTGACCTTGTCCTCGAGTGCTGCGTTCTATACTGTTTACCATGAAATACTTTTAGATCGCTTACACAATTTTACTGGTATTCAGGAACAGGCACTACAATGGTTCAGATCTTACTTATCAGATAGATATCATTTGTTATAAATGGGGAATCGTCAAATCTAACGCAAGTAAATTATGGATTACCTCAGGGTTTGGTTTTAGGAACCTTGCTATACTCCATATACATGCTGCTCTTGGCAACATTATGAGAAAACATGGAATTAGTTATATATATATATATATATATCAGCTATACATCTCATCAAAAGCACATGATTCCTTCCAGCTTTCCAAATTGGCAGAGTGCATCCAAGATATAAAACAGTGTATGACTAGTCATTTTCTTTTAAATTCCAATAAAACAGAAATATTACTTATTGGACCAAAGACACGTAAGCAGTATATTTCTGTATATAACCTGCAAATCGAAGGCTGCACTGTAACTCCAACAAATACAGTTAAAGACCTAGGCGTACAGTACAACCTGTCATTTGGAAATCACATCTCAAATGTCACAATAACAGCCTGCTTCAACCATAGAAATGTTGCCTAATTACGAAATATTCTTGCTGACGCAGAAAAGCTTATTCATGCATTTGTGACCTCAAGACTTGACTATTGTAATGCACTACTTAGTGGTTGTCCTGCATCATCAATAAACAAACAGCAGCTAGTTCAGAATGCAGCTGCCAGAGTTCTCACCAGGTCCAGAAAATACGATCACATTACCCCAATTTCATCATCCCTTCACTGGCTACCCATTAAGTATCGTATTGACAAAGTTCTTTTCATTACTTATAAAGCCTTAAACGGTTTAGCCCCTACCAACATAACAGAGCTTCTATCACACAGAAACTACTTTAATTAGTCTTTTCTGCCTTCCTCGACCGCCTCGGGAAGCCTATCCTGAGGTAGAGAGAGATTATGCAGGCCCAGATAAACATCACATGCCCATCCCTAACTAGAGATTACGCCAGCTCCAGCTGGACATCCCGTGCCATCCTCCAGCGAGAGCCTGCGGACTGACAGACCATCCCCGCTCCAGTTTCAGGCAATTGCATCCCCAACCAAGAGCAAAGACAGACTTCTTGTCATATAAATGCTAAAAAAAAAAAATCACAACTAATAAGCTCTCCATTTTTTTTTTTTTTTTTCTCCATAAACATTTACTCAGTAACTTTTAATCAAAATCACTGAGTGCAGATGTGACATGTCAGAGGGGACCTGGCCCTCCCGGCTGAGACTGGTTTCTCCAGAGGTTTTTTTCTCCATTCATTTATCATTGGAGTTTGGGTCCCTCGCCACAGGGCCGTGTCGGCTTGCTCAGCGGGAGACTGCTTTTATTATATACTATTTATTAAAATGATCTTGCTTGCTCTATAAACACCATGCGCTGTGTTAATACCTTTTCTTGGTTTCTTATTTTCTCCTGTAAAGCTGCTTTGGAACAATGCACATTGTGAAAAGCGCTATATTAATAAAATTGAATTGAAGTTCATATTCGCTTTAAAGCAATACAACAGTAATATTTGTAAATGTATTTGGGAAAAGTTCTGAAATTAAAATTTGATGTGATAACCTCCAGACACATGACCAGTTGTCATGCTGTAAGTCTTTCACATTGCTGTTGGATGGCTTTATGTCACTCCTGGGGCTAGATTTCGTTGAAATTCAACAGAAAATTGACTGGATGGCCACAACACATCAAGAAATGCTGATTAATTACAAATTTAGAATCTTTGGATTTTTTTCCACGTGTGAATATACAGAGATGTCTAGAAAGTGCATGAAAGGATACTCTACAAAATCGCTGGGAAAGTTCTTCAAAGTTTCCATGCCTTTGGTCTCCACAAAAGAGGACATCTCAAAATACTTGTTTCTCTCTAAAAAGAGAAAGACAGATTTTTTATGGTTTAATAATCAATTTACATTGTGGGGAATGTATAGAAACCTAGAAACAAAGACACACACGCACAGTATTACAGCATTTTTACTCACTTCTTGCCACTTCAAACGATTTGAATTTGACTGGTTCTATGTAGTTGACCAATGTGGACATTTCCTCCGTAGCGTTCACCTCACTATATGCAGTACCCTGAAAGACAGGGACACTTTAATGCCTCATGAGAGAGAGAGAAAGGGAGAAAGAGTAAGAAATCAAGTATCGCAATGTTTACCTCATCAGTGTCTTTTTGGGGTTCTGGATCTGGACCCAGCTCCTCCTCCTCATCATCAGTTTCTCCATCCCCCCGATCTATCAAGTCATGAAACAATAATACAAACAGAAAGACGAAAATGAATACACCCCATAAACCGCCGTGCTGGTGCCTAATTTGACATCAGTCTTCACCATGATTGGCTGAGAACTGATGTTAACTAGGCACAAACCCACCAATCGATTTGCAAATATCAAGGTCTTTGGTCATCCTCCCTGCAAGCCTCTTGCCCCCATTAGACAGGTTCTGGCCCGCGTCCCCATCAGACAATGATAAATCTAAACACAAATCTGATTATGAATGGGTTTGAAATGAAATGGGCAATAACAAAAATGACACACAGACAGACACACACATATATAAATATATATAAAATTAATTTATATATCAAATAAAATGGGCAGTGACAGTAAGTAAACAACCTAAATTAGTTCAGCCAACAATTTTGGTAAGTAAAAGGCTAAACACAGATCTTTCAAGCTCTTTTTTATGGCCACGCACCATTTAAAGGTGAGGACTGACCACCCGTCCCATCTTTGCGTTTGATGCTCCCTCCTCCTTTTGAGTCCCTTTTGTGATGTTTCTTCTTGTTCTTGATGAGAATCTTCCCCTTCAGCTCATTAGGGGTTGGCAGTGGTTGCCCAGGAACCAGCTGCAAAAACAGCATTTAAAGTCTGCTAGTCTACACGCAAATATATGATTATGTAGTTTTCTAATTCGGTACGGTTCTCTTAAATACCTCAGATTGGTCAACCAAATACTTTATTTCTAGATTTATATAACGATTGCCAAGCCTCAGAGAAAGCAAGGCAAATTCAGTTACCATTATTTCAATAAAAGGGTTTGGAGAAAACCCCCCAAAATATAAATTCTTTCACCATTTAACCACCCTCGCATCATTCTAAACCTGTGTGACTTTATCTTTTGCGGAACACAAAAGAAGATATTTTGAAGAATGTTGTTACCTTAACAACAGTGCCTGCCCATTGATTGACCTCCATTGTTTTGAGACATGTACAGGTTTTGAATGGCAAGAAGGTGAGTAAATGAAAAATTTTGGGGGGTTAGGATAATTACCTTTGTTTGGTTGAACACAGAGAAAGATATTTGGAAGAATGCTTATAATTAAACAGTTATTGGCCATCATTGACTAACAAAGTAAAAATTGATTTGTAATATATTTTAAGAAGATAATTTGAAGAATGTAGGACATAAGCAAACAGTTCTGGGGCACTTTTGACTACCATTCTCATTATTCCTGACTCACCGGGTACTTATCCAGAGGGTCGATGAGCAAAGCATCCCCGAACATTGATCTGCAGTAATCGGCCATTTTCTCCTGCTGCCTTGATCTGAGACGACAGAGAAATAGAGATTGTGTGTGTGAATGAAGCTCACGCTCAGACTGAGATTAAACTCAAGCCGTGTACTTACGAGTCCACGTGATTCTCAAAGGAGAGAATAAGAGGGTACTGGGAAGTTTTGAACGCACTTTCAGCAATGGCATCAATGACTTCCTAAAACAAATTAAAATAAAATAAAAACATTTTAAACTCAGCAAACACACTTTTTGTGCGTAGGGTATACAAATGGTCCGGTTCCAGGGAAAAGTCTTTCTAAAACAAGGTTTAAGGTTTAAAACACCTTAAATGAAATTTCAGTTGTCATGGTGAACCCATGCGTGATGATTGGCTCTTCGTCAATTGGGCGGCCCTTCCAGCAATCCAGTTCGATACAGCGGCACCCTGTCAGCAACACCTGCCTGTACATCTCTACTGACGACAGACCCGTCAACTGACCCACTGTGAGAGAAAAACAGGCCGTTCTTAACCCGAAAATGATTCTGTCATTATTCATCCTCTCATCATGTGTGAGAAAACCACACAGATTTGAAAAGACATAAGGGAAAAAGATGACAGTACCCGTAAGGTAGGTGTTGTGTGAAGAGTTGATAAAATAGTGAGACAAGGGTTGATTCATGTCATCAATGATATCCAGTCTCTCAGGAGGAACCACAAAATTATCATCGCCACCAAGATACTTTATGAAAGCCATCATGGAGAACTGATCTGCACATGGACACAAACAAACTTCCATTATTATTATATCATAAACATAAAAAAAATATATATAAAATCACTTTGTTCAGTTTCACACATTAAATAGCTATGTGATCTTGTGAAGGCAATACGTCAAACAGTAGTTTGTGTGTGTTATTTATTTGTACCTCTCTCAAGCTGGCTGATGTTGGTCTCATATTTCTCCAAGACCTGACGGACCTGTTCACGCTTGAGCGGAGGGTAAAGAACCTCATTTAATCGTGAATCTCTCTGCTTGTTGTTTATAAAGCCCGTTAACTGATCCAAAGACAAGAAGGGCTTCCCTTTAGAACCACTGCAGAAAAACACAGTAAAACAGAAACTCAATTTTATTATCTTGAAGATATCTACATCTATACATAATTAGGTATTCATTTACCATTAATTTAAATTATCTAATAATAATATATAATGTTTATTAATGTTTATATTTTACTTAAATATATGCGTATGTCTTTTTACCAAAAAAATTATTCAAAGTTAAATATGCACAGTACACAGACATAATATGTAAACACAAAATTGTATTCTGGTTGCATTAATTGCAAACCACCAAGAATTTTCTCAAAATATCATATTTTTGGTAAAACAGAAACTTAATTTTATTATCTTAATGCTGGAACCATATATTTTAAATTGCTTGAGGCATTGGTTTTCTTACAGCTCTACAAAGATGCGCTCCACGTCTGGTCTGGTACTCAGTTTGTCGAGAAATTTCTGAAACACTTCCCAGGTGAAGTTATCTGGCTTTAAACTCTCCACCTTAAGAATTAAATGAAATGTCAATTATATTCATTTAAGTCAACACCTGCCAGGTGAATAAAAAGTGAAAAGAAATGCAGACTAGATACATTATTAAAAGTTTCCAACATTTAGTATCCTTTATTCAAGACCTTATACCAATAAGAAATCATTTTGATTGTATTTATACTAATTGGAAATTTTATGAATAGAACTAAAATACACCAAGAAAATTATCATTACATTTTGAATGTTTTTTTATTCAGACGGGACAAAATAATTTTATAAAAATATAAAGTTTTATATGATACACAATACACTAAACGTCAAGTATATTTCTATAGCGTTTCTTACAATTAAGGATTGTAGCAAAGATGCTTTACATACATACAGATAGTAGTAACACAAAAATGCTATTATAAAAACAGATTATTATTATTTCTCAACAATTGTCTTTGATTTGAATTGGGCTGTTCTATTCGTAGTGTTAGTCAGTGCTGCGTTTTTTTGTGAGATATATATTTGTAGTACAAACTGTAAAAACTATTCCCTGTGAGATTGTACTTAGTTTATATGTAGAAAGATGGCTGAATTGATGACAAATACATCAAATTTAAATCATCATGGGCCAGTTGTTAATTTTTTTTACTAGATCAGAATAATCAGGATTTGGAAATCCCAGCCTTTGCTATCTTGGAAAAATATGTCTGTGTGTGTATTACATGAGACAAATATTGCATTTTTGACCAGTTTTAAAGTTTTGTAAAAAAAAAATGTTAGTTTCTTAAAATCCACCCTTTTGCTCAGAATAATCCCAACCCGAAATCCAATCAGATTACTTTTGAAGGACTGGCCCCTGGGTACTGTCTGTCTATCCACAATCATGCATTTCTCTCAGTAATCAGCAGATGGCAGTGTAATACAGTTCATAGGTTTAAGCAGAGACACAATTTCAGAGTACTGATCTGAGAACAGCCTCTATATGTCCAAACTCGAAACTGAACCATAAAAGGAGAAGGTGACTATTAAAGATCAATATAAAGTTCCAAAGAAAAGAAAATGAAGAAAAAACAACACGCTGCATGTGAGAGAAAACAAGACTTTCTCATGAAGAGAAAAATGCTTTATGAAGTTTGGGTTACTTGGAGAACAATTTATTTTTATAAAAAATAAAAAGAGAGGTCCAAGCTCACACACTCAAATCCATTCAGGAGACAGTTTGGTTTTAGTTGAGAGTAAAGTATTAACCAAAAACATGATTTTCTACTCCTGATGATGTTTAAGAGACATTCTTATTCTAAACAGCTGATTGGACAAAAACCTGTGCAGCGCAAAATGTGTCGTAGATATTTTTCCAGTTTTTTCCCGGAGGGCGAGGATTATACATTTCAAATACATACAGGAAATCTGCTAGTTTGGTGGATTTATTAATCATCATTTAGATGGCTTTAAAGCTAAAAACAATCCAATTTTAAATAGGGCTTTTATGTGTAATAATGTGTTGACAGGTGCACAAATTATTACCCTGGTACTGACAAGACCGCAGTTTTCCAGCGCCATCTCCACACGCTTCCTATCTGAGAACATCTTCAGGATACTGACAGAAGTGAAAGAGAAATAAAACAATGAGAAGTGAAAACAATGAGTAAAGAAAGAAGAAGTGGCACATCAGCAATGAAACCCTCAAGATGTGGAAACAAAACTGTGTTTTAGTAAAACAGCTCAAGTCTACTTACTTCTTAACTGGGATTTTTCCATCCTGGTTTACCTGTAGCTTCAGCTTTGTGTAACTGTAAAAATATAAAGGACAGTAAGAGATTTGCACGGATTAGAGTAATTTGTAATAACAGTATCAGCACATACAGTGGGATGTAAAAGTATTTAAAAGATAAGTTTTGTCTTTATTTACATTAATCACAGTTCTGTGTTGGTCATTAAAGCACGTGAACAGAGCTACACAACATTTATTTGAAAGTATCTGATAGTTTTATAGGAGCATTTTTTATCTTTAATAGATTCAGACATACACATACATCTACAGATTGTGTAGCTCTTGTTCGACAAGTTCTTTGTGTTGTTTCTCAGCTATGAACCCCCTGAACTGAAACTCAACGTGAATTACTCACGCTTTGAATAAGAAGGTGTTGCGGGAGTAATTCTGTGACAATATGTTTGTGGCAAGCTTGAACAGCTCATCTGCCCACACCTGCAAAAACACATTTGTCAACTTGCATACATTAATGTGTTTATTATGAAAAAGCGACAAACCTTTACATAAAATAACTTTGTGTGTCAATTCTTAAAAAAAATATAACCAAAATATATAAAAACATGTTTATTTCATTCAGTGAACACATAAAAAGAGAGAGAGAGAGCACAGACGTGGTATCTAGGTGACCCGGTGGTCGTCGTGGTTACCTTGGCTTGGTCATCCTGCACAGCTTGGAAATTGTGGAAGGAGATATTGACCAGGTCGTTGCCATGGACAATGGTCAGATACCTTAGGTTTTCACCTTTGCCTTCTACATTATGAGTTTTCAATTGTTCACAAACTCGCTGGTCCTAAAAACATTACAACCCATGCACATTATCCTCATGTATAAACAACCTTCATAGTAAATCTCTTAAACGCATCATTAAACACAAGTACCTTTGGAATCTTGGCATATTTTCCTGTCCTGGTGTCCCTGATATGACTGATGTCCAGGACTTCCGCTTCCTGTTGAAGAGAGACCGATTCGTGAGTATTGCTATATGCAAAACATTACAAATATTTCTTCGAATATGATTTTTGCATTCTTTCAAATAAAGAAAAAGTACGTCGTTGCATTTTGACATATTGTAAAGCGAGAGAGTGGTGCTTGCCCGTGAAACCCGTTGCTAAGGTGTTGGTAAGGTGTTCTGATCTGTGTTGCTGATCTTGTGGTTGCTAGGGTTCTATGCATGGTTTCTATAGGCCTACTGGCCCAAGACAAAAAAGCCTGCTACACCCAACCCCTACATTCATGCATTTGGCAGATACTTTAATCAAAAGTGATTTACAGTGCATTCAATCTATACATTTTTTATCAGCATGTGTGTCCCCTGGGACACACATACCTCATACAAAACCCCTCACCCATAACCTCTACAAACCAAGCTACAGAAACCTCCATCCAACAATATTACGGTTCATAGATTCGGTTCGGGTTCCTCTGTCAAGGTAGGTGCTTTCTTCATCTGGCAGCATGAAAGGAATTGTCCGACTGCTTGTAAAAGTAACAGCCAACTCTGAGCGATGGTTATGATGAGAACACAACCGAAAGACAAAGCGTATTTCCATTGAAGGAAAAATGTCATTTAGTTCCATTTCCTCAATAAATCATTCCAGCAAATGTGACCGATGTGAGGACTGTCAGTAAGTCACTAAAAGCAGGATGTATTCTCGCTGTGTCCTCACTTAAAAGCAATCTGGATTAAAATAACACTAAGCAGAGGTCCAGCGAGTCTCTGACAGACACACACCACCATTGAAGAAGTTAAGTACCCCTAAGCCGAAGGGGAACTCTAAGTTTAATTTTTATGACAGATTCACTCAGCATTTGACCAACTAAGATAAAGCCCCAAGATGAATGTCTTTCTGCATTTCTCAGTTCTGGTGCTCCATGCCTTCTCGAGGAGAACCGAACGTGATTTTAATCCTGTAAAGAGAGAAACTCAGTACATGAGCTGGCATAGTGGGTAGAGAAATGTGATCGCAAACTTTCACAATAAACAAAGCAGATATGGACTGTAAATACTTGCTCGGTGGCTGGGGACCCCTCCCCGTTCTTTATCATCTTTTGCTTTCCTGTACTGTTACTCTCTCCCCCGCCACAGCGAGCAAGAATCTAGATGAAGCTGCAGAGTTGAACGTTCCCTAGAATGTGCGCGGGGGTCATGGCTTACTGGTCGAAGTCTGCTAGGGACTGGTTCCAGTCCAAACAGGCCCAGATACAAACTCCTCGGTATCTTCCCCCAGAGATATTTATTAATCATGCAATAGTCGTTTTGTTTTATGCAAGTTTTGCTGTGTTTATCTTCCAAAGCAAACAAAACAAACACACAACTACGTCACACGATGACGAGGGATGTGATAATGAATAATAATATAATTAACGTAAGGAGGATCTATATAGAGTGTATATGCCCAATCATATACTAAGGAACATCAGGGAATCAAAGTTACTCTGACTTTAATAATTTAACAACATTAGCTAACACGAACAATGTTTACAGCACTATTAACATTTTATTATGTTTCTTAAAACTTGTATATGTTAACGATGCAGAAATGAACTAACATGAGCAAATGATGAACAAGTCAATTAGCTTTAACTAACATTAACAAAGATAATGCTGTAAGAAGAATATATTGCTCATTGTTAGTTCATGTTAGCTAATGCATTAACTTGTGTCAATGAATGAAACCGAATTGCAAACCTTAACAAATTTTCAACCTTTCTTGTGCACACACCTTCAACTCTCATGTGAAGTGAAAATTATTTTAGAACACGAATTGAAAGAAATAGGAAACAGGGGTGTGATGAGAGAGAAAACCGGTCAACCTTGTTTCAGATCATCTTTCGCTTCTCTGGATGGGAGTAATCGAAAAAAAAACAATTTCTGAATGCAAACATACCAAAACAAAAAACCATACCGTTCACATTCACTAAACACTGTGCTAGTATCATTGATGTGAACACTGATGTATATCCCATGCAACGATTACATACATCTACATTTACTACAGTATAACAGTGACACACCAACGGTATCATCAGGTTGCATTCAACTAACCGCTACATGCTTAGACTTGTGAAATATCTTTTTGAAACTGAGCAAGACTGTTAGCACAAGGGTGTATGCCAGTCTGTGGCCACTGTTCCTAGCATACATACATTACCCTCATTCCTGGCAGACGAAGACTGTTGACACGGAGTTTAATATCATCATAGTATGTGGCATAATGTCATTTGTAAAGGTCTGTGAATGAAACTAAATACACCAATATAACCTATACACAAAATACTTAGAGACCCAAGTGTGTCTGGCATTGTGAATAGTGTCTTTAGTCCAAATCAAACATCCTGCTCTCTATTCATCATCCAGAACTCCCAAAGACATAGAACTAACACTTGATTCACTCACTCTGTAATGGATTAAGGTATTTAGATTATAGCTGCCTTGCTTTCTTTTAAGGGGATAGTTCACCCAAAATAAAAATTCTGTCATAATTAACTCACCTTCCAGTATTTCCAAATCTGTATAAATGTCCTTGTTGTGATGAACACAGAGAAATTTGGAAGAATGCTTGTAACCAAACAGATCGTGGACCTCATTGAATACCATTGTAGGAAAAAAATGTTTATCATTTTTGTTCTGTTGAACACAAAAGAAAATATTTTGAATAATGTAGGACAGCAAACAGTTCTTGGCCAATTTTGACTACCATTGTCATTTTCACTATGGCACTCAATGGGCTCCAAGAACTTTGATTACAAGCATTCATCCAAATATCTTTGTTTGTGTGCAAACAAACAAAGAAATGTAAACTGGTTTGGAACCACTAGAGCGTGGGTAGTTCATGAAAGAATTTTCATGTTTGGGTGAACTATTCCTTTAACGGCACTGACATTGTCCCTGTCTGTTTTTATTAGTAAAGCAACAGGTGACAATATTGAAATATGAACCGCACACCCTCAAGCGATCAAAACCAATAGGCTAAGTATCTGGACAAAACAAAGTTAATTGCGTTTATTCTTCTTCTTTGGCAGTGATGTGTGTAAAAAAATAGAAGTGAACAACCACTGTTGGTTTTGAGAACACAACTTTTCCGAATATTGACATAAATTGAGAGGACAGCTTGAAATAGGTGAGTTTGGCGAGAAAGGACAGGTGAAAAACAGAAAGAGAGAAGGCAAGCAGGAATCTCCAGGGTACAGTCATTCAACGTATTACAAAGCAATTCAGCACAACACAACACAACACAACACAATAGTGACCGAGGCACCACACCCTGGCCTATAGTTTACTGTCTGTTCTTGTCTGTGTGTGAGAAAGATAAAGAGGGTTCTTTCCACAGGGTAAATGACATAATCATAACTGACTCTGAGAATTAAAAAGAGAGTGACTACACAGATCCCTATGCATGATAAATGCACATGTCCCCTGCCAGATACTGCCACTTAAACTTTACTGCTGCAAAAGCCTTAGGGGCCGTTTTCTCCCCCTGCACCCAAGAGACGACTGACTTTCTTTTTTCTTACGGAATAGTAACCTTACTTACGGCAGATAGTCTTCAATGTGAAAGAGGTTGCGATAAATGAATATAAACTAATGCACATTAGAGAATTGTGTACACCATTGTATTCATACAGCATATCTGTGAACACATCATGCTGCAAGTTCACATATTTTTGAATACTTTAACATTATCATTTTGTTACCTTGTCAAGCACAGTCCCTCCAGACGCCTCCCTCTTTATTGTTCTCTCTCTCTTTTCCTTACTTCTATGAAGATAATCGAATAGATCTGGGTCAAGAGTTTGTGATTCTTGTCATTCCATTGCCACACAAGGGTGAAAACACTCTTTCAGCTGGGCAGTCGTGTAAATGTAATTTTTATACAGAGTGAAGGAGACGATAGAGACATAAAAATGTAAATTACTAGTAGAAGACCTGAAAACACAGAGTGTGTGAGGTTTGTGTCCAGGTCCGTCCATCAATGGAAATTAGATGTCAGCAATATAAGGCAATTATGCGAGGAAGATAGAAAAACAAGGACACAAAAGAAAAGGAAACTTTTACATTATCAATTCAGACAACACACTTCCTGTCTCTGTGGTTAAATGTGTGTGTCAATTTCAGAGGATATCGTTTCAGTGGCCTCAAACTGCATTTACTGTAAGGCCCTTGTGAAATTTAATTCATATTAATGCATTACAAAATCAATTCGAACGCCAAGCATAATAAACCACATAAAGTTGCTTGTAAAAGCAGCAATCGGTTATGGGTTATAAAATAATAAACATAAAAAAAACATTGTCCAAATCTGTCACCTTTACCATGATTTGCAACGATAAGATTAATGATAAATTGAACTAACCAAACCACAAACTACATTATGGTAAATATATAAAGCTGCAAACTTATGTTTCAAAAAGAGGTAAAAGTAGGCAAAAAGGAACGGATTACAAATATAAAATAGCTTTAAAACTTAAAAATAATGAAATGTGCATCTAAAAATGTGTTCAGCAGGAGTTTGATCTACAGCGACTCACAAACAAGGAACAACCAGACTGCTACAACAGCTAGTATCTGTAATATCACACTGCCAAGTTCCTGAAGTAAGACAGAAGAGTAAAGATAAAGCAGGAGGAATGCTTAGAGTAGATAAAGAGGACAGGTTTTTGTACAGAAAGTACGAGGACACTTTTCTGAGGTTTAAACTTAGTGGAACATGCCCATATTTAACATGACAAACTATATATGCATCCGTCTATATTTTGGTATAAAACCTGAGTGAACTTGAGTAGTAGAACAAACTTACATCTACTAAAATGACATTGAAATGTCTGAAATAAAAGTAAAGATAGTTCTGAGAAAAGGTCTTTAATTTGTTCGTAAACAAATGCCTCTCATCTAACATTCATGCATTTGGAAGCGTTTCCAAATATGTTTTAAGGTCACTGTATCAGTTATTCTTTAGGCTATGTTACACTTTAACGAAATAAGTTAATAACCAGAAGTTTTGACCAACTATAGCTGCTTTCTTTATGAATGAACTATGTTTTAGTAATAAACACAGACTGGAAGCCACTGAACTCAGATTAATGCATAACGAAATGGAGAGATTAGAGTCGGTACGAACCGAACAAGGTCGAACAGCCCTGAGGAGCTCTGACATATCTGTCCTCCATTATCTCTCATACTCTCTCACTGTCCGTGCGGTTATGTGGGTTGGTTTCGTTAATGGCCTTTGTTTTATTCTGAGGCATTTTGAAAACTTGCTCTCATCTTTTCTCAGTCCACAGGCTTTGTTAATGCTGCGTCTCTGGGTGGTTTAAAACCGCAACTCTGGAAAGGTACGACACACAAATGCCTACTTGTCTTTCCACATCCACGTTTTTATCTTTTGAGTTATTACGTGCCTTCTCCCACTCTTCCAAACAAAACTTTTCAAAACATTTTCTGAAAACAATTCAAGAGTTGCTTTGACAGGATAATTCACCCAAAAAAAGAAAATTCTGACATCATTTACTCACCCTCTTGTCATTTCAAACCTGTGTGACTTTTTAAAGAATGTTGGCACCATTGACTTTCATTGGTTTCATGTTCATAGGAGTGAATTGGTTCCGCCATTATTGGGTTACCAACATTGTCATATTTGGTCATCACTAATGTCCCAGTGTGAACTTTCGAGAATGGTTGATGAAACCATAAAGTGGTACCTAAATATAGTTGGGGTCCCTTCTTCAGTGCAACAACTCGCCAGCAATTTCAGAAGTGAAGGTTAAGAAATGTCACTGATGGAATTCCTGCATTATGGGCATCATCTGTGACCCTGAATCACAAAACCAGTCTTAAGTAGAACAGGAACATTTTTAGTAAAAGACAAAAATACATCGTATGGATCAAAATTATTGATTTTTCTTTTATGCCAAAAAATCACTTAGATATTAAGTAAAGATCATGTTCCATGAAGATATTTTGTGAATTTCCTACCCTTAATATATAAAAACATTATTTTTGTGAGTGGACTGCTTGCTACAGTGCCTCTGATTAACAACTTCAAGGCAATTTTCTCAATATTTCGATTTTTTTGCACCCACAGATTCCAGAGTTTTAAATGGCTGTATCTCCGCCAGATATTGGCCTAGAAAGCTTGTTTACTCAATTTTCAGGTGATGTAAAAATCGTACTTTTGGAAAATTGACCCAAAGAAGGGTTTGTCGTCCAGGGTCACATCTGTGATAAATTGAATAATAATCTTTTTTAGTCCCATCAAGTTACAGCATGTCTATTATGATGAGACAGGTAATTGTGTGATGTGTAGGTGTGAGAGGTTTGTATTTTCTGTCTTCGAGGAGAGTTCTGTTGATTTTGCAGCTAATATGATAAAAATAAATAAACACTAACCCTTTCTACAAGTAGTGGTCTAGCTTTTGTTGAAACCAGTAAATTTGTATTGGAATCTAATGTATTATGGCTCCTGTATGACATATCGCTTGTTGCTTCCTAACTCTTTGTAAGTCGATTTGGATAAAAGCGTCTGCTAAATGACTAAATGTAAATGTAAGTAAAGAAAACAATCCTGCTGACTCCAAAATTTGGAACACTGATCGCTATCTACTGCAACAGCAACTGTAGGGAGCTGTATAATCTAACACAACCCTTACAACATTAACCATGTTATTTTTTGTGGTAGAAGTGTTGTAACCATTGTTTTTTGGTATACTGATTACCATTGTTTTACTTCAGCAACCATGTTTTTTGTTTGTTTGTTTTATTTTAACTGTAGTAAAACCATGCAAAAAGTGTCTTATTGTTCTGTATATTTTTACCTTTAAACAGATATTTTACAGATAGTTTAATAATTTTATTTAATAATATACTGATTGTATTTTTTCAAAAATAAAAGATCTCCTAAAATGCATATTCTAGGAGGAAGACAACAATGATATCCAAACAGCACACCTATTCCTATCAAGTTGCATAGCGTGAAATAGAATTCATGTTCATAACATAAAACAGTGCTGGTTATACACCGCTAATGTAGCACAAATTTGAACACACATCTAGTCTCAAGTATGCTCATCCATACCTTACCTTACCAAATTCAGTATTAAGACTGATAACGAATGGAGAGCATCAAGGGGACAAATGTGATAAAAGACATTTGCTGAAGGGGAGAGAGATTCTGTCGAAGGGCACGCTATTGGTCCAGGGCACAGGGCAAGTTATGCTACCCTCACAGTATGAACGATTTCCTGTACGCTTTCCCACGCTTGCAGAAAGTGAGAGGGGGAAAGCCATAAGAAGTGAAAGGAACGAGACGAAGAGAGATATTACAGAGAGAGACAGAAAGGAAGTGTCATCTCTCCATTTACATTAACGGATGAGTTGACGCCTTTCAGTTCCTGGCTGATGACAGCCAGCTGTCCGTGACAGAACATGAGGGAGCTAAAGGAGACCAAGAAATGCACAGGAGAAGAATCATGAAAGAGAGTGAGCTATAGGAGAAGACGGCCGAAGAGTGAAAGCAGACATGTGGAGAGGGTGAGAGAAGACTCACCAGAGAAAATGAGTCTGTGGTCTATGTAAACCAGAGCAGAGAGGCTAATGCAGTCTCAGTGCCCCATCATTAACCATTAGCCCCAGTGCAGATGGAGACCTCATCCTGCATTATCACCAACCAATTGTGCTAATTGGGGAATGGCAAATGCGATAGCGTCGCTATCCCTCTCATCACACGCCGCAATCTGTCATTAGAGGCAACAAAACCAATGCACACAATCCCACATCATTTAGCGAAGCGCAAATTTACTAAAACCCAATCAGATGGAGCTTTTTAATGTCAGTGCTCATCTATTATTGATTCCTCATAATGGCTTTGGTTTATGGTAAGAGTACTTTCTTTTGGCGATTTGGGTAAAGTCATTTATTCAGAATGTCATCGCTACTCTAGCACGAATTGTCTTTATCCGTTATGATTGCATGCTGATAAAACCACCTCACTTTCTCCGTAATCCTTCTGTTATTATGTTAAAATGGCTCTCCACTCAAATCATACAGGGGATATTGGAAACTTCAGCTTTTCATTTGTTCATGCTACATTTTGAAACACCCAATAAAAAGAGAAAAATGCTTGAAAATCTTTCTGTCGCCATCTTCAGGAATCGGCTAAAACACATCTCTTCCTCCAACACCTGACCCATTAACACAGACTTCTATTTCTTTTCTACTTTTTATTTCCTTATAACATTTACATTTACGCATTAGGCAGATGCTTTTATCCAAAATGACTTACATTGCAGAAACCTTTACATATATACTTAGGTATGTGCAATCCACGGGGATGGAACCCACAACCTTGCGTTGTTAGCGCAATGCTCTTAACACTGAGCTACAGGATTTTTTTTAAATAAAAAATTGTTGGTACTTTGTATACTGCGATAGGCTTACTGATATCAGTGTTATTGTGTTCATAAATTGCTGTCCTTGTGTTGTTCTAATTGCTTCTGTTGTTCACCTCATTTGTAAGTCTCTTTGGATAAGCGTCTGCTAAATAACTAAATGTAAATAATACATTTACAGTAGAGTGCTGCTGAACTAGTTGTTGTTATAAAATGATTTAAGTGTCAGACCGCAAAAATGTAGCAAGAATATACAATTAATTAATTGTCAGATTGCAAAAATGTAGCAAGAACACAACCAAGGCAATAGTGACTCAATTCGCACAAACATTCAGCCCAAAATCCTGGGTTGTTTCAAACCATGGATTACTGGATAAAACTTTGACCCAACCATAGGTTAAAACTAACCCAGCATTTTTAGAGCGTATACATTAATATGTCTAATAGACATTATTCGAACGCTTATGCATCTTCATGCCACTGGAGTATATGGGTTTAGATCTAGTGTCTAGAAAATGTAAACATTTGATTGGCCTTGCATCTTAAAATACATGGTGTTACAATAAACTTGCTTTCTTGCAAACAGGAATTCCGCCTTGCTAGCGCAGGTTCGTGAAGATTACACAACATGCCTCATGTGTAACGGAAGACTTGCATTTCAACAAGCTTTCGCACAAGCACACAAAATGCCAACTTGTAGTCTATAAGGAAGCAGTCCAGACACACGTTCAGACAGACAAAGTTATTTCATACTTTCTTTCCTGCGAAATTACTTTGCCCTTAGGGAAATTAAAGTGCCTCAAGTGTACCACACATCTCAGTGAAGCAGTCGATAAGCTTTGTTTCTGTCCGATATAACTTTTCTCACTGTGCAGAAGATATCTTACCTATGTGGCTTGCTCTAAAAAAACTTTTGATCCCATAACAGAAGAATTGCTATTAATTTCTCCATCAGTATGGCTGAAGGCTGCATGTGGGATCTAGTAACCAGATACTAGATTTGCCTTGAAAATAGGACACGCATACCGATACACCCACAGACGCTGTATACAGTATAACAGGGGGGCATTGTGAGAAACACACATGCAAACCTGCCCTGTCCATTAAGTAGGCAGCAGAGTTAGAATAGAGTTAGTTCTGACAGTAGATCAATGGTGTTTTCCTCAACGCTAAACCTGTTTTACCACAGCGTTTGTGTGAGTGTGTTCCTGCAAATTTCAAAGTTTTATCGGTTTTTATGCCAGAGGAAAAAGTGATAAAGTTCGTCCATGACAAACGCCCTTGTAAACATAATACAACATGACAATAACCAAAATTTTATGCAGATCATGCCTTCTAGAAAGACTTAAAATCTGCCAAATTCACACCCAAATTAACTCTAAAAAAACATGGAAGTGTGGCTGACTTTAAACAATCTTTTAATACTTAGAAGGAGAAATAAAGGCGTGTTTGATATATAAATGTGCGAGTAAGTTACTGAAGAGACGAGATGAGATGGCCTCTTTACTATTAAACGGAGAGGATGGGCTCCCTAGGGCCATTACTGCCTATGCCAAACAAGGTTACAGCATTTCCTGCGGCAAAGGCTGGCCTAGTGTCCTAATACTGTATTGCAACACACTCTCGCACACATGCAGCCAACTTCTTTGTCGTCTCAAATATGCCAGTGAAAAGAAATTACTCCCGGCTTCTCACTGTCTGTTGTTTATGAAGTAAATGCACATGCTCCCTTAACGCATGCAGTATTCTCCAAATAAAGCGCATGGCTTGTAAATAATTTGTCTTGGCAAATGGCGTGAATTTACTGCTATGTTTAAGCGAGACTGACAGACACGCAAATACGCGTGTCCCCGGACCGCGGAAAGTCCCTTTTCTAAATTTGATGGAACCAGCTTGAGTCCTTCATACCACACATGCAACACCGATCATAAGAAGAGAGATGAAAGTGAACGTCGTATCTGAACGCTTAATAGAATGAGAGAATGGCTGCATGCCTTGATTGAATTTCACGGGCTAAAATTTGATTTGATTCATAGGCGCTCACATGATAAGCAAGTGGCCCTCATTGAACGGGAGGGCGGCAGGGGGACAGGAAGCAGGAGCGAATGACAATAGATGTTAAAGAAATGGCAGGGCGGCTAAATACATTTGTGCATTTGTACTGATGAAAACCCCTGTAGCATAAAATGTGAACAATCGTTGGGGGTAAAGAGCGAGGCTGACAGGGGAATTTTGATCCAATTGTTAAGGTGTTCTGAGTGGTTAGCACATTGCTATGAGGTTGATACATAAAAATAAAGGTGCTTAAAAGGTTCTTCACAGTGATGATATAAGAAGAGCAATTTTTGGTTTCACAAACAACCATTCAGCCAAAGGGTTTTTTAAAGAACCATCTCTTTCTTACCTTTTTTCGCCACAAAGAGCCTTTTGTGAAACAAAAATCAGATATTAAAGCTTTTAATTTTTAAATGTAGGGTGTTCTGGGTGGCCAAGTCAAAAAGTGGATGAAGTCTGTCTTTTAAAGTCCAACTAATCAAGGACATGAAGGCATCCGAAACATCATGCAAGTTTCATACAAAAAGACACAAGTGACCATACCTGACTTTATTAAACACTGGTTGTTCAATTTTATGTACACATTATAAGTACTGAATTTGCAAGCAATGGCTGTTAATAAAGGAGACATGTAAAAAGAGGAAGCACTGACCATTTTGGTCCCTTCGGACCAGTACAGGAAGAATCCATCGGGGTCCACTTTAAGGGTCACAAGGGTGAGTGAGGTACTGCTATCCTAAACACATAAACAAATTTAAAAAAGTGTCAGTGTGCATTCAAGTAATCCATACACTTTAACAAACAATATCTGTGCAACATTTCTGTGGAGAATGTTTTGAAAACAAGATCCTTCTATAAATGATTTGCATAAAATTTCCCTACATCTGCGACATGAAACAGCTCTAATGAAGCTTAACCTCTGCGAAACAATGACTTTTTAGAACCTTTACTACATAATTCAGCTCATTTAGTTGACTTAACCTGAAACCATGGCAACATGATGACATCAGAAGCCGACACCACTGGACATGTTATGTTAGTGATTATTGTACAGTAGTACATACATCAATCCAAGAATAAGCAGATTGGAAGTCAAAACGCTGACATAAGGACATGAAAGCAAGTCAGATAAATGATATTTGTTTGGAATGGGTGGATGGTCCTGGGGGATACTGGGATTTAGAAATGAATGTAATGAGTGAAACCAAAACCTCAAGACCCAGAGAGATAGAGAGACAGAGATAATATCGCATATCAGAAAAGCCACAGAACAAGGCTTTCTAAAACATTTAATGGCTGTATATTATAAGAATCATCAATTGCAGCGAACCATAATATTTGTACAGTATGACTATTATGTGCAGAGTAGGTACTTTGCATGCGTGCATGTTGTAGGGATGAAAAAACAGGATGGCTTGCTGCATGTGCCAAAAAATTCTGTTTATAACAAGATTATATTCTGTTGAAGGCTGTACACCACAAAAACGGCAACTGACCACTGACCAACCATTAAAATGTAAGCACAAAATTTAAATGAAAATGTCAAATCTAAATTATAGAGAAGGTACAAGACACCATGGACACCCGTTTCAAACCTGTGGCACACCTAAGAGCAAAAAAGACAATAAGCTTTTATTTCTATTTAAATGTCTTTGTTCTAGATCTTTAAAGTACACAAATCACTAGACACTAATTCAAATTCACTTGCCTAACACTTAATCTGATCTGTTTAGACAACCGGTTAAGAGCTAATCTCATACGTAGGTTTAGAGAGGATAAAGTGAAATGCGGCTGCTAGTCTATAGACACAGTCTTGTGGAGTGTTTGCAAATGATTAAAATAATCTGCACGCACAGATTTACTTTACAACTTCTCTGTAAAATCTCCACCCAGTGTCAGGAGGTATATACACAGGCACACCGGTTCACGGTAACTGTCGCGGTTGTCATGAAACGCAATCATATCATTTGCATTCTGACTGCTTTTCATGTTTGCCTAAACAAAACAGTGTTGCAAGACGAATGCTAAACAAACTTTATTTAAAAACACACGCACTGAAAACATTTTTGTGCCACAGTGGCTTCAGGTGCGCATATATAATATAAAATTAAAAGGAGGAAAAGATAAAGGCAGAGCGAGAGAGGTGGGGGAAAAGGTAACAGAATAGATATAGACCACTTTGCAAGATGTAAACTCTGGTCCAGAAGCACATCTGTTCTCATTTTTACAACTTTTTAAATCTTACAAAATTACAACTTAAAGATCCGGTGTCATGCTATGTCATGCATTCTGACTTCTTTACACGGTTTAACGCGCTGGCTTCTCATGCTTAAGATGGTCCATCCATCCATTTTCTACCGCTTATCCGAACTACCTCGGGTCACGGGGAGCCTGCGCCTATCTCAGGAGTTATCGGGCATCAAGGCAGGATACACCCTGGATGGAGTACCAACCCATCGCAGGGCACACACACTCACTCATTCACTCACGCACTCACACCCTACGGACAATTTTTCCAGAGATGCCAATCAACCTACCATGCATGTCTTTGGACCAGGGGAGGAAACCGGAGTACCCGGAGGAAACCCCCGAGGCACGGGGAGAACATGCAAACTCCACACACACAAGTCGGAAGCGGGAATCGAGCCCCCAACCCTGGAGGTGTGAGGCGAACGTGCTAACCACTAAGCCACCGTGCCCCCCCCCGCTTAAGATGGTCAACTTTTTAAAAACAAGTTGGACGTATGACATAGTATTTCTGTACCTGATACACTCCCCCAGCACTCCAACTTGTTTCGGAAAGTTTTTTATAATTCTGGATCCTTGTGTCGTCACAGGGATCCTATTCCTTTTATTAGCCATTCTCCGAGAAAAGCAAGGCAAAAGAAAAAGCCCTGCCATGAGCCAACCGACGAGCGAGACCCGCTTACCATCAAGGTTATCTGTGCTACATCAAGATGGGTCAGTTTGTTCACGGCACTTCAGTGACGGATGTTGTATGGATATAACACTGGATTTGGAGATCATTAGAAACTGATAGATGGTGCGGACCCGGTGCTAAAAGATGCCCGACATGAACAGCAAACTAAGTCATACATCTGATTTTTAAAGCCAATCTGCGTTCAAGTGCATAATGTACAAAACACGAAGGGATTAATGTGATTATGTGTCGCTTGCTCGTGCTGTAGTTCCATCCCACTCTCCCCATAGTCCCACCTCTAGCAGCTCATGTTTTTCCGGAAATAAACGTATAGCTGTATCTCTCTCTATTAAATTCTTCTAGATAAATATTTCTTCGAAGACACGAAGTATGCATTACTACTGTATAGGCACTCGAGATTAAAATGAGATTGGCAGAAACCGCCTGTGAAACGTGGTCTTTAAAGAAATGTCTTTGACATTCTGATTCATATACAAATGTTCTGTTGTTTGCATTTTTTTAAAACTGTTGTGTAATGTAAAAAAAAACAGAAAGTACTTCTGGACCAGCGTTGTTAACGTTTTCAGAAGTGGTCTATATTTATTTTAACATACCGGTAGTCATACAAGAGATCAACATTCCATAGAGAACTCAACAGTTAATTAGATTAAGATACATTTTCTTTCATGAACCCATTAACCTACAGTCAATGTGTGTATGTTTGTTTTTGTGTGGGGAGGAATGAAGTGACCTTCACCCTGTAAGGGTCTCATTAGTGTGTGTGTGTGTGTGTACGCGTGTACAGAGCAGGCCTATAAAAACTCTCAAGCTTCTTTGACTCCCGCTGACACATGAACACAGTTATATCTAGTAACTTCCATTACACACTTCACATTTGTAAAAATGTTGAATAAATACTCAAGACACTTTTGACGCATTAACAATGTCAGCTATTTCAGTGCGTGAGTGGCCAGTTCATTTGGCTTGCAGTACTCGCATGCTTTTACAGGCATTACTTAATACACACACAAACTACAACACAACGGACTTTAACACCTCAAAGTCTAGGAATGCAGAAAAAGAGTGAATACATTTCGTGATTCTGGATAATTTATGACCACTGAATCTGTGTTGTGGCATACTACATCTGAATATTCTAGCTTTCATTTGTGCCATTTTATCAACATGCAGTTTATTTTTTCCTTTTCATACTTCCAGAACTGAGCAGGGTATGAGCACGCTCGCTTAAAAAGTTGACAAAGTTGTTTTGAGAAGCATAAGGATTGTTTTAATGCAGACTGGACCAGGCCTAGTTAAAGGGATAGTTCACCCAAAATAAATAATTCTGTCATCATTTACTCTGCAGTTCTGCGGCACTTTTGACTACCATTGTAATTTTTCCTACTATGGTAGTCAATGGGGTCAAAGAACCAAACAAGGACATTTATACAGGTGTGGAACAAATAGAGAGCAAAGAATTCATGAACAGAGTTTTCATATTGGGATGAACTATCCCTTTAACACTTTTACTGTCCACACCAAAAATGTACAAAATTTATATATAGTGGGAAATGTTGTATGTTTACTAGTAAAATTTAACTTTTCTGAACACTCTTCATACGTTATATCCAAATATCTAGCTACATTCATAAATACACAGCTGCTTAATAACTGAATACAATGCAAAACATCAGTAACTGGTCTGTAATTGAAACATCTATCTATTGTAATTTCTTTACAATGTAACTAGGGATGCACCGATACTACTTTTTCCTTTCCGATCCGATTTCGATATCTGAATTCTGCGTATCGGCCGATTCCGATTCTGATCCGATACTAGCACTGTTTTTCATGATCAAAGTAGACCTGCATATTTTAACTTTTATTGCCAGAGATGAATAGTTAAGCATGTTTACTTTCAAGTACATTTTAAACTATCTGTACTTTATCAGAGTACTTTGGACAAAAAATGCTTTCCTACAGTATGAATCACATCATACTTATTCCACTACAGTCCATAAATAAATTGTTTTTTTTTACTTTAAATCCATAAGTACATTAAAATCTACCATTTTCCTTTACTTAAGTATTTTTACTTAAAAGTATGTAATTAAGTGCTGTATTAAACTTAAAAATACAAACAAAACAAAAATGTGGTCTCATAAAGCACAGATACTTACAAAATATTTAACAAATAAATCTCTGTTTATTACACAAAGCTATCACATTATAAAAGTGTCCAAACTCGCTCATGCACATCCTGGACACAAAATGATGCGCTTAATACATTCGCTTCTACGTTATTTAAAGTCATGCGCATTGGACGCAGAATGATGCGCTTAAAGCACCCGCTTCACTCACGAGCATCCCGGATAGAGATGATCCTGTTGTCGCGGGGATCTTTGCTTCACAAGTTCAAAACAGTTATAACACAAAGAGAATATATATGTTATGTGTTTAAATCATAGAAAATTGAATCCATCCTAAAGTTTAAAGTTATGTATGAATGACGCATAACATAGACCCCTTCCAGTGCTTGAATCTAATAACGTTACACTCAGCGAGTACCGTCTCCGGCAAAATGTGTTTTAAACAAAACCACCCTCTATTATCTAGTGATTATTAAGAATATTGAAAACATTGGAACGAGAAACATCCTGACTGTTCCCGGACACACGCATGCTGGATTGAGATTGACAGATTACCGCACCAGCGGAGGTCAGAGTTTTATAATTATGCTATATTGGTTTATTCCTCGCATAAAGCTATCGAAATACATGACATCGAAAACAGTGCATGACAACGTTTATGGTAATTTCCTGATAGTAAGTCCTTTATGAAGCTTTATAGTAACATCCACGGGTATCGCAACGGATCGGACTAAAGAGAACCCGTCAGTCCGATACCCGATCCAGCAAAAAAGACCCGGATCGGCCTCAATTCCGATCCAGAGTATCGGATCGGTGCATCCCTAACAAACAGAAATCAGCAATATTGGAACCACATTTTTCAATACGTTAAAGTCTCATGTTTAAGTCCGCAAGGGATGAAAACAGCACAAAGTTAAAATACTTACGATTTAACGTGACAGACAGCCATAGCCCCACAGGGCAAGAGTCAATTCTATCAACTGACCTGAAATGCTCTTATAATGACCAAGGGCCAAGGGGTCTATTCTTAATGTTAAACACTACATGCTAAAAGTGTTCTGTATACTGCTATAATGCTATAAATGCTAGAATAGATTTGCACCTCTACAAAAACTGATTAACAGCAACCTTTCAGAAGGTTCTAAATCACACACACAAAGGTCTCCTTCCTGAACGAGAGGGCAAAACACAAGGAGAGGAAGGGCTGGAGGGAGTGAGCAGAGGTCAAACACACCCATATGTGAACTGTGGGTCATCAGTAGACATACAACTTAAGTGCCCAATGACATCTCTTTCCCTTGTGTTCTCTTCTGACTTCTCCTTATACTGAAAGCGTGCCGGCGCTTGTTTCTCAGCGAGGTGAGACTCCATTAGCAGCATGGCAAGAGTCAACAAACCCGGTACAGCTGCGGAGGGACACCTGAATGAGTGTTTCCCATACAGTCATTTCCAGGAAAACTGCACAGACAACACTTGCGAATCGGCACACACAAGCTGAATGCAAAACCTGCTTAGTCCTTCGTTGCCACATGTTTTCCCAAATCACCAAATTGTTTTTTGGCACTAAACTGAATTGCTGTGTTGACAGTTGACGGGTAACATGATCTGTTGGCAGTCGAGTTTTGCAAACCACATCAACCACTTCTGTTGTGCGTGCGTCCGTGTGTGTGAACGCACATGTGTTCTGTTAGTGTGTGGGCTTATGACAAACACTGAACAGCCAAACTTCTTGCTTTCTCACACGTATATTTGGTGTTTGTCACAAGATTGTGATAGGTTTGGCTGGAGGAAAAACAAAATGGCAAAACTCACGGAGGGAATTAATGACTTGGGACAAGTGGGAAACGCTATGCGTTAAAGGTGGTCAGAGTGGTTTTAGCATGTTTTTAAGCAGTTGCTAGGATATCCTCCGGTATTTTCTAGTCCTCTCAATGTAAGCAAGGGATTTTTAGCACGGTTTATCTTTCGCCTGGTACAAATCATAAGTCAGATTGAATCGCAAAACTAATGGCTAAACTCTTTTCCACAAGCCACACAGGTATCACGAACAAGCCCAGACCGAATCTGTGCTTCCAGATTTTTTGCAAAATTGATATGTCTTTGTACACAAACACGCACAGTTAAGCAGCGCCGTACCCTTGTGTACACATGCACACCAGACATGACCAAACATGCAAAACTCCCTCCTTCATCAAAGTCAAATAAGGTCTGCAGTACACAAAATCAAAACACACCACTTACGTCAGAATAAATATAGTCAAAATAATATGCACCTTGAGACATATTTCCATATGAGAATTTTAGACACACACAAATGTGGTAAACAGAACAGTTAGCACAAGAACAAGGACCCAATGTTGCCAGAAAAGCAGCGCACTCTTGGTTTGTCAGTTTTTCTGTCTTTTTGGTCATAGTCCCTTCATGCTTCAGGGTCCCTCGCGCCACTTCTCAGTATTTTTCGCCACGTGTTATCTCCTTGTTTGGACTGTGTGTGAAACCTCTCTCCTCTCACGCACAGTTGCCTATCCCAAGTTTTTCTCTCAGCCTTCTACACCAGCCGATCTCTTTCTCACACCAGTCAACACTGATCTCCTGAGCCATTGAGAGAAATACACACATCTTGGTTTTGTAGTTCACACGCTTAATCACAACCCTAAACGCTTCCTTTGGAATTCCCTCAGAGAATGACAGAGAGAGAGAGGGAGAGAGAGAGAGATGACTATTCTAGTCCCTGTGAATCTTCCCTCAAATCGGTTTGTTTAGACAGCGGGCATGTTCATTCCAAACCATCCTTACGGGGTTTGAAGAACAACATTTATATTCTGGCTCGCATTATAGTTATGCAAGAAAGACGACTACTTTTATTCAATCTCAGAATATCTGTCATTCTATCGCGTCGTGTGTGTATGAATTTATCTCACCCAAGGCTACATACGAATCCCATAATGACCCTATGTGGTGACTTGCAAGGCAGACACTCAAGACCTCCAAAAACTGGAACTTTAACACCGTGTCTAGTATACAGGGCGCAACGCAAACAAAGACATTGGAAACACATTAGAACCCATTATAATTTTACATTTTATCCGCACTGGACGCGGCAAGCAGGTTGCAATGTCACGCCTGTCGCGTCCGGTGTAGACACTGTCTAGGGATAAATTTGCAAGTCAAAGCTCAGGCTGGCTAATGGGATCGAGGGAATCAGTATGATGTCTTCTGCAAAATAGAATAAGGGGCTTGACAATTAATATTTACAAATGCTACTCGAGGACACATGACAAAGTTTAGTAGTAACAACTGAATTTCATGCAGAAGTGAATTACATATGTAATGGTGTATACGGTGAAATACAGACAAAAACTAAATACATACCGTTTACTTCTTGAATCTGTCTACTCATGAAAAATATTTTATACTCTCGTAGAGCAATAAACACACACAAACAATTTCATATTAATACGCATCTACACACATACTATATTATATTACATATACAAATAATTTTTTCCTTTTTTAATATTTGGTCTCTACTCTTTGTTTACATTACCACGCCCCCACCCCACTACCCCCCCTTTTGATGCACAAAATTAAAAAAGCAATAATTGAATTAAAAGCCAAACAATCTGTTTGTGTCTGTACATATTATGCAGACTAAAAAGGGCACTTGTTGTCACTAAACTAATTTTTCAAAATGTGATTTTCACACTCATAAATAACCAGAATCAGTGTACAGAATGCTACCATGCGATCAGGAAAAGAAAGGACAATTGTATTTAGCTGCAGCATGTCCCTTTACTAGAGTGAACATGGTCTTTATGGAAGGGATTACGTTTATTGCAGTCAAAGATCAATCGGGATTCAAGTGGAGTTTTGGGAACTGTCTCGTTGACTCTTGCTAGGCGCTTTGAAGCATCACAATTTACAGTCATTACACAGCTCACACAGGTTCATTTTGAGACCTGGGTAATGCGTTATAGATCGTACAACACATCAGCAGCTTTGTTTAAAGAGAGGTTATCGGTACATAACAGGAGGGGGTAAAGATGGAGACACGAAGACCAATCGACCTCTTCTATTGATGTCTGGCATTCAGCACTGCGTGGATGTCAAAACTACGCCTTTTTGCAGTTTCGTTTCTTAAGTGAAAGCCATAAGGAAAACAGACACATAGTTGTAACTGGTGACACGAGAACCATGCAAGGCACAAAAGAGAAAATATGATCAATGTTATCATTTTACATAACAGAAAAGCTCCAACATCACAAAGTCACCTCACGTGCCCTTAACATGACGTGATTATATCTATTGTGAGTTTTGCTTTCATCTACATAAGTGTCATTTAAAGTTATTTTCGAATCCATTGACATCACAAACACCAGGCACTTTTCATTCTGAAGGTACAAAGGAAAAAACGCTGCTTTGCTCTTCTACTAACTATGACATCGACTGTCTTTTTGATGGAAGCTCCATTTTATTAACAGAAGACATAAATCCCATTAAAGCTATATATTTATTTATTGATGCCTTTAAAGACACACCATCTGCCAGCATACAAACACACTCAAAATGAGGGTTTTTAATAAACAAAAATCAGTTCAATTCTCAAATATTGACAGTTTGTGACAGCAGCACCCATACAATTAAACCTGCTTTTATTACAGTAGGCCTATGTGACGTAACCATTGTGTCCGATTGAGTACCATATTTTGTACCACTGCCAAATAGTTATTTAGTTATATTATATAGTTATACAATCACATGATAAATGCGTGGTTACTATAGTGATACCACGATCAGTTTTCGTAAGGGAACACAAACGCACACATCTTCATGATGTGTAAGTAGACCTGACACCACACTAACCACTCAAAATTTATAGCTTGCTTTGGTTAATTATTAATGTGTTGAGACATGGCATGCATCGAGTCCTACAGGCCCACTTTCTCTTACTCAATCCGTAATGAGGTGTTGCCTCTTTAAATCCTAGTAAGGACCAGTGGGGAAGTCAAGACTTGATCGAATAATAATGAAAAGGAGATTTTCTACCCATAATCCTTCGACATAATAACTACTGTAATGCCTTTCCGATGCGAGATTTGAAACGTACACAGGCCCTTGTTGCCAGGAGAGCAACTACGCGGAAGAATTCAGATGAGATGGTGATTTTCTGCAAACATATGGACCCATGCTGACATTAAACGCAACTCCGCAAGGGACAGACTCTCGTGCCCTCACATTGTACCATACGTGTTTAACGCGTTTTAAGTACAAAACAACAACCGGGACAACTTAAAAGTTCTTCGTTTTTTGTTTAGATTGTTTAATTTAAACACAGTAATGAAACCAAACTGCAAACTTAACCTTTTTGTCTTCTTTTCGGAGTTCAACTAACGTTTCTCAACTGCGACTGAGATCTACCGAAAGAGTGTTTATGATCTATCGGGTGTCAGATGTTACCCCAAATTACTTAAACATGTAACACAAGCCGACTATCACGACTTATACAATCTCAAACACGCTCTCCGGACACACGCGATCTTCTTACCTCGTCCCATTTGATAAACTTGTTCCCCCTTATAAGTTCCTCAGGGACCGACACCGGTTTCAGCTGTAAAGCGTGTACTCCAGGTTTCGCCCCGGCCATGACTGCCGAATCGACCGGTAGGCGACGCCTCTGCTCTCGGCTTGAAGTCTCTGACCTTCAGTGGCCAGCGGATCTTTTAATGAGACGGTCAGAATCTCCGGAGCCCGACCCGAAGCCTCGAGACCCGGCTGGCTCAGCACACGCAAAGCCGACTGTCACACATTCACGAGGGCAGTTAATGACTTTCGCGATTGTTTATTCGTTTAGTCTCTTATCGCCGACTAGAATTGATATTTTCCTTCCTGTTCTTCCATCCGCTCTATAATGATGAGATTCCCGCTCATGAGAAACTTCCAGTTGACTTTGGTCCCCGCTGCTGGAATTCGCTCTTCTTTTCCCTCATGTTTTCTCTGAAATAAACGGGAGAGAGGGAGAGCGAGAAGGACAGGGCAGGAGAGAGAAAGAAGGAGGGAATAAGGAAGTGAAGAAAAAAGCGAACAGGCGAGGGAGTGTTTTATTATTCTCTTTTTTTCTTTGTATGTTTTTCATTCTTTGAGAGATGACAGTGTTTCAAACTGATTTCGCAGAATGTTGTAGTTATAGCCTATTTGAGTTATACAAATAATTAAAGTTTCTTGATTTAAGGGAATTAATGTAGGCTATGCATGATTTTTCTTGTAAGAGTATAGAAATGGATCACAGGTTGTTTTCTTCTTGAAAGTTATATAAACGTCAAGAAGAGTTAATTATAGGGATATTTAAATAAGTAAAATGTTTTGTGATACAGGTATTCAGATGGAATGGGTCTTCTTGACCCCGTCTTTGTGCTACATGGAACGTCCTGCTTTTCAGCACCCAGCAATACTGGCCCTGTTTCCCTTCATTCCTGAGCAGGTGTTCTCTTCCCAGATTTAAATATACAGCTACTCGCCTTGGGCAAAAAGAAAAGCACCGGGGTGGTAATACAGTGACCCTTCGACAGTACGACAGAACTTGTATTACTTTTTGGGACACACGCACACACTTTCAATGTCAAGCCCAGCTGGGCCTCTCATTCTGTGCTCTGAATGTGTCTTAAAGCTGTGACTGTGAAGAATGAGATTTGTGGACTCAGGAGGGCACATTGCTTTGGCAAGGCTTGAACGAAAGGGTGATGAAGAAAATATCCACCGCAAGCGTGAGAAAGATGACACTGTTAGGGCCTGGAGAGGAGAGACCGAAACTGAGATAACTGAGAGGTCTCTCTCCAAGTCACTCTAATCAGAGAGACTATTTCTGAACGAAGGCCAAGCAGTCACAAAGACACATTGTTTTTCAGCACACAGACATATTTTAACATACACACAACCTTTAAAAATAACACATTTCATCTGAACTTTATATAGACAGTTCTTTAGGTCTGTGTTTCACCCTAATTCTTTACCTAATGTGAAACCGCTGACACATCAACAGTAGCCGCAAAGCCCGCTCACATTTCTTTTAGATAGCACATTTTTGGCCAAATGCTGAGCCCTGTAACCTCTTCAAAGGCTTCTTTGTTAAAACTACAGGGAGTAGCTAGCTCAAGGTCTTATCTCCAGTCCAACGGTCCACTGTTGCCATCTAGTGGTGCTAGCTCATCATTGCCTTAAAATAACTAAGACTGATCAAACGAAAAGGCCTAGGCCTACATGTTATATCAAGATACAGTATATCTCACAGATATGAATTCTAAAAAGGAACAGGGGATGCATGTAATATTTATAATTATTATATTACATCACATTAATCAAATTAAACTGGCATGCAAACAAGTATGATTTGACTTGGGCACAAATCAGTTCTCAATAGCCTTTGTAGAAGCCTCTAAATGTTGTGATGTAGACTAACACAAATGCTTATAAAAGCAGTTGTGTTATTAATGCTGTTTCCTGATCATTCTGTCAGTTTCTCTCAAGGGCCACAGCTGTGCTCTAATCAAATTAACCTTTCATCTTTTGTTTATCTTCTCTTCTCTTGCAATCCAGGTTCCTCTGGAGACATTTGTAACACTTTCTGACTGACTGTTCTTATAAGTTACTGCTTATATAATGCATTTTAAATTCACAAAATGCACGTAATTCACTTAAATGTTGTTTACGCTTCTGTCAGTTCAGGCAGGTGGCAGCAGTAGCAGAAAGTCCACTGACAGGAATGGCTTTGTTTTGATAAATACAGACAAGTACTTCATGAGGACTGTACATGTAATATCCATACAATTAGATATATTTTAACTAGGACTCCTGAATTAAATGTATATTTTACACACAATTTATTTTCAACCTTGTACTCCTAGCATTTGTGTTTACTAAGGACTTCATGTGCCTGATCTTTTTTCTGGAGATTTTATCTTGTAAATGGCTGTGGCACAATGCAGTTCAAGAACCTGTTAAAGAACCTATTTGTTATGTTCGACTATTTCTTCTTCCTAGTTTTGTTCTTCAAACTGACACACTCTTTTCATCTAACATGAAAAAACTATTAACACACCCACAATGTGGGGAAATTAATAGATTTATTATTACACAAGGAAGCAGATTTTAAACACTAAAATAATCTGTAACCGGACAAGGATCTGACGATTTATAGTGTTTTGTCAATCGAATTGCATCCTTTTGTCCACCCCAAACTGAAAATTTTGTCATCACTTATTCACCCATATATGACTCTTCTGTGGAACAAAAAAATAAAGGTTTTGGTGATTTTCATTACAATGTTGTTTGCTTAACAACATTATAGGTATATTATTTTGTGTGTTGCAGAATAAAGTTTACATGTTTGGAATGATGGTGAGTAAATGATGAAAGAATATTCATTTCTAGGTGAACTTTCCCTTTAAGTCTTAAGATATAAGTGTATGACAGTTCACATAATGATTAGGTCACAAATAAAATACATATATATATATATATATATATATATATATATATATATGTAACCTATGCACATCACCTATGGATCATAAAATGCTAATTATGGACCAAAGTAGACAAAGAGTTCCTAAATACGCATCTTCTTTACATTTAACATTTATTTCAGCACATTTATCACTTGATAACACACAAGTCACATTCTTCTGGAGAACTGTAGGTCCACAATAATGTCTTGACATGTTGAAATATTTGGACATGTGCTAGGTCCGACTGCATGAATGAATATAATACAGTCCGAGTCTGAAAATTGAGGTAAACAGACTGTAAGACCAAGACAGTATTTTTAATAACTTATTTTTCCTCATACCACTTGTAAAACGTCACAACGCATATTCTGAATTCTCTGTGGGCCCTGTAATCAAGCAAGCATTCTAACAACTCTCACGTGTTCATTTGTTTAGTAGAGAATTGTGTTAGCAATAAAAACATCATTGGTTCTGTCCCAGAGATGGTACATAAACTTATAGCTTGAATGGCCTTTAAGTTACCTTTGGATAAAACTACCTGCAATCTAACTTTTGTAATCCAAAAAACAAAGGGAAGGGTTTTACTTGTCATGGCTATTGTATTGACTAATAAAATAGTTTATATCGTCTAGATTTCTATATGTAACAGGCCTGGTGTGTGAGATCTAAGATAAAACGAGTAATGAGCAAATAAAATTAAATAAAAAGCTTCAAATGAGCAATCTTTTCAACTATTGAATAGAACAACAGGATTATCTGGTTGCATTTAGCCCGCAGTGAGGGTAAGTAAATTTATTAAGTCAGCGTAGACGGGGGAGGGAAAGGAAGAGAGAGACGGGGGAGAGAGAGAGAGAGAGAGAGAGAGAGAGAGAGAGAGAGGACAGCCGTGTCTCCGAGGGGGTTACACACGCACATCATTCGGGTGAGGGAAGCAGAGTGGGAAGAGAGAGGAGGGGGAAAGGAAGTACAAAAAAGACAGACAGTAAAAGAAAGACGTGGGACACTGCACTGTCTTTTGTCGTTGTTTAAACATTGGATAACATTTAAAGGTCTGTACACTTTCTATTTAAATGCACGGATAAATCTTTGCGAACGGCTTCCATCTTAATTTGGATTATAGTAGGCCACTGGGAGGACTCTTGAGTTTAACGTGATTTATGTTACTTTTGAAAGTCAAAGGAGACACGCGGTTTGCTCGATACGGTTATTTGTACCTACAAGAACAAGAGAATCAAACAAACGTTTTTAGAAATAACTTTATATGACTCTACAAATACTATCAAATACTTGCCAAATGCCATTAAGCTTTGCTATAAGAAAACAATAACACATTAAGAAGTGGCTTTTAAATCACGCTGATCTGTCCAGCTCATCAGACACGGAGAGAATCAGATCTTCTATCAGCCGGTGATTCAGAGGATATTTGAGGACTATGGCGGCGGCAACAAGCCCAGAGTCGAGCCAGCAAGCTCGCGTTTATTTCCAGACGCCACCCGGCTCGACTGAAGAAGCCGGAATCCCGGTGCGAAAGGCAGGACGGGTCACGGTGAAATACGACAGGAAAGAGTTGAGAAAGAGACTTAATTTGGAAGAGTGGATTATTGACCAGCTAACGGATCTCTACGACTGTGAGGTAAGAGTTCGTGAAGGCTTTACACATATAAATTAGCCGTGTCAGGACCTTTAGTCCGTATCAATCCGTTTAGTCCGTTTTAGCTTGTTGTAGGGCAAACCATGCATGTTATTTTCGTCAGTGTGTTACGATCCCAAAGAGTAGTGCGCTTTCCAACCTTACTGCTCAAGTTGTATTGCTACATTTTTCGAGACAATGCACATAATGTATTT
Organism: Triplophysa dalaica; assembly: GCF_015846415.1. Classification (NCBI taxonomy): domain Eukaryota; kingdom Metazoa; phylum Chordata; class Actinopteri; order Cypriniformes; family Nemacheilidae; genus Triplophysa; species Triplophysa dalaica. The sequence goes on from NC_079542.1 coordinate 8,614,891, forward strand.
GTATCTGAAATTGACCCACTTTTTGTTCTCAGAGATTTTAAGAGTTAAGTTCGAACCCCTTATTTTACCTGCGTGTTATTCGGTTACAATGCGCCGTGACGTCAGAACGTACGCACCCACGTAAAAAGCGATACAAACATGTTGTTTTTATTTTATATATTTGTTTAACCATTGTTGTATCGTTGTTGCTTACTTCAATATACAAATTAGTGTCTAATTGTTTAGCAACAAAATATATAAAAAGAAACAATTAAGTGATCTTTACATGATCAACTTTCAGTAGCTTTTGTTTACTCATTAAATCATTCAGATCCCAACTTTCGTTTACGTAGGACAATTGATGCCTGACCATAAACAAAAAGGGAATATAGCAATACCCAGGGAATATAGCACTACCCCAAAAATAAACTCTGGTCTCTCGCACCCTCCCCCAAACTTCAAACCACAGAAAGTAACGTAGACACTCGCTTCCTTGCCTTTTCCAATATCTCTGCGCTTTAAATCCGCTTGGCAAAATTTACTAGCTTTTTAGCAAACAGCAATGATGTGGCGACTCTTGAGAGTCATAATCCTATTCATTAAAAAAACGACTTAAATCGTCATATCACAGTGTTGGCACACGGGGAGCCAGCGTGGCATAGTGCCAGAGAGAGAGAGAGAGAGAGAGAGAGAGAGAGTAATAGCAAGAGCAAGTATTTGGTTTCCCTGGATATGGATTGTGTGTTATTATGAAGACTAGTCCAAATCACTTAAGTAACAATGTTACAGATGTGGGTTGGTGGTAAAGGAAAATTGATACATATAATAAAAGGGAGGAGAAAACATACAGAGAGGAAGGGAAGCCCATAAAAACTTTTTAAAACCCTATGAAATCACCAACTGAGTTTAATGGCTTTTAAGTCAACCTCTGTTTGCTCTGTATGCGAGTGCGCTCTTAAAGACTGCTGACAATGTAATCTAAATATTTGATATCTTAGTTCATGGGGTGTTAAAGGTGTAGTGTTTAACACTTATGCAGTAAAATATCCAAAAACCTCTAGGCCAGTGTTATATATTATGTTTAGCTAAGTACTACTTGCATTATCTCAAATGTTTCCATCTACTTGTAAATCGTGAGAAAATCGGCATTCTGTGCAGTCGCCCGTCAATGGCGTCATATCCGGGTTACCCTTTGTTACCGCCTTTACTGATGCAGAAACCACATGTCTATTCCGGAAAAAGTGTCTAGGGTCCAGCAAGCCAGTAGCTTGTTTCGAGCAGTCACTTTTTTATATGGACCACAATTATACGCAACATTTATAAACTTTATTACTTTTACTCATCCGCTAACATGAATTCTAGTTCCCGTCTGATTGGTGGCCATCAGCGGTGGAGTTGAAGACGACAGATCCCATCATTCCACACTCCTTCACAATGTCATCAAGCTACGCCATTATGGTTGTAATAAGTCATTGTATATGCCAACTAGCCAAGATATCAATGGGTGATGTGGAGTTGTTTAAAATAGAGAACTATAGAAAGAAATATACGAAGTTAAAATGAGGATGCAAAAATCAAGGGAGAAGGAAACAGATAATCATTGATGGAGACCAACAGACGGTCTGTGAAAAGAGATCGAGGGAGGGAAGTGTAGAGAGGGACAGCTGTGGCTTTGGCTAGAGGCACAAGGATGGCGTTGAGTTTTTTTCCCCCTTCCTCTCATTGATACCCACAAAGTGTGTTGCACTTTGCCACGTACAACTGCACGTGCTGTCTCGCACATAATATGTTTATAAAAACTTAAATGTCATTGTGACTGTTAACTGTTAACCGCTGCGGATTTGTTTACTTTGAAATGAATCAGCAAAGAAGATGAAGGTAAAAGAGAGGGAATGCAGAATCTCTCGACATACTTGGACAGATAGCATGAGAGAATGAGAGGCTTAATTTCAGTTTCTGGCATCTTTGGGCTGAAGCTACACAATGGAGACTGCTAAGCTGTGAGTCATGTGCTTAGGAAATGCCAGTTACAGGCAAAACTACAGGAAGCGTGTGTATGTTGTGACTGTCTGATGTTTTCAGAGGGCAGTAAAGGTCTTGTGACCACCGCTTTGTAGCAGTCTGGCTCTGCATGTGCACACATGCCTTGATAAACAGTGTACAGGATGTTGAACTCTTCTATTTGCTTTGTGTGAAGTTCTCAGATCTTCTCCATCTCCAATGCATCATTTCACATAACACACTCACAAACCTCATTTACATACATCAGTTCCTCACTTTCTACTGATTATGAAGCACTTCCTTGCTTGTGACTGTGTGTGCAGGGAAAGAACAGGTTTAAACGCGTCCATTGTCTCCCAGTGCATCTCCTATACTGCTGAGAGCGCAGTCAGTAATATTTAAATGGTCAGCTTTGCATTTCTGTTAGAGATTTGCAAAAGCACAATATGTAGAAATGGAGTCAAAGCAAAACAGGAGGACTTGTGACTATTCAATAAAAAAAAATTAGGTTGCAAAAAGGGTAATAATGAAATTAAGGTTATTCCTTTAAGTGTTAACGCTAACATAAGCAAACAATATGCAACAAGTGCATGCGCAGTATCATGATGTTATTTTATTGCATAAAATTTCCTATTGAAATAAATACTCATGAAATACTTAGTTGTAGTTGAGACGCAGCCATTGTTTTTTTTTTTGGTAAAAAACTTCAATCTTTTATATCCGTTTAAATGTTCAACAGTTTGCGTAAGTGATCTGTATATTTACACAGATGTACATCACAGAAGTATACTTGCCTTGATTCAGTGTACACGAGTACTATCCTCACTTTAAAGTGAGCAGCCTCTCGGTGACTTCAATTAAAGCATCTTCCATGTTATAAATCATCTAAATATATGGTTGTGATCTTTTCTCAAAGAGAACCACGAACCATAAGGTGACCAGTTAGATAGAGGGAGATCGATTGTTCTTAATATTGGCTGAAGGATGTCCTTTCTTAAAACCAAGCAGCAATAAGAAAATCCCTGTTCGGGAATCAGTCGGCAGTTATTACACTGGGAATACATAATAAGGATGAAAATAGCCTTCCCTTGTAAACAGTCTAATTCAAGAGCAGAGGATTCAGCAAAGTGAACTACTTCTATATACAGACAGACTGTCTGGCACTTTAGCTGCTAAATAATCCAGTTAAGTCCTTCTGTGTTACGAAAGTCACTAGACGGAGGCCAAGAGATGTACAAATTGTAGCACAACTGTACTGCACTTTCAATGGAGTAGGGTGTGTTTAGGTGACAGATAGGTTTAGCGTGTTTTACTTGCCTGTGAACTTTGTAACAGTGCTATTTAGTGTCATCTGAATTCTGAAATGCATGGATAAAGTAGTTCTGAACATGTAATGTTTTCTGCCTACCAATCTCCTTCATTTCTGTTTCATCCTTGTCGAATCCTATTTAGTCTTATCCATATCATTGAAAGTCCATCTGCACTCCACCTGTGACATCACTAGCCATGTAATAGGTCAAAGGGTGTAGTCACACTAACATGTTCTCTTCTGTCCGTTAATGATTGTAAAACGCTTCTAAATGGCTTTCTTTGTGGTAATAATAACTGGCAGAAGCCTATAATTACAGAAACTAGAACATATATCATTTCTGACTGTATTATAGGTGAAATGTTTTAAAATAAATGTGAATAACGTCTTTGCTCTTTTGAAATGTGAGCACGCTGTTTTGGAAATATTGTTGTGGATAAGTAGAATTTTGGGTAATTCAGAAATAACTCGAGCTAGAATCCGCTACAAATAGAAACACTCATGGACAGACATGCGTATGCACACTTGACTTCCAGGCAGCCAGACTGAATATCCTAAAGTGCTCGAAACCAGGGAATATGATGAATGCTTGCCTGCTTTTTCCGCTCCAGAAACAACAGACGAGAGCAGGGGAGAGAGATTGTGTGTCTGTGAATGGCAGGGGTTCCCCTGTTAGTGTTTTCTCTATCACCTTTGCTCTCTTTCGCTCTCCTTCAACATGTCTTATCTTAAGTAAGTATGAACCACAGAGCCAGGACGTGAAAGACTGGAGAACATGCAATATCTCTTACATAGTATTGATTGATATGTTTCTCAGATGCTCATAATGGGCTCATATGACTGACGGTCTTCTATCACAAATCTATTTAGTGCCCAAGACTGGCATTGATCAACCATCTCTTTGTATCTGGTTTCAGTGCAACTGTAGATTTGTCTCGTACTCTCGTATTGACTGTCTGTCTTCATTTGTCAGTGATTGATCTGATTTGTCCATTCTATGTTCGGACGGGGGGCAGTGGACATGCTCTTGTAGCTTTCATATAAATTATATTCTCCACTGTACTCAGATTTAAAGGTTTCTGCATTGTAATTTAGTTTTTGTGACTATTTTCGACCCTTTTGTATTCAACTGGCTTCCAGTGCCTATAAAGATCAAATGCTAGTTTAACATTTGCGTTTGACTCCAGTTTAACAGCCTTCATAGGAAGTTCATAACACAAAATCCACTTTAAATGTTGCACAAAATGTTAAAATCAGACTAGGTAATCTGGGACTGTGTTAAAAATAAACTTAAGCCACTCTTGTTGAGATTCTCTGCAATGATAGCAAAGGGCCAGGAGTTGCTCCACTGCCAGGAACAGTACAATGTTTGATGAACTTTTTACACTTCTTACTAATTGATTAATCCTACTTCCTCTTCCTCCTCACTGTTACTGGGCCGAGAACGTCTGTGGTCACCAAACAGATGTTGTTGACGTGTAAATCGGGCCAGTATGGTAATGCTTTGCGGTTTCAAAGTCACATTTAAAGGTTGATGATTTGTAGTCTTTTTCGACTGGGGAGGAAGTTTGGAGATTAAGGAATGGTTCAATAAAATATGAAACTTCTCTCAAACTTTTATGATAGATTTGCTCATAAATTTATCTGTCACTTTATTATGTACATATACCAGCCTCAAACAAATCATAAAAGTAATCCAAATGACTGCAGTGGATTAAAACAATAGGTGTGTATTGTGAGCACATTAGGCAAAATTGAAACCAAAGAATCGTTAAATTTAAATGGGTCATATGGCGCATGTTATAAATTGCCCATGCATGTATATGACAAGTATGAAACACCTTGTGTAACCACATCCCCACAAATCCACGTCAGTTCGTGATAGGAGTTGCCTTAGACCGCCCAAAGGTATACGCAAGTCAGTACAGTCAGTACAATTGCTTTGGAACCTGATGTTCCAAATATGGTCAGAGCCATTACCTTTCCGTCACACGCTTGCAGTATTCGACCAATCACTACAAACTGGTTAACTGGCCAATTATAGCACACCTCGCTTTTCACAGCGATGAGCTTTGTGAAAAATCTGTGCGTTTCAGAGAAACGGGGCAAAGAAGAGATACAAACATGCATTGTATGTGGACAATACAGCATTTTTGAACCTTAAATCGTGTATACACATTGTATTACATCTAAAACAATCCATAATATTAGTTTTAGCCATGTCATTGATCATTTCAAATCTCAGTGGTTCTCAAGTTTCTAGTGTCATATGATATTTCGTCAAGAAACACGTAGAACCATTGAGATAAGAAGTTATCAACATTGAGTCCATTAACATGCACAATCTTACTCCAATTATGTTTAATAAGCTGATTACCAATAGTTCATGTAAACGCGTAAAACAGCATAATACGGTGTAAGCAAAACCCGCTTGGTAGGGGTAGTTATTTGCCCATTACTCTGTTTTCGCGCTGCATGTAAACGCCTTTACCAATTTTCTCTCAGTTTTGTTTATGTGCGCATGTCTGACAGCGCAATAGTAAAATTCCCAAACAGAAGTAATAGTAAAATAACGCATAAAGTTCCGCTCTCGAATCATGCAGTTGATGTAGAAACGTCAAAATGAAGAAATATTGAGAAGAGATATAAAATAAAAGGCTTCTGACCATTTTCCAGCTGAATTTTTTATTACTGAACGGACAATTGACATCAGTGCATGCGAGGAACCCGGCAGGTCTCAATCTTCCATGTAAACCCAGTTTTATGCCTAGCCAGTTTATTACTATGCATGTTAACACATGAAAACATTTTTATAGATATCCGTTTATTTTGTGCATGTAAACACACTAATGCAAACACATTTGAATATCTCACATGTGATTGTTTAGATTTTTTTATTTAGGTAAAAGAACCAAATTTTAAAGAAATTAAAAGAATGTAAAAAAAATCATATTTCAGTCAATTGAGCCTGGGAGAGCAAAAGTGCTAACTCGCTTCAGGGCTTTGCATACAAACATACATTAACTCATCAACCTATTCTTGCAATATGATAAACAATAAAGGGCATTTAACTTATGTTGCAGATATATTGAAAAAAATGATGCCAGGGATATTCTGAGGAAGAGATTCAGATAGAGCCAAAGGATATTGCTTGCTCTCTTTTTCTCTCAAAGTCTTAAATCACTGACAGAATGTGGACTTTGTTAATTAAGCTTATAGACTAACTGTCGAATGTTTCATTGTGTGAGGTCATTATCACTTATCTTAATGAGCCCCGTGTGCCTTTTACTGACTGCTTTCAACAGTCTTTCCAATCAATACACTTCTGACTTACTCTATCGCATATGTCTTTCCTGCTATAGACTAAATACTTTTCCAGATGCTTTCCTCTAATGTATGTTTGTCATTCTCACATCTCACCACCACATCCTCCTGTCGACCCTCAAGGCTATGGGTGTCTCTGGAATGGTGCTACAATGGTTCAAGTTTTACCTCTCAGGTAGGTCATTTAGAGTATCCTGGAGAGGTTAGGTCTCTGAGTCCCAACATCTCAATACAGGGGTGCCTCAGTGCTCAGTGCTTGGACCGTTGCTCTTTTCCGTATACATGACATCCCTAGGTTCTGGCATTCAGAAAAATGGCTTTTCCATTCACTGCTATGCGGATGATACAGTATGCAACTCCACCTGTTATTTCAGCTTGATGATCTGACTGTTTCTGCATGCATTTCAACATGCCTGAGTGACATTTCGCTCTGGATGAAGGACCATCACCTGCAGCTGAACCTTGCAAAAACAGAACTGCTTGTAATCCCGGCTGACCCAAAGATTCATCACAACCGAGTCTCCATTCAACTAGGCTCATCGACTATCACACCTTCCAGAACGGCCAGAAACCTGGGAGTGGTAGTCGATGATCAGCTAAACTTCACGGATCATGTTGCCAGTACCACTTGGTCCTGTAGTTTCATCGTCTACAACATTAGGAAAAATAGACCTTTCCTGTCCGAGCATGCTATGCAAGTCCTAGTCCAGGCCAGATCCCTACGCTCTGCAAATGAATGACGTCTTTCAGTGCCATCCCAAAAAGGGAATAAATCACTCTCAAGTACAATCTCTGGATCTGTTCCACATTTGTGGAATGATCTGCCCGCTGCTACAAGATCAGTAGATTCTGTAGCCATCTGTCAGAATCGTTGAAAACACATCGATTCTGTCAGCACCTGACCGATTAGTTCTGACTTCTATTACTTTTCTACTCTTTCTATCCTTTAAAAAAATCTTAGCTGTGTATACTGTAGTAGGCTATATGAGACCAGTTTTAATGCGCTTATGCTTTTTGTTGTCCTTATGATGTTCCAATTGCTTCCATTGTTTGCCTCATATGCAAGTCGCTTTGGATAAAGGCGTCTGCTTAATGTAAATGTCACATTCTTCCTTTTAGTTTTTGCTGTATTTGTTGAGAAGGAAGTGAGAGGTTGATGGCATAGTGACCTGTTGGTTTTGTGTGTGAGTGTTCCCATACTTTGACACACATGATTGCTAAAAACACCCCTTCACTTCTGTGTGTGTGTTGTTTGTCATTCGTCAGTGTGCTGATGGCTGATAACCCCATGGGGATTTTGAGAGACAGCGGGTGTGATACACCCCCACCTCTCACTGGCCCAATACACCCCAGCTATATTCTTTCATGTGGCAGCTTGTGTCCCTAGCCCAGGTCTACTGGCTCTGTTACCAGCACTTTTGTCTGTCACAATGTCAGACTGCAGCAATTACTAAGAAAAAAAAATCAATGTTAGGGCATTATGTGCATGAGAAAGATCATAGGTTAGTTAGGGTAATGAGAGGTTTAAAGTAGGTGAAATGATTTAATGTCTTATGTCCCTTCCCATTTTAATTTAACTGGAAGTTAAACTGAAAGTTAAAGTTTGTGCTTTACTGTTTTCAACAGTATGCATGTTTTTATTATTGAAAGCTCCATGAAAAAGTCTGAATCACAATTTCCTTTGGCGTATTTTATGTTTAAGTAACTCTGGATCAGGGCATATTTAAGGACCAGTTCTAAAGAGCATTTCGTTATACATATTATTAGCTTTTGAACATTTGTCTACATTTCTTTGTTCTGCTAAACACGAAGGAAGATATTTGGGAGAATTTTAGCAATTTTAAGTTCTGGGAAATAATTCACTATCAATAGTTGAACACAAAATGACGTATTTTGAAGAATGTAGGAAAAGAAACTGTTATGGTAGTCAATCATGTCCCAGATCTGAAAATTGTTAAAAAAATTCCAAATATCTTTCTTTGTGTTCAGCAGAATGAAGTCATTTATACAGATTTGGAACAATTTAAGGATAAGTAAATGATGACAATTGAACTGTGCCTTTAACAGCCTCAAAAGTCCATCAAAAATTTATATGTGGGTTTCTTGTAGGATTATGTCTGGACAGGACATCGGACCAACTTGGATCAAAACTTTTAGAGTCAGATCAAACTCTGTTTTTCCATTCAAACCGTGATATTTATGAATGAAGTCCAAAGTGCCCGCATGTTGCCATCTTACTGTTTTAGTTATGCAGGGCCTGCACTGTGTTAAAGTCTAGCATCTTTCAAGATAAATTCTTCCCAGGTTTAGATTTGCCAACTCTTGATATGCATCTCTGCTGCTGAAGAGAGGCAGCCGTGTCTTCTTGCTTCTGTTTCGGACACCTAAAACATCAGCAATGTTCACTGTTCTCAGTTACATGTTACCCGTCTAAAAATCTGTCTGAGCTGTTTTATTTCCATGTGGGTTTAAACATATTAGCCATTACTTTCAATTGAGTGTATAAACAAGTGCCTGCTTATTTCGGAGAAACAGTTAATCACTATATGAATCATTTTATTTTTGCTTATTGGTCAGGATGTGGGTTTCTTATCATCAGTTTAAAGTTGGTAATACCCAAATTACTTCACTAGAGAGCTGTTGAATCCACACACCTGGGCTCAAACCTTATTTGTCGCCAAGGTATATAAAGTAAGGTTTTCATTATATTTGTTGTAACCCGAAGAGAGAGTAAATGTGGGTAAAGCTCTACAGTTTCAGTGATCTATTGCTTCTGGTGAAAATCTTTGAATCCGCTATTGACTCATTTCCTTCTTCCTGTCTAAATTTCTCTCTCTCTCCCTATCTTTGTCCTCTTCCTTTCCACGATCATATCTTTTCGTAAGAAAAGATTAACCAACACATGCAATCCCCCCAGCCATCACCCACAGGTTAAAGAGCTGGCTCTTAAATATGTGATCAGATATCAAGCAACTCTGTCAACGCTGAGCGAATACACACATCCAACGATCCGTGAGAAGCTCAAAACAGTACATGCTAAGAGAGTCAGGACACTTTACTGGAACCTCAACTAAGCAAGTTTTGTTTACTTGGACAGGTTTGGAATAACTTGATGAATGAGGTGTAAATCTCTCTACGGTTAAAGCTTGTTGAATGATGCTTGACAGTTTTGCCCTTTATAACATGACGTCAGTTTTTGTTCTTCTCATTTATTACATGAGCTTAAAGGTAAAATTGTTTATAGTTTACTCACCCTCATGCCATTTAAGACCAGTATGACTTTCCATATTGCGTAAAGAATGCTTTTTCAATACTATGTAAAAAGAGAATACTGATGTCCTTGGTCTCCATGTGTAGTCTTCAAAACATCATTTTTGCACTTTATGCAATAAAGAAGGTCATACGAGTTTGAAACAATATTAAGATGAATATGCGATGACAGAAGTGTAGTTTTGTGTTTGAAACTTTGAAATTGCCCAGATACCATTCATACCATTTTGGCTCAGGAAATGCCTGGCGCCTCAATGGCCCAGTCAGGAGTCATACAGCCACCATCCTCAGTGATGAGGGCATCTGTTTATGTGGGTCAAATGCTGTGACCGAGACCGTCATACTCCCATACTGTCACATCAGATTCACCCTGACTGTTGAGACCTGTAGTGCTGTAACACACACATGTAGATGCACAAACTCACATATGCTGCACACTTGCATCAGCATGAAATTCAAGACATGAACGCAGTCATCCACAAATCCAGGGTAGACATGTCTGCCCTTGCTAATGCAAACTAACACACCTGAATGTTGACCGAGAGGTTGACTCACATTGATACACACCATTTAGGATGAGACGGAGACAAAGATTTTCCAGTGTTTGTCAAGTTTGTGGTATCACCTTTGAATGTTACATCTGTGAAATAATACTTCTACATTTTTCACCGTTTTCTGAACAACTGTGGACAATTATTCTGTCACATTATTTGAGTTTGAATGTCTTTATTGTCTTTGTGCCCTTAAGTTGATAAAATGAACCATATTGCTGTTGCTGGTCGGACATTGGCAGTTTTTGGTCAGAACAAAGCTGTAAAATTGATAGAACTTCGCGATGATACGTAGAAGCCTGACTCAATGAGACTACAATCCATAATAAGTTCAGTCTGAGAGCTTCAGCACAACACGTGTGCTTGGAAAGCAAGTTATTATGTTCTTAAATGACACATTTCAGTATTATACAACATCATTTTGTCAGGTTTTCAGGCTCTTAGAATATAGGCTGGTAGTTCAGATTATATAGACCCAAACTGCAGGGTGGAACTAAACAGTAACAATGAAAAGATACAGTTTAACCTTTAAACTCAATGTATGAAAAGTTTGTGATTCAGCAAAGTCAGAAATAATGCTAAAAATTCTCATGTCATGTTTGCTATATTGACAATTGTGTTTGGCATAATGATTTCTATGCCATACATAATGACAGTCGAAAGTGTTTATCCTGTGTCTTGACAAATAACTGCATGTTGTACTAACTACACAAGCTAAATTGATTTCCAACTTGATCTCTTTGGAATTTGTTAATATTGTATGAGGTGGCTCATTCGAATGAATTCGTATGATGTAATTTGTACAATAACGTATCATTAGTAGGAAAGTGCGTTAATGGTCATCAGCATTGTAAAACCTCCAAAGTTTTTTATATTCTCTTCTTATTAACGTTTGTTCTTTTATAACACTATACGTTGTATTACACTGTATTACCTTTGCAACAAATAAAAAATAGTTATCGCTAGGGTTTCTTATTTGTTTTTTTATACAGCATCTATAGAAGACACGGAAAATTTAACGTCATTCTCTCTTTTAAGTGCCGTTATCAGACTCTCTCCATTTTTGTCATTTAGTTGATAGTGATGAAAACATTATCGTTACGTTTTCCTTTGCTTTTTTAGCAAATGAGAATGCCAAACTACATTTGTGGTCTCCTGTTTACCGCTAAATACTGTAAGTGTACCCAACAATGAAGACTTCTTCTGCTGAGAAACCTAAAAAAGGACCATACTGATGCCCTACCCATTAATCTAACATAACTGGTGCGAAAGTAAAAAGTACTAATAAGGTCGTGTGAAATCCCTCGAAAAATAGTTATGAATTCCTGTGAGATTTTTCTGCGAATTCATGTAGATGTAGAATGAATCACAATTTAACATTTTGAATGTTATATAACAGCAAAGTCACCGCAATATACAAGCACACACTTTTGAAGAAACCCTACATGAGAACAGACTACTATGTAGTAGTCTGTGATATTAAATATTTAAGAGGTTTTAATGCATTTACCAGATTTAGCAATCTTGTTTTAAGACGTATCCATAGCCTATTAGTCATTTTTGTCTGTGCATGTAAATATACTTTGTTATATGACTTTATCCGTGGATATTTTAATCTCTATGTGAGTGAGTTAGAATAATTTCTGTTTGATCATACGGTATTAAGACGTTTTGATTATATTTCGTTCTTATTGTCTATTTCCTGCTCTCATGTTGATTTTTTTATCATAACACTTTATTTTTCTCTCTGTGAATGACTAGTAGCACATGGTTGCCACATGTTGTGCCTTGCATTCTTTTCTCACTGTCCACACTCACACACTCACACATGCACATCTCACATTCCACTTCCTGACAGTCAGCTCAAGTGGTTTTTACAGCTCATTCATTCCTACACAGACACACACACACACACACAGATTTTAGTCATAAATCCTTCTGAGTTACATGCACAAATTAAAGGTTTGTCAATTCAAAAGAACAATTAAAGGCTCCATTCAAATGTGACGGTGCCACAGCAATATCAGTATGTGTGTTTGTGTTGAGATTTGGGCAAGGGGCAGTCAGGCAGGTGCAGTGACAGCTGGTCTGGGCAGCCCAAACCAAGGGGGAGGAAGAGAGCATTCAAACGCTTATAGCGGCACAGGGAAAAAGAGAGAAAGTGTTTTAATGAACAAAAGCATCAGCTCTACTTTGGCTAGTGCTATTTGATTTCCATAGTAAAACATTGGCCAGTTTTAATGTTCCACTGCCACTGTGGCACTGCTTGTTTCTCCAGACAGAATGTATTTTAATATGGTGCATGAATCACTGCATCAAAGCCACAATGAGCTTGTGGCGTACATAAGTCGTGTGTGTGTGTGCGCGCAAGTTGAATATAAAGAGTGTTTTGGAAAAGGTCTTGAGGGATTGAATGTTTGTAGAAGGGAGAAAGAGGGAACATGAGAGTGAAGTGGGGATGAAAGTGTTGTGAAGGCCATTTATAGAAAGATGAGTGGAGAGGGGGAGGATTGTGGGGAGAGACACTAACCAGTCTTTATTGAACGAGACAACTTTATTGAAAGAAAGACTGAAGGGACGAAATGAAGAAAAAATACAGCAGCGTATAATTGAGCTTTGGTGCGTCCACCTATTTTTACATTTAAATACAGAATAGAACTCAAACTTATAAGGAAACATAAGCAGTTTGAATTGTAGAAGCTTGCGAGCAGGGAGCAGTCGGGGTGACAATGCAAACTGACAGGCAGACCAGCGGTAAGAAAAGCAGATGGATCTGTTTCACGTCCAGCGCCGTGCCAATGGCTCAAGGCCATATATGTGAAATAGACTGATAAAAATAGGCAAACAAAGCAGCATTACTCAAAACAAACATGCTTATCTGAAAGTCAAAATTACATTTGGTTCCCTAAAGATGTGCTGCTGTATCAGGGTGACTTTTGTGCTCTGAACAGTCAGTACTTTGTGGAAGACAATAAAGGGATTATTACCTAAATCTACTTTTTTACTTCTACATCATTCCAGACTTATTTTCCTCCTAACAATTTAACTTTAAACCTGGCTTTCCAAACGGTGAAAATGGTGTAGGACTAGGGGAAAAATATATGTTCTATCCCGTTTTCCTATCATTAGTATATTTAAGTGGTTCTCAAAAAAATAGTTTGACCTTTCCAGGATATATGTGCAATGTTGCATGAATCATTTTAGTCAAGCGTTATTCACATGCTTTTGAGAAAGCTCAATACAACAACATAAACTCTCGGGTGGGGAGACACTGATCTCAACATCACACGAGTGAGTAACAAAACAAATATTGCTATGAACGGTGAGATTCATAAATTCCACTCGAGTGGAAAGTAAGACGAATGGAGACATGCTTCCATAAAACTGAAACGGGCTGTAAAGTTTCCACTCCTAATCTGCTAGTAAAAATAAGTGTTAAAACATTTTATTGTATCTTTTTTTATCATGTGTGTGCTCAATTTATGGGTATCTCTAATGTGCTCAAAGGCTGATGTTTAAATGTGTTTGTGACACAAGAGAGAACCCTTGTGGTGAGATGGCAGAACTGCACTGACCTTGCATCAACCCCGGTGGTGATTTAACAAGGAACTACTCTAAATAGACTAAACCTCTTTAAAGACGGTTCCACAGTTTTAGATGCAAAAAAAAAAACACTCACCCACCCTTTCACTTAAACATACATTCCAGATTCATGCATGTAACCAATGACACTGTGATTCCTTTGTTTTTGCCTAGCTACTTTTTCCTCCGTGTTTTCTGCGTCCTCTGGGAGCAGAAATGTCCAAAGGATATTTAAAACATATTCCAAGAGGAATACTGTAGAAGATCTCCAAGAATAGTTGTGCGACTACCAGTTAGCCATCTTCTTATCCAAATGGATGTTTTCTGTTTTATAATGGCATTTGTATGTGTTTGTGTCACAGGAGGAAGCGATTCCGGAGCTGGAGATTGATGTGGATGAACTGTTGGACATGGAGAATGATTCAGACCGTGCTGCTTGTGTCAAGGTATCCTTTCACATAAAACCTTCAGGACTACAGATTACAACCTGTTCAACATTTAATTATAAACTATAGTTTCGACTCCGAGTTCCAGTTGGATGACCTACATTTGAAGGTGTGGTTTTTCCAAATACTTTATATCTATATGACAGTCTTTCTTTTGTTATCCAACAGGACCTGCTGGTAGACTGTTATAAGCCAACTGAAGTAAGTCCATGATATAATAGCAGAGCCCACATTGAACTTGAATTTTCTTTTTATATTTTGGAGGAAAAAATGGGAGTTTTACACTACTGTTGATAACTATAAATGCATAATATGTTCAATTTGTGCATTAAAACCACTAGCAAAGAGTTATTTTATTAACTTGTGTACGTACATTCCAACAATGTTGGAATCCAAAGAAATTTGTAGTTTCAACCAGCGTAACATCCCTTCCTAACATCCCTCGCCTTTGTCATTGTTTTGCGACTTCCAGCAGCAAAAATTAGATTTTGTGCCTATAAGTTTGAAACAATTAAACGCACCTGATTTGAACTGAAAGAATTAAAACAAAAAAATAAATAAACATCCAAGAGGTGGAAAATGTGTAGAATGTGTGTATTGATGTATCCATCTGTGAGTTTTAATACCACGCCACGCTTACTAATAGTGGTGTTAAATTGTCTCTGTTGCCACTCTTTTTTAACTATGCTTTTTTTACTGTAGGAGTTTGTAACTGAATTGCTTGACCGGATCCGTGGCATGCAGAAGCTCAGTACACCTCAGAAGAAATAAAGCTCCTCTCACCTCCAGTCCTCCCCGACCCATCCCTTCATCCCAGTTTAAGGGGTGTGAGTACCCCTGAGCAGGTGCTCTTCCAACCCCATCGCTCC
Organism: Triplophysa dalaica; assembly: GCF_015846415.1. Classification (NCBI taxonomy): domain Eukaryota; kingdom Metazoa; phylum Chordata; class Actinopteri; order Cypriniformes; family Nemacheilidae; genus Triplophysa; species Triplophysa dalaica. The sequence goes on from NC_079542.1 coordinate 8,630,222, forward strand.
TTCTCATCCCTTGGGGAGAATATGGAGGCTAAGTTATAAGAAAGTCTAGCCAATTGGATCCTTATAAGCAGGGCTTATTTTTCTCATTTTGTTAACTTTATTTTATTCTATTTCACTTTTTTGTAAAGGGGGAAAGATTTAATTGTTTTGAAGTGTTTAAGACATAATATTTTCATATTGTTGTGCATCTCTGTGCATATTTGTATCAATGCATAGAATGTTTTTTTTTCTTAGAATTTTTATTTAGTTTCAGAGCTCTCTGTGATGTCACAAGTGACACATGGACTTAATTTTGCTGTTGTTTGTAAAACTGTGACGATCTTTGGTATTTGATGACGTCAGAGGAGCCTTGATAAATTATTGTTTGTTTTTGCTTCTCCTGTTCCTATTAAAATTGATTATTGCGCAGTTAAGGGCTTAAGCACCAACATTCATGAAACGTTTTCATTTCTTGTAAAGTGAGCAAATGACGCTGTTGTAAAAGGGATGAAGCTACTTTGTGGTTTTTACAGAGGGAGGAAGCTGTGCAGAAGGAAATATAAGGCTTTTTAATTTCTTGTTTTTTCTTCCCTACGCCCACCCTCTGAAACTCCTGGGAATGACCACCCTCAGGGATCAAGAGAAACAACCACACGTGCACACATCATCTGTGTTTCTTTACACACATCTCGGATATGCACGTTGGTGAGAGAAACAACGTGCACATGAAAGACAAGTGGCAGTGCGTAATTCAAGCTGCCAAGCGTATATTCTGAATTAATCCTCTCACGTGACTCTGCTAAATCATCTTAGGAAGCCATCTGGTCTTTTTGTCTCAGCCATTCAAATGCTATAATAAGAGGGCTAATTTTCACGCTTTGTGCTTGTACCATTTAAACATTTCCAGCAAGTGTATAAATGGAGATGTTCTCACTACACACAAGGTTTTTGCTGACATTAAATCATATGTGAGATGTCCATCCTCATAACTAGTTTATTGGTGGAACACATGACAGGAGGTACAATGAAAGTTATTCAGCACTTTTATTGCACGGCTCTCTCTGCAACACCGTCGATCTTTCTTCCATCTGCTCACTTATTATTTCTTCTACCCCCACTTCTCATTTTCTCTTTTGGTTTCACCTGCTCCTCAAGCATTTTATTTTACCTGATAATCACACTTTCAACATTCAGATGTTGCCTTAAGTCACATTTATGTTATGAAATTCAAATGAATTTAAACATTTGTATGAGGAATATACAACAAAAATGACGAAAACATTACTTGGGAAAACTCTTTGAGGGTGTGGGATACAAAATCCTCTTGTACTTTCAATTCAGTTTTTTTAGGAAGAAAAAGTTAGCTTTAGGGCACAGAGGGATTTTTAGATGACATGAAGTGGAATTGTCAGTTTTTATCATTGTCATGTAATGATAATGTTTTTTGCTCTTTCATTGTCAATCGAAACATGAGGATTAGGGACGTAACGATTCACAGTGAGCAGATTGAAAATCGATTATAATGTGTGACGATTCAAATCGGTTGAGATTTGAGCTGAATCGCAATACAATTCTTGAACAGCAGGGGTCGCCATGTTCACTGCAAACCTTAACGTGGACGTGGTGATAATTCATAAATGCGAAAAAATCCAAGAAAAGCACAGATAGTATTAGTTTGTTTATATTAAAGAAACTTTTTCTATTATTCATTTGTTTTAGAATTGCAGTTTAGTTTTGTAATTTGAAATAAAACACAATTTTATCATACGAAGAAACGGGAAGCATTTAAAAAATAATGCAAGGGAAGTTGTTCATTTCTAAATGTTTTGACTCCTTTTGTAAAAATAAATCGTAAGAAAATCGTGAATAAATCGCATCGTGAGATCAGAATCGTGAATCGCATCGGGAGCTGAGTGAATCGTTACATCCCTAATGAGGATTAAAAATAAAGAACCGCAAGTGTAAGAATTAGGATAAAATGTAAAAACAATTGTGCTCAAGGTCACCTTTTTGTAGAAAAAAGTATCTCGTAGCAATACTTAACTTGTTATTTTTTGCCCAATTTTGTTACACTTTTATGCAACTTTAATAAAAATTTGTTAAATTACATTTATTGTGTGGCAGTTGTTCTTCCTTGTTAAATAAAAGGATGTGAAATAAGTAGTAACTGAATGTTTAAACATATTTTATAATCAATGTAATAATCTTTCGTAATTTTTGTATTTTTTTATACGCATTAGGGAGCCTTGTAGTGTAGGCTATGTTGTATGTACTCGGACAACTATTGGCCAGTTCAATGACTGTACTAACATCGATGACTCCGCGATTTTTCATTCTTCTTTTTTATTGGTCCGTTGAGGAAGCGAGTTCTTCATTGATTGGTCAGCGTTTCAAAACGTCATTATTTTGACTCAAACGCACAAATGCTCAGGAAGTAGACTTGCTCGATGTCAACTTTGCCTCGAAAAGCAAATGAATTGGAAACTATGCCACATTTTCAAGACTTAAGCAATAATCGTCTATAAGGTAAGATATTTTATATACTGTATATGCAGTTAATATAGTTCGCAACATATTATTATGGGTTCATCTGCGGGGATACATTCATGAGGAGATCGAGCATCTGGATGGAAATACATTACATCAAAACAAACTACCATGTGAATTATTAATACATTATAATAATTGTAACGTTCCCAAAAGGTCTTTTGTACATAGGAAACATCACTGTACCGACTTTTATATAGATTGGGACACTTTGTCTCTGGATGAAGTGCGAAGTTCATGTTTGAAACTTCAATTGAAAGCGAGTTGTTGTAACCATTGTTAATCCGCTATTGTATCTCAGCACGAGCGTGTGTTAACTATTATTACGTGTTAACTATTATTACGTATTGCACATAATGTATAAGCCATATGACGGCAGAAGGAGTTATTTGCTTGTAACGTTAATGTAAGTACAGTAAAGTGAGGCCTTTAGAGGATGTACATGAAACACCTGTGCTCGTATATGTCTAGAAAATGGTGCTAATGCGTTACATTACCAACCTTATCTCTAGTTAAAATATACATTTGTTAATAAGAGCTTGTTAACAACAGCATTTTGTTGTCTATGAACTATATCATCTAGAGGTCTTTTATCTGGTCAGCTGTATTTATATGCACATTAAAAGCACACACAAAAATGAAAATTCTGTCATCATTTACTCACCTCGAGTTGTTTCAAATCTGGATACATGTGTTTGTTCTGATTAACACAGTGTAATATTATTGGATGAATGCTTATAACAAGACAGATTTTGCCCCCCATTGACTACCATAGTATTATTTTTTATTTGTTGCTGTGTTACAGCCTTCAAAATGTGAAAATTGTGTTCAACAGAAAGAAAAGGGTATTAGATTTTCTTTCTATGGTAGTCAATGCGGGGAAAGATCTGTTTGTTATAAGCATTCTTCCAAATATCTTTCTCTGTGTTCATCAGAACAAGGAAATTTATACAAATTTGGAACAACTCAAAGTGTGTAAATGATTAAAATTAAAATTTTCACCATCCCTTTAAGTTAAATTTCCATCATATCTCGTAGATGTCATTTGTGCTTGTGCATATTGTTATTTAGAATATTCATATTTTTACATACACGCGAATTAGGAATGTAACGATATCAAAATCAAAAAGATAATACCACGGTGTGGTGCCTGTGGTACAATATTTATTGCGATAATTAAAAAGATAAATGAAGACTTGGTAAAAAGTGTTTGATAAACAATTATTGAACATTGCAATGATGTACAAATGAACCATGTCATATCCTCTAATCATAACTGTTGCTTTGCAGCTATGAAAAAAAATAGTTTTATAAAATAAAAAAACTGCACCAGCTGGAATTAAATTGTTTGACATTCTCTATGTTAAAGGCCCGGAAGACCTATCATATCATATAGTCATGTGATGTTACCACTATAATTGAGACAATTTTGCTGTTGCAATACCATGAAATTGTTAACTTGAATCCCTAATGTGGGGTCATATGATTTCTGCGGACAAGGTTGCGGATGCACATGCGAACACATCTCAAAGAGCTGCTCTGAGAGTTTATATCATGAGCATTTCACTCCAGAGCCGCTTTAAGAGTCTTCATCATGAATTTTTCATGGTTTTGACCAGAAGGGATACATCTACCTCCACTGGGCATGCTCACTTCAATACCACATGATTTTTGTCACACTGAGAACAGTTAACATTAATATCTTTTATTATTGTAAGGTTAGGTTTAGGGTAGGTGTAAGCTAATGTAATTTATTGTAATTATATGGCAAGATTTTGCACCACTTCTGGCCGTAGCTGTATCCCTTCTAGCAGCAACTGTTTTTCACCGCTTCATTTGAGGCCCTGTTCCAAATGGCATACTCCGGTCTTGTGGACCTCCTCTGAGTCCACACTTGGTGACGTCAGGAAGTGCAGACCTATAGGGTACTTGGCGCGAGTCCACAAGGGTACATCGGAGTGCATTTTGGCAAAAACTTGAGGTCATCATGCCGTAAAGAGCAAACCGTGCTTTCTAATCACTCAGTACTTTTGCAGTACTTTGTTGTCATACGCCGATCAGTCTGAGCAGCGCCGCATGAAGCGACCACACTGTTGTTATTTGGGTCAGGAGCTGCGGGTTTTTATAGTTATGTCTTTCATATGTTGATATGTCACCCGAGCATTATGCAATAGATACTTAAGTTTGTAATGTAACTGCTTATGTATATTTATTTATTTTTATACACTATACTTCATGTGCATAATGTGCTCTCAATATACATATATGTCGTTATTTAAAATTTCTCTATAATAAAGAAGCTGTGTTGTTCATCAGAGGCTTATTACCTTAAGTATGAAAATGCACTGCATTAAAAGTTTTTATTCTTGAAACGCTGGCTAAATAAATAAGCAATAATCTCAATAAGAAACTATTTTAATATGGAATTTTATGAAAACATGCATTCAAAAAGTTATCCATCATGTTTATGTGTATGTCTGACATCGGGACGCTCCTCCCATCCGTTCTGTGATTGGGCATCGCAAGGATTCCTGGCTAGGTTACATCAGTGGAGTCCTGGGAGTCCAACAGAGGCCCTCGTGAGCAGACTTCTGAGCTCTTAAAAGAAAATGGGACACCCTACGGACTCGTAGACTTGGCAAACATGCGCAATTTAAGTACACGAGACCGCAAGTCCACATGAAGTGCGCCATTTGGGACAGGGCCTGAGTGAAGCTACTATCAAACATGCACTAAAATGTTCTTTGTGACAACCCGTCAAAATAAAATTTCTGTTAAATAAATTAACTATGACACACCCATATGAATAAACAATAATATATAATATTATTTCCTTTATTAGGTAAATGTACTAGTAAAATAAAAATCTTAATTTAAGTAGGTGTTAAAAACAGAAAATGCACAGGAGAAATGCTGGTTTATGAACATTGTTGCCATATTTTTTAAGTTAAGTTAAAAACACTGTACAGCAAATCAGTAAATGCTATAGTATGCTGAAGTATTTTTCATGTGGGCAAAAATATTACCATTGTATCCAAAAAAACTGAAAACACAGAATCCAGAATTTTTTTTAAGGAAAAAATATATGTTTCATTAATGACTGAGAATGAGTTATTTTAAGCATTTGATGTTACTGGTGGTTACTATGGGTGTTATGTCATTTACTGCGGCATCATAAGTTCATACAGCTTTTGTTACACTGTTCTAGATAGTCATGCCAGCACAGCCCACTGCGAGGGAATCAGAAGAGGAGATGGAGGCTGAACCGGAGTTTCCTCAGACAAATGGTGAGGTAGAGGAGGAACAAGAGAGAGAAGAGGAGACAATGGAGGAGAGTGGAGAAGACCGGGATAGTGATTTGGAGGAGACTGAGGCAGAGGAGGAAGAAGAAGAAGAGGAAGAAAGTTCAGGTCTGTTCACATCATCACACATTGTGACCACTGTTTTGGCCGACCACTGTTACGGTGAATATGAAATGGACCTGGTCCTGCCACTAAACAACAGCGATATACAGAATTAATGCAAGAATGAAATTATCTAAAGCTTTAGAGAATGATGTAGTTGTGTGTTAGTCTGAAAAAGGTACTGATAAGAAAAGAGATTGAAGGATGAGTCTGTTTTTCTCTGTCAGAAATGGACGATGAAGATTGCGAGAGAAGACGAACACAATGCCTAGACGAAATGTCTGACTTGGAAAAACAATTCATGGAGCTAAAGGACAAGTAAGACAAGTCTTTAACAGATTTAACGTTGGTAACATTAATTTGATCAATGGCTGTCACAATAAAAGACAAGATGAGGAATAGTGACAGTTTAATGTCAGGAACTTAACTCTGGAGTTTTGGTAATTGTGGATGATTTTTTATATTGATTACTTTGATCACAGACTGTTTCTAGAACGCCTTAACCAGGTCAAAATGAAGCTGGATGAGGTTTTAACAGGGAAGGCAAGAGAGTACAGAGATCCTCTGGCAACACTGCAACAAAACCTACAGCAGAGAACACAAGTTGCAGGTAATGTGAGTGAGTATATGTGAGAATATGAGTGAGTTTGTCATGCTTTTCCTTGTATCTCTGTGTCTATTACAGTGTCAGGCAAATTCTATTCTATTCTTTTTCTGTTAAGACTTCATCGACCAGAATTCAGTTCATAGCCATCCTCTAAACAGCAGGAAGTGGATGATTTGTTATGCAGTTTTACTGATACACAAACTCTCTCTCTGTCACCCCCTCTAGGTGTATACAGAGATCTCTGTCTGCAGGTGGTCAGACACAAACATGAATGTGAGGTGCAGGGGGCAAGACAACATCTAGAGGTAACAAATATAACAGAACTAGCACACATATCCAGACTATATACAGACATATCCATGTACATAAGACTATATTGAACCTCAGATTTTCTTTTACTGTATTATGGTAACGCCTAAGAATTTAAAACAAGTTATCATGTCCAAAGAATAGGGATGTAACGATTCACTCAGCTCATGATGCGATTTACGATATGATATGGTTTTACAGAATAAATTGAGGCAAATTAGAAATGAACAACTGCCCTTTTATTATTTCTCAAATGCTGCACATTTCTTTGTAAAATAAAAATATATTTTTGTGAAAACTAAATTGCAGTTTTAATACAAATTCCAAATAAAATAACAATAAATAATACAAACATCAATATTAACACGTTTACCAAGTTTGCAGTGAACACAGCGGCCCCTGCAGTTCAAAACATGTATCGCGATTGATTAAACTTCTCAACCAACTTCAAGTTAATTTTTATAGAGCTCATTTAAAACAGACTCAAGACTCACCAAAGTGCTGTACTTTAGGATGAATAACCAAAAACACATAAACAGGAAAATAAAAAGGAATAAGCATACAAATACAAAATAAAATGGAATAAAGGTGGGTTATTGGAAGGCCAGATCAATTATTTCAAGCTAGATTTAAAAATGGGAAGAGAAGGTGCCACTCTGATATCCAGTAGCAGATTGTTCCACATCATAGGGCCAGCCACTGGAAAATCTCGATCTCCTCTACATTGAAGTCTGTACTGAGGGACTATAGGAGATTTTGAGAGCAGGAAAGTAGGCTTCTAGTGGGGGCATAAAAGTGCAGTAGCTCTGACAGATATCTAGGGGGTTGGTTATGTAAAGACTAGTAAACCAATAAAATTATTTATTAAAAAAATTCTGCTATGAATGGGCAGCCAGTGGAGATATGCTTGTCTAATTTGAATGACTCATCAAAGTGGACACCCAAATTGCACACACAAGAAGATCTGAAGACTGATAAGCTGCCCAAATCTAAGCTGGGAGCCTGAGAATGAGCAGACGGGCTAAAACCAATCTCCTCTGTTTTATCTTCATTTAACGTAATTTTTTTTGCCCTAGACAGATTTTAACCTCATCTATGCATCTTAAAAGGGTACTCAGAGCTGAAGGATCGTTCCGGTTAATAGGTAGATAAATCTGGGTATCGTCAGCATAAAAAGGAAAGGACACCCCATGCCGTCTAAAAATGGAGCCAAGAGGAAGCATGTACAGGGAGGAAAGGGAGGGCGCCAATATCGATCCTTGAGGAAGGCCACATGTGAGTTAAGCAGTGGAGGAAGTTGCCTAGTTTGACAGAAAATTTTCTGACGACTGAAACCACTTTTGGACCATCGCTTTTATGCCCATATCAGACTCTAGTCGAGATATTAAAATAGAGTGGTCCAAAGGTATCAAATGCTGCTGATAGATCTGACAGATCCAGGACCACAGAATCAGCAGCATCTGTGGTTAAAAGAATATCATTCAATACTCTGAGAAGGGAGGTTTCCTACAAAAATGTAGGATGTATAGAGTCATAAGGGCAAAAAGAGGGTTTGATATTACCTGTGATGTCTCAGAGTGATTGTAAAGTATTGGGTTCAAATACATCCCAAGAAACAGGATGCAGAGAGAATGGAGAAGGTACAGTATGGAGAGAGTTAACTTTGGGTCTCAAATTTGAATCATCACGACTTAAATCATCACGTATTATAATTGATTTTCAACCGGCTCACGGTGCATCGTTACATCCCTTCCAAAGAATAAATATGTCATATTATGCATTTATCTGTCATAAATTACAGTCAGTACACTAAACACACAATGAATAGGTGCGCACCGTAAAGACGTCTTTGCCAAAACGGTCGCTGACAGTGCAGTGACACGGAGTGAGCGTAAGTCAGTGTGCATGTGATGTTTGTTTCTCTATAGAGTGAGAAGACACTCTTGTTTGATGCCATAAAAGCAGAACTGCTGGAGAAGATACGCAGACTTGAGGAGGACAAACAGAGCGTAGACATTACATCAGGTAAACACATGTTTATCAGAGAGTAAACAGTAGGATATGCTTTGTTTTTGTTGTGGATTTTAATTAAAAAAATTTAACTATCCATTCTCACACCAACGCCATTTTTATGAATCAGAGTGGTGGAATGATGAAGTGAAGATGAAGAAGTGCAAGAGGAGAAGTCACCTGATTCGCCCGGAGAGGAAGAGGAAAGCAGCACTAGTGTCAGGTAATAGACCCTCTTCAGATTCATCCGTCCCTTCATCTCATTCCATTAACACTTCCATCACCGTTTAAGACTCACCTTTCTGATTACATCCTGTTTTCAGCACCAGGCTTCTTCACGCTAATTGCTAATTAGTCATTAAGCTGATACTTTTATCTGAAGTGACTTACAGTGCACCTACAGAGAGGTTTATTAGCTTTATTAGACAATTAGCTGCGGTCTAGAAAGTACCTTGGGTCCAAAGCTAAATATCTGTCCGCTAATTGTCTGCCTCTGGTTATTTCTGGTGAGTTAATCGAATTAGGAACAGTTTTTTTTATCTAAACAGCACTAGTCGCATCTGGCATGTTTTATGGTGGTGCAGAGGCGACAAAATAAGTGTATATTTTTTTAATTGCCAGACAACATATTTATTATATTTACACAGTTTTAGAAAGGAATTTCAAGGCTGGACCTCATTAAACTTTAATTGAATACCAGACTACACAATGCTTGCAGCACACATTGCCCTAGATTCATACTTTAACTCAAGGGCAGCAGGAATCTTACGGTTACCAAGATAGTTCTTAAAGGTACAGTTTGTAAAAAAATCCAAAGTATCCAAAAACCACTAGGCCAGTGTTTATATTTTTGTTCAGCTAAGTACTTACAATATCTCATATGTATTCCAACTAATTGTTAATCGTGAGAAAATCGCCCTTCTAAACAGTGACACAGGGCTGTGCAGTTGCCTGTCAATGGCGTCATATCCGAATTCCCCTTTGTTACCGCCTTTACTGATGTAGAAACCGTTGACAACAGGGTCGTGGACAAATGCGGAAGTGGTGTCTAGAGTCTAGCGAGCAACTAGCTTGTTTTGAGCAGTCACTTATTTATAGACCACAATTATACGCAACATTTATAAACTTTATTACCTTACCTCATGCGGTGGATTTGAAGACAACAGATCCCATCATTACGCGCTCCTGCACAGCGGCATCAAGCTATGCCATTGTTGTTGTGTTGATTGTTCACCCTCAAGCTTTAACACTGCTTATCTAAAAAAAAATCTGTTTTATTTATTTAATTATTTCTATGTTTCTTAGGGCCGTACATAGTGTATATGCTGAGAGACATTGATATATTGGAGGACTGGACGGCCATAAAGAAGGTATAGTCAGGATACTCACTCCCTCCCTCCCTCACTCACTCACTCACTCACTCATTTTATCAATTTGTCTTTCTGTCTTTCAGGCTAAAGCAGCGCTGATTCCCTTGAAAAAGAAGGCAGAGAGTAAGTGAATTATTAATAGTCTGTGTGTTCATTTAAACATATTCGTCTCTTGATTTTTCAGACAGTTAGGCAGGAAGGCCAAGAACTTAAGGGTAGTCCTGTGAACCTAGTTAATATACAGTATGTCAAAACGGTTGGCTTACAAGCATGAACATATTTAAAATTTATTGTAGAAACGAAATAAGGTTTGGTTCAGCATATTTAACCAATCATTTCTCTTACAATAACCTATTGATGGATTTTATGGCACGAAGGATGTTGTACCGCTGTCTCTCAATTTCACTCTGTGACGCTGTAATACCATCAAGGGGACAGTATACTTACATTAAGGGTTATGTTATCGTTTTCATGGACCATTGAAAAGTAAATTAATAAGTATTACTAGTTATTGGGATATTCTCTGAATAAAGAGATTTAACAGCTGTGTAATGCGAAATGCGGGTTCTGAAGCAAACTAGTCGAGAACCTCTGCTCTTGGATAAATGGCATCAAAAGCATGTTCTCCACTGTATTGCCTTCACAGCTGAATCGAGTATAACCTCATCCCTGACCTACAAGGAAATAATAAAGTGTCCTGGAATTTTTTTTAACATTAAAATGTATTAAATGCATGAAACTGGTTTTCATAAAATATGCCAGCTTTACATATTTTTTTGCTACCACACATACCAGAAGTGTTGCTCTTGATTTTATTATACATTCTTGGCGTTGTTCAGATTAAATGGCCTGTAAAATAGTGTATGAACGAGAGGAGAGAACTTTATAGAAGGAAAACGTGGACTGATTATGGATGAATGTGTTTGTTTCTCAGACAGACAGGTTTCAGTGAGATGTGAAGGTGGGGCTCTATTCTATGATGGAGAGAGATTCTCCAAAGGCAGCAGCGTCGTTATAGAAGTCAGCGATGACAGCCCAGCACAGTCAGTACAGCCTGAGACTCTACTTTTTATTTGTTCTTTCCTCATTTGTCTTTTACTATGTGCCGCGATTTCTTATTGAAAGGCGCATGACTGTCTGGTGTGTTTTTCTCAGGGCTGTAATAACAGGGATCAGCGCAGGAGAGATCTTGTTCAAGCACACAGATGGCAGCAAAACCAAAATCTACGTCTCCCAGCTTCAGAAAGGCAAACACACCATACGAAAGGCTTAGAGCCTAGAACAGACATTGGGAGAGCGTGTGTACCTACTTTTAATAGTTACCAAATAACACACATGCACACATTTAGAGACACCTTTAAAATTGTGAATAATATGATTCTATGCACTGGTATTACGTAGACCAGAGACTGTCCCAAATTACCAAATTTACATTTGTTACTCTATGACAAACACATTATATATTATATGCACTATTACTGCACAAAAAACAACAGAAATTTCTAGTGCAGCAGTTCAATAACTAATACACGTGAATACTGTTGACCAAATATTTTAACAGCTTTGAATGATAACAGACCATATATTTCTAGACTTGCATTTGATTTCCCCAAACCAAGTATATTTATAATAATGACCTTGTATGAAGTCTTGATATGCACTAGGATAACATAAGGTTTGTCGGATAATTAACTTAATTTAAGCAATATGACATGAGCAAAACTACTGAATATCAGCACAGCTGTAGGCACATAATTATTCACCTCATAGTTTCACTTAAAGTGACAATTCCTCCCCAGAAATATTCTGTCATCATTTACTTAGTTGTTCCAAATCTGTATAAAATGATTTGTTCAGATGAACACAGAGAAAGATATTGGGAAAAGAAATTGTAACCAAACAGTTCTTGGCTACCAATGACTACCATAGTTGGAAAAATGACAACGGTAGTCAAAATTTCCCAAGAAGTATTTGCTTTCATACGATCTTAAAAATATCTTATAATGTGTTCAACAGAACAAATACATTTATAAATCTATTTTGACTTCTTTCTTGTTCATCAGAACAAAGGCATTTATTCAGATTTGAAACAGCTTGAGTAACTAGAGTAAATGAGACAGAATTTTCGTTTTTGGGTGAACTGTTCCTTTTACATCAGTGTGCATTTTCTTCTCCATTAGCACAATAGTTTCAAATGAAGTCGAAGCCTAAAGCATAATATGAAATTCAAAGTCCAGCATGGCTACGCTTAAAAGATCACATTTGTTGCAAAACATGCTCCTTTTAAATGATCTGTTTTAATGCAGAAAACACACAACCACTGCACATCAGAAAAATACAAATTGTAACAGTTTTTTTCTGTACATTTTGAAAGACTGTTGTTCGAATATTTATAGACATCTGTAAACGGATCTGATGATGAGGGGTGCTTTTTAAGACGTATTTATGAATTGTTTGCGATAACCATGTATTTATAAAAAGAAGCATTATTAAAATCTAATCTTTTATTACATTTGTTGTGTAAGGACTGGGGATTTTTATAACAAAGCCTTGCAGGGCTATTTCAAAAACACGTGGTTTGTTTTAAACTGATACCATGTCAGTCCACCATGTGGCGCTGTAGTACATGTATTAGGTGTGACAAATAATTTCTGCATTTTTTTATTGCCACTAGATGTCACTTAGTCTTTACATTTTAGGAGCTGATGCACTATGGAATGAAAACAATAGTTTTTTGTAAAACTGATGCATGCTCAACAGGCATTAGAAACCTCAAGAAGTTATAATTTATAAATCTGAAAATGAAAGGCTATAGACGTGATGCGCATCCGAGAACAAACTTTCACCTGATTTAATTTATTGGATCGTTGGGTTTTAATGAATTTAAAGATTCAAGAGTCTGTGTGAGGGTGTGTTATTCCTGATTTACAGTTTGAAGAGAGGGAAGGTACAAAAAGATTTGAAAAAGGAAGTGGAAAAACTGAGATCCATCTCTAAATGAGGAATTAAGTGAACAGACCTTTAAAAGTTGTGAAGAAATAGATTATTGAAATCCATATTTGAGGACTTCATTTTACAAGTTGTGTGCTCTCCATCATTCATATGTGCTGTGGTGTGAGGACCAGAGGAAGCAGACACTCCAGTGAGTTAAGCAGAGGAGAAACAGAGTAAAAAAAACAAAGTCAGGAAAACCTGTTACAAATGCAAAGTCAATCTGTGTTTATCTGTGTCTATTTATTATCAGTCTCTCCTTCAACTGTGTTTGTTTTCATCTCACTCACTCGGTTCTGTTTTAACATGATCACTTCATTGTGTCATTTTTTTTCACAGCTAAATACCCGCTAAATACTTCGGAGACAAGAAATTGAGCTCTTTTCATTTCAACTTTCTTGTCCTGATTTTCTTCCTGCTGTGTGACCTCCTCTTTTCACTGAAAGCTTTGGCTGAGCTAAATATCACATCACTGGAGATGGTCTCTCTGTCTCTCTCTCTCTGCACATTCTCCATCTTGCCAAGCTGCAGACGCAGCGTTATTATCCCAGCTTGTGGGTGTGAGGAGGAGACAAAGAGAGAGAGAGAGAGAGAGAGAGAGATGGTGTGAAGATGTGCTGTAAGATGGAGAGAGTTCCAAAACCTGCTGAACGCTCTTGCTGTCTACTACCTACATACTGTAGGCAGCTACCTTCTAAGGCAGCATGAGACCTCATACAATGAAGGTAGATATGGAACCAAAACAAATGATTTAAAATTGACAAGGTGAAGTACATTTTGACATCGCAAGTGACTACAACACTACATAGGCAGCAACTCTGTCGTATTGTTTGTGCTTCTTATGGGAAGTGCACATAAAACTTGATTCGCAAAACATTTCAGTAGCCTGGTGTTGTAGTATGAGCAAAGGTAAGTAATCTAGTATAGTTACGTAAAAATAACTATTTTCTTTGCTTTGGCCAACATGTTTAATTACACACTGTAACAAATTGTTGTTTCGTCCGACCTTTTTATAGTTCTCGTACAATTCTGTGGTGGTAATCATTGTGTCAAGGTTTATTTTCATGTAGCATCAATGTTTTAGTGTATATTTAGCTCAAGTCAATTTTGAGCTTATATCATCAATTACGATATATCAGTATATTACAAACCAAGTTTTCACATATTAAAAAAAATATTTTCCAATTGTCACTGTCAGAAAATTCTAGAAATTTCTGTAGTCCAGGGATGGTGGGATAAAGCGATGATGGGGGTGAATATGTCTGGAACTTGGTTAGTGAGGACAGTATTAGTCATAAGAGACAAAAACAATCAAATGTCCACTTTCGGATGACTCATTTTTACTAACTGTTATGGTAAACTGTTGTTTTGAGCTCAATGTTATCCCAGTACCTTGTAATTTCTATGTATGACTAATAACACCGAAATGTAAATTTGTACGTGTTCAGCATGGTAAACTTCATAAAGAAACAGTAAAAATAAAAGCGGAACACAGCTTTAAATAAATGTGTTACAAAATATTCCCTGATTATCCAATCCAAGCTCTCGCTGCACAGCTGAACCAGTCACGTTATCACATTCATTCTGGTTTTGTCCGAAACTGTCTGACTTTTAGGAAAAGTCTTTAACTGCCTTTCTGTTATTTTTTCTATTCCAATAGACCCAAACCCCTTAACAATATTGTTTGGTATTTTGCCAGAATCTGTTAATTAAAATACATTACAGGCTGATATTGCAGCCTTTGCAACTTTACTGGCCAGGGCGACTTATCCTTTTAAATTGGAAGACTGCAGTTTCCCCGCCTTATCGCCAATGGGTTTTCAACCTTTCATACGCTCTTAGGATGGAGAAGATTTTTTTCTGAAAAGTCTGGAGTCCTTTTCTGCAATATTTAATGAGAGAAGCAACCCATCTATTATTAATATTCAGAACATTATTTTTAATATTTATTGATCTGATTATATTTTACTTTGTATGTGAAACTATGCTAGCCTAGTGTTCTATTATTTGTATATATTTGATGTATATATACGGTTGTATATGTATGTTATTTCTATTTACATTAAGTCATTTAGCAGAGGCGTTTATCCAAAGCGACTTACAGAGAGTTCAGGGAGCAACAAACGAAATGTCATACAGGAGCAATAATACAATAGGTGCTAATAAAAAGTTAGTTACAACAAATATAGCATATATGTATACATTTTTATACTATCTTACTGTGTTTATGTTATTGTCATTTTTTTTCAGACCTAAAATGAACCAAATAAAGCCAAAAAAAAGTGTTACATGGTGATGCTGTCAACCTTTAGAATCCGCATGTGTGTGTGGGAAATCACACACAATGTGTTAAAATGCAGCTTGAACAAAGAGTGCACTAGCCTTTAGATAAGAGCTATAGATGGTTTCATTGGACGCACACGCTTGGCCTGAAGTTAACTCAAGGTCTGTGTTTGTTGATCGGTCTGGCTAGTGGGTAAAAATATACCTATATTTTATTTTATTTATATGAATATTGAACTGTATAATAATTGTATTTAATAAACAATTTGCTGATTTTATTGTAGGTTTATTTGATTAAATAAACCATTTTTAGAATGGGTAGTGTCAACAAGTAACGGTTATTCTGCTGGTAACCCAAAATAATACTGGCTAGACATACTTTTAACTTGCTAGCTAATGTAATCCACTTAATCCACGGAAGTTTCAACCACAAAAATTTAACTTTGTTTATTTTGTTGCTTTGAAACCATCTATTGTGTGATTTCAGGGAAATAAACTGTTTAATGTGTTATAATCTATTGAGACTGACAGATGTGTTTTTATAGTGAAATAGAGAGAGATAGAGAGAGAGATACCGTATACTGTATATAGAGAGAGGCATAAAGATTGGAGCATTATGATCTGGCTGGGAAAGACACTGGCAGACAGGTAGTGTAATCCAGACAGTTGTGTCAGTAAAGTGTGTGTAAGTGTGTGTTTGTTTGTGTCATAGGCAGTCTGTCCCAGTTGGCCAAGGCTGCGCAGGTGAATCATGGGAATAAGGAAGATGGTGTGAGAATATTGGATTTTCCTTAGTGCTTCTCTTCAATTTGCTTTAATAAACCAGCCTGTGGTGAAGATGCTATAAGAAACTCACTGTCTCATACACAATTTTATACATATAAGAGAACTTTATTAAAAAGCGTCAAATGTTTCAGGAAGGTAAATATAGCTTTTTATTTGGGCAGCTCACATGGGGAGGGCTGCATCCTTACAGATAATAAAACATATTTGAAAAGAATGTTGGTGCTGATGGCTAAACATTCAGAATTACATTTTATAGTTTAAATTTTTAGGGTTGTTAAAAAAATAAAACCAGCCTTAGCTAGTAAGTATTGCATCACATTATCACACCATTTCATAACTGGCTTTCTCGTGCTTTGGAATAAAATAATATTTTACATCTG
Organism: Triplophysa dalaica; assembly: GCF_015846415.1. Classification (NCBI taxonomy): domain Eukaryota; kingdom Metazoa; phylum Chordata; class Actinopteri; order Cypriniformes; family Nemacheilidae; genus Triplophysa; species Triplophysa dalaica. Next base: position 8,646,888 of record NC_079542.1, read on the forward strand.
TAAATTACTATATGTGATTGCTATGATTTTCACCCATATTAGCTTTACACTAAACATAGGCTGATGTACAATTAACAATGAATTCTTTATGCATTATTTAATTGTTTAATAAATATTGCACACTTGCACATTACACATTACATCTGGAAACTGTACATTGTAAGAAACAATAGGTTAAACCTGTAAATAACACATCTATACAGTCTTTAAAAAAATTATGTTGTTTTTGGTCAATTTTTTCTAAATTAACTTTTTGTGAATTGAAATTCAATTTCAAAATTTTTCTCACTAAATATATATTTGCACTATGTTTGCACCATGTGTACACTTTCTTCTGCACTAAGCTCCTGTTGTCAAGTCAAATTCCTTGTGTGTGTAAACATACTTGGCAATAAAGGTCCTTCTGATTCTGAAATATGCATGTATTGTATATATAGATTTAGGGAATGAAACAAAAAAACGCTAACAGACATTATACTGTGTGATATCTGGCAGCATGTACGGTTTTTGTGTTATTTCTGTACCTATTTTGTATGCTACATGAGAGTGGGGGTGTGCATGTGTGTGAAATGTGTTATATGAAAGGACTAACAAAGCAGTGATGACAGTAATTAACTAAATCAGATACAAATTTCACCAGAGGGAAGAGACTTTTTCCCCTTAGCAGCTTAATGTGGTCTTTAAATCAGGTGCGTGAGTAAATGTTTGATTGACACACAGACACACACATCTATTCTCCAGTGATTCTCCTTCAGTTACGGACCAAAGGTTTGTGCATAAGCGACAGTCTTGTGAAATGCATTTTGTTCCTCCAACAGATTTTCTAATTTTGTCCTGTGATACATTAATCACATATACTTCATTTACAATTCATGTGGAGGCATTTCATTGTACAGTTTGACCTCAGCATATGGCAAGAGTTTAACACACATCTTTTTATCTGTATTACTGAGGATCTTTTATATGGTTTGAAATAACTGCATTTATTATAGTACTACAACCGCTTTACCCCAAAGCCGACCCACACACATCCAGTTATACAGATATCAGTATCAGTGATGATTTTTCTACTATTAATCTAAGAATAAATAAATTCTCCATCAAGTATTATAACCGAACCACACACAAAGTAATTTAGCTCAGACACACTTCTTGGTCTCAAACACACAAGCGTACCTGCTAATCCCCTGTAACAACTCACACCCACCGCCTCAGAGCAACAGCTAAAATAAGAATCAGAGTCTTATGCTCTCATAGCCAATCCAAGCACCCATGTAAAGTCTTGGGGGAACGCACCGCCAGAGAAGGAGTGAGAGATGGAGCAGGGGGGCTGTCAGGTGGTCTAACTCACATTAGAAAGACTAGATTTACTCTGGGTATGACAATCCAGCTTCTACATTTGTTGAAGGGATAGTCCACACAAAAATGAAAACTCTGTCTTTATTTACTCATCCTTGAATTCTTCCAAATCTGTGTAAATTTCTTTGTTCTGATGAACACAGAGAAAGATATTTGGAAGAATGCTTGTAACCAAACAGTTCTTGGCCACCATTAACTACCATAGTAGAAATAATTACAATAGTAGTCAAAAGTGCCCCAGAACTGTTTGCTTTACTACATTCCTCAAAATATCTTCTTTTGTGTTGAACAGAACCAAGAAATTTATATAAAGCAATTTTTCCTAATATGGTAGTAAATGGTGGCCGAGAACTGTTTGGTAATAAGCATTCTTCTAGTCTTTCTCTGTGTTCATCAGAACAAAGATATTTATACAGATTTGGAACAACTTATGGAGGAGTAAATGGTGACAGAATTTTCAGTTTGGGGTTTTTATTTGAAAGAAATTATGCTTTCTTCGAGATGAGATATGCAACATAAGCAATCGAATGGACGGATATCAGGAATAAAATGTGACCAGAGAGTATAAGATTCCAAAACTAGATCAAACTAGATCTTTTTGATGTGCGCCATCAATACGACTTATATTATTCTGGGTATTGTATTGCAATATCATTAGTATTATATATAAGTGGACATTGTTGTGACAATTCACTTTTAAACTAAAAACAATCAATACCCTGAGAAATAGACGGACTCATCAAATAGCTTCTTTAAAAGAAATGAGCTTGTTTGTGTTTCACAAGTTTTAATAGTTCTGGGCGCAATCATAGAGAAACTTTCCTGAGACCTAATTTTCTCGATGAAATTGAGATGTTAAACAATAGTCACCCTTTTTGTTCAGTGATAATAAAAAAATCACAAAAATTTACATTGACGAATTAGGCAGATGCATTCAAGCTATACATTTTTATCAACAAGAACGTGTAATAGTGACCAAGTTTACATGGACGTCAGTAACAAATTATTTGCCTTATTCTGAGTAAGCTAATATTACGATTAAGGTGTTTACATGACTTGCTTTAAGAATATAGCTTTCATGTTCCCGTTTTACATGTTACACTACATAGTTCGATTAATGGCATACGTCATTACGTCCCTAAGCGAGGCTGTTCGACGTTCCCTCCATAATTTCATGTATCAACAACCTGTTCGTCTTCGCCATGGTACCACATACAATGTTTGGGCTTTCATTTATTTTCTAGAATTGTTGGCATCTTTCCTGTTTCACGTTCGGACCAAAAATGTGCTTTCTTTTTTGAAGCCATGTCGTTTGCCTTAAAACGAAACGGCTGTCCACTTCCGCGCGTGTGTGTAACCTGTCTCAAAGTGCCTACGTGCTGGTAATTGTGTGATTAAGATGTGTACATGTCTTCAAACTTCGATAATGTGACAAAAATACGAGTCCTTCACCCGTCTAAAATCGATTTGTGTTTACTACAATTATGAGTTTTTAGACGGATTAAGCTAATCTAAAACTTCTGTTTACATGGTCCATTCTTAATCAGAGTATTGTCTTAATGGTGTATATATCAGATTATTGTTGTCCATGTAAACACGGTAAATGCAAAATTAAAATCTATTTAAATATCCCCTTGGCTACACCAACCCAATGTACAGGTATTCCAATTCATATCATATCATGAATGTCATGCTATGACATTTTCTTAAAAAGCTATCCAGTTGACATTTAAAAAAAGAAATTGAAAGAAAAGTCTGTAGGGTGGCATTAATGTTAATAACTGATCTGCATTTGTGCACGTCATTTCATTAGTGGTAGACACGCCAATGGCAAGTAACCCCCCGCAAACACGCATACATCCTAACACTCCAACATTAAAACGCTGGCGACCAGACAGAAAGTAACCGAATCTGTGAGTGTTGGTTTCACGGTTGAATAAGTCAGCGCTTGTGTGTATGAGTCAGAGAGATACACACAGGTTGTGTCATGTTTGGTGTTTAAGGGAGAGAGTCTAAGGTCTGTAAGGTCTGTGATCCTTACAAGATGGGGGCAAACAAAGACGTTATTAAACATTGGCGTGAAGGTGGAGAGAGAAAAATCTGAGTCTGTGAAGGAGTTCCCTGCTCAATGTTGATCTGGAATGCTCAGTTCTGTCATAGTCAGATTTATTGTTATTTATAGCACCCCGCAAAAGCAAGAAGTAAAAAAACATTGTTCCTTAAGGGAACCACCACGCGCTGAAATCGGGTCAATATTTCATGCTCATGTTTTCATTATTGTTAAGCAGCCAAGTAATAAGCAGGATAATTCACAGACAGCCGGTCATTTTCCGAAAATAAAGGCAGATTAACTTTATGCCTTAAACACATGACCGTGCCATTAAGAGTTTTACCTGAGGCCCATAAAATGCAGTTAACACGAGTTCAGCTCAGTGTGTGGCTGGAGAAAACTGTTTGTAACCCTGCCTTCGAAAAACTAGCTCCAGTCATTTTTATGATTTACTGTTTTCCACATAAAATCAATATAAACAATAATGTAAAGAACTTTCAGTGAAAATAACCTTGATATGTGTAATATCGATCGAGGAAAGCCAGGCCAAAGATTTAAATCATAGCGACATTAATGCTTGAAATCAAACTTTGATGCTCATTATCTTGAAATGTTAGATTGTAAGACTCTAGCCTGGTTTTCACTGGCAAGGTCATATTTCTTCTTCCTGTTCAACCTTACATCCTCTCTCTCTTTCTCTCTCCGTCACCTTTCTCTCCCCCCCCCCCCCCCCCCCCCGTTGTGACAGTGTGACAGTGCCGCTGACACAAACACAGAATGACAGAACATTCCTGGAATTGAAAGGGCACCGTGAGAACCCCAGCATGCACCGTTGAGATGACAAACATCCACACGTGACTCGGCAGACGCACACTCACCTGTCATCTACACATCTCACTCGCAGACACACACTACTGGACCACCTGTCCTTGCTACCTCACAGCCTCATGGGCGAATTTACCATGATAAGCAACCAAGAGATACACACAATAATGGATGTAGGGGGGATTAGTTGAATATAATATACTAAGTATGTAAATATTAATCAAGAGTTGAGTAAATCAGTCCTCCCCTAAATCATTTCTGATGTTTCAAATTAACTGATAACGTGTTAGTACAACCAAAATAATAAAGCAAAGTGAATGTGACCAACGAGTTTTTGGCCACCTTTGACTACCATAGTTGGAAAAATGACAATTGTAGTCAAAAGTACCTCAGAACTGTTTGCTGTCCTACATTCTTCAAAATATCTTCTTTTGTGTTCAATAGAACAGAGACATTTATAAAGAAAATGTTCCCATTATTGTATTCAATGGGGTCCAAGAACTATTTACAAGGATTCTTCTAAACATCTTTCTCTGTGTTCAAAATAATAAAGCACATAACAATCATATGAAAAACCTTTGGAGCACTAAACTCAAACACAATAATTCAAAGTGCAACAAAGTGCAAAGTGTTATTTGGCCTTAAAGAGAAATGAAAATTGAGAGTGAGTGAGCGAGAGAGACAGAAAGAGAGAGGTGAAATGGAAGGGCGATTGAACACATGCAGGAGCTGTGCTGTGAATGACAAGAGTTATGAAGACCAGAAAGATTAAGGAAATGATGCAATCTAGATGAGAATAGATTGGTGCAATGAATTATCAGAGAGATGAATGAGCGTCTAAGGATGGAGGGACAAGCCTTTTAGCTCCTCTGCTGTGTCATTTATGAGGACAATAGACCTCAAGTCAGAGATGATGACATCATATTTCCTGACAAGTGCTAGGTTATGGCTTCAATTCCCAGAGAACACATACAGGCCTACTAATAAAATAAGTTGCATTGGATAAAAGCATCTGCCAGATGAATAAATGTGAATTTAATTTCATGCAAATGGCTTATAAGGGACCAATATTGCATTCAGGTTGTACTGATTTAAAATTCAATGTCATTTAATTTCACAATCAAGTTTAACAAAGTTTTCTCTGGAATTTATTTTAAAGACTCATTTCAAGAGTTTCAATAGCTGAACAACACAAGAACAATATCTGTATATCCCTCACATCATCATTTGTATTAAGAGTAGAATAAATACTACTTTAAGATCCGATCCAAAATAATGTTTGTTGATTGTCAGCTTTATTCAGGATATCTGAGTGTTCTTTTTTGACAACCCATAATAAAAGAATAACCACTATATTTTGTAGAACCACTTCAGCTAACCACGATAAATTACAGACCAGAACCACCACCTCCATCATTTATAACACTGCATTAAACCAAAGCCACTATTTCTGCAGTTTTTCTCTTTGTTCCTTTTATCAGCAAAGACGACCTATTTCTTTCCAAAGATGATGCTTCTTTTGCTTCTCCATTAAAGGAGTTTTCTTCTCTATCCAATGCTGTCCGTTTTTGTTTTTTTATTCTACTGTGTTTTCTTTCATACTCATACTGTACATCCCCAACATGTCCGCAAATGTATTTAGCACTGCCTTTCAGTGAACCTAACTGCAGTTTGCGCATGTATTGTCTTCATTATGTTTTCTCATCTGCACTAAATACTTTTAAGCAGTTCTGATGCTTTCTAGATGTAAGTTTGGCTGAGTTTTAGAAACAAAACATCAGGGCATTGTATTCATGAACAATCTTAGCGCAAAGAGTTGCTCCTAGAAGCAAAACTCTAAGAAAATTATTAGAAATGTGGGCGTTTCACCTTAAAATGACACAAAAGATCCGAGTAAAGAAAACAGTAATTCATAAAGCATCTTAACCCTTAAAAGAGCTCTCAATGTCCAACATTTTAGGAGTAGCGCTGAGCACTTTTCCTATAGTTTCATTGGCAGCAGAGAAAATGGACAAAACACGAAAAGTGAGAAATGTGTTGCAATGCATGACAATTTCGATACTACTTTGAAGGTTTATCAGACTTTTTTTAATTGTTTTTTGTGCGTGTTAAACTTTTGTTTATCTTGGTTTTGGTTTTCTTGTATAGCTGCTTCGATGCAGTGCAAATTGTAAAAGCGCTATAAAATTAAATTACATTGAAATGAATGACAGTGACACATAAGATTGTGCAGGGTTCATGTTTGTGACCAATCCTAGAGACACGCTTACATCTCCAAGACAGCGCAGAAATTCCATAATGCCTGAAATAGAAGAAATCACTACATAAACATATTTAGCAACTGGAGAAATGCAGCTTTGCAGCAGAGATGATTTGTTTCTGTCACAACCTTCTATAGTGATCACACAGACACTTAGTGTGTCACTGTTCATCTTCCTTCAATAAGTTGACATTAAGAGCATGGTACAAAAAAAATATATACAGTAAATATATATATATATATAAAGTGCGTGGGCGCGAGGGTGTGTGCACTTGTTTGTCTGTTAGTACGGAAAAACAGGATAAATCCATGTGCAATTTCAATCCAATGACCATATACTTAAAAGCGCCAACCAACCAATCCCAGTTCTTTAAAAGACTGTTTCATACATAGCAACGGGGTCAGCCCCGCCTTCTCACAAAGATGAAAGTTTTGTCTTTTCCTTGCAAAGAGTCGCTCTCAGATTGGTCCTGAATCGTTTTCCTACGTATAATTAAGATCATTCTTAGAGGATTCTTAGATGCTTTAGGAATACGGGCCCAGCTTTTTTCCAAAATCTGCAATGCTTCCTATGTAGGCAACTGCCTTTTAGGGCACATCCTAACTATGACAGAACATGTAAATAATTTGGAGCACCTACAGGCTTCGTGCAACACACAAATAGCACACGCATTGACTCATAAATTGATTATCATAGTGTAAAATGTTAGCATGTTTCCATGGCAACAACATATTTGAATACGCATGAATACACGGCACAAAATTATAATGATTAAAATATAGTCCATACGCGAAATGAAGTAAATAGTAATTCTAATGACACTATTAGAAACAATATTTCGATGAAAATGTTATTGTATTTTTCCACAAAGAAATTTGACCATGTGCAGAAAATGATGTCCCTTCCCCCAAAACCACAGCCATTCTAGGTTGAATAAATGCAACCTTTAGTATGCTCCGTCACTCACAACATAATGTTTACAGTGATGAACTTTAAAGGTTTCGTCAGTAAATAAAATTGAATCGAAGGCGCCAGAACGTCACACCAGATTTTAATTTAATTCCTCAAAGTGCTACCTATATAGAAAGCTGGCCAGAACAAAGCAGTTGTGTCCGCAAGCAAATGTTGTGTCCGAATGTGTTCAGATGGAGAACATGGTGCACTACAGGTTGTCTTGTACAGTATGATGAGAACAAATGGATTGTATGACAGCTTGAGAGGGGGAGAATGTAAAAGACAGACCCTGGTAAAGGCAAAGAAGAAAAATGAGAGGGCGGCCGGGAGAGGACAGGCAGTCTCAGACAGTGAGGAAAGGTAAAGAGAATTTAACCTTTAAAAGGGAGGAGAGGAATAACGTCCATCTCTTTCTGGATAGATGAAGGAATGAGGTGAAGCGAGACGCAGTGCGTGTGGCCTGCAGGGATAGATCTGTTTCACGTGTCCTTTAATCCCTCGCTCTCTATCATTGTACAGCCTAAAGCTCTTCATCACTACCTTGCTCCGGATGTTGTTGCCAAACAAGATGGAGAAACGCACACAAAGTGGGGAAAGCAGGATCTAAGGGAGAAATGGAGAGTTGATGGAGAGAGTTTAAGCATCCAGGAGAGTTTTATCCTCGGGTGACCTGGCCAGCGCACAGTTAAGTGAAAAGAATGTGAGCAGAATGCAATGACGTAGTTGTTGCCACATTCTCATTGATTCCATATGAATGCTGTAAAGCTCTTTTGCTTTTATAATCAGCCACAAATCCCGTTCAAGGTCTTATTGAGGAAAGCTTGTTACATGCACAATGTTCTTGATGCTTTCACTTGCGTCAGGGCTTTAATGTAACACATCTTCAGTTTCTTGAATTTAATTGTATTACTTTCCATTTTATTAAACAAGTCACGACCATTAGTGGGAATGTTAAGATCGATAAGCAGGATAAGATACAGACATCAACGAAAAAATTAAGATGAATAAAATCACGTTACAAAACTTTGAATGGAAAATATAATGTGCAATTGAACAAAACACAATTTACTTAAACTTTTGTCTAAATGGTTATATAGAATTTTCTTTTAACTTCTGTAATTGAAACCTCAAAGGAAAACAGTCTACTGAATAAACCATTTCATTTAAAAATGCATCATGTGTGCTAAATACCATACAGTTACAGTACATGAATATATAAACCGCAAATACAAATTTAACAATAATTCATTCAAAAAAGTGTTGATAGTCAAGTAGTTGATTTTAAATTATAAACCTTTGTTAAAGTTAAAAAAAATGAGAGTTTCTTGTAGATTTAACAGTCCCATTAGTTACCATTGTAGTTTCCTTCTATAATGCGCAAATACATAATAGATGAGTTTAACTTTACCAAGCAGCTTCATAAAAACACTAGTCCATTTCATATGTGTCTTTCTGGTAGCCTTGGTACCGTCCGTGTCTGTATGTTTGTGAATGTACTTTATGGTTCTCTGGCTTTCTTTTGCCTTACACACAAACTCGAAATCCTTTTTCAGCAGATGTTCATGTATTCACAGAGGGTTTCCACGGGCTTGAGGAGAGGTCACGAATCTGAACATTTAAACATTTTCTTTCTCATCTCCCTTAAACAAGCACACAAATGTGGGAGAACATAAGGCGCTCAATATGTGGGAGAACCATTGGTTGATTATATGATTTAAAAGAAACTTTCATTAAACTGTTTCCAATTGAATCATAATATCAAGTAGATCGAATGCCTTTATACAATCACCTTTGTCCTCTGATATTTCCTGGTTCCATTATCTTTGCATTGTATCAGTTTGAACACGTTTCTTTTGGACCTGTTATTGTTACAGTCCTGTTTTCAATAGGGAATCCTTAAAATCCATTTTAAAATGTCACAGTACATTTAATCTACAATGACTCAAATTAAGGCTTATTTCAAGATGACAAGCATGAAATATCGTGTGCTGCATACCGTTAATATAACAATATCAGTAAAAATGACTGAATATTTTCAATATTGATAATAGGTAATCAACAAAATAATATACTGTTTTAATATTAATATTAATTTCTTACTGTGCGTTTTGTGTAGAAACTGTAAACGTAATACAATATTAAAATACAATATACAAAGGGTTTATATGGAAAGTTCCTTATAGGTGTCATTATTTTCTTGTGTGTATCGTTTTGTACAGTCATTTAAAATGTTTATAAAGAGCCCTGAAATAGAAAATACAACACACAAGAAATACATGTTTTTAGGGCGGTTTTACTACTGTCACAACAAAAGTGTTAAAGATGAGCATTAAGTACAGATAAAAATAATCTGGTGTGGATAATGGGCTTAATTTGCATATAATTGTGCATGTAATACGCATTATGTGACTTTTTTGGGGAGATTTTGCTGTTTACATGTAAACTGATGCAATAAATGCACAGTTACTGCATCTTAACAGCCTGTGTTATGAATGTAACATGTACTTGATAGCTTGATAATGTAAATAAATAAGTATATAAAAGATTAAAATTGTTATTTGAGACAAAATGGCTAAGTATTTAAAAATGCAACACTCAAAATACTGTGATTATATTGAAAGCATCCTTTTCAGCATCATTTAAATGTATTTGAGCGAGAGACTTATCTTGTTTGAGCTTTAGGTGGGATTTATAACATTAAACAAACTGCACAAGTACATCTACTTAATTTGGGATGAGTATTTTAAAATGCAGGTCCAAATGTGTATTTGTCAACTTCATTACAGGTTTGGTAATGACTTGCTTTTCATCCAAGGTGTGAGCACCCATGTGAACACAGCACCTCAACCCCCACGCAAGGTGAAAGAGAGATTAAAGAGCAAGGATGGAGAGAAAGGAGAAATAGATAATATGACTTTGTTATGCGCTTACTTTTAAAAGCATTATTATTACACACACATTTGCCACAGTGCATTAGCTAGAGTCACATTTCTTATAATGAGATCGTCAAAAATAATGTCTGCTTTCAGAGAAGAACAATTTTTGCACGATAGCGTTACGCTGGAACAACCACTGACACAACCCAACAATTGGAACATTTTGTATGTAATTACTCAACTTTATTGCTTTTGGCAGCATGTGCAAAATGAGGTTGCCATGACAACACAATACAATGTAATTTAATGTGCTTATGCATTTACAAGATTACTGCAGGTATTAATATTTAAGACATTTTAAAATGCATTTTTACTCTCCACTATCATGACATCAATATCAAACTGCTCCTTTTGAAACTTCATGCAGAAAATATTGTGCACTGAGCGTTCTCGCTCTCTTTCCCAAACACACCCTGATATATAAATTCAACGATTGTCAACAGAATTCTTAGGAATAAGCCTATATATTATTCATTCATTCAAGTAAAATAATCTGTGGAATATAGATGTAATGTGCCCTCCTTTCCTTGAGGCTATAAGTCATAAATCTGGATTCACAAGACACAAGTGGGAGTCTCCTCAGTGTATTAACTAGAACTGAAACTGAATACCAAAGTGTGAATCATAAAGGCTTCAGTTTATGGTTACAGGCAATAAACACTTCAGCTTTAAACATCTGTTTTGACTGGTATAACAAAACTGAAATGTTGTAAATTGGTCTGGGACTGAAATCACGACACAATAATTGTACGCCATGTTGAAAATGTACGAAATCTAAAAACCGATTACAGCACCTCCTTCGAAGAAATTCTGTGTTGATGTGTAAACCTGGTCATAATGGCAGAAACCAGCATGGAAGGTCCATCAAATTATACAGAATCATTAAAAACGTAAAAACTAAATCCTACACGCTGCCTGCTATGTGTTTCCCATCTTCGTTTACCTTTGACATAACCTTTCAAATTTATTCTGTTATTTCTAAAATCAGATCGTCTCCTTCCAGGCTGCTGTCCACTTTGATGTGCAACTTGGATACGGTGCCTGAGAGTGGCGAGTTGACAACCATCTCCATTTTCATGGCACTGAGGACGCAGAGTGGCTGACCCTTCTCCACTTTCTGGCCCTCCTTCACCTTTACTTCTACCACTTTACCAGGCATGGGAGCTCCGATCTGTCCTCGCACGTCCTTCAAGGCTTTAGGGTGAAAGTGCATTTCCTGGTGGAGGAGAAATTGATTTGTTATTGGAGAAGCCATGAGCAACTGTAAAATTTGTCACTGACAACATAGTGCGCACAAACAACTTCAAATCCACCTGCTATCTTTGCTGTAAAAAACATGAATGTGTCACAAGTGATTGTATAATTACCAGATTTACAGGCAAAAGTAAATTATGGGTCACTCTTCAGTATAGGGGGCAATTTTCGCTATTAACAAACCATTAACTACAACTTTCCCCCAAATACACTTTTAATTTTTTGCTTATTAATAATAAGAGAGGTAGTTGTTAGGTTAAGGTATTGGGCAGGTTTAGGGATGTAGCATATGGTCATGTAGCATATGTGCTTTATAAGTACTAATAAACAGCCAATATGCCAATAATAGGCATGCTAATAACAACTAGTTAATAGAGAGAGTTGCCCCCCATACTGAAGTGTTACCAAATATTATATTTGATACAAGAAACATGATTGTAAAAGTACACGCTCCCACCTTCTACAACAATATTATTAATTATGATATTAATAATATAAAAATAATAATTCCAACACAAATCAACTGGTTAAAAATAAGTCGTTTTTATTATGACCAGGCGATGAGTAAAATTCAACAAAACACTCAAAGTATTTTGAGTATGTTGTAGAGGAAATGCTGCCCTTAAACACGGTTGACTCGCTCTCGTTTCGTGCGTTTTACACTTGTTTTGTAAAACCACTCCTTGCTGCTCTAATGCTGTGAACAACAGGTTCAATGTTCATAAAACACGTCAAAAAGAAATAAATAGTTACATTTATAAATAATGTAGATTATAAATAGTATGTTTTGCCATTATTAAAGTGTTAACAGTTAAATATGTCAGGTCAAGAAAGACTGTCTTTATTTTAAATTTTACAAAAATTACGTTAAGTGTAATCAAGAAAATCGGTCTTTATATTTTCTTCCGGAAATAGTCTTTAAGGTCGACTTAAAAAGTCAGGAGATACATTATTGACATTACTGTTAAAAATACACTTCCAATAAAGTGAGTGTTGGCAATTTTTATGTTGAGGCAGCAGGGGTGTTGGCGGGAACTGCTGAATGTAACTGATAAAGTAACGTGTAATCTAACTTAGTTCCTTTTAAAATCCAGTAATCTTTACAGTAAATAAGTTAGTTTTTAGAGGTATAATCAGTAACCAGTAATCAGATTACTTTTCAAAGTAACTGTGGCAACACTGGTAAGATTTTAAGAAATCCAATTCTAAAAATGAAATCGGTAGTGCTGATAGACCAGTGTTTACATCTTTCGAAGTGGTCTATATTTTATTATATTTAACAAATGAAAAAAACAAAACCATTCAAGCTCTAGTTCCAGAAGGCATGGGAAAAGAATATGAAATTAACTGAACACATTATTTTTTACATTTTTTATTATATTATAATATAATATCATAATATCAAGAATCCCGATAGTATTTTGAAACCTTGAAAGTAAGTAGAAAACACATAAACTAACTAAACTATTATGTGTTGTCCTAATAGTTTATTTAAAATATTAGGTAGGTAGCGTGAAAGTCAAAAAGCCAAATAAAAACAGTAAGTAATATTTTCTACCTTCAAGGTTTCAAAATAAAATCGGGATTCTTTTGAGAAGATTCAAACATAACAGGAGGGTTAAATAAAGTTACGATAAGTGATAAGACGGAAGGCAGCTACTATGTTTTTTGTCTCAAAGTTGGTTCAAAGTAAAGATGAATTACGGTTTATTTGAAAAGTGGAAATGTCTCATGAGGACAAATGATTTTGCTCTTGTTGTTCAGGTGGAGAGAAAGAGAGAGAGAAAGAGAGAGTGCTGAGTAAGTGTTTGCACTCTAACCCATAAACTGTGCCACTTTGTGTGCCGCATTCAGCACAAAAACCTGCTTCTTATTCCCCAACCTCATTCAATGCAGTTTAAGCAGTGATTACCATCTTGCAAACCAGACAGTAAACAGATATTTATTCTCGTGCACATTATGAGGTGATGGTGACAGCAGTTATTCATGAAATGATGTGAGGTGTAATTGAGAGCTTTCAGCATTACAGAGATCAAATTCAGGTGTCTGGTTCGTACCGGTGATGTGATGGTTTACGGTTCCAGGCGAACGGTCCTCTGTAATCTACGACGCGTCACGCAAATTGCATTCAGTGCAAAATGTTTGGGAGTGTTTGCTTGATTTGCATAATTCCTTTAGTGGAACAGGTGGTAATCTGTGGGCGCAATTCATTCTTACAACTGCGTGCTACAACCAATTTCGCCTACGAGACAGACTAAAGATTTAAAATAAATGTTTACAAAATATCAAGCATATTTGAATGCTTGTTTACGAGGGATGCTATCATCGGGGGACCTGGAAATAATTAAGCTAAATCATGCAGAATGTGCTTTATATTTGTACAACCTGTTATTCAGCGGTTATAAAATTCCTACGAAGCAACATACATGGTGCTCCGTTCTGAACGTGCTAATTTAAAGATGATTTTAACACTCCTGCCTAAGTGATAAACGCCCATGACAGCAAGAACAAGATCATATTTTGCTTATGAAAGAAATTATTCACACCTTGAGAGAAAAACCGGGAGCGTTCGCAAAACACGTCTGAATGATTGAGTGTAATGTTTGCGTCAAGATAATTGCTTTTCAGTGATGAAACAAACCAATCGAGAGAAGAAATAAACAGCGGTTACCTTCATCGCCGCTGTATCCTTGACCAAGACGGAACGCAGCTGTCCGTTGAGTTCAAAAAACACCTCTCTCTGACCAGACTTGTTTAAGTCACCCAGGGCCAAAGCTTTGATGTGCAGTGTTTTGCCTCTCTCCAACTCAACCTGTCAGAGGAAAGAGAGAGAGGAGAGGTGTCTAGAATGAGTAATGAAAGGCTTGAGTTTATACTGTACGGTAACACGCCGCATAAAAACGTGTGCAAAACAAAAAGCAGATGGGAAAGGTGTACAGCGCAGGCCTTTGGGAAGCATTTGGTCTCTTCTTTGGAGAGGATGCTATTTGCTATATGCTGGCTTTCGCCTCACTGACGGCTTAATATAGCACATGCTAATCTACGCTAATCAGCCACGACTAACATCTCATTTGGACTGCTCTGCAGGGAGGAGAAAAACACACAGGCAAATAACTTCAGTCTCTGAGAAATGTAATATTAAGCACGTTAACCGAGGAAAATTTGCTTCGTTTTGAAAGAAACCTGCTTTGAAAATCAGGCCAGCTGATAATTGAGATACGCCGGCAAACTTTTCAGACAAGCTCCTACTTACTTTCAAAGTGAAATAACTTTGTAGGTGAGTCTGAATCGTACATCTGAGCGTGATCAGAGATGCGAGTCTCGCTCTCACGAAGCTCGAAGCAGAGACGTATTCACGCCTGCCAGGAAACACCCACTTATAATGGGGTTTGAGGAGCCAAACACACAGTTAAGATCCAGTCTAAACATTGAGAAGCACCCCAAGGCTCAGACTGAGATGAGCATAAATGTGACGCTTAACAATAACTGGCAAGATTTAAGCTAAATCATTACAATGTCAAACTCTCTGTAAAATGTTGTTAATGGATGAGTCAAATTCATGATGCATTTAACACTAACAAAAAGGACCTGGATTTTAATAGCAGTATATTTTGTACACAAAAGAGGAGTACTTTTCCATCTCGGTATGCTAATCACTTTTACAACCGCAGACACAATAAAGTAGGCTAATAACGTTTTTGAAAGCGGAGGGCAGCTCAGGACAGAGAGAAATCTAATTCTGAAAATCTCCTGGTGAGAGAGCAGAGAAAGCTTAGAAGGTCAAATCCCAGAGTGTTATAAATTTAACAGGGTGAAATATAGTTGGCACATATTTGCGAGAGGCGAAATGAGGCTTGGTGAAAAATAAAATGAAAAAAGAGATACATCATTAAAGTAATGGGTAAATTGTTGGAGCTCTGCAGAGTGTCTTTAGGTAGATTTTACAGGGACCCACCTGAAACTCCTCAGCGATTTTAGGTCCTTCCAGAAACAGGCGAGTATTGAGGCAGTCCACCGGCCCGAAGTTTGATGTGAACTCTTTAAACTCTTGGAAGACTTTAGGGTACATGGCTGCCGACATCACGTCTTCATGGGTGATGTCATTACCGTGTGAGGTTCGCAGGTCAGTTTCGAGAGCCGTGAAGTCCATCGGAGGAAGAGAAGCCCCTGGACGACCTTCCATGTGAGGTAGCGACTTGATCACCTTTGAGAAACATCAAACGTGTTATTTGAAATCTTTAATGGTCTTAACTTTTTCTCTTCGATCGATGAACATCAATCTATTTCAAATTATTATTGTTAATTTGGATTTAATGGACAGGATTTCGATCATTCGTTTTTAATAATGATCGAAGGGAGGGTCTATTATCTGTATTTGAAATGAACAAAAAAAGAATTGATTATCACTTATTTGTGCATAACAAAACCAATTAAACTGAATAAAACTATGCAAATACATAAACACAAGATATTCCCTTAATATTATGAACATAATTAAGAAGTCATTGAAAAGAGAATGTAAGAGAGCTTAGTCTTGCCTTTTCATATTTATTTATCCAAAAGCTGAGAAAAAGGTTCATAGCCCATGACATGTTTTGCTATGTTTTAGTGTACGACAAAGGTCAAAATAAGGTAGAGCATTATGAAAAAATAACATGTGAATATTCCAGATTACATATCCATAGTAATTGGGATTAAAATGACTGAAACACCGATGACCAAACCTCCGCAGGGAAAACTAGACCCGTTCAAACAGAGCTTTTATTAAAACTGACGACTGACAGACGACAATGTCTCAACTGAAACAGCCTCCTCATAACCTTCAAACGTGGTTTCAGATTCTGAAAACTCATTGATAAAAAGCTGAGGAATGATAATGAGGTCATGGGTCACATCTCTCTGTTACTACAGGATTTCCTCCACAGATTCTTAATGAAACACCATTGCGGCGGCGCGTAAAAACCCGAGCAAATTAATCAACAGTAACACCATCCACCATCTCCGCCGTCTTTGTCCTCTGGCTACTGTCAGACTTTGCCAGCTGAAACATCCTAAATAGATCATTAGTGCCGTCGGAGTTGCTGTTAATGAACAAAAGCACAAACACGATGACAAATAGGTCAATTGAAAACGATAGACTACACCATCAATATGCCATTAAAATGACTCAATTCATTACGGTGAAGACAACAACAGCCGGGTGACACTGTTTTCATCTCACAGCATTGAGAATGTATTGAAAAAGGGTCCTTGGACTAGCGCTGAGAAACAGCCTTGCGGGTAGTGTCGGGCAAAGAGAACAGACGGCACGAAGAGTGTAAGAAAGCGAGAAATCCAAAAACACCAGTACATAAAAAGCTCAGCAGCCAATTTTGCTATTCACATAAGAGTTGAAGTGGTCGCCTGCAGTCCGAACCCTCCTTCCTTTCGAATAAATTGCCACTTAATAGCAGCTTGAGTCATAATATTAGGCCATATGGGCTCTCTTTCGTTTATAGAGTCCTATAGGTTTGTGACTCAGGTAGCCCATCTGAACATTTCCATGCACGCTTATTTGTCTAGCCATGTGCACCCTTTCTTTGAATCCCTCTTAATTTCTCATCCATCCGTCCCTTGAGATTCCACAGGGGCATTTATTCATTCTCCCCCACATGCTTTCCTGTGAAGCTGATGAGTCATACATAGCAATTTTAATAACTCAGAACCGAAACGTTGTTTGTAATAAAAGACCCAGATAGAGAAACGATAGTAGCAGAACCGTTCTTAAAGTCAGCTGCATGCAAAGATCACCTTTTACATAAAGTCTTTTAGTTATCCCTGTACTGGCTGTGTATATCAAGATACTCCACGACTATTACATTGAAGACTGTGAAAGGTCAAGCAAATCTCATTTTTAAGCTATGCAGAATTAACATATCGTGCTTGTACACAACCTCTGAAGAAGAGGGAAGCAAAGCCGTGTAAAAGAGGGAGAAAAACTACAAAACTCCCGCCTGATGTTAGGTAAAGCGCTTAAGGAAACTTCTTGAGCTGCATTTATGTTATAATAAGTTAAACCTTAGCCCCTTCCACACCTCTTCTGTCGTTTGCATAAACTATCAGAAAAGCAAGCGTGCACCTACACATAAGACTCTCTGTATTGAGAGACACGTCT
The DNA here is from genome assembly GCF_015846415.1 of Triplophysa dalaica. Classification (NCBI taxonomy): domain Eukaryota; kingdom Metazoa; phylum Chordata; class Actinopteri; order Cypriniformes; family Nemacheilidae; genus Triplophysa; species Triplophysa dalaica. The sequence continues at coordinate 8,664,681 of NC_079542.1, forward strand.
GCTCCAACGTTTCAAAAACAGACAGTGGATTATCATGGGGTTTGTGGCAAAACTGCGGAAAAGTTACGAAATCTTCTTAGATGTTATATAATTCGATAACTCAAAAACTAGAAGTTACTGTACGAGACATCTGAGGCTGGAGTTACTAGGAGAGCTTTTGTTTCTCTCACAATTGTTTGGTGGTGTTGGCTGCAAGGGAATATTTGATGTTGTTGACACAGTCTGGAAGGAGATGAGATTTGTTCCGTGTCATCTGTCCCCATCCAACTCTGTTTGTCATTCTGGACTGTTATAGCTCTGCCGAAAATATCGCTCGGGGTGATTTCACGAGTGGAACTATTCTTACAGAAAGATCAATAACAGCTAGGATGAAAAAGGTCTATGGAAATATAACAGGGTGGATTTTAGTTTTTGTGACCATTTATCACTGTACATACAGCAACAGAAACAATTAAGAGACCACTTCAAAGACCAGTTTTTGTGAAATATACTTTTTATAGGTTTGTGTTTGGTTAAAAGTATTATTTTGTTTAATTGTGAACTACGAACGATATTTCTCCCAAATTTCAAACCAAAATATTGTATCTGTTTGCATTTATGTGCATAATATGAAACTGGAGAAAAGGTCAAAGTAAAAGAAAGGAGGCTCTGTATTTTCAATATTGTAAGTTCATATTCACGGTCAAGCAATACAACAGTAATATTTGTACATGTGTTTTGAAAAAATTAACCTTACAGTTTTCATGTGTCTTGTCATGCTGTCAGTCTTTCACATTGCTGTTGTGTGACTTTGATTTGTTGAAATTCAATGGAAGCCCGACTGGAATGGTGACAATACATCTAGAAATGCTGATTGAATGAAAATGGCCTCTTAATTTTTTCTGCAGAAGTATATTTATCAAGTTTTTTTCCAAAATAATAAAACACCTTATAATTTGTTTGTATTGCAATTCTATAAATTGTTCCAGTCATTGAAATGTCAAAAGTCTAATTCAAAATCTTGTGGGGCGTGGCCAAATCAAAATTCAAATCATTCATTGTAAGAAAGCCAACCCAATTGCCCGCTGCTGCCATTACTAAATGAGAACAGATCCGATGATTGTTAATTAAATCCTAAATGACATTAAGTGACTTATCAAGAGTACTCATAATTCAATTTATTCCTAAATAATCAAGTTCTTCTTGGAAGTATAACTCCACGGCTGCACTTCAACTAATAAGCAATCTAAATTTATCATCCCGTACCTCCTTCAACTTTAAAGAACATTTATCCCTGTAAATTTCCATTATAACTGAAATAAAGAGCTCACATTTAATTATGTCCCTGAAAAACCCACCAGGAATTTTTCCTCCTCTCCATCTTTCTGAAAGCGTTCTCATGAACTTTAGCCAACAAAGACACTAATTTCTCTGGCTCAAATCGAATTCGCAGTTGTGATGGTCCATTGCTCTCATGTAGGATTCACAGGAGAGAAGACTACAAAGCACTAGACTGTAATAGACCCCAGTGTAGTTATAAAACAGCGTGACGTTTTTTGCTTTGTGACCTGCACGCATCTTCCTGTGGTTTTACCTCCGAGTGCGCTGTGTAATTATTCCAACTGTGAGTGTGTTAACACGGTATGTGTTTGATCATAAATAGCCATGTTAATGTATTTACGTGAGGTGTGGGTGGATGTGTATCCTTGTTGGACAAACTCTTTTTCACCACCGCAACCTTTTGTGCCCAGAGGGAATACCTACAACAGTGTTGAGGAAGTACATTTAAAAAATTCTAACTTGTCAATCTTCAAGCTTCTCATTGAATGTAGTTCAGCTAGAGTGAAGTCACTGTAACCTTTTGGGAAAATAGGCTACACTACAAACTAGGATCTTAAAGGTCCAATATGTAATTTTTTGGAGGATCTATTGCAATATAATATACATAACTATGTCTTCAGAGGTGTATAAAGACCATAGATAATGAAGCATTATGTTTTTATTCTCTAAGAATGAGCAATTTCTATCTGCATAAACAGCGTGTCCTTTCTACAGTAGCCTTAAACAGACAAACTGCTCTACAGAACATATGTAAATACGTTATCTTCTTCCGCAAAGAAGTGAAAATGTGATGACATCATAGTCCTGTGTCAGACACCGTAGTGCTTCGAAAGGCAGGATGGGCGGTGGAGTGAGCCGTTGGTTGCAATTCGCAACCTCACCACTAGATGCCACTAAATTTCATACACTGGACCTTAGAAGGTGCTGCACGAAACAGAATTTAAACAGCATACGCAAACTGCAATAAATAAAAAGTTTTTCTGAGCTGGTTCATTAAACATGATTTTCCAATACTTCATAAGGAGAAGGTGGACATTGGATTGTGCTATATGAAGCATACATGACGCCAGTACATAATATTACATTGTTACTCGAAAAGCCAACAAAATATTCAGTTTTCAAAACATCAGAGCTTTACTCTATCACTGCTGTCAAATTTTTGAGGTTTTTTGAGGAGGATGTTAAAACAGAGAATGACAGACTAATGCTTTGAGACGCTCTGAGAGTTAAAAGAGATGAGATGCAGCATGCTGCTATTTTCATATCACCTCTGAACTCTTGTCTCACTTCATCCATCCATCAATCATCAATCAATCATTCTTCATCAAGTCTTCAGATGAGTGTAATGAAACCGGACTGATGAAGAACTCAACTTGAGAGAAGTCCAACATTTTTCTTATCTTTTCCTATCTTTTGTATATAGTGCATTATTGTTTTTATTTCATTCAAATGTTTTCTATCTTAATGTATATTTGCACTATGTTTGCACCATGTGTTTTCTGTCTTTTGCAATAAGCTCCTGTCGCCAAGTCAAATTCCAAAGCATCTGCTAAATTAAAAAAAGTATATTTCAATGGCCTGTGATGCATACAGGGGTGTGTCCACATAAAAGTGGGAGGAGAGCAGTCCTGCCATACCAACAAATAATTTGAATATTTAATCCAGTGCTTCATATTACTAATACTAATCTGTCATGGCAAAGAAAGAAATCAAGTGAGATTAAAATTCACCACTGACCACCTGCACAAACAAGCAAAGAATGTGTCAGGATCTCACAAGTACTCAAAAAAACTTTCTCGGTTTCCTCTGGATAATCCAGACCCCAACAGAAAGCATCTGAAGAGCCCTGATAGGAAACAAGATCGTGACTTGCGAGCCGCTCACAGCATCAGCGTGTACCTCAAACGCTCTCCAGACTTCTCCACGGTCCTCAAACTCAATGTGACACGCCCTCCCCGCGGTCACGCAGGTCCCTCCACGCCTCGGCTCCAGAAGAGGCTGTTATTAGCCCATCCGGCTAATGCATTTTAAATAATACATGAAACATGCTGATTAGTGTATGGAGGAGCACCGCGAGGATCACCAGGAAAGGCTTTAGAGGCATTTCCCTTAGCGGAGGCATGACACACAAAAGAAGCCTCCCCAATTCTATTAGTCACGGTGGCTGCGGTTCAAAGATGCTCCACGCTTCATTCAGTCACTCTTCATTAATTTGACAGCTTTTGAGGCCATTTCTAAGCCAGGATTCAGGAATATACGTGTACGTGTGCGTGCTGTTGAAGGGCTTTCTAAAGATAGAGTGTTTAATTGCCCTTAGGATTGAGTCTGCAGCGATGTTGAATTAAAGCGTCTGCTAATGTCACAAGGACCGAACGTGCGCCGAGACCACAGGTTTGAACCCTTAAGCAGCTTCTTATCGATATCACTGACAAATTCATCCTTCGAAAGAGATGAGGCTGCATGTTTAAGTGACGTGATAGTGCATGACATGTTTTGATCATATCAATAAGACAGCGGTCGTGTTTTCTTCCGGCTCAATCTGTTTGTGTGCATCTCTGTGTGTGGATGCCGGTGGGAGCAGATTGGCCACTCTTATCAGTGTTTACACAGTGGTGTGTAACACAACATGTCTGCCTATCTGAGTTTATCTAGACGAGCTGATTGGCGGAGATAGAAACACAGTTGCATAGAGAGTTACTGCGGCTCTGAAATCGCGTGAACTGGGCTGTACTCCATTGAACCTAGGCCTCTTAAATGAACAGCATACTGTTCTGCACCGCTTTTCCTGTTTAAAATGCAATTCACAAGCTCTGATACGCATCACACCAGTATTGCAAAATTGAATATTTATCAGCAATTCGTGTCATCAAAGTTCTTTAATCAGTTTTCCTTTATATCTTTCTCTTCTATCAACCCATTAGCTATAACCCTAAACATACATCTCTCTCTCTTTCAACACCCACACACGTTGCATTGGGGGTCAGGGTTTGAAATTAACCCCCCGCTAATCCATTAAATGCAAGTGTGAGAATCCACCATGGTGGCTCAATGGCCAGTTGTGCACGTTATTATTATTTATATTCTGTAACTATACAGGTCATTCAAATGAGGCTGATAAGATGGCTGAAGTATGAAAATAAATATCCAGGAAAGTGAGTTTAAGCCAAATCTGCACAGATTGAATGTAAATAATGAACTGGCCATATATAATATAATATATACCATATATAATGGTAAGAGTATCGATTTTTGGTGCAGAATCTATCCATATCTGGCTTACATGAACAAGACTATAAATGAGCACCAAATGACTGGCGTGTGCTGAAATCTCACAAAAAAATGCATTGCATAAAATGCATAATTTTGAATGCATTGCAAGTCACTTAAAGTTGCCGAATGCATAAATGTACATGTAAAATACTTCTAGTTTGTTTGAAAACTTTTAAACTAAGGACTATTTACAAAATTCTTTCTGGATTTGTGTGTTTGTGATTACTAGGTAAAATGATCAGTTTTGTTTCATTCTGTTAAATTTAAAATGAAAATGTTTCTATTAGTATTTATGGAGAAACAGGTCACTATAACAAAAAATATGCTCCGTATTTTTCAGACCTCAAATATAACAAAGAAAACAAGTTTATTTTCACTTTTTAGCATCACAAGAATAATATTTGTATGTGTATTTTGGAAGTCTATGTGAAATGAAAAACAAATTATTATCACACGTTTCATGTGTCTTGTCATCCTGTCAGTTTTTTACATTCTGTTGGATGACGTTATGTCACTCCTGAGGTTTGATTTTGTTGAAATTCAACAGACTCTGGACTGGAATGGCCACAACACATCTAGAAATTGAATGATTAAATTAAAATCAAACTAAATTTAAAAAAGTATATTATTGCTTTCTGTGACTGTATTTTGACTGTCACTTAAGAAATAAGAAATACTTCAATCTGTGCTGTGACTTTGTGATTTTGCTGGTTTAACAGAACTTCTAAATGACTCGCAAGTGAAATTCAATTTGACACATTGGTTGTTAAATGAAAAAGCTTACTTTAAACCCAAGTGAGACAGTTTAGCATGATTCTCTTAAAAACTCGGCACCGCTGCATCAAATTTTAAGTTCTTCCCCTAAGGTAGCGTGTTTGGGAGCGTATTTGTGCCTGTATGTGTAATTAGTCAAAAGGAGTGACAGAACAACAACAGCACCCTGAGGATATTTTACAATGTAATATTTAGAGAAGTGTCAGAGTAAGCATTCTTAGTCTACAATAAAAACACAACGTTACCTGCACCGATAGAACAATAAAACAGTAGGAGGCCAAGTGTAGAAATGAATGATTTTCAAAAGAAAACAGTTGGTGTGACAGTTAGTCACAGTTTTACACCCTGTCTACATCACACTCGAGAGGGGCGATGCAAACGACAAAAGACTATGAACCCATTATAAATAGAAATTCTGTCTCCACTTGATGTGGTGCGATGCAATGCAACAAACTCGACGAACATCTGGTTCTTAATAGTTTCTACTGTCTTTTGTTGAGTCACTGTATTTTGGTCAATAAATTCACTCACATAAATTGCTTCAAATGGTTTTTCAGCGATACAATAGGAGAACCTTTTTTAACACTATTTTTACACTAGTTTTCTCATTAAAAATTCCATTTCACTCGCAAATATGGAAGTAAAAACGATCTCAAATTCCGGTTCACAGGGACTTTAAAGTAAAAATACAGCACGAAGAAAGGGAATTAGTCACTCACACATTCAGAGCCATGACATTTCAATAAAATACATCATAGACCTTTATTATATTTTATCTTTTACCATTAAGACACAATATTCAAGTCATTATATTAAATCGTAATCTCTTCCTCCCTCCTTCTCGCCTTTGTTTTTCTGTCTACTCATGAGGAAGCGAGTTTCAGCTTCTCTGCTGCTCTGTCTGTCTGTTATTCTGTGGGCAAATGTTGATCTCTCTCACATGGAAATACTGCCAATGCTGACAAACAGTGTTTGATCTTTCATTTTTGGACTTCAGAGTGCTTCAAAAGAGTTTGTCTGTCTGTGTAAGCGTGCTCCAGAGAAAAAGTAAATCAAAGAAATCATTTGTCTTCAACTGCAACAGCAGGATGTCTGTCCTCAGTAAGAACTGTTTAAAAATAAAGCTGTGACCTCATAACTAGAGGTGAAAAAAAGACAAAAAAGCACAAGGAAAAAGTGACAATATTTCTCGTATATAAAGCTTTTGTCTCAAACTCTCTCTCTCATGTTCCCTCTCTTCCTCTATGGCATATATACACAAACTTTGTGATGGATGCACACAGAGCGATTGCCTCTATCTCAACTGTCTCTCACTCTTTCTCTTTTGCATATTCTCTTTTACACAGTCTGTGGATTATTCATAAGGATTATTCATAAACAAAAGCTTCTGACACTTTTAACAGAAACAGAACATTTGTCGCCTCTTTTTGTGGCTTTAGATAAAAGCATTTGTTAAATGTTTTGGATATATTATATCAAATGGCTAAAAAGGCTTTACACACGTTAGTTTATTAATTTATTGTGAGGCTTATAGCCTATTAGTCTCCTATGCAATTATGCAATATAAGGCCCGATTCACATTTCCTGTCTTTTCCGTGTGCATATTCGTTATTTTAAATGTAGACGTGCGGCAGCTGCGTGGAAAAGGAGGCGACGCAGTTGCGACGTGCATGCGGTGCAAAGCGCTCTTTTTTTCATGAGTGTAGGCGCCGCATCGAGATGAAAAATCTCAACTTTTAAAAAAAAGGCGTAAGCACACGGCAGGTCATGTGACAAGAACCAACCAGCCAATATAGACAAGCTCAATGAAAATGGAGACACAGATGATCACAGCATGACTAAATCTAGTAGCAGAGTTATTGCAAGTGGATATCATCCATATATCTGTAACGGAGGCAAGCTAGTGTAGAACTGTGCAGTATGTAAACCTCACTTCCCGACCTCAAGGACTCTCTAGCGACAGATGGTCTTTAGACTCCTCGCTAGAGCGCCCGACTCCCATGCCGGACCGACCCGGTACGAGGCCCGGTGCGGAGTGTTCCGGTTATATATCCTTTGTTTTTACCTCAATGTCTTAACGGCTATCGTGGCCCATTGTTGCCTAGCGACGACAGACGTCCAAAGTCCAGTCGCTTTGGAAAAAATGGAGAACGCAGTGCAGCTAGCATTTTTCGCGTGGTTTTAGACGCGAAATGTGAATCGGGCATAACGTGCCAAACCTGAGAATGGAATCCAGAGGATATCAGCATGTATAATTTGCGTAGCCGTAATTAATGGGCGGGGATTATGCTAATTATGAATGAGCCTGCATGCACGCCTTATTTATTCATTTCATAAACAGATTTTACTATCAAATCTGACATTTACGAAGTATTTGTGAATCCGGAGGAAATTTTTCGGGAAGATCTGTTTTACGCACAAATCACATATATTTACAGATATATTTACTAATGTTTCATGAATGAGACCCATTGTTTATTAACACTTTTCTTGATCTAAGAATAGGTTCATTGTTAAGTTTAAAATCATGTGTCGGCATCTTATGACTAAATAAATAAAGGTAAAGATGGAAATCATATTAGTAAATTTATTAATCACGAAAATTTTCCAAGTAACATTTCTTTGTAATTGCTTTAAACAAAAGAAGTTTCCCATTATTTTCTCCCGTGCCTTTGAAACAATGTCCACGTCTGGTACTCCTCTTTACAGAAATACCTCCCAACTTTACATCACGGACATTAATTTTTTAAAAGGTTCAAACGTGCTGCATAATCAGAATGACCTAGAAAGTATTTAACCTTTCATGTATGCAAACTAAAGAGAAATTGACAGAAAACCACAGGGTTTGATTTAGCGGCGTGTGTGATCTCACCTTTGACCTAAAGGGCTCAGGAAAGCCTCCGTATGGTATTCCGATATGTCCTTGCAGGAACTCCACAACCGATAGCGGGAAAGAGAGCTCGTCTGCCCTCTCCTCCACCTCAGCCCGGGTAAGATTATTCTGCACCATGAACTGAGCCAGATCACCCACGATCTTAGACGAGGGAGTCACCTGCACAAATAATGTGAGAGGACACAGAAAACACTATTTATATCCAGAAGAGATCACACTGACATTGAAATGATAAACAGAGATTATTATTCTTATGAATAACATCAAAAATCCTACAAATAGAGAGACAAAAATTATCCAAGAAATGGAGGAACGAGTGCATAGTACATTGATTTTTTAAATTGTGAACGCCAAATGACCGGAGATGAAAACATGTACTTAAACATCTATTTCAAACTTCCTTTAAAGGTTCTTGAGACTCGCTCAATATAAAGTGGATTTGTAAATTAGTGATTCATTTATATTTTTGCATTTTTCAGATGCTTTTATGCAAAGTGACTTGAAAGAGACATGGATTTGAGCTTTACATTTGATCAATCAATACATTTCAAACCTCTGACCTTGATATTGATAGAATTCTAGCACCATGTTACCAGTAAAGCTAAAGAAAAATCTACAGGATGGAGAGAAATATTGGAGGAAGATATAGAACTGTGAATGAGAGAGCGGTCAGGATTGTGTGAGATTTGAGAGAAAGACTCCTGGGAAAAAAAACAAGAGATTGAGGAGAGAAATAAAATGTTAAATGTCACACCATTTTTCTTTCACATAAATAGTTTAGCACTCTGACAAAATACCACATAAACTTTAAAACGGCTGTCATCTGTTCATTTTAAAATAAAATAAAAATAGTTTGACCTCATGGCAATTTCATGGAAAGTGGTTATGTACAATAGTGATTACCACATACAGTACACTGTGCTATTTACAGAGCGCTTCAAAGCGCTTCAAAGAATCATGGTGTTGATACTGTACATGTCCCAAACCATTCAATTCTATTCAATTTCTATAGCACTTTTTTAATGTTTCTAAGCAGCTTTACCGGAAGAAAGACAAAAACAAACAAAAAGTTAGTATTAAAATAACAAGCAGTCCATAAAAAAACCTGCAAGTTTATTAGAAGTCTGGGATGGGGTTAAAAAAACGAGTGAAAATGTATTAAAGTGACATTCAGTATTACGTTTTGTAAAAGAGCCCTAGGCAAAGGTTACATGAGGTTAATATCCTCATTTAAATACAAGCCACACAGACAAATGTGGCTTTGTGAGAGTGTGGATTAAGCAGTAGCTCTCAAGATCCTGAGTGACTCGAGAACGGATGGCAAAGGAGCGTCTGTGACACAGGGGAGAAATGTAAACTCGGATATGACAGACTGTAAAACCTCTTATCAGCTCCTATGCAAACAAATGTCAACATTATAAAACTTAATATGAAAAGCTTGCATACATGCTATTTGAACAATGTTAAAATGCTAAAATCTAACACTTTATTAATTGTGTACAGGCCCACATCAGTGGAGGTTCAGTCACCTCAGAAACCGAATGCTGTTCACAGGGAAATTGCTCTATGCAATTTGAATACTTATTTGTCTGAAAAATGAATTGTGATTCCACTAAATTAAGAAGCATGAAAGATCCTTCAAGAGGCTTTTCATTCTGTCATCTAAAGTCAATACTTGAAGGATTGAGGGAGATGTAGTTTTGCTCATATCTTTGTCTTTGAAAAACTGCCAATGTTTAGCAAAGCTTACCAATCGTTAAAACAATCCCTTTAAAGTCCTCAATATCTACAACCTTTGTTTTTGATAACACTTCACAATAAATAAGGTTGTATATGGGATTATAAGCAAATGCATTTGCTAACATGAATTTACAATGAATATTATAATTTTTCAGCGTCTATAACTCTTTGTTGATGTTGTTTAACGCCAATAATAGTTCATTAAAGGTCCAGTGTGTAATTTTTTTAAAAACACAAATGCAATATAATATAATAAAGACCTTTCTATTACATACACCCCGGGTCCACTGGCCTGGAACTTGCCATTTGCCATGTTGTTTCTACAGTAACCCTACATCATCTCTGTAGTGGAGTAGGCGGGGTGAGACCATGATTCAAGGTGAGTAATCGTTAATCAGTGCCAGCTGTGCACACACCGGTCTCGAATCACGTAGGAGATCGGGAGCATATAAGAGAAAGAGCGACCGGACCGTTGAAGAGAGAGGACCGGGCCCGAACATGTTTATGATTGTATTTATTTTGTATTCGCCGGCCGTCGACCGTGAGGGGCGGCCGGCTGTCTTTTTACTTTTGATTATGTTTGATTAATCGTTTAAATGTTTGCCGGTTCCCGTCTCCTTCCTTTTATTGAACCGCTCTACAATCTCCTTTGTCAAAGAAGCGAAAACGTGATGAAATCTTTGTCCTGTTTGAAAGGTAGGGGTGGAGTGAGCCGTTGGTTGCAATTCACAACCTCACCACTAGACTCCACTAAATTTCAAAAATTGGATCTTTAAATAATGTCAAAATTATTTTTTTATTTAAATAATGTTAACAAATGCTGAAATAAACATGAAGATGAATAAATTAAGTATTGTTTATTGTTTTTTAATGCATTAACTAATGTCAACAAATAGAACCTTATTGTAAAGCGATTCTTTAACCTTAATAAACTGAAATAGCGTTGTGATATTTTCTACTTCTTTAGGTATGAGTTGTTTATCTCATCTCGATATTAAACTTTTTTAATAACCAAATCTTAAACTTTAACATTTTCATTTGCTTGGCAGGACGATCCGTAACCAAAAGCGAGAAAGATTCCAATTTATTAGGAAAATGCCTTCAGTTACAGTAAAATTCTTGAACACAAAACCTTCAGTTATTGTAAAATCTTTGAACATGAACATCCTGTCTTCACTTAGACTACAGAATTAACCTCAGACAAATCAATAGGTTGTTAATTGATATGAGGATTTGTAAAGTACCCAGACACAACACAAAGCTGGTTGAGGTCAAGCCTCTGTCAGCAAAAGTTATAGAGGCAGTTCAGAGACTGTTATGAGATAAGACTGAGACGGGAATAAAGAGGGATCAAATACACACAGACACACACAGATCCTCAAGCTTGTCAGTATTAACTATGTTTCTGACACAAACTAATCCTTCTGTATACTTCTCAGTTGCTCTGCTGCAATACCTCATGTCTTTCTTTCCTCTTCTCGCCTACCCACTTACTGTACACACACACTCACATACACCTACACAATCTGAAAGTGTTTACTCTCTACTGAGTTATTGTGCTGTTATCTCCTACTAACTGACAGGCTACATCTGTTTGGCCATCGGCATGGCAGCCAACGCTTTGAACTCTAGAGAACAGTTTGTGTGTATCAGTGGTAGCTTCTACAAGAAAGAGACTGAATCAGAGTTGTGTGTGTCAGCAAACCAATGGATAAGGAACAGGGAGTATCCAGAATGAAAACTAGAGCAATATATAGAGTTTTATATATTTTTAGGGAGAACTTTTTGTTATTTGAAATGTCCTTAATGTTCTTAACTTCTTGGTTGCAATTTGAAATCTTGTATATTCCATATTGTGGCAAGTAGGTCATATGGGTTTTATACAAATGGAAGATTTACATACAGTGCACAGTATACATAATTTAGAGTATCTTAAAAATAGGTTCTATGCTATTCTGGACACAGTTAGTTAGATAGATAGATAGATAGAGAGAGAGAGAGAGAGAGAGAGAGAGAGAGAGAAAGCAAAGGGAATATTCAACTGCATCACCAAAACTCAACATCCAACCCATTTCCTCCAAACCAATGAAGTCAATTGAAAGGAGATGGGGTGGAAAAAGAGCGCAGGCAGAAATGCAATGAGAGAAAGACAGGACAAAGACTGTGAATTGAATAACAATCACATGCAGATGCACCGAAGGTAAACAGGAACTTTAAGAGAAATCTTTGTGATAGATTGCATTGAGCAGAAAGCTGAAGCAAACGACGCCAGATCCTTTAGAGCTGATTGGTTAATTTTGTCTTAGTGTGTCTGGCGATGCACAAACCGACACTGGTAGGCAATATTGGGTATGCTGGCAATATACTTTACTTTCACTGTTTTGCAGTACAGCCTATTTCTTTAAAAAAATACCCAGATGACATATTACACACATAGCAGCATACAAACAGTGCGTGAAAACTGCATTCACAATGAAATGAGCTAGACATGGCTTTACAGTACCAGTGTAATGAATGACTGGACGTCAAAGTAGCCTTGATTTTCACTTTACATGACTTATTGCTCATTGAACAGACATTAATGTTTAATGTTTAATCAAAAAGACGGATTAAGAATGCAAAACACTCATTATTAACTTCCAAGATGACAGCCAACCCAGTACAACGCCAAAGCGTGTAACAGACACAGCCGGTCCACTCGAAAATACGTGTCAGTGTCACGCTTTGAGTCCTCTAGGCGTAATGGTAACACGCATGTATGAAGGTGGAGTAATGTTAGCAGAACGAGGCGATTTTCTAATGGTTTTATCATTCATGACGTGTACTGGGTGTACATGGTATTTTGTGTACGTATATTACTTTGTGCGTACACTTAAGACACATTTTAGTACGTAACCCGACCCCACCCCTACACCTAAACCTAACAATGTATATTATAATATAAAACACAACACATAACAGGCAGATATGGCAACCGATTCTACTTATTCAAAAAGTGTGATTATTCCAAGCGTCACGAGGCCAAAGGACAGAGATCACCTTCTCAGTCGCTGCAGAAACGGGGCCTTTAAATGTGAAACTAAAACGGCCAGTAGGTGGCTCCCATTTTTTATATATAGTATAGTATATATATGTATAGTAAGCTAGGAAGTATAGTTAGCATAGCCTTTGACTGCTACATTTACATTTATTCATTTAGCAGACTCTTTTATCCAAAACGACTTATAGATGGGGTAAACAATGGAAGCAATTGGGACAGCATAATGACAACAAAAAGCATAAGTGCAATCAAAAAGACTAGTTTCATATAGCCTACCACAGAATAAAGAGCCAAGTTAGAAGTTTGTTTCTTTTTTGTTGAAGAGTAGAAAAGAGTTAGAAGTCAGAACTGATCGGTCAGGTGTTGCAGGAACAGATGGGTTTTCAGACGATTCTTAAAGATGGCTTCAGAATCAGCAGATCTTGTAGCAGCGGGCAGATCCTTCCACATAAATGGTGATTCCCATACCGGGAGTTGAACCTGGGCCGCCTGGGTGAAAACCAGGGATCCTAACCGTTAGACATATGGGAGACCTTGTCTAGCAGCCTGATACTAGACTGCTAATATCAGGCTGAGATCTAATTTAAAAAGTAGAATACTCACTTTCACACTGACATGCACAACTTGCCCTCAAGGTTAAATCAATGTTTTTGCAAATTTGGCAGAAGTTGTTTTTTAATCGGATATGTTGTTATATTTGAGGGGTGATGGACTGACATTTAGCCGCCCTCCAGCACGCTGAGTAAAAAATGTCCATCCTTGTCTGTTAAGTTTAGAGTCTCTGGATGAACATTTAAGCTTTTGAATGTGTAATGAACTGGCCTTGTTTATTGTTTTATACTATTGTATGAGGTCTAGTTATGACGTTCGCATGATTTTTACATTCAAAAACATCAAAATCAATAAGTAATAGGCTATTTTCTACCCGGGGTCTGAGGCCGGCTCTTCAAACGCTCGGTTTTAATGGGCGTGCTGCATTGAAGACTGTATTAATAAAAACCTAACTGCTTTGATTGGATAGCAGTTTGCGTAGTTGGAGCCTTCTGTGAATTTAGAGACATAACGTTAGGTTACGCATAAGCACCATTCACAGTTTTCGCAGAGCATTAGTATTATCTGGAGACCTCCTGTGATTTATAAATGACCTCCCCACATCAGTATTTTATGTGACGCATTCGCACGGGATGATTTGACTCAAATTTACTGATTTATTTCCCGGATGTGATGGCAAGGTCTTTGCGTATAGTTTTTTTAGCCTGTAGTTGTATTGAGTTTAATGATATATGATGGCACCTGTCAGCATTTGAGACCCGGGATCGCGAACCGGACAAAAGATCACTGCAATCGCGGATCTCATATGTTAGTTTCCATGATAAATAAACAAAAGGGAGACACCCGGTTACTTATGGATATCACCCAGCACCCGAAATAATACAAAAACACTTCAAAACAGCCTCCATTATTCACAAACGGTGGATAAAACCTTGAAAAATTTAATATGAGCCCGCCAAATTAAAGAGATGCCGTTTCGCACAGGCTTAAGATCACAGACAACCTCTGCAAGTATTACAAATGACTAGAGGTCCCCAGTTAATACTGATCTTGTGCGAATAGTGCTCAGGGCACATCAAGCGATTGCTGCACCATTCCCATTGGAGACAATATTGACGGCACAGCACTGCTTTATAATTTCAGTCATTCCACAAATCCAGTGTTGATCTCTGCCTTGTTCACAAAGGAATCCTCTGAGAAATGAAATGAACAAACGCTCCATGTTTTTCCCACATGATCTGGAACGTCTTTAAAATTCAACTTTAGCGGCGCATTACTGATGTCGGAATCCAAAGGAAGGGTATGCTGGGACTATATTCTACAACAACCAAGGGTGGCACAGTATTTTGCTTTAACAGCATGTTTGTTTATTGCTTGCTCGCTCCATCTGGTTCCGCGCCATTTCAGAATTGTCATGCGCGAACCAGTGGGCGGGACTTGTTGATATTTTTCTATGGAGGCGGTGTTCAACCTATCAATGTCATCATAGATAGGTGCATTCCAGAACCTGGCATTCGCTGCGCCTGGTGTCAATAACAAATGTAATCTCAGTAACAATGATGTTCGCGTGAATACGATTCCCTCTAATATAACATAAACCTAGGTGGAAGTTGTGATTATAATTCATGCCTCCTTTAAGCAGCCGTTCATTTATTTAGTAAATTACATTTAAATAAAATAATTATATAGAACACAGAAAAAAAAAAACAAGGACTGCCCTAATCGACCACCTTAAACCAACCAAGACCCGCAAATTTTCTTAATCTGGATAAAAGGGATAGTTCACCCAAAAATGAAAATTCTGTCATCATTTACTGAGTTGTTTCAAACCTGTATTCATTTCGTTGTTCTGTTGAACACAAAAGATGACTTTAAAGACTGTGAGAAAATACACAGTTCTGCGGTACCATTGACTATAAAGTAGAGTTTTCCCCTAATTTAGAGGTCAATAGTGCCCCAGAACTGTTTGATTACAAACATTCTTTCAAATAGTTTGTGTTCAAGTAGTTCACCTTCAAAATGATAATTCTGTCATCATTTTTTCACCTTAATTTCAAACCTGTATGACTTTCTTTTTTCCATAGAACACAAAAGAAGATATATTGAAAAAAACTGATGTGTGTGAATACTCACAGCTCCCCATTCACTTGCATTGGTTACAATAGAAGTGAATGGGGGGCTGTGCTGTTCTGTTACCTTCTTTTTTTGTGTTCTGCAGAAGAAAGAAAGTCATACAGGTTTGGAATGACAAGAGGGCGTGTAAAGGATGACAGAATTTTCATTTTGAAGGTGAGCTACACCTTTCAGCACAACAACGAAATGAATACAAGTTTGAAACAACAGTGATTGTGAATTTTCATCTTTGGGTGAACTATCCCTTTAAATTATTTTTTTCAGCTCCGTGAATTAGTTCATTGTTGATTTGGAACAACAAGAAAAATAAAAACGCTCCAGCTTTGGATATAGAATAAGCACTTGTGAAACTGAAATGACAGGAAGTCCATCGAAACAAAGTTTCTTTGTACACTGGCCTTAAAGGACACATTTCAATATGTGGAACAGAAGAAAAGAGGGACAAAGAGAAGGGAAGAAGAAAAGTGAAAGACAGAGCGAGTGGATGACACATTCAGAATCAAAATGAGATCTTACTTTGATGAGGTCTCCCAGCAGTTTGTTGGCTTCAGCGTAGGCTTTCTTCACCTCCTTGAACTTGTTTCCCAGACCCATGCTGTGGGCTTGGAAGTGAAGGTTGGTGTACTGACCACCTGGGATCTCATTTTCATAAACATCTGCATTACCAGACTTCATAGTGGCGGTGCAGTCGAAGGGAGCGTACAGACCACGAGCCACCTCCCAATACTCGCTGTAGTCAAAGACCTTGTCAAGGGATATTCCTGTGAACACAACAAAATAGTGTGCAGCAGATGTTAAGTCTCAGGGTCACAATACACCGGTATTGTCAAGAACCGTGATATTAAAAACCATGATTGTCAATACTGCGTTAACACCACACATGATAATATCATAAATAATTCAGCACCTGTTTTCAAATTTGCCTTTGATACAGTTTACCCCAAAATAAAAATTCTGTCATCATTTAGTCACACTCGAGTTCTTTCAAATCTGTCAAATTTCTTTGTTCTGATAAACACAGAGAAAGATATTTGGAAGAATGCTTGTAACCACAATTCTTGGCCACCATTGACTACCATACTAGAAGAAATTACAATGAAGTGGCCCAGAACTATTTCCTGCTTTCTTCAAAATATCTTCATTCGTGTTCAAAAGAACAAAGACATTTTCAAAAAAATAATGAATAGTTACAAAACAGGAGTTCATGTTAATTTATTTATTCGGTGAGTATCCATGTACAGTAATACAGATCATGTAAAGTCATTGAGTCATTAAAAATCAAGGTTCTTTTCAAGTCGATTGTACATTATCCTATTTAAAGCCCTTGCAAAACTGTAAACCGCAACGTAACAAAAAAGATAATTTTATAATGTAGAACTCATTTGCTGGTGGTGATATATATTAGCTATTTGAATGGGACCTTGAACGTATTTCATCCAAGCGAATTTTATAGCTGCAACTATTCATTTCCTAATATTCATTTGACACCGCACACGCTTCGAAAGAAAATTACAATTTCAAATCTGTTTAACAAGACACAGTGACTGAATGAAGTAATTAGAGTCACTTAGTCATCTCCAAAGTTGTCTTTAAAACCGAGGAAAGGCAGAAATACGTTAATGACGGGTAAGATTGAGCTGCGAGTATCAATTTAGTTAAATTAATTACCCTGTCCCTTCTAATCCCATTAGGTGCTCCAAATAGCAGCACCGTCTCTATCCTGTTGTGTTGGCGACATCTGACTGACAGACACATTGGCTGTCCTGATCTGACACCTCTCCAAACACACCACCAACCAGTCAATAAAGACTCTCCGTTAAGACAGACAGTAGTAATCAATGGTGATTTAATTCAGCCTGATACCATGACAGGCATATTTCCAGTCTTCGGGCCATATACACGTTCAGCATTAATACAGTCATGTGCCATTATTGATAAGCCCCCTGCCATGATAATGCTGCTGGCTGGGTTTGTGTCAGTCCGACATTGCAGTAGTAGTCCATTAAGTGATATCAATGTCACTACGGTAGATAAATGCCTTTAAAATCCGCCTGGAGGTATGAAAAAGTGTGTGTATGAGTGTTGTATGAAAGAAGCCATGCAGCCTGACACATCCAAAGGACAAAGCATCAGAAAATGACAGTACAGCATGACACCCTCAGAAAAGGTGCAAAGAGTCTCATGCATTTACACACACGCACACACATTTATCTTGTTATCTATCAAATGAGGATATTTCCTAGACTGTTTTTATACACAACATATACATACACAATTATAATAAACTAGACCTACTCCAGAGCCATTGAGAGAGAGAGTTGCGTCAACTCCACTGACTCCGATGGAACATTTTTTTCAATGGCGGTTCATGGTTCACTTTTAACCCATTTAAAGACGAAAGCCATTTAAAAAATGAAAGAAATAAAGCATTTAAAGAGAAAACATAACTTTCTGGAACTATCTGAAGGCTCCATGAATCACGTGACACAGGCTCTTAATATTTCCCGGAAGATACTAGTTACGCATGAAGCTACGACCAAACAGACCAACTGACGTAAACTTTTAATCCATTCAAAGACGAACGCCATTAAATGAATACAAAAAATAAATAAATAAAGCAATTAGAGAGAAAACATAACTTCCTGGAACTATTTGAAGGCTCCATGAATCACGTGACACATGCTCTCAATATTTCCCGGAAGATACTAGTTACGCATGAAGCTACGACTAAACAGACCAACTGACGTAAACGTTTAACCCATTCAAAGATGGATGCCATTTAATGAATACAAAAAATAAATAAATAAAGCATTTAGAGAGAAAACATAACTTCCTGGAACTATCTGAAGGCTCCATGAATCATGTGACACAGGCTCTCAATAGTTCCCGGAAAAACTAGTTACGCATTGAGCTGCGACTAAACAGACCAACTGACGCAAACTTTTATCCCATATAAAACGAAAGCCATTTAATGAATACAAAAATGAAAGAAATAAAGCATCTATAGAGGAAATATAACTTCCTGAAACTATCTGAAGGCTCCATGGACTTTCGCTGGCAGAACTCTCTGTCTAAATGGCTCTGACCTACTCCACACCCTAACCTAAAAAGAAAAAAACAGTATTTTAATAGTGTTTTTACAAATTAGGACGTCCCTAGGATTTGTAACGTTTTCTCACTTTTGGGTGCAAATCTGCCCCCAAATTATAGTTAGGTGGGTAGTACACACACACGTTAGTTTCACTATATGAGGAGGAGACGTCATTGACTTCTATTCAAGTTTCCTTTCCTAACCCTGACCCCTCAAACACACAAAATAAATGCGTTTGGGGCATTTTACCCGGGAAGACCACGTAAAACATGTTTGTAAGAACAAAAAAACACTTCTGTTATCTGACTAAAACCAGAGTTAAACCCCATGCAGTGATAAACCAAACACAGCAGGCTAAGCTTAACACTTTGCGCGGAGCTGTGAGGTCAAAACCATTTGTTCAAAGTGCGTCGAATGTTAGTCAGCATAACATCATTGAAGATTGGCACAAAGAACTTCGATAAGACAAAGAGCGCGTTTAAAAGACAAAGAGAGTCTTTTAGAACAGAATGTAAAGGCTCTCGTGGGGATAGAAGCGATTGCTTGTGAAAGTGAGTCTAAACTTGTCTGTCCACTGAGAATCAAAAAACAGAGAGAACAAGTGACAGATGGAGCCAGAGAGGAAAGTGTTAGCGGATGGGGCTCGATAACTGGAAAAATACACACTAAAGGGGAAATATGGAGACAGAAAAGGGTAGAACTCGCATAGCAACAGATGAGTGTAGGCGAAGATGGAGGCATAATAGGACATGAAAGAAAAATTAAAGACTTAAAAGAGAAATTCTGAGAGTAATGGTGACACTTTCTTGATTTCAGATGCATTTGCTAATTCCTACAAATAAAATGGGTGATTATAGCAATTTCACATCAATTTTCTAAACCAGCAAACAGCAGGAACATGCTATAGAATAAGGAATGAGAAAATAAGCAAACAGCAAATATGGAGCACAGCCAGAAAACACAAATCATTGACAGGGCAGCTGGACAGAGAATGCGGAGATATAAATAAAAAACAGCAACAAAAGAAGATGAGGTGTGTGAGGGTCGTGGTGAATGCAAAACCTGAGGTAAAACAGCCTTTAACAAAGGTGGTACAGTAACGGTGTGCGTGACATAAATCACAAACAACTAAAGCTGCAAAGAGACAGTATGCTAATGCTTTACCTGCGCTAGCCGGCAACACCGGCAACTAAATTAACCAGCACAATACACCTGAGAGCACAAGAGACACACACCGAGAAAGAAAGAGAGCGAGAGCAAGAGAGAGAGAGGTTAGAAGAATGGGGAGTCTTTGTGAAACTGGTCTGCAGTGACCAATTACTTCCACAGATGTTCTCGTGAATAAATCAAACTGTAGCTTATCCTTGACACACAAACACACACGCTTACCTGTATGTTATACACACACTCACAGGTGGTAACAGAGAAACAAGCCTCTAAGGTTAAAGGTGTATTTTTGAAAGATCTATTGAGAGCATTGCAATATAATATACATAACTATGTCTTCAGAGGTGTATAAAGACCTTACATAATGAAGCGTTATGTTTTTATTATCTAAGAATGAGCAATTTCTATTTATATACACCGCGGGTCCCCTTACATGGAATTCACCATGTTGTTTCTACAGTAACCCTAAATGGACAAATCTCCTTCGGCAAAGAAGCAAAAACGTATAAATATTTTAGTTCTGTGTAAGCTAACATAATGCTTTAAAAGGGAGGGGTGGAGTGAGCCATTGGTCAATTAGCAACCTCACCCTTAGATGCCGCTAAATTTCACACACTGGACCTTTAAAACAAACAAAAAAGAGGAACTTGTGCTATTGACATAAATGACAGCTCAAATCCCTTAGCTGATGAGATGTGTGCTATTACTTTTCAAAGCATTTCAACTTTTCTTAGATTTATATTTGTCTGACGGTCGATGAAACAGGTGATCTCATAGATTTTCATTAAAGACGGAACCTGAGACACATACAGAACTACAACATCTTGGCATGGCTAGCAAACCCTCACGAACCAATCAAATAGCACTGCCCTTAAAACACCCTAGCAACAACATAGAAATGCCCCGGCAACCCTAGCAACTACTTAGCAATGACCCACACCCTATCAACTGCCCATCGACGTGTCATCTTTATTTTTCCTTTCTTCTTTTATGTATCCCTTACTGAACCTCATTTATTTTAACTGTACAGTTTAAAGACAGACATAGAGACAGGTAGTTTTGTAGGATGTGTCTACACCGATGCAAAGATGAGACTCTTGAGGGGTGGAAAGTCTAATACAGAGCTCTTTATCTAACCACACGGTCTCAGAACAGAACGGGGGAGAAAAAGGGATGAGAGGTGGTTAAAAAGGAGAGGAAGGCGAAATAAGTTACAACTAAACTGGGAGGAGACTCTCTCTATCCTTTTATTCTCTGTTATTAATCCTTGTCCAGCATGTGTCAACTTATTTCCTACAGTGTTACTGTGAGCCTTTTGTTTAACACGCCTCTCAGAACACACCAATTATCTCTCTCTCACACACACAACTGTATAAATGTAGAGTTTTATTGATATATGAATACGGCCTCTGCTGTGTCCCGTGATTAATGAGCTTAGTGACTTGACTAATTCAACGTCATTAATCAAATGAGGCCAACTGTAACTTGGACAAAGTTAAATTGATCGCAGACAGCCTGTTGAACCGCGGTGCACAAGTTCTGACCTACAGTACATCATTAGCTCTTAGGCTAGAAACTTACTTAAAATACTGTTACACTTTAACTAATATTTCATGTCTACACACCAGTATCAAGTTTTGTTCCTTTCGTGCAGGCTATGATGGCGCCCATGCTCGGTTGAGAGGTCATGCCGGCCATCGAGTCCACCGCCACGTCTACTATATCAGCCCCCGCTTCCGCGCAGGCCAGCATAGCAGCCACTCCCGCGCCCGCCGTGTCATGAGTGTGGACATGGATGGGAACGTCAGGGAAACGATCCCGCAACGCTCCGATCAGCAAGCGGCTGGCTTCAGGCTTCAGCAGGCCAGCCATGTCCTGAAGATAAAAGACAGGAGAGATGTTTTTAACCATAAAAACATCATAACATGAGTTTTAAAAATCATGTTATGATGATAACTGTACCATTACAGCCGCTCCACAAAGAAGAGGAGACGAGGAAGAGAAACACAAAATAATAGTGAAAGCACAAGAATTACAGTCAATGGCTTCAGTTGTTACACCCATCAGTGACTTCTAAAGAAAGCTGAAAATAACACGCTAAGAGTCTTGACACTAAGAACAGTGTTTACAACAGCAAGCCTTCACCCCTGCCTTTGCGATTGTACATTTGTCAGGTCATTTTTGTGAATCTACAGTACCTTAATGGCCAGTACGTGTGTACCAGCCTTGACCAGCTCATCGGCCAGCTCCAGATAGTAGTCCAGAGTATATTTCTGTCTCATGGGGTCAGAAACATCTCCCGTGTAAGAAATGGCCGCTTCCACCACGCCCCCTGCCGCACCAGCTGCTTCCATACCCAAAAGCATGTTGGGAATGTAGTTCAATGAGTCGAAAACACGGAAGATGTCCATTCCGTTCTCTTTGGCCACCTCACAGAATCTGGAAAGAGAGAAAAGTAAGATAAATGGAGATATGCTTTGAGAAGTAATAGGAAGGTTTAATCAGTCTCCATTCGACGTGCTTCAAAAGTTTCACACTTTCTGTTCTACAGAAGAATGTTCTACAGGTTCGAGATTACATGAGTAAATGACAAACAGTAAAAGAGTGAAGATTACAAAAACAGAATAAGAGTGTTCTCAGAACAGAAAAAAGTTGTTTCACACCACAGCCAACTTTAAAACTGCAAAATATAATGCAATTTAAGACCAGAGTTACTATTGATTTTGCTTTAACACACTTCTTTTTAACATATTATGGCCTTTCTAACAGTCAAAAGAAGAAATGGGAGTGTGGAACTACAAGATAAAACTATATTTATTGAGGAAAATGTGAGTAATGCAATGCTAGGGTTGCTAAAGAAATAGTTCACACAAAAATAAATATTTTCATCGTTTACACACCCTAAAGTTGTTATAAAGTTATATACATTTCTTTTCTCTGTTGAACACAAAGAAGATATTTTGAAGAATGTGGGAAACCAATCAGTGCTGGGGCACTGATTAACTACTATAGTTGTTTTTATTCTTACTATGCTAGTAAGTAGCCATAGTGCCTCAAACCTGTTACATTCTTCACAAAACAAATTCTAGGACAACAATTTTTTTTTATAGGTTTGGACATTTTCTAGGTGAGTAAATGATGACAGAATTGTTATTTTCAAATGAAGTATTCGTTTAAGGTATTGTTATGTGGTATAAAGTCTTCGGCTGCTACTGTAAGTGGTTGGTACAACTGTATAACTAGGGTGGCTGGTTTTTCGGGCACTACTTGGCTAAGAATTAAAAATCCACAAAATCAAATCCATGACCATAAATATGAGCAATAATAATGAAATCCCAAAATCTACTTATAAAACAGTCTACAGGTATATTGTGAGCAAACTTAACTCACAGAAAAAAATACTAAAAACAGTAAATGTGATTTTTTTTACAATATTTATCTGCATGCTGACAAAGCAGTTAATACACATAAAGCAGAATATTATTAAGAGTATCAGTAAGCAGCAATAATTGCAATTTATTTTCAACATTAAAATGATAATACTTCATAACAAGCAAAACACTGCATGTTTTATCACAGTTACGGTATAAGCTCTCAATTCATACATGTTCAGTGTGTACAAGTTTGTAATTTGCCTCTAAAGACATATTTTATATCAAAAATGATCATTGTGAGGACCACCTACTATTATTAAAAAGTATAATTTTAGAAAAACACAACTTTAGTACAAGGCTTTTTTCAAGTCTTTCAATGCAGAGACATTTGTTTGAGATGGGCTAAATCGCTAACTCTATGTAAAATTCAACAGAATTCAATGTGAAATCCCTAGCCAGATAAAAAGTGTGTGTAGTGTGTGATCTCACTTAAACACAGCATTATCGGGGTAGTTAGTGTATCCCACAGCATTAGCTCCACGTAGAAGCATCTGAAAGGGGACGTTGGGTGTTAGAGCTCTGAGCTCCTGCAGTCTCTTCCATGGACACTCCCAGAGAAAACGCATTGCTACATCAAATGTAGCTCCTTAGGGGAGAAAGTGAGATATTAAGGTCATGTTTTCCAATAAAGGTGATTTCAAAAGCTGAATTGATCTGCGCTAAGCCAAGCGCGCACACAAACACTTAAAAGTCTAGCAATACACAGCCGATACTGTCCCTGAACAAACACACAGCAAAGGCTTCAATTTAAGGAGATGTAACCTTTTGTAGAATGAATTTAAAGGGTCAAATGTTAACTGAAGACCATTATTGTTTATCTTCTGTTAAGCAACCCAGCAGCAATACTGAAATGTCAAAGACTGTGAATGCTGTATGAAAGACTTCACAGAATTTGTCACTCGCCTCCCCAGTTCTCCAGGCTGAAGAGATTATTGAAGTTGTGAGCCACAAAGGGGGCGATCTTCTTGAGGTCGTGCGTCCTGACGCGAGTGGCCAGAAGAGACTGGTGGGCATCTCTGAAGGTGGTGTCCATCAGGAGCAGACCCTGGTGCTGTCGAACGGCCTTCGCAAACCCCTCGGGACCCTCCTTCAACAGGACGTCACGGAAGCCCATGGGCGGCTCACCTGCACAAAGAAAAACATAGTTTATTAACAAAATGTAGACAAATGCAACTAATGCCAGCAACACATTTAAGAACTTGAAACGTCTTGATAAAACTAGGGGGTTTCATTATCAACTATCGACCGTTGTTGCTGAACTCTGACCACTCCTCATTGTGGGTCTGTCACACTCTCTGCTTTGAAAGTGAAAAGGAATGATGTATTAAACAAGTGCACCCGACGTTTCTCATTGATTCCCTGTCGCGTATCGCTATGCCTCATTTTGGCAGCCAATCAACGTGAAGCTCATTGAAAACAAGAATAGGAGCATCACATGCATCACAATGAACTACAATAGTTGTCTTTCTGTAGCGTTTACAATAAGCACCTCTGCGGTTGCTAAGAGCGATAACATTTAGGCCAGACCACTTTTGTTAGACAACTACTTGTTTTACAACTTTCCATTGATTAGTTCTTTTACCTGGTCACCAATGAGGCTACAAGATGCAAGCCAACCCAAGTGGGCTTCTTTTATCTTTTGCACTTTGTTAACTTCAATTTAGTTTTAGGTTGTATAAAGGTGGATTTTAGGTCGTTTTCTTGTAAATAACGGTATATTTTGGTTTTAATGTAGTTTTAGTTTTTATTCCTTATAACACATCAATACAAATTGGTTAGAGGTCAGATTTGGGAGAGACCTTCAAATATTGGAAAAAAATAAGAGAAAGTCGGTAATTCTGTTGTCAAATATACACACAGCTTATTATTTTTCGATTCTTTTATCACAGATAGATATAATCTTTGTAATAGTTTTAGTTAACAATAATAACATTTCAACCACCAACCGCCAAGAAATTCCAAACTATTTGTTGTTCTGACGTGCCACAAAGAGAGTCGGAAGGGGCATTAGCTCAGCGGGGAGTTTGGTTGGTGGCGCTATTAAAGTTCACCAGCTGACAGGCAAAGTTTCACGCAGTGACTCCCTTCACTTTTGCTGAATGCTTATGTAAATAAGGAAAACGTCTAAAATCGTTGCGAAACAACAGTGGGCTGCTAGATTAATCAAACGGAAGTTAAATAAAGAAACAAACACAGCCAAAATCAAACATTTCAATGAGACGAGGGTGTAAGAAAAAGAAAGATGGGGCTGACTGATGATGAAAACGAGGTAAATAAGACATTGATGCATAGATTTACATATTTCAAGAGACAAAATAACACCCACGTGTAGATTTAAATGTATATGCTGGGGTTTGCCACGGAGGGACTTTCTCAATACGGAATGCTGGCAGCCATGTGAAAGGGAAGATGAAGGCCAAAGCCAATTTAGCGCTCATTGTGTGTCTGCTTCGCACATGCAACGCACACAATGGCCATCTCATGAGGCTTGGGTACACCTACCACAGATGTGACCTACTTACACGGACACATGCATTTTTTATTCGGTGAGAGACCTGTTCTGCAACAACGCACGCACACGCCTACAGTACAAACACGCACAACACACAATCGGTCAATTTGTATGGAGGAGTTTTTTATGCCGTGGTCTGCAAATTACTAATCTATACAGTAATAACTACCGTCTACAATATTGAGGGCAGGGAAACATTTTGAAAACCTGAACACACACACACAAAAAAGAAAAAAAGATAAACCGATGGGAATAGGAGAAAATTGGCATAATTAATTGTCCACACATATGCATGCACACTCTCCATCCCACAGGAATGACACACACACACACACACACCTACACTGAGGGAATGCAGTATGCAGCTCACACACACCTAAAACCCTGTAATGAGATTTCTAATGTGACCGGATCCCTCTTTCATTTGGCAGAAAGAACGAGAGAAGGGAAGGATTAAAGCTGCATTATCACACGTACATCCACACACACACACACACACTTTACAGAGAGAGTGAGCTGTGGAGGAGCACTGCCAGTATTTTGGGCAGCTGTACACAGGGGAATGAATTTTGTGCTTTTTTGTAACACCCAAACATATGTGTCCATAAACAATGTAAGCAATAAGAAATGTGTGTTTGCATGGTTGCATGTAACAAACTTAACATAGTGATGATGCTAACTTAACAACATTTATCTAAAGCGTGACTGTTCAGCTGGATAAAATATTATAGTGTACTTGTTGTGACAAAATGCTAGATTGCTGTTTTAATGAAATACTGCATTGCACATGCACACGAACTGGGGCAATAACAACATGCTCTTTGAAACAGTTTTCATACTGTAAGGGTAGTGTCGGGAAGTCAAATTTATTATAGTGTACCAGTTCCTTTGTTGACAGTTCATGTAAACTGTTTCTTTTGGGTCCCTGGGCTGAAATTCCAGCAAGATATTTTACATCTTTTTTTGTAGTTTATGGTACGGTTCACAGTACCAAGTGTTCAACTTAGAGGAGATACAGAAATAGTAAGTGTTTTGCAGTTTTACTGCTTTCAGTCTGCCGAAATGTATTGGTTCATGTGAATCCCTCACATCTATTAAGATCATCATCATTAAATAGATAAAAGTGACTCTAACCGCTCAATAAATACTAAATATTTATCTTCTGACAGTTTACACACTGACCGACAAATATATATATTTTGTTGGAACAGCAGTGTAGTTTAACATTTTAAAGAAAAGCTTAACTGTAGTTTAACTACAGTTTTACAGCAGCTTCCACTGAACCCGTGTGTCTCTGTATGTATAACGTACCCAGAGGAACGGGTGGAACGACTGGATCAACAGATGAAGGTTTGGCTTTGACTGGAATTGGAGTTATGGGTCCATTTACCATGATGTGACCTGTGGAGAAACCGGCAGATGTTTAAACACCAACGTACGCACACACATAGTCGGCCATAACAGGTGCGCAAACAGTGATGAATGCTCACACACTGACCCAGATAGTGCAGAAGTTTCTGAGCTCTGTTCTGTGTAGGCTTGAGGATGAACAGATCCTGATTCCCGTCAATAAACTGTGTGTCCACTGTGCCATACAGGAACTGGCTATTACTCAGTACATTCTGCAGAAAGGGTATATTAGTCTGAAAGAGAGAGAGAGAGAGAGAGAGAGAGAGAGAGAGAAAGACAGAGCAAAAAAGAAAACATTAGATAATCAATGGAGAGTCAAAGCATGACACATGGGCTTTGAAAACACGACCAAGGTCATAGTGTCATACAGTACGCTCTATCAAGCCAACATGAAATAACAAATAAGTGATCTTATTGAATTTATAAATGACTTGTTGCTGAATTGATAACCTGAACTGAATAAATGAATAAATATGAACTGAATGCTACAAAAAATCCCATTGCTATACTTAACTTAGGGATACTAAGGGATGCTTAACACACATTTCCTTTTCTTGTTCACCATCACACACTGCAAATAGCAAACAAATACTTTACATAAAACTCTGATTCTGAGACATAAATGGACGAGGGGGTTCTGAACCGTACGCTGCAGGTTGACATGATAAAATGTATTGTTACGTTTATTTTACATGAGATTTTTTTAAAACAAATCAATCATTGTTCACACTCATTACACTGTAAATGAACAACAAGAAAGCTAAAAAAACTAAAAAAATTGAAAAACTGTGTAACAATACGCACATCCACATTGTACATTATAATTTAAAGTGATAGTTCACCCAAAAAATGACAATTCTGTCATCATTTACTCATCCTCTTGTCATTTCAAAATGGTATGACATTCTTCTGGAGGGGTAACAGCGGTACCCACTGACTTGCGATGGTTTTGTGTCCATGAAATACAAGTGAAAGGGTCCCGCTGTTGTACCTACATTCTTCAAATATCCTGTTTTGCATTTTGAAGAAGAAAGTCATGCATGTTTGAAATGACAAGAGAGTGAGTAAATTATGCCAGAATTTCACATTTATATTTGCCATGATGAACTTTCACTTTCTAAATCTTGATGTTGGGGAAAGTAATATGCATGCATATGCTTCATAGACATAAAGTTTGTTAACAACCTACAGACAAAGAACTAGAATACATTTCAGTACATTACCAATACACATTTAAAAGCGAACCGCGAAACTTAATTTGGACCGGGGGCCAATAACGTCCATTTCATTGACAGCGCAGTATTCTGTGCCAGTGCTCTCACAGACTGTGGGAAGTTTTGTATTGTAATGTGTGCTCTCAGAGCACTCTCATTTATTTCCTGATGGCTGCTATAAATGCATTTGCATTGCAGACAGCTGCAGTTCAGACCATAACGGAACTCCTGCACTGGAATGGGCCCCGAGATTACAGCTATCAAAACAACCGCACACACCGTTCGACGCTCCAACAGACAGTGCTTCAGTATATGCTCTGGGTTGTGAGACCGGGGTGTGTGCTTCCGCACGTTTATATGACAAAGAGAGACAGCAAAGAAAGAGCTTAAAATCCAGACGGGATCTGTGTGTTTTGTGACAGACACACAAAGGCAGGGTAAAACCACTTCAAGAGTGCCAGAAAACGTTGCGTGTCAAAGTGAGACTAAAAAAGATGTCGTGAAATAACAGAGGTGTCAGATCTCGCTAAATCTCTTCCAGAATCGAACATGACGTCTAACTGACAACGGTTGCAAATATTGTTATGTGCCATAACACACACGCACACACAGAGGGATGTCTCACATACGTCACACAGTGTGTTCTAGAAAGGGATCAAAACTCAATTACCCAGAAAAACTCGAGAGAAAATAGGGGATTTCTCTAGAGGACCCCAAAGGAAGCTGAGGAGTTAATGGAGGATTTAATGCAATTTTCCCTCCCTTTCTTCTCCTGCTTGGATCAGATGTGACGAATGATGAACGGTTATAAGAAGAGCAGCGGGATGAGGCGAGATGAGCGGTTCTGAATGAGAGAGGAACCTTGAATATGAGCAGCGCTGGATCCTCACGTGTGCGTCTTCTTTTGCAGTATCATTGTTGCTGTAATTTGGTTTGACTGTCACTCCTGTGGAGCCCTGCAGGGTCAAATTCAGTCTTTGCATTTGCTTCATGGGCTTCATTTAACAGGTCTGACTTTACAGTGAACTTCACTCTCCACTCCCCTTAAACCGTTTCCTCTGCAAATGTGCCATCGTTTTTTTTCAATTGAAAGAAATCTCGTTCCTCGTTTTTTCAGCCTTCATCATTTCTGATCCTTGATTTATTTTGATTTGCTTTCATTATAATTTTATTTAATCCGCGTTGACTGTTCCAACTCAATTATTGTACTGTGTAATTCAAATCTATTGATTAGATTGAAATCAACGTGAATAATTATTTGCAAATTCATTTAGCTGCTATCCTTCTGAAACCTTGTATCTCCATATTTTATATTATAATTTAAGTTTGTCAATGGGTTTTGCAAAATATCTAAACAATAAAATGTATTAAAAAGTGTTTGTCAACTTTCATCAACTGATCATTTAAAAAGTAAAATGAGTAGATTTGGAGGTTTTGGAAGGACAGTCACAGTATTTAATTGCAGAATTGGCTAACAAGAAAAAAAAAACTTAATGTCTCAGACTTAAGACTCCTGAGAATAAGGAAGTACGGATCTAATATACATTCTAAGTCTATTTCCAAATTCTCATCCATAATGTGTTCTGGAACCGATGCCAAATTTACCCTGATATCCTAGAGAAAAAGAAACTGAATATCATGAAATAGAGATCTAACCCCTCTCTCTCCTTAACACACAAACACGTTACACTTGCTCTGATGTTAGATAAACTGACTGTTGTTAAGTACTTTAAAGTACTCTAAACTTAACAGCTTTGTGACAAAATGTTCTTGCTGGAGGTGAGTGACTTGCCTCAATATCTTTATTCTGGGGAAAAATAACAAATTACCACAAACGCACACAAATCCATGCAAAATAAAAGCCTGAGACAGTTTAGGGCTTTTATGTGTCTGTCTAGCAAACAAATGTAAGTGTGGCCCTGTCACTGTAATTGACATCTCTTGGAGTAGACACGAGTGTGCACACGCACACCCACACACACACACACACTATTTCTTATTCTTCTTAAATGCATGAAGCCATTAGTGCATAAATAAAGACCTGTCAAGTAGTCCATCTTGTCCTACACCCATCTGTGTCTTTCTCTTTCTTTCCGACAAATTGCTGAAGCGTGTTAGGAGACATAGTAAACAGAAAGCAGCATTTCTGTCAAGGCGTCCGTCACAAACTTTCACTGCACAGAAAACGCTGTATTTACATAAATATATTCTGAGAGCACTGTCCATGGTGCTGAACGCATTGGCTGAGTCTAGTTGAGTTTGTATAAGAGAAAAAGAGAGAGTTTGACTGTAAGTGTGATGCTTATGTGATTAATTGTCATTCTTTTTTGTGTGTATGTGTTGTGGCAATTGTGTGAGTATCATTTATGACTAAGTGTGTGATAATGGGACTAAATATAGAGGAGTATGTGCACACATTGCTCTCTCACACAGACAATCACACATGCCTGGAGTGGGGGAGGAGGATAAGGTAAACCAATAGATCTTTCAACTTCGATATCTAGAGTTCTAAATCTTAGATACACATTTATCCAAAGCGACCTCAAGGTATACATATTTTATCAGTACATGTGTTCCCAGTGAATCAAACCCTTGACATTTGCACTGCTAACACTGCTAGCACTGCTTTGAGCTATTCCCTATTGTTAGACAATGCAGGATACAACTGAAACATACATGAAATTGAAAATATTGGAAACCAGTGTAAGGTCAAACTTTTTACATGATCTTTGAGAAGGATAAATGTAAACAAACTTGGCCTGTTGGCTATGATGTAGAGCTTGCCTTGAGCTCCAAATTCCCCTCCTTCGACTACATAATTGATGAAGTTTATATTTAATACATGACAGGAAATAAAGGTGTGGTTGTGAGCTGAACTTGATGTCTCCTGCATGTCACCTAACGCAAATAGTCTAGTAATATCACATTTTTGTGATTGACATAATTACATTATCAAGCTCCAGCCAAATTCATTCATCCAATTAAAAAAAATTGCTTTCTGTATAATTCAAGTTGGCACAAGAGAGTTACCTTGTGTTTAAACCCGACATCCAGACAGTTTCGTACAGCTAAACAGACACAAATTACAACTGCTATGCATGTGCGAATTTTTACTGCTAGGCACAGTTTTAAACTGCAAAGCCGATATATTGGTCCATCACAAAGGAAAAGCCTTTGGAATTGTGTTGGTTATGAATGATGCTACACACCACTGGGGACTCTAATCAGATGAATAAATGAGGTCTGTCACATCTAAATAGTCTTCATTCCTAATAAACTATGCCGGGAACAACCTCTGCAACCGAGACAAATGCACACACACATTCACGCCCTTGAACATTTTTTGTATATGAATACAGGGGCAATGCATTTGTTCAAGCATATATGCTGAATATTTAGAAGTCTGTATTAATGTGTTGTTGATGTGGGAGGGTTGTGTGTCTAAATGTGTGTGTATTATGTATTATGGTTAGTGTTTGCTGGAATGTGGCCACCATTCCAGATATTATTATGGAAATAAACCAGCCAACAGATATAGTGAAATGCCTTTAAAATGAAAAATGACACCAATGAAAATCTCGAACTCTCCCTTAAGATAATACCATTACATTTCCTCACATAATTTTCTCACTCTCATTACTCTGTGTGTTTGCCTTTAACTGGGTAAATGTGAAGGCTGTTCATAATTCATCTATTCCAATAATAACTAATACGACAAGACAAATATAGCGGGCAGAGATGGAGAGATAGTACAGCCAGATAAATTACACGTACACAAACACACATACCTGTCTCCACACATAGAATTTCAATTTCACTTACAGTCACTATTACAGAAAGTATGTGCGTGTGCGAATAGTGTGTCTCACGCAAATAGAAAACGAGCTGCAACAGAGCTGCTCAAATTGTATTCCTAAAATCTGGAAATAAAGCATTTTCAAACCAGGGCCCCCTCTGTAATTTCTAATGGACCTTTGAATAGCGGCTTTCAATTTATGATTAAAATAAGGTCTACGGCATAAATTAAACAGTTGGAAACCAGAGTGGTTTAAAATGCACATTGCTATCAAGTTGCAACAAAAACACTACAGCGCTTTTCCATTTCACCATGCATGTAAACTCACATCCTCAGGGTTAGATGTTGCCCAACATACATATTTAAAGCGCACAATGGATTTAAAATTTGTGCATGAGATCTGACTGTGTGTAATCATAAACAAAACATTAAAGTCTTTTGCAGTCTCATAAACCTTGTTTAACTCCTGAATTTGAAAACAGCTATTCTGAGAAGCCGTTAGAAATTCCAGAGGGAACCCACGTCGAATTAGCCTTCCTGCTAAACCTCAAATCTACGTCTCGACAGCTCTAGGATGAGGGCAAGATTATTTATTGTATCTACAAATGTTAGATGACGTAAAAGTGTTTGAGACAAATAAATTAGCATCAGGCTATAATATAGGCAGCTCACAGTAGGTGGCATCAATATTCGCCACTGCGTTTGATGTACATCTCTGCACTCTCACTTTCTCTCTTCCATCCATTTCTCCATACTTAGCTCTATCATCTCATCTTCTGAGTCTCCCTCGCTACCCTGACCATCAAACTCATCCAATACAGCTGGAGGCTGTCCATCTATCTCACTCTCTCTCTCTCTTAGCTCCCTCCCTCTCTCTCTCTCTTTCTCTCGCTCGCTCTGTATCAGAGCATGTAGCGACACTCGTTCATCAGTTGCTCGCTGGCTCGTGCAAACATCTCACCTGCTTGCGAGGGGCGAAAAGAGAAAACAAAGGAGAAAACAATGAAAGGAAGCGTGACAACCAACCCGATCCGACGAGAAGCGCACGGGGGGAGTATAAAGGGAAACCGCTAAAAATATCCAACACTCCAAATATATGTCAATTTGCTCTCGTTCGCTCTATTTCTCTTCTGTCGTTCTCTGGATACCTGTCTGGTGGGATTAAAAATGACTTAGATTTCAATCAGCGCTGGCACGAGAGAAAGAAAAAGGGATGAAAAAAGAGGAGTTTGTCCTCTGAAGAGAGTCAGCGGTGCACAGCTGGTAAGAGCGAGAGGAGTGAGAGAGGGAGGGAAGGAAGAGAACCGGAGTCCGAAAAGAGAGAGAAAGAGGGTCTTGTTTCTCTTTTGAGGAAGCCAGGAGTCGGATCGCCGTTTCCCTCCAGGACTGCTTGACAGGAAATGCTGCAAAACCAGGTTTGTGAGCGCGTTCATTTTAAGTATAGAAAGGATATTAAGAAAACCAAGAAAGGTGGATTTCTATAAACGAGAAATACAGATCTATGTAATAATGTGATGAATGAGAAGACAATCTGACAGAGAGATCATTTCTAGACGAAAGCTTGTCAATCTGCATAGTGATATGCTTGACGCTGCAAAGACAGCTGCTTAAATCACATACACACTAACTAGTAGTCAGAGTCTCATACACAAAGCAGCACACTCTGTCACCACACCTACAGATTAAAAACACTGTCTGCGTTTGTGATGCTCTTGACACACACACACAGTAGGTGTTCAATTTGAATGCTGTCTCTGTGCTGTCTTAGCCCTGCTCAAGATGAATGACAAGTTAAAGAGAACACAAAAATAACTAGAGATGAGTGTCTGTGAGAGTGTTACAGAGAGGTGGAGAGAGAGAGAGAGAGTGAAAAGGTGAGAAACAAAATGACAGAAAACCGTATCTGTGACATTTTAAAGCATCAGTTTTCAGCAACTGAATGAGAAAAATAGAGCGAGAGACAGAGAGGGAGGGATGACTGAATACGGAAGAGATGCAGTCTAGGAAGTGCAAAATAAGGAAATGGTCATGGGTTCGATCCCAGGGAATGCACATAATCAGATTCAAATGTGTATAAAAGAGTCTGCCAAATGCATAGAATGTAAAATGACATGTGGGGTGGGCTGTGGGGAGAACTGGAAAAGCTGTTCAGGACCCTGTGCAAGGGGTCTGCTACTGTAAGGTCCTCTATGTCATAGAATAATCATTGGGATGGAGGAAGGGCGACCACCCATTACACTTCTTTTCTTGTAAATTTCATGGCAGTTGAGAATGACAGAATAAAATCCCATGAATTCTCTTCTCCTGTATGAAATCATGAAAATTTGAATAATTATTTTGCTTGACTGTATCTGCTAAATAGAACTATAAAGAAACAGGGAACAAAATGAGCTGAACCTGAGGTCTCCTGCTTGTCAGATTTGTCTACAAAGACTCTAATAATATCACATTTGTCTCTTTTAGAGTTTCAGATGAGATATCAACAATTTCTCAGATTTACCATATACAGAGATGTACAGTAAATATGACCTCAAATGTGTCTTACATAATGCAACACAAAATCAAAATGTTTCAACATCAATTTGATAAAATCCCTTGTTTTTCCAAATTTCTAATTTAGTCTGTTTTATTTCTTATAAGGAATTTTAGTAGCATCTGAGACAAGCTGGTAGTGATTGAGATATTGAAACCGTTCAATGCAACAACTGAAATCTAAATGAGCTCTAAGAGCAACAATACCGAGTCTCAATTTTATTTAATCCTAAGCATTTTTGTATTCAAAATGACAATTTAACATTTTTGTAATGTTGTTCTTCCCTCTCCTTCATTCATCATCCTCCAGGAGCATCTCGGCATCTTTAAATCGTACCACCCACCCTCCATCCCTCTCTTTCTCATTGTATTTGGAACCCTATTTTAATGTGAGACATGACAGACATCTCAGCTCACTTGAATTCTTTACTTAACATCTGAAACATCTGAAGAGAAGAGTAGATGAGAGCCACAATCATTTGGAGATCAACACATGGAAGAAACAGACAGAATCAGAGCGAGAGAGAGAGAGAGAGAGATGTGAAGAGGTGTTGAAGGGGAAAATGAGCATGTGAACACTCATGGCAGGTGGGTAAAAAGGAGGAGAAAGAGGCTTACGAACCAAAAACAGAAGAAAAACAGTGAAGAACAGCGGGATAGACACAAACATGAACCAACAGAATGTGGGGACTTTAACATACGTTCAGTGGAACATGTTGTGGAGGCCACAACATGTTAAAAAGCAGGAACATTTTTAAAAGGAAAGACAACAACGTGGGATTTTTCACAAGTCAAAGGAGATACGAGTGGAATTGAGAGCCAGATAAATCTTCATGTTAGGATACATAGACGCTTCTCTACATGACTGAATCTGGATTAACACACGGCTCTGAATCTCACACACACACATATACACACACAAGCAGATAAAAGCCTGGAAATGAGCAGCTAATTGTGTCCTGGGATCAACACAGACAAGAAAGGTAAGTACTCAATAGACACACACACACATTCTGGATTGGTTAAAGACTAATGGACATGGTCATTGACTGAACTGAGGAAAGCTGAACGATGCAGGGCAGAAAATCTTTACCAAGCTTTTGTAAACACAGTCTTGTTATACGTTCTTAAACACACAGTATTGCTGTTTCCCCAGTGGAAAATGTTATTGCTTTGAGGTCGCTTATTCAGAGCTCAAGAGCTTTAATGGAGTGTAAAACAATGCTAGAATGTGGGATCAACTCTGTTTCCAAAAATTCCTTAGGAGAAATAAAAATATAAATAAGATTATTGTCAACATGCAGTTGAGTACAGACCTATACAATTACAATGACTGTGAAAAGCAAAGCTCAGACAGTCTTAAACAGACCGAGAAATGTTTGCACTGTTATTGAAATATCAGATCTTCAATCAAGCTTAATAACTTGGCAAACCCAAGCAGTTTGTGTATAGATTTCATCTTAAACTCTACCAAAAGATTTGTATAAGAACACCAAGCTCTTTTTCAGGGACTTAGGCATTTGCTCTCTGTATAATCTCTCTTTAAGTGCTATACATGATAAATAAGAGAGATAAAAGTGCTTTGTGTATTATCCTAACCCAGTTTTAAAGGCAAAATCAACCATAAATAAGCCATTTTTATGGTAGGTTAATTCATATCTAAAAGTACAAAAAAAAATGCTTTCTTGCACTAATATACATTAATGTTGGAAATGTTATCACATAGTGCTTTTCCATGCACCTGCTCCCATGCCATTGGAACTGTGACAAGCACACACAGACGTGCAAGCACACACACACACATGAACTACAGATGTGCATCCAATGTTATTTATAGACCATAGGGAATGTTGTGTGCCATTTATTTTTCCATCTCTTCCCTCTTTGACTCACATATTCTTTCAAAAACACAAACACATGTCGAATTGTTGTTAATGCCTTGACACAACACGAGAGATTGATTTTACAGTGTTATAATGACAACACGCACACACACACACACACACACAGACACACACACACACACACACACACAGACAGACACACACCTAAAGTGCTCTAGTTATTTTAAATGTAGAGAACACTTCTCTTTGCATATTCATAAGTCAATTTATGCTTTTTTAGAACCTTACCACTCATTTGTGTATTAGTTTGTGTGTGGGTCATTAAATTGCAGAGGTTGCTTTAAAGTAGCATTTGTGTGCTTTGTCACCATGCCAACATGAATGCCAGCATCCTACCATTGACTTTAACACTTGTGACTATTCATTCTTAATTGGACAGTTCACCCAAAAAAAATTTACTCACAGTCATGTCATTCAAAACCTGTATGACACAAATGAAGATATTCTGAAAATATTTTGGAAACCGAACAACATCAGACCCTATTGCCTTTCATTGTATGGACACAAAATGACTCCCTCTTATGGCTTTGAAAGACATGTGGGTGAATAAATAGATTAAAAAAATCTCAATAAAGTCTCTGTTTCGTAGTTATTTTTTGATCATACCGGGCTATCGGACAAGCATTGACTTTACCAGCTCAACCTCATTCAGAGGAGTGCTTAAAGGAACAGTTCACCCAAAAATGAAAATTCTGTCATCATTTACTCACCCTAAAGTTGTTTCAAATCCATGCAAATTTCTTTGTTCCGATGAACACAGAGAAAGATATTTGGAAGAATGCTTGTAACCGAACAGTTGGCCAGCATTGACTACCATAGTAGGAAATTGTTCTTTATAAATTTCTTTGTTCTGTTGAACAGTGGAAGATATTTTGAAGAATGCATGAAAGCAAACAGTTCAGGGGCATTATTTCCCCTCCTTTGGTAGTCAATGGTGGCTAACTGTTTGGTTACAATCATTCTTCCAAAGATCTTTCTCTCTGTTCATCGGAACAAAGAAATTTGCACGGATTTGAAACAACTTGAGGCTCATTTTTGGGTGAACTGTCTCTTTAAGCCCTTCTGTGAATGAACTCTCTGGCTCAAAGCATTCTTCCAAATATACTATATTTCACTACAAAGACATTTATAGACCGTTACATCGGACCCCCAGTTAACTTCCTGTTTGTATTTGGCTACTGTCTAATAATATTACTAAATATATTACATTTTATTCATGTTCATATTAATTTATATAATTGTTTAATAATTGTATTAAATAAACAATTTGTGGAATTCTGTTCTATGTTCACTTTATTAAGTGTAGTTTAATGCATTTAAATAAACCGTAGGGTATATTGACATCTAGCGGTTGAACATGGTATCATAGTCTAAATTCAAAATATTGGAGAAACAAGTTTAGCCAAGTTTCTTCTGAATGTTCTCAGAAATACCTCATACAGGCACTCTCTTGTTTGGTAATGTTCACCAGAAGTTAAGTTTGGTTTACAAAAGTGTGCATATGCAGTACTGTTTGTTTATGTTGTTAAGATGAAACTTTCTATAGAGATTTCTAAAAACTGGAAGCTGATGATGACAGTATTTTTAGAATTGGTGAGTTTATTGTTTATGTATTTTTTACTACTTCCTTATTTGTAGCTAACCTGCTTCTAGAACTGCATATAATTCCTTTTCTCATTCTTTTCTTTGTCTGCCTCTAATTGTTTCTTTCTGTCTTACGTTCATGCCCATCTACAGTACTGTCTCTCTCCCTTATTCTGTGTCTGTTTCTGCAGCAGCATTATATAAACAAAACGGGTTCATTAGCTGTTACCTCGTAGCTGTGCGGGAACAGAGGGTTTTAGAGGACAGCGTGTGTAAAATAAAGAGACGCTCACTGGGCTTTTAAAATTGTGTTTCCCACTATACCCGGTGTTTCGCCAGCACTACTGAAATAATGGCAGCATGCAGACAATGCTGGTACAGTCTGGTGTGGTACTGTTCCAGACGGTGGACAAGTAATGAAAAGCTGTTCACTAGCAAGGTGGTCTTAGTGGTTAAAAAAGCTCAGTTGATGAAGGTTGTTCATGAGACCGAGGTCGAATTCTGTCTGGATGGTGAGATGGTAATACTCAACATGGCTTTAGTGTGAGTATACGAACATGAACGCGAGATACGGACTGACAGCAACATGGATCATATTATACATAGCATCAAGCAGATTACAGTGCCTAAGGCTCAGATATCATATTGTGCTGAATCATTGCTCTGTAAAAAAGACCTCTGGAAGGGAAGTTCAGAAAATTAGAAAAATTATAAGAATGACTTGCAAAAGCCTAGACAGAACATTATAGAAACAGACCAAGAGATTTGCAGATAGACAGATACGACAGCCTGACAGATGGATAAGTGGATGGACAGATGATGGATGAGCGAATGCATGAACAAACGAGAACGAGCGGTTGGATGGATAGTCGGTAGGCACGATGGATCAATGCAGCGAGTTTGGCAGTGACTTGCTGAGGGTCACCGCTGGGTCAAAGATAAATAGTACTCTTCTGAATTTGTTGACAGGAGTCAATAACGTTCACTACCTCTGCCTGATACACCAAAACATGAGAACGTTTCCCTGCTTTTCCGAAAAACAAACATGTCATAAATTTGCAATTTAGTGGTATTTGCAAGGAGTAAGATCACAATGATTGCTTTTATTAGACTATTTTCAAAATGCCTCACTGTCCCCTTAAGTATTAAAATGTGGTGCATAACTAGCCTGCACCGCCTGTGCTAAAGATGTGATTGATACCTCATATCATGGGTGATTGCCTTTATAAGACTTAAGATTACAGCCGGCAGGATCAATAAAATGGGTGAAAAGTTTCCAGAAACTTACTGAAGGAGAGAACAGAGCCATGTCCAATCACTAGGAAATCATTGAGACGACTGGCCAGTTAGCTACCACCTAGCAACCACCAGGACACCCTAGCAACCGCATTGCAATGTTATAAAAATGCACTCTTCTCTTCTATCGAGTCTATCTACTCTCTCTTCTTATCATCATTTCTCTTTAATCATAGCCACTCTCTCTTTTTCTCTATCTCCCTCTTTGTCTTTTGAGAGATCCTCTCAGATACTTGATGGATTATTGTAGTCAGGCCGTCATCCACCTGCATATCAGTGTATCTGTGTGTGTGTGTGTGTGTGTGTGTGTGTGTGATGACAACCAAAGCAAATGTTTTTGCTCACATGTTGTTCTTGGATAACCAAAGATAACTGATGAAAATCTCACTTGTTTTTCACCAGTCGTCGACTTGGAAACATAAGGTACTATCTGCATTCTTAGCAGTTTTGAGATAATGAGCATTAAAGTTTTTGCATTCCATTAGACTTTGACAAAAAAACTGTTTTTTACTAAAAATAGTAAAAAATTTCACACAACATAGAAAAAATCACAACATAATGTAAATAGACTGTCACTAATTAAGAATATGTGAATAACTCAATTTCGACGAATATGATCCTGTACCACAAAACTAGCCATAGAGTTCAATTTTTAGAATTTGAGATTCATACACCATCTGAAAGCTGAATAAATAAGTTAATTTTGATTATATGTTTTTATATAGTTTGTTAGGATAGGACAATATTTGGCGGATACAACTATCTGAAAATCTGAAATGTGAGGCTGCAAAAAAATAAAATTGAGAAAATCACCTTTAAAGTTGTCCTTCAGAGGTGCTGTGGCAGGTTATTGCTAAGAAGAAACAGGTTTGTTATTATGCTCTCTATTGGCTTACTGCTGTAATGACGTTGTGGCGAGTAGATTAACCTGAAAGCGGGAATTCTAAGATTAACATTGAGTGGGTTATTACATTTTTGTTCACGATTTTGCTGCATCCACTCATAAAAAATATTTTTGGTATGCAACTTACAAAATATCTTCATGGAACACAATCTTTTCTTAAAATCCTAATGATTTTTGGAATTGAAGTAAAATATAAACTAAAAGATGCATCTGACAGTCAGGGGTTGACTGAGACACAAAATCGGGCCTACCCCGATTATTCGGCCTACATCGGGGGCCCGGGGGGGATGTTGGATGCAACACAATGCGACCCGACTTGCTAATTCAT
This sequence comes from Triplophysa dalaica, assembly GCF_015846415.1. NCBI lineage: Eukaryota > Metazoa > Chordata > Actinopteri > Cypriniformes > Nemacheilidae > Triplophysa > Triplophysa dalaica. Next base: position 8,705,575 of record NC_079542.1, read on the forward strand.
TCGCATTGTGTGCATTCGCGTTTATAATATGTCTCCCCCTTGTTAGGGCCATAGGCCGTCGGTGGGACAGCCGTTCTGGACTTTGACAGAATGTCGTACTGGTCAGTCCGCCCCTGCTGATAGTAGGGGAGGATTAACAATACGCGTTGAAATTCATAGTGAGAGAAGCTCGTTTTGCACTTTAATGTGATAAATTGTTTATAAACAAAAGACAAAACATTTCTTCATACAATTCTACATGCATGATAGTTTACAAAAATAGTCAATCAAAACCTGCACTTTACATTGCACATTAGGCCTACATTATAACTGAGTTTAAAAAGAAGTTAAAACTACTAGAGATTGTTCACAAATAAGACTACTAACAACTACATTATATTAAAACATTTATTTTAAAAAAGAACCCTGCCCAAAACACAGAAAATCTAATGGATAAATTAGTTATAATGGAATTTTGTATGGTTCTAATGCAAATAAATGAATGGTTTATAAAGGTATGAAAACTATATATGTTTTTCTATTGCTATAACACTTTATTTTACGATGCCCTTGTTACACATGTTATATGTATTTACTATAAATTGTGCATAATAACATGTAACTAACCCTAAACCAAACACGAATCCTAACCCTATAGTAAGTACGTGTAGTTCATTTTTATTACTCAGTACTTAAATATATAATTACACTGTAAGATGGGCATTGTAAAATAAAGTGTAACCTTAATGTGCAATGAAAAGTACAGGTTTTGATTAACTCATCTTATTTTTATAAACACGGCTACTATCATGTATGTAGAGTTATATGTAGACGTTTACTACATACAGTTTTTACATATGGTTGGCACATTGGCATAACCAATGTCATTAAATATAGCGGTCTTGTGCTTAAGATGCCCGGTGGACTAAAACACCCTTTTCATAAAAATACTTTATTTTTCATATTGGTTTTACGGTATATTTATTTGATGCATTTAAATAAATATGTCTCATATTAGTTTTTTATGCTCATGAATACAGTGGAATATGAAAAGAATATTGGTTTATTAGTTTTTCCCTTTTGAAAACAAAAACGAATAAAGAAATTGTCCGAAGGAACACAGATGCAACTTCAGGGTCACAAACATCAGATAGGATATTATAATGAAAGGTGACAAAGTGTCTCATATGTTTTACCAAAAAAATCCTTAAATCTACCAAGAGAAAAAATGAAACCAAACAACCTCAACCATACAATTTCTGACTAGCATGCAGTAGCGCAGATAAACTCGATGATAAACACACAGCTACATATTGAAATCCTTTGATGGATTCTGTGATACCTAAAATGAGAGCATAGCTTTAGACATTGTAATCTTCTCAGATCTTCTGAGGAAACAAATGTTAGATTCATCTGAGAAACAGAAGTTTCAATGTGATCTCATCTATGTCATCTTCCTTTAAATTGCAGAGTTGAAAACATGAAAGATGAAATCCATTTTCCAGAGTATGTGTATGCATGTGTGTGTGTATGTGTGTGTGTGTTTCATCATGTGCAGGTGAGAGATCATTTCCCATAAACCCAAGAGGCTTTAGTAAATCATAGATCCTCTTTGTTGCACAGATAATAAATCTCCGAGATTATTTCTCAATAAGATATTTCATTAGAGGTTAGAAGTCTTTAATACACAGATCAATCGATATGAATGATATATATGCCTAGACCCACCTACTGTTCATCCTTTATATCCTCACTACACCATAATACAGATTTAAACTCACTGTGACCCGAGCCTCCAGTCAGCCTTCTCTCTCCTTTTGCATACACAGATACACAACAAGCACACAGTTATTACAGTTTCCCTTTTTTGAGAAAGTTGAAATAATATCACACCTTACAGAATGCCTATTTCTTTTGCATGAGTGGTTTTTCATCCTTTTTTGAGATATAAATTATAGTTCCCTGCCCTGCTATTCAGTGGCCCAACACAATACGAAATCATGTTTGTTTCTCTGAATTGAACGTGATAAGAAAAACTGAGTAATGTAATATAATACAAAAGAGGCCACATATCTTTGTATTGCATTTCTTTTCACTGGCTACATGCAGAAACAAACCAACAGCACAGTCCATATAATCTGATTTACAGATGAATAATTTGTATGAGTTGGTTCTTCAAATGAATCTGTCAAAAGACTCACTAACTTGTTGGTACAATCTAATAAACTTCTCTTTACATTCACCAAAACAATAACCGAATTAGCACCTGACTGCATTTAGTAAGGTTTAAAAAACATGTGGTTAAAATAATTATTTCATCATTTACTCACCCTCATGTCATGACTTTCTTCTGCAGAACACAAAAGGAGATATTTAGAAGTATGTTGGTAACTATACTAAACTACTGAGACATTTCTCAAAATATCTTATTTTGTATTTTAACATGAAAAAAAGTCATAAATAAGCTTTGAATGACATTAGGCTAAATAAATATGGAGACGATTTTTATAATTGCTTCAACTATCCTAAGATAATTTTTTACAATAGTTAGTTTGGCAATTAAAGCGTGTTTTGTGGAGAATGCAGTTAGGATTCTGCAGGAAACAATGGATCATATCATGATCACACCAGCGAATATCTTAAAAAATGTTACCATAAAAAACAACAAAGATTTCTCCAAAAATACGAGGACATGTCACAGCTAAAGACAGTTGTTTTGGTGGCAGCTCGTGTTTAGGGAGTCAGGTTGCCCTGGAAAACAGTCTTACTGGAAAAAATCTCGCTTTGCGACTTGAGCTTTGTGAAGAGAGTAAAACTGAGCTGAGATGCTAATGATTCTTACTGGGTCAATGCTGCTTCAATTAGTCTTTCAGCTACCGCACACACGCAAGTGTGTGTGTGTGACTGAGCGCTCTTCTGAATTGTCCTGTGTGGTACAGAACGTAATTGATGTGATAATCATTAGCAAAAGCTCATCTGCTTTGAGGCCACTGAGGTTCTAGAGACCCTGACAACAGTGGCAAAGCTCCATGTGTGATTTAATATAAACCAGCGAGGGATGGGGGGGGGGGGTGGGTGAGGACAGCGCATGTTGACGAAAGTCGGCTGAGGGAGTTGCTAAGTGCATAGTGATGTTCAGAATGGGCCAAACGCACACATACACAGACCATAGATGGGTCATTACGTACCAATGCAAGGAACTCCAATGACTTTTCATTCAGTCTGAACCATGAATAATATTAAGGATTACAAAAGGATTACCAGAATTTATATTAATCTAATCTACCCTCCACCACCACACACATGCACACACTTCTACTCTCCCGAGCAGATACAATTAGACCAAGACAAGCGCTGGCATGTGCTGAACGCGGGAAAATGCTGCGGATATGACAGAGGCAGGAGAAGAACATAAAAAAAGAGAAAGGAAATGATAGGTGGAAGAGGACTTATAATGTTGAGGAAGGTTCGCTATCTGTCCTGGACAACTGGATCGATGGGGAGAGAGACAAGATCTATTTTGGCCAGCGTGCTCTCAGGTGGCCAAAGATGGTGAGAGAAAAAGAGAGAGTGAGAGAGGAGGAGGGGTGCTTTAACTAATGTTGCATCACTTCTCGAGTTACCTCAAGGGCAGATGGGAAGATCTGCAAAGGTGATAAGCTAAACACTGGGGAAACTGAAAGAGAGGGGCGTGGGGAAGAAAAGAGGAAAGAGAGGAGAGCAAGGTCATAGGAGGGCGGAAGTGGACCACAATGAAAAAAACAGACGGGAAGAATTCAAAACAAGGGAAAGAGACAGATGAAGAGGATACTTATAAATAGAGACACATTCTCAAAGGCTTCTGGGATGGCAAACTCATTACATTTTGCTATAGGCATGAATTAGGCTTTGTTTATTGGTATGTGCCGTCTGTATTGTTTTAGCATTTGATTAACAAAAGCACTGAAATGAAGGTTAACAACAACTTATAGCACACACGCTCCTGTTTGCATTCCCCCACCCTGTATTTAAAGGGATAGTTCACTCAAATATATAAATTATTTCTTCATTTATTCACCCTGTCTTTCTTCTGCAAACACAAAAGCAAAAGGTAGAACATTGGTAACCACATCAAAACCAAACCAGGGACCCCGTTCGGTACCTCCATTGTATGGGTTCACCACCGCTGAGACATTTCTTAAAATATCTTCCACATAAGAAACAGTCATATACACATTCTGAATGACATGAGGGTAAATAAACGATGACAGAATTATCTTTGGGTCAACTACCCCAGTATCATGCTCGAGCAAACACTCACACTTAATTACTGTGTTTTCTAAAATATTGATATTCCACAAAGTCTTCTAAAGTCTGAGTTCCAAATCTACATAAACAACTCTCACACACGCTTAGTCATGTGCTCGCAGATAATCTAAGATGCTTTTACAATCATTTTGTTATTCCGCACACGCCTTTCTTATGATTATAATAGCAGCAATTCCGAATCGTCACAATTTAACCACAGCAACAATAACCGCAGAAAGCGTGTTGTGTGGTTACCGCCGTATTTTTGGTAAAGGACAGATTGTACAGCAACAAAACCTCATCATGCTTTTCTTTCAGCTGTGAACAACATCCTAAAAACATCCCGTTACTGCAGAAGAAAAGTCACCACGGACTCATCCATAACGCATACAATAACACAATTAGAATTTGCTGCTGTTTTATGACTGATGTTCTGAAAAACAGCATAACTGAATACGGTCTGATTGTTCCCCAGTTAAATTTACCTGCATTTCTCAGTTTAATGACACCGCAAAATTTACATAATTACTGCGCTGTATTGTTAATAATACCGGAGATGGGTGAGCAACCACTTGTTTTGCTAATGATATGTATTCACGGTTACATGAAGCGCCGCATGGGCACAAATGTTTAGGAACCGTTATTTAAAGATCACTCATACAGATATGTGAGTCAGCTGTCAGGAAGAGACAATGCTTGATCTGCCAAACATTCTGAGCTGTGCTCCACATTCTCGCTCTAGAGATGCTGAATAATATCACTGCTTTTTCTGGCTTGTAACTACAAGATTAAATGCGTTAGTGTTAAATGACACCGTTTAAGAGCATTTGCAGCATGAGCTTGTGAAGGATAGCCGGGTGTGGTGTGCACATATCCCTACTTTCACCCTAATTTCGTCTCTTGTCTGAAACCCGCTCTTGAGAATGACAACATAACAAATTGGTGTAGAGAATCAAATTACAGATATTATGGATTTTTTAAACTCAAACCTACAATTAGCATTTTTATGCAATGACTATCTCTCTTTCTCCTTGTGTTATTACCTATTAGTTTATCTCCTATTTCCGCTTTGTAACCGAAGTCTTATGCACTGAAGTAAGCATTTAAACTTTATTTGTATCAATTATGTTTACATTTATGCATTTGGCAGACGCTTTTATCCAAAGCGACTTACATTGCATTAACCTATACATTTATACTTAGGTATGTGCAATCCCCTGGGATCGAACCCACAACCTTGCGTTGTTAACACAATGCTCTTACCACTGAGCTAGAGGAAATTATGTTACTGCAGAAGTGACCTAACTTTTAGCTTAAATATCCCACAACTTTTAGAATGAAACATTCTTTAGCACAGCCTGTCCATCAGTGGAGATCGATTCGGAGTGCATATAAGTAAAGCTCTGACTGCCAGCGAAACGTCTGTGTTTGTGGCTCACACCCCTCTTGAAGCAAACTGCTTGTTGTCCAAAAGTTAAGCGCACAAAGGAAAGCAGTGTTTTCTTGGTTTACGCAAGCAATAAATACCTGAATGATGATACTTTGGAGAATGTTGGTAGCTGAACAACAGCAGTACCCAGTTTTGTGTCTATACAATAAAAGTGAATGTGTAAAATATATATTTTTTTGTTCTGCAGATGAAAAAAAAATTCCTTAAAGGTAGAGTTCACCCAAAAATAAAACAATCGGTCATCATTTAGTCACCCCTGTTCCAAATCTGTATAAAGTTCTTCGCCACCATTGACTACCATAGTAGGACAAATTATAATGGTAGTCAAAAGTTAATTTATACAGATGTGGAACAACTTGAGGGTGAGTAAATGAAGACAGAAGTTTCATCTTTAGGAGAACTGTTCCTTTAACTCATTTAGAGCTTAAGAGACACATATATGTGCACTAGAAATTTTCGGTTTGCAACACTATGTCTGACTCTTTTCTTGCTTTTTCTAGGTCTGTGGATCACTCCCCTATCTACCATGCAAGACTCCCCACCCCTTCAGCCATTCAGAAAATCACACCCGTCCCTCATCGTATGCCATCCGAGCAGCAACACTCACACACCTTCATCGCTGTCTCATTTATCTGTCCATCTGAAACGGAATATCGTCAAGCCCTGTGATACATTTTGTCAACCCTCTCCTCGACTAGTGCCAAAGTTTACCAGCAGAAACTCAACCCGGGACAAAACCTCAACATTGGCATTACTGCACTGGCTTACACTGATCACCTGTGCCTGCATACTGCTTTCTCTTATTGGTCCAGGAGTAGAAGCTTCTGAGACGTGGGGCATGGTCTCAGCGTGCCCCTTCCACTGCATATGCAGGAATCTCTCCGACTCTCTGAGTACACTCTGCGCTGACAAAGGACTCCTTTTCGTTCCACCAAACGTAGACCGGCGCACTGTAGAGCTCCGCCTCGCAGACAACTTCATTCGAGAGGTGGGAGGAGCTGACTTTGCCAACATGACGGGGTTGGTGGATTTGACGCTTTCTAGGAACACCATCAGTCACATTCGGTCAATGACGTTTGCAGATTTGGAAAGCTTGCGTTCGTTGCACTTGGATGGCAATCGGCTGACAGAGCTGGGCCCACGAGACTTGGCAGGCATGCTAAATTTGCAGCATCTCATTCTCAACAACAATCAACTCATTAACATCTCCTCCGAGGCTTTTGATGATTTTCTTTTGACTCTAGAGGATTTGGATTTATCCTACAACAATCTGTGTAAAGCACCCTGGGACGCTATTCAGAACATGGCCAGTCTACATACATTGAATTTGGACCACAATCTTATCGACCAGATTGATGAGGGCTCCTTTAGTGAGCTCTACAAACTAGCCCGTTTGGATATGACTTCAAATCGTCTAAAGACTTTACCTCCCGATCAGTTGTTCGCCCGCTCACAGACAGGGGTTATAAGCCCGACACCCTACAATGCAGTGATCAACCTAAATTTTGGGGGTAACCCATTTCACTGTAACTGTGAACTACTTTGGTTGAGGCGTCTGATCCGAACCGATGATATGGAGACATGCGCTACACCACTTCATTTAGCAGGACGTTATTTTTGGTCAATACCTGAGGAGGAATTTACCTGTGAACCTCCACTTATTACCCGACATACACACAAACTCTGGGTGTTGGAGGGTCAAAAGGCAACGCTCAAATGTCGTGCCATCGGCGATCCAGAGCCAGTGGTGCACTGGGTCTCACCGGATGACCGCATCATTGGCAATTCAAGTCGCACCACATCTTACCGAAATGGCACTCTGGAGCTACTCGTAACTGTAGCCCGCGATGACGGTACATACACTTGCATCGCCATTAACGCTGCGGGCGAGGCCACCTCTTTGGTTGACCTCAAAGTAATTCCTCTCCCTCATCGTGGAAATGGAACAATACTGTTAACACGTGACCCTGGATCATCGGACATTACCAGAGGGAAAGCTTCCAATGGACAAAGTCCTGGCACGGATACTAACACTGACACCCAAGAGGGACAGGAGGAGGGGCAGACTGAGGCTGAGGAAGGGGTCAGCGGTGGGGGTGAGGAGCAGATGGTGAGAGTGCAGGGAGTGACATCGACTTCGGCACAAGTGAGGTGGGAAAACCGTCGCTTGACAGGAGCCAACCTGGTGTGGATGTATCAGATACAATACAACTGCACAGCCGATGAGACGCTTGTTTACAGGTGAGTCTGCCAACATGCACTACATTAATGCCAATAAGAGACTTACTGACAGGGGAAAAAAAACACAAATGACATCTCTTTATAGAGTACCGCAGAAATGATAGACTTTTGCATGCAAACCCTGGAAGCGGGTTAGCATTTGACCACTTTTGGTTCCATTGGGTTTTTGGTAAATTATCTTAAATAAGATCTGTGGTTAACAAAACCTCTTAATATTTTCACCATTTGTTCTATGACATGAAACACACCAGTTATAACCAGCTCGCTTTATTGTGTCTTAAAAACGGTGGTTGCTAACAAGTTGCTAAAAACGACATTATCCTTTGGAGATGATGTTAAACGCCATTGCGCATATAAATCTGAGTAAAATGCATCATTGGCAGAAATCTTTTTATCCACAGAGTAATCACCTACCAGGGAATATGTTTTTAATAAAGTCTGGGAAAGTTGTAGGAGGCTTGGTGGTAGTGAAGTTAAAATCTTTCTACTGTCGTGTAATTTTTATACTCATGTTAGCATTTTGTTTCTGCCGATTGTGTTTAGGCTTCAAAAGTAACAAATGTTGTGTTCATTTGTAAAGATGATCTTTGTACACAAAATGTGTAAACATCATAAACTTTGTTAATCACAGATCTTATTTGTTTACAATCTTTCAAAAGTCTGTGGGAAAAATGCATAGGCTTTAAGTCGAGGGAATCAGTGCGGCGCTAGCTTCCAGGTTGGCCTACAACAAAACATTATCTCAGCGGTATTCTATTTCTCCTTGACATCAACGATTTTCAATGGAAAGCAAAACTAAGAGAAAAAGACTCAAACATCTCAAAAATGGTTTTTAGCAGAGATCTCAAAGCGTTCCCAAATAAGCTTCGATCTGACAATTCTGAAAGGTCAATATTATTGAGGATTTCAACACAAACCATTTTCAACTCAACATCTCCTGAGCATTGAAAGTTTAACCTCTAAAAAAACAAATGGGTAGTTGACAAATAACCCGTAATTGTGTCCTACTGTATGGTGTTACAGAAAAAATGTTGAAAAAAACAAGCAATGAGGATAAATCTCTTAAAAAGGCTATTTTATACTATTGAAAATAATCATCATATAAAATAATATATTATTAACAGTTTGTTTTCTAAATTGATGTTATGTCACAACATGACACATGTACACGGTATTTGTCAGCTACCCAAATAAACCTCACATCAGATAACTTAATAGCAAGACCAAAAAATGTCTACTAAATATTATAAATGTTAAAAACAATCAAGTAACGTACGATTAACAATTAGGGATTTAAACATATAAATTGTGTATACACGTGCAAACACACTTCTTTATAGAATCACGCTAAGGGATACATATATGTGTGTGTGTGTGTGTGCGTGCGAGATTCTTCACTTCACTTCGCTTTCACTTCATTAAGTGCAGGAAGTTACACATATCTTGCAAGTGGCAATTAGCAGAAGAGGAGACAAGTGTAAAGATAAAATATACTGACACACTATTGACACTGGGAAAAAGTCAGTGTCAATGCTGTCTAGTACTTTGTCAAATCACTAAAGATGAGTCACATCACTAAGTGTAGCCCATTTTGTGGGTTAACCAGTTTGCTTGGATTAACTACATACAACTTCAAGATTTTCAGCCCGCATCATTTAAAAAATGACATTTTAACTATGGCTCGAATAAGTTTCCATCGCATTACGTGCTAATTGTTAAGAAATCCACTTATACAAGCCATTTAATGTGACATTTAACAGCACTACAATAATGAATATGCAATGTTCAGATTGTTGTCAGGTTGAATAGTGATAATAATAATGAGCTTCATGCTTAACCCGAGGCTAAGGCGGTCCCACTCCTTTCTCATGTTATCAGTGTCTGCGACTCCAGCGGTGACTTCAGTCTAGCTGCTGTCAGACATTTTTGTAACGTTCAATACATCTCGCAACCTCTCAGAGACATTATCTATGGCAAGTGACATACACCCTCTTCCTGTCTGTCCTTCATTAAGGGACCGAGAGGGAGTGCATGTGTGTATGCTGGGTGGGAGAACTGCAGGGTGGGAAACTGACACCACAGACATTGAAACTGACAGGGAGGCTGGTAGAGAGACAAAGAGAAGAGATAGAGCGAATGAGAAATAAAGAAAAGGGTGGGACATAGGTAGAGATAGAGAATTTGACAAAGGACCCAAGGGAAAGAATAATAAAGTCTTTAAATGAACTTAAACTATAGTGCCAATAAGCATGTCACAACCAATCTTGCCGAAGGCCACCATGACATGAGGAATAAGAGGTGAGAGTGAGAAATAGAGAATGAGAGAGATTACAGGTAGGGGGAAAGCTTTTATCTTGTCTTAGGTTTAACGGCCAGGTTGTTTAGCTTTGTTAAAAACAAGAAGTACAGATAAAAAAACGGAAAAAAGGTTATAAAATAGAAAAAATTGCAACACAATTTTAAAACATTAAGTAATTAATTAATACAAAAAATAATAATAATCAAATTTCTTATGTATAAAATAAATGTATTTTATTATTAAAATATAGATACATAATTTAATAAACTTCACTTTGGATAAAACTCATTCATCCTTTGGAATAACATAAATGTAAACAAACATCTTTGAAAAAATCCAGAAAAAGATAAAAGCTATGTTAGCATCTAAAAATTATAAATGTACTCTTGCCTTTTTACTAAACACAATAAGATTTATAAGCTGTACTAAAGGTTTTTTCCATTCATTCAAAACAATGTGTTTTGGTCCCCATGCAAGATCGCAATATGATTCGGCAAGCCCCCAAATAAGCCGGACGTTGTAACAAACAGACAATAATTGAAATGGTGAAATGCATGACTGAAATGAAAACCACCGCCATTCACAAAGCGCTTGGAGATGGAGTTAGCTGAACAAACACAGTTGAAGTCTGTCGCAACACATTTAGTTTAACATTCCTAATCTTGTCTCTAGCCTACTTGTAAAGGCTTGTATGGTTCATTTTGTTACAAAAACAAGAAGCTTTAAAGAGCAATACTGCAACCACTACAATAAAGTCTACTGATCTGACAACATTTTGCCCTTCAAGTGCCACATATAGAATATGGCAAGGAGATATAAACTCATATTGAAAGGAAAAATAGAGAGAATGGTGTTAACTGGGTAGAAGTTAATGATAAAAGAGAGTGACAGCAAAACCTCAGGGTTGAGTTTAGAGAATAAAAGCAATCTGTTTATGAAGATCAAGTTAGTAGAGACAAAAGTATTTCCTGTCTCCTTCTTTTTGGTTCAGGCTCCATCCTCCCATCCCTCTATTATTAGAGTGTTCTAATAATTGCCTGTTTCTGTGTCACCAGCTTCACAAAAGATTTCCCTGTCAGTTTGTATAGCAGCATGAGCGCGTGTGTGTTGATGTTTGACAGTGAAATACGTTCACACACAGAAACACAAATTAAAGGCACTTGAGGAAAGGTCAAACTCCCTCTCCAGAAAAATAGAAATCAACGAGGGTTGACAATCCAGATGAAATGTTATTGCTCAGAGGCTGTTCTATCACAGTATAACACACACTGCATGAACTTTTTGGGGTTCAATTTGTCCAAATTAAAGGTGCCTTTAGTTCCAGGACTCATGGGCACACCATGACTCCACAAACGCCCCTTTAGGGTAATGAGGACCCATCTGAAGGGTCCTGCGGGAAATCAAGACGATTGTTATTTAGAAAACATGTGCAAAGGTATGTTGCCTGCGCTCAATTGAATCTTACTGCTCTTTAGCCTCCTGGGACCCAGCAATACAAATTTGTCCTCTCTAAAGGACATTTGTTTCTGTGAACGTCTTTTGAGGCCATACATGTTAAACCTCAGGAGGGACAAAATCATCCAACATGAAAACTGTGATAAAATCAATGTTATTTTGAACTTTTCCTAAATACATGTACAAATTACTGTTGTATTGCTTGAAAGTGAATATGAATTTGTTTTCTTTGCGATATTTGGGGTCAAAAAATACAGGTGACTTTCTCTGTTATTTTGGAAATCTTCCAATTCTTATGCAAATAAATGCAAACAGAAATATTTTTTTTATCTGAAAATTGGGAGAAATATTGTAAGTGGTTCACGGAACGAAACTGAAATTATTATTTTAGCTTGATACATACCTTTACAGTAAATACAGTAAATACAAATCGATAAAGGAATCGATATATAGGAATTGAATACTATATAGACAAAAGAATGAAGACATTTAGCATGAGAGCATAAATAATATCTATGATCATTTTTGATAGTGGACTCTAGCTTTTTCATAAAAAATATAATTATATTTTGATAAAATAAAATAAAAAGACTATATTGGATAAAATCCCTGCAAAAGGTTTTTTTCAGTAAAATAAATAAATAGAAAAACACATTCACTCACAAGCCCACAGTCTAAAACTGCTGAAGGTCACTTCTACCTGCTCATTGCAGTACACTAGCAAACATCTGTCTGCCCTGCCAATATCTTGATAACACATTCAATGCAGTTAGTGCCGATTTGTCACCCGCTGACCAACACCTGTCACTTTAGTGCTGAGTAAAGCTTGTCTGTCTTCATCCTTTCTCCACTGGACATTTTATTGATCAGTATTGATATTGCTTCCAATGTTTTACATTTGGGGATAATATTACTATTTCACTTATACTACAAAAACAAATTATATGTCATTTAAATGTAAAGGGCCACTGTGTCTGTATGGGAATTATTCCATTCCATTCCATTTTCTACCGCTTATCCGAACTACCTGGGGTCACGGGGAGCCTGCGCCTATCTCAGGAGTCATCGGGCATCAAGGCAGGATACACCCTGGATGGAGTGCCAACCTATCGCAGGGCACACACACTCACTCATTCACTCACGCACTCACACCCTACGGACAATTTTTCCAGAGATGCCATGCCATGCATGTCTTTGGACCAGGGGAGGAAACCGTAGTACCCGGAGGAAACCCCCGAGGCACGGGGAGAACATGCAAACTCCACACACACAAGTCGGAAGCTGGAATCGAACCCCCAACCCTGGAGGTGTGAGGCGAACGTGCTAACCACTAAGCCACCGTGCCCCCCACTATGGGAATTATGTTAAATAAAAAACAAAATATATCATAACTTGATATATTTTATCACTTTCACTAAAGTCCCCATGTTCCTCACTAGTCCCCATATTCTTCACTAGCCAGGTTCTTGAAATCTCATTCTAAAATGCATTTTGAACAGTATTGAATGAGTTTTATCTACTCTAGCTCTTACGGCTTGTTTTCTTCACTGTCTATCAAAAGCCATCCATTTCTGAAACATTAGGATAAAATAACATTTCGGTTTTGTAATGAAAGAGACTAACACGTTTGAACAATATTATTTTTGTCTACAAACTAATTTCAGACATTTAAGCCTGTCTAAAGAAGGTTTTTTTCAGGTTAAGGGGAAAATTTCAATGAAGTGTTCTCAAACCTCTGAAGTGTTGTGTATTTGCTAAGTTAATGCAGCCATGGAGAGAATCATTATGGCTCCGTCATTCACACTTAGAGCACCTACTTAGCAAGATAAAACAGGAATCCACCCACAAATATGCTATATTTAGTTCAACATCATGTTGTCAGCAGCGATGCCCATTTGAGCATCACTTCCAGGCTCATGGTTGGTCACTTACAAACATGTTGTGCTAGCATGCATACAGCTACATAAACAACATAACTGCATACATTCCAACACAGAGTCTGGAAATACAAAGCTATAAGAGGGCAGACGGAGTGACCTTGAGCTTCAACTCATAATTTACGGCAGAGCCAAGCTAAATAGATTTGACCCCAATGACAGAGCAGCTCAGGCAGACAGTGTGTGTGTGTGTGTGTGTGTGTTAAACAAGTGGGAGAGTCTTTTTATAACTTTATTGATTAAATAAACAAATTATGCCTGCACATGTATATCTGAAAACAACTAGCAGATTCTCCAGTCTTAACAGGACAAATATTTGAAGTGGACGTGTGCAGCGTCTTTACATGGAAATATTTTCTCCTATCCAAGCCTAACATGCAGTAATCTATTCGCAGGATGACGTCAAAACAGGGTAAACACGGTGACTCGTTTCAACATGTCAATGTTTGGTTTGGGGAGGGACTAATTGTTTGGTGCAAACAATGGATGTTGTGTGAAAGCTAGGAAGTGACGTCCACCATTTTTTTAACATAATTCTGTTTGGTGCTGCTGGTGAAGCAGAAATCCCAAACAGGCTTTAAAGGGATAGTTCATCCAAAAATGATAATTCCGTCATCATTTACTCATATTCTTGACATTAAAAACCCGTATGAATTTCTTCTGCAGAACACAAAAGAAGATTTTTAAAGAATGTTGGTCACCGAACAACAAAAGTTTTATGTCTATACGATAGAAGTGAATGTGTACCGACATTGTTTGGTAACCAACATTAAGCACACATGCATCAAGACTACTAACTCACAAACTGAGCCCCCAAAATAGACCACCCCCCTTAAGTAAACAATCTTATATTTTTTATAATATTACTATACTGTATGTGCAATGTGTTTCCTTCACAGAAACACAATTAAACCCATTAGGATTAGTGGACGGTGGGTGCCAGCCAATGAATGGGTAGGAAGTAAGAGAGAGAGAAAGAAAATGCGAGAGGGAGAAAGAACAGCGTGTGGGAGTATAAGAGGGCTTTAATACCATGACTAAAGCATTATTCTATGTGTCAAGGTCTTGATCAGAGCCTGTAATTATATGTCGATATCAGACATATTGTTCGGGAGGGCCTAATTTTGCAAGCAGTTTGCCAAAATGGCCCTGTACATTTCCATTACATTAGTTATGCTTTTGTGTGACAACAGTGAACTAAGAATCCACTAAGATGCTGTTTCATTGTGATGGAATGAGAAGAATGTAATTGCTTGAGGTTATTAAACCTTTCTTTTCTCTTCTCCCTTCTCTCTCTCAGGATCCTGCCCCCCACGAGTGACAGCTTCCAACTGAAGAACCTGGTGTCAGGCACAGACTACAACTTGTGCGTGCTAGCCATTTTTGATGACACGATCACTTCCATGGCCGCCACGAAAGTCCTTGGTTGCACCCAGTTTAGCACCAAGGACAATTACCCTGACTGCCGTTCACTGCAAGCGCACTTCCTGGGCGGTACTCTTACCCTTTTGGTGGGTGGAGTTGTTGTGGTTATGCTGTTGGTATTTACCGTGGCTTTGATGGTGCGTCACCGGGTGTGCAGTAACCATGACAACCACCGTGAGATGGGAGAAGAGGTGGGGTGCTCAGGAACGGACTCCCCACATCTGTCTGGAAAGGGGTCGGATGTGTTCTCTCAGAGCAATGGCAATGGGAACGTTATGATGGTGGTGCTGCCCAACGGGCTGGTTCAAAAACAAAATGTTACGGAGGGGGGATTGGGGTCACCTTCTAAACCAATGTCCAAAGTGAAACCGAAAACCCTCCCTAAACCCAAAGTGAATGTGGATCAGTTCAGGGTGGGACTAGAGGTAGAGATGGCCTCGCTGAGACCACTCCCTCCGTACACACAGGATAAAGAGCGAGTGTCTTTGTATTACACCCCTAGTAACCATTCGCCCTCAACACTGCCATGTCCGTCGCACCAGTTAGGAGTGAAACAACTAAAACTACGTGCAACCAGTAAGGACACTGGTAAACGAGCTAGCATAAGTTTGGCCCCGCCCCCCACATACAGCACAAAACTCAGTGATAGGCGATTTAGCACAGGTGGCAGCATCGTGGTCCGTCGAGGAGGCACGGACAGCCAATGGAATTCCTCGCTGGCCTATCAAAGCCCCGCTTTGTCCCACCAGAGCCCCCCTCACGGGGCGTTGCGCTACAAGAGAAGTTCGTCCTTTGATATGGGTGAAATCGCCACGACGGCTTGCTACAGTTACGCAAAGAGGCTAAGCGTAATCTGGACCAAACGGAGCCAGTCGTTACACGGCATGCTGGTCCACTGTACCTCGGCAACAAGCACCTCGACAACCAGCAACGCAAGTGACGACTTCCAAATTCGGCACGCGCGCGGGTACATCCGCGCCTACAACACCACCAACTCTAATTCCAACCCTCCAAAAGCTGAGGCTGGGAATTCAAAGGACCAGCAAATGAAGGACACAGAAAAAGAGAAAGATGACAAAAGAGAAGAACTGGAGGAGAGTGTGGTGTAGTAAGTCAGAAGATAGTTGAAACAGATATGCTGATGAATGAAAGGAGAGGAAGTCAGGATAGGGATCAAAAACAGAAAAGGTTTGAAGTTGAGATGAAATTTTGTAGGTCAAGCTTTTGAGAGGGCTGAAGATCCCACAGAATGTTGATTGGTGCTATTAGAGGAGAACTAACAAGGCAGTCAAACAGGCACGATAGAAGTCAAGCATCAAGTAAACGCAAAACGATAAGGTTGATAATGAATCTTGGAACAATGTGTTTTTAAAAAACTTTCTAACTAAAGGCAAGCGCTTGCTAACTCACATGGGCTTTGGAAAAACGTGGTGGTATTAGGGCATCCATCGATTTGTGTTCCAGTAAATAACTGGGACAGAGCCAGCAAGTGGACATGCACAACCGATTGGAACCAGAATGATCGAAAAAATCTACAAATGTGGACTACAGAGGATGCAAACTAAAAAAAAGGAATGTGAAAATGTACAAACGGTACAATGGAAAAAATGCTTTGAAACTCAAATAGACAAACAGTAAGTGTTCACTGACTGTGGTTTAAAGTTAATATTTTGTGTATGAGGTTGTATGTGTTTGTTTGTTTGTTTGTAGGTGAGTGAGTGAATTAATGCACAAAGAATTCATCAAAATACATTTTATGATGTCACTGGATCTGCTGTCTGTGACCACCATCATCCAGTAATGTGTTATTGGAAGCTAAAAGACTATTGCTGGCGTGGGAACTCTGGACTACTGTATAAGAAGAAAATAAAAGAAATATAAAAAATATATAATTTCAAGTTCACAAAATCTATGAATAAATTCTGTTTAAAAAACAATGTCAGTGTTATCAAGTGTTACGACATTTCTTACAATGGACGGTCAAATTAAAATAAGCAAATTAAGTGATATTAATAATTAATGTTATAAAATGTGTCTGTGATCTTATTTTCAAATCAAAACTGTTTGACCTTCTCAATGATTTTTTGAAAGAAAAAAACAAAGCACACAAAAGCACTTTTAGGTAAAATGAAAAGAGTCACTTTAAAAGTATTAGATAAGCTTTTGTTGCCTTAGACCAGAACAAGAGGGCAGGACACTTGATTGTTAAATTAGCGTCTTTCTCTCTCTCTCTCTCTCTCTCTCTCTCTCCCTCCCTCATTGTCTTCGTGTCTATCTGCAGTTTGAGATAGTTACCGGGGAAGGGCAGCGTGTGCGGATGAGATAATGAGAGATTGAGGGAGACAGAACACTCTGCAAGACTGCTGATGCAGGACAGACTGAGGAAGTGCAAGAAATGACCGAGCACAATGGATAGAGACGGCGGACAAGAGAGAGGGCGATGTGTGCGTTAGCTGTATTTTTGTCATGCAAGTACTTCGCCAGAATTTATCACATTGCCAATAAAGCCCATTTAAGAAGAGCTTAGGTGAAATGAGGAAGATAAGATGAGTTGCCCTGTCTCTCTCTCTCTCTCTCTCTCTCTCTAAGTGTGTGTGATTGCACAGACACTGTGTACATCACTGCCTTCTGTATTTATCCATAGCAACTGACAGACTTACGGAAGGTTCTGGGAACACACACAATAGGCTGTTATATTTGGCTCAATAAAACCAGGGCTAGGGAACAAGGAAGACAAGGCTTTAAAATTACTGACAGATCAGGACACAAAACAATGAGTTGACCAAGGACATTGGGCAAGTGAGCTGTCTATTTAGTTAACATTTTTAAGCATCTGCGGTGTAATTCTTAGAATGTATACAGAGAAACAGCTCACTAGTCTGAACAGAGATATTTGACACATGTTGACATAAAAACAACACCACAGAGAACTTGGAGAATAAATGGCCGATGTGAACTGTTATATAATCAGATCTGTGTGGGCTACATCATTTGAGAAGATTAAGGCCGTCTCAGTGCTTACTGTGACCTTAAATGTGTGCTTGCGATGTGTGTGTCTCTCTGAAGGAGACAGGCAGAGAAAGGGACGGTAAAAAGGATGCTGTTTCTCAGCCAGCCCACAGGTGTAAAATATATCCAGCTTTCTTTTACATGCCTGCAGTGAAATTCAGGCCAAATTTGAGTTGACGCACACACATATAAACATAAACAGGTTTCCTTCAAATATTTCAGCACTTTATCACCTCAGCCGGCTGACTGGCTGCAGGACGTCCAGAATTGATTTATCATCCAGGGCAATCTCATAAGAGAAGCACTGTCATAGCGACATTGCACTGCCAAAAGACAAGATTTATGTTCAGAAAACTATCAAACCCTTGCGACTTTCAGATAATATAATGTGTTTGAATGACATAGGCAATATTTTCACATGTAAGAGTCCAGCAGAACTTTTCAAATGAAAACGCATCTTATTCTCTCCGTTTTGGCATCTCATCCACACTGAGACGTGTTTTGTTGACGAAAACTGAGCTTTTGAAAGCAGTAAAATGTTCTCTCAAATAATCTAAATAAGAAATGGTTATATCTAAAAGTGGTTGCTTTCAAATCATTAGATTAAAAAAAACAAAGATTCATAAGGTGACAACTTCATGTTATTGCTTTATACAGTGCAACCAACCCTGTCATACATATTGAAGGCATTTTTAAAAATGCTCTGCATAAATCAGACACTTTGAATCCCATTACATGAAATATAAACGGATTCAGCAGCAACAACACGTTATATGGTCCAAACTTAATCTTAGCTTTAATTAAATTTGACACAATAAAATATTAATATAAATTGTTACATTATAACCAAATACAGACCGGATGTAAACTTCGGGCCAGGCTCGTCTGATGAAACCGTCTATAGATATATTAAAGAAGTAAAACATACACGGTACATAAACAGTACACACAGTCACAATAATTTGGTAAAAAGCATCATAAAAGTCAATTTATATGATAGGCTTGGGCGAGAAATATTACTTTTGTAGCCCAGGAAAGTGCAGCTACAGTTCTTTGCTTCATGAAAGGCATAAAATCTAGTGTTCCACAATAAGACTGTATGTTGAGTAAATAATCCTGCAGTTGTTATTTCTGGAATCCTCCCAAATAAATAAATAACAAAGCCAGAGTGACATTTTCTAAACTATTTGAAATTAGGGGTGCACATGCTATAAAACAAATCTCATTCTGGAAACTGTAACTATTCTCTTTACTTTATGTCCATCTCTGTGCTATCTCTGCCATCAGTATTTAAGATTGATCTGAAGTGTAACTATCAATTATTGCCAATAATGTCAGAAATGCCATAAACGGCCACCAGAAAAGTGAAAGAACATTCTTTTAACTTCTCATCACTAAAGTCTGTTACTTTCAACAAAGTACAGCGTGCGTCAGTACAATTATTAGATTGTGACCGATTAGTACTGAATTAAACATATTATCTAATTGATTGTAAGGTACATGAAAACTAACTTCAAGACAAAATGCTGTTAACTTACTGGTGTGTATAATGTACTGTGATATTGGCTATTATCACTTACATGTGTCTCACATTGGCTATTATACTCTAAGTACATTGGCAGTGTTTTCTGGAGGTCTGCCAGGCCACACTGGACAATGAATGAACAAGGAACAACTGTTGGAATAGTAGCAAGAAATACCAATTTATCTTTCCCAGCCAATAAGGGCTTAAATGACAAACTTGAGAAATTAGCTGTATATACACTGTACTTCGGTTGTTAATTTCTGAATTTACTAAATGTTGAAAATCAAAAGACTGACCACTAAAAAAGTAGGCAGGGAAAGTGAATAACTGATGGGCTACCAGAAACAAAATCCTTCCTGTTGAGCATACAGAAAACATTCTGCAGAAATGGAGAACTAAAGACACACTCTAAATAATGCTGGGTTATTTTCAACCCAGCGCTAGGTCATAAAAAGGACAAACCAGCAGCTTGGGTTCAATGAACCTAGAAAATGGTTTGCATTTGGAACTAAGCCAGCATTTGGGCTGAAACAACCCTGCAAAGGTCAATTTACAACCAAACGGTCGGTTCCTTTTGACCAACACTGGGTTGGAAATAACCCACCATTCTCTTTAGTGTCTTTAGTTCTGCATGTGTGCAGAATGTGTTATGTGTTATGCTCAAAGTATTTTGTTTCTGGTAGCCCATTAGTTATTCTCTATCCCTGAATACTTTTTGTTTTCATTTAAAATAATTTAGTTGACAAATATTTACAACCAAATTGCCTATATCACAAAAAAATGCTGGGTTATTTTCAACCCTGTGTTGGGTCAAAAAGGGACGAACCCAAACGTTGGGTTAAATTAACCAAGAAAATGGTTTACATTTCTCCCAACAATAGGTCAAAACCCAACATAGGTTAATTTATAACCCAATGGTTGGGTCTGTCCCTTTTTGACCCAACACAGGGTTGAAAAAAACCCTTTTGTTGTGTTACACAACCTATAATGAAAACAAGTTAAACCATAAAGCTTTTAAATTATTAACGTAGAAGTTGTTTTACTGATTATTGTTTAAGTTGTTTTATATATTAAGTTGTTTTACTGGTTACACAGAACCACCTGAATCAAGTTCGCACTTACTGTAATGCATCTTATCCTGCTGTACTTCTAAGAAAAAAGAACATTCAATCTTTTTCTGCGTTATCTTTCTAATTCTTTAAACCACTGACCACCTCCTCCAACGAGCCGTGCTACCTGGTTTCAATTCCGTTTCCTCACATCCAGCTCCGTTCTCTCTTGATCTCTTTTAGATGTGCATGGCCTGCTCTTCTCATCTCCCCTGCAGCGCAAAGCCCACACTGGAGAAACCAGCCACACTAACATATGAAATCCACACAGCGGAGAAAATTCATGCTGCCAATGCCAAGCGCTAACTGTAGGTTGCTTTAGAAAAGATGTTAGTTCTTCCAGTACGCTTATGTTTAATGTCGTTTCTTATGTTCTCTTAAAGTTCTCCTGAGGGCTGAGGAAGATTTCCTACAGCTGCATGATAAAATAACGCAAAGGACCCAGGGGTGCTGTTCTACAATTCTCTCATAAGCTAACTTTAGTAAACCGTCAGCAATGTGTTAAATCTTAACACCTATCCTCATTTATTCATGCCTAGAGGAAATATCCCTCGTTGTTTAAATTGATTTTTTCTTCTCGTTACAATCTCCAACGCCAGGTGCCCCTCATCCCTTGATGCTTTGGCCATATTAGTGAAAAACCCTGGACAGGGCGCTTTAATCA
This sequence comes from Triplophysa dalaica, assembly GCF_015846415.1. Lineage (NCBI taxonomy): Eukaryota > Metazoa > Chordata > Actinopteri > Cypriniformes > Nemacheilidae > Triplophysa > Triplophysa dalaica. The sequence continues at coordinate 8,726,955 of NC_079542.1, forward strand.
AAAGCCTCTATTTGACTATCAGGTCCACATGTTGCGCATATACTCAGATAATGGTTTGTTTATGCTGGCTTTCAACATTTTGGGCAGCTCGGTGTAGTTGGTTAGCAGCAAATAACATAGGGTTTGACAGAAAGGCACTTAGCAGCTACATGAAAATAAATAAATGAAAACGAATAAAAGGACATGCGGCCAATGAAAGACATCGTTTAGAGATGACAGCAGAGGCCGGATACAAATAGCAACATTTATCAATGAACGTTAGATGAGATGCGGGGGAGCGTTTCAGGACGAGTGGAAGGACAATTCATTGGGAATAAATGAAACTATGTAAATGTTTGGGGAAAAGAACAAAAACGAATGACAAAAATTAGCAAGGAGGAAAAAATCTCAGTTTTAACCAAATGCTTTTGCCTTAACAATTAACAGGTAAGACTTCAAAGGCAAGCAATTTAATTAGCCAAAAAAAAGCGGAAGCACAAACAACTGATTAAAGAGAGATTGAGCATCACTATTTTTTCCATGATGACCTCATAACTACATCTAGATGCGTGGTTGGAAGCCTTTTGTATATGCACGGTACTCAGAACTTCTCACATTTTTCTAGGACCACTCCCATGACCTCGGAAAGACATTGTATACAAAAGTTACAGAGTTACTAAAAATCTTGTGATAAAGCAAAATTTACTTCAATCTGTCTATTTTCTACATTATCTCTGAGGGTTTTTTTGTGTCTTTTTTATTCAATCAAAAATTCTGTTTGAGAGTAAAAAAAATTATTTTTTAATTAAAAAACGTTTCGACCTGCAAAAAATGACAGCAGAGCGACATTTGTGGTTTCGTGATGAATTTTTTTGAAGTAATTTTGTAATCAGTTTCAGTGTTTTTTTGCAATCTTTTAATTACAAATAATTAGTTTCACTCTCAAACACAGAATTTTTGATTGAATAAAAAAAGAGACCAAAAAAGCTCATTATAAAAAGAAATTGGGGTCATAATTTCTTTAAAAAAAACTAGAATAACATTCAAATCAAATTCACGAATTTCTCAAATTCGATATTTCCATTCATGCAATTGACAGAATTTGTCTCCAAAGAGGCTTACAATACTATACACTTGTAGCATGTACAATCCCTGGGATTGATCCATGACCTTGGCATTGCTAGTGCCACTGAGCTCTAACCACTGAGCTACAAGAAAGCAATATATAAATACAAATAATAGTTTAATAAAAATGTGTGCACCTTTTCTGCAATATATCATTTCACGTTAAATGTGAGTGTGCATCATACATTTGACAAATTATGAAATATACCTGTACGAGGTAGTCTCAGCAAACCTCAAAATGAAATCAGGAAAGGATCGCGGTTGTGGTAAGAAAGTGTTTTAACCCAACGGACCAGCCTGCATAGGATGGGTAATGACGTACATTGCGTGGAAGGCAGCAGTGTGTGTTTTGCAAATGACTCTCAAGTTGAGAGCCCTCCAGGGCTAAGCTGGACCAAAAAATAAAATAATGTCAACTAAAAAGAAATCCAGAATAAGTCCGTGGAGCTGTTGTCTATTCATCCTAAAGAATGACTGCGAATGAGGGGAATCCCAGGATGTAAACGGGTGTCCTCTGACCAATGAGGGAACAATTAACCCACACATGAATTTTGGTTTGTATAGAAATGTTGCAGTTTGATAATGAATCAAAGCAACAAGCAAATGCAACATTCTAACATTTTGATTTCCATTTTTGGATAAAGAAACGGTCTGACGAAGATAGACGGAGATACTTGTTCAATATGATCTCCAACGCCAGAGAACTCCAAATACTGCATTGTGTCTTCATAGCCTTTGTTTTACTGTAGCCATGTCTATACACTTCATTATGCATCTCATTGTCCAACTCGTGTATGAAACAGAAATTAAATAATTAAACTAATCAACGTAGACTACTTAGAGCATAACAATATATCAGGCAGAACCCCTAAGACATGAACAGAGACAACACAGGTGTTTTGATTGTCACCTCTGTGTGGGCTCTTTCTTTCTTGCACGCTCTCTCTCTCTATCTTTAAAGCCCCAGGAGGCAGAAGCCTAGGATGACAGGAGATTACAGGGAGATTTGTGTGTTTTTTGTGAGAGGTCGACCTTTAAGGCAGGGCGACGTGATGATCCTCTACACCTTGTCCGTGTCTGTGGTTGCGGTGGAGAATATAATTGAGGTGTAGATAAAGAAGGAAGATCATTAAATCCACTTTCTCACCTTCACCTTTAACTCAACTCTCATTGTTTTTCTCGCTGCATACAACCTTCCATTCGTCCCAAAATCTTTTGCATTAAGCTGCTCTTTCTGTTAAATAACATACATTTTATTTATATATGCAGGACTGCCTTCTCTTTAAACTCCCAGTCATAAAATGTTGATGTCTTTAGCCTCGGTACAAATTAAATTACCTCAACCAATGTGCTGAACAGTCTCATCATTATTACCTTCCTGGCTATCTCACAGCGTGTGATGCAATGTGATGAAAAAATAAACCTGTCCTTGTTTCAGGTTCACTGAGGAAGATGTAATCGACTCCTCTTCAGTGACTTACACTTTGAACACTAGAATTTGGGACTCAGCTTGTTGCTATGAAGAGAGGCTAAGATAAAGAAAATATGAATTTGATAATAATAACTTATGGTTTGCTACTATAAATTAGGGCTGAGGTTTTCAAACTGTGGGTCGGGACCCACTTATGGGTCGCAATGTGGCATGAGGTGGGTTTTGGAAAGTCACATGGCTTTTTAGTCCTGTGAATGACTGGCAATAACAATCGCTTTGATATTTTATCATTAGAACACAAGAATAGAAATTCTCCCATATTTATGTTTGCGACAAACCTATATGACTGACTTTTCTCTGTAGGGAAGATGTTAGTGTGAGGACAAGAGAGTGCTTGGTTACCAAAAGCTGTTCAACCTACAAAAATGACGAGCCATTTCTTGCTAACAAAAATTCGTAACACTTTCCTTAAAGCATGTGTAAAATGCATTATGAAAGTAGTTTTAAAGCGTTGTAATGCACCTTTTAATGCATTGTAATGTCTAATAAATAATTGTTATTACAATTAATACATTATAACACTTAGCAATTCATCGTTACACTACACATTTTAAATTAGTCATAATTCTTTACAACTACATATAACGCATTACAACTCACATTATGAAGAATTATAATGCATTTACCCATTAATTAAGGAAATCAAATCAAGCTTCTAGGAAAGTGTTACCCCAAAATTCGAATGGATTTAATACATATTCCAATGTGGTCTATTACAATACCATCACGAACCATTTGCTGTTCATTAAACCATAACAACATTTCTTTGTATAGTGTGTTTTGGGCCTTATTCCAGTTAATGGCGATCTATAAGTTCCCAATTGATTCAGATAATTTCCCACCCATATAACCCGACACATTACAACAGAGACCCTTTTGGAGACCATTAACACCAGTGCAATTGCCATTATGACCATTAACCTTAGATCTCCGTCATGCTTTGTATTGCTTAGCAGGGTTGACAAAAGTCATTCATTAAATATTTACTGAAAGTCTACTTTCTGCAAGTAGCTTTGGATAAAAGCATCTGCCAAATGCTTAAAGTGCTGAAAATTCTGTCATTATATGCTCATCCTCTTTTCTTTTAAACCTGTATGACTGCAGAACACAAAAGAAGACTTTTTAACAATATTCTTTACCGAACAATGACGTTTCATGTATTAATTTTCATTTCTGTGTGAACTTTCCGTTCATATGTAAATAAAAATGAACTTGGCACGTTAAGAGACAGAGGTGCAAGCTCTAAAGCAGTCATCCTAGTCACCATCCTCGCTTACTGCAAAACTGTCAACATTAAAAAAGTAATTTCACCAGTGTAGAGTGACATATGGGAAATTTTCATTAAATGTCTTTGGTGGGCAGTCATATTACACCAACACTGTAACATACAGTAAAATTATAAGGAAGTAAGAAGTGCCAACCTATGTTTCCGCAACTTTGGTTTCAGTATCATTTTGTGTGTCAGGCATCGCAGGAATATTTGCGCGCGCTCTCTGATGTTGCTTGAAACACCACCCCTGTCCAGATTCCCCCGATACACTCATCCAGTCCAGTACAGCGAAACCGCTCAGATCACAGCATAAAAGCACAAACCTACAAAAAAGATTTTCATAGCCTCTCTTTTTGGATTTCCACTCATCCTTATCCATCTTCCCACTCATTCCTCTCTCTCTCGCTTTCAATCTTGACTTTTTGTTGCCTCTTTTAAGGCGGTCACGCCAATTCCCAACCATAAAATCCCTATTAAAGCTTCAAAGCCTGTTCACTCCCCCCTCTTTAACATGTGCATATATGTGCGCATTCCGCATGTATGTGATAGAGGCTATCTGGAGGGGATTCAACAGCTTTCATTGGAGCTTACAAACACACCACACACACTCGCTCAATAAATGTTACCCTTAGCAGTCTTGTAATTACTGATTAATGGGTCAATTTAAGATTTAATTTCAGCTCAAGGCTTTATTTCAATGACATATTAGGGTTTCTCAAGGTGGATGTCTGGCTGGTTGTGTATTTATGTGTGTGTGTGTGTGATCCAGGCTGAAACATCTCTTTCTGATGTGATTTTTTGTTTGTTTTGTTTGGAAACAGCTGTTCGCTGAACGTAGGGCCATTACTCACACGTTACTAATATCCACCTAAAATGAATCTCTCCCTCTGCCTCTCTCTCTCTTTTTCGCTTTTTCGCTCTCTCTGGCTCTCCCGAGTCGGTTTCCTTATTTTGCCTGTTCCTCCTACTCTCATTCTCTCGATTTTCCTCTTCCTCCCACTTTTCTCCATGTTCTCTCTTTCTCTGAGATTTCTGTTCTGTCGACATGAATAATACATAAAAACCTTAACGATCTTTCTGTCTCATCTTCTCTCCCCTGCAACACTTCTCATTTATGATTAACCTATTTCACACATGTGCCAGGGATGGGCAGTTTGGTCATTTTGTCTAAATAATCGATCCTTTCTTCCTGTTTTTTTTAAGTCAGATTTAAGACGTGTCCTCGAAGCATGTCTCAAAACACCTCAGCACAAGATATGTTCCATTGAGTTGGGCTTTGTTTAGTTTTGTTTCGAGAAAATTTCGAGAAAATTTCAACAATGTGTTTTTAAGTGAACTGATCCTTTAAAAGATCAATTATTGTTGGTTTTCAAGCACTCAAGTACTGTACTCATGCCCATCCCATTCCCATTTGGAACCTAAAACATTTACTTATTTTACCTAAGAGCCAATTAAATGAATGTACCGCATAAGCCAATTAAATGAATGAAGATCAAGTCAAATCCAACAAAGACTGATGGAAATGAGCATGATGGCAGAGACAGACACAAGTGATGATTGCGTCATTTTAAAGTCTATTATGTTTCTATGACAGCATGTCATAGTTAGCAGCGAATGCATGACATCCTGTTTACACCGGACACGATGCAACACGATGCTATGGAATGAAAGATAGTAGAACCCATTATAATTAAAACGTTTGTACACACTGCGTGATGTGACGCGACAAACGCCTTGTTCTTAATGGGTTTCTCGTGTGGCGTCGCGTTGCTCGCATCTGGTGTAGACAGGTGTATGAACAAATTTTTGTGTCTGAGAATGAATAAATAAATATCTGGACTATTTGGTTAACAAATGAATCAATAATCAAGCCTCCTCAATTAATATCAAATACAATTTCTGTCTACACATTTTTATGCGACTTACATTTTGAAAATAACTAGCCACCTTTACTGCATTTTAAAAACAGTAAATAACGCTTAATACTCGAAAATACTAACAAAACAGTTAATAATACTTAAATACTATAAAAATACTAACTTAGCAGCAAATACCACTAACCAAAATATTCCTAAACACAGATTGTTCGGTGGTTATATTAACACGCATGAACTAAATATCAAATTTCTAAACTTTCTGAATTCATTCATATAACGACTACAAATATTGAACATCAAATTGGTGATGTTTCTAAACATTTTCTATATGGAGAGCACAAATTCATTGCACTTTCCTGATCATCGGGCGATAGCCGATAGTTTGAAAACAGCTTTTATCAACCCATACCGATTATCTCTAACGTACTTAAAGTACTTAAAAACAATACCTCCGCAGTTAATAATTCTTAAAAATACTAACGAAACAGTAAATAACACTCACTTAAACAAAAAACTCACTGAACACAAGAAATTAACAACTAAAATTCTCAAACTGCTCACTTAGAAGCATAAACATTCTTTAAACGGTCCCCTTTGATGTATCGCAAAGTCAGTCATAAACATCGACACAAGGGTGAGAATTTTCAGTTTTAGGCAAAATAATTTTCAAGCTCCTGTTATCCCAGTCATTTAATTCATGTTATTCCACAGTTCATTTTCTCAGCACAGATAAGCACTTCAAGCACAGATAAGGCTCCGTAACATTCAATGAGATTGAATTATTATTATAGACTGCAGTTTGATCTCATTGTGCTTCTTTCTCATGCAGCAGAGTCAGGAGTCTTCTTAACAGCGTCTCCAGACAGCGGCGAACGGCAGATTATGGCCCAACGTGTTGATTAGATGGATAGATAGAAAAAAAATGAAATGGAAGGAAGAATCACAGCGAGACGGTGCAGGGCACATCAGAGGATGGTGAGGCTTTGATTTGATGGTTCCTGAATGCCCCCTCCTTCAAAGAGCCACTTCACCAAACGCTTTCCCTCTCAACCCCTGTTCCCGTTCCTTATCTCTGTATTTCTTTCCTCCGTTACAAGCTCCTAAAAATGCCTGAAAACATGTAACATCAAAACCAAGGTAGAAAGAAATGTCTCAATGCGAAATATCAAAAAGACAAAGGAACCTCACGCACAGAAACCCTTTTAAGTATATTAGCTTGCTTTCAACGCATCTTTCTCTGCTTTTTATACCTCTCACTTTTTTCTGTTCTTTAAATGCTGTCGTCTCCACTCGCCTCATATCTCTCTTTTTCATAAAGGATCAAGAAATCGGCAGATATTTATGCTTCGAATTTGCACTTTTTCGGGAACATCTAAAGAAGTCTTAAGCAACTCGCATTCATACTGAGAACCCTAAAGGCACACTTGTTCAGAAGATCAGATTAGATGTGGTACTTTGGTAAAGTGAATTTCTCCATAAAATTGGATGATTTGTAAAGTAATATTTGCCTGCTTTTGATGTGAGGTGCGTGCTTTTTTTCACAGTCATGTATTTCTCATATCAAAGTTTAAAGTGACGACAGAATATGCCATTTATAGACGATTTCATCAGACGCATGCCCTTGCCCAAAGTTAACATCCGGTCTTTGTTTGGTTATAACAATTCATTTTATATTTAATTAGGGTAAATATTCAGTCATATTATAATTTATTTCATATACATGATATTGTATTAACTTAAATTAAAACTACTCAAAAGTTATTTATTTTTATGTAGGTGACCGGAAGCTAAGTTTGGGCCACATAGTGTTTGTTTATGTTGTTGCCGCTGAAACCGTCAATAGGCTGGCTAAACACTGAATCGAACACTGCATTGTTTGTAAAAATAATTCAAATTTTGTATTCTTTATGTTATAGGAATGCTAGAAAAACATCACACAGCTCCTCTGGTCTTGTTGCATTGTGTGGCGGCGATTTGAAGGTCTGACAACAAAAGCTCTTTCTCTTTCTCACCCAAACGCAAAAACCCTACAACCAGTCCATCTTCTTAGCGAAACGTGCTTGTTGGTGACAGTTGCCATGGGCACAACCAACTGACACGTCATTTACAGTTAGCATCTCCCACTGAGACGCTCTTTTGACTGTTACAACCCCATGCTCGACCCCCCGAGCCCTACTCCCTCCTCCATTCATTCCTCTCCTTCACACCCGCACACACACATACACACACTACAATACATCTGCTCCAACATTTTTCAGGTCAGTACATTCTGATGCTCAGACATCTTGTCTAAGAAGCTAACTAGTGTTGGGAGAGATTTCACTGGTAAAATACTGCGGGCAGGAGAATTCATTCTGGCTAATTGGATGCTGTCTGAGCCGCTGATAAAAGGTGCTCTGCTGGTGTGATATGAATGATGTAAAAATTTTATGAGGACAAAAAAGAGATATGGCCACTTTGAAACTGAAAGACCAGAGTCAGCCGCATGAAAATAAATAACACATGTAATTTTTGCAATATTGCAATTTCCCGGAGGGCAGAAAAATGAATTCAAATGTAAAAAGTGAGCTCGGATTGATAGGAAGATGAGCCCTTAATAGTGGGCTAGTTTCAAGATCATTACTAAAGAGTCATGATGCACAACTATTACAGCCCACTAACGCACAAATGTTCTGCCTATTACCCAAAATGCAGCGGGGCATTTGAAAAACAGGCATGACTACAAAAACATCAGTGAGTAATGACAAATCTGACTCACAAAGTCCGAGATCTAACTAACAACATATTGACGTCAACTTATGGGTGACTGGTCTGTTCTAGGATAGATCACGAGTCAAGTCTTTTAAACTGTCTCATCATGAACCCTAAACAACTACTGTGTGTATGCGCTTGACTGTTCCTGGTTGAGGCGAATCTCGTAAAAGGAACCTTTATATCTTTTGAACCTCCTTATGATCTCCTGAGATTCTGTGGGTTTTTGAAACCCTCAAAGATTTCGTCTGATACTAAGCAACTGAACGTTCTTAGAAGTCAGGGAGTTTCAAAGCCGTAACAGGTAAACATAAAGCTGTAAAGTCAACACAAAAATACATGAGATAAAAGTAAGCCTGGCCAAATTTGCACGTTCCCAAATTATTATTATTATTATAATTTTTAACACAGCTAATGCAATTCATTCATTTGGACATTTGAAATAACTTTTGAAATGCACATTTGTATACTGCATGTGCAACAGCCAAACAAATTGCCAAAATGAACTACTTGAACTTACTTCAACTTATCGAAATAAGTTCAGCAACTTCAACATTTATAAGTTACAGAAACATTTATAATATAGGCCACTTTGCAAGATTTAATCACTGTTCCAGAAGCACTTTCGGTTTCAGTTTTTATTTGTTTAATATTTAGATATCGCTGATGTCCTTCTAAAACCTTGTGAATTCTTTTTCTTGACATTGACCATTATTATTATTATTCATCCTTTATGTTTGTCACTGAGCTTTGCAAATATCTAACCAATACAAAGAATAAAAAGTCCTTGTCGACTTTGACAACACAGTATTTAATCATTTGAAAAGTATAGCGTTTTTTCCAATTCCTGAAAAACAACGAATTTGGACAACGAATTTGTGTTTTCAGAAGGTCAGCGTCAATATATAAAACTGTTCATTCGTTTTGATTCAGTTATAAATGTTCTGTTGGTTGCATTTTGCTTTTGTGTCATTTTGAAAAATTCTTCTGGACCATCGTTGTTAATATCTTCCCAAGTGGTCTATAGAAAAGGTGTAAATTAAATATTATGTTAAAATGATGTATGCATGTAAAATTTGCAGTAAAAAAAAAACTACCAGTAACTTACGAATTTCACTTCCGCAAAAAATGCTGTTTTGAGACATTTCCTGTACATGTTTCCCATTTAAAGTCACGTGTGAACTAATTGAATCACATGCACTGCAAAACATGTTGTGACGTGCTGTTTTTTGATGACAAAAAATGTGTGCTAAACTCTGCAAGACAGTGGAAGTTGCGTAACTTTGTTTTGAAAAGTGGTGGGGACAAAGACGACACAAACAATACTTTAATATATTGTTTCTGTAATAACTCGTTGGGAACATGCATGGGCGTCACAAGCGCGAAAAATGTAGGTGACCTCCTTGTTTTTAAACCACATCATGTTTTTATCAATAGATCATATAAAGCATGTTGTGCTTTATTATATGCAAGGATGGCTGTTTCCGTACATAATTAAACTTATTAATTTGTGATAAAATACAAATTTAATTTAGTTATTAATACATGGTTTTCCAGATAGGCTACAAATATACAACAAACTTTCTATATTTTCTTTTGAACTCATTAAAAACTTGAAGTAGGTAACTTATGCTTTACGCTCTACTTCACTGGAGCAGTTGACTTTATCGCTCCATTCTTACATTTTGTCTATTCCAATCCGAAACTGATGGGCGGAGTTATTATAAATAGCCTCTGCTTACAAAGCGGGCTACTTGCAGGGTAAATAGACACTCCGTATTTTTATTTCTTCCCTTAAGTGTTGGGGACATGTCCCACCCGTACACCTGCAAATTACGCCCTATGGACAGTGGTCATCCACATCTGGAGAAGTTTAGCCCTGCATTTATCAAACTGCTTGGAAAACCCAACAAACCAATCAGTTTTAAACATTTTGGGGGAAGCAGCACCTACCTTAACTCCTCGCACTCTGAATTCTGAAAGAGCTCTGTGCATTTTAGTCGCAGCAGAGGGGAGATCTTTGCCACTGGCGATGACTTTGACCAGCAGTGAGTCATAGTGAGGTGAGATGATGGCCCCTTGAAATGCAGACGCGCTGTCCAAACGTATGCCCATACCCTCTCCACTGCGAAACACCTGTTGGATGACAACACAATTTGATCATTATAATTACATTCAGAACTTTGTTTAGCTAATACAACCCCAATAAAGAAATGCCGACTTGGATACAACTCCTAGAAATGAGAATGTGTGTTTGAAAGTGTGGACTTGTGCTTAAATGATTTTCATGTTTCGTTTTATGGTTATATTCTCATCCGTCATGTACTGTACTTTGTATTGCATTGTGAGTCTCTGCATGTCTGCATTATTTATGCTGTAATCAGCCTGCACTGCCTCATATTTGTACAAAATAATCTGATTACATAACCATCTATGTCAGTACTTGGTAAGGTCATTTCTCCATCATTGAAGTGCTTTTATCAAACAAACCACTAGAGAATATAAACTGAAAAACTAAATGTCACAGTTTGCAGGAATAGTTAATAAAATGTTGCTTTCACTTTTATGTAACACTGATGTTCAGTGTATTGTTATTTTGTTATATTGTTTAGTCATTTTAGTAGAAATTAAAGGGAAAGTTCACTCAAAAATGACTTTTTACCATTTCCTCACTCTCGTGTTATTCCAAACTTGTATGAATTTTTCTATTTTGCACAACACAAAATATATTGAAATCTAAAATGAATGTTTTTTTAAAAAGCAGAGTAGAACTCGAGGGTCTCGAGGCGCCTCCGCCATGTTGACATGTCATGCCAACTTTGCAGCTCTGCGTGTAAATGTTGACGCACGTCTGTCAAACGAGTATTAACATAGAAAATTGAGCTGGGCGATATATTGTGCGCTACTTATGCTCTCAGTTTCTGAATGAATTATGGTTAAAAGCCGCCACATTCGAAAGCCAGAGGGCGCTCTTGCGCAGAAACTCAGAATATTTGAAACAGAAGAAGAACTATTAGTTCCAGGAAATGCCAATGGTCATATTCTATTGCTGTTCTTCAAACCTTTCTCAGGTATTTTCATGAAATTAAAGTATTTTATAGTAACGATGTTTACGAGTTGTTTTTTCAAATGCACGTTATAAACGACTCAATCTCGTAGTGATTTTAGATCGAGCCATACTTCCAACTGATCAAAGAGCCGTAATTCAAGGAAGAGCTGTGGATATAACACAGAATTGATTTCAGAATCGATTTAGACATGTATAATTAGCATGAATCGCGATATACATCACCCAGCCCTAATAGAAAAACATTGGAAAAGTAGCGCATTGGAATGGAAAAACGCTTTCTGTGTGAGTGGCCCCAAGTCCGCTCAAAACACAAACACTCACACCCTAATAACAGACAGTGAAAAGAATCAAGAATTGGCAGGGGGGTCTACTGTATCTCCAATCACCCATGAATCAGGACCATGAAAGCTCAATGATCAGGCTTTATTGATCTCTTGGGATCCAGGTATCTAGAGCACCCCTAAGCCAATTAGAGCTGTCGAAAATCCACAGGAGATTGCTCTTCAGGGTCTGTTATTTCATAATCAAAAGCAGCTCCGCAGGAGGTGGACACTGACCATTATAAAGAAACGTACCTTTCAAATCGGTGGCATGGAGCTGGATACATTCATAATTACATTACTGCTACCCAGCAAGTTTCACCCATCACTCGCATTGCTGTCCTTCTGCCCTTCTTCCTTCACAATCTTCCACCTCATTAAAATTCTTTGTCACCTATCCTCTGTTGAAACTTTTTCTCTCACTCCTCAGAGGACGCCAAATCTACTTCACTTCTGTCTTTTACTGATTTAATGCCAATTACACTCTCACAAAGGACCCACGAGCGCAGACACTCCTAATAAAAGGCCATTTTTGTAACCTATTGATATCTGATCCCTTTCAAAGTTTTCTGGTTTTTGAAGGTTGTCAGAATAGAACGAAGAGAAATTATCCAGAACTCACTTCAAACAAAACAGATTTCAGTAGCTACAACTGAGAAGGTTTAAGATTTGGTATACATTGTATTTATAGAGCAGGTGTTCTCAAACTTTTTCATGCCAAGGACCCCCAAATATCATGAACCTCTTGCGTAGAACCCCCTTTCTAAAATACATCTACATGTTTTTGTATAATGAAGCATTTAAACTGTTAGACAAATAGTAAGTGTGATTTTTCACCTGGAGTACTGACTGATAAATTGGGTCTCTGAGTCACCACCTGACAACCGCCCAGACCACCCTAGCAACCATCTGCCAGTGCTTCTTAGGAATAATCCAGAACATTCCCAGCAACCACAGCAACACCCTGAACATCCTAGCAACCACCCTTACATTGGGTTTGAGAGCATTGGTCAACAATCACATTTTAGATGTACAAAATGTTTTATATTATCAGATTATTTGGATTTATAATACCAGTACATTAGTGGGTAAAATGAGAAACCTTTGTTTGAAATGCCTACGTGAGTCTTATAAACAGTGATTTTTTTTCAAAACGACAGAAGAGAAGCTCTGGAAGCTTTCTGCAAATTAACCTGAGCATGACAGCAACACAATTTCGTCTACACACGTACATACTAATTGAAAAACGTATTCAAGCAATTCCATTTAAAACATAGCCGCAAGTGGTAACAAATGAGGTCCAGGCAGATTGGAAATATGGGAAAAATGACCAGAATGATTTGATGCAAAATGAAGTTCATTAAAAGAAATCATGTGGATGCTGAGAATAAACCGATTTTGTAGGTACATCTCTGTCACAGATTAAATTTGGCATGTGTCTGTTTGTCAAAAACCTTGAATTATATTTCAAGTGGGATTCTCAATGATAAATACCAAAATTTGAGTGAATCCGACAGAGAGTCTTTTCACAGAAGAGCATACACTATAAGCAGCACTGGAAAGGCCAGTTGAACCTTCAAGTATTCGAGGAGAACATGATGATAATTCTATCCCATAACTTACTAGAGCAAATAAGCAAATCGTTATTATATTTCTAACATAATGCAATAGTGTAGGAAGGATGTGTGTGGGGAGGGATTTGGGACCGTCCTACAACATTTGTTTAAGGTCTCTGTGATTTATGTTGCTAAATATCCAAACTGTTTAAAGGCATGAAAATAACGAAGAAAAAAGAATATCTGAACGGACGCAACAGGGTTTCGGCAGCTTCACTGCTTGAGCCCCTAAAAGGCTCTTTAAACTCTGTTGGAGTTTCAGAGGATCAAAACTCATTAAAAACGGCAAATAGATCACAATTATATTTGGCATTTAACGGTGTAAGATGTGTGTGTATGTGTGTCCTGACCACCTAATAAGAGGAAATGCTGCTAATGGAGGGAGGCAGTCAGTGAAAACATATTACATATACTCTTTCTAACGCTCCTTCAATTAGGGTCACATACATAAATACTGCTCTCAATGCACTCTAATGGCAGTAGCTAATGATTCACTTTAGCTCTCTCAACAATCTCTCTTTCCTTCCGAATATACTGTGTCTGTGCACCACAGGGGACGATGAAAATTGCCATCACGGATTATTCCAATATAACAATAACAAAACCAAAAAAGGAAAACAGGAGAGCGAGCAAGAATGAGGACAATTTGAGAGACATTATTGTTATTTTTGTAGTATAGATGGGTTCAAAAACATGTAATGCATGTTGCGTGTAAGTGTCTCTTAAACAGAGGGGAAAATCGCCGTGATCTTGAACTGTGTCATCATCAATATGTCAATCTCGGAGGTTTTACGGCAGGAAATACATAGATAAATTCTCAGCTGCTTACTATGTTGTACAGCGGTTCTCAGGTAAGGGCTTATGTAAAAGGTCATGGGATGCTGTCGCAAACCTGTCTAACATGCAGACACACACACACATCCAGACTCCGGAAGCATGTGGTGTAATTTACACAGCCATGCAGACGGGCACCTCAGGTGTCTAATAACGCATGTCTGAAACTCCACAGCCTGCAGAATATAATTCGCACATACCACTTAGCATTAGGAGTGACAACTGCATTTATATAAGGGACTACATTTTCCAAGTCTTCATTCTGTGTGTGAACAGAAAAAAGGCAGTCTCTACATAGAACAAAGCTTGACATAGAATTACTTTAGTAAGGTCATTATATGTTTAATTGTTTAGGTGCATTCTATGAAAACATCTTTATGATGAAGAAAAATTAATATAATGTCTGTCAAATGCCAAGAGGAAAAATTATGGGTGTTACCAAAATACAATCAAATAAAAAAATAGTAATAAGCAAAATATCAAAGCACATTAAAGAAATGTTTCAACAAAAAATTTAAGTTGTGTCATCATTTACTCCCCCTCTTGTCATTTTGAACCTGTACCGTATGACTTATTTTAATTTGCAGAACACAAAAGCAGGTATTTAATTCATATATTATAATAGCAGATATTATATTATAAGAGGAAAGTAAGAAAGTTTGAAAGTCGCACAGGTTTGAAATGACATGAGGGTGGGTAAAAGATGCCACTTTTTTGGAGGGGGGTTAACTATTCCTTTAAATGTTGATAGAATACATACAAACTAATCTCATCACTTCATGGATTTAGAAATTGGGGTCAATTCACAGACAAGGATTAGCTTAGTTTAAACCATGACTATGCCTTAGTTAAATTAGAAAATGTAGGTAGTTTTTACAAACATGCCTTAGAAAATAATATTACTGGTCTGCATCTTGAAAGAAAACTGTTGATTTATTGCTCCTGTTTGACATATCGCTTATTGCTCCCTGAACTCTCTGTAAGTGGATAAAAGCGTATGATAAATGACTAAATGTAAAACAATGGCGGTGATATGTGAGATTTGCTGAGATTTCCCCCTTGTATTGTAAAGCAGAGGTAACATGCTATTTCAGGCATTATGACTTCTTAACACTGTTAAACGTGATGGCTTCTCAAGCTTAACATGGTTGACTTGTCAAAAACGCGTCGAATGTATGACGTAGCTTTTCTGTGCTCGATTCACTCCCCTAGGGTTCGTACAGGTTTCAGAAAGTTTTCTTTGAACATGGATTCCTATTTCGTAACAAGGGTCCTTATTCCCTTATTGGACAATTCTCCTGGAAAAGGTGACGCATGAGAGAAAGAGCAGCTTCACTCGGCTGATGGAAGTTAAGTTGTGTTTGTTTGTTCACTGCATTTGGGTGATGAATGTTATATAAACGGTGGATATAATGCTGGATTTGGAGATCGTTTGAAACTAATAGATGGCGCGGTCCCTGTGCTAAAAGATGCAGGACATGAACCTCATGCGGTGAGTCAAACTAAGTCATATGTCTGTGTTTTGCAGGCAATCGACGTGTTTATGCATAATGTAGACAACATGAACTCAAAGCTCATAGTATACAAACGCTGGTGTCAGGAATCTCACTAGAACCAGAAAATCTGAGCATATTACTCCAGTCCTTAGATCCCTACTTGCTACCAGTTAATTTTAGGATTGATTTTAAAGTACTGTTACTCATTTATAAATCACTAAATGGCTTAGAACTGAAATACATTGCAGATATGGTACCCTTTTGTATGAAATGTGCTACAACAATAAAAAAGCCTTGTCTTGCCTTACATTATAGTGAATCAATGCGATGATGCTTTGTGTGCTCGTGCTGTAGTTCAGCCCCCCCAGCACACCTCCAGGCACACGTTTTTTCCCCGGAAATAATCGTACTGCTGTTTACGTCTTTTATAAATTTTATCAAACTAATTACTCTTCGAAGATAGAAAGTATGCAATACTACTTTAAAGGTACTCAAGATTAATTTGAGATTGGCAGAAACTGCGTGTGTTACCTCATCTTTAAATATCCGGAAGATTTTTCCCTAAACCCTAGTTTATTTCTGGCCCTGGACAACAGTTCAGCTCCTTGGTCTTTGTGTTTGTTAAGCTGTTGTGAAGCTCTCTCTCTCTGGACAGTAATAAGTTCCTCTAGACCACAGAGCAGGTGAGAGAAGCTATAGCGCTTGGAGATGAAGACTGTTGTCAAAATTTTCTCCCTTTTAAGTAGCTGAACACTGCGTACAAAACAGCATTAAACACTTTAAAGAGGCACTTTGTGAAATCTTTCATATGATTTAAAGACCAAACGTATTTTTCCAATTAAAAAAAACTCATAGTTCGTCCAAAAAAGTACAATTAGAACAAACTGTTTTAAAAGGCAGCACAATGAAATGAAGCTTTGAACATGGGGTTCTTTTCCAAGGAGAAGGGGAAGCTCATTCTGCTGAGATTAAACATCAAATCAGATTTACTTTACAGAACCACTTTACAATTGGTAAGAGCATTGCGTTAACAACGAAGTATAAATCTATACTAAATGTATATGTAACAACCTATGTATAAATGTAAAGGAAAATGCAATGTAAGTCGCTTTGGATAAAAGTAAAATTTTACAAAACAATCCTAGGTTCAGTGACTGAAAGCCTGTACACTATTTTTATGAAGCATGGTTTTGCCTAAAGTATGTAGTATGATACACACTTCCGAGTGGCTTCCCTTAATTTTAATTAACCTCATAAACATGATGTCAGTAAATCACATCAGTGCATCAGGCATGCTCATGCACACTCCTCAGTGCCGTGAGCGAGCCTCAGCCAAAAAGGTGATTGAACCTGATTTAAAATAAAAATTCTGTTATTATTTACTCACCCTCAAATTGTTCCAAACATGTATACATTTCTTTGTTTGGTTGAGAACAAGACAGATATTTGGAAGAATGTTAGCAACTAATATTTCTGTGGCACCTTAGTAGAAAAAAAACATTGTGTCGTTTTTTTGCTCTTTTGAACACAAAATAATATATTTTGAAGAATGTAGGAAACAAACAGTTCTGAGGCGGCTTTGGCTTTTAATAAAAATTAAATTTCAGTCAATGGTGCTCCCTAAAATGTCAGTTTCAAACAATTTCTAAATGCATTTCTTTGTGTTCAACAAAACAAAGTCATTTATAAAGGTTTTGGGACAACTTGAGGTTGAGTAATTCATGATAGTTTTCTTTCTTGGGTGAACAGTCCCTTTAACAATATCATGTCGATTGCAGTTACTGGCTGCAGTTAACTTTACAATCACTGGTGTTTCTAATAAAAAGGGTTTCTGAATTCTACATATAGCCCTTTAAAAATTATGTTAGAGCATTGAAATTTTAACAGTCACATTAATATACTGCAGACATCTGCACACAGTCTTGTTGTTACAGCTACATTTCTTTTTTTATCAAGAAAATAATTGATTATTATTATTATTACGCATTTTGAAAGTAAGAAACAGCCCAATTTTACTTTATTTGACTAAATTTGACTTTTTAAGAAAAGCACAAAATATAATTATAAATAAGTAGATTTTATATAAATACATAAATTATTCTAAATAAATAATTCATAATAAATGTTATTTTAACGCTCAAACTAGCTAAGCATTCTTAAATTAACTGGATTGAGGGGAAGAAATAGAATTAAAGTCAAGGTGTGAGTATAAGCAAGCCTGGGAAAGTCTGCATGCACGCATTTCTTCGGACGAGTGTTCTCTTCTCATCCAGTCTCCACGGAAACCAGACAATCCAACATGGCTGGCTGCCAAATCACCCCTCCCCGCATCTCTCGTCTTTCTCCCATTAAACACACCATCCCTCTGTTTCTAAACTAGGTCACTGCACCTCCTCTGCTCTCTCCATTCCTTCCAAGTCTTCCTTTTTCATGCCACCCATGCTAGCATCTCCATTACCATAACCTTCTCTTCTGTTTTTTCCCATCTTTTTATTTCTTCATCTGTCTCTTCCATCCCATGCAGTCAAAGTTTAAGTATACTTTACTGGCTTGACAAGGTGAACCACTGCTACACATGCCCCAAGCCGTTAAAAATACATGAGGGAGCAAACGAAGAAGAGAGAGATAAAGTCGAGGGTCTAGCTTTTCGTTTTAGACATTCATTACATCTCTCCCGTACTGATAGCTCTCTTGCCCTCCTGTTCCATTTTCAACTTTCAACCTTCCCTCCCACACTTCTTCAGGTACATTTTTATCCTCCTAAATCCTTCATATTATCCTTTGCACCTCATCTTAGCCACCTTCCCTCTTCTATATCTTCACTCCTACTCTATCCACAGACTCTATCAAAACCTAGGGAAACCTGGGGATTTCATTTTTTGTATGTGTTGGTGTATTTCTTATTGGGGCAATACATTTGGATCAAACATATCAAAGAACTATTAGATTGAGTTACAGCCAACAATTACTTACAAAACGGATATTTTGGGAGGGACAATTTTAGAGAGAACCTGATTGAATGGAAGGTCTGTGTAACACAGTATAAGACATTTCAGCATGTTGTCCTGCAAGATGAACACTGTCCATGGTACATTAAAGGTCTAGTGTAGGACATTTAGCGGCATCTAGTGGTGAGGTTACAAATTGCAACCAACGGCTCACTCCACCCCTCCCTTTCGAAGCACTTAGATGTTGTCACGTTTTCAGTTCTTCGACAATTGTGATAACATATTTATTAAACTGTAGAGCAGTCTGTCTGCTTATGGCAACTGTAGAATCGACATGGCAAATTCCGTGCAAGGGGACCTTTGCTGCATGTAAATAGAAATAGATCATTCTAAGGTAATAAAAACATAACGCTTCATTATGTAAGGTCTTCATACACCTTACATACATAGTTATGTTTAGTATATACGTGTATGCATGTCTGTCAATAGATACTCAAAAAAACTACACAAAACATCAGCACACACATTCAAGATGCATACATCTGCTAAAAGTTAATTTGGTCAACATGTAGGACTACACTAGAGATGACACTCAGAGCATGAGCATAAAGCTTTTGATGTCTTAATGTCTTGAATTTTTCAGTTCCAAATCGGTTGTAAATTACCCTAGAAACATACACCTGTGACCTCATTACATCAGTATTACTGCGCCAGTGTCTTCGTGTTGCTTGGCAACCATTCTACTCTTCCAAAGAACTAGATCGTTTGGCGGAAGGATATTTTCATCATTACATTTGTTTTGCTGTGTCTTTGTTTTATAAAACCTCGCAAGGTATATGAAATAACCATTTTATCAAAGCAATAAGCCCTGTGACGCTGTGATTTACGGTGAATCCGCTTCTCCTCTTAGCTCTTTTCTACATTCACTGACTTCACAAGGCTTATTGCTTTATTTGCCCACATGCAGAGATATAATAAAAAATGCTATGTAGCCAACTGTGCCAGAAATTGCCATTCTAAGTTGGTTTCATTTATGCATTGGTTATCTTTCATTTTGTTCTATTTGTGATATTGATTTATTATGCACTGATGCAATTTAAACAAAAACACTTTCCCCCCATAATTCCCTTGTAGCAAGATAACGTACTTCTTCTATGTCACATTAGAGTGCAATTTTATTTATTTATTTATATCTACAATGCAATCCATTTGTGAGCAGAATTTTAAAGGATATAGGCAGTGCCGCCCACCAATAACATAAGCCACTACAACCAACTTTCCAGCCAGCCAGCGACCTCCAGGGATAAATACTCTATCATGCCTTCCTCTGTTGCCCTCTCATATCCCCCACATTTCCCAAGCCACCGAACACAGTTAATCACCCCATGTAGAAAAGATTAAGCTGTAACTCACACGTGGCCCTTTGGCCTATAACTGTGCTTAAGTATTCTACTGTGTACAGTCAGTGTACAGACCTACTTAATTGCAAGTGCGGCAAAGTTTGTTGTTGATCTAATTTGTGTGCGTGTCATGACAATAATAAATTGGCTCTAGATTTTAATACAGCAAGCAAATCAGTGACATTCATGGCCGCCGCTTTTGATTCCAATGAATAATGAATGAGCTTTCGTCAGCCGGGGCTTTTTTAACAAGGAGAGGAACCTTTGATCTAACCTCGAGCACTGATCAGGCTTTCATACCCTGTGTTACCCCATCACAGCTTCTTTCTTTTCTGTCTCATTTCCTTATTCACTCAGTTCATCACTTGCTCTTGTCCTGCTCATTTTGCTCCCATTATAAGTTCAACAGGGTGACTCAGCAATTGTTTCCCTTTTGCTATTCTGTCTGTCATTCGTTCTCCTTCTGTCTAAAGCACCTTATCTTTAATTTTAATTGTTTATTTGTATTGTTTTACAGATTTGTACGTGGACATCTATACATTTTCTATACATACAACTTCCCTCTCTTTCTTTCACTGTCAATTCTCTTCCCTCAGAGGATGATGAAACTTTAGAGCTGACGGAACAAGTTGCGCTTTTCTGTGTTGTTTTGAAAAACTTTCTCTGTTTAATTTCAGGAGCTTTCACTCTGGGCATTTGGCTCGTCCCCGATGGCCTCCCCTGCTGTCTGTGCTTGTTATTGTATTTGCAACCACTTTTATAATGTTTGACAATTCGTTCAATAAACTCGAGGTTTAAAAATCTCTTCTCGTTTCTTATACCTCACAAACTCGTTGTTCTACTCTTATCTTTTCTGAACCTTCTCCCTGTGCTCATTTCCAGCCCGTTTTTAATCTTCCTTCTTATGAAACACTGTAGAAACATTTTCAACATGAACAATGGAGACCAGAGACCAAACGCATGACCTTGTCCATATCTTTTCTCTTCTCTGGTTCTGTGTTTAATCATAGAAAAGGTTCAAAATAAATAAGCAAGTAAATGAGATGTAAATTCAAGCAAGCAAAAATAAATGAAACCGTTCACCTTTATTCCGGAGGATTTTAGAGAACCATCCACACACTTCTAAGCTTATAATATGCATCACATTCAATTAGCAGATGCTTTTATCCAAAGCTTCTTACAAATGAGGAAAAGCCACAAGCAAATTATCATGAAACAACAATAATGTACACAATGGTAGGTTTAAAGTACAAGCACTGTTAAAGGAACAGTACACCCAAAAATTTTAATTCTGTGAAGAATGTCCAAGAACGCTTGTACCAAACAGTTCTTACCCACCTACCATATTAGGAAAACTGCTTTTGAAATTTCGTTGTTCTGTTGAACACAAAAAAAGATTTTTCGAAGAATGTAGGAAAGTAAACAGGCTTTTTGGGGGACTTTTGACGACCATTGTAATTTTTCCTACTATAGTAGTTAATGGTGGCCAAGAACTGTTTGGTTACAAGCATTCTTCCAAATATTTTTCTCTGTGTTCATCAGAACAAATAAATTTATACAGATTTGGAAAAACTCGACGGTGAGTAAAAAAAAAAAATGGGTGGATTGTCCCTTTAAAGGTCCAGCGTATGAAATTTAGCGGCATCTAGCGGTGAGGTTGCGAACCGCAACCAATGGCACTCTCCACCCCTCCTCCCTCCCTATGAAGTGATAAGGTCTAAGTTAGTTTTACAAATAAGCCACAGATGCTTTCGATAGAGTGCAAACGTTGTACGCTGAGACAGGATTTTTTGGTGAATTTCTGGGTGACCAAGCGGTGCATTTGACCTTTATCTTTCGAGCCCGGAGTACTCTTCACAAAGCATGAGTGCATGATATACCCGACTATTACTGCTTTCATCTCCACTACAATGTAACATCAAGATCTTTAAGTACCACAGAACAATACAGTTGAAGAATTCATACTGCTTTCTTTCACTCTTCACCTCTATTCTATTTGATCCTCTCTTTCTCTATGTTGGAGATTGAGCAGTCTGAGTGGCATTACCCCGGCAGTGACCCGCACACACAGACACACACCGGTTCACTGGTGATTAACAATATCGTGCTGTGCTGCTAAGTGTGATTAACCAGACACTATGGCAACAAGCGATAAATAAACAGCAAGTGTTGTATCGAGACGTCATTTCTGCACGATGATTAATAAGAGAGACAGAATGATAGAGAGCTGTTTCACATCTGTCAAGCCTCTGGCTGCCTCTCTGTGCATTCACAAAATGTCCTTTGGGTCACCTCGCCTGTCTATCTCCCCATCTCTACCTCTCGTTCTCACTCTCCATTCACATTTGGATTCTTCTTATTCCACATACGGTAGAGTCTAAAGCGTGCAGTAAACTCAGTGATACTATCATTTTTGCATTCCCACTGTCTGCTCCGTTCACTCTGATGAGATAAGAGAGAAGATGATGTCCCTGGCTCTCTGCAGTGCACTCCATGGGGCAGCTGTGTTCTTAGAGAAAGGATCGGCACGGAGACATCCATACCCATGACAGGTGCCTTTTTTTTACCGTCACTTGTTTTTTGGTCAGAGACAAGTGTCAAGTTGTTGCTAGGTTACTAGACATGTGGGATGTGATGTGCACATGACATACATACATATGGGAGGCACCTTGTACTTGTCGTGAAAGAATTCGCTCAGGATCCACACAAAGCACGATTGGCCGTTAATGTTGGAAAATACTTACAACTTGAATATAAAGCTAAAGGGAGGTTAGAATCAGCATTAAACACAAAACACACAAAACTGAAATATGCTTTCTGGATCTGGCAAGCTCTTATATGATTTTGAGACGTTTGAGAGTAGTCTTTTTGTCAGTCTAAATAAATCAAGTAATTGATACATTAAGGGCCTTTGTGCAAGAGCTAGAAGTAGATAAAATATTTGCCAGTGTTAGCTAGGTTATTGCCAACAAAAGAGACAACTTTGGTCAGTTGCTTTACAAGTTGCTCAGTTCAATTTTCTTCTAGTCTAGTGGATGGTTAGAAAAAGCTGCAATGTGGACCAGAATTATGTTGGAAGTCAAAAGGTCTATGATGCAAATGCCAGACACACACCTGAAGGATAAAACATGTCACGTTCACACAAAAGCAAAGAAGTGATTACACCTTTGTTTTCAGTACATCGCACACCTTCGTACGCCAGCGTACTGACATGAGGCTGCAGATCTCAAACCTGTCTCTCTTTTCTTGGCCCCTGTCACCTCCCCAGTGAGTGCCTCTGTCCCCTCTTCCCGAAAGGGGTGTCCGTCTCTTTTGAGTGAAGGCAGAGGCTACCCATCTGTTGGTGCTGATAACGGATCTCTCTCTCTCTTTCCCTCTCTTTCCCTCTTGTTCTATCTATCTCTCTCTCCTGTTTAGAATGCTGCTACTTCATCTGTACTCTAACATTGAAAGGGCAAGAGACCTGTGCCAAGCTTCGAGAAAAAAGTGTGAGTCAGTCGAACAAATAAGAGAAGAAGGAAAAATTGTAGGAGTTAATGCCCTTTAAAAAAGGTAACAGCTGCAACTAAATGGGGAATGTAGAGAAACCATACACAAACGTGCAAAAAAAAGAGAGGCGGAGAGCGAGTACAGTAGGGCTGAAACGATTCCTCGAGTTACTTGATTCATTTTTGTTGCCTCAAGGCTTTGTTTAATACATTTAACTACAGTAGACACGGAGCACTGCGTTTCTTCACGTTATTACTAACGCACAGCCCGCTAAACTGTTACAGGGCTATGAAGTCTCACGCATTCATCGCATTTTAGTCTGTTCACACTCATTTCTCATGCTGATAAATAAGTGATAGCTTACTGAAATGGTGAAATGCTGTTTTACTTAGTTTTAGTCAATTTTGCGAGTGAAACTTGTTTATCGGCTTTATTGAGTCCATAAAACTAGATGAGGACAAGTGGATGCTGAACCCTGTTATTTACACATGCCCTCTGTCTGTTCTGCGTGTGAGGGAATGAACTGCACAGTTTAACGTGCTACACGCGTGATCCTCATGAATTTGTCTGCATTTTATGAGGACATAAACACATGAACTTTATCTCCAGAGCTGCTCTGAGAGTTTATTTCACGAACATTTTCTTGTTTGAGTGAAGAAACAGACATACTTAAAATAAGTGTTTTCCGAAAAAGCCAAGATAAATGTCTGGTTAACTCAATATTTTATGTGAACAAATAAATTACTATTTAATAGTAAAAATGACTAAAAAAAGGACTAAATGAATCGAGCACAAGCTGAATTAGTTGTTTACCTTTGAAATTATTCTTTCTATTTTTATTAATGTTTCTTATTTTAACATTTGTATTATCTTTTCACAGATATTAATGTATTCCAGCAATACAATTTACTTTTTTTCTAAAAAGGAAACAAATTAGTTGTTAATTTTGGAAGTACTGTCTTATAGATCTATTGTATATCTATATCTTGTATATTTAGTATTGCTCTTTAATAAAGAAAAAGTTTTATTATCCGAATACCCGATTAATCGATGGAAAGATCTATATAATGCTCGATTACTAAAAGAATTGACGGCTGAGCGTCATTCTGAACATGTTTCCAATACTAAAACGTCAATAAACATTTGATAAAAAAAGAATCGACGGCTGCAGCCCTAGAGTACACAGAGAGGAAGTGTGAGGTGTGTATAAATCCAGTGTTCCCTTAGCATCTTGCCTAAGATTGATTTCATCTGTTTCATTTTTAAGACAGCATAGATACATCCTTCGCTGCCAATGATATCCCACAATCCTGCGCAGGCAGTTCAGTTGTTGATGGAAAGAATAATTATGATATCTGATGGAGCAGGCTGAGAAGAGCATTCAGTTAAAAATGTATTTGAAAAACAACTTATCACTAAACATACGTCTACCAAAAAAAAACAATACATTGTGGTGGCTATAAATATTTGCTTGGTTATCTAAAGCTCACTTGGATGCGTTTTATATCATTTCAAATGATCATGTGGTGTGTTGAAAGCCTGTCTGAAACCAGATTCTTTTCAACGCGGCTACCTGAGGTTTCACACGCAGCTGAAGTCTTTGCTTGGCCACATAACAGAAAGAGATAGAGAGACAGAGACAAGAGCACAGTGGGAAAAATGCTTTGGAAACCAGAAAAAGATACATTTGTCTGGGCCTGATAGTATTACATATTAAATAGAGAAAAAAGCAACAGAGCCTACACGCTCACTCAGATTTCCTCAACACATGCACATGGAAAACAATATTTCCGAAAAACCCTTGGGCACAAAAATACACTCACACAAACTCAAAGATTCATAACTCTGAGACTTTAGTACAGTGGTGAGAGCAGCCCTTTCTAAATGTGTTAACCTGAATTAAACTGTACTGCTTGAAAACCGGAGAAAGAACAGAATGACAGGTAGCAGATGAAAAAGCTGGCGAGTGCCAAACCTCGGCAGACCAGAATAGTGAATGAGAGAGATATAACAAACTGAGATATGACAGAAAAGTATGGAGGAAGGATAAACTAGAGAGAAAAAAGTTATTGGAAAGGGAAGAAAGGAAAACAATATCCCTCGTGAGACATAACAAATATGTTCAGACAGAAGATATACAGATGCAAGCACATATATGGGCAGAAGGGGCAAAGAGAAGAGGTGAGGGGAGATGCCATCGGTATGAAGCCTACTGAGACAGGAGCAGAGGAGAGAAATGAACACTGACAAACTAGACCGAGGCTTGAGAGAACGCGTACTACAGAAAAACTAAATTGAAAATGAGAATGTGCGAAAACACATCAACAACTGAGAAATGTGTGTGTGGAGAGAATAGAGAGAGAATAGAAAGATGAATAATAGAGAGAGAAAGATTAAAGCAGAGGAGAGGAAAACAATGGGAAGGACTAAGGAAAAACAAAATGCAGATTTGAATGCAACGATGTGACAGAAATCAAAGTAAAAAGTGATAAAGAAAGAAAGTAGATAAGAAAAACAGATGGATATAGATGGAAATTGGCACACCACTTAAAAAAATATGTAAATTATTAATTAATTCATGCAAACAATGCTATAAAATTATTTTGGGGAAAATGACCAACATTCATTCAACTATAAAATCTCAACATTGAATGATTATTATTTCCATTGACCCATACAGTGATTTTGCAGCTGTGTTGGTCTGTTCCACAAGTATAGAAAAAAAATATTTAAACTAATCTATGATGAGTCTTCCAGCCTTCAGTATTTGACCTGAGGGATATAGTTTACCCGAAAATAAAAATTCTGTCTTCATTTACTATAAGATATTTTGAAGAATGTGGAAACCCAAACAGTTCTGGGGCACTACTTAATACAACACCACTTTTCCTTTGCCTGTGGTAGTCTTACAAATATTCTTTTAAATATCTTCCTTTGTGTTCAGGAGAACAACCAAACACATGAAGTTTTTCAAACAATTGGTTTATGAGTAAAAAATTACAGATTTTTTTTAACTGTACATTCTTCCTTCACAACTAGCAAGTCAGGCAAGGGAGACCAGCATGGTAATAAAAACCCAGATACATTTGCCCACATGAACAGCCAACAAATTAATTTACTCAAGAATGAAAAGGGACAAAAAAGAGAGGGAGAATAACCTTGTAGAGCGAGAAGAAAGAAAGCCTACACATATAAATTCACACACACACTGGAAGCTCTTATTCACACAGAATCAGACCTTTACTGGGTCAGAGGTTACGATATCATAACTGTCCTTTCACTAAAACACCTGTCAATCTCCTATCACTATGGAAACTCCAATCTGACCTTTTATTAGAGCTCTCTATACACAAACCACATCAGACAGCTCCATCTCTCCCTCTCTCCGTCTCACGCACATTTACCAAAGACATTGTTTTTTTCACCCCAGTCATAATGCATTCAATTATAAGACTTCCCACAGTCGCACAAGATGAAAAACAGGCAGACACACATTAAAGCTTGTACCTTTTATCTAAATAAGCCATTAGAGTCAGACCTCAGAGATGCTGTAATGCAAAATGAGCAGGTCAGCACCAACTCTGCATCATCGTTTCAGAGTTAAAAGACATTTCAAAGACTTGCGCATCATTCAACGTGGCACGTCAGGTCAATGCAGGGCCGGTACATCACGTTTGTCCTGTCCTCTGGGCCAGAGCTAGTGTCAGGACTCTCAACGGAAAACTCATTTCCATATGAATCGTGTGATATTTACACGCATTCACATCTCTGATGAGATTGATAAATGTCACATCGCTGCGCTCACATATTCTCCAGTGGGATTACAAGCCAATGTAAACACAAATATAAAGGTTATTGCTCTCAAAAGATATTTAAACCTGTCTGCAATGACCAGGATCACAGTGCAAACACTCACTCCCGCACACACTTAGATATTCCACCGCTAAACCCATTAGTTCAAGTTGCATACACTGCAGGAAATCCTATTCCCATTCGGTATCTTTCCTGGTAAACATCCTAGCATGCTTCAAACGTGACACATTGACCAGAAAAGCAAAAGTGCTGACGTAATTGTAAGTTGTTTTTAGTAATTGAAGCCAGTGTAAAGGTCCAGTGTAGGCTATAGTTTTTTGTAGGATCTATTAACAGAAATGCAATATAATATCCATAACTATGTCTTCAGAGGTGTATAAAGACCTTACCTTATGAAGCGTTTGTTTTTATTACCTTAGAATGAGTTATTTCTATCTACATACAACACGGGTACCATTGCCTGGAATTCACCATGTTGTTTCTACGGTAGCCCTAAACGGACAAACTGCTCTACAGAGTGTGTTTGTAAATACCTTATCTCCTTCGGCAAAGAAAAAAAAAGTGCCGACATCTTAGTTCTGTGGGGGGGGGTGCAATTTGTCACCACCAGATACCGCAAAAATTGCTAATTTAACTGGTACAACCCCAAGCATTTTACTTTTTCAGCAGGAGGTTCACAAGTATAGCTGGCTAGTTGACAAATAAACAGCGCATGTGTCCTATGGTGTGAATCATAAAAATTTCCAAAAGCTTTTAAGATTGTGTTTCAAACGAGCAATAAAATCTGTCAATAGTTGCATCATAAGAGTTCATATCATTCAAAATCTAATAAGATGAAACACCCAAAGGGTTATTTTCCCATTGGTAGGGGATTGTGTTATGAGCTCAAAGGTAATAGGTTTGATTGACATTCTTGTTAAATGTGTAGTTTATATGAGATTTAAAAAAAACAAGCCCTGAAAATGCAGTTCATTCAGCATTCAGCAAATGCTTTCTACAAAGTGCATTTTTAAAGGTCCAGTGTATAAATGTTAGTGACATCTAGCGGTGAGGTTGCGAATTCCAAGCAACCAACGGCTCACTCAACCACTCACCCCTCCCTTTCCAAGCACTACAGTGGCTGACACAGAACTAAGAAGTCATTGGCTGCATCCGAAATGGCATACTTCATAGTAGGCAAAAAGCAGTAGACGAACGAATAATATGTCCGAATCCTCATTATTCACAAACCAGCAAGCAAGAAATACCCTGGTTGTGGACTATTTCTCGTGAGATTTGGACGTGCGATAGGCCTACTAATACTGCGTCCGAATACGCCTACTTACTGTAACTACGATGTAGTAGAAGAAAACAGTATTTGAACAGATTTGTTTCGTCAGTATTCATAAAAGAGTAGGCGAGAAATTCCCGGATGACTCCCAGATTCTGAAGCACTCAGCAAAGGATACTTGAGATGTTTCTCCACCCCATGAGCTCACGGGACAGAATACCACGCCCAGCCCGTAAAACAGTCTCAGCCAACTCTCATGTACAATTAAACATGTTGTTAATTATTGAAAAGCTAATGTAACATTAACATTGACCCTGCTTTGTTCTTAAGTTGACCTTGTTGTATATTGGGCATAGTTTTAATTCATAGAATTTAAATACGAAGCATTAATATTGACCTTATTTTCTGAAGTTTATTTACGTTTGTGTTTTATATGTACTCGAAAAAAACAGGTGAGGAGAAAGTGAAAGTAAAACAAGAGCGTGGTCGGATAACATTTGGAGGATGTCCATGTTAAAACATACTTAGAAGATATTTTCTCAAGTTGTTTTTAATACTACTATAGAATGCATATTAGAGCAACATGGGTGTCTCTACGTGAAAGAAATCAACTAATAGGCAGAATACAGACAAAAGTATAATTAGCAGCAGTTTACAGGCAGTAAGCATTTTTCTGTTAATAAAAAGAAGATTCCATTGGCATAATCATTCTTCACAATGGGAAATGTGAATGGGCCTGTTATTGACAAATTGAACTGAGAAAATGCATCGAAAAATCACAAAGCTGCTTAATTCTTTAAAATTGTTTCCTTTTATCAAAAGCATATAGCCCTTGAAGATTAAAATGAAATTACATGAAAATAAAAAGCTCTGAATGTGCTGTACTTGAAGAAAATTGAAAGCTTTGCTTCATGTGTTGTTTACTTGTACAAAACCAAAAAACCCATGTTAAGGTGTTTTAATGCAATCTGTCTTTCATAATTTAAATTGTTGCGCTTGTCATTACATCACATGGCTAATCTCTGGCCCACACTCCCGTACAGTAGGTGGCAGATATGCACCTCAAAAGTAAAATGCCACTTGCCATTGAAAAGGAAAGAAGAACAATTACATCACATGATCAAGTCAATATGGCGTACGATGGCCGGTGTCGTGCCTCGAATTGCACCCCTGCCAGATTACGCACCCCCTTTAATAACGCGGCTGTCCGATGCCTTATTCTGACCCTATCCCACAACTAATCCCAACCCCTCCCTTTACACCTAATCCTCACTTTAACCATTGTGGGGAGGGAGAGTGCATAATCTGGCAGGGGTGCTTTTCTCTGCATTACACCGGATCGCATTAATATTACACACATTCAGGCAAAACAGTACATACCCATTTATCCTTGTTAAGTAAGTACTTACTGAAATTAAGTACCTATTCATTGAGTATGCCATTTTGGATGCAGCCATTTTGTTTTCACTTCTTTGCTGAAGGAGATAACGTATTTACCAAACCCACTACTGAAACAACATGGAGAATTTCATGCAATGGGACCTGCGGTGTATGTAGATTGAAATAGCCAAGGTATCAAAAACTTAACACTTCATTATGTAAGATCTTTACACGCCTCTGAAGACGTAGTATATTATATAGCATTAATATCAATAGATCCTCCAAAATATGACACACTTTACAGTATTACCACATGTTCAATGGGAGTCAAACCCATGACACTTCTGGCACCACATATCAACTGAGCTTCAATAACACCCTATTGCCCTTTAATAAAAAAATGATTTCTTACATTGACATGTGCTGTCAAACGACAGTCTATTGTATTCCTCAGAGAAAGTTCAGGAATGTCTGAACACTATTAGGAAATAAACAGAAGAACAGTAGGTGTGTGTGTGTGGTACACCTGTAATTACTCAGTTATCAGATCTCTACTGAATTAATTATAGTGGCGTTGCAGTTTAGTGTGGGAGGTCTGTGTGTGAGGGAGGGAGGGTGTGTGAGTGAACCAGACCCCCTGGGCTCTGCAGGAAAGAGACGGTAGACAGAAATGAATGGAATACATTAAGCAGTGAAGACATCAAAGCCCCTCTCTTAACATCTCTATATCTTCATCCACTCCTCTCAGCACGGTTACTGCCCGGCTTTCCCCGTATAACAATCAATCATTTTTCTGTATTGATATTGCTATGCTTATAGATTGTGGTGAGTAGAATAAACACCCCAGATCTGCTTATTTTCACCATTAGAGATATAAGGATTGTATATGCGTGTACAGGAAAAATCACATATATCATGAAGACCACTTTTATATACAGCCGCAGAATATATGAAGAGCACTTTTTAATTATTTTCAATTTAAAGGTACGTGTTTAGGTCAAATACATTCTTTTGATTCATTCTGTGAACTGCTAACAGTATTTCTCCCACATTTAAAAACAATCTGTTTGCATACATTTGCAGAAAATGTAAACAGAAGAAGCAGGTCAAAATAACAGAACAGGTGCTCTGTATTTTTTCAGACCTCAAATACTGCTAAGAAACAAGTGAATATTCACTTTTAAGCAATAAAACAGTAATATTTGTACATGTATTAAGGAAAAGTTCAAAATATTTTTTTTATGTGATAACTGTTGTCATGCGGTCAGTCTTTCAAATTGTTGTTGGATGACTTTATGTCACTGCTGAGGTTTGATTTTGTTGAAATTCAACAGACACTGGACTGGAATGGCCACAATACATCTAGAAATGATGATGAAATGAAAGTTTGGAACATAATTGGTAGAGAAAATGTAATTAGCGAGTAGAAAAAACATCATAAGTCAATTAAGTCTCCACCATGACAGAAGTGATTCCACTGCCCTCTTTGACCAAACGCTATAATAAACCATTTCAACTTGATCCCAAACCTCATCACCTCTCTTTTATGCGATGATGCATGTATGTGTTAATTATTAAACAACTGAGACCACATGATGAAGCTGATAACAATAATATTATTTATGAACCTGCTGAATTTAATCAAGATGATAATCATAAGCTAATAACAATGATGGATGGTTATAATGCTACTGTTAAAGGGATAGTTCACCCAAAATGAAAATTCTGTCATGAATTACTCACTCTCTAGTTGTTCCAAACCTGCATAAATTTCGATGTCCATCATTGACTTCCATAGTAGGAAAAATGGCAACGGTAGTCAAAAGTGCCCCATTATTGTTTGCTGTCATACATTCTTCAAAATGTCATATTTTGTGTCCAAGTATTTTTTTCTACAATGGTAGTCAAAGAACTGTTTGGTTACAAGCATTCTCACAAATATGTTTCTCTGTGTTCATCAGAACAAAGAAATGTGTACATATTTGGAACAACTCAAGGTGTGTAAAATACTGATAACAGAATATTTATTTTTGGGTGAACTATCCCTTTAATAATATATCCATACTATAAGAACCTGAAGTGTTTTATCACATATAAAATGCTCTTCTATGCTTTCTACTGCATATTTATCACTGCTACTGTATCTCTAAAAGAGTGAGAGCTCTTTGAAGTACTGTATAGCTACTGTGTGAATGCTAATATGAATAGCCATTTTAAATACATACAATTATGTCTTATAAGCATATGGAGGATGGCTGTATCATCTGGTGCAAAACAAGCTGAATATATGGGATGAGCACATGTTTTTATAAGAACAAAAGGCATTAAAATCCTAAGACAGTACAAAGACTTACTCTCTTCCGCAGAACACAAAATAAGATATTTTAAAGAAAGTTGGTAACCGAACAGCACTGGACCCTATTTACGTCTATTGTATGAACACAAAAGCAATGCAAGTGAATTGGGTCCAGTAAAGAGGATTTTGAAATGACAAAAGGGTGAATAAATGATAACAGATTTTTTATTTTTTGGTGACCTATCACTTTAATACTGTAACTGAGAGTGTATCTGCATGAACGCATGCGTTTAAGACATGCTGCATGGCGTCAGTGCTTCGTCCCTGCAGTGAGAAAACGTACTCGGTTACTAACGTAACCTCGGTTCCCTGAGATACGGGAACGAGTACTGCGTAGCAGGACGCTATGGGGAAAACTCCTTTTCTCCGATGACTGAAGCTTTATAATAACGCAGCGAAAATGCTGCACGGCCATTGGTGCGTGTAAAGTAAAACTTTACGCCAATGGCAGCGAAGCTGCACGGGCCTATGGCGATGGCGCCCGCCAAAAGGGGCGGGGCTTATGGCTATATAAGCAGACACATCGCCGTAGGAACCTCAGGTTATTTTGACTGAAGCGACGACCATATGCAGCTTGTGAGCACGGCCAGGAACGCAGTACTCGTTCCCGTATCTCAGGGAACCGAGGTTACGTTAGTAACCGAGTACGTTCCCTATCGATACTTCACTCGTACTGCGTAGCAGGACGCTATGGGGAACCAGTATAATCCCGCCGTGCCACAAGTAGAACGAAAAACATCATATAATACCGGAGCCGTAGCTCGAGTATTTGTATAATGCAGGGAAGCCCTGTAGAAGACGGAAAAGCCAGGCTAATAGGTGGCTTAATCCAGTTAATCGTCCTAAGAATGTGCCAGATGCCAGTGTGGTTGAGAGCAACCACGGTCCAGCAGTCTAGTCTTAAGCAGAAAGGACCCGGGCCTGTAAGGCCGGAATGTCCAGACTGTAAAATCTGGTAAATGTGGAAGGCGAGGCCCAGCAAGCCGCCGCACAAATATCCGCTATGGAGACTCCGCTAGACCATGCACATGAAGAGGCAACGCCTCTAGTTGAATGGGCCCTTACTCCCGTGGGGCATTGAAGGCCCAAGGAAGAATATGCCAGCGCGATAGCCTCAACTAGCCATTTAGATAGTCTCTGCTTGGTGACCGGGGACCCTTTGGTGCGGTCACCGAAGCAGACAAAAAGCTGTTCCGACTTCCTGAAGGCGGCGGAACGCTCAATGTAAATTTTTAACGCTCTGACTGGGCAGAGCAGATAAAGCTCCGGGTCCTGCTCGGAGGGGGGGAGCGCAGATAATGTCACCACCTGTGCTCTAAACGGAGTAGAAAGCACCTTAGGTACATAACCGTGTCTTGGTTTGAGGACTACCCTAGAGTCATCAGGCCCAAATTCAAGACAGGAGGGGCTCACAGAGAGCGCTTGTAGATCACCCACACGTTTTACAGATGCTAACGCTAGAAGCAGTGCAGTTTTTAGTGTTAGGGGGCGGAGGTCTACGGACTGTAGAGGCTCGAAGGAAGAACCCTTCAGAGCTCTCAAAACAGTAGGTAGGTCCCATATAGGAACGGTGAGGGGGCGAGGGGGACGTAGCCGCCTGGAACCCCTCAAGAAACGAATAATCAAGTCGTTCTTTCCCACTCCTTGGCCCGCTATAGGTGCATGGGAAGCTGCGATTGCTGCCACATATACCTTGAGTGTTGAAGGGGAGCGGCCCTTATCCAACAGCTCTTGCAGGAATGACAGAATTATTGATATATCACAGGATCCTGGGTCTGTGCCGCGAGTTACACACCAGGCGGAGAAGACAGACCACTTAAGGGTATAGAGTCGTCTCGTAGACGGCGCTCTAGCCTGTGATATTGTGTTCATGACACTCTCGGGGAGAATCGTAGGCCCCCGTCGAGTGGCCAAAGGTGCAGCGCCCAGAGCTCTGGCTGGGGGTGCCAAATGGTGTTGCCTGCCTGAGAGAGGAGGTCCCGTCTCAGGGGAATAGGCCACGGGGCTGCTACGAGCAGCTGAGACAATTCCGCAACCCAAGGCTGGTTCTTCCAGAGTGGGGCTATGAACAGCACTGTGTGCGCTTGTTCCGTGATCCTCCTGATCATCTGTGAGTTGCTCTCAGTGAGCGCAGATTGCACTGCGCCCATTCCAAGAGGCG
Organism: Triplophysa dalaica; assembly: GCF_015846415.1. Lineage (NCBI taxonomy): Eukaryota > Metazoa > Chordata > Actinopteri > Cypriniformes > Nemacheilidae > Triplophysa > Triplophysa dalaica. Next base: position 8,761,602 of record NC_079542.1, read on the forward strand.
AAGTACCAGGGAGAAAAGGCGTTTTGAGGAGAGGCCTCCTTGGTGATTTATGTAGGAGACCACTGTCATGCTGTCTGATCGGATTAAGACATGGCGGTCCCGTAAGACCGGCAGGAAGTAGCGAAGGGCCAGCCATACTGCCTGCATTTCCAGGTAGTTGATGTGCAGCCCCTTCTCCTGAATTGACCAGTGGCCGAAGGCCGGTGCACCGTCGCACAGCGCTCCCCAACCCGTGTTGGAGGCGTCTGTCGTGATCACCTTTCTTCTGCATGATGTGCCCAGGGGCACACCCTGCTCCAACCAAGGAAGATCCTTCCATGGGGCTAGAGCAGTTATGCAGATTTGGTCCACCCGGACGCGTAGGCGTCCATGACGCCAAGCGTGTGGCGGAACTCTTTGTTTCAGCCAGTACTGCAGTGGACGCATCCGAAGAACGCCTAACTGCAGCACTTGAGAAGCAGAGGCCATGAGACCCAGCATCCTCTGAAACGACTTGAGGGGGCGAGACGCTCCCAGTGTGAAAGAAGCCGCGAGCCGCCGTATAGCCAGGGCGCGGTCTGGCGCGATCCTGGCCGTCACACGACTCGAGTCGAAAACCGCCCCCAGGAACGAAATGCGTTGGCTGGGGGACAGAGAGCTCTTGGCAAAGTTGATTCTTAGTCCCAGGCATTCTAGATGGCTGAGAAGAAGGGATCTGTGGGACCTTAGCTCTTCTTCTGACTGCGCTAGAACAAGCCAGTCGTCGAGGTAGTTCAGAATGCGGATTCCCGTCTGCCTGAGAGGGGATAGAGCCGCGTCCATGCACTTCGTGAAAGTGCGAGGAGCTAGAGACAGTCCGAACGGAAGGACCCTGTATTGATATGCAACCCCCTCGTAAGCGAATCTCAAGAATCGTCTGTGGTGGGGAGCTATCTGGATGTGGAAGTATGCATCTTTCAGATCCAGGGAGAATAACCAGTCCCCTGGGCATATTTGCGAGAGGATCTGTTTCAGAGTAATCATCCTGAAGCGCCGTTTCATAAGGGCACGGTTCAGATGTCTGAGATCGAGGATGGGGCGGAGACCGCCATCCTTCTTGGGTACGAGGAAGTAACAGCTGTAGAAGCCTGACTCGGTTTGATCTGGGGGAACCAGTTCTATGGCTCCTTTGTCCAGCAAGTTCCTCAGCTCCGTGCGCAGAACGTGTGAATTCGCGTTCTGAACCTGGGTTGGGATGATCCCGCGGAACCGCGGGGGTCTGCGAGCGAATTGGAGTGAATATCCTAGAGATATTATCCCCATCACCCACGCCGATACCCCGGGTATGGCCTGCCAGGCCTTGGCCCGTATGGCAAGGGGTTGAATGCATTGGGGAGGCAAGCCGCCTTTTGGGGGCTTGACTTCCGCTGAGAGTGGAAGAGGAAGGTTGCTCTTTTTTTTGAAAATGCTTGTGTTTTATTTAAGTGTCCGCTATAACAGCGGTAGGTTGTGCGGGCTTTAAAACAGGCCCGGTTACCCTGAACAAACATACATTTATGCCGGCACCCGGAACAGAACGGGGTGCTTGGGCACACAATAGAGCTTTCTTGGGAGGAGGTCCAGCCGGACACGATCTCCTCCTCCTCTTCCTTGCTTCGGTCTCAGGAGGATGCCTGAGGCGCCGGGTCCAGCGTGATCTTGGGCCGGGGTCCCTGGCGCTGAGGGAAGCGTCTCCCTGAGCGAGAGCGTTGACGCGTCTCGGCACCTGATGCCTTCTGAGCAGCGGGGGGAGTGATCCTGGCCGGCTGCTGAGTCGGCTGTGGCTTGGGGTGGGCAGACACTGGTCTGGATCCGGGTCTCTTGGGCAGGAAGTGCTTCATGGCCTGCGAGGACTTCTGCGCTGCCGTGAAGCGTTCCGCAAAACCCTCGACTGCCGGTCCAAAGAGGCCGTTGGCTGAGATGGGAGCGTCGAGGAAGGGGACCTTGTCTGCCTCATTGATCTCCGTGAGCGTCAGCCACAGATGGCGTTCGAGAACCACGAGACTGGCCATCGATCTGCCTATTGCCTGGGCTGTGGCCTTGGTGGCGCGTAGAGCCAGATCCGTCGCACTCCTCAGCTCCTTGAAGGGCGCACTGTCAGTGCCGGACTCGTCCATCCCTTGGAGAAGTTTGGCCTGGTACACCTGCAGTAGTGCCATGGAGTGCAGAGCGGAAGCCGCTTGGCCGGCGGACGAGAATGCGCGTCCAGCAAGGGCCGATGTGGTCTTACATGGCTTTGAGGGGTGAGACGCTTTTGCCTTCCACCCGATAGCTGAGGGCGGACACAGATGTGCGGCCACAGACTCTTCGAGGGGAGGCAGCTTCTCATAGCCTTTTTCCTCTGCGCCATCAATGGAGGTGAGGGCGGAGGAAGAAGGTCGTAGACGGGCCGAATAGGGGGCGCGCCATGACCTGGTGAGTTCGTCGTGAACTTCCGGGAAGAATGGTGAATTTCGCTGCCGAGGGGCCGTGCGACGCCCCGGCAGAAACCATTCATCCAGACGGCTGCGAGTAGGTTCCTCCGGAGAGGACCACTCTAAGCCCAGCTCTTCCACGGCCTTAGCGAGAACCCGAAAAAGCTCGGTATCCGCGCTAGGCGCGTGTCTGCTGTGCTCTACAGACGGAGAGGGGGCGGGGTCAAAAACTGAGCCCGATAGCTCCTCCCCGTCTGAAGCCGCTAACGACATGCTGTCGTCTTCCTCGAGTTCGCTTCCACCAAACGAGACTACGTCACCGGCGGATGCCGGCGGGCGCAGTCCCGCCCGAGAGAAACGAACCGGAGAAGTTTCTCTCTGTGGAGAAGGCGAGGCACGCCGAGGGGACGTGAGCTCGCCTTTCCCCGAGCGCTTAGTTCCTCTTCCCCGCCGCTCCGTCCCGGCAGGGTGAAGCGGGAGGGAAGGAGGGGCGGAATCGCTCTCTGAAAAGAAAGCTATCCGCGAGCGCAGAGAGGAGAGACTCATGCTCTCACAATGAGGGCATTCTGTCTCTCCGAGTGCGTCCTGAGCGTGGGAAACCCCCAAGCACGAGACGCACTCGCCGTGCCCATCAGCGGCGTGGAGGCGGACCCCGCACGGGTGACAGGAACGGCGCGGCATTTGAAACAACGCCGCAGGAAATTTGCTCGGAAAATTAGTCTTTTAGCTCTTTGCCGGATAGCGGCGCGGAAAAGGATACGACGCTGCAGGAATCAGCGGAATCGCTGAGCAGAGAGGTCCAGTCCGCTGCAAGGCTTTCTCGACGGCGTAGCTGTCAGTCCGGGTAGCGAAGAGAAGTCGTCGCTGAAGGAGAAGAAATCTGAGGTTCCTACGGCGATGTGTCTGCTTATATAGCCATAAGCCCCGCCCCTTTTGGCGGGCGCCATCGCCATAGGCCCGTGCAGCTTCGCTGCCATTGGCGTAAAGTTTTACTTTACACGCACCAATGGCCGTGCAGCATTTTCGCTGCGTTATTATAAAGCTTCAGTCATCGGAGAAAAGGAGTTTTCCCCATAGCGTCCTGCTACGCAGTACGAGTGAAGTATCGATAGGGAACTGATGGAATGAGGAGGTGCAGTGAAAGAGATGTGATTGAGAAATTTGTTCTATTCTGATTGTAGGAAGCGTCCTCGTGCGCTACAGGGACTGTGCATGTGATGGTCTCGTGCAGGCAGTGCGCAATTCAAAGTGTGTCCTAGCCATTGATCTCCCATCAGCCTGGCCCTAATACATCACTGTCTGCATCTGCCTCTCTCCTCCCCCCGCACATCCATCCATCTATTAACTCTCTCTCTCCCGATGGCTCACTCGCTCTGTCTTTCAAAAGAGTACAGAACAATACCTCCCATCACTCAATCAAACTTTATGTCCCTCCCTTCCATCCTCCATACCTGTCTTCTTTTGACTCTCTTCTATCGGCAGGCCATGAAAAATCCATTCTCAAACACACTTTAATTCAACCGGCCCATTTCTCCCACTGTTTATCTGATGGACAGCGCGCTCAGGGAGTCATTCTTTTATTTCGCCACCTCTTTATCTCTCTCTTTCTCTCGGTTGGCCAAAATGCTATGATCTCGTGCTGGGCCGGGCGTTTTGAGCTCTTTCTCCCCCAGCTTTCTCTCATGTTCTTCCCTACATGCACCTCTTCTACCTCACTGGAGCACTCAAGCCATGACTTATTCATTCACCCCAGGATTTATTATGTTTGGACATGCATATTTAACAGTGTGTTTTTTTTAGGTACACACATCTTACGCCTGAACTACATCTCTGTTTACAGAGCCCGTCACTCTCCAAGCACGTCCGCCGTCTTACCTGCCAGTAGAGAAGAAACGGGGACGTGGAAATTAAGCAAACAGATGAAGTGGAAAGAAAAAGGAGGAAATAAGAGGAATGGTTGCATGTAAGTTAGAGAGACAGGACATTTAAGTTAAAGCTTACCAAAAATGGAAAAATTCTGATATCATTTACTCGTCCTCATGCTGTACCAACCCCCGTTTTCTTTCTTCCATAAGATATGAGGCAGAATGTCAGGGCTTTTCTTTCTTTTATAATGCATGGTCATATATAATGTCGAGCAACGTTAATACAAGAAAGTTTTATAAAAGTCATAAGCAACCAACTTTGGGTAAGAATCACATAAAGAAAAGTGAATCTTAGTTTCTGGATAAACAATTTTCTTAATTTATCATTTCAAAGACTGACGAATAGATGGGTATGAACAATACAAGCAAGAAAGCAAAATAAAATGGAAATCCTAGTGAAATGGCCTCAGAGACCAAAGTATAGGGACTAATGAAACAAGACTTAAATCCTGCATCATTTCACTCTCTAACACAGATCAAAGTATCATTTGCTAATATCCAAAATGTTATGTTTGTAATGTAAGTTGAGGTGGGTTAACTCGAGCACCCCAGGAGACTCTGGTATGTGTTATTACAGCAGGCATAAGGGAAGCGTGTATAAAGAAAGAAAAGATAAGGGGAGATTTCACACAGTCGAGATGTAAGAAATAATGAGAATAGAGGTGAGTCAGAGAGAATGAGAGAGAAAGTCTTGTTTCTGTTTCATTCCAAAGGGCCTTTGGTCTAACTTCCTCATCCTTTACAAAACTAATGCTTTTCTGATGAGTCAAATCGCACATCCAATTCATGAAAGTCAAAATCTTATAAGCACCTTTTCTAACTACAGCTCAAACGGAGATGTTTAGGAACCCCACATTTCAACACATTTTGATTCAGGGAGTCACGTTGTGAATACAAAATGATTCTTGAACCTTAAAGTCCTTGTGAATCAGAACATGCGATCAAATATCAGAGTAAAACTGGCTTTCGTCTTTCTCTGAGATTTGATTCGATGTATAAAACCGCTGTTTCATTTTGAAATGGGACTGGCAGCAGACTGACCGTTGAAGGGGAGCAAACGGATACTCCGCCCAAGCCGTCTAACATACGTCATTTAAGATAGATAGTCATTAAAGGAAGGAAGTTCCTTTTTTATTTTAACTAAAGATTATAAGTGCACACGCATTTTAAAAAGAGAATGACCCCCATTAATAAACTGTTTACAATAAACGTTGCAATATTTCATGAAAAGGAGGCATTGTAATTTTCAATTTCACTGGGACTTAAATGTTTTAACAACTACTTAGTTCTGTCAGGATCACAAAGGATTACGTCAAAAATGATTGAAAATTAGGATACAAATTTGAATGGCGGTTTGGTTCTGTTTTGGGCAATACTTCTGCCTATCCATGCAGGCAGCATAATTAAGAGTAGGGAGAGCAGCTATAACCCCCTTAGACTAAACAAAACAGAACAAACAGATGTCATTATTTCTTAATGACAATTAAGTATAACACATAATTGAGACTAATGAAGAGGAATATCAGAAAGTCAAAATGCTCGTACACACTTGGCCGATAATTGCACACGCATGTTGCCAGCGTTTTTGAGACGTTTTTCGGCATTCATACCCAATGATTTTCAATGGCAATGAGTTGAGTGAACGTGCAATTTCACTCCCTGACAAAGATGGCGTTTAATTAAAACAGAAATACCCCAGTACACAAGGTGGCGCTGCGTAACATAACGCTTCTGACATTCCCTTGTCACACAGAAGAAGAATTCAAGACAGTTTTGTGCTTGAGCGCCACAAAGTTGTGTTATACTATCACTTCAGCAGCTCCAGGCATGTGAACAAAAGCGCCAATTTCATAGGTCGGCCTGCTTTTAACGCGGCACATCAAACTAAAAAATTATGCTTTGTGTGTCGGTGTGCACACTCACATCGGGCCCTTTGTTTAGTCACGAGGTGTAAAACGTTGACGATAAACGCACGCGATTATCGTCCCGGTGTGGACAAGCCATTCTTCTTTTTAGTTTGTTTGGTTTTGTCTTCGGTGTTCCTTGCGTGTGTTGATCATTTGTTAATTAGTCCCTCACCTGATTCTGTTCTCCCTGATTACGTTCCCTTGTTATTTGATCCCTGTGTTTGCCCCATTCCTTTGTCCGATATTGTTTGTGTGTATGGTGTTGTGTTTGTTTCTAAAACCTCTCTATCTTGGATTAAAATATATGTTGGATAACCTTCATCCCCTGCAACGATGTGTCATGCATTCTGACTTCTTTACAATGTTAAACGTGCTGTCTTCTCAGAGATTTTTTTCAAACATATAAAACTGTTTTGTAACAATTTTTTTTAGTCCCTTATTGGACAATTCTCCTGGAAAAGCACACAGCACGGCCACATGAGAGCAAATGCATGCGCAGACGTTACTTTTTGTGTTTACTGCATTTGGGTGATGAATGTGATATAAACGGAGGATATAACGCTGGATTTGGAGGTTGTTTGAAACTGATATATGGAGCCATTCCATCGCTAAAAGATGCCGGACATGAACCAAATGCGGTGAGTGAAACTGATATCTGTGTTTGTTGCCAATGGGTGCGCATGTGCTTTGGTTCAGCCTACCCCTCCCCCCCGCACACGCCGTATGTTTTCGGAAACAATCGTAAAGCTGTATCTATCTTTTATAAATGTGATCGAACTAAATACGAAGTATGTAGTGGAGTAGGCGGGGCGAGACCGTGGTTCGAGACCGGTGAGTAATTGTTAATGAGCGGCAGCTGTGCGTGCACCGGTTTTGAATCACATAGGAGATTGGGAGCATATAAGAAAACCAGCGACCGGACCGTCGAAGTTAGAGGACCGGGCCCGAACATGTTTTACGTTTGTATTTGTATTTATGTTTTGTTCGGCGGCGGTCGGCCTTGAGGGGCCACTGGCTGTTATTACTTTATTAAATGTTTAAATGTCTTCCGGTTCCCGCCTCCTTCCTTTTATTGAGCTCTCTACAGTATGCAATACTACTCTATAGGTACTCAAAATTAATATGAGATTGGCAGAAACCCGGTGTGTTACGCCCGCTTTAAAACGGAAGCTGTGATAGTGTCATATTTCTATAAGTAGATGTGGATAAGCTGTTTCAAGCTTTATTCTTTGGTAGTATGCCCCTTCCGAAAACATCTTAAACACTCTTGATGCATCTCTGGATCACCCCAATTCCACCCATCCATCAGACTAATGTGATAAGTAAATTACTGTATGTAATTGCATACAATTAATTAAGACTGAAAGCTATTAAGCCACAAACGCACCCAACTAAAATAATTAATTTGTCTCCTGATTTCATCAAACTTCTGCCTACATTAACTTTAATTTAATGTTATACAAGGAAATCAATTAAACATTAAATGTAACTGGAGTACATAAGGACAAATAAAGCCAATACAATTGATTTAAATGAAATTACGTTCCTTTAAAGTAATATTTAGACGTTTCATTTAGTTCTTTGTGTAGCTTTAATAGGCGCAGAGTCATGACTTCATGTCAGCATTGTTGTACCTTTGTTTATGCATGTGATTATTAAAATGACATCACCACAGTCAAATCATAGCTGTAGATGATGTCAAGCTGTTTTAGACTGACACACCGACATTAAGTTCCAGTAAATCTGACAAGAAATAAAACAGGTCAAAGTGACCCAGAGCATGCAATAGGACAAATCAATGCTCAAGAGTATAATTTGGTTGGCTTGTCTGCCAAAATAAAAAATGTCACAATGACCTGCAAAACACAATATTCCAAAAAGTATTATAAAGGTCGACATCAGATTTTTAAAGGAGTAAAAAGTGTTATTTTTCACTTTAAAAGGTAACTGAATAGAAACTAAATGAATGTTTGTTTTTCTTGGACTACTCGGTCTTAATAGCACTGTGGGTTACGGTCCAAATTCCCTAGAATGAAACGTCTAGTAATGATGTACAAGTACTCTATTCCAACAGGCTGTATTTATTTGTTGATCCACAGTTGCACTGGCATTATGCAAAGTCTACTTTCATCCCCCATAAAAGCAGAGAGCTAAGAGCAGTTTCTTAGCACTGCCCAACACAAACAGATGGATGAGGCTAATTGTCCTTTGTGATGGTCGTCTCGCTAACATTAAAATGTCCACGATGGATAAGAATGGTGCATCAAATCGAGAAGCCTAGAATGCTGGTTGTCCCCTTCACAAGAGTACTCACTGAAAATCACTTTCAATCAATGCTGCTCGATGACCCTCAAAATAATGCCCCTGTGAAAGTGTGCGTGTGTTGTTTTAGTGCGAAATAAGGCGTTCAGATAAATTTGGCCACTTTAATGGTCAGACTGTAAAATAACAATTTAAGGTGCCATGCTTGCTTCCTGGACACAAACCCTATTTTCTCACCGCTGCGTCAATAGACCTAGCAGAACAAATCTCATAACACTAAAAGTGGATATGAAAGCGATGTGATTGTAATTTGGTAGCAGGCATACCTCTATGCGACCTGTGTCAGGTTGAAAACCTCGGGCGGGGTCTTCTGTGGTGACCCGGCACTGAATGGCACAACCATTGATGCGGATCTTGTCCTGTTCGAGACTCAACTCAGGGAGACTGCGGCCTTCACACACGCGGATCTGGGCGTGCACCAAATCCACACTGAGAGAGAGAGGAAGAGAGAGAGAGGCGTTATCAGCATTAAGAGATAAACAAACCCTAAAGCAGAGTGAAATTAATTACACAAGCTTGAAACACCCATCTCACTTTTATCTCTGACAATCACAGCTGTGTAATTAATTTGCTGATCTTTCTTTTGAAATGTTTATCCATGAAACAAAGTTTGCTCTAATATCAAACCATCTGCTTTTGATTCATTCCAATCAATTATAATGTAAACGTCCTCATTGTTTGTGATTGAACTACGAGAGACTGTTTCTATTAATGGCCCATCCAAATCAATTCTTCAGTAATTCATCCAATTAAAATCTTTCACACCTAATTCGGAGTCCATAAAGTCATGTGGAATTAGATTAAATGGTAAATTAAAATGATTACACAAAACAGCATTTAGCCCAAATAACTTATTTGCTCGCAAAACAACCTTAGGAAGTATCTAGCAAATCACTTTAAGCACGAAAAGCTAAAATCTGCGGTTGAATAAAGTCGATAAACCACTTCTAATGAAAAAAGTGTGTGGGGGACAAGTTATAAAAAACTAGAAATACAGCATATGGTGGATGAGAAGTTGCTTTTAAAGACAGGAGGTTAGCTAATGACTTGCAATGCAAAAGCCAAAAATATGCTTAAAGACCGGATAGTGTTTAACATCCACACATCTGTACAGATCTTCAGCTTGTCACCGCAAATATCCAGTGTAAGTTAGAGGCACACAGGTCTGCTCGGATGAACGCAAGAAGCAACACTTCCATCTGTCATTTCCAGTATTTCCAAATGAATGTGGAGGTGACTTTTTAAAGTGTACCAGATGTTCTCACAAATGTGAATCCCTTTCTATAATCATTTACGCTTCTCAGGTGTGTAACTTGTGTGCTGCTTCTTCATTTGTCTTCATGGCATTTGTGTGTTATTAATGTGTCCAATCGGACTATTGTAATGCACAAAGCCGCTATTATTCTAAACTGTTTTATTACAGTATGCAGTGATGCAGAGAGGTCTAGTGCAGGGAGAAATGATAAATGGAAGCTTGTTAATGGTACAGGTAAACAAACATCTATGATAAAACTGCTCAGCAGACATGACAAAACAAAACAGTACATTAGCAATGAACAATATATTACTGTCAGCATACGTTAAGAAGAAAATAAATATTTGTGTATGAATGTCCAAAAAAACAAATACACTGTAGCGACTTCTTGTACTTGACTTTGGTCCCAACCCCACACCTACATCTAACACTTTACCAAAACGAATGTGAAAAGTTTATTAAGACATGAAAAGCGTTTGTTAATTGTTGGAAACAAAGATCTTCAGAAGGGAAACAAAGTAGGCAAAATTAAACCCAAACACCTACAGGCATCACACAAAATCAAAATAAATCTCACAACAGCTTTTTAAGCGTTTCTATGAATTATGAACATCTCCAGAGAAACTGCAGGGAATACAGTACCTTTTAACCATTTTCGGGATGAGAATTTTGGCATCCAATTGTGTAGGCCTACTTAACTAGAGCAAGACTCTAAACTGTTCTGAGGCGGTACGCGGTTTACACGCTGGATCTTCTTGAGCACCCAGCTAATAATCTTCAGCTTGTTCCTGGAGGTTGAGTAGAGCCCCAGAGCCCAGCACATTAAACCATAATGAAAGTATTATTTTTCAACATGTTTCTGCTTATAGCTTTTCCCCTCATTATTTGTGCAGTCAAAAAATGTGGGATGCTGGTGCAAATATACAGATTATGCTCACAAAAAGAAATCCGAGAATGCCTATAAAAAACGAGAATGCAATTCTGGAGACGCGATCATTTCAGTGGCCAGAAAACACATCGCTGATTTATTGCCAAACCTGCAGTATATGTATGGTCCTGTGTGTGTGTTTTATGTATAGCTACATTATAGAGGTGTGAAATGTCACCACAATAAAATCTGACATGACCAACATTGTAAATTATATTCTAATACACCCTGTAAATTTAAAAACTTGTACACGTACTAAACACTGTTAATAAAATGTGAATCTGTAAGGGTTAAAGGTCCAGAGTATGAAATTTAGCGGCATCTAGTGGTGAGGTTGTGACCTGAACGGTTCACTCCACCCATCCCTATAGAAGCACTATGGAGGCTGACACAAGACTAAGATGCTGTAATTTTTTCGCTTCTTTGCCGAAAGAAATTACGCATTTACGAAACGCTTCTTCCTTTGGTAGTTGAAATAAGACGGACTTAGTTTCACACCATAGAACACAGACTCTAGACATGATACACACGCATCACGAACGAGCGACAGTGTTTTTGCGTCAGTCTCAGCAAAACATAGGCGGGGACTATGTATAGTGACGTAGATATGCGGGTGTACTAGTTCACGTCTCGTTTGTCTCTGAGCAGTTTGTCTGTGTCGAGCTACTTTAGAAACAACATGCCGAATTCCATGCAAGGTACCCACAGTGTATGTAGAGAGAAATAGCTAATTTTAAAGGTAATAAAAACATAACACTTTATTATGTAAGGTCTTTACCCACCTATGAAGACAGTTACGTATATATAGCATTTCTCTTAGTAGATCCTTGAACAAATTACACATTGGACCTTTAAGAAACAGAAAATACTTGAAAGATTTCAACTAACCTACATGCTATGTGTGTACCTTTGTGGATGTCAGTGTATGTGAGATTCAAGAGATCCTGTTCATTTTATGGCCTTAGGACATCACATCAAGGGTGATTCCTGTTTTTCTTTTTCTTTAATAAGCAACAGAACAAGATAATTTACTAGATAAGTATGACGTTCTCATGTATTAGGTTAACTATGTAATAAGAAAATTGATTTAAGTTCATTTTTTGAAGGAAGGGTAATGCTTTCCACCGAAAGCTAGAATAAACAAATCTCCCAGAGCTTAGTTTACAAGTCAAATTATTTGTGTGTTCTGAAAAACACCCGCTGTTATGCATTTGCATTAATTTATTTCTCTCGCTCCTCACACAGACAGCTATCCATAGCTAACAATCCTATGAATCCACAAATCAATAAAAGTTCAAATGGAGTATACATTTTTCCATCAGCTAGTAATCTCACATGCGTCTCTAAAATGTCCCAAACCGTGCACAGATTTGGCACGATAAAAAGGTCTTCAATCAAGTTAGTGATTTTAATATGAACTGAAATATTTTATTACATTTTTCCAAGACTGAGATATACTCCTACTGTATGCCAACAATTTATTGCAAGAATTGTTTTTATTTTCCCTAAGGAAACATCCTGGCCAAAATGTATACTCAAATGAAACAATTGAGAACTCTATTAACATGACTGAGCTATGAATAAGCAAGCCCTAAGCAATAATGCTGTCCTTCGCAGATTAGCATAAAAATACATTATACACCAAGGTTCATTCTTTTGCATCGAGAAAATGTCTGAAAAGATGGTGTAATTAAAATGCATATGTCTGTGTGCTGGGCCAATGCCTCAAGTTGGGGTTTATTGATTGAACTAGAATGGAACATTTTTCATGTTTTCATGGAAGATTTCTGTGTCATAACTCACCACAGGCCGACAATCTAAAGACCAACATTCCAAAAATTGCTCTGAGAAGAAAGTCCTCTCATACCATAAAATCCACACACAAAAAGCGATCACTACTAACATCAGCAGCTACAAATATGCTTGTGATTTAAAATTTAACACGTAGTCTCACCTGTGACCCGCATACAGAAAACACATGCCTCATCAGGCCTCCGGGCATCTTTCTATTTTAAAAAAGCGTAACTTATAATTAATATCTGTCTCTGCTGTTGAGAGACAGTGTGGGAAGTTGAGAATGTGTGAGGTGTAGAATGTCTAATTTCAGTATAGAGTGAAATGTCTCTGAGAGAGAGAGAACACAAAGAGTACAAGAGAGTGCAGTAAACCATTCATTTCCATGATAAAAAATTGAACAAAATTGAACGACGCAACTAGAGTGATGCACAAAAAGATTTAAAGTAAGAGATAAAGTCTATGGTTTTCAAAAGGGGACTCATGATGGGACTACTAGTGTTCGATTACGGTTTCATCTTAAACTACGTTTTGATATACAGTACCAGTCAGAAGTTTGAAATACTTGACTGAAAGATGTAAGCTTTAATGTTTGAAATTACGTTTGCAAACAAAACTGAAATTGTGCCTGCATATCAATTTATTTTAGTAGGAAACAAAAACATTTCTAAAAAAATCTTTTTTAAATGGATGACTTGGGCCAAATAATGATGAAAAAGCAGCCAATAAGAGTCCTGGATAGATAGAAACTTCTTCAAAACTCTTCACAGGATGAGACGTCAAGAAGTTGAATGATAAAATGCCAGGATAACGATTTTGCAAATACCAGTCAAAGGCTGGATACTTTAAGATGCTAAATATAACACATTTTGGTTGATTTTACATTTTAATTTATAACATTTTTTTCACATCCCTACACATGTGTTTTTGTCCAAACGAACATGTGTGTTTGGAACACTACAGGAGTATGAACATAATTTTTTGAAGAACGCTTTTGAAGAAAGAATTTTTATAAGTAACGGGAGGTGCCGCGTTCTACTGCATCTCTTTATGCACAAAAATGTCTGTAGCCTGAAAAAGGTTGGAGACTGATTCAATAAGCAAAGGCTGTTTATTTTACGGTGGTGACCCTGTTCACCCGGTCCAGGGTCAATCGTATGCTGTTAAATTAAAAGGGTCATGGAGGACAACTGCTACCTAATACTGACCAGAGATCAGCAAGAATGTGCTAATGAGCCTTTAAAACAGAGCTGACCTTGGGTGATCAGAGCCTCATCCTTTTCACACACACACAAAGACGGACACACTTTTTCTGCATATCTAATCGCAACAGTGTGAATAAGTAACACGCATACACAGACACACACAAGTGCACAGGGCTCTAAACTGCAGACCATTTCAGTCGTATGAAAAAACAATGCACTCCCTTGGAAAGTTCGCCAGCCAATCATAACCAAGCATTAAACAGCCCCCTTGGTATAATCAATAATAACCAATAAGCATAGTTTATCATGCTTTCCCATACTTTGTGCATGCTGTACGGTGCCAAATAAATGTTTATTTAAAAAAAACTAAATTGATGTGCTCCTAAATTTTTGTCTGTGCTCCTAAATTGTTTAATTAAGCAGCACAAGTGTTCCTGAAAAAATAAGTTACCATAGAGCCCTGGTACATATTTAAGAAGCAAATCCACATGTTTTGCTAACGCTTACCTCTGTTTTCTAGCTCCTGCATTTCATCTGGGTTTCAACCTCAGCCAACTGATCACAGAGACATTAATTACTAGCTTACCAGTTTTATCTGCCACCCCACACTCATGAGTCACAGAACACATTCAGCAGATAATGGGATAATAATGAAAAAAAACTTGAGTAATAAATACAACATGAAAGAGACAATAAGGGCAGCCAAGAAAAGGAGAGAGAGAGAGAGAGAGAGAGAGAGAGAGAGAGAGAGAATCGCATCACAGTAAAGAAATATTTTTGGCCAAGAATATGCAGGACTACAGCTCTGTTTTTACAAGGTAAGTGTGTAATTGTTTTGATGTTAAACATTTTTGTTGTATCCCAATTTAATGCGCAGAGACAAGAAGTCTTATAATGTTACATTGCGCTCCTACGTTGCTCATGTCTAACATTGCTCAGTATAACATTAACATTCAAAACACTGCTCTGTTTGTTCCAGCAGTCCAACATGTCTTCTACGGGCCGGAGGGAGGTCTACTGTACTGTATCTGAATGCAAATGCACCAACCTTTAGTGAAAGGCATTTTAAAGTAGCCATGTAATCTAATGAGAACATTGCAAATTTACAAAAACTTAAGAGAAACTTTTTTATCTTTGGTTTTCCCACTGATCAGGATTCTCACAAGCACAAAATTGAACAGCTGCCATTAATATCACCACCTAGACTGCCATTTGTGAGAGGTTTGTTCTGGTGATGTAATCAGCCAATCATTTGTGAATTTGAAATTCCACAGTTCAGCTTTAATATACACAAACAAGCGAATGTGAGCACAGAGAAACTCACACACACTTCTTATATTTCACACGTCTTAACACCACAGATGTTAAGCAGTTCACTTCTTGACAACCATAGGCTTACGACACCTGGCAATCACAATGATTGACATTATTTATATTGAGGCTGTCAAGTGCTGAATAAACAATGTTCTCGATTTCGCCTCTCAAGTCAAATGAAAGAGCAATAAAGCAAAGAACATATGAGAAGCAGATCAATCTCAGGAGCTAATAAATAAAGGCCATGGTACATGTAATAAAGAGCCAGGTACTATTGGGGGTATATTGGCTTTTTGAATATTGAAAACGAATGCGTATTTTTAGCAAGCCAAAGTCACAGAATTACGCGGAACCACAACTAAACGCCACAGCTTACAGCATTATCACGAACAACATACAAACCACAACCTTCAGCTTTAATTTAAATTTGGCTCCTTTAATATAATCACAAAACTTTAGTAAGAGCATGTTCACAACAGCAGGCTTACAATAATGTTGTATAAGTGGAGCTGTCGGGTATGATTTTGTGGGGGAACAAATGTCACTTTGACATCATTTGACTCCATCCAGCCTTAAAGTATGTAAAGTACCCTGGAGTTTCAGGTGTCAAACAAAGATGCAGAGGTCATATAGAGGCAAAAGGTATAGCTTGCCGCTTTAAAGGTCCTGTGTGTAATCATATGGAGGATCTACTGACAGAAATGTTTTCAGAGGTATATAAAGACCTTACATAATGAAGGGTTATGTTTTTATAAGCTTAGAATGAGCTATTTCTATTAGGGATGCAACAATACAATTAACGCACGGTTCAATAAGTAGCTAGTTTTTTTACCCAGGGTTTTCAGTTCAGTTCTGATGGCTTCATATCAAAAGTGTTTTTCTTCGATTATTCTATGCATATTTTACAGGAACACTAAGAAGTTGAGAATAACTCATATTTTATTGCAGTTCTCTTTATTTGACTTGACTTTTTTTATTCTTTAAGCAGAAATCAACTTGTACAATTCCTGGTGTATTGAATAAAATAAAGATAAATTAAAGATTAACACTGGCAGCTCACAGCAGTTTACCATTCATAAACATGTCATTAAAACTAAGTTTTAATGCGCATCGGTGAATTTATAATAGAGTGATGCAAACTTGTGATTGCTGTAATGGTAGTAAACAGACATAACACTACCGCTCAATGGATAAGGCCAAAGATAATAGAGGTTTACAAAATGTGCCACTGCCATTACAATAAATAGGGAAAAATGCAATGCTCAATGTGTCTGCTTAAAAAGGTGATTTTATGGCGAAATCTGTCACCACTATCACAAGCATCCCTTACTTTTGCGCATTGTTATTAGATACTTACCCATGTGGAGGAGCAAACATACAAACATGGACGTAAGCGTAGCCCAATAAAACGCACAGACATTATGTAAACGCAAAACCAGAAAACCGCAATTCACCTATGCGTATTGTACCATTGAGGTCATACCGAAGGGTTCAATATTATATTGAGAACTGTGGCATCCCTAGTTTGTATCTACATACACCGTGGGTCCCCTTGCATGGAATTCGCCACGTTGTTTCAACAGTAGCATGTTTCGTAAATACGTTATTTCATTCGGCAAAGAAGCGAAAACATGACAACGTCTTTGTTCTGTGTCAGCTGCCGTAGTGCTTCGAAAGGGTGGGGTTTTTAATTCAAAACCTCACCACTAGATGCCGTTAATTTCATACACTGGACCTTTTAAGTAACCGCTGATGTGCATGTGGGTGCGTGCAATACTTAGTTAGATAGAGCTATCAGCAAAAAATGGGCACAACCACACTTCTCTAGACGGAGTATCGCTGTTATTCCGATATTGATGAGGCTTTTTTCTTCGTTGTCGACTGGCCGCAATAACTCACAGATTAACAGGTTGACGGAGGGTGAGTAGAAGATTGAGTGTGGGTATACTCCGCTATGCTTTCAGGGCAAAATGGTCCTTAGACGTTAGCTAAACCTGACAAAACCGTCATTTAGAGACATCCTAGGACATTTTCAAAGGTACAAACGTTTAGAATAATTATTTAATGCAATAGGCTGAAAAACAGTGGAAGTCTATGAGATTTGAAAGGTCTTCAAAAGATACCAATACAAATGGAGCAATTAAAACGGAGAGGAACTTAAAATGTGCAGAAAACGGAGTACTTCAGCAGCTTTATCAGAGCCCAGCATGCATTTCTGCAACAAAGCCCATTTGTAGGCCCTTATCACAGAGAGCTGGCCCCAGCACGGAGCTTCACCCTAAGGCTCATTATTCCAATCATATCAAATACAAGCAGGCACGGCTCCTTACAGCTTAGGTTGTCCACATTGTTTGATGATGCTCGGTGAAGCTCAGCACGGAGCTCTGCTACTGGCCTCATGCAGCACCTCAGGTCAGAGTGAATCGTCCTGAGTGTTGAGCTGCGCTGTGAGCCATGCCTGATTGAACGCAGAGGGCGCAGCCTGTTGACATTCTCAAGAGCTGGGCTGGATTTCAACTGCCTGCAATGTGCTGTGCTGGGAAATATGATTGAAGGCGAGCTGTGTGGAAAATGCTAGACACAGGAAAAGATTGGACGGGCGACGTAAATTTAATTAACTATGTAGGAAATAGGAAAATAACACTCTCGTAGTCACAACATCATTACATGGCCCTTGTAACCTTTCACAGTACTGTAGCAACTGCCAGGAAAAACAAAACAAAACACCCAGAACACAATATTCCTACTATACCTAAACATTTATTACCTGCTTTAACAATGCAAAACTGTGAAAAGCACTATAGACGGTTTTATTTCACATAAACAAACGTTCGGGCGCTTGCACGCTTTTGTGCAACAAACTTAACTTCCGGTACACATCCGCAAAAAACAGTCCCTGTAGATTATTTCTGAAAACATGAAAAATAAATGACAAGTAAATTACTTTAGCTAGCAAGTCAAAAGTATGTCTAGCCAGAATTATTTTGGGTTACAGTACCAGTAGAAGAACGGTCACTTGGCTAAACTTAAACTCACCACCCATTCAACATATTGTTTATTTAATCAATTTAGATTATATGTTTTAGTCAAATCATG
Source organism: Triplophysa dalaica (assembly GCF_015846415.1). NCBI lineage: Eukaryota > Metazoa > Chordata > Actinopteri > Cypriniformes > Nemacheilidae > Triplophysa > Triplophysa dalaica. The sequence goes on from NC_079542.1 coordinate 8,779,759, forward strand.
TTACGAAGTGACGTAGATTCGCCGGTGTGTGGTTACACGAGGTGTTTCAGGCAGGTCTGGGTTCGCATTTGCTTTTAGATAGTATGCATCTTTTGTTCCGACACTTTAATTCTAGCAATTTTTCGTGCCTAATACATGCATGGGCAATTTATAACACACCAAAGACACAGAAAAACATGTATTCACGCTATATGAGCCCTTTACATTCGGGCCAGGCGCATACATCCGATGAAACCGTCTATAGAAACAACCCTCTTGAGGTCTCACCAGAAAATGCTTCATTCAGATGCAACAAGGAGTTCCAATTTATTCTATGCTCTTATTGGCAGTTATTTCTTCATTATCCAGTCAAAGTCATCCATTAAAAAAATAAAAAAACATCATTCGCTGCCAGCCTACGCCAGCGTTTTTTAACATTTTCACCCAACTTGAATGGCTCACAGTACATTGTCTGTAAAGAATATATGGACAAACAACATGTCAAATGAAAGAACAGAGTCTCAGCTTTTAAACAAAAGAAACAATATTCTTCTATCTTCATTTATTCGTTTTTTATCACTCCGTAGATGTGGGTAGGTTTCTTTAAAAATGCATCATTTTAAATAAACAGCTGAGACAATTAACGTTTTTTGTCAAAGATTCCGCCCAGATTACACTAAGAACAATCATTAAAAACCACTAAACCGTATACGTTCTAGGTTCTGGGATTCCGTACTTTTTCCCAGTGGTGTGTAATAGCGCCACCTGCTGTACAACAGTACGAATACTGATTGCGTAATAACTCGTCTTTGGCGGGGAAGATTTTTTTTTAAATGAGGAGATAACTCATCAATGGCGGTGAAAGAGTTAATGTAGTCTTTTGGTCAGCTGATTTAAAGGTTGATGATACATCATTGTGTCGTTGAGCCTCTTAACCTCAGACCACTGATATGGAACCGTTGTTGCAATAAGTGTACCTGGATGAAAGTGTGTGGTAAATAGCAAATAATGTCATGCACCCGTAAAGAGCCTTAATTTGTTATATTTCAGACACTGGAAGCTTAAAAAGCACCTAAGCTCAATTTAGCACTTTGTTCACTTTTTCAGGCAAAAAAAGATGTAAAAGACGAGCTCAAGCAGCGGAGGGTGACGCTACGGCACCGGGCAACGTCCACCAGGAGCCATTACATTTAATGAAATCTTTCTTTGTAAGGCCCAGAGAACATAAAGCTACCCTCTACCGTTATACGTGTCTGAGTTTGACGGAAATACAATCCAACTAGGGTTTCTATTTATACCCTGATCCAAGAATAACCTTATTTATCCAAACTATACAGCAGAGAATAGTAAAACAGGACTGGGATCAGTAGAAAAAAGTGTCAGAGCAGAATGGCTCGAGAGGTCATTGCTGTGGTATATTTTATGATGTCTAAACAAGAGTTTGGAGGCATGAATCAATAGGAACAGGAATATTCCATGGTGAAGACAGAATGAAGCAGCACTGAGAGCAGTGCGACTCGATCATTTAAAAGAATGTGTACACAAATGGTGAACGGCTAATGACCGATGTTCAGAGGTCAATGAAGCATTCTCTCTTTACAAACATGAATCCACTGTCAGCAAATGATGTTGTAATGAGCTGGAGAAAAGCGTTTAGATGTAAATAGAGTACACACAGTGAGTGAGTTAAGATTGATAAACGATTGAATTTTAGAAAGGGTTAGAAACTATAAACCAGACTGAGAGAAAAGAATAAGACAAAAGAATAAGACAAAATGTACTGCGGAAAAAAAAATCGAGTCAGATTTAAAGGGACAGGTCCTCTTAATTTACTCACTGTTCCAAATCAGTATACATTTCATTGTTCTGATAAACAAAGATACAGATATGTTGAAGAATGCTTGTAACCAAACAGTTCTTGGCCACCATTGACTTTCATAGTAAGAAAAACTGCTTTATCTATTTCTTTGTTCTGTGAGGCACAAAAGATGACATTTTGAAGAATGTAGGAAAGCACATCAAATCAACAGATTTTTTAATAATTTTTCCCTAAAAAAACAATTTGGCTTTGAATGACGCAATACTCTCACAGACACTCCCAATTTGTATCTACTCTGTCAATATATATACAGAATATACAGTTGAAAGAAAAAGTATGTGAACCCTTTGGGCTTACTTGGATTTCTTCATAAATTGGTCATAAAATGTGTTCTGATCTTCAAGTCACAACAATAGAGAAACACAGTCTGCTTAAACTAATACCGCACAAACATTATATGTTTTCATGTTTTTATTGAACACAACATGTAAACATTCATAGTGCAGGGTGGAAAAAGTATGTGAACCTTTGGGTTTAATAACTGGTTGACCCTCCTTTGGCAGGAATAACCTCAACCAAACGTTTCCTATAGTTGCAGATCAGACCTGCACAACGGTCAGGAGAAATTTTGGACCATTCCTCTTTACAAAAGTGTTTCAGTTCAGCAATATTCTTGGGATTTCTGGTGTGAATCGCTCTCTTGAGGTCATGCCACAGCATCTCAATCGGGTTGAGGTCAGGACTCTGACTGGGCCACTCCAGAAGGCGTATTTTCTTCTGTTGAAGCCATTCTGTTGTTGATTTACTTCTATGCTTTGGGTCGTTGTCCTGTTGCATCGTCCATCCTCTGTTAAGCTTCAGTTGGCGGACAGATGGTCTTAAGTTTTCCTGCAAAATGTCTTGATAAACTTTGGAATTCATTTTTCCATCGATGACAGTAATCCGTCCAGGGCCTGAGGCAGCAAAGCAGCCCCAAACCATGATGCCCCCTCCACCATATTTCACAGTTGGGATGAGGTTTTGATGTTGGTGTGCTGCGCCTTTTTTTCTCCACACATAGCGTTGTGTGTTCTTTCCAAACAACTCAATTTTGGTTTCATCTGTCCACAGAATGTTTTGCCAGTAGTGCTGTGGAACATCCAGGTGCTCTTTTGCAAACTTCAAACGTGCTGCAATGTTTTTTTTGGACAGCAGTGGCTTCCTCCGTGGTGTCCTCCCATGAAGTCCATTCTTGTTTAATGTTTTCCTTATTGTAGATTTGTCAACAAAAATGTTAGCATGTGCCAGAGATTTCTGTAAGTGTTTAGCTGACACTCTAGGATTCTTCTTCACCTCATTGAGCATTCTGCGCTGTGCTCTTGCAGTCATCTTTACAGGACGACCACGCCTAGGGAGTGTAGCAACAGTGCTGAACTTTCTCCATTTGTAGACAATCTGTCTTACCGTGGACACATGGACATCAAGGCTTTTAGATATACTTTTGTAGCCCTTTCCAGCTTTATGTCAACAATTCTTGATCGTAGGTCTTCTGAGAGCTCTTTTGTGCGAGGCATGGTTCACATCAGACAACGCTTCTTCAGAACAGCAAACTCAAAACTGGTGTGTGTTTTTTATTGGACAGGCCAGCTTTAATCAACACATCCAATCTCATCACATTGATTGGACCCCAGGTTGGCTGACTCATGAAGTCATTAGCCTAGGGTTTCACATACTTTTTCCACCCTGCACTATGAATGTTTACATGTTGTGTTCAATAAAAACATGAAAACGTACAATGTTTGTTTAGTTTAAGCAGACTGTGTTTCTCTATTGTTGTGACTTAGATGAAGATCAGAACACATTTTATGACCAATTTATGAAGAAATCCAAGTAAGCCCAAAGGGTTCACAAACTTTTTCTTTCAACTGTATATCTCCAAAAACTCAAAATTTCTTCAAAACCAGGATTGCCAATGAATGCTTATTATAGAATACATAATATAAATCACAATATTTTATGTTCCAAAGATATCTCAGGACAGGCATAATTGTGAAAGAAAGGGAGAAAGAATACTTTTGATTTATATTATCGATTGTCTTTTATATCTTATTATGTATGATTTATATTATGTACTATTATGAGTAAAATCTTTTAAAAAGTGGTACAGAGAAGGACTGAAAATAAAGGAGAAAACGTAAGAGAGGAAGAAGAAGCAAAGGTTGAGAAGTGAATCACAGAGATTGATAAGGGTATTAGTGTCAGAAAGCGGGGTGAAATAGCTTTTCTGATGCTGGGTCACCAAAAACCTCACTGGCTCCTGACTTTACCGTTTCTACAAGCTTATTTCTCTTCAACTTCAACTCCTTTTTCTGTTTATCGTGGTTTGTTTGAGCACTCGCTCTGTTTCTAACACAGCCAACACAAAATAAGATCTACTGACGCAATTTTGTGGGATTGTTGCATTGTCATTACTCAACACCCGGCGAGCGGCACATACGCGTTACAAACACTCAATGCATATACTGTACATACACAGTGTGTGCACTAAAGGTTGAGTGATTGCGGAGTTATTTTTTCCTCTCACAATAGTACAAAGTAACAATATTCCCAAGTCAAGTATGAATATTTTTGGTAAATTTTTCATCTTTTTCATGAATATTAAGTTTAACTATAGTAACTATAGTAATGCATGACCTGATGCCTGCTAATTTCCATCACTAATACACATAAATGTACATATTCGTACAACACAAAAACGCACACAGATAAGCCTAAAAGAAGCCTATTCTAAATATTCAAATCACAATTCTTTCTTTCCTCTTTTAATACTGGCATGACATATCATCCAAATATTTCCTTTTTGGGAAAATAAGGCATATAGATACATATTTTTGACCAACAGACATTCGAAAACATAAGATGAATGGACACAAACACAGGAACAATGACAGAATGGAAAAATGTACACAACAAAGACGGGTATGAAACTCGAGATGGAAAAAAAATGTTGGTTACAGAAAATATTGAAAGATCTTCGAGAGGGAAACAAAAAGAGATATTTCCTTTCTTTCATTGTAATAAAAGCATGAGGAGGAAATGACAGCCTTTGAATCAAAACAAACACAGACACATTCACACACATATGCAGTCACATTAGAAAGGATCACATTAGTGTAGAAAAAGGAAACTAATCTTTCATACGCAAACAGCGTGCCATGCCGTTGCAGTGAAATGCATGTGCATAAACATAATAACATTACACACCATGTGTAAAGGAGACGATATAATAAGCCCGGCAATGACAGGATAATTCTGCTAATACATTTCCCTAAATCCTCTGCAAATCTAAGATGGCAGCACGAGCAATGAGAGCCAATTCGGTGCACCACTGTCAACTGCACTTGACAAGTCTGATATCTATAATGTATGAGTCTCCATTTCTATGGTGAAAAATTCGCTCTAGAAAACATAAAGTGTGTGTGTGTTTGCGTGTGTGTGTGTATAGGCAGAATGAAAGAAGTGCTATCAATCATTTGGCTCATCAGAACATTAATGTCTGCCTGCTTGTCAGCATCTCTGTGTGTGTGTGTGTACGTGATGAGATCAGGCTCATCTCTATGTCATTATAGAGCAGCTCATAGTTTATCAGGGGAGGTGAGAGCTATTTATAACACCCTGTATCTTCCTCTTTCTTTCTGTTTCTCTCAAACCCATGCTGATTCCAACACACGTTCTCGCTCTTTTTCATTCTCCATTCTTTACTCCACTTGACCATGTTTTCAATAAACATTGATTCTGGTGCCTGTACCATGAAGCCTGGCTAGCCAGGTAAGTTTAAGTTTAGTTTTGTGCCAACCCTGGGATAGGTACCATTAAAGTAGCTCGCCTACTTTACATCTTTTGTACATTTAGATCTTTTGTCCTCTAAAGAAGCCTTATTAAGTGCTTAAGATACAGCAACAGTAGACATCACATTCACTTTTACACTGCTAATTTAACCCTTTTTTGTAAACGCAAGTTTTACTTAAAGCACTTAAAAAATGATATCATACACTACATATTAAAATGAGCAATAAGAAGTGTTTTTTATGCTGTAATGCTTAGATCGTTGTGTGTGAGTGATTATAGGAAGGTAAAGCAAACAGGGAACAGTACAAAGCACTTTAAGGGAATGGAATGTGAAAAAGTAAAACTTAAAACTTCAATATCATTTTCCCTTCTATGATCTATTAAAGGACTATTTGATGGCATGATGGTGGGAGACAGGGGTAATGAATGCCAGAGGTTTTTGCTTCTTTTCATTGTGGCCCTCAGGTTCACACACTGACTTTTACATGACTAGTTCACATAAGGACATCTTTTTTTCCCAGCTGCTCAGTCTCACAGTTATATTCTTGTATATTTTGTTCATATATCTTCTGTAACCCATGGACGTAAATGCTTCAGTGTCTGGTGCTTGATGTGAAAAGACACCAGTGTAAGAGCCTTTAACCTAAAATAAATCTGCACATCACATGTGTGCCAGTACATTTATCTCTTCAGCTCTGTCAGAGCACACAGATAGTTTCTCTTCATTATTTGCTTTACCCTATTTTCTAAGAATAATTATTATAAGGTAGGTTATACTAAAACACAAAGGTTGCACACACACATAAATATATGCATAATACGCATACATCATATTGCACTAGTTTTTACCTTAGTATATAGTTAATGCATATACACATTGGCTTAGTTGTTTAATTTGTGCATTAACTAAATCAACATTGTTTCTAAAACACTTCTGTGTTATATTTGCGCGTTATTATTGCCTGAGAAACATATGGAACTTGCGATATTCGTGTTAATTGCGTTTGGTTTTTCGGGCCCGACATCACCCATTCATGTGCACGCACTCGTGGATTAATCTTAGCTTCAGGATCAAAGCTTGAGTTGATAAAGAAAGTCAGTGAGCTGCTTCACGGTACTAACAAAGCCTGACTGCATTGGTTTGGTTTTGTCAACACAAAACTAATCCTGTAACCCTGAGTTTGTTTAGCTACGTTTATGGTACGGACCCCTAGACACCACACACCCGGCACACTGCAACACAAGTGCATGTTCACATGTTAACTTCTGTTGTTTTATATATAGCTAAGTGTAAACAAACACATTAACACAAGTATGCAATCTGTTTTGATTGTACTAACTTTCTGTTAAATTTTGATCAACAGATTTTGTTAATCATGACTCCACAGGGATCGCACTTTAAACAAGCACAGATCAGAACAGTTGACTCATTATTTACTTTCAGACAATCTTAAAGCGCTAATTTATGACTCACCTCGACTGAACTTTTATGTAAATATATCTTCCCTGCCTCACTTAGAATAGCTAACATTCTTCACTAACCCTCCACTTTATCCTGCACTTTCACCAGTTCTGTGTCCGACTACAAGATCAATAAAGATCGTCAATAAGGTGGTCAAACTTACCTACTTGCATTAGACAAAGTTGCTCAAACAAAGTTGAAATCTGCTAATCCAGCTGGCCATCTTAACAAGCTTACACCATGCCAGCTGGTAAGATCTTGCAATGTTTGTGTGTTCTTCTTTTTAGGATCTGAATTGAATTGTATTGTTTGCTGACTGTTTAGTTACATGATACTCTAAATGTGTTTGCTTCAATGTTGCATTGGTAAAAAGGCATCTGGCTCGAGCGTAATGGCATATGTAAATGTAATGTCCTCCAGACAGAGAAAGGAATGAAGTATGCCCACCCAAACACGAACAATCATACGGTGCATGCATAGTCGAGTACAAAGACACACGTACACACAAATCCACATGCAATACATCAATCTTCTCGGGATGTGATTTACAGGCTCAAGAAACATAAAATGGCATATTTGTGACATCGCAGAAAAGAATATATCGAGAGTTATGAGTTGAAATATTTTCGGAGACAGATGTCTTGCAGTTCTAATTTAAAGAAGTGATAGGAATTGATCATTTCTTTTATGTATGCTGGGTTTTGTTTTGCTATTCATTGAACACTCAATATACGCAAAGCGAACATTTCATAAGATGTCTTAAAAAACAAGGTATACGAAACAAAACGAAAATCTCACTCTTCCTGTGAAATGTCATTGTTTAGTTTCCACTCACTCAGTTATCTCCTCGGTAACAGTGTGTTCCACCTGTAGGCGAGAGTTGACCTCGATGAAGTAGTGTTTTCCATGTTTGTCCACGAGGAACTCCACTGTGCCTGCATTCTCGTAGCCTACCTATGAACAACATCAAAGAACATGAAGATGTAATATATAAAAATATAACACAGAAGATACTGCATGACCACAATAAAATAATACTCATAAATATTTTGATATTGAAGGGACAGTTCACCCAAAAATAACAATTCTGTCATGATATACTCACCCTTGAGTTATTCCAAATCTGAATAAATGTCTTTGTTCTGATGAACGCAGAAAGATATTTGGAAGAATGTTTGTAACCAAACAGTTCTTGTCCACTGTTTACAATCATAGTAGAAAAAATTACAATGATAGTCTAAAGTGCCCCAGAACTGTTTGCTTTCCTTCATTCTTCAGATGATTATTGGGTGAACTGTTCCTTTAATAAGCCTCTTATTTAAGTTGTTGTGTGCTTATGGATGAATCTAGCAAAATGTGAGATTGGATACAAAAACGTCACAAAATGCACTAGACAGTACAATAATATGATGCTGTCTGATCAAAATTCATCAACAGAAGAAACAATGTTAGATGTTTTGGTATACAAACTTGGTAAAAAAAACAAGTATTCGTAGAGAACCTTATTTACATGTATCAAATATCTAGAGGCTTCTTTAGCTCACAAAAGAATGACAGCTGCCAGCACGACAAGCAGAGATTTAGTTTAAAAAGCCCCAACTTTTTTCCTGTAAGTCTCTCATGTCTGTAGAAAGAAAACCTCCCGGGGCGATTGGCTAATTCTGCTGAACAGCATGATGCCGCTAGAAAGAAATAAAGAAGCTTCTGGTGAAAGCTGTGAGATCACCAGGACTACTGGTATTGACACCAGCCCAAACACAACCCACCGAGCAAGAGAGATTCGGCAGAATCTTAAAATGTACATTTCAATGAATGCAACTGACCGACACTTTTTCCCCAAAGCTTCCACTGACGGTGCATTCAGGTTTCTAAATTTATTCAGTATGAGTGTTTCCTGTTAAAAGAACCCATGACATTGGTGTTGCTATGACCATGCCTTACTAGTTAAGCATCAGGAAAGATATAGGTACAAAACACAAGAGAAAAACATAGAGATAAATTGGAGAAGATGATTCATAAACCAATTTATTTCAAATCCTATAACTCACTTTTCTCTTACTTGCTCTTACACACTCTCTGTCATTCAGGTTACTTGGATTCACAGAAGGGATCGAGGATAATCCGGTGCCAAAATTTACTGTAATCTGATCCAATTTCTCCCCACAATTCAGCGCAGTCTACTAATCCCACACTGCAATGATCTTGCCAAAAGCAGTCACTCATCTACACAAATATACACGCACAAAATATGAGAGACCTAGTTTTGTAAAGTTGACTTGATTTGACAATATTTGCTAAATGGCAAACGAAAAACACACAATTTTAGACCTCCTCATAGATCTTTAAATACCACTACTGTGACCGTGATTTGACTAAATTCATTCATTCTTGTACTTCTCATTTCTCTCTATCCCATTATCCCCCTACAGCCCATGTCAATCATGCCAGGAAGATTTGATCCATTATAATCTTAACTCTGACAAACATGACCTGAATGAAAGAGTTCAGACTGATGCCAGTTAAACCTGGAGAGAGGTAAATAAATGATTGAATAAAAGAAAGAAAGAAAGAAAAATGAATCAACAAACAAATAAATAACACCCCAAAATGTTATGTCTGCTATTAGTTACTCACTCTCTTATCATTTCAAGCCTGTATGACTTTCTTCTGCAAAACGTTAAACATATTTTGAAAAATGTTGGTAACCAAAATCCGATGGTACCCATTGACTCATAGACTTATTGTCTGGACGGTATGTAGATAACGTCCTCTAGATAGGCGGTATGTAGATAACGGTGTTTTCCAGATTTATACTGGTTTCCTGGTAAATGGCGGTATTTTTTTTACCACATTTTTTGTCTGATTGAGAGATGAAATAGTGCTTATGATTGACTTAAAATGCCCTTTTATACTGTCATGGTGACTGTATCCCATATAATAACTGCAAAGTTTAGAGTTCCTTAACAACTGAAAAGCATGCATTGTAAATTAAATACATAATATTTAAGCAAATAAGTAGAGAACAGGGCTGAACAATTAACTTTTTCCCTTGGAAAAAAGGAGCATCCACCCAAAATAAATAGTTGAAAACCAAATCAAGAGAGCTTTATTATTTCAAAAGAGCAGAATAGTAACAATTATTACATTAAAACATGCATGTGATGTCTGTTGTGTTTTACATAGTCACAATGGCTTCATTATTTCCTGAAATCATATATTTTTTAATCATAAAACAAAGGCTTCAATTAGATATGTGAGAGGAAAACGATCGCATCAGGCTGTCAATCCTCTTTACTGACCCTTATTTCTCATCATAGCATATAGAGAAACAGTTCAAACTAAAAACACATCATATAATATGCTTATATTGAGCAGATATGGGGGAATAGTTTTTTGAAAATGTTTGTTCGTGAGTATATTAAATATAATGTAATCCGAATTTGCAATAGCTACACTGCTGTTCAGCCGCGGGTTGCGCGCTCCCATTGCGATGAGAAAGAAATATGTAACGTTACTGCTCATGTGTGAGACGCACGCAAATATCCAAACGCCTCCGTTTAGGGCATTTATATAGAAATATTATGACTTGCGTGTAATTAAAAGGTGAGCAAATGTCATGCTGATCTACTATGTACTGTAGCCAACTGAGGATTGAGTTTTTCAGAAAAATACAAAATAGTGTCTAGTGTCTCGTGTGAGTGCCTCTAGTGTCTTGTGAGTTATGAAAATAAAATGTGAGGTGGGTTTCCATTCTCTCACATAAACACAGAGTGATGTCAATGCAAATAGAAACTTTATACACAAAGTAATTTATCAAGCCTAAAAGTCATTTTAGTTATAGTTACTGAATGTACAAATTGATAGCACAGGAAGGCAGTTATTGATCTTATTCACACTTTGCCTGCTAACTGATGTCTTTGTGGCTGCTGGATTGCTGACACGCAATAATGTGATATGAAATAACTTCATCTGAGCATCTTTTCAATATAAATCTATGGCGTAATGGCCTACATTTGTAAATAGTCTTATAAAGTACAGGTGATTTATCTATATGAACTATCTTTCTATCTGTTCTGAACTTGTGAAACATCTCAAGATTGGCTCTGCTATTACAATCACTTTCTCAATACAAGAATTAATAAATGTGTTCTTTAAATAATGTATTGATGCAATACAGTAGAAGCCACATAACGTTGCTGTCCTTCTTAAACTTTGTATCTCCATGTTTCATGCTTTTTATTTTGTGCCATAAATCATTATTGTTAGTTACCCTTTGTGTTTGTCACTGGGTTTTGCGAATATCAAATCAAAACAAAGTATTAAAAAGTGCTCGTCAACTTTGACAACACAGCATTTAATCATTTTAAAAGTACAGGGGGTTTCGTTTTCATTTTCCTGAAAAACAGAGAATCTGGAGATCCAAGGTTTTGGAAGGACATCGACGATAAAAAGTTATACTTCAGACACTAAGCAACACACCCACACAGCACAAACAATTGCACATGCACAAGCAAATAAAAAACCCTAATTTGGCAACAGAGACAAAACATTCTTACAAAACTCGAAACAAACTAAAAGAGCAAAGCCTAGCATATCATAAAACTACCCAAAACCATAAATTAAAGGAATAGTTCACTATACAATAGTTCCATTTGTTTACCATTCATTCGACTATATACAATTCTCTTTTTCATAGGAACACAAAAAATATATTTTGTTAAATGTCTCAGTGTTTATTTTATGCATACGGTTGATGCCAATGGCGCCAGTGTGGTTTGGTTACCTACATACTTAAAAATGTATTATTTTGTGTTTTGCAGTAGAAAGTCATTCAGGTTTGGAATGACATGATTGTATAATGGTATTTCCATATTTTGGGTGATCTATCTCTTTAAGTCATATATATACATTATAATTCACTCTTCTCTTTCATGTGCCAGAAAATAAGCCTACATAATTTCTAATGGTCATCACCCAATTCCTCCCTACTGGTCCACTTGTATCCTCCATAATTCTCTTGAGCGCAACCAAAGTCCATTTACGGAAGTCGTGACACTCGGCGGCCATGTTTGCAACACCATACCTGCAAACTCTGAAGAGCTGATAAAGGTGACAGCCATACGCTGGGGGGAGGGGGGTTGAATGGGTAGGTGTTTGGGGGGTGTATATAAGGGGTTTGTATTGTCATTTTCTTCAGGCTTTTGGCCTGCACAAGATATTTTAAGTGCAAAACACGTCACCAATTGAGCAGCAGCTTATCAGATGACAACAAATTTGATCTACAGGAAAAATATGGATTTTGTTAGAATTTGAGATTTTCATAAAAAATAAATACGTTGTCCTGGTCTCACGATCCCAATGCTCCAAGTCATAATTAAACAAATAAAATGATCTTTATTTGTTTAAGTTTTCTGAGGGGTGCACCTTTATTAATACAAACTGGGGTTTTGGTTTTGGTTAAAACATGCAGGATTGAGAAAATAAAGTGCGGGACTGATGTTAAGAGAGTTATTAAGAGAGATAAAGTGCAGGATCTGATTGATGAGAGTTATGAGCTTTCATAAAAAAGAAGGATTAAAAAGCAGATACAACCAATACAAAAGTAATTCCCGTGGCTCCTGACGACATATTAACGTTTTACGAAATTAATTGATCGGTCTCTAAAATAATTATTAAATATCATCTGTAAACTTCAGCTTCTGTGACTGAAACTTTGGACGAATATCAATCGCATCCAAGTGCCTTACTCACTCAGAAATGCAGAGCTCTAGAAGTGGACATTCGAGAGGGAGACTAGCAACAGTCTCTCATAACATAACCGTTTCCATCTTTTGGGTGACCTGAATAATAAATATCAACGACATTTTCTCTTTGACATACACTTTGCAGTCGTCCCTTTCAGCATGGGTGCAAACATGACGTTTAGAACGCGATTCTGGTTGGCCCGAGGACCAAAAAAGACGGCAATCTCATATTAATCTTGAGTACCTATAGAGTAGTATTGCATCCGAAAGTATTTCTGAAATCATATGCCGCGTGCAGGGGGAGGGGTAGACTGAACTAAAGCACATTGCCAACAAAACACAGTAGGGCTGAAACAATTCCACAAGTTACTCGAGATATTCCAATACCAAAAACCATAGAGGCAATTTTTGTTGCCTCAAAGCTTTGCTTAATCCATTTAACTACAGCAGACACGGAGCACTGCATTTCCCCACACGGACAGATATTACTAACGCACAGCCCGCTAAACTCTATACATGTAACAGGGCTCTCAAGTCTCACTCATTCATCCTGAGACACACGCATTTTAGTCTGTTTACACGCTCACATGTATTTCTCGTGTTGATAAACAAGTGACAGCTTACTGAAATGTCGAACTTCTATTTTACTTAGTTTTAGTCTATTTTGCGAGTGAAACTTGTTTTCAGGCTGCATTGAGTCCATAAAACTAGATGAAGACTAGTGGATGCTGAACCCTGTTATTTACACATGCCCTCTGTCTGGTCTGTTCTGAGTGTCTGAGTGAGTGAACTGCACAGTTTAACATGCTACATACAATCCAGTGTTATATCCACCATTTATATAATATTCATCAACCAAATGCAGTGAACAAACAAATACCATCGCTAACATATGCTCTCTCTCTCTGTCTTGCACACAAGTGAAAATGACGTCTGATTTTCCAATAAGGGACTAAGAATAATTGTTACGAAACAGTTTTTTTATGTTCGACAAAAAACCTCCGAAACCTGTACGATTGCTGGGGGATTGTATCAAACACAGAAATACTATGTAATAAGCTTTACTGTTAACTGCTTAAGTTTTTCGACAGATTGAACATGTTAAGCAGGAGAAGACATTTAACAGAAGCACATTTAACAGAAGTCAGAATGCATGACACATTGATGCAGTGCCCCTTTAAACTGAGCTAAATATCACCTTTTTCGATCTCTCTTCATCTACTGCGCCTGCACACAGGCTGACAAGTGCCTCAAGAGAGTTCGTCAGTCTTTATTGATTGACGATTGCCACTTTACTGGAAGGCGGGACTTCCTTCACTAAAACAGCCATATTGTATTGCCATACGTTGTATTCCTCGACATTCTTTGTTACGGCAGTGGTGCATCTTGTTAATATCAATATCTTTTTATCGCAAAAAAAATGCCACTCTGCCTATTTTTAATCTCCATAAATTCTCTTGTCACACCTTTACTCATGTCTCATCACTAACTGCCAGTTACTATTTAAATTCATTTTGAGATATTCTTTCTCTTTTACATCGCTGCCAAAGCTCAAACCCTGCACTGCATTCAATTCTTCATCGATCATGTCCACCTGTCCCATCTCCAAAAGACTCTTAAACCTACACGCAGCTACACTCAAAAAAAAAATAGATGCCCATTTTCACTAGGGACATGTATATGTCCAGTACTTTCATGTACAGTAGAATCCTTACATGGAAAAACGTTTCAACAGAATGTCTGAGGTATTCTTGAATGTCCAGTTGCTAGGATGCCCTTCTTGTGATCTGAGGTTTATTTTAGCTTGTCAGTGAGTTTTTGTTTCTTCCACCCAGCTGACAAAAAAGCTTGAACTAGCCTACGGTGGTTGGCTGCTCTTCCAGCCAAGCTCACTAGGCCGGTGTTTTTTGCTTGTTTTGGGCAGCTGTCAGCTGGTCAAGCTTGGAGACCCAATGGCTGACTGCCTCAACACCAATTCGGCAAAGCTGGGTGACCGGTTGAATACCAAATTAAACTAGCAAAATATCTTCAGCTGGGTTTTAGCAGTTTTTTATCCTCGTATAATACCCTGACAGTCTGGAGGGGTTTGCTAGTCCTAAACTAGTTTAGCTGGTCTCCCAGATTGGCCAAACTGGTTTAATATGGTTTAAGTGGTGATTTCTTTAAAAAGGGTAATTGGGTAATTTCTCTCTCTCGATCTCTCTCTCCCTCCGTGTATAAAATGAAAGACACTCTCTCCCATCATTTATGTTGTACATCTTTGCTCATTTGACCACATTCTGTTAAACTCTATTTACTTTATTTTCTGTTGACAGGGTTTCATTTATGTTTTCCTTTATGACCGAAGCTTGCATATAATCAGAGACAGTAACATTAGGAGAGGCTGAAAGAAACAGCAGATGGTGAAGAGCAGAGGGGGGGTTTAATCTGTGTTTTTACTATTTGTGGTGTCATGCATGATTAAAATCGTCTCTCCTTTTAAAGAAAAGCAGCTTCCATGGCGACCGTTCACCTTTAGATATGACCCAGTATAGACAATGAGAAAGACAGAGTCTAAAGATAGAGGATAAGCTAAAGTTTATGAAAACTATCCCTCATTTCCACCGACATCTAAACAATGCTTTATGTAATATACCAATGAAACTAGTGTGAGGACGTATGATAAACAAAATGAGTTCAAATAAAACCTTATCGTGAGCGTCTAATTTACTGTTTATAGATTTTATATCGCTGTGTTTCAGACAATAAAGCAGATGGCAGAATGTCTGTTTGGAATACATTAGAGAGGCATTCACACAATCGTTGCATTTCACGCGCCGCAGCAAGCGTTCTGCATGCGCAGTGTGCAAAAATGTGATATCGGGAAAAAACACTTGGGCCTGGGTGTCTTCCACTCCTGCCAATCAACCAGCATAACTCCAGAAAGAATATACGGTAGAGTGCTTCTAAGAGCTGTGATTCTGAGTCTTAAAAACAGCTGCGATGTAGAAAAGGACTAAACAAGTGAGCGAGTAAGTCAATCGGTCAGTGAGTGAGCACCATTTCTGAATTGTAAAATACTTTGAATCTAAAATAAGTCTAGACTTAGAAGTTTATACTGCAAGTTGAATTACGGTATGGTTTTCCCTATATTACAGCTTTAGAAAACTTTTGCAGAATGGACTGCTTTTAAAATGCATTAGATCCTTTTAGGAGCAGTGAAAAAAGTGACTTAATCATAGCTGTTTTCCAAAACACTTGGGGGATCTTAGTCCAACAGTTGTCATGACAACAGACAATGAAATAAAACAGAATTTAAGAGGGATCTCACAATTGCTTATTATCCGAACCATTTGCTTTTCATTGATCTGGCTCATCTTTTTGTTACTTAATTTCTTCTTTTATACCTTTCATCAAGTCCATCACCCTAATAGAGGAAAAATATCCCCCCTCCCCTCTCTCTCTTTTCCTGCAATGATGTAAGTACAAAGCAGGCAAATTTCAGTGAGAAATAACTGAAATTCAAAGAAAATTCTCTAAATCCCACGAATCCTTGTCTGTACACCTCTACACCATGTTTATCACTGCATCTTTCAATTAACAAAAATTGTTCAGATAGTTTTCTCTTCTCTTTTCTTTGCCTTACAAACACTTAAGTCTAACTTTCTGCTGAAGTCATTGGACTGGCCGAATAAACTCCATGGCAAATGTCCCGTAATACTCTGTAAGACCCTATAGTGAATATAACCATGAACACATTGAAAACAAACACAAACTGGAACGTAATGTTATAAAACATGAAACCAATCAAATTCTTCCTAAAGACGATTTCATCTAAGGCACGCGCACGCGCATGGCCCACAGTTCTTCAGGTCTGTATCTGGTTATAATATAACTTTTTTTTGGTTATATACGTACATCATTTCATTGTATATCAATTTCATTCAATTAAAATAAAACTAATCAACAGTTATTGATTTATTTCGGGGGTCTACGGGGAGTTAAAGGGATGCTTCACCCAAAGAGAAAATTTGATAATCATTTACTGACCTCGAGTTGTTCCAAACCTGTGTACATTTCTTTGTTCTGATAAACACAGAGAAAGATATTCGGAAGAATGCTTATAACCAAACATATCTCAACCCCCATTGACTCCCATAGTAGGAAAAAAACAATGGTAGTCAATAGTTCCTCGAGAACTGTTTGGTGTCCTACATTCTTCAAAATGTCTTCTTTTGTGTTCAACAGATCAAAAAAAGTACTTTTTCTACTATTGGAGTCAATGGGTATTGAGATCTGGTTGGTCATAAGCATTCTTCCAAATATCTTCCTCTGTGTTCATCAGAACAAAGAAATGTATACACATTTGGAACAATTCGAATGTGAGTAAATGACAAAATTTTCATTTTTGGGTAAATTATCCCTTTAAGTTTGGGCCATATAACCTTTGTTTATGTTTCTTGCCGCTAAAACTGTCTATAGTATCTTACATTATCCTCTTTCACTATAATACAGTATAAGCAGGCTCTGTGTCTCTGATGATAATAATGGAATAGTTCACTTAAAATGTAAAATTTCCTCATCTTTTACCCGCTTTTTGTTTACCAAAACCAGGTATATTTATTTTATTTAACTTCACATGTATTTGATTTTCTTCATCTTTATTTGATATCATGATCTGGTCTTTTATCTATGGCTAAAAATGTGAACAGAACTCACATAACTATGGAACAGTCACATCAGTTGGTCAGTATGCAAGAAAAAGGTAAATGAACCCGTGAACAAGCGGGCGCACACGCACACACCCCTGATGACTTCCTTAAGATTGTTTTTTCAAGTCAGAATTTAAAATAAGAGCCAGCAGATAAGTCTAGTACTGAAGCTTGTTAACACCAGCAGGACATTCTGAAGAAGATGATTTCTGCCTGTCCCCCGTCACATCTCTCATTCTGTCCGTACGCTGCATTAAATATGAGAGCCCTCATAAGGTTTCTGCTCAAACAGCTCAATTAAAATGGTTTGAGGAAAGAGGATGAAGGTTAGCTCGTGTTTGTTTCTGGAAACGTGTTTGATTGGACATGTGGCTCACATCAGGTAACACACACAAGAGCTTTAGAGCTCATAGGGTGGATTTATTTATGAAGTGTGAACCTACTTTCAGGCATGAAAATGTATAGATATACACAGGAGGAGATGATGAGAGGCCTCATTTATAACCGTTGCGTAAGAACAAAACATGCCCTGAAAGATAAGTACGACACTTCCTAAGCAGAGATGGGATTTATAAAAACAAACTTGACGGGAAAATTTGCGCACCTGTACACACATTCTTGAGACAAGAGGAATTGGCGACACAAATGGCGAGTTCGTGAAATTAAGTCATTGCAGAAATTAAATGTTAAAAGAACGATTAATGCCTCACATACACATTTAACTTTGTCTCCATATCATACGTTAGATCCACGTTATCATGAAAATTAAATCCAGCAGTGTTTGCGCTTGTATTGAGCAATAATTGTTTCAAAAACACCTTCTTGTAAAATCAATATCACAATAAAATCTTAAATCAAAATGTAATTAAATATTAAATCCACTAAGGGACCATGCATAGCCTACTGTACGCCGGCTTTCCTGAAGTGAAGTTATCAGACAGAATAATTTCAAACTCTGTTTTCTCTTTTATACTCAAATTCCGCCCATATTAGTAGAGTTAAGCACCAAAGTTTCATCTAAAAGTTTAACAAAAAGTATATACATATATTTCTAGTGCTTGCACTGCTACTGTGTCATGTTGCACATTTTAATGTTTTAATAACAGTGAAGAGTGCAAGGTGCATTATAATTCCTCTTAAACTGAATTACAGAACTATTGTTCTAAAAAAAGATTTAATAAAAATAAAAAAATTATAGAGAGAACAATGATATTATTGTGATATTATTGTATTTTTTGTGTGCGATCCGGTTGTGGAGCGGTCCATTGGCTCTCATCTTCCAAACGTCTCGTACCGTCATGTGAATGGAAATATGGATATGAAAATGATATGCAGATTACATTATGCATAGTTAAACTAGGCGTTGTAAGCTCCATAAACGGTTATGTCAGCGAGGAGATGGGATGGAGATACACGCACAGTCTTCTCCTGTAGGGGATTAATAAAGCCAATAATGCGCAGGTTCTAGCGTACGCGTGGTTTTATAAATCTGAAAACTTTTGTGCGTATGCAAAATCTTCCTTTTCAAAATCTATGTAAAGTTTTATAAATGATACCCCAGAGCATTCAATCCAGTGAACTGTGTATAAACCAGTTTAAGGTTTGATGTCTGTGTGTGTAGAAATCTTTACATAAAGAGCACTCTAGATCAGAGCTACTCAATTAAAGGGAGAGTTACCAAAAAATGAATATTCTGTCATCATTTCCTCACCCTCAGGTTGTTCCAAACCTGTATAAATGTCTTTGTTCTGTTGATCACAGAGGAAGATACTTGGAAGAATGTCAGTACGTAAACATATCTCATCCCCTTATTTACTGCGATAGTATCGAAATGAATTACTTTGAGAGTCAATGGGGGATGAGATTTGTTTAGTTATTGGTGTTATTTGCATTTATTTGCAGTAAATGAAAACTGAAGAACCGGGTCAAAATAACAGAAAAGATGCTTTGTATGTTTGCTTTGACCTCATAGACTGCACTTTTAAGCAATAAAACCGTAATATTTGTACAAGTACTATTTTTAGGAAAAGTTAAAAATTATTTTTTATGTGATAAAAAATATTCTCTATATATATGTTCTTTTTTAAGGTTCAAAACAGGGGCACTACTGAATGCAATACATAGCTAGGATAAGCAAGGGTATTTTCCAATATTAATCCAATTTTGTCCAGCTGATTAAACATAGTAATATACCCCTAGGGTGGCATGAGGTTGAGTCAATTATGGATTGAAATTTATTTTTGGGGGAACTAATGTGCTCCTTCAACTCAAATAAAAATGAAATGGTCCCCGTTGGACAGTTGATACAGTACGTGTTTGTTGAAGTATGGGTCAACTGCTAACTCTTAGCACAAGGTCAGGGCTGCTGCAGGACAAGCGTTTATAACCATAGGGGCCTGTCTGTTCTACAGAGATTTGGCAGTCATGTGCACAACAGCCACTTTGTAGCACTCCACACAGCCTTAGGGAAGTGTGAGACTGTAGTATGCTGAAGAAATGTTTGTGCTAGTCTGTAGGGTGCAGAGAGGTGAGGCAAAAACGACAGTATCGGTTTACCTTTCGGACTGTGATATTTAATGACCAGGTTATATGTTTGATTAACATTTACATTTACAGGTTTGTTTTAGCCAATAACCTATGAGTTAATGGCTTTTAGCTACATATTCATTGTAGCCCAATAATCATTTGCATTTCAAATCAGAGAGGGGGAGTGAGAGAGCGATACAGAGCACAAGAGACGGAGGACATGTTTTTGATCACATTTGCAGAATCAGCGATCACTCTGACACATCAGATAAGCAGGGCTTTAAAATCACTGCTCCTGCCAAGTGTATGCAAATAGCTGAAATTTAATTACAAATCTTCCGTCTATGTCTACTATGCCTGGGTGATGGAGCTAAAAACATAAATCTTGACACTTTCAGCCTTTTGAAGATATTCCATACAGTACATCTGAATATTCATACTCAAATGGTTTACCAGAGAGATTTTTATTACAAGAACCATCATTTTAATTCAACGGTCACCGTACACATTGACACTGACTAACTCTAAAACTGTTTTTGCTACTAACACGTTAATCCAAGCTAAATACTAAAATATTTAAAATCTTACCTTTTCAGGCACAGATCACCATACAAGGACTGTGACAATAGTCTAATGACGGATAAAAACCACCGCTATGGATTTCATAAAAAGGTGCAATCCCTGGGGATTTATTTCATTACTTGGCATTACTTCATGATGTACAGGAAATTCAACACACCAACCAACATATAGTCTGTGCATGCGTCAGCTAAATTTTCATGATATTGCTTTTTGCTCCCGGTTCCTTTTTAAAAACACTTCTGTTAGGATCCTCTCAGCTACATTTAAACCGCTGATAAAAAGACGACAGGGACATCGTGCAGACACACTGAGCCATTCAGACTGCTGAGAATGGCAAGCTGGCGGCTATTCTATTGTTTATCCCTTAGTTTCGACTGTTTATTAAAGGTTAAGTGCATTTAGCATTTTATTAAGCGTTGGGGGGTTTGGTGTGTTGCAGGGTGAAATGGAAAAGCAAATGAAAAACAGGCGGAAAGAGAAAGGGAAACAGGGTGATAGAAAAGATTCTTCTTCTTAACACAAAAGAGATTCTAATACCTCGAGCTCAATCTCAAAATGCAGTTGTTTTCCACGCAGACCGGTGAATGGGAAATTATATTGAAAAAGAGCTACTGTGTGAGAGTATAAATGACTTACGGTGCCCTTTAAAGTGCCTACATTGCCAGCCGGCTGTAGCCAGTTAGATTTCAGCCATGTCAACAACAGCAGCCAGAAGTAATAAATCAATTCAACAGCTCTGCCCATCAACAGCACAGCTCAACTTAATATGGCAAACTGTGGGAGCCCCGGGCCTGTGTGTGCGTATGATGGGCTCATGTCAGAAAATGTGTGTTGATTTTGTACCAAGTAAGTGTCTTTCACAGTACAGTAGAGACCGTTTCTATCTCTGCCAGGGTTTATTCTTGTATTAATTCTATCCTTTCATTCTGTCCAAAACATCGCTTTTACTTCACTACATACTTGACTAGACCTTTTCATCTGGAATTCATTAAGTTCCTACTTTCATAAAAAATGTCTGTAGGAAAAACTCAACCATAAAACTCAGAACTTTTAAGTTTGCAATTTTAAGTTCACCCAAAATTCAATTTAAAAGTGTAAAAATGTTCTTTCCTCATCTATTAAAAACTAATTGTCATATTTTTGGGGGAAACTAGCCAGTTTTAACCATATAATGACAGTGAGTGGGGAGGCTGTCAAGCTCAAAAAATTCAAAAAGCACCATCAAAGTCTAAAAAAAGATGTGCCACATTCCCAGTGGATCAATGAGTCAGTCATTTTAACTTAAAAACCAGATTTGGTTTTTTATTCACAGATTTGTGAATAAATCATTCAGATCGGATTTGTGAAAGTGGATCAACCGTTAAGCAAATAATGGCCAACTTTAAATTTTTGGGGTGAACTATTTCTCCTACCAGTGTCGCTAACACTAGAAAATTCTATACAGAATTTCAAGTGTATGGCTTTCAGAACCACGGACAGCGACAAAGGAAGACTCACAGATGGGTGAAAGAATGAAGCCCTTCTTACCATCGAGGTCAATAGGATAGATGACATTCCAGTCTGGTGAGTACGAATGAATTTTAGGCCTAGTTATACATCTCAGCTTTATGCCCGGTGACAGTAAAGGTGTCAGACAACCATTCTCTACCATGTCAAGAACACTGTGTCTTCAGCCTCCAGGACACTTTGTCAAGGCGGTTGAGCCAGCGAGCCTGCTCAGGTGATGTTAACCATTGTACAGGGGGAGATGGCTTCATCTAATCCCAGGAGGTACGTTTGGAACATTTGGAACAACACAGATTGTTTGTATGATGTTTGTACAACTCGACTGGTATAGCCCAGTGTTAACAACGGCAAGGTCATAGGGTCCTTTCCCAGTAAACACAAGGACTGCTTAATGTAAATGTTGACTGAAGAGGACCTTCTTGAGGCATATTGTGCTAAAACTGAGATGGATTTCAACAGCTGTGTCAGTCAGTACTGGAAGTGGAAAGTAGCTTTCCAAAGATAATTTGTGTCATAGAGACCAGAAGCATAAAAAGAGCTGCTGATAGGGCTTCAGTCCAACACAGAGAATGTAATAGAGTTGTTGAGCACCAAAAATCAACTCCACCTGCCAGGAATTGATTCTGTAGTGATTCTATATTGGGATTTGAGGGTTTTAACAAATAAAAAAAATACTGCTGCCAAACTCTAGCATTACCTCTGCCAATGACTACGTTTACATGCCCCCTCATAATGCGATTATAATAGGATTTTCGCAATATTGCGGATACCCCTTAACCTCATGTAAATGCAATCATTCGATATTCTAAACTATGAACGATTAAGCTCATTATCGCAGTAACCATAAATCGAAATAACACATTTCGCACACGGTGCGCTACGCACGCCGATTTTAATCGCAATAAGAAGGCATGGAAACACTTTAATCACTATTATGCTACTCTGAACAAGGTGTGCATGTGCTTATGTCATGCAACATAAATGCATAAATGCACAAATTCATAGTAAACATGACAGTCTTTAGACATTTAGTTTTACCATCAACACAACTTGCTGTCAGCAGTCTCTCCTCCTTATCTTTATACAGATACAGAGAGAACGCAATGACAGCGTACACTAACAGCGTACACAAACAAAGGCATTTTCATCATATTTCCATACTTATCACAGTGCCGAATAACTATGAAACATATCCGGATGAAGGCGTTTAACATTTGACGCAAAAATATTAAAACGATAGCTAGTAACACACACCTACTGTGCCCGAAAGCATTGTTTGTGCTCTGTATTATATAATTGGACTATTAAATATTTAATGTAAACGGGAGCAAAGAGGTGTTCTCAAGTCATGTAATTACTCGGATAATTGGAAATAATCGCATTATTGATGCGCATGTAATGAATGTTTTAATGAATTTTGGGTAAAAACTGTATTGTGTTCGTTTAAATACATCTCAATTGTATTTTTTTACAATTTAGCCATTAAAAGCCCATGTCGGCCGACCACTGTACCGGATAGACAGGATAATGCCGCTGCTAAAGAAACACATGATAGAATTTCAGAGTGTTCAAAGTGTTGCAACAAAAAGACTCGGGGCTCTAAATCGCTTCCTGGCAGTGTCCATTATTAATGGGAGGATTGCACCAGAGAGAGATTGATCTATTCAATATGCCAACTATGCACCAGACTGGCAGACAAGCCTCAATGTGTCAGCCTAATGAACTGGTTTAAGCTTTTTCCTCTGCTTGTCATTTTTAAGCAAATAGTGTAAAATAAGCATTCATTTGAATTTAACAACTCTGTATAGATCCAATTTGCTATCATTAAAGCGATTTACTGTATATATCAACATTATACGGGCCATCAGCCCCCCTGTTGTTTGATTATATTCATCAGCCATTAAAACCCATGTTGTTCAAAGGCACGAATATCTATCATTCATCAATCTGAAACTGTGAAACTAATCAGTTTTTCTAATCACAGTAAGTTGCAACAAAACAAATTTTTCTAACTATGGATGCCACTACCAAAAATATCTCAAAGGCATTGGAAATATACATCAGCGATCATGTTTCTATTACAATATGTGGAAAGTAGATTATTAAAAATGCCAAATCTACACGACACACTTAAGTTTTTATGTACATCACGTTACCACATGGACAGAGTGCTTATACTGCAATTTGATGACAGGAGACACAACTGCCGCAATTAAAGTTGCCTATTAAAATGAAAATAATCAAAGGCTAATGCAGGCCTATTACCTTACGCTGATAAAATGCCTATTCTAATTGCTATGGAGAACACAAGTATTCAAAGTAATTAAAAGGTCATTTAAGGTGGACAGATTTCAGTTTTTTAAGTAACCGGATTTTTTTAAATCAGCGTGTCAGAGTGAAACACCGCCACCTGTTGTAAATGTATTAAAACTGCAATTTGTAAGTGAAAGCGATATAGGGACTACAGACATGCAACCCACTTGCCAACTTTCATCAAGCCAAAAAATAGAACAATAAATCCATCCTGTCTGCTGCACCTGCCCGATATTGATTTATCCTGTCTCTCCATCTTTTTCTGTCATTCCTTGCTCTCTTTCTTTCTCCCTCTCCTGATTGCACGGTTTCTCTTCCCAACTCTCCCTTCACCTTTTCTCTGCTTCTGCCAGCATCACTAATAACATTTCAAAGAATGATACATACAAATGTGACTCTTACGGGGGCAAGTGACTTATCAAAACTGACAGCATCTGGTTTATCAACAGATGGAAATTGGTAACGGTGTGTGTGGTGTGCATACACAAACACACACACACACACCTTGTAATCACTGGGTGGCGACTCTATCTCTCCAAATCCATAATCCTTCAGTCACTTACGCTAAGGTCAGAGATATCTAGAGATATCCAGAAGTGTGTTTGTGTCTGTGTATATAAGAAAGACCTTGTACTCAAGTTTTCACAGAACAGGCAGGTCAACGCAGATTAATCCCTACAAATACACACTCCCAGAATTCACCATGATTGTTTCCACATTTTCTCTTTCCTAAAAAGCAAAATGTCACAGACTACCGACTTTCCAGGGGAACCTTCTGAGATCAAAGAACTCCTGTGTAAAGGTCAATATATCACCACATCATGCTCAGTCATGTCAGTCTTCTCATTTTCTCCCATATGTCACGACGTATTATGTAACTGGCAAGCTAAATTTTCGTATCCCCTATGTTTGTTAAAATATAGTCACAGTATATATCAAAATGGTACAAATTAGCATATATTTTGTTCGCTGTAATTCTACAGTTTGCTATATAAAGACACATGAAACATAATGAGAAAAGAGAGATGAATAATGTAGGCTCTGCAACACATATCACATAAATAACATCCCACCTCTGTGACTGAATCTCTCAGAGCAGCACTGAGCATCATTTTGTGTTAATCATTCAGTACACACATACTATGAAGTCATAAAATTTTGTGACCGGGAGCACAGTCCTTAAGGGTGCGTGTGTGTGACCAGCCATAATGAGATAAGTGAATGTTTAAAAAACCAGGGTCTCTGAGATAAGTGGCCATTCTAAGTGTTGTTAAGTGAAAAAAACATTCACACATGAGTAAGCCTGATCCAGTCAAACGTACGTACCTGTCTAGCCAGGCTGACAGAGTCTGAGGTGAGTCTGTCTCGAAGTTTAGGATCCAGCTTGGCAGCAGGTGCGATCTCCACGACTTTCTGATGTCTTCTCTGGATGGAACAATCCCTCTCATACAGATGAATAACATTTCCATATTTATCACCTGTGAGAGTGAAAAACACATTTTGAGGGAAATGAGAAAGTACTGAATGAATCCCCAAAATCACTTGTATCATGTTTCTAATCATTGGAGGCAAAAGAACAACACAAACATATATATTTTATATCATTAGTTGGTTTGTTTTATTCCAAAATACTGCATCTTGTTTAAATTAAAGAAAACTAAGAATGATAATAAAACATATAATGAAAACTATATAACTAGCATCCACACTGGCGGACAATGAACGAAATTATGTTGATTTAGCTGTATTTTTACTGTGAGCAATTTATGATTTATCGGCATAAGTTTTATTTTCCGATAATGATATGGCCGATAATTTATCGTGCCTCCCTAGTTATAAATATCATCCTTGTGGTGAATGGGCCTTTATTATTCCCCTACTTAGCCACTTTAGCCTCTCTTAAGCATCATATTCATTTTCTTACCATTGTGTAAATAATCCAATTAAAATGAATAACGTTTAAGTGCTTGACAAGAGCCTACTTTCAACCATCATAACACACAAAAATCTAAATCTAACTACTTGAGGCAGCTAGTGAAAATACAGTGTTTTCTGATCCTCTCCTTTCAATTATATGTTATTGCACTGACAATATCTCAGCTTGTTAGCATTTCTACATGGATTCGATATTAGATTCATTGAGGAGACTGACAAAAAGTTAGTTGTGTATTTTAGAGAGCGACAGGCAGAATGATGTTCCCTGGACACACACAGAGCCCTGCTCTGTTAACAAGCCTAATTTAATTCCAGCTGTATGTTATCGACAATGAGTTCTGTTCCAGACAAGCAAATCACACCTAATGAGCCAAATATACTTTAATATAATGCTTGAAATACACCACCAGATAGAAGCTAACAAATGTGTACACACATCCTAGGGACTTCCTATAAGTAAAACCTCTGCCAATAAACCCCCACAGAAAAATGTGTCACATGTGCCTCAATATACTCACCAAGAATTTGCACTTCAATGTGTCGTGGTTTCTCGATGAACTTTTCAACAAACAGAGCACCATTACCGAACGCAGCGAGAGCCTCTGAATGTGCTCTGTGATAGTTCTCTTCTAGTTCCTGCAAACAAAAACAACATTTGTTAAGAATTACAATCATTCAAATTATGGCAGTATATAAAGAGCTATTAATATAGCAAACATTATTAGATAAACATTAAACAAGTGTCATCTGATGCCACAAACTTAAAGAAGTTGGGTGTTTTTTAGTCTTGGTTTATCTTATTATGTTTCTGGACACGTTATGTTTTCTGAATGGTACAGTTTGTTTTTGAAACAAGTTATTTTATCCCAAAAGATAAAGTTAAACTTTACGGCCCTTTTAATCAAACAAGTCTTTTGGGGTACATGCCTGTTAAACTGAAATGAAATCCAGAATTGCAGAGAATAAAAAAGAAATCTCAGAGGAACAGAGTAGCTGTAGTGCGTAAACAAATGTGGCCTGCAAAGGTTGAAGTCTGTTTATTTTGGTATCTCTCCTAGAGAATACGTGAAGAAACCAAATGAAGTGTCTCATGAAACTTGGAGCAGGACATTTAACACTCTTTATAAGACTAAGCTTGTTGTCCCACGAAGCCTAGTAGACAATGGCAATACTAAACCGTTTCCACAACTGGCAATAAATATCTAATATGTACTTTTTATTTCTAGCTATCGTGTCTAAGTGATAAAGTGTTGAATTGTGTAGTTATCATCTCATGTGCATGTCCACATGTCATGCAGACGGCAGTGAACATCTATCGTACTGTAATACAATGCATAAGCATGCAGTATCTCGACACATGAAATAAAACAGACACATAAGCAGAAATGGTGGTGCATTAAAGGGATAGTTCACCCAAAAATTTAAAATCTGTCATTATTTACTTAGGCCATGGCAAATTTAAAATGTGTACATTTTTCATTTATTTTATTTTTTCAATTAAGAAGCGGGGAACACTGTGGAATAAAGGGATCATTTTTGCAGTTCTGAAGTATTAACCTTAGCAAATAAATCAAATAAATAATCCTAATGCATTGCCGAGCTGTTGAGAGGGACATCTAGAGGCGAGTAAAAAATCCACAATGTAATATAAACATGCAGAAGTCACATGTAGAAGACAGTAGAAGGCAGAATAACAAAATGAGTTCAAAACCACAGAAATGTGTCAAAGACATCTCAGTTAGCTGTCTCTAATGGCCATTGAATGCAGTCTTGTGAGACAGCTGGATTTGGATTACCTTGTTTTTTATTAAGATAATGTTAAATGCTTTGGTTAATCATATTGCTTAGTTTGTAATGCGTAGACTGTTAAATGCTGGTCTTCTAATGGAGAAATGTAAAATATTAATCCTTTTCCCAAGTAATATGAGTTGGACAGCTCAGAAGCTATTTTAGGTGTCAAGTACTGCGAGATATAAATAAACCAATTAGTGTTGTTATTTTTGGCATTTTACACAGAAGATATTTTCTATTCAGCTGAACTACTTTAATAAAGTTTTCTATGTAAGCACGTTCTAGACGGATGTGTTTAACTGATTTGCCTGCATCTCGTGCCGTTTGCAGCGTCTCTCACATACGAGCCATGGTTTTAAAACGCTGTGTCAAGTTGAAATAATTTCACACAGCACAGTTCATCAATGTCAGTTCCACAGCAGTTGACCAATCAAAAGACCCCTAAGGCGGGACAAGTGTCGTAAGCTTTTGTTCACAATAGCAACGTGGCATATGGCGATTTTTGTTATCAAAAGAGTGCCACAAGGCCCTCTCGGTTTGCATTGTGATTGTTCAGACCGTTCCTGAGCGCTGTGTCATGCGTTTTTAGACGCAAAGATGCGTTCTATCCGAACCACTCCTAAATCCTGTGAATTTGGGCATAGGTGCAACACTGTTCTCGTAAAATATGTGATGCAATGGCCTTTGAAACATCCGTGCCCAGGGCACATCAAAGTCATAATCCGTTCCTGACCCTCATGTCTTTTCAAACCTGTATGACTTTCTTAAGCAGAACACAAAAAAGATATTCTGAAGAATGTTTTTAACCAAACAATGGTGGTACATTGACTTGCATTGGTTTTGTGTCCATACCACAGAAGTCAATGGGTACCACCATTGTTTGGTTGCCAACATTATTCAAAATATCTTCTTTTTTGTTCTGTAGAAGAAAGATTGTCATACAGGATTCAAATAAAAAGAGGTAAATGATGAAAGAATTTTCTTTTTTTTAGTGAACTATCCCTTTAACAGACATGATCTCCACCGGGAGGGTGAATGAGGTTTAGTGGACTAGCCTTGCAATACATTGCATCTATCAGACTAAGTGTGCAGCGCACTTCTGGTCATGATGTCTTCTGGTGTTCAACAGCCTAATATCCAGCAAGAAAAAGCGGTTCTTGAGTCGTGTGAATCTAGCGAAAAATTACTTTTGAGCCCTCGAGGGGAACTGGGGAAAACAGGTCAGAGGAAAGGTGGGCTACTCCTTAAAGGTTTTGCCAGCAATTTTTCTATTGCTAAAAATACTTACAACATATTATAAAAAACATAGGTTGAGCTCCCAAAGGTTATACGGTAAACATTCTGTAGTGATTCTGACCCTCTTATAACTCCCACTTCACTTCCTGTCTGCTCTCCTACTGTCCTAAACAAATCAAGGCTAAAGACCAAAAATAAATCTTAAAAAAAAACACGGATCTGTGCTCCAGTTTTGTCCTCAACTTATGGTGCCAATGGAAGCCAGAGAATCCATTTGCACAGCAAGACGGGTTGCTGTGCTGCAAGATCTAGAGTTCAACGCAGTGGTTTAACCTTCATGTCAGTGGCCAAGCAGCTACTGAATCAGTAATGTTACTGGGAAACTCTCCAAAAAACATTTGTTTATGTTGATGAAGCTGGGAGTGCTCATGCCAGCATTTTGGAGTCTCCTCTGGAACTGAAGGTACAGTATTGTTTGACTTTTAGTTTTTAGGACAAGTTAAGGTGCCAAATGAGCATCGTGTTCTGTTCAAATGAATATGTTTCTATAAACTCAAACAAATGACTTTTTTTCACTGTGCCAGAGGTGAAAAAAGTGCACACAAATTATATATAAGTTAAAGCAAGAGTTCTTAACAGTTTCGGGTCAAAAAGGTATCTAGTTAAGAACAACCTGAGAGAAAGTAAAAAAGTTGAATTTTATTTTACGGAATTATTTATTGTGCTTAAAGGGATAGTTCACAGAAAAAAAGTAAAACTCTTAAATCATTTACTCATAATTATGTAATTCCAAGCCTGCATGATTTAAGATCTTCTGCAGAAGAGTATATCTTGAAAAACTTTGCATGATTCTAATATCCGTTTGATTGCCGTTTATTCATGCGAAGGATTCTTGTTATTTAGAAGGCTAAACTTCTTTGAAAATCAAAGTAGTCAAAATATCACTGCATACATTTACAGAGCAAAAAGAAAAACACAGACCTCGTATCCTCTGACCACCCTCATGCCACGGCCCCCTCCTCCATACGCAGCTTTAAAGATGATGGGAAAGTCGTATGTTTTAGCGAACTCATGAGCCTCCTGTAGAGAGGAGATTGGAGCGTTCGTCCCAGGAACCACTGGAACACCTTTACACACACAAACAGATTCAATTATTTATACACTGTTCTACACATACAGTGGAGTCGCTGTAGTACTACATTCCAAAACCCGAGTGTTTGAGTTTGTATAAACATAACATTGTCTTAATTACTTAAGAATAAATAAATAGAAGTGCAACCCAGACAGCACAAAACAATGCAAACAACATGTGCAAATAAACAATATTACCAGCAGGCACATTATATGCATAGTGCATTCCCCAGGTGTTCACATTTTTTAAAGGAAATCAACTTACAAATAGCTTACTTCATATTACGCTGGAACAGGAGAATATATGTGAACTAAATATTGACCTGTAATAGCTAGATTTACATACAGTAGCTCACAAAAATAGCAAAAAGAAGAATGTAGAATGAAGACTGTGATCTCAGAGGTGTGCATGATCATATGTAGAAACCCACCTGCTTTCATGGCAAGAGCACGAGCTTCCACTTTATCCCCCATCATGCGGACAACCTCTGGGGAAGGACCAATGAATCTCACCCCAGCATCAGCACAGGCCTGGGCAAAGTCCGACCGCTCGGATAAAAACCCATAACCAGGGTGGATGGCGTCTACGTTGTTTTCCTGACAGGCAGAAAGAAGAAACATGAAGAGACAGAAAAAGAGAAATAAGAGTGGAATATAAACATCATCAGCCAGGGATGTGTATGTTACACAGCAGTCGGCCCTAATTGTTCTGATGCTGGAAAATAATAATTTCATTAAAATCCCAATCAGACAGAACTTGAAAGCCCCCTCTTTCTGTTGGCTGACTGTGTGCAACATGGTAATTGCATTGGAGAAATACTAATTATTCGGAGGCAGTCTGCTGAGGTTAGAGACGATATAGTGTTGGCTGCGTGTTCGGTTTCATTACGGTTTGATATGTGTGTGTACTTCCTAGTGTTTGTGCATTATCAGTGTATTGTTGTGGCTAAGCTGCTGGCTTGAGAAATGAGCTGCCTGTAGCATAATGAGACAGTACCAAAGGATCTGAATCTGGCTGCCATTTCTGATGCCAGTCCAAAAAAATGACAGGAATACATTTATTATCCAGAGGTATTCTGTTTTGGATAATAGTAGTGTTCATAAAGGTGAATGGGCTTAGAAATGAACATATCGCTCACCTTAGCTACTTTGATGATGTCAGGGATATGTAGATAAGCTCCAACAGGGGGCAGGCCTTTCCCGATCAGGTAAGCTTCATCAGCCTTCTGTCTGTGCATCTGTCCGGTGTCCTGCTCTGAATAGACAGCCACTGTCCGGATGCCAAGTTCTGTGCATGCCCGGAACACCCGGATGGCTATTTCACCTGATGGGTGAATAAGAAAAGTATGAGGTAAAAAATCACCCCAAAAATTATGAGCCGTTCTGTCCAACAGTCAAAGCCATACGATAACTAGATCTGTTTAACATTTCAAATATATATGCTGTCTTTTTACCTATCACATAAAGATACATTTAAATCACATCAACCAATACTGACGTGTAATACCAAGATGTGTCAGAAGCAACATTCAAATCAAACTTGATTCTGCTTCTCACATAAAGTGATTGCATGGCTTTAGAAGGACTTTACAGATTGTGTATTATGTTTGGATGAGTTCAATTTTAAAGAATTTACATTTTTCATTACTGCATGTAACACTTAACCTACAGTACATTTTTAATCTCATTAGCCTTGGCCTACATTTATGTAAACCATTAGAGCTCTAATCCTGGAGTCAGTCTTTTATTTTCAGTCTTTACACAGTTCAAAAAACATCTGATCAAAGAATTACGAGCCTTACCTCTGTTTGCCACCATGACCTTTTTGATTGGTCGATACTCCGTGCTTAGGGGAGCCAAATGGGCAAAACGAGAGGATATGCCAACCCTCCTCCTGAAGAGCAGGAACGCTCTGGACGCTCCACAACACAGGATCATCCTAGAAAAGACAAATTAAAGGATGAACAATTCTGCTGTCTGTAATTATCCCTCATAAACTAGTCTATGAAAAACTGGCCAGTCATGACTTATTACCCACTTCTAAATATATAGATAGATTCTCTGTATCTACAGCAACCAACGAAATATGTTCCAGTGTATTACAAAACTTGTATTTGTCACGTGATACGCACCGCTCATTTGTTGTGGGTTGTGTATGGAAGCAAATAAGAGACATAATGTTTTGAAATTTAACAGCCTATGAATACTTGATATTGAATTATTTTACTTTGGAGACCATGTATCAGAGCACGACAACCTGGCTGTCTGTCGTGATCCAAGAAGAGGCCAAGGCACGGATATTAAACCTGTTAAGAAGATGACTTCTAGGGAAAACGAAGGCGCTCCGGTAAGTTTGCTGTTTGTTTACAATCAGACTCTACAGAACAAAAGTGTGTTGTTGCTAATTATTTTTTGGAACTATTATTATTATTATTTTTCGACCGACGTCGTTTCTGTTCATTGGTTCGGTTCAATGGTTCGGTTCAATTGCAGACGGGCTCTGGGCTCAGCTGTTTTTCCTATCCTGGGTAGCCCGGATGTTACCATGTAAATATTTAACTTGAATTTTTCGATCTGAATTTTAGCAGTCGAATTAGACATATGTTTTCTTTGAAAAGTATTAACTTGAAATTTGAGATCTGAATAAGAGCAATCAAATTTGATCAATCTGAATGTATTTTATCTGAAATTCTGTAAATTGTTTTTTTTTGTATCTGAATTTGTGAGCATTAAATTCAGGTTTTTAAATTGGAAATCAAGAATTTTCAAGAATTCGAAACAAATTAATTCAGATACATGGTTTCCAAAGTGAAATAATTCAAAATCAAGTATTCATAGGCTGTTAAATTTCAAAACATTATGTCTCTTATTTGCTTCCATAGTTGTGTAATCCAAATTAATATGCAATCAACAAAGAATTCAACTGTGTATTGTAATATTAAAGGTATTTTAGTATTTGTTGTAAGTGTAGTTTAATTTCAAAAAATCATAATTATTACATTAATCACCTTATTTACTTTTGTCATTTGAAATGAACCCTGTTAAATCCTAGTCATTTTAAAAGTTCAAGTATTGGCATCCACTGGGGGTTACGCATATCAACATGGCAACCCGGTGGCTTCACCTTGCTGGTTTAGCTCTCCATCAGCAATACAGTCATATTAACGGTAGCGTCCATATTCATATTTTTAAACCTCATTTTGGCCCCCCTGGCAGTAGTACAATAGTGTTTTCAAACTCATTGAAATGGTCCAAACATCCTTTTTGTAGCTTAATGTTAAAAGGTGAGTGAAATGACGTAATTTTGCAATGTCGTCATGGAGAACGTTTGAGTCCTTAATAACCTTTATACAGAGCATAGTCGGATAAGTGATGTCTGTAAACATTAAAGGAAGCACATCAGTTCTTTCGTCAGGTCCATCGAGAACTTTCCATTCTCCACTTTGCACTTTTCCACTTTGCACTTTCCACTTTGCGTATTTTGACGCAATCACGCACGTCCGCCAATTATTGATTGCACTATTTATTTACATGGACACAAACATATTTCAGTGTGACATGCGTTTTATAACAAAATATTTGCCTGTGCTATCGTCACTCCATTTACCCCAGTTTGGGTGCCACTGACTTTTCCCAATCACACGGTTTGATTGTTTGGAATCGGCTTTTGTTGATGAATGACTGCTGCCACCTTGAGGTCTTAAATTAAACTGCAGTCCTTGTGAGCGGCGGAATGGAGAGCTTGAACGCAATCTCTCACTACATGGACTACGTCATGAATTCATGTATATAATAAAGCATTAAAAAAAAAATAGAAAAAAGCAACAAAAAAAATGAATGAATGAATGAATGAATGAATTCATGTATATTAGAAAGGCGATGAGATGGCTGCATCACTTTTTGTGTGAGGTAAGCATTGACATACTGTTAACTGTCTCTAAGTCCATTGATAGATAGGCACACACAAACACAAAGTATAAATGGGATCGTCATATGACTCACAAAATGTTTCATTTTTCTCGACTGATTAAATTGCTTACTCTAAATGTCTTTAGGTCCTCTGCTGTCTTCATAACGAATGTGCTGATAATAGCAAAAAGTTCAAAGTTGGTCAAGCGATTGGCAACATTTTCAGTTTGACATTTTCGCAATTATCTGTACAAACAGTGTGTACGTACGATGATCTCGGAGCATGTTTGTTTTTGCGTAAGCATGTGCGTATATCAAGAGAAAGGTTTATTATAACAGAGCTTTTTAATGAAAATGACAGGATCAATGTGGTAAGTTATGTGTCGGACCTTTAAAAGTCAAAGAAAGTCCTCGCCACCTTTGTTGTTGCTCTTGGTTTAACAGTAAGTGTAATTATGATGGAAGACTCATAATTGAAGTGCTAATTATTATAATTTAATTTGCCTTCATATTTGAGGTATATATATTTGCCTCCCCTCATGTGACTTGGTGTTTTATGAAAATCATTGCGTTACGTATTACTGTAGGTGTGTATGTGGGAAGCAAATGAATCATGCTGAGGAAAGCTCTTATCTCACTGTTTTACTTTTATTTTGTCTGTCTCTCACCTACTCAGTCTCACAGATGCCAGACATATTTAAACGTATTTTCTCACCCACCTGCCTATTCAGAGCATGCCAACCTTTCACATAGAATTATATTATATTGCATATCCTGTATGCATTTTTCTTTGTTTGACTTCAGGCGAGACACTATAAAGACACTAATCTGTATTATATGTGCAAGAATTATTTATCAAAATTTGATAGAAATAGACCTATCCGTGCATTTACAGTAAGTAGGACTGGTTACACTAGGGTGTTTTCTGGGTTGTTTACCATCCAAAATCACAAGAGACCTCTACAGAATTATTCAGCATAAGGCTTTATTGTTTCCTTGAGAATATGAGTTGTTATGCCTGTTTTATGGTCTCTTTGACTACTAAGCTTAATTACTAGGTTCAGTAAAACACACCTCCCAATGTTAAATACTAGATTAATATTAGTTTTTAGGAATGCTTGTTTGTCCTTTAATGCACACAACACATAGAGGTAGTGCCTATAGATATTTGCGAAATATATTTACCTGCCTTCGGTAAGTATATGGTAACCTGTTGAGTGGCTTTTTGTAGGTTAAAGGTCATAGACATCACTGGATGGATTAAATAGTCAGAGGGTTTGAAGATCATAAACATCGCAACACTTTGAACCACCGAGTTAGTGGGTGATTAGATCTCCTTTCATCAAGACTTTTGTGTCAACATGAACTTCGATCATGTGGGAAAATCCAATGAATAACCTAATTCTTTTCAATATTGACGACTACATCAATGACAAAGTCCAGTGAAATTAGTGTGCAGCCGTATCATCTTTCCTGTCTCAGAAAGGAACAATATATTCTTTATTATAAAATAAATGGTTCATATCTGTGAGTCTGCGCCACATTGTTAATATACTTTAGGTATACGGATCGTGCCTATAAAAACTTTATTTATAATATGTGACCCTGGACAACAAAACCAGTCTTATGGGTACATTTTTCGAAATTGAGATTTTTACATCATCTGAAAGCTGAATAAATACGATTTATATTGATGTATGGGTTGTCAGGATCAGACAACCCATACATCCCATATTGTGGGTTGTATGGGATCCCGTACATCCCATACAACCCATATTGTCAGGTTCGGACAATATCTGAGGCTGAGATACAACTGTTTAAAACTCAGGAATCTGAGAGTTCAAAAAAATCTACATATTGAGAAAATTGCCTTTGAAGTTGTTAATCATAGGCTGCCCACTCATAAAAATAAAGTTTTTCTTCATTTCGGGTAGAAAATTTACAAAATGTCTGCATGGAACATGATCTTTTCTTTAATATCTTAATGATTTTTGGAATAAAAGAAAAATCGATAATTTTGAACCATGCAAAGTATTTCTGTCTTTTTCTTAAAATGTTCCCGTGCTACTTAAGACTGGTTTTGGGATCCAGGGACACATATAGCACAGCCTCCGTTCCCTTACGGCTGAAGTTTATTCTATAATTTAGATAGCCGTGGCTGACCTCTACACCCACTAAGAGCACCACAAGGGGCAATTATCAAGAAAATAATATAATCAGCTTATTGGTGCCTTCCAAAATTGCTCAGTTACCGTTAAATGACTCTGCTCTAAAAGGCCAAGCTGGGTAAAATCAACACTTTTAACCACACAATCTAAATAGAGCCTTGCATCGACTGCACTTTTTTGGGACTATTTGTTGCTCGGTTCTCTTCTCTTTCGACTCTCAACTCTTTTTCCAGCTGAATGGTACTTCCTGCCTTGTATGTCCATTAGAGATCTGGCAGGTAGGTGCATTGTGCCTTTATGTTCTCCGCAGCGGAAATGTTCCTCCATTAGACTAAAGAAAACCCGCTCAAGCAGCGCAAGCACAAGTTCAAATAAACTTTATGAATTTACAATCTGAGCTTACACTTTAGCATTTTTTTGGGAAAGTCAATATAGACAGGAGACGCAATAAAAGTGGTTGACTTAAGTGTTCGTCTGGCTTCGTCGTAAAATGTATGCAGACATTTTGTTTCAAAATATGTGCAAAATGTGATATTGTTGATGACAAAATGAAATTCTTTTTTTTCGACACTGTATGCACTGTGAACGAATTGTTTTATTACTAGACAGACTATCGATGATGATGTCACTGCACGTGAGAAATCTGGCAAGTCTCAAACTTCCGTGTAAATGCGATATTGTGTGTAGCTTTATTACTGATATAAAAGAAACCTGTTTTCACGTGTTTACGAGCATTAGCTGATTTTCTATAGATATCTCTTTATTTTGTGCTTGTAAACACACTCACTGTTTCAGTCAAATCCACCTTTTATGAGCTTTAAGTGGACACTGTGTTGAAATATTGTGGTCTTTTCCTTTGTTTGTTTCTCTAGAGTGTTTTGTAATCATTAAACAACAGCAGAGTTTTTATGCCCTCGGATGTTGAATGATGACTGAGTTAATGATAACAAACAGATTTGATCAGCCAAGTTATTTGAATACCATTCTATTGCAGATATGCAATCAGATACGCAAATCACATATGAGGCAATTTGTTTTGATCATTTAGGGAGAAGGAACGCACGTTAAATAAGTATACACAATGGTCACCATTTTATTGGTAAAAGTTTGGCTTTGATTGAACATTATGAAGACAGACCAGGGCAAGTTGTCATTGTTGAACTTTGAGTAAATAAACATTTGGAGTCGAAAGTCCAATTGTGTTCATTTGTTTCTTTGAAACTATTTGGTCTTTTTTATGAATTATGTCCTCCAAACAAAGACTTAAGAAAGTTTTGTTATACTGTAGCTGGAAATAACGTCATTCAGGCAAGTGTGAAATGTAATATTTTAAGCTTAAATGTGATTTTAGTATCTGCTTTTAGACAACTTGGAGCATGCATGTCACATGCTCAATATGTCGTATGGTGCATAAAACATTGGTTTGGTTACCTTGTTCTTGCTATTTCATGTTTTGAACCTTTAACTTCGCTGCATAGTCTATGATAGACAAATTAGGTCTTATCGTGACAATTTGACCCCCAAGGTCAATATGTGAGCATATGTTGCCCACGTCTCTGTGCCAGACATTTGGCCAGAGGTTGTACAGTCAATGTTCAAATAAATTGTTGAGAAGTGCACACAATGACCTAGATTTAGTTTGGGTATTCCACTAAGTTTGTCGTCTTCCCTAAAACAATACTCCCTGTGCTTTCAAACACTCTCCTAACTCATATACATATCTCATATGTCTATAGTATATATCAACAAATCCTGTCTGTTAAATATAAGCACATAATAATTGAATGCTCAGATCAGATAAGCAATGTATACACATGTTAGATGCACTGAAGAGATACATCTTAACACTGACATACTTGCATGACCACGTGCACATGATCTCTGAATACAGGTTTTTTTGCCCCAAACATTCTTTCGCCATTTTTACCACCTCAGGCTATATTTTTTCTGTGGACTAAAAGCTTCCGTCATCATTCACCTGCATTGCATCTTTTTTGCATGCATTTGAATGAATGTTGACTGATGCTGTCAGTCCCTGTAACATAAAGACAGTTTTTTTTTTATTACGGGGTAAACTGGCGCTTAAAAACAAACATCTAGTTGTACTTACTTGTCCAGATGAATCCAGATTCAGTCCCAGCTAAGTAGAGATTGGCAGATATCACAGTGCACAACAGGCCAGAAAGTTCCTCTGCAGTCTAGTCGAACAATGAGCAGATCCAATGGAAAACAGGCTGTGTTGCACGTTTATGGGAGCTTTGTATAGCAGCACGTGAGACAACGTACAATTTTTCTGTCACAACAAACTGCTCTGGCTGTGAGACCGTAAGGCCTGATCCTGTTAATCTCTTTCTGTGCCTATCTCGCTTCTAACCTCTGTCTCTATCTTTCTCTCTCACTGGATGCAGGCTTTCATCCTTGCTCCGATTACGTAATACTTACACACCCCCAAGCGAACGGACCAACCGCAGGCAGTCTGTTTCCACCAGTAAAGAGCGGCAGGATTTAAAGGCTGACAGAGGGAGGCAGAGATGCTTTGGAAGGAGGGGGAGAGTGAAAACATGATTATGTTGGGCACAGTATAGGTATCTTATATATAGTATCTTTATATGTAGCAGTGGTTCTCTATTCTGATCCCATGTGTTTTCTTTTATCAGACAAACTTTTCTTGACTAATATTTTGTGACATAAATCATTATTATATTCACCCTTGATTGGAAATATCTTGGCAATAAAAGTAATCAAAAGTGCTTGTCAACGTTGACAATAAAGTAATCATTTAAAAAGTAGATTCTTTTTTTCCCCCATTTTCTGAAAAACTGTGACTTTGGACATCCGAGGTTTCAGAAGGATAGCGATGATATGCAGAATGTGGGTTCCCTTGAAAACCACTGGACTGTAAGAAAGGGATATATGCAAAATCTATGTTGTTGAGACTGGACATTCAAACTGGGATAAGAGATAATGTCTTACTATTCTACTTAAACAAACATTGAACAACAATGTCTATTGGTGTACTGTATCTAAAGCGTATAACATTAAATATATGAAACCGAATAATCTTCTTTACCAACAAAGACAGTATTCTATATTCTGCAGAAAAAGCAAAGAGTGGTTATCCAACATTGAAAAGATGGTAAATTAATTTATCCTTTGAATAAAATAGTTTTTACGACTTAGTTTATCTCCCGTTCGTAGTTGTCATGTAGATGTTTATTGAATGAAGAAAAAAACACTTTGGAAGAAAGCATTTTTCAACCCTCATGGAGACAGTAAAGCTGGAGCCTAATTTATATGTTTTTCAGTTTGTCTAATGAAGTCTGCTGTTTTCTTCTTGTATTCCACCGACAAAAGACTTCTCGAAGCCTCACATTTAAAAAAAGCTTGTTTGTTTTCATCACACATTCATTTAATGCTTTTAGGCGAAGTTTGACAGCAATACTAAGAAGTGTTACCCTAGTCTGCCCTAGAAAAGAAATATATCATTAAGTGATGATTGCATCAAGACTAACCTAAAATAGCTTACTGTGTGGAATAGAATTAAGAACAGCTGTGGGTGTGTCTGAAACTACTCTGAAGTGAATACATTGTGTATGTACAAATGTTCACGTAGATGTTATTGATTAAAGGCTTTGATGATTATAGCAGCACATTCTCCAGCAGGATCAGGGATCATTGATCCAGTGTCAGTAGACACACCGGAGGAATCATCTACTGAAAATCTGTTTTTTTTTTCACTTGAAAAGGGAGAAAAAACAGCTAGATTGCTTAGAATATCTGGTGGTCGTTCTGTATTGCAGTTGGTCTTTTGTTGTTATAGGAAATCTGGTATGTAGGTGGACAAGAAAAACAAACACGTGCATAAATATTTCTAAACTCAAAGAAACATCTCTTTGTTTGAGAAAACACCTTAGATCCAAGCTTAAACGTTGAAATGCCTTTAGTCGCACCGGATCGTGTGCCTATCTTATCACATACATCGCTTATCAAGGGTTACCTTTAAAACTGTTTTGATGCAATGGAAATAAGAGTAAAGAAATAACAGAAGGAAATGTTTACACTTTATTGCAGCAAATGTAAACACAGAGAGTATGATCTATCAGAGGTGTTAGAACTTTTGCCACACTGAACTGTGTGAGTCAAACATTCACCAGTGATGATGCAAGACACACGAAGAGACATCTGAGATGTTCCAAAGGCCAGGGTCTCACAAGGTGTTTCCTTGCAACAACTGCAGCTTCGCAGTGCACATGCAGGCGCGCAAGGGTGACGACACGTAACTGAGGTAGGCTATGAAAACTGGAAATAACTTAAAAGTAAGTTTCCAAATAATATTGATCATCTTATTCTGACTCGATCATTAATAGTCCCTGTATATGGACATCATATGTTTTTATTGCAAAGCAGGGTAATGGAAGCAGAGAGGAGAGATGATGAGTTTGAAGGAGGTAAGACTTGATAAACAAACGTCTGTACAGTACATCACCAGCCAGCCAGGTCTCAGACATCAGAGGAAAATGTCTCAGGAAACCTTTGTCAAGTCTGTAAAATTGTTTTGTTGCTTAGAAAAACATTTGTGTTCTGTACTTTCAGAAATTAAATTCATATTTAATTTACTAGCTTAAGTTTAGGCCATTACCTACGGCTGTGATAACTGTGTGCTGTTATAGGCAGTACAGTTTAATATAGAACATTGATTAAAAAATGAACCAACTTTGTTTGGACTTTGTGATACTAGAAAAGTTTTTTTAGATAAAATATGCTCTTTATATATAGTTTCTTGAAATACTGTAATTGTAAATTCTTGAAAATATGTAGGCTTATTAGTCATTATTATCATAATGAATGCAGATGTGCAAGATACAAATTCTCTCTGCTTTCATTATTTCCATACAGTGCATGCAAACATGTTAAAAAAGTTTATGGCCAGTATGTTAATGATTCTTAAATAATTTTAAATACAAAAATGTTTACCTTCCCCAGTATTGTTGCACTGTAGAAATAGTGCATTATACATCAGTTCTCTCTGGTTCTCGAATCTGATTGGCTAATAGCCGTGAGATATTCCACCAAGATCATCACGGGAACTGACCGTTGAACAGCTTCACTGACTGTTTGTATCACTCCGCCACCAAAAAAACTCTGACAATGCTGTCCTCGCAACTGCGTTACTCTGAAGAAGTTCTCATATGAAGTTATTATATTATGCTGGGATATCATGGAGCATCAGGTTAAAGCACAAAAAGATATTTTGACATTTAGGTCATCTTTTTCTATCCTATCCAATATCATATATTAAGTCAGTTAATAGAAAATTTGGTGGTATCAAGACTTGTTTTTGTTTGATGTCAATGCTGTTGGTTAGGCTTCATCTGGGTGTTGTCTGCACAACTATTATTAAATAACTATTCTGCTGCCTGACTCCATTGATTTATATTTATAATAGTTGAACATGACTTGAACACACCTGTGCCAAAAGCTCTGGTCACTTAATCTCTATCGGTCAGGGCATCATCTGGTAAGGGGCTGTGATACTGACTTTCTTGCAGTTGATCCTATTAATCTAGTGGTCTTGTGCTCGCCTACACTGTTAGAATTTTTTTTATCACTGGTGTGCTACCCTAAGTTTTTTTGTACCTTTACAGGTATACAGAACAAAAAATAATTTTGCACTTTTTGGGGTATGATTGTATCTTAAGGACTTATTGTTTACCGTTAAAGTTGCAGTTAAGTGATTTTTACCCCTAATATTCTTTCAAATGGAACACAATAAATCCTTAGGTTACAATAATGTACCCAAAAAGTTATAAGGTTGTGTGTTATATACCTAAAAGTAAATGTTGCATTTGCGAATTAATGTGAAAAGTTGCAATTTGTGCTAGACATAACTTAAGGCTTCTCAAATAATTATTATTTATTAAAGATATTTAATGAAGTCATGATATGTGCCATAGTTAAGTGACCATTGCTCTAATATATACATTTTCAAACATATTACTGTAATGCTTCTCTGTACCCACTTGGTGTCAGCGGAGGACTACCAAATAGTTTTCAATATGTCTTTTTCACCCCAAAACAGGGTCCTCTATTAATATAAAAATCTCAAAGAAAACGTTTTACAGTACATCACCACAAATTAAATTGTAACATCTTGAAAGCCTCCAAACTACTGTATAAATGTAAGCATCAATAAATGAGTAGTACTGTAGATATTCTCAAGAAAATCTAATGAGCCAAAGTTGTAAAGTTTTAAAATGTTGTTGCACATTTTTCATAAGAAACGGGATGGGTCTTTTAATAACTGGAATTAAATTATGAATCAGGATGGGAACAAGTTAGAGTGAAATATGGTCTGAAGACACAAAAAAGACATTTCAAGTCAAATCTTCAGCATCGCTCACTAACTCTCCTTCTCTCGCCCACTGTCTCTTTATCCATTAGTCTCTTGCTCTTTCTATCTCTGACTGTAGACTGTTCATAATTTTTTAATGTGGCCATTCCTCTATGTTTCAGCCTTTCTTCCTTGGCATTAATAAGAAGCCCAGGTGTCAGGGGACAAGTCAAACTTCAGAAATCAGTAGGTGTCACTGTGGGTGCACGTGAAAAGGGAGG
This sequence comes from Triplophysa dalaica, assembly GCF_015846415.1. Classification (NCBI taxonomy): domain Eukaryota; kingdom Metazoa; phylum Chordata; class Actinopteri; order Cypriniformes; family Nemacheilidae; genus Triplophysa; species Triplophysa dalaica. The sequence goes on from NC_079542.1 coordinate 8,822,991, forward strand.
AACTCAATGTATCCCGATTTGTGGAAGTAATGACATATTCAACACAGACACTCTGCATATATTTAAAGGTTCTCATGCACACTTTTCAAACCCAATCACACATGAGAACAGACTCGACCTGCGTGCGCCCACATCCACAAGCTGGTCTGGCACACAAACGTTCCTCCTCCTAACAATTGTATGTTGCATATCCGGAGTGCGTGTTGCAGCGGGGGGCATCATTAGAGACTCTCGTTGGGCTGGTAGGTGGTCAGGGCATGTGTGGAAATGGGGATGCATGTAAATGTCACAGAAGAAAGTCCTACTGTGCACAGAAGTCATTTATTTCCTGCTAACAGCCAGCTCTCTCGGGTTCTGCATTATTGATAAATGCCACATGTATGCCTGAAAATGCACAAACGCATGTGAATGAAACTCTCTCGATAGAATGTTTAGTGAGGAAAAATAACTGACGAACTGCCTGATTGGTCAACTTTTTAATAATCAAGATGTGTATAAGAATGTCGCAACTTTAAAGTGGCAGTCTGTAAGGTTTTTTGAGTAACTAAAACTTTATAAAAAAAATATTGAGCAAGTAAATGAACGAAAGGTGTATAAAACTGTCACTACCCTTGCTGGATTCACCCCAGAAAGCTTATTATAATGGTTTGTAATCTTCCCTGTCCGGTCGTCTTTTCCCGGAAATCCTTATTTGGTGTCTTTCGTCTATGCGTCATTTCGTAACATTCGTGTACAACAGAATGAAGAGGACCCGGCTGCTAGCCCGCGTGTACACAGACTTTTTTTTCTTGGAAACTTTTAGTATTATTTATGGCGCCGTTTATTACTTTTACTTTTAAACGCCATGCAGCGCTGCGCTGACATCTGTAGATTCATCAGTTGTGAAAACAAAGTAATACGAACTGATGAGAGTTTACAAAGAAAAATGGAATGTGATAGGACTCGTGTGGAAAAAAGGAATTAATGTGGGCAGACATGGATTTATTTCTTCTGAACACAACAGGTAAGATGTTTTAATATTTCAATAATAGATAACACAAAAAACGTAGCGCAGTTGTTGTGTTTCAGACGCGTACTCCGTTTCATCGTTTGTTATGTTCTTTATGATAAATGTAATGTAAGAGCTATTTGCATGGGTATTATCTGGGGACCTCGTGTGATTCAGAAATGATCTCCCCACATCTGTGTTTCATGTGGCGCACAGGCACGGGATAAGTGAAGCCTGTGATTTTACTCAAATTTACAGACTTATTTCCCAAACATTATGGCAAGGCTTTGCGTATAGTTGATGTATATATAGTTGAATGGCGTAGAATGATATATGACCGTACATGTCAGCATTTGAGACCCGCCGTCGCGTTCGGGGATCTTCCGTCCGGTTTGCGTAACAGGAGTTTCCATGAGAAATAACAAACAAGAGACTCCCGGCCAAAACCCCAGTTTTGCGCAATTTGGGTCTGTTTATGTTCTTATTTGTTTTTGTTATATCATCTGCCATATTATGTTTATTATGTGCTAATGATGTAAAGAAAAGATTCTCACAGGTGCACTGTCACAGGCCACAGGGACATACGACTCAAAACATCAGACATATCAACGTAGTTGAGCAGTGCCGAATCACAACTCACGTTAAGAAAATACCTTCGCACATCACCCGCAGTAGCAATTACAAACAGAGATGGCGACAAAGAGGACATTCTTACGGCCTGCCACTTTAATGGACGTCAACTACTTTAATTCATTGAGTTTATAGGGAGAGTATTATCTTGTCATTTCAAACCTGTATGACTTTCTTTCTTCCGCAGAACCTAAAAGAGGATATTCTGAAGAATCAAAGCCCATTCACCCACTCACATCTATTGTATGGACACAAAACCACTTTAGTGAGTGGGTGCCGGTTAACAACAATCTTCAAAATATCTTCTTTTTTGTTCTGCAGAAGAAAGAAAGCGATACAGGTTTGAGGCATTAGGGTGATTTTTTTTGTGTGTAACTTTCATTATGGCTCCAATGTTTAACTTGCCTCTTTATCGCTATCTTTAAATTTTTTTATTGCAGGTTACTTCAAGTGGTTGAAATCAAATGAAGTCAAACTGACATTTCCTGCGAAACCCGACAATACAACATATATTATTATAAGCTTAACATTGCTCAGTAACTGATTTTTCATTAATTATAATCACCAAATTTACAGATTGCAGCTTTAAAGGGGATCTGTAACTGTGTTTCATGCATTCTCAGTTCTTTACAATGTTAAACGTGCCGTCTTCTCATGCTTGACATGGTCAACTTGTCAAAAAATCAGTTGGACGTATGACGTAGTATTTCTGTGCTCGATACACCCCGCATTCTTAAAGGATTCTGAAAGTTCTTTAACACATAAAAATCTTTTTTGTGACAACTTTTCTTAGTCCCTTATTGGAAAATTCTCCCTGAAAAGCACGTCCACGTGTCAATCAGCGAGAGCCAGATGAAAGACTACACATCAACCAAGGAGAGTGGCAAACTGAGCATGCGCAAACTTCAACCAGCTGGAGCAAGAGAGAGAGAGCACTGCATTCGTGAAGTTCAGCCGTGTTTACATTTACATTTACATTTAGTCATTTAGCAGACGCTTTTATCCAAAGCGACTTACAAGTGGGGTAGGTAATGGAAGCAATTGGGACAGCACAAGTACAACAAAAGCATAAGTGCAATCAAAAAGAAGACTAGTCTCATATAGCCTAACACAGTATACAGAATCATTCATTCATACCTTTTTTTTTTTTCTTTTAATGGGTAGAGAAGAAAAGAGTAGAGAAGAAAATAAAGTCAGAACAGATCAGTAAGATGTTGGCGGAACAGATGTGTTTTCAGGTGTTTCTTAAAGATGGCTACAGAATCTGCAGATCTTGTAGCAGCAGGCAGATCATTCCACATAGGTGGAACAGATCCGGAGAAGGTGCGTGAGAGAGATTTTTTACCTTTATGGGATGGCACCACAAGACGTCGTTCGTTTGCAGAGCGTAGGGATCTGGCGGGTACATATGTCTGTATTAGGGAGTGAAGATAAGGTGGTGCCAAACCAGTGGTGGTCTTGTAGGCCAGGAGCAGAGTCTTGAATTTGATGCGAATTTGATGTCTTGAATTTGATGTTTGATTGTTCACTGCATTTCGTTGAAGAATGTTGTATAAACGGTGGATATAATGCTGGATTTGGAGATTGTTTGAAACTGATACATGGCGCGGTCCTAGATCCTAGACATAAACCGCACACGGTAAGTGAAACTGAGTGATTTGTTGGCAATGGGTGCGCACATGCTTTAGTTCCGCTCCCCTACCCCTCCCCATCAAACTAAAGACTCAAGCTTAACATGAGAGTTGCGTGAAACTTTACGAACTACTAAAATGTGGAGATGTCAGTCAAATTAAGATACACAAATACAAGACAATGAGAATACAAGATCAATGTAGATTGTAAATAGAGTAGCCTGATGTGTATGATGACCTGTTTGATAATTTCATCAGAAAAGCTGGTCTTATCACAGTTTTACTGAGAAAGGAATTTCTTTTTTCGGTGAAACATGGCTGCCTTCATTTTTATTGTCTCCTGGTTTGTTAGCTCTAAAATTTCCAGGTTGAAATATGTCAAATCAGGCCAATTTATTCATTAGTTGATTTTAACTATTAACTTGCTTGAATAAACTGTCACTTTTAAGAGGCCATGGAATTGAGGTCATGTCTAAATTACCTTCAAGTAAGAAAAAATTATCCACATTGATTTGATCCTATCTTATCTGTTTAGACAAAGTGATGAGTGTGTTGTTGCCCATCGCGCTTTTAGGCATTCTGAGCTGTGAGGAAAAGAAAAACAGCAGGGTGGGAGAATCGTGTTGGAAATGTCTATGAGGAATTCACGCCTTGGCTGGCCAGACATACTGTTATTTCCCAGAGTAGTGCTAGGGGCTAACACCCTTCTCTACCGCCACATACGAGACGCACACACAGGGAACAGTTTAGAACACAGGCCCATCAATTTTCCGTTTTTCACACCAGGGATGTCTTCTCACAGTTGTCTTTGTAGCATTGTACAAAATGTGTTTCGGGTGCATGTGTTTGCATCTCTATTTTTGTGGTGTTTTACTGTATATCAAAATGATAAATTGTGCCCGATGTCGCACGCTTTTCCCAAAACATGTTGATGCTTGTCACTATTCAGACTTATTTAAACAATTATGGAGTCTGTCATTATATTTTTCATTAAACTGATGTAATTATCCAAAGTGACTTACAGATAAGGGAACATATAACAATTGGAATTGGAAATTATGATCACGTATTTGTCATCCCATCTGAAAACAAACCAAGAGAAACCATCTCAGAAATTCTAATTATGAACCATTAGCTTTTACTATTAAAACCCTTACAAAATTCTGTCATCATTTACTCATCCTTTTGTCATTTCAAACCTCTAGGATTTTCTTTGCTCTGTAGTGCACGAAAGAAGATATTTTGAAGAATTTTCAATGGGTACTGCCGTTGATCCGTTACAAACATTCTTTAAATATCTTTTGTGTTCTGCAGAAGATGGTCGTACAGGTTTGAAATGATAATAGAGTGAGTAAATGGTCAAATAATTGTATTTTTTGGTGAATACCCCTTTAATAGTTTTCTATTTGTTCCCATCTGCCAGATAAGATTCAACCAATAGAATAAATCACATACCGGTAGACACCCTTATAATTTCCACTAAATTCAATACAATTGTCATTATAATCATTAAATGCATAACATTTTCTATTGTGTTTTGGGCAGGGATATCCGTCTTAGAAAAAATAATCATTGGCTAATGCAGAAGTTTTTTTTAAAAGGTTTAAGTTGAATACGAATTTTGAGTTATTGATGTAAAGAAACTATAGGAATACGGTACTTACCCCAGAATCATATTTTTTCTGTTGGCCAAACAATGCAAATTTGTTTGCTCATGAATCACACAGGCGATGCTTTTAGATCCTTCTCATGCTTTTTAACATTTGAAAGCTTCAATCTCCAGAATTGTCATTTTATGAGCAAACTATTCCTTTAATAATAGAATCGAGGTTGTCACAGAATGTGTGCCAGTATTTGTGTGTGAAAGTGAGAAGACCAGGAATAGATAGAATCAGGGTCATACCAAGGAAGCTCTTTACCAATTCTTGAACACACACACACAGAATAGTTAACGCCCTATTGCACATTTTGTATTCTCTGCTCATGGCAGTTAAGATCTGTATGTGACCCTGTAGCAGTCTCTCCTCTCTGAACGGCAGAAAGGTCAGCGTATCTGCTCATGAAAGAAATACATAAATAAATAATGCCTCAACACACACAGGTTTACAGGCAATAAAAAAAATAAACATTCAATGTTAGGCCAGTCTCTGGCTGTGAGAATGAAAAAAAATAGCTGCTTTCAATCTTAATGAAACATGTCAGTGTGTGAGTAACACGGGCCAGAAATGTGTGTGCCCAGCATTCATAGAGAATTATTCTGCAGTCTAGTAGCTAACAAAAGAAACTCAAATCAATACCCGTGTATTTATTTGCTAGGCAGCCGTGTAAAAAGCAACATAGTGTACACTTAGACGTTCATTATCACGAAATAAATCTCTTCAGGGTTACATGAGAACATTTAATTTTGCATCTGGCTCCTGATCACCCTGTCAGGGTTTAGTGTGCGATAATGACTAGCTGATTGTCTATAGCCTTTGTGTGTCCAACTGCCACTTCATGCATTGAATGGTAATTAAAGAAGAGCCAAGTATGAAGCATGGTTTCTCGGAGACTCACACACACAAAAACATGGAGAAAAATCTGTGTCACACTATCCTCGTGTGGCATTGATATGTTTCCCTATTGTGGAGAGATGTTACTGTTGTTTGATATCTTGTGTTACGATAGTCCATGTATGTGTGTGTGCTCATCTGGTGACTTAATAAATGTGATTTGCTGTGGGAGTCTGGGGTCTCTCCAGTAATGAGACTCAGTCTTGCACGCTCATGCACTCATGTCTTCTATCCTCCACTTGAGCTGGCTCAATTTCTCTCTCACTACCCTACAGTTTACCTTTTATATCGCACACCTCCATCTGCGTTTATAAAAAAATTGTGAAAGTGAAAATGTATATTTTACCTATTGTATGTTGGAAATGTCTCAAGTCCAATTTTTTGAGAACTAAAAACAATTCTAAATATAATGGTTCTTAAAGTTAGTTTTTTTTTAACACCCCTAATAATCTGACTATATCGTGGATCATCTAGGATAGCTTGTGTGATACAGATCATGGATGACAGAAACAGCACTTGCGTTACAAGATCTGGAGCCATAGGCTAGCTAGGGATCAGTATATGATGGGGTCCTGGAGATGTTGCTTAGTAACCACACATTCAGGACACCCTGGAATCCCCATAGCAACATGCCACCATGGAACACCTTAGCAACCATATAGAAATGTAACCACTAACCAAACCATAGCAATGTGGAGCTGATTTAGAATCTAGTTTACCTCAATTGTTTCTAATTATTAATATATATGACATTTTGATATTATATGTAAATATTGTTATCAAGTCATTAATAGTATGTTAGTTATTAATAATATTATTAAAACCAATAATACATGTTATAAATAATAATGATAACAATAATTCAATATTGTGTAACAATATTTTTGTATGTTACTTAACCTTGCTGAACTCCTAAAGAATCTCCATCCTATGAATTAATCTTGATTAAATTCAACATAACATGTTTGAGGACTATAATTTACAGTTAGTTTATCCCTTAGCTCTATTACTTTTACCTACACTTAAGTAGCATACAGTATACGAATACTCTTTGTTGGCCTTGAGAAAACACAGGGAAGAAAAGAATGCCTGACGTTTTATAGTTCAACAAAAATCAACTTTATTTTTACTATGTCCGTGTCTACAAAACACACAAACTCCAAGAATAAAACTAGCTCAATCATTAATTAATTCGCATCAGAAATTAAAAACTGAATAGCCTCATTTTGTAAAAAAGACACCTTATCATTCATTATGCCAAATACACATGGTTCTGTAAGCGTACTGAAGCCTTGAATGACTAAGCTAATGGTTATTCAATATCAAATTCATTAAAAGGAATGTTTGCCATATGTGAGAATAAAGGAAAAAATCCCTGGTCACAGTTAATCATTTAGTGAATCCTTGGCTTTTCTGCACATTTGAAGTGATCATTAAAAAGAAGCTGAGGAAGTGGCGTGTTAATAAAAGCAGTCAGCAGAGTAATTGCTGTGTGGCGGGTCTACATGTCTAGCAGCATGCCCGGATATGTGTGTATACAAGGCTAAACCCATATGTATAAGAACACAATTTTATAGGGAAAGTTTACCCGAAAATGATTATGTCATTTATTCATCCTCATGTCATTTCAAACATGCATGATTTTCTTCCACAGACAACAAAAGATATTTTGAAGAATGTTGGGAGCCAAACAACATTGGACCCAAATTTGAGACATTTCTCGAAATATGTTTTGTGTTCCACAGAATAAAGAGTCGTATACAGATCCAAACGGTGTACATCTGAAACCCATTATTTTGTTTTTAAAATTTTCACCACATAAATTCGACATGGCTATTGAAAGTTATGCACCAAGTCTGTTAGGGTTGGCCGATGTCTACCAAATTGGCATTGGACAATGTCTATAGTGATTGGGGCATGCATAGGCACGAGCTGCACAGATACACAGAACTGGGCAGTTATAAATTCAGGTGTGCGTCATTATTATTCAATTATTATAGAAAATTATAAAAGTAGTATATATAAAATTGAATATTTATATATAATACATCATTAAATAAAATTATAAAAATGATCATATTGTCTAATTATCATGTTTGCATATGCATGTTTTAACAGTATACATTAATTTAAGTATAAATAATTCCTTCTCTATACACGTAAAAGCGGCTCATAATGAAGGCCACATTTCTACAACCACAGCTCCTGACTGCTACTAATTCTATACAATCTCGCTCTGTCAGGGCGACAGGCCCTGACATTTATTTGATCTCTCTTGCTGTCTCCTCCCTAATGAACATGAGATGTTATGCCGCTGTTTGCTGCTAACCATCTCCTTCTAGCCCTCTATATTCTCTCTCTTCCTTTCTTTTGGGCCGAACTCAGACCTTTCAGCATCCCCGAAGGATAGCCGAACCATTACTGTAATTAACTAAGGAGGGAGAGAGAGATGGAGGGGGGGTATTTTCTGCAAAGACAGCAACTTTTGCATATGGCTAGCCATAGGGATGCATGCAGCTAATGCCTGACTCTTTTCCATTACCGATGAGTGCAAGGGGGCAGGACCAATTTTAATCTAACAAAGAGCCGAGAAACAGTTTCACACATCTGACAGTCAGCTGCTTATGTTCTTACAGACGGAGAGAGGAAAATAGAAAGGAAATGTGCTGTGTGGTCAAGCCGACTTTTTGCATTTTAAAAGCTACAGTTTTAGTAAATGATACCAGATCACGGTAGCCCGAAACATCCTCCACATCCTGCCAAATGGGGAACTTGCCCATGCATACAGTTTGAGGTGTCTTGAGTTGTGCCATGACATGCATAATTCTGTATAGTGCCAATAAAAAGCAAACCTGTCATAGGAACAGTTCATTATAGTTAAGTCCCCAAAAGACCCAATTCTTGCAAATCTGTGTCTTTAAAATGAAACGGAATGATTCTCCGTTAGCCTTATAGGAGGTTTTTTTTGGATTGCATTGATTGACAGAATGAGTTAATAGCAGCAATCATCTGTAACATCCGCTTCCATCGGCTCTATTTGGAATATCATTGCAGACAACACGCACTGAGGCAGCGGCCTTCTGAAGCCACAGTGCTTAGCTTCAGGGCTAAGCCAGTGCGACCCCCTCTTTCAGAGACACAGAAATGTCACTGCAGTTTATTCATCCACACCTTCAGTTGTCCGGCCATCTTCTCGTCTCATGTCCATTCAGACTTCTGTTCATCTGTGCATTTATCCACGTGTGCATTCTTGCGTCATCTTCCGTGACAGTGTGTTTTCTACGGCAGTCTATTTTGTTGTCTCGTATTGTGTAGATTCAGGAACATGTTGTTCTGTTGATTGACCTTGTCACTGCTGACTCATAAGAAACCGTGTGTGTTTGTGTGCATGCGTGTGTGTGAGAGAGAAACAGGTGATGGATACATCTGTTCGCTCACTCAATTCCTTTTCACTTCAAATTAAGTCTGCTTTATATGCGTGATGGAAACTTGTTTCATGTCTTTTATATGTATTTGTATTAAAGTACAAAAATTGAAAAAAACCAAAGTAGTGTTTAAATAGAAAACAAAAACATTATATATATGCAGTGCACTCCACTATTATTGGCATCCTTGGGAAATATGAAATAAATAAGATAAACATAAACATAAATCTACATTGTTTCTCGTTTTGATCTTTTATTTAAAAAATCTACAAGGTTCCAACATTTCATTGAAGGATAACAATTTAAAGTAGGGGGATAATAACATGGTTAAAAAGTATTTTTTTTCTTTGTTACTCATTGAGACAAGATTAGACTTAGAAACACATTCTCTTAAAGGGCAAATTTGCAACATCTCCGGTCCATTAAGAGTTCTTTGTTATTGCGCGGATGTTGGAAATGGGAATTTTGATTGTTTCAACCATTTCCTTTTAAAACCACTTTCTATTTTGTGTAGCTCAACAATCTTTTGCTGCACATCAGAACTATATTCTTTGGTTTTACCCAATGTGATGATTGATTAAGGGGGTTTGTGCTTTAAGTTTAATAATATTATTTTCCTGTGCAGTCATGACTGGACAACATCATGTTTGTAGTCACCCTGGTGTGCTCAGAAAATTTAAATATTATTTGGAAATATACCTGGAAGATATTTTACTCATAAGAATTTTCAGGGGTGCCAATACTTTTGGCCAGGTTGTTTTTGAGAAAAGTTATTTTGACAATGTGATATTCCCCCAACTTCAAATTGTTTTACTTGAATGAAATGTTGAAATTGTTTAGATTTTAAAAAAAGATAAAACGAGAGACATTTTACAGCCTTCTTTGCTCATATTTACCAAGTTTGCCAATAATAGTAGAGGGCACTGTATTTAAGAATGTTATTAAGTTGATGTTAATTATTATCAATGATGTTGATGACCATGGAAGTCTGTGTTTAGTGATTTTAGAGGTAAATTGTAAAATGTGCATTGTTTAGCATGAGTAACAGCAAAGTGTAACTGAAAGTTATGTTTGTTCACAAAGTACTATAGCTCATCATCCTAACTGTACGTCTTCTGTGGTTGCAAAATGTGCATTAATTGTATTATTTATCTGCATTTTAGAACAGGTTTAAACACAGCTGATCCCATCAGAGATTGAGACAATCCACTTTAGAAGACAAATTAAGTAATTCAACTTAAAACGAGAGATCAAAGTGCAAAACCAAAGAGGTCCAAAATATCTGAAGAAAACTCTATCTTATAGCATCTTGATGACAAAACAAGCAACTTTCATCCAGTGAAACCAATATTCGGTGCAGTTTTAAAAAGCTTGTTTAGCAGTAATCATATTCTAATTATAGAACCATCCCAGGCATATTACTCCAAATAAAGAGCACTTTTTCTTAATGGCTAACAAACATATTCAAATTAAAATACAGAAGCCCATCTGCAGGCCATGTTCAGCAAGTGCTTTTTCAATAACCACAGACACACTGATTTGCTGAAATATGATCTAAACCAAGTACTCCAGGGAGTAATAGAATGTTTGAAAGTGTGAAATACTGTTTAATTCAATTCAAGTTTATTTACATAGCGCTTTTCACAATGTGCATTGTTCCAAAGCAACTTTACACGGGCAAACAGGAAAAACAGAAAAGGTAAAACACAGCACAGTGCATGGTGTTTATTGAACAAGCAAGATCAATCTAATAAATAATATCTAATTAATAAATAAATAAATGCAGTCTTCCGGTGAGCAAGCCAACACTGCCCTGCTGTGGTGAGGAACCCAAACTCAAATGATTGATTAATGGAGAATCAAAAAACTCGGGAGAAACCAGACTCAGCCGGGAGGGCCAGATCCCCTCTGACGTGTCATAGCTGCACTCAGTGAACGATGAAGGTTTGGTCCATTATAGCTTTGGGTGTTATAAACTAGAAATGATTGTAAATGTGGCTTTAAAGGCGGGGAAACCGATTTCGGAGTTACGCTTTAGACAACTAAGTCGGGCCGAGTACCAAAACATCCTTGTAGCCAATCAGCAGTAAGGTGCACCGTGCACAGGACAGACATTAGCCAAGCCGAACGCTGACAAAAGCGAAAGATGGGGGTAGGGGTGTGTTTGTTATGGTGATTTGAACATCAACAACAACTTGTCAAAAAACTAGTTGGACGTATGACATAGTATTTCTGTGCTCGATACACTCCCCCAGCATTCGTTTAGGTTTCAGAAAGTTTTTTTTGAACATGAAAATCGTTTTCGAAACAACTTTTCTTAGTTCCTTAATGGGCAATTCTCCCGGAAAAGTGATAGAAATAGCAAACTGTCGCATCAACCGACGAGATAGGAGGACACGCTTGCCATCAAGATTGGCTGCGCTGCATCATGATTGGCTGCGCTTTGGGCCTGCAGCTCGTTACACTTGCGATAGAGAGAGAAGTTGAGGTGTGTTTATTTGTTCACGGCATTTCGGTAAGGGGATTTTATATAAACGGTAGATATAACGCTGGATTACGAGTTCGTTTGAAACTGATAGATGGCGGGGTCCCAGCACTTAAAATGCGGGACATGAACTGCATGAAGTGAAACTGAGTCATATGTCTGTGTTTTGTTGACAATTGGTGCGCATGTGCTTTAGTTCCGCCCCTTTATCCCTCCGCACATGTCGTATGTTTTCGGAAATAATCGTACAGCTGTATCTGTCTTTTATAAATGTGATCTAACTAAAGACTCTATGGATATTTGAAGGGTGCAATGCTATTCTGTAAGTAGATTAACATGAGATATGCAGAAACTGTCTGCGGGCCAACTGTGCTAGCATCAGTCGCATCATTGTTAGCGGCGATGGCAATCTCAACAACATCCGGTCAATGTCCGGTTTTTACGTATGGCTTATTTGGTTTGCTGTCGAGTGCGATTACTGCATTCACACCTGCCAAAACGAACCACACCAAGAAGGAAAACGAACTCTAGTGCGATTCAACCGTACCAAATGAGTCCGGTGTGAAAGCACTCTGAGATACAACCACTTTAAATGATTTCTTTGCACCGTACACTTTATTATATTTGTCTTTTAGCACAGTTTTCCCCACTTTTTCATATTTAGGTAACTGCTTTTGGGTAATGTCTGAAATGGTACTTCATTTGGGGATTAATATTGTTGGACAATCCCAAATATGAGGAGACAAATTGGAGAAAGGGAGTGAGCCAGCGAGAGAGAGTGAAAATGGAAGATGCAAAGGAACATGAAGACAATTTGCTGTCTGGTTTGTTAATTGCGCTCCAGTAATTCTGTAATCAAACACACACACATGCACATGTACACAGAACTCCAGACTGTCTCTCTGTCTCATCTGCTTTAACACACCTGCAGACAGGCAAACAAAAACAGAACCTCCCAGCTGAGCTTTCATCTGTTGTTATTCCTCTGTAAATTTGATTAACAGGGAAAATCTTCCAGTCTGCTTTAAAAGATAGATTTTCTCAAAACTAAATCTTTAGTGCAATCTGAATAAATGTAACTTAAATCAGCATATTGTTGAGATGAATGAAAGCAAATATGAGCAGTAAGATAACTTCAAAAGCATAAACCACAAGTATCATTAGATACTGGTTACCCATAAAATCCTGAATTGACAAAAGTACCTAGTTGAGGGATTTAGTTTAATAAAATGGAGAAAACAACAGACATGGGGCTTCGAGAGGTTCAGGGTTTGGCTGGTTGTTGTTGCATGATCGCTCTAGGCCTGCTGTCAAATGCATCTTTAATGAAAACCGTTAAAAAATATCTTTGTGTTCTAAGAGTTTTGTAATATTATAGATGTTTTGTTAGGTTCTAGTGTTTGACTTTTCTCTAGGTGAGAGAGATAAGTGAGCTCCGAATGGTCACTGTAGCGATGGGTTTGAGTTCTTGGGACATTATCAGCAATCATTACTATCACGATGTCATTTTCAAGTGGCTCCATTGTGTAGATGGAAGCGATTGACTGAAAACATCCTGGCAGACCTGAGAGTTTCCTGTAGTTCAGTTCATTGAAAATTGTGCTATCGACAGCAAAATCAGGGGCACAATTCCCATCGAACACAAACTGATTAAATTTACAGTTAAACCTAATGCCATTGAAACGGATAGGACTGCTAACAGATAGAGTATATCAATCCTTAATAATATTAGCTATTAACAATACAACTTGTCTTTCTTCTCTCTAAATATTAATGCTGTAAGAGTCAAGAGGATGCGGGAACTATACGCCTCTGGATATTGTGGTAATTAATCCCATGTTAAACAGATTGCACCAGAGCCCCACCTACACGTTCTCACTGAACCTGCAGATTAAATACGCAACAAGGGTGCTGATTTACATAAGGGATCGGCACACAGTAGAATAGTTTGCGTGCGCAGTTTTAATACTGTTATGGAAGGCTCTACTATTTGGTTTGGGTAACTTTGGAGAAGCTAATCCTAATGAATTGAAATCAGAGGTGCAGAGCAAGGTGTTCCCCTTTCAAGTGCTTTTCAATGTTTTTTCGAACTGTTGGAAATTTTAGTGTATAAGTGCTGACTATGTTGGGTTTTTTGCCATGGGACAAGTCAGAAAAATAGCCGTATAAGAGAAACGTTGTAAGGAAAAGAGATATAGAGGCTAAACCCAAGTTGCATTTACACTCCTACGAATAAAGGTGCTTCACGATGCCATAGAAGAACCTTTTTTGTCTAAATGGTTCCATAAAGAACCTTTAACATTTGAGATTTTTAAAAGGCAAGAAAGAAAAGGTTTGCATTTAAGTTCTGGTCTTCTGCCTTTCTGCAAATAATGTGATTTATTAGATGTGTTTTGGAATGTTGCAGGAACATAAGTTTGGCTGGATTGATAACTGATCTATGTTCTACGTGAAACCGGTGCGCCCGTTTTATGAAAGAAGAGCACGATGGCGGAGCACGGAAATTGAAGGAAAAAGCGATACGAGTTAAGATAATGGTTCCAAATGCGATTGCTGTATTCTTCTGTCTTCATTTCTTTGTTTTTAATCACTCCGTATATGAGGGTAGGTTTCTTCAAAAATGCCTCATTTTGATTAAAACAGAGATAATTAACGTTTTTTGTCAAAGATTCCGCCCACATTATACTCCGAACAATCATTAAAAACCGCTAAAACATATACGTTCTAGGTTCTGGGATTCTGTACTTTTTCCCAAATGTGTGCAATAGTGCCTCCTGCTATACAACAGTGCAAATTCTGATTGCTGTAAAAACTCGTATTTGGCGGGGAAGCGTTTTTTTTTAATTGACGAGATAAATTGTCAATGACGGTGAAAGAGTTAATATGACTGAATGTCTGATAAAGCCTTTGTTGTTTACTGTATATCCATTTATATATTTAATTTTTCTGTTCTCAGACATAAAATAATAATTACAGCGTGTATGTGTGCACGTGACGCGGGGGCTGAGTTATATACAGCTGCACTCCATTTTCCGCACGCGTTTTCCAAAACGTACCAGGCATTGTTCAGCTAATGAATGGAAAACACACGTCCCTTCGCGGGCAAGGGCAGTGGCCTACGATCACGCTCTAATGAAGAGAAATGACAAAATGGGGAGTTACAAATTACCCTTATTGTAGTACTTCAAACTGACTGACGGCCTTCAGAATTTTCCATTACTGGAGAAAAGAATCCGTCAATGACGGAGAATTTTCGGTTAACTCGACCTCTGGCTGTGTTCACATATGCCTAAACGAACTGAACCAAGAGAGAAAAAGTCGCTCATGATATCATTAAAAAATATCTGACCGGCAATTTTGTTATTAATACTAATAAGTGCAAGTCCAGTCAATCTTTCTTGAGCCATGGAAGATCTCAAAGAGTTTTTGATCAGTTTGAGTTTGGAAAAGCTCAGTTGTTGAATGAACAAAATGTTATTTTAACGTTAAAAAAGGCTATTTCAACAACAGCAAACAGCAGTAATTTAAATGTCAAACCATATGCAAGGGCACCGCAGCAAGCCACCTGTACACCTTAAACATTGAGGAAAAATGATACTGGAATATAATCGCATAGACCCCAAAGGTAGGCTAATGTAAGTAATGTTAGACCTTCAGTGCAAACGTTAGAAAACGGAAGCTTATTTTTTTATTATAAGTACCAAGTTTATGAAAAAGAAGCTTATTTTTATTACAGAAATATAATCCAGGAAAGTTATTTTTAAAACCAGCTGAGTTAAATGTTGTGTATTGTGATATATTAAGATTGTAAAGCTATTTGAGGATGTTTAATTAAACACATATACAGCTGACTTTAGCTTGCAATATAGTTTACTAGGCTATGCCTATTTAGTTAAAATTCCTTTTCTCAACTTACCTTTATCTTGCTGTCTTTCCTCTTCCTCAGTTTTCTTCCTTTTTTCCTTTATCCTGCACAAGAAGGATGTTTCCTTTTTTGTGACATCATTGAGTTGAAATTCTTCAATCAACTTCAATTACATCAATCAACAATACTCTAGCTGTGCATGTGCATAACATAATATTGCGCTGTGATTTTCATTGAATAATGCATTTTGTGTCATTACCTATATCCTTTGAAATAATATATAAAGAAACGATGTCAAGAAATGGCCCAAGAGTACACGAAATGACATCGTTATTTATATAATATTTTAATGGATATTGGTAATAAATCAAAATTCTGGGGGCCCCCTAGTGGCCATGGGGGCCCTAGGCAGCCGCTTAGTTCGCTTATTCCTTGGGCCGGCTATGGTTAATTTACCCGCTAACGTGAGCTGCTGCATAACATGAAATGCAATAAAAAGGCAGAGAAAATCAGCGCTGTTACAGTTAGAGAACTAATGAAGTGAGTCGTACTGTACATTTAAAGATTGAATGACATGCTAAACCAAGTATGTGATTTGCACGATCGAAGAAATGTAATACAGTTTATGTACTATGTCTTTTTGAAAGATATTTCTCATTCAATACTGTCTCAAGCAGAGCCATTGATAGAGAGAGTCACGTCTTCTCCATTGACTCCAATGGAACAGCTTGTTCACAGTTTCAATAGTTCCCGGAAGTTCATAATAACTCATGGAGTTGCAACTAAACAGACCAACTGAGGTAAACTTCTAATGCATTTTTAAAATCAAAATCTATTTAATGAATAAAAAATGAACGAAATAAAGCATTTTAAAGAGAAAACATTACTTCCTGGAACTGTCTGAGAACTGTCTCTATCAATCGCTCTGGTCTCACGCAAAGACAGTGCAGCTTCAAAGAGACATGAACCAATAGGGTTTGAGTGCTAGCTCTGTCAGAGCCTTTCATTGGTTGAATGTACTGAATGAACACGCCCTTCACTAAACGAACGAGTCAATAGAGTCAAATGAAACGGAATCAACTGTCGTTCATGGTCTAATGTTCTCTGTGTTGCAATGCATATCAAGTAGTTACCTGAACCTTTCTGAAAAATAAAGTTACTGACCTGGTTAAATATAATTCTAAGGTCAAGTAAATTATGTCAAAACAGTTCAGACTTTATATGGAACATTTAATTACACCAATTAAATTACATACATTTACATTTATCTATTTTGGCAGACGCTTTTATCCAAAGGAACTTACATTGCATTATACTATTAATTTGTTTCTGATCCCTGGGATTGATCCCATGACCTTGGTGTTGGTAGTGCCATGCTCTAGCCACAGAGCTACAGGAAAGAAATTTGATTAGCAATAAGAAAATTAGTTAAACCAGTTAGATTTTAGTAGACTAAATATAATGCAGATTTCGTCAACTAAAACGAAAATGGGGATGACTAAAATATGACTAAAACTAAATTGTATTTTATGACTAAAACTAAATCAAAATTTGCTGTCAAAATTGATACTGATCTTAATTCTAATTTCATGTTAAATAGCATTTTTTTTTTGTGACAAACCAGCAGCACAGAAGGTTAAGTTAAGCCTTAAAATGTTAAAATTCTTTGTTAAGTTACTGAAATTGTTAAAATTTTGAAAATAAATGTTATTTGAATTTCAGTTTTATTTTTAAATTTTCTTCAAAATATTGTGATGCGTTTTGTATCGTGAACACAGCATCGAGATACCGAATCATGAGCTGAGTGTATCGTTATACCCTATGTATACTGTAGATACTTTTTCTGTAGCAATAAGAATTTAGACAATACTGTTTATACGTATAGTGCTGGGGACAAAGTAGTACTAAGCTATGATGCTTTGAATCTTTTTGATTGAAACATCACTGAACATAAAGACATTCAAGCATTTGAGCTGGGCTTTTAAGCAGTGGATCTCAAAGCTGTTGTAAGCTCTTTGGCTTGTTTCAATCTGCCATTTCAATCGAACCCCCATTTTGGGAGACACGTGTGGAGTCACCAGAGACTCATAGTGCAAAGACAAGCGCCAGAAAAAACACCACTTCATAATACCAGTCATATACTCAACTGTCATTGATTGCGCAAATATTCATACTTCATTAGCATACATGTTGTCTATCTTCCTACGGTATACATATGATACAGCCAGAAGATAAATATAAATAAATAACAGATCTTTATATCAGAACTTAATTGGATATATTTAGTACATTTTCATAGCTTATCTACATTTTAACTATGGTGAGCATTTAAATGTATTGTAACAAATAATTTGATCAATCATCAGAAAATATAGAATTATAACGGGAGATTGTTACTGTGAAGTACAGTATATTGTTACCGTGAAATAAATGACTCGTTCCATGAAATAGATTTTTGGTCATCCTCCCACCCCAAGGGGACTGTAAACATCTAGTCTTTAAAACTGCAGCTGTGGACAAAACCTTTAGTAACTGCACTTTTATACTGATAATTTCCATATCCGGTTAGCTTCACATTGAGTAAGTGCTGGACACATAGACACACCACCACATTTTGTGACTCTTTTCCTTGCTTTCTCTCTCTTTTTTCCTCCATTTAATTAATGTTCCCCTGCTGGACTGAAACGCTCTTGCCAGCTTCTTATTTCTTGTCCCTTTAAAGGCATTTGAAGTCAAAGGAATCAAGCTGGCAGATGTTGTCTATTGAGAGCCATTAGTGAATCTTTCTTAGTGAGAACGTGATTAAAGTCTCTTTTACTGGCCACATAAATAGCAGTATGCCTGTGGTCACATGACAGTCAAAACAGCAGAGTGTCATCCCGTATCCCTTTCATTAATGTCAGAGCGCTGCGCCGCTCCGCCTTTGACTCTTAGAAACAGAGCTAATAGTGAAGACTTTTAAAGCTGTTTAAAGCCCCAGAGAAAACATCACTCTGTTTCTGCTTCACGGTTTACTCACCCTGAACTAGTCTTAAAAGCATAGTGTTTAATTCTGCTATTGTTTACTCATCCGTATGTTATTACAACCTGTGTGACTTTCTTGTACGAAATGTATGAGAATTGCGTCACAAAATGTACAAGGCTGTCCCTAATTCCCATGAGCATTTTACAATTATCTTATTTTATATACCAAAAGTTTGCATAAGAATTTTTGTTAGTTTTGCCTAATTTCTTAAACATTTGTTTAGTCAAATCTACACTAGAAGCTGTGAAGCTAAAGAAATGAATGACCAAAATACAAATTCTGTCATCATTTATACACTCATGTCATCCAAAACCTGTATATGACTCTTTCTTTTGTAGAAAAAAAAGAAGGTATTATAAGAAATGTCACAATGTTATTTTGTCCATATAAGGAATTCGAGGGGGGCCACTGCTGTGTTTTTACCAACATTCTTCAAAATATCATCTTTTGTGCTCTGCGGATGTAAGTCATACAGGTTCGGAATTACATGAGGGTGAGTAAATAATGAGAATATTTTCCTTTTTGGGTGAACTATCCCTTTTAGCTCTTGCTATTTTATTGGGAATTTATGCATCGACTGTTATTGTTGTATCTATGATTTAATACTTCTGTTAATATTTCAATTTTCTATCATCTGTAGTGCGTGCAGGTCTAACATAGTAGTGAGTTATTGTCAAAATTTCAAAGGTGGATTCTTGTTACCATAGAAACCATCACGCAGCACATCCTCTCAGCTGTCCTCTGATCAAACAAAGTTTTCAGAGATTAATTGAGAAGGCGGCGATGATTTGATGTCCTGATGCCAAAGCTTGTCAATATCAGAAGATGTGGGCAGCAGCAAAATTTCAATAACAATTAAAAGCACACACACAAACACAGTAGTGAAACAAAAACTGGCTGTTTTCTTTCCGGTGTCTATGCTTAATGAGTGAAACTTACTTAAAATGTACTTTCTACAGTTTTCCATCATAGATATGCTTGAACACGAAAACACAAATGTGTTCTCGCTTGAAACCATGGCACAAGCTGATCGCATTCAGGCAAACAATCTGGCAACAGAGAACACGCTGCATTAGAAATGAGGTGAGTCATTCACCCAGGGTGACAAAAACCACACGCATACAAGAACTGAGATTTCCCCCATATGCTAACATTGAAAATCCTGTAAAATTACTTTCAAAGTGCATGTTTTATTGTGCTTTATAAATGTTTAAAAATACAGGAAAGAAAGCAGTTGTAATGCCATGTGAAATATAAAGTATAGTGTTTATTAAAACAGTACAGTTTGCCATAAAATTGATTTCATTAAAATAAAAAACTCCTGTGTAACAGTTTTTTTTAAGAGAGTGTTTGAGAAAGAGAGAGAGAGAGAGAGAGAGAGAGAGAGAATATGCTTCAGACATCAGAAAGAGAAGGAGTGAGATTAGCCTACACATTTAACTCGGCGTGCAGTGGTGTGCTATAAACAGCGACAAAAGTGTGCTGACGTTTTGCCTTGGAGCAGCCAACAAAGAAAAGTGTGTTTGAGTCTGTGTGTGGTGTGTGCGTCCTTGCAAATCCTTGTAACTGTGCTGAGTAATGAGAGAGGTTTAAAATTGTGAGTCAGTAGCTTTACATTCTCGTTCCCTCGTCTCCGCGCCAGCTCACGCCCTTGCCATCAAACAAACCCTGACAGGAGTGACCAATAAACTACATCACAACCATGACTTATGGCTATGAGCTTCTGATTCACGCGCTCTCATGGGCCTGTTTGCACCCTTGCGCAGCACCTGCAGCTGTTTTCATCTGTGGGGAGCTTTGACAGATAACGACGGCTGTGTATAAAGCTGTGATGTTTATGTGTCGTGAGGACAAAGAGGAAAATGTGCAGCGAAATCGCAGGAAGTGGAACTCTATACGGGCTGACAGCTGCAGGATAAAGAGAGAATTGCTAATAACAGCATGCAAATACTGAACCAGATGGGCCGCTGATGTCTGACTCTTAGGTGCTGTTAAACCAATATTGAGATCCACTGCAGTGTTAGATGGGACAGTATATATTCTCCACAGGGACCTCAAAAATCACATATTATTATACAATATACACTCTAAAAGCTTTGTCTGTGAGGTAATGTGAAACAATTTACACTCAAATAAATTGAGTAAATTTGAAAGCTGTGAAATCAATGCACTATACTGTTTAAATTGAGTAAATGTAAGTAAAAAATGTAAGTAAATCTGAGTAACTCAAATATTTATATTAGAATTCACCAAAAATATTAAGTGTATATTAAAAAATTTAATTTGTCAATTAAATACTTATATATTATATGATATATATGTACATTTTAGGGAAATTAACTGTTGGAATTGTATCATTTTTTTAACATGTCCCACAAAAAATCAGTTAAATGATTTTAAAATATTTTAATTTAATATAGCGGTCAATTTTTGTGATATTTACCATATTTTATATTATTTTATATAAACTTTAATTATTTTGGATGAGAAATACCCAGATACCTATTGCTACAATCACGATTTTTTAGTATGCATCGAATGCACAATCCAAAATCCATTTGGCCACAAGAACAGAGGAACTGGCAAAATTCACAAACTTTACAAAATAAAAATAACAGAAATGATGATCTAAAAGAAATCCGTTTTCTTTTCTCCGTTGAATCCCAACACAAACATAAAATGTGTTCCAGAAATAACACAAAGATCGGTCTAGATATGATCAACATAATTTGTGTTTTGTTTTATAAATTCCACAGATTATTATGTTCTTTAACACAACCGTTTTTAGATTGTAAGAAGATATTTAATCTATTTTGTTACCTACTGTCACAGCATTTGATTTTAAATGCAGTTCAATTTTCACTCTTTTACTCATGAACACAAGTAGTGCCAAGTTCCGTTATTTATAATTCTTATTAATGTCTCACTTCTGCTGGACCGAAAAATGTGGAGGTGTTTTGTCACTAGTCTTCAATGTGTTTGGCATGACATAGTTATTATGGAGAGAGCTATATCATATATAGTCTGCTTCAGACAAAAAAAATGTTTTGTAGAAGAAAATGGTCTCCACCAATGCCAATGTAAGACTCTAAAACCATTTCAATACGTGTCAAGGTTTGGCAGCTGGTCTTGTCTTTCTGCTGGTAGTTTCCTAACTAAATTGTGTGACAAAATTAATGTTTGGGCCACATTCAGTAATGCCTGTTAAAGGCGGGGTGTCCGATTTCCGAATTACGCTTGTTTAGACAAAGTCAGGCCGAGTACCTAAACAACCTTGTAGCCAATCAGCAGTAAGGTGCACAGTGCACAGGATGGACATTAGTGGAGCCGAGCGCTGATGAAAGCGAAAGATGAGGATAGGGGTGTGTCGGTTTTGGTGATTTAAACATCAACAATGGCTATGAACAATCAGACATCCTGCCTTTAATGCTTATTGACATAAAAAATATGTCTTTTCTGTCATGTATTTTTTGTTTTATAACCAGATGATCTGCTTATGTCTGACTTTTTATTAGAGAAGCTGTAAAACAGGCATTAAAGGAGCGCTATGTAATAATTTTACTTTATTAAATCAAAACAAAACTTAATGTATTCATAGACATTTGAGAAACATGCGAATATATATATATATATATAATATATATATAACATATATTGGTTTGTCCAAAAAGCAATGCTATAGACAGCTATTCCACACAGAAATGTGCGTTTCGTGTCGGAATGACTGTTTTTGTTTTGGTCCATGTGACCCCGCACACTGACGATTTAACCACTAGTGTATTTCGACAGCTGGTTTGCCAATTGGTGACAATCACTGCATATTGCAGCAAAGAAACGATCTGGGTCAGGGCAGATTCCACCGTTTCCGGTACTATTACATTGCAAAGTTATAAACTATATTATTTTACAACTTACGAGGAGTAATATACCATTTTTTTACGATAATTTAAACGAGACAGCAGTATACAGTTGAAAGAAAAAGTATGTGAACCCTTTGGGCTTACTTGGATTTCTTCATAAATTGGTCATAAAATGTGTTCTGATCTTCATCTAAGTCACAACAATAGAGAAACACAGTCTGCTTAAACTAATACCGCACAAACATTATACGATTTTAATGTTTTTATTGAACACAACATGTAAACATTCATAGTGCAGGGTGGAAAAAGTATGTGAACCTTTGGGTTTAATAACTGGTTGACCCTCCTTTGGCAGCAATAACCTCAACCAAACGTTTCCTATAGTTGCAGATCAGACCTGCACAACGGTCAGGAGAAATTTTGGACCATTCCTCTTCACAAAAGTGTTTCAGTTCAGCAATATTCTTGGGATGTCTGGTGTGAATCGCTCTCTTGAGGTCATGCCACAGCATCTCAATCGGGTTGAGGTCAGGACTCTGACTGGGCCACTCCAGAAGGCGTATTTTCTTCTGTTGAAGCCATTCTGTTGTTGATTTACTTCTATGCTTTGGGTCGTTGTCCTGTTGCATCGTCCATCCTTAAGCTTCAGTTGGCGGACAGATGGTCTTAAGTTTTCCTGCAAAATGTCTTGATAAACTTTGGAATTCATTTTTCCATCGATGACAGTAATCCGTCCAGGGCCTGAGGCAGCAAAGCAGCCCCAAACCATGATGCCCCCTCCACCATATTTCACAGTTGGGATGAGGTTTTGATGTTGGTGTGCTGCGCCTTTTGTTCTCCACACATAGCGTTGTGTGTTCTTTCCAAACAACTCAATTTTGGTTTCATCTGTCCACAGAATGTTTTGCCAGTAGTGCTGTGGAACATCCAGGTGCTCTTTTGCAAACTTCAAACGTGCTGCAATGTTTTTTTTGGACAGCAGTGGCTTCCTGTGCTCTTGCAGTCATCTTTACAGGACGACCACGCCTAGGGAGTGTAGCAACAGTGCTGAACTTTCTCCATTTGTAGACAATCTGTCTTACCGTGGACACATGGACATCAAGACTTTTAGATATACTTTTGTAGCCCTTTCCAGCTTTATGTAAGTCAACAATTCTTGATCGTAGGTCTTCTGAGAGCTCTTTTGTGCGAGGCATGGTTCACATCAGACAACGCTTCTTCAGAACAGCAAACTCAAAACTGGTGTGTGTTTTTTATTGGACAGGCCAGCTTTAATCAACACATCCAATCTCATCACATTGATTGGACTCCAGGTTTGCTGACTCCTGGCTCCAATTAGGTCTTGGAAAAGTCATTAGCCTAGGGTTTCACATACTTTTCCACCCTGCACTATGAATGTTTACATGTTGTGTTCAATAAAAACATGAAAACGTATAATGTTTGTGCGGTATTAGTTTAAGCAGACTGTGTTTCTCTATTGTTGTGACTTAGATGAAGATCAGAACACATTTTATGACCAATTTATGAAGAAATCCAAGTAAGCCCAAAGGGTTCACATACTTTTTCTTTCATCTGTATATATATATATATATATATACATAACACTAAACCTAAAAAAGAGAATCACAATGATGAAAATAATGCGTTACATAAACCCCTTTCAAAACTAAAGTTTTTCGAATAATCGTTTATCTGAAATACCCATTGTTGACTGAATATCACAGAAGACGCGGACTGCTGGCACAGTACAAGCGTAGTATGTGTGGAAGCACAAGGGCCCATGACGGATCTGTTCTGCAAACGTGTTGCTATACGCACAGCATACACACTGCACACAGGATTTGTATGAATCGGCTGTTAGTTTCACGTCAGTCTAGATAGCACACAATATCAATATATGCCTATATCTAGTTCAATTTCTCTGATCAACACAACAAAAAATTCTTCACCCAGCCAAGCAGCACTAGGCTCCATTATTAATATCTGAAATCAAATCCCAATCAGCTTGTTAACATGGATGCCAACTTGTGCTTGTATGCAAATTAAGCTAGAGGTCAACTCCCATCCCTAGGGCATTGTGGGTATTCTTGGCCTATATTTTCCAAATGGCTCTGAATTTTGTTTCTTTTTGAGCTATTATAACCCTCCCTCTCTGCTTTCTGGTGGTGTGGAAATACCGCCAGACTTCCAATTAAGATGGAATTTCCCACAGTTCATGACACCTCGGCTGCTCGCGGGAGATGTCGGAGAATCTGGTCTCACCCAAGTGGTGTCAGAGAACATTAAACAAGCATTCTGCTTATGAATACCTATTCTGATAATGGAATACCTCATTTTTAAACCAAGGCATATGCATTCTGTCCGTTAGTTGGCTTGGAGCTGGTTTTGTGAGTATGTAGTGAATACATTAAGAGTGTTTAAAGGTCCGGTGTGTAATTGTCTGTCAGAAAAAAATTAAATATAATATGCATAACTATGTATTCAGAGGTGTTTAAAGACCTTAGATAATGAAGCGTTTTGTCTTACTTACCCTAGAATGAGCTATTTCTATCTACAAACACTGTAGGTCCCCTAACATGGAATTCGCTGTATTGTTTCTACAGTAGCTCTAAACGGAAAAACTTCTCTACAGAGCGCGTTTCATAAATAGGTAATCTCCTACGGGCAAAGAAGCAAAAAATCTTATAGAGCGTTCACACCGTACGTGTCTTGCGCAAATAAATCGCTCTATTCAGCCGTTTTTTACAATGTAACAGATTGTCTGACCTACTTACTAACTTTCTTCCAGGCAAGATCCTTTTTATTCCTGTTTCGATAAAATTAAGATGTATCGTACCGCTCCAGGTATCCACATACAGCAACGATGATTTTGTCCTCTGCTCGCTACGTCATAATCATGTCACTACTAGAGCAAGCTCCTGATTGGTTTATTGGTTGATCGCGTCATTCTTGACGCAGGATGTCCTATCGAGTCTTTGCATTGAGTTAACACACTCGCAGTTAGTTCTGTGTCAGCCACCGTAGTGTTTCAAAATGGCAGAGGGAGCTGTGGAGTGAGCCATTGGTTTCAATTCGCAACCTCACCGCTAGATTCTATTAAAATTTCATTCACTGGACCTTTAGAAACCTTTGAAAAGCGCTTCAATGGTATGGAGAGATGATGATGTGGACAGCGGTTAAGGTCAAACTACATCCCAATTCCCTCCCGTTGCAATTTATCTAGTTGGTTGTCGTGTTACCGTTCTTATTAGCAGTATTTGGTCCCTCGCCTCTCCTATACGATTTTAACAAGCTGACTCGTACTCGCTCCCAGCAGGTGCACCTCTTCTGCTCAAAGTGGTCATAGTTCAGGTGTGAAATTGGATAGAACCGTCGTGCGTGGAGGTGTTTGTTTCTTCTGTCTGCCTTGTAAACATAGCAACAAGAGAAGGCGTCTCACAGTTTTTAGTTTGTCTTCAAACCAAGCGGACACATGTCACAAAAATTGAGTGTCATACAAACTTGTGATGAGAGAAATCCTGAAGGATTTGAACGTGATGTTTATAGTTCTACAAAAAATGTTTTGTAAGCTTACAAAAGTGAACCTTTGCCTTTTCAATCTAGACAAGAGTTAACCCCAGTCTTGGTTTATGTGAACGCAGATATAAAATGCTGACATACTGTGATATCAGGAATATGTTCGTCTTAGTCTGCATTCAGAGGTTAATGACATGTTAGGTGTCCACTCAACACGAACGGGTGAGTTCAGAAGTAGTCAGACGTTGCTGTGTGCCATAAAAGCCAGCTAGGGGTTGTGCGCCCTCATGTTAGTGCGAAAAACGCTGACCTGTCCTCTCCTGAGTAATCGTCTTATTAAACAGCAGCGCTAGCAGGCTGGACCTCAGCAAACCATCCCCATTCGCAATCATTTTCAACAAACTGCCAGTTGTCAGTCTTGGTTGATTGTCTGTCAGTTTGATTGACATTATTCCTTTCATTATGTAAATTACATGAATTGTAGTTATATTATTTCTTTATATGCTTTTTGTGCCTTGTGAAATATTTTAGATTTTGTGTTTTCATATTTTTCACACTCTTTTGTTTCTTCCATGAGACACATTTCATGCCAGAACTATTTTTGAAACTCACATGTTTGTTTTGTTTTCATATAAGGTTTAGTACTAGAAATGTCCGAAGGTGGAATAGCAATTAATAGTTTGAAGTCATCAGCCTTTAAAAAAGAGCGAGCGAGAGGGAGGGAGTCTGTTTGTACAGTTGTATGTGGTGTAGGTTGATAGGGAGGCGGGTAGGAACACACCAGTATTTCTCATTTCCTAATTGAGCTGACTAGGTAAATTACTGTTGGGTCTGGCTTTGTAGGAGGATTAGCTTCTCTTTAAAATCAATGGGACTTTAAGTGCCTCATTTGCTTGTTTTGTGATGAGCACTTTTTTCCCCATGAGAGTGAATCAGCATCTTTCACAGATGAAATCTATAGCCCTTGATTGTGTGTATACATGCTTGTTTATTTACATTTGTAGATGGACCTGTTTTCCCAGGGGCCACACCTCCTTCTTCGTGATTCACTGTTTACGCTGTCCTTTAAAGACTGAAACAGTGTTTTGCTTTAACTTCTCTAGTGTCGTTCAGTAGAAACTGTATACATTAGCTAAAATCAACTTATTGGTTTATTGGGTAAGCACTTAGACTTTATTGTTTGTTTGTTTGTTTTTATTCAAAGAAATTGTACTTGCAAGTCTAGACTCTCTGCAAGCTGTACACTCCACTGTAATACTGGTACAGAAGCTCTCCCGAGTTTTTATTTAGTTCTTATTAGTATCTCTTAATGTTACATTTATTATTCCATCTTAAAGATCATTGTATAACATTTTAAAATGGTTTTAAGTATTCTGTTTTTATTTTGTTTAAATGTTTGTGTAGTGTTAAAAACTGTAATTGGAACGACTTAAGACAGGGGTGTCCAAAGTCGGTCCTGGAGGGCCAATCGACCAATGCTGGTCCGGATCTTACTTTCATTCCAACTAATTGAACATTTACAACCAAATCAAAATATTAAGCAAATATCTTTAAGATTTAATTATATATGTGAGAATAAACTAAAAAGCTGTATCCGGAAGTGCATCTGCACCAGTGTTTATGAAATACAATGAATTTTCTGCAATGAAAAGTGAGATTTCAAAATGAACTCCTGAAATGCAATGTGCACCTATTTTTTCCCCCGTAAATGTCTGCAGTAATCTTTTCTGAATTTCCCCAAAGATATTTTAGATTTTTAGATTTCTCAAGGTAACATAACTTTTAAATCTCTTCAGAAAGCAATTTCATAGCAATACCGTTTCACCACCAATTTTCATGTCACACAAAACAAGAATATTCTTAACCTAAAAATTCCTCATTTAATGGCCTTGAATGTTTATTTGATAAATGTTTTAATATCACAATTGAAAGCTTAGAATGTTGCTCTGCGCCATCCAACTTCACTGCCCCACCCTGTGTGACCCCATCATTGATTTCAGATCTGAAAGAATGCCTCGTTCATCTTGTATGATCCCAAAAAAGAAAGTTTTCAGCGAAGTGACATCTGTTGATCACACGTCTGAGTGACTTCCAATAACCTCCTCCTTTCAGAAGGTTCTTATCGCTGCCGACCCTGTTCCATAATTCAACGTCTTTCTAAAAGCTGCAGACTCCTAAAGTGATAGAAAGTGATTTAATGAGCAAAGCAAAATCCTCCACGCAGGAAACGGTCGGAAGGGGGCTTTGGTGATCATTTAATAATGCCGGTGCTTATCAGTCAAGAACAAGCCTCAACTTAATGGTGTGGCCTGTAGCAGACACAAGATCATTTCATACATGAGGGAATTAGATGAATGTGCCTACAAAGTGCAAAGCAGGAGGTAATTGGAATGGGGGGGAGACGAAATTACTGGGTGTATTAATAGAAGATTGAAGGGCTAATGTGTGTGTGGCAGCGCCTCGGACAGGGAGGGGTAAAGAGGGGGGCTGTTGGTCGCTGGTGTGGGAATGTATATTATTTGAATTGGATACAAAAGTTGAAGCGAAAACACTATTTGCAACCCATTTAGATCTGTAAGCAGGCATGTTTTTGGGGTGTAAAGGATAATGGGGAAAATTTTTATTTTTGAAAATTTTGTCATCATCTTTTCATTTCAAACCTGTATGACTTTCGATTTTCTGCAGAACACAAAGGAAGATATTCTGAAGAATATCTGTAACCAAACCACGGTGGTACCCAGTTTTGTGCCCAATAGGGTATCACCTTGGATATCATCTTTCGTGTTTTGAAGAAGAAAGTCATACAGGTCTGAAATGACAAGAGCAGGGCCAGCCTTCACGGGATCCTTAGCAGAATTTTATTTGGGGCTTCCCCTTAGCCCCAATACAATCGACTATTGTCAATTTTTGACAATTCTATTAGTGTTTGGGATGTAGGAATGTCATAAAAACACAAACTGTGTATTGGGATTGTCAAATCATTTGATAATTTCATTACTGTCACTTAAAGTTTTAGCATAATGTTACATTCCATTTTTTGTATAGTGATTTTCATAATACATTGATCCGCACTGAAAAATAAGATTCTTGATGCATAAAAATATGCAAACAAATGACTCTTACAAACGTTTTATCACATTTTTGACAAGCATTCAGACTCACTGACTGACATCTAAACTGAAACACCCACAGTTTCATTCATGACGAAGATAACCTTCACTATTGGCTTTAAATATCCTGCCATTTGTCCCCTTAAGAATAAGCTAACAAAAGCATTCTGAGTCAACGCCACTTTTTATTATTTAATTTTTGGTTTTACTGAAGGTCATGGCATTTTTCTGTCTCTCGAGCGTTCTTCCGTCCCAGACAGGCGATAATCTCATGATCACTTCTCCAGCTCTCCATTAGAACAGCATCAACAGTCTGTCGTGTATATATGCAGAATCTTCTTGACAAGCAACACTTATGTTTGAAGTGGATAAACAGAATGTGACAAGCATGTGTGTGTGTCTCTGAGCTGTGGGTTTGTGTGTTGAACGGGGATACTTGGTCGATCATAGTCTTTTTTCCTCCATACTGTTGTTAAACTAAATATTCCAAAAATAAAATGATTATTTTCCAAATAGTTTGAGCTCTGTCATTACATAATGTGTTTCCGAAACATTTCATTGTTGTCAAACTGGCGAGTACATTTCCTTTTCCTTAATTTCTCTCTCCTCCCTGCTATAGTGACTTCCTCCTTCATCATATTTTCTGACAGGTTTGGCAGATAACAGTAACTATGCTTAATTGAAAAGCTGAATGATCTTTAATATTGTGTCAGTGGCGTCCAGCTAGCTCACTCTGCTGGCGTGCACTTCTGTGTGTTTCCAAGCGGTATCCCTCTTGCCAGGCACGACCGTTATGGCAAAGTAGCATGACACGCATTTGTCCTCCTGTTTTCTTACCAAATGTGCTTACATTAACACTGTTACATGGTATTGCAATGAGAGCCAAGCGAACCATAGGAAATCCTGCAGGCAGTGATGATTACATTTTTATTGCGATGCCACGGGTCTGTTGTTTGTTTGAACTCAATGAACAGCATGTTATCTCAGCGATTGTTTTTTGTGAAGTGCCTAGATTATGTTTACAGTCAGCAAGACGCCAACACTAGGGTGCCATTGTCAATCTACCATTAAAAAATTTAATGATGTCATCATGTATTCAGCCTCTCATCCTTAAGATATTTTGAAGAATGTTGGTTAATGAACAACGGCAGTTTCCATTCACTTAACAAAACAATGCAAGTGTACAGCTGTTGTTCGGTTACCAACATTTTTCATAATATCTTCTTTTGTGTTCTGCTGAAAAATAAATGGCCACACTTCATTTTACAGTGCCTGTGTTACAGTGTAATTATACATTTAAGTACTGAGTAATAATAATTAACTACATGTACTTACTATAGGTTTAGGATTAGGGTGTGGAATAGGGGTAGTTACATGTAATTTTGCATAATATATAGTAAATACATGTAACATGTGTAACAAGGGCACCGTAAAATAGTGTTACCAAACTTTTTTATACAGATTCATGCAATGTGTTTTCTGTACAGCTGCTTTGTAATAATGCAAATTTTTAAACAGCAGTTTAGAATTTTTTAATTGAGATGAATTAGTTATGTTAAATTAATATGCAGAGTTTAACGCCTTTACCCTGGGCGATAGAAAAATAATTGTCTTGTCAAATGTAACTTATCTGGATTCTACATTGATGCTCTATGCAAAGAGACCCATTTTTCCTCTGGCACTTTTAATCTATATTGAATCACAAATAGTTAAGTGAAGTGTTAATTCAAGGAGTTACTAAAACACAAAGAATTTTTATGAAGTGTTGTCTCATAGATTTATATTGTAGCCATTATGCAGATATAGAATTGTTCAGACCCAAGACCTCATAATAGCCATAAAAGCAGGGTAAAAATAACCGTTGGACAGACACGGCTGAGAGTCTGGTAATTCTTACCACATCATTAGAAACTTTAGAAGAATAAAGAAGTGATATAAAATTGCTCCAACTTGCTGCAGAGAGAAACAATTAAAATCTACCCTCAAAAGTAATGCATAATGTTACAGTAAAGAAGTCAAACCTCTCGCAATGTACCATTGTTCAGAGGAACTGTAAGAAAGACTGTCTAATTAGGGCTTCAAGGAAACTTTTCAACGAAAGTTTATCTCGTTCTGTTATAGTAGCTTCTTGTGTTAAAACAAGAAGAGAATGTGTTTGCATACACACATACTTTCTGTTTGAAACCGTTGTCATACAAAACAAGTTCAAATTAAATCAATTCAATTTTATTAAATTAAAGTGAGAAAGGAAAGAGAATGAGAAAGACAGGCAGAAAGCTATTCATAGTTTAGCTGGATATCCAGTGTCATAACAGTATATCTGTTATCTGTTGTGCAGTCTTAAAATAGCCAGATCAGATAACCTGACAGGCATCAAATAGAGAGAGAGAGAGAGAGAGAGAGAGAGAGAGATCCTAAGACAATACCTGTGGACACAACATTTATTATCTCTCTTTGTGCTCTCTTTCCATTCTTTACTCTATCATTATTTAGGCACTGTGTTAAATAGGTTAACATGATCCTTCTCTCTTCCTTTTAGCTTCCTAAATTAGGGCTTAGGGTAGCCACTTTTGGCTTTGCCACCTAGTGAAACTTGCGATATTTGGCATCCCTTGTTGACTCCCATAGTATAAATTTTCCCTACTATTGCAGTAAATGGGGAATGAGATTTTGGGTGCATTTCCTGAACAACGACATACAGTTACTCGCTGGTTAACCAACATATGATGCATTGTTGGAGAAATGAAGGATGTATTAACGACTGTTTCCCGAGACTGAAGTAACTCTGTCGAAGATCAATTGTTTGAACCAAGTTGGTTCAGCAATTCCAGTTGATGACACCACACAGGTTGTGGAGTAAAGACGTCTACTAATAAATAAGTTTAAATCGAATTAATGTCCAATTCTTGCTGTAAATAACACACATTGCTTTTAAGGACCACTTTTGTTATCCTATTTTGGTTTTCTGTTGCTTTACTTCACGATATTTCATCCATTTATAAGTGTCCTCCTACATCATGCCACCCAGGGATTGCCTAGAGTCAATAAGGCACGCAGGTCAAACCAATGCACACTTTTTAAAAAAAGCGCTTCTATTTTCTTGACCAACTAAAAGATGTAACATTTAATTTGTATATATTAACAATAATGGATATAAAATGCACTGCGTGTGCATGCTTACTTTGATCAAAAGCTTGATGCATGTAAGTCTACATTTCATAATAATAAGGAACGATGCTTCTAACCACAGCTCTAGACATGTAGTTCCAACAACGCAACTTTGCGATGCTGCTTGCGATTGATTGTCGGAACGATTGCTTTGGGAAACACTTAAATCATTGAACTATGTTGAAACGACGGAACTTGCGACTATAGTTGGCTAACGATGCTTTTGGGAAAATATCTTCCTTTGTGTTCAGCAGAACAGAGACCTTTATACAGGTTTCGAACAACCTGAGGGTGAGGAAATGATGTCAGAGTTTTCATTTTTGGGTGAACTATCCCTGTAATGTAAGCGAATGAAAGCACTTTTGCGTATTCGGTTGACCGCAGTGTGTTTTATATTTGAATTATGTTTATAATATTTATTTTGTTTCTTAAATCGACAGAAAGGTCGTGATGATCATTGATCATTAGAGCATTCATTCTATGGTTTAAAACTATTTTGCAATCTAATTGCGAGTAATTTCTCTCAGCCGTTTACAACATGAATAGACATCACAACTTCCAGTTTTGCTATTAAATCTTCTATTCACAATTTACTTGTGTGTGCATGTGTGCGTGCCTGCGTTGTGGACCCAATGAAAAGAGCATAATACACCTGCTACTGACAATTTGTTCCTGTATTAGTAGAGCAGCATGCTGAAGGGCAAGTTCGTGGGTTTCAATTCTAGGAAAAACAAACAAAGTGCCAAAATGTAAATTGCATTGGATTAAAGACTTTGTTAAAGGTCTCCTCATACGACCACTTTCAACAAGTTGGTGAGATTTATTAGGGTCTTCATGAAATGTCTGGAAGATATTTTGCTTAAAAACACTCAATGGCATTGTAAACAAACCCTTCTTACCTCGTCAAAAACAGCTCTGCTCACATCAACCCGTTTTGGTGCATGTCTCTTTAAATGATAATGAGTTACAGCGCAACCCACCCCCCTTCCGTCCGAATAAGGAATAAGGAGCAGTAACATTATAATAAAATCCGCTTTGGACATCACAATCGGATCAAAATCTTAGTGGCTCGATTTCTCACATGCTTTCATGGAAAGGCACACCAAAATAAACTTACTGGGTTCTTATCTTTCACGTTTTCTGGGTTGCTAGATGCACCCGGGACCCGATTATAGCACTTAAACACAAAAAAGGGGGGGTTTTCATATGATGTCTCCTTTAAATGTATCACTCTTAAAGGCGCAGTTTGTAAAATCTGCCGCTAAAGGGCACACATTCAAAACAGATGTGTTTAAAACAACAACAACTCGTAGTTTGATGACAGCGTGAAGAATATAATGGGAACTGTCCTCGTCAACTCCACTAACAATCAATCAGATGTGAATGAGAAATCGCGTTTATGGATGATGTAAAGTAATAAACTTTTATAAATGTTGAGTTTGATGACATGAT
The DNA here is from genome assembly GCF_015846415.1 of Triplophysa dalaica. Taxonomy (NCBI): domain Eukaryota; kingdom Metazoa; phylum Chordata; class Actinopteri; order Cypriniformes; family Nemacheilidae; genus Triplophysa; species Triplophysa dalaica. The sequence goes on from NC_079542.1 coordinate 8,856,698, forward strand.
TTTATTATATCATAATGAATTAGACGCATTTGACATAATTGATTAAATTAATTTATTACTATTTCGTCAGATGTTCTAAAAACGATTACTGCTTGTTAAGTAAATATACACATCACACTCGTGCTAAATTCGTTCTAAAGACACTCAAACAATAAGACTAACTTTGTTTCTGTCAGTAAAGGAATCATAACAGTCGCTTATGTCTAGTAAAACACATGCAAGATCAGCGTCTCTGTCTAGTTAAAATTTGTTTACATTTACATTTAGGAAATGCCACACTGATATTGGTCCTAGTTTGATCTCTCTGGATTATATCATCTTGTCCCAAACTCTTCTTGGGTCATTGGTGTTGTCAGTAAAAGCGGAAACAGAGGGTAACGCCAGAGACTGTGTTATTAGGGAGATGCAAGGTCTGGAGAAAGCGAGAAGGCTAACATGAATCACATGAGGCACCTCAGCCAATCACATAGCAGCCTCTAGTCTCCTTTCCTGCATTCAGCTGAAGGTTGCAGGCTTTCCATCTTTTGTAACGCGGAAATGACGCCATTGACAGGTGACTGCCAGACACAGTCCGGGTCACTGGTTAAATGGCATTTTCCTATGATTTTACAAATAGTTGGAAACATGTGAGATATTATAAGTTCTCAACTGAACAAGATATGTAACACTGACCTAGGGGTTACTGGATATTTTACTGCAAAAAACGTACAAACTGCACCTTGAATGACAGTGTAAAAGTAAGGCTGTGTGAGCGTGTGGCTCAGTCTTAGGTCTTCATATGTAACACATAGATTTGTTATTTTATTGTTTTAAAAATCTCCTTATAAATAGAGTGAATTGTGCATTGTGTCCGTGTGTCTATGTCGATGTGTGTAAATATGTGTGCATATTGTGTGTGTGGAGCGTATGTCTTCTGTGTTTTCACCTTTTTCTTGTTTTTACAGGTATATGATTTTAGTTGTTTTGCTTTTAGTCAATATGTCTCATGAACAGCTGCTTTGTAAAAATGGAAATTGTTAAAAGCGCTATATAAATAAAGTTGAGTTGATATGAAAGAGAGTAAAAATACTATAGTGTTTTGTGGCTGGGCCAGATAAAAGAAAGAAAGGGGAGAAAGTAATTAAGCAAACAATGTGTCAGATGTCACATTCAGCTGAGAGAAACCTGACTGTTGAGGTTTTTACCCTTCAAGACAACAGAAAGATCAGCGTTTTGCCAGCATAGCGTTGAAGCTTTGTCGTTTTGTCTTTAATTCACAAAGTTTCTTATTATCCTGATAAGACTGAAGTTGAGAAACAGACGCGCGACTGGAGGAAGAATTATCTTTGAATTAAAGTCTTGCATTGTCTTAGTAGACGCTCCAATGCGCTTCAATGTGTTCATGTTCTGCTGTCAGCTATTCAGGCTAATTGAATATTTTATCATCATTTTCAGTTACTGTACATAGAACGCCTCTCATTTTATTGTCCACTATTCTACATATGGTGTGGTTTGAATGAATAAAACACAGATTCACAGACACAATAATCTACGAGGAAAGATTTAGTTAATGAATGGCTCATAATGCCTCACTTTCCATTAAATTCATCTCAGTAGCAAGCATTCAAGACGGACATAGATGTACATGATGATACTCTATAATAATTTGAAATTGACACTATCCGGTTTGTATCTTGTGAGCATGCCTTTGGCACAGCCTGAAGCGGTATTGTCAGGTTGTAATTATCATCGAGCGTGTTTTATGACAGTTGTGTCATATGAATACAGAACAGATGTAACAGATACTCTTCAGAAAACAAAACACACAGATATGTGTAAAGACAATAGTTGCAGGAATAAAACAGACAAGCGTTGCCTGATAATTTGAATCCCACTTATTTAGCAACCCAGACTTGTGACTTTGAAATGTGTTTGTTGTTTGTTTGCGTGTATATTGTTTCACAAGGCTCCTAAAGTAAAGTATGACTGTATTTACGGGCAGACTACATTGTGTAATCATGTTCCCTATTATTATGATTAGTAAAGCTGACCACTGTGTTGACAAATATGCTGGATATTCTGTTCTGATGAGAGACTGAGGGAGAAAAAATAAACTGAAACTATTGTTAATAATATGTTTTCCTCTATGTGCGTCGCATGGGGTAAATAAGCAATTCAATTATTTTGCTTTGCTTCATAGGGCATAATATATGCTCAAGCATGTTTCATCAGGCACCCGCCTGGCCCAAAGTTAACTTCCGGCCTGTGTTTGTTGATCGGTCTGGCTAGTGACTAATAATATAACAATTTATATAGGATGTAATTTATATTAAAATTAACATTCAATAGTATATTATTTTGATTAAGTAAACAATTTGTTGAATAGATTATTTAACTTTGTCACATTTAAGTTTAGCCAGTACCATTCTTCTACTGGTAACCCAAAATAATCCTCGCTAGACATACTTTAAACTAGTTAGCTAATGTAATTTGATTGTTATCAGAAATAATCTAGAGGGACTCTTTCTTTACGGGTGTGAATCGGAAGATAAGGTTAGGCCACAAAAGCATGCTTGCGCAGTAATGTTTGTTTATGTTGTTGGTTTGAAACCGTCTATAAGACTAGTTTTAAATACAGTATTTCTACAAAAACATTCATTTCCGAGATAAACATTTCAAATGTAAACTGTGGGTCCCTGATAAATGACATATTCACCATTTACAGTACTCTTTCCTGGTGCATAAAATTATTTTTAAACCCAGCCTTCAGAGTACTAACTTGGGTTTTTACCTTTTAGAAAAAGTTTAAATTGGTCCCCTTCGAGCAGAGCCGTAGCTAGGAATTCTGCTACTCTTTAATAATTGTTGCTCTGGGCCCCAATAACATTTAGACATTTAGAAATTGTGGTGGACCTCTGGATCTGTGGCCTGTGGCTTTACCGATTCCTTCAGGTTTTTCTTTTCTTTTTTCAACAAACAAGTGCTTGTATATAATATTGTGTCTGTAATGCCATTTTGACTGAAGTATTGTACAGTAGTTGACTATTGCATGGTCAACCCTGAGTTGTTTTCAACGTCCTAAAACGATGCTGTCGATGATGACAAATATATTTAAATGCATTAAAAATACAAAATTGCTTTTTATATTTTATCATGAGCTATCATCGATTTTTGGAATAGATAGCCTATCCAAAGAAAACTCATAAAATCCTAAAGAAATAAATAAAGAGCGATAAAATAAAGTGAGGGTGGAACAGTATTTGGCCTGTGTTTAGAAAGATTATTGCTTGGTTTTGCAAATTTGCATAATTCTTGAGTGTGGCGCGTAATCGCTGCAATGCTAATTGAAATGAAACCGAACGGTGGCGTTTATTAATACGTTTTTAATATTAATATTGGTGATGCTTGATACTTAAGTCCTCATTACAAGCTTTACATTAGCATTTCCTTTTCGCGATTAGGACATTTTCTCATTTAAATACACAATAAAAGGAAAGATATTTGTGCACACATACACATAAACACACACATTAGTGAAATGATGTGCATGACTGCCTCCAGGAGCTGTTTTGACTATAAATTATTTTTATGTTGAGAATATTCAGTTTGACCTTGAAGTCAATTAAATACACATGCACACGCTCACAAATACTCTTTAGAGGCCATGGTGTCGATATTAAGGCTAAGTTTGTCCATGAACTTTTCAGCTCTCCTACTGTCTCCATAGCAACGTGACTACAGAGGATATATTTAATTCTTCATGGATTAAATTTAAAGATATGCAATAAACAAGATCACACATTCACATACACGTGCACCAAATCATGAATGCACACACATGGGTTTGCATACATGTCTGCATAATACAGAGGATTGCAAGATGATGATTGTAATAAAGTTCAATAAAAGGAAAGGAAGGAGTCTGGAACAGGAAGACATTTGAAAACATTTAATAAAGTAATATAACAGCCGGCGGCCCCTCACGGACGACCGCCGGCGAACAAAAACACAGTAAGACATAAATAAATATACAAACACTTTGGGCCCGGTCCTCTCTCTTCGACGGTCCGGTCGCTCGTTCCTTTTATATGCTCCCAATCTCCTACGTGATTCGAGCCCGGTGTGCGCACAGCTGGCGCTCATTCACAATTACTCACCGGACTCGAACCACGGTCTCGCCCCGCCTACTCCACTACAATGATGATGTGATTTGAGTGTTTATGTTTAAGTGTGCTCTATGTGTGTTTCTGTCAAATGTGTAAATATGCAATCTGTTTTTGACATTTACATTTAATCATTTAGCAGACGCTTTTATCCAAAGCAACTTACAAAGAGTTTAGGGATCAATAAGCGATCTGTTATACAGGAGCAATAATACAAAAGGTGCCAGTACAAAGTGACTGGTTTCACCAAAGCTAGACCACTACCTTTTATGAGAAAGAGAGAGGGTTAGTGTTATTTTATTTTATTTGTCTGTCAAGTATTCATAGAAGAGATGAGTTTTAAGTAGTTTTTTTGAATGTTTTGAGAGATGTGGAAGTTATGAAGAATGTTGTTGTTGAGCCAGTTGTTACTTACAGTTGTGTTATGATTCTCATGGTTTCTCTCTTTTGATGTATCGTGTATTTTAAAATATTTTCTGTATGTGATCTGTATGTGTCTGGAATTCTTGAGTGAGATTTATAAATAGAAATTAAAATATAAAATATAAGGCAAAATATATGTCTGCCTAAAGTGTGGAGCCACCCATACAGTGTCCGTTGTTTCCTGTTAGCCAAGTAACAGGATAAAGTGGAAAAATCAATTTAAATTATACAATCGATAGTGAGAAACCAAAGTCAACATAATATGTTAAATCTAATCAAGTACTATTAAAAAAACATTTGTAAAAAAATAATTATATATGTTTATTCAAACCTAAAGTTTTATTTGGCTTTTTCAATATTTTAAATTAGCTTTTTATGTTAAGTTTTAGCAATTTTGGTGTATGCTTTTGCCATGTTATAATTTTTTTTTTATTCTGCTATACAAGATGAATTATTTTTGTTTTAATTTTATTTTAGTTGTAGTTTATCATTATAATTTTAGTGCTTTTAACTTATTTTAGTTTATTTTTGATGCAACATTTCAGTTTTTCATTTAGTTTAAGTTTCAAGGTCAATGTTTTATTTGATTTCAATGAACAGAAGTGTTTTCAAAATGTGTATTTTAGTAAACTAAAAGAACCTAAGGTGTATTCATTTATTTCAGCTTTTGAAGCTGAAAGAAATACAGTTTTGTTTTGTACATCTGGCTGATAGGCCCCATTTATTGATAAATATATTGTGTTTCTTCACTTATACGATTTATGAAAATAGAACATGAGCAATAAGTGAGGGAAAGGGTGACAGTAAAATGAAAGGAAAGAGAAAAAGATTTTTCTCGTCGGCGGAATGTATTGATTGCTCACTGGTTCTTTCAGTGATTAGAGGAAATTTGCTGAGGGGTAGCGGTGCTGGACTGAGGCCACAGCATTGACCGTCTCCGTGTGTGTTCGAGAGGCAAAAGCAAAGGAAAAAGACAAAAAGATAGACAATATACGGTGGGGGAGGATAGTCAGGAAACATTTCAATCGTTTCATCGCTGAAGAAAGGAAAAGAGGTTTAATTTTGGAGTCCGTGTGTATGTGGATAAGTGTGTCGGGGGTTTAATTTTGGCTCCGGGAAATAGATGTTAGCCCTGACCTCTCTGTCTTATAAAGAACACAAGACAGTAATTTAGAGCGCTTGACTTCCCACTGACTGGCTCCAACTTTGCTCTGATCCGGTTGACGTCAGGGAACATTGGACTTCAGCTTTGTTTTGCTGCAATATTTGCTCCGTTTTTTTACAGTGAAATGAAATCCTAGCACCAGAGCAATCAAGTAGCATTGTTTAGAAAATTATGGAAAATACAAAAAGATATTGAATTCAGAATAATTAAATAAAATTGAACGTATCTCAATGAGACGTAATGTACAACATCCATCTGGACTCCTTATGCACTCAATGGTCGCAGCATAGCTGCGCAGTTACCATTTTGTGTGATGCCATAAGGTCAGAATATTAGCACACATAATTATTTTGTATTAGTTAAATGGGGAACAAAGACCCCAAAACCTTTAAAGAGATCACAGCGAGCCAAACATAGACGGATCAATAACAGGCCACCTGATGCCACAGGTCACAAAGCAATCCAAAGAGGAGAGAGAAAGGATGGATTAATGGATAAAAGAAAAGGTTAATGGCTGGGAGATGATGGAATATAAGGGACATGATTGTGTTATTTAGATAAAATAAATGTATTGCACATACAATTATGATGCATGTATTGAATTACATTCTTTTGGTCGCTTTTCTCAGCAAATATTGGTATATGCAATTAATTTAATGAATTTATCTGCATATCATGTAAATTTGATTAAAATCTGTAAGCAATTGACATCTAGCTAGCTATCAAGCTAATCCTAATCCATCTCCCAATGTCCTTTGTGTGCGAGATGCACATGAAATGAGACAGTGTTTTTATAAGAAATATCAAATGAAGCATGCAGGGAGATTGATTGACATCTTAAGACAGAGCAGAACATCAAAAGCCATGTGTTTTACAGCTCTCTATTGATCTGACCACGGCTAGATGTGCTGGGTTTTGAACCATATATTGCCTGAGGGAGAAAGTGTCCTTTGCCTAAGGGTAAGCTGTCTTAAAGGAGCGCCGTTCTGCGGGCACTCGATATCCTCAGGGGCACCAAAAATAGACGTTATTTTTCACTGCTGGAGATGTCTGGTCCCCTACACAGAAGCATGTGCAGTGCATACAGATTTGAAAACATGGTACAAACAGAGAAACATGTAAATGCAATCATATATCACATTTTACGCAATGTTCTGTTTCCTTCATTATTTTTAAAACTGCCTGTTGACCATTTCAGGGGCTGCCTAGTTGTCAGTTTTTCCAATATGCTGACATATTTGTTACCTAGAATTTCACTGAATTTATAGTAAAAAAAAAATGTATTTGCTCTCAAAAGTTGAGAGAACTTTTATAGTTTTCTCAAATCAAATAGCTTGGACAAATCAATTGGATTAAAACTGTAAATTTAGTTTAGTTGACTGCTGTAAAAAAAAAAACACAGTGTAATAGAGTTGTCAGAAGTTTAGAAATGCTCCTTTTTAAAGGGATAGTTCACCCAAAAAATTCAGAAATGAGAAAATTCGGTCATCATTTACTCACCCTCTGAATGTCGGCAGCCGAACCACAGCGGTACCATCGCTTTGTGTCTGACAATTAAAGTGAATTGGTAAAACAGTAACAGAACATTACATGAAAAATAATTTCTTTAATAATTGAAATTATAAATAAACGTTTATTAATTGCTATATTTAATATTTTTCTTAAATATATTCATTTATGCGTATGTGTTCATAAATACAAAATGAATGAGCACAGTACACAACATATAGGCTATTATGTAAACACAAACTTTTATTCTAGATGGGATTAATCGCTTGACAGCCCTAATTTATTTATTTAACATTTGTTGACAGAATGTTATTTTATCATATTTATTATGTTTAATTTTTTAATGCTATTATGCTTGCATAGTATCTGATTTTTATAAATCATTATGTTTTATAATCATTATGCTACAGTATACAGATATTACATAAATTTATACTTTTTAGATAAAAAATACATCATGTCATGATGTACATTGTTGTTGATTTATTGAAAAAAAAAATTTTTACTAGAATGTAACAAAGACTACTGGATTGTTCTAGTGAATACCTTAATACAAATTTTAGAACACAAAAATCTTAATAGGGGACAATTTAGTGTACTATAATAATCTGAAAAACATTCTATAGATTTTTTTTACAGCTGTTTTACATGTGCTCTGAAATTTGCACTGGATTGGGGTTTTAGGGATAGCTGAAATGTCTGTAAAACGAATGTATAATGCCGTGGCAGACAATTCCAGGTACTATTCATTTTTTTTCAATCGGGGTTTTAACTTACAGTAGCATCCTATTACACATTCCCAATGTCACAATTCATAATTAGACTGAGATGGGAATGCGTCACAGACAAGCAGTTCACCCCAATACTCACACCAACCCTCTCTCCCCTATGGGAAGCTCTGATTCCCATCAACCTTCAAGAAAACAATTGAGCACTAAAACCCTCCTAGACATTATGAGAAATGACATTTATTAATGAGAGCTGTAGAGATAAAACACTGTAAACAAGGTCATGCGTTACGCACACACTGCAAAGTGCAAACATAACACAGGAGTGCATTGTGTTGGCTTTTTTGTCATGCGATCATCTCGTTTTAATTTCCAGCATAAACACACACCCCCACACACATGCCATGAATGAGCACAATGAGAGTGCAGGGGCTACAGTATACCAACTGGGTTTAAACCCATTGTTTCTCATAATTACTGATTATCATTAAGCTCTATTGACCAGCAAGGGCATTATTACACAAATACACACTCACACAGACATTCGCACATTATAAACAACGCACTGCAGACAGCTGCTTAACAGAGCTTGCATTTTTAATCAGTTCCCTTGTTTACAGTAATTGATCGATGTACAAGTGAAAAGAGCGTGTAGTTTAGAATTGATATTATTGAAAGGAGGAAAAACCGTGTTCAAATGTAACTGTGTCAATGTTGCAGTACAGTTTTAAACAAGACGAATGATTTTAATTTCCAATTGTAGTTTGCGGAAATGTTATAGAACTAGGCATATAACATATCAGATTAAATATTAACACTACGGTTACTAACTGTTTGTGTGTTCGAAGTAAAAAAGAGCGATGCCTCCAAATTTTTATTTTACAACTAATAGACAAGAGTATGAGAATACCATCATCTAGTATGCCATGGATACCCTGTATACTGCCTAGGTTTTTTTCGAGAATTGCATTGTGGGATGCATCGTTTCAAGAATTGTGCTCCGTTGAATACTGATATTTTTAATCAAAGGCAGTCAGTCATTTAGTTTTACATGCATGTTGACAATTCGCATACTTCGCACAGTATACGCAAATACATACGGAAGCAATATTTAGCTAAAACGGTTGTGTGTTTTTTACTCTCATCCTTCCCTCTATATCTGTCTCTACCTCACTCTCAGACAGCTGAGGGTTCTCTGCAGCGCTCAGATTAGGTTAAGGGTGCTCACAGATACTGGTACCAACTGCACCAACTTCACAAGCCTTTCACAGACTCACATACACACTACTGCTGTGTGCTTTCCTGTTGGAACCCACCCAGGAACCCAATGTCAGCCAATTCAGTTAAAGTCTTATACAGTTGTTATAGTTTTACTGTAACTTAAAGGGACAGTTCTCCCAAAAATAAGATTCTGTCATCATCATTCCAAATCTGTATTCATTTCTTTGAATGCTTGGACCAATCAGTTCTTGGCCACCATTGACTACCATAATATGAACAATTATGATGGTAATGTTAAGTGTCCCATTACTGTTTGCTTTCCTAATGTACGTTCTTCAAAAGATCTTTTGTGGAGAAATCTATAAAGCAATTTTTCCTACTATGGTAGTCAATGGTGGGCATGAACTGTTCGGTTACAAGCATTCTTCAAAATATCTTTCTCTGTGTTCATCAGAACCAAGACATTTATACAGATTTGGAACAACTTGAGGGTAAGTAAATGATGACAGAATTTTCATTTTTGGGTGAACTGTTCTTTTATATGCATGAAAGAATTGTCATTGCATTTTTATGCTGTAGACCTGCATAAAGAATGTAACATTCTTTATTAAATTCTTCCTTTTTTTACAATACTGTATAATCAGTTCCTAAAACATTTGGAACCTCTCTTCGATATGTTGTTCGTTGAGGGCTTCTGGGTTACTGGGTCTCCAGTCATTTTATGTGCTATTTGGATTTGTGATGGAAACATAGGCTTGAATTATTGATATTCACAAAAAGTTATGAGTTCAGCAAATGCAAAACAACCTGTTATCAAAGTTGAATGCTTCAGTAGTTTTGTATTAAACATTTTGATTAATTTTATACAGGCATATAAAATGTTTGAGCATGCAGTGGGCTAGTGGGAAAGCTGACAAAATAATATGATAAGAGTGACAGATGCCCAGTGTTTATTCATGTGTCTCTGTAGTGTGTGTATGGTTGTTTAGCGTAGAGGTGAGAAAGCGCTTGACGGACATCATTTGACATTGTTGTCATGGCAACCATCAATATATTTGGAAGGACACCTGGAGCGCAATGATAAAAGAAGTCTAGCCATCAAGAAAGATTTCAAACATTAATTTGAGAAGAGTTCACATAAATATCAATAAAACATCACATAAATAATTTGCTTTGAACTTTTATACAGATACTGAGAATAAACAGGAAAACACATGCAAACAGTTGAGCAATGCGTAGTATGAGTGTTGTCTTACACAGTATCCACCTTCATTTGCACACTGTCCTAGAGGGCTATATACTACACCAAAGAAACAACCAGAAACCTATTGGTATGGCAACAAACTCAAGACAGGGGCAGATGTGTCAGAAATGCCTTAATTAGCAAGTAATTGAGTTTAAAAAAAAAAGTAAAACAAAAATGAGATTTTGGCAACAATACTTTTATTGTTATAGTTTTTTATTCGCTTTGCTTAAGATGTCTTGATTTGATTCTCTCACATTTCTACATGGATGTTCACAACAATTCAGTATATTAATTTGAGATCAATGCCAGATAGATTTGGAAATGTGGTAGTATATTATCAGTATTTTACGGTTACCACAAACAATGGGACGGGTATTACCATCAACTAAGACTCTTGGGCATAGTTCACTACTTTTACCTTTTGACATACTATAGTTAAAGGTGCAATATGTAATATTAGGTAGGATCTATTTACAGAAATGCAATATAATTTACATTACTATGTCATCAGAGGTTTAAAAAGACTTTGCATAATGAAGTGTTATGTTTTTATTACATTAGAATGAGCTATTTCTAATCTACATACCCGGGGGCCGCTTGCATGGAATTTGGCATGTTGTTTCTAGAGTGGCCCTTAACAGACAAACTGCTCTATGGAGCTCATTTCGTAAATATGGAAAATATTTATATTCTCCTTCGGCAAAGAAGCAAAGATGTGATGACATTGTTGTCCTTTGTCAGCCACCGTAGTGCTTTGAACAGGACGTGTGAGCAGTGGAGTGAGCCATTGGTTGCAGTTTGTAACCTCACCACTAAAGACTGCTAAATTTCACAAACTAAGTGAAGGTTCCCCCAAAAATGGAAATTCTGTCATCATTTACTTACCCTCTTGCCTTTTGAAACCTGCGTGACCTTCTGTCTTATGCAGGACACAATAGAAGATATTTTGAAGAAAGTTGTTAACCGTACAGCGCAGGCACCCATTTATTACCCTTTATTGCACACAATTACTTTTATAATTATACATTTAATATAATGATGATTATTGTTCTGTAATTTAAATTAAAAAGGTAAATTCTGGTTCTGTATATGAATATGGTTATCATTCAGGAACATGGTGTTTCTGTATATGAATTTGACAGACGCTTTTATCCACGATAAAAAGTGCATTCAAGGTTCATTTTATCGTTGTGTGGAAATCAAAACCATGACCTTTTAACTGCTAATGCAACGCTCTTCCTATTGAGCAACATGAACACCAAAGTTTCATTGTTCATCGTCTGATACCACCACTGTACAGTCATGTAAAAACATGAACCTCCAGCCATTTCCAAGGTTTCATCTTGATCTACTTAAACAAATTAGTTTTTTCTGGTCACATTCACCTTTGTCTTGTTCACCTAGGGGTGGAAAAAAGCTTTTTATTATAAAGCTGCTTTTAAACCGAATCCAACTGAAAAAAAAACGTATAGCTGTGTTTACAAGTGCCTTTTTAGAAGAGCAGTAGGAACACAAGACAGCAAGAGATTTAAGCTGAGATGAGATCCAGATTCATTTGTCACTTACTTCCAGTCTGTTGTATATGCCTAATTAAACAGATGAACACCCTGCCGGCACTGTGTGTCCTTGCGTGTGTGTCTACAAGGGAAAGAGAAAGCGATTAAAACAATAAGGCCAAAAAGCATTTTTAGTTTTATTTACATATTCGGCATTAAGTCCGTATGCATGTATATATGTATGAGCATGTGTGAAAGTGTTTGTTTCCATATGTTCACTGTCAAACTGTCAGGTTTGCGTTGTCCAGCGGGACCTCATTAGTCTGCACAGTCTTTGTTGTCATGTGTGTTTGTATGTCTCATCTGTCACTCATCTGTTCTCCACCTTTGTGATCAACTGAATTGAGAAGAAACCATGTGCATAGACTTCCAAACATATTCTCCCTTTAATATCCTCAATGTGAATATGAATTGAAAGTTGTGTTGAATATAAAAGCAGCTCTACTGTTGGACATGTTAAAATGTTACATGTGATTCATAATTTATTTTTGATGTGACCAGCTCATGGAGGCACATCCATAAGAAGTGCGAATGGAAAGAAAGTGGTAGAGCAGGCGGGAAACATGTTAGGATTTTAAGACGGATTTGGCATTAACCTGAAGGATTGCAAAGCCGTTGGAGCAGCAGTATGTGATGGAGGTGCATTTCCCCTGAAGAGTGTTGACACTGAGCCAAATTTGAAGTTTTAAGAACTTAAAGGGACAGTTCACTTCAAAATGATGTCATCATACCCTCGAGTTGTTCCAAATCTGTGTACTTGCCTTAGTTCAGATGAACACAGAGAAAGAAATTTGGAAAAAAGCTTGTATCCAAACAGTTCTTGGCCAACATTGACTACCATAGTAGTCAAGAACTGTTTGGTTACAAGCATTCTTCCAAATATCTTTCTCTGTATTCATCAGAACTAAGACAAGTATACAGATTTGGAATAACTCGAGGGTAAGTATGAGGGTAAGTTCCTTTATTCTGTGAGAAAGTTCCTCTTGGTTAGTGTGGTGCATTGTTTTTTCACATTGTCGTTTGATAAAAAATTTGAAGGAAACAATCTCTGTCTCTCACATTTTTCTTATTTGTTCAACAGCGGTCAATGTTGTGTTAAGTGATTTTTAGTAATTGAATGCAAGTAAGGCAGCAATAACTACATGCCTGAGGGGCATTAACATTACAACTATTAAAATAACATCTGTGGGGGAAATTGGTGGTTACACAAGATCTCATTTCCCTCCCTTTGACTAAAGCTCCATAGAAACTCAGTTGCAGTATTCACATGGTGAAGACTGAAATAGTCCTGACAGAATGTACGTAAGGGGTTGGTGCTTAAGTGTTTGTGGCTTTGACATTCAGACAGTGAAATATTGGTTGTAATTGTTTTACATGGGGACACGGTTGGAAAATTTTCTGAGATTTTTATATTTTTGTCTGGGCTATTTGTGACTTCTGCTATGTGTGAATACAGTGAATTGTAGCTGTGAGACTGTTTCTCCAGTAAGGACACTTCACTTCTCACAGCAGATGCATGTGAATCATCACACACACACAAATGCAATGCTTCGATGTCTTCATTTAGGTGCGTCATTCACTTGTAAAAACATATGCTTTGTAAGCTAAATCTTCAGAGTCATATTGTTACAAGGCATATTGATGTTTTTATTTAACGTGGTCATGACGCACATGATTAACTTCTTCTCAAGGGCACATGTGGCAGCTTTCAGCACTGCGTTGATACTAAGAGTATCTACCTATAGAGAATGTCCTGCTGACGTCATGGCTTATGTTGCATGTTGCAGTAGCGCCGCCATCTTGGGAGGATCATATACTCCTCTGCTTTTATTGTTTTGATATGTCCTTGTTTTGTTTAATATATATAGAGAAATCGAAGGTGAAAGAACCAGGGTCTTTTCCTGGACGACTATCACAGTTTTTAATAGGTCCTAATCAAACAAGAAAAACAACACACTATCGAACTCTGTAGCAGCGATCCTCCCAAGATGGTGCAACTTTCAACACAGCGTGATGTGGCTTCACATTCTCTATATCAAGCACTCTGACAGCTTTTCAGTATCAGTGTCAGGTGCTTCACCTCTCTCAGAAAGTTCTCTCATCAGCTGGTTCGGATCTGCAATCAGGCAACTGATGGGCACCTCTGCCTCACTCTCCACCTCTGTGTTAGCAGGGGCACCTGTGATTTCCAGCGAGAAAAAGACCTCAATACTTCTTCACAATAGCCGGGTTTCTATCACCCTGGTTCAATGTATATATAGAATTTTCGCAAATGCCAAGTTTTGAAATAAAAAACGTTAATTCGCATCTGAGCTTTTACGGTCGCATGTGGTGGGGTTTTTTTGTTGCACAAACACTAAAGCCACAAGACAAAGCCACTGTTACCATTGATTGTGTCTTTCTGGTTTCCAGATCTTTTTTATTTACTGTTGTTACTAGGTCACCAATACCACCGTGATCCGCTCGGACTTGATGGAAACGCACCAATTTTGCATTAGTCCTTTTCCCTTGTTATTGCAAACTTTAAAAAGATTCACATCACGTTTGGATGGTAACTCGCCTTATGATGTGCTGCGTTCCAGTTTGTCATGTAATTGTTTTTGTCTGACAATATTGTAATTGTTAAATTATTATTAAATTATTTATTGTTAAATTATTGTTAACAATAAAACACACATAAAAACTTGCATTTCAGCTCTATTTCAGTCACTAATTCCACTATGCAATGTTTACTATATACGTCATTCAATTTATTAATTCTTATTGACTGTAGCATCACTAAACTCCTCCTTCTTGCAATTTGTTGTAGGGATTGTGCATGGATTTCAACATACTGCAGTTTGGGACATACTTTCAGACACTATTTAAGAAAAATGTGTTGGTCAGTGGTTGCTCTTTTATAGCTTTCGGGAGTTCCCAGTTGTGTTATAAATAGGTAAAAACTTCAAATGTTTCTCCTGAAATTGCCTAGGAGAAATAAAAACAGAAACTAGACAATTTTTCAAATACATGAAGAGTATGGAGGTGTAAAAAGATGGTTGATTGGTGAGGTAAAATCATCTGGATTTGGGTACCTTCAGTTAGAAATGTTACAGTTTATTGCAGACTTGACAAATCTGAGCTCAGTTTGTCACATTGTTGGGACCTCCTTTGAAACTAGCACAGACATTTGTGAGATTTCTGTGTGTGAAACATCTGAGACACAGGAGTTTTTTTAAACCCAAAGTATAGTCCGGCCGACCTTAATTTCAGGCAATTTTGTGGACCGCGTGGACGGAATACACATGCGCGAAAAGATGTCCACAAGGGAACGCATTGCGCAGGTGTCAAAATCATCCATTCGTGCTCATCCGCTGTTGAGAATGCTCAAGAAGTTGTTTTTGCACAACACGGACGCAGAATGTTAACTATACCTGGGCCCAGGGGTGCCGGCAGAAATTCTGGGCCCTATGGAAACCAAAATTTCTGGGCCCCCTACAAATAGGAAAATAAAAAGGGGGTCTGCTCTTCTTGGCCCCTAAATCAGCCTGGGCCCTTAGAATCGTCCTTACCTTCCACCCCTTTACGGCGCCCATGCCCGGGCCTTTATGCAGACAATTCCATGTGATCTTAATTTAAGCTTCATGCAAATTGGGAGGAGGGCAACTCTTCAACATCTCACTACCAGGTGAGATGAATTAATTCCTTCAAAATGAAGCGTTATGTTTTTTTATCTTAGAATGCGCATTTCTATCTAAACTTCCCTATCTTCGATTCCCCTTTCACGGAATTTGTCATGTTGTTTCTACAGTAGACAGACAAACTACTCTACAGAACGAGTTTCGTAAATATCTCATCTCCCTCGGCCAATAGGCTTGAACGCTGCTGTGTCAGCCACCTCGGTGCTTCGAAAGGGAGTGGGCAAGCAGTGGAGTGACCACTAGATGCCTCTGAATTGCATAAACTAGACTTTAATTGGTTTTCTTTAATTAACAAGATTTAATGAGTTGACTAATACTTGCTTTCATTGAAATCAGAATATCATATCTCTGTTTTTCCTATGAATAAAAAAAAATGCAAGGTTTTACTCCTAGATGAATGAAAGATCAGAGTCTATGGAAGAATAAAGAGCAACACAATGTAACAAAAGTGGCACCAAAGCGAAATTATGTTTCGAACACTTTTCATTTAAATTTCATAGCATTGTTGTATTTGCAAGGTCTTCTTTGTCTGTCACTTGTAAGCACAGAGGACAGACCACAGAGGTCCTCTATGGTCTACTCAGTCTCTTCTGTTCTGTGCTCTAGCCGGACACACATTCAATTATGTTTGATAGAGATGCAATGTTTCACAACTACAGTAAACAAGAAGCAAGAG
The DNA here is from genome assembly GCF_015846415.1 of Triplophysa dalaica. Classification (NCBI taxonomy): domain Eukaryota; kingdom Metazoa; phylum Chordata; class Actinopteri; order Cypriniformes; family Nemacheilidae; genus Triplophysa; species Triplophysa dalaica. Next base: position 8,873,044 of record NC_079542.1, read on the forward strand.
CTATAGGAAATAAGCTAAACACATTCAACATGATATATTTTTTTGTAACACAAGTTAAGAGAAATCCTGTATTTAGCTATAATACAGTGCAGCATATTATCAAGATAACTGGAAAAAAAATTATGATCTGTTTTGTCATAGCACAAAAGTATATTGTCCATACACATTCCCACAAAAGTCTGTAAGGTCACAGATTAAAATGCAGGTGGTCTTCCGCGTCTCTTCGCCTGTCAGTTACAGGTGTCCCCAAGGGAACACAACCCCACGCTATATCACACAGATTAGCCCTCAACCCACAGCAACCCAATCGCCATGGGAACAGCTTAGGCACTCAAAAGGAGGTTACCCACTATCGACTCACCCACCCTAAAAATGGCCAAAAATGTTTTTGTAGAACACAACCTCATTAAAAAGAGCGTTGTGTGTGCAGATGTGTCCAATTGGCTCATCCACGTCTGTCAGTGGGCACGTTTGAATATCAAAGGACACTGTATTTGACCAGAATAATGGAAGTATGTATGCTCGTTCACAAAGCATTTCTGCTTCAATCACAATGACTGTAATCAGATGAGGAGGTGGGACACAGACAAGAGAAAAATATCATCAGGCTGCTTACCTTCATGTGTGAACCTGTCACGGGAAAGGACAAAAAGATTAAAATCTCTATTTTTGGACTACCGCTTGTCTGCCACAAACTTTGTTTTTTTATAGCTGAGTTTGTATAAAAATAATGTATATAGGCATAAATTAATTGTTTATATGTAGGTGGTTATTTTGAGCGTTTTAGTACAATATATATACTATATACAGTACAAAGCCAAAATTAAGAGACCACTCCAACATTATTTAAAGTTTTTCTGAATTAGCTAGGTATGCTAAATGTTCGTTTCTGTATGATTCTGTAAACAAGTAACAACATTTCTCCCAAATTAAATTGTTGTTGTTTTTTTGCAGAAAATTTAAACTGGTCAAAATAACAAAATAAAAATTTTGAAGATCTTAAATACTGCAAAGATAAAAGTTTGTATGTTTAAGCAAAGCATAATACTAAAGTTTTGTTTATGGATATGATGGAATAGCCTGTATTTTCTTCAGTATGCATCTTTGCATTAGTCTTTCACATTGCTGTGTGGTGGCTTTTTGTTGAAATTCAACAGACACTGGACTGGAATTACCACAATATTACAGAAATGCTGGTTAAAGGCAAATCAGAGAGGTTTTTTCGCAGGTGGCAGTAATATAACAATTTAGGCCTATAATATATTTCTTTAATATTTTGATACATACTTTATTTAGTTATTATTATTAAATAAAATTTAAACTACTCAACAGTTATTGTTTTTTTTCAGAGGGTTACTGGAAGTTAAGTTTGGGCCATATAACATTAATCTTGCGCCTTTAACCCAATCAAAAAGTTTGTTTTCAAACTTAACACTCCTTGTCTTCTGTTGGTCAGGTGAACAGAAGCCCTGCCCTAAGCACACGCTATTGGTTATACCACTGCTACTGTGTCAGAGAGATTCTCCCACGAGCTCCATCAATTCTCCATGTAGTTAACCTGCTCTGAAACAAGAGCTACACTCTTAACTCTAAATATGTCAAAATCACAAATGACATAGAGAAAAGACTAATAAAGACGCACAAGCCATAGGCAAATTAAACAGGTTCACCGCCTTTAAAACTTTATCTGAACTGTCAAAACTGTGTTTTCTCTATTTTACTGTTTTCAGTCTCTAGTAGTGAGTCACTAATGACTTCCATAGACTGAGCTGAGGGCGTCCAATTTAAATGTCACATTGGTAAGCCAAAACAACCCACTTAGTCTGCCCCAAAGTCAGATCCTACTCACTTGCCAATATAATATGTTGTGTGTTTTTGTGTGGAAGAAGATAAAGAGGAGAAAGGAAAAGAGCAAAATATAGAAACTACGAAAAAAACAGCTGAATTTGCAGAAATACATATTACATTTGATTCAGAGACAGTCCCCTCATAGAGCTGCCCATGAAAGAGGAGAGTGACAAATAAGATCTCATTATTATCTCATTGCTTACACTACATTTACATTTATGCATTTGGCATTTTTATCCAAACCGACTTACATTGCATGATTCTATACATTTGTTTCTAAGTATGTACAATCCCCTGGGATCGAACCCACAACCCTGCGTTGTTCACGCAATGCTCTTACCACTGAGCTACAGGAAAGTTACTATCTTGAATGTTACCCTCAATTGTTACTCAACTATACACTCAGTTTTGCCAAGAATTAAGAAATGTAAAGGTACGCACATCTAATTTCTATTTCTGTTTGTTTATTTTTGTATTTCTCCTAAGGTGTTTCAGGAAAACATCTGAACTCTTCCTGATTTTTCACATATGCTGCTGCTTTAAAGGAACGCCAATCCACCCATGCTTGGCTGAATACAATGTTGTCTTTTGTCTCTTAGGAATGTGTGCATCTACCAGTCTCCAGGTAAAAAGCTCAAGGTAATATGTTTTCTCATGCGATTTTCTTTTTTTTATAATGATGATGCTGAATGTTTACACACTGCTGTTTTACAAAGCACTCCTTGAAGGGATAGTTCTCCCAAAAATGTAATTCTGCCATCATTCTTTTGTGTTCTGCAGAAGAAAGAAATCCATTCAGGTTTGAAATAAATCCTGACAGAATTTTCATTTGTGGGTCAACTGTCCTTTTAAACATGATCGCTTTTGATTGTATGTGTGGTTATTGCATTTTTTCATCCAACACAGCGTTAGCCAAACTCATTTTGTGATGACTAAACAACCAATGTCTCCCGTTAATTAGTTTAATTAGAAATTTCTAAAGGATCCCGCGGGCTTGAAAATCAAAGTGAATAATGCAATTCAGCACACTTTAAATGCTTTGACAGAAAGAAGGTTTAATGCCTTTTTCAGCAGTGCTCTGGAAATCGTTTGATATGCTGGAAAATGCGTTCATTGTCAACTTTTTTGCATTTTGCTTCTTTTAATGGAAGATGGGTCTCTTTTGTATTTTATCTTCACCAGGCTGTAAATGTGCTTGCGTCCCTGTATCAGAATAAAAAAGCTGAATAGTGAGCCGTCATGATTGACAGCTTTGCCTGTAATGCATTTTCTGAGATATTGGTATGTTTAACATACATGTTCAGTGTATCTTGGGGATGTTGTTTGTATGACATGCCATAAGCCAAACCTGAAAGGTTAAAGGGTTTTAAATGTGTTCTTAATATAAGAAATTCACAGTTCTGCTTCTTAAATCAATTACAGGTATCTTGAAAGCACATGCACCCTTTCTCTCCCTTTCCTTAATTGTCTGTTGTTGAAATCTTTCCCATTACACCGCTATATATACCTCGCCACCGGAATTATTGTCATGACAACCCATCGGTCTTTTCTCTATCAGTGTCTATTTACTAATCAGACGGCTTTTCTCGTGGGGGGAAAATAAGCATAAACCATGTAAACAACATCTGTCCAACAAACCTGTTGGAACATCTCTATTCTATCATTATGACTAGATCAGCTGTGATTGCTTTTGAAGCTGATGTTTTATGCCCTTGTTTGACGCCTCTTAATCCCATCCTTTTGTGCAGAGGACTTTCACACACACTGTCTCATCAGTGCTAATAGCTAGATTAAGTCGGCATGTTAAGGATATCTCATTCATCATTCAGGCTTTTATTGGCATGTGAGGCGCATGGTTTGTTCAACAAAAACATTTACATTTGCAGAGTCATTGACAGGATTAGCAGCCACGCTTAGCAGGACTGCCCGGAAATTTTGGCATCCCAAACGACTCCATTGTATGGATCATCTATCCGGCTTTCACACGTTGGCAATGTGCTCGATATTTCAGTACGTTTGAGATTTGTATTCCATATTTAGCACACCCTCAACCAATTGTTTCTCCATTTAAAAGTAAAATGGATGAGCATGTCTGTATTAAATGAACAACATTGACTGAATGGAGCAAGACCGTTTGGATTTGGGTTAGTGTATGGTGTTTTGTTTTGCAGTTGCAGTCTTGCACTCGGGCGCTGTCCATGGTTCTGAATATTCCACAGGCTGGATAGCGCAAATTACAACCAACAGTAATTTGTTGTATGTGGAAAATATGTGGAAAATATAGTGTTTTTGAACCTTAAATCTTGTAAACACATTGCATTACATCTAAAACAAACGATAATACTCATTTAAGCCGTGTCATATGAGTCCTTTAAAACCATTGTTGGGTCAAATATAAACCACTTGCTGGGTACTTTAACCCAACGGTTGCATTTGTCCATTTTTGACCCAATGCTGTGTTGAACCAACTCAACATTTTTAGAGAGTAATAAATCAGCATACACTCAAAATCAATTCTGCGTTTTTTTCAACCCATGATTGGATCAAAAGGTGTCAAACCCGACCATTGGGTTATAAATAAAATGATGCTTGGTTGGGTCAAATATGGACATTTTCAAGGTTAAATTGATCCAATGTTAGGGTTTTTCTCTTTTTCCCTAACCCTGGTGTAGTAAGCGACAGGACAGTTGATGAGAGAGGACCGGGCCCGAACATGTTTTACGTTTGTATTCATGTTCTTGTGTTTTACTTCCGTGTTTTTGTTTTGTTCGCCAGTGGTCGGCCGTGAGGGGTCTCCGGCTGTTATTATTTATATTAAAACTTTGTTTAAGCGTCTTCCGGTTCCCGCCTCCTTCCTTCCTTTTATTGAACCTTTCTACACCTGGTTTGAATAGAACCCAGCATTTATATTAGAGTGTATGGTACTTGCATGTAAAATAAAAGGGCTCTTAAAACTCATAATGTGCTTTCCTCAAAAGACCCATGTTTTCAAAACTCCTCCAAAATTATACCAATCTTCATATAAGGAAATAAAGTGGCTCTATTTTCCAATATCATGAGAAAACAATATTCTGCAATAAAACAAGCCAGGTACTTTTACAATCCGTCAAAAATGACACCATTCCGTTTGTCCACACAAATCAGCTTTCTTAACTCAGTCAACCTATATTTAACGCCAAAATCTATATTTTTTTAAACTTGCCCCAAATTGCTATGTGCCAATAGGCCATCCGTCAATGAAGGTCTCTTCAGCACAAAGCCCTTGATCTTATACATTCACATTGTGAGTCTCTCGCCCTCAGAGATGGAGGCAAACAATTTTCACATTCTATGCATTCTTGAACGGAGACAAAGCCCCTGTCTCTCCAGCTATGGAAGCTATGCATGCATTTGTCCCGGGGATTGAGGGTATCGATCTGCGGAGGGGTTATCTGGAGGCGAGGATATGCTGGTGGTGTAGCAGATGTATAGGAGGGTTCTGAGCAGACAAAGGACAGGCGTGGGGAAAAGAAAGGAAGTTGGGCTTTGATTTATGGGTCTCATGGCTGGTGGGTGTCTCTGGCGTCAATGTCGGTACACAAGGATGAATGCACAAAAGTGCATTCATGAGCAGATATTAGCCTTTTCATTCTATCCTTCTGTCTTTCTCTGTCTCTACAGCGCACATATATATCTCCATTCGAATAGCATGTACTATAAACACACCTACAATGTCAAATGTTAATTTAGGAGTCTCTTACATGTACTGTAGGTTAACCAATACATTGGTGGTGCATCGGTGTGGTCTAAAATAAGCAACAAGCCTGGTAAGATAACCATAAGCCATGTAGCCATATGGATTCCAAAATTGTCCCTGTAGAGTTGTTCTGTTTGCATGGCTGCTTCTGTAACAATCCATAATAATAATACATCCATGTTATTGCGTATAGTGATTATTTGGCCTGAAGATTGATTGTTGTGTGTGCATGTGGCCTGCCCGAACACATAAACATTGCACATGTGCTGTTAGTACACAACCTTAAATCACTGATTTCAACATTTTCAATCATTTTAGTTGGATGCATAAATGTGTGTGCGTGTGCATCAACACTTTTCACTTTCCCTAATTGCCAGTGGCATGCTGGGGCTGTTTAAACAAAACCCCACTACATTAGCTTCATGCCGCTCACTGTAAGACTCACATGCATGAGAGAATATGATCTTTCGCACTGCTCTGTGATCAGCACAAGCCATCCGAAGCCTGGCCTGTACCACAGAGTTAGGCACTGCCATACCGATCCAGAGTCGAAAGAGGGGAGTTGCTTCCGTCTTGGAGGGATTACAGCTTTACCGGAAGAGCAGAGGAAAGAAAGGTTAAGCCACTGCTGGTTGCCAGTTTCAGCAACTCTCCTCTTGCGGTGTTCACACGTGCATCATGCAGAGGGTCCGGCCCTTATATTAGAGCATCGTGCCAACAGAACCCAGTGTGGAATCGACAAAGCAATCCTTAAGAACAGTAAGATACTTATTTAAACTAATGTTATTTGAAGTATTGTATGATTGATTTTAAAATAAAATGTCCGGGGAGATGTGCTTGCTCATTTTAAGCTTTCTGATTAGGGTGTTTAATAGATTTTTATCCGAGCCTGCAAGGGTATTTAAAGAGGCTTTGCTTATTACCAGCAATTCGTTTGTCGTTTTTGATCTTTTCTTCTCTCGGACGTGATCAATTCTTGTAGCAGACAGCAACACAGACTGTTCCAAGTTAAGCTATTGAAACATCTTGGTGCTTGATTTGGCAAAGTGCTGAAGAACAGCGTATAGGAGCAGGCACGTCAATTTATTTGAACACTTCTGTCACGTTCATCGTTTCCGTGCACTTTTTGTATTTGAACAAAAACATCTTTGGGGAGGAAATAGGGGAGGTTTAAGCATTTCCCCGAGCGCGCAGCAATGCGGTCCAATCAATTACGTTTAATTCAATTCACTTTAACTTCTAGCACGCTGCGAAAGAGAAGCATTTATTGAAAACGATTCAGAGCCCTCCTCCTCCTCTCGTACCTCTGCTCGCCGCTGCGCATTACGAGACAGCTGGCGATGGGGGGACTATCCCTCCACTCTAATATCTGTCATCTCACTTGTGTTTTCCTCAAGCACTGCGGACAGAAAACACCGTGCGCGGACATTTATAGGACGCGGCAGGAGGAGGATGCTGACCGCCGAGCTTTGAGCAATGACCGTCACTCTTGTGACTGAATTGTAGCCAAAGATATTAAATGGGCGGTCGCCGTCTCCGCTGATTTCCGTGAATACCTGATCGGATACTGTTTAAGGCTCCAGAATGAAGAGGATGAACGTAAGCGCTTCAAGTGTGTTGTGCTAGTGTGTAAGCATGCTGAACGTATCCGTTACATTGAGTTTGTTAGACAGACTGCGTTTCGGCGTAATTTGGTTTACTATACGATTGACGCGCAACTTTGTCTTTGGATGTCTGGTATGTGATCAGAAACGCGACTGAGACAAAGCCACGTTCAACTCGTTGAAACAGCTTTAGATCCGTTGTTTGACCATACACAGACATCGTCGATTGCTTGTTCCCTGTGTGCGGGAATGATAGTAAAGGACTGCGGTTCGCGTAGGACTGCTGGTCTGGCCAGCTCATTGGCACAAGAAATCGGGTTTAAGTGATAAAGTAAACACTATATGTTTGCATTTCTTCTAAAATAAATTCTTACTGCGCGCTGATCTTCCATTTAAGAATATTACCAGCGTTGATTTTGATAGGCAATGTTAATAAGTCAAATGCATCGTTAGATGCAGAGTTGAGGTGAGATGCCAACGAAACGCACGTTTAAAATACGCAGGCAGTCATTCATTCATGAATGATACTGTATTTGTCAGCACGTTGAATTCTTTTCTATGTGTGCAGACGCACTGGAAGTCGCCACCCATGTGGCCGTCTGGAGTGGGGAGCAGGCAGCCCTGTCCCCGTGATTCTGCCCTGCGCAGAGCGGCCATCAGTGGGAACGTCCTTGCGCTCCCTCCGTTCCACGTCCCCACGGGCAGAAGCGTCCGAGTCTTCATCTGTGCCAACCCCGACGGTAAGAGCGCAAAGTATCTCTTTCCAGGCTAGCATTTCTAAATGATCCACGAGTGGTGCGTGCGTAAACTTGACACCTATGCACAATGTTAATCGTGCTCCAATATTCACGTGACTTTATGTATTTGGCAGACGCTTTGGTGCAAAACGACTTACTGTACGATGCATTTCAAGATCTACGTTTTATTAGTATGTGTGAAAATCTCAAACCCATGACCTTTGCGCCAAATGAGCTACAGGAACTTTCCCGTCAACCAGAAGGACACCTGTTAATCCCCAAACGATGTGCAAGACGCGCGTTATCATCAAATATGTTAATGAACCAGATTTTACAGTAATGGATTCAGACGGTTCCATATTATCCCATTTCATAACACACGCTGCCATCCTCAGAGATCCGTCTGTCTATTATGTTTGCAGCAGTGCTGTCCCGTGTGCTTTGACAAGACCAGCAGTGACATCGGTTAGTGGAGCCGTCTGTTTTATCGCTGGTCCATAGAAGCAAATGCTTGGCAACCGTGTCACAAATTTCGCACAGTTACACAATCTTCCTTAGTTGCGTTATAGGGAATCTCTCACGCTGTTAGTTCAAGACTGTGTAAAATTCTTGCTCGCAGTCGGTCATCGTTACCACCATCGATTTCTCGTTTATACACGTACAGTCTAAAACCCAATCCTGCTTAGAATTGACCTCAAAATAAATGAGTGCAACGGGAACCAGGCGGCACATATGCCGTCATACATTTAAATATGGGCTGCAGGGAGACCTTAAAATAGTACTTCTAATCTAGGAGTAAACAAGCCAAGGGAAAGTACTTTGCTGTAGAAGTGGGTAAGAAGAGTGAGAAAGAGGAGAAATTCGAGTGGAGAGGTGACCATGAAGGACCTTTGGGTACATTGCACTGGTGAGGGGATTGTCTTAATAAAATGATGATGAATTGAATAGCAATAAAACCATTGATATTCTCTACTGAAGATGTTTCACCCTGTGGATGTATTGTGCTCACACACTCCTGATGCACAATAATATTCTGATATCATTTGTTGAAAAAACAGACCATTATTAATTTCCCAAACTAAAACATTTCAAATAAGTAAAAATAATATTTTTGCATTATTCGCCTTCTGTTTGTGCATAAGGAGACAGCTCAGTCAGACAGCTCTCACCTCACTCACATTTTTGCATTATCACCTTACACTTTTATTAAACGGATGCAATTCATCCTTGTCTTATACTAGATTACTGTTTTGCATTAGATAGTGACCAGAGGAATTTTCTTCCAGTCAACAACGGTCAGCTTTAGAAACTGCTGGACGGAGATGATTTAGTGAGATGCAGAGGTGACCGGTGTGCGCAGAAGGTGTACTTGGGACTGTGATGTGGCTGACTTATAAATGTACAACCCAGAGGTCATTCATTCATTTGTCAAGGTGGAGAATTAATGATACAGAACTATGCGTTTCCTCTGTCCTTCTGCGGCTGAAACAGTCTGCTGTTGGGATTTGGTGCAATGCTCTTCCCCCTTAAGCACTAGAGGGTGCAATTTGTGCATCACAGAATTACAAGTGGAGTTGACCTTAGCACACATACACAGTAGTCTCAATAGTTTCACTTTAACAGTTTCTCTGACTTGAGAGCAATGATCTCAATTTAAGTTAGGGGCAGGTTTGGGGGTTAGATGTAGTTCAAGACAGCACCTGTCAGAATCTTGAGGATGTCTGAGGAAATGTATACCACAACATTAAATGCTTGTTTGGTTTTGTATGTGTCTCTGTAGGCCAACCAATGGCTCCTACAGTTTGTGTAGTTTTTTTTACTGCTTTAAAGACCTTGAATTGAACACTGTACTGTATAATATAGTGTGTGTTTTTAGCCGAGCTGATTTATTAATGTGCTTTCACAATCTTTTAACCTGGAACTAAGTACAACAGTTAAATCAAGTTGAGAGACCAGGGTCCAAAATTACCATCCACAAATCAGTAATTTATTTAACTTTTCAGCATGTTAAGAGTTGATATTAAGCACAAAATAGCATTGGTTTCTAGGTATTGCATTTAGAAAACACTCCAACGGCTTATCATAATAATAGGTAATTATGTGCTTAAATATTCAGATAATATTGATGCCTTTGAGCATTTAGTAATTAGTTTACTAATGCCATGTAGCTAATGGATTCCTAACAGGGACGTGTTTTAGTCACCAAAGGGATTTAAGCACACATGATCACGAGTAAACTTCTCATTGCATCGTCCTCAATCTTGCAAGAGAAAGAGACCTTTCCTAATCCCTCAAAGGCGTCTGCTTCGGCATCAAACAGCTCTATCACACTGAGCTCATCTATATGCAGTTATTGTGCTTCTGAAGACACATGCGAAAGCCCCATGGGAACGACATCTCCCCAGATTCTAGACATGATGGGAGGGAGTGTATGAACGAGACACAGTTATAGATCCAGTTTGGGATTCAAAACGATGTGGATATTCATAAACTATTTAAGCACATTTAGAACATTAAATGACTGTAAAAAGCTTTTTCTGAAGACGGTTCCTTCGTGGCCATGTTGCCTGACGTCTATATTTTTCCATGCACGCAATACAGGAGGGGATTGTTGTGGAAGTAAGGGTTTTTTGAAAGTATGGTTTATTTTTCAGGGATAGAGCAAAGTTGAAAGGATACTGAGAGATGTTAGGGATGAGTCATTTAATGTGGAACATAAAGAGCAATTTTGTTCCTTTATTTTCCTCCTTTTTCTTTACTTGTGTCTGAGATGATGTCTAATGGCAGCTTTTGATTTGGTCTACAATGCTTTATTATAGAAATCTAAGTCTTGTTCAAATCTTTTCTTTCCTCACAACATCGCACGACTCCCTTCTTCATCTTTCCTTGCTTCCCTTCCTCCATTCAATCCAATCTCCTTTTTAATAATACTCCCCACCCCGCCTTAGGAATGAGCTCACTAGTTGTACCTCTTGTTGTTCCTGTTTTTATTATCGTCAATCATGACAAACATGGCACATGTGTATGTGAAAGCCAGCCAGTTCAATAGCTACAGTAACAAATGTACAATACATTCTTGCTTTCTCTCAAAATATTTCACACCTTATTTCTTTGAAACAGTTCTTGATTTATAAATGTTGAAAGTTAAGATCTGATATGAGAATGTGTTTTTTAAAGCGTGTGGCATGTGAAATGTCTTCGCCAGTATGAGGTGCTTTTGACAGTGTTTGTCTTGTTTACTGACAAAATCACTGATCACGAAACGATTTGACAATTTTCACAGTTCATTATACTGTAAGCATATAAGTACATCTGTGCCAAAATGATCACACAATGAAGTTATATTTTTAACTTTGTTAGCAAAAAAGAAAGCCTTAATTCACTTATGATCTTCCCTTCAACCGTAGCTGGAATCCATCTGGCATTCGGATCCATCATTTAAAATGCATTTAATTTCAACACTTGCAAGATTCAGTGCTAAATCTTGACAGACTGAGTCCTGTCATTGTATGTAAAGATTCATCAAAAATGTGTGTTCCATAGAAAAAAAACAATATACAGCTTTTGATTGACACCTGAATGAATGAAGAATGATTTTTGGGTGAGCCGTTTCTTTAGTGCTCTGCTTGTCAAGTTTTATGTTAAGGAAAAAAGAACAAAAAAGGGTGAAAGAAGCGGGAATGAGATGAAAAGAGAATAGAAGGTTATCAATGCTGCAGGTTCAAAGACAAGGGGGTGGGTAAACCTGTAGGCATGTTTTATCACAGACAAAGACTGCAAAAGAACAAAAAAGAAGACGACAGCTTGAAAGACGTGATAGGCTGCGACTGGATACTTTATAGTACGGCTCAAATACCATCCTAAAAAAAGATCAAAATGGACAGATATGAAAGATTAAACACACAAGAGGTCCACAAGCTGTTCTTGTACCGACCAAAAACTCTTGAATGGATTGACACAGATATCTAAAGCATATTCAACACACATGATTGGCCTTCATTTTAAATCTCAAGTCAGAGTTTCCCGATCCCTGTCGGCTATCGGCGGATGTCTGAAAATGGGAAAACTGATGCTGACTGGCAAAAGAGGGAAAGATGTTGCAAGAGTTGAAACATGTGTCGATAACAGAAAACTGCTTAAGATTTTCTACTTGCTGTCAGTCCGAGGTAAATCAAAGAATGACAGACAAAGGAAGACAGAGGAGAGGATAAAAAGATATGTTTCACCAAACGTAGGGATATCATGTGACCTTGAAACAGTTGACTGTCATCATGCATTCTCAGCCTAAATCTTTAACCTTTAGAACACATTAAAGGGTTGTTATTGCAGTGTTAACTGTTCTGCAACGTAAAGGGATATGTCACCCAAAAATGAAAATTCTTGTCATCATTTAGTCTCCCTCTTGTCATTTAAAACTTGTGTGACTTTCTTTCTGTCACATAACACAAAAGAAGATATTTTGAACGAATTTTGGTAACCGAACAGCTGGCATCCATTTACTTTTATTGTACGAACACAAAACCAATGCAAGTTAATGGGTGCCGGTTATCAACATTCTTCAAAATATCTTCTTTCGTGTTCTGTGGTAGAGAGAAAGTCATACAGGTTTGAAATGATAAGAGGGTCAAGTAAATGATGACAAAATGTAAATTTTTGGTTGAATGGGTCAACTCTCATGTCTCATATTGCTCTGGCTGTCCGTGACAAAGAGTGTCATGTAATATACAGCAACTGACTGATGTTAAGTACAATACACATGCACGTCCACATAAAACACGCACACACACACATGGTCATCTCTGTTTTCAAATCATGCTGGCAGCTAACCCCAGTGAGAGAAAATACAATGTATGAAAGAACAGAGTCTTGAAGAGGATGAAAGGTATTGTGAGCAAAACATTTGTATGTGTTATGTGTGTTTTGCTTTTAAAGGGATAGTTCACCCCAAAATGAAAATTATTTCCTTATTTACTTGCCCTCATATCATTCCAAACCTGTGGGACTTTCTTTCATCTCGGGAATACAAAAGAAGATATTTTGAAGAAAGTTGGAAACCAAGCAAGACTGCCCTCCATTGTATGGACACAAAACCACTCAGACATTTCTCAAAATATCTTCTTTTGTGTTCCACAGAAGAAAATAAGCCATAAATATCTGGAATGACATTAGGGCACAAATAATTTTCATTTTGGGGTGAACTTTCCCTTTAGGCATTTGTGCCTATGACTTAAAAATCTTCTTCCACACTAACAACCATCACATGGTAAAGCAATGGTTTTACTAGGGTACTCCCATGATATTCTTTAAAGCACCACATAAATAAAATGGTACGTGGGTATTTATAAGGGATCATTGTATCATGGTGTATATCGAAGAACTGCGATTGTACCATCAGATACAATCACTGTAAAATGGTGGCACCTCAGACATTTTTTTTGATTGACAGTCTGTTACAATGTAAGATACAGACAATTATAAAGAATGATTTATGTTCATGTACAGATAAATGTTTGCTACATTGTCCTCTGATTATTCTTTGTTTTTTGTTACAGACACAGAAGCAGAGAGAAATGCTCTTAAAGAACATGTCTATCCCAAACTACGGGACTTCTGCAGGGAAAACTATGGCATTGAATTCCAGGTAACAGACTATCTGTGGGTACATCTCAGTCTGTAGTAGCCATAAGGTTCATGACCAATTTAAACACATTTCTTTTCTTTTTTGTTTCTCTTTATTTGCTTTCCTCTGTTTCTCAGTGGGTTTAAAAGATTGAGTGGCTTTGGGACTATTGTGTGATCTCTGCAATGATATGCCCAATGCAAGACGCAAACATGCCTCTTATATTCGCCCTCAGGAACGTGGCCCTATATTCTCCACTCTCTTCCTCTTCTCTGGAGAGGTATTTACAATGCAAATGGCCTGTTGTTGAGAGAATGGAGCAGTGGAGAGATTTTTATCAGGCAATTTGATAAACAAATGCAGTCTCTGGAACAGGCACCATGGCCAGTGGCACAGACAGCACGCTGAGATTGGACATAGGGCTTGACCTGATTCGGAGAGTTTACCCTTAAGGAATATAATTTTATATAAGATATTATGCCTCATTAAACAGCAGCCTAGCCTGTGATTTGGGTTTGTTTTTGGTGCTGCCGGAAAAGTGACTTTTGAATTACAGTCTCATAATTAGTTCCAGTTCTTAGAATATTTTATCCATATTAACAAGGCGGAAATGTTTTAGACATCAAAGTGCTTCTGCAGCCTTACGAGCAAAAACAACTGGGATTGTCATTTTTTTAGTGCTTGATACAAATACCAGTGAAATGTCACTGTTCTCGGTATAAATTTTAATACAACAGCCCAAACTATAAGCAAGTAACATTTATCAAATTCAAGTATTAATAAAAGCAGCAAAATAACAATGATGCAAATCAGGTAAACATTAATTTTGCAAGTTGACTGGTATGGTTGAAAGTGCATTATTAAGGTCCAGTGTATGAAATGTAGATGAGGTTGGTGAGGTTGCATCTAACAGCTCACTCCAAGCCTCTCTTTCAAAGTACTACGGAGGCTGACACAGAACTAAGATGTAGTCATGTTTTCACTTCTTTGCCAAAGGACTTTACATATTTACGAAACACACTCTGTAGAGCAGTTTGTCCGTTTAGGGCTACCGTAGAAACAATATGGTGATTTCCATGTAAGGGGACCCGTGGTGTATGTAGATTGAAATAGCTCATTCTAAGGAAATAAAAACATAACACTTAATAATGTAAGTTCTTTATATTCATCTGAAGACATAGTTAATATGTACATTATCTAAAAAAATAGTATTTTCAAAATTACACATTGGACCTTCTAAACTTCTTGCATGCAGTCAGAGTTTAGTTAACCAGACCAGAGCACTGAATTGTTTTCTCTTTTTATGTCAATATTGATGTTTGATGAATGGTAAGTGGCAGGTCTATTAGACTGCATTAACTCTGCCAGTAATGCACAGATCGAATATTCTGACACATCTGTTTTTTTTTCTCTATCCAAATGTATGAAGTAATGGCTTACTCTTCACACTACCATTGGTTGTTGTCTCGTTGCTTTTCTGCTTATTTGCATAAAGTTGATTTTTGAGGTGAAGCCCCTAAACTAACCGTATCTCCACATCCTATCATCATAGATGAGCAGTTCTAACAGTGCTTGCATGATCATGAATCTGTCAGCTCATCCACATCAGGTGTGACTGATCTGAGAGTGAGATGACACATGAAGGCCAGTCATCTGTCTAGGCTAGTCATTGATCTGCCAGACATGTAGTTCATGTTTGGGCTGTTTAGAATCCCTTGACACCTTGTGGCGTCCAGTGCTAGGAGAGATAACTAATCAAATAAACATTTCTTCATCTGCAGATATGGTTTTGGCAAAGAAAGTAGTCACTGTGTTGCTGTGTTTTGCCAGTCTTGCTATGAGGTTGTTCAAAGGCATTTGCATAAAGTTGAGCAAATTTAAACTTTGTCAAGTATCTAGACATGCCCACTTCTTGTCGCCAATGGTCACATTCACTCTGGATGTAGCTAGGCTACCACTGACATGAATGACATCGCTTTGTCGCTGGCGGTCTGAACGGGGCTTAAGGCTTCAAAAGATGATTATGGGGCAGTTTCATAGACAAGGCTTAAGGCTAGTCCCAGACTAAAATTATAGTTTGAACTGTCCTAACTTGCCCTGATATAGGCTTATCTTTAAATTTGCCAGTGTCATTGTTTTGTCTCAAGATGCAATATCAGTAGTGTTTTTTTTTTCTAATGCATTTTAAATATCCTTTTTTAGTTGAAGATATTTTTGTTGCTTTTATAAAAATACCTTAGAAGAATACATTGCTGGTGTGCATCTCGAGACAAAACAATGGCACTGATATAATTTAAGATATTTCTGGCCAAAAACAGGTCACACATTCATTCTAGTCTGGGACAATCCTTCAGCCTTGTCTGTGAAACCGCTCCTAAAAGGCTTAAGCCGTGTGTCCACCGAGGTGTTTACGCCTGCGTCCGGCGTGTTTTTTCAATTGTTTTCAACGGTAGCGCCGCGCTTCTAAAAAAGCCATGAGTAGACTTTTTTATTCGCTCAGCGCTAGTGCTATGCGTTTTCCCACGATCGGCGCCTTGTGTCGACCAAGCGCCCAGAGTTGAAAAACGCTCAACTGTGAGCAGAACGTTGCGCCCTGCAGCGGGGATTTTCAGCCGAGCTCCTACCATTTTCAGCCGCGTAAATGCGCCTCGGTGGACACAGCCCAGAAGTGTTGGCTTAAGCTAAGCCTTGTCTGTGAAACTGGGCCCAAATCATAGACTTAAAGCAGAAAACATGTTGTCAGAAAATCCTGAATTTTGAATTGTCTTCTTGAGTTTGGAGTTTAATTTTGCAAGGTCTTGTATTTTGAAGTTTTCTCAATTATGTTTCGTGGGGCCGGTTGCACTGAGGGGATTTTCCAAACGGAAGTGAGCATCCCTATGCCCTACTCCCTTCGAAGGGCTGACTCCTTGAAGTGAACTCTTTGAAGGGTTTAGGGCAATAATGTCTCTCGTGTATGCTTTTGGAACTCCCTGCACAAAGTGAATGACGAGCCAAATGTTAAATGCCTCTGCCTTTCTGCTTGTGCATCATTGTAGCTTATGTAGCCTGACACCTTCCTATTGAATGTGAGGCCACAGGTGTGTGTAAACATGGCTCATAAAAATCTTATTAATGTCATCTTGGCTTCACTTTCACCATGTTTTTATTTTTAAATAAATTGAAAGGAATGAGAGAGAGGGGGGAGAGAGAGATAGATAGAGGGAGAGAGAGATAGAGGTGTGAGAGAGAAAAAGAGAGAGAGAAAATGGACAAAGAGGTGAGTTCTCTCATCCGGCAAATATGATGTGGCAAATTGTGATTCTCTATGGTCACCGTTATTTGATTCTATTTCCTGTGATGTCCCTCGGAGGGTTGGTGTGTGTTGTTGGAGAGAGAAAGAATGTGTGTGTGTGTGTGTGTGTGTGTGTGTGTGTGTTTGCGTGCTGAAGGATGCATCTTCTTCCAGTCACAGCTAATACTTGCACACTAAATCCCTGTAACAGTTTTGCCTTCAGATCTGAAGAAAACTGTAATAAGCTTTTACAGTGTAGGGGAAGAATTAGGGTGTATGCTATAATCTGCTTAATGTGACAAATTATAATGATAAGAAAACATGATAATATACATTCAACTTTAGTTTCATTGAGTTGTAGTAGATGAGTATTATATAAATTACAGAGGGGGAGGTTGCTTTATAGTGTGTTATAATGTGATTTTTCTGGATGACTTTTATTTTGAATCAAAACAATAATCTCTAACATGTTATTTTCACACTTTTTTATTTTATTTTCTTGAAAATAGAATAGCAATACTTGGAAGTCGAATGATATCTAAGAACGCACTAATCTCAGACCCATGTGATGTCTGAAGAGACTGACAGACTGAAAATAACTGCGTTGTGCATTTGTTTGTACTTGTAATGAGTTATTCTTCGTAATAATCTTGAATCAAATCATTTTTGAATTCTCTGTTCAAAAATGAAATCAGCGTGTCCATAAAATTATAATGTTTTTATTTCAGTCTGTCCGAAAGCACTTCCACATCCCTGTCTCGCTGTTATCCAGATGGTCACACTTGTCCTGAAACCCTAACTGACCATTTAAACAACTGTGTAATGTGTTCCCAAACTCCCATTTAGCTTCCAGTCAACTTAATCACATCAACCATCATAATTTCAACATGCACATGCACACCATGACGTCCTGCTTTTATACAAACAATACCTTTTAATGAAGCTCTTAATAGTTCAATGGGGGAGCAGGAGACGAGCTGAAGGCACTTGCAAATGGCTGGTACTGTAATAGCGTTTGGCTGCCATGGCGACGGCAGCAGAGGCGAGGTTTGATTACAAGGCTGAAGTCGAGGCTGTGGGAAGGGCAGTAGAGCCGCCTGACACATTCAGACCATCAAACCTAGTAATAAGCATGTGTCTTTGTAATGCTTTTGAAGTGTTGTTTGGACAATTATTTGGCAAAAAGGCAAATTGCAGCATATCAGGGAATATGGGTTTAATTTTAAAAAGCAAAATAAAAATGCATTAAAAACCTCCCAGGAAATAAATCATACATTAAGTGCCATTTTATTCGTTATTAATATTTGTTGGCCCTTTTTTATGATATTGTACCATATTTGATTTTATGGTACTAAGTAAACAAAAAACTATGTTTTATAGTATGTTTTGATAACTTTATTTGCTATTAATATTTGTTCATCCTTTTATAACACTGTACAATATTTGCTTGTTTGGTACAAAAATGAACTGACTTTTTGAGCCTACACATGAAAACGCATGTTGGAACTAAAGTGAATTCTTTGGAATACAGACTAAAGGTTGGTCTCGTATGAAAAAAGAAAAGAAGCTGATTATTGCTAAAATCACACACACAAAAGAAAATGTTATGCTGTTAGGTTTATGGTAGAGAATAAATAAAAAATGTTTGTTTTTCTTTGATTAAAAAATACATACAGGTTGCAAAAGGATAACAAAAAATCCAAGCACGCTCCTTATAAAAAAGAATCAATTACTCTCCCTACATAAATTATTTTAAAAAACACCAAAGAAATCTGTATTCTAGAGTCTTTGACCTTTCCAATGATATATAGTTGTCATGATTCGATTAGAAATTGCATGCACAATATTGACGCAATCTTAGGTGTCCTGTAAACAGAACGGGTGACAGTTAACAGGATACGATATTTTTGGATTAATTTATTTGGCAATGAGATGAATAACAGCATAT
This sequence comes from Triplophysa dalaica, assembly GCF_015846415.1. Classification (NCBI taxonomy): domain Eukaryota; kingdom Metazoa; phylum Chordata; class Actinopteri; order Cypriniformes; family Nemacheilidae; genus Triplophysa; species Triplophysa dalaica. Next base: position 8,891,811 of record NC_079542.1, read on the forward strand.
TGGTGAACTGAGGTAAAAGGTAAAAAAAACATGCACACATAGTGGAATTGGGCAGGTAAAGAGAGGAATTTACTCTGTGAATGTGACGTCAGGCTGATAAGGTTTGTTATGTCAGAATAAGATAAATTGCTCTTTAAATATCTTTTGTTTTTGGAATAGTGTGATCAAGTAAACTTCTTTTCCAACTTTCTTTCGGACCTCTATTTAATAGACTCTGTGACATCGAGAAATTGTGTGTTGACCTGCAGTAGACCAAACACAGAAATTGCAGTTTGTGCTATAGTAACTATGTGGTTTAATTGCGTTTTTAGGTTCATAAAGGTGATAAAGTGGATTGTGAACCAAGTAACCCTTTAGCTGGTGGCTTATTTGCACTCCTCGGTAGACCATGAATCAACCTCTACTGGCACCCTGGGAAGTTGTGTAAGCGCTTTATGCTGGCGATAGCACATTGGCTATGTCAGCATTCATTGGGGCTTCATCGGATGAGAAGGCGAGGAAAAAGGATGGAAAACAGCTGAAGGGTAACAGGAACAGGAAGAGATGAAAATATACAGGGACAGAGATCGAGGTACAAATGCTCACTTCTCTTGGGGCTTGTGTGTTGTTGTGCCGGGCCCATTGATCCAGGGCCTTGTATGGAATTAATGTGACTTCTTCGTTCTGACTTCAAACGTATCGATTAGCCATTTGCAGGAAAAAAGGCCATTTTCATTCCAGGCATAGACATGATTGATGTAAGGTTTTATGGTTTTAACATTTGGCTGCTCTCTCTCTCTCGCTCTCTCTCTTTCTCTGTTTCTTTCTCTCTCTCTCCCTCTCTCTCTGCCTTTTTTTCTCTGACTCTCCCTCATCTAAATTGATAAGGCAGGCAGCTGGTTGCCATAGCAGTAGTCTAATTGCAGAAGCACTCAAGATCAGTGCATTGTGGGTATTGTGAGAGATAAGATGAAGGCATGGAGATTGGTGACTGCTCCAAGGGTCTGAAGACGTGGTTCTCTCTTTAGGGTGGCTGAGCAAACAGTGTGATAAATCAGGAAACGGGTGGTTGACGTGACATGGGATTTTCACTGTCACACATGATAAAATCAAAATGATTAGTACTGTGATCATTTAAAATCCAGTGAATGGTTAAGCATATGTTACATGGACCTGTCGTTATAAAGCTGCTTTGTTATTCGATTTTTTTAATTTTGAGCCAAATCTCAAAATTGTCCTAGGGTGTGACTGTCTCAAGCATTCAGTAAATTTTAATGTAAATGGCAGTAAATGGCAATAATGTTTTCATCCATATATTTCTAGAAGCGTAGGAACTTGATACATTTTGTCTCTGAAAACCAAGTCCTCTGGTGTGACACCAGATCCTGATTTGAAATCAGGCAAATCCACAAACAACATTAATATGCCAAAAAGACCCCATTCAAGATCATGTTACTGAAGCCCCTGTGAGGCACATGACGTGTATACATGATCTCAAAATTGTTCCAATATTTCACTTTTTACATAATCATGGAAAGTTGAGCAAATTATTTTTGCTGACTGCTGTTGACAGGTTAGCTAGAAACAGCAAGGTCGTCATCTGAGACAAAAGACTGAACCTCCTTTCTGGTGTGACGGATAATGTTCACTGTTGTGACAACTGTACCGTCACACAAGAGGACAAGGTCAATTTAATAATAATTGTTGAACTCATTTCTTATTCATTTTTGATAATTTGTGGTGTTCTCAAATGTGATTGTTACATTAATTACAGTTTTTCTTTTTGAAGAAAATGTATTCTGGTAAGTGTCATGCAAATGAATAAAATATGGTACTACTTTGGGAGAATTTAAAATGTGGATTCAAAAATGATTTATTAATTAAATGTGTGATGAACTGGGCTTGTTTATTGTTTTATACTGTTGTATAAGGTCCACTTATGACGCTTGTGTGATTTTTACTTTAAACAACATCAAAATCAATAAGAAATAGGATATATTTCTACCCCGGGTCTGAGATTTTTTTAGTAACCGCGCTCTGCTTTGATTGGATAGCAGTTTGCTTAGTAGGAGCCTTTTGTGAATTTGGTAAGAGACTTAACGTTAGGTTACACATTAGCACCATTCACAGTTTTCACTCGCCAAAAGTATTATCTGGAGACCTCCTCTGATTTATAAATCACATCAGTATTTTATGTGACGCATTCGCACGGGATGATTTGACTCAAATTTATGGACTTATTTCCTGGATGTGATGGCAAGGTCTTTGCGTATAGTTTTTATAGCGCATCGTTGTATTGCGTTTAATGATATATGACCGTACCTGTCAGCATTTGAGACCAGAGATTGCGAACCGGACAAAACGATCACCGCTATCACGGGTCTCATATGTTGTGAGAGTTTCCATGATAAGTAAACAAAAGGGAGACACCCGGTTACTTATGGATATTACCCAGCACCCGAAATAATACCAAAACAGTTCAAAACAGCCTCCATTATTCTAAAAGTTGAAAAGACATTTATTTTCAATATATAACCTTGAAAAATAATATATGAGCCTGCCAAATCACAGAGATGGCGATTTGCACGGTATTAAGATCACAGACAACCTCTGAAATTAATCCAAATGACTAGAGGTAATACTAATCTCATGCAAATAGTGCTCAGGACACATCAAGCGATCTCTACAAAACACTAGGGATGCATATTACAAAAATGTTTTACTCACATAAGATTGCTGCGCCGTGCCTATTGAATCTAATATTGATGGCACGGCACTGCTTTTTAATTTAAGTCTCTCCCTAAATCTGTGCCTTGTTCATGATGGAATCCTCGGAGCAATGAAACAAACAAACACTTCCTATTTTCCCATATGAGCTGGAACGTCTTTAAAAATAAACTTTAACCCTGTATCTGAATCTGAAGGAAGGTTCTCCATACACACAAAAAACTTTGACTAAAAAGAGTTGACTAATTAAGTGACACCTTATATTTTCTGAAACTTCAGACTTCACTCCATACATTTACATTTACATTTAGGCATTTGGCAGACGCTTTTATCCAAAGCGACTTACAGTGCACTTATTACAGGGACAATCCCCCTGGAGCAGCAAGGAGTAAAGTGTCTTGCTCAAGGACACACTGGTGGTGGCTGCTGGGATCGAACCAGCAAACTTTTGATTTACCAGTTCAGTGGTTTAACCCATACATATATATATATATATATTTTTTTTTTTTCATCAGAAATGGTGTTTTACAAAACTTTTTTTTTACTGCATATTCGTCAACTAACCGACCACACTTTTTAGTCCTTCACTTTTATGTTTCGTTTCAATATTTCCCCACTTTTTGTTGCATACATGCTCATGCTATTTTTTACGCAGGGTGAGTGTTTTAATAGTAACAGTCGATTCATACATACTGTGCAGTGCGTATGCGGTATGTATTTTTTCACATGCCCATGTTAACAGATTAGATCATTCACACAGCATGCGGATGGGGTGCAGTCTGTCCGTTGTAGATGTGGTGCGGTACATCAGCGCAGCGATCGTTTACGCATTGAGTATTATTTTTATTGTACAGCACGGACTTAAAGTAATAGAACACGTATCATGCTCAAAATTAACACGAATTGACACAGAAATGCAGTAATTTCACCATGAATGCATATAAAAAAAGTTTACAACTTTTATTTATTTATTTATGTTATTTGTTAAATTAAGCACCCTTATTCTACAGTGTTTATATTGAGTGAGGAAGGTGCTTATATACAGACAAGCAGGTGGAAAGTACAAGACTTTAGCACAATGGGAAACACACGCTTAATTATTGAGGTAGAGAAATACAAAGTGATTTTTGACCCCCAGGACTCTTTTACAAAGACATGAATGCTAAAGAAAAGGCATGGGAGGCAGTTTCATCGGACACTGGAATGGATGGTAAATTGTTGTGAAACTCTTTTAATAGGCTAGGCTTATATAACTTCACTGTGTCATCCTAAATTTACTGTAATTCAAAGTCATATTTTATAATCTAGATACACCATGGAAATTTACGGTGGATGCTGTTATAGAGTTTATATATATCTATCAACCACTCGCACTAAACATAAAACAGAGAATCACAAAGATGAAAATAGCGCGTTTCCCTTTACCCATTTTAAAAACGTACGTTTCGATTAATCATATATACCAATATAAATACCAATTGTTGACTGAATCACACAGAAGGCGCGGACCGCTAGCGCGCTACAAACGTAGTATGTGTGCACAATGAAGCACAATGGCGCATGACGAATCTGTACTGCATACGTGTTACTCTACGCACCGCATACCCACTGCACAGCATGTATGAATACATTTTTTGCATACATGCTCATGCTATTTCTTACGCGGTGTTCTTGTTTTAATCGTGTGTTTTAATAGTAATACCTACTGTAGCATTGGCCGCTCATACAGGGGTCCTCACTTCACACATTTGTCTTCTGTTAAAGTGGAACATTGTTGTAGAGCAGCATCCAGAAGGACAATAACTCATAACCCATCTCAGGAGAATCTGTTGGCCTTTTTTATTGAGATGAAATTGGCAGCTGCATTGTAAATTATGTGCATCTTTTGCTCAATCGCTTTGGAGCTGATTGTGAATTCGGCTCACAACTATCAGTATCAAACCACTTGACTCCTCTGCCATTTACCTTTAAGATGAAAAGTTTTCTGTTCTGCAAGAGTTGTGATCAACACCGGCAGTAAAGTCAACGTAATTTAGATTTTAATAGCATCTGTAGACCTGTACGGTAGCTGTTTGCAGATTCTATAATTAAATTCAGGCTGTTGTGCTACTTCTTAATAAATAGCACCATTTGCCCTGCAACTCTACAAGATGAAACCAAATATATGAAAGTAGTTTTAGCAGCAGTGGTATTTGTAACTTTTTTTGACTTTTATGTTACATTGTGTGCGTTTAAGAAATCCAGGGAATGGCTTTATCATCATAGTCTTAAAATGTGTAGTTAGTCCACACCGTGACAGTATAAACACTGTATTGAGATGAGCAAACTGACATCATGCAATAAAAAGAAAGACACGTCTCTGTTTTTTCATTTAAGGCTCTTCTCTACGATGTGCCTCTAATACTTTCGGAATGATTTCATTCCAATTCATTCTATCTTCAAAACACTGTTGCAACGTTCTCGGATTAATCCTGAAAAATGGAGAGAAAAGAAAAAAGCAAGAGATAGATCATAGATGCAGCAATGTATTAAAACCTGTCAACAGTGCTTGTGTCTATTTTGTCTTTGTTCTTTGTGATTTTTGTTTCATTTTGTCAGCTTCGCTGAGCCAATTGTTAACTACTTAATGTCACTTTAAATATATCCCTGGTTTAGAATTGTCATGATTGTAGCATCTGAGCTGACCAGTTTACACATTTTCACCCCTTATTGCCAGCCATTCGGCTAAATTTGCAAATCCACAGATGAAGCCTAAATTCATGCTGTGTACTTATGCAAATACAGTCATATTTGCTTTTTGTTAGGAAATGATTTTTTACAGCCAGAGCATTCAGGGGCTGTGTAAACCTCATCATCATTTCTTTACTATAGCACTATTAGTGGAAAACGATGCTTTTCTGTCTTTTTCCCCTGTGTTTGGGTGTAATAAATCCCACTTAATGATACTCCCTATGAGATGTGTGCATATTAGCTTTGAAAAACATGAGTTTGTAGTCTCGTGTGGTTAAAACGTGTGCTGTTTGAATAAGTTTGAAGGAAAGAAAGCATAACAGTCAACATTTGTCCTTCAATTCAATTCTACCTGTTCTCATTTCTCATCAGTGTGATTAGTTCGCCATCTAAAGATATGAGTATCATAAAAGTAGACAGCTGTCATAATTCAGGGATTGAGTAGCAGACGTTGTGTTTATAAAATCTGTCTTTTGTTAGCGTTTGGGGAATATGGTCAGGCATTAATTTCCTTCACATGCTGGACTGCGGTGGCTCATTCACTTACTACAAATCTGAAGGCTTTGTGGCTTTAGTTCCCCAAAATATCTTCGTTTTGCTGAAGATCACAACTTTTTTTTACTCTGTCAGCTCCTCTGTTAAATTTATTGTGTTTGTTTCGCTGAAAAACATCGGATGCATGCTAATTGTCTCCCTATGTCCCCCTCTCGGTGAAACCTGAGGAGTTTGTCATCCATGTTGTCACATCCAGATGTTTGGGCTTCGATAAACCTTGTTATCGGGCTTTCCCGAGGGCTTCGCTGTCAGACTGTAATTGCTTTGTTAGTTAATAGTTCATCTCCATCAACCCTAAATTGTGTAAGTGTCAACATGTGTGTGTGGACTTGGTTTTTATAAGTTAGTGGGGACCTAAACCTGAATGCACACCAACTCATGGGGACCCGTGTCACTGTGGGGACCAAAATTTAGGTCCCCAGGGCACAAAAGCTTATAAAGTGTACAGAGCTATAATTTTTGAAAATCTAATAATGCAAAAACGTTTTCTACGATCTTTAGGTCTAGGGGTTGGGGATAAAATACACAGATTGTACAGTATACAATTTATTACACCTATGGACTGCCCCCACGGAGATAATAAACATACATGTGTGTTTGTGTGTATTGCTTTGTTTATAGTTGTAAGTTCCACATTTCTGAAAATGTCCACATTTGTGATAATATTTGATGTGATCCTCACTCATACCAATCATAACAACCAATCAGACCTGATATCATCATGCAATATCTGGCTTTGGGATTAAACAGACTTTTATAGTTTCTAAAGAATACACCCTTAAATATTAAGGAAGGGTGTACATGTAATGTACAATAATGTACAAGTAGACCGTTGCTATCGTAAGAATAAACCCTGTGTGATCACAGCGAACTGGTTTATTCTGCGATAAAAGCCGGCTGTGTGTACATTATAATGCTTATTACATAGCTACTTACCTCATAAATTGGTTATTAAACATCCCATTTTGATATGATATATACTTTTCAGCTCATTTTTAATCAATCGAGGCCTTACTTGAGGAAAACCCATTTACTAGGTTAGAGCTTACTAGGTAAGTTCAAATACCAGGAACAGGAAATTTTGTTAAATCATTTGTAAATAAAATGTCATATATGTTATTAAAGGATATACTTGACTAATATTTAATTTTAATGTATTATTAAACTGTGCCTGTCAAAATGAGGGTTACCGTGTGTAATTAGTTTTGAGCGGTTGTTATCTGTGAATATCCGACATTGGAATGTAGCGATTAGCCAATCAGAATCAAGTATTCCAGTGCGTTGTGTTATAAGTGTGTTTTACAAAATAATCTTATGCTGATTCAATTTACATTTATTTTCAGTTCATTTTTTATTACATGTTTTACACCAAGATAAATTAATTGTATTTCTAGCAGACTCATACGAGATGAAGGATACAGTCATTTAAAAGAAATGTATACATTTTCACGTTTTAACCCGACTTGATGTCTTTTGCCGTTTTGTTCAATCGAAATGTGAAAAAAACCACCTTGACTTTCCTCTTTCAGATTATAATGAAGCTAGACATTGTTCATATGAAGCATTTTGCTCTCCTTAGAAGTTTGATTAGCATAGAGATCTTGCTAGTCCCTTGTGCTCTATGCGCTTTTGGAAGGAAGCCATGATATATTTGTTAAATGAAGTCTGGGAGGAAAGCAGGGCACAATGCAGTTTTGGATTAGCCAGCTGAGCAGGAGAAATGTGTCTGAGATCTTAAAGAGCCACCCCAACACAAACGACAACAGAATTTCATTCGGCCTGCCTTGAGAATGCATGAATGGGCATAAAACACATGAAATTAAAATCACAGACCAGAGATGATCAGCATGCAAATCACACATACTATATGCAACCCGAAACCCAATATATTATGAAACCCCAGTCCTTCAAAACAATCGCATGCGTGTGGGGAGAGAGAGAGGTTTTCCCTGCAGCGTGTTTGCTGTTTGAATTATCTGCACCAGTGACACTGATTCTGACAAATGTGTCCAGGGAAATCCCTGTGTCCTGCCATACTGGTGCTGAGGAAATGGCCTGTCTCTCTTCATTAAGTCCATTATGACACACACCAAGACACAAGCCTCCTCTTTCTCCTTGGCTCACTCTCGTTCCACTATTATTGTCTCACCAATGCAGGTACAACTTTATTTGTGTGTGGATATTGTGTGCGTTAGTTTAAATCTATCTATTATTTGTGTGCCACAGACAGTTTTTGTTGCTATACCGTATGTACTGTAGTAAACTGGATAGCATAGGTAAGAGAATACGAATTCGGTGTCAATGATTGGCATTCTTGAGATATTTTACTTGTTCGGCAAACACACATATACAATTACAATTAAGATTAGCCGTGGAATCTGTTCTGGGCATGCGTGCAGTGTTAAGCTGAACGCAGGAGCATACGTTGTGAACGTTGCTTTCGCTTTGGTCTTCTCCACTCTTGTTCTCTCCCATTTTCTGTCTCTCTTTATCTCTTTCCTCATTCCTCTCCCTGTGGTTCGTTTTAAAGTGGTAATGTGCGCTGAAAGAGTGTGGAAATTCATACTCTCCCAGGATTCACTACTCACTTGATCAACTATAGTTGGAATTAAAAAAGAATTATGCTTCAGTTAAGAGTTTTGATACATCACTTTTATAAAATACAGTTTAAAGGGAAGTTGTGTTTATTCTTTATTGTGTATTTTTTAGGTGGTGGATCTCTACTGGGGCATTGATCCAGAGGAGTGGGACAGTCCAGAACTGCACAGGCTACGGATGAAACTCCTAGAGGAATGTCTGCAGACTTCAGCCGGTCCATGCTTTGTTGTGGGTATATACAACATTTTATCAAACCCTTAACCTGCACATCACGGGAATAATAATCAGGGTGTATTTGCATTTGCTCAGGGAAATATCAGTGCTTGCAAAGCAATGACGTTTAGAGAAGTAAACCCAAATGAGGAAAAGAACGACATCGGTTGTGTTATTCAATATAGATGTATTAACAGATAAAGGATGCCTTTGTATTCAATGTACCAGCTTTTTTGGTGTACAGATGAAGGAAGGATCAAGCAGAAATTAGTATGAAAATACTTCAGTGACGTCAATCAGATTTTGAATTGCAAAAATTCAACCAGTGTACGTCAGTGAAGGATTCAAACCTGAATCTGATATATCAAGATGAGATTGTAGGAATAAAGCTAGATTAGTTTGACCAAACCGTGGAAAGAAAATACAATGTTTAAATTATATCAGTATGGGCTGCCATGTAAGAACTGCAATAATAATACAAACCTTTTCTTCAAAACTCGGAAGCAAGTTAGTATAGTAGCACTTACAGGTTCCATCGCCCCAAAGTCTATGGGTTTTTTTAATTAGTTTTTTGGTAAATTGTTTGAAATAACATCTCCGGTTTTAATCTCTGACATGAAACACACCAGTTATCACCCACTCGTGATTTTTTCAATCTTTGCTGTGTCTTAAAAACAGCATTAGCTAACGTTTGCTAAATGCGACTACATCCTTTGGTTGAGACGATAGACATCATCGCGCATATAAATCTCACAAGTAATGCAACATGGGCACAAATCTTTGTTAAAATGGAAGGGGGTTCATTCACAGAGTGATAATTTACCATGAAACACATTTTTAATAAAGTTCGAAAATGTTTTCGGAGGCTTGGTGGTGGTTGATATCGAGCGATTGTAGTATAGTGTGTTTATAGCTTAATGTTAGCTGGTGACATGGCGATTGTATTTATGCTTCAAAAGTAACCAAAGTTGTTTTAAGATTATCTAGACAAAACGTATAAACTTTTGTTAATCGTAGATCTTTTTTTGCGATCTTCCAAAAGTCTATCAGAAACATTCTTAGGCTTTCGGTCGAGGGAACTAATATGGCGCTACGGGTCGCCCTACAAAAATCTCTGAGGTACCCTTTGGGTTCAGTTAGTAATCTATATGCTTTAAGCTTTGAATGATATGTTATGACTAAAATGATAAATGCTGCAAGTATTGTGTATTCATATAACACTCATCAGAAGTATACTGTATAATTACAATGTTGCATGTAACGTACAGCAGGGTTTCCCCAAAAAATGATTTCTGTGCTCACCTTGACAGTATCGATATCAAGCGCCACCAATACATTGTTATAATATTATGACGTTTGTATCTTACTTGTCATACAGTATTGAGGAGCTGGTATTATGTTTTTATTTATGATTGGTGTATTATGGGTCTTCAGTCTTATTCTGAGGCGCTAATGGTGAGACCACACATATGCGAATCAAGCACTTGAGTTCACTGGCAAGATGGAGCTAATTTTGTCTGTGTGGCTTGCTGACAAACACATACTCAGCAGAGTGACTCTCGGCACTTCTAATGTAGTGTGACATCATGCAGAAAGAGACATACACACACACACACACACGCTCCAGAGCATCATGTGTGTTACTAACAGATCAGTGGGCTTACATGCAATGAGAAATATACATCAACACATGACCACATGCTCCCTCACAAGTGTGTATGTGATGAGGAGGGGTCTAGGAGTCCGTTCTCAGGTGTAGAGAGATTGATTTCCTAATATTAAAATGTAAATGAGCAATCTGGGGTAGAGGATTGGGATCTTATTGGAGTCAGGGAGCGATGGGTGAGGTGAGGCAGAGTATGTGTGTGTGAAAGTGAAGTGGAGTGTGTGAGAGTCACTGGAAAGGGAATATAAACACTTTTGTCCTTCCTTTCTCTTTCTCTCTCTTATACTATCTGTCTAAAGGGCTCTGCATAGTCCAGGCGAATTGCGCTTTCGTTCTGCGTTTCGGGTAAAACGTTGAGAGACGATGTAGTGTTTTAGAACAATCCAACACCCCTTTGTTTCTGGAGGTGTGGTTTTCATGACGTATGCAAATAGTGATCGTAGAGGTGTGTGGGTACATCTGTACCATCTCTGCCACGCGACATTCAAATGCATTCATGCTGCTCAAATGTTATCGTATTTTTTTAATGTAGACCTTATCCGACCTCACCTCAGCTAAATAAAATGAGGCATTATTTCCCACAGACCAGGTGGCACTACATAACACACCCACCTATTACGTAATGGCCATGGACCAATGGTGACTCAAGGGTGTTTACCGGCCAACACAAACTTTCCAGGAGGGTTCTTTTTGGTTTGCTGCGGCGAACCAGTGAAACCAATTGTCGTTTGGACCAGATTTTATTTGAAATCAGGTCACAGACGGTCGTTTTTTCGATTTTTAATGTAGTATGCAGAGCCCTCTATACTTAAAGTGTGCCCTTATCTACCATGACAAGTCCCCTTTTTTGGATAGTCTAGAAAAATGGACCAAAATTCAGCTCCATGTGTTTATTATTTGTATAACGTGGATGAAGATGGGTCACTAGCTTGCAAGAATTTGCACGTTGTGAATCGTATAAAAAATTTGATTATTAAATCAAAAATACATATAAAAAAGCAATACTGAAACCCACCCCCAGCGCCACCCCTAAACCCAGCATCACATGCACAAAAATAAATCATACTAAAACGTACACATAATACTGTACGAATTCATTCGAATAAGCCATCTCGTGTTTCAAATTCCCATGAGATTTTGTTGGAAGCCTAGAGTTGGATATTATATAAAAAAATATAAATATTACGTTCCATCCTTCCACATTTCCATTTAGTCTGTATTGCAATTTGTCTAGCACTTACACCTTAGAAAGTGCACATAGCAACACACTGGCAACCACCCACAACACCTTCGCTTATGCTGCCACGTTTTTCCATAGACAAACACCTCTCACATTATGTTCAGAATGTAAAAAATCTTTCCCCACAGCTACTTTATTATTTATTATTTTTCTTTTGCAACTCATAGTTTCTCAGTTATTTCATAAATCTCTTTTGCCCTTGAACTGTCTCTTTAATTGTGTTTCTGACCATCTCCCCTTCCTCTCATCCATCTCTGTTCCATGCACTTCAAACTCTTCACCGCTTCATTCGGCTCTCAAGTGTCTTTCATCCATTTCACCTCACCTTTACAATGTGTGTCTGCTATTTCTCCTAATCCTCTCCTTCATCCTCTTCCCCTCACCCTCTCGCCTTCATATTCCCATCCTCTCTTAGTAAATGATATGAAGTGGTTTGACCTCCTTCCATGTAGGGCAGCGTCTGTTTTCACCCATATTAGCCTTTCTCATTCCTGCGATAGCATTAGCAGCCAGGTTTTGTGGCAGTAGACAAAGGAAATACAAAGCTCTTCATTTTGGTCACAGGCAAATAGGAGGAGTGGGTAAATAATTAAACTCGAATTAAATCGATGAAATCTGGATTAATCTCAATGATCAATATTTGCAGAGAAAGTGCTCAAATAAAGATTATTCAAAGGCAATACATCAATTTGGCAGACATGCACGTGTTAGATGTGCAAATATCGTCCAGTGTCCTATGCATTTGATTAGGTTGGTGACCAGTGTTTATTCATAATATGACCTACCAAGGACTTATTTTATATGAACAGGGCAAGATTTAGGTCATATTGCTCAGTAGTCTAGTCAAAAATATCCAAAGTCTTATTCCAAAGCGACATATGGGTCATAAAAAAGTATTTTTCCCTTGTGTACTTTCAGTACCAAAAGGTTTTCTGGAAATATGCTGCCAAATTTCCCAATTCATTATTTCATAATACTTGATATGGAGGTCATTTTTAAAGAAGAAAGACGTTTCAATCAAAATCCAGCTTGGCTGGCCCAAACCCGCCTTGAGTTCAAAGACAGTTCCCTTTAGACCTCATGTTTTGGAATGTGGAACAAGCAAACCCTGACACAGTTTGAGCTCTCCGAGCATTTGATCTAAATATCCATTTTCCTTCCTGCTGTTCAACGATGATGTGTTGTCATTGCATGGTGGTAGATGGTTGTATTCGAGTCTATTTCAGAGTCAAAACTGAGCCTTTGATCAGAGCAAGAGTGAGGGAGCGTCAAGACGGTTTTCTGCGGACAGTTCTGGGTTGCGCTTGTTGGTGTGTCTGCGGAAGAAGTCTTTAGGCAGATTATAATTATTTAATCTAAATGTGACGATTGAAAGAAATTAAACGAAACGATCAGAATAATATGGAAAGTAAATGAAATCGGCATGGGATTGAAACATAAATCATTGTCGTTTTTACAAAATATAAATTATAACAAGGCCGCCTGTCAGTCTTTGTGTTAGTGTTGTGGGGTAGCTTCCTCTTCCCGCCTGCGAGTCGGAGTTTATTATTCTCCATTTTTTTTGCTGAAGTTAGCTTCAACAGAGCGACGCAAATCATGCAGTCATGTCAACGATGTCCTGAGCTTAGCAGTCTTTAGACGTGGGGCATGGCATATCAAATTTAAACACACATGACAACTAGCCCATAAACAAACTTAATAAAAATGATTCTAAATAATTAATTCCATATCCATTGCATGAATTTAATAACATTTGTCATCATCATTTTAACTCAAATAAAAATATCAGAGGGACCCCCAAGTCTATTTTTTACCTCTTAGGGGGGACCCCTAATGCCTTATGGGGGGTCCCGGAACCCCCCTGTCCCCCTTCAATTCGAGCACATGTGTTATGTACACATGTACAGTTTAAAAATAATGCTTATAAACAAACCTTATCGCACCTTTAGTTTTGAGGGTATAAAAAATTCTGGAAAATGCATTTAAAATTGCTGAAGATCAGTTAATCCTCAGCAGCAGCAATACTTCCCACAATGCCACAGTGCACTCAGAGGTTATGGTTTCCCAGCTCAGTGACAGTAAGACTGACATCTAAGCTCATGCAAGAGGAGACGGCAGAGAAACACAGCTGAAACTGTCACACAGCCTGCGGCAGTAACAGAGAGAGTTAGCGAGAGAGAGAAAGAGAGAGAGAGAGAGAGAGAGAGAGAGAGAGGGATGGGCAGAAAGAGCCAGAAGCGGGAAACAAACACACAGTATAAAGAGATGAAAGACAGTAACAGAGAAACCAAACAACAGAGAGTTTGGAGGCAAGAAACTATGATACACACTTCTAGGACACCTTCAAAGTGTCTTGATGTTTTAATTCAGTGATGCCCAGTGTCATTGGTATTCTGCACACTGTCCAGCCAGATTATTTACACCTGCTGGTGTTGTTTTTTGTGAGGCTACACAAAGCATAATATATCCTAATGTTTTGACCAAGCTGGTTTCAAAGCATCTCAGAGTTATTCTATACATTGTTTATTGTGGTAAAACAGACAGCACTGTAGTATAATTTTACAGACACACAAACATATGTCTTGTTTTTCTTCTTGCCTGGGGATGTGACAATAGTGTGTATTTTCATCACCAGAAGAAAGGAGCTGGATTTTTATGACATCTGGGGTGATTGTAACATTGAGAATGGCAATCTCTTTACTCTGGTTAGAAAAGCTTAATGTGTTGTAGGAATTTCAAGAACCGTTTTTTTACTGTTGAGTATTATATGTTAATATACAACATATATATATATATATATATATATATATATATATATGTATAAATATATACAATCTCACGTTAATAAATGGGTAAATAGATATTAAAGAGAGTATCATATCACCTAATTCCTTTTAACACATTAGAAAGACTGAGAGTAAGGTTGAATATAGCTCATATTGCAGGTTTATTTTGATGAGATTTCCTGAAATGGGAGCCAAATGATTTTTGACATGTTTAGAATTGCTGGAGGCTGAGCACTGTATAGTTCTTAGCTCGCTTTGTTCAGGTTTTTCAGTCTGGATGTGTGCGATACATGAGACTTGCTTGCACAAAGTAACACCAGTGAACTAATAAATATATGTTTTTAGTCTTCGTTATTCATATTTCTATATGTTGGATTTAATTTCATTTTTATTATTGGCGAAGATTGGTGAAGCTAGCATCAGTATTATTATTGCTCGATGTTGTGCCTGTTGTGCATTTAGGCCACTCATTTACAACCCACACATTCCCTCCCATCTACCAAAGTTTCATAAAGCATTCAGTATGTTTTAAAAATGATCAGATCATTGGTGTATAGGCTTATCCAGCACAGTTTGGACTCTTTACAGCTGGCAGCTATGGGTATGTGGACACAATGACACTGGAAACATAGCGAATTGGCTTTGCTAATCTCAGCGGTAAGGACAACAATCACACAGAGGAGGCTAAATACAGAAGCTTTCTAAATAAAGAAAAGCTGGCATTGGTGCTGTCTGGGTCCAGCAGCCTTTATGTTTGTAAATCATTACCAATTGTCAATGTTAAATGCCAAACGTGGTCTGCTTTCCTTTGGTATTTGGTTTCTGATGCCTCTGTTAAACAAGCTACTCTGTTTTAATTTGTTTCTTGATGATTTTGTTGATTGAGCCCTGTTATTGAGGATCATTAAAGAATATTTCAGAATAGAGAGTTTTCTTTCTGTATTAATATTTGTATATAAATGCACAATCAATGTGTTGTATTCCTTTATTTGTGTAGAGGAATGGTTTAAAAACATACAAAATACAAACATACATACTCAAATATGACCATATTTCTGCCCATTTTAAGGAATGAACTATTGTTGAGAGTTGCATTCTTTTGTCTTTCTATCACCATCTGTGTTTTTAAACATAAAATTGCAGGTAAAACATATATTTACATCAAATGAAGATAACATTATATTTCCCATAAAATCGTACCTTATATCTCAACTTATAAATCATTATTTTGAATTAATTGTCGTGAATTGGTAAGGTAAGAAGGCAGATTTTCAACGCTGTCTTTTTATGTATTTACTCAATGTTCATTACTTTTTAACCCAAAAATAGCAGCTTGACATATTTGTCATGAAGACCCACTCTTCAAGGGCAAATCTTTTTCATGACATCTCAACCCTGTTACTGCTATTTTGTAAAGTTAACAGTGTGTTTAAAAGGTGCGTATTTGAAATATGAGCATTCAGTTCTCTAAGAAACACCATATCATTTTACAACCTTAAGCACAAAGTTTTTGTCAGCCTATCAAGCCTGTTATCTTTATTACATTTTATTGCACGGCTCGTTGGAATGCTCGATTCTGATTGGCCTGTCGCAACATTTTCAGGTTCGTTATTCCCAGAAAAATACCTCTCAAAACTAATAACACACGCTAACCCAGATGTAGCAAATCATTTTGAAAGGTTTTTGTGACAAATTAAATATTTATATGTCTTTTAATAACAAATATGACAATATATTTATAAATGATTAAACCAAATTGGCTGTTTGTGACATTTGATTGTCGTTCCTCACCTTAAAACCAAAAGTAAACTTAATTTCCTCGCGAAAGGTCTACATTCAGTAAAATGTATTAATAAAATATTTCAAATTCACATTTCATGTCCAGTTTTTTTCTCATGTGGCAAGTAGCCGTGTAATAAGCGGGATTATTTACAGGCAGCCAGTTGTTATCCCGAAAAAGCCCCTTTCGTGTGATACAAGTCTGATCACACTGTCGTGGCTTATTTCTGCGATAATAACCGGCAGCCTGTACATTTTCCCTTACACAACATTTATTCAAATGTAGCCATTTTGCTTGAAATGGTGAAATGCAATTAATACATGGTTTGTTTAAAATCTTACCTTTTTCTTTCAGTGCTCCTATCTCAGCTTCTTTCTTTCTTCTCTCTGCATTTATACTCATTTAAACACGTTTCTCTGTATGTTGTGATTAAGTTTAAATAAATGGGTTTCCTTCTTTCCCAGGGGCTGATTGGGGAGAAATACGGCAGCATCCGGGTCCCAGGGGAGGTGGAGTCAGCCGAGTTTGAGATGATCTTGGATGCGGCGGTGGAGGCGGGATTAGACACAAGGATCCTGGAGGAGTGGTACTGTCGGGATGAGAACTCCGTCCCGCCTGCCTACTACCTTAAACCAAAAGCTGAGATGCTGAAGAACTATCAGAACTCTGTGAGTACAGGAATAGATAAAGGACAGAGAGAGTAAGAGCAAATCTGAATAATTGTGAGTTATGTTACATTTTAGAACCGGAGCATTGTTTTCAAGGAATGCAATCAATAAAAATAATGATTTAATTCAGCTAAGATTTCGAGAAGAATATGCGTAAATCAAAGAGCTTGTCTAGACTACACAAATGCATTTAAAAGTCCATACTCTAGTCTAGACATACAGTAAGCAGTCTAACAATGAAGCAAACCCTGAGTCAACTGTTTTGGCCCTTTTAAAGCTATAGAGAGGGCACCTTCCACATCCAGATTCCAGCAGACCCGTTCTGTCCAGCTCACAGTGAAAGAGCCAGTAAATGTCAGCGCCTGACTGCTGTTTTATATGGAGCGCTGGTGAACCGGCACCAGGAGAGAACTCTGTTCATCGGCTCTGGAGTTTATTAGCTTCATAAATTCACTTTGCCTTCCATTAAACCTTACTGCAACTCTTTTTATTTTTCCTTATGAAATCGCACACAAATTCTGTTTCATTTTCTATCATGCCTGCACACACACACAGATCATGGAGCGTGTGTATAAATCAGGTTTTTTAAAGCAGAGTGGCTGCAAATTGAGGGAGCGTCTGTGATGCTGAGGGTCTCTGTTGGACTAAAATGAGAAAAACAGCATGCAATGAATTTTCACCTGAACTCGGCAAAAACACCCACTGATCTCTTTCTCTCCATCTCTCTTCTGTCTTTAGCCGTCTGTCTGGTTCTTGACAAATACTTACTAAACTGTCAAATGGGACAATAATCTTGTGTAATTAACATTAAATAGAAACCAAAAAAAACTTTAAAAGCTGGTACAATTTATCTGAATTCACGTTGTAATACAGAGGGTTCCAGTGGCCATGGTAATGTTCATATACTAGAGCAGTGGCTCTCAAACTTTTTTGGCTTAAGTACCCCTTTTTATGATTTTTTCAAGCCAAGTACCCTTTGACCAGACAACAACATTTAACTTTACAATAGAGTGACATGAGATTTAAACCTTTATTATATCTAAATTTATTCATTTATTTTTATGCATCTTTGTGTTGTCCTTATTTCATATATAAATCATATTATCCTTATTTATTGATTTTCATTATTTTTCCCTAAATGTCAGTTTCTTTCACATACCCCCTGCAGTACCCCAAAGTACCCTGGGGGTACGTGTATCCCCATTTGAGAACCACTGTACTAGAGAATTTAGAAAAATTTTGTTTTCAAGATAGTTAAAGTTAGTTAAAAATTAATAAATGGAAAATGCCAAAATTAGCCAAAACTTGTGATTTTGTGCAGTTTGTATAAAGGAATAGTTTAAAAAATGACGGAAGCGTGTTAAATAAATTGTTGCTGTCTTTCCGAAAGGGAACAATTTGGAAAAATGTGTTGCATTTGTGTTGAAAATGCAAAAAAACCTGTTATTTTTTAATGATTAAATACTGTGTTGTCAAAATTAATGAGCACTTTTTAATACTTTTTGTTGTTTGGGGCGACTAATTATCATAATTTATAGCAAAATATAAAAATCACAAGGTATGGAGATACAAGGTTTTAGAAGGACAGCAGTACAGGCTTTAACAATCAAGCCAGCAATTATTCAAGTAAAAATACTATGGATACATTTGTTATTGTTTTTCTTGCTTTGTGAATAAGTGTTAATCTATGTAACTAGGGCAGTGATGTAGGTTAGCTGTTTTATAGGCTTAAATAGGCAACATGCAAACACTGGAACCTTGAATAATTGGTTGACTCCATATGTGCTTCCCCCCACAGATGGAGTCAAGCAGCGTAGTCAAGTCAAAGAACGACAAAGCATGGAGGGCGGTCTCTGAGGACATCAAGAGGATCTTCAGAACCTCTGTTTTACAGCTGCAGGAGAAGGGAACCATGAAGAGCTGTCAGGCCAAGAAGTTTTTATGCTCGGGTAAACTTTAGTTATACTGTATTTATGTCTAAGGTTACTGCTAATAAAGATTCAGGTATGCCTGAGTCGGTTGTGAATGTTTTACCCTAAACATTTACTTAGTATGCAAACATATAGTTGTGAGTAACATCTTGAGATGCGTGAACAGAAATTTTATTTTTATTTTAAATTTATTTTACAAAGTGGCTAGGTTAAAAAGTACTGCAAATGTGATACAGTTTACTGGCACCTGTGTGATGGACATCAGAGGGTCTTTGAAACACCTCAATGGAACGTTACTTTTCAACAACAAAGATCGCTTGTCTGTTGAATCACATGCATAATTAAAAAGACTGAATCCTGTAACACAACAGTAGTTTACAGCTTTGTGGTTTCAAAGAGGGCTTATTCAAAGCCTATAATGAATGTAAATGTTACTTTTATCTCGCTCTTGAAAACCATTGTGACTAAATTAAAGTTTGCCCACATTAGACGGCATAAGAGAAGATCTTATCAGGCTAACTTAATTCTTCCAGGTTAATCCAATATTCAGTGATCCAGTTAAATCTCATCACCATATTCCACATTAGGGACTGTGGGTCGAGACGGGAGAAAGAACAGATTTACTGCTCGCTCTTTGATGCCTACTTGAGAGCATGGTCTTATAATTAAATACATCACTGATACACCTAAATCTTGACATGGGATGGAACCCCTGCATATGGGTGTTTTAGATTTCAAGCAAGGTATTTTCTATGCAAGGAGCAATCCGTTCTCAAACTCAGAGTTTATTAAAAAATGGCTTTGAAGTCAACTTCTGATTGACTTCCTTCGTATCTGAGATGCATAAAGTATGTGCCATTTTGGCCATTGTTTTTTTACTTAAAGGTACAGTTTGTAGAAATCGCCACTAGAGGGCGCAGGATTAAAATTAAAAACAATCGCGTAGCTTGTTTGATGGGATATGATGGAATGATGGGATATTTTGTTGTTAACTCCACCGCTGACGATTTCGCTGATACATCAATCAGACGGGAACGAGAAATCATGTTAGCGGAAGTGGTAAAGTAATAAAGTTTTATAAATGTTGTGTTTGATAAAATCATTTTATTTCATTATAATGAATAAGACCCAAGAAATGTAAGGTTTTTAACTAAATTGTTCGTCAGTAACATTTCAGTAATTGTCCAATTCGATGGTGTGATAACACTGCGCCGTTTTAAGTGTTCAAATCCATCATAATAAAAGTTATTTTGAACGTACCCACATCATTTGCAATAATGCTAGATGGACAGACGTAACAAACTACTTCCGGATCTGCCTACCACAGTGTCACGCCGTTGCTACGTCAGTAAAGGCAGTAACAAAGGGTAACTGGGATATGACGCCTTTGATAGGAGACTAAACAGCCCCGGTCCACTGTTTAGAATGCCGATTTTCTCAGGACTTAAAAGCAATTTGGTTATTGTAAGTACTCAGCTGAAAAAATATAGAACATTGGCTTAGTGGTTTTTGGAAATTTTACTACAAAATTCGTACAAACTGTACCTTTAATTCAAACATCACACATTTATTATCAGAATTGCTGTAGTGGATTTTTTTTTTGAAAGATATGGATTTGGTAGTTTTTTGTATTGAGGATTCATTTGCTTTAATGGCATGGAGATATTGTGGATTTTTTTTCATTTTACACAATAAAAATATTGCAGCATGTCAATTATGGTTTAGAATTATAAAACATTGTTTATTCCCAGGCTTAGAAGAAAACAACTCCTTCAAAGGACTTTTTATACTTTTATTTTGTCACTTTTAGATTAATAAACTTTGTGCCTGCTGCTTTATGCTATTTATATAACATACAATTTAGTGTTTTATTCCATAACATAAACCTATGTGTGATAGATAGATAGATAGACAGACAGACAGACAGGCAGGCAGGCAGACATGCAGAAAGACAGACAGACTGTTATATCATGATATGATTTTTAGTTATTGGGCGGTTTTGCGATCATGTGCATCCCCCATCTCCTCACATTTACAAAGTTAGCTGCAATATAACACTAAGCTGATGGGGTTGGCAGGCTATCACTGGAGAGCTGCCTTTGGAGGTTGATAAAACCAGTCAATGCTGGATTAAGAGATCATATCACATTTTTCTTTCCTTAAAGCTGCTCAGACAGCTGGATCTAATCATTTGCTAAACGCTGCCAAAAGTGTGGGAAGCGTTCACCTTCTGACTTCAAAATTAAGCATGTTTTTTCAAAGTGCCACTGTGTGTGTGCTGGATGTGTCTAATTAGTATATAGTTGCAGAGCAGAAAACCATTACGTGAAAAAATCTCAGTAATGCTAAATATGGACGGTTTTCTTTTTTCCTGTCTTTCAGCATTAGAAGATGAACTTGACTTTGCATTAGGCAAGCAAACCCCAGCCTTCCTCAAGAAATGCGTTTGCTACATCCGAAAGATCTCCAACTTCGATCGCTTCGCCAAACTCCCTGAGATGGCACGCTACATGGATACTGTGGTGAGCGAAGACCGCGTCATGAGGAACCAGGAAGCCTACGAGCGCCTACTGAAGGTCCGGGATGAGTTCATTCCAATGATCGTGGCGGCTTCCAATCTTCGGGTCTACTCGTCGGTCACGCACTGCGACATGAAACTCGGCTACTCGCAGGAAGTAGAAAGCCACTATGTTGAAGGGCTATGTAAACAGTTTTATGAAGACATGGTGGACATCATACAGGCAACTGTGCAGCAGAACTTTGATACAGAGACAGATCTGCTCTATGACGAGATTATACAGCATCTATCGCTGTGCAAGACTTTTTCATCTTTTTATGTCTATAAGAGCGAAGCCTTGGATATGGTCCAGGAATATCTGTATCCTTCGAAAGGTGGACGGATAACTCCCCTCGTGCTGTACGGAGGACCCTGTACCGGAAAGACCTTGTTACTGGCTGAGGTGGCAAAACAGGTACGGATTTTAAATCTGTGTGTTTTTAAGTGTGAACATTCTGACCTGTTTTTGAGGCCATCTGGATGACAGCAAATGTTAGAGTAGTATTGCTTAATGCCTGGATTTTGCCTCAAGCTGGTCTTTGCTTCCTCTGACTTGACATGTTGTGCAATGAGATTTAAATTAGCATTTAAATATTTTGGGCTACTGTTGCTTACAATGACAATATAGCGCAAGCCAAATAGACAGAATACTTATCATTATATTTACATATAAAAAACTAATCACTGATACACTTTAAATATTTATTTGTTACTTTCAACACAATGTTGGGTCAAAGAGGGACAACTCCAACCATAATTCTACCTATGCTGGGTTGTTTCTACCCAAAATTCTGGGTTGTTTTATCCCATTGTTGTATCAGAAATAATTTGGGGGGTTAATTTAATAGGTTTGTCCCTTTTTCTCCCATTTTTAGAGCGTATTATCCGAGTGGTTACACTTTACAATAAGGTACTATTTGTTAACAGTAGTAAATGCATTAGCTAATGTTAATGTTAATGTTAGTTCATGTCAATACAATTATTCATGTTAAATCATGTTGTTTAGTTTACATTAACTAATGTTAACAGTAACAAAGTTGGATTTTAATAATGTATTCATTAATGCTGAAATGAACATGAACTAACATTAATAAATGCTGTATTAGTATTGTTCATTTGTAGTTCATTTTAGCTAATCCATTAACTAATTGTTAACAAATAGCACCTTATTGTAAAGTGTTACCATTCAAGTTTAAAGTAAGATTTGGATGGTCCGCTAGTAGTGCAGCAAAACCAATTTGCCAACCTCAGAGGTTTACTAGTTTTAGTTTTAATACTTAAGGAACAGGCCTTTTCTTGGCAAAACTCTCCATGAGAAGATGTATCTACTGCCGTACACATTCAGACAAATTACTTGTTGGACGACTGAATCGTGTCCTGTGCTATTTTGTGAGCATCTTCCCACGAGCATTGCATTTTTGCATTTATCAATTGCTTTTTTTAAATGTAGTTTTTCAGATTTCTACTTATTCCCATCTGTCAGCTTCAGCAAATATTGTCTTTGGTAGAGATCGATGGTGTGTGTGTGTGTTATGTTTTGATGGTCCGAGTCGATGGTGGTGATAAGTTTGGGGGCAAGGAACAAAGGAGAAAGGGTAGTGTTGACATTTGCCGTCACCCATGGCAACCCGTCAAAGACCTCATCCTCTAATGTTAGTTCACAGATGACGAGCCTGGGGACCTTGACTAAGTCCCTCATCCTTGCTAATGCTCTCTCTCTCTTCCTTTCTCTGTCTTTCAGTGTCCTTCAGTGTCCTACTATCTAACATACACACTACAAAGACACAGACAACCTAAAATATTTATATGAAACTCTATTTCTGGAATGCACATCCCTACACGTCACACCACCTTTAATAGCCTCGAAGGGTGTGTCTATTCGCCACGTCTCTTATTTACTCCTAACATGTTTTCTCACTTACAAACACAGACACAACACAAACACAAACACAACCTGTCACAAATGCACAGAAATGCACAAAGACACATGGATGTAGGCAGTCCTCTTGGAAAATATGGCTTCGACAAAGCATTTCAATATTAACAGTCAGCATCTTCAGAGAGAAATAATTTTTTACGTTTCCTTGAATCGCATTCAAATACAAATGTGCTTAGATGACGAGGGAACGAATCAAACTGACTTAGAAAGTCCTTGTTGCACTCGGGGCAAGAAAGCCAGTGTTGAATTTATTGCCGTTGAGTGCATTCGATTATTTGTTATACAGTCATTCCTCTTGGTTTTCTTTTCTCACACACTGAGTTGTCAAGGTTAGTGTACAGTAGATCTACTAAATAATGGATGGACTCTTGTCATTTGATTTTTTCTTGCTGGAGTCGTGCGTATAATCACTTTGCTCTGGGTCACAGCAGTTCGGGGACTTTCACCAAAGTTTTTAATAGCAAATTTCTTTTTTAGTACTAGATAATAACCCATAGTTACTAATACTCCTCTTTTTAATGGATATGATACTTAATTAAATAGTTTTTTATATAGAATTGGTTTACTCCTATGTAATGGAGCATAATAATTGATAAAGTGTGGTGCGAGTAATGCCAGGGTCATGGGTTTAATGTATACCTTGAATACACTGAAGGTTCAATAAGGGGTTAAAAGGATCTGCCAAATTCATGAGTATTAAAAAAGTACTGATATTACAAGAAAATATTGGAATATGCAAAAATAGGTGCTGTTTTTCTAAACTACGGTTTCATTTTCTTTCTTTTAGGCCTATTCCTGGCTACAGAAAGAGATGGGTCCTGAGACGGACCCAGTGGTCATTGTAAGATTTATCGGTTCAACTGACCCCTCCACGGACCTCCGCTCCCTGTTACAGAGCATCTGTGAGCAGATCGCTCTTAACTACCGGTGCCTGATCCATTTCTTGCCAAACAAGATTCAAGAGATGAGGGAACTGTTGGTGAATTTGCTAGGGGAGTCATCATTCCAACGACCTCTTGTTATCATTCTAGATGCCTTGGAGCAGATGTCGGATGTTGATGAGGCTAGAAAGCTTTGGTGGCTGCCGGTCCATCTCCCACGTACGGTCCGCATCGTAGTGTCCACACTGCCTAACAAGCACGGGATTCTTCAGAAACTGCGTTCCCTGATACATGTCGAGGACAGTTATGTTGAACTGATGCAAAGAGATCGCAAAGCCTGCAGTCAGACACTTAAACAACAGCTGCTGAGCGTCAGAAGGAAAGTGACTTCAGGTCAGCAGATATACGTAAACGAAGCTCTAGCTAAATGCACGCTGCCCATGTTTGTCAACCTCATCTACCGTGAAGTAGTTC
This sequence comes from Triplophysa dalaica, assembly GCF_015846415.1. Taxonomy (NCBI): domain Eukaryota; kingdom Metazoa; phylum Chordata; class Actinopteri; order Cypriniformes; family Nemacheilidae; genus Triplophysa; species Triplophysa dalaica. The sequence continues at coordinate 8,916,535 of NC_079542.1, forward strand.
ACTGGCGGTCACATAAGGATGTGGATGATAAATCATTGTGCTCCACAGTGCATGAAAGTATTGAGCAACTTTTCTACTCCATTGAAAACAAGCTTGGCTCACGCTTTGTCTTTCGGGCGCTGGGCTACGTCACGATGGCACGGGCGGGGCTGACGGAGTTGGAGCTGGAGGACATCTTGTCCTTGGACAACAGTGTCCTTGGGGACATTATGGTGAGCTCTAATCTTAAAAATCCACTACGTATTTCTTATGACTTCATAGCCCGGCTCAAAGAGGAACTTGAAGGTTACTTGGTGGAGCGTCAGATCCGCAATGTTACACTTATGGTCTGGGCAAATCGCCATCTGCATCTCATAGCGCAAAAGCTATACCTCAGTAATGAAGAAGATGTACATCAGATGCACAGTCTGTTGGCCGAGTACTTCCTCGGGGCATGGGCAGGGGGTAGAAAGAAGATATTCCACTGCGACAATAATCACTTCGCCTCGCTAAACATCTCCCAGCATCGAAACCCGCATCAGCAGCAAAGCCTCCATGATAAAACTTCTGCTGACAAGCACTCCTATGACAGACAGACACCTGAGCAACCTTGGGTTTTCCAATGTAACCTACTGGAGCCGGACATCTTTTTTGTTAACCACAGAAAGATGACAGAGCTAACGTACCACCTGACGAGAAGTGGCCGGACAGATGACCTCATGTTTGGTGTCATCATGAACTTCAGTTGGCTTTACACTATGATAAAAATAGGGCAGTTTGACAAAGCCTTATCGGATATTGATCTAGCATACAGTTGCACGCAAGAAAAAGAGCTCAAGTTTCTTGCAACTACACTTCGCAGCATAAAACTAAAAGTGACGAAGAATCCCGCGTCTCTGTCCGCTGAGCTCCAACAAAGGCTCCTTCCTGTTGTCACATCCCTTCCCAAACTCAGACACCTTCTTCTTGAGTGTGATAAGGATGGTCCTAAATACTGCTCCATTGTGCCACTGCACTCCTCCATGGATGTCACGTATAGTCCTGAGAGATTACCGCTCTGTACCAGCTACATGCAAATAGTTGAGATTTTACCCACGTTAGCTCCAAACATAGTCATTGTGGCTCTTGAAGACGGTTCCGTCAGCACATGGGACGTTGAGAGTAGAGAGTTGATAAGACAGATCGACACAGCACGGTCAGTTGTTCTTGGCATTAGGTTAACCACTGATGAGAAGTATTTGGTAGTGGCCACTACAAAAAACACACTGCTCATTTATGACAACCACAAGTCCTGCTTGCTGTCTGAAGTGGATGTGAAAGGGTCCAAGCACTGTGGCATAACTGGCGGTGTAGCCTTCATCAATGGATTTACATTGTCCAGCCACCATGCCTTAGCTTGGCTGGAAGCGAGCAAAGATGTCAATGTGATTGATTTACTCTATGGCTGGCCATTGTATCAATTCCATTGTTGGTATGAGGTAACCTGTGTTCAGTGTTCCCCGGATGGTATGTATGCTTTCTGTGGACAGTATCTAAACACCACAACTATATTTCACCTTGGCAGTGGCGACAAGCTCGCCACAATGACTTCTGAATTCTCTGGTGGTTTTGTTAAGTCCATCTTGATTCTAGACACAATCCATCAAATGGTAATGATTGACAATGAAGGCAGTCTGTCTGTGTGGAACACCAAAGATATCACAAACCCGAAACTGATGGAGGATTACGACTGCAGAGGAGATGAAAGTGAGGTGGTGAGCATAGAGCTCTCAGAGGATCAGCGATCCATCCTCATTTGCAAAGCGAGAAGCATTGAGGTGCTGGACACCAAGATTTGGAAGATGGCAGAGAAGTTTAAGGCCAAACGTAGTGAGAAGTTTGTGGCGGCCGTTCTGTCAAAGAATAGTCAGAGTATTGTAGCCTCCATGGAGAACACGTCATCCATATTTGTGTGGCGGAGAGATAGTGGACAGTGCATGGCCAGCTTGATAGATATATCTGGAGCCATTGTGAAGTTGATCAAATCTACGCACCACAACTTGCTGCTGTCCGTGGCCAGCAGCGGCGTGCTTTCCGTGTGGGACATTGATATTATAACAGCAATGTCTAACATTGATAAAACAGGCAAACCTATCCAAATCTTACAGCTGTCTGGAAGAGAGGACTTTGTGTACACCATGGATGGGTCCGAGGTCATCCACAAGTGGAACTACAGCACAGGTTTCATTGAGATGGTGTTCAAGCATGAAGGACTTGTGGACAACTGCGTTTTGACCACGTCTGGTGACCTCATGGTGACATCCGATGACAAAAACAGCCAGTACATTTGGCATACGACCACTGGTGAGAATATATTCCGCATCAATGGGCAGAGGATATCGCAGCTTCTCATCACACACAATGATCAGTTTGTTGTGTCCCTCTGCGAACAAAATGCCTCTCGTGTTTGGAGGCTTGCGACCGGTCACAAGGTTTGCAACATTCTAGTTACACTCCAGCATGCTCTCATTACCACAGCAAACACATTCCTCGTGGGCACCAACAAGAATAAATTGTTGGCTGTTAGTTTATGGTCAGGCAGTGTGTCCAAAAAGTTCATCTGTGATGATGGGATCACAATTGTTAACTTCAAATTAATCCCAGACAGTCCAGATTACGTCGTCTTCATCACCTCCACAGAAACGGTTTTCATCTGGAGCGTCGCTGAGGAGTCTGTGTGTAGGCGAGTGCAGCTACCCAGCAACTTTCTGAAGAACCTGGAGGATTTTCAAATATCTCCAAATGGGAAACTTGGGATTGTGTCAAAAGGTGATGAGAACATCAACATCCTAGATCTGCACAGCGGTAAACTGCGTCTGGTTCATGCTGCTGGCATAATATGGCGGCAAAAGCTCTCACGGGATGGACGCTACTTGGTGTACATCTGTTTCCGAAATTGCGATGAGGATGATGATGCTGGTGTGGTTTCGAGTCTGATCGTCATGAGACTGGCAGATGGTAAGAGCATCGGCACCTGTTCCCTCTACAAAACACCAACCTACCTGTGCCTATCACAGCGAGCACTTAACATCATTGTGGGATTCGAAGATGGCAGCATCGGCACCTACACGGTAGTGGACCGCGTGGACGCTGCTTTGAAAATCAAGATTGCCACGTCAAACAGCCGCCAAATTGTTAACAATGCCTCACAGAAAGTACGACCCAAGTGTAGCACCAATGCCTTCAAGACCATTGCTGACTGTGTGTGGAGGGAGTCCACGGAGGTCTTCTCTCGAGACAGTCCCATCAATGTGTCTGACAGTGGGGAGCCAGAGACCACTACGCCCACAAAGAAAACTGAACTGCTGCAATGAGAGCGCCCTTTAAGGACTCTGAGGGCTTGTTGGAACAAGGTAACGTTTGGGTGAAGGTGATTCTTGTTTACAGCAACTTTAATTCAGCTGCACAGATCAGTCCTCTGGGTAACAAAACTACAACAACAACCGGCCAATTGCTATTAAGCTGCACTTAAGCAGCAACCAATCACTTTGTTTTTCTTTCTCATCATCAAGATATTGGCCAGGATGGTATTCAAGGAGCAAATTCATGAAAGTATGAACATTATTCATTACAAAACCCAATCCAGTGGACTTTATTTTATATGTTCTTCCTTATTATGTGTACGCCAATGTGGCCGTAAATGAGTTTTGTCAAATCAAGCCATAATGTCACTTTATACAGATGCATAGAGAAATGTAATACATTTGTAGCCATATAAGAGTTGCTGCCGTTTTTGCTTTTTCTAAATGTTCATTTATGTCTGTTGAGTAATGTCCTCTGGTACTGTACTAATAAGGAAAATGTATGTACGTATGTGTACATATTGGCTGCTGCAGTTCGTGCAACTACTTAAAAATGTTACGTTGTGCTAAATGCAATCAAGTGAGTGCCTGGATTTTAACCTTTTCTTTCGTACAGAAACTGATGAAGAAACCTTTGCAGGGAATTTCTAAACACAAATACCTTGATACAAATATTTATCATTGCGACAAACATTCTATGATAAGCATACAAGGAATAATAATTGGGTTAATTTGGCATTGAAAGTTCATCGCTATATGTAAAAGAGCATTGTTGAAAAGTATGCTTGTATTCAGAGTAATGTATGAGTTCAGAATTTGATTGTTTTCTTTGACCAGAGAGGAAGTTGTGGAATTATGAAATGCGGGGTATTTACTCAAAATACCACATTTTGTGTTTTAAATCCATTCTCATATTTTCCATAATTTATCAATGTCACTTTTGGATCAATAATTCTGAAATATTCATATCTCAAAAAAATGGACAAAAAAAGTTATGTAGGTTTTACTGAACTATTATTTTATTACCTCAGTGAAAGTCTTTGAACTGACAAACTGAGAAAGTTAGGACTATTTGTGGCATTACTTAAAAAAAAAAACATGTAATTCACTGTACCAAAATAAGATTAGAGTACAGCTGTGCCGACCTACAAATATTGAAAATTGATTCCAAGACTGAGGATTTCTGTGTACCATCTCATCAGAAGTATCTACGCCTTAAACAGTTAGGTCATGTTATCTTATATGAACTACAGTATTTTTATTTGTTAGCTCATGTTCCTTGTGAGGTAAAGGTTGAATGTGTGCTAGAAAAAAAGTATTTTCATGTTATAGATGACTTGGATATATTTATGAATAGACTACATGTTATCATAAAAAGGTTGATTTATGAATGGCCTGTACAGGATGTTATTCACAAGGCAGGGTGGAGTAGTTGCACTTTATTTTAAACAGGTTGTTTACTAAGGTTGACATTAAAAAGGTGTACCATATTTTTGCCTTCAGTTAACTTATGAGTGTTTACTGGCATGTTGCAAAAGAAAGCAGTTTTATCAAAATGATCAGCCATGCCACATTCAAACAATTATTTCTCCATAACTCAAGGGCTATTCCGTCAAATTGTATGTTTACCTCTGGAAATACTGAGACATGGCCCGTATACAACTCACAACCTGTAGCAGTATTCAGGTCTTGTTAAAGCTGAAGCGTTTCATTTTTTCGATGTTAAAATATTTTCTTCAAAGTCAGTTTAATTCCCAGAGACTAGTATTACAAGATGGCTATGAGTAAGCTTTTCTTAGATTAAATTCCCCGAAAAGTCTAAAAACTCTTGCTTTATTATGCTTCAAAACATTGACTCAAGCAATGAAGCGCATTCGGGGCGGGGCTATCTGTTTGGCTGATAAATGGCTCCCCTTTCTGCCGTAATAGAAGATTGTGCCCCAAACTCATGCCTTTGGTTAGTGAAATAAGTTGTATAGAAAATCAGTTAATCTTTCTGTCGAAATTACACTCTTCATATTTACCTTTGCCCTCAAGTATGTATAAGTGATAGATATACAATATTTGCCAAAGTATTTATTTATTTTTCCTGTTTTATTTAAGGTTTATCTCTTTATTTATAATGTCCAATGGTGTTGGTGTTGGAGTTTTCTGGCTTCATTGTGTTTTCTAGAGTTACCATGAAAATAGCGTGAAGATGCATTATCTTTCTATAGAGAAGTCCATCTCTATTATATTGGAATGCCAGTTATAGATTATATTTGAATGTGTCAATATGAGAGCAGTTGAACAGTATATTATATGTTATGTAACTTGAATGACTTTTAACTACATGTTTGCAAAACCTAGTTCACATACTGGTATTGAATGTGTTTATTGTATTATTTGTATTGTCAAGATGAAATCCCTGTTTAGAGATTGATATATTTTCATAAATGTTGTACTTACATTTTGTTACAAAGTTGTTTAAGTATTCTGGAAAAAATAGCAGAAAACGTGTCTGAAAGCAATATGACTTAGTGTGTATGCATTGTTTGTATGGAACATTTTAATGTAATAAAATGATTTTCTTTCTGCCTCTTGAATTCGCTTTGTCATTATGCTTTCGTTACTTTTCTCTGTGTTCTCTATATTGGTTTTCTGTTCAAAAGAGAATGGTTGATTTATATATTAGTTTTAAAGTGCTTCTTTTTCCCAAACCTACAGTATGCCACAGTTATACAATTTGTAAACCAGCTCAATTTATTCTTGATTTATCTCAGAGATCTCTTGAGAGGCATTGTTTACACAAGCAAGGCTTTGTTAAATAGATTACATGGCACAGTTAGAAACTGAGACGTTGAAAGATTTGGGTGCTAGATAATAGTTTGAATATTTTCCAAACACAAAGTAGGTGCTGTATGAAATCAATATTACAATTAATGCTTGCTAACCTGGATTCTCTCCCACAAGTGTGCAGCAGTCCAAGCATGTCAGTAAACAAACAGAAGATCAGGGCGGGAATAGTGTGTTTAGTCTCTATGGAAACTGCGGAACCCTCTGTGACATCAGCCCCCTGTTGTTATGACCGGGAAACTGCCATATAAGCATTGTGCATGAGGAAGAAAGCCATCACACCATAGTCACTCAAAGTCATTTCTCGCTAAGAAGTCATAGTGTGACAAGAATTGTCATCAAACATTCAATATTTGCATTGCTAAATATATCAGTTTTCCTGATCACCCTTTATTTCTTTTGTTTCCTGGTATGAGCATGTTCCAAGCGTTCTCATCCCAAAATGGGGGGGGGGACTGGGGAATTACACTAGGTTGTGGTTAATACATTAAGTTTAAATGTGCAAACCGTTGTTACACACCATCTCCATTTATAACCTTGATTGTTTAATTTAAATAAGTTAAAAATGAAAAATGAATTTAAATCTATATTTTGTGTATGTGTTAGTCTTCTTTATCAGATGAACTTGAAAATATCTTTAAAAAGTTTTTACATACATCATTTTGATAATTCTTCAGTTTCAGTGTTACTTTATTCATTCAAATCTTAACATAATTATTTTAATTACTTTGTCCACCTGACCAGCACTTCTATTTGGTTATTTGGAAAAATGAAGCAAAGTTTACACCTACACCCGATATACAGCATTGACAAAAAATGCGGACACACTGCATGCTACTGTTTAAAAATTGGTATCATCATGACAAGACAAAATTGTTATTGATTATTATGAAATATTATGTGGTGTTTACCACAATTAAATATCATAACAGCTCATTATAAAATCAACACATGATCAGATAAGAAAAATTGAAGACTGAGCTTGGAAAGGTGTGTAGCGTTTACCTTTGGTGTAAACCAAACACTTTCATGTTGTTTTTCCAGAGTAATTTAAGGTGCAGCTGGTCAGAGTCAGTTCATCCTGTATTAGGCTATTCAAATTAACCACACAAAGAATACACTGTATGTAGTTGTGGTCTTTGTGCAGAATTAGGCATGAATGTTAAATAATAAAATAATAAATAACATTTGATAATAATAACAAACATCGAGACTGTTTAATGTGTGTATTAGGCTACTTGCACACGAAGAAACTTTTTTTTTTTTAGGAACTAAGTTGTGCAAACCGTTGTTACACACCATCTCCATTAATAACCTTGTTTGTTTAATTTAGATAAAATAAAAAATGAATTTAAATCTATATAGAAACGCATTAAAAAATGTCAAAGGATAGCAGACATGAATATTAGGCAAAGGGCCCAACACAATTAAGCAGAACACAACACAAAATTCAAAGAAAATTTTGAAAGAACACACAAACAAAACACCTGTTGAACGGAACACGACTGACTTGACATACAACACAGAATATTTTAAGAAATGAAGGTTGTAGCTTGACGCAAACCTCCCATTTACAAAGACATGTAAACCTCCACCTTCGGTTTCACAGTTAAGACCACAGGTTCAAACTTTCACAACTTCATTTGATAGTGTAATTTATTAAAGCAGGCTAAATGAAAGAGCTGTTGTTTTGTTTTTACTGATTGTTTGTTAACATACTGGTGCACCTGCCCAGAACACCTGCCATGGGCATGTCAGTATAGTGTTAAGCATTAGTCATAAGTTAAAGCTGTTGACCATTTCGCTGAGTTTCCTGATCCCTCGTCACATGGTTTGTCATCAACGTGCCGAGCACAGGCCCTCCTTTGGACTGCCACCAGAGGTTCAGATAGACGTGTCTGGAAGGCATGGGAGAGAGTCGCCGGGGACCTGCTTTTACTCGGAAGCACCAACACAAGGGAGAAAATAAACATTAAGAAGGCGGAGGGAACGTGCTGCGATGTGCGCGCGACGTCTTCTGGTTATGGAATAAATTTTTGGGACACTTCGCTTCCTTGGACCGCTGTTGTTATTTTTAAAATGGGAAGACGAGCTACGAACTGGAAAAAAATAAACGAGCACCGGACTTATCTGTGAAATTGTAGCCATTCTGGCAAACGACTGCCACACCTTCGTCCGTGTAACAGGTAACGTTAAAGGTTTTCTTCTTCGGCGTGTTTCTAACACTGGTAACATATTACGATACTCGGCATTGGTGCTCTGAACGGACTTCGTTTCCTCACCTGTTGTGCAACGCGGTAACCTGGATCGAAGTTACAATACATTACAACAGTTTAAATAAAGTTAGTTTATAATATGAATCGTTCTTAAAGGCAGGATCACTAGTTCGGTTTAAGCAAACAGAGTTGCGACAACAGTGACGCAGATCTGATGTTTGGTTAATATTCGTTGTCGTAAAAGTTGAAAGAAGACATGAAGGGTGTAGTTTTTCTTTCTTCCATTAAATATGCATGATATAGACATATTGCGTGTATAGCCTAGTGTCTGTTTTGGGTTCGGGTGTTAAAGGCACAGTTGACCAAAAAAATATAAGTTTTGTTGCCCTCTTCTAATCTCACATCCTTCTCTTCTGTGAGAATTTTTTATCTCGTGATATCTGTCACGAGTATAAGATTATACTGTTATGTTTTCAGTGAGTTAAAAGTTTATTATAGCATCAAAGCAATGAGCCGTCTCTAAAAATGACAAAATATTTGTATTATAAAACAAAGCTGGGACTGAATGGAGATACCAATACACACCCAGTCCTGCCTGTTGGCTATAACGCATTAATTGTCGATTCAGCTTTTGACTTTACTGTTAAAAAAACACTTTTTTTAAATTATGATCACTAGGGTCAATCTGTGTACAGTCAGCTTGTGTTGACTGTTATAGCTGTGGACAGTGTTAGGCATGGGGGGGTCTGAATAGGTTCATGCCGTTTGAATAGGTGTTGTTTACAGTCATTGTTTACTTTAGACTAATGTCTGCCTTTACTAAACAAGGTGTGGCCCCTGGGCTTCCATCCCGGTTTGGCTATGGCATTTTACCTTGACATTTAAACTACTGGTGTGTACACAAGCCTATATTATACATCTTAGTATGAACGGGTGTTGAACAAAGCATTACCTCTTTCCACGATTCATTGTTTTAATCTGTGTCTTTTCCATTAACAAATCCCTACTTTGTGATTATAATTCTGTGCATTACATCCATCAGTGAGTGCGCGTTTTAGTTAACCCCCCAACATGAAGTATGAATGTACAAGAAGCACATGTGTGCCTCTTCCCATTCGTGAGGTCCCATGACTGGATCTCTGATTGTGATAATAACCAGTGTATGCGTAGATTGATTGAAGAATGAACAAAGAATGAAATAGATTTTGGTGGCTTTGGAAGAAAAACTCAAATGGAGTGAGATTTCTGAGCACTTTGCTCTTGGTGTTCTTGGGTGACCTTGGAGGAAAAAGCTGTTCCCTTTGTGCGAGAGTTAATTTTTCACTGCATCCAGCATCTGTATAATGGAAAATATTTGTTGTCTCATACCAGGTGTACTGTAGTTTTAACTATTAATTTGGGTTGTTATTTACATTTTTGATTTGGAAAAGTGAACCGTGTTACCAGCAATATAGAGTAGTATACGTAGTTGTATTGGAATGCCTTTCTCTTGTGTGAATACAAATGTAAAATGTGACCGTAAAATGTGTTGCATATAACCTGAAATATTATTCAAATAAACTACATTAAGCGACGTCTCAAAGAAAAGTGAACATAAAACCACCTAGCCCGTAGTTTGTCATTTAAAAGGTTGTGTAATTTTGTATAGCAATTTCATGAAATCACATACTGATGTGAAATTTTGTATAGCAAGAAGTGATGTTTAGTGATTATAAACACAGGATGTAAGGTGTGTGTGTGTTTGGTATGTTTAGCATGGTATTAATTGATGAGATGGCCATTCTCTAGAGGACTAATCTTGCACATGTTGGTCTTTAGGTACTGAGGCCGTGGCAACAGTGTCACAGGCAACCCACCCATATTTGGCAATATTTAAAGGGGGCATCATTATTTGTAAATGTAAAGCATTTAAAAAAAAACAGTGAACAAATAGTTTCCCATTTTACCACCTGTCTTTAGATGTAAATGATAGAGAAAACCACAAATGTGAACTGACAGAAATGAAAGAAATAAGCTAAATGAGATTAATAAACGTCGTCTATTAATGATTAGGGTAGTACACTTGAAAATGTTGTTTAAATGTTTCTGGCTTTTGTGAAGTATTCGTAGTGTTTCTTGCATTGTTAATGACCCATGTCAAATGTACATGGAATATAATTTCATGCCATCTGGCGTTTCCATATGCCATAAATAAAAATGAAAGGGAGCATAACAGAGAGAGAGAGAGAGAGAGAGAGAGAGAAACCAGTTTTGCTTCTTGTGTTTAAAACACACCTTCCTTAATCTGATCCCCTATGTAGTAACCCTCCACCTGTTAAAGACGTACACATCACGTACACATCAGTACTGAGTTACACACACGCCACTGGCAGATAACCTAATCCTTTAACATAACCTCTATCTCTCACAGACACAAACGCAGTGTTTGTGTTTTAGCTATTACACTTTGTGAAACATTTGCTCAGGCGTTGAGGAACAAAATAGTATGTAAAAGTTAAACATTACCCAAGACTAGGCTTTTGAAGTCCTACATTTAAGTCCTCGGTTGGCTCTGGGCTCTTCTTTATGTTTAGATGGGACATACAGGGTTGTGTAATGTTTAACCTGAAAACACAAACCAGTGTTTAACAGGCCAAACTGAAAAACTACCAAAACAATGAAAAGGCTTCATGTGAATTTAAACCCTAAAACTGATCCACAGCTGGAATGTTTGTTATGTGGATGTCAATGAATGTCTATCATTGTTTTGGTTAGGATTTTCATGAAATTGAGATCATTTATGCTTTTACAGTATACATTTTGATAACAAATTCTTATTGGATGATTAGTACTTTTTTCACAATTTTATAATACATTTTTTATTGACGGGTAAAATAAATGTTTTGGGAATGTATATATTATTAAGTGCAAATGCGTGTTTGCTTACCATTTGGAATCATCTTTTTGTTTTCAGTAGTTAATTTCAAATTTTACTATGATGTTACATTCACTTTTAAATCAAAATACAAATGATACATAGTGTCTCAATTATGTCATTTTTCATTTACATTTCTGCATTTGGCAGATACTTTTATCCAAAGCTGCTTTCAGTGCATTCAAGGTCTATATATTTTCTCTGTACGTGTTCCCTAGGAATCAGCTTCTTAACCTTTGTGCTGCTAATGCAACGAAATGAAACATAATCTGCATGCAAAATAGTTATACAATTATAAAATGTAGAATGTGTTTTAAAGTAGCACAACAGCATTTAAAATAGATCCAAATGTTTTTAGTACGGGATGTTTTCCATCTTATTGTTTTAAAGGGACGGTTCACCCACAAATAAAAATGAAAATATTACTCTCAAGTTGTTCCAAATATGTTTTAAATTCTTTGTTTTGATATTTTGGAAGAATGCTTGTTCAAACAGTTCTTGGCCACCATTGACATAGTAGGGAAAATGACAATGGTAGTCAAAAGTGCCCAAGAACTGTTTGCTTTCCTACATTCTTCAATATATATTTTTTGTGTTCAACAGAACAAGGACATTTCTGAAGCATTTTTCCTTCTAGTCAGTGGTGGCTAAGAACTGTTTGGTTACAAGCATTCTTCCAAATATCTTTCTCTGCATTCATCAGACCAAAGAAATTGTGAGCAAATCAAGACCGAATTTTTATTTGTGAGTGAACTGTTCCTTTCAATCACTTAAAATATAGTATTACGCCATTTTTCAATCATAGTATGATATGTACATATTTCTTATGAGCCCTGACATTTCACAGGTGTCTTTCAGACAATGTGTGTTAATCAGAGATGTATATCGCTGTTTTATCTGCCTGTTTGCTTGACTTTGTTCTCGGCACATTAAAGGAAATGAAACATTAGTCGCCTGTGCATTTGTTTATCTTGGCTGTTGAAGGCCAGCACGTGTGTGTAGGTTAGGTTTGTGCTGGCACGCGGTACAGTTGAGTCAGCGAAGGGTTTTTAACATTTATATAATGCTTGGAGAGCATAGCGTCATCTAATATGTGTGTTTGTCAGTAATATCGTATGTCTGCCTTTAGGTCTAAACACGTTAGCCTGCCTGTTAGTTCAACATCTGTGTGTGTTTGTAAAAGCCTACCTGTTTGTGTGTGTGGGCCTTAGGTTAAGGTCTCAGGCATGGAAAAGCCTCTCATTCTCAGGCAGGAGATTAAGCATTTGTCACATTCAGCGCAGAATAGAAATTAGCTGGAGGGCAGACGTTCTACAGAGATGAGAAACTCCCTGCTCCAATTTATTCCAATGGAAAAGTCTGCCAATGTCAACAGTCTCCTGGTTTCATTCTGCCTCTGTTTTAGTGTCCTCTTCATGACCTTATCTCCTTTTACCATTACCACAGGCCTTTTACCATTTTAATATCATATTAAATCCTATTCCAATCTATTAACCTTCCCTTCAACTTTAAGTCTTCAGAGGTATATCTTAAGTGATAGTTCACCCAAAAATAAAAATTACTCACTCTCTTGTCATTTACATTGTACATTTAGTCATTTAGCAGACGCTTTTATCCAAAGCGATTTACAGATTAGGGAAACAATGAAAACAATTGTAACAACATAGGGACAACAAAAAGCATAAGAAAAAAGTGAATTTCAAATATGTGATATTTTGAAGAATGTTGTTTACTGGTCCCCATTCACTTGCATTGGTTTTGTGTCCGTACAAAATAAGTTAATGGGATGGGATAGATGTTTGGCAGAAGGTTCATAACAAGAATATGTTTGTTTTGTAATGAAAGAAGTTGCTAAATTATATTTAGGTCTAAAAATGATGCTTCAGATGAAAAGGTTTTTAAATTCAGGAGAAACATTTCTGACAAATGATATTAAACTTGTATGTGAGTGTGAATCTTTTTGAAGACCTGTTTTATCTTTTTCTTTCTCTTGGGTGTGATAAAGTGTTTTGAGTTATATAGGTTTAGATTTTATTCTCAAGGCTTCAAAAGTGAACATGTGTTAAATCTGTTTAATCTTTTAGAATGGTGCACCAATCAGTTTAGAAAACTGCTCAAGGAATACATTACATCCTCTCCTACAGAAGATATAATCTCGGTTTATAGAACGTTTCATCGAGTCACATTTTATCTTTTCTTACACACAAACCTTTTTGTATCATTAATGTGATGATAGAGAGATTATGTGATTGTGGTAAATCCGAGGGTGTGCTGTGTTGAGTGCTGTAAATACAATAATTCCTAGCAGCTGACAAAGGGGTTGCCAGGTGCCCGTGTCATAGTCCTGCTGACAAACAGGTTTGTGATGTGTGCCACATCCGTCTGCTAACTTCCAACCAGTTTTTCTAAAAGCTGTGAGATATGAGTCATACATTTATAGTATTTGAATAATTGTCTTTGAATAATAGCACTTTTTTATGTTACTTTTATATTAAAGCTTTGAAAGGGACACAGGTTCACAGTAAAATAATCTTTCCCGATTTGAATTTTTCCACTGGTGACCGATACGCCTTAACCATTTGCCTTCGCGTACCGTCTACTGCTTTGCCAATAAACCCTAAAAACATTGTCTTATATTTGCTTATGTTATTTACTCTTTTTGATGCTGTTAGCCATATTTTAAGTTTCAGTGCTACAAGTACCACAGGAAAAAATATTGATTGTAAATAGTGTTTTTTTTTTAATTTATTTAATGGTCTATATTTGATTGAATTTACTGAAATCAGGATTAAGATGAAAATTTCACACTTTGATTTATTGTAAATGACTTTCACAATGTGCTGATAAGGGCCAGGCCTGCATCGCTCTCATAGTTTTGAATGTTCATTTGTCTAACATCACGTGAGGCTGCGTCTGGTTTTCCATCCTCTTTCCTCTCAGGAGAAAGAGAGGGTGTCTGGGATTGTCTTTGTCTTTGTAGATCTTTTTCCCAGACTGAACCATCAATTATTTACAAGGCAACTTGCTCATAAAAAGCACAAGAAATGCCAAAACCTGAATTGGCGCTGTAGGCCTCGGAAAGGTCAATCCGTCTGTGTCGCTCTTCTCAGAATAAGGATGTTTTAATAATAGACTTTATTTGAGCGGGCGCTGTGGGGAGTAATCTTGAATGTCAGAGACACATGTGTGGCTGCCCCTCACTAAAGACAGCACCTTAAACAACATGCTGGACAATTTCATACATCAATGAGACAGTTGTTTTTACCTTTGTGTTAGAGTTTGGCTCCTTTCACGGTAACTTTGGTCGGTTTAGATTTTGCTTATTGCGCCTGAGTCAGCTGTGTTCTTTACACTGATACGACTGTGCTCGAGTCCACATGGTCAAACAGCCGAGGTGAGGAATAAGCGTCCTTTCTAAATAGCCCTTTGTTCAAATCACGTTTCACTCTCCTAAGCACCGATTCTGCAACTCGGATCTGGCACAACTGTAGATTCTTCGAATAGCTTTTGAAGAAATGTCACTTGTGTATTTTAAGTAGGTTTTATTTTTGTTTAAAGATTAGAAATGGAAAGAATTGCATGCATATTCACATAATACAAAAAAAATTCATCTGGCAGACTCTTTAAAAACATGAAGGAGTTTAACCGTTTAACCAACCGAAATATTGATTGTATGTGTAAGAAATAATTTTGTCTCTGTTTCCAATTTAATTCTGACCAAAACGTAATTTTGACTAAATGTGTAGTTCGTGTCTTAAGACGGATCCAGTTTTCATGCTGTATAATTTGTCAATATTGTTGGTTTAGGAAAATATTATTTAAGGGAAGTGCAGTCATGCAAGTCATAAAACACACACATACTAATGGATCTCTCTCTCTCTCTCTCTCTCTCTCTCTCTCTCTCTCTCTCTCTCTCCAGGTACACTACACAACTGTCCAGATGGGTTGCAGTTGCTGTAGGATGGTAAAAGGGTAAGAGAAACGGTTCTGTTTTTGTTTTCTACCAGTGCATTTCCCACTAACGTAACCACTAATGTTTAACAGTTCAGTCAGACTAAGGGGTCATGTTGTGTCATGGAAGGCTGACCTGGGATCAGTTTGCTGTTAAAACATTATTATGTTAAAACATTATTATTAAAACCCTTTGTCAGTGGATGAGTTCTTTTAGGCTTGACTGAGTTTAAAAATGTATGCTTGAGTTATGGTAGGGATGGGCGATATTATGATGCATTTCCCAGTTAAAATAATATGAATCTTTCATACTTTCTCACTGGCTTTTAATTGCCCAGAATGTCACATTTGTGAGCTTAGCTTGAGCGTTCTTATGCAAATAGTACAAACATTGCATTTAATCTTTGTGTGTTTGGAATTGCTTTTTGTTAAATCATTTTGATTTTGTATAGACTGGACTAAACCGCATGTGTAATCATGAAATGAGACATATTCAGTTAAATATACATACATAGGCGTGCTTTTCTTTTGCAACATCACACTGAACTGATTATGTTTTATATTATTAAATTCAGTTCTTTTTGTGCAGAATGTTTACGGCATTTTAAATATAGAAATGGAAATTTCGGGTTGGTTATTTCAGATTGAAAATGTTCCCTTGAAGAAGAATGAGGAAACAGAACAATGTGAAGATGGACATGATCTGTAGTTTTTACAAATGTAGATCGATCTTGCTTGCGTCGATGAGGGTGTTTGCCTGCGCCATGCAAATTTCAGGTTCATTCAAATCCATTGGCTGCATCAATTCCAGAAACCCCATATAAGTTAATGCATTTATTTATTTTAATGAGTTTGATAACAAGTATGATGGTTTGTGTGGCACAGCTTGTAAAACGTGGCACTAGCGACTGCAAGGTCACGGATTCAATTCCCAGCTATTCAGTTTAACGACACTACTGCCATAGAAATGAAACCATTGTTGGTCTCTTGAAGTTGTTGAAGACCTGATCCACAGCAATGGGGACTTATTTTAATGTTTAATTTGTAGCATTTGTGCTTTTTAATTTGACTCCTCAAGCTCATGTTTATCTGCATTATTTTAATGCACTTCCTGCATTTCTCTCCTCAGTTATATCTCTGACCCTTCAGTTCCTGTGGATGTTCCTGGTTGTAAGCATGACCCCACCACCAGCTCGCTCTATCAGTCTAACTTATTCCCAGAGAAGGGAGATCACATCCACAAAAAACAGGGCTTCCACAACCTGGGTTACAGCACCCACCCCAGCTCTACCAAACTCGACATAGACAATAACCACTTAAACCTATTCCACGCCAATGTTCTGGACCAGCGGGTCAGAACAAGCCAACCTGAGCATGACCCTAGACAATACATCCTCAGGGCTGAGGAGGAGGGGATGCCCGTCAAAACGTTGTGCGACGAGCCGATTTTGGGCACGGAACCCGGAAAGCGGGAGGAGAGATTTCGAGACTCTGGGTTGGGCAGCGGGGGGATATCAGAGGGGTCAGATGGTTGTCCTTATGGACAAGAGGAGGAATTCGAGGAGATGAGATGCAGGGAGCCTAGCACTCCAGACACGGAGAGCATGCTGTCTGTGGATATGCACACGAGCAGCACAAGCCTCTCCTCAGCGGACACCAAGCTTGTTATAGACGACAGAGATGAGAATGAGCCAGTGGTCATAGAAGAAGTGCAAGAAACGGAGAAAGAAAGCGACGGGATGAGCATCACAGACTCGATGGTGGCCGAGGCTCTTGCTGCCCTGGATGCAGCGACGGCAGGAGAGGATTTTGAGTGACGGCCACGTGAGAAAGGGCGTGGTACTGCTCTTTGTAGATGTGGAACATTTCCATACTTGCTCCCTCACACCCTGCACATTTGAATATAGCCAAAATAATAGCTTTCATAAAATGAAGTCTTTCTGTAGGCGTCGATTTCTACTGACTGAAAAGAAAACTTTCAATTCAAATGAAGACTTGACAACAGGAGCTGCCTCTTGTTTACACAACAGAAATCGTCCACGTAAAAGACAGCACACTTGCTCGGAAATGAAGGTTGTGTGAATGTTTCTTTGTGATTCAGTGGACAAACTCACACAATTTTGTGTGATTTTCCTTAGTACAGTTTTATACACATTTAAATTCAATGTGATAATGAAATAAGCTCTATATGGTCAGATATTCTTTCAGCGGAGATAATTCAGTCAAAGCCCTACTTTTATTTTCATACTGTTCTGTACAAAGTGAAAAAACTCATTTCAAGCCAGTGTCCAGGTGTTGGGTTACTTAACTGTTGTACTTTTAGAGATATTTAATGATGGTCAAACTTCTGTTTGTAATAGATTGAAATCAAGTTCATATTTAACAATCTGAAAGACAATCAATATGCGGGTTTGTGTGAGTACATTACATAGTGTCAATATCATAGAAGTTTAGGAAGACATTTGTCTGACACATGTCTGGGTCATATTTTAGCCTTAAATTTAAAATAAAAAATATGATTCACAAAAAGAAGCATCATAAACTCTATTTTTGCTATAATTTTACAAATAATTTTAAATATCTATTAAATTAAATATTAAATACAAAATCGCAAGAAATAACAATAATGTTGAATTTGAAATTTAAGATAAAATGATGTTTTATTTGCATATTTTAATTGCCAATTCAATAGAATGGTAAATGCTCAAACCAATATTGCAGTTGTCCTTCTGAAACCGTGGATGTCCAAATTCACTGTTTGTGAAAAAACACAGTACACACTTTTTATCGGTTAGAGATATTTGCAAAATCCAGTAACAAACATGAAGGGTGATTAATAGTAATGATTCGTGGCAAAAAATAATGAAATATGGAGATACAAGGTTTCAGAAGGACATTAAAGGTATTTTTAATAAATATTTTGAATATGAAATATGACCTGGGTTTCACGTGGTTCACCATTGTATATTTATATTCCTGGTTGGGTTCCTGGTTCTATTAAGACTGGAAAAATAAAGTAGTGTGTTGAGGAATCAGGCCATTGAAGTTGTTGATCCGCTATGCACACAGATATGAATTATGCCTTTAACCAACACTGGTTAACCAGCTGAGGCCTGAAGAGAAAGAATCAAAGCAACTAAATGAACTCCACAGCATATGACGCACATTTCTATAAATGTATGAAAAAATTAAAGGAGAATTTCTCATAAAAATGAATGTAAATCCCATTTACCAGAATTTGTATGATACCTTTATGAGGTTAATGTTTTAAAGTAGTATTTCCAAATGTTTCATGAAGTATATGTGCTTTTATGTCTGTTAAAATAATTTCTTTTGAACCAGATGAGACTATAAAAAGACGAGATCAAATGTATTTACAAAGACTGATTTTGCAATAACTTGACATTATGACTGCATTGAAACATTTGAAATGTCACAGTGAATACTTTAACTTTTTCATTCCATTCTTTTTGTCCTTAAATACCAGACAACATAGGATTGTCACATGAGCCAGGGGAAAAATAAAAACAATGTAGTTGATCATAAGACTTGCCATGTAATCCGTTGACATTTATGTCTCATGGATAACAGTGCCACAGGGCCCTCTGATATAACCTCATATTATTTCCCTCCAGTCTTAACCGAATGCTAAGAATTGTCCAGAAGTTTGTGTGCGCAGCAGCAAAACAATGCCATAGTGTGTTTGTGAATGTAATGTATGACCGCTACATTGTGCTGAACCTGCCTGATGTTTGTTTTCTGAGCAGGCCTGCTAACAGAATATTAAAACACGATTATGACAAAGATTATAAACGCTTTTCATTTCTGCTGATGTTTTTAATGGATCTGGGGGTGAAAATAAGCCATCTTGACTGGGAATATAAAGCTATATAAACTATTAAATTACATTTTGAATGCAAGAAACCGTGAGAATGGAAATAGTTTCACTGCGGTGTCATTCATGTCAGTTTTCTGTTCTCCTCTTTCCATCATTTGTGTTCCTGTGTTGTTTCGGAGACAACAGCTGACTTGTTTGCTTTACAGTTTTAAATCAGATGATGATATTCCAATTGCTGCACTGTGGTTTCTATGGTCAGATTCATGATC
Source organism: Triplophysa dalaica (assembly GCF_015846415.1). NCBI lineage: Eukaryota > Metazoa > Chordata > Actinopteri > Cypriniformes > Nemacheilidae > Triplophysa > Triplophysa dalaica. Next base: position 8,935,878 of record NC_079542.1, read on the forward strand.
ATATATTGGCCATATATCAAAATTTCTACATGTTTTTAAACTATATTTATTCCTAAATGCGTAATGAATACTTCTGTGTATAGTTGGAGTGACTAGAAAGAACATAACAATTATACAAAGTATTTGGATGTGTAAAAAGCAATGTGTGCAATCTATCTGAACTTGGATTTGAGTTTAAATAAGGTTCCTTTAAATCAAAACGTAAGTGTCATCAACTTAACCAAAGACCCAGTCACAGTTTTTCTGTAAGGAAAAAGAGAACATATGCAAAATAATTATTTACTGACATGAAACTGTTTGAATTAGCCTGTAACAAAGTCGCTGAGCATTTACATATCTTTAAAGTCAGTGTGGGTTTGAGTTAATGATTCCCAAATCCTTAAACAAATCCAGACTAATGCCACCATTTGTATGCTCCAAACATTTATAGGAACAGCACATTTTTGTTGCTTGATGTTTTTTTGTTCCTAGAAATAGCATCATGCATGAAGTACAAATATAAAACAAAACCATGTTATTTTATAAGGTCACATGCTGGATATTTCAGAACGACAGGAGTTGTGGTAAAGGCACAGACCTAAGGGCATTAGTTCTGCTTCAGTCATCTATTAACTGACACGTACTGATGTTTAACCTTCTAGAAATGGACTGCATATTTTACGTCTCACGCCTGACTGTGATCGCTGACTCTGAAAGTTTGTTGTTAAAAAACCAGGAAGGACATCCAGAAGACTGGAAACATTTCTACGAATTATTTTGAGCTAGACTGAATTGATCTCAGGAAAGGTGAATGCAGTTAATGTACAGGTACTGTGATGTTCAGAATGGAGAGGCGTGTTAATTGTCTCTTTAGAAGGTCATAGAAACAATTAGTCAAAATGTGTTTAATTTTTTTAATGTATAAATTCTCCATATAAAAGATTTAAGCACTCATCATATGCATTTACATTTAACAATTCGATACATACCTCTGCAAGTCTTCCATTTTTCTTTTACATTTGTTCTTTGTCTTCTCAATAAAGACTATTTCTGTACAGTATTTCAGTCTGAATTCCTTCAAAGGCAGTTTGAACAGCAAGGCTTTTAAACAAACTACTGACTGCTATTGTGCAAGCAAATATAAAAATCTAGATTGCTGTTTAATAGGTTTTCGTTTTAATGCTGGCTGTAAAATAAAAAAAAACAAATGGCAAAAACCTAATAATATTAGGCAATCTACAACATTTGAAATCTATATTTGAGAATTTGTTTTGGTTAAAATGCTCCGATCCCATTCCACACAACTAGTAAAAGCCTTAAATTATTGTGCTTGTTGCCTATATGGTTCCATACATTTAACTACAATTATGTTAAGTAAGTATAATGAAGAAATTGTCTTTTCTCGTTTATACTTGAGACATACATTATGCTAGCATCTGGAGTGCTGAAAAAGCATGCAAGTTACACTGATGCTTTTTCATGACCATAAAAAACATTTTACAATTGTGAACCACAGTGTTTTTGGGAGACTAGTGAAATAAAGCAATAATTACAGCGATGCATTAAGTGACCAATTAAGACATTACAGAATACACCACCAGTCAATGAATGTGTTAAGCAGATAAACATGCAATTACATTGATTTACGCACAAATGTTAATAGATAATTTAAAGTCATAAAACCCAATGGTGAAAAAGGGTGTATTCAGTGATGAGCACATGTACTCCAATGTCAAAAGCTGGTTAAAACAAACAAACAAAACATCGTTTGGATTGTAAACAGTAAGAAATCTCATGGCTCTGTTTTCACGTCTGTATCACAGCTTGCAAATAAAAAGAGGAAACAAAAGAAGACACTTCTTCCTTCCAGGAGTGGTGTAAAGAGGCACACGACAATGATATCTTACCACAGTGCCTGGTTTGATTAACCATTGACACGCTTTAGTCATTGATGTGTCTGTGAAATGATGGTTGTCTGTGTCTGTGAAATGATGGTTGTCATGGTGACAGGTTAACCTATGTAAAATGGCTTCTCTCCTTCCACAACTGACACGCCACACGACAGTTTGGAGGTTGTGCGTCATTTTCCGACATCCTTCTTTATTCCTCCGTTCTCGTGTCTATCGTACTCTTTACTGGAAGTGTGACTTCCAGATTAAAATCTTTTTAAAATGTTGCCTGAGAACCTGTCAGAAACTCTGGTTATCACTTTGCATCGTCACCCTTCACCTAAAGGAAACAAGAAAAAAACAAAGACATTCAGAGTTGAATAATTACTTGATAAATTGTACGGAGAGATTTCAATCTAATATAGACAACAATCACGAATGCAAATTCAAGGACATCCTGAGGAGATGGATAACAGTATATTATACAGTCGTGGAAAAGTTAATTTTTCACTTTTTCAGAATTTTAAATTTTTCTGAATTTACTAGGTTAAATGTTCAAGTAAGATTATAATTTTGGTTTCATTATTTCAACTGGTGACCACATTTCTCCCAAATGAAAATATTGCTTTTTATTTGCAGTATATTTTAACTGGACAACCTGGTCAAAATTTTGGAGTTTGAATACCGCAAAGAAAAGTGAATTCACTATTAAACAACACAGTACTAATGCTTTTACATTTAAGGATCAGTTCAAAATGAATATAAGATTAAAAGCCTTTTTCACAACTATCATGCATCTTTGCATTCTCGTAGTCTTTCACATTGCTGTTGGGTGACTTTATGTCATTCCTGAGCTTTGTTTTGGTCGAAATTCAACAAACACTGGACTGGAATTGCCACAATACACAAAACTGGGGTTGTTTCTTAATTTTTTTCAATGGCTGTATATTAGAAGAATATTATAATACAGACATAATATTTATATATTAAACTCGGCTCACCTGAGACTGTGCACCTGTGCTAAGTGCAGGGGGGTCAGCCTTAGCAGGGGATGAAGGGACACTCCCATTGGGCTCAGTGATCAGCAGGGTCCGCCTATCACGGGCCAATTTGGGGTCACACTTTGTCACCCGGAATCTAGGGAAGATTAAAGTAAATGACGTCAGAGTTATTTTGAAATAAATTCCACAGGAACAACTAATACTAATATCAATAATACTGACGATCAACTAGATTTCTGTGTTAAATGCATCTACTTTTTATTAATCATGCATGGTCATCTATAACAACAACTAAAATCCTATATATTTACATATTTTAGAAATGCTAAAATTATATTTTCATAATCATGTATTTATTCAAGTTCATCTAGTTTTATGGAAACAAACAGTCAGCCCTAGGAAAGCCCTGTATGTTTAGGTCATGACCCCATCATCAGATGCACGCGAGGGTGTGTGAAATCCTGCGTATATAAATGTGCTTATGCAAATGACACGAACCTGCCCACAGACAACACTGTGACCTCTCCCATGTGACTGCGTCTGTCTATCCTCTTGCTGGACAAGCGTCTCATGAGAGGCCATTTTTTTTGGTTGCAGCGGTTGCAGATGTTCTTATGTCCGCTGGCTCCTCCGATGGTGTGCAGGTGGTTACAGGTGTGTTTGGCCGTGCTGGGTAAAAATCCTGGCAGCGCAGGGCTCAAGGGGCTGTTGGGCGTGTTTGGAGAGGTGGGCGTGTTTGGAGAGGTGGGCGTCACTGGGGCACTGTTGGAAATTTTAGACAAACAGAAAAATATCAGCTTAACTGCGACGTTAGATCAAGGAAGCCAGAGTAAAAGCACATTACGCACGTGCCGCGCGCACTGTATGCAAAACAGTTGTATGCAAACATGGAAAACTTGGAGGAGCAGCTGAATTTACATTTGTTGGGTACTGAATCCCACAATGCAATGCATTTGATATGATCTTTGAAGCGTTTTCCCAAAACAACATTACAAGAATAATAAAAGACCGCAAACAGTGGATATGTCATTCTCATTCTGAACACATCCTTTTAAGGTTATTTTTGTCTATTTGTTTTAGATATAATAAACACTTCCGCCCTATCCTAACATCCTAATCAGCTCAACCACCCGCGTTTGGAGCGGGACTATTGTTTGTCTGACCAAAGGCAGATGGGGGACATCTTTTGGAAAACCTTTTATTTTTGCAAGTCTATTTGCTGATGCTAGCGGAGCAGAAATTACACACTTCACCTTTAACACCCACTGCGATTTTGCAAAAGTGGAGCAGCTGGTTCCAGAGCGACACAGATACTCTCTTTCCCTGCTGCTTTATCTCCTCTCTTGCTTCCTCGCTGTGTTTATTTGGTCCTTTCACGCTGACAGTTAGAAAAAGGGGCAAACGCTTTAGTCATTTTCTTATCTGTCTTCATTACACTGCGGGACATTGTGCATGTGTGTCTGCAAGCCTCACTTGAGAGGAAGAGTAGGACAGAGATGTTACCTGCACTGCCATCTGCAAGAGGGATTATAAGAAAACAAACGAGGAGATACGTGCATGTGCACACATATAGATGTTCTTAACACTTCAACCCCTTCAGACTCAACTCATTCAGTAATACTCAACCAAAGAATCAAGGTCTGTGAAAACACAAGAGTTTACTAAACACCTGTGTGTTTAGTAACTGAGAGCCACAACTACATAGCGTGAGAGCAGTTGGCTTGATTATTTATAAACTTTGATTTAAAGTGACTCTTTCAGTAATACTCAACCAAAGAATCAAGGTCTGTGGAAAAACTAGAGTTGAAATTTGCCATTTATGACGTCAACACGCTGCGCTCAAAAACAATGGTGGAAAAATGTAAATGCAAGTTGAAGGCATGACTCACCAAACTTTGTTTTCTTGCCGTGAGATTGTGTTGGACAATAACAGTATAAAAAACTGTATTCGTTTTTATTGATTTTGTTTCAAGGTTTCATGGTGATAAAGCAAACATTGAATAAAAGAATGATATGAGATGTATACAAGATAAAAACTGTAAAATATGGCATGAATGCATGTTTATAAATATCAGATAAACATAAATAAATCTATTGTCTATTTGTGTTGAAGAGAAAAAGGAAAAGTCTGTCATCATTTACTCACCCTTTTGTTAAACCTGCATGACTTACATTCCTATGTACAAAGCAAAAGAAGATATTTTGAAGAATGTTTGCAACCGAACTATGGCGCTCCCCATTGACTTCTATTGTATGGACACAAAGCCAATGGAAGTCAATGGGTGCCGCTGTTGTTCGGTTACCAACAAAACAAAAATCTTCTTTTGTGTTTGACAGCAAAAAGAAAGTCATACAGGTTTGAAATGACATGAGGGTGAGTAAATGATGACCGAATTTTCATTTTGGGTGAACTATCCCTGTAAAACAGGAAAGGTAAGAGGATGGTTCTTCACTCATTAATATTCATGTGCAAATCTTTTAATGGTCTAAACATGTTTTTACCAGCACAAACTGATATTACGCCAAATATAAAAGCCAAGATCCACCTGTGACAACACAAGCCCCGCCCATGACTCCTCCCCCCTCATAAGCCCTATGCTCCACAGTAATTGTTCTTCTGGCTCTGGGCCCAGCAGGCTGTCTGGAGAATAGACATAGCAGAATACCCAATCACACTATTCCTCTTCACTGTATAACCTACTAATCTAACAAGAGTAATTACCCTATCCGTGTCTTTGTTTTCTCATTCTCCCTCACAGCTTCCAACCACCCCATCTGGAGCTTCTCTTGTCCTTCACACTCTCTGTTGGCTCTCAACCTTCTATCCTTCTCTCGCTCTCATTCTTTTGCTGATGACTGGAGGAAGCATGAGGGTGTGAGACTCAAGCAGAGTGACCTCATTGTTAAACCCAAATCTGCTTTTCACACAAATGCTCAGATAGACTGAGAAACATACACCACCCACACTAAAATGAAAGATCGGTGACGGATCTACGAAGTTAAATTATGCAGTGGGCCATTATAAAAGGTGTGTGATTCTGGGTATTAAGTAAAACAATCTAAATCAAAAAAAGCAATTTTATTTTTTAAGATAATAGTAAAGGTTTCAGATGATAAAAACACTGTTTTACTCTTCAAAACAAAACTTGGTGGAATAAGTCCATACGTAATGTGCTGAACTACATCTGCGGTTACTCTGAAAATAATATATCATCATTATCTGGGTTGTTTTATCGGAGTGGAAAGCATCTCTCCACCCAGACTCATATTCCATATCCTCCGGACCATGACACTTCTTTATACACTATATATGTCATTTTAAAGGTCTGGCTTGCCGGATCTAATTCTGGCTCCGAGGGTTGTCAGTGATTTATGTTTTTGTGCTTCACAGTGATTTCCCTCACGATATGTCATGTGAAACAGACAGACCTCACCTCTAAACTTTCCTGTGTTACGGGCATCATTTAAGACGTAACAGTGCCACCTTTTGGAGGAATGGGGTACTGCTGTGCAAAAACACTAGCAATCGGCTACTACGATAACCCCAAATGTTTGAGGCCTCCTTGTTCCTTTGCATCTTTGTGTATTTGATTAAGAAATATATAGAGTTGTAGATCCTTTTCTTCTGCTTCAAATAAAATGTTGAAATGCAATACATTTCCAGGGATTAAAACTGTTTAGAGATCTTTTATTGTCTAAATTAAAGGAAATTATATTTATAGAACCGAGAACACTGGAAATGTGGTCAGTAATCCTTGCCATGGCTCTGTAGTGAGTTTTTTTTTCGAAACTTTCAACAGTTATTCCCATTCCAAAACATTAAAAGTGTGGACAATGTTTTTAATTATAATGGGTTCTATGTAAGATGTGTTAACAGATGAAATCTGAACCACATATTACAGGAGAGATGTGAACCATCAGGCAATTATTATGAGGCACTTACAAATGAAGGCTTAAAGGAAGTCTTACCCTTCTGAGTCAATGCTCTCTTGAACCATGGCTTTGAGTGCATCAGTGTTGGCTGGAGAGAAAGACAAACAAACAAGGGAGACTGTTTTATTAAATAGCTTAAATTAACACTGAATGAAGAGACTATACAGCCTCACATATAGAACATCTTCATTGAAAACCTTTTGACTCTTAAAGGGAGCTCACCCTTCATATGGATGCAAACCAATAGCAGTTGCACCTTTACATTTATCCTTATTTGAGGTCAGTTTATCCATTTTATTCATAACTGTAAACGTTCTTGCAGTTGGAATGACAACATGTTTAAATCGATTGTGAAAACACTATCTGAACCCAGACAAGCAGCGCCATCTGCTGGCACAACAAGGAACTCAATCTAAACAAACAAGTTTACTACTCCAAGCTTACAGTAAAACACAATCTTGTGACCTGCTCTTTGTAATTCACTTTGACATGAACAAAAGTACAATTTTAAACTTAAAAGTGGAATTTTAAACTATATTCACTGAACTATATTCATTTTGTTTCAATCTCTGGGTCACAGTGAAACAAAATGATATTGCAGCTAAAACATTTGTTTTAAATGCATGTTTTGAACTGTCTGGATTTATACAAACGGACATTTTTTTACATCCAGTGCATTGTTTGAGTCAATCGAGGGCCATGGCATGTTCTCTCGAACTCAATACGCTTCACTGTTCGAAGGTCAGAAGAACAATCACTTTGTCTGTCTGACTGGGTAACACACCTCATTGACCTCATAATGTACAAACATATAATGACACAATCAATTCTGAGAAGCCTTATATCCTTATCTAATGATTGAGCAAACCACTATTTCCTCAAGTACAAAGAAGGCAAAAATATGTCCAAAGATGCTGTATGAGAACAAACAGACCAGTTCACACTTACCTTCATTTTTCATGATGTATTGAACAATTTGTCCTACTGTGTCGGCGTTGCACTCACTAAAGGTTTCGTTCAGGTCTAAGTAAAAAAACAAAACAGAAATCACACTTAATTTAAGTAAATATTGGTATTCCTAATAAATATGTTGGAAATATAACCCTTTGTAGTAAACTAATAGTGATGAGTGCTTTATTTTCACCCTTTTAAAAACTCTCCCCACCAACTGTAATGATGCTGGTGGTAAAACTACTGATACAATTTTTTGATGACACACTACTGACTAATCCGCTGATATGATAACAATATGATTTAAAATACAAACAATAAACATTATTCATTGACTTCTTACTGTTAAGGGCCTCATAAAAGTATGCCTAGTATATGGCTTGACAGAGCTCATAGGAGGGATTGACAGTTTAAAAAAAAACACCCAAACACAGTTAACACACCCATGTCCTTCCTGAAGCCATGGACCCCATGCAGTAAGCCAGACATCCGGTGTTTAAATGAGTCATAGAGCAGGAGATCCATACAGTGATATATGAAATAAACTGCTCAGAAGACATGATCTTATTCTTAGTCAGTTTGCGATTTGCAGTTATATTATATTTCATGTTCATGAGCTTCAAAAAAACACTGGAAGGTGTTCTGATCTCAATCACTATCATTAACAATCCACAACACTGTAGTCAGAGTAAAATTTCCAAATGAGAGCAGAGGGATATAGGAATCAAATGAGTGGCTCTAAAAAGTGATTTTTCACCCTAAAATGATTATATCCCATTATTTGAAGAGTTTAATTCCAAAATGAGATAACTCTAAAAGTTCTATGTTGTGTATTCCAATTAATATCAATCCAACTGCAGTTGTTTTGTTTTGATTTAAGCCATAATAACCCAAAAATACAGCTAACTAACTAACTAACACAATAAAAACATAATAACATAAGAAAGACGTGATTTTTTAATTTTGGAAACAAACTCTTAATTTACTTCACTTGTGTCATTCTAAACCTGTATGACTCTTCTGTAAAACACAAAAGATACTTTGAGAAATGTTGGGACTCCATTGACTTCTATTGTTTGGACACAAAACCACAGAGACATTTCTCAAACTATCCACTGCTAAAATAATCAGTCATATATAGGTTTCCAATGACATGAGGGTGAATAAATGATGACATTCAATTTTAGGTTTAACCAAAGAAATTCTCTGTAAATAAACACACTAAAGGAAATTTAATCTGGATGAAACTAGATATTTTCTGATATTTACAGTGCTGAACTAAAGTATTATTCACTGCTTGATGTTTTATGGTGTTTTCCAAAATAAAGGATAGGCTTGGAAATAGGCTTATCTAAAGGAAGAACATATATCTAATCCTTAACAATGCAATGGTATGTGGGGTGATATAGAATATGTAGAGTAATACAAAAGAAAAACAATATGGAGATGGTGGTCTATTGGGTTAAACCACTGAACTGGTAAATCAAAGGTTGCTGGTTCTATCCCAGCATCCACCAACAGTGTGTCCTTGAGCAAGAAACTTTACTCCATGTTGCTCCAGGGGGATTGTCCCTGTAATAAGTGCACTGTAAGTCGCTTTGGATAAAAGCGTCTGCCAAATGACTAAATGTAATGTAAATGTGATATTGGGCGTGTCCGAATGAATGTGTTCAGCAAGCAGACATTTACGCATAGACATTCTTAGAATACACCTTAAAAGCCCATTTCCACAATATATTTAAAATGATAAACAATAAATAAAAAAAGAAATGGTAGATAATGTTGTTTTAAAGAAATAGGCGAGGTAGTATGTGTACTCTAGTGTCCAGCAGCTAAGACACTTCCTGGTTACCAGCATAACAGCATTGTATGTCAACACCAAAGAAGTTCAGAGTCATTTGGCAAAGACAAACCAGGTTTGTCAGCAATGTAAACGGGATAACAACATGTAGAGTAAGACAAAAGAAATGTGAAAACAAACAACACCACTGATGTACAGGTAAGTCCTGTAAAAGTAAATGTGTGTCAAGGCAACAATTCTGTTCCTGAAGCAGTTAAAAATAGAACAGAAAACAACAATAAAAACACAATTGTCTTTTCTAGCTAAAACATGTGCTGTTCAAAGCATCTTTCGGTGCATTTTAAACAGTCTAATGCACTAAACGACAAACCAAGCCAAGAATAGGGACTATTATTAAATATTGGCTGTACTACAGTCTAAATTACCATAACTGATGACTTATACAGACAATAATTAGAAGACGAGACATATTATGAGACTGAGAGTTTGTGTGTGTGTGTACAGGTTTTAAATAAGCAATAAATGAGTATTTTAATAAACATCTTGAAACAAGCATGATAAAATATTTAATACGAATATACAATGATATTCAAAGTGATACATCACCCAAAAACATTTCAAAAACACACTCTCTTCTCATGTCAGACCTGAATGACTTTCTTTTCGCAGAACACAAAAAATAATATTTTGAAGAATGTTGTTAACTGGCACCCATCCACATGCATTGGTTTTGTGTCCATACAGAAGAACTGAGAAGGTGTCGTGGACGGTGTTCGTTTACCAACTTTTTTTCAAATAATTCTTCTTTTGTGTTCTGCATAAGAAAGTCATACAGGTTTGAAATGAGCGAGAGAGTATTTTAGGTGAACTATCACTTTGAAGTGATCCTTACGGTGTGAAAGGTTTATATATAGGTCATATTTATTCTGTAACCTAATTTTGTCAACAGGTTTCTGGAAGGGTTACATTTGGGGTGCAGCAAATGTTATTAGTACGAAAACCATGCAGTCTATGTTAAGTCCTCACTAATAAGACTTCTAGGGTCTCTGTGTGCATGCAGGACTACATTTCTGTGTGTTCTTCATATCATTACTTTCTTCACCACGTTTTCAAAACAAACAATGTCTGAAATCAAAGAAAACATCTATGTATCCAAGTGGACTAAATTTAAATCTTCCATCCCACACGCACCATAGAATGAGGTAATGTTTGCACATCCACTTTCAACCTTCAATGGCTCTTCAGCTGATTGCTGAGAAGGAAGTGATTTAAAATATTTACTTGCTTTCAATTTAATTTAATTTCAACCCATAAAACATGACTGCAACAAACAATCAGGAGCCATTTAATAAAATAAAAATTCTGCTAACACCAAAGATTTCCATAATTCTACCTCTCTAAGCAATCAATAAAAACTGAGCAATGAGGAATGTTTTAAGGAAAGTTTGTCCTCCTTGAGTCATCATAAGACACAATATAGTTTAAATTCTAACAAACAGTCAACAAAAGCCCACACCTCCTTTTTCTGGATCTTTTTCCACTTCGTGTTCATCTTCATCTTTCTCCAGCTCCTCGTCTTCATCTGTCTCAGTTGTACAACGGTAGCCCTTTCTCTTCAGTATGTGACATATGAGGACCCCCAGAAGCCCCAGCAGAAAGAAGAAGGGCACCAGAAGAAAGGCGATGTACTGTGTGTTTGCCTCATCACTGCTATCTGGGGAGATATTGTTCAATACAACCGTTAATAAAAAAAAAGAACTTCAATGTTGTGTTTAACGCTTGCATGGTGCAGTTTCACATTTTAAATCTGTGAGCTCTTTAAATTGAAATGTTTTTTTTTGGCTTTCAATGCTTTATTGTTCATTCTCTGTAAGTAAATCTGAAAGTGATACCAGCAACATTGTTGCTTTGTCTCTTTATAGTTGTGGTGTGGATTCTGCCATTCTCCTAAATTTAGATTTATTTTTAAATGTCCAGTATATGATATTTAGCGGCATCCAGTGGTGAGGTTGCAAATTGCAACCAATGGCTAACTCCACCTCTCCCTTTCGAACTCTAAGCACTATGGTGGCTGAAAGAGGAGTAAGATGTTGTCACGTTTTCACTTCTTTGCCAGAGGAGATATCATATTAACTAAATGCACTCTGTAGAGCAGTTTGTCTATTTAGGGCTGTTGTAGAAACAACATGGGCCATGGCTTATTCCATGTAAGGGACCTGCTGTGTATGTAGATAGTAATAGACCATAACGGTAATAAAAACATAACACTTCATTATGTAAGGTCTTTATACACCTCTGAACACATAGTTCATGTACATTATGTTGCATTCCCATCAATAGATCCTTCAAAAATATTCACATTAGCCTTAAAACCTTTAAATGTTCAAAGTTATCGTCGCTGGTGTACATAGGCCTATAAAGTACACATTTAAATGATAGCCTTCCAAAAAACTTGATTCCATGTAAATGCAAGTTTTTGTCATAAATATCTGCAATAGCTGCAAAAAAATTCTTGGCAAATTTAATATGTGCTATGGTATAAATCACATTGTATACACGAATCACGATTGCCTTCTTCCAAGATTCAGTTTCGTCCTGTATCAGGTGTCTCACGGTACAAAATCAAATTCCAAGCTGCACTTTCAGAAAAATGCTTTACGTAGGAGCTATACAGTTGGATTAAACCATATCTTCATTGAGTTACAACACTTGCTAAAGAGCTAGAGTTAGAACAGCTAGTATTCAAAGACCTAAGCATTACGAACAACACAGACGATTTAGAAATGATACACAGAGTGTTTGGTCAGGCAGATAAACAGAGAATGACAGTACAAGACTGCACAGGGAGAAAATGACCTCTGAGAACCGCACCGAGGACAAATGTTGGCATGGCACCCTGCTATGACTCAGGGGATGCAGTAATCCCTGTTCATTTCCAATGTCTCTCATTTCATCACCCTGTATTTCTTTCACAGTCACCCATAGAAGTTTTGATAGTATAATGGTATCAGTTCAGGTAATACCACAGTCATTTATTCCATGGTAGTAAAGGATTTTCATATGCATGGCCAAAGGTATTTACATGGTGCTTCAGGGTACTTAAAAAGTACCATTGAATTAGCATGTGTCAGTGCAAAAAACCATGGTATTATCATGGTGCCACTGACAGGGATTGCTAAGGCAAGCATTACTATTATCATCACTATTATCATATATGGCCTTTTCTGCCTCAGCAACATTGTTTTCCATTCATCCCTTATTTGTCCGGGCATTGTTACGTTTTACTAGATTTAGCCACATTTCCGACCCCTTAAGCAACTTTTGTTCAAAAGATGCGCATAACGACAAACCTAGTGTCTTTCAAAAGGTCATTGGAAAACTTTCAGTACCGCCCCGCGAGCGTGAGGTCTCACTTTCCCGGCGCAGGAGTAGTCTCTTTTGGCATCTACTCTGTGCAGTGAGCGGCAAAGAGAAGCAGCACATTCAGTTCACCGTACGCATACCGGCACACGAATGAAAGGTACAAGATAGCAAAACCTGTCACTGTTATCGACTGTTCGGATATGCATGCATGAACACAGTTTGTCTGTAAATAAGCACATGGCTTACTGGTCTAATTGGATTCAATGATCTATGCTAAGCTATGCTAAAAGTGCTATCTCCAGACCCGGAGAGAGGCAGAAAACATTCAAAAAAAAGGTAAAACTGAATTTATTACCTCTTTGGAAGCTGGAAAATGAGCATATTTAGATATTTAATAAAATATTAATATTGATATTAAATATTAATGTTGGTATTATATAATGTTAAATTATTTTATAAATATTAATACAATAAAATTAAGTATCAAATTAATTGATATATCACTAGCCAGACTGATAACCAAGCACAGGCAGAAAGTTAACTTTGGGACAGGTGCTTGTGTTTATGAAACTATAACAACTTAGCAATAATCATAGGTGATACATGATATATTCCACAATATAGGATATAGGGTGAGGTTTTGAACACAGCATTTTTCTTGTATGACTGAAAAAACTGCCTGTAGGCAATGCAAAAATAGCTGTTCCTAAAGGGGCCTTGCATGTAGTTTAAAATAATAACAGCTTCCAGACTTGTGGTAATATAAATATGTATCTCATTTAGCTTTAGTGACAAGAGAAAAGTTCTTGTCTATCGGTAGTTCTTAATATGTAAATTCTTGCCACAATTTTCATTGATCCAATAAAAAAAATCTTTACCTTTTCGAAACAGCAAATTCCCCAGCTCACTCTATACTTTTATAAAAGCAGAATACAAAATCCTCTCAGCGCACACTTGCGTTTCTTCTAAGCTTTCTATCTGTGAAGCCAATAACAGAACCACCTTTATTTAAACATGATGTTCCAGAGCACCAGAGGTCAAAGGGTCATTCAGTCTGCATAATGAACTGTAAATCAGACTCCCAGTGTGAACTCTGAACCCCAGCAATCTAATGTGCCAAGCACACATGCAGACAAAGAAGTTATTGTGATATCTGCACGTCAGCATAACATACACGTCTGTGTCTATGCTTACTGAATTAACCACACACAAAAATGCAAAAAAAAACAAATGTCAAGAATGTTATTCATAACGTTGATTCAGTCATTCAGCTCAACTTGCTCTACGCAAACACAGTCCTGGACAAGCAGGATGACTAGCAAATCATTGCTCTGACTCACTGACTCGTGAACAATACGCATTCCAAATACTGGCTCCGCCCACTTCTGAAAGCAGGCCTGATGATCAAAGGGAAATAAACGCAGTGTCTAAAGTTACAACAGGTGCCGTCAGAAAAATACACTCCATCACTCATGGGAACTGAATGACTTTGCGAAACAAATGGATGCTCGGCTGATCAAATAGGCCTATTTGTTAAAGCCGTAAAGTCGTTCCAGCTCTATAATTTCTCTTCCAGTTTTACTGCTTTACTTGAATCCTACAAACACTATAAGGGCACATCAAAGTAATTTCCTCCAGTCACACACTCAATACCAAGATCATGGTACTGAAGTGCAAGTGTGACACAATAAATAAAAGGGTTTCTGACAGGTATTTTCCAACTAGTCATCCGAAAACACTTCCTCTCCAACCATGTGATGTGACAACTGTTTCTCTGTAATGCAATAAACCAGGGCGGTCCTGCTCTGACACCCTCTGCGAGCACGGAGAGTCCCCAGCCTACAGTGAGATGATAACCCGAATCAAGTTTCTTATATGCAAACAGCGTAAGCTTATAAATGCAATGAGGTACATGAAAAAACTCATGACACACTAAGCATTTATGTATTGTGTAACTCAGAATTGCAAGTTAGAACAATGACACAAACTGTAAAGACACGCATTATTTAAGACTTGCCTTACACCATCTGACAATCGTTCAACACAACCTAGTGTAAGTAACAATGTCAAGAGAAAAGTGATGGGACTCTCACACCTGATGTGTCTTGCATTCAAGATATCTGAAAAAGTCTGCATCATTCTAAACATTTTGCTAGAAAAACAAGGAATTAAGTTTGTCGCTCCATAATGTACTGTATGAATACATTTGGTTTAATTTTTGACTTGTATTTTTCCTAAAGACCACGAACAACTCGTGAGTTCTCCTAAACTACCAAAGATCAAACATTGAGCAACTTTACATGTGGAAAACGGATAAAAAAGAGATTCCTAACAGGTAAAAAAGAGCAAAAGTTGAAGGTCGGGAAATGTTCAATTCCTAAACCATATTGATCTCAAGACTGGCGTGTAGCATCAGCGATCGATCCCAGGTCAAGCAACAATAACTTTACGAATGACAGCTGCACCAAATACCGCTTGCATTCACTTATAAGTGCGCTATAAACACATTTGTAAGCCAAAAATACGTATGCATTTACGACTCTTGTATTTCACACGTAGAACACATCTTGTTTAATCGCTGTCCTGCGTCCACCAGGGCTCGTCTGCAGACGTGTTAAGATACATACGTCTACTATGATGTGTACTTACTTGTCCCTGTCGTGGTGTTGGAGTCTGACGGGTCTGCCATCGGACCGCCGATCTGGAGGCACGATGCTGAACTCGGACACAGAGTTGTGTCCAGAGACTCGTGTGCACTGTGCTGTGCTTACAAACAAATCAGTGAGAGACGCTGGTGTTTCCTCATTCTTATCACAGCTATGGGGAACATCCCACTCTTAAAGTTATTATTTATAACCTGTCTTACCACACTCGCAGCGTTACAGTACACAGTACAAACCGACCTTCTCGTACTTGTAAAATAAGAAGCGTTAATGCTCAGTTAAAATAACGATAGCTGGGATAATATAAAACTGTGTTGTCGAGTTGCCTGAAGAAAAGCAGTTCCTCGCCGATCCTCCTGAGGGCAGCGTGTTTCTGCAAAATGCGGAAAATGAGAAAGCGAACCCGGAAACGCCCAGCATTGTGGGGCTTGTAGTTTTCAAGAATATTTCACACCATGTGCAATTTTTTTATGAAAATGGAAAAAATGGACTTCATTTATTTTACTTCATGGACTTCATATATTTTAGACCGTTCATGACTAATGAAATGATAACAATTTAATTTTATTTTGGTTTTGATAAACATTGTTTGTATAATACGAAGTCTGATAAGGGATGTTTTTTCATCCATATTTGCTGTTTTGCCATATTTTAAAGCGACAATTTAAGACTTTTAATAAATGAAGACATTGGATAATCTACCCAAAAATGAAAGTTCTGTCATGAATTACTCATCCCCAAGTGGTTCCAAACCTTTATTAAATGTGTTTCTTCTGCTGAACACAATGATATTTGAAAAAAATGTTAACAACTGAGAGTTCTGGAACACCATTGACTACCATAGTGGAAAAAAATAAAAAGGGCTGTCAAAGGTTCCCCAGAACTGTTTGTTTTCCTAAACACATCAAAATAGCTTTAGTGTTCAACAGAATTAAAATTAAACAATATTTTTGTCAGTTGCTACATTCTTCCGAATATCTCTCTTTGAAAATACATTTATACAACCAGGGAGGGAGAGTAAATGATTTAGAATTTTCATTTTTGGGTGAACTGTCCATTTAAAGACGAAACCCTATATGAACAAATACTTTTATAAATAAAAAACACACATTCCAAACAAACTATAAAGCTAGTTATGCTGATAATATTATATGGAACAAAAAGTTTGTTAAGATAAAACAATGCACAAAATTGATATTCTTATATGGTTTTAAGCGTAAGGACCTCACTTCATATGAATTATTATCTATAAACAGTAGTCTAAAATATGTTTGTATAAAAATACTTTTTTGGGCCAGATGTCAGATAACATTCAAATATTGTGAATATCTGTGGCTTTATAAGGCAAATAACTTGCGACAACAATATAACTAACGACACCATGTTGACACACCTCTGGTGCTCAATGTTTTGAAATTCAACTACATTGCCACTATCCACAAAAGACTTTACATTAACCACTGCATTTCTTTACAAAAAGGCATAGAACCTCCATTAAATTTATTTAGTTGGTGAAACATTGGGCATCGGTGCAACATTTGCTTGCATCTGATGTAAAACCTTAAAATCAAATACAACTTATTTTACAGGAATTGCACTGATATCACATTGGTTTGTTTGGTGAAGAAACACCCAAATGCTCTGCTTGTAGGCAACATGTTATTTCTAGGACTTGTTTTTCTGGTGTTTAGCTAATTGACCATTTCACAACAATCACTTCACTGACTCTGAGAACACAAGCAAAGTCGGTGCACAACTTTGCACTCAGTGTTGATATAGCTCTGTGGCAAAAACAGAAGAACTGCAGCTTCTGATGAATTAAAATAATGGTCGGAGAAAGTTCATTTCAGATTTCTTTAAAAACAAGTGCACCGAGACACATTTCCCTTCAAGCATTCATCTGGCTTCAATCCAGGCGTCTATTTAATTCTCCTCTTTTCCTCCTGTTTTGCTTAACTGTTTAAAAGAAAAGCAAAAAAAAGACTGTTAAGGTCAAAAACTGACGCAAAAAGTGTGGTTACCTTGCATTGAATATAGAATGTAATATAATATGTATGATATAACAAAATAAAATAGATGTTAATGATTTTTATCTCAAAAAAGTTTTAAATGAAAAATGCTTACATGCTGTTTGTTGGCAAAAGTGTGGCAAGATATAAACAGGAATCACATGGAAAAAATAAAAAGAAATTAATTATTCACAAGAAAACATTTTAAGACAAATTCATTATGGCCTGGTTTCATAGAAAAGTCTTAATTTAAGCCAGGACTTCTGACATCACTTTTATTAAAATGCCTTAGAGAAAACACATTACTGCTGTGCATTTTGAGATAAAACAATGACATTTACATATTTAAAGATATGTCAGGGCAATTTATTTTCAGTTAAGACAGAGCTGTCTATCAACTTTCATTTTAGTCTGAGACTAGTCCTAACCCTTGTCTGTGAGACCAGGCATTTATTGTATACTTCTTTTGTACCTTAATTACATCTACCCAGTTCCATCCTCTTGGTAGCTCTCCTTTGTTATCTACTCATTGAAAACAACATTTTCACATTAACATGCATTCAAGAACATCTACCAGTTAGAAAATGCAAAACTATATGGCAACAGAACATCATATCCATCTGGAAAGCTCACCTGTTCTTCCGATCAGTTTCCTCTTCTGTGCTTTGCTTAGTTGCTCTTTCTTCTCTTTTTTCTTACTGACAGAGGTAGCATTATTGATGACCTCACTGTTGGATATCAGGGTCTGGGAGACAGTACACAGAGCTACTACATTTAGTTTCAGAAGCCATGACAGGACCCTAAACAATACCATAACAGAGAAGCTGCAATGAAGCTAAAATTAATTGATTTAAAAAAATGCTTGTTCAAAACTAAATATAGTCAATAATTCAGTAAAGAGAATGTAAAACTTCTCAAAATGCTTTAAGGTTAGAGTGTAATAATAAACACACCACAGCAGATGTAACAGGCTGGTGGTTTTCCATAAGCATTTCCTTGTTCTCTTTGGCCCACTCAAAGAGTGTGTACATCATGGCAGTGCCCAGGTTGGCCTCCACCTGCTCACCCAGCTTGGAAAGAATGTACTGCTTTGTGTCTGGAGATCTGAAAGTTACATTGAACTTTAATTCGGCGGTACATAATGTTTTTCAGCACACTCATTTTTCAAAATATTTTTTCTAGGCAAGTGATCAAATAGAAGTCCTCTCTCTTTCCCAAAAACTATCTATACTACCCACCCTATGTTTTTTAAAGGCAAAACACACACTGAAACCGTAATAATAGAAAACAACCTTACAAAAATTGTGTGGATGTTACAAACTATGAAAATTGCAGGTAAAGTTAAGCTGAATTCAGAATATATCAGAACAGAAAGCTTTAATCCATAAAGCCTAAAGCATCACTCGTGTGCACAACTTACAATTTGTTGTTGAAAAAACCACCTAATAATATCTCTGGTGCTGTTACAGGATATGTTTCTGGCCATGAGACTTCTAGCAGAAATGAATTGGCGTCATCAAGATCTCCTATCTGTAAAAAAAACAAGAGGAACAACAGTCACACAACACTGAATGTCTTTACACAAAAGAAGGAAAGTGACGGCAAGCAACATCGCATCACAAAACAGAGACAGTTGCCGATGACTTGCTGAGATGCAGCTCATACCCTGAACTGAAAGGAAACCGGGGTCAGCTCTTTAAAGCAATCATCTCCTTCATAGATTGACTGAAGAGCCTCCAACTCCATCTGCACAGAAAGAGTTTAAGTTATCACTAATACCATGTTAATATCATAGCGCTCTTGACAGATACATTATTGCAATCGTTTTTCCTCAGGATTCTGTTGCACTTCCGAATGAAAAGGAATTTCAAAGAAGATTTGTAGGCATGGCTTGCGTTTTATAAAGCGATTTGATTGGATGTATAAAAACATCCTTTTGCATTTTGAAATGAAACTAGCAGCAGATTTACAGTTGAAGGGGAGGAGTTAACGGATGCTCCGCCCATGCCGTCATTAGAGATAAATCATCATTTCAAGGCAGAAGTGCATTTTCAGATTTTATCCGAGATTTTGAGGGTACATGAATTTTAAAAAGAAATGACCCACATTTATAAGCTATTTACTATAAACGCTGCAATATTTCATAAAAAATAGGAATTGTATTTTATATTTCACTGGGACTTTAAAGACCAACTTAAACAGCATAGCACAAATTTAAAGGTTTACAAATTAGTTAAACACCGATGACAATATTTCACGTATTAAGCATGCCAGTCAATACTCAGTAGTGATACTGAAGAATAGTACATTGTCTTTAATGAGCATCTTCTAGCATTTGAGAGACATCTGCTCATGTGATTATTTGTTAGCTTTAGCTACATCCGTCTCACCTCCTGGTCTTCGTTGGCAGTCATGTTGTCAACCTCCGCCAATCCAACACTTTGAACCAGTCATAAACAGTGCTATTATGCCAGCGGATTGTTACTTAAATAACTTTTATACTCATATGAAGACCAACATGCTGTAGTTAACCGGTGTTCAAGATGATCTTTATAAGTGCCAACTCTAAACCATAGATGAAGAGCGTCACACAAGGGGATATAAGGACTGCCGCCTACAGGACTGGAGGACAAATTTCACTTAAGATGTAACTTGTATACTTATCCCACAGATGGCGGTAAAGTCTTCTTATATGCAGTGGAAAAGGATTTTATGATAATATACCACTAAATACATTTTTTTTTTTTCTTCCAATATGAACTAAGTAACCAACTGCATGAGAATATGAATACCAATTTCACACACGTCAGACTCAAATGCAAACAATACATTACTTCAATTCTCTATTAAATTAGACAAATCCATTTGAAATAAACGTCAAACAAAATGGAGTAAAAGCCAAATTAGATTTTAATATTCTGTGTGTATTTATGGGTGTCTGTATATGTATATATATATGTACCGTTTATACATAATACAGTATACACCCATAGATAAATGATTTGGCTAATGCTTTTACTCCCTTTTGTTTGAGGTTTATTTAAAAAGGATTTGTCACATTTAATAGAGAACTGAAGTAATCTGCTCTCTTTTATAAAATCCAGATCATGCTTTATTTAAAATGCTTACATTGCAAGATATTTAAAGCTCATCAGTTCACTTTTTAACCTTTATTGATGAGATTTCATTACAAATAACCTAAAGAAAACAATTACAAACGACTTTACACCTTTTACTTAATAGTTTACATTTACATATAATCATGAAAGTGAAACAGTCGGATAGACTGTCACAGCTCATTTAGTCTTTCTTTGTAAAGACTTGAACGTTGATTATTTTAACTCATTTACTTGTGGAACTCAACAAGACAGGGTCAAAGACATCCTCGTTGAAACAAGATTAAAACTCTCTCACCATTATATAAACATGCCTGCATTTCAAGTCCGCAGTGAGGTGGACCAGAAAAATCAGGGCCAGAAGATTATATCCTTTCTCACATCTGACAGCCAATAGCCAAATTACCTGCAGGTAAGATTTACTGCTGTAATTTTAGATCTATTTCTCCGGGACTCTACAAACGCATCCATTAGACAATCCATTCAAAAACGAGTTCATAAAAGACAACTCATGGTCAAGAACAAATAATTTATCATCTGTCCACAAATGCAATATTTATCATGTCTTCATTGTGCTAAAGTCATTTCGGGTACAGTGACATAAGCTGAAGAGATATTGCTTGAAGATCTCAGTATTTCCTACAGGTTCTGCTGTGAATTTCAAACAGGTAAACAAAACACTCACAAAAATAGATTGGAATTCATGTTCCTCTAAACCTCACATGCAATTTCAAGTCATAGCATTTAAAGCACACCCAAATTAGAGAATTTTTTCACATTGTGCATTGTAATCGAAATAGTCTTTGTGGTGCGGAGTTAAAAGAAGGTACCAGACACATTCAGTAAAGTGAAGGACTTTTCCATGATGCACCACCCTCCACAAACATTCTGTTACATGCATTAACTTTGAGCATTAGAAGGGCTTAATTCAATCCAGCAGCTTGTTTTTCGCTCCCAAACCATACGTGGCAGTGTATACGGCGCCATGAAGCCAAAAACAAGGTTATATTTGAATTTATATTACTTATGCCATAAGTGTACTGGTCGATAGCTAAAGCCTTAAATTAATAGTTCACCCAAAATGAGAATTCTGTCATCAATCACTTACCCACTTGTCCTTTCAAACCAGTATGGCTTTCTTTCTTCTGCAGAACAGTAGAGAAGTAAGTTGGTAACCAAACAGCGCCGGCACCAATTCACTAGTATGGTATGGATGGACACAAAACCAATGCAAGTGAATAGGGGCCAGTTAACAACATTCTTCAAAATATCTTCTTTTGTGTCCTGGAGAAGAAATTTGTTTTCCGCAGAAAACAAAAGAACTTTGAAAACAGTTTTTGACCCAACAGCGATGGCAGCCATTCACTTGCATTTGTTTTGTGTCCCTAGAAGTGAACGGCTGCCACCGCTGTTCGGCTATCGACATTCTTCAAAATATCTCCTTTTGTGTTGTGCAGAAGAAAGATAGAATGAGCAAAAGATGAAAGTTTTCATTGTTTTAATATGTAAATCAGAGTCTAGTCTGATCTACATGGCATTGTAAATTCCCACTTGGTTTTAAAAAGCTGTAAGGCCAGTTGTGTTCAAGTTTTGTATTCTGATTTGATTAACCTGTACTGTACCTGAATGGTATTAAAACTTAAAGAATTGGTAGGCTAAATATAGGCCAACAAGTCATACAACGAGGTTGTTTTAGATCTTAAGCCACCAGCCTCTCAGCCAAGTCTTGGATTGCAGTGCTGTTACTGTACAATGATCAATGAGTCAAAAATACACAGTTCCCAAAAGAAATTCCCGGACAACGTGCGTGCTCTTCCGAGTGCCAGGAGGTCCACGAATCAGATCCACCGCCGTGTTCGTTTCTCTGTTCATAGTAGTACAGCTGAACGCATAAACGATGTCCCCGTGGCTCACGCCAACCGAGAGGGAAGAGCTTAGTTCACTCAATTAGATCCATTTCTTGTTTTCTCTTGCGCTGGCAGCGGGCGAGCGACGAGACGGAGGACAGCAAAGACCGTCGGAGGGATGTATACCAAACATAGGCAGAAAAACGGACAGATTTCTTCGACACGATATGTGGTTGTGATGCTATCCGTTTTCCTGTGTAACGGCTTACTGGAAATTGTTGGCGGAAATCCTTGGGAAGAAGGTAAGCGGCTTTAATAACCTACTTGGAAAGTTGTTGTCTTTTATCAACCAGTTGCGCGCTGCCGTGAATAACTTTTATTGCTAGAAAAGCGCATTGTTATCAAGACATCGCTTCGACGAGTGTTAAGTTAATACATAATAGTGCAGGAATATATAGATTTTTTATCGCTCTGGGTTTCTACCATATAAGGATGGGCAGCTGTTCTGCGGATCTACACGATGGCAAGAAGTCTGTATTCTCAGCTGGCTGTTACTTATGATGATGTTGTGCACACTCTATGAAAAGTCAGATGGGAAAAGCCACTAACTGACCTTAGAAGAAAGTAACTTACACGACTATGGGGAAAGTGCTACGTTTTTTGAGCGATTATAAAATGTTTTATTTGTTCTGCCGAATGCTTTGAACACATCTACAGTAAAAGCATCACATCTCAATGAAACCGACGATTCAGTCGATTGGCGAGTTTGTTAGTTTTGCGAGACGATAATAAACGAGAAGCTAAGGCCTGACCGAAGATGACAGTCGCATCAGCGCGAGGCCAACACGCGCTGATGCTGATTTGAAAAAAATTAAAATCACGATTTTTTCCAGATAGATCACGATTCACGATTTTATCGCTGTTCTTCTTCAAGTTGGTTTTAAGACTATTTTGCAAATTAAAGGGGCTTTAATACAGCCAAACTAAGTCCCCATATAAAAATATACTCTTTACCATTTATATTTTGAATAATATTTTAATCAAGTTAATATTAAATGCAAGTGCAAGACCATAAATCAGCTGTTAGCAAAAAACTTTACATTTTGAATTTTGTTTTTCATCTTGTTGCGGCACTCGGAGTAAAGCTGTGGAATGGGCGTGGAGGATTAATATTTTTGGCTGGGTATTTCGTAACGTGGATCCACGACTTTGAGCAGTTTTTAAAGCCCTCATTTACCAATGTCTTTATGGGAATCATGTCTTTGGCCAGGTAAAATGCGACCGCGTCAGTGACATCTTTCCAGCGCTTGTTCATTCTGTCATACTGATACGTGTTTTTTTTTTCTCAAATGGTTCTTTCGCTAAAGTCGTTGTTTAAGCCTTTTAGTTTCCGTATGCTTGGTTGTACCTGATTTACTCGCGTGGGATCACTTTATAATTTGACTGTCGGCATACTCTTTCAGTCCCTTTATTTTGAGGTGGTTGAAAAGGTTTCGTTGTGCTCCCTTACGACGCTCGAATCTTATCATTGCCACATTTGCAAATAACTGTTGTTTGGGCCGTGTCAGTTGGGGAAAACCCAAACCATTTCAATATTACTGATGTAGAATTTTTTTAGGGACCAAGTCCTCCGTGTTTCCCTCCATCTTCACTGACCACGTCACTTAATCTTACTGAATTCACAAGCAACGTATACGAGCTTGTTAACATGGCGCAATCTATCGCAAGTATGTTGACGAATTCTATAGAACACTACTATATAGGACGATTTAACGATTTTCCCGAAAAAGTGGATCGTGCAGTCATTATAATCGTTCGCGATCTAATATCGTCATATCGCACACCCCTAGCGGCTGGGCAGCCGGACTTGACGGGCTTGGTGCCGGTTGCTGGACCGGGCTTGGTGCCGGTTGCTGGACCGGGCTTGGTGCCGGTTGCTGGACCGGGCTTGGTGCCGGTTGCTGGACCGGGCTTGGTGCCGGTTGCTGGACCGGGCTTGGTGCCGGTTGCTGGACCGGGCTTGGTGCCGGTTGCTGGACCGGGCTTGGTGCCGGTTGCTGGACCGGGCTTTTTGCCGGTTGCTGGACCGGGCTTTTTGCCGGTTGCTGGACCGGGCTTTTTGCCGGTTGCTGGACCGGGCTTGGTGCCGGTTGCTGGACCGGGCTTTTTGCCGGTTGCTGGACCGGGCTTGGTGCCGGTTGCTGGACCGGGCTTGGTGCCGGTTGCTGGACCGGGCTTGGTGCCGGCGGCTGGGCAGCGCCCTTAGACGGCGGCTGGGCAGCGCCCTTAGACGGCGGCTGGGCAGCGCCCTTAGACGGCGGCTGGGCAGCGCCCTTAGACGGCGGCTGGGCAGCGCCCTTAGACGGCGGCTGGGCAGCGCCCTTAGACGGCGGCTGGGCAGCGCCCTTAGACGGCGGCTGGGCAGCGCCCTTAGACGGCGGCTGGGCAGCGCCCTTAGACGGCGGCTGGGCAGCGCCCTTAGACGGCGGCTGGGCAGCGCCCTTAGACGGCGGCTGGGCAGCGCCCTTAGACGGCGGCTGGGCAGCGCCCTTAGACGGCGGCTGGGCAGCGTTGTCTAACGGCGGCTGGGCAGCGTTGTCTAACGGCGGCTGGGCAGCGTTCTGTGGTGGTGGCTGGGCAGCGCTCTCTGGCGGCTGCTGGACCAGCCTGGGTGCCGGTTTCTGGAGCAAATATTTGGGGTTTGACACCACAGGACTCGGGACCACAGGACTCGGGACCACAGGACTCGGGACCACAGGACTCGGGACCACAGGACTCGGGACCACAGGACCCGGGACCACAGGACCCGGGACCACCGGACCCGGGACCACCGGACTCGGGACCACCGGACTCGGGACCACCGGACTCCCAGCTGCCCTCCGCTGCCTCTTCTTTTTCAGCCGACCCACCCGTCTGGTGGTCGGCTAAAGGAAGGAGGTGAAGGGCTCTGCTGGTTCGGGGTTGGAGGCCTCAGAGGAAGACCCCGAAGAATTTCTTCTCCCCCGCTTGCCACGGAGACCAGATGGTGATGGAGAGACTGTAGAGGATGAGGGGGAGGGAGTGGTGATGCCCATAACCCCGACCTGCAGGGTACGACCCTCCGGGATAGCGACCAGCTGAGATGGAAAACAGGACTGAACTGGGACTGAACATCTCCGCTGGCGACAGAGGATCCCTGAGGCCGCGGCTGAACAACACCGCCAACTCCTCCTCCCCAAAGACCACCTCCTCTGCGGCATCGAGGAACCTATCGACGTAGGTCCCCAGGTCGTCGTTACCTTGACGGATACCGCAGAGGTGGCGTGCCTGGCGGGACCGCAAGCAGTTCGCCTTGACTGCCTGCTGGGTTCGGTATGGCTCGTGCATTCTGTCATGGATCTTCTCAAAGGGCATGGCAGGAGAACCCAAGTGCAGGCACAGTCAAGACGGATGAAGGTGTTTGACAAAGATATTTATTTACAATAAATAAAACAAAAGCCCACGATGGGGTAAAACAGGACAGGGATATATAAATAGCTTTAACAATAAACAAGGACACTGACTAACTTAACTAAGAAAACAAACACTTGATATAAACACTACAAAAACTGAACTTACTAAACACAGAGGGAACAGCAGCATAAGACAAGGTATGGGAAACAGCTCAGACGAGGACCAGGTATTACAAACAGGTACAGGTACAATGCACGAGCACAGGACAATGAAACATGAGGACTCTTTATAGGGGAGACAGACAAAGGATCGTTAACGAGCAACAGGTGCTGGGGATTGGCACTAAGGAGAGGCTGACGAGGGACGAGATGTAGGGAACAATGACGAGACACGAGAAAGATCACTCAATCTCACACAAAACCATAGGTTATGCCATGATTCCACTCAAACAACAAGAATAAACATGGCATGATAGTGGAATCATGACAAACACATTCTGATAGATGCTGATGCTGAAGTTCACCGCATCCAAAAAGTTTAATTCCACTCAGATCAGATATTCACAGGGTAACGTTAAAGACAAAATCAAAGGCAGCAGGTTCCTTTTAATAGAGCGGAAATCACACCAGCTCGTGCTCTCAAGATATAAGGCAATGCCCCAACAACCAGGACACGAACTCACACATGTTCTGTATGTTTGAAAAAGTAGGTACATCTCTTCGAGATTTGAGCTGGGACTCTGGGACCCGCGCTGAACTGCAGTCTCCATATTGCGCGGCAGACCTTTAATGCATTTATAACAAGGCGAGCGATATTATAAGCTTGTGCTTAAAATTCTGCTGAGCTGAAACCAAACAGAGATACGAGAATTTTAAAATACACTGTTCTTGTTTGCTACCAACATTGTTGCCTTCTGGTTTGTTTGTTTATGCTATGTGGATAATAAGCAATGACCACAGCTACTGTTACATGTACATCTCAAACGTCTGGTGATTTGACGTTATTTTCTGAATAAAAGTACTTGCAGGGCAGTTTTTTTTGTTAGTTTAGAAAGACTTGGTCTCTGTCTGCGTAAAATGTTGTATCAAAACTAGGGCTCTGTCATCTTTTGTACGACTACGATGAAGTTAAAACGCATATAAAGATATCCAGTCATATGACGTCAATTTGTAGGCCACACCGGAAGGATAATTCGTCACGGGTTCTGTGTGGACTAAGGATTTTAATTTACATTGGCGGTTGTCGGGAGGAAAATAAGGTATTTTTAAAGCATTAACGTTATTTAAACGGAAACGTCAACTTTTGAAGCAAATGTGTTGCAAACACTAACAGTACCATAACGGTTGTCTGTTTCATCAAGTGCTACATTTTCTGTAGTTGCTGTAGTATGAATGATAGTGGTAAAGATATATCCTTTACAGCATTATTTGCCGAAGTAGGATAATTTCCCTTAAAGTCAAATTTTAAAGAAGTTTGTGGAAATTCCTCAAAACCAGACAACGTTTCCACAGAAACATTTTTAAGCAAAAACACGCGTCAGACTGAGGCTTTAAACGGGATTGACGGTGGCGCAGGAATGATCACATGATCCAGCAGATATATAATGTTGTAGAAATATTTAGCAAATGTAGTGTACAATATGTAAATGCAACAGGTAACATACACTTAAGCTTGAGCGCACAAAGCAATTGAATGGCAAATTTTTGCACCATTTATTTTGCATTGACAAGCATTGTGTTGTGTTTAGTCTAAATGGGTTGATCCGCCGCAAATACGTGTTTTTCTTTGTCTTTGTTGTGTTATAAGTTGCCTATGCATGTATTAGACATGTACAATTGCAAAAATGTATGTATTTTATCTAGAAGCGAATGCTCACCCAGACCTGCATGAATCTACGGCGAATCTACGTCAGTTCGTAAAAACATTTGTTTCACAGACAAGGCTTAAGCGGATACTTCACCCGAAAATGAAAATACTGTCATCATCTACTCACCTTAAAATAGGAGGAAAAAACAATGGTATAGTCAAAAGTGCCCTTGAACTGTTTACTGTCCTACATTCTTCAAATGTCTTCTTTTGTGTTCAACAAACGTAATTTTTCCTAATACGGTAGTCAATGGGTGTTGAGATGTGTTTGGTCACAAGCATTATTCCAAATATATTTCTCTGTGTTCATCAGAACAAAGACATTTGAACACATTTGGAACAACTCGAAGGTTAGAAAAATGCTGACAGGGTGAATTATCACTTTAAGACTAGCCCCAGACTAAAATGAAAGTTTGAGCTGTCTTAAATGATAATAAATTGCCATGACATATATTAAAATATGTCCTTTCTATTGTTTTGTCTCAAGATGCACACCAGTTATATTTTTATCTAAGGCACTTCAAAAAAAGCGACTTAAATATCCCATTTTAACTAAGGCATAGTTCTGGCTTAAGCTTTGTCTGGGAATCAGGGCCATTATGTTTTGTCTGGGAGAAACTTTAATGTGAACTTTACTGATATTTTACTTAGTTAGAATATTAAAAAGATTTGCATACCCCTATCGCCACCCATTTGTTTAGTACCCCTTTGGAGTACACTCCAGTTTGGGAACCCCTGTTCTATAGTATTCAGAAGTCTTATTCTTGGATTTAGACAGGACCAGCCTCAGTGTTTTCAGCAGAGGCTACTGTGCTGTTTGTGACAGAATGATTTGAGGGCTGAATTTGAGAGCTTTAAAAATATAAAATAAGATGAATACTGCAAGGAAATAATAGTGGTTATGTTGAATCAAATACAAACTAAGCGATGGTACAAAAGTCGACAGAACTCTTCTCATGGAAGAAGGCACATGTTTATTGATTGAAGACTTATTTGAAATATGCACATAATAGCACAGGAGGTATAAATAAGGCAGGCTTTTCACAGTGGTCTACCCACAGCGCATTGTGCTCTCCACAGCTGCATGGGTTAGTTATAGTGCCATTATTCATTTATACGCCTTATGTTTATGCGATGAGAAGAAAGATGGATGACTTTGGATTTCATCAGTACAGTATGTCTAAAAAGCCTCTTGTTCCTGGAATGTTCCATTAGTCCCTGGACTACAGTTTTTCTATCAAGATAATGACTTTTCATAAATTGCCTCACACAATAGATAATGGTTGTTTTTCTGTGTAAAAAAGCGAAATCTTATTATAACACTATCATCTTTTCTCAAGCAGTGGTGTCATTATAAATCCTCTTTTTATTATGTATTGTAAATACCACATATTTTTTAAACGCTCTCTGGGAATTCTGTGTATTATTTCAGATTTTAGTGCGTGCGGCACATGTTGCTGGCATTTTAAACTGTTTTGGTGAAATTGCATGAATGCCCTCAGCTAGAGCATAGAGTTTTCTTTCTTTGTCCATGTATCACAGAACAGTTTGAAATGCGGGGCACTTAAGTGCCCTCCTACACAAGGAACACTCGTGGCATTTGAACCGAAAAATATCCAAGGCGTTATGAGTCAGATTGCGTTATCAATTTATATTTTCAGGTTCTATATAATGATACAAAGAGAAAAAAACGGAGAAGAATAGTGCATGTGTATGTGTATGTGAGAGATTAAAAACAGAGACAAAGGTAATCAGATAGTGAATCGGAGCGATAGGGAGCATGGCAGAGCTGTTAGTTGGAAGCTATGGGAGGAGTTTGGCAGTGTTGTTTAGAGCTGTCACTGTAGACAGCAGTCCCCATGGTGCTTTGTGATTGCATTTGGTTTAAACTGCACCCTGCAAACAGTGATAGAAACAGTTTCATTCAAACTGTTGTATCTCTCTTTCTTTCTGTCCGTCTCTCCCTCTCGCACAAACCAGGAGCAATTCAGAGAAGAGATTCCCAACACATAAGCAACGTTCAATCTTGTGCCAGCTTATCTCTCACGCGCACACACTCGGAGTCCGTAAACTGCACTCTGCTGCACCTTTCTGATTGGTTTGGACTTACCAAATTGCAGATGCTTCCTGTATCAGATATTGAGATGTTTTTATCTTTTTTATACGAGTCCCTGTCTCTCAGTGATTTTCTGTAGATTGGTCAATCATACCGATGAGGGCTGTTGTGTCTGAAATTGTTCACACATTCAGACAGCATCTGCGATAGGCTGATCTGGCAGCCAGGCCAATTCTTTGGCCAATATTTAACCATTTTGACATAATCTGCATTAGTTTATAGCCCTATCTGCTTGACCTGTTAGCTGAGGTCTTAGTTTTTTTCCACTTCTACTATTTAGAGATGACTACTATAGCCGATAAACTTCAAACAATTTATAACAATTTAAATTTCATTAGTGCAATTTAATTTCTGTAATTTATTGAGCGATGTTTAAATAGCATGCACTCATTTATCCTATTTAGGACACTGGCTGGATAAAACTTGTATTTCTGTCAGCTGGTTCAAAAGTCTGTATTTGACATTTTAAAGCTAACATCAGGTCAGATATGGCATCCTCGGAGCGGCCTGTAATATTCTACATCTTTCTTTATGAATGTAAACAAATTCCTATGAGGATGCTTTAAAACATGACTCAATATTGGCATCCATATAAATGCAGTGCTTTTCAATATTCATTGCTCCTTGGGTTCATAAGTCTAAGCAGACAACAAGCCAAAATAGCATAAATTGGCTCCTAAGCAGTCCAGTGTAATGTAATTTTTAAATGTATAAAATCTTTTAATAACACTTTCTGTGCAGAGCCATTATCATATTGTGAAATGGCCAAGGTAAAAGTTGTGACATTATCGAGCCAGTTGTGATGCGACGGAGATCAGCAAAAAAACTGGGGCAATGCTGGGGTCATTTCTCTTTTTCATTCAGCCGTGTGAAATCATAAAATCCAAATGCAATAAGCAATACATTGTCATTTTGGATTGAAAAGGGAGTTTTGAAATCTTAAGAATATTTGTATTGTTCAATGAGCTCTTATATAATTATAGATCAGGGAAAATTTTATTCTACAATGAAACCCTTAAGGGAAGTGAAATATAGAAATGGTGATTCATTTTCTGTAGATTGATGAGACTCGTAAATAACGAAAACAAAGGGGAGGAAGGAAAAAGTGATTTGAAACCCCCCAAAACAGGAAGATTACTAATCCTCTTTTCCTTCAGACCTCACATTTCTCTAAGGCTCTTTCCTACACAGCCTGGTAAGAGAGGAAGTGAAAAAGTGGGGCTCTTTGGGACCCCCATGGCAGCTGAATGACTAGATGGATAGATAATTGTCAACCAGAGAAAGGTCATTTTCTCTCAGTTTGAAGAGCAACTGCCCTCAAGCCAACTCCGGCATTCTCAGATCATTCTTTGGGAACAATGTCTTAGGCTGGCTTGCAGCTAATGCCTTC
Source organism: Triplophysa dalaica (assembly GCF_015846415.1). NCBI lineage: Eukaryota > Metazoa > Chordata > Actinopteri > Cypriniformes > Nemacheilidae > Triplophysa > Triplophysa dalaica. Next base: position 8,967,234 of record NC_079542.1, read on the forward strand.
TCTAAACCTATTAGTTTTGGAAAATGGTTTTCTCTGGAGGCCCATCATCTGTGTTGATGGATTCCCTGGATTTATGTTGTGCAGGCGACCCACTGATTATTTTAAGTCCCAGAACACTAACTTGGCTTTGATGATGTTTATTGTGCAGAAGAACTGTGTACAGCCAGTATAGACTTTGCAGTGCGTTACATTATGATTGACAAGCCACAGCCATTTAGATCAGAACGACTTCAGGTGAGTCCGATATTTTAGCATTAGAAGAGATGACAACAATGCAATGTGGAGATGGAAAGCAAATTGAAAAAATGGACGATCTTGTGAGGCGCATGCCAACACACTCCACCCCCTATCAATTCTATCGTTTCCTTTTATCACGTCATATTTTATAAACCCCAGCCATAATGGATATGGCGAGGTCAGTAATGATCTTATTTTTCCACATTTGTGTGCATGACAGCTCTGTGTGATACCCTAATAGTGCTGGTTCAAGCTGTGAGGGGACGCTTGTGTGGTTTAGTTTTTTTCCAAAGAAAAAGGGAAAGTCAATGAAGAACAGAGAGAGGAAAAACACAAAGGAATTCTCACACCCCTACCTATTTTTATGAATAGCTGGTTTTACTGATAATGGTCTAGCACACCTAACCGGTGCTGATGTGACAAGTGGTCGTGGCTGGTTAGGACATAAAGCTTGTAATTATAAGAACTAATTCTTAATTCTAATTCTGGAGATCAAAGAGGTTTAAATCAAGTAAATGAAAGCTGAGACACATTAAAAGATTTATGAGGACTATAATTCCTCTTAATACTGAGTGATTGATGTAGATTAATAGTCTGACACAGTGGCCACTTTGAGCAGTCTCTCTAGAATTGATTTACATAATACCAAGCCACTATTGCCAAACCTTTATTGTATTGTTGATGCACACCCATGTTCAACCTGTATTATGTTTCAGGATTGCTTTTTATTGGATGCCCCAGAAAGATGCTTTGATAAAATCCTAAATACGCTTAGCCCTAGTGTTATATCCTGTTTTATCTATGAAGCAGTATACACGTTAGCAGAAATGACAGAGCCGACCTGGAGATTTTGTTTTTAGATATTCAATATAAAACAAGCTAAAATGAAAAATATATCAAAGTTTATGTGCAGCCAAACTATTGGGTCAAATTGAGACTGAAATGTCAGTAAACTTCAATTTCCTCTGGTCATTGCTGTGTATGTATGTGTTTTTCAGTGGAGCACAAGGGGCAGAGAGTGGCGGCACACTGGATCTCTCACAACACAATACAACAGGAGGATGGAACGACATTTAAGGTAATAAAGCCTACATGTTTCACATAAAAGAATTACCGGTTTATTCATGCAAACTTTATGATAGGACACAGCACACTAGGGTGGCATTTTGGTAGTGTATGAAGGACATATTGTCTTGGTCTTAAAAGTTTTTTTTCCCAAATACAGGTTAAATTTAGCAAGAATGGTTGAAGAAACTGGCAATTTGTAACCACAATTTGACTCATTAGTATGAATTTGTAATGTATTTTAATACAACTTGCACACGCTCCCTTGTTGGTTAAGTTTACAGGTGGGATCTCATGTTAATGCTTCGCACACAAACCCTCATGTTTTTATACGAGTAACACACCAACTTTAAACAATGTATTTCTTCTTGTGAGGTCCAGTTGGTGTAGCTTCCTCAGTTTTTTCTTGATTTAGGCACTGTGCGTAAAAATGTTTAAATATTATTGATGAGGTAGTCATCCTATTGTGTGAGGAGGGTAGATGCTGTTTATTTGTTTTTCTTCACAAAGATGGTCAAGCCAGTGTCTTCCGTGCAGGTTCATTGGGTCATTACGATGATGAGGTGGTTCATCCTTTTTGTGGTCGCAGTGGCAGCACTGCTGCCCGGAAGTAGCTCACTGATAAGATCCTTGGGGAGCGTTGTTTGTGTTGTGTTAAGCCTTGAAAGCTTGCACGGGATCTGCGCTGGTGCTTTTAAAATGATTATACAGTATGGAATGGCTGGATGCAGAACAGATCTCTGCTTTTGGTGACTGCAGATCACTTTTGCTAATAAAGATGTCTTTTTATCCAAATGGCATTGAAAAACGAATAGCAGTTTACCACTTGTTGAACGGTTGTGAAGAAAGTGCCTGTTAACTTGGAAAAGTACATTACCTTTGCCTGGGTCTAATTCCCAGTGCTCTCTGTTTTCAACCTTAATTGATCTTTCTCACGGTCGTACTCTGGTGTAGTTCTTGTACTGTAATACACACCCACACATAGTTGTGCACTCGTCTCAAACATCCACAGAATTAGATTTTCAGCCCCATGCTCAAAGCCCTGTTGTATTGACATCTGCACTCAGTCTCGATCTCGATGCCCCGCGGACACGTCTAACCTGCTTGGCTGTTGTGAAATGCTGAGACTGTCTGGAAATGTCAAGCCAAATGTCTCCGACCCAATTCAATCAAGGCGGTTTGAGAACAAGAACGAACAAACAATAATACACATATTTACACGCAAACTATACATGGGTTGTATATTTTTTGTCACTTGTCAGTTTTGCCATAATAAAAAAATGAAAATTATCTTCGATAAATCAGGAGGTTAATGCATGCCAGGTATTGTGCCTGTTACTCGTGTGAAAGTTTGTTGTTCTCTGCAATATTTATATTTGGCTCAACATAGGGACAGCATCTCTTGTCATTGTGGGTCGCACTTGCCATGGCTTGACTCTGAGTATTTGGAGTGCAGACAGATTATATCTGGTTCTGCCACGGGTCCTGACTATTGATGCAGTGGCAGCTTATTGATATTTTCAGTATGTCCAGGCTGGGCATGTGTTGTCTGTAGCCAAATTAATCACTTTGCCATAGTTCAAAAATAAATCTGTTTTCTTGGGACCCATAGTGGAACCACAGGCCCCGGGGTCTTGAGTGTCTTGAGTCTGTTTGTTTTTCTTCATAATGTTTATTCTCGTAATTGCCGCTTTGAGACTTTATATCACCCAACTGCAACTTTATTTCTCATATTTGCAATGCTATTTGGACTTTAAATCACACAACAAGGGGCCTTCAAAGACGCCGGTGCCCCGGAGCCCAGCAGGACCATAATCCGTCCTCACACAGGCCATAAGATGCTGGACGTTTGATTGGATTTCTGGCTGTTCTGGTGATGATGTAATGAGTCACAGTGCAGTTTGGAACTTGGCTGAATGCATGTCAGGCGGATGTAATTTTATACGCTGACACAAAGACACACACACTTCCCTAAGGATGGGGGCAGGGGAGCAGAATGTCTGCCAGAACTCAGAACGTATGAGGGAAAAATGTCGGACACTTCTAGAAAAGGAAGTTTTTTTGCCTATTTTTTGTCTGCTTTGAGCATATAGTCTGGCTTTTGTCAGTTTTGTTTTCAAAGTTCACCTCATTGATAATCACTTATCATCTAGTCTTCCACTAGATTTGGATTTTGTAATATTTTTTTCTAAATTGTGACAATTTGTATATATTTATTTATAACACCAGTGCCTCTATACATCCCTGAGGATTGATGTTTTCTGTTTTGGCTGTAAATTGTATAAAAAAATCGATCATTTATTATTTGAATATTTTTTTATTTGGCACTGTATATTTGACAGAACACATTTTCCTCAAGATGTCCAAAATTGTTCATTATTTTTTGATACTATGCTCATATTATGATACATTAGCTGTTTTAAAGTGTGTACATCACTCAAGTTAGTCTAGCAATTTAAGATAGTAAGATTTTTTATTTAGATGGTATGTGCATTTTACATGAGTGTCCAGGTGTAGGTATGTCAGATAACATGGACAATGTTTGTGTCCAGAGCTAAGATTGGATAAAATCCCATTTAAAATGCTTTCATTCAGCTTTTCAAAAGCGCAAATACTGTATAATTGATGCTTAAATGCCAAATGTCGCAAATTACTTTTGTGCTTCCTAAAACAAGCAATCAATGGACTTATGGCTTTCATCCAAGTGACACAGAATTCAAAAAGTACACTTTAATCATTAGCAATATAATATTAAAGGAATCCAAAATTGTCTGTGTTTAATTGCTATAATTGGGTCCCCAGTGCATCTAGCAACCCAGAAAACGCGTAAAACAAGATCCCAGTAAGATTGTTTTGATGAGCCATTCCCTGCAAACAGGTGAGAAATCGAACCGTTCAGATTAAAAGCAGGATCTCATTATAATATTACCGCCCCTTAATCTACACAATTCAACCCCTGGCGCTGCCGCCATTGTTGTTTCACAAGCGAAAGCTTGATTTGAGATCATTTGAGACATGATTTGAGACATTTAAAATTAAACAAACCGCAGATGAGTTCAGGAAACATAATTTAGCTAAACCATAATTGCCATGGCAGTACTACACGTGTTTTGTGTTGACACGCTGGACGGAAGGGGGGTGGTGTGCACCAAAACAGGTTGCTTTGAGCATAGCTGTTTTTGACGAGGCAAAAAGGGTTTTGTTTACACAGCCAAAGAGTGTTTTTAAGCAAAATATGTTCCAGACATTTCATGAAGACCCTTATAAATCATACCAACTTGTTAAAAGTGCTCACACGATGAGTCCTTTAAATAAAAACGTGTTTGCAATGATAAATGTGCAACAAGTGTATATTATTTAGATTCTTTCCGTTTGATAGTAGTCTTATAGCTGAATATACAACCTGCAAGCTTCACAGATCGTTTTATATGTATTTTTCACATAAAACCTTACTAGCAGTGTATCTTCTGATTGCTCATACAAACACTAAATCATTCTTATTATTGAGCCCTGTATGTCAGGATTATGTTAAAACGCAACATTTTTCAGTGAGAATATGCTCTAAGTTCAGTCAGAGAGCAACAGCAAAATGAGAGAAAGTGCAAGGTTACATGGGAGGATGGCCAAGTGAAAATAAACACGTTTGACACCAGCAATCCTACAAAGAATTAGATTTGTTTTCACTCCAACCCTACATTCCTCTTATGTCTCTCTCTGGCTTTCACTCCAAATATTTTTCTCCTCCTTTTCATTCTCCACTCCATCACATTGACTTTCCTTTTAGATGTTTTTAATTCTGTCCCTGAACTCCCTTTTGTTTCTGGTTTTGCACTAAAAGTGGCAGACTTTCATGACCTCCAGAAGCGAGGCCACTTTGAATTGAATTGAGTCTGAAGTCCTTCTTTAAAAAGTAAAGTAGCTGAAGTTGCTAAATTTGCAGCTATGATGGAATAGAGCTCATTTGCTGTCTCTCTCAGTGATGAACTCTTTCAGAATGTGGGTCACATACAATGGAGAAAGTGTGCCTCGAGGTTAAAAAGAATATATGATTAAGGGCAGGTTTAATAGACTTTGTGTGTGTGTCTCAAGGTAGATATGTATAAAAAATATATATTTGTGTATGCTGTACTGGTCAATAATGGGATTCGATAAGCCACATAATAAAACCATCTGGCACATTCCACATTCTCCAGCTGAAAGTCGGCTTTTGTACGGTTCGGCAAATCTTATTTAAATGATGTGGTGAGTGAGGAATAAAGAGGATTGAATGCCTCTTCTATGACTCAAGACATACGCACATACTTGTAACACACAGGCAGCGCACAGAACCCAGTCGAGACGTGGCTACAGTTGATATTTAATCATGTTTCTTCATTCAGGCTTGTTTTGTTGGACGATTGACTCATTCTGGTGAGAGGTGGTTGGGCGTTAGGACATCTGACCAAACTGAAGGCAATTAATGATTATTTTCAGTACATCCGAGTTTTGAGTTATGATATTTAAGTATTGTGAGTCATATTTTGTATCCAATATGGTTACAACATTCTCAAAAAGGTGAACATTTAAAAAGCTTTATTAGATTTAGCAGTCCTATGTGAGGGAATTCTCGTTGTATCCACATGGCTGCGTGGAAAATTATTGCTAGAGGAATTTTTAAATCGAGTCTGGTTTGAATTTTCTTTTTCATAGCAGAAATTATTATTCTAAATTATTTATTACCCAGGTGTGGCTTTTCATTTTTTGCTTTGTCGTCTGCATGTTTTTATTGCTTTCTGAGTCAAGGTTAGAGTGTATTAATGCTTGTGTGCGCATCTACAATGAATGCCAATCTTAAGTCTACATGTCTTTGAATGCCATATCAAATACATCCTGAGAATCAGGTATTTAATATTGGACAATCATTTTCAATGCCATGGAAATAGATGATTGATAAAAGTTACAACAAATTACAGGTGCAAAAAAGATTTTTAAGAAGGTGACGTATCACATTTAATGAAAGTTACAGTCTTTTTTTCGTGTTAATCTACAATATCAAATGCAGTCTTAGCCGCATACATTTTTTAATTGGCCATGCACAGTTCATTTAATGTCTGGTTTATCTAATTTTACTTAAATGCCAGGGCCATATTCTTATTTTAAAGTCTAAACATGTTTTCCTGTTTTACATAAACTGCATGCAAAACGAAAACAACTGGTTTGTCTGTGCTTAGTATTTCAGTCTCGGCCAGAGTAAACTGCCGAGTGAACCAGACTTAATAATGATATTCATAAGCAGTGGCATAATGGATGGGCATGCAGGGCACGCACTGCGGGGGCCCCCCAAAAATTCTTATTTTATGACTTAAATAATTGGACTTTTATTTTGGTGTTAATTTATGCCTACCGCTGTTTGGTGATCCCTGTATCCTTTGTCGTCGTTGTTGTTATCCAAACGTAATGGAGAATAGCTACAAATGTCCTGGAACGTAATTATCTTGGCAATCTTTGCTAAAAAAGTAGGATAAAATATCTCAAATACACTGTCCGAGTGTCACAGATGTGGCTTTGCTCTGAAGTTTTTTTTAACCATCCCATTCCGTCACCATCCAAGTCGCGATCGAGATGTCATTTTCTAAATTAAGACTAATTTAAGTTTGTCTGAGAAGTGCAATGAGCCATAGAGACTTTCCGAACTTGCCATTCTTAGCATTAAAAGTCAGCGCACGCTTTAGATGGACAGTGTGAAAGACCAAAAATGCCAGGTGAAAGTGACGTTTTAGACAGTCTTAATGGTAAGATTCTCATTGTCATGAACTCGCTGTATTCTTTTTGTGACAGATTTTAAATTCAAGTTCCTCTTAGTATATTAATATATGTAGCCTATAGCCTACTCAACTACCAAATAAGAAAGCCGTCGTAAACACCCTGCAGAAGTCCACCAAACGCGTTCTCATTCATAGATCATATTTTATATATGTTTAAAGACATTTACATTTAGGCATTTGGCAGACGCTTTTATCCAAAGCGACTTTGCTTTATCCTATACATTTTACATAGGTATTTGCAATCCCCTGGGATCGACAACCTTGCGTTGTTAACGCAATGCTTTTACCACTGCGCTACAGGAAAGCTAAAATTAATTAAAGACAGTAATTTTAAAGCTAACAAAAAATATTGTTACATTTTCCATGTGGATTTTGAATAAATTATACGTTCATTCACACTGGGAATGTGCATAGAGCAGGTTTAATGCGAATTGCCAAATAAAATGATAAAACAGTGACTTCCGGAAATTTTTGTGGCACTTATCCTTAAAGGTTGTAACTACTTTTTACTAGGGGTGTCGTCGCCTAAGGATTTACATAGTCGAATCAGAATTGTCAAGTCTTGCCTGTAATCGAATCGCACTTGTGTGTGAGTGTGCACGCACGTGCATGTATGGACGACACCAGGTGGTTAACAAGGGGTTAGCAGAAAATGTAGCGCAACATTAATGCACTAAAACAATCAAAGAACAGATATACCTTTATAACAAATAATAAAATGAAATAAGCCAGATTCAAGTCCCTGTGTGCAAAATAAATGTGTTAAGGCCAAAAACCGGAAATACAGGGGTACATATAAAAAACACAAGCTACAAATAGTAAAATTAATGGACATTTTTCTTAAACATCATGTAAAAATGCCACTTTCTAGACCAGATCTCGCCTCAAGAATATTTATAAAAATACTTGATGATAATGAATTATTTTTTACCACTGGGAAAAGAGAACGTTCATTAATCATTACTAATGAACGACCAATAAAGTTACTTTATTCACCAGCATGTTAAGGAGGAATGCAATAAAGCATCTTAACATTTTAACAGTCAAAAGTCAATTTCATCTTTTTTTCCTTTGCACTTTTTCTCCGTCCTTCTGACACGCACGCTTGCTTTCAGTGCAGAGAATGACAAGTTCCAAAAGTCTGCAGCGTGCTTGCTGTATGCGGTGATTTTGGTTATAATACTTTATAAATTTTTTGTATCATCCAGCGCAAAGTTACGAGCTACGTGCATTTACAGACAAAGTGTTAATTCGTATTTAAATGCTCAAACATTCAGTAAGGGACAAATGTTTGAATCGGTTTAAACATTAATTTGGGGATGGGTGGGGAATGAGCTGCTTCTCTTTACCAGCCTCGCAGCACAGAAGACGCGGAGAGACACGATCCTGCGCTGGGGGTTTTCGTTACCCAACCCTTTAAATTACCCATTTCTTTACTTTATAAATAATAATTTTGCCGGTGCATTGCGTGCCTGTCTGCTGCGCAACTGCCCATATAACCAAAATGACATGATCCCATAACACATCTCTGGGAAGATTCAACTCTGAGTTTGGAAGTTGAATAAGGCTCCTCCTATCGAAGCATTGAATCTTACACTGTTCGGGGTCACCCCTACTTTTTAGATAGGCCTATTGACACAAATTGAATTAACTTGCACATTCCTATGTATAAATGTATAGGATAATGCAATGTAAGTTGCTTTGGATAAAAGCGTCTGCAAAATGCATAAATGTAAATGTAACCGGAACCTAGTGAGATGTACCATTTCAAGTTGGATGTCAACACGGGACTATGTGCAAGTAGTCCAATAGTTTTGACACAAAATATGGTAAAGGAAATGATGTAGCACTGGTAAGGTACGCGATTTTTAAATGCAGGACTTCCTCTGATTTGATCATATGTGAAAGGTTCCCTGCCTCCACTCTGAGGGAGGGCCACCGCAGTTTTCATTACGCCACTATTCATAAGTCTGGCTACGTGAGAAATATGTACTATGTAATGGTCTTTGATCAGTCTTAAATAGAAAGGTCTATCAAAATCCAATATTTGCACTTTCAGTGTGTCATTTTTTATGTTGCTTTGGGACATAGGGATACGGAAAGCTGCCTTTTGGCCCCGGTTAATTTCCTACAAATTGACTTGCATTTTTACATATCCCAGCCTTGTGACTCCCTCAACATAGTCATACACAAAGAATAAGAGATGAGGAATCCTAGAGGACAAAGTATCATACTGAGACTGTGGTAAATTTGATCTGGTGCACACAGTTCCCTTAATGGCAGACAGGTCATATTAAATATTGTCCTCATGGCTGATTTGCCGTATCTAAAAGCTTTACAAAAAAGCTGATGACCACGTTTCCAAAGGTCTCGTACGTGTGATGCTGAGGAGCTCAATAATTTCATCACCTCCATTAGTCAAAAAGTGCGCTGCAAGTTCAAAGGAAAAAACACACGAAAATGAAGTGGTTTTGAAACCGGGACAATTTATCACATTGAAAAGAGAGTGGATGTAATGTAAAATCACATTGGCTTTGATTCCCCTGGTTGATGTAAACACTGTTTCATAAGGTTCCTCTGTGGTATCGGTCTGCTATTATGTGCCATCATGTCCCCATCTTTGAAAAATGATGCCATGTTTCATATACTTCAAGAATATTAAAGCAAAGTCCAAGTTCTTTGTGAGATGAAGCAGGCTGAGCGTGAAAACACTTCAAATCTGAATGTAGGCAGTGTTTTCAAACAACCTCACAGAAAAGGGTTGCATTACCTCAGTCCTCGCAGGTCTCGTTGCTGAGAATTCATTATTTGCCTGGAAGACATTGATACTGATCATTACATCATTTGGAAAAGTAATTGCAACCATAAGGAGAGTGCATTAGAAATCCAACCTTTACATCGGCTGGATTTAAAGGGATAGTGCACTCAAAAATAATAAGTCCTCATTTATTCACCCTAATGTCAGGGCGATATGGAGAAACGGGATGAAGACAAACATCATTTTTAATATGTAACCTGGAGTATGGTTGTATTACGCATGAACATCTTCCGACTCATTTGCATCCTGTGGAACACATTTAAAGCCCAGTATGGGGCAGTCCTTCAGGAAACAACAGGAGTCCAGCATTATCTCTGCGACTGCGGATACAATGGTGCGCCTGAGTGCACCTCTCTGGCTTTGTGTAGCTCTTTCATTTATCATTCAGATCTAATCATGTCAAAAGAGGAACAACTGATTCCATTGATATAAATATTTAAAGCGAGGTGATGAAGAGTCTGGAGAAGTGTCCAAAGGATCTCGCGTAATATTAACTTATTTAAAGGGACAGTTCACACGAAAATGTTTGATGTGTTTTATGAGGAATGCTGTTTACAAATCAGGAAGCACAAATAACATTTTAATTTGATTTTTTGGTGGATCTTTTGACAGAAATGCAATATAATATACATAAATATGTCTTCAGAGGCGTATAAAGACCTTACATAATGAAGCGTTATGTTTTTATTACCTTAGAATGAGCAATTTCTATCTATGCTTTTATAATACAATCTCTATCTATGCTTTTTATCAGCAGTCTTGGAATGTGTTTTTGGTGACTTTAGATTTTAAAAAAATTTAGAGTATTTTCTATTTCTAGTATTTTTTGAAAATTCACATTGACTCCGTTTCACAGTAGAGAGAGTCTCATGTGGGATAAGAGGGTGAATGAACGACAGAATGTTCATTTTGGGGTGAACTATTCCTTTAAAGGCAAGATATCAGTCTTAAAGATAATTTTATTTGTACATACCCTGATAACGAAGTTATTTATATTATGTGACCTAGTAAATTGGCTGTGGTTATGATATAGAGTGCAACTAAAATCAAGAATATGACAGGAATGATATGAGAAGTGATAACAGATTTAGAGTTCCCCGAAATGTTTTAAATGCTAAGTCTGGAGATCTGAATTCCAACCGCATTAGCTTTCAGACTGTTTGCAGAACGCTACAACAATCTCTGGCGTGCACACGTCCCTACAATTCCTTACAGGCGCTCTGTCTTTTTGTCTTCATCTTTCATTTTTTTATCTCTCCCCCTTCTAATGTCTATTTCTCCTGTTGTCCTCTGACTTCCCTTCTCGTTCCATCACCTGTCTCTTTGACAGCGGCACGAAGCTCTCGGGGTTGGTAAGTGATTACATGTTCAGGAAGAGCGACCCTCCTTTCCAACTCCCAATTCTTCAATCTCAACCTTTTCCCCATTTGATTTGAGAGATGTGAACTTGTCTGAGACCTCCTCGTTCGTGCTCTCTTTAACCCACGGAGCAGAACTCCCCCTCAGCCTGGAACATTTTGACAGATGTCTGCATCTCTAGTCCTCTGGTTTTTAATGCATTACTCAATATTGTCCATTTCTGTTTATGTAGGAAATACGCCGTCATCATTTGATAACCCCACACACAGTCACCAACAACTGTATTGTGTATGTTTTAAAGAAACTAAAGAAGGCCATTCTATATTACATCTACTATGTTACACCGTAATATTACATATTACTGAGGGAGGTTGCTAGGGTGTTCTGCATGGTTGCAAGGGCATTGCATTCACTGTACAGAGCCACCCAAATTTTGTAAGAAAAGAAGTGCAGCAAAATCACAACATCTTTAGTAACTTCATGTTTGCAGTGAAATAATTCAGGCCGTTTACCTCTTCAATACAAAGTTGTTTTTGTGTTCCTTTCTAAACAGATGTGCCCTCACCAAATTACTTTCTCAGAACGCATGGGCAACAATATGTTTCTGAGAAATCACTTGAATCATCCCTGTTTATTCTTCCTTTAGTCCAGTCTCCTCTAGTCCCTGTAGGGGTACTGTTTATTCAACATCTCCCTGCGGGTTGTTAAATATCTCATTGATTTTTGTTGCCACTGGACTAAAAGATTTTCCATTTGTATCACAGGACTTTTAATGGCAGAAGGGAGGAGTTCATGACTACTGATGTCTGACTTCTTGGAAGGGGTTTACATTGTTGATCAAAGTACTCAGCTTTCTACCCGTTTTATCTGCTAGCATAGCTAACCACAAGCGGCGCATTTAGAGCAAACACAGTCACAGATGCTCGATCTGGCCCGATGGCTTTTAACACAGTGTCTTCCCTTAAAAGCAGGGTCAATAAGCGCATTTTCTGTTTTAAGGAGTGAAATGTTGGGTTATTTTAAAGATCCAGTGTATAAATGTTGTGGCATCTAGCGGTGAGGTTACGAATTGCAACCAACGGCTTATTCCACACTTCTCCCTCCCATTCCATTCCACTTCGGTTACTGACAAGATATTGTCACATGTTTTCACTTATTTTTTCGAAGGAGATAACCTATTTACGAAATGCACTCTGTAGAGAAGTTTATCCATTTAGGGATGCTGTAAAACCAACATAGCAAATGCCATGCAAGCGGACCCCTGGTGTATGTAGATAGAAATTGCTCATTCTATGGTAATAAAAACATAACGCTTCATTATGTAATGTCTTTACACACCTCTGAAGACATAGTTATGTATATTATATTCCATTTCTGTCAACAGAACCTCCACACTACACATTGGACCTTATTTTGGAATGGTTGCGCACAATTAATCTGTGCACATTGTATATTATAAAAAAGAAAACATATTTGTCTGCATGATCTTTTTAATTCTCTTTTGGCGTTTTCTCTCTCATCAGGACCAGTTTCCAGAAAGGGGGGAGATATTGGTCTCAGCCCAGGACTTGAATCTGATTCTTGAAGTTGAACGGAATCGGTAGGTGACCTTTCTGAGTTACTGACTTGTGCAAAATATAAATGTATATAATTGGGAAGTGTTGAGTGATTTGCAACTTCATAACCTTTGAAATTATAGTTCTTATAAATTCAAATTATTTTCGCCCTTCCTGCTTTGACACAAGGAGTCACAGGGTGCCTTGACTGATAGGCAGATTTCATACTGCCCATTTCCTCTGTGATGAAGCTGATGGCTTGGACTTAATAAAAAGCATTTATTAAAGATTGCAGCACAGGCATATTAGATTACAGAAGAGAAAAGTTCAATACCATAATGGACCGCTGAAAGATTTTATTACAAATTGTTATTCAAATTGCTATGCAGTCACTTGTCATTGTTGAAAACGTAGTGATTTTAATATTTGGCAGGGAATTATTTTCACTGAAGCAGCTCTTCATTTGGAAGTAGATCCAGATAGTCACTTATAGACACGGATATGAAAAATAATAATTTAGAACATTTATGGCAGGTAAATTTGATCAATTCATCTGTAATCACCAATTGTTGTAAATCAATTTTAGACGCTGCACGAATTATTATATGTATATAATTGGAGCTTACAAACTGTGACTTGTAGCTTAACCAATTCAATAAGTGTGGAGTTTAGCAAGTTGGAAGATGACAAACTAGAAAAGAACAGTTAACCCAAAAATAAATTTTCTGTCACCATTTCCTCACCCTAGAGTTGTTCCAAATCTGTACAAATTTCTTTGTTGTGATGAACACAGAGAAAGATATTTGGAAGTATGTTGTGACTTAACATTTGTCTTAGCCACTATCGGCTACCATAGTAACCAAACAGGTATTTCAATCACCCTCAGAATGTACTGGAAGTCATTGGGGACGGTGACTTTCCCTCGTCAGCAATTTTAGATCCACATCACTGTACTTTGGCAGAGCTTATGTTTGTTTTACCAACATATGAACTTTGCATTCCCTTTGAGTCTTGGCTCGTCTAGTTCTCAAAATTTAGGTCAGAAGAATGGACACACATACAGTACACAAACCCAGAGGAGCCTTACTTCCTGATTAGTGTATATGACTCAAAAGAAGGCTCGAAGCAGTCTGAGAATCTTTTCTTGGGGTTTTGTACGAGACCGAATATTCTCCAAAGCAGGTCAAAGTGAAATAACAAGCAGAAGGGTTTAGGCTAGAGGACTGCCGCAGAATCTAGATCGCATCCTCATTGTAATGGACCCAAGAAATGGAAAATAGCCCAAGGACCATTTAATGAATTAGTTCAATGTATAGACTGAGCTCTTCTTGAAATGGATGAAAAGGAGGTGCATTACTTGAGTACATTTGTCTAATTGCCTCTTTACATTTCTTGCATCACTCGCAGTGGAGTGCTTTCAAAACATCAACAGGAAGCTGTGCATGCAGCTCTATCTGAACTGAGAGGTTTTTCTCGAAAGGAAAAGACAAGAGGAAGCTGCTGATGGTAATGTTAGACTAGCTGAGGTCCTTATGCCTGGTTATTACCCCTCCCTAAAGTATATGGCAAAAAATAACACAGTCTGAAGGTCACTCTCAGTATGAATTGCATCCGTAGGATGGTCTTAAAATAAAGAAAGGATCTGCCTCTGGGTCTGTGCAGAAAGCGTTTCAGATCTGTTTTTGTCACCATGCACTTGAAAAATGTTTCGATTTAGACTGAGCTCATTTTAAAACATTTAAGAGTTTAACATTACGGCTGATATTATGACCTATGACAGTTGGGTTATAGGTTACATTCTTATGAATGACCCATAACATGACCATAATACATTTTGAACCCCCCAGTACTTCATTTTCAGTCTTTAAATGTTTTGTCTCTATTTAGTATACAGGGATACTTTAATTGGTTTTCTTGAATAGCCCCATTGTGTATTGCAGACGGCAAGCTCCTATATATCACATATTTGCAAGAAAAATACAAAATAATTGGTTTGCTCTTATTCATGCAGTTGACAATGGAAAGTGACTATGAAGAAAGAGGTTCCAATTTTGTTTATTTTCATATTTTTTAGCTTGGGTTTAGATTTTCTGTTTGCCATTTCTTATACTCTCTTCAGAGATATGTGTGCTTAAAGTGGCCCTGCAACGACGTGTAATGCATTCTGACTTCTTTACCATGTTAAACGTGCCGTCTTCTCATGCTTAACATGGTCAACTTGTTAAAAAACGAGTTGGGAAATACTACGTAGTATTTATATGTTCGAGACACTCCCCCAGCGATCGAACAGGTTTCGGAAAGTTTTGATCGAACATATAAAGCTGTTTCGCAACAACTTTTCTTAGTCCCTTATTGGACTATTCTCCCGGAAAAGCACACGGAACGGCCACATGAGAGCAGGAGAAGGAGCATGCACAGACATTTTCATTTGTAAGCAGGAGAGAGAGAGAGCATACGTTTGGGAAGTTGTTTGTTTGTTCACCTCATTTGGGTAATGAATGTTATATAAACTGTGGATATGATACTGGATTTGGAGATCCTTTGAAACTGGTGGTGTTTTTTTTTTGACAACGGGTGGGCACTAGCTTTGGTTCAGCCTACCCCTCCCCCCCGCATGCGGCATATGTTTTCGGAAACAATTGTTAAGCCGTATCTATCATTTATAAATGTGATCAAACTAAATAATCTTCGAAGATACGAATTATGTAAAAGTACTCTATAGGTAATCAAGATTAATATGAGATTGGCAGAAACCCTGTGTGTTACGCCCGCTTTAATAGGACTAGTTGTTATAATTCCACTATTTCAGCACAGTTGAATTGCCCAATAGAACATTTCCCACGCCTTATGCAGGGGGGAACAGTCATTAATATGAATACAGGAAAGGACGTCTGAGGTTTCACTGGTTTGTCAGGTAGGCATCCTATGTGTTTGGGGGATAAATGATTATAGAAATACATAGCATACTTACCTTTCCTTGCAATTATCAGAGAGACATCTCATGAGTTGTGTCCCAATTTCATCACATTATCCAGAGTGAAAGATGCCTTTTGGTGAGGTGCTGGTACCATTACAACACATTACCAAAATCAATGCAAGCAAGGCTGGACTTACCATTGGGCTTGACTGGGTACCAGTCATTGGAAATTGGCCACATCAGGCGTGGCAACAAGCCAAATTGGAAGCACCAGAGTTTCAGCTTCCCAGGAAGAGCTGTATTATTGATTTTCTTGAGTCCACTGGCTGTCTCATGTCTGAGTTGTTCCACCTGTTTGGAGTCTTTATGGTACCACCATCCAAGGGTTTTGATGAGCAATTCCGGGACTGTGGTATGGGTTCACCCTTTATAGAGAACCTGTCATTGGTAACCCTGCCCTTGACAATAGAAATGCTGCAGGATTTGCTTGGTTTGATCTCCATTTGTGCCTTACTAATGTTCTTCAGGAGCTTATCCTGCTGCCGCTTTGTTCATGCTTTGGTTGTTGTTTATGGTTGTCATGTCATCCATGTATGCCCTGATTGGAGGTAGGCGCAACCCACTTTTCAAACGCTCTCTACCAACCACCCAACGCGATGCCCGGATTATTATTTCCATTGCCATTGTGAAAGCCAGTCGTATAATTGTGCAACCTACCATTATGCCAACCTCCAGCTGTTGCCACGCGATGGTACTATGCTATGTGGTAATACAGAATTGGAGATCCTGTAAATATGCCATAATCAGCTTTGTTACCTGATCTGGAACGTGGAACAATTCAAAAGCTGTCAAAATCAGGTGTTTACTGTGTTTGAAATGCAGAGAGGGGGGGGGGGGTTGAAGAAGCAGATACAGGCGAAAGACAGACATTGTTTATGACAAATTTGCCTCACATTATATCTGAGAAAACCTGTATGAAGATCATTTAAAGACATCACATTATTATGGTGATATGGAACATGTTGAATAGAAGCCAGGACAGGATACTGAAGAATTGTACATTATTTATATATACTTTATATATATGAAAAATATATATATTCACATTAAATTAGCACATTGAATAACAGCTCTATAAACTCTGTAAAAGCCACTTCCTTTGGTAAAAAAACAGATGTGTGTGTGTGCAGGAAACTGGTTTGAGAGGTGTGTAACTGTGCAGCTTGATTAGCGGAATATGAAACCTTATCTGCCACTAAAGATCCACCAAAACCCATGATGTGTGACCTCCAAACCGTTGAGCTGTTTAAGGTGTGAAATCATAGCTTTTAGGTTCAGCTCACATAGTTGAACAAACCCCATATTTGTGTTTTGTGATTAATTGTATACATGTTATGCAGTTTTTTGTTTAAATAAAATATAGAATACTGTACATGTGAATGTACTGTTGTTGTGCATCATTATATATTTTGCTGTGAGTGCTATGCACACAAATTGCCATAATAACCATGATTGGCTTTTTTAATCTATTTTTAATTTTATCATTGTAGCTTTTATGTAAATAATCACTAAATTAACGTTTTAAATCAACTTATTTCCAAAGAAATATCCATTTCTTTATTGCATTTCAGCCCATTCGCACCAATTGCGTATAAATAACACGCGCTGTGCATTATCGTATAATACGTACGCCAAATTGCGATTTTTTTTTCGTGCATATGATACGCCAATTAGGGTGTTTGCATATTAAACAGCAATTTGTCTCATTACCCTGTCCCCTAACCCAAACCCTAAACCTAATGTTAGCGTCCGTGCATATTATAACCTCTACCCTAACCCAAACCCTAAACCTAATGTTAGCGTCCGTGCATATTATAACCTCTACCCTAACCCAAACCCTAAACCTAACCTTATTATTTTAATTATTTCAGTGTTTCCTCTTCATGTACGTTTTAAAATGGCTCCTCTTCACCCAGGTACAAGCAAACATTGGTGTATCATATGCACGCAAAATCGCAATTTGGCGTCCATATTATACGGTAATGCAACAGCGTGTTATTTATACGCAATTGGGTGCGATCAGGTTGTGCATTTCAGTGAATTATGCAGCAGTTTGTCTTTTAACATTTGGTATTTTTTTTAACTACTGCGGTGATTATGTAAATCATCTCATTTGGTATAGTTAGAGCTGACATTGTGGAGTAGACTTCTTATAAGGTCAAGTGGTTTGAAAAAGGTTGTTTTTACCTGGGTACTTCACATGCGTCTAAAGTCTGTTGCAGAGGGAGTCCAGAGGGAGGGGGAGAGATGCTGGCGTACCAGGGGTGAAGGAGATTAATAGAGTTTATATAATATTATAGAATGAGAGAAGCAGGAGGGGATTTGTGAGAGAGAGAGAGAGAGAGAGAGAGAGAGAGAAAGTATTGGAGAGGTTTAAATGGTTTGATGGTGTGAAGGAGACGGGATAAAGGAGGGAGAACAAGAAGGCTCTAGGGCACGGAGAGCAATGATAAGGAGATATAGTGGATGGAAGGTTGAGTAAAATGAGGGAGAGACATCATGAAGGGTCCGAACAGGTGGTTGAGCGTTAAGATCCCGTGGCAGCTGAACTCCCAGGAGCTTGACCTCATATCCCATCAGAGCTGAAGTGACCTACATATTTTAATAGGAATTTTTAATGTATTCACCCCAGAGGATATAGTATTTAAAAAAATATTGAGGAAAGTGAAACACATGTTCGGGATTAAGGGAGCAGCTGTCTGTATAATTCAGTCATCACTCAACAAGGAAAAAAGTTCACTTGGAATTCACTAATATGAAAATAGTTTGATGGACATTTTTCATATTTCATAGTTTCTCATCAGCGGAAGTTGTCAAAGTTGGGTAAACTTATAAAGCGGTGAATGGAAGACTGCCAAAAAATATTTTTTTGTATTCTCATTTGCTCAAATAGCAAAAGAAAAACTCAACTATAATGTTTTCACTACTTTCAACAAAAAGAAAAAAGTCTGAATAACGTGAGTCAAAAGAGAGAATGATATCAAATTTCATAGACACTTTATAAGAAACAACCTCCCATTGGGGTTAAAGGTCTGGTTGACCGTGCAGTTTCTGGCAACCTTATATTAATCTTTAGTACCTATAGAGTATTGCATACTTTGTATCTTCGAAGAGTATTTAGTTTGATCACATTTATAAATGGTAGATACAACTGTACGATTATTTCCGGAAAAATATGACCCCCTGTGGGTCTGTGGGGGGGGATCACGAGCACACAAAACATCATCGCATTGATTCACTATAAGAATTATAGTTTACATTATGCCCGATAGTTTTGTGCTGATTGGCAACAAAACACACACATTTGACTTGACCCATGTCCGGTTCATGTCAGTGATCTTTTAGCACTGGGGCCGTTCCATCTATCAGTTTCAAACGATTTGCTAATTCAGCGTTATATCCCCGTTTATATAACACCCATCACTGAAATGCTGTGAACAAACAAACACACCTCAACTTCTCTCACCATCGCAAGAGTTCAAGCTTCAGCTGCAGGCACACAGGGCAGCCAATCTTGACGCAGCACAGCCAATCTTGATGGTGAGCGGGTCTTCCTATCGTTTGTCGGTTTTCGCATGAACGGTTTTTCATGTACGAAAATAACTTTCTGAAACCAATACGAACCTTGGGGGAGTGTATCGAGCACAGAAATACTACGTTATATGCCCAACAATAAGCATGAGAAGACAGCAGGTTTAACATTGAAAAGAAGTCAGAATGCATGAAACAGCGATAAATCACCCCTTTAACTATTTTTTTGTAATTTGATGCAATGTTAATATAATATAATGTACTGTGTTATAAACATACATACATTTAAAAAATATATATAAAAATGTATGATCCTGATGACTGTCATATGTCATCAAAGCCTTGTGAAAAAGTTCCATTTGTATTGTAGTCTTTGGTTCTATGTAATTAAAAAGCCACATGACAGTTGCTTTACTGGTATCTTGACACGTACGTATAAGCATTCCTTGAAAAAGTTTCACTTCGAAAAAGGTGCCAAATGTTACCAACTTCAATGTAACCGCTAAACAAAACTGCAATTTCTTAGAAAAAGATACGGTACATCTCGTAAGGATGTACAGTAACATTTTGTAGAAATTAGTCACTGAGCTTCATTTTGCATGATGGGATTATGCATTTATAAGCAGTGTGAACGGTCGCATGCCTGGGTGACACAAGTCTGATTCACACTGATTCTGTTGTCAGACTCGGCCCTGCAGCCCCATCTGCAGAAGGCTTGTTTTGTTCTCTCCTGACAAGCAGCCAGTGTTTGTGTAATCTGCCTTCTCATGCTTCCTGAAACCTTCCCTCTTTAGCCTACATTGAACATATCACTGAGGGTGATGAATCCATATTTATACTATAGTTTAGAGATGATTCTTCTTAATGCTGTATTGGAAATATTGAATTTGTTGTCGAATTTAAAATGCCACTGTGATATGTAGCAGGAACAAGCTGGTGGAAAAATAATTTTGAGGAAATAAGTGAAACATATTTGACCCAGATGTTGGAATTAAAACTCTAGATTCCCTCTTGTTTGAATAAACAGCTGTGTTGTATTTTGTCTGCCAAAGTACCCTGATTTCTTTTAAGGCCCAGTGATTCATAACTCATGGAGGCTGTGTTGAGCATTTTTGTTGAACATTCAGTTCATTTGGTGGTATTTTGATGTTGTGTTCTCCGCAGAATACAACTATACAACAATCAGCATTTCTAGATGTATTTTGTCCAACTAAAGCAAACATTAGGAGTGATATAAAGTCAGCAACAGCAAGACCGGCAGCATGACACGACATAAAAACTCAGATAAATATCTAGGTTATCACTCACATTTGTTTTTTTAACTTTTACTAAATACATGTACAAATATGATTGTTGTAATACTTAAAAGGAAATATGATTTTTTTATTTTTATATTTGAGGTCTGAATAAATACAGAGCATCTTTTCTGTTATTTTCACCTGTTTCTCCCGTTTAATTATCTGCAAATAAATGCAAATAGAAACAGTATTTGTATTTGAAATTTGGGAGAATTATTTTTAGTTCACAGAATGAAACAAAAATGATAATTCTACCTTAACACATAAATAAAGATTTCCGCGGATGTATAATGCTTAAGACACACTAGGTTTCACACATTGTTTTTCCTCAAGACTCAAGGGTAAATTCAAAATACAAGTGTGTGATGTATCCTCAGCATTCTAACTACAGCCGGCTTTACTGTTAGTAAACACGGTGACACGTTTTTTTGTGTGTGGAGCTTATGTTGAGGCAAAAAGATTCACCTGACCGCATTAGTAATGCCAAGTAGCACGTTTTGTTGGCTTGCTTTCTAACAATGACCAGAGAAAAAAATCTGATTAAAGTTTAACATTTAAGGTCACTCATTGTTGACCAAGACTTTTTTTGAAAAAGTTAACTTTAATACATAGAACCTGGCCGACATGTCCTGGAAGAACTGACAGGATTACCTCCAGTTAAGTGGCCTGACATCTAAACCTACCAGACAGAGAAACCAAGCATGTAATGCAAAAATAAAGCGAGAGCGTATACATCTAAAGGCCTGCGTGTACTAACAGTGGCAAACATTAGCAAATAAATTTACTTGAACACGAACCTGACACATAACATGAGCCTTCTCTCTGTTCCCTCTCCCTTTATACGAATGCACTTGTGACAACTAAAGAAGAGTTGACACACAGTTTGCTTTATGTTTAATTTCTCGCCGATAGTTGACTGCAAGTTGTATAACTAACAAAACCCTATGTGTTTAAAAGTTGACGTGAAAAATAACCTTGTATACCCAAATCATAATCCACACCAACAAAAAACATTCGTTTTTTAATATTAAGTGTTATGAAGTGAAACGCAAGCATTTCTGATGTTCATTTCTCTTCAGTCCATTCCATTCCATTTTCTACCGCTTATCCGAACTACCTCGGGTCACGGGGAGCCTGTGCCTATCTCAGGAGTCATCGGGCATCAAGGCAGGATACACCCTGGATGGAGTGCCAACCCATCGCAGGGCTTCTCTTCAGTCCACTGATTTTATTGTGTTTAACTAAAGTTGTCGTAAGTGTTTTTGTTTGGCAATGGTGTAGCAGGTATGTGTTAAAATATCAAATTGGAGACTGTATTCTGTCGATTGTGGTGCAACAAGATGATATTTTAAACTCCTTATGTAGCCGAATCTGTGCTGGTTTGTATTGGCCGCCTCCCGTTTTCCCTTTATTTTGCCTCCTGCTAAAACGTTGGCGCAAAAGGGGTCTATAGCTGGCATTTCCATAGACTGTATTCATAGTCACTCTTCTCTAGTAGGTTGACTTTGGTTAAAGATGGTGTCCAAATAACACATCCTGTTTATCAGCATTTGATCTCCTTCCCCATCTATAGTAGTAAGATTTATTATCGCCACGGTAACGCAAAAGCCACCTGCAGCCAAGCTTTCACATCTGCGCATCCATACTCACGTATGCTTCTTTACTATAAGCCATTAGCTCAACGACTGCCAAAGCTTCTCTGCTTGAACATTGCGCAACTCATCTTTAACAGATGCTGTGTGTTAACAGTCAGTATAAGTACAGTCCTTATAGGGGAGCGACGGGGATGTTTGTGTTAGCATGAAGCCACCGGACTTAAGATTCGAGCATGTCTTGTATTGTTGGCACTGAAATATTTATAGCCCCCATCCTGCCACATCATGAATCACTAAATTCCAGAAAATGTACATAGCATCTTGCTCTTTATTTTCGTCTATCTTGTCTCTCTTTTGTGTGTCTTAAATGCCTTCTCTGCACCCTTCCCCCATTTCCTTTGTGCTTTCTCTCTCATTCTTTCTCTCTGTATCATGTACAGTACACTGCTGGTTTGAGTGAGGTGATTAGTAACAGATGGTGCCGCTTTAAAAGGGCAAGGAATGTTTTGCAGCAGTAGGTCACTGGGCCATGGTCGCTTTCTTTCTGTCTACCTTTGGCTCTCATCCACAAACACACACATCGGACCCGTTTTGTGTTTTTGTGTCCTCAAAGACCTTCAAACGTAGTAAAGTTTTAAGAAGGTTTTTTTATGGATTTTTTTAAGGAAACAGGTTAAGGTAATCATGTGTAATCACAATTTTTTTATTATTATGTTTTGGTGTAGTTTGTAAAATGAGCATTGTAGTTGGTGCTTTGTCGGCAAATCTTGACCTACATTGACCAAAATTTCCAATTATTATAAACCCAGTGAAATCAAAACAAAAGTTTTCTTTTTTTCCATAGGGAACGTCAATAAACTGATACGCTATTAGGTGCTGACAAAATTCACATCTAGGAGATATAACCGTTCAAAACTGACAGTCTGGCAAAATCTAGAAATTCCATGACATCAAGCTGTACATCAGCCACTCGTCAAAGTTCTCATACAATCTAATCTGCTTTAGAATCGGAAAGCCCCTCCCCCTTCAATATGAGAGCTGCGGAAGCAGCGACTCATATCAGCCACTTGTTCGCACATTTATTACGTCCTACATGGTGAGTGACGCATAATGCACTACATGGGAGATAGGGGATGATCCACATGGCGTAAACAGTTACATTAAAGTCTTAATTTCGTGTAAGTGTCATGCGAGCGGTTGCATGTGAGTGTTCTCCAGTTAAGAGACACTATACCTCAGAGCTGATCATATGCGCGATCATACGCGCAAATCCGCTGAGAGAGCAAAACGTTTCTAACCCGTCTCAAGTCTACACAGGGTTTCAAATGTTAAGGCTCTCTTGTATTTGTTCGTTGCTAGCCAGGTCATATAAGCGGTGTTCTTCACTGATGGGCAAATGAATACCAGCCCAAGTCAAATGATTTCAATATTACAAATTTCTATATTTTTTGGGACATGACATGTCCCTTTAATGTAAGTCTTCACGCTTTTTCCACTGAATCTATGACTCACAAGGTGAAACTTGTGTGTTTGATTGCATTTTGATGTTATAAACATCTCTTATCAACAAACTGCACATTTTGATGCATCATTTATGACCGCTTAATACTTCAGGTTAAGAGCTTATTTAAATCAAGGCAAGTAAGTATGGGCAAAAATAAAGTGTTACTTCCTTGGTCAACATCGGTGTCTAAAGATTCACACCTTAAACTGCCAAAACTGCACTGAGATATTGGCACATTCTCGCTAATGGTAAATATAGGTTTAAGGGTGGATAAGGTTTCATTTTCAACCAGGTTTCAAAGCTATGCACCTCCATCAAACAAACATCCTGTACACACCCTTCTACCCACAAAAATCGAGAAAAAAATCTGAGCAGATTATGCATATTATGGCGTGAATAAATGTCTTTTACGGGATTTTTACTTCAGCCTGAAATGTATGATACTTTATGTTATTATGATATGTTAATACAACTAACAATTTATTAAGACATTTTGTAATAGGTAATGTGAACATCTTTACATTTTCTATGGCGGCCTCTCTTGTTATTTTATATAAAAAAATTGATATGGCACTACTGGTTAACAAAAAAAGTCTCAGGGTTTACAAGAGTTATGTTTATTTGACCTTATGTTTTATTAGACAGCACAGTTCAGATAGATAGAGATTGTATAAATGTGTGATTAAGAAGTGAATGTGTAGTATTTTCATTTGGAAATGTTTCAAAACGATGGCTTTTGCTGCTTTTGTGGCCTGTCTTTTTTTGTCCAAGTCTGTCTTTCAACTGGAGAGCTATGAGCAATTTCACTACTGCTAAATGCTGAATTGCACCTGTTTTACCTCAGAGAGAAACACACACACATACTCAAGTCCTGTTCTCTTTGTTCCTCTAACCCAGCTGTGCATAAAACAAGGACATTCATCTAAGACGAAGTCCACAGGACGGTTATCCCAGACTCGGGTGGTTGAAAATAGAAGCGTAATGAGACACACACACAAACGTTTTTTTTCTTTCTCCACTGCATGTCCTCTGTGTTGTGTCTATGTTATTCATTTTGAGACGAAGCCTAAAATGTCTGTGTTTACTTTATTTGTTACTTAATACCTCATCATTAGTATCTTCATTAGTGTCATCATCTCATTTCATAAGTATTTCCGCCTCCACCACTCCACTCTTGTTTGAACGCAAAGTTAGCACGTTGAAGCACTCAAAACAAACAGAGCAATGTTTCAAAACTGTGACAGAGAGCCGCAGTGTTTACGCTCTTCAGGGAATCAGCCTACGAATGGATTACTTATAGTTGCCTCTGCATATTAGGATGCGATGGCAGAAAGTATTTAAACATCGGAAAAATTACACACTTTGAAAAAAATTACATAATCCCAGTGAAGCATGATTCCTAAAGAGTCTCACACATTCTCGTGCCAGCTATTCATCCACTGAGATAACGGTTTGGAGAGTGTGGGAGCAAAACGATGGATGTGCTACATTAGATAGAAGCAGATGGATGTGCACTTGCTTACAATTGGCAGCAAACTTGTGCAACATGTATTGTAGAAGCTGGTGCTTTGTAAACATGTGATAAAAAAGAGTTAAAATGTAACATTTAATGCAATTGAATGAGACCGTGTGTAACTTACATGTATGCATTGTTCACTCTACAGAAGGCTTAAGCTGATGAGAGAGCTAGCATTGTTTAAGTATTGTGACTCCATAACCAGCAAGGCTCATGCCGAGAACCCATCTCAAATCATGTTCCCCTATTCTATATTTTGCCTACGGGGGCACCACAAGAATTTAATGAGCATTCAAGGTTTGGCTGATTGGGCTGCAAGGACTACCATACAGCTCAATGCTTTTACCTTCTAAAAATTACTAACAGGTGATTTGGCTACCAGTCTATTTAAAGATAAAGAATTAATGGTTTTAGCCAAGTGGTACTTTGACCACAGAGACCTTGTGGAATTAATTAAACATACTCACACATTTTTAGATTACTGTGAATGTGGTTCCTTAAGAAAATTGTATTTCTCTGTTGAACTCTCAAACCAAATATTCTCTTGTTGTGTGAATTCCACCCAAATCCTTCCAAATAAAATCTCTGGATATGATGAAAAGTCTGCTTGCATTTTTCCTTATTAAAGGGCCATTGAGTAATTTTTAGCGGCATCTATCAATGATGTTGCGAATTGCAACCAACCGGTCACTCCACCCCGCACCCCCCTTTCAAAGCACTACGGAGGCTGAGAGAGGACTAAGATGTTGTCAATCTTTTTGCTTCTTTCCAGAATTAAATATTGGGTTACAGTTTATCAGCTTAATTTGTTGGGTTATTTTTGCCAACATGTTTTTTATTATATTATTGTTATATTTGTTGTTTATTATTTTTGGCCATCCTACTTATTATTGTTTTATTGCAGAAATACCTTTATAATTCATTATTTACAATACAATAAGTTTAGGTTGCAGTTGTTTTATTAATGTACCTCCATTTATCATAAAGTTACTAGCAATTAAGTATCAATTTACAATAATCAATTAAATAAATAAATAAAAAGAAACGAGGCTAGTCTAGTTTATATGATTATAAATGACCAGTACCTATAACACCAGCACCAACAGGCTTGGCATACTCCAAAATATAAATAAACAACAAATATCAACTGCTTGTAAAAGACAGTTTTCCTCCAGCATCATGCTTCCTACAATAATGAAGCCTTAAGAGAAACTGGTTTTATCCCCAAGCTGCAGAACGTGCATTGCTCCTCCTGATACTGAAAGACGTTTGTTCCAACCTATAAACAGACACTCTCATATGTAAATATGCACAAATACACAGTATTATTATTTGTTATTGCAATAACTATTTATAATTAAAAATGTATCGTCAAAAATGATGTACAGTCATGTGGAAAAAAGTACTAACGCACTTCAATATAATGAAGAATTTATAGGTCTTTACATCTTAGTCAAGCCTCCTCTTGTTTTGGTCAATGAACGCCAAAAAAATATATTTCCTGCTGTTTGCTTTAAAAATATGATATAAGGTATAAATGTAACGAAATGAAATTAACACTCTCCTCATTTGAATTCCTGTGCCTTTGACGGAGTGACTCTGCAGCAGACAGGAGCCCTTCTGCTTCTGCTGGGTCCTAAAACCTGAGGGCACTGCCCAAATATCTAAAATATGATTTCCACAAAAGTTTATGACTTAGCTAAACTTTTCGGACAAAGAGAAACAAAGAGAGGGGGCGTCACAAACAATTATTTTGATCCATGTTTGAAATAGGTTAATGATAATAGCAAGTGTTGGCATGGACAGTCATGCAGATTATAAAAACATTCGAGAGAGATGTAAGTTTGTGTTGCTTTTCAAAAACACGGCATACAAAAATGTATATATATAAACACGCACATTTAATAAATATTATTCAAATTAACTTACCTCTCGTCTGTCAGCAGTGGCGCTGGCCGACCGCTGAAATTTACCACTTTTTTAACCCGACTGGCTGGGTTGTTGCAGAAATTACCCAATGAACTCCAGAAATAAGTCAACAAAACGACCCAATATCTCTAACCTAACTATTGGGTTACGAAAATAACCCAACATTTTTAGAATGCCCCCAGGTTGTGCAAAACATTTTCTAAAAGCTGGCTACCTTAGCGTGATTTGTCAATGACTGCTTGACTAGAGGATGCTCTTTAATTAAGCCTACAGATTATACATAATAATGGCAACATTGCTCTCAGCAGGTGATATGAAGACGGTTATGTTAATGTCAGGTGCCGGAGTCCACACTTGGATGCTTTTTCAGATGTGTCAAATATCACTGATGTATTATTATAATTTTGTAAATGCTGTTTTGAATGCGGTTTTTCTAACTTTGTTGAAATTCACCCACACAGCACTTCTGTAATGAGAGCTTTTTAATGTGCTGATGTAAGACCATTACCGTAAAGTGGATCTAGAAATATGAATATTATATGAAATAATTCAGCTTTATTCATTAATTGATAAAAATTTCTTTCATCTCAATATTGTTAATATGCTATTGTTAAAATCACAGTTCACCCAAAAATTTACTCGCCCTTTTGTCAAACCTGTCTGATTTCCTTTCTTATGCAGACCACAGAAGAAGATATTTTTAAGAATGTTGTTAACCGAACAGCGACGGCACTTCAGGCTCCATTCAAAAATATTCAAAGGCCCCTCTCTCTGACAAAACTCACTATTTCTACCCAATAAAATAGTTCAGAGCTTGTCATTAACTCGAAAAACATTTATTTGTAATAAAAATGTCTAAAAAATAAGAAATATATAGTATGTATTTCAATGCTAATTTTGTCTCATTTAAGTCAATATGAGTCATTTTGAGGCCCCCTTAGAAGTCCGCCTGTGGGCCCTGGCCGTCCTGTTGAAAATAAACCCAGCATTTTGTAGAGTGTTTCCTCATTTATTGACTAATCTCGAATATAAAATTGTCAAGTAAGTGGATTAAAGGCTTGACACCCAAATTCTCTTTATCTTTGAGACCGCTGTCTTGTAATTTGGGATTTTTTTTGGGACACACTATAATAGGGGGGAACTAGAGCTATTCAACTTTGTTGCTTTTCTCTTACATTTGAACCATATATTTTTAGTTTAAAGTCGTCCTTATATTTCATTAGAAAACAGCCCCAATGCTCTTTGACGCTGATATACAAACAGTACTGCCAATATTGATTTCAATACAAAACCTATTACAGCCCTGGCAAACAGAGCTACAGTTGCATATTGCCCATAACGCTCCAAGTAACAAAGCAAACCTCTAGAAGAAGAATCTGTTCTTTTAAACTAATTGACCACACAGTTCTTTGCCGGGAAACTTCAACAAAAATGCAAACAGTGCTTTGTGTTTTATGTCAGAAGTGTACGTTTCATTTTTAAAGTTTTTTGGGAGACGCAACGAGACCATTGGTGTGCAGGGTCTTAAATACAGTATATTTGTCACAGGGCTTAGGCCTGCAGGCTTCTTTAAACAAGAACAGTTCAAATGGATTTTAGCACCACAAGAACATTGCAGTTCCCAAATTAATGAAAAAAAACGTGACTCATTCCTTGTTGATCACATTAATAAAGGCTTTGTGTTTTTTCGAACACAACCCGCACAGCCATTGTGGTTAAGCATGACCTAGTTGTAGGATGTAATGTGTGTGTTAAAGCACTTATTTGCTTGACCGATGAATGTGGATGTGAGGTTGGCCAATTAGTCAGGTTTGTTTAATCTGTCTTCATTATAATATACAAGGAGACTGTGTGGTTGGAGAATAAATGTGGAGTGAAGATAAGAAGTTTGGCACAACAAGGGTTTTCAACATTTGTGCTGTTATAGAAAATCATAGAATGTGTAGGCAAAGGTGCGCACTCCGTAATAAATACACAAAATCAAACTGTCAGATGTTTTCTGTCATTAAAATGTAATGGACCCGTGGTCCTCCCGCAAACACGGACGCGTCAGTGTCTCCTCTCCAATTCCACCGTCTCAGTAGAAGCCTCCACATCAACTTTAGATTGAATACGTGCTGTCATTTTACTCTCGTCAGGTGGAAAGGGTCGTAACTCTGATGCATGTTTCAAGATTTCATTTCCTAGCACATTTCTCTCTCTTCAACAGCTCTTTCCAAAATCGTGGTCCTTATGGCTCACATCTGCTGTTTTGGTGGTACATGTTAGAGCTTCATCTCTTTAAAAAGCCTCCGATGCAATTTTATTCTCAATGGAAAATTGGATTCAGATCTGCTAGGAATAAAAATGTCTTGCAGATGTGTTCACATACACATATCTCAAGGTTACTCTTGTACTCTGTGCCTGTTCTCTTTTCAATCGTTTGGATGGTATATGTAGCCTAAAATGTTTTCTGCAATTTAAAGGAACAGTTCACCCAAAAATTTTAATTCTCTCTTTAATTACATTTACTATCAGAACAAAGTAATTTATACAGGTTGGGAACAACTCAAGGGTGAGTTAATGATGACAGAATTTTTATTTTGGGTGAACAGTACTTTTAAGTGATAATTTTAAGGGGGGGAAGTAGGAGATGTTAAAATAATGCAAGTGTCCTTTAGTGTTGTCCATATTTTTTTGGTAACACATTAAGTATATTGACCAATTCTCACTATTAACTAGTTGCTTATTATCGTTAATAATAATAACGATAAGCAACAAATTAAGTGTTTATTGCGGCAAAAGTGGTTCAGAAAACTCTACTTTTGAGTTGATTTCTTTATTTAGGCTTACTTTTATTTCTTATGAACTATTTATATGATTTAACCTTATCCTAGTTTAATGGTCATAAATGATGCATTGTGTGTGTGTGTCTATGGCCTGATAGACAGACTAGTGGGGCTTTTCCACTGAATATAGTACTGCAAGGTACGGCGTGTTACAGCTCACTTTTGGTTGGGTGTTCAATGGATACAATACCTAGTACCTAATAGTGAAATAATATTGGCATTTCATTATACTTTTTGACTGTAATATAGAGATTGAGACCCATAACGCAATGCTAAATGCAAGATTAGCTTACTCTTGTGCGCCGTCGAGCAAACCAAATAATCGTTGTCTGCTTATTGCTGTAAGATTTCCCAAACTCTCCGTGATTTTCAGCAGTATTTTGTTTTGCTCCCATCCGCCATCGAAATGATACATTTATAATCCCTCCTACTTTGAAGTGGTACTAAACTGCAGTGGAAACCAAACTGAGCCGAAGTGAAGTGAACTGTAACGAGCCGAGTCGTACTAAACCTGACGGTACCGTGCAATGGAAAAGCGCAATAGATTACACAGTCAGTCCTCCCATCCTGCTCTAATCATTGCATCTCTCTTTGAAGAGATCATGGCTTTGACCACCAGCCGTGTCTTAAGCCGCACAATAACACTCCAGCTAAAGCCGGCCTCTTATCGGCCTGATCTTTACCACTAGTAAATGCTGTGATGAAGGAAGATTCACTTGACTTGACATAAAGACAACCATTGGAAAGAATTCTACACATTCTAGAATCATTCTGAATAATTTGTGTTTTTAAGGCCATTGTGAATTCATGTTCGCAGATGTTAAAGAGTTAAAACACAATTTACCTAAAGCATTACATTTTATTTGTTGCAATTCTTTGCTTTTTCTTAAAAGTAGACATTTTAATAAAGGTCTTTTTTATGTTTTTTCTTTATACTGCATTTTTAATAGATTGCATTTCAATTAAAAAAAAAACAATAATACAATAAAAAGTATATTTCATATAGCTTTGATGCTTATACTGTATATTAATTATGATTTTTTAAATGTTATTAAACCATTTACCTTTATTGACCATTAGTCTGTGAGACTCAACGTTAATTTAATTGACTGAACACAAATCCCACTCATCAATCATAATTTCAAATAATTTCCAATTTGTTTTGACTTAGACATGACCAAAATTATGTTTGAATTGGTGAAATCTGCACCTTGTAGTTAGTCTGCCTATCTCCACCTTGTAGCAAATCTCCATAAAAGGGAAGGAAGGAGGCGGAAACCGGCAAACATTTAATAAAGTAATTTAAGAGCCGGCGGCCCCTCACGGACGACCGCCAGCAAACAAAACATGAACATAAATATAAATACAAACATAACATAAGTTCGGGCCCGGTCCTCTCTCCTCGACGGTCCGGTCGCTCGTTCCTTTTATATGCTCCCATCTCCTACGTGATTCGAGCCCGGTGTGCGCACAGCTGGCGCTAATTCACAATTACTCACCGGACTCGAACCACGGTCTCGCCCAGCCTACCCTACTACATACCCCCATCACCCCTCACAGGCCGGGGGGTACCCCCGCGACTGTGCAAGCTCCCTCCCCCTCCTTCGGGGGGGGTGGGGTGGGGGGTATGCAGCGACGTGACGAGACAACGGAGACGGGAGCCCTCGGAGCGACCGGAAAGAGAGAGGGGAGAGGAAAAAAAAAAGTTAAAGTCCGGTTCCCCGACATGCTGCCGCTCATTCCTCAACCAGCCGGAGTACTCTCCTTCGCGGTGCCTTGCGGTGGTCCTGGGGCTTCGGTGGACGGCTCGACCGTCCGCCCCCTGGCGGCCGGCGGTGGCTCCTCCTTTATCTGGGAGTCGGGGCGGGTTCCCCGTCCCCTGCTCCTCCCCCTTGGGCGGACGGACGCAGGCTCCGGCCTCTGGCAGGCGGTGGCCGCACTCGGCACTTCCGCCTCCTGCTCCTCCCCCTCGGGGGACGGACGCAGGCTCCGGCCTCTGGCGGACGGCGGCAACCCCCCCGCTCCCGCTTGGACGACAGCCACCCCACCTCGACCCAGGGGCGCGGCAGCAAAGGTCGCCGTTCCACCGAAGCTTTGACGGTGGCCGCACTGTGCACTTCCGTTTCCCCAGAGCCACCGCTTCGGGCAGCCACTGGCGGACGCCCTTCGTCCGCGCTGCCCGAACTCTCCGGCACCGCGAGGCCACTCAAAAGCGAGGACTCTCCGACAGCATGTCTCTCCTTCCTCCCGGGTTTCGGCACCAATGTAGCAAATCTCCATAAAAGGGAAGGAAGGAGGCGGAAACCGGCAAACATTTAAACATTTAATAAAGTAATTTAAGAGCCGGCGGCCCCTCACGGACGACCGCCGGCGAACAAAACATGAACATAAATATAAATACAAACATAACATAAATTCGGGGCCCGGTCCTCTCTCCTCGACGGTCCGGTCGCTTGTTCCTTTTATATGCTCCCATCTCCTACGTGATTCGAGCCCGGTGTGCGCACAGCTGGCGCTAATTCACAATTACTCACCGGTCTCGAACCACGGTCTCGCCCCGCCTACTCTACTACACACCTGTATGACACATTTAAGCCTATTTGTGGAATGGTTGCTAGAAAGATTGCAGGGCATCATGACATTGACAGGATAATCTGCCAATCCCTGTGATTTGAAGGCCCCGCCTACACTCAAGTGACTTTTCTCCTATATTTACCCCCTCATGTTCACATCATGCTTTAGGACCTCATGAGAATGCAGTGAACTTAGTAGAGGCATAAAATACACCAGTGTATGATTTTTTTTAAATGAATTTGTATATACATTACATATACTCACATCATAATTTTCATCAGTTGTTTTTCATCCAGACTTTGTTGAGGGGGTGCTGCCTCCCTTCACAGAGGAAACATCTTGGCAATTTAGCACTCACATTTCACACTCCCAAGTATTGCGTGAGAAAGAAACTATTGTTATGGAAAAAGCAGTACTGTTTGTTTTTGTGTTGAAATCATAGTGACAGCTTGTTCATGTCTCTTTTAGGGAACTACTGGGTGACGACTTCTCTGAGACTCACTATGAGAATGGCCTTCCCATCACCCAGACAAACAATCACACAGTAAGCAGGATTGAGATCTCTCTATCTTCTTTATGTCTTGCTCTCTCTTTCTCTCTCTCTCTCTCTCTCTCTCTCTCTCTCTCACAATTTCTCTCTCTATCTTTCTGTTTGTGTCTCTGTTTTCTCCCTGTCACTGTCGCTTCTCTACCTTCAGACTTGGGTCCAGGGTGTTTTGTTTTCATGACATATAAAGGTATTTTCTCTATTACAAAAGATAGTGCTGGCCTTCTCATGAATGTTTTAAGTATAATTGATGGGGTGAATCAAGCATATCTAGGTCATATCTAAAAGAAAACACCAATAAATTATATAAATGCGTATAAAATAAGTGAACCATACTTGGGTTTTTTCTTCCCATTGTGACATTGTTTTCATGATGGTTAAGGACATTTTCTCTCCTACACTGCAAAAAATGGCTTTCTTACTTCTTGCTTCCAGTAAAAATGTCAACAAATTCTTGAATCAAGAAGCATTTTCTTGATGACCAAAATCACCTACGAAAATAAGTCTTGATTTAAGCACAAATTCACTGAAATTTAATCTTTTTTTACTAAAAAGAAAGAAAAAAAATCTGTCAATGGGGTAAGAAAAAGAATCTTGAATCAAGGTTTACATTTTTCTTAGTCACACAATTCAAGATTATTTTTCTTACCCCATTGGCATTTGTTGCTTGTTTTAAGCACAAATTCACTGAAATTATATATGTTTTTACTGAAAACAAGACTTATTTTCTTAGGTCAGTTTGCTCATCAAAAAAGAAAAAAATGCACAATGATGTTGATTATCCTTTTTCTACTGGAGTGCTTTTTCTGTTTAACAGTAAACTGAAATATAAATGCATTATTAAATTAACGTTAATTAAAGAGATAGGCAAACCCAAAATTCTGTCATTACTCACCCTCTTGTCATTTTTAAACCTGTATGACTTTCTTCTGCAAAATGATAGTAGCCGAACAACGGCGGTGATGACAGAATTTCTAATATAATAGCTAACTATCCCTTTTAAAGCAATATATCAACTCCTATTATGGTGTACACTCTGCAATTTCAAAATATGAACGGTGTATTTTGGTTTGCATTCCAATAATGGCAATAAGACGTCTTTCCCTTCCATTTTAAACAAAGACGCAGAAATTGAAAGCTTTTGCAAGACTCACTAGTG
The DNA here is from genome assembly GCF_015846415.1 of Triplophysa dalaica. Lineage (NCBI taxonomy): Eukaryota > Metazoa > Chordata > Actinopteri > Cypriniformes > Nemacheilidae > Triplophysa > Triplophysa dalaica. Next base: position 9,001,531 of record NC_079542.1, read on the forward strand.
TATATACATTTGATCAATATATTTTATATACAGTATATCTATATGTAAATGGTAATGTAAATGGGGCAATTAAATAAATAACTGCAAAAACAAACAAACACAAATAAACAGCCTTGCACAATGTAGGCAATATAATAGTGTAATGCTGGCAGTAGATATATTTTCTGTTATAAATAATTCTCTTGCTTCTGCAAAACATTCAAGGGCAAAAAGAGTCTGGGGAACCCATTCCGATATATTTTAGCTGAAAAAGGCAGATTTTGCAATGATAATTTATTGCTAGCTCTTGCAAAAAGTTTGGAAAACTTGTCACTTATACGCTTCTGTTGAATGCGGTGAAGTGCCAGGTTCTATCAAGGACGAGAGCAACGTGATATTAAAAAGTGTGAGTCGAAATATAAGACAAAATTGCCGTGTTTTTTTCCTCCGCCTGTCTTGTTTTGTTCCACGCATCTCCAAAATCTGACTTATTGATCAGACAGAAAAAGACCACAAAACCACGAGTGATTTTCCTCAGCTGTATGTTGCCTTTCCAGACAGTTACGAAAGATTGTCTTGGTTACGTATGTAACCTCAGTTCCCTGATGGAGGGAACGAGACGTTGTGTCGAGAACGACAGATGGGGTTCGCCCTTGAGAACCAATCAACTCTGACTACTATAGAAAAGGCCAATGAAATTTGGCGAATGCAATTTGCATGCCGGGCTCCGCCCCCGGAAATCCGGTATAAAAGGAGGCCGGCGTACAGCATTCACTTACCTTTGTTCTGAAGAGCCTGAGACCTCTCAAACTGCAGCAGAATACGATACGTGTTCGTGGCATAAGGGACACAACGTCTCGTTCCCTCCATCAGGGAACTGAGGTTACATACGTAACCAAGACGTTCCCTTTCTGTCGGTCTCTCGACGTTGTGTCGAGAACGACAGATGGGGTTGCCTATGGAAAACGCCACAACGCTGTATCGCGTCACAATCTCTAGCGAAGCGACGGTAACAAGCCTGGGCGTGTCATCTCGAAGCTTTCGTGAGACTGTAACCTTCCAGTGTGGTGGTCGGGGGGTTCCAGAGCTTTCTTGGAGAAAGATGGGTACAGCCCTGACCGGTAACTTTCACGGACGGGGCCTTAGCTCTCTATAGGCGAGAGGCCGTCCAGATCAGTTTACACCGGGTAAGCGCGACTCTTAATCAGAGAAGCGCTACAGAGGCCACCTCCTACCCGTGGGGAGGAATATGGTGGATATAGGTATGGTCTCGTCCTTGGAGGAGAACGCATGGAACGTGCGGACTGAGTAGTTAACCGCGAGGTGGAGGCCCACCTGGGGAAGCTCATGGGTTACCAGGAGTGGGAACCATTCTCATGAGGATACATCAGACGGAACAGCCCGAGGAGGGGGTGTTACAGACGTCCGGTAGCACTAGGTCCGGTTAGAGCTATCTGTGATAGCTCACATGGTATCCCGGCCTAAGGGGGAAGGCTGCTCTGCCCAGCCAGCCCCCAGGGGGTGCTTGTTTGGTGATGGATGGAATGCCTATTCTTAACCAGTGTCTGGGTAAGAAGGGAGGCTGGTGAGGTACCAGTTTCTTAGCGATGTGTTCGGGTAAGAAGAAAAGGTAAATAGCACACTGACCCAACCTGTTAGAGGGTGGAAAGGTGCTTTCGCAGGCATACGCCCCCCCGGATGCCAGTCCTACATGTCGCCACGCAGGACGTGGGCTGACACCGGGTTTACGCGAAGGTTGTTAACCCTTGCGAAGGTGTTTGGGCATAGCCCAACCCGCAGCTCTACAGATGTCTGCTAGAGAGGCGCTTCTGCCAGTGTCCAGGAGGTGGCTAAACTCCGTGTGGAGTGAGCCCTCACTGCCAATGGGCATGGGAGATTCTGAGATCGGAATGCCGTCGTAACGGCGTCCACGACCCAGTGCGCCAGCCTCTGTTTGGAGACAGCCTTCCCCTTCTGCTGTCCTCCAACAGACACGGAGCTGGTCAGAGCTTCAGAGCTCTGCGTGCGGTCCAGTACGTACTGGACACAACACTAATCGGGTTGGGTCTTCCTCCCCTATGGGGAGCGCCTGCAAGTTCACCACTTGGCCCCGGAGGGAGTAGTGGGAACTTCTTGGGCACGCATCCGGGCCTGGGTCTCAAGATAACGTGAGAGTTTCCAGGGCCGAGTTTAAGGCAATCCAGGGACACGGAGGATGCTCGGTGGTCCCCTACCCTCTTGAAGGAAGTGAGCGCCGTCAGGAGGGCCGTCTTACTCTATGAGGAAGATCGGAACCTCCGAGGGGCTCTTTGGGGGGCTCTGAGGCTCCCCAGGACCACTTAGGGTCCCAAGAGGGTATGGAGCGGAGATGAGGCGGATTTCGCCCTCTCGCTGCTTAGGAACCTGGTGACCAGGTCGTGTTGCCCTAGAAACTTTCCACCGACTGAGTCGTGATGAGTGGCAATAGCGACTACATACACTTTCAGTGTGGAAGGGAGATGTTAGTCTCCAGTCTCGTGAGAAGGGGAACACAATCCTGATCAAGCACCTCAGTGGGTCTTTCTCGTTGAGAAAGACACCAGGACGAAAAGAGGCACCGTCTAGAGGCGTGTAACCGCCTAGTAGATGGGGCCCTAGCCTGGGTGATGGTCTCAGCCGTATAGGGGGAGTAGCCATCTTAGGATCTTCTCGTCCCGTCTAGAGACCAGACATGGGTGTTCCAGAGGTCTGATCTGGGATGCCAGAACGTGTCCTTCCCCTGAGAGAGCAGGTCCTCTCTCAGGGGAATGGTTCAGGGGGAGTCGCTGTCCAGAGCATCGGCTCTGAGGCCAAGTGCGGTTAGACCGGTGTGGTGTAACCAATAACACTTGGTGCTCCTGCTCCCTGACCTTGCACAGAGTCTGTACAAGAAGGCTCCTGGGGGCGGGGAAGGTGTGCTTCCGCCCATCCCGCGGCCAGCTGTGCGCAAGGATATCCGTGCCGAGGGCAGGGACTATCAAGCGGGCAAATGGTGGTGTTACGGGAGGTGAACAGGTTTTACCTGGGCCTACCCGAACAGCCTCCAAATGAGCTGGACTGCACGGGGGTGGAGTCGCCACTCTCCACGAGGAATAAACTGGCGAGAAAGCACGTCGGCTGTCTAGTTCAGTTTGCCCGGGGTGTGTGGCCTGCAGGGAACGAGTCACCTGTTGACTCCACCGGAGGAGGCATCGAGCAAGTTGTGTTTAGCTGCTGTGTGCGAACGCCACCCTGACGATCTGTATTCGCTACAGCTATAGTGCTGTCCTCGGAACAGCACGTGCATGTCTCGCACGAGAGGCCGTAGCCTGCTCAGTGCAAGTAGCATAGCCCACAACTCTTGGCAATTGATATGCCAGCGCAGGCGGGGGTTCGTCCAACACCCCACCTGCGTGCCCGTTGCACACTACACCGCACCCCTGCAGGGAGACTTCAGTCGTCACCACGACCTGCCTCATAACCTGCTCAGAGGGACCTGAGTCCGTCGAAAAAGTCATAAAGACTAGGGGTTATGGTGCGTCGGCAGCAGGGCGGCATCACCATGCGCCTGCTGCCGGTGTGCCACGCTCTCCTCGGAACTCGACTCTGAAACCAGTGTTGGAACGGTGTCATGTGCATCAACTCGAGGGGTATTAACCCGCGAGGACGCCATGTGTCCCAGGAGCCTCTGAATTGTTTCAGGGGGACCGCTGTCTGCCTAAAATGTTCATTTCAGACAGTTCAACACTGGTTGGGCACAACTGCGGACAGGTGTGCCGACATGGTGACAGAGTTGAGTTCCATACCGAGAAAGAGGATGCTCTGCACTGGGGAGAGCTTGCCCCTCTCTTGGTTGACCTGGAGTCCCAATCGACCTAGGTGCCGGAGCACCAGGTCCCTTTGTGTACATAACAGATCTCGCGAGTGTGCCAAGATAGGCCAGTCGCTGAGATAGTTTAGTACCCGCTCGCCTTCCTCCTCTCAGGGAGAAAGGGCGGTCAGGGACAGACCGAAAGGGAGGACTCTGTACTGATATGCCCGCCTCTCGCACGCGAACCGTGGGAACGGCCGGTGTCGAGGAGGATCGAGACATGAAAGTAAGCGTCCTTCAGGTCGATTGCCACGAACCAATCTTGACACCTCATAGATGTCAGGACGCGCCTCTGTGTGAGCACCCTGAATGGCAGCTTGTGAAGGTGCTCTGTTCAGGGTACGCAGCCTTTGGGGGCAACCCGTCGTCTTTCTTGGGAACGATGAAGTGCGGGTGGTGACCCACTGAACATCTTGGTTTTGAGGGACGAACTCGATGCCTGTTTTGCCAGAAGGGTGGTGACCTCTACCCGAAGTACGGAGGCGTCCCTGCCTCTGACAGAGGGAGAGATGATGCCCCGAAACTTGGGTGAGTCTCTGGCGAACTGGATTGAGTAACCAAGACGGACCGCCCTCATTAGCCAGCGAGACAGTGTGGGCAGCTCTCGAGCTCCCAGGGACTGTGACAGGGTGACCAAGGGGACGGTCTGCTTCATCATTCCCACGGAGGGTGGTTCGTCGGCTGGCGGAGCTAACCATGTCGTGGGGAGTCCCCGGAGGGAAGGTTTGCTCCGCCTACTTACCTGCCTGGCGGGACAACGGCACGCACTGTCGGTTTGAGAGTGGTGACGGCTGTCGTATGTGTACGACCTCACGCCTCGCCAGGGTGTGAGGTCGGTTCGCCGAGCACAGTCCAGTGGAGTGTGCGATCGGCTGCAAGTAAACCCGGGGAGAACAGAAAACTCAGTGAGTAAGTGGGCGCCAAGCCCTAACAAGGGCCCGGCTTTGGTGACGAGGCAGGAGTCGTCCCGTACCGACCGATCAGAGCCGTGGCTGTGAAGGTTCGGGCCCGATGTTGTTCTCCCTGGGGTCTTCCCGTCAGTGTCCCTTCTCGCGAGGAGGTTGCTGACGGGGTGGAGGTTTCCCCCTCGACCTCTGCTTCCGGGGTGCCGCCTGTGGGGGCACAGGAACCGGAGCCGATGTCGAAAGGGTCCTGGGTTGCAGGGAAGCAGACGTCACGTGAGATCTCGGAGGCCTGTAGGCGGCCGAGTCGCGGCGTGAAAAAAATGTGGTTAATTGCCACTGTCTGCTTCGCCGTCAAAAAACTGCTGAGCGCAGTCCTCGACGGTGTTACCAACAACCCACCCTGCGAGATGAGTGCATCAAGAAAGCGGACTTCCTTGCTGTCACTCTTCTGCACAAGGTATAGCCGGGGGTGTCTCTCCTGGACCACTACCGTGGACATCGTCCGACCCAGGGCCCGTGCCGCCGCCTTAGTCGCCCGTAGAGCGCTGTCAGCGGTGGCACGGAGATCCTGCATTATACCCGGGTCGGCCTTACCCTCGTGGAGCCCTCTCAACGCCCTGGCCTGGCGGACCTGCAGGATGGCCAAGGCATAGAGAGAGGAGGCAGCCTGGCCCGCAACATCGCAAGCTTTCGACACCAGTGATGCCGAAGTCTTACGTGCTTTGGACGGTAGGAGTGGTCGATCCCCCCCCAGGTGGTAGCCGTCCGCTGCACAGGTGCACCGCAGGCGGACGTTCCACCCGGGGGATCTCGACGCAGTCCTTGGCTGCCTCACCATCGAGGGAAGTAAGGGAGCCAGAGCTGGTTTCACTGGAACGGTCCGTGAGTGGAGCGTTCCAAGTTTTACACGGCTCCTCATGCACCTCCGGGAAAAACATGGCACCCGGGGTGGGCGCGGTTTGCACCGCGCACCGACCTCGGGAACCACGTATCCCCGGGTTAGCACGGATGACATCACTTCTGCTTCCTCCTGAACTCGACCGCTGGGGGTGGAGTTTGGATTCGGCAGAGTCGGATGCCAGTCTCCCTCCGATGCTGCGAGCGACATCTCATCTACGTCACACATCGTTTCTGAGTGTGTGCGTGAGGATCCGGACGGTATGCCACCGCCGGTTGGGGAACGTTCAGAAGAGCGAATCGGGGTGCGATCGGCCCGTGAGCACTTGGCTGGCGGGTTTACGTTCGCAGAGTTCCCCATATCACTAACGCTGCTAACGTGGGTGGTCATCGGGGCCGTAGCCACAGATGTCACAGCCCGGGTAGCAGACGAAATGGTGGCTGGTTCCCGTAGGAAGACAGCCACCCGTGACCGCAACTTCTGAATGACAATCTGCCCGCAGTGCAGGCAGATGTGTCAACGAACGCTGCTTCAGTGTGCTGGACGCCCAGACACCTAATGCAGCGATCGTGTCCATCCCCCTCCTCGATGAGGGTGCCGCACCCAAGAGAACAGCGGGACATGCCGCGCTGGAGAATGCTCAGTCAGTCCTGAAAAGGACTTTTAGAAAAAATCTCTAACACCTCCAGAACCGCCGAGACGCCCAGGGGAAGGTCGCTGCAGGAAGGGACGATCCGCTGTAACACGTCGTAGCACCAGCGTGTAGTTGTAGAGGATTGAATCCTGAGTTGTACTCATGAGCGATGGCTCTGAAGAACAAAAGGTAAGTGAATGCTGCACGCCGGCCTCCTTTTATACCGGATTTCCGGGGGCGGAGCCCGGCATGCAAATTGCATTCGCCTAATTTCATTGGCCTTTTCTATAGTAGTCAGAGTTGATTGGTTCTCAAGGGCGAACCCCATCTGTCGTTCTCGACACAACGTCGAGAGACCGACAGAAAGGGAACTTGTATCCACACGCGGTCCCCGCACAAGCTCCGAGCTTTATAATTACGTCTCCATCACTTGACAAGACTTGATGGGAGAAAAGTCACACCCGTGATTATTTCTGAGCCCCTTTAACAGCTTCCAGCTGCCCCCTTGAGTGAGCAGCGCTGGATGGGCGTAAATCTCGCCACTGTGCAACAACACACAAAGGGCTTTTCAGGGGAACGAGCAGTTCACTTTACTCGCTGTGGAGATCACAGCGCACCGCTAGGCTCCCTGTTGTGATAGACAGGATAATTCGATCCAGAGAAAATCTTTAGGATTTCTCTTCCCTTAGAATATCAACATCTGCAACAGAAAACACGACAGTGATGGAGCCGTGATCCTGCTGGTTAACCGTGCATTACAAACAGAGTGAAATATTTGCCCTTAGGTGCCCACACCCGCACACAGAGGTTTAATTAGAGTCGTATTTATAACTTCATAAAAAAAGTCATTAAGCAAACCTTATTTCTATCAAATCAGAGAAAATCAAATATTCACGAGTCTTACAGCAGAAGATTAAACTGTCAGTGTGCTGCCTTCACATTATAACAGATCAGTTTTATGTCTTAGTACCGTTTATTGGAAATGAAAATATTTCTTGTGATGACATGAAATGATGACATGCAGCGACTGTGTGTGTAAATGTGGGGCAGTTTAAACCTACTGACAACCACAAAGAGGAAGGAAGAAGACAGGAAGAAAATGAAAATCTGCTGAGTTCAGAAACGTATATATATGGCCATTTCTTCTGTAGGTTACACGACTTCTAAAAAATAAACTCTTTTAAACCCACCTGACTGTGTAAAGAAACGTGGTGGAAATGATGTTTGTTCTATTATTTAGATAAAAATCTAATTCACTTTTGTCTAGGTACAACTGCACTCTTTTTGGGTTAAAAATAAACCAAAATTAAAGGTCAAGCAAGTTTATAAAAGCCATTGTTGAAAGCTCTCTTTACCTTACCCAACTTATAATTATATAAAATTTATAAATTGAGCCACGGAAAATGGAAAATGTTAGTTTGACATTATGAACCTATCTTTGTGTGTTGAAGTTAAAGTAACATGCAACAAATTGTATGTTTTAAACAAAGGTTACAGATTGCAAATTTAAAGGTCTAGTGTATGAAATTTGGCGCCATCTATTAGTGAGTTTGTGAATCGCAACCAGCGGATCAGTGCACCTCTCCCCCTCCCTTTCGAAGCACTACGGTGGCTGACACAGGACTAAGACGACACATTTTGTCTTCTTTGCTGAAGGAAATAACATATCCTCAAAATGCGCTCTGTAAAGTAGTTATTCCGTTTTGGGCTACTGTAGAAACAACATGGCGAATTCAATGTAAGGGGACTCGTGGTGTATGAAGATAGAAATAAAAACATAACACTTCATTATGTATGGTCTTTATACACCTCTGAAGACTATATGTATATTATGATAGTTATGTATATTATATTGCATTTCTGTCAATAGATCCTCCAAAAAATTACACATTGGAACTTTAAGGCTTTAAATCTGAAATGTATACATTTAAATATGTTCACACTTTTTGCACATATTAACCAAACCTCAGCATAAATGGAAATGATGAACGATTATTGATTTATTGATTTCATATCAAGGAAAGGTCTTCACTGACTAATTAGATAACAAGTACAAATATAAATGTGACATAGATGTATGAATCTTTATTTGTTTTACTTTGAGGATTGTTTATAATACATAGATGTAACAGATGTCATAGTACATTTCCTTACGATATATTTTCCAACACAGTCTTATTGTTACCTTTTATATACCAAGAACTTACATAACATGTCCAAAGATGAGAAAGCCTCCATTAGTTTGCAGCCATTTCCTGACATTTACAGCTTCTTTAGATACTGTATCTCATTATATGTCTGGATGATCCACAACCGGCGAGATTATCGGCCGTTATCTCCAGAGTCAATTGATTTGTGTGTCAACCGTGCTTGGCCATCCCTCTTTTTGCTTCCGGTCTGTTCAAATAAATTAACTAATTTCACGGTCTGACCGTTCATATAAGCCTTTTGTCTAATAGCTGAAAGCATATCAGTTGTACTAGTTTGGCTCTGTTTCAGTAGTTAAATGGAGCGATTATTTTCCAAATGTTCGGAAAACTTGGGAGGGGTGTTATACAACACTTCAGTGAAAAAGACCTAGACTAATTAAGTCCAATAAACCTGCTCACCAAAAATGTATCAAATATAATTGTGATTTACAGATGTAGTCTTTTTTGTATTAATTAGATAGATGTGCCATTAACTTTGTTTTGCTCGGTTTATGAACAACATTAATGCCCAAGTCTTTGCAAACTGCTGTATCGTATCTTTTGCATCTCTTTGGGATATTTTCTGTTTTTTCCTGCCTCAAATAATCGTATTCTCTTCCTTTATATGCAGGATCATTGCTTCTATCACGGGAAGGTCAGGGGTCATACAGATTCTTGGGTCGCTCTGAGCACATGTTTGGGAATGAGGTATGTTGTCCTACATAATTGGATTTTCTCGGGTCACTCCAGAGCACAAGCAGTTCAATTAATTTGGTCGTATGTCTTAGGAATGTTGATATACCAACGTGTGATACACATGCACAGTACTTGATTGTCTACTGATTGTTTTTGTTTATTACATTTTTCATCCACAATGGGAATCTTTCAAATACAGTTGATGCATTTGGAGAAAAATGGGCACATTGAGTGTAATCTAAATTATTTGCCAGTCAACCCTTTAGCGCCCCCAAATGTTTTTTTCTGTCGTTTAAACAACTTCGATCCAAAGTTGTTTAAAGATGAGACTTCATTAACATAACACTTTTTTGTCTTCTTTCTTCGTTTGAAATCGTTAGAAAATAAATTGGTAAAGATGTAAATATTTGTAAACCTAAAGATGTCCACATATCTACTTAAAGATTTTATTATTTGTCTTTTTATTTGTCTTTTTTTTCCATTACTGAACTTGAAAAATGTTTTGTCATAGGACAAAGGTCACCTAACTCTGTGTCCTGGTCCAACCGCTCTATCAGATCCCATAGACAATTAACCATAAATTCTAATGCACACTCATGGCGTGATGTAAAACTACTGAAATAATTTTTTTTACGATTTACTAAAATATTAATGCAGCCGATTCAGTGAGCTTGGACACTTTTGTTTAAATGTGTTTTATGAATAAGCAATGCTCATAAATAGTAACATCACTTGAAATGAATAGCATCTTGGACCCAGAAACGATATATTCCTTGCCTTATAAGGGACAGTTCACCCAAAAATCATGAGTTACAAATCTGTATACATTTCTTTGTTCTGATGAACACAGAGAAAGATATTTGGGAGAATGCTTATAAACAAACAGTTCTTAGACCACCATAGTAGGAAAAATGGCTTTATATACATTTCTTTGTTCTGTGAAACACAAGAGAAGATATTTTGAAGAATGTAGAAAAGCAAACAGTTCCACTTTGGACTACCATTGTATTTTCCCCTACTTAGGTAGTCAATGTTGAGCATGAACTGATTTGGTCACAATAATTCTTCCAAATATATTTCTCTGTGTTCATTGGAACAAACACATTTATACCGGTTTTGAACAACTCAAGAATGAGAATATGATGTCCGAAATTTTGGTTGAACTGTCCCTTCAACAACGGAGTACTTTATATCGAATACGGCTTGTAAATAGTGTGGGCCATTTTTCAATTGGCAGATTTTTGTGCTTCATTTCTTGAGAGTAAATGCTTTGGCCAGGATATTGGGATGCTATTGAATATAAGCCCTGATGACTAATACTGTAGGCCTTGCACACATTCCACATTAGGAGCTGCTTCCTGTCTGTGTATAAACAATTTCAGTCTTGAGTTTGTGTCTGTTCTCTATCTGAATAAACTGACTGCTTAGATACAAATCAAATATCTCTATTTCTTAAAGGTTATCACACACAATGCTGACATACTAATAAATCAAAGGTTTTGACATACATTGTCTCACAAGGCATGTGCCAAGGTGCTGGATTCATATATTCACCATAGCAGATAAACATCACAAAAAATATAATATGTTTTCATTGCTAAGGTAAATTAGTGTCTGTGATAACTTAAACACTGTAACATGTAAGGGGATGAGCCACATGTAGTGAACTCCATCAGGTGGAAATCCTTTTAATAAAAATGCCATGAGATGATGCCGGAATCATTAGTTAATAGAAATCTGTAAATATTTCCGAATGTTTTCAGGTCATGCAGCAGCTGCAGACCAATATATGAAGCAAGGTTTATGCACATTTATTTTGGTATTTTTGCTTTTTGAGGATAATTAATTGTAGACAATTTGTAAATGTTGCAGAATCATTCAAATATTCCTTCCAATATAAACTAAATATTTATATACAGTTAATAATATTGGTAACTATAGTTATACTGTAGATGGTCTGCTAATCTAATTTGGAATAGTAAAAGCTCTTATAATAGAGGCAGAAAATAGATGAAATGCATTATCATGAATATGTCAGCCATCACTTTAGGCAAAGTTATAAATGATGTTTAAACAAAAATGGCTTAATTCTGCATGAATCATAAATTGAAGTAGAGAGCATGTGTTGACTACATGGTTGGTTAAATTTTGAATGTGGAGGAACCGTGAAGCTTCTGTTTACTCTGGAAAAGAGTCTGAAACCAAAGACCAGCCGTTGTTGAGATGTTTCGGAGATGAATCAACGTTCCCCATCGTCTGTTTGCATAGCAGATCATTAAGCGCAGACTCTGAGAAGAGAGCTCGCTGGTGTTTTCTTGTAACTGACTCTTGTACTTATTGCAGTGTTGTCGAGGCTAAATCCCAGGGGTCTCTTGATATTACCAATGGTCTTGAATTTTTTGCGAAGACCGATCGAGTCATTAAACAGCTGTTGAAAGGTTTCCTATGAGCTGAATTATTAAGCGCTGTACATTTTCATGTGGCTTTTTTGTTATTTTGCGTAGATATTAGAGCTTGGGTTAATTTTACATTTGTTAAATCTGCAGTAAATGGAGTTATCAATTAATGTCTAAATTGTGGTGTTATTTGTTGTTTAATTTGTATTGTTAAATATTTATTTTTATGAACATCATTATATTTATGGCAAATTAAATCGAAGCCAAATTTGTCTACAGTTGGGATGTTAGGAGCAATTATGAAATTAATATCAGATGCATTTTGTCTGAAATTGTTGTGAGCTTGGGGAAAATAACAATCCTCATTGAGAAGATAATTGTTGGATGCCCTGGGGTGTAAACAAATGGTTTCACAGCTAAATGGATTTCTACAAGTTGTGAATGTAAGGACAAAACATTTTCAATATATTTTTATCGTAAACAATATAAAACAACTTAAGAGCTGCTTGTCATTACTGTAACTGCGGAAAAATAGCATATTTCTTTACACTTGAGTAAATGTTTTGAAACAATCTGTACTTTATATATGTTTGTGTGCACTGCCTATAAAATCATTCAATGGATTTGAGTGTAAAATCTCCTCTACCTCTTATACAATAAAAGGATCAAGAGGCATTCAAATTCCACTCGTGTGTTTGTGAGATGGTGGAGAGATAAAATGGAAATGAGATTGTTATTGTTGGGATTGTTAATAGAATAGTCCATCCAAAAAAGAAAAGCTTGTCAGTATACTAACCCTCATCCAATGCAAACCTATGTAACTTCATATCTTATTATATGATCTCATAGACTGATATTTCATGGACTATATTCCAAATAATCTGGACTATTAAATACTCAATTGCAGTTCTTTTTAAACTATTAAAGAGCTTTTTAACTGCCATTACACCAAATGTTCTCTTACAGAGGCCTGATTGTATTGAACTCAAATGACACATTCTACCTGGAGCCGATAGGAGGACAGGAGGTTCTCCACCACACGTTCTATCGCACTGAACACCTGCCAATCAAAAGCGGCACCTGTGGACACGGCCATCAGACTGGACACCTGAGCCCGTTCGGTGGTCACCTTAAACCTTTGCATCAAAGGGTCAGTGAGTAATGAGTGTTTCTCCATTCCTGTAGCTCAGAGCATTGCAATAACAGCATAAAAGTCATGGGTTGGAATCCCAGGAAACCCGCACACTTATCCAATTTGACGTACAACGCATTCACGCTACAAATTTTATGAGAATATCGGCCAAATGCATCAATATAATGGTATCATTGGCTCCTGATAGGAGGTCTCAGGGTCATATTAGAAGGTAAAAAGAGCAAATTCATGATTTAATTGTGGTTAATTTTTGTTGGAAAATATGCAATTACAGAGTTAAGCTACATTTCAATGATGCCACATGTCAGGTAAAAAGGATCTTTCTGATCCTTCAATACTTCAAAAAATCTCACCTCGTTTTGAAGGTTATTAGGTATGAAGGTCATTAAATAAAGAGTCATTACCATCATTATTCAGCCTCTCTATTTCTGATCTCATGACTGAATTGTGTATGCTGAAAGAGCTAGTTTCTCCCTCGCAAAAGCAAAGATGTTCCGTTCCCTCCACTCTATAATGGATAGCTGTTAAACACAGGCCGCTCACGAGAGAGAACATTGAGGTCTGACGCAAACCTGTTGTGTCTCGCTGTACTTCTGCACCTCTACCCAGTTTCAGGTCAGGTATCTCTTCCTGTAATGTGCTGCAGGACGTGTGTGTTTTTACTCGTTAGTGTAGAGAAATAAAGGCATTTTAAGGCCAGGTTAAGTATTAAGACTGATGAAGTGCCTGATGTTGATTTATTATAAAACTCTTGAGGATTATTAGCAGCAGTTCGGAAGCTTCCTCCTGGTATTGTTTTGCCTGCGCTCACTTTCTCATTAAAGCTGAGAACTGAACTTCTAACAGGCCTGCTGTTTACAAATGAGATTTTAGAGGGTCCATAAATTTTAAAAGCACTGTGGACTAATGCTCTCGCTCCTCTGTGATGAAAGATTCCCCCTACAACTGGATTATAAAGCTCTTGATTATTGAGGTTAAAATATAGTGCAGTTTGTCCCTGGGTTTGTTGGGGGGGTAGTTTATATACATATATATGCAATGGTACATGTTCCATTGAAAGAACAATCTAAGGTGAGATCTCTTTTGTCTCATTTGTGTATCCTTGAAGGATTTAGATTAAATGGAGCGGTCATCAGAGCCGATGGCCTAGTGGGGAGTGCTCTGACATATGGTGACAATGCACATATGGTGACTCAAGGTCATATACATTCCTGTCTTCTATCATAATGTCCTGTCCAATAAAGGCAAAATGCCTCCAAAACATATCTTTAAAAAAAATGTACAAGTCCAGACAAGTTTTTCTCCCCAAAAATAGACCACAGATATCTCATGTGAGTTTCAAAAACATCTCAATGTCTCGGACACTGTCTCTTTTGATTGCATACTTTGGTATTTTTGCAAGTCTGAACGCAGTTAGTTTTGACAGTCTGTATGGACTCTTCGTCCCCAGAGCGATGAAAAAGCAACATTTGAGTCATACATTTTTCTCAGAGTTGTGTTAATGGACTTAAAAATGACACTGACAACATGGAATAAAAATGTTGCTACATAGCCAAAATACCGTGCAAGAAAAAGTATGTGAACCTTTTGGAATTTCTTTGTTTTCTGAATAAATTATTCATCCAAGTCAAGGGTTTTGACAAACATAATGTGTCTAAAAATAATACAAAAAAAAAATACGGATCTTTCATGTCTTTATTGAACACACTCATTCAACATTCAAAATGGCATTGGAAAAAGTAAGTGAACCCTTAGAATTCATAACTGGTTGACCCCCTCCTTGGCAGCATTTACCTCAACCAGGCGCTTCCTGTAACTGTGGATCAGACCTACACATCGTTGGAGGAATTTGAGCCCATTCTTCCTGGCAGAACTGAAATTGCTCGGTTATATTCTTTGGACGTCTCATATGTATGGCCCTCTTCAAGTCAATCCATAGCATCTCTATTGGGTTGAGGTCTGGGCTCAGGAGTTTGGCAACTCCAAATGCAGATTTTGTTTTCTGAAGCCATTCTGTTATGGACTAGCTCCATTGTTTTTGGGTCGTTGTCCTGTTGTATCACCCACCATCTACACTGTTTCAGCTGACGTACAGACACTCACATTATCCTGAAGAATTGTCTGATATACTTGGGAATTCATCTCCCCTCAATGATTCCAAGCTGGCCAGGCCCTGATGCAGCAAAGCAGGCCCAAATCATGATGTTTCCTCCCCCATACTTTATAGTTGGGATGACGTTTTAAAGATGATATGCCGTGCCCTTTCTACGACAGATGTAGTACGGTGTGTTTTTCCAAATAGTTCAATCATAGTTTCATCAGTCCACAAAACATTTTTTCTAATACTGCTGTGGATTGTCAATGTGCTCTTTTGCAGATTTCAGGTGTGCAGCAATGTTCTTTTTAGTAAGCAGTGGCTTCCTTCGTGGTGTCCTGCCGTGGAAACCATGTTTTACGTATTGTAGACTCATGAACAGAGATGTTAGCAAGTTCCAATGATGCATTAAAATCTTTGGCTGTCATTCAGGGTTGTTTCTTCACCTCATTGATGAGTCTTCGTTGTGCTCTTGGTGTCATTTTGACTGGGCACCCACTTCTTGGTAGAGTAGCAACAGTCCCAAAGTGTCTCCATTTGTAGATTGTTTGCCTAACTGTAGACTGGTGAATGTCTAAAGTCTTTGAAATAAATTTGTAATCCTTGCCAGCTTTATGTACTTCAACAATTCATGATCGTAGAGCCTCTGAAAGCTCTTTTTGGCGATGCATGGCTCACATAAGCATGTTCTTCTTACACCGACTCCAAAAGTTAAGAGGGGTTTTTATTTCAGTCAAAGTAGCTGTAGTCCACACCTCCAAACTTATTATCTTATTATAAACCAGACTCCAGGTGTGCTAAAACCTGACTCCAATTAGCTTTTTTGAGGTCATTAACTCAAGGGTTCACATACTTATTCCACAAGCACTTTGAGTGTTTTTTGATTGTTCTCAATAAAGACATGAAAGATCAAACAATTTTGTGTTATTATTTTAGACATTTTATTTGTCATTACCCTTGACTTAGATGAAGATCAGATCACATTTTATGACAAATTTATTCAGAAAACCATGAAAATTCCAAAAGGTTCACATACTTTTTTTTTGCCACTGTATTTAAAAATGCCAGCAACCCTGGTTTCTCCAGGGCTTTTTGTTATTGACTGTGTGTCCTCCAAAGTACAACTCTTAATAAATATTTGACTTTCAGCACTACCACCAGTATCAAATCAAAAAGACATCGCATCAAAAATATTGCTTTAGCAGAGGATAAGCTTACAGGCCGAATAGGGTCTGATGAGAGAAAAAGTAAAGTGACAAACCATTGAGAAAACCTTTTGATATCTTTTTATTACATCTTCATTGGCAGCAAGCCATGCAGTATGAAGTCTTACTCAGATTTGGTTCTTTTGAATGATCCTAACATATTTTCTGTCTCACTTTACATTTTATTTACAAAAGATTTTTCTACATGCGACTACCTGGTATACAGAGTTAGCTGTCACTTAAAAGAAATGAGGCAATGGCATTGTAAACCTGAAAGGTGTCCAGACGTCCCTAAACAGCTATTGGAGTAAACTGGACATGCCAATTAAAATGCAAATAAAACTAAAGGTGAAGAACAGCAGAAACAGGGGAAAAAATGTCACAGGATTAGCTTCATTGAGAATACCTAACCTGTCTGCATGAACAACAATTAGCTCGTTGAGATATTCATTTAATAGTAACATCAATGTGTTTGATGTGATGATTTTGTAACTGTATTACTGTCACATTGTTGGTGGAATGCAGACGTTCTTTGTATATGTATGTAAAAAAGAGCACCAGGAGACTCGAAAAATCCTCAAAATCCTACCCCCCGGCAATAACGTTGTTTTTTGTTTGACGTTTTTTGTTTTCTCTATTTTGTTCCCGACCCTCAGGTTAGACGAAATGTCTGGGGTACTACTAAGTACATGGAACTGTATATAGTAGCTGACAACACACTGGTAAGCTGATGATACTTGTGTCGCACACACTTTTACTAATGACACGTGAACAACAGCAAGCTTCACTGCATGAATTAAACCTTCACAACATCAAATATAGGATATGTATAAAGTTATACAAACCGTGTTTTAAGCTTAGTGTTGCGTTCTCCTTCAGATGTGCTCACTGGGCAGTTGCTTCTTAAATCTCTATCTAGCTATAGCCCACTTTTTCATCGCCCTCCTTTCTGATATCTTCGAAGGAGTTATCAAAAAGTTCAATGCATTTAATACTTAAGCGTGATGGCATAGTTTCATTTCTGGTCTCCTGGTATGAGGAACACGTAAAAAGGCCATGCAGACCATCTTTTAATGTTACATTCTATTGAGTTCTCTGATTGAATTTCTTTTATGACTTTACATCAAAACCTGAATCATATTCAGCAAAACTCAGAAAAAGACTAGAGGTCATGTGAGATTTCATTATGAATGGATTTAGTTAATCAAATTTCTTAGGAATAGTCTTTTTTTTGCAATATCTCACATAGAATGTGTGCATTTCAGTTTTGATGAATTTGCCTCGTGGTGTCTCCTTTTGTCTCTATACAGTTCAGAAAGCAAAACAAGGACCTGCAAAAAACTAAAGAGAGGATAATGGAAATTGCTAATTATGTAGATAAGGTATGTCATGCCTGGGTACATTTCATTGGTTAAAAGGACTGTTTGCACAACGCGTTTGCTTTTGGAATACAAAATTGGAATATCATAATATGTGTAAATATATGCAGTGAATGTTTATGAGGAAACACCTTTCATCGTGTTGTTTTTGTCTAATCAGTTTTACAGAAACTTGAACATTCGTGTACCTCTGATCGGTTTAGAGGTTTGGACAGAACACGATCAGTGCATCATCAATGAGGAGCCAAACTCAACACTCTGGTCCTTCCTTCAGTGGAGACAGAAACTGAAATCCCGCAAGAAACATGACAATGCACAACTGCTCACGTAAGTTGCCAATGCTCAACAACCATATACATATACTGAAGAGGACTGTTTCTCAACCAACAGCTATTTTATTAATAATTTTGCATTTAATTAATAAGCCGTGAAACTGAAAGTGAAAATAATGATATAATATTCATTGCTTTGGATCAAATATTTAACCAAATGCCATTCAAATAATGTACATGAAAATGTATTTTTTCTTAAAAACATTTTTGGGTAGCTACAGTCATTTTTAACTGGTGTACATATAAGAGGCCATCCAGACAGAATGCATCTCTGAAACGCAAGACGCAGACATGTTTTTTTAACGCTTTTCGAGGCTCTTGAGACGCGGGCATCCGGACATCCACTATGCCTCCTCCGCCATGTTGTCGTCAAATAAAACAGTTGTCATGCCAACTTACTACTAATGGTAATGCACATCCGTCACAACGCGTTTACATAGAAAAACAATGGGAAAGTAGCTCATTGGAATGGAAAAATACGTTCAGTGTGAATGGTCCCTTACAGTTTCTGTAGCAGAGTATAAGGTATAATTCACAACATTTATTGTTAAATCCAAAGTGCCTAAATACTTGAAATGATGAAAAAATATAATTTAAAACTTAATTTAATTAATTAACATAATTTTTAACCTAATTTATTATTTATTTAACTTTATATAATTTGAATAAACGTTTTTATCAAACCCACACGCCTGGACCGAAGTTAACTTGTGGTCTGTATTTAGCTTTAATCTTACTATTTATTTTATAGTTAATTTATATTAATATTAATTTATATAAACATTTGATTGTATATTAATTGTATTAAATTGAATATAACTAAATGACATTTAAAAAAATCCTTGTGGTTGACTACCGGAAGTTAAGTTTGGACAATGTTCGTTTCGGTTGTTGCTGCTGCAACTGTCTATATTTATATTTCTTGAGAAATAATTTGCTTGACATATCTCTGTTCAACCTTCATTTGGTTTAATATTTTATTGTCTAATGCAATGACATAGGAATAGTTCACTCAGAAATGGTCCCCATTGACTTTACCAAATCCAAAAATCATGGAACAATGGGGTCCATTTTGGGGGTGAATTTTTAGATGTATTTTTAGTGTGACTGACATGTTCAAATACTACATTTACTAAACCAAACTTTTTTGTGCAAAATATGATCATGCTGTTTCCCTTAAAATGCTGTAGAATTAAATAGTTGTTTGATATGTATCTAAACTTGTTATCCGTTTTGTCATTCTCTCCTAAGTGGTGTGCTTTTCAAAGGTACAACTATTGGCATGGCGCCCGCTGGAGGGAATGTGTAGTCACGAGAACTCGGGCGGCATCAACGTGGTAAGAAAGCGCTTCTGTAACGGGCTTGTAAACAGTCTGTGTATAGTGTGCGTGTGTTTGTACGTGGCACATGCAGGGGTGTTGATAAAGCGATCGATGCCTCACACACATCTGATTAGCCGTTTATTTGACTCTATTAGTTTGTGCGGCCGGATAGAGACACTTTGCAGAATGCTAATGAGGCTTGAAGCCTTCCAGCTTAATATGAGCAAACGAATGGGGTCTTTTTACATTATATCAGTATAGCCCGCTTAGATCTGTGAGTTAATTGAGATGCATATTTTGAATGCATGCTTGACGTGAATCACTGGTTTCTCAGTGAAAATCTTGAGCATGAGATTTCGTCTATATAACATACTAAACTATTTTCAATATTGACTTGCAAAAAGAAATGTCTGTATAATGAATCCGTTTGAACATAAATTGTCACATTTAAATAGGAAAATAAACAAAGAAATGGTTTAACGTGATATACACTGTAATGCATTGAAAATGCCCGCTGTGAGACTTTGGTCTTGTCTGGGTCGCAGTCTGCAGTGCTTATCTCAAATGGACCCCCGCTGGTCCCCCGAAAGCCTCAGATCCCGCATCGCAAGGACAATGTGATTTTTAAGGTGGAATTTAACTGATGGAAAATCCATAAAGAAAAGTAATTTGAAATACAACTGCATGTCATATTTCATTATTGTCGTTGGAGACGGTGGAGATATTATCAGTGCTGTCTGTAAAAATCAACACGGCATGCCCTTTGCAAAGATATCAGTTTACTCTCCTGTTCTCGGCAAGAGAAAATATGTATGAGCGTCTGATGTGTGTGTTTTTGTTTGTGTTACGTTATGAAGATAAAGGAAAGGCTGTTTTCCCCGGCCAAGGTACTTAAATTAACACCTGCAGGTAAAAAAACCCAGACGTACTCTACAATTTATGGCATCATTGTAACATATCCAAGATGTCTTTGGAGATCAGAGATGTCCTCTGGGCTTCTTCTTCCATTTACTTACAGTGGTGTTGGAGCTTATGCACTGTGGTATAAAGAAACAGTTGCCTGTGGGCTATAAATAGGCTTTTTTCCATTATGAAGAACAATTAATCTGTAGCAGGAAAGTAAAAGAACTGTAAATACTTTAATGCTGTGGATTCAATTCGTCATTTTAGACAGACCCTAAAAGTAGTCAATGGCTTTGATGTGCAGTTTAATTTATTGCAACGTTTGTTATGGGCGGTAAATTAAAAAGTTTTTTCTTCCAGGATCATTCGAAATTGGCCATTGGGGCGGCTGCCACCATGGCACATGAGATCGGCCATAACTTTGGCATGAGCCACGACCATGAAGGTTGTTGTGTGGAAGCCACTGCTGAGCAGGGTGGATGTGTGATGGCAGCTGCCACAGGGTAAGGATGTTTTTATTTTCTACATTTACATTCGTAAAAACATCTGCAGCATGACTGAGTACTTTCCTTGAATTTCTTTCTTAGTGGACAGAATAAGATACAGAGTGGAACAGTCTATATGCTGATAATGAATATGCTTGCGATGGCAGTGAATGCATGACCTTTAACCAAAATGTTGATCGAGGGGCATGCGGTGAGGGAAATAGAGCTCAGCATTGTTAAGATTTAGCTTGAGGCGACGGCTAGACGTTGAGTTTGTTTGCTCCTATCAATGACGCCATTGTAACGTATAATCATTTCTGGTCATATGATGAAGATTCTGTCTATAATTATTTACAAAAGAAGCATGTGTTAGACAGTCACGCTGAGATCCGTTCCGAAAAAAAGTGAAGGCATGTAGTTTTAATACAAATGGGAAGCAGCAGGGGTTTGCGTTTTGAGGGACTTTGGGGGAGCGCTACACGACTGCTGACTTGGTGAGAACTGTTTTCCAAGACATATTATGAACCAGAAAACATCCAGAAAATCTTCCAGAAATTGTTTTGGATAAAAAAGAAAAGCTGCCAGCTAAGATACGAACAGTTAGTTACATGAATGTCGAATGATGAAACTCGTGAGTTGTTAATGATACACACGTTGCCAAGTTGTGACATTGGAGGTGGGGTGTCAATATAGAAAATAGCAAAAAACAACTTTGCAATAGATGATAGAGAATGGTTTTAGGGTAAGAGCTGTGTTTTTAATCATATTCATTTGTTATGTATGACAGAGTTTATAGTCCACTAATGTGAAGCTAACGACTTTATGGTTTGCTTTATGCAAATGAAGTAATTATCTTTAAATACTATGCATAAATAAATCATATAGTTTGTGTATTAATTAAAGCTTATTCACTTTTGCAACAGAAAAAACGAATGGCTTTGCTGTCATTAATTGTATGTATTCAGCTGCAGAAAAAAATTAACAGACCATTCAAAATGTTATATTGAATCAGGATTTCGAGATAAACTGTGGCTGTTCCAGTCCATTGTCTGTTTAATTTCAATAAATTCAAACCTCAGGAGTGACAAAGTCATCCAACAGCAATGTGAAAGACAAAATGCATGAAACATTATACATTATAATTTTTTAACTTTACATGTACAAATATTACTATTGATTTACAAAAGTGAATATGAACTTGTTTCTTTGCAGTATTTGAGTTCTAAAAAAATCCAAAGCCTATTTTCTGTTATTTCACTTGTTCTTCATATAAAAAATTAAGATAAAATTATCTTTTATCTAAACACATACCTATTGTCATGATCACTCTATGTCTTCTGTAACGATCCAGTGTCTGCCCTGTGTATCATGGCCTTTTATGTTACTTCCTGTCCTGTGCCCTGTTTTGTAGTCCTTTGTAGTTTTTCGTTTCAGTTGGTGTTTCTAGTCATTCACTGTGTATGACTAGAAATATGTTACAGTTGTTCTGTAACAATGCATTAACCAGGCAGGGCGTCGGATCCACATACAGTTTAACATTTATTAAACAAAAAGAAAGTCAAAAGAAACAAAGCAGAGGCCTATAGCACGAAGTGAGATGAACAAACTCGGAGTTGCAGTGTAAGTTTCGAGTTGACAAAACCAGACAAACCCAACCTGGTTAGATCAGGTTAAGCTATTGCACAACGCTTGGTATTAACGTTCTCTGTTAACTCAGGTTTGATCCAGAGTTTGTGAGGCACGTGCACTTGAAAGTGTACAGCTGATCACCCGGTACACAGAAAGCATTATCAGTTTGATTGACTTATCACAAGTGTCCGCACAATTCACTTTTCTGTTAAAGATGAAGAAGTCTCATGAATTCAAAAGTTTACCAGGCAGGAATAAATACTGCTGCAGTGGAAGTTTAAGACAACTACTGACTACATAAATGCATGTGAATTAACCAAAGTTAAATATTTTATATAGGTTCACAAAAGGTCAAATTAAAACATTGTAATTATAAATCATTACACTGAAGTTTGTATTTACACCTACAGTATATAGTTATATTCATTTAAATGCTAAATTATATACTACATTTAAATTGACGCATTGGACCAGGTGTACTGGTGACTGAGTCGTCAAACCTATAAACAGTAAATTCAGAAAATCTGTTTTTGAAATGGTCTCTTATTAGTTCCACGGCTATATATATATATATGTTTAGTTCTGGCTATATTCCCATTAAAGTCTTAAGAAAACCTCAAATATACTGTTCATGTGCTGTTGATGACAGCATTAGTACAAGAGATATTCTGATGCGCTTAGTTCAAGGAGAGGAGTTAAGAGCGAAGTGAACTTGATGGATAGGGTTCAGGTCGGCTGTTATTGATAAGAATGGTTAACGTTTGGTTGAGTACAGCACATTCCAAATTGTAAGATAAAATGGGTTAAGTGAGATTGTGCAGTACTTCCTAATGTCAGAAGAGTTTAAGAGGTGGGTTTATTGTTGGAGGGGGTTATGTAGACTTTCTTGAGGTCTGATGAGAAATGTTCGCCAGATAAGAATGTGTTGACAGTGGAAGAGAGGAAAGGCAGATGATCGGAGGAGATGTCATGGAGGACTGACAAAATCTCTTCTGTCTTTATATCAATATATTCATTATCATGTTGTTACTTAAAGGAAGTCCAGCAAAATATTGAAATTATTTTTATTTACCCTCACATTGTCCAAACCATGACCCCATTGACATTCATTGTATGAACACAAAACCACTGAGACATTTCTCAGAAAGCTATTTGTGTGTGTGTGTGTTTCACAGGAGAAAGACTTATAATTAAGTTTTGAAAGACATGAGGGTGAATAAATAGTAACAACATTCTTGTTTTGGGTTAAACTATCCCTTTAACACAGAAAACTGGAGGCAAATCTGTAACCACATAGTAAGAACTGTGGGAAACTATCATAACCATCAAAGTATTTGGTATTGGAAAACTGATCAACCATAAATCTAAAAAATAATGAATGAAATAAATTTTAAGGGCTGACAGCATAACTTTAGGTTGAAGTTGTTTCCTACATCATTTTGAAAATGTTTGTGCAGATATTTTATTATTTGTTGTTTTATTGTGTATTTATTCATAAAGTCATTGATATTCAAGAAAGAATATTTTCTGATATCGTCCACAGAGATCCATTCCCGAAAGTTTTCAGCCGATGTAGCAAAAAAGACCTGGACAACTACTTCCAGAAGGGAGGCGGGATGTGTCTCTTCAACATGCCCAACATGAAGGATTTGGTCGGGGACAAAAAGTGTGGAAACGGCTTTGTAGAGGACGGGGAGGAATGTGACTGCGGAGAACCGGAGGTGATTTGTGCCTAAATGAATTATTGAATAGAATTACTTATTGATTTAGAGAATATTGAATCAGACCAATCATAAATTAATCATTTTCAGAGACCAGTGGAGGGTTTGTAATACAAGAAATAAATCAAAACTTGATCTGCATTTTTAAAATGGATTTGATATATTTTCTGATTGGATGAGCCACATTCAGCGGCATTGGAAAATGACTGTAAATGCAAACCTATGACTGCTACCTGGCTTTGGTAGTATAAAAACTATTTTAACTCTTTATTTTTAAACTTTAAACTTTTTAATTTCACTTTTTTTTAAGAATTGCATCTTTATTAGCTGGAAGGTAGGCAGAATTTTTGCAGAACACAAATGGCTTGACAAAGAGTGACACACAAAAATGTTTGTGTTTTACATCTGCTTGCGTGTCAGTGCCTGCGCGGAGGGAAGAAACATAAAGCTGTGTTAGACAGCCTGTCATTGCTCATATAATGGGTGGCTGATTTGCCATCTGTTGGAGGTAGACTGAAGTATTGTAAGTGTCAGTATGTAAACATCTGGATGCCAAAAGTACATTCAATAAAACAATACTTGCCTTGAAAATCTTTTAGTGTATACTTTTTCATGCAAACCACTCTAATTTGCCAACCTTCTACACTTTGAATACTCAAAAATATGTGGTGCCAATGAGTGTATTTCTCTTATTATATTCAGTAAATCACACCATTTAGTTATTGCTCGTGTGATAATCATAGCTGTCTGTTACGTACGTTGCTCTGAAATGATTTCATGGCGTGTACCAGTTGATGTATGTGTGTCTATGTGTACACACAAAAATATCACACAAACACTTGCTCCCAACCCCTATTCATTTTCAGCTGTATGCCATAATTATATGTGTGTGTGTGTGTGTGTGTGTGTGTGTGAGTGTGTGTGTGTTTGTGTGTGTGTGTCCATACATGTGTGTTCACAGCTTGCACTAAGCGACTGACCGCATGAGTTCAAGGCCATATGTTGATTGCAAGGGAAACTGCCATGTGTCTCTTCAGCTGAGCACATGGTTTCTCATCCAACACTGAGAAATGCTACAATTGATGAGAGGATTGTCAGACTTGCATTTAAAGCAAGACTACAACTCAGAAAGAATGAAAATATAAAACATTAATTACTGGCTATGAAAAGAAACTGACATTTATGAACAGAAGGCTTTCATGTTTGATGTGTATTGGATGATTGGATATAAATACAAATTAAAATAGTACTTTCGCAACTTATGTGTTTAAGGATATATGGTGATTTACTTTCAATTTATTTATAAACTGTGTGTGTTTCTGTGTGTGTGTTTCATCTCCGGCAGGAGTGCACCAATGACTGCTGCCATCCCAGCAATTGCACTTTGAAGGCAGATGCGCAGTGTGCCCACGGGGTCTGCTGTGAGCACTGCAAGGTGCCTAACTATTTATCTATCTATTTACTTCTCTCTCTCTCCCCGCCTCTCTCTCTCACACCATCTGTATTGTGACTCTCACTTAGTGTGTTTTATACCCACTTTCTCTCTCAAGTCTGCCCACCACCTGCTCTTTCTCTCTCTTTTATCAAATTCCTCCAGTTTCATTATTACGCCCTCTGTCTGCAGCTGAAGCAGGCCGGCACCATGTGCCGTGGACAGGCTGGCGCATGCGATCTACCAGAATACTGCACAGGAGGTTCGCCCTACTGCCCCGCTAATGTTTACCTGCTGGACGGATCGTCCTGTCAGTACGGTCGTGCCTACTGCTACAATGGCATGTGTCTGACCCATGAGCAGCAGTGCCTGCAGTTATGGGGCTACGGTGAGAAACACGCTGTTTTACTCTGTGCTCTTGCCTTTGGTTTGTAAAGAATTTACATTCAGTGAATCCAGGTTATTTAGAGGTAGTTGGATGTCAGTTGGTTTGAATTTGTGTTCCTGGTAACACTTCCTGGGTCCAGTTCTCACTATCAACTAGTTGCTTATTAGCATGCTTATTGGCTGTTTATTAGTACTATTGCCTTATTCTGCATGAGCATAACCTTATTTTACATCATTTAATCCTACAAAGAAACTTAACTTAAAAACGACCTTATTCACAGTAATAAGAGTTTAATGAGGCAAAAGTTATTGTTTAATAGTTGGGTAGCCTGTTAACTGTCACCCGTTCCGTTTACGGGACACCTAAGTTTGTGTCAATATTGTGCATGTAATTTCTTATCGAATCATGAAAAACTATATATCATTGGAAAGGTCTAAGACTCTAGAATGAAGTTTTCTTGGCGTTTTTTTAAATAATTTATGTAGGGAGAGTAATTTATTCTTTTTTTATACAGAGCGCGTTATCCTTTTGCGATCCTTATTTTTTTAATGTATTTTTCATCAAAGAAAAACAAAAACTTTTTTTTTTACAATAAACCTAACAACATAACTTTCATTTTTTTTTTTTTTAGCAATAATCGGCTACTTATCTTTTTTCAAACGAGACCAACCATAAATCTGTATTCCAAAGAATTCATGAGTTACCGCCATTTTAGTTCCAACATGCGTTTTCATGTGTAGGCTCAAAAAGGGCTCCGACAGTTAACTTAATAGTGAGAACTGGGTTCCTTTAGTTTTGAGTGCTAATAATTACAATAATCAATCAATGATAATGAAACACTTTACAATAATGTTGTATTTGCTTACAACAATAAATCTTCATTGATTAGCTAACATGAACTAACAATGAGCAATATCGTTTTTTTGCATTAATTCGTCATTCATGTTACTTTCTGCAGTATGTGTTAACCTTGACAATGAACCATGCATGAACTTACATGAACAATTAAATTGACATTAACTAACATTAACAAAGATTTATACATGCTAAAAAACTTTATTACTCATTGTTTAAGTTAGTTAAAGAGGCTGTAAATCTATCTATATCTTACAGAAGACTTACAGAATAGGATCGTACCCTTCAAATATCGGCGTGCGGTTCATGTTCAAACGATCTCCAAATCCAGCATTATATCCACCGTTTATATAACATTCATCACCCAAATCCAATGAACAAACAAACACAGTCAAACGTCCCGAACGTAGTCCTCTCTCTCTCCTGCATATAAGTAAATATGACGTGTGCGCACGCTCCTTCTCCCGCTCTCCTCGGTTGACGCGTGTCGCATGCTTTTCCGGTACAATTTTCCAATAAGGGACTAAGAAAAGTTGTTACAAAAAAACTTTCTGAAACCTGTCGAACATTGGGGGAGTGTATCGAGCACAGAAATACTACGTCATACGTCCAACTCGTTTTTTGACAAGTTGACCATGTTAAGCATGAGAAGACAGGACGTTTAACATTGTAAATACGTTCGAATGCATCCCCCCTTTAATGCATTAACTATTAGCATATACAACATTATTGTGAAGTGTGAACAATAATGCAAATAATAATAAAATAAAGTATTGAATTGAATAAAATTACATTCAGGAAATATGAATTTAATAAACATACATATTAATACTAACAATATATTGAATATATATATAGGATTCATTGAAGATATATTTACATCTGAAAAATCTCAAATGTTACGAAAGTTTCACAGTACAGCTCTTTCTGTCTCTTAATATACATAAGATTTTTCATGTTATTGAAAATAACAAAAAATAATAATGCGGCAGTACTGAAATAGTAATATTATTGTACTTTGATTCGGTATGTCGTGGTGCTGACTTACCTGATTTATATCATCGTTTCCATGTTAGTTGAATCCTATTTCAAGATACATCAAAAACGTGGTCTTACCATGGGAACATGTTCAAAAATCAGGGCAATTGAATGGAGATGTTTTGTTTGTAGACTGAATCTGATGCCAAACGTCTCTGTTTCTATTATCCCTAAACAAACCTTTCAAAACTTGCGTTTATGAATGCTAATTGAGCTCTTTGGGTGTTTAGTCAGCACTAATGATCAAATAGTGCTTGATGTTGATTATTTACTGAGAGCTCAATGCAGTTGGCTGTACACCTCCAGTGTGTTCTGGGCTCACATCCAGTCAGCCTTTTTGGCTGTCTCGGAGTAGATGGACTTTGTCATTAGTGCAGTTGTGAGTGGGGAGGTGGAGTGACATGTTTGAGGTTAAATGCACGTAACAGATGTTTTCATATTTACATATAGAACACTTTTCATTTTTGTTTAATTTTGGATAACTTAAAAAAGTCAGTGTTTTTACACATACGTGGAAGACTTAAACTATGACATAACCATAAACATTTTGCAGTTAAAACTTGATTTGGTGACTGTTGATATCAACATTTTTCTCCATTATATTATCTTAAACTACATATAAGCTACTGGCATCAAGCACGTTGGTCAATTTCCCGTTCACACAGAGTTTTTTTGAAAACGTGATTGAATTTGGCATTTCTCAGAGATAATGTGGGTTTAATAGAGTAAGTGATTTTATTCCAGGTGCACAGCCAGCGCATGATGCCTGCTTTCAGGATGTGAACGCGGCAGGAAACGCCTTTGGAAACTGTGGCAAGGACAGTCATGGCAACTATCTGAAGTGTGAGAAAAGGTGAGAGGTGGGATTTCTCTGTATTAAACAGCCCTGTGCTGTTTCCTGTTTAAGTTGCTGACTTGACATGAGGACTGTCAAATCACAAAGTCCACATCAGCAGTCATGAACTGTACACTTTATTATTAAAGAAATAGATTTTTAAATGGAATTGCATGCAGAAAGTGTCTCTGTAGCCTAAAGGATATCAGTGAATTGAGTGAGATTATTTTAGGTCTAATTACGTCGTATGTTTAAGTTTTTAAAGAGATTTATTTAGGTGCTTAAAAATAATTCTATGAAAAGCCTGTCGATTCCTTACATCATATCAGTCGCCTAAAATAACCTTTATTACATTTATTAAATATGACCCTTATTCATTTTTCATGGTGGAAAAGTGTCATGTTTGCTTTTGCCATGGATGAATTTATGCATGAATGTTAACTCTCATATGAAATCTTACAGAGATGCCAAATGTGGCAAGATACAGTGTCACAGTGCTGCCAAGAAGCCAAAGGGCACCAATGCTGTGTCCATAGACACCACCATTCGCACAGATAACAGCGAGTTCAAGTGCCGGGGCACGTATGTTTACAGCACTCAGGATGGAGAGGGCGATCTCCAGGACCCTGGACTGGTCATGACTGGCACCAAATGTGGAGAGCGGAAGGCAAGTTTTGTCTTTTCTTTCTTTCATGTTGTAAACTAAGTATACAACACATAAACACACATAAAATATGTGACCCTGTACCACAACCAGTCACAAGTACCACGGGTATATTTGTAGTAATTATAGCAAACAATACATTGTTTGGATCAAAATTTTCTTTTCTTTTTATGCCCAAAATCATTCGGATATGAAGTAAAGATTCCAGATTTTCTAATAGTTGTGTCTCGGACAAATATTGTCCTATTTTAACAAACCATACATCATTGAAAAGCCCGTATGACTAGTTTTGACTAGTTTTGTGGTCTAGGGTCATAATTCAGTATACAATATATAAACAGACTTAAAATATCACTTCAAATTGAAATGTTTTTTTTATGCGAGAAAAGAGACTTTGGAGTGATGTGGGAAACTGGATGACAAAAAACAATTTCACATAAGAGCAAAGAGATCTAGACAGCTGTGCAATGAAAGTGTGATTTGTTTTGCATTTGTGATAAAATGGACTTCTGTTTCGCTTGCCATTAGGTGTGCAGGAACCGTCGATGTCAAAACGCCTCTTTCACCGAGTTAGAAACCTGCATCGCTCGCTGCCACGGGCATGGGGTGAGTGGTCATATAAAATAAAATATTTTACTGCTTTAAAACAACAGTTCACAAAGGTAGCAATGGATGGCATGGCTGCAAAAAAAATTCCATGAATGTATTTGGCAGATGCTTTTATCCAAAAGATGCTGGATAATTTCATGACCAGACTCATACAGAATCCTTCTTTTGAAAAGACATGATAATGTGTCGACGCTAATTCACACTGATCCGACAAACACCAATAAACACCCTATCTAATTTATAATAATGTGTTTGTTGGTTTTTGTTGGATCAGTGTGAATTGGGCTTTAAACGGAGAAACAGGGAGGCGCAGGACAGTTTATTTTGTGTTACATTTCTGAGGACCTTAAATCATAACCATATTAAATCTATTATACCAAGAGATTGAATACTAAATAAGTTGATGGGTCACAAAAGCATTTTTTATTATTTATGTCAGAACTGCACTTTAAAAACATAAGTGATGTAAAAAGTGTTAACTACGGCATAGTTTTCCTTCGTACTTAAGAGTTCCTCTTTAACCCAGACTGACTCAGAGATGATTTCACACCTTTAATTCCTTTAAAGCCGCCCTTCGGGTCACTCCTCTCCTACACGTACTGCCTCTAATAAAACCAATGCTTTTTTATATTAGCAAGGCTATAGCATTTGATTTGTGTATTTTCTGGTCAAACGGTCGTAAACAGCCTTCAAGCTGTATAAACTCAGATCCTGTCTTTCTTAATCCGTTTGCCCTCTCTGCCTCACGCTTTTGTCGGCTTTTCTCTTATTTCTTTATTTCTTGCTTATTTACCCAGACGCTTTCTGAAAGGGCAACCAAATACGACAGGTCTTTCAGGGGAGATTAGAGATTCAGAAAGTGCTTTTTTTATCATTCATTTGCATTATCATTTGATTCATATTGATTGTAGGGCTTAGGGAAGTGTGTGGATGGTGAATAAAGTGAGTGATCGTAGTATTTGCACACAGCACATTTTCTTTCCCGTCCGCTCTGCCTGTCTTGCCTCTGGGTGAGATTGAAGCGTGTAAAATATTCCACGTTTATAAAAAATTCCATTAAGATGAAAGCTGGTGTATTCTGTATTTGCCCTGTACTCAAAAAGACTTGTCGAAAAATGTTGCCTGTGTCGTAGTGAAAATAGGGATTTGTAAAATGGGAGCGTATGATTTTACTGTAACTAAAGATTAATTTACAGTACATTGGTTGTGAAAAGTACTTGAATTCAGACAAAGAAATATATGAATGCCATTGCAATAGATAGCAAAAAGCACAAAAAAGTGTTTAGTTGAAAATGATAAAACAATGTATTGTGCATTGTAATTGCAAAAAAGTATATCAATATATTTGCTAGCAGATCCCAATTGACTTGTCATATAATGCAGTAGAACATGGAATAGTTTTCTTTCTTCTGTAGAGCAAAATAATTCTCTGTCTAAATGCCAGACTGCTCTTTTCAAGACAAGGTAGATAGTCACAAGGACTCCTGCAATAAATCTGGTCCATATGAATGACATTTGAGAGTTCCAGACACAAAACCATTGTATGGAAGATTTCTAACATAGAGCAGAAATGATACAGTGCTCCAGATAACATCTC
Source organism: Triplophysa dalaica (assembly GCF_015846415.1). NCBI lineage: Eukaryota > Metazoa > Chordata > Actinopteri > Cypriniformes > Nemacheilidae > Triplophysa > Triplophysa dalaica. Next base: position 9,032,738 of record NC_079542.1, read on the forward strand.
CTGCTTGGATGTTTAAGAGTCAGCTGAAACTGTTGGCAGTCACAGGTTTCACAAATTTCACAATACATGACATCAGACTCAGTAAATTATAAAGTAAAAAAACACTTTTCCTTTTAAAAGCACAATTCACAAAACAAAAGGCATGTTAAAGTTACACCCAAAACCTCCCTGTTAAATATCTTTTCCTGTGTTTTTCATTCAGATGTGTAACAGTAACGGGAACTGTCACTGTAACCGTGGGTGGGCCCCACCCTACTGTGAGAAACAAGGACTGGGTGGCAGTGTGGATAGCGGTCCTATACAGTACGAAAGTAAGTTAACCTTCAGCTTACAGCGAAAATGATTCAGCTTTCAGTTTTTCTCACATTATTCTGTTTTATCCATCTTTAAGACAGACTGATCTGAGATTTTATCAGTTGAGATTTTGTTTGCTCATTCTGTTTTCACTCCCTCTTTCTATATCACACATCTTTCAGGATGTTACATTGATCATTATTCTCAGCTGTCCGACTTTTCCTCTTAAAACCCAGACCAGTGATGTCTTTGTATAAAGAGCAATCTAAAAAATTCTAAATACAACACAGTTCTTTCGACACAAACTCGCGGGAATTCTTAACTATTTTACGAGACGGCTTATTTATTGGGTTTGTGCAATTTTTTAAAATATTTTTATATTTTTTACGTTTTGGTACTATTTACTTTCTGGCCAGTGGGGGTTAGGGCTTCAATATTGTTTTTTTCTAGTAATGGAATGTTTTTGTACAATCTCCATTGTACAAATTGAAATGCCACAGTTGTAAAGGTTGTGTTCAAAATAAAATACTGAACACTGAATATCTGCTATATGCAGGTATAAATATTTTAGACACTATTATGCGACATTATTTTCACTTGACCTCACTAGGCACATAAATCAATTCAGAAAAAAAAAGTAAAATGAAAATTCTGTAATCATTTACTCACCCTTGTGTGATTTTAACCGCAGAACAATAAAGAAGATATTTTGAAGAATGTTGTTAACTGGAAACCATTCACTTGCATTGTCTTTGTGTCTATACAATAGAAGTGAATTAATGCTGGCGCTGTTTGGTTACCAACTTTTAAAAAATATCTTCTTCAGTGTTCCGCAGAAGAAAGAAAGTCATACAGGTTTGAGTAAATGATGACAGAATTTTCATTTTGGGGTGAAACATCCCTTTAATCTTTGGTTTACAAATTAAATAATTAGTCAATTGGCAGACAAAGAAAAAAGAAATGAACAATCTAGACAATAAAGGCCAAGGTCTAGTGCAGTGCATGGTGGGATGCAGCATTCATTGTGTTGTGGTTGTGCAGTCATAAAGCACATTTTGGCAAATGTCGTTTCGCATACAATGCACATTATACATAATGTATACTTCAGAGAGTAGTATAGAAGTGCATTATTCCAAAGACAGCATTAGATATTATAAGAGTCCAGAGTGAATACAGTGCTCCACACATGCAGTGTCTTGTATAAATTATTCAGGAGGAGAGATGTTTGGTAAGCGCTTCTCTGTGTGATTGTTCTTGACCCTTGTCTAACGGTCGCTGTACATTCTATATTTGTTTTCAGGTCAGGTGGGATTGGTTGTTGGGCTGCTCTTTGCCTTTCTAGTGCTTCTCCCCGCTGTACTTACCGCTTTCTACTGCATCAGGATAAAAACCTCCTACTTCCACAAGTGGAGAACACAGAGAGAAAAGAGGAAAGCGAGCAGGTATTACTCAAGAAAAACTCACATACATATATAAATATTTAGAGGCCTTTAGAGACCTTTTCTCTTTGTTTTGTCACAAATTACATTTATGAGCATCTTCCACAGTTAAGAGGTGAAAACGTGAACTAAAGTAACATTTCTATATGGTGCAGTGAATATGGTGCTTTCTCTCTTTGATTGGGAAGGTTTTGTCATGAAATAAAATGTTTAATGAAATACTTTGGCTGGTTAGATCTCATAAAACACTAAATGTATTATAACAGTTGGGTATAACAGTTGGGTATTATAACAGATAAAAGTCGGCAATTATCGGTATTGCCTCTGAAAAAAAGGGCTTGCAGGAAGATTTGAGTTGGTAGATAGATTTAGGAGACTGAACACAGGCAGGGTTTACTGCTGTCAGTGCTGTGTATTTAAAAGGTGTGTATATTAAACCATATAATAAGAGAGAAGTGGCTTCTACAACCTTATATAACATTCCAAAACTGCTGAAGAAAAAATATGTGGTTAAAACATGAGTTTTGAAAGGGTTTCAAAGTAATTATTAAGATTCTAGGACCTCATTGAACCAGCGTATAATGCCTTACCATTAGATGTGGCCAACCATCCCAAGTTTCTTCACTGGCATAGTGGCACCTCATGCGGGAAGTTTTAAAAGATCCAGGAAAAACTTTGAAAGAAATGTTGACATCTCTAGCATCTGAAAGTTTCAGTTTTCATGACTCAACAATAAGAAAAAATATAAAGATAGTACAAAAAAGACCAAAATCACTAACAAAGGACATCGCCGAGCATTATAATAAAGCAAAATGGCAGTGGTGTTAATGTAAGTGTAAGTTTTGCTCCTTTGAGACCTGACGATTTGATCGCTAGAAACATGATTTTACGGAAATGTCCAAGAAAAAACAATGGTACAGAATGAGAAGTTCCTGGAAAGATCATGTTAAAAAGAGGAGCTGAAAATTGAGCAATTCATCCTTAAAGCCCGTCAAATCACAGAGATCCAAGACAACCTCTGCAAGTATTACAAATGACTTGAGATCCCTAGGTAATACTAATCTCGTGCGAATAGTACTCAGGGCACATCAAGCGATCTCTAACAAAGCTTAGTGACGCATAGTACAAAAATCTTTCACTCACATAAGATTGCTGTGCCATTTCTATCGGATCATTCCTAATATTGAAGGCACAGCACTGCTTTGAGTCTCCACAAATCCAGTGCCTTGTTTATGAAGGAACGATCAAACGCTCCATGTTTTTCCCACAAAAAAAATAAACATTAACCACACATACTAATATCGGAATCTGAAGGAAGGTTATGCAGCGATTGTATTCTTCCACAACCAGGGGTGGCACAATATTTAGCTATCTTTTACAGGATGTTTGTTTACTGCTTGCTCGCTCTATCTGATTCCGCGCAACCTGCGTTACTTCAGAATTGTCATGTGCGAACCAGTAGGTGGGGCTAGAGAAGTCGTCATTGATATTCTTTATGTGTAGGTGGTGTTTAATCTAGATAGGTGAATTACAGAACCTATCGTTTACTGGGCCTGGTATCAATAACAGATGTAATCTCAGTTACATTTTACATGATGTTCGCATGAATACGATTCCCTCTTATATTACAAGAGAAGCTCGGGTAAGAACTTTAATTCATGTCTCCTTTAATGTTGTACTGTAGTTCTCAAAATAGGCAATAATATATAGAGAATTTGTGTTGTAAATCATACTGTATTGTTAAGTTTTTGTGTTCTTTTGGTGGAAAAGCCTGCAGAAAACGTTCATCATTTATCAACATAATTGACATATGATTAGAAATCTCAACAGAACACCCCCTTCTTCCTCAACACTTCAGAATATCATGAAGGACTAATATTTCTACATTATGTTCATGTTGACTTCACAAGTTTCATTGCTTTTAAACTTTTCTGAACTTGTTCAGTTCCCTTGTGCAAATGTATGTGACTGAACATAATTTAGAAAGGTACACCTGTTTTTGTCGTACACATTGCACACAGCTAAGCACATACTCAAAACATGAAGTCTTTACATATGTCCTAGATCCTACCAGCCCCTACTGAATTCATACGGTGTTTGAGTAATAAACTACACAAATGAGCAGTTTCTATTTCCTCAAGACCTTGCACTTCTCTACTGTATTACCACCTGTGGGTATGTTGAGTGATTTGGCAAAGTATTTTACACTTTATTCAATAAAATAATATTCTTTCTTTCCTCAAGCCCATCAGTTATGTTCAAGGATAAGGTTCTTTCTCTTGAATAGTAGACTGCTTCCAGTACAAGGGCCCTGTGATAATTTGACTATTGCAATATCCTCTATCAGATTTTTCTGCAAATGTGTAATTCACTTCAGATGAGAAGGTGTAGCCTTGGGACACATTTTAATCCTAGTTTTGCTTTGTCCAAAACTATCTTTTGCTTTCCAAATACCATCTTCCACTCATCTGTGTTGTTTGGGAGACGTTTTTGATAAATTCATTTTAACCTATTGGATCTGATACAATTCTTAGAAATAGCATGAATTATGCGTGATGAATAAAGGGGCTCTTTAAGCCAGAGCGGATGTAAAAAAGGTTTATAAACAACCTTGTGATAGAATTTAAATACTTACTGTATCACTGTTCAAAATGACCATATACTTCATAATCATCCAGTGAATTGAATGCAAATTTGGCCTGACAGAAAGGAAACCTCACTAGTCAATGTCTGTAATATTTGGTACTTTTTCTAACTCTGGTTAGGTATTTTATGGTTTTTATTGGGATTTTAGTGGCATCTAGTGGTGAGGTTGCAAATTGCAAACAACGGCTCACTCCACCGCTCGCCCCTCCCTTTCGAGGAACAGCGGAGCTTGACACAGGACAAGATGTTGTCACGTTTTCGCTTTTTAACTGAAGGAGATAATGTATTTATGAAACACGCTCTCTAGAGCAGTTTGTCCGTTTAGGGCTACCGTAGAAACAACTTGCAGAATTCCATGTAAGGGGAACCGCTGTGTATGTTGATAGAAATAGCTCATTCTAAGGCCATAAAAGCCTAACACTTCATAATGTAAGGTCTTTATACACCTCTGAAGACATAGACACATACACTAACCTAAAGGATTATTAGGAACACCTGTTCAATTTCTTCATGGTGGTGTAATGGTGTGGGGGATGTTTTCTTGGCCCACTTTAGGCCCCTTAGTGCCAATTGGGCATCGTTTAAATGCCACGTCCTACCTGAGCATTGTTTCTGACCATGTCCATCCCTTTATGACCACCATGTACCCATCCTCTGATGCCTACTTCAGCAGGATAATGCACCATGTCACAAAGCTCGAATCATTTCAAATTGGTTTCTTGAACATGACAATGAGTTCACTGTACTAAAATGGCCCCCACAGTCACCAGATCTCAACCCAATAGAGCATCTTTGGGATGTGGTGGAACGGGAGCTTTGTGCATCCCACAAAGAATGCTTTCAGCACCTTGTTGGATCAATGCCATGTAAAATTAAGGCAGTTCTGAAGGCGAAAGGGGGTCAAACACAGTATTAGTATGGTGTTCCTAATAATCCTTTAGGTGAGTGCATATTATATTGCATTTCCATCAATAAACCCTCCAAAAAATTACACACTGCACCTTTAATCTATGAGATTTAGTAAAATTTACTGCTAGTTACATATTACACTTTGATGGGATCTTTGTCATTTTTTCAGTAATACGGATATTGTAGCTTTAATAAGGACAGTAAGAAATTGCATAATGTATTTCAATATTTTATAAAATTCGTTTGGAAAACCATTGATCCTTGAGGCTTTGCCACTGCTCAGCTGAATAATGTCATTATGACAGTAGTGACATTCCTTAAATAATACATTTGAGTGCCTCAAAATGACTTTTTCATCTACAATGAAGTCTGAATTCCTGTTCACAAGAAACTGCTCATAAACCACAAACTTGGTAGATTTTCAGTTTGCAATTTTTCAATTGATTAAGGCATCTTTGATCCATAACCATTTTCTGCTCTAATAGAGAACAAAATAGAATAACAGAATCATAGCTTTGTATACAGAAATGAAAGATATGTGACCTTATACGCTTTAATCTGAAACATTGTGACACGACTAGCAACTGTTTAGTGAGACAAATTGGTTCTGGTGCTCCTAAATCACAGTAGATGTAGATTCAATTTTATCCATTCAGAGCATTGCAGTATTCATTTAAATTATTCCTTGGGGCATAAAAGTCACATCTATGTTGAAAAGCATGCAGCACTAAATTTATCCCTAAAACAGTCTTATTTAGTTTAATTAATGGAACAATTCACCCCCCCAAAAAAAATTCTGTCTTCATTCGCTCACCCTCAAGTTGTTCCAAATCTGTATAACTTTCTTTTTTCTGATTAACACAGAGAAAGATATTTGAAAGATTGCTTGTAACCAAACAGTTCATGGGCACCATTGACTACCATAGTAGAAAAAGTTACTTTATAGATTTCTTTATAAAAGAAGATATTTTGAAGAATGTCCAGGGGCACTTTTGACTACCATTGTCATTTTTCAAGCATTCTTCCAAATATCTTTCCCCCTTTTTTTGTGCGAACTGTCCCTTTAAGGTGTTTTTGCAACAAAGATGAGTAGTGTGGTGTAAAATACTAATAATTTGGTTTCAATTGTTCCACAGATGTTTGAAAATCATGTTTAAAGATGCCGTACTTACTATTAGCTGATAATGACAGATTGAATGTGTTATTCTAGTACTCTTCTTCTATTGGTTGCTATAAGATTCGCTTAGCTTCCCCTGAACAAGCAGAACACAAATATTCCATTTGTCAATAGCGCTCTACAAAGACGATTTCAATTCAGGATCTATTTAGGGCATGAGCAGACTCTGACCTCCATGACTACTGTAGGCAATCCATGCCTCCATACCTCACTAATAGTTTTCTACAGCTATGGTCCAATAAAGGGTTTAGAAGGATTCAGGATGTGTTCTTAGATGACTCATTCATCTCCTCAGTTTAGCTCAAGGAGAATGAATTTAATTACAGATCTGTTCTATTCATTACCTGCAATAACCAAAATCAAGCTGTGTAGATTATTGTATCATAGCTGAAACCAGGGATGGGGGATTTCGTAGCTGAGGCATATGGCAGTATTGATAGCATTTCTTAATCCAATATTCAAACTTTCACAAAGATTTTCTATTAAGATACAAGTCTTAAACATCGCGTTTCTGCCAATCTCATAGTAATCTTGAGTGCCTATACAGTAGTATTGCATACGTTGTATCTTCAAAGAGTATTTAGTTTGATTAAATTTATATAAGAGAGATTCGGCCGTATGATTATTTCCGGAAAATCACGAGCTGCTAGAGGTGGGACTAGTGGGGAGAGTGAGATGGAACTACAGCACGAACAGGCAACACATAATTACTTTAATCCCTTCTTGTTTTGTACATTATGCACGTACGCGCAGATTGCCAACAAAACACAGACGTATGACTTAGTTTGACTTACCGCATGCAGTTCATGTCCGGCATCTTTTAGCACCGGGACCTCACCATCTCAAATGATCTCCAAATCCAGCGTTAAATCCACTGTTTATATAACATCCATCACTGAAATGCCGTGAACAAACAGACACACCTAAACTTCACTATTACAAGCAGCGCTGGGCGTGCTCTTTCTTTCACCTTGCAGTCGTTTTCTGGGAGAATAGCGAATAAAATGAATATATCAGAAACTTTTTATAACTCTGGATCCCTGTGACGATACAGGGATCGTCAATCCAGAATTATAAAAATCTCTCAGAAACAAATTGGAGTGCTGGGGGAGTGTATCAAGAACAGAAATACTACGTTAAACATCCAACTCGTTTTTAAAACAAGTTAACCATGTTAAGCATGAGAAGCCAGCAGGATTAACAGTGTTAAAAAGTCAGAATGCATAACATAGCCTGATACCCAATCTTAAAGTTTTGCTCTTGAGCCTAGACACAGTACGTTTTCTCAGATTTTGGGAAATATAACTTGAATATATTTCAATATATATAATTGATTTTTTTCAACGTCACGAAAACCAGTAAGCATTTTGACTATTTACCATCAGCTAATACTGCTGCTGCAGTGATGCACAATGTTGGCAGCATCAGGCTAGGGGATTATTCGCAGGATTGGCAGGCAACTGGACTGAGGTTGAATAGAGCCAAATATAGAGCGATCCTTGAGGAGAGGCCGCTCCGCAGAACACGCAACCTTTGACAAGAGCAAAGATCCTCCTTTCGCCATGAGAATGACCCAGAGCACACAGCCAAGAGTGCTGGAGCGGCTTTGTGGCAATATTCTCCAAAGCCCTTGAATGATGCAGCCAAATACACAAAGCCCTTAGAAACATGAAGATTGGAGTCCGCCAGCAATCTGACAAAGCTTGTATGAATGAGAGGAAGAACCGAGGCTGGGAAACGGGCAGCAGCTGGGCACTTACATAGATATATGGCCCGAATATTAATGAGGAGGAGGTATTTTGGATGTTGACTTTGGACTTAATGAGGCTTAATGGCTTTCATTTTTTTCTAGCACTCGAGTATTTCATTGATCAGATTGTCAAGAAACGTGCAATGTGATCATGGATCAATGTAGTGAGGAGTGCATCAACCAATATTGTAGAATATTACTTTTTGCAATATTTATTGTTAAATAATGCCTACTGTCTTGCCTCATAGTAACAAAATGTTTATCTGAATTGTGTTTTTGTTACGTTCACAGAAATGAAGTCTCCACTGAAAAGGGGAAGAATGGACACCTAAACCATGCTTTCCATCTAAAGGTGGTTGGGCCATCAAACAGAAGTGCTAACCTTAAGGTATATACAGCTAATTTGAGACTAGAAGCTTCATTCTGTATATGCACTTAGGTATGAATGTTATATCACAATGTGAATGTTTCCATATAGAACTACAGTATAGGCTTATGGTTAAAAGTACAAAGACATCCATTACAATAAAGAGGTATTATTAACAAACATTATAAAATCAAATGCATAATACCAAGTACGCCAACCATTTCATATTCAATCTCAACCTAAAGAGGCATTTTAAATTTGTACATTTATTATGGGAGAAAAGTTGAATGTTAATTATCTTTAGAAGTTATGATGGTATTTTAAAGTGGCTCTTGCATATTTTCAAATTCAAGTCAGAAGTATTATTATTCATAATAAGATATTTTTAATGGAACTGTTATAACTAGTGCTTTTACGTAGAGTGACTGATCGGGATTAATCGAATCCAGAATATAAATTGTAAAAGTGTTAACATGATATGTTTATGTATTGTGAATATTGGTTTTATATTTATAAACACAAACACATATAATATATATAGTTAGACAATAATTAAAAGTCTATATATAAACGTTTATATATTTTTATCATTTATATTTTTCTTAAATGCAGGTATGTGTTTATAAATACAAAATGAATATGTACAGTAGCCTACAGAAAACTTTTATTCTGGATGCGGATGTTATTCTTTCTTTTTTCTCCAGCTACCTCACACCAGTAAGGAGGTGCTTCCTCTGAGGCCAAACCCAGTCTCCAACGGCACCCAGCCAGTTAATATTGTCCGTCCTCTTCGACCGGCTCCTTCTCCATCCCTGAGCTCCGCAAAAGGATCTCGTCCTCCCCCGCCTGTTTTCAAGCCACCCAACTCCCCCAGCAAACCCAAATCTGTAGCGTCACCTCAGAAACTCAGTCCGCCCAAGAAGCCTCTGCCTCTGAACCCTTCACGTTCTCCACTGGTGAGAGTTTAGTCCTGCTATTCTTTGATTTGATCAAAATCACAGGTACAGTAATTGGATCTCATAGAAAAGAAAACAAAAATTGAGATTTATTCAAAGACTTTTGCCTAAATCTCCTGCTTCTTCACAACTACAGTAACCTCATATGTGGACTGATGTTAAATAATAAATGAAGATTTTTTTGGGGCAAAATATCCTGTCGTGGCAAAAACAGCACGACACAAATTCCCTGATGCGTTCTTATTTCCTGTCATCGTACAGATGGCATCAAAACAACAGACCAGACCCCCTTCCACACCTCCCAAGAGGCCACTTCCTCTCAGTCCTGCACGTGGAGCAAAACCCAAAGCCTCCAGTGGGGGACTCCTGGTGATGATGCCCCCTGCAGTCAGCCCAAAGCCAATGGGAATGGTCACCGCCGTCCCCCCTCTGAGGGCTCTCCGGTGAGAAAACACGTTCCATAGCGTCAGGAAATATATATAGATTTTCAGTGGTCAGTATCATTAATGCTGTGAGGCAGGTGTGCAGGAGTTAAATGTTTGAGAATCGGTTGATGTTGTGTCAGCTTCAAGGGCTCTAATCATTTTACTGGATAAAACAAATGTGAGTCAGCTATCCTGAGGAAAACTTTGGAGTGAAACAATTTGCATGTAAAGACTGCTGCAGACTATATGCATGAATCACTAACTGAGAGAAGTTCTATTGGTGTCGCAATTATGGAATAAATGCTTTTATCTCCATTTGCAAAGCAAATTTCACTTGCTCCCCACATTAACGTTTAATTCAATTTGTGTAATTCTGATAAATTGATGACAATGGTGTCTCTGCTCACAGTATCCGATTTCTCTTCTGTCTCATATCTATAGCCACATTGGTTCAAATTTCTCACTGTTTTCTTTGGATGAAGTCAAATGCTTTAGCAAATCTTACAGTATATCCCACAGGTGTCTGCAATGTTTTGCTCATCACTGTTGACATTAAATTTCCCAAACAGCAGACTTGCAGTACTGGGGGCTTCTCTATCCGTGCTTTATCTCTTCCTCTTACTACTATTTTTGACAGTTTTCAAAATGTGTAAACTGTGATTCGGAAAGCAGATAAAATAGTTTACTAAACAGCTATTCCTTGGTCGGAAAGGAGACCTACATTATACACACAGGCTTGATGCTGAAAGTAACTATTTGCTTTGATTTTTTTAGGGGCGACTCACATTTCACATCTTTAGTTGGTTATTTTAAAAGTATTTTAAATAGGGAGTGACACGGTTGCGATGCCCATCCGATGTGCCGCATCGAGATTAAAAAAGTTCAACTTTTCAGAATGCCGCACTCGAACCACATGACCAAGAAGTGCGGCTCGAGTTTTCGATGTGGTTCACACGAAATGTGAATCGCCCCTAATGCTTCCTTTCTTCACACACCACTGCAGTTTTCTTCTCTTTTTATTCTAAAGTCAAATTTTGATTTAATTTTTATTACAAGTTTTGAAGTCATCCATACCTAGAGAATTCCTGATGCCTGGGTGGAATGTTGTGAGAAGCAAAACATTTGAAACTTTTTTGTATCTCTTTGTGTCTAGACATTAGTGTCAGTCTGTTATCAGAACATAAAACATCACTTTTCCTCTTTAGTAAATAACTGTGTACACACCTTATATTCAAGCCTGATTTCTGCTTTTGTAGCCCACACGTTCCTCCTCTAAGAGCTAAGAATTGAATTTTATATCCGTAAAGAGGAATCTGTAGCTTCCCACACTTGAACGCTCTGTCATGTGTTGTGATAAAGAGACATGCATTTTCAGCACATAACACTGTGACCCAAGGTGAAGAATGTGGTATTTTCAGAAAACTGTACTTTACGGACTCAGCAGTGTATTATGTTTCTATAAGGCTTATGTTTATCACGATTTTTCACACGAATAGAAATGCACTCGTGACTAGTTTTGAAATGGTGGGTAACCTTGGAAATGTCACTCAATAAAGCGAAGCAAACAAAGAGATGCAGTGACTATCAAATCTATGCTTTCAAAGTGATTTTAAATAAACATCACAGAATTGGACACCATAGTGTACTCTATATGAAGAGCATGCAATCCATGTACGGTAGTTTTATTGTACTTCATACTTTGTTTTCTATTTCAGGCCTGTTTCAAGACCCAAACCACTCATAGTTCCATCGCCTTTCCGAAAATGACCCTCGATTCATTTTTGAAGACTGCAGTCAGCCTATTTGCACTATATAAGGACCCTTGAAGACTGGTACTATTGAGCTGTTTTAACAAGCAATGGAAAAGCTTGGTTCTGGGTCCACAGAGGGGTCTGTGAATGGGTCCGTAAATGAGCCCTTGATAGCTGATGTTTAAAAACACAGCACAGACATGACGCGGTTTTGCATGGAAACAGATGCAAACTTAGACAGGACTTTTCGGATAGACCATCACATTGCCAAATTTTTGACGTTTTCTCACTTAGCAATTTTTTGTACTTTGTTTTGTGCATCTGTCTTGTTTACATTTTTTATTTTATTTGTGCCAAAGATGTTTTGTTAAATTCCCTGATTGTTTCATTACTGTGCTGTACGATAATTTGTGTTTGGTACATTAAATAATAATGTTATAAGTTTTTAGTAAAGACACCGTGATGTTGTTGCTGCCATTATGTTATCAGAGGATTTACATCATTTCCAATTTTTTAAAAATCAAAATCAACATAGACTTGAAGGGGCATTTAAATGAAAGTAAAAATGTGAAATTAACGCAGTTTAAATGGAATAGCAGAAAATATGTATATATAACACCCATCTCTCTCTGTATTTGGCAAAATGAAAGTCTTGCCATTGGTCCACTTTTCGAGGGACAATTTAGCCTACACATGAATTTCTAATAGTTGTCTGTGCACATTAAACTGGCCTAGATGAAAGTATATTAATGTCGTAGAAATAACCTTATAATGGTGAAATCTAAAAGAACAACCCTACTTGCATTCTCGGATTTGGATTCATGTTTGATCATAAAAGATTCTTTAAAGGGAGAAGTGATATTATTTAACAATAATGAATTATTGAAGAGTAGCTGAGAGTATTTAAAACTGCTGATTTCTTATAAAAACCTTTCTTATTAAATAAATATTAGGTTTAGTTTTGAATTAGATTACACTTAAATGTCAATTCACACTTGAAACCCTATTTTGCAGAAAACATCGACTAGACAACTACACCAAGTCTTAAAACATGTAATTGCAAACAAATCAAAAACCTCCTAAAATAATAACTTTATTCTGCCTTTTCTATGACCCCGTCTGGCTAAAGACACATAATCTATAATCTAAATCACATAGTCGAATCAGAATTATGAGATTAGGAGCCTCAAAGTACACATAAAAATGACAAAAATAAATAAAATACTTACATTTTATGATATGATAAATACTGAATTGAATCATTTGACTGTTCATAGTTTAGTTTAGTTTAATAGATTTAGAGATGCAAAATTAGGCCTAGTGGACTGTGTATTCAGACATATGAAACGGTTGCAAATTCGTTCATGTGTAAATTGTGTCCGCATAGGACCCAATTTCGCAGGTAGTTGTAATGCATGATCTCAATATTTTGTTGTATGGCTAACCGGAGCTACGTTAGCTTATAGAGAGCTAAATACGCTGGGTAAAATAAAGCAAAAATTTTACTTTACGAAAAACATATGAGCATATAACATAAGCATATCAATCTAAGCTTGATGGAACAAACATTCCAGTATTTCTGTATCAACATCTGCTCAAAAAAAATCACTTGATATTTTAAAATTACCATGGTTTTATTATCGTAATAATTATAGTATTTCCCTTCTCTCTCCCACTTCACTTCCTGTCTAAATAAAGGCAGAAAATCCAGATACAAGATACAATACTTCACTATCACAATAATGACTATCATTATGCAAAAATAAATCCGGAAGTTAGCTTTCAATACACTGAGCTCAGTCTTCGACATGGCATTACTTATATCATTAGGATATCAATGATACCCTTTATGTATGGTTAAACAATAAATAACAAAAAAGACCTCAAAGACAAGGTCACACACATATATGTGACGGACCACAAAATCAATTAAAAAGAAGCACAGGTATATTTGTCGTAATTGCCAACGATACATTCTATGGGTCAAAATCATAATTTTTTCTCTTGTGACAAATATCATTAGAATATTAGGTAAAGATCATATTCCATCAAGATATTTGGTACATTTTGTACGGTAAATAGTTCAAAACTGAGTGAATGCAGCAAAATCGTGAACAAAAATGGCAGGAAACTGTCGGAGCCGATGGTCGAGAGGTTCGTGCTTCGACATAAGGCGCTGGTGCGTCCCGGGCGACCCGAGTTCGAATCCCGACTCGTGGTCCTTTCCACGACCCCACCCCCTCTGTCTCATCCACTTCGCTTCCTGTCCTCTCCAAAACCACTGTCTGTCCAATAAAGGCAAAAAACGCACAAAAAAAAATGTCCAGAAACACACCTACTCACACTTGCTCACAACTACCCACTGTTTGAGAGTTTGTATCTATGTAAAACATTAGGTTACTCAATTAATCCCGGTTCTCTCACAACATGAGTGATGTATCACTATGGGAATGCCTTTGGCGCGACAGATCCTGGACGGACCAATGACACCACCTCTTCCAAACAGTCGCTCGGTATCTCACTATGGGATTTAGACAACTCCCGTATTGCAGATATGCTGTCTGAAGCAGACATGTCAGTCAACTCAGTGATGTTCAACATAAGAACAACACCCGAAGCCAATACCCAACGTGCTGCCGCACATATGTCCTGAACTGACACGCCATTAAACAATGCCCATGAGGTAGCCATACCTCTAGTAGAATGAGCCCTCAGACCCTCCGGAGGGCTAAGACCCATGCTATTATAACACAATATTATAGCTTCCACTTCCCAGTGGGACAGGCGCTGACGTGAAATAGGTTTGCCCTTATGAGAATTAGCTCATGACACATATAACTGATACTATTTCTTAGTGCCTTCGTTCTATCCACATAGCGACGAAGGGCAAGGACAGGGCACAACCAGTGAAGACTCTCGTATTCCGCTGAGGAAAAGGCAGAGGATGAAAAGACAGCAAATTCACATACTTACACGTGAGAGCTGACTCGCTGAGAAACGCTGGATTAGTTTTGAGAGTTACTCTCGATTAATCCGTTGCAACAACGCATGAAGTTCACTAACCCACTTCGCGGTCAAAAGAGTCAATAATAAACCCACCTTTAAAAAACTTTAAATCAATAGTTTCTATAGGCTCGAATGGGGCTAGAGGTAGTGCATTCAGGATAACACACAGATCCAACAGCGGAATCAGTGGTTTTGAAACCTTGTTCAGACGCCGCACACCTCTCATATACCTGCATACAAGCGACCTATAGTATTTCTGTCAATCCAGAAATAGTGGCAATATATACCTACTGTATATTGTAGAAAGGGATTTACCTTTGTCTAGAAGATCTTGCAGAAAGCTTAACACATCTGCAATCGAGCAGAGAATAGGAACTATGTCTGTGCACGCACAACTGCTAAAAACACTCCATTTCCAATCATACGCTGAGCGTGTTGAGGGCCAAAGAGCTACTTTCTCCAGGGCTGGGTGGAAATTTCCCTCGCAACAGGAAAGGCCACAGTTGGCCGTAAAAAAGTTGTATTCTCTCCGTGAGAGAATTTCCCCTGCCAGTTCCAGGCAATCAGAATTACTGAATGACCACACTCTCTTACCCTTCTCAGATTAGGCACGATCAGACTTAGTGGAGGAAATGCATACAGCAGTGCGTTTGCCCATGGGTGTGCCAAAGAATAAACACCAATAGGCGCACCGTCTCTCGCCAGAGAGAAGGACAGAGTATCTACGGCAGGATGGCCAAACCTCTCCCACAACTGGCTCACCACGTGTGCTTGAAGGGTCCATTCTCTGTACAGAGGATTTCTTCTGGATAGGGGGTCTGCCCCTGCATTCATTATTCCAGAGATGTGTGTTGCCCGTAATGAATGAGAAAACTTTGCACTACACACTATCAGTTTCTGAGCCAAACTGTGAAGTTGAGGGGAACATATGCCACCGCTGTCGTATTGTCTGATCTGATTAAAACATGGTGCTTTCTTAGGAACTGCAAAAAATGTTTCACTGCCAGAAAACTGTTAACGGTTCCAGTAGGTTTATGTGCTTGTTCTGAAGCGAGACGGGCCATTTCACTTTCGCTATCCTGCCCTCACACACTGCAACCCAACCTGTGAGCGACTCATCCATCGTCACCACTTCTCTCAGTAAAACGGCCCTCAGCAGAATCCCTGAGTCAAGAAAGGGGCGATCTCTCCAGTGATGGAGAACGCGCATGCAAAGTGATGTCACTATTACTTTCTGGTCGAGGTGATGTTTTGGACACAACCGTTGCGCCGTCATCAAGCGCTGAAACTCTCTCATTCGAAACCGTCCCAGTGGAATGACCGAAACTGTCAAGGGCATCAGCCCCAGTAGACGTCAATGCAGCCTTTCCAAAAAAGGGAGAGACTGCGCAAATCGACCTGATGCGTTCCTCCGATAGCAACATTTCATACAGGACTGAGTTCAGTTTGAGACCCAAGTAGATAATTTCTTGTGTAGGCACTAAACAGCTCTTTGTCTCATTCACTTTGAAGCCTTAGCTTTCCAAATCCGATATGAGCAGTTTTGTATCTAACTCCACCTGTTGCTGTGATGGGGAACAGAGGAGAAGTTTGTCAAAATAGGCTGACACTCTGACACTCGCTATTCTCAGCGGAGTGAGCACTGCTTCGACTCATTTGCTAAACTTTCTCAGGGCTAATGAGAGCTCGAAAGGAACCGTCAAAAACTCGTTGGCTTTGCCCTTATAGGCAAACCTAAGGAATTTTCTGTGTGCCGGGTAGATTCTTATGTGAAAATATGCGTCTTTCAGCTCAACTGGTGTACACAAGTCTCTTTGACGAATAAATTGGCACATGACTTTGAGCGTGATCATATTGAATTTGCACTTCCTGAGATGTTTGTTGAGGTTCCGGAAATACAGTATGGGACAGAGACCTCCCCTTCTTTTGGGAATGTAAGGCTGAGCAGGTCTTGGAACCCTGAACACTGAGTGCTTCTCTGGGGGTTCTCAAACCCTGCACGTGCATGTGTAGCTAGCCTTGCAGGGACTTAAGAGGGAGGCATGTCTAGAAAGCCTCACCCTCCTGTTTTCTGAGGTCACGCCGTTGTCGCAGACCAGTGACTGACAACCCAAACAGAGCTTTGGGTTCAACCGGAGCATCCAAGAAGTCTACTTCTCTCTGTCTGTCAGCCCTGACAG
Organism: Triplophysa dalaica; assembly: GCF_015846415.1. Taxonomy (NCBI): domain Eukaryota; kingdom Metazoa; phylum Chordata; class Actinopteri; order Cypriniformes; family Nemacheilidae; genus Triplophysa; species Triplophysa dalaica. The sequence goes on from NC_079542.1 coordinate 9,049,638, forward strand.
TCGCAGCTAGAGCACGCTACCCCACCACTGCCAGGCCCATTCTGCGACCGCACCTCTGGAAGTTCTCAGGTTGAGATCTGCGATAACGCAGATCTCTTCCCAGAGAGCTGGGTTTGGTGTCCCAGCTTCCATTTGTTCAAGAGCCCTCACCCCCAGGCTGTACAACAGAGGCCGCTAAGCACTCAGTGTTCGGGGACCGATTGCTTAGGCACTGCCTGGCCGGGAGGTGGTCGGCGGGAAGATCACGTCATCTTCATCCTCCTCTCTTTCCTCCAAAAGACGAGTGATCACTTCGTCATCATAATCCTCCTCTCCATCGATTGTTAAGGATCCGAAGATAGGAGGCAGCTTGACACGGTGGTGTGTACAGTCTCCTCCGCGGGCATTGCAAAAAGGCAGGGATCATCTTTATTACTGGCAACCCGCACTCTTCTCTCTAACATCCTTGATGGGAAGAGAGAACAGAGAGTTCTTCCAAATTAGAACTTCAAATGGAAGAGATCGAGAATGTAGTAGAGACCACTGGCAGTGGTATATATACTGTATCATGGAGGCGGGACTCCCGCATCACTGTCGTGATTGATCTGTCAGCTGACAGACTCTGTTGCGCCAGAGGCATTCCCATAGTGAGATACAGAGTTAGTGTTTGAAAGAGGTTAGGGTTCATCAACTCTCCACAACGTCATAACAGCGGTGGGCCAATAGAGAGTGTTATAAAAAGTCTCAGCACCTCTGAAGGACAACTTTAAGCCAAATTTCTCAATATTTAGATTTCTTTTGCACCCACCAATTCCAGATTTTCAAATAGTTGTATCTCGGCCAAATCCAGTGTCCTATCATGACAAACCATATATCAATATAAAGCTTATTTATTCAGCTTTGATAATGTCTAAATCACAAATTCTAGAAATGTACCCTTATTGCTGGTTTTGTTTTGTGCTCCTACAGAAGCAGGGCCAATATTCTTATAGTAAATTCAAGATACATTTATATAATTTATTTTGAATTTATATATATATCCCATGATTATAATAAATAAAAGTCTTAATTTGTATATCTAACTAAACACCACAACATGCTGTATCATCTGGTCTAGCTAATGGATATTTTCAACTTTCAGAGTGCAACATTATTGTCCTCTGTGGTCAATGAATCTAGCATTAAGTTTAGTTAGTTTACAAGTTAATCGAGTCTGAATTGTTAGTACCCACCTGCATTAAACAGTGGCTCAAGGTGGCAATCGGCGACAAACCCTTGAGAGACGTGTGTTTGATTTGCAGCAGTCAGACTCCTCAGCTTCTAATACGTCCCAATAAAAGCTGCACTGACAGCAGCGGCTGCTACATTTAGTGTCAGCACGGATGAGCATAGCTCCAAATTGACGAGCAGGCTTTACGCTTAAATTTTTGTTTTCACTTTAGATTAAACCTGCAGGGTGTCATGGCCATTTTTGGTGTAGTCTGCTGAGCTGGCAGGACATGTGCTTTGCATTGTATTGGTTTTAATTAAATTTAGCTTCCCCGAGTTCCTGCCCTGAGTCCATCGCTAGCGAGTTTAAGAGGAGATATCTCGCTTGATTCATTATGGACGTAAAGGTGAAAGACTGTTAAGTCAGGGGAGGAAATCAAGCAGTGCGGCAGAAAATCCAAGTGAATCAACTTCAGTATCAGCACCTCTTTAATTGAAGAGGACTTTTTAAACTCTTCTAAAGTAACTGGGCTTTAAACCACGAGACAGCCATAAAATGCTCAAGAACAAATTACGTTCCGCGGCGGTTTCGGGCACACAGGGTCTGAAACACGAAAGTGCACTACATTTTGTGTTTAACCTTCAAAGACAACCTCAGAAAGCCAAACAAAATATAATGCAAGCTGTTTTGGTTTCTATTCTGGTTGATATTTTTCCACTTAGCTGTACTAATGCTGCCTTCACGTGCTCTCGGAATTATCGGAAATGTGAGTATCCAAGGTAAAAATCCCACATGAATGCCTTCTGACGTTGCAGTTTTCATTGGGAAGTTGGGAAATAGTTTTAATACCAGAGTTCCCGAGAAGGGCGGGCCTGAACCTTTAAACATGGCTGATGGGAGACGGATTTCAGCTGTGACAGATATGATTTATTGTTATTTTATCACAACAACTTTGTTGTATAGTCGTTAAATTTGTACATATTTACATATGTGAATAATCAATTATAGCATAGCCTACTGTGTGCTTTATACAGTGCGAAAATAGCATGTATTTCACCAATATTCCAGAATAGTCAGCAAGCAGTAAAACTACTTGCACAGGAAGTACAGTCACAAATCTATTCCATATATAATTTCATGTAGGTATACCTGTATGCCTTCACGTGCTCTCGGAAATTCGATAATTCCCGCTTCAAACCGGAAGTAACGTCTAGATTTAGTAACATTAAGAGTATGTTGTAACATTAATATTACTAATGATGAGTTCCATAAATTATTTCCGGGTTGAAGTGGGAACTATCATATTTCCAAGAGCACATGAAGGAAGCAAACCCACGGCAACAAAATAATATGAATAAAAATATTCTTCCGCTGTACGCCGCAACCATAGACCGTATAAAATGGCAGCAACACAGAGGCGGTGGCGCAGTAATGCTGATGTAACGCGGCTCAACCAATCAGAATCAAGGACCGTAACAATCTTTTTAAAATCCTACATTTTGTGACTTATTTTATTTCATTAAACAATAAAATTGAGCAATGTCTATAGACATTTAGCGATAGCCTGGGGGCTTATAATGGTAGTAAACATATTTCCATTAAAAGAAGCCTGGATAACCTGAACATGAATACACCCAACACGACATTATGTGTAAAAAGTGAGAAAATGTTATACCATGCTATGCAAACAATTCAAATTGTACACAAAACTGTACCCTTATTCTTAAAAAGTGTCCTGAATTGTTTTACTGCCTTGTATTCTTAAGGTCTTGATGACCGTACCGTACAGATGCAGCCGTCCAGCTCTGATAAGCCTTTGCACGCCAAAATTAAACAGCACTTAACTTGATTCTAATCGGATTTATATCATATCCCATTAAGGCCAATGCACAAATGAATGCACAAGAACACAAAGACCCTACATAAGCCGGTTGATTCAAGTTTCTTCAATTAGAGGATATGCACTGAGGGATGCTCATGCTTTCATTGGTAAGACTATAGTCCTGGAGGCAATAGTCAGATGTCTTTAATACCACCTTTGTGCTAAGAAGACGTAGAACATAAGAAGTAATTCAATAGAACAAAGCAAAACTACATTTTAGTGTAATGCATTGGCTTTCAACTAAATTGAACAGAACATGATACAAAAATTTAAAACAAATTGCGAGGTGAGAAGGGTAGAAATGTCATTACATTTAGGCTCAAACATGGTAATGGGCGAGTATGAGCAATACAGCTTATACATTTTTTTTGATGCAAAGTGATATTCACAAGACTAGCATTTGGATATTCCATCAGAAAGTCCTCAGTGGCTGACGGGCAGGGCACTCAGCTTTGATTTTAATTCCATTTGTCAGGGAATAAAACATCCACAATATCAATGAATCAACCTATATTATAGTTGGTTGAAATATTGAATGCTCTTTTTGAGTTCTGCTGATTCTACGCGGGTCCATAACCACCCGTTACATCATCAAGGACAAGTTTGGCACCATAAAGCGGGCTTTTCCAAGCTAGTGTTAGCCACTGTTGGTCAGGTGGGTCTGGAAGATGCAGTGTGTTCCATATTAAAGATGCACTTTGAAGAAAGTGCATCTTATTAATAATTGATGCGAGCCGTCTGTAATCAATTTGGTCCGTCTAACATAGTACACATCAGCTTTTGGACTGAATGTAAAATAGCATGCTGTTGGTGCGACTGTTTTGGTGCCAGATGTAAATTTGCATTCTTTTGAAACCAAAGCCGCATACAAGAAACAGTTTGCCCTTTTAAAAACTTAAGATCTCCCGCTCAAGAGTGACATGAACGAGATTGATCTCAATTGCTGGATTTTGTTTACCCAGCTTCAGAATCAAACCTGGATTGCAGCGCAGATATAACACTTCTGAGCCTCAGCTTGCCCAAGAGCATCTGCAGCAAATGTAAGATCTTCCATGTTTCCTCTTCCTGTCTGTAGGGTGACTCTTAATACTTTAACTGCTTTTAAGATAGAAGTATGGAGTAGGTAAGCAACGTTTTGGGGCTTCATTGACTGGTGCAGCAATAGTGTCATTTATTCAGGTACTTGGTTATTTATTAAGAAATATATTTTTTTAGCAAATGAATATTCTTTAAAGGCCATTTGGAATTATAACTTTTTTTTAAAGGTATTGTATGGTTTAAGTACAGTATATAAAACAGTGTTGACAATAACCATGTTAAAAGAGTAGTTCACTTTAAAATAAAAATTTCATGATGATTCACAAAGGAACTATTATTCCTTTAAGCACTTAATATCACAACTAGATGCTGCTAAATTTCATACACGAGACATTTAAAACACAATTATACTAAATTCTTAAAGAAATATCATAAAGAAACGTAGGGCCGCATTGCAATTTCAAATGAGATAAAAAACTTTTTTCTTCCAACAAATGCATTTTAAATTCTGTGCGACTGTCTGAAAATTTGATGTGCGTTTAAATGTTTTGTCTATAATAATGGTCAAAATATTTAATAATGTCTTCAAGATTGTTTAGAAGTTGAAAAAATAAAATACTCTAAAAAATATTTACTAGAAAGTGTTGCAACTTAAAAGTAACACTGCAACGAAGGATCATTACATACTGTGCCTTATAAATGCAATATGACGTTCACTTAATGCACCAACAAGCAATTTTTACTTTTAACAAACATCCCAGTGCATGCCGGTGTGAGGTCAGGTAGATGGTGAAGGTACTGTTGAGAGTGCTTGTTTTTGCTTTTCTGGCCCAACAAGTTTGCACTCACTGAAACTCCAAACATATCAGGAAAACATTTGAACATCAAAATAAAAGTCATAAAACAATTATAAAAAAACACAGTGACTCAAACCAGTGACACCACCAGACCCCATCCAACTAAAGTGCTGTGAATTGATCTTTAGTTTAGCCTTTTAAAAATATATACGGAGATAATGAGCATCAAAGTTTGAAATTCACTATTATTTCAATGTTTGTCATGTCTTTACTTAGTTAATATAAAAGACATCAATTAATGTTCCACATAAAGTTTTTTACATTATGAAGGATGATTTTTAACAGTAAATCACAAAATGACTTTGTTCACTGGGTCACACAAATGTGTTCTCAACTCTTGTCCCTATGGAAATGTTCTTGTTTTTGAAAATCCCAAAACTATCCTTTAGTAAAAAAAGGTTAATTCATTCTAACAAATTACTTTATATTTAATAATGAATATGTCCTGGGATCAGAGCAGTGTTGTGTAATGTGTGTTTTGCTAAATAAAGGTGCGATGAGCAATACAGAGCAACGGTGTTTGTCCAACACTCCAAATGTGCACCACCAAAATGTCATAATCAAAGCCCATGAGCCGTCGCAAGCTTATCACAGGATTACGGCGTATCCACACATTGTCGCCTTTGCTGCTCTGCAAGAGTAATTACCTGCGAAAAACCAATTAAATTTGCATTGTAATAAAGACGAGATTACAAACATAATTAATTTCCAATTATGAAGAAGCACCAACAGAATGATTACACAGGAACTACCAACTACCTCAGCATCGACACTCATTAAGGTAACGTCAAATAAACATGTTTCAAACTCAAGTAACTTTATTGTGCTTCATTTCATTTGTGTGTTATGCTTCAACGGCCATAGATGCGCACGATTTCCGGAAGAAATTGTGTAATTTACATAAAAGCCTCTGTACATTTGTTACTGGAAGTAACTATAAAATACCATTTCTGTTTTTGGTAATAATATATGATAGAGAATTTTTTCTGACATTTGATAAAAAAACTACATCGCTATGTGAAATGTGCTGAAGATAATACACTCTAGGTGGATTAAACCTATGGTTGGGTACAATATGGATATTTTCTAGACTAATTTAAATCAACGGTTGGTTTCGTCCATATTTACTCAACCATGGGTTAAAACAAGTATTTTTTTGGAGTGAACTACGAGGTGCCGTCTTGAGTCGTGGATTGACAGGGCAACCCTGAGGGCTCCTGACGGGACGAGCGACGGACACCAGATGAAGGTATCTCCAACAGGGTCTGAATGGTCTGAGCGATGCGAGTGAGTCCCTCTTCCTCCAGAATCAGCTGGGATGGACAAAGTGCATCCTGGTGAGGTTTGGTGGGGGAAGAAAGAAAAAGAAATAAGCTCCACTGTAACTTCGCTTACCCAAAGGAGAAGTTAAACAATAAAACGCAGTAAAAGCAATAAAAAACATCTTGGCACAAACAAACTGCTCCAGGAACATACTTTATTTCAGACCCTAAACATCTGCAACATAGACTTATGAGACATAATGCTGTTTCCAGGGTGAAGTGTATTTTGGGTAAACAGGATTTCAAAACTCTTTCATTGCACATAAGAAACCACATGTGCATGAGGCATGCAAAGATAAACGGTTTAAAGAGGAACGCATCGGTCACGCAGGATCCTTTAAACATCAAATATTCCTAACATATAGACAGCATTGCATGAGCGCGAAGCGTAACCCAAGGTTTAATGGCACTCAAGATACTCAGAAGCAATAGCAAACATCAGCTCAGTCACAGAAAGGGCAAAGCCATGCATGCTGCACACAACATACAATAACAACATCATTCCTTTAAATTGTCAACTTCATAACAAAGCACAACTGTCCCTCAACAAAGCAGCCATGCAGTCATAGCACTTTTCAGGGAGGATGTCATTTCGTCTAAAGGTGAAGTACACAGAGTTCAGCTTACCGTAACAAGCAAACACTTCAGCATCTTGAAAATCCATCATGCATTCCAATTATTAAATTCAGTCAACCCTAACAGTAAGATTATAGACGAGTTGTATATGATCACATCTGCTATTTCCGCATAGACTATACAGCGCACGTGCAGTATATATGAATTTCACCCCAGGTTAATAGCAGTGAAAAAATAAAAATATGATGTATATTTAACAAAGAACCTTTGCCATGCAGAGTATCTTGTAATGCAAAAATGAAAGTTTGCCTGTCAGCTGATAAATAAATATTAAAAAACAATATACATACTCTCTTACTTGGACATTTTAATGAGGAACTCTTCTCATACAATGTCTCAAATAGAGAACACCTACAGTATATGCAGATTAAAAGCACACATCAATTTAACATCCTCATTAGTGCATTTAAATCTGGTAATGAAAAGAATATATTTTATTTTAAAAATCTCCGTTGGAGATCCCTCAAAGCGATGACACTTTTGACCTGTGGCTTTTATTTCCAAATGCTTTATTTGAAGTCAGATGTCAAATGATTTTATGGCAGTGTTGCTTATTGCAGGTACTGAACAGAATGGCAAAGGGTGCACGGAACCTCATGATCTACAGCTAACCCACCATGAATAGAGAATCTCCCAAAGAGCATCCCATGTGCTTCATTAAAAGCAAGAAAATCTGACCTTTTCCCGATGCCACCGATTTGTTAACATGTCATTAGTGATCTAGAAATAGCACAGAATCTTCAATATTTCTAAATTCATATGTCAGAACTTTGCTTTGAAAAATTCTATAACTATTTACATGTTGAATCACATACATACAGCCGCGGAAATTACATGGCATGACAAGACGCATGAAAACTGATAAAAATCAAGCCTGATTGATTGAAATATTACTGCTTAAAAGTGAATATGAACTTGTTTTCTTTGCAGTATTTGAGGTGTGAAAAAATACAGAGCATCTTTTCTGTTATTCTGACCTGTTTATAGAGTTTTCATTTTATGCAAATAGTATTAAATCAGGAGAAATATTGTTAGTTGTTCACAGAATCAACAAAATGATCATATTACCTAAACATACAGTTCCTATAAATAGTAAATTCAGAAAAACTGAAATGGTGCTTTGTAATGGTCTCTTAATTGTTTTCCGCGGCTGTATATTTAAAATATGTAAATAGTACTGTATATACTGTACATCACACAATCCGCAAAGAATGAATACTCACCTTCCGGTAGAAAGCACAGACTAGCGACACAGATGAGCTGACATGAGGATTTCATCCCCAACAGAGAGGCAAAAATAAAACTAAAGCAGAATTAATCATGAACAACAACAGTTTGTCATGAACATTTAACAAAAGCACAGGTAAAGCAAGCACGTGACAAGAATCAGTGTTTCCTTTTTAATAATTTCTTTACAGACAAAAAATCTTTATATCAATATAAACTTCTTAAATACAGTATTTTATAAATATTACAAAATACATTTTGTGTGTTGCGTTGCTAGGTAACACGTGGACGGAAACATTCATAAAGTTCTATTGCCCACTAAACTGTCAGCGTTTCATTTAGTATATTTATCAGAAAGAGGGTGGAATTACTTCTTTAAAAGCCTTTCGACGCTCATAAACTATAAGAGCATCCTCATTTCAAAATATTCCCTTCAAAAGACTTATGAGACTGATCTACTCTATTAGTGAAGTCTGTCATATGGAGTATATAATAAAGTGGCCATTAAAAATGTCTAATATGATTAGTTTTAGCCTCAACAATGTACACTCTTACAAAACATCATCAACTTAAAACAAACCCCCTTAAAACATGTTTAAGACATCCCAGCGTTCAGAATTGTGTGGTAACATAACCAGTTAAAGCGTATTCCCTTCCCTTTCTTCCCAGTCTCTGTCTCTTTCTCTCCTTCTTATCGTTCTCTCCAGATGAGAGGTTGCTCATTAGTAAACTGTCAGCAAAGCTCCTAAATCACATTAAGTAGGCACAGAACACAAAAGCAACATCACACATATAGCACTGGGAAAGCTGGTACACATGGCACATAACAGAACGACAAAAACACTATGGCCACATTTAGAACAGGGAAACGGAAGGTTGTTGAACGTAACTCACAACTGGTTAATTTTGGATGCATATATATTTTGGGTAATGTCTGCACATCCACAATGTGCCCACAGTAGCTGTGGCAGTTGGGCAAATGTGAATATTTAAATGCAATTGTCTGTCTTGGCCAACGCCCAGTATTGAAGTCTCCATCATCTTTCCGGCTCAAAACGAGCATGCAAGCGATCTTAATTGTATTAGGAAATTATTCTGACCGACAGGAAAAGTCATAAGTCGATTTTTGATAATGTGCTCAAGGCAGACCAGATTTCCACCAATGCAGATTCAGCAGAACACACAAAGCAAACATAAATAAAACAATAACTTATATGAAACTGCTCGTATACAAGAATTATATTAAGTTGCTTTAAAGAAGACCAAAACGAACATTCAACAACAAAAATGTAACAGTTAACACAGCTTTGAATCATATTAGTACCGTCCAAAAGTGTCAGGCAGTTTTGTAACAGTGCTGCCCTCTGGTGATCACAGTCAACAAGACAAAGATGAAAAACAACTCGGCCCATCATCCGTTACATGTGTGAATTCAACAAAATACAGTTTAGAAGTACCATCACCACCCTGTTAACATGTTTCCCAGATGCAGACAGGAGACTACAAGTGGTCTGTTTGACTTTTCGCTGCGAGGCACTTTGACTAGAGCGAACACTAGTCATTTTAAAGCCCTATGTTCTCAAAGAAGAGAGGTTTGGGGGAGAGTTTGTGCCAGTGCTTAAAACTCTAAGGATAAAAATACACCTTATAAAGTCTTTCCTGCTAAAAGGTAAACAAGTCTATCCCATTATTAACAGTGATGCTAAGGCAATCATGTGGAAAAGCCCTTCATATTGTGGAAACCATGCATATTCCCAGTAAAGTCTATTATCCTTTCCACTGGCAAACTGAGGTACAAAATGTGGATTTTCTATCAAGGCTGCAAACACGCATAACTATTTTCAGCAATACATAACCATATCTGCTGTAGAAAAATCTGGTTCTTAGCCTAAACTAAATTATGTGGGACCATAAGTATTGTGTATGTAACCTGAACTGCATTATGCGTAAGGAGCTCGTCTGATATGCTTTATGTGGCTCATATAAATTTATGATAAGATTATTTTGCTAATATTCATTAAAGGGTATTTTTTCTTGACAGCAAGCTTTCGACCGTGTGTAACTGTGTACAGAAAACAGAGAGGATGGACTTTAAAATCCATTTACAGATTATACTCTCCTACACACACACTACGCTATAAGCTGGCAGTATAACAAATAGAGCAAAGCCATGAGGAGAGAATAGAAGAGCAGGAAGCCAGTGGAGAAGGGCGAGGAAGGAGACACGGAGGAAGAGGTGCCGTTACTGTCCTCCATCACCTCCTCCTCTCCTGTTTTTGCCAGGAGCGCCTTCACACAGCGATGCACGGCGAGCAGCTTACTGCACAGGATATCAGACGCTAAACACAACTCCATCTGAGAGAGAGAGAGAGAGAGAGAGAGAGAGGGAGAGACGTACAAAGAGAAGAAGGGCAATGCAGAGAGAAGAAACAAAGATGTTTGGACACATGGTTGAACAGAGAAAGCAGGATCGTTTGAGGTAAAATTGACAAAGAGAGCACAAAACGGAGCAAATCGAGCTTGAAGCAAACAAATGTGAAGGCAGTATTATAAGGCAGTCACAAACAAGTCAATAGGGGCACTTTTTTCACTTACAAACATGACAAATAATATAAGGATTAGTGTTGGAATGTTACCAAAAAGTAAAATGATATGTGAGGATACGCTCTTAGCGTTTGACGGAAGCCGTCTGTTATTTCGAGCGTGTGGATAAGGAATTATGTTAATACTCGGAAATACTTGTTTTGTTACTTTTTCATTCAGTGTTGACTTGATACGGTGGTACTTTCGAGAGCCTATTAAAGAAAATGAAATCTAACAATAAAAGAAGGTATAGGTTTACCTCAGGGACTCCCAGTCTACGACACGCAGCAATGAAGTTTTCAACATTAAGGCGACACTTGGCAGCACTCAGTTTGGGCTGAATGGATAAAAATGGTCATTTAAAATCAGTTTTCTTCAAATCGGCATAAGTTTTGTTTTATGAGATTAGAGTCAAGCATTAGCTCACCACTGCCGGTGAGGGGATGTGGATGATTGACACAGAACGAGGACGCACGTGATTGGCCAGCTGGCAGAGGACCGTGCCATTGGACAATGCCTCTGCCAGATCTTCAGGCAGGGTGATCTTCAGCCGTGACTCCAGAGACTGAAACACAGCCAAGCCACCATTGAAAATGTGAGCCCAAGTTTTTAAGATTTATGTGAAAGACAACGGGCTGAAGCATGTGAGAACTTGTGGGGACTGTCGCTTTACCTTTCGCAGTTGCAGGACGTCTAATCTTTCTTCGCGTGGGGATTTAAGCGTGGAGCGAGATTCACTACGGCCGGAATCAGCCAAACTGTTTCCTAAACCTGAGATCAAGAGCAAAGATTTATAACATACACTACCGATCAAGATATGAGATCTTATAGATTATATATTGTGTGTGTGTACCTGTTTTGACGTTGCAGCGTGAGGATGTGCGGAACAAGAAGCTGTTGGGTTTGGCAGCAGAACCCGTGGGAGAACAGGGTTTCACGTATGACGGATCTGGAACACGACACGACAAAATTCCTTCAAGTCAATATCACATCAACATTCGCCGTACATTTTCATTTTCCTTAAGACACAATACTGTCATATTGTGAACGATTCATCGGTGCATGCTCTTCCAAATAAAAAAGCGTTTGTCTTGGTTATTTTTATTTTAAGTATAACTTGCTTTTACTTTGGAAATTACTTTTCTCTGAGTTTACAAATCCCCTTACATTGCCTTTCCTCTAACAACCTGACATGCCCCCATAGTAAAAAACAACTTTCACAAACAAATCAGTTTATGCAGGTCTTCTCAAATACAGTTTCTAAGGAGATGGGCCATACAAGACTTTGGATTGTAAATGTCTTTAATTATTTATTTATAATTAGAAATAGAAACTAAGTTGCTTTGTGAAAGGATTTGGTGTTTTGCACGATGGTGACATCTGCAGGTCAATTATTTATGAATGCAATGGAAAACTAAATACTGCAATTGTTTGTCTTAACACGTAAAAAGTAAATTATAAATTTAATATAATATTTTAAAATATTTTGTGTATACAAAATTGTTACTGTCAGTCGTGGCCTAATGGCTAGAGAATCACACTCGAGACCACAAGGTTGCCGGTATGATTCTCAGGGCCGGCGGGTAACACTTGCCCTTGAGCCAGTGCAGTGATAGCTGCCCACTGCACCGGGTGTACGTATGATGGATCACCATATCTAACAAATAAGTCACTTTCACTTCAAAGTCTATAGTTTTTGCCACTAGGGTGGCTACAAACATTCTTTTAAATATATTTCTCTGTGTTCATCAGAACAAAGCAATGTATACAGATTTGGAACTCAAAGGTGAGTAAATGATTACAGGATGTTCATTTTTGGGTGAACTGTCCCTTTAAGCTAAGCCTTCTTTGCTTTAATGTTTTAATAAATCAGAATTTATCTTAATATGTTACGATTATAAATAGGCCTTGTTCCACAGACAGGGCTACGTTAACCCTGCTGTAGGACTAAATTAGGTCATTTAAATAGCTGTTATATAAGCATCTTGACAAAAAAAGATACCTCTGATATTGTCAATGCACGGCTCAGACAAGCATTTTTGTCAAGGATCCGGCATTATCAATGGCCTTGATACTGAGCCATGATGTAACAGAAAGTTGAAATATGTTGATATGACGTTACCTGTCCGACTAACAGAGCGCTGTACAGATACTGCATGAGAGGTGGGAGAATGCTGATCTACACTCTGAGGAAAAACACAAGATACTTGAAATAGTATTGTTTAAAATAGTGTAGCACATCACAGATGGATATGAAGAATGGACTCACAACACTCCTCTGTTTCAAGCCATTGGGAGGAGAGCTGCTATCTGAGCTGTCACCACTAGAGAGAGACAGAGATCAACAATAAAATGCTCTAAAAACAACACCATCCAAATAGAGTTGAAATTTTACAAACTATAACACAAAAAAAATCAAGATTAAAACACTTCAGACAATAAGTGCATTAATAAAATAACTGACTTTTAATGGTTGTTAGATTTGACTTCATTTACGCCATTAATAATTTGATTCTCGAAATTAGATTTAGCTTTTTCTTGCTAAAGAGACTGAGATTACCACAACAAAACAAAAAGCCTACGAAGACCATTCGTGTCACTCTTACCCAGAAATGCTTCCTGTTCCTCCGTGCTTGGTTGTCGTCGCCAAGTTACTTCCTGTTTTTACAGTCATCTTCTGCAAACTGAAAGACATCAAACGCCTATTAGTCAATAACTTCCTAATGCAGGAGAAACAAAAATCACTCTTTGTTCTTATATAGAGTCATCCTGGGATAGCCCTCTATGCTCTTCCTCTGGCTGTGCTTTTCATATGGCTGTATCTCACTTTGCAAAGCAAGACTTTAAATGAGCTTTCGGACACTAATGAAGTCATAGCATGACGGCTGGTTATATTGGTTTAAAAACCACAAGCTTTTGATGAAAGCTGTCAGCATTGAGGCCATTTTATGTACTTTAAAGGCATTAAGTGATTTTAAAAATAGATTTTGGTCTTTGATTAAGTTTGCTTAAAGTCACCGTGAAATCAAACAGGACATTTCTAAGTGTTTTTCACAGTGTTGTAGTAGTTAATATAAATGATTTATCTGTGCATTATTTCATTCGCACCTGTAATCTTTAATCAAAAACATTAAGCTCCTCTCAACAAAAAAGACGCAGGACTATACTGACTGTCCAGTGGCAGGTATCTTTAGCCCTCTCCTTTTTAGCCCAGTCCAAACTTACAACAAGCCAATCAAAAGGGGAAGAGCAAAATAAAGTCCCGCCCTACATTTTTTTCAAATTTCACAAGCCGTTTCACTCAGATGTACATCAAGATACGGAAAATAAGTCAATCGCAACTTCCGTTTCATGGTGACTAAGTTCTGTCACTCTTCACCTACTCTTTAACACTAAACACAGTTTCCTCAAGTTACTTAAGTAAATGTATTTAAACGATACAAATGCAGCATGAAACAAATTCTAAAGCCTATTTTTACACATATCGGAGTACAAAAATGGCTTCTGGGATGAAAAAAAAGTGCAAGTGTTTATAAATTAAAAAAGAAAATCTGCATGGAGTTCATTACCCATGCCTAAACAAATGGGACCGGAGAATTTAATTTGTTTTGTTATGTATCCCACAAAGATGCTATCTCACCCATTCACTCGAGTCCCCAGTTCCTTAATTAATTCAATCCCATCATCCCCCTCCAAACTCACATGCTGGCTCTGTCTCTCTGCTGCTGCTGCGCTCTCTCTCTCTCCTGCCAGATGAGCAGGTTTCCAGGCCTCCTCTTCTCCTCCAGAGTGGGGCTGGATGGAGAACCAGCATCTGAATCATCTCCCACCACAAATATCCTGACACAAGAGAGGGGCAAAGAGACATTTAGCTATTCTACTCTTGAATCAATTTTCTCCTATTGGAAGTGTATGCGAAGATGTCTCAAACGTCAAAAGTAAAGTTAAAGGCACCAACACATTGTATTCAAAAGACATGGAATGCCTATGAAAGCAAGACAGATGTTATGTGTGAAAAACCAGGTCTTTTGGTAAAGCTCCAGGCAGATGAGTTTACTGAGTAACTTTGATTCAGACAGTACAGTGATTCTACAACACTGATCTGTATTGTGGGAGGAAGCTGGCATGTTTCATTCTGTTGACTTTTCCAGCAGTCGTTCACACAGTGACCTCGAACAACCAAAGCGGTGGGACGGGATGTCCAACATCAGTTAATTAAAAGACTGTTTGACATGAACATGTAAATCTCAACTAAACAAGACTGTGTACTTTAGATGTAATCAATATTTCAATCAAGCCAATATTTTCTAATCTCTAGGACAAAACGTATACATTAAGCTTCAGCAACATTTTTATATTTGTCTGAAATAAAGATGAACAATAAACATGTAACGATTGCTAAAAACGTTCTACACTCAATAACTGCAATACATTTATACTCGTAACACATTTGTTGAAAACCAACAGCATATGGTGATATTATAATATACTCCAAAACTGTCAAACTATTGTTAGCATTTTGCAATATGTCATGTAGGTTAGCTTGTTGACATGTAAAACAGAAATGTAGCAATTTTTTGTTTATGTGCCCTCCATTTTCTCTGGATTCAACTGGACATTTAGCAAAGCCGGGAAATCATTCTATGTCATGCATTCTGACTTCTACACAATTGAACTGTGCTGGCTTCACATTCTTAACATGGTCAACTTCTTCAAAAACGAGCTGGACGTACTGTATGACGTAGTATTTCTGTGCTTCATACTCTCCCCCTGCACTCCAACTTGTTTTGGAAAAGATTTTTTTAGTCTGGATCCCTGTTTCCCAATAGGGATCCTATTGATTTTATTTTCCAATCTCCTGGAAAGCACTTCCGCAGCAAGGTGAAAGAAATAGCCCGCCCACGCGCCAACCGACGAGCGATAGGAAGACCCGCCTTTCCAGATTGCCTGTGCTGTGTCAAGATTGGCTGCGCTGTGGGCCTGCAGTTGCAGCTTGTTACTCTTGTGATAGTGAGAGAAGTTAAGGTGTGTTCGTTTGTTTCACGGAATTTCAGTGACGGTTGTTATATAAACGGAGGATATAACGCTTGATTTAGAGATTGTTGAAACTGATAGATGGTGAGGACCCAGTGCTAAAACATGCGGTGCATGAACTGCACGCAGTAAGTCAAACTAAGTCATATCTCTGTGTTTTGTTGGCAATTGGTGCATACGTCCATAATGTAGACAACACGAAGGGATAATGCAATGATGTATTGTGTGCTCGTGCCGATGTTCCGTCTCCCCTGCCTGCCTCCAGCAGCCAATCTTTTCCCGGATATATTCGTACAGCTCTATCTCTCTTCGATCAATTTGAGCAAACTAAATGATCTTCAAAGTTACGAAGTATCCAATACTACTGCATAGGTACTCAAGATTAATATGAGATTGGCAGAAACTGCGTGTGTTATCCCATCTTTAATCTACACCAATGAGACATGTACATGTTACATATCAACACAAAAGACTATCTCTCTGTCAACAGCATCACCAGATGTATTCAAATACATTCAAATTCTGAGCTACTGACTTCTTTATTTCTCTCTCTATTTGTTGTGTACGCTCTGCTTTGAATTCATTATGTACATTATGTGTGACATTATGTGCTTGTGTCTGAATTTCACTATAAATTTCAGTGTGGTTGTATAATTATCAGTCAACATACCCGATTGTGTTATGTGATGCATGATTGATGATGCTTTTTTCTTAATGCTTAGATCTGATCTATGTAGAAACAATGTCAGCCAAAAGTTCCCTCATTGCCTTGGAATGAAACTATTCCTTCTGTCTGACAGATTGTTAAATATTTGATCCAGATAATAAAAAGCAAATCAGTGTCAGTATATAAAGGTCTAAAAGCTTCACTGTCAGTCAACTAATATGCTATTCAGTCTACGTCTAGGCTATACATCCAATCTTAAAGAGAGAGATGATGATTATCTTAAAGGTAAAAAAAAATGTATTCTGTCATGTGTCAACCAAAGTCTGTATATGACTCTTTCTTCTGTGGAACATATTTTGAGAACCCCTTTAGTGGTTTTGTGTCTTTAAAATGGAAGTCAATGGAGGGGGGGCAATTTTGTTTTCCAACCTTCTTCCAAATATCTCCCTCTGTATTCCGCAGAAAAACTCATACAGGTCTGGGGTGACATGATGGTCAATAAATAATGAATGAAATTTCATTTTTTGGGTGACCTATCCCTTTAAGGGTCAGCATGTGAATGACTGTGTTAAAATGCAACAAATAAAACTGGATCCTATGCGAAGAATTTCTCAGTTAAAAAGTATCACTTATTTGCCAAAATTAGGTATCCTGACAAATTGTTTAAAAAAACTGTGCATTGAAAACAAAATCCATCATAACTAAATGAGCAGGCTATACCATACAGGACCTGAATGAACACTATTCCCGGCTGTCTAAAATGCATTATGTATTTTAATCAAGAATTAACTCACCTGGTGCATGTAGATTCAGGGCTCTGGGATGAGCTGCTACTGGGACTTTCGCTTTTTTCCTGTCATGAAATAAGCGAACATCATTTAATTGTGCTAAATATCATTATAAGCAAAGATACAGTATACAATATACAATATAAACGCTTTCAACTTTAAAAGATTTGCTGATGTGAGCGCAGTTAGTCTTGCTGACCTGAGGGTTCTCGGACACCGGGAGACCCCGTTCTTCCTCTTCTTCTGTAATGCTGTTGTCTATGAAATCCACTTGCTCCACGTCTCCATTCACTAAACAGCGAGATAAACCAAAGATAACATTTAAAAGCATTTAACAATAGAAAACCAAGTTTGGTAATTATGATGCCCTGTATGCATTTTTACCTTTGGGTGTGTTTAGTAACGTATCTCTCTCCTCCTCCTCTTGAAAATTTGTGTGTTCACGGGAAATCTCTGTCAAACGCAACGACCGGTCTGAGAAATCATCGGCAGACTGGAGCATGAACGTCAACATGAGGAAACACAGACACACAAAAACAGCCGCTTAAATCATCCCATTCTTGATAAGCTTTTAGAAAGCTTCGAAACGGTTCAGTATTTGACAGATACCCAGCTCTCCTTATACCTCATTTCCAGACCATCTTTTGCTCCCACTGTCCACACTGTTAAACCCAGAGTCCAGGCCGCCGTACTGACACGGGTAGAGATCCTGATCCAAAAGACTGGAGAGACCACACACAAGCACACAAACAGAAACATGAGTAGAGTTTTCTATGAACTGAGCGATTACAGATTTTCAACACCCTAAGACTCTTTGTCCTTGACGATCTGACCCAGGCATTCTTTCTCACCAGCTGTTGAAGGCGGTGGGCCGGAGAGCTTTTTCAAACTGGTCCTGAGTCCTTTTGCAGGCCTCCATGTTTAGATATTTGAAGATGTGAAACTTTCCCTTGGAGCAGATCTGGGCGGGTGGCATCTGGAGGGGGTTGTTTTCAAGGATGATGGCCTGGAGGTGGCGTAGATGGCGGTAACATACAGGCACCTGTGATATGCGGTTGCATGAGACATCCAAACGAACAAGCGGCAACTCGGACAACTCTGAGGTGGAAGAAAAGGCAATTGGAGTGAGTAAATAATATCCAATATGTAATTACGCTGTGTTATGTACAAACCTAATGCAAAAACAATTTAGCATTTAAAGGGACAGTTTACCCAAAAATTCTGTCATCATTTACTTGTAACCAAACAGTTCTTTGCCCCCATTGACTACCAGAACTGTTCAGAACTTTCTTACATTCTTCAAAATATCTTCTTTTGCGTTCAACAGAAACAAGAAATGTATAAAGCAATTTTACTGCAAAAGTACTGTTTGGTAACAACCATTCTTCCAAATATCTTTCTCTATGTTCATCTGAACAATTTACACAGATTTGGAACAATTAGAGGGTAAGTAAATGAAAACAGAATTTTTATGTTGGGGGTTTTGTCCCTTTAATTAATCTTTCATTTATGTTACAAGGAGTTTGTTTGGGATACAGACCTTCAGGGAGAGTGGTTAGTTGGTTTCTTCTCAGATTTAAATCCCTTAAACATTCTAACTGGCCGAGTTCAGCGGGCAAAGACTGCAGCTCATTACAACTCACATCCTGAGGCCAACGGAGAAACAGAACAGAACACAAAAGAAACAAATAAATGAGGAACCTAATTATGTTGTGTGAAAATATGCCACATTCATATGAACTAATTTATAGAACTACTGCAAATAGCACAACATTACAGTCAGCTACACACTGAATGTAGAGAAAACCAGTGAGAAGTTTGTGTGTTGTGTGTACCAGTTGTCGTAGGTGTGTGAGTGTGTGTATGGAGGCCGGCAAGACTGATAACTTGTTGTTGCTGACGACGAGCACTCGCAGCAGAGGGAGCTGACACACGGATGGCGGTAGACTGGACAGCAGGTTACGACTAGAGAGAGAGAGAGAGAGAGAGAGAGAGAGGGGGAGAGAGAGAGAGAGAGAGAGAGAGAGAGAGAGAGGCAATTGACCAGTGATAAATTAATGCAATCAAATATCAGAGAGTATTTTACAGATTTATATCCAATCCATTTCATTTCTTTTGAAGATATTTAAGCCGGGGAAAGCACGGGTTGTACTTGTGGGTGAGGTAGATTAAAACTGGAAAGTGTTTGTGTCTGTGTACAGTTTTAGCTTGTGAGAGAAATGTTATTGAGAACCAACTTGTTCTCAATAGGGGTGTAACAATACACCAGTATTTGCAATAACTGTGATATAAAAAGCATGTTTATCAACTTAATTCTGTGGTACGCTATATGAGACCAGTTTTTTATTGCACGCTTGCTTTTTGTTGTTCCAATTGCTTCCATTGTTTCCCTCATCTGTAAGTTGCTTTGGATAACAGCATCTGCTAAATGACTAAATGTACATGTAAATTATACTTATTTGATAATATCCCACCTATGATCAGTGCGACATATGTGCTACAAAAACATTGGTCTGTGCGAAGGATAAATTTACCAGTGTAGCACACGTGCAATATAGTTTGGAAAGTGCAGTGACAGAGCTGCGTGTTTGTGTGAAGTGCATTTTTCATTGTGCTTGTCTGTGTGGGATGTCCTTTTTGTCTAATTTAGGTAAACTAAAAATTATACAACCGTAATTTATCCATCTATGTGTACATTCCTTTAATTTGTCAGTTAACTGCCTATTCATGTGATAAACTGCTCTTGTTTTTTAAAGATGACAACATATGTTTTATACTTCAATTGTAATTGTACAGTATATATACTTCAAAGTATTTCAGACTACAACTGTTTGGCCTGTGCTACAAAATTTTAAACCTCTGTTGCACCAGTGCTATGTGCAATAAAAGTTAACGTACAGCCCAGCGATAATATTCCAGCAGCTGGGGAGCAAGAAAAAAGCCGGTAAAATAAATATGTTTGTAAATTACATGTTTTTTCTGACATTTACTTTAAATTTGCAGTTTATTCCTTTAATTTGACATCTTTTTATTGCATTTGATGTAAAAATTCAGAAAAACGAATGAGTAACATTTCAAGAATTTTCTTTTTTTTCTATGGGATGCCCTTACTAATTTAAATTAACGATTTCAAAGCAACAATATAAACAAACGTTACTGCGGATGCATGGTTTTGTGACCCAAACATAACTTCCGAGCTCTGGCACACTTCCACAAAAGAGTCCCTGCAGTTTATTTTTGAAAACAAGCAAAGAATAAACAAACAAATTACATTTGCAAGAAAGTTAAAAGTATGTTTAGCCACTATTATTTTGGATAACCAATAGAAGAACAGTTACTTGGCTAAACTAAGATTCGACAAGGTTCCACAATCTATTCAACAAATTGTTTATTTAATAAAATAATATACAATAAAATTCAACAATTTGTTTATTAAATATAAATATTGTACAATACAATATTATCATCCCTTAATTTATTTAATTAAATGAATTAAAATAAAATATAAATTGTTATATTATTAGCCCCTAGCCAGACCAATCAACAAACAAACGGAAGTTAGCTTCGGGCCAGGAGCATGCGTCCGATGAATCCCTCTATACTTTAGTGAAATGCATGTGAAGCGGAACTAGGTAGAGTGTGTGTGTGTATGAGGTTGAGGCAGGTGAGATGTGTGTGTGTTTATGTACCTGAGGTTGAGGTAGGTGAGGGCTTGCAGTTGGCACAGGCTGGGCGTGAGGGATCGCACACAGTTGTGATACAAGCTGAGTGTCTCCAGAGAGACAAACTGGCACACCTCTTCTGGCACCTCACATAGCCGGTTCTTTGACAGATCTGAAAGAGAGAATAACCAATAACAGTTAGCACTTGACCAATAGAAAAACAATCACATTCACCGTTACAAGACTAACATTTACATGATAATGTTTTATTTTATTAAAGAATTTATTTATTATACTACAGAAAAAAAATCAGAAAAAAACAATTATTTCCTTTTTTACATTTTTAAGTATTTTATTTTTACACATTTTCATATTTTTTTTAACATACTTTATTTTTTATACATTTTATGATATTTTCAATTGAACATAAAAGGGGAAGGTCCCGTAATCTTTCTTAATTTTCCCTAATCAGAATAGAATTTCTTGATTTTTTCTAATAATTTGGTTTTCAGGAAGAAACCAGGACAGGTTTCATGTGATTCACCCAAACTTACAATACCCAACTAAACTTAAAATGATCTCAGCCCAGTGTTTACATTCTGTTTGAGTCACATTCAATGGATGACAGCAGTACGACTATAAATGCATTCAAAACAACAGGAACGCATCTATTGTCCGGTATATGTATTCAATACTTTGTTTGAGCTTTCTTTTGTGTCATCCAGGAACGGGAAGCGAGCAAACAGCCGTGATGTTTCCCAAAGTGAACAAAGGCTGTTTTATAGGAATTCAGATTTCCTCCAAGTCAATTTTAGCTGAAATTGAGGATGTTAACTTTTTATCCGAATATACAGTTGAAAGAAAAAGTATGTGAACCCTTTGGGCTTACTTGGACTTTTTCATATTGGTCATAAAATGTGTTCTGATCTTCATCTAAGTCACAACAATAGAGAAACACAGCCTGCTTAAACTAATACCGCACAAACATTATACGTAGGCTAATGACTTCTCCAAGAGCTAATTGGAGCCAGGAGTCAGCCAACCTGGGGTCCAATCAATGTGATGAGATTGGATGTGTTGATTAAAGCTGGCCTGTCCAATAAAAAACACACACCAGTTTTGAGTTTGCTGTTCTGAAGAAGCGTTGTCTGATGTGAACCATGCCTCGCACAAAAGAGCTCTCAGAAGACCTACGATCAAGAATTGTTGACTTACATAAAGCTGGAAAGGGCTACAAAAGTATATCTAAAAGCCTTGATGTCCATGTGTCCACGGTAAGACAGATTGTTTACAAATGGAGAAAGTTCAGCACTGTTTCTACACTCCCTAGGCGTGGTCGTCCTGTAAAGATGACTACAAGAGCACAGCGCAGAATGCTCAATGAGATGAAGAAGAATCCTAGAGTGTCAGCTAAACACTTACAGAAATCTCTGGCACATGCTAACATTTTTGTTGACAAATCTACAATAAGGAAAACATTAAACAAGAATGGACTGCATGGGAGGACACCACGGAGGAAGCCACTGCTGTCCAAAAAAAACATTGCAGAACGTTTGAAGTTTGCAAAAGAGCACCTGGATGTTCCACAGCACTACTGGCAAAACATTCTGTGGACAGATGAAACCAAAATTGAGTTGTTTGGAAAGAACACACAACGCTATGTGTGGAGAACAAAAGGCACAGCACACCAACATCTAAACCTCATCCCAACTGTGAAATATGGTGGAGGGGGCATCATGGTTTGGGGCTGCTTTGCTGCCTCAGGCCCTGGACGGATTACTGTCATCGATGGAAAAATGAATTCCAAAGTATATCAAGACATTTTGCAGGAAAACTTAAGACCATCTGTCCGCCAACTGAAGCTTAACAGAGGATGGACGATGCAACAGGACAACGACCCAAAGCATAGAAGTAAATCAACAACAGAATGGCTTCAACAGAAGAAAATACGCCTTCTGGAGTGGCCCAGTCAGAGTCCTGACCTCAACCCGATTGAGATGCTGTGGCATGACCTCAAGAGAGCGATTCACACCAGACATCCCAAGAATATTGCTTGCTGAACTGAAACACTTTTGTAAAGAGGAATGGTCAAAAATTTCTCCTGACCGTTGTGCAGGTCTGATCTGCAACTATAGGAAACGTTTGGTTGAGGTTATTGCTGCCAAAGGAGGGTCAACCAGTTATTAAACCCAAAGGTTCACATACTTTTTCCACCCTGCACTATGAATGTTTACATGTTGTGTTCAATAAAAACATGAAAACGTATAATGTTTGTGCGGTATTAGTTTAAGCAGACTGTGTTTCTCTATTGTTGTGACTTAGATGAAGATCAGAAAACATTTTATGACCAATTTATGAAGAAATCCAAGTAAGCCCAAAGGGTTCACATACTTTTTCTTTCAACTGTAGCTCCAAACTATTCCAATTCACTCCCATATTATCACTTCTAGACAGAAGTTACAATCTTAAATACAATGATTGAACGCACAATCCCTCCCTGTGATACCGGTCAAAGGGTCAGAATATATTTCTGGAGAGAGAATTTTAATAAGAGGGCAGCCAGGAAGAGCTTAGAAAAGGGTGTGTGTGAATATAAGTGTAGCTCAACTGTATGTCAACCAGAGAAACCAGACAAACCTAAAACAAACACGACACAGATAAGGTTTAATGAAGGCTAATGTGTCATGTGTTCACTTGGTACATTTGGCCGTTCAAATTCAGTTCTCCACGCTCAGCCTTGACAAATGATCATAAACAAATCAAAGCGACTTTCACAGAACAATAGCGAAATAGGACGTGTGTGTGTGTGTGCATGAGTGCGTGTTCTTATCATCGCTGGACTGTCTGATTGTCCAATCTGCTCTCCTTCTCCAGATCTTTTGTTCAGCTGTTTTATTTGGCAAGGAAGCATTTCCAGCCTCTCTCTTCCCAGTGGGAACTAAAGAGTCCCAAGGGCAGCCCACATTTCCCAAAATCCTCTGCACAGCACTGCTCATACGGCCTAACATGGTTGAGATGTAGAGAAATGCCAGTGTCCCCACATCATGGAAAAAGATGATATTGACTGTCTGAATACTGTTGAAACACCTCTGAAACGTATCTGGGGCAAAATATTAACCCTTTCATTTTCAGTCACTAAGATGACAACACTCAATAATTACAATTTAAAGGGTCATGAAACCCCCGCTTTTCAGCTACAGTCTACCTCACTATTGTTTTGAATAATGCAACAAAAATGGGCGTTAATGCTGTGAGAAGAAGAGAGGGGGAGTGGGCGAGGCACGAGAGAAAGTGAGCCGATTCCATATCTTAAAATAAATGTGTCTTACCTGTTTTATACAGTCTACAGTCATTACACAAATCATACTTTCAAGCCACAGAGGAATTACAGAAACCACAGTGTAATAAGAGTATTTACTTTTAACAAAATGCAAGTATTCCTTATAATGAAAATGCATTTCATGACAATTCAACAAAAAGTTTTTCATGTTGATGTTAAAATCGCATCACGTCTTTATATGGAAAGTGTAAAAACTGTGTATAAAGTTAGTTACAACATCACTCTGGTTGCTTGGGCAGCCTCTATCTCTCTCAACCACTACCATTTTCCTGTTTGTCCAACAATGGTAGACGAAAAAACTGTTTGTCTAAGTTGCATTGCTTAAAGCTACACTTTGCAGTTTTTAGATCTTAAAATAATGTCTCTAAAAATGTTTATTAGTAGAACAACTCTTAACTGGACAAATGATACTGCTGATGCTACCTGAGCAGCCTCGTAGCGGCTAAAACCACACTCTGTAAATTCTGTGTTCGGTTCGGTACACACAGCCCCGCCCATCTCCTGCCTGCGGAAGATTGCGACATGGTTTTCATCAGCTTAGAAAATAAATTCATGTGTATTGCGCTGCCCAAGGGAAAGCTTATACAGTGACTTTATTTCCATCACTGGAAGCAGACAATTGCGCTTATCAACCACACGGGGGAGCAATGGTTAAAAGTGTTGCTTTAAGGCTTAAAGTCCCAGTCAAGTTAAAAAGGACAATTAGGACAATATTGCAGCGTTTACAATTAATAGCTTACCAATGTGGGTAATTTTCTTTTTAAAATTCATGTACCCTCATAATCTTCAGCTAAATGACTATTCATCTCAAATGACGTAAACTAGACGGCTTGGCCCGAGCATCAGTTAACTCCTCCCGTTTAACTGTCAGTCTGCTGCTACATTCAATTCAAAATGCAACACATCTAATTAATTCGCAGGGAAAAATGCAAGCCACGCCCACTAATTGTATCCTTGGAAATTGCTTTTCACTCAGTGAAAATGTGACACAAATGTGTCAGAATACAGAAGTAAAACCATTGCAATTTTCGGTTCGCAGTGACTTTAAATTTATGCTCTGGCAATGTTTATTTGTTTTTCTCTGAAGGGACTCCCTCCTGCGTGAGGTCTTAAGCTCTGCCCAGCCCCAACAATACGAATTTTATTTTAGCAAGACGAAAATCACCAGCTATGAACCAGCAATGTATTTTAGACTCAAAGTATCATGCGTTTGATGAAGAGACTCTAAGGAGTAGCAGGTGGTCTACTGACCCCCTCTTTCCTCTCTCTCAGGCATCTGAGCATTTTTCTGCCTGCTAGCGTCTCTTCGATGTAACTAAAGCTGGTTTTGCATCTGCTGTGTGCGAGAGAGTGTTAATCAACACACACACATGCATATCGCTCTCCACACCCTCAACTCCTCCTCTGGTCCTGGAAGGAGCTTACACGTGGATTATCCTGTCGGATAAGAACAGACTCCCTCACTGTTCATTTCAAATGCATTCACATAAATCAACACAAATAGGGTCAATTTATACTTTTAGATAAGCAGATAAACATGCTTTAAGTTGAACATTATGGCCAGTTAAGGTTGTGAATTTGTGGTACCTGGGGTCTTATGAAAAGATTTTCCATGGACAAATATGGATTTATTAAAAAATATTTAAGAATAGATAAAAAAAAGTTCTGCCGATGTCAAGGATTTTTTTCCCAAACAAACTCTCCTTTAAAGTGCCACAGTGTTCACACTTTAGTAAATCAACCTTTGCATGGTTTACCAGTCAGAACTTTAAAATAGAGTTAACTCATTCGCCGCCAGCCTCTTTAAAAAAAAGTTGCCAGCCTACGGCAGCGTTTTTTAACATTTTGCCCAACTTTAATGGCTCACAGTAAATTTTCTGTAAAGAATATATGGACAAATATGAAAGAACAGAGTCTCAACTTTCAAACAAAATAAACCGTATTATTCTATCTTTATTTGTTCGTTTTTTATCCCTCCTTAGATGTGGGTAGGTTTCTTCAAAAATTGATTAAACAGCTGAGATAATTAAAGTTTTTTTGTCAAAGATTCCGCCCAGATTACACTCGGAACAATCATTCAAAACCGCTAAAACATATACGTTCTAGGTTCTGAGATTCTGTACTTTTTCCCAGTGGTGTGTAATAGCGCCACCTGCTGTATAACAGTACTAACACTGATTGCCGTAAAAACTCGTCTTTGGCAGGGAAGCGTTTTTCTTTAAATGACGAGATAACTCGTCAATGGCGGTGAAAAAGTTAAAGGAATGCTTAAATTTCATGATAATTCACTCAACCATATTGTCATACAAGCCGTCAGTGTGCATTTGAGGAAAGCTTTTCAAGGGTTCCAATAAAAATTATATACTTTTTAAACATAAATACATGTCTTGCACTGCCTCCGACTTACGCATTATACAATCAAGGTCATGCCTGACGTAGATTTCAAAAGATTTAAATATCCCTGATATGAACACCATTTTAAACCACAATCTTACACAAATTCATATAACGTTTCATTCAACATCCAAGAACTTTTAAACAAGTCTTATTTCTCCACATTTGTAAACACTGGGTCGGGACTTCCGCTTACGTGTGACCTTTTTAACTTGATTACGTACATTTGGTCGTGGATGCGCTACATGGATGCACTCCGAGGCCGTTACAAGCCATATATTTATGTTTAAAAAGTATGTCATTTTTTTGTTGAAAAATGACTCATCGTTTTGCTAGACAACACCCTTATTCATCGGCTGGTGTCAGGTAGAGCCTTTTGAAGATGCTATTAAACTGAAATTTGGACCTTAACCAACTGCTATCTATTTAAGTCCATTATATGGATGAGAACCCTGGAAAGATTTCCTCAAAAGCCTCAATTTGTTTTCGACAGAAGAAATAAACAAACTGACGGTATGACACGTGGATGAGTTAATTTTCATAAAACTTTAACTTTAAAGTGAACTATTTAATAAAAAAGACAAACTTTGTCATCATTTAATCACACTATTCTCATTTCAAACCTGAATGACTTACTTTCTTTCTTCTGCGGAACACAAAAGAAGATGTTGGTAACCAAACAATGGCAGTACCCATTGACTTGCATTGGTTTTGTGTCCATACAATAGAACCACTGTTACCACTGTTGTTCAGTTACCAACATTCTTCCAAATATCTTCTTTTGTGTTCTGCAGAAGAAAGAAACAGGTTTCAAAATGACAAGACGGTGGGTGAGTAAATGATGACAGCATTTCCCTTTCTGTCGGTCTCTCGACGTTGTGTCGAGAACGACAGATGGGGTTCGCCCTTGAGAACCAATCAACTCTGACTACTATAGAAAAGGCCAATGAAATTTGGCGAATGCAATTTGCATGCCGGGCTCCGCCCCCGGAAATCCGGTATAAAAGGAGGCCGGCGTGCAGCATTCACTTACCTTTTGTTCTTCAGAGCCATCGCTCATGAGTACAACTCAGGATTCAATCCTCTACAACTACACGCTGGTGCTACGACGTGTTACAGCGGATCGTCCCTTCCTGCAGCGACCTTCCCCTGGGCGTCTCGGCGGTTCCGGAGGTGTTAGAGATTTTTTCTAAAAGTCCTTTTCAGGACTGACTGAGCATTCTCCAGCGCGGCATGTCCCGCTGTTCTCTTGGGTGCGGCACCCTCATCGAGGAGGGGGATGGACACGATCGCTGCATTAGGTGTCTGGGCGTCCAGCACACTGAAGCAGCGTTCGTTGACACATCTGCCTGCACTGCGGGCAGATTGTCATTCAGAAGTTGCGGTCACGGGTGGCTGTCTTCCTACGGGAACCAGCCACCATTTCGTCTGCTACCCGGGCTGTGACATCTGTGGCTACGGCCCCGATGACCACCCACGTTAGCAGCGTTAGTGATACGGGGAACTCTGCGAACGTAAACCCGCCAGCCAAGTGCTCACGGGCCGATCGCACCCCGATTCGCTCTTCTGAACGTTCCCCAACCGGCGGTGGCATACCGTCCGGATCCTCACGCACACACTCGGAAACGATGTGTGACGTAGATGAGATGTCGCTCGCAGCATCGGAGGGAGACTGGCATCCGACTCTGCCGAATCCAAACTCCACCCCCAGCGGTCGAGTTCAGGAGGAAGCAGAAGTGATGTCATCCGTGCTAACCCGGGGATACGTGGTTCCCGAGGTCGGTGCGCGGTGCAAACCGCGCCCACCCCGGGTGCCATGTTTTTCCCGGAGGTGCATGAGGAGCTGTGTAAAACTTGGAACGCTCCACTCACGGACCGTTCCAGTGAAACCAGCTCCGGCTCCCTTACTTCCCTCGATGGTGAGGCAGCCAAGGACTGCGTCGAGATCCCCCGGGTGGAACGTCCGCCTGCGGTGCACCTGTGCCGCGGACGGCTACCACCTGGGGGGGGATCGACCACTCCTACCGTCCAAAGCACGTAAGACTTCGGCATCACTGGTGTCGAAAGCTTGCGATGTTGCGGGCCAGGCTGCCTCCTCTCTCTATGCCTTGGCCATCCTGCAGGTCCGCCAGGCCAGGGCGTTGAGAGGGCTCCACGAGGGTAAGGCCGACCCGGGTATAATGCAGGATCTCCGTGCCACCGCTGACAGCGCTCTACGGGCGACTAAGGCGGCGGCACGGGCCCTGGGTCGGACGATGTCCACGGTAGTGGTCCAGGAGAGACACCCCCGGCTATACCTTGTGCAGAAGAGTGACAGCAAGGAAGTCCGCTTTCTTGATGCACTCATCTCGCAGGGTGGGTTGTTGGTAACACCGTCGAGGACTGCGCTCAGCAGTTTTTTGACGGCGAAGCAGACCGTGGCAATTAACCACATTTTTTTCACGCCGCGACTCGGCCGCCTACAGGCCTCCGAGATCTCACGTGACGTCTGCTTCCCTGCAACCCAGGACCCTTTCGACATCGGCTCCGGTTCCTGTGCCCCCACAGGCGGCACCCCGGAAGCAGAGGTCGAGGGGGAAACCTCCACCCCGTCAGCAACCTCCTCGCGAGAAGGGACACTGACGGGAAGACCCCAGGGAGAACAACATCGGGCCCGAACCTTCACAGCCACGGCTCTGATCGGTCGGTACGGGACGACTCCTGCCTCGTCACCAAAGCCGGGCCCTTGTTAGGGCTTGGCGCCCACTTACTCACTGAGTTTTCTGTTCTCCCCGGGTTTACTTGCAGCCGATCGCACACTCCACTGGACTGTGCTCGGCGAACCGACCTCACACCCTGGCGAGGCGTGAGGTCGTACACATATGACAGCTGTCACCACTCTCAAACCGACAGTGCGTGCCGTTGTCCCGCCAGGCAGGTAAGCAGGCGGAGCAAAAACCTTCCCTCCGGGGACTCCCCGTGACATGGTTAGCTCCGCCAGCCGACGAACCACCCCCCGTGGGAATGATGAAGCAGACCGTCCCCTTGGTCACCCTGTCACAGTCCCTGGGAGCTCGAGAGCTGCCCACACTGTCTCGCTGGCTAATGAGGGCGGTCCGTCTTGGTTACTCGATCCAGTTCGCCAGAGACTCACCCAAGTTTCGGGGCATCATCTCTCCCTCTGTCAGAGGCAGGGACGCCTCCGTACTTCGGGTAGAGGTCACCACCCTTCTGGCAAAACAGGCATCGAGTTCGTCCCTCAAAACCAAGATGTTCAGTGGGTCACCACCCGCACTTCATCGTTCCCAAGAAAGACGGCGGGTTGCCCCCAAAGGCTGCGTACCCTGAACAGAGCACCTTCACAAGCTGCCATTCAGGGTGCTCACACAGAGGCGCGTCCTGACATCTATGAGGTGTCAGGATTGGTTCGTGGCAATCGACCTGAAGGACGCTTACTTTCATGTCTCGATCCTCCTCGACACCGGCCGTTCCCACGGTTCGCGTGCGAGAGGCGGGCATATCAGTACAGAGTCCTCCCTTTCGGTCTGTCCCTGACCGCCCTTTCTCCCTGAGAGGAGGAAGGCGAGCGGGTACTAAACTATCTCAGCGACTGGCCTATCTTGGCACACTCGCGAGATCTGTTATGTACACAAAGGGACCTGGTGCTCCGGCACCTAGGTCGATTGGGACTCCAGGTCAACCAAGAGAGGGGCAAGCTCTCCCCAGTGCAGAGCATCCTCTTTCTCGGTATGGAACTCAGCTCTGTCACCATGTCAGCACACCTGTCCGCAGTTGTGCCCAACCAGTGTTGAACTGTCTGAAATGAACATTTTAGGCAGACAGCGGTCCCCCTGAAACAATTCAGAGGCTCCTGGGACACATGGCGTCCTCGCGGGTTAATACCCCTCGAGTTGATGCACATGACACCGCTCCAACACTGGTTTCAGAGTCGAGTTCCGAGGAGAGCGTGGCACACCGGCAGCAGGCGCATGGTGATGCCGCCCTGCTGCCGACGCACCATAACCCCTAGTCTTTATGACTTTTTCGACGGACTCAGGTCCCTTTGAGCAGGTTATGAGGCAGGTCGTGGTGACGACTGAAGTCTCCCTGCAGGGGTGCGGTGTAGTGTGCAACGGGCACGCAGGTGGGGTGTTGGACGAACCCCCGCCTGCGCTGGCATATCAATTGCCAAGAGTTGTGGGCTATGCTACTTGCACTGAGCAGGCTACGGCCTCTCGTGCGAGACATGCACGTGCTGTTCCGAGGACAGCACTATAGCTGTAGCGAATACAGATCGTCAGGGTGGCGTTCGCACACAGCAGCTAAACACAACTTGCTCGACGCCTCCTCCGGTGGAGTCAACAGGTGACTCGTTCCCTGCAGGCCACACACCCCGGGCAAACTGAACTAGACAGCCGACGTGCTTTCTCGCCAGTTTATGCCTCGTGGAGAGTGGCGACTCCACCCCCGTGCAGTCCAGCTCATTTGGAGGCTGTTCGGGTAGGCCCAGGTAAAACCTGTTCACCTCCCGTAACACCACCATTTGCCCGCTTGATAGTCCCTGCCCTCGGCACGGATATCCTTGCGCACAGCTGGCCGCGGGATGGGCGGAAGCACACCTTCCCCCCCCCAGGAGCCTTCTTGTACAGACTCTGTGCAAGGTCAGGGAGCAGGAGCACCAAGTGTTATTGGTTACACCACACCGGTCTAACCGCACTTGGCCTCAGAGCCGATGCTCTGGACAGCGACTCCCCCTGAACCATTCCCCTGACAGAGGACCTGCTCTCTCAGGGGAAGGACACGTTCTGGCATCCCAGATCAGACCTCTGGAACACCCATGTCTGGTCTCTAGACGGGACGAGAAGATCCTAAGATGGCTACTCCCCCTATACGGCTGAGACCATCACCCAGGCTAGGGCCCCATCTACTAGGCGGTTACACGCCTCTAGACGGTGCCTCTTCTCGTCCTGGTGTCTTTCTCAACGAGAAAGACCCACTGAGGTGCTTGATCAGGATTGTGTTCCCCTCCTCACGAGACTGGAGACTAACATCTCCCTTCCACACTGAAAGTGTATGTAGTCGCTATTGCCACTCATCACGACTCAGTCGGTGGAAAGTTTCTAGGGCAACACGACCTGGTCACCAGGTTCCTAAGCAGCGAGAGGGCGGAATCCGCCTCATCTCCGCTCCATACCCTCTTGGGACCCTAAGTGGTCCTGGGGAGCCTCAGGGCCCCCCAAAGAGCCCCTCGGAGGTTCCGATCTTCCTCATAGAGTAAGACGGCCCTCCTGACGGCGCTCACTTCCTTCAAGAGGGTAGGGGACCACCGAGCATCCTCCGTGTCCCTGGATTGCCTTAAACTCGGCCCTGGAAACTCTCACGTTATCTTGAGACCCAGGCCCGGATGCGTGCCCAAGAAGTTCCCATTACTCCCTCCGGGGCCAAGTGGTGAACTTGCAGGCGCTCCCCATGGGGGAGGAAGACCCAACCCGATTAGTGTTGTGTCCAGTACGTACTGGACCGCACGCAGAGCTCTGAAGCTCTGACCAGCTCCGTGTCTGTTGGAGGACAGCAGAAGGGGAAGGCTGTCTCCAAACAGAGGCTGGCGCACTGGGTCGTGGACGCCGTTACGACGGCATCCCGATCTCGGAATCTCCCATGCCCATTGGCAGTGAGGGCTCACTCCACACGGAGTTTAGCCACCTCCTGGACACTGGCAGAAGCGCCTCTCTAGCAGACATCTGTAGAGCTGCGGGTTGGGCTATGCCCAAACACCTTCGCAAGGGTTAACAACCTTCGCGTAAACCCGGTGTCAGCCCACGTCCTGCGTGGCGACATGTAGGACTGGCATCCGGGGGGGCGTATGCCTGCGAAAGCACCTTTCCACCCTCTAACAGGTTGGGTCAGTGTGCTATTTACCTTTTCTTCTTACCCGAACACATCGCTAAGAAACTGGTACCTCACCAGCCTCCCTTCTTACCCAGACACTGGTTAAGAATAGGCATTCCATCCATCACCAAACAAGCACCCCCTGGGGGCTGGCTGGGCAGAGCAGCCTTCCCCCTTAGGCCGGGATACCATGTGAGCTATCACAGATAGCTCTAACCGGACCTAGTGCTACCGGACGTCTGTAACACCCCCTCCGTGGGCTGTTCCGTCTGATGTATCCTCATGAGAATGGTTCCCACTCCTGGTAACCCATGAGCTTCCCCAGGTGGGCCTCCACCTCGCGGTTAACTACTCAGTCCGCACGTTCCATGCGTTCTCCTCCAAGGACGAGACCATACCTATATCCACCATATTCCTCCCCACGGGTAGGAGGTGGCCTCTGTAGCGCTTCTCTGATTAAGAGTCGCGCTTACCCGGTGTAAACTGATCTGGACGGCCTCTCGCCTATAGAGAGCTAAGGCCCCGTCCGTGAAAGTTACCGGTCAGGGCTGTACCCATCTTTCTCCAAGAAAGCTCTGGAACCCCCCGACCACCACACTGGAAGGTTACAGTCTCACGAAAGCTTCGAGATGACACGCCCAGGCTTGTTACCGTCGCTTCGCTAGAGATTGTGACGCGATACAGCGTTGTGGCGTTTTCCATAGGCAACCCCATCTGTCGTTCTCGACACAACGTCGAGAGACCGACAGAAAGGGAACGTCTTGGTTACGTATGTAACCTCAGTTCCCTGATGGAGGGAACGAGACGTTGTGTCCCTTATGCCACGAACACGTATCGTATTCTGCTGCAGTTTGAGAGGTCTCAGGCTCTTCAGAACAAAGGTAAGTGAATGCTGCACGCCGGCCTCCTTTTATACCGGATTTCCGGGGGCGGAGCCCGGCATGCAAATTGCATTCGCCAAATTTCATTGGCCTTTTCTATAGTAGTCAGAGTTGATTGGTTCTCAAGGGCGAACCCCATCTGTCGTTCTCGACACAACGTCTCGTTCCCTCCATCAGGGAACTGAGGTTACATACGTAACCAAGACGTT
Source organism: Triplophysa dalaica (assembly GCF_015846415.1). NCBI lineage: Eukaryota > Metazoa > Chordata > Actinopteri > Cypriniformes > Nemacheilidae > Triplophysa > Triplophysa dalaica. The sequence continues at coordinate 9,083,215 of NC_079542.1, forward strand.
TTATTTCATCAACTATTTCTTCAATCTGGGTTAAAAGAATTTAAACATAAAAAACAATAGAGAAACATTTCATTTCTTTCTCTGAGGTAGGAACAATAAACGCTGTCTTGACTCGAGATGGGGGCAGTAGGAAAGAGACATGGAGAGAAAGGGTAGAGAGAGAGGGCAAAGGAAAGCAACTCTTGAAAGGGTGTGAGTGAATAAGTAACAGCAGCGGGACAATGGCCATGGAAACAAGCATACGGTCCTGAGGGGGTGAGAATGACTCAACACAATCCAACGGCGGCAAAAACCAGCGTGTGTGTGTCAGAAACACAAGTGTTTTTAAAGTATGTCAGTGTATTTAATGCCAGAAAAAGATGATTATTTCATCTCGCAGCAATATACTTTTGAAACTTTAATGCTAAGTGCACTGACCGAATCGATCCAACACCAGTGGATGATAAGCCCTTTTCATTACTCCTTATTGCGCTATAAATCCAAGGTTTATTTTCAAATCTAGGTCTCCAAAAGTTCACTAATGGAATAAAAACAGTTCAAAACTCATAATCCAACAAGACAGGCCTGATTTATTACATCTTTTAGGAAGAATTTAGGTCTAACACTCTTAGCTTCAAAACAACAGCAAAGAGGCTGTCAAAGTTACGTTAAAAAGCAGATTGAGGGAGTTTGGAGGCTTCTTCAGTATTACATTTGCTTATAGATTTTTCTAAATGTCTAACTTCATTTATGAGCACTTTAAAAGTGCTGACCAGCTCTCGATTCAGTCTTTCAAACTTAATCTTAATCTTAATCTGACAGCTTCACCATTCCCATGGCATGGCCTCATGGGAAAACTGTGTGCACTGCTTTAAGATCTGCTCGCCTATAGTATTAATATACAAAGCATTCAGACATCCTGTCCAATTTATGTGCTGCTTTTACTGTTCAGGTAAGTGTGGATATTCAGATCCAGGACTTTGGTTTGAGTAAACAAACAAAAAGAAACCACACAGCAATACAACAACCAATCTGTGGTCAAATTTCCAAGAACTGCTTAGATTGTCCTCAGAAAATGTACAAACCTAGTTGTCCAACTGGTGCTGCTGTTTAGGGAGTGTCGAATCTGTGTGATGTGTTGCCAACGACAACAATAAAACCTCTTTTGATGACACAGCGCTTGATATTATCCTGCAGTTGAAGGTTTTTATCGATGGTAGCGTTCTTCACAAGCTGTGGATGAACAGAGGGCTCTGTGTGCATTCTTTTTAATCTACAGTCAATGGCCCAGCGCTTAGTTGACAGGGTTATCTTTGTCTTTAAAGAACGGTGGAGGCCGCAATAGGTCAAGTCAGTGGATTTAGGCGTCTAAACATTTAGCGGGACCTGATTCCATCAGGGCAGTGTTTTGTGCAAATACTTTTTTAGGATTTTATAGTTTACTGAAATATTTTAATTTAACAACGTTTTAGTTTAAGGAGTCATATGTCACGGCTAAAACGAATATTATCGTTTGTTTTAGATATAATGTAATGTGTATATACAGGATTTAAGGTAAAAAAATGCTGTATTTTCCACATAGCGTGCATGTTTGTATCTCCTCTTTGCCTGCCTATCTGAAAAGTGCAGATTTTTTACAAAGCCCATCGCTCTGAAAAGCGAGGTGTGCTATGATTGTCCAGTTAACCAGTGCGCAGTGATTGGTCGAATACTGCAAGCGTGTGACAGAAATGTAACGCCTCTCACCATATTTGGAACATCAAGTTCCAAAACAATTGTACTGACAGAGACGCCCACCGTACTTGCGTTTACATTTGGCAGGTCTTAGTCAAGTCATACCACAAACTGATGTAGATTTGTGGGGGTGTGGTTACACCAGGTGGTTACACAAGGTGTTTCAGGCAGGTCTAGGTGAGTCTTCGCTTTTAGATAGAATGCATTTGTGGTTCCGCTCCTTACATTTTTGCAATTTTACGTGTCTAATACATGTATGGGCAACTTATAACACACCAAAGACACAGAAAAACAGGATTTGCGCCATATGACCCCTTTAAACTATCTGCCTAAATATTATATAAACTTGATAAACTTGAAAATCCGTCATCACTTACTTACCCTTAGGTTTACCTGTATACATTTCTTTGTTCTGCTAAACACAAAGGAAGGAATTTGAAAGAATATTAGGAACCAAACAGATCTCATCCCCCATTGACTCCCATTGTATTTATTTTCCCTACTATGGCAGTAAATGGGGAATGAGATCTGTTTGGTTAGTGACATTTTTCCAAATACCTTCCTTTGTGTTCACCAGAACCAAGAAATGTAAACGGGTTTGGAACAACCTAAGGGTGATTAAATGTTGACAGAACTGTTATTTTTGGGTGAACTATCCCTTTAAACTAGACAAAGATCATAAATGTTGCCTCAGCAATATACACGAGTTTAGTCACAAAAAAATATGAACTGAAAGTTATTAAAAATTAAAACAAAACTGAAACTAAAACTGAAGGAAAATAAAAACGTTAATAATATTTTCTTTTTTTAAACACTAACCCTTTCTCTTAACATGTAGTGGTCTAGCTTTTGTTGAAACCATTAACTTTGTATTGGCACCAACTGTATTATTGCTCCTGTATGACATATCGCTTATGGCTCCCTAAACTCTTTGTAAGTCACTTTGGATAAAAGCGTCTGCTAAATGACTAAATGTTGAAAGCACATAACAAAAATGCTGAAAATTAAACTAAAATTATCATGTTAACTAAAAATGTAATAATAAAAGCTACTTATAGTGCATTCTGACCTCACATCAGTACATACATTTTCTAGGAATCGAACCCATGACATGATCATGCTCTACATTAATCTACAATTTGAGCTAAAGGAAAGACTTGATTCAATCTCAGTTACAAAGACTGTATTTACACACCACATAATGCATATTGTACACAACACAAAAAAGCTTTTTGAACTGTGCCTGGTTGTTTCACTTGTCAGTCAAGGAGGACTAATTGAGGGTTTCTTCAGAATGTGCTGTAGGCCAGACCTCTGATAGTTTAGTACGCTAATGTCAGTTTACATAAGCCTGTTTAACAGACGCTACTCATAAATGAACATTCTGTGCACTAACCTCGAAGACAGTTTTCCTAAAGCCACACCGAATAAGAGTGATTTACAAATCATTTAATTTGACACAGTAAAAAACTTCAGGTCACGTTTCCCCTATCAGTAAAGACAACCGTCAAGTTATCACCCACAGAAGCTAACATTAGCCATGATAAGAATTTAAATTCACCTGATCATGAGATCTAGTGACAAACAACCTTTCTTATTTATTTTTCACCCTGTACCTAGAGACAGATGGTGAAAGATCACTTTATGTAAGCAAACTTAATGAAGAGAACACAGAGGAAATATTTACACTCAGCACATACCAGCTTGACACTTTATGAAGTAAACACGTGTGTGTGTGCGCATATGTCTCTGCCAGCATCTATGCAAACTCTCCAAGCTGCCAGGCAAAGATGTGGAAGAGGTGTGGACAAAAACAAAGCTTTGTACCAACAGCCGACAACTGATGATCTGTTGCTTTAAAGCATAAGAAGTAAGTTTAGCGCTTTAACAGGCATGTAAATGCAGGTGGAAACACTGACAGTATTTTCAGCGTCGCTCATGGTGAAATCAGATTATGTTGTGTACTTCCGAGCCCTTGATCTTATTGCCGTGGAGGTGGTTTGGCGGCGGTGAGTCAAGTCTCGCCCTTATGCGCACGTATCTGTTACACAAGTCTGAAGGAACAAGAAAGCGTGGTGAAATCCATCGCGCACAAGCAAACAGTGGTGAGCGGATGTGTTCAGTTACCATGACAACCAGAATCATGTGTCGAAACAAACGGCACCGCATTCTGTTTATTCATGAACTGACACATACTTGTTACTTTAAAAGAAACATGCTTCATTTTTTTACATTGATTTATTTAGCAGACCCTTTTATCTATAGCGACTATTATTTTGTAATATACAGCCGAAGAAAAAAATTAAGAGAGATCTCTCCCAATTTTTCTTTCAAATAAGCATGCAACATGCCCATTTCAGTGTATGTTGAATTTCAACAAAATCAAACCTCAGGAGTGACATTAGGTCAATGTGAAAGACTGATAGCATTACAAGACACAAAAAACTGTGATACAAACTAAGGTAATCACATAAAAAAACTGTTTAACTTTAACTAAATATATGTTCAAATTTGTATATATATGTTCTTTGCATGAATTTATATTCTTTGCAGTATTTGACGTCTGAAAAAAGCATATTTTCTATTATTTTGACCTGTTCCTACAGTTTTAATTTTCTGCAAATAAATGTGAATAGAAACAACATTTTTATTTGAAATTTGGTAAAAATATTGTTAGTAGTTAAAAAACAATCATTTTAATAATTCACATACCTACATTTACTATTTATAGTACTTACTTTTTTCCACGGCTGTACATATTTTTACTAATACTGTACTACATTTTCACTTTAGTTAACAGACAAATACTTTTGGCAAACAAGGGACGATCACCTTAAATGCTGCAGTTTTTAGCTGTGTTTAGTTGCGCATCAGTATTATATCTCGTACTACATTTAAAACATTCATTGTTCATCTATTTAAGGCCAAATCATGTCGCTTGTAGATCATATAATTGTACCAAATGATCAGATTTACATTTTTAATATAGCAAGCATATAAAAGGTTAAATGTCTATTAGATCTACCGTACATAAATGTAGAAACAGTCTTGATATAGGGGCCAGAATAAAATAGAGACTAGGAAGTAAGTAACAAAAGCCATAGCAACCACCTTAAACATCCTATTAACAACAACTTAGCAAGAGACATTCAGAACACCTTGACAACCGCTTCCAAAAAACAGCATCACGGCTGTGATGCACAGTACACTTTATTACATTAAATTACATACAGAAACCATGGTGTCTTCGATACCGCAGTTTAATTTAAATCAAACTCATTAAAGTAATTTAAGGATGTGATAATCCTGAATATTCGGATTCTCCAGATAACCTACACCAGAGGTTTGGTGTGCACCCTTTTACTTTCAACCAAATATTCAGCATCATCATCTCACACAACACACAAGCACATGGAGTAATCCCCCGTTGCCTCTCTAAAGCCTATTGGGAGATTCTGCCATCTGGACACGCCAAAAGGCGCCAAGCAGGAGACAGCTTTAGGTTACATAACTTTCCAAGAGCTGGTATAGCTGAACTGATCTGATTTGAGCTTGTGTCTGTGATTATATGAAAAGGAGAAGAGCTGATTTCAGATCAGATGCTCGGGCAGCATGTGAGATCTGTTAACTGTGAGATCATTAAACGAGGCCATGTGTGCGGTAAAATATCACTCTATGAGTTCTTCTGTAGTTAATGTTAGCTTAGCATGTGTACATTTGCACTTTCCACAGTATGACATGATTCAGAGAACATTCAGCAAACACATGTGGACACATATCAGGTTTCATTTACTAAAGAGTCTCTTAGCACAACAGCTCTGTTGGTTCAACCTATAGTTCATTTGTATTAAAACTTTCAAATAATTGTTTATAGTAAACAATATGAGATTAATAAACGGATGTTTTAGTTCCTCATTATATCTATCAAGAGTCTTATCAATAGATTTTGTGATTCAGCCATTTTGTGAACATCATTTTCCGTTGTATGAATATTATATACCACATATTTTGTGTTCATACAATGTATATTGCATAAATCATTCATCTGCTTTCTAAGAGAACGTATCGGGTATCAAAAAATAACAATTGACCACACTATTATTATGCAACTTATGATCTTACGATTAATAAGCCAACTGTCACACAACCAATCCAGGAACATGTCCAGTGCTTTTTTTGAGTATCCTCTGCCTGTATCCATCCCGTGTGACAACTCAGCCAAGAGGTTATACTAAATTTTAGATGACTTCCTGCATTTATGTCACTGTGTCTCTGCCTCTCCCTCTTTTAAAAACACTGAGGACTGTATTACAGCATCTGTGTGAATTTGGGTTGAATTAGAAGTGGCAAATCCTTTATCCATTTTCTTGCAATCTGAAATGATATTGAAATAAGTGATTGAGCAATTATACAGTAAGTCAAGGGTTTCTAGCTATGCTCTCTAGAGATTGGAGACTTCGGACCATCTGTTGTGCTTTAAAAGTGTAAGTGAAATGAGAGAGATAGAGAGAGAGAGAGAGAGAGAGAGAGAGAGAGAGGGAGGAGAGTTTAGAGCTCGTCGCTGAAGAGAAGCAGAAGTCAAGGTGCCCACATCCGGTAGTGTAGTGGAAATGCAACTGCAAGCCGAAACAGACAAAAACTGTGCAACAGCGATTGTGTGCGGCCTCTCACACAGCTGGTGCAGTCACACACCAATTCCCCCTCACGCAAACATTGTGTGAATTATGCGCAATTTTTGATATAGGTTTATGTGCAGGTTTGAACATGCTAAAACAACATTGACCACATACACACAAGCCCACACAAAAACAATAACAATCTCAGCACACATTCTTATGAAACACAATTGGCTTTATATAAAGCTTTGCCTAAAGAAAAACAACACAGTGATCTCACACACACACACACACACACACACAACTGAAATCAAAATCATCTCAACTCTCGAATCGAATCTGAGGTTTACTTGCAAAACTATAGCTAAAAATTGTATATATCAGTGATGTTTGAAGTTTGCCACATCCTAATACAACAGGAAATGTTGTATGCAGTGGCCTTGGATCTGAATGACCTACAGAAATCGTGTATCATTAACCAGCAACATTGTGAAATGTCACACACATGTAAACACTTCCCTGCACAATTCACACACAGCCCACAGGTCAAGCTGTCCATGAAATGGTTATTGTATTGACTGTGTTCATGGAGTCATGTGTTTGACTGTCAGTCAGTGTCAACTGAGTCATATGACGCGATTTCGTGTTTTCCTGTATCTTTGGTGTGTTACAAGTTGTCCATGCATATATAAGACACTTAAATTAGGACATAAATAGAAATCAGTGGTTAAGTTTTATTTACAACACTTTCCAAAACTCCAAAATCCGAGTGTGTGGAGCAGATTAACACATGGTTGTGCAAAAAGGCGGTTTCTAAAAAGTGGGGCAAAGCCAACTTTGTAAGGACAGTCTGCCGCTTCTCACTCACAGCCTGTAAGTACGTTTTCATTATTAAAGAATTTGCAACTGACCATTCAAACGTAAGCTTTTTGTCGTCCTACGATCACAGATGCAGAAATGGTTTTATACTTACGAGGCTGAACAAATCCCTTGTTTAAAATACGTTTTATTGACTTTGTCATGTTGCGTAAAAACACAGTGGCAAAGGCTATTCAAGAAGTTGCTTTACTTAGCTAATTGTTAAACCTAACCGTGTTAAAAAAACTGATCTGTTACGCTCTGCTGGCTAAATCGCGCTGGCAAAGTAGATTAATCCACTTGGTCAAATGCATTTTCTGGATCATATTCGGGCTTGAACTCACACAGTACCGGTGACATTATCAGCTGTCAATGTGCTTTGAAGGCTGATGTTCCGAATATGGTAAGGGGTGTTACATTTCCACCACATGCTTGAGGTATTCGGCCAATCACAACACACTGGGTAGCTGGCCAATCAGAGCACACAACGCTTTACAAAACGATGAGCTTTGTTAAAAATCGAGATGTTTCAGGAAGGCGGGGCACTGAGGAGCAACAGTAATGGACGGTGTGTAAAAACTAATGTGTTTTTTGAGTGTAAACCCCGTAAATACACTGTACATCACCGAATACAGGCAAGAATGTTCATTTTAGCTACTTTAGACTAGACTACTTTAAAATTAACGGTCAGACAAACAAAAATTATTTTCCAGTTGTGTTTACACAAAAACAATATCCTTTATCACAACAGGATGTGCCCCCATTTCTAAAGTATTTTTATTCCTACTATGGAAAGTAAATTGGGGGTTGAAGGGAATTCATTTTTGAATGAATGTCGTGCACTAGGAGTTTGTTTGCTTGTTATGATCACTTGAACAAAAAGGCAACCAAATCAGTGCTAATCCAGCATCACAGACTGTCAAATACTGCTGTGAATGTCTCATAGACAGTTATTAGGCCAAAATCCAGACAGACAAATCCACTGTAGACACAGTCATGCCTACAGGCTGATGTTGTACAGGAAACATTACTAATGGGCACTAAGCGATCAATGGAATGATTATTGTGAAAGGAGCCATGAGGAAACAGCATTTTCTAGTATCTAATCTGGGTCATCATCTCTAGAAAACTATTTGTAAAACACAAATGACTCGGATTTGTAGATACATGAGAAGATGATCTGGAAATATAGGAATGTTCACAAAACATAAAAGAAGAAACATGATGGCAGGACACAGGGTGAGATAGCGAGGGTGAGAGAGAGAAACAAACAATGGAAAAGGGGTTCTGCCGAATGGTATTTCAGCTGAGGGGGGTGGGGGGGGAAGAGGAAGGTCCCTATTTCTGGAGTTTCACGACAATAGGAGCAGCCCACGAGCCCGTTTGATCAAAAAAATGCCTCTCCTTCTTTCTATCAGCTGCTGTGAGGTTTAGTTGTGGTATGGAGTGTGTATCCCTCTGAATGAGACGCTGTGTTACACGTTCATGCCCCGGGCATGGTCACAAGCGTGTGGGAGCCGTAAGGAAACAAATATTTTCCTCTAACATGCACAGCAAAACCCATTCACTGCTGTTTCATTTAGAGGATCCTCTTCATGCCCGTGTCCTGATATCATTTTTCTCCAAGAACTCCATTGAGGCCATTTAAATTTTAAAAACTTTCGTTTAGATTTCTCCCTTTTAATCTTCAAGTACCTCTTTCTACTTGAAACTAGATGAATTAGTTTTATTTCCCTTTATTGTACAGGACACACACGCAGACAGTGATGTCATTTCACTTGAAACTGGACAGTCTAGCAACACAAATGACTAAATGTCTTGTTGTGAAGTGGGCAGAGGCTGTATTATGGTTTGGGTTTCGAGATTGTGTCGTGGTCTGTTATTAAAATGTATGGGAGGGAGGATTTTATGATTCTGGGCTTTGTTCCCCATCTTAAGGATTACAGCATAACCCTGCAGGACTGAACCCCTGGCTTTCCTGAGAGGAAGTTAGTCCATATTAGAGAGCTATCCTAAGGTGATTAAGAGTGTGTATTGTCGTAGGTAAGTAAAAAATCTAAAACAAGGTCCATAATTCCATGCCTCCATAGATCTTTGAGCAAAAGAAACACTGTCATCTTCCTCCTACCTTCATGCATAGCTTGATTCCACCAAACTACCTAAAATACACATTTCATGCACCTACCAATTTGTGCTATAATATACGAGCAACACCTTATAATCACTCCACTTTTCGGTAGGTGTGCTTTTTAAACACTACGCTTAGATTTCTAGCAATAACACATGGCAATTTCAGGCTTAGTTCTCCATCCCACACGCTCAGACTGATCTCAAACTGGCTCACGGATTTCTAGGAGTCATACGTACACCATGGTTACCAAGGAAACGTGGTTATTCATGCAGAAAATTGTTGTCAATAAACTCAACAGGAAAAATAAAGGATTGGACATTTTAAACCTTAAACAGGGCTTACCACGCTTGACACACTAAACCAATAACAAGTGCCAGAGAATCTGTCCTGAACTAGTCCGATAGAGTTTACATTGGTGACCTTAAAGCGATAGTTCCAGAAAATCACGCTTGTGTCATTTCAAACCTGTGTGACTTCCTTTCTTCTGCAGAACACAAAAGAAGATATTTACAAGAATGTTGGTCTCCAAACAACATTGCCCCCCATTGTATAGACAATATGACATTATTCAAAATATCTTCTTTCGTGTTCCAGAGAAGAAAGAGTCAACTACATATTTTCAATGATATGAGGGTAAAGAAATGCTGACAGAAGTTTTATTTTTGCGCGAGCTGGTCCTTTAAACATACTTTTTAACAACCACGGCATAAAAATTGGCCACTACCATTAATATGATATTCGTGGGCTCTTCGGAACTGCTTGTACATGTAAAATATGGACAGTACATGCACAAAGATGTACACGCATCACAGTGAATCTCACTTCAGATTGGCATTTAAAGACTAAATAACAAACAACTGCAAAAGAGGTACAGGAACTGAAATCAGTCAAAATGACATGAAAAGCCACATGCTGATATTATTAATGGGCCTATGGCCAAAACTAAATGGTAAACTGCACTGATACTTCTCTACAAGACTTCAGACTATGTGTGGGGGGGATTGTATGGCTCAAAGACAAACTGCTTCATTAGCACTTTGTATGGGCGAGGAGCAGATGGTCATATTAGTGCTGCTGGCAAGATGGATCTCACCAGTCTGAATTAGCACATCCTCCCGAGGAAAGCGAATCCCTCGTCAAATATGCTGACTACAACAATAACATATATATTCGTTGAGATATTCACTGACAAAACGTGAAGTGTGAGTTGCGCTTTCGTAAGATGGCTATGCCCGAGTTTAGTTTCCACTTCGCAACAGGAAGAGAAGCACCGCGCAGATGTCTTCAATTTATAAAGCAAACTCCAAACAAACCAATCCCAAACTCAACAGTCTGACTCCCAACAAACAATATTGTCCGTACAGCTCAAGCACGGGCTGTTTAACACGTTTACACTTTTACAAGCAGATCGTGTGGACGATCAACTTCCGACGATTATCCTGAAAGTAGCAGATCCGCTTTTCGGGGTCGGGCGTTGTTGTGGTGGTAGTGCCTGTACACCCCTGCAGATGGGGCGCAGGTGAAAAGACTCAAACAAAGGACATTAAATGAGCCGATACACTCCCTTACACAGTCGTCCGCCTGCTTTTAAGTCCACTTACCTCCGTGTGTAATGTCGGACAGGTCATAGTTCTTGGCTGTGCGGGGGAACTCCTTCAGTTTGCGGTTGGAGAGGATAAGCGCTCCGCTGGACGCAGCCTCCTCCAGCGCTTTCTCCACGCTCCTGCTGGCCGCTACGGTCGCCGGCAGCTGGGCTCCATCCCCAGCAGCCATCAAACACTTAATGGGACCAAAATCTTACTCTTTGAAACGACAATCGCCCCTGCTAGAAGTTCATCTCCTCCGATGGCACCCCGGTAACGTTTCACAGCGGTGAGGAAAGTTTTTGTACTCCAAAAGTGTTGGTAAATCCCGTCATTGAGTAACGATCTGCTCGATGCAGCGGCGCAGCGGGTTGACAGTCAAATCTGCGGGAGCGAGCGGAGAACAGAAGGGGCGGAGCTTACGGATTGAGCAAGTCTTGATTGACGGAGCGGACACACCCTAAACGTGTGGGCTTCTAGGGAAATGTACACAAAGCAGTCATCGGTAGGGGGAAATCATAAAGTTTTTTGCTTGTGATAATAAAGTAGAAGCTTATTGAGATGTACAAACTGAACAGCAAATTTTGCATAGTTTTATATTGATAAATACAGATTGAAGGCTGATAAGACGATAGCGAGACTTCTCATGTGCAGTACATCACAAAGCATTTCCCTGTTTTAGATCCATTAACACTGATAAGTGCACTCAGTGAGAGCAGGAAATAAAGCACATACATATTCCATTAACGATTATAGATGCAACTTACTTAGCTCTGTGTTGGGAACTGACCAAACACTTCTTTCTATAGTCTTTCTTTAACCTTTAAAACAGATCTGTGTTAAAGATTCTTTGCAAAACCTAATCAAACAATAACTTGACACTGACATTTAGTTCCTTAATAAGTCTTTTTGACAAACTGATGAACATTTTATAATGTAAATGTATAAACAGTATTTGTTTGAACTGTTATGCTCTTCGTTGGGATATTATGTACTGGGCTTACAGTATCCATAATGCATTCACAGTTATTGCTTGCTCATGCATGCTCAGAATCACCTTTTGTTTAGTGTTTGTGTGTTCTGTGTTTTAGGCCTGACATGGTTCAAAATGGGTCACCAAATTGTCTACTACCATTGCTTCCCATGGACAAAACAGAAAGGAAGAGAGGGATCGAGTGCGCCCAAAGGAAGAGAGGACACGAGAGGCCGTGAGAATGTGTGGGGTCATAACATTTTTTAACACACAGATTTCAGGGGCTGTTTAAAAAAGAAGTTCTGTATTAATTTAAAATTAAGAATTGTGTTAAGCATATAAATAGTTAACTTAGTTAGCTTTTGTGTCTTGTGTTCTTTTATACCCAACATTTTGTTATAGTTTTGAAAGAAACCACTAAGAGACTTATGATATTGCTTCATAACATTCAACTGACCATAACGAATACTAAACAAATATACATTTCTTGTACATTCTTACAACAGACCAAGTGCATGAATCATTGTTCGCCATATTTGGTTGTATATTGTTATATCATAATTTATAGCCTTAATAATGAACTAAAAACAAAGACACACATTTTAGGGAAATGAGTTAAATGTCTGTAGGTATTTTATATTGCTTTTGAGGGGTTAATAGATCTTTTTATTTTTTTCTGATATGAGTCCCAGGCATGCGTGTTGCATGCATATGAAAAGTTTCTGTAGCCAGCAAGTCAATGGCCTCAAATCTGATATGTACACAAAGTAGTACACAGCTTTTTGTAGAGCTCCGTAACAACGCCCCCTGGTGTACTTTGCGTGCTTTGCAATACTTTAAGGATATTTTATTAATATAAAAACTATTGTTATTAGTAATAAAATTGATTTGTTTTATTGTTTTTTATTCATTTATTTACATATTATCATTGACAACATATCACACGTATCAGGTTCACTATTACGAAGCCGCATTTTATTCGTCCCCTGTCGAGCATGCACAGACGTGTACTGCGCCTTTAAGCAGCAGCGCTTTTCTGATTGGTGGTCGGTTCGTCACATGAGGACAGGTCTTCCTCCTCTGAAGGGACAGAAGAACTGTGATCTTTGGACAAGGTAAAACAAACATGTTATCTGATCTTCATTACGATAAATAGTATTAATGTTATTTAATACTATTAAAATTGCGTTACGATTGTCAAGTGTTTCTAGTTACTGAGTGGTGAAGTTACACTTACAATAGCTAGAGAGCAAAAATATAACAGAATGTATGTGGTAATGTTTTTAAACAATTTACAGTTACAACATCGCAATTTGAGTCATTTTCATAAATGCATAAGCATATTTTATTTCTGTTTTAACGTCACAAGTTATTTAAGTAATGCTAGTCGTGATTTGTGTTCGTGTTATGTTTGTACTTTGTTGTCACTTTGAACTTTGTATTGAGTTGTGTTGTCAGACTTAACAACTGAATGATAAGTAATAATGACACTCACAGTGTTCTTACCAGCGAAAACACTTAGCGATGAGTTATTATTTGTGAATTATGCATTGTTGATGCTGTTGGGGCAGGAAAGGATTTCAAAGTCCTTGCAAATGTCAACAGTACAATGACTCGTATAAATAAACGGACTACAAATATTTCACAGCATTATTAAAGGCCTGGGTTACAGTTTAAGGATGTTCTGGACTGTGTGTCCCTAACTGGTAAACCTGAGAAAGTTAAACAAAGTCAGGAGTCTCAGAGAAAAGTCAGGAGACTCAGAGAAAAGTCAGGAGTCTCAGAGAAAAGTCAGGAGTCTCAGAGAAAAGTCAGGAGTCTCAGGGAAAAGTCAGGAGTCTCAGAGAAAAGTCAGGAGACTCAGAGAAAAGTCAGGAGTCTCAGAGAAAAGTCAGGAGTCTCAGAGAAAAGTCAGGAGTCTCAGAGAAAAGTCAGGAGTCTCAGGGAAAAGTCAGGAGTCTCAGAGAAAAGTCAGGAGTCTCAGAGAAAAGTCAGGAGTCTCAGGGAAAATTCAGGAGTCTCAGGGAAAAGTCAGGAGTCTCAGAGAAAAGTCAGGAGTCTCAGGGAAAAGTCAGGAGTCTCAGGAAAAAGTCAGGAGTCTCAGGGAAAAGTCAGGAGTCTCAGGGAAAATTCAGGAGTCTCAGGGAAAAGTCAGGAGTCTCAGGGAAAAGTCAGGAGTCTCAGAGAAAAGTCAGGAGTCTCAGAGAAAAGTCAGGAGTCTCAGAGAAAAGTCAGGAGTCTCAGAGAAAAGTCAGGAGTCTCAGAGAAAAGTCAGGAGTCTCAGAGAAAAGTCAGGAAAAGTCAGGAGTCTCAGAGAAAAGTCAGGAGTCTCAGGGAAAAGTCAGGAGTCTCAGGGAAAAGTCAGGAGTCTCAGGAAAAAGTCAGGAGTCTCAGGGAAAAGTCAGGAGTCTCAGAGAAAAGTCAGGAGAAAAGTCAGGAGTCTCAGGGAAAAGTCAGGAGTCTCAGGGAAAAGTCAGGAGTCTCAGGGAAAATTCAGGAGTCTCAGGGAAAAGTCAGGAGTCTCAGAGAAAAGTCAGGAGTCTCAGGGAAAAGTCAGGAGTCTCAGAGAAAAGTCAGGAGTCTCAGGGAAAAGTCAGGAGTCTCAGGGAAAAGTCAGGAGTCTCAGAGAAAAGTCAGGAGTCTCAGAGAAAAGTCAGGAGTCTCAGAGAAAAGTCAGGAGTCTCAGGGAAAAGTCAGGAGTCTCAGGGAAAAGTCAGGAGTCTCAGAGAAAAGTCAGGAGTCTCAGAGAAAAGTCAGGAGTCTCAGGGAAAAGTCAGGAGTCTCAGAGAAAAGTCAGGAGTCTCAGGGAAAAGTCAGGAGTCTCAGGGAAAAGTCAGGAGTCTCAGGGAAAAGTCAGGAGTCTCAGGGAAAAGTCAGGAGTCTCAGGGAAAAGTCAGGAGTCTCAGGGAAAAGTCAGGAGTCTCAGAGAAAAGTCAGGAGTCTCAGAGAAAAGTCAGGAGTCTCAGAGAAAAGTCAGGAGTCTCAGAGAAAAGTCAGGAGTCTCAGAGAAAAGTCAGGAGTCTCAGAGATAAGCCAGGAGTCTTTCACTTGCAGTACTTTATTCTCATCAAAAAGTCTCATACAGTTTATTTTTATAGATTCTTCTTGTTGAAGTGCCTTAGCTTCAAAGCATGAGTTTGCCTGGCGTCACAGATGGTAAATACATTTTGGGTGAGAAAATGACTGTGGACATCCCAGATCTTCCTAGTGGTCCAATGGACATCTACAGGAAGAAAGCGTCTTTCGATTGGAAGGGTATGATGAGGTTTCTGGAAGGTGACGAAATCATTGCGTTTAAGGTAAGATGCTCATGTCTTCAGTGTATCTCTGCTTTGTTTTAATATCGGGGTTATCAAATATTGATGCGTTTCTAACTCTGAGCAGCGTCACGTGTTCAGAACACTGGAGAATGACCCGCTGTTTGCCCGGCAGCCGGGTGAGGATATATCTATGGACCAGATGAGAGAGCTTACCTTTCGTCGCTGTAAACAGTTATTTAAATACAACTTTCTAACACAAGATGACATCATGCAAAACCCCATGACGTTGACAATCCTTAGCGACTGCCTGGGAATGTACGACTGGTCTTTAGGAGCGAAGTACAACCTCAATAAAGGGGTAAGCTCATTTTGCTACAATCACTCCTTCTCCGAGGTCCTTAACTGACGAAAATAGTCATTTAATTCAAATGCTATTAAAACCATAATCATTGATCAGCTTTATTTCTTTGAACTTTTGTTAGATGTTTGGAGCCACAGTGGCAAACACAGGATCTCAGAGGCACTTGAAATTTGTGAAGGACATTGAGGAGATGATGGTGAATGCTCCTTATGTTTACATTATTGTTGAACCATTACGTTCACTTATTAATCACTTTTTCAGGTTCAGTGTGCTGAATAAATATGCCCTTTATTTTGCTAGCAGCAATAAATGACTTTGCAT
The DNA here is from genome assembly GCF_015846415.1 of Triplophysa dalaica. Classification (NCBI taxonomy): domain Eukaryota; kingdom Metazoa; phylum Chordata; class Actinopteri; order Cypriniformes; family Nemacheilidae; genus Triplophysa; species Triplophysa dalaica. Next base: position 9,099,031 of record NC_079542.1, read on the forward strand.
AAATGTAACCTTGTTTAACAAAGAATATTTGTTGGGCTACTTTTATAATGTATATAAAAGTTTGGTTACAAAACTTTGCAAAAAAGTTTTCAAAAAACATGTTTTTTTATTGTGCATTCCAATTAATATCAATAAAACTGCAGTTGGTTTGTTTTGATTTAAGCCATAATAACAAAAGAAATACAGCTAACTAGCACAATAAATCACATTTATAAAAACATAATAAAAAACATGTTTTTTTCACCAATTTTTAAACAGAGTTATCTCATTTTGGATCAAAACTCTTCATTTGCATTTCTACATCTTACTTAGTTATAGTTCACCCCAAAATGAATATTTTGTCATGATTAATTCACCCTCTTTTCATTTCAAACCATTATGAGTTTCTTTCTTCTGCAGAACAAAAAATATATATTGTGAAGAAAATTGGCGACTTGCATTCACTTGCATTGGTTTTGTGTCAATACATAGAAATGAATGGGTGCCACCGCTGTTCGATTACCAACTTTCTTCACAATATATATTTTTTGTGTTCTGCGGAATAAAGAAAGTCATTTAGGTTTGAACAAGAGGATGAGTAAATTTTGGGTGAACTATCACTTTAAATTAATTTGACATTTAATGGAAGGCAATGCTGATTGTTTTAAAGCCATTATTTATATTTATAGCATGATTCAAAGACATTTTTTGTAACTTATTCTCCATAAAGACATTGGTGATATCAAACCACATTAGCCACTGACAGCATGTTTATATAGTTTGTATCTATTTTAGGCATTTGGATGCTTTGCACTGACAGAGCTGAGCCATGGTAGCAACACACGAGCAATGAGAACGACCGCCAGATATGATCCCAGCACTCAGGTAATTCATTATTACTTCCTTGTCAAAGAACATACAGTTTATTACCATGCTCTGCTGAATACAATGTCCAAAAAACTTCAACTCTAATTTTTTTTGCCTTATGTTCATGTACTGTGCACAGTGGCCGCTGTCTTCTCAAACTCTTGTGATTTTACCAAACTCTAGGAATTTGTGATAAACTCTCCAGATTTTGAAGCAGCAAAGTTCTGGGTTGGGAATATGGGGAAGACTGCCACGCATGCAGTCGTGTTTGCCCAGCTCTACACACCGGATGGAAAATGTCATGGCCTCCATTCTTTTGTAGTCCAAGTAAGAATGAAAATTTGGTTTTCTTGTGTGATGGTGTCTTGTTAAAGCAGTGTGTTTTAACGTAACCTCATTTTAAAGGTCAGGGATCCAAAGACCTTGCTGGCGATGCCAGGTGTGATGGTTGGGGATATAGGAAAGAAACTGGGTCAAAATGGACTGGATAATGGGTGAGTGTTCAGCTAGACTGTGGACTGAAAGCGACTGCAATTATAATGTGTGTCCAGTAGATGGTGACATGCATAAAGGGAATCGCCTTATAACGAATACGAATATATCTTTTGTTTGTATGAGGGCAATTCCTTGAAAATGTCAACCATACCATGAACATTTTTTTCTACGGTAACAGCACAGATTTTAACATTGGTGGTTCAAATACCCATGTGAGATCTCTCTTCAAATTTGTGAAGCATTTGTTTTATTTTTAGAGCATGATTTTTCATAGTCAGGTAAGGGCCATTTTCAGGATTGTCACATCCATAACGCTATATATTCCTCATAAATGGGCACATGAAAATGAATATAAAGTAACAATTTTATGTTCTAAGAGGCATGCCTTCTCCATTCATTGGGAATTATTGCTTCAGGATTGAGCATTTTATTTTACAGAAATCCTACAGTTTATAATCTCCCAAAAACCACATCCTTTTTGTCACATCCATAACAGATGTTTATTTCCCTATTTTTTTCATAGACTGACGTATTTTGTTGTTTAGACTCTATCAACAAGGATTCAGTAAAGTATAAACAGATGGTTCAATATAATCATTACAAATTCATTCTCTGAGCATTTTTATGTCACGTCCATAAGGCAAAATGTCACCTCCATAACGCTGGAATTGCCCATGAGTATTATAAACATGATGATGTTTGTACCAATGAAATCTGTAATATATGTTTTTTTTTTTCCCGCTTCAGTTTTGCACTGTTTCATAATGTGAAGGTTCCACGGGAAAACTTGCTGAACAAAACAGGAGATGTTACCCCCGATGGGTGCTATGTTTCACCTTTTAAGTAAGAACAATTTTGCAACTTGGTTATAATAATGTAAACAAAGTTTTCACAGATGCTTGGCAAAATGCACCACAAGCTGCAATATTTGATAATTGTATTATCATAGGAGAAAATGGTCTGTTTTGGTGTGTGTCTGTTGCGTAAACTGTTTTCTAAAGAGAAAGTTCCATTACGTCAGCACTTGTTTCCCAGCAGCTCTGCAAGATGTATAAGGAGGAATCCCATTGGTTTCTTTTCAAACAAACAGAGTTTTTAATCACAGTCAGTCTGTCGTTCTTTCTGGCAGAAATACATAAAAGGTTGTTCTGAAAACAAACAGAGCAGAGAGAGTGAGGTTACAGCTCTGTAGTGATGTGTGACGTCATTTTAATGTTTTGTTGGTTTGGACTGTCTTTCATGAAGAAACAAGCCATTGCTCCCCATTGTCTTTTGTTATTTTTCTGGTATTATCTTTTGTTTTGTGACTCTTTCATCTGGTTTCTTTTTCTGTCTTATCTTTGTCCTAACAACACAACCTCGCAGGACCCCAATAAGCGGTTTGGAGCATCTTTAGGGGCTCTATCTGGAGGCAGGGTGGGCATTACAAGAATGGCACAAGTCAATCTAAAGCTGGCTCTGACGGTGGCTGTGCGGTTCTCTGCCACACGCAGACAGTTTGGGCCTAAAGAGGATGAGGAGATTCCGGTGCTGGAATATCAGATGCAGGTACACAATTACACCTACGAATAGATTCCTTATAGTTGTCTCCACGTAATAGAATGAAAAATGGATAGGCAGCTTTTATTTTGACGATTGTTTTTATCCGCAGCAATGGCGTCTTATTCCATACCTGGCGGCAGTGTACGCGCTAGAGCATTTTACCAAAACCTTCACCGTGAACTTTATGGAGTTTCAGTTTGGATTCATGATGAAGGACAAAAGTGACAGACAGGTACAGATTAAACTAGATGAAAGAATTAAATGCTCTATTCTGTGTACAAACATCTGCAAAAACTATCAATGTGTTTATGATTAGAAACCACAAGCTCTTTCATTCAAGAACATCAGATTTTGTGTTATGAAAATATCTGATGAGTCGATTACCAAAGATTGATGTTGAGAATCTTCTGGTACTGTTAAATGCACATACTCTTTCATTATTTATCAGGCTGAACTGGGCAGAGAGATTCACGCCGTATCATGCGCTAGTAAAGCTTTAGCATCATGGACGGCCCAGCGAGCCATACAGGAATGTCGGGAAGCTTGTGGAGGACACGGATTCCTTGCCAGTGAGAAATCTCTAAATCTCATTTAAACAAATAAGCATCTTGTAAACAGTTTGATGATGACAAAACATGGTTTGATGATGATAGAACATATGTACAAAAAAGAAAAACATATGGTTTTGCAGCAACAGTTAATGCAGAATTTTCTCTTTTGCGTGAATTGTATTTTTATCCTTCCATTGATCTATCTGTCTTCAGTGAACCGCCTGGGAGTCATGCGCGACGACAATGACCCAAACTGCACATATGAGGGTGATAACAACGTTATCCTACAGCAGACCAGCAACTACCTGCTAGGCTGGCTTCAGCACAAACAACAAGGTTCATTTTTCTACTTTTATCTGACAGTTAACATCCAAGATTGAAGTCAAGATGTCTTTTCAAAAGAGAAAGGAAAGATAGAAATGACATCTCCTGTAAGCGTTAACAGACCATCAAGGCATCATATGATGGTTTTGTATTTATACACATGCTAATCTGAAGGGTTTTTGTGTGCTGTAAGTCGTGGATTTTGCATCTTTGTTTTAATATATTGTCCTGTCTCCATCTTTTGCTCTCTTTTTGCCTCTTTTCAAGGTCTTGGCAAGATTGAATCCCCCCTTGAGACTGTAAACTTCTTAGAGGACATGAGCAGCATTCTGCAGAGCAAGTTCACTGCTGCCTCAGTGGAAGAGTGCATGAACTCAGCCGGTACGCAACATTAACTCTGGACTTCTATTGCACCAATACATACAGACATATGTGACATCCATGCACCCTGCACATTCAACTACATGATATATAATGTAAATACATATACAGCATGTTGGAAAATGTGCCAAAAAAATTATCTAACTGAGCATAATGACAAGTTTAATATCTAGATCTATTTATTATACATTTTATTTGTTTCTTGGATGTAGATGTGATGTGTCTTTTTATGTGTTGTTTCTTATGCACAACCATTTGCAAACAAGAACAAATCCTGAATCCTCATTTTCATTTATTTTCCTCCTTGCCTACATTGTGATCTTATTTAGATAGTGAGGTTTTTTAGCACTTTACACTGCCAAACTTGACTTTGTATAATACGAGTTGTTTGTGTATAAACTGCCCTCTCTTTGACACAGTATCCGATGAGAACCACACCTTCACCGCACACAGAGTGAGAGCGTTAATCTTTTGTGGTTTTGTGTGGTTTACTGTAAAAAGTGCTCTATGGTGCTGCAGACGGCTCCAGCGGGAGTTTTACATCCCGAACCGAGCTGCACATCTGCTGCACATCTGCTCTCTTTATTGACATCATTCCTCAGCTGGTGACTCAACTCACCGTTGCTTGGTTACAGGGGTCAGAGGATCATTGTTTTCATTTCACGAGGATGGGAGTGGACTGTACAGAGTTTAACCAATTTTGTTAATGGTAACATCACGTGACAAAAGGACCAAGTATACAAAACTATACCAGGTGTAATACTGTCACACTGTATATCAGCTGTTTCACATTAAAACTTTAACCCCTCATTCTATACCTGTAACAGATTGTCTTTAGATGTTAAAATCGTTTCTAAACTTATTTTGCTGTATGTATTGTGGAGATGTTTGTGTGTACTAGCATTCTATCGACTTGTTCTAAGGAAAGAGAGCTGGTGTTGGATTGAAATTGGGTTGTTTGTTTTACTAGATTCTTGGGAAGCAATTTTCAAATCTTGTTTTTGTCAAATGTTTCAGTTTGACCCGTTGACACAATGATTTGGGTACTTAATAATTTAAACTTTCATCACACTGTTAACGTATAGCACAAATTCCTTGAAATCCTTCTCTCAAAAATTTCAGCCAAGCCCTCAACCATCCAAAACATGAGAATCCTTGTTTTTTTAGTCACGGTTCCCACCCAGATACCTCATCTATGATCCAATGTGTGCGTTCACCAAAGCTCAGAAAAACAGACCCTGTTTGGAGAATCGCTTTTCAGAATTCCCACCCCACTCATCCAACAGTACTTTCATACTTTTTAATCCATTTGACGTCATTTACTTTACTTCAACAGTGTTTCTGAACACAGCACTTTAAGGTCCAGATCTGTTTTGTTATTTCACTTGAAGCTCTTTCTCTTTTTAATGTCATTATAACATTTGTTCTCAGTTCCTCTGGTGGCGTATAAGTGGCTGGTGTGTTTTCTGCTGGGTGAGAGCCAGGAGAAGCTCTTGCATGAGAAATCTTCTGGACTGGGAGACTTTGAGGCCCGAAACAACAGCCAAGTATGTTTTAATCCTGACTTTATTGCCTGCATGATAAAACTCCCTAAAATCAAACATAACAATGTTTATGCTATTTAGATTTTTAAGATTATCCTGATATTTTATAGATTTTACACATGACAAACTGGCACATTTAAATGTTCAATGTTTATCGCTTTAGGTGTGTGAACGGTATTTATTATTAAAAGGATTAGTTAAATGAACTTTAATCCATAATTTACTCGCTATCATGCCGCCCTAGGTATACATTTTTTTTTCATCTGAACACATCTGAGCTTTATTTAAAGTCATCCTGGCTCTTTCCAGCTTTGTAATGTCATTAATAAAAAAAAACATTTTTGACGTTGATCAGTCATATAACTAATCCATACGACACAAAGGGGGTAATAAGAAGAATGTAGGTAATTATACAGTTCTGGGGCACTTTTGACTACAATTGTATTTCTTCCTAGTAAATGTTGGCCAATAACTGTGTGGTTACAAGCATTCTTCCAAATATCTTTCTCTGTGTTCATCAGAACACAGAAATTCATACAGTTTGGAAAAACTCAAGGGTAGGTTCACAGATTTTTTTTCCCCCTTTAAGTAAAGTGTAGTCTTAAAATGAAAAACTATGAGGAACGGCAGCATGCCGGCTCCACATATCTCAATGTCTCATGCATTGTGTCTCAAACCAATGAGGTTCGACATTGGGTGAATTCTTCCTTTAAAGCAGCAATTGGTAAGATTTTGTTAAAAATGAAAAAAAATCAGTAGTTCGTCAAGGATTTTATGGGAAATGCAATATATATGTTTGTAACCTGCAATTTTATGTTTAAAACGGAGATGGAAGTAAACAGGCAAAAATATTGATTGCAGCTTTAAAGAATAATATTTCATCTTGTAGATTTTACTGTGATTATTCATGTGTTACTAATGTGTTGTTGATCTTTTAGTATATGAATGATTAATGGAGTTATTGCACTTTAATGTTTTCCATTAGTACCTTCTGTAAAGTGACTTGTGTATAATGTAAAACAGACCTCTGGTTTCTCAAACATGTTTTAAACACTGAACAGGCACTTGGCTCAGGCATATCCATATTCAGATACTTAATATCTATACCACTGAGCTGCAAATCTACTCACACTAGGCATTTCAAAGAACTGCTGTGTGACTTCTACATCTTGAAGGATTTAGGTTTTTTTCTGTCTTATCAGATTGATTTAGACATGTGTATCTAATGTCTTGAAAGTGTGACGACCACTCGGCCCCCCTGGGTCAAAGTCACAAGCAGGATGTGGAAGTTTCTAGCATCATTTGTCTGATCTGCAAGTATCACAGGAACAAATCTTAACACAGTAATAGAACAGAATGAAATGAAGGATGATGGGTGTGTGTTTCTGGTATGAGGGACCAACCGCTGCAAATAACATGCAGACTGTTAAAAGGTCAGATGATATAATGAGTTTGGAGACGGTCCAGGCTAAGTCTCCACCCATAGCTGTAGTGTTCATATTAAATTTACTGTCACATGTCAGAGTCCTGCTTTAAATCACAGCTTAAGATGGAAAAACAATAATAGAAAAGAAAAACAGAACACCATGTGGTCTTTTAAATCAAGTCTTTCTTTCTTCTGCAGAACACAAAAGACTATATTTTGAAGAAAGTTGGTAACCGAACAGCATGGGCACCCATTCACTTCTATTGTATGGACACAAAACCAATGCAAGTGAATGGGTGGTTAACAACATTCTTCAAAATATCTTGTCTTGTGTTCTGCAAAAGAAAAATTCAAACAGGTTTGAAATGAAAGATGATGAGTAAATTATGACAGAATTTTCATTTTTATGTGAACTTCCAATTTAATATTAAAGGGATAGTTTATCTAATAACTCAAATTTTGCCGTTTATTTACTCACCCTCAGGCCATCCGAGATGTAGGTCACATGTTTTCTTCTGTAAAATCGTAAAGAAAATTGTTTGGTAAATCCGCAGCCCTCTCTGCTTCATATAATGGGAGTGTATGGGATCCACCTGTCTAAGAGTTCCTAAAGCACTTAATTCCAAAAAGCGGCTCCTGGCGACATGTTGATGCTATCAAAAAAACTATCAAAAGTTCCCTACATACAATACTGATAAAGTCTCATTCACTAGCAACCAGACACAAACACAATTACATGTTTTTTTTCCTAACCATCGCAAGTGTCTCGTCTGTGTGTCATGTCTTTTATTGTACCGTCACCTCCTGGCTTGGGATTATTTGGGTCAAACTGTCTTTGAGTCACTCTTGTCCTTGGGCAGCTTTGTAAATGCGGTACCTCTTACTAGACATTTAGTTCTTTGTTCAAGGGTTTTTTCCTCCTAAAAAAACGATCTTAAGAGCTCTTAGGTCTGCTGACCATTTACTTTTGTCTGTAAACGGACTTAGCTAAAGAGTAGGGGGGACCGGGCATTAGCAGTGGCGGCCCCGAAGCTCCGGAATAGTTTGCCCCTATACATTAGTAGCGTATTTGTATAGTTTGGCATTTTACACTATGTGAGAGCTGCTTCCATGTATTGATTTATTGTTTTTTCTATTGACCAGTTTTATTAGTGATATTTATATTCCCATATTCATGCACAGCACTTTGTTAAACATGTGGTGTTTTTTTAAAAGTGCCTTATAAATAAACTTTGAATTTGACTTTAACTCAAACATCTTTGTCTTTCTCTGTGATTTTAGGTATATTACTGTCGTTCATTGGCTATTGCTTACATTGAACACACAGTGCTGCAACGCTTCCATGACCTGATTCATGATGAACAGACTCCAACTGGTCTCAGATCAGTTCTTGGCCGTCTTTGTGCTCTCTATGGACTGTGGGCCATCAGTAACCACATGGCCATCCTGTATCAAGGTCAACCAACATTCACTACAGTGATTTTTAATACGCTTCTGCTGTTATTGGTTATGTAAAGTACATGAGTGGAACTCTGAGTTTGTTTCTGTTTTCAGGTGGTTACTTTTCTGGCCGACAACCAGTTGACTTCATTCAGATGGCCATTCTCACTCTCTGTGGGCAGGTTGGCAAATACATGCAGACAGTCTCACTAACACGTGCATTTCATGTCGGAGAAAGTTTTTACATTCAGGCAATTTCAAGCAAACCTCAACCTTAAGATGAAACAAGTTTTTACCAAATGTTTTCACCATTTAGATAATGTAGGTCAGGTTTAAATATCCATGTGAAGTCTCTCTTAAAGATTTAAAAGCATAGTTTTCCATAGGCAGGTATGTGAATTGTCAAATCCATAACTGTCTATATTCTTCATAAATGGGCACATGAAAAGTCAAGTTAAATCATTATTTCATGCTCTTTAAAAAGCCATTCCAACCCATTTGTTGGGTATTATTGCTTCTGGTTTGCACATTATAATTCACAGAAATCCTAGAAAGTATATTGTCTCTCAAAAGTGTCTTAAAAGTCTTTTGAATCTTTACATCTAGTTAAAGGATGATGCTGTGGCATTGGTGGATGTGATTGCTCCTCCTGACTTCATCCTGAACTCGCCAATTGGCTATGCAGATGGTGAGGTAAGAAAACATGTGCACCTGACCAGTGAAACTCACCAGCCTTCTATTGTGACTCTGAAAATTGAATCATTTATATGGATGATTGACTACAAACTTGTCAGTAAAGTATTTTAAAACATAATATACTTAGATAAAAATCTAAGCCACCTGCTACATCTTTCTTTGGAAATGACTTCATACGTGCTAAGTCAAACAGCCATACAGTTTAAATAGTTTGTCTTCCCTTTTTGAATAATGTATCTTATTATTTATCATTTAAAACCTCTTTAGAAATGTTCCACAGAGTCCTTGTGTTGCCTGTTAACTGTCACCCGTTCCGTATACGGGACACCTAAGTTTGCGTCAATATTTGTGCATGTAATTTCTAATCGATTCACAAACTATATATTATTGGAAAGGTCTAAGGTTCAAGAATACAGATTTCTTTGGTGTTTTATTCAAATAATTTATGTATGGAGGGTAATTGATTCTTTTTATAAAGAGTGTGCTTATATTTTTTGTTACCCTTTTGCGACCCAATTTTTTTAAATGTATTTTTTAAGAAAATAATTTGTTTATTAATTTTTTACAATAAACCTAACAACATACCTTTAATTTATTTTTGTGTGTGATTTTTTTTTTCTTTGGCAATAATCAGCTACTTTTCTTTTTTCAAACGAGACCAACCGTAAGTCTGTATTCCAAAGAATTCATGAGTTACCGCCATTTTAGTTCCAACATGCCTTTTAATGAATGGCTCAAAAAGGGCTCCGACAGTTAACAGGTTTTAATAAAGCCAAATGTCATTTGTGTTGATATACTGTATTGCTGTGTAATGCAATAAAAGGCTACACAGAAGAAACACATTGAATTGGCTGTTTAAGAGCTTTGTGAAATTAATTGTTCACAAAGGAACCAACCATAAATGTAGATATCTTCACCTTTAAAAGACTTTTTAATGTGGAAAGGCCACCCGTAATGTATACCTAAAAAATGTTCTAGTTGAGCCTCAGAGTTGATATCAAGTGAGGACATTACATGAACTTATGTTATTTCACCAGTAAAAATATTATCATTAAGTCACTCAAAGTACTTACAGATTTAGAAAATAAGGGCGACAAAAGTCAGAAGCATTTCTCCAGCCAGTCTATTAAATAAGCGTGCCTTGAGACTGACAGCAAGTGATGATGCAATGTTTACAGGAAAATCTTACAGTCAGTCTGTCACCGTGAGCAGGAACATTCTACATCACCTAATAAAAACAACAATTAACAGACCTTTGGGTGATTTGCAGATTTATTTCCACTATACAAAGCAAATGCCTAAAGCAGACTAGTTTAAACAAAACAATCCCGCAGGGCATTGCCCATATGGGTGTTTCATCATTTTATCTCTTTAACAGTCAAACTAGACATTATGGTTTCTGACTTATTCCTTTTACGAATATTCTCTCAACACTGTTGATGTCTTTGCTGGCAGACCATAAATTTCTAAGCAAACAAACATGGCTTTTATTGAAAATCTCTATTAGGAGGCCAGACAGAACAGTCACATACTGTACTGTAGATACACCCCACTGACACAAAGACCTTTTAACTTTTTCTCCTGCTGGGTGAGACGCTTTGGAATGTTTATAGTTGAGTAGATGTTTACTGGAACAAGACTCGCTCTGGTATTGGGTCAGTTCTCTGAATCCTTTTAGGTTCTGATAAAAGGATGACTTGATTTATAAAAGGTTTGACTGTTATTATCTGAGCTGGGGAGCTGTTACTGGTAATAAGTCACATGACCTGATTGTGCAACTCCAGAGTTTTCGTGTAGTTAATAACTTTTGTTCTTTCTTCATCTGTTGTAGCTCTACAAAAACCTCTGGTCCACAGTCGTGCAGGGCAAGAATGTCTTGGAACGGCCATCTTGGTGGGCTGAGTTTTGTTCAGACAAGCCTGCAGTTGGATCTCTCAGAGCTAAGCTGTAACTCCTAGCACTGGAGACTTATAACAAAGACAATTGCAGGATGTTGTCCGTATGTCCTGGTGTTCAGGCAAAGCCGAACTGTTCGGTGAGAAGTTTGTAAACTTGTTTTGAAAGTGTAATTCAACATTGATTATAACAGTTCATGACATAAATCATGTTTTTTGATCCACTACACATGAAAAACAATTGTATAGCACTTACTCAGTGCACCACTATAAAGTTTCATATTTGATTTTACACTAAATAAATCTTATTAACATATACATATTGAACAGGAATAGGTGCAAGGTGGTAACCAAACCAGTAACACAAACGTCTTGACACCTTAGCAGTAATGCACCTCATAATATTGATGTTCATTTGGAAACATAATATTACTAAAGAACAATGAATATACAGGTAGATGTAAGCATGATGTTGCACAATGACATGTTGATGGAGGGTAAATGGTTTTGAATGTAAATCCTTATTAAAATAAGTTTTAACAATATAGACTATATCGAAATAAATTCAGAATACTTTGCACAAAAGTCTTTATTTCCTGCATGAAGGTAAGTGCACCTGTATGATGTTCTCCCATGTTGAAGTTTATTACACAACCAGTGTATTATTTACAGAGACGGCTGATTCAGAGAGGATTCCCCTTTTTGAAGATTATTGTGTGATGCATCAGCATACTGAACACAGACGTTCTCTCTTATCATTTTGCATAAAGTTGGACCACATGGTGAGTGCAGGTGCATATGGGAATGATTAATAATGTGTCTACACAAGGGAGCTTTTGTTTTAACAACAAAACTACATTCCTCACATTATAATTAACAAATATGTTTGCACTACAGATGAGTGATGCTGTGGTGTGAGGTTGATCCTATAGTTCTACTGAATTAAATGAGCACAATGTTTAAAATGCATTAATGGCAGCTGGCAGAGTTATAGCTGTTGGTATGATATACTTTAGTGATAGCAAATGAAAAAATCTCTTTAAATTATGTCATTCCAAACCTGTATGACTTTCTATCTCATGTAGAACACAAATGGAGATATTTTGAAAAACTTTGGTAGCCAAACGACACTAGTCCCCATTATTTTCATTGTATAGACAAAACCACTGAGACATTTTTCTAAATATATTATTTTGTTCTCCACAGAAGGAGTCAAATACAGATTTTAAATGGCATGGGGGTGTTGACAGACTATTTATTAATCCCTTTAAAGGTCCAGTGTATGAAATTTAGCAGGATCTAGCGGTGAGGTTGCGAATTGCAACCAGCGTCTCACTCCACTCCTCCCTTTCAAAGCACTACGATGGCTGACTCAAGAAAAAGATTTCGGCACGTTTTCGCTTTGCCAAAGGAGATAATGGATTTGCGAAACACGCTCTGTCGAGCAGTTTGTCCGTTTAGGGCTACTGTAGAAACAACATGGTGAATTCCATGAAAGGGGACCCGTGGTGTATGTAGATAGAAATAACTCATTCTAAGCTAATAAAAACATAACACGTCATTATGTAAGCTTTTTATACACCTCTGAAGACATAGTTATGTATTTTATATTTTATTTCTGTCAATAGATCCTCCCAAAAGATAAACTTTGGACCTTTATTGCTTTATATCAGTGTTACGTTATTTCATTTTTTGGGACGCGAAAGTGAAGTGTTCCTAATGTTACAATGTTGTCCTTGATCGAAGTATTCAATGCCGAATTGACCCAGAGGAATGTAATTGTGGATTCTGAAGTCTGTCCTGTAAATGATTTGGATAAAATACAAAGTTAAATAAAAGAAAAACATACCTAAGAGTCTATGCAAATATACATATTGCACAGTGATCTTTGAATATCAAAAAACCCTCACTTCATTTTTCAATTCCTCATATGTTGCATGTAATTCGTTCCTTGACATCTTTAGTGCTCTCCATCTGCATGTGTGAAACTGTCTGCATTCCACATGCATTCACTGCATTCAAGCGTGCGCTACAGTGTCAAGTCTGTGTTTATGTTCAGGACAAGCACACACCTTTTCACACACACAAACCGATCCGTACTTGGAAGCTCCCCCTTTAATGACAAGAAGTGTACAGGACATTTGTAGTTGATATGTACCATGTACATGCAATGCATGGAATTCTATACCTTGTAGTATAGCATGGCATTTCCATTTCAGTCCATAAATGTACTGTATCTAAATTGATATCATATGATGTTACAATAACAACCACTAGGTAATGGGTTTGACTCACAACGAACACACAAACTGATAAATTACAGTAATTCTAACAAGTATTTCAAACAAACATTTCATGTAATCTTTGTAGAATCAATGGCCACATATAGATCTGTAACTGAGTATTATTGCAGCACACAAACACCCTGCATAACAAGTCTTTGTTTAAATCATTTTTTTCATGCTTTGTCTTTGTTTACACTACTAGTACACAGCAAGATCCGTTCCAGATTCAACCACTTGGGTGTGTTGGCCTTGCACTTCAGTCCAGTAATATTCTGTCTCCAAACTCAGTCAACTGTCACACGGTCACTTGTGACTATTCTTCTGACTTTTTAAAAGATGTGACTTGATCACATCTTGTTTAGATCTTGTTGTTTAAGACATAAATGCAGGGAAAGTTGATTTATCGATACATAAAACATTACTAATATTATGTTTGTATTGCTTTATGGTTTTCATCAAAATTAAATTTGATTTTAATTCAATTAGAGCATGTTTAATGATCTTGGAAGGTAAACAGATGCTACTGAAGCAGATAAACTTACATTGTTTTAGGAGTAAGCCTTTATTGTCAATGTGCGCCAATGTTCTTTGGCTACCAACGTTTTTCAAAATATCTTTTGTGTTCTGCAGAAATCATACAGTCATAGGTTTGGAGTGATGTCAGGGTTAATAAATAATGAAAGAATTAGATTTTTTGGGGGAACTATCCCTTTATGTGACCACATACAGTCTGTTAAACAATACCGGTTTTTAAGTTTGGGATTTGGGCGGAGCATGTTTATCTAATCCTACCAAACACAATCTGAAGAAAAGAATGTATTTGGGTTTTGCTGGTTTACACGTGGCATGCATCTGGGATTTGCAGTACATATGGTCACCTTGAATACTTTAAGTATTGGGAAGAAGTGGAAAAAATTTCACTAGAAGCAGAATTTGGTTAGACCACAACGTTTACTGCCTTTCCACAGTATATATATATATTCTGAAGCCCTTCATGTCAGTCTAAACTAAATTGTAGGTCTTGAAATTACAGCATAGTTTTTCCAAGTCTATTGGCTAATTCAAAATGCAGGTTTAACGTAAACATATTATTTTTTGTTTCTGATATTCAACTTCTATATATTTTGGATCATTTACTGTGTGGGTTTTTATAACTTTTTAGAATATCAGGGATGATTGATGCAGAGATGGGTTCTTTTTTTATTGTTATAGTAATTAAATAACAAACTGTATGTGTGTACATGGTTTCAAAGGACGTATGCGCCTGGCCCGAAGTTAACAGTTAATCAGTTGACTAGTAGATAATAATGTAACTATTTACATTTTAATCGATATTAATATTAATTAATATTAATATGTTATAATTGTTTTAAATGATCAATTTGTTGAATTTGGTTGTATGTTAATTTTATTAAATAAATAATATGTTGAATGGGTCGTGTAACTTTGTCGCATTTAAGTTTAGCCAAGTAACGTTTTTTCTACTGGTAACATTAAGGGTAAATATGGATTTTTAAATATCATCTGTTGCTCCTCAAAATATGTGGCCGTGTGTCATGTCTGGATTTTGCTGTCCAGAACTGCAGAAAATCTTTGTGTAGTGGAAAATTCTGTGTGTCATCCATGAATTTCTAGCTCAAATAATGACTAATACTGAATCACTAAGCCTGATTTTAACACACAAATGTAAACTTAAACTGTATATACCTCATTCATACATAACTTGATTTACTGCTATCCACTAGTATGCCAAGTGATTCTTTTCAAGTTTATTTCATAGATCCAGCTGAATCTCAAAATCCATAATCATTGTGTAATGGATAAACAAAAACTTCTGCTAATAATTTTTTTTACATATTTATAAAAACGTGAACAGAAGATGATGTCTCATTTTGATATCGGCTTATACAAAAATTTAATTATAAAACTTGATAAAAAAGGTAACAAATCCTCGCACAGCAATTGATTTACGCCACTGGTGTCCCAACACAGATTCAGCATTGATAGTTTGAGAAAGGGAAACAAGTCTTACATTTACATTTATGCACTTGGCAGACGCTTTTATTCAAAGCGACTTACATTGCATTACTATACATTTGTCAAGTATTCATATTTTAAATCCTCGTTCATTTATAAGTGTTTAGGTTTCGTAGAATTTAAGATATTTATTTTAATGAAATTCCTCCTGACATTTCATTGTGGGTTGACCAGTTCTCTCACAAAAAAAACTGCTCAAATACCACCAGCTTTGTCTTCTATATGAAATACAGCACTGCAAGTTTTCCTAAATCAGTCTTCTCTTCAAACCTGCTTCAAGAGACAGCACTAGATGAAGTGCTTTTCATATAAACTCTCTTTACAGAGATTTGACCTGATTGTTAGCTTTCTCTCTGCTTGTTCAAGAGATCGTTGGTGTTCATGATGCACCGACTGCCCTTCGGCCTTGAATGCACATGATTTAGCCAATGTCGTCCTTGATGATTTACATTCGCAGATGATGACATCAGTGCATGATGACATCAGGCTCGATGTTGAAGAGAAGATCGTCGTTGCCACGGCGCACCTCCAGCAGCAGGGTCGTGTCTCTGTTGAGCGCTTCCTTCAAGTCACTGGTGCTCATCAGCGGCTCTCCGTTCAACTTAACGATGATGTCACCGTCTCTGATGCCCCCTCTGAAATCCATTCAGACAAACAAAATAATCATATATAATATGTCAAGATTTCAGTGTCTTCAGTGTAAACCGGACACAGGCTGAGATAAACTGCTTTGCTAAGAGTTCCAGCCGTAATTAAAGCCTACAGAGCATCTGGTTTGGTGGATGCTTACTTCTGAGCAGGGGAGTGAGGAACCACCTCATGAACATAGATCCCATTGCTGACATCAGGGAAATCTGGATCCTGCTGCCTCAGCTCTTCCACGAGGCTGTAGGAGACACGAGACAGGACTCGTTCACATACACATACACACACATCATGGCAGTGATGCATGTCTATTGTGTGTTCAACTGCGAAGGACACTCACGCTTCAGTGATGGTGAGCATTCGAATTCCAACGAAACGTTTCTTCACTGATCTCACCTCTGAAACACATGACATGTGGGTTAAGACATTTCATCCGACGAGAATAAAGCCCACGTTTAGTATCAGCGAGTTTTGTCCATGTACCTTTGTTTTGCTTTCCAAGAGAATCATTTAAAAAGCGAGTGATTCTGTCTGAAGGAATGGCAAAGGAGATTCCTGCAGCCACCTTCAGGGTGTTAATACCAATGACCTCTCCATCCTCATAAAAGATCAATTTAAAGGAACCGTTAAACACAGAATTGATGTGTTTCAGTATTCAGTCTGATGTCAGAGAGGGATAACATATTTACCAAATTGACAAGCGGTCCACCTGAGTTCCCATACTTAAAAGAAAAGAAATTCATGTTAATTGTTGTAAATATTGTTTTATAGTTTCTATTATTTTCATGCCATATTTGTGCCAAATATAAATTGAGAAAGATTGGTAACATCTGTTGTTGTCGTGCTCTGTGTCTTACATTGATGATAGCATCTGTCTGGACGTAATCCATGTCGGAGTCCCGGAGACCCAGTTCTTTCCCATCTCTCTGTGCTGTGCTGACAATTCCTGTCGTCACTGTGTTCTGCAGCGAAAAAGGGCTGCCGATGGCCACCACAAACTCCCCCGGCCGCAGGTCTGCGGAGTGACCCAGTAGTAAAACCTGCAACATTTTCTGCACGGGAGGTGGAAACAGGTAGTCGATCTTATAGTTAATTAAATCTTTATTATAGGTTTCACAGTAGTTAACAACAGATTTAATAAGAATCTGTGTTACCTGTGGGTTGATTTTGATAGTGGCGATGTCAGACTTCTTATCGATGTCTTTGATAGTGGCCTCATACACGTCTCCATCACGCATCTGTACTTTGAGTCTTTGGTGACCCGACACAGGCGTGGTGCTGGACACCACATGGGCATTGGTCACGATTAGGCCTGTCTCTGACATTACAAAGCCTGATCCACTCGATAATGGAACTGTCCGGCCAAAGAGGGGGTGACTTGGGGTCAAAAGTGGCAAATGAAGTTATCATCATATGGTTTTATACACTTTGGTGTTATTGTCTACACATTTTTAACCCCTGTATAGTGTTCAGCTCTTAAATCAATACAGCCACACATTTTATGTAAAAACACGAATGCTAACTTTTTCCCAATTAAAAGCAAAAGAGACAGCAAACAATTGTTATTTATTTTTGTTAAATCGGGTGTACTTAGAAGAATATGGGATGCGTATGAAAGGGAAGACGTGTTTATCTTAAATAAATTAAAATGCCTGAGGTTGAAAAAGCAATATTCGTATCATAGTTTTAAAATATCTTCGAACAGACCTGAACACCACACAAGGGTTAAAAGCTATAATGCAGTGTAACTGAAATTATTTAAAGGTGTTATAAACATGGTGCTTGTTATTCAATTGACTGGCTTTTGCACATTGCTATGTCAAGTTTCAATAATTGAAGGGATGGTTCACCCAAAAATTAAGATTCTGTCATGATTTTCCCAAACTGTATTAATTTCTTTGTTCTGTTGAACACAAAAGAAGATAACCAAACAGTTTTGGGGCACTATTGTCTACCATTGTTTTTTCCTTACTATTATACTATAATAATGCCCCAGAACTCCCATTCTTCCAAATACCTTTCTTTGTGTTCAACCTAAAAACAAACTTAATACAAGTTTGGAACAACTTGAGGTTGACTAAATGATGACAGAATTTTCCTTTTTAGGTTGAACTATCCCTTTAACAGTATGTACAGATCAGAGCATGTTCATTTTTACTCCAAACAGCAGTGGCTCTCACACAGCTATGTTTACAAAGCACCTTCCTCATGCCCTCACATTCCCTCCTCACTTTTAAAAACACTTTACAGAAAGTTACTTTGAAAGTGTTTGGTTTATGGTGTTTTACTCACTTGAGGAACAGCTCAATGTGCACCACAGCAGGGGCGATCTTCTCCACTACGTCAGCAATGAAGTTAAATTTGTACCTTGGGCTGCTGGGATGTGTGGGACCTGTACTGGCAGAAAGAATAACTTACGTTACTTTATGACAGTCTGAGAAAATGTATTCCTAAAATCGGATCAAAGAGGCATAGCTGCCTAAACACTGCATCAGCTCCTTTGAAACAGTGCATATTATAAGCATGTGCGTTGTCTGGGAATCAAACCCATGACCTTGGCATTAACAGTCTACAGGAACACATCATTAGCAGGCATGCCATGTGTAAATACTTCCCTGCAGACCCAGATGGCATGGAATGATGACAGTTGTAGAAAAGCCTTTTTAAACACAGGAAATGTTGCTCTGTAATTGGGTCTAAAATCAGGGGGTGGTTTTTATGCTTGCATGCGTTTGTGTCGAGTTTACAGTGTGTGTTTGCGTGTGTGTGTGTGTATGTGTGTGTGTGTGTGTGTGTGTGTGAGAGAGAGAGTGAGAGAGAATAAAGTGCTGTCTTCAGTAAAGATTTAGTATTTAGGGCATGTTATTTTCTGCAAATATCTGGGTGTTTTTTTCCTTTCGCTGAACTGCTGTTTCCTGTGACCGGCACACACACAGCCTGACTGTCCTACTGACCTGAAATGCCTCCAGTCTGGCTTTCTGTCTCTGATTTTCAGGCCAATTAAGGAAATCTGCCTTCGATAGAGAATTTTCTGCTTTGTATTACATATAACGTCATTAGCCTTGGCAACATTGGACAATTGCATTTCTGGTACGGTTGGTACAGCATCACCAACCAGACATGCATTAATCTGCCTCTTTGGAATGTACCATAGTGGCAAAATGATGTCCAGGCAGAGCATATTTCTACAATCATCATCTTAGATCATCTTAGATGATCATCATCATCATTTAGATCAAATGATAAAAATATGAGGTACATGGTACAACATTGTGCAAAAACTAAACTTTTATTGGACAAAATTATTCGGCAAAACTAAAATTACAGCATATCAAGGAACATGGCTTTTATTGTAATATCTAAAAAAACAAAGAAAAACAAAAGAAAGCTCACAGGACATATAGCACACGTTGACTATAATTGTATCTTTTATTCATATCTGTTGATCCTCTCTTGTACTAGTATTTTGTAGCCATATAGCTTTGTGCATGTGTGGTGTGTTATTTTTGGCCGAGCCTCCTTACATTTTTCTCCAAGCTGAGCTTCATTTTACACTCCAAGCACAACTGAGCAACTTTTAAAATATTTGAATTAAGAGCAAAGGCGTCAATTTTTGTAAAAAGTTGGACATCAGGTTTAGCCAGGACTGTAGATACAAGTGGGAATTCCCTTCTCAAGCATAACAAAAGACTTGTATTACTTTTAGTGTCTTGTGCATACTGCAGCTATTAGATGACAGAATAAACTGTCTCAAAATATTGGTTCAAATAATTTGTAATTTGAATGTTGTAAGAGATCACAGAAAGCATGCAATAAATCACACTCCACTGTTCATCATTAATCAAATGAAACAGCCCAAAGAAAAGCACATTCCGATACGGATGCATCACGGAGTTGTGATCATATTTCGTCCCATTTACTGTAGATTAATTCTGACAATAACTGTCTTCCCATTGAGAATGCCACCGAACTGAGCGTCAGGCATGGAGATAAATGTGTTCATGCTCTCAGTAGTTTCCACGTTCACATTTTCCAGCCTGGAGTGATGAGCAGACCAGACACCCTGAAGAGCAGCTGAACACACAGTCTGGTGGAAAGCGTCTCTTTATAAGACACTGGGTTGCTTAGTACAATGTTTGCAATGTTAAGTGTTTTCTTAGACTTGCTAGAATAATAGTATATACAGTACAATAGAATCAAAGACAGTATATTACTTTTTAATGCAATAATGACTTGTTGCTTCCTGGTTTATTTTGCTTAGAATGTTGGGTCCTGGTTAACTAACTAACCGATACACTCGGCAGTATGGGCAATGGCATCAGAGGTCAACGGTAACCTATGGGTACTGTTAGCACATTGGCCTCTTTTAACCTAGTTTTCCTATTTTTATGTGCAGAAACACTATCAATCACAGCTGGATTCACCAGAAGTGTTCTTGCTCTTAATTTCTCTCCAATAGAAGCTGTTCCTGGTCACCTCATTCACAGATAACAGGTCTTCAGAGACATGCTACCATTTCTATTAGGTTCCTCCACCCTCTTCCTTCAAAATAACATTTTATTGCTGATCTAAAGACTGTTTCTTTTAGTGATAAAGGATAGGGCGTTGGTAACTAGGGCTTGCCTGAGATCAGAGCATAGGGCAACCTCCAGTGAGAAGCCCACAGGAAATCATGGCTGGTGTACAGAGCACAAAGCAGCTCTGTTTCCTTGCTTTCATGTGTGCGGATGAGAAATCTGCAGATGTCATTTGTATGTCAAGTTTAAGGCCACTGTTTAAAATGTCTGGGAAGGACCATCCGTTTACCCGTGCAGTTACAGGATGATGGTACAGTAGCTATAGCGAAGTTCAATGGTGTTATATTCAGAATGTGAAAATGATGAGACACACTTACAGTAACATAATGGACTCCTTCATGGTGGTGTTACTATTGGAGCTTATTGCCTGCAGTTTAGCAACAGTTAAGGCCCTAAAGAGAGTATGTGTGATCATTTGACCTAGATTGTATATTATTGGACAGTAATTGTTTCTGTTATTGCTATTGGACGTTACTTCATTTTAAAATAGGAGGTCAGAAATTGTAGGTGGTTTTCAATAGTGTAAAAAGGCTTTTTTAAGCATGCTTCCTTAATCTGATGTCCACATGAGAGGATTATGTTAAGGGTTTAAGAATGGAAAATATCATTGGCTTGGTATATAAACAATAGAAGTCTATGAGATGCCCTCATGTATGGATTCAAATGTGGATGTGACCCTTTTGACGCTTGCTTATTCTTTATTTATATACTTTATAATCACACTTTAGAATGTAAGTAAGCTCAACAAAATAACTCTGGAAATAAAATTGGAGTAAAAATATCAAAACTATGTTATATTTTAAATCTTTAAAGAAGACAGCCTTTGCATAGAAACTGGTTTTGGCTTTTTATCAAGCCTTGAGGTTTTAGCCCTGGAAAGTTTTTTAAACAGCATTGAATAAACTCCCATCTATTCTGGCCTCTTTCTGGCTGTTTTATTTCAGAATTATTTGGTACCAACCATTTATAATAAAACAAAATTAACTAAATGGTTGCAATTTTAAGACATTAATGTTAACACATATCTTTCATAGACATATTTCGTCAAACAATATAAGGATGCACCTTCAGATCATTTTTTTTTTGCTGATGAACACAGAGAAAGATGTTGAGAAAAATGCTTGTAAACAAACTGTTCTTGGCCAACATTGACTACCATATACTAGGAAAATATTACAATGGTAATCAAAAGTGCCCCATTTCCTTTCATACATTCTTCAAAATATCTTATTTTGTGTTCAGCAGAACAAAGAAATGTATAAAGACATTGATCGTATATGGTAGTTTGTGGTGGCCAAGAACTGTTTGGCAACAAGCAGCTTGAAACAACAATTCATGACAGAATTAAAATGTTTGGGTGAACTGCTACTTTATGATCCCAAGAAACTTTACTGAAGTGACCCTAGTTAGATGGTAGGCTACTATTATTGTGAATGCGTTAGCATTTTAACATGCACCCCCCTCTGTTTAATACACAAATAACATACCTTGGTCAGTTTTACAGGGTCCTTTGTGTAAATTTGAGACTCCGGGCAGACCCTGCTGCAGCGCTTTCCTGCTCGCGGCTTTCAGCTGGCAGATGTTACCGTACGTGTTGCCGTCACTACCGCACAGTTTACTTCTGTACCGGCACTGACATACGCCTTTGGACAGTCTCTTTCCAGACGGATGCCTGCACTCCAGCCCGTCCCCGCAGGGTAGATCGTCTTTACGGCCGCAGGGCTCGCCCTCGCCCTGCGCGCACACCAGACAGCAGTTGCAGCGATCGGGAACATAACCGCTCGGACAGCTCGGACTCGGACACATGCTCACATCGCAGCGCTCCGGACACTTTGCTTTAGTATCCGCGACCACGTAGTTTAAGCAAAACAATACTGACACATAGAAAAGGAGCTGCATTTTTGTTTTAAAGCGAGGTAGGTTAAAAGCTTAAAAGCGAAACGTTTTGCAGTTCAGTGTCCTTTTTGGAGATCACCATTACGCATAGGATTTCCAGCGCAAAAGCGATTTCAGATTGAGCTGTGAGGTCGATGCACTGGTAAAAAATATATATAAAATCTCAAGTACAAAATCTCAAATAAGTTTGTGAAGTGGAAGTCGAATGAGGAGAAATAGTTCTCGTCCAGCCAACGCGCACTCTGGATAGGCGTTGAAACAACTGACTCTACTTAATAATGTGATGTGAATCAAGCCTTTGTCGCTGGTGATGATATATCTGATCACAATCTCTCTCTCTCTCTCTCTCTCTCTCTCTCTCTCTTTGTCTCTCTCCCTCCCTCTAGAAGGCGGGGAACGTTTAGAGATCGGTCCACAATTTCCCCTCTCAGACTGAAATGATGGTCTAGTTGGCAGGCCTTACTGACCTAGATTAAGATTTGATTGAATCCACTGTAAACTGCTTGAATGCCTATAGGCTCATTTTTGACAAAAAAGGTTTGATTTAAATAAAGCCGTTTAATATAAACATGTAAACATTTTTGATACATCAAATATTAAACTAACTTATTTGAAATCTTAATATAATCTTGCTTCTGACATATGATTCATAAAGCCACATAAATCAAATTATTTTCTGTTCTGACTTCATAAACATTTAAATAAAAAAATACATTAATCATATTTATTCATTCGTCTTACCGTCTCACTATTCTACACAAATTAACTTTTATGGGCAGCAGTGCTGACAGCTCTTTAGCACATGCATTTAAATGCCTCATACGCACTAGACCCTACATAACTATTGAGTTTGTTTTGACAGAGCTGGTGTGGCCCTAGGCCAAGTCATTTCACCAGCCTTGAACATGTTTATTTAAAAGTACAACGCATGCCATTTTCTGCAATTACTACACACAGAACAACCCTTCTCAAGGTATAAAATGTGTTCAATGACATCACTCTCCAGGAGGGTAAATTGCATGTTTGGCACATGAAAACATAACACATTGCAAAGACCGCAGAACCAATCAATTCTCCTGACTAACTTCAATTTCAGCTCAGAAAGAAACAACATAATCAGAGATAATGCAGTGGGATTTAAAAAAATCTAAACAATTCAAAGCATGTGATGAATGAAAATCGTATTGCTTCCAGTCCGGTAAACACTAGCTGGAACTATCAACATGTCACTTTGAGTAAGATGTTCTGAAAATAAATCAAGGGGTACAAATAACATCAAGTAAATAAAAAGGAAATTCACACGCAAGTTTACTTAAAACAGCATTCGGTAGAAACGTCAGATGCTCAACTGATAGAGCATCAACCTCTCAAGGTCATGGGTTCTAGTCCAGGGGAATGACAGTGAAACTGTAAAATGCATGCTTGAAATGTCACTACTGATAAAAACGCATACATGTATGCATCACTTCTATCGTGTTACCCCAGATATAGTGTTTTTGTACTGGGCTGTGGTCCTGAAGTTCTGGTCTGGAGTCAAATTGACACGACGGACGTGGAGCTCGTTCGCGAGAACACGTGCTCGCTGGTAGAAATACAGTGAGAGTTCACGGTCCATGAGAAAGTTGTGGTAGACAGTAGCCAACCGAGTACACAGCTTTAGCTGAGACCTCTTGGTTCCCAGGTCCATAGCAGCAGCCAGTGCAAGATGATAATAGCCAGCTGCGTCAAATGGGTCCTGGAATTCAGAGGATACTTCAAAATATTTTAGGAGTGGATATTGGAGATGTGCATTATGGTTTGCAGAGCAGCACTTTATTGATCTTTTTCAAATCATCTGGTGGGACTAACTTTTACTGTGGGTATTAAGCTCTTTTCCTATTGACTTGATATAATGATGCAATCATATTATTTGCATACTGAATTGTGACTGGTTCTTGCATTTGATTTATTTAGCCATGACAATGTCATTTCACTCCTAAACTTGCCTAAAATTCAACACCATTTTTCTGTATTTTTATTCACTTACAGCAAATGCACATTAAGTAAGATGACGCACATGCATACATAGTTTAGAGTGGATGCATGTGGTCATGAGGTAACATATAATCATGTTTTTAATATGTACTTAGACTGCCATCTTCTGGTTTAGTTATGAACTCAATCTATAATTTTCCATCTAATAAATTGTTACAATGTGAAAAATGTAAACCTTTAAATTTTGGTTAAAAAAACAAAGGGGTGGTTTCCCAGAAAGGAATTAGATAAGCAATGACTAGGCTTTAACTATGACATTTAAGTCGTTTTAACAAACATCCCTAACAAAACATTTTTACTTTGTGTATTTTGAGAGAAAACAATAAGACTGATGTATTCTGAGATACTTTATGTCGCTGCAAGCTGTTTTCAGTTTAGACAGCTGTAATATCTATTTTATTCTAGGACTAGCCTTAAGCCCCGTACGGGAAATCACCCCAGATTTTACATCATGGCTTTGCAAAAGAAACAGGTTATCAAATCATCTCATCCCTGTGTGATTATTGAAGCCATCTGTGGGTCTTTTACCTTTAGATCATAGAAGATGATGTCTCCCAGTGTTTGGTAAACCCTGACATAATACAAGGCTTCCTCATCATACTGCAGGGGTGAGGGACACAGGGACAGGGCTTTTAGAAAGTGGTGCTCTGCCATTTCAAACTGATCCACACAATGATACAACGTGGCGAGTCGATGGAAAGCCACCCGCTCATTTAAATGGTCAGCTGTAAGGAAAAAACCAGGGAAGAATTGGTATCAATCAAGGAGAAATTCTTTTCTTAAGGTTTTGGCAGTTTCGTGAACATGGGTTTACCATGTGTGCCTTATTCTCAGAAACAGATGAAACATTTGGCAGGAAGCCACAGTCTGATCATAATTCAGTGCAGTCTTATGCCGTGAATAAGTAAAATCAAAACACAAGTCATAGCTCTACAGTATAGGCTATTCAAGGGTTTAAGGTGGATGTGATATCTGAGTCATCTGACGGGTGGATTTACTTTTAATTTACATGTATGCATTTGACTGATACTTTTAAGTTACAGAGTACATTATAAGATTATATCCCCAAGTGTTATCCATGCTTATTGAACCCATGGCCTTGACAGTGCTAGCACAATGCTGTATCAATTTAGTGTGTGTGTACATGTGCTAACTTACTCAGACTCACGCTTATGTACAACGCAGTTTGAGCAAACTCAATGGCCTCTGAAAACTGCGTCAACTGCAGCAGGAGTTCTGAAAGCTTGTTACACAGCCTAAGCTGAGAGCGCACGCTGCTCGTCTTCACCGCAATGGGAAGGGCTCGGTCCTTATGAAAGCACAGATATACAAACACAGATGTGTTATATTTGAATAAACGACATCCCAACTTGCATTTCACTTTTGAATATAGTTATTTTGATATCAGAAATATGCATTGGAGGAAATACCGCTACGTTAATCTTGTATCCTGAGTACATTAGAAATCTATTGTTAAATGTTAACCTAGTATTAAAACCTAATGCGCATAATCTACCCTGTAAAAGCAGATGGCCTTCTCTCTGTCTTCTGAGCTGTTGAAGAACACATCTCCTGCTGCTTCTAACAGCTCCAGGGTGAATAGCGTGTCTCCTGTGCTCAGAGCCACGTCCTGGGCAACCTGTTAAACACAGCAAATTCACTAGAGACAAACATTTAGAGTTATGCATTTTAGCAGACAGTTTTCTCCTTACAGCTATACATTAATAATTCTTGTTGGTTCTGACCTTTACTATCCAGTCCAAGTTTCTATCTCTTATAGAAAAGTCATACGTATATTGTCCTGATTAACAATTGTCCTAAACACTAATTTGAAGAATCTAAACATAAAACAAAAATGTGGATAATCAGTACATGCAATACACTTGAGAAGGCAGTTCATACCTGCACGTAAAGATCCACTAACTCCTTTTGCTTGAGGATGTGGTAA
Organism: Triplophysa dalaica; assembly: GCF_015846415.1. Taxonomy (NCBI): domain Eukaryota; kingdom Metazoa; phylum Chordata; class Actinopteri; order Cypriniformes; family Nemacheilidae; genus Triplophysa; species Triplophysa dalaica. The sequence continues at coordinate 9,125,593 of NC_079542.1, forward strand.
ATTTTTCCTGCCTGTAGCCAGGCATGAGCCTCCTTCGTCTTTCTGCCCGAGTCAATAAAAATGCCCAGGCTCCGTTTGGTATAATCTAAAGCAGCCCTGTTTGCTCTGTGGCAGGACATGAGCAAGAACTTGTTATTTTGCATTTGTTTAATATGCTATCAAATTACTGTTATACATGATAACTGATTTGCACAACCTTGTTATTGTGGGCAATTCAAAATACTGTGAATAATTTTAGGTGATTTCTGACTATTGTATAATATAATATAATGATGCTTCATGGTCCATGATCATTGGATGCACGTGTCTGGCCTGAAGTTACCTTCCGGTCTGTGTTTGTTTATCGGTCTGGCTAGTGGCTACTCATATAACTATTTATGTTTTATGTTATAATAATTGTATTAACAAATTTTACGAAATGCACAATTGTATTAAGTATACAATTTGTTCAATGGGTCGTGTAACTTTATCGAATTTAAGTTTGCAAAAGAGAAATAATCTGCAGCGACTCCATTCTTGAGGATGTGTTAAATTAAGTTTGGATCTCAAAAGCATGCATGCGCATTTATGTTATTGCTCTGAAACCATCTATACCGTAATGTCACGATAAAAGTCCTCCAAATTATCGTGATGTGAAAAATGTGTACAGTAATATGCCTTATACTTTGTACTGTCATATTATTTAGACCAGTAGGTTCAATATGCAACAACTTGGTGAAATACAGTATATAAGCCTTTCCTGAATACTGAAGTAATGAATATATTCATCAAATGTTAGCATGCTAAACTATACAATTATTTATCAATATTAATGTTCAGAAAGTCACTTTCTAATTCTATATTTCATTATGAGCATGTCAGTTCTAACCTCTCTGTGCCCAGGTTCAGGTATAGCTGGCTGATCTTCTCCAGTATATCTCCCTCCAAACTCTTGTCTCCAATCAGTTGTAAAAGGTTCAGTTGGTGTTCATTGTAGATGATACACTGAGCTTCATCTGGACACACCTCTTCATACAGGTGACACAGCTGACGTATGGCTCCCAGCTGACCTGTGCAACAAGCAACATGATACAATTGATTATTTACGACAGTAAATACAATACTGTATCTTGAGTTTTTGTAACACTTACTATCCATGTCATCAATGTGGACTGCAATCAACAAGGCCCACTCATAATAGATCTTCCCACTCTCATAGCTTCGCTGAGAAATCAAGTGTCTCCCTAACTCAAGAAGCACAGCAATAAAACTTAATTCATGTCCTTCGTCCTCAAGCTCTGAGAACAGCTCCACTGAGCGGCTGAGGTACTCCTCTGCCAACCTCTTGGACTTGACTTGCAAACACATGAACCCGAAGTTGGCCAGCACTATGGCCCAGTTATGTCTATCTTCAAACTCCTCGCAAATCTCGACTGCAGCCCGGTAACTCTCAGAAGCTTGCTGGATGTCTTTGGAACGTCTGTACGCGATAGCACGCATATTGTACACCACACCTTCCAACTGCGTTGTGCAGTGATCGGGGAGAGATGACAGCACACCATTCAGAACCTCTAGAGATCTGCTGGGTTGCTGGTTGCAGATGTACAGCCATGCCAACCACATGAGAGCATCGGTAACATCTGACTGTGTGACGCCGGATGCGCCGCTGTGGTCGAGGAAGGTGCGCATGTAACAAACAGCTCTGTCCGGCATGCTGTGTTTGTGGAAGAGCCAGGACAAACAAAGGGCATGGATGTAAGTGAGCGCAGGATCCTCGTTGGAGGCCACTAAAGAGGCAGCATGGGTCAGATAAGGAGCCACTTGAGTTGGGATGGTCACCCTGGACAGCTCCGGTGCATTTTCAAGTAATAGTGAGATGCCGCAAAGACAGTGTGACACTGTGGATCCAACCTAGAGAATTACATGAGCACGTTCATTATTATATACGTATAAATACAGTATATATACATATAAGATGGATATCTCAAGATGAACTAACCTGTAGTGATGCTCGCCGTGCACAGCTTTCAGCCAAATGTGGAAGACCCTGGTCGCTGTAGAGTCTGGCTAACACCAGGGAAGCATGGCTCCATGTCGCATCACAAGAACCTGAAACCTCATCAGCAAGAATCTGAAGTCTTTCAATGAACGGGATTGCGCTCGTGCCATCTTTAAGCTTCAGGTGGAGTTTTGCCAAAAGAAAGCAGACTCTGGCTTCCACAGATTTGTTCTTGGCCAAGATAGCTTTCTTTAATACATACTTTAATATCTCAGGCTCCTCACAACCAAGCAGACAATTGGGAACTGCCATTAACACAGCAGAAAAGCGCTCTGACAAAAAGACAAATTTCTCATGGTTTTTCTGGGTTAGGTAGATGAACGCCAGGTTGGAGTAAATGGCAGAGAGCAGAAACGTGTCTTTGAAATAATCCCTGGGTACACTCAAAGCTTCCTCGAAGTAAACCCGAGCCTGCGAGAACTTTGACCTTCCCGCACAGAGCTGCCCAAGAAGGAAACAGATTCGACTCTGTGCCCACGAGAGGCGATTCTTTCGTGCTATTTCTCTGGCTTCTCCTAAATATGCCACTATGTCTTCTTCATCAGAGTGACCCTGGAAATGTGAGATGAGGAATTCTGGGTATGCGCTGTAAAGGAGAAGAAATTCTGGGTGGTGATCATGGCTGTTCAAGAAGGAGAGGAGAGCATGATGTCCGTCCGGACTAGCGTTCTCCTGCTCTGAGCAGACAGAAAAACATAGGGTTCCCGCAGATGCCTCAGTATCAATGGCTTCTTTTTGTGTTTGGTGCTTGCTGCTGTTTGAGTTAACCTCATTTCTTGGGCTCTCATTTAATTTCCTCAAAATGTGGCTGACTTTATGTTTTAGATTGTTCGTTTCTGTTTGATGACACTTGTCTGGAGAAAAAAAGTAAAAGTTGGTTAGAATTACATTTAACATACGAAGGTTTCAACATTTTACTGCTATCTTTCCGAAACCATGGATGTCAGGATGTTTCAGGAAATGGAAGAAACACTGTACTGATGTCAAAGTTGACAATGCCTTTTAAATCCTTTTTATTGGTTATAAAGTATTTTTTTCAAAACCCATTGACAAACATAAAGGTTGACTGATAATGATGATTTATTGGAACAACAACAAAAATCACGAAATATGGAGATAAGAAATACAGCAGCGTTTTATGGGTTTACTTTGAGCATCGAACTACCGCACTCCGTACTGCACTGTATGCAGCGCTGCGCAGACTGAGCGACGTATGACATCACATAGTGACGCGCTACTGAGATGTCATATGCGTCACGGTCTGCGCAGCGATGCATGAACAGGAACAACTTTAGTTAGCGAGGCCTACTGCGCTAAAAATAATAACAGCATAAAATTGACACACTCTGTATTAAAGTGCTTCATTTTTAAAAAAAATAGTCACAAATAATCACTTACTTTCAACCGTTCCTGGAATTTCCTTTGTCAGATCTGTAGTATGTAAAACAAAAGTTTGTTAAAAGGAGCCAAAAGGACAAAAAAACGTTTACTTCCGGTGTTGCGCTTTAGCGCCTCTAGTGGTTTAATTAACGAAGTATAACTTTAAGGTGGTGTCGGGCTGTCTCCTGGAAGCGCAGTTAACTACACAGATTATTTAAACAACCGACTTTAGTGAGTTAAAAACGGTTGTAGTCCTTCATGCTATCAGTGTGGCAGTAGAATCTGAATTTCACAAAAACGGAAGAAAAAAAATCACGCAACCACATTCGGCTAATTGGATTCGCATAATAACGCCGTCTCGCCCATGCGGCGGAATGCCTGCCTGTCGGTCTTGTAGTGGTCTCGTAAAGATTAAATTGTTATTTTATTGTGTTTTGTGCATTCAGAGTTAAGAGCGCTGACAGGGATGTCAAGCAAAAGATCAAGAAACGGTAGTGGATCCGGGCTGAATGTCACAGTTCCGAGATGGGAGGAAATTCAAGGTAAGAACGCGCATAGACACGCAACGGACACGGCGCTAACTACAAGCTCAGCAATCAATTATGCGCACATTTGCATTGTTTTTGACTGCATTGACGTTTGCGTTTGGTTTTACAGATTTTTGCAACCCAGACAAACTGCTGTTATGTCCATATGACCCAAGTCATTTAATTCGGGCCTGCCGGTTTCCTTACCACCTCATTAAATGCAGGAAGGTTGGTGGTGTGCACGCCTAGATGTAAAGAGTTTGCGAGGCTCAACTCAATTCCAATTTCAACAGAAGTTAATGTAATGGCTTTAATCTGAATACTATTTTAATCTCACATTCTTGCTTAAAGTATATTTGTATACCAAACTGTGGATGTTGCTCTAATTTAGTTTTAGATGTGAAATCTCTAATTCTGTTTAGGAGTAATAAACTGAAGAGTTGATGTTGGTTCAGATTTTTATGTTGCATTTTATTTGCTTAACTGTTAAATGAGTTTTGCGGATTTATGATTTAGATTTGATCTGTTCAGTTTGCTTACATTGAGCGGTTGTGCCTCTGATGTAAATGTCATTGACAGAATCACCCTGAATTGATCGGTGAGTTGTGGACGTGTCCATTTAACGCACGTCACTTGATGAGAAAGGATGAACTGTCCCATCACATCTCAACCTGTTTGGACCGTTGCTCTGTTAATGAAACTTATGGTAAGCTCTCTTTACACCATCTCACTAGAATTGGTTTTAGACAACCTCAACATACTATCAGAAAGTGTGACTGCTGCAGACATACTTTATAAGTAAGGAAGATCCTTATATTGTATAATAATGAAGCGGATGGACATTATACACTAAACTTGATCTGACCTTTGAATGTTTAAAGTGGAGAATGATAAGATCGATAAGTTTCAAATCCCTGTGAGCACCTGGACTGCCCCTGCCTGTGATGAAGACTGGGATGAAGGTAAGAGTTGAATTTGAAGTGTGTCAGTAGATTTCTCAAAATACACTATGTGTGGACATGCCTGCCAATGTTGTTGTGTTCGGCTGTCAAACAGAGCGATGTTGTGAAAGCTCCACATAGCCATTTGTTTACACATTTTAGGGAAATGTGAATCAAAGCATCTTTCTTAAAGTTCTTTATCTGTACTAAAATAAGGATATGAGAAACTATATTATTATTATTATTATTATTATACCATACAAATTGTTAGATAGATTGTTCGTTTTTTTTAATGAAATAAACGCAAGCTATTAACATCACATCTTGTCTTCATTTTACAGAGATGGACAAGAATGCAACAATAGCGTCATCCTTTGTCTGGCGTATGTCCACGTCTCGGCAACCTCAGGACAGGTAAGTGTAGATCTCTTAAAACTACACTATTGAGTCTTACATAATAACATTGTGTGAATATTAATGTAGGTAATTATTGTAAACTTGATCAAATGTGTCCCTGGACAACAAAACCATTTTTTTTTCAGAAATTTAAATGTATACATCATCTGAATGCTTAATAAATAAGCTTTCCATTGATGTATGGCATTGGGATAGGACAATATTTTTCATAGATACCACTATTTTAAAATTTGGAATTCGAGGCTGCAAAATTTTGAGAAAATCTCAATTGAAGTTGTTAGAAGAAACAGGTTTAATATCATAATGATTTTTGGCATAAAAGAAAAATCGATCATTTTGACCCATACAATGTTTTGCTGGCTTTTGACACAAATAGTCCCCTGCTACTCCACGGTCACACTTGACTTTTCGTTTTATTGATTTCCTTTCATACACATGGAAATGTGTCTCACCTGAAACGGAAGCCTGTCTAAAGATATTTTGCATTTCGTTGGGAAGCAAAGTTCAATTTTGGTGAACTCTAACGTGAGTGCTTCAGACCAATAGAAGATCAAAAAGTCACAGCTTGACCTCTGGATAAGACTGGTTTTGTGGTCCAGGGTAACAAATGGGTTAAATCCTATAATATTCTGTACTAGGGAGGAACAAAGCAAGTGGAACCCTGGGCTTAGGGCACCAAGAGTTCTTCCCTGGAAAGTGGGCGAGTAGCTGCTCACAACGATTTCTTTACAAGACTACCACTGTACACCGAGGACTGGACTCTACGAGTGTGTGGTTACATGTTCTGTTATTTGTTGGTCACTAGTGTTACAGTGACAATTTTTTCCGTTTTCCAAAGGTGGAGCTGTGAAAGTTGTTCTTGGCTTAGTCGCACTTAAACCAGACAAAAAAAAGAGCTTACAAGCAGGATATTTAAAAGACTTTGTTTGGTGTGCTTTTGTGCCTGTAATTGTACTGTACCTTCTACTATCTTGGTTTGTTCATTCTCTATGATCATTCTGCTTTTGTTCGAAATAAATTTGTGAGCCTTACCCAGTTTGTAGTTTGTGCCGACATCACATCGGCAAGATTTCTTCAATGAGGCAATGGTCTCTTCTTTAATCTTCTCCTCATCCAAGGCAACAATTTGTCGGTCCTCATCTTTCAAGAAAATTTCAGATGATCTGTGGTATAGCCATATGATACAGTTACATTTACGTTTACTACAAATACAATGAGATACTTTACACCTTAAAATCCATGAAGTCAAAGACAAGGTGAGCCATAAAAAGGGATACTTATGTACTATTGTATGCCATTTTGTAGTATAGTAAATAGTAGTCTAAATTGCTTAAGCTAAGTGTAAGTGTGAGTTACAGATGCACTTACTCACAAACAGAATCAGTTGCTTTGACCATACTGGTTTTGACAAGTCCAATATCACCAGTTTTCTCCAGTTTCCCCATAAACCACTCATAACAGCCCACCAGCAGGCTAAGGATAATGATGTTTTCACCAGCCTGGAAGCTCAGTTCATCTGGCACATCAGCATCATACTCCTCTGTTGTCTCACAGACTCCTATGGCTATTAGTTAAGGTTATGGTTTTATGGTTAAATGTTCTTCTGAGATTTTTGGACTTCCTAAAACTATGGTTTATTTAGAATTATGTCTAATATGAAAATCACAAAAATGCATTGATGTTGTCATTGTCTTTGCAATTTCGTGGGTTTTCTGATCTAACCACTGTGGCTCAGTGGTTAGACCATGGCGGTAGCAACACCAACGTCTTGGGTTCGATCCCAGGGGATTGCACATAGTCAAAAACAAATGTATAGTACAATACAATGTAAGACGCTTTTGATAAAAGTGTCTGCCAAATGCATAAATGTAAATACATTTATCTATACAAGTATTCATTTTGTATAATTTTTTTTGGCCATATCCCAGCTTCACTGGCCTTTGTAACTTTATACCATGTGCTTCTTATCTTTAGTTGTTGAGTTATAACAAATAACAATTATTTGAACATTCTCACCTATTGCAAATGGAAGGTCACTAGTCCGCTTTCCTCCACCCACTAATAAACCCTCTGGACAGGACTTTAAAAACCATCTTGAGAATCAGGAAGAAATGTTATACTTAAGTTTTGGGTAGACAGTAGAGTATTATGATATTCCAAACGTTCTGCATACTCATGAAAGGGAATGACTGGCTCCAGAGCTGGTTTTGGTTTGGTTCCTCTAGATCCGTCAGCCAGGGATAGCACTGTCCATCCTGATCCTAAGAATGGAGGTTCAAACAGGGCAATATCTCCCTTCTCCAGGTACAGGTCACTACCTGATGTGGAGCTATCAAACATCTGATTGGCAGTGCAGCGGCCAAAAAAGGACCCTTAAAAGTAAACAATGCTGTAAGCAAGGGATTTTGATGTCATGGTGATATTATTTAGATGTCCTGTGTTTATGTTTACCTTCTTGCATTAGAAAGCCTTTATACATACGATGTAATTCCTCTTCTTTAATTGAGATTTCAATTCCAGAATCCCGATCCAGGGAGATTAACCAGAACTCCTGGTCCATGAGAAGATTTTCCATACACCGACCTAAGAAGCCTTTTGAAATTGGAAAAAAGTGGTGAGCTATAAGTTTGAGTAAAAATACTTGCTCTTACTTGTAAAAACAGTTTTACACAAAAATCAAACAGACCCATTCTGTGGTATGTGCTAAACTTCCATATTTCTTCAAAGGTTTTAAAAGTGATATATATAGTCCTTTCCCCACTGTTAACAGATACCAAATGTGCTGACAGTTCCTGTCAAAAAGAAAAGACTCATTAATGCTTCATGCTCTGTAGAATTAATCTTGATTAACATATTAAATAGTTCAAATCTCCAAATAGTGATGACCATACAGAGATTAGGTTTGTGACCTCTGTGAGGTCTGCTTCCAGCACACAGAGTTTCCTGCACAGCACTTCCTGCGTGCCCTTGTCAGCAGGAAGTCGATCTGGCCCCTCCACCATAGCCAGCTGCATAGCCAACACTGCAACAGGAAACGGGTTACAGTTAAAGATGCCCCAATGCACCCTCAAATCACCTTTCATACAGAAAAATATTCCAGTCCGCTCTAGTAAATGTGTAAGAATGACTTGTCTGTTCCTTTAGGATTAGTAGAGTAGTAGTATAATGTAAGGTGTCCTGTTATAATAAACAAATCAAACTTTAATGCACCGCTATAAATTCAAATCGTTCAGTATTCAAATCAAACCAAGACTATTTTTATGTATCATTTTGTTTAGATTTGATATTTTTTAGAGCAATAATATGTCTTTAGCTCATCGTTTTGGTTTTGAACACAATCATGTGATGCTTTACTGTTGTGTTTAACCAAGAGGGTTAATAAGTGACTGTCAGTGAGTTTGTAGAGTCCAAGGTATGATCTCTAAAAGTTACTCTTTTTGAGTGTCACCACCTGCACATCATACATACAATACCGTGCAACCACAACATCAAACGGAAGATTTATATACCATACAAAGTCGAGAGTATGAAGATCAAATTGAATACTCTTCTCTAAATGGTCAAGCATTTACATTGTTAGACTTCATTTGTATAAAATGAGTTGGAGATACATGGCATGGGCTATTAGTGTATAGTCTTGAATGAAGTTACCTGTAGGTATATTGTCCTCAGAAGTTGCTGAGTTTCCTTTGACACTTCCCCTTGAGGTCTTAAAATCTGAAAACGTGTTTGCACACTTAATATTTGCTTTACTAATGGCATACGTCAATGTGACATTTAATTCATCCATTTAAACTGATCTAAGGACAATCATTTCTAAGCAGAGGAACATTAGACAAAAAAATAAGATTTACAATAGGTTTGAATCTGCTGACAACTGTTATAACAAGGGCTTGCTTTTAAATTTCGACGGAGCAGTAAAAAGAAGAGACAATATTGCGTGTGTATATATAACAACACAAATACACAAACATACTCCTACCCACGCCTTTACCTTTTGAAGTTTCCATAATAATATCCAGTTCATTTCGTGGGTATTCAATCGAAAGCTCTCTACGTATCGATCGATTTTGGTCCGGATCGTACTCCACGCCGTTACCGGTGTTGTTTGAGTTTTTCCTAGTAGCGGATGACATCCCGATCCGTTTGGCGCAGAACCGTATGACCGTGCGCTCTCTGTCACGCGCTCATCCCACTGACACACATAAACGCGCACAGGTGGCGGAACTGATCTAACAGAGCACATTACATCATGACAAGGCTCGGTTTCCTTGTTTAAATGTTTAATAGCGACAAACGTACAATATCATGCAGATATGTATTGCTGATGCACGCTTGTTGGTATGTGCGCAGATTGTGTGGCGTTGGAGCGCTTTTTACATAGTTACTTTGGCACGCACACAAAAGTTTGTAATCGCATTTTGAGTTAACAATGAGTTTTAAAGGAGCAAATAGCGTTGAGAAATGTTTGCGGCTATTGTGCTCTCAGACTCGGTAAAGGTGTGCCTGTAGCCAACATTTGGGTGATCTCAACTTGTCCAGTGTGGTGTGTCAGCATTTCCCCTTCCTCTCAGGTCGGGGCTTTAGATTTAAGGAAAAGGAGTTTAAAGCTACTCAAATAAATTACAATGGCAATTATTCATTATAATATAAATGACATACAGTGCCTTGCAAAAGTATTCATCCCTCTTCATTTTATTCACATTTAGTTATGTAAATGCCTTATCTTAAACTACTTTAAATAACAAAAATACATATTCTACACTTCATGCACAATAATGAGAAACCAAAAAACAGGTTTGTGACAACTTTAAAAAAATATATATCAAAAATTAAAAACTGAAATACATTACAGAAGTATTCATACCTTTTTCTGGGACATTTGAAATTTAGCTCAAAAGCATTAGTTTAGTTGTCGATGTATCCACACTTCGAGAGGAGTTAACCTGTGGCAAATTCAATGGAATAAGTATGATTTCGAGCGGCACATACCTCTCAATAGTTGGTGCAACAGCTGAAAATGCGTATCAAAGTAAAAACCAATACATGAGGTCAAAAGAACTGACACAGATCTCGGGAAGACTCCTTAAAACAATCTGCTGTATTGAAGGTCACAGAAGCATGTAGCCTCCGTTAATCCTTAATGAAAGAGGTTTGGAACCACCATATCTCCTACTTGATCCTACAGGTTAACATCATACCCAAAAAACAACTGATGTACTTGTTGCATCAAAGAGTGCAGAACAGTACTCTACTCTAAGACAGTCTTGTCTCGTTGTTCCAAAGTTACCACAGGATGCAGTTCATGCCCACACCTGATGGCAGTGCGGAGAATGGGAAGCGGTGACCTGACAAGAGCTGAGATGATAGAGCTGGATAAAGGACGTGGTGACTTGACACGACTTCACTACAAAATTTCAAATGATATTAGATTATTGATGATAATCTTAAATCTATAATTTACCTTATTAGTACGTTTATTTATTTTTAATTTTAGCCTTGTCGTGCAAGCACTGTCGAGCTTGTGCAGGTGCAGCAGCTTTTGCCAGAGGGGAACTGGAGTCCCCTGGTTGGGCCTGGGTTCTCCTGAGGTTTTTTTCTTGATTGGAGTTTTGGGTTCCGCGCCACCTTTTGCATACTGTTTTGCACTATTTGCCTGGCCGGGGGGGCTGCTTTAGAATTAAGAAGTCTTACATAATTAATATTGCTTATGGAAATGTATAGTATGTTTAATATTTGACCTGTGTTTCTCTGTCCTTTATCTTAAATGTGTGCTTTCACTGTGAGTGCGTGCGTGTCGGTCTGTGTGTGTGGGGGCGCGTGCTTGTCTGTGTGTCTGTCCATGTGTGTGTGTCTATGTTGATGTGTGTAAATATGTGTACGTATTGTGTGTGTGGAGCGTTTGCATGTGGGCATGTCTGTCTTCTGTGTTTTCACCTTTTTCTTGTTTTTACAGGATACATGAGTTTAGTTGTTTTGCTTCTAGTCAATATGTCTCATGTACAGCTGCTTTGTTACAATAGAAATTGTAAAAAGCGCTATATAAATACAGTTGTTGAGTTGATCTGACCTCCGGTCCAAACTGAGCCATCGATCGAGAAGGGTCCAGGTTAGAGCAGTGACCAAGAAGCTGATGATCAATCTGGTTGATCTTCATGATCATGGGAGATGGGAGAAACTTACAGAAGGACAATCATCATTGAAACACTCCAACAAACTGGGCTTAATGGACGAGGTGCCAAACTCAAGTCTCTCCTCAGTGAAGACGCATGAAAACTTGAAATATGCAAAAACTTAGTTCAACGAATCTTTCAAACTATCAGAAACATTCTCTGGTCATGCATCATGTCTGAAGAAAACCAGGCACTGCTCAACCCCTGTACAATACCATATCAACATTAAAGTGTAATGGAAACAGCATCATGATGTGGGGGTGTTTTCAACTGCAGGGACTTGGACATTTGTCAGAGTATAAGAAAAGCTCAATGGCACAAAATACAGAGATAATGATCGTGAAAACCATCCCGGAGCATTCAGAACCTGGGACAGGGCAGAAGGTTCATTCTCCAACATGACAATTATCTTAAGCACACAGCTAAAACAATGCAAGAGTGGCTTATGGACAACTCCGTCCATGTCATCGAGTGGCCCAGCTAGTGCTTGGGCTTGAACCTAACTGAACATCTCTGTAGAACCCTGAAAATGTCTGTCTACTGATGATCTACATCCAACCTGACAGAGTTTGAGAGGATCTGAGGAAAAGAATGGCAGAAAATTGGCAAATGCAGAAGTGTAAAGCTTGTCTCATCATAGGCCTACCCCAAAAAATTAAGTCTGTAAAGGTGCTTTAACCATCTTAATGTACTTATTTTTTAAAAAAAATTGTGCAAAGCTGTCATAAATCTGTTTTTTGTTTTGTCATAATTGTGCATGTAGTAGTAGTAGTTAATGTGAAAAATAATAATTTAAAGTAGTTTAAAATAAGGCAGCAGCATAACAAAATGTAAATACAATGAAGGGGGATGTATATGCATAATATATAATAGCCTTTAAATCTCAATTTGTGTTAATGATAAGCTTGTTTGAAGCTGCAGTTTGACAGTGTTGTCATTACTTTCTTGCGGTGGGCAGGCACACTCGCTCAGTTGTTTGTGATTAATGGAAAGTGTTGTGGAAACTTTTCGGAGAGATGAGACCAAGATTTGTCTTTGAAAATGTTTATTTGCTTCCAAGCAGGATAAACTCAAAACAGAATGACAGTCATCAGTCTGCACTGCAGATAGTGAAACACTCTCTGTTATTTGCATACCATCTTTATACCCCTACTGCTCTTTTCTCCACCAATCAGCAAGTCTCATTTTACATTTTCCCATTCCATTGTTTCATTCTTATCCACAGCTCCAAGGCCGTGCACATCTTCCCTTCTCAAAAACACAAGATCTCATTCATTCTAGTAGAATTTGTTCAATCAAAACCTCACATAGTCCTCTGTTCTGCTATTCCAAACGATAAATCAGTGGAACGCTCTAAGGCGCTGACAATATCACACCTGTGTTAGTAGAAGTAATAAATACATATTCTTACATTAATTAGCAAATCACAAGTTTGCAAAATTATCAAAATAAAAACCTATTTAGCAAGTTAATTTATTTTTATTTTAAGCTTTAGAAAAGGAAGAATGAACAGTTTCTTTAATAAATAAATGCACCCATTTGTTCCTTAGATTCATTTGCGGGTCAATAATCAGAATCAGAAAGAGCTGTATTGCCAAGTTTGTTTGCACATACTGTGAATTTGTTTCGGTGACAGGAGCATCCAGTACACAGAAACAGCAACAACAGTACACAGAGACCATAACACAATAGAATAGAGTACACAGATGATTTAAATAAGGGTGTATGGGTAAACATAAGAAAAAGATACAGATAGTAAAGCTATGCGTGTATGTTAATTTGTAAGAGTAAAAAACAAGAATGGACTACACATCAGAATGAATGAAATATAATTTACAGAAAAAGTTATATAAAAATAAATAGTTTATTATCTGGAGGGTACAATTAACATTGCACTTATTTATTATTGCAGAGAGTTAATAATTGCACGGTGGGTAAAAACAATTAACTGTTAAAGCATCTAACGCCCTCTGAAGAAAACTTTATCACATTGGAATACTAAATCAGCTAACTATTGTTTTGGACAACACACAACACCACATGTAAATCAGTAGTTTGACTAAGAGACAAATCTGTGGTGTGTCGCTCCTCTCTTTATTTGCATGTACTGCGCATGTGCAGTGTGAGAATGGTGCGGGAAGTTCACAGAGGGACGCTGAGAGTGACGGGACAGAGACACGGGCGGATAAACCGAGACGGACTGCGCGACAAGTGTGCAGAACCAGTTGCTGTCATCCAAACCGTGCTAACACACTCACATCCACTGAGCGGTAAGGCTTTTTGTGAGAGATTCGGACTTAGCGGTCTATATCTCGATAGTTCTGGTATATTAGGGATAGGTTTACAGAAACTGTACTTACAGTAAGTATGGACAAGTATGCCATTCATCTCCTGGTCTAAACCACACGAACAACAAAATCAACAGATGACTTAAATGAAACTTTCATCTACACTTTTAAACGCGTCCGTAAATGTTATATTTGAGTTCATCTCCCGAGGGAGCGAATGACAACCGCGGGCGTGTTGGCTGGTCCGAGCCATTTAGTCACTTCAAAGCTTTAAGTGTTTATATGTATGAGTTAAATACGCTTTACACCTTTTTATTAAAGCACTAAACGATAAAAAACGCAAAAAGAGATATTTTTATAAACGTTATACCTACGGTAGGCTATAATGTTTTGGCGACCGGCAGTTATTTGTCCAATAGAAAGGGTGTGACTCTATCTGACAACGTATCATGAGGACACATGTCAATTCTTTTCACTTTCGCTTTTGTTTTTATGTAGTAAATGTTTTCAGTCGTGCTACAGATGAACAAATTACATGATTATTAACTTTTTAAACATATTAATGCTTATTAATACTTTAGTAGCTTGCTTCAACTGGTAACAACTTTCAAGTTGACCCATATTTTATGTCATGTTATGTGTTTAGCATGTTAAAAAACACACATATGTGTGTTTTATATGTGGCAAATAAATGTTTACAATGGAAAAAAATTGATGTTAATCTCTCTCTCTATTTCTGTCTGTCTCTCTCTCTCTCGCTCTTTCTTGTTCCTTTATAATTTACCATCTAAATGCATTTTTGTTGAACTATAGTAATGTAATAGAAATGATTTAGTGCATGTGTTATTATGACACTTTTTAATAGTCCAGTATGCATTACTGTCAAGCCAGTAGTCAACAAAACCAAAACAGCCATGCCAGAATAATACAACGTAATTATATTAAACAGACTTGTGATTAGGATAAACAAAGCTTGCAATCTACTAATCAATCTAGATGCAATCTACTCTAGCTGCTCTTAACTGTTAGTCAGTTGCCACTTGCGATATATGGATGCGTGCTGTTTGGATATTGTTCTCCAGTTGTTATCTATGCATTGAATACAATACTTTTTTAAAGATTCTCAAAATCAATTCATGCCTTGATGCTGTAGCCCATAAATCGATCATCTCTTGCATATCTTAAAACCATGACCTGCAGACATTTGTAACATTGTATTGTTACAGTATCAGGCTGATAGTTAATCAATTCAGCCAGTCCTGTCTTTTTATACCTATAATGTTTGTTGTGTACAGTACAATATTATTGAGTGTTAAAATAGTGGCTCCTAAAAGTATTTGGATACTTAAGCCACATTTCAATATAGTTGTTATTTCATTAGGTAACAAAATATCAAGAACACAATTGTTTTATCATCATTCTTTAAGATGGCCGATGAAGAACTGGTCAAGAAGATGCTACGGGCAGTGCTCTTGTCCAGTAAGAGTGGCATTTTACTGTCCCGTCTGCAGGTAGAGTATAAAGACCTGACAGGTGAGCTCATCCCCCATAAACAGTTGGGATACGCCACATTGGATGCCCTCCTACATAGCATGTCCTCGGTCGTGAGACTAGACAAAGAGCAGTCTGGAGTGGTAAGATTGCTTCATTTATTTATTATTTTTTAGGAATAAAAATTATAATAATACACCTTTGAATGTAGCTTCTTAAGGTGCTTTACAAGGCCACATTTTTATACCAACTAATACTGTATATGTGATGTATCATGTATGTATATAAACAATATAAAAACTCACTGTCCTAAATTCTATATCACTTTAGGTGGTGTGTCACGCTATTGCAGGGAATGAGATGGCCGACATTACCAAGCTTGCAGGCCCGTCAGCGCTCCGCGATGAGGACCGGCCGACCTTATGTGGTGAACTGTCAAATGAGAGTGAAACCGGCAGCTCCTCTGGTGCTGAATGGTAAGACGCATCATCATGTTTGTAATTTCGTCCGTGGTTGCAAAACTTTGTGAAACTATCAACGTAACAAAAGGGTGATATAGGTTTTACTGTAGTATAAGGAATACTAAGAATAAAGCTCTGAATTAGGTCATTCACACTTTAGCAAAGGTTTCGGCTGTTCTGGGAATTGCACACTCACTGCCAACTCCAGCGTTTTAAAAACTCACGCTGACTCTGGATCAGCATCTCAGTTCGAACTTGCCTTGCCATGATACAGCAGAAAGCTGGCATCTGTATTGACCTACACTACAGAGAGAGAGAAAGAGAGGAAGCTCTAATAAGAAGAGAGAGAGCGAGGTCTGGAGACTGCAGTGTTGTGTTGCTTTACAGAGAAGGATTGTCTGAAATCGTCTCTTTTTTTCCCATCTGTAATTTCAATGACTCGACCGCTGCCAATGCTGTGGCGATGCTTTGCTTCCTTATCTTAACACCCACTCTGTGGAAATTATTAGCCTGTGGAATGCTTATCTCAGGAGGGCTATAGGCAGTGATATAGGTATTCGATTTTTGACTCGGATCCACGCTGGACTCGTGCTTGGAGGAGGCAGTCAACTGGGTTGGAAGGTATATGATGTCATTGTCTTGCTGTTTTGCTGGGCGATATCATGATATGTTTAATGCATTAAATAAAATGGCTTTTAAGTTACTGTCTGGGTGAAGGGTATGATGGTATTGTGAATTTGTTGTTGCATTTCATATGTCAGATGAAATATGTGTGGTCATGTTACACATTTACATTGCTAGTTGTATAGCTGGGCAGTGATGGTTCAGATACCTGATGGTTCTTGAAAATACGGCAGATAACACAGTGGCTAAGCCAACAAACGTTTGATCTTGTGTTGCTTAGAATGCTCAGTCTGTTAGAGAAAATAAACGGGTTCTTGGCATAAGTGGGAGTCTTGATGTAATATACATGCTTTATAAGCACTGTCTTCAGGGGTACGAATTCTTTGTATGCTATTTTACCCCGGAAATATGTGAGGATGGTCCAATTGTTTTTAACCCCTTCAGGCCTGAGGTCTGTATCACAAAGCGAGGTGAACAAACTCTGAGTTGTAGAGTAAGTTTTGAGTTGACAAAACCAGACAAACCCAACCTGGATTAGATCAGGTTCAGTTGTAGCAAAACGGTTGTTAAAACCTTTCTCTGTCAACTCCGGTTTAATCCAGAGTTTGAGGCGCGTGCACCTGAAAGTGTGACACGTGCGGCAAACAGCCAAACAGCCAATCACACGGAACATGGAAAGCATCATCAGTTTGATTGACTTCTCGTGAGCATCAACGCAATTCGCTTTTCTGTTGAAGATGATGAGATCATTATGAAAAATGCATGAACTGAAACACATTTATAAGGCAGAAATAAACACTGCTGCAGAGAACGTTTGAGAAGGAAGCTATTGACTATTTCAATGCGTAATCAACTGAGTTTAAATTATTTATGAAGGTAAACAATAATATCAAAATATAATATGTATGCTTCATTACTCAAAAATGCTTTATATATTGAAGTTTGTTTTTTACGAATATAGTTATATTAATATAAATGCTATGTTTAAAATTCATTAATTAGTATTAATTATCAACTCATATAATGATTATATGATGTTTAAAACTAAAATCAATAAATGTAAATATACAATACAAATTAACACTTAGGGGAGTGGCTTCACTGCGTCAGATATACGTCACTTTCTCACAGCTGATTGGTCCAGTTTTGGTTTGCGATCTCTAGCCCAGAATAAAACCTGCTCCGGAGCAGGTTAACCGTGTATCCTAAGTTACCAGGGCGAAGAAACACGCTCAAAACTGATCCACCTTCTTGAGCCCGAAAACTCTGAGTATGCTCAAACTAAGCGCGAATTTACCTGGGTAAAAACTGAAACCACCTTCGTGATACAGGCCACTGGTGTCCATTCTAACGGACGTCACTTATCTGTAGACTTTTTAATGTGTTTTGATAAAATCTCCTGTCCTTCATAGCGAAGCCGAGGACGTCCTTGAGACAGCCTGAGCATCGTGGACGTCTGGGGCGAGGTGGAGGTCGTGGAAGGGGTCATGGAGACTCTCGAATTGGAAATATGAAGGACTGCCGGCCTGATGTTAGAGGCGGTAGACCCCACAGCACACCTCCACATACACCCACAAGAAAACCCTTAATTCCCTCTGAAAGGTAAAAAAATCACAGCGTGTGTGTGCATTGCTGACACGGTCAAGGAAAGTAGAACTGAAATAAAAGGACATTTATTAACATCTGAGACTTTCTAGATCATGTACCTGAATGCAAATCAAGCTTTATAGAGCGCACTGAGTGAGTGAGTTTTTTTAACCAAACAGATTCATTTAAATATTCTCAGAGAGCATTTTTGGTTTTGCAACTGCTTGGCTGTAGCTGTTGACATCTACCTTTAATGGCAATAACAGAAAGGAGTGTTTTCTGAACCTATTGCTTATTCAGCATTTAAGTACAGGGTGCTGTCTGTGTGTGCGTGTATGTGTGTGTGTGTGTGTGTGTGTGTGTGTTAATTCATTCCAGCCTAATACTATTGAGAGCAAACAAGTGACCTCACTCTTTAGAATTGTGTTCTGTATCGCTTACTGTTACACACACAAAGGCTATGAGGGTGTGGAGGATTGCGGGTGTGCTGGAGTTTTTAATCCCCTTTCATTCTCTCACAGATTAGCTATTCTAAATCAATCCACGGTGAATCAGCACTTTCTCTTTGGTGTAGTGTATGAGGGGGTGTGGGTCATCTGACACCTACAATCATGTGCAATATGACCTGGTTACCCCTGTTTTATCTCATTGCGAAAATACAGGGTGTACATGAGGAAGTGTGTGTGCATCATAAGCATAGCTGATCACCAGTGTATGTTGTTTTTTTGCTTGACCAGCTAGACCCTCATAAACTAGTCTAAACCAGCCTCATAGTTAAAAGTGTTGTAAGCTGGTCTACCATAGTAAGAAACATCTCTTTTTTTAATTCATCTGAAATAGCCACCTCGTAAAATAGATTGATTTTACCTTAAGATCAGGCTGAACATTGTCATATTTGTCATCACAGTTTTCTTTCTTTTAAGGACCGTCTGTCTTATTCTGTCGGCTCCGTTGAGCATGAATCACTGCGCTGTTTATTTATGATTGGTGTTAATAAAATTGCCTCTGAGAGCTTTTTGTCTAGAGACGCTCCAGCAAGACAGCATGTGCTTTTCTGGTCACGGGTCGAAAGCAGAGGGTTTATGGCAATGGCACGACTAGTTGAAAACAACAAAAAATCAATAAAACAAAAACCTTTACCACAGTATCTAAGATGGGATTCAGATGGGATTGGTTTTTCAGGACATAAAGTAACAGTTACTGAGTGTTTCTGTAATATTTATTGACTAGGATAAGTTTTGTCTGAAAAAGTCTGAGATTTGTGTGTCTGTATGCAGTCACTGTAAAAAATGACACTGATATTTACTTAAAAAAATGATGGTAAGAATATTACACAAAATATGTTAAGTACTCAGTTGTTATTTCATGAATAAATCAAGTAAAATTACCTTCATTATTTAAGCACATATGGGGGGCACGGTGGCTTAGTTTCGCCTCACACCTCCAGGGTTGGGGGTTGGATTCCCGCTTCCGACTTGTGTGTGTGGAGTTTGCATGTTCTCCCCGTGCCTTGGTGGTTTCCTCCGGGTACTCCGGTTTCCTCTCCTGGTCCAAAGACATGCATGGTAGGTTGATTGGGATCTCAAAATTGTCCGTAGGGTGTGAGTGCGTGAGTGAATGAGTGAGTGTGTGTGCCCTGCGATGGGTTGGCACTCCATCCAGGGTGTATCCTGCCTTGATGCCCGATGACTCCTGAGATAGGCACAGGCTCCCCGTGACCCGAGGTAGTTCGGATAAGCGGTAGAAAATGGAATGGAATGGAATTTAAGCACATGTCACAAGATAAACTTAATTTATACACTAAATTGAGCATTGGCCTTCATTTGACAAAACTTCAGTTTAACATTTATTTTTGTTTACAACATATATTATTTGCAAGTAAGCTAAGAGTTGTCTCTTTAGCACGATAACTGTTCACTTAGTGAAAAACACACATTTTGAGGTCTCACACAACTTAAGCACAAGCACCACTTTTCTGAACAATGGTAACCACGAAACTCCAAAATACAAGCTCCAAAATACAATCTCTTCTAAATCTTAAAGACAACTGAACAATAAACACCGTCAAGTCTTTCATTTTATTGTAAGGCACATAAAATTGCACTTTTTCACAAAAATGACTCTCCTAATGCTGTTGCATGCAATGCATGCTGGGAACTCTAAATTTACTGCTTAGTTAATTTAATTAACTAAAAGAATTCATGTAGTCCGACCACAAAAGATAAAGATTGTTTACAAGTTCAAGTGGGTTGAACATGATAAAATTAAGTTGAATTCGCTCAATAATTTGTGCATTTAGAATTCCGAGATTGTTTCCATAATATTAACTTAAATTTGGTTAAAAAAAACAAGAACACAATTGTATTAAGTAAAGTTAATTCAGTTAATACAATGAAATCTACAACGACCCAGAATCTTTTTTAAAGTGTCGCTGTCACACACAGTTTACCTGCCAAAACGTATTTAGTCTGTAATTGATTATACACATGATATATGAAATATGAATGATGAAAATATCAGAATATAACAAAACTGTTGAAATTAGTAAACCGTATTATATTGCCCAGTCTAGAAAGGATGTTGTTGTTTTCTAATCCATTTTTTATATTTTCTAGATCAGACAAAAGGATGATGCTTCCCTCCAGATTTCAGAAAGAAGTTAATGCCCAACTCTTCAGAAACCCACAGCAGAGCAATGGTGACTATCCCTTGAGTTAAAAAGTCGTAAATTAGTTAAATATGCAGACGGGCTAATCATTCTTTAAAGGTCACGCCTATCCTGGCTTCCACAGCAACTTAACTTCCTGTCCATGGAAACATTCCAAGATAGGATGTTCATTAAATGATGAAAGGAGAACAGTCATCTTCTGCCTCAAGTGGACAGAAAGCTCATGCTGTTACACAGAAGGATCTCTCAATTCTGTTGCTATGAGCTATAATATGTGCAGGCAACATGTTGTTCTAAACAGAGTCTTTGTTAAGTGGGTCACATTGAAAATTCATTCAGCATTTGAACTGTTACTGCCAAACTTCTACTTGTGACTTGTACATTGTATCTATCCAAAATGCTTATTAGCAGCAATGTTTCTGTTGTATTTTCAGCCCCTTTTAACCTGATTGAAAGCACAACTCCAGCAAAATCCAAACTGCCTCATTCTGCACCTTACAGTCCCAAACTGGTGCAGTCTCGTCTTAAAGAAGTCCTTAACAAGCACTGCAATGGCCTCTGGGTATCCAAGCTGCCACAGCTGTACCGAGAGCTTTATAAACAAGATCTACCCATTGAAACCCTGAAGGATCTCGAAAAGTGGAGTCACATCTGTACTGTAAGATTTTCTATTTTATTATTGGACAATAATAGGCAATCTGTGTACATTGAGCCATTGTGTAATCACGTTGTAATTGACAACATCAACTTTTGTAATTACATTATTCTAGAAAGTTTCAGATTAGATTTTAATTACTGTAAGACAAAAACATTCTATTTTACTATTAATGCAAACATCTTTTTACATTGGGATACTTTCCATCGCAGAATCATATATTAATAGGCAGTGATCATTTTCATAATTATAATTTTTTATTTTAATAATGTCAATTTTTGTAATTCACAACATTTGGGGATTCTCATTGGATTACATTACATTGTAATACATTAAAATGTATTACAAGGAAAAACATCTTGTTTAAATTAGCTCATCAAATTTGTATTATATAATGAAATTAATTTATTTGCTATATGTAAAACTTATTAGTTAAAATTAGGCATAAAATTTGTTTCATAATGCAAATAACTTAAATTGCACCAAAAAAGACTCATTCATTTGTCTTCATAAAAAAGAAATGTATTTTTATTTCTCTTCTTCAATATTTCTTACTTCTTTGATTTGTATCCAATGTTTGCTTGTTTTCTTTGCTTCAAAGATTGAAAAACCCTGCAGCAGCAAACCACAAGAGTTGCTCCTGTATCCTGCTAAAGGAATTAGCCAGAGTCCCACCCCAGGCAGCGCTGCTACACCACCCAAACAATTCACATCACCATCCCAACAGAATAAACCTCAGACTCAAAAAACATCTCCCACCTCCCAGCCAATATCTCCTGCAACCTCTGAAGCTCTACCTTCAGACCTCAAACACAGACTTGGAGAGCTGCTCTTGAAATACAGCAGTGGTCTATGGGCCCACGCTCTGCCTAAACTCTACCAGGACACTTTTAAATCCAAACTTCCGGAGATTGTGCTGGATAACCTTGCTCTGCTTTCAGATATATGTACGATTGACTACCCCGTACCGGACAACCCCAAAAGAGCTATTCTATATGCAAAAGTGGTGGAGGATGACAACCGTAACAAATCAGGATTGGCTGACTCACAGATGGCAGAGCGGCGTTTAAGCATTCAGACAGTGCCTCCTCTTATTATCCCTAGAGAGGAATATCCATCTGTTCTGGTGGTGGAGGCGACCGACACTAACAGTGTCATTCTGAGGTATGACTCAAAATCACCGTCCTTCATTTCATGGGGATCAGGCTAAACATGTTGTCTTTATATAGAAGAAAAAAACTGGTGACTTTTAGGTCATTAACCATTTGACATTCCTGTTCAAGCAATAGAACCCAGCCGGAAACACAATAGAAAAAATGGAAAGGGTTTAATGGTTTTAATAGGAATTGTATTAGTTTTACTTGAAACTATAATGGTGTTTACTGGTCTGTGATGGATTCTATTGGTGGGGTGCTATCTGGCAGATGAACCCTTATGGATAACGCCCAAAACTAACTACAAAAATATATTGGTTTCAATGGAAAAGGCTAATTGTTCATATTGGTATTTAAATGGAAACAATTTAAATTTCTGTGATGGTTTATATAGGGTTTTTATTGTTTTTTTCCCAGCTGACTACTGACTAGTTATTTGATCATAACAAAAAGTATTTTTCTATTAAGATTTAAATTAAAATTACGTTTATTCATTTAACAATACATTTGGTAATTTTATTGCTTAATAACTTTTAAAGACAACCCTACCACGAGCTCAGAGCTTGTCAGGTGATTGCTCTGATTGTAATTTCTTTAAGCGTAATTGTTGAATTCAGATTTATATTACCCACAATCATTAAGAGCCCCAGATGTCACAATTTGCCATTGTATTTCCGAAAACATACGATGCGTGTGGGGTTATGGGGGTGGAACTAAAGCACGTGCACACCCATTGCCAACAAAACACAGACATGACTCAGTTTCACTTACCTCGCGTGGCTCATGTCCGCCATGTTTTAGTGCTGGGTCCACACCGTCTATTAATTTCAAATGATCTTCAGATCCAGCCTTATATCCACTGTTTATATAACATCCATCCGGAAATGCCATGAACAAACAAACACACACCTCTCACTTTTGAGGCCCACACCGCAGCCAATCTTGATGGTAAGTGGATCTCATTTAACGGTTGAAGCGTGGACAGGCTATTTCTTTCGCCTTGCCGAGAATTGCCCATTAAGGGACAAAGAAAATTTGTTACGAAATCTTCATCTTTCATGTTCGAAAAAATCTTTCCATAAAACTATACGAACGCTGGGCGAATGTATCGAGCAAAGAAATACTACGTCACTCATACGTCATACTCGTTTTTTGACAAGTTGACCATGTCAAGCATGAGAAGAGAGCACGTTTATCTTTGTAACTACGTCAGAATGCATTAAACAGCGTTGCATGCCCCCTTTAAAACTTTGAGGGTTCTGAGACTAAGAACAAGTATGAATCTTTAATATACATTTAAATATTGTTTAAACACCAAATACTTTGTTTTTTATACTTTTTGTTCATTAAAGTAAACAACGTTGAAGGTTTTATATTCCATCATCAGTAATACTGTTGGCAAATCATTTTTTTGCTAAATAAAGTGTTAAATTAAAATTAAATTTCAAATCAAAGGTGAAAATTCCCAAGCCGGTTACCGTTGTGCTATTCCACCATTGACCTTTGATTAAATGTGTGTTTGTTTGCAGATATATAGGTGAAAATTATTCCAAGGCCCAGGAGAAGTTGGAAGATGAAATGAGAGAGTTCTATAGGCAGGACAACACCAAGATAGTTCTGACCTCACCCTTCCCAGGTCAGCTGACCGCTGTACGTGCTGAAGAAGAGGACGAGATCCTCCGAGCACAAGTGTGTGAGGTCATGCCCGACAAAGTCAAGGTACGTTTTCGAGATCACAGTGGATTATACATTTTTCTAACATAGATCTGTTTCGATTTATTAAACATCCACCCCTGCTTACTAGTCTGTTTAGTATTATTTATTACAGATTGTGTATATGATGTTGTAACAGGTTTACTATGTGGATCATGGCTTTTCTGAAGTCACCAGCAGTAGCAAACTACTCGATTTACATGAGACATTTTTGAGATTGCCTTTCCAAGCCACCAAATGTGAACTAGCGGGTGAGTTTTCAATTTAATTATGAATATGGTATACTTGCACCAGAAATAACCAAGTAGTGTCAATAACAGTGTTCTTAACATGTTGTTTCTGTATTTAGGCCTGCGGTGTTTTAGCCGGGAGCCAGCAGTGCTGAAGAGGTTTGAATCCGTTGCCAGTGGAAAGATTCTGTTGGCTGAGGTCTTAGAGCGGGAGGAAGTGCCTTTAGTGGTCCTGTATGACACATCACAGGATGATGATATCAATATCAATGCTGCTTGTTTGAAAGCTCTGCAAGACAAATCATTAGAGAGCCCGCTAAAGGTAAACATAGCTGAAGTGTTTGATGTAACAATATGATATGTATGCCATTTAATATTAGTTATTTTTTGTTTGTGTTGTCTGTCATAGGCCAACAATACTTTTATGAATGTGAGAGTGACCAGTGTTTGCTCAGATGGGACGATCTACTGCCAGGTGCCTTCCAGAGGTCTGGATAAACTCAATGATATTCTAGAGAAAACCGAAAAATATTTTCATTCCCAGGTACCACATGTTGCATCATGCAGAATCTTTTCTTCATATTCTTATGTATTGCGATTGCAAGCCCTTAGAATACATGAGGAGGTTGAAATGGATAGATTGGGATTAGGGGTTTATTCAGATTAGCAGGCGTCAAATGCAAGACATAATCCCTAAACAGAGACCTTCTGGCACAGATTGTGTAATACAGTTACTCAAAATAGCAATAACATGTATTAAAGGTGTTTTATATGGTAATGACTTAATGTTTACTTTAGTGTGAAGAGTGGTATGTCCATTGTAGGGCAGACAAGAAAAGCTAATATATATATATATTTTTAAAAGGTGACATCAGAGTCGCTGGTTTCTCGCCCTTTTTGTGGCAAAAGCTGTCTGGCTCGTTATAAAGGCAAATGGTCTCGGGTGGAGGTGAGTGTGTTTTGTTAACAGCCGAGTGAGTAAAAGAAACAAGTTATTTGATAAACAGGATCTTAAACAGGATCTACATTCCATGTAACTGGGAGCAGTATTTGCCCTAAATCTTATGACTAATTTAAAAACCTGATGTTGCTTATTAAGTCCGCAGACATGATCTGTTGAATGTATTTAAATATGTTAAACTGTTAAACTGAGCAGAATGTAATACAGTCATGTTGGTATTATGTATAGTATGTCATATGTATAGTATAATGTAATGTAAGTAGCTTTGGATAAAAGCATCTGCCAAATGTATGAACATATATAAATGTAAATGAAAAAAATTATAAGAACAAAAACAGGCAACACAGGTTATAATAAAAGGGCCTATAAAACTGAAATGTAAGCTTTCCTAAAATGATTTTTCCATCTTAAAATTATGTGTTTAATTATCAGTAATTTAAACAGTAATTAAAAAAATAACAACATTTATATATGTTCCCATTTTTATAGATAACAAACCTTCATGGGAGACGAGTGCTGGACATCCTATTAGTGGATGTGGGTGTCCAGGCATCAGTTGAAGTTATTGAATTGAGAGAGATCCCTCCTCCTCTGCTGCGTGACCTCAACTCCATCCCGCCCCAGGTCAGCAAACAGCTAATCACAACACACATATGTTTATGATGGAAGCTGTGATCAGTCAAGGGAAAAAAAGTTACAGACTAACTTTTTGTCTATTATTATGCCTGTTATTTTTAGATTATTTACAACAGGGGCTCTTAAACTTTTTGGGGCCAGGGACCCCTTAAAGTTGAGAGAATTTTTCAAGGACCCCTTCAAAATTATAATAGTTACTAGGCATATGTGCACCACATTATCCACTTATAGTTTGTATAAGAGGCTTGTGTTAGCCTCACCATGAGAAGCATATAGTTAAAATCTGGCTGGGTTTCGGTTAGCTGAAAAGTTAAAAGCAAGAAAAACAGCCATTAAGAAATGCTAAAAAAGAAAAATATCTTTGTAACACAATTATGTAATATTCATGAAAACTGAAAAGTACGTTCCTTTTTTATGGAAGTAAATATTGTGGAGTAATTTTGTGTCCCAGAAAAATGCCCTTATTGTATATTACATTGATAAGAATCTTTCATTGAAATGTTTCTGTAAGTCCACTTCACACCTGAGACTCACTTATCAATCACAAAACTGTGTTTTTTGGCAAGTTTAACAATTATTGCGTTTTTGACTGCGAATTGAGCAAAATGAACAAATCTTTCTGAGGCATTTCGTTCATTTCGTTCATTTGAGCAGAGTTACATTAAAGGTAGAGCGGTTGATTTGGAAAGGTGCTAACTTTTGCCTGCTAGCTCTGAAATTATAATCCAACCGTCTATGCGATTCACCTTCCAAAACCACGCCTCCTCCAAATACAAGAATGTATTTTGTAAATCCAAAAACGGATTACAAACTAAATCCATTAATTTCTTCTCAAAACATGTACATAACTGTCAAAAAGAAATAAAGTCTTTCGGACCCTGTCTTCATCGTGGAAAAGCTGAATCGATGTTAATTCCAGTTTTTCCTTTTTCATGGTCCAGACATTTTTTCGTAACTGCTTTTTAAAAA
Organism: Triplophysa dalaica; assembly: GCF_015846415.1. Classification (NCBI taxonomy): domain Eukaryota; kingdom Metazoa; phylum Chordata; class Actinopteri; order Cypriniformes; family Nemacheilidae; genus Triplophysa; species Triplophysa dalaica. The sequence goes on from NC_079542.1 coordinate 9,152,506, forward strand.
ACAGACTTTTGTTTTGTAGATTTCCTGTTCAGCAGGAAAGTTTGATTGTTGCTGATTATCCGCCATTTTTTCTACATTGAAAACGAATGATGTCTTCATGAACAGGGTGTGCAGTGGCATGCAAAGTACGTTGGCTGAAAATGTACACATGATCAGTCACAGCGTTCGGCCAGAACGTTGTGATTGGGCAAAGTTTTTTGGTCCTACACCTTTCACAGATGATATATAATTATACAAATATTATTTGACCCCTTTTCTTCTTGATTGCTATCAGGATGTAAAGAGATTTCCAACCAACATGAAAAAAATGTTTATGGACAGGATCACCCACCCTGCCTTTAATGTTGCATGTTAATTGCCAAATTACCCCAAAACGTTTCTTTATGCTAGTTTTGATTTATAATAAGAAATAACTTATATTGCAGTTAGGGACATATTGTGAATAACAGTAATTAATTATTTCCTGACAGCCATATGAGCTATGAAATCTGTACAAGAAACAAAATGATTATTGGTCAGCTCTAGAGACTTCATGTCCGCGTCATTCATTATTTTGCCCATATGGGTGCATTTACAGAAAACATAAATGATTAGTTCACCTACCAAGTCCACGGGTCCGAGTCATACGTTTTTTTGTAATGTGATATGACAGATGCGTTTATAATGTATTACATACAAAAATGACTTATTTCCTGACTTCCCCTCCAAATATTCATGTAGTTAGTTTTTAACTCTTGCTTTTGATGCATTTGTGTAGTGTTCTGTATTTATAATTCATTAACAATTTTGAGTCACTCAGGTATGCAACAAAGGTTTACAGGTTGTTGTTTTTTTACTAAAAAGTCTCAGGCACTTAGCAAAGTATATAATAATGGGCTAATGATACCATGTAAATCTTCAATTATTTATTAAGAGATCACTTGTGTAATATATGCATTAGACATAAACACTGACTGTAGTTTTGACTATTGTTTAGATTTGCAGCACAGTTCTTATGCAAAAGAGTTATTTATGAGGATAAATTAAAAACACACGCAGAAATCCACAAGAAACATTTATATATATACTGACAGAAAAAAGAACAGAACGGGAAGTTTTGAGAAGATGTTTATTGCACACTTTTGCTGATTTTATATCATGTCCTATAATACTAAATATAACATGTTAAAACATGCATCACTGACTGATGATCACTGGGACTTTAAGTAGAAAAATTATAGGAAATTCCTAAGAATCCTCGTAAGTGCGATTATCAAACATTTCTTAAAACGTTCTCAAATATTTCCTTAAGAACATCTTAATTGTAATAATATAATTACACTTGCTTGCTCATGTGGTAACTGCATATGTTTATCTATACAATAAACTTTAGTTGTGTAACAAGCACATCGTATTCTTATATATTCTTCTTGATTTGATATCTTGAGATGATGTCAAATATTTAATGAATCGAGATACGAAAAAGATTTTAAACAATTAAGTGGTTTTTAAATAACAAGATATTCACCAAAACGAATCACTCACTAACAATCTCTTAAATGTACTCGACTTTTTCGATAAAATCTGATTTTCATCTGTCACCTGATCCGGTGTTCGCCATTATATTCTTTTGTTTCCTAACTTCTGTGCAGCACTTTGTGCAGAACTGTTTGCTGCTTTATTTAGGATATTTAGATATAGTCTTGTTTCTAGAAAATTGCCCTAGAAGGTGGTCTTCAGTTCACCCCTTGGTCTCACTAAGAGTTTGAAGCAGGGCCTGTACTGTAAGGTGGGTGGGTGGGAACATCTGTTTAAAGTTTCTAATGGCGAACACTTAGCTCCTAAATTAGATCTTTTAAACTCGGTTAACATTTTCAAAGCGAATACTATACACATTCATTTAGATTTGTCATCTGATCAGGTGTTCACCATTAGATTCTTTGTTTTTCTAACTCTGGTGCAGTGCTTTTGGCAGAAGTGTTGGCAACCTGCTCTAGTTTAGTATATTTTAGTTATAGTCTTCTTGACTCTTATATATAGTCTTCTTTACTGTAAAAAAAAATCTTGTAGAAAATTACCAGTACATCTTCCTTTATTTACCATATCAATTAGTCAAATAGAACTGTCAAAATGATTTGCTGCATCCGGGTCACTGTGAATTATTAGTTTTAAGAGGTTGTTATCTGGGAAGAACAAACCTGCAAATGTTGCGACTGGCCATTCAAAATCAAGCATTCCAACCAGCGTGTAATAAAAATATTTAATGTGCCCTATATCTTACATGATACAGATGAGTTTCCGCTTCTGAACAGAAATTTCCTGGAAACATACAGTATTATGTGAGTTTTTGTCTGTCTCCAGGCTCTGAAATGCTGTTTGGCAGATCTGTCTATGAGCGTGGGCTCATGGACTTCTGATGCTGTACAGTGGCTGAGGGACACGGTTCTCCACTGCAGTGAATGCACTATGAGGGTAAGTCTCGTGTTAATATTTCATGTACGTCTCATGTACAATATTTATTTTCCTAATATTGTATTCTGTATTATTCACACTGTATATCCTGCACTTGCTCATTGCACTTCTGGTTAGACCTAAACTACATTTCGTTAGACTGTACTTGTATATGTGTAATGACAATAAAATTGAATCTAATCTAATCTAATCTAATCTAATAGTTCACCAAAGAAAAAATGATGTCTTTATTTATTCACTTTCAAACACCTGTTATACCCTCTACGATTTTCTTCTGTGGAATACGAAATGAGATCATTTGAGAAATGTCTCCGTGGTTTGTATCCATACAGCGGAAGTCAATGGGGGCAATTGTTTGGCTATCAACGTTTGTTTTTTAAATATGTAAAACCAAATGACGAAATTATTTTTATTTTTGGGTGAACTATCCCTTATGCTGTGTTCAAATCACCCTTATTGGCATTCAAAGTTACACTGCATAACCTGGCTCACATGTCAGAAAAAAGGAGCATAAGAAAGGCTTGTGCAAAGTTTTTTCACATTTATTTATGGATTTAGATTTTCCTACATATTTAACCATTAAGAACCTAAATTCAATTCAATTCAATTTTATTGAAATAGCACTTTTCGCAATTGTTCCAAAGCGGCTTTACAGGAGAAATAAAAAATAAAAACAGAAATACACAGAAAAGGTAAAAAAAGTACAGTGTATGGTGTTTGTGGAACAAGCAAGATCATAACAAGCTAATCTAATATCACAGAAACATATCACATAACACAAGTACATCTTCTGCAATTGCCGTGGAGCAAAGTTTTATAATCCAGAGTTAAACCTTCTTTGAAAAGTGGGAAATATTGCAGGGTTATACTGTATGTAACATGCAGAATAATTAAGAACCAGGAACCAATGAACCACAACTGTTTTTAAAAAGACAAACCAGTTTGCCTTTATAATATATCAGGACCCTAAAAATAAACTAAACTGAATAAAACCTGTACAAACACTAAACAAATTGTCTTTTTTTCTAGATCTCCAAGGTAGATAACAAAGGCCTTGCTCAAGTTTATCTCTTCACCAACAAGAACTTCCATGACACAAGCTGCAGTTTAAACCAACAGCTGGCTGACTCTGATCTGTGGAACCAACAGAAGGATGTTTTCTTAAGCAGTTGTGGACCTTCAAAATCCTCCCTGACAATCCCTGTCTCTACCCAGACAGTAGATAAAGCTCTACACACACCCAAAAGGAGATCTCCACCTGGCAGCCAGGGCACACCTCCAGGCTCTCCGACCGAACATCTTCCTTTTCCTCCAGCGCTGGTGTTGCCAGAGGTTGGGGAGAATATAGATGTGTTTGTTTCTGTGGCGTGCCATCCTGGTCACTTTGTGCTACAGCCATGGCAGGATATGTACAAATTAGTGGTTTTGATGGGGGAGATGATTCTGTATTATAATAAGACAGAGGAGAAACCACTTAAAGTGGAGAAGAATCAGATCTGCGCTGCCAAGGTGGACAACAAGTAAGTGTGGAAGTCTGGTGCATATGGTCACTTTTTCTTGCCAAAAGAGTCAAGAGGATATTTTACCTTTGTCTAGATGTCATATGATCCTTTTTCCTCTGTGTCATTTGTCAGCTGGTACCGTGTTTTGGTGAAAGGAGTTCTGAACAATGGTATGGTGTCAGTTTATCAGCTGGACTATGGCAGACATGAGCTGGTGAGATGCACTCGACTCAGACCACTCATCCAAGAGTTCTGCCAACTCCCCTTTCAGGCCATCACTGCTCAACTGGCTGGTACACTTGATTTTCTCTTAGAAATAGTTTTTTATTTGTTGAAATGTTTGTAGTAGGGTAAATACCTATAAACCGCAAGTGTCCAACATGGTGTGACAACAATGAAAATAAATCTCTCTTATACTGTTTAAGAATACAAATATTACACAGAATTGTTTTTATTATTAACAGTTTGTTTTCTACATTCTTGTTGTCCCACCATAGGACTCTTGTGCAGTTTATTTGTCAACTATCTAGTTCCTTTCCAAAAATCTCAACATTAAAAGCAGTGCACTATTCCTTTTCGAGGCCCGTTCAACTGACAACCTTTTTTATTTAGGAAACTTATTAAGTAACATGTTCAGTTATTTAAGTGCAATATATTCTATTCAATATTAGGAATCCAAGGAGTTTTACTTTAGGTTTCTGGTACATTTCATTCTACCTCAGACCTTTTGATCTAAAGGTGTGTGCTTTTTCAAAAGTTTTGGAGACAAAAATGTAATTGTGAATACATATTAGCTTCTTTCATTTCGAAATTAAAATATAATTAAAGGTTTTTGAAATGAATGGCTTTGAATAATGGAGAAATACCAACGTTTGCCCGGGTTAAAAAGGAATTCCTTCAGGGTTGTTTGAAAAAAACTTGGGGTGAGACCTCAAGAATTCGGCTGATAAAATTTTGAGAGAATTCAAATTCTAGGCAAAGGGTGATTACTCAAAAGATTGTATCTAAAAGATTCTTAGTTGAAGTTCTTTATTGTCATATGAACTAGGTACAATGTAATTCTTACTTTGTTTGAAAATTCAGATGTAATATTTAGACACATTAAAGACTTTAAGGCGTATTTGTTTCAGGTGTGAAGTCTAGGCCTTGGTCTGAAGAGGCCTCCATTGTGTTCAGGAATCATGTTGAGAAGAAGCCTCTGGTGGCCCAGCTAGAATCACTGCAGGGGGCATCACAGCTGTGGGACCGTAAGGTTGTCGTCTACCTGGTGGACACTTCACAAGAGGAAAGAGACATCTGGCTGCACGACATTATGGCTGAATTTACTGACGAGTTGACCAATGCTGCATAAAACCACGATTAACTAATAACAGAGTGTGCTGAAGGATTCTTATATTTGTGCTTATTAGTGCCATCCTGGATGCTGCAAATTTAGGTTTGGTTTTTTTCCAAATGTGACTTGACACACTTCTGCCTGAGTCAATGTGAATCGTAGAGTTTAAAATACACGATTGAAATTTTGCAGCACTATTTAAAGCGGTTTTAAGCTAAGCAGTGTTGAAAGCTGTGAAGATCCGTAGTGAATCAAAACAAGATTTTATGTGTGAGACCTTAAGTTATTCAAGAAGAGATCAACTAAATTGTCTGTGTTTTGTTTTTTGAAAAGGTATGTTACAATGTCATGCTTCATGTTAACAGTGTAGCATTTCCAATAGCTTCCAGTTTACAGCGCTTAAGAGACAATGCACAGTGTGCTTTAATTTGCGCCAGGCTAAAAGTTTGTCATTTCAGATATTGTTTACATGGACAAGCGCATTTTGGAGACTAAAGATCTAAAGGCATTAGAAATAAGACTTCTTTTATAAACAAATAAGAATCTGTCCAAGCTTTAGATTTATGTTTGGCCTCTGGCTTTAGCATTATTTATTTATTTTTTGCATTATGGTATTGTATGATTATGTTTACAATGTATCAATCCTGTTTGTTTACACTAACTCCATAGCAATGGCATACTGTAGTAAATGATTGAGCTGTAACTGAATATGACAATATGTGACACTAGGTCACAAAGTCTGTTCTTAAGTAGCACGGGAAAAATTTAGTAAAAGACAAAAATGTATTGAATGGATCAAAATCATTGATTTTTCTTTTCTATAAAGGTCATGTTCCATGAAGATATTTTGCAAATTTCCTACCTTAAATATATAAAATATATCATTTTTGTTAACAACTTCAAAAGCAATCTCAATATTTAGATTCCATAATTGACCCATATGACTGATTTTGTTATCCAGGGTCACATACTGAAGATTCAATTTAAAGACTAGAAAGATTTACATTGTTGGCAAAAGGATTTCACTACACGTGGTAAATCTTTTAGAAATAAAATGAGAAACTTGTTGGTAGAGCCTATTTGTAAACTCAAGAAATATATATATTTTTTATTGACTTCGATTATAGAATCGATTGGATCATGAGACCGTATTACATGTACAGCACTAATTCATCAAACTCATCTGACTGGATTCTTAAATCCAAAAATGACTGCCCAGTTCATACCACCATGAAAATGAGTCTGGCAATCGGTGGTTGCCATTTTTAATCTCTCTTTAAATATTTTAGTGATGTCTGAATGGTCAGAACTTTACATAGACATCACCATATGTCCCACAATGCATTCAAACTCCCCAAATAATAATGTTGTCTAACAAAAACAAAACTGACATTGACCCCTTTTATTGATATGTTCCTTTAAATCACTTAATATGTCGTGTGTCATATTCGGTTGTTTAATCCGACGTCAAGCACCACCATATATGGAAGGTTATGTACTGTTTCCGGGTCCAACGCTCAACAAGATGCTGTAAGCAAACAACTAATAATGCTAACAAACGCTCATGGCGAGATGAAAAACTATCGAAAAAAAACGATCCTAACCTTTAGTGCATACTGCTAATAAATGCTCCACTTACATATGCGATGGGAGCAAACAGTGCTCATTCAAGCTGTCTAACCCTGCTTGAAATGAATAGATGCGTGGACCCGGAAACGGTATTGCTTACGTCACCACTAAACAACCAAATAGAGCCCAGTTTTTAGGATCACGAATTAAATAAAAATCTTATTAAATATTCAAAAATGTGTCGCATTATCGAAGTGAAATGGGTTATGAATGCCTTTTTGTGTTGACGTTCAGCATTGCTTTAATACCGTACACCAACAACACTCATTTCTATATGAAAGATTTTGATTAATCACCAGTGTTTATTCACATCATGCATTCATTCATATCCGTTCATCATCAAATGTGAAAATTTAAATACAAACTAATGAGGAGGTGGTTTAAGAGAGCGACAGATCTCGTAAAGGTATGGAGATGGGAAGAAATTGGTTACATCTGGATCATTTGACCTTCATTGTGACATCACTGGAGTTCATTAAGCACCAGTCGACAGCACTCCCCCACTTTACCTGGATCAGAGACGCTAGCGTATTTCGAAATCTGAGATTTGACACCTAGAGATCGTGCGAGGTCCTTTGCGGTGCCGTCTCCAGCCACTGTGGTCCCCAGTGCCACCAGCAGCCTGAAGACAGCCTCTCTGTCCAGTACCACCTCTAAGATAGTGCTGGCCACTGACAAGCACTGTGCCTTAGCTTCAATCTCGGCCGGTTGACCGTACAACCTTCCGGCGTAGTTTAGCACCAAGGTAGCCAGCGCAACATGGATGTTCTTGTTGCAGACAGCCCGGAGGTCGCCGACCCGGGAGAGGACAGCGTCCCGTTGACCCAAGAGGAGGGCGCGCCCGTGAGACCCCGAGAAACAGTTACACAGCGTGCGCAGTGCAAGCATTTGGTTTGCAGGCCTGCCCTCGGGTGACATGAGACCCAGGAGATGGTTACAAAGACTGGCACCCTCGGTCCCACCGCAAAGCTGGGCATTGACCTCAGGATGGCGCACAGCCAAACGCAGGATGTCCAAAACAGGAAACACAATATCTGAGAATTGAAAATGATAAGTTGAGTGGTCTTAATTTGCTTTAATGTTTTTCTAAAGTATATTGAATAATGAATTCATCTTTAATGAAATAAACAGCTTTGTCTGTTTAGATTCAATATCTTACCCTCTGGCCAGTGGCTGGCTCTCCAGAGAACATTGATCTGCTCTGCGGTGGGCTGTTCCTTCCTCTTCAGATCAGTAACTGTGAGCAACAGCTTCTCCAGACTGACTAGTGCTGCCTCGCTCAGCTTGTGATCTTGAGGAGCGGTGTTGTTTAGCTCCTGAAGCTTACCTACACATGACATTAGGGCAAATGTCATAGAGCAATAACAAGTATAACTTTACTGAATAAGAAGGATCCTCTTTACAGGTGGGTCAGGGTAGACCCACCTAATCACAAGCTTAGAAACCCAAACCTAGTTTTGTGGGGGTTCACCCAAAAAATTTCATTCTGTCACCATTTACTTTACCTTTTGTCATTTTGAAACCTGTATTACTTTATTTCTTTGCAAATCACAAAATACGATTTAAAAAAAAAAATCATTGGTTCTCAAACTTGGGCTGCCAAGATGGACCCAGGGAGCCACATATAGTGTGGCATTTTATGAAATATAGCAATATTTCAATACTTTTATGCAATCAAAAATCAGAAAATAACACCACCAACCAAAATAATTGATGTTCCAGCATTGTATAACTGAATATTTTGGTTTAATCAAGATTCTAAGTTTAAGATTCTAAGCCTTTATTTTGGGGGCCGCAAACACAAAATCTGTGTAGATTCACCCTACACAAAGGGGGCCTTACAACGAAAACCACTGATGTGTGTAACAGAAAACCGATGGTACCCATTGACAATCATCTATGTTCTGCAGAATAAAGAAAGTCATACTGGTAACAGAACTATCATTTTTGGGTGAACTATCCTGTTAAATCATTATATTCTGCTATAAAAGTGTCACTTACTGAGAATCTGAGTGGCATTAGCCTGTTCAAACATAACACCATCCGTACTGGGGAAGTAGATGTTTGTTGTAACTTTCTGGAGGGAGGAATAGGCACTTCCACCTGAAGTGAATTGAGAGAGATAACAGTGTGTATAGTACCTATACATACAAACATTCAGGGGGGCTACAAGTTTGCATATAGTTACATAAAGGGTAACTAATAATAATGATTTATGGCAAAAAATGAAAATCATGAAAAATGTTTTTTGAGAAGGACAGATTATGCACATTACTATATGATATTTTACCAGTAAAAGGATCAGCTACTCCGGAAGGCGCTGTGCCTGTGGATCCTGACCCAGGTATATATCTGCCCCCTCCTGCACAAAACCATTCACTCTTATTAAGACTACAAACATTTGGTTGAATTTTTAAGTAATATCATGCAAGCAACAGCGTACCTGTGAATGGATCTGCTCCAGATCCCTGGCTGTCGCTTCCTGACCCTGGGATGTACCGCCCAGCACCTGCGAACAGAAGATTTACAGTAGCATTCACATCACTGAACACACCATGTTTGACGAACTAAATGACAGTAACCCCAGCAGAAATATTTATTGCATTTATATTTGTAACTCTTTTATCCACAGCGACTTTCCAGGTGCGCATTTGATCAGTTCATCATTCCCTCAGAATGAAACCTATGATTTTATTATGTCTAAGCTACACGTTTAAAAATTCAATGTGAGTAATTCACCTGTGAAGGGGTCTGTGGAAGTTGAAGGTGCTTGTCCCAGAGTGTGGCCTTTAGTGTTTTCAATGATGAAGTTTGCAACCTGATCCAGGAACATGGGACTCAGGTCATTCTTCTGTAGAAAGTTGTGCGCGGTCAGCCAGGGGTCCTCCATCAAATTGTAAGGAAGCTTCAAGGCTGGACCGCCTTCATTTACATCGATGGTGAAGACGAAGTCATACTCCTTTAGATAGAGGGAAATAACTTGGGCTGTAACACGACATGAGCAAACTCAATGCTGAACATTACATTGTAGGTCACGGCTTAGAAATAGTGTCAACTGGGTGAAATGATAGATTTAAAGTGACAGTCCCCCCAAAAAGTCCTGTCATCATTTAGTCTCCGTCTTATTTTTTCAAATCTGTATGACTTTCTTTCTTCTTCAGAACACAAAAGCAGATATTTTTAAGAAAGTTGGCAACCGAACAGCGCCGGCACTCATTCGCTTCTATTGTATGGATACAAAACCAATGTAAGTGTATAGGTGCCGGTTACCAACATTCTTCAAAATGTATTATACAGGTTTGAAATTATGAGAGGGGGAATAAATGATTCATTTTCATTTTAGGGTGAAGTACCACTTTAAGAGAAAGGTGGATTTAAATGCCGCATGAATTCTTCTGAGGTCTTCCCAGACAAAGTGTCTCACCTTGCCCTCATACATCACCCGCTTTGAGCTCTGCTGAGAAGACCCGCCCACTACATCTCCGATCTTCACCCAGCGCTGATCGCCCATGCTCCACTGATATGCCTCAACATTTGAATCCTCCTTTATTAGTCTTGTTTGCCCGTCACGATTCCCTACAGACATTATGTGAGGATATAGTTAGAAAATTCTTATTTCCCATCCACAGTGCCAACTTTATCAAACACACAAATCTCTTTACCTGGTTCATTCAGGTGCTCTTTGCCAGGTAGGTCCTCTATCTTAATGTCACCCAAGTCGCCGGTCTTGGGGTCAATGATGGCTTTGGAGAGCTCATCTTCGAAAGCCTGCAGGTCTTGAGCGCTTGCAACACGCTCCTCGATCTCAGTAAACACGCGGATTGCACCATCGCTGGAGACAAATGTGAAATGGTCACGTAAACCTCTAATAAATAGCAACGTGTTTACATTGTTAACTAACCGTGGTTGTTAACATGGATTAACCAATGAGATGCAATGGAAAAGACATGCACACCTGGCTCCAACAGCAATGTCTCCATTAGGCAGAAGACAGCAACACCATACGGACTGAGCAGGTAGACGGATAGTCTGACAACATTCCCCCTTCCTCCAGACTCTGACTGTTCTGTCCTCTCCTGTGCTTACGAAGTCTAGAATAAAGGAAAGAAAAGTCAAATATCTTAATATGAATGTTTATTTTGCCAATCTACCTAAATGGCTTTAAAGAGTAACTGCAGGGATTGTTCACTTAAAAATGAAAATTCTGTTATTTTTTATTCATCCTCATGTGATTTCATGCTTTCTGCAGAACACAAAAGAATATATTTTGAAGAAAGTTGGTAACCAAAACAGCGCTGGCACTGTTTCACTTCTATTGAATGGATACAAAACCAATGAATGGCGCCGCTTCTTTTCAAATAATATTATTCTTCAAAATATCTTCTTTGGAGTTGCAGCAGAAAGAAAGTCATACAGGTTTGAAATGACCAGAGGGTGAGTCAATGATGACAGAATTTGGATTTTTTTGGTGAACTATCACTGACTATTGACATGTTTCAAAGCGTTTGACAAACAGAAAGTGTCCAAATACTTATACGTTGCACATCATGTCATATCAACAAAAATGTGACTTTTATGTTTTGATATTTTGAGCTTTTGATTTCTCATGCATTGAATTTGATTTCCCAAATATTCTTTGAAGCGTGTAAGAAAACTAAAGGCAAGTACCTTGTCCATTAGGGAAGACAGCAATGCTGTAGATATAGTTAGTGTGACCGTAGTAAACCTGCACACATTCCCCATTCACCATCCACCGTCGAATGCTCGCATCATTGCTGCAGGATAAAAACTCCACCTCATTTATCACCGCCAGACCTCGCACACAATCCTCATGACCTGCAGGACACAAGAGACACATTTTACCAAGTCCATAGACATTGCTATCAAAATTACTATGAATGGTGACACTTCTGGACATCTGTAACCATCCCTAAGAAAGAACATCTTTTTAAAAAGCATTCGAGATGTCAGATGGTCCACTGTACCAGTGTACGTGTTTTCACAGCGTCCGGCTTTCCACAACTTGATCGTCTTGTCAGCTGATCCCGAAAGCATTAAGCCCTGCTCCGGCAAAATAACCACAGCCCATACAGCTGCTGTGTGTCCCTGAAGAACACCAATTACAGAGAAAGAATAGCAGTCAGCTCTTTAGCGCATACTCACATTGTACTCACACTGACTGCAGACACTGTACGGTTATGTATTGGCTAAGTGGTTAGAGGATGGCGCTAACAACGCCAAAGTCATGGGTTCGATCCCAGGGATTGCACATACTTATAAACAAATGTGTAGTGTGATGCAATGCAAGTTGCTTTGGATAAAAGCATTTTCTAAATGCATAAATGTGTGTTCTCCCTCTTAAAGGGCCAGCGCAGAAAAAAACGCATTTGTGAATATTAAAGGAGTCGATATCCTGAACAGTGTCTGTTCACCTGTAAGGTCATCATGCACTTTTCACTGAGCCAGACTTTGGCTGTTGTGTCCCACGAGCCGCTCAGTAATGTTCCAAACTTGCCAGCGGAGAGTGTGCAAACTGTGGGCGCAAAGAAACAGCACAAATGACAAATGTATCTTACATTTTCACCTGCCATGCAAATGATGTTTTATTTGTTGTGGACGGTACCTGTGTTTTTATGACCCTTGAGTGTAAACAGAGGGTCCGGCCGGTCTAATGAAAACACACAGATGTTGTTGTCGTGTCCTCCGGTGGCAATGAGTCCTCTGGGATACGTTTCATTGGGAGCGATGATACACACACAAGACACAAAGTTGGCATGGCCATTCATACACTGCATCTCCATAAAGCCCTTGTTTCCACTGCAGAAAAGAAAACATACGAAGATATGTATTAGCTTTTTTGACATTGTTTATGTAATTGATGAGAAAATTATGAATTAGTAAGTTATGATTGTTAATTTATTTAAAAACGTAACAATATTTATACACGATTGATGTACGTTAATCGTAACGGAAATGAGCTCAAGTGAATTTAACAGTTAAATGAAACTGAGTGTTATACAAATCAGTCGCTGTCAGGAAACAAAACTGTCAGTTTCGTTTTCAGTTTTTCTTCAGAGTTTCGATTTCCGTAACTAACATAATACATTTCTTTGACAAACTATGATGTACTTTAACCAGTCGCCTTAGCAACCGAGGCAAACTTAAGTCAACTAACTCAGACAAGCAACTAAAAGATCCGCGGTGGCTAGAGGAAGCTGATGAGATGTACCTTGAGTCTGGTACCCAGACCCGGGCGGTTCGGTCTCTGGACACGGACACGAAGGCTCCGTCGGGATATGCGGTCGCGGCGAGACCACGCACATCCATTTCATGCGCTGGGAGCGAGCAGCGCAGTCTGTATGTATTACTGCCAGCCATTATTATTGATGAAGAGTGAATGAAAGAGCGAGCGCTACACTGACACAGCAACACTACGCATGCCGCATGACGGGAAAACACGCGACAAAATAAAAGTCCCCAATTTAAATAATATAATCCCACAGTGACATTTTGCAGTATAACGTGAGAAATATATTTTATAATATTTTGTATTTTATATATTATTGGTTTGTTTATTTTTTAGAATTGTTAAATTGTACATTTTGCACGTAGAAAAATAATGATGACTAATATTAGACGAAGGACTTGTATTTATTATATGAACTTCACCCCGGAAATGCATGGTGGAGCTGCTTTGTGTCCTTTTCCTATGAGGTGAACAAATAACAAACATGTCCAGTAATAAGAGAGTAGCACTTGTTTTTGGAGGCTTCGTTACAGCCGTCGCAGTCGCGTTTTATCCTATATTTTTCCATCCACTCTCTCACGCAGAAGACTACAGTAAGTATTTCTCATTATTACTCTTTATTAGTTTAAATACTTTTAAGTATGCAAAAAATTATTGATCATGTGCTATTTTTCTTGAAAAAAACAGCATATGCTGGATTATGTATGTTTTGATGCTGGTTTGACCATCTTAAACAAGCTAAGAACCAGCACTGCACATGACCATTTTAAACCAGCTCATGACCCTCTTAAACCAGCTCATGACCATCTTGAACCAGCTCATGACCATCTTAAACCAGCACATGACCGTCTTAAACCAGCTCATGACCATCTTGAACCAGCTCATGACCATCTTAAAACAGCTCATGACCCTCTTAAACCAGCACATGACCGTCTTAAACCAGCTCATGACCATCTTGAACCAGCTCATGACCATCTTAAAACAGCTCATGACCCTCTTAAACCAGCACATGGCCGTCTTAAACCAGCACATGGCCGTCTTAAACCAGCTCATGACCATCTTAAACCAGCACATGACCCTCTTAAACCAGCACATGACCGTCTTAAACCAGCTCATGACCATCTTAAACCAGCAAATGACCGTCTTAAACCAGCTCATGACCATCTTAAACCAGCATATGACCGTCTTAAACCAGCATATGACCGTCTTAAACCAGCTCATGACCATCTTAAACCAGCACATGACCGTCTTAAACCAGCAAATGACCCTCTTAAACCAGCACATGACCATCTTAAACCAGCAAATGACCCTCTTAAACCAGCACATGACCCTCTTAAACCAGCACATGACTGTCTTAAACCAGCACATGACCCTTTTAAACCAGCACATGACCCTCTTAAACCAGCACATGACCCTCTAAAACCAGCACATGACCGTCTTAAACCAGCTCATGACCATCTTAAACCAGCACATGACCGTCTTAAACCAGTACTGTAAAGTGAAAATTTACCCAAAGAACTTACAAATCATAGTATAGCCTTTATTTCGTTGGATAAATGTCATTGTATAATAGTCAATTATTACATTGTATTTACATTTAGTCATTTAGCAGAAGCTTTTATCCAAAGCGACTTACAGAGAGTTCAGGCAACAATAAGCGATATGTCATACAGGAGCAATAATTCAATACAGTACCTATGAAAAGTATTCGCCCCACTTCGTTTAAAAAAAAAATATATATATATATATATATATATATGTTACTGCCTTATCTTAAACTACTTTAAATAAATAAAAATTACATTAATCTACAATCCATGCACAATGATGACAAAACAAGAAAACTGGTTGGTGACAACTTTGCAAATGAATTAAATGTTGATACTTGAAATTTAGCTCCGAAGCATTAGTTTAGTTGTTGATGTATCAACACTTCGAGTAGAGTCAACCCTTTGGCAAATTCAATTGAATAAGTATGATTTGGAGCGGCACATACCTCTCATTACAAGGTGCAACAGCTGAAAATGCGTATCAAAGTAAAAACCAAGACGTGAGGTCAAAATAACTGCCAGTAGAGCTCTAAGACAGTATTGTATCAAGACACAGATCTGGGGAAGACTCCTTAAAACAATCTGCTGTATTGAAGGTCACAAAAGCATGTAGCCTCCATGAATCCGTAATGAAAGAGGTTTGGAACCACCATATCTCCTACTTGATCTGACCTGCTGTCCAAACTGACCCATCGATGGAGAAAGGTCTTGGTTAGGGCAATGAAAAGAAACTGATGAACACTCTGGTTGAACTTCATGATCATATATACATATGGGACAAACTTACAGAAGGACAAACATCACTGCAACACTCCACCAATCTGGGCTTTATGGCCGAGTTGCCAAACTTGAATCTTTAAAACTGTCAGAAACGAGATTCTCTGATCTGATGAATCTTAGTTTCATGCATCATTTCTGGAGAAAACCAGGCACATCTCAACACCTGTACGATACCATCTCAACAGTAAATTGTAATGGAAACAGCATCATGATGTGGGGTGTTTTTCAGCTTCAGGCTCTGGGGCAATTGGCACTTTTTAGTTTTCACATTATTGTGCATGGAGTGTAGATTAGTGTATTTTTTTTATTTAAAGTAGTTTAAGATAAGGCAGCAGCATAATAAATGTGAATAAAATGAAGCGGGATGAATACTTTTGAAAGGCACTGTAGATGCTAATACAAAGTTCCTTCTTTCAACAAAACCCAAAACACTGCCTGTTAAGAGAAACTTAACTTTTTCTCTCATTTGCCTGTCAAGTATTCAAAGAAGATATGGGTTTTAAGTAGTTTTTTAATATTGTGAGGGATGTGGTTGATCAGACTGAGTTTGGAAGAATGTTCCACCAGGAAGGAGTTGTTGAAGATGTGTTTATTTATTAATTGTAACAGTAAATATTTTATATTTATAAGAATCTACTTTGTAACATAACTGTAATGAAAAGCAAAACTTGCACACAATAATACACTACAAAAACTATACTATGCTATATAATATAACTATAACTTTTCTTTATCTTTTACATTTTACAATATTAAAAAAAATATTCTGGAATATTATAAAGTACATTATCATATTTTATATTCAATGTAACCTGGACATCCTGTTCCGCTTTGAAGTGTTTAATTTCAGCATTTTCCTTTTACTTGCAGTTGCTTAGTCTGAATTTGTGTCATTTTTTTACAGAGCAGGTCCAGAAGATGAATCGAACAGGAATCAATCAAGCAGATGTGCAGCCTGTTGGTAAGTCACGTCACTCTCCTTTAAAGTGTCTCTGTATGATCATTCTGCATTTTATTTAATTAAAAATTATTGTTTAACAGACATAAGCTTTGTACATGTAGGAATTATATGGTCTATATAACTGTCATTTATGTGTCTTATTGGGATTAGGTGTGAAGATCTGGTCTGATCCCTTCAAGCCAAAATCATGATCCCAGTAATACATGTAGAGATGGAAACTGGATGAATGAAAATGTGAGGATTCACATGTCATTCACTGCGGGGGAAATGTTTTGCAAGAGATATGCAAACAATAACTCCCTATTAAAATAACTACCATACACCTGTGTGCATTGAATAAAAGTATATTAATGATCAAAGCGAGAAAAGTTCATCAACAAAATAAAAAATCTTTGTTTATTTAATCAATCAGCACTTAACATTTCTGTGTTTATTAAATGTTATGTATTTATCGATAATAAAAATGCATTTTGAACTCTTCTGACCGTTTATATGTATTGTTCAAATAATGTCCACTAGATGGCGCACATCACCCTTTAGAACAGTGGGCCCTGTGGACAGTGGTAACAATATGGTTGAAAAGATTAATATTAACTGGGGTCATAGTATGACACAATTGGGCATGTTCTGTGTTTACATTCCTCTTGCTTACACAAGTGCGAAATGTTTCAAATATATCGGACACCACAGCTATTAGTCTACCTGTTTGTACATTGGAGACCTCTGTGTATAATACATTTTCACTTTATTGTAACATCATGTAAACTCAGTTCTGCTTTTGTTATATCTTTGTTTCTCTTACCTGATCTTAATTAGATTTCCTTTGTTATTTTGGCTCTGAAAGTTGGAAGAGGCCTTTCGCCCACAAAAGTTGCTAAACGAAATCTGTAACCTGAGAGCAGCACACCTCAGCCAGAACCCTGTGCCAACTAACCAGTCTGGTTGTCATGGCAACAGGACTGGGCCAGCACCTGTGCATCGAAGCCCCCTTTTTTTTGCTTTGTGTGCACGGGTCCAGTGAATAAGGTCAACACAGACTAAACCTGAAGTTAAGGAAGTAGTCTTTATTCAAAAATATCATGTAAAAGCTCAAACAGTGAAACAGTTTTCAATGCATAATTTTCCCCATACGGTTTTTGGACACTTAAAGTAATGGTTCACCCAAAAATGAAAATTAATTTAGTCACCCTCGTCATTTCAAACCTGTATCAAACTGACTTGCTTCTTCAGAACATGCACAAAATGAGATATTTTGAAGAAGTAACAGAACAACGGCAGCACTCGTTTACTTCTATTGTATAGACACAAAACCAATGCAAGACAATGGGTGCCATCACTGTTCGGTTAACAACATTCTTCAAAATATCTCCTTTAGTGTTCAGCGGAAGAGAGAAAGTCATACAGGTTGAAATGACAACAGGGTGAGTAAATTATCTGCGAATAAGTGCACCAGGAAAACCGTATGAACTTTGCATTACTTTATTAAAGTGTTAATAGATACAAACAGCATGTGTCAAGGAAATGTCTTACACTGTACTTAGGTTACAGATGTGGAGATTTGTCCATGACATTTTTCCAGTTAGAAATAATGCTGGCGAGGAAGGAAAAGAGAAAGAAAAAGCATAAGGGGGTTTACTAAAGGATGCAGAGTCGTGCGTCCCGTGAGACCTGCTGCATATCGAAGAACTGACATAATATCTCCTCACCACCACAAAGAGCACATTACAAACTCTCAGCAGAGAGCCTGCCAGTGCAGCAGCTGCCAAATGCAAAAACACTTCATCCCCCCCACCTCCATCAACTCAACCAACTCCATTGTTTATGGGATGTTGTTATTGTTGGTCACCGTTCAAAAAAACAAAAGGAAAACCTTAAGGGCCCCGGCCATGCGGACGACCTGAAGCGAAGGGAGGAAAACGGGGAGACTGAGAGAAGCGCAAAATTCCTCTCATTCCTAGTGCAGTGTTTTCCAGATTCCTGAACCGGCGACGAGGCCTTGGATGAGAGCGGAGGCTGCCGCCACGGGGAAATGACAAAAACGTAACCAACGTTTCAGAGAGCAACATTCCTGAAGTTATCAGACATGCATTTGAACACAAAACAATAACATGATCACAAAAAGTATTTCTGAATATTCTAATGACTTTTCCAAGCATTTGCTCATACTTTCATCTTTTTAAAGGGCTAAAAACGGCACAGCTTTTTATGTGGTGTAGCGGTGAAAGAGTTAAGCGCTCACAGCAGGGAGTCAGATGGATGTTTCACAAGTCACTGTCTCTGTTAAGGCTCTTATGTACAGCTGTCCACAGATTGTAGCGCTGATATAAACTCCAGAGACAAATAAACTTGAAGCGCCTTTTACACTTTTCGAGTTGTCAGAGATTTTAACAGCAGTGGGACGGGGACTGACCCTCCAGCCAAAGCTGTTGGGAAATGGCAGAAATGATTTCCATTGGGAAGAATAATCCAACGGACTCCAGACAAAACCGAAATCAGATGGACAGTGTAGATATGTGTGGCTGGCGTTTGCATTTCATTAAGACACAAAAGTATGTGATCAATGGCCTGGTGAAAACGAAAGCAAGTTTTACTAATGAAAGCCAGAGGTCATATGACATGTTTTTACCGTTGGAATGTGTTACTGGAGTTTAATAATCTTCAACAGCTGCGTTGAATCATATTGAACGCTCTTTGATTTTTGTTTTAAAGAGGCCATTCATTTATTTATAATCTGTTTGCTTGTTCAATAACTCTTGATTTGTTTTCCACACATGGACAAGTGATGCATTTCTATTAAATATCTCTTTGTGCTTCTTTCTCTTCAAGTAAGCACATGTAGCCGTATAGCTATTATGCACGTCTCAAATTCTTCTTCCCCAATGATATCATTCTCTGAACAATATAATTGCACCAGTAGTTTTACTCTTGGGTTACCAGGCTGAGTCTTGTGGAAACAGATAGCATAAGGATTTGCCGATATCTGGGAAAAGGAGCTTTGGGGGGAGGCCTTACTAGTTCTGGTGGCACAGATGAGACTTGAAGAGGCTTTTCGAGGACAGGAGGGAAATCTTCGGCGAGGCAAACACAAGTGTGACTCATTAATGGAGAGCTATTGGGGAGTGTGTGTGTGTTTGGAGATGTTTACAAATTGTGCTGGACCGTAGAGAAAAGCTGTTGTTGCTGTCTTTTTCTGCAGTGATTCTGGGGTCACTCACTTCTGTTTGTCATTTCGAAGTGTATAGAAGTACTGGATGTTTGGAGATGTTTAATAAATATTGTGGGTTTTTTTTAGATCCGCTGTGGCACTAAGCGTCCTTAGAGGACCAGATTGGCTCAACCATTAGCGTGAGTTAAAGCAGGATTTTCTGTGTGTCCGTCCAATGGCAGATTAAGGATAGTGAGAGTTGTTTGGAAACACTCACTCTTTTTTTGTTTGTTTGTTTGGTGTTTCTATGAGGCAGAAGTCACTCACGTCACCTTTAAAACGGAGTCATAACGGCCATAGTATATAGCTCTTTTTGTTTAAGAATCTTTAGTCACTGTTTGACTTGAGTGTTTTTCTTATGTTACAGCTATAAATCAATGTTGGGATAAATAAAGCGGTAATGAGTCATAGTTCATTCTTCTATGGACAATGAGGTTGGAAAAAGAGATACATCTGTTACATTCTTCTTACAGTATTCCATTGATTGTCAGCTTTCAAAAGTTGGTATGCATTTTCATATCAGATATCTATACAAGAATAAAGGAGAAGAGGACTATTCAAATGAAATGTCTCTTTAAAAGAAAGAATTATTAGCTTGAATGCCACTCCCAATGCCTTTCAGTTAAATAGGACGTTTAATATGGGCCCTAAGATCTGTTAATATTATTCAATTAAAGTATTTTCATTTCTATAAATACCTGACCATTTCAGTTATGAAAATACTACTATTCTACTCTATATTTCACAATAAATTGTTTCATTTTATGTATAGTTTATGGCAAGGATTTGCAACCTTGGCCTTCATAGCTTAAGTACATAAATGTAAATTGACCATATATCAAAAGATTTAGACGAAAGGGGAATCGATCACTATATGAATTGTGTGTGCATTAATAAATATCTTTAGTTGAACAAATGATTTTTATTAATAAGCACAGCAGTGGTAGACAGGAAAAGATTTTGACCCCCATTAAACATTTTTGGGTTCTCATTCAATAGAAAAATTCTGCCTTGGACAACGATATGTTTTTATTGGTCGGTTGTGGAGTTACTGAGCATGATAAGCTTGTTTTGTTTGAACAAATGATCCTCTCACAATGCACGGTCAAAAGTAAATATTAAAACCGCACAAATCCTGTTTGTGTAAAAGCTTGAGCAATGGAATCTGATGTTTTATTTCAGTATAATGGAGATATGTGTTGAGTCTACGAGCTATTTGAAAAGTGACCTGCATTTGAAGTTCTTATAAATGTATGTGAATGTGTACAGGAACATACACACAACCACTGTCTTTCTTTCATTAGTGTTTAATAGATGACAGTACAATATATGGCCTTGCAGGGACAAGGGATTCTGGGAAAAGAAGTGGAACTTTGGAACAAGTAATGGAACACATAGCTGTCCACTGCTGGCTCTATAGACCGTAGAAGAACCCCTCATATGGTGCTCGCATCTGAGGTTTTCCCTGGAGAAATTAACCTTCATAGTAACAGCAAAAAACTGCATAGTGGTCAAGGAAAAAACCTGAATTATGTTTGCGACTAGGATTTTCCTGTAGATTTGTGTTATTAATGACGAAAGTTAATTTTTAGGACTAAAGCCATTGGAATAAATGATTAAATATATTAGCAAAATCGGCAATAATGCAGAAGCAAAGTTTTTCTTGCCTCAGGGTCACAAGAAACCGAAGAATCAGTGGTGGTTAAAAAATCAAATTGATTCCGTTGTTTTAGATCATTTCATAACACGTGAATTCTGCATATTTTCTATATACAGCTGCGGGAAAAAAAGGAGTCCATTTGAAAATTATTCTGTTTTTCTGAATGTATTATTCATATAAGACAATCCTTCAACACATATGAAATGTCTGTCCATATGGGTTGATTATTCAGTTTGACGGATTGGATTGTGTGCTACGAAGTGCAAAGATTATCGCAATTCAACAAATGCAGCAATCTGAAACCATGTTGAATAAACGGTTTTGTACTTTTTCTCTAAAGAGGGCAACACACAAGCTTTTCAGACCAGCTTCTTGGACCCCAGTGCAGGTTTCAAAGACTGACCACTCTCCAGTGCTCAGCCTTTGCAGTCCAAACTGGAAGTTTGTGTTTGAGAGGCTGGGTGAATTCCAAACCCGAGGTCTATACAGCCTCTGGCAGCCTTCAGATTAAAACTGTAATTATAGTTCTGGGTTTGGACTGGTCTTTGTTTGAGAAAATGGAGGGAGGCTGCGGGGTAAGTGATGTCATCTCTGGTTTGGAGACATCTCGTTGGTTTACTGTTCGGCCTGGAGGAATGATGGGACAAGAGAGAAAGACACAGAAAGGAAAAGAAGGATGAAGTGTGGCATCTGAAATAGATCTAAATTAAGAGGAATTACAGGGAGTTTGTTATCAAAGTGGTTTACGTGTGAATGATCACATGGATTACAATGTTATATAATGTATTACTCGCTGAGCTAAATGCTTGTAACATCACTGCAGTTTAGCCTTTACACATACATTTTTCATTTACAATATAAAAAAAACAGAGATGTCAAACGGGTTAACCTAATTCAAACAGAATGCTGCATACTTTCGTGTTCAGCACAGCTAGGCCAAACCATAACAAACTGTGTGAAGAAAACATTTTTTACAACCACTCGCAGGCACTGTTTTATGAGACGCTCAAATAAAGCTGTGGGCACGCAGAGAATTTACACAGCAGTACCACTTTATTTGTTATCCTTTCTTTCAACAATATTTGGATGAATCGGGTCCGAATGGGAGCGCATTAAAATAACAGAGAATAAGTGTAAACTTGGATAATCTTTTTAGTTGTTCAGGGGAGAAAGAGCTTTGCCCGTGTAAACTTGTGGAGAATGGGGGAAGGAGAGATGCTTGGCTGAGAGATCCGGCACTGTAATGTGAGCTCCGGTCGCGGAATAGCACAGGGGAGCTTTTCCAATCTGTTTATCTGCTGTAATCCGCTGGCATGATTCGCCAAGGAACGGTGATGAAGTCTGGCCTGGTGCAGAGGTGAGCCAAATGCTAAACAAAAGAGGAAGAGCCAAAAGGTGACAACACAATGCAGTTCTTATTACATCTTACTCTTTCTTTCTCCCTGTGAGTCTATAGAGAGTGACCACAAATTTAAAATAATGACCAAATAGTACAACTAAACTAGAAATACAAATTCATTGGAATAAATGTGCAGATTCTGACTTCAAGGTAGGCTACAGTGTGTCATTTTTTGGAGGGTCTATTGACAGAAATGCAACATGATATACATAACAAAATTGCTAGATGTCGCCAAATTTCATATAGTGGACCTTTAAAGTTCACCCAAAAAGTTCACCTTTGACTTTTCTGTGAAACAATAAGAAGATATTCTGAAAAATATGTGGCTTGTGGCAAATGCGGTTTTGTGTGCATACAATGGAAGTCAATGAGTACTAATGTTGTTTGGTTACCAACATTCTTCAAAATATCTTCTTTTTTTGTTCTGCAGAAAAAAACAAAGTCATACAGTTTTGGAATGACATGAGGGTGAGAAATAATAAAAGACTTTTCATAATTTGCCTTTGTTGATTGTTTGGGGGAACCTTCCCCTTTATTAGCATTCTTATTTTGTGGTATTGTGTAGCTATATGACTATTGTGTATACTCAAGTGACTCGTTACATTTATCAGACATGTGAAGTATACAAAGCTTCCTATAATGCGTTGTGCTCGACTTTCGATTTCCAGACTGATAATCTGTGATATCAGTCACGATTTCGTGTGAATAATTGTATTGAACTGCAAAAAGTCTTCACAAACATTTTTATTTATAAGTGGATTACTGGACAACATTCGTTAATGCAAACACACTTCAATGAGCTCACATGTAAAAGCATTTTACATACTCTTATAAAAAACAATGTACAGTAGCCTATACTGCCCAGGATGTCCTTAAGAATTCTATTTAGAACAAGGCCCATTATTCTTCTTTCTAATCACACGTTTAAATCTAAACTTTAATTACAAAGATTGTTTTGTGTGCTTATCTGAGAGCACACTGTCTATTGGGACAGCAGAGGCAGAGTTTGTGTCTGTTTGTACATTAAGTGTGAGGTGACTGTTGGCTTGGTGCCCGGATGTCTCCTGGCCCTCTTCCTGCAACACTGGCACCAGACTGAAACTGATTCAGCTACCTGTGTGTGTGTGCGCGTTGTGGAAAAGCGAATTAAATAAAGTGAGGTAGATATGTTTAGTCGGTCCACTGAACGTAACAAGCGTTTGGCTGGCACATAACATGCACAATGTGATGCAACCTAGGATGCTTTCAATCTCACAACTTGATAAGGCAAAGTTATTCTATTTCAGATTCTCCCCAGCTAGACTAAATGAGAGCCAATACAGAAACTGAGTGCTAAGTGGATCCATGGAGACAGAGAAAATGTAAAACAGAATCAAAATACTGGAAAACAAACACGCTGCATCAAAACTTGGCGCGATACAACATGTCAACCTCACTCTTTCCATGTTATGGTCAAGAGACCCCCTCCTTATCCCCCTCCCTGTCTCTCCATCTCTGTCTTCTTCATAAACTTCATAAAAGTGGAAAATTTAGGAGATTCTTTTTCTTATGTTTCTTTCAGGAAGAATACGAGAGCTCAAAAAGGCTCAATGTAATGTGGACAGTTGAACTCCACATGCCGCTGGTTTTGGATAATGTGATCGTTGTTTAGAGAGGAAGATATTATAACATCTCTATTGTCTTCCTAAGTGCAGGCAATGCGAGAGCTACTGTACTTCACGTATGAGCTAACCTCTGTAGATATGCAGAACAGATTTAAATGAAGGAAATCTTTTGTTTGAGATGGGAAAACTGTACACAGTCATGTTTCATGCTGTTTCTGTACAGAAGAGAATGTGTAGCTTTTTCATGAAATCTGCACTGTATGTGCATTCGACAAAGAAACATTAGGTTTATTCAGAGATATTTATAACTTTAAACTGTCAAATAATATATAAAAATTGCTTTCACTATTGTATTGGTCCATGCACAAAAAATACCATTATTTAATGCTCAATAGCATTTACAGGGAATGACTTACAAAACAAATTGTACAGTGTTCATGTACAGAGTCTCTGCCGCATTTCGTTTGCCCATGATAGTATGTCATTTTTGTGTCATCACATTTAAAGAATTATTGATGCGTTTTTGTATGCTAAGCTTTCTTGAGTAAACCATATTTATCATGTTCTATTTTTGTTAATCACTCATTTGGTTAGTAGAAACATACGTGTTAGTTTTTTGAAGAGCTATATAATTCCAGAGCCACGCATTACTAAGTAAAGAATTATTTACATGTAAATCAAAATGTGAATTCAATTCAAGTTCTAACTTTCAGTTTAAAGTTTTTTTGTTTTTCAGTTTTTATACAAGTGTCTTAATTGATTTCTTATTGTTTATTTCTTATAGTTATAAGTAATGTTGAAGTTAAATTGAACTATGACAAGGGCCCCCACAATGGTTAGCTATGGGCCCCAAGATGTTTAGGATCAGCACTGGGTTTATTGGCAAATATGTAATCAAATATTTACATTTAAGAGCTACAGCAACAAATGTTGCAGGTTCAAATGCTTAATGTCCTGTGTGTTATTTTGGAGGTAAGCGAAAACGTGATGACAACTTAGTCCTGTGTCAGCCACCGTGCTGTACTTACAGTAAACCCAATAGAATAGTCTTTTTCTTATTACTGTTCCAGTGCATGTTTTAGTCCCTTTTCATGAGCTTCTACAAGTATTATCATACTTTCATACATTTATTTGCAAATTAAGTTCATATAAAAGAAGTTCAAATAAAGATGTCACAGTTATGAGGATTCTCCCTCTATCTCTGTCTCTCTTGCTCAGCTGATTCACCGGCTGTTGTTTGCGCTACCAGCTGTCTTTGACCTTTTGACCTTTGACCCTCCAACCTGCTGTCTGTTCACGAACGCAAAGCAACAAAGTCCCTGACACCCCCAAAAAGGGACGAAGGGAGATGTTTTTTTTCAAAACAGGTCATATGTAAGCACATGATCGCATGAAGTGTACACGACAACTTTACAAGTTTATCTGTTTACTTTTCTTGTAAAAAGACAAGGTCTTTTATGGATATGTGATGTAGGTTTGAGATAAAAAGTGTCATAAGTAAACATCTGCCAAGGAAAATCATATAATGTTTGTTCTCCGAACTATGACTTTTTCTTTACTGTCATCATGAGTTATTGTCCTCATATATAATATATCAGAGGATAATGCCAGAACTCCTATTATCATTGCATTGATCAGTGAAGAGTAATCAAATGATGACAAAAATCTACACAAACACCTCAGACTCACACATGGTTTTGATGTGTGTTTATGTAGAAAATGACCGTTTCTGAATGGAGGACTTTGGGAAAAATACCAGATTGGGGATGATTTGGACATTTTGCTTGTTTTACCCATCCAGACGTGGTCACTGAGAAGATTAAGAGATTCACAATGAGATTATGCTCCGGCCCATCAACACACCCCATCACACAGTTTGTAAACAAGCCCACAACAAAGGCTTATGTTAGACGTTTATGGATGGGCAAAATTATCTTAAAGGGATAGTTCAACCCGAAATAAAAGTTCTGTCATTATTTATACACACATGTGGTTAAAAACCTGTATATTTTGAGAAATATCTTAATGGTTTTGCAGTGGAAGTCAAGAGGGGCAATACAATTTGGGTTACCAATAATTTTCAAATGATCTTCTTCTTGTGTTCTGCAGAAAAAAGAAAGTCAAATAGGCATCAAATCACTTGAGGGAGAATAAATGATAAACAAAAATTTGTTTTGGGGTGAACTATGACTGTTAAGTTGCTTAAACAGAATCTGCGGACCCCTCCTTTTTTTAACCGATTTTGGGGAACATTCTTTGGAATTAATGATAAAATCTTTAAAAAAGTGTAGGCAAAAAATTATTAGAGACAAATGTAACATTGACTGATGTAAGTGTGTCTGCGTTTAGATGAAGAACAGTCCTGTGGGGCATGTGTTGACAGTACTCAATAAATATCGATGTCCCGTGTGTCCTTGAAATTTCTGCACTTAAGTGACAAGCCATAAGCTTATTTAAGGACAGACTGACCTACATGGGTAGGTTATTAAAAAAATTGAGTGGAGTCCTAATTAACCTCAAATGTGGTTGGGATAGACACCCAAACAGTATAATAAATCATTCTGATTAAGAAAGAAAGGGAACAACAGATGATGTCAGTAAAGCGGAGAGTCACACACACATTCAAACACACGCCTGTATACACACGCACCCTTCCCCTTGACATTGCTCCCCGCCCACACACTTGCCTTGCCACGCGAAGAAGGGCGCGTGTACAGGCTTTAAAGAGAAAGAGGAGGTGCCTAAAAATACAACAGCACGGCCTGCAACGCCAAGCTCAAATGCAAAGATGACTGGATGGTCTTTTGTAATGTATATTAACTTGTGCCGGTCATTCACCTGACAGGGCATTGTTCTCCCTGACCCTCGGGTTTCCTTCCTCCAACCCTTCTTCCTTCGGGCAGGTTGGCTGTATTGTGTGTGGAGAGACACTCAGCGCTGGTCCGTTGTCTGATGGGGTGGGGAGGGAGTGAAGGGAGGAACGGGGGTTGGGAGACAAGGGTTGAGACGCCGACCCCGGCGAGTGGGGGTGACCTAAGCAGATGGCGGGGCAGGCTGTCCACTCAGCCAGAATTAATAACGTGTGCCATGTCACATTGTCTGAGAAAAGGGTCCCCCACTCAGCCCCACCACTGGTCCTGTACTCTCTTGTTTTATCTCTCTCTGCCTTTTTAGTTTGGTGGGCATCGTTGAAATGACCAGACCTGTGCATTTGTATTGTAAAAGCAATGCATAAAATTACAAATTAAAAACATATAAAAACACAAATAAAACAAAACTTACCTTTATGTCTCATGCTTACTGTCCAGTAACACTTAATAGGTTTTGTGCAAAGTATGATCAGTGTTTCTAGGTCTGTCGCAGGCATTTTGGTCAAAGAGACATTCTGAAAACATCTTAAAAAAGTTTTTTTTCCACTTCAATGCGTTTAAGTTCTGTTTTCTAATAATAAACGTTTATGTTCAACTAACATCAAATGTTGTCTTCAATATGGAGGGCATATTTGCATAATATTTGCTTTTAATAACCCTTCAGATTTGATTTAACCATCAAAATAAAGAAAAATAAACTGGGTTAAGGAATTTATTACACATATTCATTTTATTTAATTTTAAATTAAAGACAAAATATTTGGAAAATGACAAAAAGGAAAACTAGAGAGCATTTTTATTTGAATAATAATAATAATAATTATCTGTTTTAAATATTTTGTTGATCCTGTTGAATATGTTTTAATAATGTTATCTTGGTCCTTGACTCAGAAAAGCTGTATGGAATTTTAAAAGGCTTTTTAAATTATTTTCCAAAGTTGAAAATCACTTTACGGTTGATTTCAGTGTGAGAAATTGTGAAATTTCCTAAAAAAAGTAAAAAATTCTAAAACAAAAGTTTAATTCCAGCCATTGATTTCACTGTAATTTCAATCTTTGACATGGCATTTCACCAGTCAGTATTAAAGATATCAAGGTTTTATTTCACAGAATGTTCTTTTCATTATGTAGGATGATTTTATGTAGAAAACTGTAAAGCACAATAGATTAGATCACATTAGCTTTTCACAGGTCCCAAATTTTCATAATATATTTACAAGAAATAAATAGCTCACAAAGTGCACAGCCTTCAATGGAAAAACACAAATAACCTAAATAAAAATGTTCCGCTCGCCACTCATTTATCTGTTCCTCTTTTCTTTCCTTTCAAACTTCATTTTTTCTCTCTACCTTTCAGCGCGAGGGGATGTGCTGAACCCTCTCCTCTGTAGATGTTTCCGGGGCCTCTTCTGAGATCAACGGAGCCTCAGCCAGAAAGCTCATAGACGGGGTCAGTGATTGTAATCACCACAGCTCTTCCTGTCCAACTGCAGGGTCAGGGTCTTAGCAGTATGTGCCGTGTGTGTGTGTGTGAACTCGTGGAAGAAAAGCAGAGCAATACAGGGGCAGATGTGAACTCTAGTCATAAACATGCGTGGCTGACAACCACATCTTAATAAAAGAATGTAGTGAAATGAATGTATGTCTGGCTAGAAATGAGATGTCACTTTTGAGTGTGTTTCAGGGAGAAAGATCTGGGTCAAGGTTTTGACAACTTCTCTTGGCTGTCTCGTTCTCCGCCCCACATCCTACATGAGGAAATTCTGCTGCTGTCAACGATTTCACGCTGCATTTGCAAAGTCTCTTCTTCCCCAAAACAATGAACGCTGACGGTAAACGTAGAGAAACACTGCCTGCCATAAATCTGTAACTGTAGCAGTACAATCCACAAACTTTTATGTGAACCGGTAAATAATCATTTTTAAGACAAATGTTATGTGAATTATTCACAAATTTTATGTGAATAATAATGTAAAGTAACATAAGAATATAAGAAAGAGGAGATTAGATGTAACAGCACCTGTCAACAGCAAATCAAAATGATGCAGCACTATGAACATCTCTCACAGTCACTTCCATTTCATAATAAAACAAAGCAACACATCCAGTAACATAATATGAGAGGCTTGCAGATTTACTACATTTTTCTTATTAAATTATAGATTACACAAAACAAATTGTGTTACAGAACAATAGTTTTTTTGCCCACATGTCATTTTGAGGCGGAAGAAACTATAACTTCACAGAACTGCTCATGTATCTATCCATATACAAAAATGTAAATGAAGGATAATTATTGAATGTAAATCAAATTTGCAAGATTCACCTCCTTTGTAACATGAAGCAGATGACCTTTGTAAGCCTGTTTATGACTGAAACTGATCAAACAAGATAGATTTACGCTTACATTGCACCAATTCAAGTGTAATTGCAAATCAGAAGTTTAGAGGACTCACCGCTTGCTTATAAAAACAACAGACTGCAATAGACTGTAAGTCAAACTCTTTTATAACAGGAGTTTAATGCAGTCAACTTCATTCATTGTAACACAATATTAACTGTAGTCATTGACCTTCTTAAATTACAAGTTTTTCAGTTTTGTTTATTCCCAGTTCAAAAAAAAATGTGTTTTATGCTTCTAAAAGAAACGATTTGAAGATTTACTAATGCATAAATAGAAATATGACCCATAAACTATTTGTCTAGGCAATTAGAATGAACTATAAGAATGACATGCTAAACAATTTGAACATATTCTGTTTTGTTTTATGACTGAAACTGATTAAATATGATAGATTTACGCTTGCATTGAACCAATACAAGTTTACAGCATAGTCACATCTGTACAAAGCAGAGAAATACTCAGAATCCTGTGCAGGCTTTACAAAACACAGAACCTGTCTTTCGAAGATGGAAAAACTGGACCCTCTTACACTTCGTATCTACTGCAATGAATGCACACAAACACTTTTGAGTTTCATTGAGGACAATGTTAGATATAGAGCAGATTAAAACATTGACGTTCCATGTGCATCCCATGTGACAAACAAAATTACATCCACAGGATAATAACTAAGAATTTGGATCCCTTGTCATGATGGAAGATGTTATCCAGGGTATAACATCAATGCACTAGTCACTGCCTGTTACAGTTCAGTTCCTTCCCAATCCAGAAGCAATTATAGGGGATGCACCTAGATTACCAAATTTTGTTGGGAAACATGGATGTTTATTGTTAGCTCAATGGCTTATCTGTTACACCTTTTATATAAACTTCATTAGTTTTTTGGGCTATAAAAAGGTAGAAATAAAAACGAAGAGCAAACATAAAAAGTCAGAAGAAAGCTGGGATTTCCTTGTCAGCATTATATAATCCAGCGTCAACTGATCTCCCTATGACTTTTCTTATTTACATTTTATACAAAACGAAACACATTGATATACTGTATATATCACTGAAGATATACATTTATTCAGCATGTGTGTTACTTGGAATCAAACTCATGACCAACTTAGCCACAGGAACTACCATCAAACTTCAAAAAGATGTTTATGAATGAAGTCACCATACCCATAATCACAGGATGAGAAGGTCCATTTTCCAAAATGGAAAGTTTTACAGATCATTTATAGTTAAGGACTAGAGCAGAAAAAATTAAACCACCGTAGAAACGAAAAACCAGCCCAAGTACTTTTTTGATAAGATAAAGTCTTAAATGCTGTGACATTTTTAGGGTACACCATCTGTAGCACACATTTCTTGTCTCTGTTTGTTTAAAATGTTTGAAAGTCTCAGTATTGGCTAACCATGCCTAGTTATAAAATAAGAACCATATTTTGCTACAGTAAAGAAGTGTATTTCAAATAGGTTTTGACAGTTTTCTCACTTGTGCAATCGTGCACTTCCGGACCCATATTTAATCACATAATGTAACCTTCCTACTAGTTTGCGTGTTGCTTTCTCTTTGAGTATCTAATGCATGATCTCTCGAGTCACTGGTTTGTGCATCAGCGCTAGATGCCCTGGGCCAAATCTATGCTTAGATACTGCATTCCATGATTTGCTTTGGGAAGTATCAACTATTTTCCTAACACAGAGCAAGAGACTACAGTCTCCACAGTAATTGCTATAAAATGTTTTTGCTTCACATAATCCTGTGTAACAAAAAGTGAAAAACCATACATAAGGCAATTGTCGCTGAGGGTTTAAATACTTGTCAATTCATTTCTGAAACGTCTAGCATCTGTGAAATGATAATTTCTGTGTAAGTGTGTAATATTGAAAATTAACATTTACGGATGAGCACTAGTCTGGGAAGGCATTAAACAGCTTTAAACTCATCATTTAATTTCACTTGTGTCATGTTAAACTGTTTTGAAGCTGTTCTTGGACACACTACAATGAATTTTCCATTCGGCTCTCACATTAGAAAGACAGAAATAGTGATTAAGGTCGTGGTTGTCTGCGAAGTTGACGCCTGGGTCTTTTGTAGATGACTGTGAAATGTTGAAATCTGTGGGATTTTTGTTCGCTGTGTGTGACTGCTTGGATCTGCAGGTCACTTCAGCACAGCAAAATGTCAGCGGTGTCTTGTGATAGCCGTTGGCATTCATTATCAGATACAGAAATATAATCTGATCTCAGGGTACCCATTATTACCTTTCAGAAGATGATGGTTTTCATCATGGTGTTTGGTTGTGTGTGCTTGGAGGGATTCGTTACCAAGACAGCAATGCATTTCCATCTTGTATAAATAATTTAATGCCCACAAGAAATAATATAATGTAACTTTGGTGTACAAATGATATGCTTCTCAACATTAAGAATGTGACCCTCCACATTACTCACATTGGGACGGCTGAATTTATCTCTCCTATCAGGTTTCCCTCTCCTCAGTTCCTATTCGGACGACTGTTTTCACTCTGATGAGTGTGTCCAGAAGTAAATATTAAAAATCTTTAGGGGCTAGGCGTAATCCACACACTGCACAGCTCCATAGTCAAAATGAAGACGTGAGCATCTGGTTCAGGTCTGGAGTGGGACCTGGGTCTTTTGAGACCAGTCTTTCTCTTGACCAAATACACAGGCAGTCATCAAAATTGGATTTACGGGCGGCACCCTTATGGTTTAGGTTGTAATCGCTTGCATTGGCTGCACATGCTGTCTGCTTCATTGCGCTCCAGAGATGAGCCTTTTTCATTGAAAATAATCACCTGAGACCTGCAAGACAGATGAGACAACAATATTGGAGAGGGAGAAGGTGAAAATAAAAAGGGAGACAGGGAAAAGTTACAGTGAAGCCTTAAAAAATAAGTAGTGGTACACAAAAAGGGGACACAAACCAACTCTCTTTCTCTGTTCCACCCATTGTTTGCCCAGATATGAGACCCTATACTGTCACACTATGTCAACACTTAATGTTTTATGAGCACTAAGAATAATAGTTGTTACTTAGGTCAAGGTTTGGCAAGTTTTCAAGCACTTTTCCAACAAACTCACAGGCATGCTTACATACTGTGGCGTGAAAAGGAAGAGAAAAGAATTATGGGGATTCCTAAAGGAAACATTAAATCATATTTGTGTGCATCCATAAAATGTGTTATTAGTTTTATAACACTTTAGGGGGTCGAAGTTTAAAACCAATAGTTACACTTGGATAAACTCACTCCCTATCATCATTTTACATCTTAAGGCATTTGTTACAACCGCTGTGATGTTTCTGTGAGGCCTTCAAACACTTATGCACTTATGCAGCCATTTACTGGTTTAATCTGTAAAAGATTTCAGAAACTTTACAGTTTTTATAAAACTCTAAGAGTAACTGGAGGTTACTTTCTCAGATCGTAAAAAGGACGGCAAAAGGAATGGAAAAATGGCTTCGGTGCATGAGACTTCCTCCTCCCCAATCCAGGCTGAAAGCACTGAGCCAGGTTGTGTGAAACCTTTTTTTCATCCTCAGTTATTTTACCTCGCTCCCATTTCTTAATTCTTGCTCTTCTCCGCTACTCATCTTTAATTCATACATCACACTCTTCTCAGACATACTTATACATAACCAAAAGCAATACAAACACTGACGGTTAGGAGACTATTGAAGCCAGTTCTGGGTCGGGACATGGATGTGATTCAAGAACCTAAATGACCATATTTTTATTTACAGTTTCTCACAGCCAAACAAACATGACAAAAACTGTAGTTTGAGGTCATGTATTACAAAAGAGATGCAGAATGGTACTTAGGAAGTTTGTGTTATTTAGTGTCTATATTTTTTAAATGCATATTAAATGGAAATTAAATGGAAACTCGTGGATTTGGTCAATCCCAGTTTGATAACAGGATCCTTAACCGCATAACCACATGCAAAGTTTATCACACCAAAGTCTGCATCTGCGACAAAAAAAATCGTGCCAAGCCCGACAGAAGAGGTTATTTAAGAGCGTGTAAGCACGTGGGAGCTCTGCTTCACCAAAACATCCATCCACGGCGCTTCAGACCAATCTCGCGATGACACGTGCATCTCTCACTCAGCCGTATGGTGAGAGTTTTCCAGCTCTCGCGAGACCTTAACAGTTTCCCACGCCTGTTGTTGTGGTGTCTGCCCTTTTCTTTCACTCACCCTGCCCCCCCCTCCTGTTCTCGTCACCCGCCCCCTTTCTCTCTCTCCCTCGCTCCTGCGATCTCCAGTCTGCTTCTGTTGTCTCGGCGGCTAGTAAGGCTCTGGGAGAGCGGATCTCGCGAGTCTTGGAGTTTTGGTGAGAGTTTGTGGAAGATGGCGCCTGTTGTGACAGGGTAAGTCTGAGATTCTGAACTGCTGCAGCTCCAGGAGTTCTACTGCTTTCATACACTATAACATCATTTAACGGATTTGACGCAAACATTGCGGGTTTCTTTTGCATTGTAAATGTCTACTGCCTTTATACGTTCAACTCCAGTGCCGAGCTTGTTATTATCTCATGTATTGCGTGTGTGTTTGTTTTATAATTTAAGTGCTCCTCTCTCGTGCGCGTGTGTTGAGTCCATCTCGGTGCGTCTGCACGGGGAGTCGAGGGCCAGCCCCAGACCGTTTATCCTGTATTTGTTAACCATACAACACGCCGTATTATAATGGTAAACTTTGAAACCCCAAATGAACAGTTTAGTAACCTCCAGTGGTGGATGCCCGACACATGGTATAATAAATGCACGTTTATGATCATAATGCACAGTACAGTCGCTTTGTCTCAGGCTTGGGATCATTTGGGATTGGAGTAAAACACCTCCCCTCTCAAAGTGTGCTTTTGTCGTGGTGTCGTTGGTCAGACGAATTTTGTCGGTTGTCCGTATCACGCGTTTGTTCTCGTTTGTGAAGTGTTGTTTACCAAACACAGCCTCTGGCTCTCCAGTCGCCCTCTCGGTGCAGACGAATTATTATTTAATGGCAAGTGCAACTAAGGACATCGTGGCTGGAAACAGCGTTTACTGACCACGAAACGGAACCTGTGCGATTGAATCTTTCGCAGGGCAGGGTTTTGATGTTGCCAGATCACGATGTTATTTTGAATGAATTTCGAGACGACCGTTTCTTGTGAAATGATAAGTTACCCACTAAACCCTTACGAAAATGCAACATGGTTTTTACTACATTACTACAAATGACGGTGATGTAAATGATGTTCAGTCCACCAAAATCATGGTCACTATTGTTCTAATAAAACGGTGTTTAATGTCCCTGAGGGAAGTCTGCGCGAGGTGCGTTTCTGTAGAAAGATTGTGCACGTGGTCACTGCGTGCAATGTTTATTAAAGCGATTTTGGTTGAATTTGTACACGTGTAGACAGCGTTTTTGGTAGCTTTCTTCATCTTTACAAACAGCCAAGTAGGTGACAGACACCCCCTGGCTGGGTTTTTTCTTCGTTATTTTGGCGAGGGGCGGAGGTAACGGCAGACTGTTTGTTTGGGTGGGGGGCTTTCCAGCGGACCTGAACTGCCGCCGTTTTGACAGGGAAGCCAACGACTGGTTGACTGGCCACCTGTCCTGCTGATGTTCACCAAATGAAATTAGAGACAGAAGGATTGTTAGCATGAGAGAGGATATCATAACGTTTCGAGCATGGCTGGGGTTTTACAGTTGAGTGCACAGTCTTTTGTGTGGTCCCGTTGCACAACTGTTTGACCTGATAAAGCCTGGGCTTCTCATGTACAGCTGGTGATAGCCTGATGACCGACGGTCTGGGGGTTACAAATGCCCTCTAACCCATAGTGACCCTCAAACACTTACTACCCACTCCATACTAAAGATGCATTGGG
Organism: Triplophysa dalaica; assembly: GCF_015846415.1. NCBI lineage: Eukaryota > Metazoa > Chordata > Actinopteri > Cypriniformes > Nemacheilidae > Triplophysa > Triplophysa dalaica. The sequence goes on from NC_079542.1 coordinate 9,187,984, forward strand.
TCACACAAACAAGCAATGCCTGTTCAAAGAGATGTAGGGGTGACCCTTTCAATTCAACATTGTGCACTTGAACGGAGTTCTTTTGGAGAAGTCAGCCTACTGTTATGTACACTGTAAATTGATCACCATGGTAGCAACAAGAATGTGTCATAAAGTTTCACTTCACAATGGCTTGATGTTTGTCACCTGAAGTAATTGCCATCTCATAAGTTCCTTCAGCAATAGGCTGGAGAACAGGAATAATTTAGCCCAAAATTGTTATTTATTATTATATAAATGATTTGCTCACCCTTTTGGCATTTCAAACCTGTAAGACTTTCTTTCTTGCGCAAACGCAAAAGAAGATATTCTGAAGAATGTTGGTAGCTAAACAACGACGGTTCCCATTCACTTTTATTATATGGACACAAAACCAGTTCATGTCAATTGGTTCGGTTGTTCGGTTACCAGCATTCTTCATAATATCATACTGGTTTGAAGAAGAGGGTGAGTAAACGATGACAGAAGTTTCATTTTTGGGTGAACTATCCATATAACTTTCCATCCTATAAAAAATCTTCACTCTTCAAAATAAATGTGCTCCAAAAGACGGAGCCTTTAACATCAGAAGAACCTTTCTGTTTCACAAAAGGTTGTTTCTGGCAAAAAAAGGTTAGAAAGAGATGGTTCTTTAAAGAACCTTTGACTGAAGGGTTCTTTGTGGAACCAAAAATGGTTCTTCTATGGCATCGCTGTGAAGAACATTTTTTATCACCTTGATTTTTAAGAATGTTGGGAACATGATTTATTCAGATCAGTAATACACTCTAAAAAGTGCTTCAAGATGCCATAGAAGAACCATTTTGACTTAATGGTTCCATGAAGAAACCTTAACATCCGTAGAACCTCACAAAACGTTCTTTGTAGTGGAAAAATGTCTTCAGATTATAAAAATAGTAAGAAAGATTTTTTTTTGTAAAGGCATCACTGTGAAGACACAATAAGACACAATAAAAACACAATAACATAATAAAAATCATGGTTTATCTCATTCTGGAACCAAACCTTTCATGTGTATGTCTAAGGAACAGAATGATCGCTAGTGTGGAAAAACTCCTTGAGTGATGAAATCACCTTAAGCACTATGCAGCCTGTATCATGCACCAGGGATGGAGCTTTTATTTATCCCTACGCCATCCAATTTCTCCCGCTATTAATTTTTGCCAAAGCATATGTGATGTGGACCTGGAGTGCAGTTTAATCGTAGCCGTGTGGTGTATAATGACACAATAAAGCCTGTCTGCTTGGGACAATGCAAGGTGTGTGCCTTGATAAACAGGTAGGTGTGCGTGTGTGAAAGAACTGTTCCCTAGGGCCGTCTCTCCTTCCCAAATACCTATTATGCAGGCAAGAAGCTCTTCTAGGGACAGAGACAGTATAAAGGTTAAAAGTAAAGAGCGGAGGTGTATTCAGTGACCCGCCTCAAGACAAAGCACATCGTGTATAGAATAAAGGATAGCATGCATGCGGTCTCATTCGCTTGCCCTTGCTTTCTGTCTTTTGGTTAAGCAAAGGTAAACCATTAAAGACGGGGTTGTTTCTACCATCGCAGATGCTTTTCTCACCTTTATTCAGAAAATTGCTTCATCATTAATGTGGTTTAACCTGCGACCATAAAAAATGGTTGTTAGTTAACATTCTGCGTATGAGGAGTAGAAAAAAGGAAGTTCTCTGCTCAGTGTAATAAAGTCGCCTGTTGCATCATTTTTATGTCAGACCTCTGTGACACGGCTCACACTTACACATTTATAGGTCTGAAATGTGACTTTGAGGTGGATAGGGCTGGTGAGGCTTTTTTTTACAGCCCCAAAAGGAGCTTAGAGAACAAAATGATACATTTCCAAGTAATTCAGCTTGGCTCAGGCTTTGCACGGCACCCCCATCATTCTGGTCCATTGATATGAGTTGCATTCACTAACTGTTAGGCTTATATGGGATATGAAGATTGTGGAAAAAGATTTTCTGTCATTTTAAATTAAACTTTGTAAATGTTTCAGACCATCGGAACATTCTTTCTTGATCGACTGGTCAGTTGACTACTGATATATCATTTGTAGGGGCTTATCTGCTTGCCAAAAAGGGTCTTGATTTCATTGGCGAGCTCATGCTAGGGGAGCAAGAAATGTCGTTTACTTGCGTGAGTTTGGAATGTTTTAAACGGTCTTAGCTTTTCTTCAGGGATCAAATTGCCATTATCACACCGAGCCAAATAAGAAGTTATATTGACAAAAAATGTTGCGGTTTTGTGAAAAACTGTTAAAAGAAACCCAGATCCTTCGTTGTGTTTGATTTGGCATGTCTTCTGTATGAGGTAAAGAGAGGCTGAGAGTGCAAAGTGTTTGTGGTGCCCTTTAATTCTTGAGTTTCCTCATTCTTGCTCTGGCCGGGTTGTTGTGATTACAGCATAGCCAAGGGAACTTCACCGTCAGCATTTTTTTTCATCCAGGATGTTTCATTCAGAAAACATGGAAGTGATCTCTTTCGCCTGTTTCATTCTCCTGTTCTAACTAGAAATCAAATTGACAAATTCTTGTAATCATGTTTCTGTACAAACATAATCATTTTAGAGATCATGAATTAGGTAAAACTGTATGGATGTCATGGGACGTATTATATTTTAAAACCCCAACTAACTAAACAGAAAAAACTCAGATTTTCTATGACAGGAAAATAGCTCCACATTGATTAATTGTTTGCTTTGGTTTGGCGACGGGCCTCAGTGTTATGGAGTGATGGGTTGACAGTGTTTACTCTCGAAGATCCTGCTGAGTTTTTAAGATTGTGCCCTGTAATTGACGACATTGACTTGTCGTTGATGCGTTTCAGAGTCCTTAAATGTGTTTTACAGATGAAAGAAGAATATTTCTTAGAGATGTATCATGTTCGCTGGTTGGTTTCGATAATTGGCAGTCAGGATAAAAAATCTAACCGATTTCGAAAACTAATGAAACTAAAAGGAGTATGATGACCTCTTGAACTTGTTTTCAACTTCTGTAATGATGTACTTCCTCTTGCTCATTTTACATTGACAAGAAAAGGTGACAATCTAAAGAACTGGTGACTCACACAAAGTCTGAATGCTTTATGGAAGGCCTCGAGCATCACTGTTTTACTTTTAAACATCAGAATATGCATTTCTTTTTTCTCTTCCCTTTTTTCTCTTTCTAGTTTTCTTTAAATGTTCATGCATCTTGCACAGACATGGTTCAAGGTTCAAACCCTTATTGTTATTTTTGATTTAATCTGATGTAAGTGACGTGAGCTCAGCAAATCAGTGACATGGTAATGCATTACAAACTTGATGTATGGGACATGAGTAATAAAAGTGTGGAACGTTCGTTCCAACATGCACAAATCTAATTTGATAATGGTAAATGGAAATGAGGTAACATAATGCTTTGGCAAAGCATTGACAAACTGATCAAATGTGGACATTTCTTTGTTTCAGTATTATTCGGGTCTTTCTTGGTCAGAGATGAGTATACGGTTACTTGCATTTCTCCAGTACAAATCTGTTACGTTGCTAAGATCTGCTCCTGTGGGATCTGAGCTGGAAGCTCCTGGACACCTTTAAGTCATCAGAACAGGAATGACAAAACAAGGTCTGGATTAGGGGTGGGCGATCTAGAAAAAAATTCAAATCACGATTTTTTCAAGAAAGATCACGATTCACGATTTTATCGCGGTTCTTCTTCAAGTTGGTTTTAAGACTATTTTGCAAATTAAAGGGGCTTCAATACAGCCAAACTAAGTCCCCATATAAAAATATACTCTTTACAATTTATATTTTGAAGAATATTTTAATCAAGTTAATATTTAATGCAAGTGCAAGACCATAAATCAGCTGTTAGAAAAAACTTTACATTTTGAATTTTGTTTTTCATCTTGTTGCGGCACTCGGAGTAAAGCTGTGGAATGGGCGTGGAGGATAAATATTTTTGGCTGGGTATTTCGTAACGTGGATCTACGACTTTGAGCAGTTTTTTAAAGCCCTCATTTTCCACAGTCTTTATGGGAATCATGTCTTTGGCCAGGTAAAATGCGACCGCGTCAGTGACATCTTTCCAGCGCTTGTTCATTCTGTCATACGGATACGTGTTTTTTTCTCTCAAATGGTTCTTTCGCTAAAGTCGTTGTTTAATCCCTTTAGTTTCCGTATGCTTGGTTGTACCTGATTTACTCGCGTGGGATCCCTTTATAATTTGACTGTCGGCATACTCTTTCAGTCCCTTTTATTTTGAGGTGGTTAAAAAGGTTCGTTGTGTTGCAAATAACTGTTGTTTGGGCCGTGTCAGTTGGGGAAAACCCAAACCATTTCAATATTACTGATGTAGAATTTTTTTTAGGGACCAAGTCCTCCGTTTTCCCTCCATCTTCACTGACCGCGTCACTTAATCTTACTGAATTCACAAGCAACGTATACGAGCTTGTTAACATGGCGCAATCTATCGCAAGTATGTTGACGAATTCTATAGAACAGCACTATATAGGACGATTTAACGATTTTCCCGAAAAAGTGGATCGTGCAGTCATTTTAATCGTTCGCGATCTAATATCGTCATATCGCACACCCCTAGTCTGGATGATCTTGCATGAGTCATCATTTCTTCAAAAATGTCACCTTTGCTTGACAGTGTCAAATGGGCCAGGAAGTGCGTTGTAAGTAAATTGAACGCAAGTTCAAGAGGTCATCCTCCATCTTTAAATACAATCTCTTGGTTTGAATCATAAGAGCACCTTAATCTTATGTTGTGTTTGATTTATTTCCTTAGGTCAAACATGTGATCTTGCAAATTTAAATAAAAAAGACAAAATGACTTTCTATTTTGATCGATCGTGTCAGGGAGGAGTAATGTCTACATGGTGTTAGTGACTAATACAAATGTGGACTCTCCCTTTTCAGAGCTCCATCATGTTTGAAGGTTTCTTGAAGTCAGCCGGTATGACTAAAATCTTACATCACTGTATGAGTAATTTTATTTCACAGTAAGATTATATATTGTGATATGACTTTTCTTTTGCAGTTTTTAACATGTTTGTTTACATAACCTATACTGCCAGAGAGTGAAATGCTTCTAAATAAAAGTAATCCAATTGTTTTGTATCATATTATTTATTTTTGAACTAGATGTACACAAAATAAAATGAGATTAATTATAAAAATCTTTATCAAGTTTGGCATTCGTGGAAATAGGCTACTGCTTTATATACCATTTTATAAAACAAAAGACTCAAGACCTAACACATTATATTTCTGATGTTTCCCTCATACCTAAAACTTAAATCGCACATTCACTAATATTTGACACGTCTCTTGTACCATCTTATGATAAATACAGTCCATGACAGAAAGTGAATATGACAGAAAGTCAAATACTGAAAGAGGAACAAGGAGTAGTGCTGAATGTGTGTGTGTGTTTCCTCAGTTGAGATAGAGCCACGCATAGAGAAACCAGACAGTGAGTTAGAGCTGACTTGTGTGGGCAGCACATCACCACCTTCCTCTCTATTAGACCTCGTAACCCCTCACCCAGCACAGAGAAGTGAGCTGAAGGTCACGAGAGGTGTTTGAAGTTTTTCTTTTCGTTTTACTCATTGTCTGTCAGTGGAAAAAATCATTGTCTTGTGCGGCACAGCCTACAGATGAGCTTGATTATTTGAAGTGTTTGCAGAACTGGTTTGATGTCATTGGTACATGGGGATTGGGTGTGGGTGATGGAGTGGGTTTTGTGCTTGTGGTCACCCTTACCAGCCTTGAACACCCCTTTTTGATTTCTTAATTTTTGTATTTCACCAACTTGCATCTTGAAGGTCAGTATTAACCATCAAAGCATTTTAGGTGGAAATTCATTGTGACCCAAGACTGATATGACACAAGTGTTCTTTTTTCTCTCTCGTGTGGATTAGTTCTGGTCGAAGCTTGAACTCTACCAAACAGTAAAGGGATGTTTTTTTCCTCCACTGGTGTGTCTAGAATGAACTAAAACTGTACACACGCAGAGATGAGTGTGTTCGTGCGCACGCATGAGCTTTAACGATTGTTTAGGCATACGGCCAACTGCAAAACGGCTCTCCAGAAAGTCCCATATGGAGCTTCTACGGGCTCTGCTTGATGTTGGAAGTGGTCAGATGGAGTAGGTTTTCTTTGACTCTTTCCCTGTCATTAAAATATCCCCATGTCAAAGAAAAAGCTGCCGTTGTGAGCTCAGCCATATGCGTCTTGCCTAAGTTGACCAAACTTAGCCCAACCTAACAACCAAACCAGAGCTACCCACCCCGTCCCTCTTCCAAAGTGCCCCTCCCTTGTGCTATTGGCAGGGGCATTTAAGGGCATTAGGGCTTCGTCTCAGTACCCTTCTCTCAAAATAGAACCCTGCGTATGAAGGGTTTGGATGCTAACCGCCGTTACTTTGATTATGTAACATCTTGTTTTGACAATTTGGCAACACGTACCAGATTTTTTTTTTCTGTTTTATTGTAGTTGTTATTAATATTTTGAATTAGCTTTTATTTTTAGATTTTCAGTTTAGTTTTAGTTTTTTATTTTTGCAATTAAAATATGAACATGTTTTTAAGGCAATTTTGTTTTGTGGTTTTCATTTTATTATTTTGTTTATTGTTTAAATTGCTATACAAGATTGCTTTATTTTTTATAGCATTTTAAGCCCTTTAATCTACTCCAGCCCCAAATGACGATTACGTTTTAGGGTGGGGGCTATAGCAGAATGGCATTTCATAATAATTGTATTTTTTTGTGTACAATTCACAAGTTCATACTAAATCACCACCTTGTTAAATAGTCACGTTTAAGTGACATCACTAAGAGGAAACCTCTTCAGTGTTGCCCTCAGGATTCTTCAAAACATAGATTCATCAGATAACCCACATGTCCTGTCAAATTGATATTATGCTGTCACGCCACTTGCCAGACTACCCACTTTGAGACAGCCTTGCCCAGTCAAAACAGCATTAAGTTAATGAACAGGTCCAGTCAAAGAGAACTTTATTCCTGTACATATGGAGTGCCTGAAGAAAAGCATATGGTCGGCTATGTCTCACTGATTGTCAGTCATTCAATTTTACCACACTTAACCCTTTTTCAGGTCTTTCCCCTTTTCTGTCATTTCCTGACTCTCTCATTCAGTCTTTGGTTTCATCTGGCATTTTTTCTAGTACTTTATGCATAATCCAGGTTTCCTCAGAGGCTTTGGCATCAGGGAGGCTTGTGAGAATGTTTGTTCAGAGTCTCGTATCCTCACTAATGTGATGCTTGGCTCCTGTGCCGACACATGTTGGCACAGCTCAGGCCTCTCCCTTCGCTACGAGTCGCACAGAACGTTTCTGTGTTACATTCGAGTATATGGAGCTCATACTGAATGATTTAAGAAAAGCCCTCGGCTCTCTGTTAGATGCTGTCAAGAGGTCAGCATAATTCGGTAATTTGTGGTTACCGCTAACTTGACTCAGATGGCTTCCGCTAGTTAATATCTTTCAGCTTTTTTTCGTGTTACGACTTGTTTTTTGGTAGAAAGGAAATCAAAGCCTCAATTGAGCGTTAACTAACTGCTCGCTCATGGCTGACTCTGTTAACAGTAAATTAATTCCGAATGAAATCATGGTTGGTGCCGCTATAAAAGGTAAGTTAATCCATATGTTCAAACTGACTTTAAGTTGATCTTCATAGTGGAAGCAGCTTGCGGACACCGAATGTAGATGATTCAGAACATGCTGAGCTGATTCGAGCTAATGGTTTGCCTTTGGGCTGTGGTACACCACTGGCATCATGCATCAGCCTCAGTATTATTTATTTCAGGGCTCTGCATTGAATTATAGCGGCATGCGCGTTCAATTGGAAAAGAATGAAAATGAGACGAGATTGTATGTAAACGTTTAATGTATTGCCAGGTTTTTGATGTCATTTACAAGCTATAGTGTGGCAACTTAATGGGTGTCAAATCTCTATAGATGGGATTGTTTGCCTCTGGTCCTGTCGGGACATGAGATTGTATGTAGGCAGAGCTGTGGTGTTACTATTGTTGCTGTGACTTCAGGAAGATGGTATTTCTCAGTAAGTAGTCATTGTAAATGTAGTCGCGAGGTTCAGGTCTCAGAAATCTATCTGGCTGCCTCGCAGGCACTTTATGACAGACGGGACACACACATACGTACTCCCCCAGATATAGGGAACATCAAATTTAAAAGATGAATCCCTATTTTGGTATTTGGTAATTAGTTTGCTTTTTTTGGATGTTGACAAGTTTCCTTATACTGTAACTCTAAACGTCTACACATGTAGAGATGATAATGTTGATGATTTACCTTGGATTCGAGCAAGAGTGCAGGCTGCGTTGTATTTCAGCGTTGCAGGTGGAATCGGGGGTGGCAGGTCAATGGTAATCCACGGTTTCCTCAAAATAGTCTGTTTGCAAGCAGCAGAAAGCCTTCTGCATGCAACACGCGTACAGTAAACCCAAATTTAATTTACTCTATTGCGCATAATAGCACCAAATGAATAAAACGCAATATATTGATTGTTCTGTTTTCTGTCGTGCGCAGTGCACATTTTTGATGACGTAAGACGAACGCAAACGCACCAGGGTTCGACAGAATCAAGTTGAGTCTGAAACCAAACCAACGCTGTGGGGGGCGCCGGGAACAATCGCACTCGGGTTTGGACCGCAGCAAACCACACATTAATCTGAAAATGCCCTAAAAGAATGAGGTCACCCAATAATGAATTCTGTCATGATTTACTCACCCTAATCAAATTTTTTACCTGTATGACATTTTTTCTCCTGAGGAACACAACAGGAGGTAATTTAATGATTATTCAGTTCTGCACACCTTTTTGCTGACGCTCTTGAGTGCTTTATTGAGCATTAAAGTGGATATGTGTGTATGAATGACGCAAGGGTGTGTTAATGATGACAGATTTTCATTTTTTGAGTAAACCTTCTTAAAGGGATAGTTCACAAAAATGTAAAGACTTCTTTCATACCAGTTAGGGCTGTGAAAGGACTATTTGCTACTAATCGTATGCAAAATAAAAGTTTCCTTTTATATATGTATGTGTACTGTGTGTAATAATTATGTATATAATTTCATCTGGCTCAGTGCTTGGAGTATGGCACTAGCAATGCCAAGGTCATGGGTTCGATCCCAGGGAATTGCACTTAGTCAGAAAGAAATGTATAATACAATGAAAAGTAAGTCGCTTTGGATAAAAGCATCTGACAAACGCAAAAGAAAATATTAACAATTTGTTAGCAACCATACATCACTGACCTCCATTGACTTCCATTGTACACACCATATCTTCGTTTGTTACAGAAGAAACAGTGTCATATACATGTCTTTAATGGCATGATGGTGAGTAAATGATGACAGAATTGTTCATTTGGATGAACTATCCCTCTGAGTCTTTGAAGCATTGATGCATACAAATTGACACTTTTTACGGTCGTTTACATCTTTAAATGCATGTCTTTTGACTTATTTCTTCTAGCATAACATCAGTACTTTTTTCCTGAGCTTTGCGTGTCCTGCTGTGAAAACAGCAGCGGTAACTGTGGATCTCTCAGTTAAAGAATGCCAGAGGCATTGAAATGGTATCTGCGCTTTTAATCCTCTCCATTCTGTGTTTGATGAAGTCATTGCCTGCAGCCCTGAAGCTACCCAAAGAGTTGTGCAGTTGGTGGTTCAAACAGGGAGATGAGCACAAGATACACGTCTATAGTCCTTTATCATAGTTTCTTTGGATTTTTTAGGATGTTTACTGTTATCTATTCACTTTTGTAACTATCTTGTACTGTTCTTGTACCTTGACTGCGTCATTCAGACACAAAATCGATCTTATCCCATTAGGGGATACAACGTACAGTCTCTGTCTAAAGATGATGGCTAGATTTTTTTGGGTTTTCAGTAACTGATTTTAATATCATTCAAGAACAACACAGAAATGAAATTATAAACCTTTTCAGGGCCAAACACAATAGCTGAAAAGATGCTTATATATTTCAATGTTAGTTCATCTGTAGTTTTGATGTTAGGATGGTACTTCAAAACACTTGATGCTTACATGAAGTTATATTAGCCTAGCCTATTAAAAGACTTTCAAATTAACTTATTATCCATTCCAGTGGCCGATGAAACTGCCTCCCATGCCTTTTCTTTAGCATTCATGTCTTTATAAAAACAGTCCTGGTTGTCATATATCAATTTGTATTTCTCTACCTCAATAATTAACCGCATGTCATCGATCGTGTAGCCGCCTTGTCCTTTCTGGACCACCTGCTTGTCACTATCTGCATAGAAGCACCTTCCTCACGCAATCTGAAACACAAATTGTGGTACACAACATTTAAACGTATTGTTTTATTAAACAAATAACATAAATAAAATGTATGGTAAAATTACTGCAATTCTGTGTCAAATCGTGTTCATTTTTAGCATGACACCTACAATTAATGCTATCACTTTAAAACAGTCAGTGCTGTACAGCAAAAATAGACTTAAGTAAAAGTATTGCATTAGTAAAGGAGCCTATATAGTTATTTTTTAACATGAAGTTATATTTTAAACAAATTTTTTAAAACAAATTTTAAGTGTGATATGCTGTCGAAAGTGCTACTTTTATAATGTGTAAATCTCTGTATTAATTTATTGTGACCTGAAAAAGGTGATTTTACACAGTTAAATCTCTGTGATTTCCGCGATGTCGAAACAGTGAAGGAATAGCGCAGGCGCGATGCGGCTTTTTCAATATGTCATCTGCTTGTTTTGCGTGAATGTGAATGAGCTGCACGATTGAACTTTTTACTACACATGCGTGTAGTACGCTGTTTTAAAAGCACACTCTGTTTGCAGCGACCCGTCAAAATAAAAGTCGGATTAACGTGAACATCCAGATTAAAAACACTGTATTGTATAATTACGTTTACTATAGTAAATTGTAGTATTCTATTAGTAAACTAATTGACTACATGAACACCACAGTATATTTACTCTTATTTACTAAACTACTATTTTCCATAGTAAGGTTCAAAAACACTATTGTATCTTCTAAATGAGGATTTTTACTGCAGTTATACATAATAATTTTACTGGAAAAATATATATAATTATTGTATTTTATTGTATAAAAAATGGAAAACACAGAATTAAGAAAACTTAAAACAGAACAAGGGAACTTCGGAAAAACAAATGATATAAATGTCCTTTGTCAGTTACCGGGCTATTTATATGATAAACTACACACACATATATATTTTTGTGTAAGTTTGTCTTCTAAAACTTTTATACTTGTGCTGCAACTGTTTGGCCTGTGTTACAAAACTTTAAACCTCTGTTGCACCAGTGCTACATGCAAAACAGTAAACGTGTGCTGTTAGTCAGAGGCAGTGTTTTAATGCATTTCTAGTTTCACATCTTACATTTCACCGTCTGTAGATTCAGTTGGTCAAGGATTCTCATTTCCCATTTCTGTCAGTGTGGCGTGTGGTTTGTAAGAGACGAGGGAAAAATACTCAGCTGTCATTCAAGCTGTCATGGGGCTGTCCACAAAACATTCGAATTTTACTCTTTCGGTGTGTCATTGGACATCATTTGGGTGTTCTGCATCTTTTGAAGAAGTACGCTAGGCATGTGATAGAAACAGACCAACGTTTGAGTGCCAGTGTAGTATGTGTCAAGGTATCTTTGACTTTTTGGTTCCTACAAACTAATCATTGTATTGCAAAACCTGAATCAAAGACTATAGCTTTTCTAGATATAAGATGTTCAAAATTGGAATTTATGGAAAAAGTGTTTTTAGCACAATTTGAGTTTACAAAACCCAAAAATGTTGATAAAGTTTATGGTAATAAAATAGCTATTTTACATGTTAATGAACAGAAAGTTGCAACCGACTTTAATATTGTGACATTTTCGAGTGAAAAAGCAAAGCTTGTATTTATTCCACTAATTGGAATAGTAATGGGGTGTTAACAATGTAAAAAAATGTCAGGTTTGATTTCATGTGGTCTTTGAAGATATCAGTCTTCCCCCATCAAAACAGATCAAGAATTGATCAAAACCTTTTTTGACTGAAATCGCAATTATGGCTGCCGTGTGCAGACTTTCTCTGTAGGCCTTCGATAACGATTATTCAAAATGTTCTATTTGTGTGTTCCCAAGAAGAAATTATAATATAACACTGAGTTCATACCAAACTCGAATTAAGCGTTTTGTGCGAGTCAATGCAAAGAGGTGTATAGACGCGAACTCGCATCAGAAGGTGTGTGTGTCAATCTTCTTATTATGCTAATGTAAAAATATTTGTAATTTTCATCACTCTCGTGAAAATAACAAACTTTTCCCGCAAGTTATAAAGAGCGTGGAACCTGATTGATCAGGTTTGGTCTGAACCCAGAATAAGGGTTCGGAATAACATCTGTGCAAATAAAGTGTCAGTCTTAAGATCTTGACAGAACTAGTCTTTAAAACAAACTGAGATTTTAAAGAAATTATATCTGGCTTGCACTAAAGTAGTTTGTCAGACATTTTTAAACAGTGTTTCGATCTATCAAAAAATAAAGTAAATTACTAAGATCTTGGACTGAGATTGTTTTTTTGTATTGGTGCTGGCGGTCAATTATCGCTTTCCTGTCTCAAACTACAGCTTTGCACACATCCATCATGTTACATTGAAATCTCCTGTCGCCTGCAGTGTCTAAATTAAAATCCCCACCGAGGAGTGATGTACTTTGTATTGATGTAAAAAAAATACCCTCCCTTCTGCTCCAGCTGATGAAAGCATTACATCATTCACACTTCCTTTTGGAAAAGAGTCAATATGTCTTTTTAACTACTTAATAAAGGCTTTAAGCTGGTCAGACTCAGCATCTACGGGACTCTAGGAGATTTGCAAAGTTATTGACCTCTCCATAAATTAAATCTGACCCTCCGCCAGAAACCATCAAAATAATGTAAAGTGCATACTCTGTAAACATACAAGCCACTCCTTTGTTTGCTGTTATGAAATATAGGTCAGCGTTGTGCTTATCTGTGCAGGTTAAGAAATGAATTCTTGAATCACTCTTATTTAAATACAAAGCGTAAGCGAATTTTGCCACCAACACAAGAAACGCGACTGTGACACATCATGCAGGTTTGTCTTAGCTATAGCACAAAAGCGAGAGTGATATTTCTTTGGTTTGCTCGACCTTGAGTAATAAAGGAACCTTTCCTTGTGTACTGTCATGGAAAAGACAGAAGTGAAAGGAACGGAAGGACAAAGGGAAGGAAGCAAAAATGGATAACATGCAGAAAAACAGATTCTGACAGCATTTCCTTTTCCTCTATTGAGCTCCACTCGTAGGCGTTTAAAAGGCGAAATGTCACCCCAACATTCTCCTTTGACATTTTTAAGTGTTTTTTTATGGCACTGCTTGAATCTCCATCTCCTTCCCGAAACGCCCTGCTTATTAAATGTTCATCATGCATGCCTTTTTTCAGTCCAATTAGGTATTTTGTAAAAACATAGTTAAGTTCTCCTTCATTTATATTGAATGTATGCGCCTGGCCCGAAGTTAGCTCCGGTCTTAGTTTTTTTGGCGGTCTGGCTAGGCTGATGGCTAATAATTTAACTATTTATATTTTAATCAATTTATGTAAATATGCATTTATATTAATATAATTGTATTAAATAATCAATTTGTTGAATTTTGTTGCTTGTTGCTTGTACCGTCTATATTAAACAAGAAGGCAAACCAAGGACAACTTGACTGAATATATTAAATTTTTTAAAGAAAAACAAGTGAAAATTGTCGTCCTACACCTCAAAATAACAGGACGGGTTTGAAACAACACAGGAGGTGACAGATTTCTCCTGTTCCTTTAACACTATTTTGCTATAATCTGGTTTTCTGTTGTTGCAGTGCTTCACAGGCCTGCGGTCATCATCTCTCAAGGGAATCTACTTGAAAGCTGAAGTGATTTAAGCTGGTAGTCATCGCGGACAGTTCTCAGTTATTGTCTTGGTTCTGAAGTGTGTGAAGGTCTTAGCTGTGAGATAGTCCCAAGAGAATGGACACAAAAACAGCCGTGGGTTGAGTCGAAGATAGCTGGAGAGAACTATCGTACTGTATGAGCTCACTGAATAAATAGGATAAGACTCCAGTTGAAATATTTGCACTTTTCTAATCATTCGTTTGGGACAAACCGAAAAAAAACAATTTCCTCATGACAGCATTGAAATGGAAAAGCCCATTGCTTGTGTCATATTCTTACTGCCTCATATCTTCCTCGGGATCAAATGAACGCACTGTTAATATGCTCCAAAACAATACAATCGGGGCGTTGTATCGTTGTGTATTCTGATTAGCTCATGAGGCGTGTCGAATGATTGGTGGTTTAAAAATCAAGCAAACTGTAATAGTGTTTGTTTTTTCCGTCTCGGGTTTAAATCTTACATTCATTGAATCACATTTCTGAACGTTCTCACATTTTACTTATCTCTTTACGAAGGGTTCAAGGAAATGCTGGTGGCTTTTCGTGGAAATTGTTTCTCTCATATCTCTCTCACCCTGTCATCGCAAACTCGCTTTTTCCTTTTTGTTCTCTTGTGATGTTTTCACAATGTCTCGACATGTGACTGTATATAGATTTGATAGACTTCCATGTGCTTCATGTTTGGCCTTGTAACCAATTACAATATTTTCGGCTTGTATAAGAGATGGTGACGTCTTTTTGTAGAATCTGGATAACCCGATGGATTATGTGCACTTCTTTTAATGACTAATTGCGTGAACGCTCAATTTCCATGTGTTTTCGTAGATCCTCAAATTCACAAAAATGTCAAGTAGGCCTTGTTACATGCCAGTATTGCGAATGACACATTTATTTTAGTTTCTTGGTTTAAAAGCTCTCTAAAGGTCTGATTCTTCCACTGGTGATGCATAAAAAGAACTCATTTACGTGTGTACGAAGCATTCAGTTCTTTATGCGTTTGAAGTGGAGAGTTGTGAAAGGGAACAACTGCATTTTTCCGTCTGTGTAATTGCTTTTTCACAAGTATTTCAAAAACCATGAATTCTCTAGAAGTACGACTGAACAAAACCGTGTTGACAAAATGCAGATCTTTGGGCTGATTTACAACCTCGTTTGAGAGGCGAGAAACATTTCAGCTAAAGCGGAATTTACATCTTTTTGTAGATTTGGATGCAAATTTAGGTCAAGAAAACAAAATCACCTGTACTTCCAGTTCTTATCTATATGCATGCAACCAAATCAAAGTGGACCGTGTTTACTTTCGGAGTTCACATTGTTGTACATGTTTCAACAATGCAGATGAAGAAATGGTTGTTTGTTAGTTATCTTTTATCAAAATGCAATTTCTAGCTTTCTAGCATGCAGACTGTTGGGTATTGTTTTTATGTGCTTTCGTGCTTACATGAACTGTTGGTTTTAAAATCGTAATTTTTGTTGGAGTAAAACAAAATAAAGACATTTTGCATGAATGCCAGACTTGGTTATTTCAGTTTGCTTGCAGTTCTCTGAATAAATATGAACTGATCAAGTTAGAAATGCCTTTCAGCTCAAAATCACATCCCAAAAATATAAAGGACATCTCAGATAATATACTACATTATTGTAATCACAATTGCAGTGATGTAAAATTACTCATTCTGTAAAATAAGATTTTGGTCACACACTGCCCAAGTATAGGGTTTATCCACAATCTTCTGCAAACTTGCATTCAATTCTGGCTGTGTTATGCTATAAATTTTATGTTGATTTAAATCTAAAAAATTGTGCTTGCTGGACATCTCAACCTCACTTACTGTTGCACATTGGGTTTGGTGGATGTTCTGTAGCTCTTGAGTGATCCACAAAAGGCATCATCGCTGTCAAAATGTAATGGATGTAATGTAAATGATGGTTTGATCTGTGATGGTGTGCTAAAGAGATCCAGGATTGATGGTTGGATGCTGTGATGCAGGCTGAAATGGCTCTCTGATTGTGGGGTATGTGTGGTAGCAGCGTGTGCTTAAAGCGAGCTGGTAGCCATTATCCTCTCAAACATCAGCACTTCACTGTGGGAACCTTATTGATCTACAGCTCTATAATTATTCTACTAGCACTCGTCCCTGCTCTCCACTACACACACACACACACACACACACTCTCTCCTTTGCCATCTTTTGTTTAATCTTTCTGCTAAACCCCTGATCCTCTTGCTTGCCTTTTTCTTTCTCATTTAATTGCTTTTTTGTCGCTTTCTTATCTTCTTCTTCGCCTCCACACATGCTTTGCCTGTTTCCCTAATTTCAAACCTCTCTCTATCTCTATCTTATCCATCTTATCCCCTCCCTTTTTTTCAAGCATTCCCTCGCTCAGGGTTAAATGACCTTTTGTGTTCCACCAGACGCAAGAACAAGCTGTATTGTTTTTTGTCTGCAAGAAAATAAGACAGCTAGTTTCTCTTATTATGTATCACAAAAGAACGATTGTCAAGTCAAGGATATGCATATTCTGTCAAGTTGTGACTTGAGTTCACAGGTACACTCTTGCACTACATATTTATTCCTCTCTTGAAATCTCTTGACTGTAACACTTCATAATTATTGGTGTTTTAATTGAATCAGCTATTGGGACGGCTACAATCCCCCTAAAAACTAGCACACAATATGTGTTATATTGTTTTATTACTTTTAACTCAAACTTGTGTTTTCCTTTTTATTTTTTTGAACATAAACACAATGACTCATGTGTTAAACACACAAAAAATGTCTGAATGTATAAAATGTCTGTAAATGGGCAATTCCATGAAAATGTCCACCTAACCATGAAAAAAATCATTTTTTTTAACCAAAGGTTTTACTATACCAGCACAGATATCAACATTTGGTGGTTTAAATATCCACATGAGGTCTCTCTTCAAGTTTTAAAGCATTTGTTTTATTTTTAGAGCATGATTTTTCATAGTCAGGTATGTGGCATTTTCAGTATTGTTACATCCATAACGCTACGTATTCCTCATGAATGGACACATGAAAATGAAAATAAAGTTACTATTTTATGTTCTGTGATGAGGCATCCATTCTCCCTTTGTTGGGTAGAATTGCTTAAGATTTGAGCATTTTAATCCACAGAAATCCTACAAAGTTTATCACATCCCAAAAACGTGTCCTTTTTTTCGTCACATCCATAACGCATGTTTATTTCCCTTTTCTTAAATAGAAAATTTGTTCATAGACAGATATTTTTCTGATGTTGTAACAAATGTTGTTCGTGAATCACAAACATAACGCAAAATGTCACATCATTACGCTGGAATTGCCCAAATGCAGATCTCGGCTTTATTTGGAATGTCTACATAAGGTTAATGACATGTAGTTGCCCCATGCTGAAGATTAGTGTCCCGTCTCGGTCTGTGGTGGTCTTCTCTGGTCTATTTGCAGGAGTTGCTTGACTTAAATCTAGATCTTCCTGTAGCTCCCTCAGGTTCAGTGTGGCTGGAAGCTTCTCCACATTGATTTTTCTTCTATTTTAAACCCTTCACAGTCACTGTCTCCTCTTGGCTTTAGCCTCAAGGCGGATGTCGGTTTAGCACACACTCCTGGGACCAACAGCATCATGCAGAAATGCCACAGATGTGAACCTCAGCATTGCACCTTTGTTTACATTTATGTTATCATTTAAGTGATGTTTTTATCCAAAGCTAATTAGAGTGCCTTTAAGGTATACATTTGTTCCTTGTTTACTAAAAAAAAGTCATGAAATGCTGTAAATTACAAAAAATTTTGGTATTTTCCCGTTACAATCTGCTTGTTAAGTCTGAGGTTACGCGCCACTTCTTTCGGGTCCAATTGTTCTACCAGATGTCAAAGGCAAACAAACAATGCAAATATACACTAGCAGTGTGCTGTAAAGCTACTGATAAATGACTGTCTTAAACTTTATCTCCATAGCAAAATCCCAGATGGCCAGACAGCGATACATTTTGTTTTATGATCTTCTAAAATATTGGTGTCTGGGATACTGTGAGACTGAAGACTGTAGTGTACACTATGAGTTTATAAAAGCTTAAATTGTGATGCACGATAAATTATCGGCCATATCGGTATCGGACGATAAATGGTCATTTTAAATGTTATCGTATCAGCAGATAAAAAATTTAGGCCGATTTATTACACCCAATAAATTGAGAATCATTTCCTCTGGTTGAACCACTTCAGCGGCACGCTGTTCACAGTTAAAATCCACAACAGTACTTACTGCTATTAGCAAAACATTGTTTATGTAGTAAGTAGATATTTATGAATGTGTAAATTATGGGAACAAAAGCATATTGTTTGAAGCCGACTACTGCCTGTTAGACTTTTAAATAGTTTAGGCTATTGAGAACACCTTTCTGGGTGTCTATAATTTCTCTAATTTGCTTATTAAATGAACATTACACCAGAAAAAGTTATTATTTAAAAGTTAAAGGATAATTAATTTGTGTAAAGTAGGCTTGGTACATGATTGTCAGGTGAAAAGAATTTTCAGTCACAGAAAATGTTATATTATTATTAACATACTGTATATCGGACAATATATCGGTTAATGGATTCCAATTTTGAAGAATTATCGGTTATCGTTTTCGGCCAGAATTTACATATCGGTGCATCCCTAAGCTTAAATGTGTGATATGAATAAATAGTACTCATAAATGGTTGCTGAGATGTTAGTCTTACTTGAAAAGAGGAAAATTGGACCCAGAAATGGTTTAAACGACTTACAAAGACTGTCTTTTTCTCCAAATACAGTAAAATTCTCATTGACATAATTACAAAATTTACATTGACTTTGTTCCAAAAATAAAAAAGCCAGATAACTTTAAAAATAGATGGCCCGTGTCATTATAATATATAATAATTAATACCAATATATTTATATTTTCATATTCATTTTTTTACTTGTGCCCGGTTTCACAGACAAGGTTTAAGGCTAATCCCAGACTAAAATGAATGTTTGACCAGTCTTAACTGAAAATAACTCTTCTAAAACATCTTACAGTGTGTCCTTACCTTGTTCTGTCCTTCGGATGAGACGATGAGACCTGTCTCCCTGCGGTCATTAAAGATCCCAAGGCACATCTCGTAAAGAGTAGGGATGTAACCCCGGTGTCTTGGCCAGATTCCTTCTTCTGGCCCATGTCAATCATGGCCTCCTGATGATTGATTATGATTTTAAAGCGCTTTGGGTGTACAGCAATACAAAATAAAGTGCTATAAAAACGCCTCATTCATTCATTCATCTCAGCGCCATTGTATTTTATCAAGATGCACACCAGTGATGTTTTTTACTAGGGCATTTTTATAAAAGTAACTTTAATATCCTAATTTAACTAAGGGTTAGTCCAGGCTTAAGCTATACCCTGTCTGTGTAACCGGGCCTTAATGTGATTGTTCACCCAAAAATAAAAATTCTGTGATCATTTACTCATCCTCTTGACATTTCAAACATCTTGTTAACCGAACAGCAGAGCCACTTATTCACTTTCAGGGACACAAAACCAATGCAAGTGAATGGGTGCCGGCTAACAACATTCTTCAAAACTCTTTTTTTTGTGGTTTGCAGAAGAAAGAAAGTCATACTGGTTTGAAATGACAAATGGATGAGTAAATGATGACCGTTCGGATGAACTCAAACTTTAATAGTCTTGACTTGCACCGTCAACACTAATTGAAACTTTAGCACACATTACTTAACCGACGTCACACAAAAATACACAAGAACACAGACTTTTTTAATGGTTATGGCAACTATATTCAATACAGAATGTAAAAGAACACTATCTGTTGTTCTGAATATGAGTTTTTCATAGTTTGTGTCGTGGTATTGCTTAAAAAGAATTGGCAGCAGCACCAATATCGTCTTGGCTAATGTAGTAATTTGGTTAGATCAAGTAATAACAGTTGCAATGTCTCCGTAGTAACGGCCTGAAACAGATGGGGTCATGATAGATTCAGGTTCTCTCGAAATGAGGCAACGGTTTTCATTTGCCATCTGATGTCACGAGCATTAGCGAAACCCATCTAATCAATGTTCCACATTACTGTACTGTGATGATGTGTCACTCTACAATTTACTGTGACATTTAGAAGAAACAAGACTTCATCTGCCTGACATGAAATATCACGTCTGTGACAGCCGACACATTGGGCTTTTTAGGAGTGTTGTTTATGTGTTGCGGTTCTGACTGGGATATTATTACTATAAAGGAATGATTTGGGTTCAAAAACAAGGTTGTGACATGCTGAAGCATTTTAAATGGTTTAAAAGCAGAAAAAGATGTTTAGTGATGATTTATAATAATAATAAAAACAAAAATAAATAAATATGCATGATTAAATAGATTTAGAATAATTTAGTTAATGTTTATAATAATATAATCAAATGATTGCTAAAGTTAATAACAATGACTGCTAAAGTTAATAACAATGACTGTATATTTTTCAATGGAAGCAATCATTTTCAATGATTTACATATAAAATACGTCTGAAAAACATAAAATATGTTGCGTTCTGTTCTGAATATCAATGCAAATATTGTGTCATCTTTACTGAATTACGTCCACTGACAGAACTTATCAAAAATATGTTTTGCACAAATAATGTTAGTATCTGATTCTGTTACACTGTCTCATGTAAACAACTGGTATTTAAGTTATAAGGCTATGCTTCAAAACAAAGTATTTTAACGTCTGTCCCAATGCAGTGTAGTCTTGCATAGGTGCATTACAATGTCAATAGAGATTATCTCGTGTTGAACCCAGAGCATTCCTTTTAAAACCCTTCAAAGGAAAGAAATGCATGTTTGCAGCAGGTTTGACTGCTCTGCTTTTATAATTAGTCTGGTGGATGTAATCTGAATGGGAATGTGTCACAGTTCGGTCACCTGTGTGTGTGTTTGTACACACGGTCACGTAAGTGACTCCCACAAGGTCAGTGCAACAGCTGCAGGCATTCCGCACGCGAATGCTGGCCAGTTGTGCACGTTTGCTTGTCGCAGCACTTTAGAGCGTGTGAATGTGTTTTCCCACTGTTGAATGATGGGAAACGGCCTGCGTATGTTTCTGCTGAGGCAGTCAATAATGCACAGGTGCACCGTCAAGTGTGCATGTAAAATAATGTTGTTGTTTATGTTGTGGTCGATCTTCTGCTAAATTGTTTATCTCTTTTCACAGGAAGTTCGGGGAGCGCCCTCAACCACAGCGCCTGACGAGGTACGATCATCACCTTCACATGCTAATAACAAACAGGCTAGCTCTAAATTTGAGGTCGATGTGTAGTGAGTTTTTGTAATTTTCCTATGAGAAAACAAAAAAGCCGCAGATTAGACTTTTGAAGCTTTCAATTTTTCCCCCAATGTGCATATCTCTATTGTGCTAAATAAAAGTGACTGGAACAACAAGCAATATGATATGATGTTATATCAATATCATATACTATAATACACCAATATTAGGATTTTTACTCTTTATAGTTAGTCGAAGCTGTGTTAAATGTCTAACGTTTACTTTGGCGGTTTGTGCATTGACAGTACATTCATGACTTTGGCTCTTCTGGATTCGCATGTGCACAAAAATTGTGCTTGATTTCTTTTCACCCACAAATTTCATATATACTATTTCAAATACTAACACATTCGTTTTTTTTTTATAAAAATGGTCATTCCTACCAGTAGATCAGCCTCTACAAATAAAGCATTATTGTCTTAATTTTTTCCTAAATGAATGACTTCCTTGGTAGTGCAGATCACGCAAATCTTTCTTTTTGGCGGGTGTCCTTGTAGTCCGTGATGAATAAGTTTGATCTTTGGCTGAATTATGTTTTTTTAAATGAGCAGTCTGAAAATAAAAGTGCTTTTGGCCTAGAACAGTCCTGAGTCTTCCCTGAGGTTTGGTTTTCGGCCTGGAGTTTTTCCCTTACTGACAGTTTCTTTTTATCACTCTTCTGACTGTTTTCTCTCAGGCTCTTGCTATAGTTCTCTCACTTTTTCTGTTTACATAAGTCTCCCACCATTTTTTTTATTGTTTAATGACATTTTCTGTATTTTTGAAGTTTAGCTCCTTTAAACTATTAACTCATATTTGATAACAAACCAGTGAGCCTCCACTATGTCTTTTAGTTTAATTTGGGCAAAACGTTTTGTGACTCAAACTGGCATTTATTTGTATTATTATTTTGCTAATTTGGTTGTAAAAATGACAAGTTTGACCTAAATAGAATATCTCCACATGTAAAATTTAGTATAAACATTTTCTAAAGTAAAATTAAAGACGTGCCCAGTGTTCTTGGGCTCTAGCCATGATTCTGAGAGTCCAAATTACAGACTCAAACATACAACCAAATTTAGAGAACATTTTAAGTAGAACCGTCCTATAAAGCGGCTCTTGTTTTCTGTGAAGATGTGACGGACATGGAAAACGATAGAGAGGACAGAGTGCAGTGATGCCTGCCTTGCCCGAGTCGCATGCCCTGCGGTTAACTCGCAACATGACTGAATGCTGGCAGAGTGCACACACCCTGACAGTGTACAACTGTTGCGTCTTTCACAGCCCCTGCCTCTGCTGGCTCTTTTCACCTGTGAATCTGAATAAACAGGAAAGGTTGCAGCATGCACATAGATTAAATCTGTTGTTTCTATGAGATTCAATCTCAAATTAGATCAGATTCATGTGCTTCAAACTAATTTAGAAGAATCTTTGTGTGTATATTGGTAATTAAAAAAAATCAGTGGTAAACGATGTAATGTGTTTGCTAATTGGTTGAAGTGATGATGATGAGTGAGTGTGCGTGTGTAGGAAGATAAACATTTTCATACATTTACAGTCTCATTTAGCTGGGGATCTCTTTCTCTCTTATCCTGTGCACATTCAAACATGCAGTCTTGGCACAAGTTACTGTTTTTAGCTAAATTACTAATTCTGCAACAAGCGGGCATGAACTAACTTGAGCATGTGCAGTGAATTTTTCATAGCCCACGTTTTTTCTCCTATCTCTTTCCATGCCTTTCTCCTGTGGTCTCTCTGTCTGTTGGTTGGATACCTTTCATTTTATTTTGTTTAGCAAAAACAGATTTATGACTGAGATGCAGGAGCTAACTGCTGATCGAACAACTTTTTTATGGCAGTTCTTCTCGGGTTTGAAACTGCAGTCTTTGAACCGTCAGACCATAGGCCGACACAAAACATTAAGTATTTGTGATGTAATGGTGTGTGTCATGGATGTTCTGGCAGACTATTGGTCCATCAAGGTGGAGAAGACCACCCCCAGCTATAAGTAAAGCACTTTGTTTAATTATTTTTTTATTTAGTTAATTTATTGCAAACCAAGTCTTCATTGTTTTTTACTCGATATTACTATAAGGGCTGTCCCCGACCAGATATTTTAGTAGTCGTTCATTTTGGCCATTAGTAGACTATTCACACGTTTATGATATTCATTAAAATATTTATATATACATTGGGGAATGGGGACATAAGATGATGGTTTATGCTTCATTTATGAGAAAGATGTTTTATGTAACATAATAAATAAGTATATTCAATACATTAAATAAACAATTAAACAAAATATAAAGCTTTAACTAAACACTACAACAATATAGACCATTATCTGACCTCACTTTTTCTATCAATTTCCTCGTCTCCGCCATCATTGCGCCTGTTCTTAAAGACACAGAGATCAGTTTTTATGACAATGAGGACGAACTTGTGTTCCTGCATCATTCTAAAACCCCAAATTTTCGATATAATACAGCGTATTTTGTTAAAAAAACCAGAAGCCCAGAACTTGAAAGGCCCAGAACAAATGAAAATCCCAGAACAAATGCGCTTTGTCCTGTGATTCTTTTTTTGATGCACTTTCCGTTCTAGGCTCTTCGGCATTTCTTTACATAATACGATTTATTAAGGCGTATACTGAATTAAATCTTAATGGACCTACCACATTAAGTATTTTGGAATGTTGCAAGAACCCAAGTTTGTCCACATTGTTGGGAAAATTAAGCAAATATCCGTGTAAAGCGACTAACATGGTGCGTAAACGCTCTTGAAATAACAAGCTGCGACAATCGAATAATTAAAATTTGTTCAAATAAATGTCTTCTATTCGAATGATGAATAGTCTACTGTAAGGGCAGCCCTACTATGCATACAATAACGTTTGATGCTATAAACATTAAAAGAACATTTCAATCAAATAAAACACCAAAACAAACATTACTATAAACATTTCGATTGTACTTTTGTTGACACATTGGCTCTTGGCAGATTCATGGCTAGACATGTGGGTCTTTGACTTTTTGAGCCCACATCTTTCTAGGCATCGTATCAGATTTTAAGATTAGGGTTTTCTTCCTTGTGTCCCGTGGTGACTTTCATTAGGTCTGTTTGTGTGTGCGTAAGCGTGTTGATGTGTTCCTTTACGCACAGGTGCCTGAAGTGTGTGAGTCCGTCTGTGTGATGAGGGTGTCGGCACTTGACGTATGAGTGTTGGGGGGTTGCTGGTGCGTGTTCAGTATGCGTGTCAAAAGCTTTTCCTGTCGAAGTGACGATATTTGTCATGTTGATTCTGAAAACAGATGACTCACAAAGGTCTGTCCGCTTCTTCCCTCTATAGTGTGTCTGGCTTTTTGCATGTGTAAAACTGTGTCAAGCATTGCAGTTGCTTGTTACAACTAATTTTCTTTTCATGTTTGTATAGTTTTTTTTACAATACATTGTTCCAAAGCAAAGTCTGAACGTATTATTTTTTTATCAATATATTTGTATAGAAATGCCTGTATTGTATTTTATATTAATTCATTATGTATTTATTCATCACTTTATTTATGTATCACTTTTGATTTCAATTTGATTCCCCTTTGAATAAGCCTTAATAATATATTTATATATATATATACTTTATGGTTATATTAATAAATCATTAATACGAGCCGTTAATATATCAAATTCAAATGGTGCGTGTATGTGTTCTACAAGGGAACAGAGCCCAGGGCTTGTGGTTTTTCTCTGAAACATATAAAGTCACATGCCCCGGTGGCTTTCCTTTGCGTGCAAGACTTGTGTGTACAGGAAAACTCTCCGATTGATCTTCAGGAATCATTGACCGCTTGCATGGAGTTGCATGTTATTGATGACCTTATTTTGCCAGCAGTGCAAAGTGCAGCCAGAAACAATGAAACCTCAGTGTTTTGCGTCATATGTTAGTCCATTAAACCGAAATGGCATCCAAAATCATATATTCCCTGCCTTGATGTTCATATGGAGTAGAACACATTTTTAAACTTTATGGTTTGTTTGTAGGGTGGATTCACTGTTAGGGAAACACTGTTCAATGAATTATGACTATTTGAAATGTTTTTATTTACTCATCCCCATGTCATTCCAAACCTGTATGACTGTTCTCTACAGAACACAAAAGATAAATTGAAGGACGTTGGTAACCAAACCACATTGGCCCTTATTGACTTCCAATGTAGTGACATAAACCACTGAGACTTCTTAAAGTATAAAAAACAGAGCGATGCAGGTTTTTAATGAAATGAGGGAGAATAAATGACATCATTTTTTGTTTGGGGTAAACTGTCCAACAATAGATATTCAACCAATACCTATCAATGACACCGTAAAGAGATGTGTGGATAGTACACTGGGACATTGTTAAAAGCAGGCGATTTTAAATCTGACATCAATTGTCTTTATTAGTGTTGGGTGTTGAATTTGTTACAGAAGTGTTGCTTTTATGGCTGTAGTCACAGTGGGAAATTCAAACACCCAACTTCTGCTGGCAGTCTCAAAGATACCACATGCTATAATGCACTTGAAACACTGCTATTTTTTCTTAAACAAAACTCACTAGTCAAAAATTGTTAGTTAGTAGTTGGTGACCCTTTCCCACTCAAAAAAAAAATGGTGAGATGTCATGTAATTGATCATAATGCCAAAAGTGTGAAGTGTTGAAGTGTTTCTACTCATCAGCAAACTGTCTTCTGAGGAGATTTATAAACACTGCTGAAGTTTTGTGGATTGTCAGGTTGCTGGATATCAAAGCAGAGCCCTTTCGACATGAAAACACTTGCAAGAAATGTTGAAAGTCTCTCTCTCTGTTCTAGCTGTTCTGCTTGTAATGGAAGCATGCAGCTGATTTTATGTGTATTAGGAATATTGCATTAGGAATTAGCTGGTGTTTCGGTAAATTGGTCTGTGCTTAGCAGAGATTTTTGATCCGGTACACGTTTGAATAAGTGATGGTCACCACATCACGTTTCTTCTTAACATACATACACACACACACACACACACACATGCACACACACACGGCAGGTTATAAAGAGTATCAGAAGTATCGGGTGACATGGGCCTGAGGAGATGACATCATAAGATCTGCAGGAATCCAGTGAGGCTGAGTGGAGGCGTTCAAGATTCACTCTTTCGAAAGACCTTCATCAGGGATGCTAAGGACGACCCCAGCAATATATTTAAATTTAATACATACTTACATTTATTTTGTGCAATTTTAATATATTTCTATAGCTGTTTGTCATGTGAGTGTTTACAGTAGCTTTACAGTAAATGCGCATGGGAGCAGGCAGTAAAGATTTAAGGAAAAACTGTACAGAAATAAGGAAAGAGAATTACATTTATAAGATACATGTTCTTGCCATTTGTTTTGTAAGGTGATACTGTACAAATTGCCTGATGGTTTATAATTGGAACGCTATGTTCGTGCTGGAATTGTGTGTATAAACATTTTCACAAGATGTATATTAGCAATGCTAACTGGATAAATAGTTGTAGGATTGTCATTGGTTTTTTAGTAAAAGGTTTGACCATAGTTTTGACAACATTAAAATTGAAGCATTTTAAGAAATGGATGAGAGTCATTTAATTCGAAGGCTCATATCTTCATCTTTGTAGATACCAAGATACCAAAATGTATGGATAGTGTATGTTAAAACTGTATATATTTTTTCTAAAACTATGACATATAGTCAGTCAGCGTGTCAAATGACAGGGAATTTCATATTACATAGACTTGAGTCAAAAAAGGACATATTACATAAAAACGGGAAATATGAGCAAGAAGAATTAGCAAAAAAAAAACAGTGTTTAAGATTATTGGTATTTATAATCGGAATATATAATTTATCCTCCTGCTTATGGTTTTATTTAATTTCTTAACAACTTCATGCATTATTACATGATGCAAGGACACGGGCGTGTGTTTATTGGCATTTTACAACAGCTTTAAGTGATTTGCTCTGATTAATTTGCGTCACGCAAACTGGTCATTTTCCGCGTGGACATACAAATTGCATTGGAAGAAACACAGGAGGAGAAATCCAGGGAAAAGATAAAATTGTGCATGATGAATTTATTATGACAAACCAAACTACAATATTACAAAAGGGGCTGTTGTTGCGGTCAACATACGGCCTTCAGACATTGCAAAAACCCGAAGAATGTATCATACTTGGTACAAGATTGTAGTTTCCAAGCTGTCGTTTTGTAGGAGGATTATTGTCAGAGCCCAGCTCTTTCCCCCTTTCTCTTTTCCTCTCATCTTTCTCCTACCTCCCTCGTGTCGCAGGGCCCCTCTTGCTTTCCATAACAAAAGCCTATCTAACTCGAGCGTGTGTGGGACATTTGCGTGGCAGAGGGAGGCTGCGTGTGTAATCTGCCCCCCCACCCTTCCCCGTCTCTGTCCCTCTGAGCATTTTGCCGTGTCAGGTGTCACCGACATCTGTGCAAATGGGCCGTTTTTTGTGTGTTCAAGCGTGTACCCGAGTGTGTATTGAACTCTTACAGTCTGTCACACGTTGTGTTTTTCTGCAGAACATCGATGTTTAGTTCGACAGCATTTATGTGATCAAAATAAATAGCGGTGCAAGCTGTTTTTGTAGGTTTCCTTGAAATCCGTCAAATTTCCACACATTTCGCGAGCTAATTTAAGTGTGCACATGTTGGGATGTTTTTCATCAGTTTACTGAGGTAATTGGACCATTGACACGGAATCGAAATTCTTCGATTATGAGCTAATAGATTTTGTGCCGTTTCAGTTTTAAACACACGCGTGTTTCTGTCCTTTTGCCCTTTTTCTTACCCCCCTTCTTTCCTTCTTCTTTATTTTAAAGACCCCCAGCTGGAAAGTTGAGGTTTTTGGCCACAGTGTTTGTGTGCTTTCTGCAAGCAACACATAGTTGCGCTCACCAGAGGATTGGCTAATCAAACTTGGGCCTGTGTTTCTAGTCGAGCTCTGGAGATTTTGGGTTTTGAAGTACATTCAGGCCTTTCTCTTTTAAAGAGGCACACACTTAAACATGCTTTCACCAGACCGTTCTCTGATACTACTGCTTTAAAAGTGGTTTTGCAGGTCAGAAACATAAAGATGTGTTTGAAAACTCGAAACTGCCACATTGAAAACAGAACACACAAAGGCAATGCAGATCGACAGTTGTGTAGTGCTGAAATGTTTGAAAAAGAATAGTGAATCTTACCTTTTTCAGTAATACGTTTTTATCTGTGATAATCTTCTATCTGTCATGGGTCATATTGTAAGCACTAATACTTTGTCTTTCCTACTAAATGTTTTTCCTTTCGTTATGTGATTTTCAGAGAAGCCATGCGGAATTACCTGAAGGAACGAGGAGACCAAACTGTGCTCATCCTGCACGCTAAAGTTGCACAGAAATCATACGGCAATGAGAAAAGGTAAAGATTCGCGTTTTAACTTCACACACAGGACCGAAGTGTTATTGATGACACGTGAAGCAACTAATCAGTTTGTTTTGATATCTTTTAAAGGGATAGTTCACCCAAAAATGAAAATTCTGTTATCATTTACTCACCATCTATTTGAGCAAATTTCTTTGTTATGTTTCTTTGTACACAAAGAAAGATATTTGGAAGAATGTTAGAAACGGACTATTCTGAGGCTAAACTGACTACCATAGAGGAATGATTTAAAACGGTAGTCCATGGTGCCCCAGAACTGTTTGCTTTCCTAAATTCTTCAAAATATCTTCTTTTGTGTTCGACAGAACAAAAAAATGACAATTTCTCATACTATGGGAGTCCGTGGTGCCTCAGAATTGGTGGCTGCTATAAATTCTTCCAAATATCTTTCTTGGTGTTCAACCAGACAGGTTTGAAACAAGTCGAGGATGAATTGGGAGAACAATCCGTGCAGGTTATCTGGGGTACCATAAAAAGAAATGTTGCACATTATACATTTTTGATTATCCAAATGTAACAAATACTGATTATTTTTGGTAACTGAGAAAACTAAGCATTATTTACCTTAATACATATTGCAGATGTTTTTGGGATGCGGACCAATGACCTTTTGTAACACCAACATTTCTTTCTACTAAGTGGCCAGTCAATAGACCTGGTGATTTTAGTCAATACTAGTGCCCAAGCTCGGTTCCCGGCTTAAGAGTCCTTTGCTGATCCTGCTCCCCTCTTCCCAACACTTTCCTGTCACCTATCTACTGTGCTGTCCCAAAAGCACATAAAAGCCCCTAAAATAATGAAACGATTGAGTTAGCATGCTCTGGGTGGTCTATGAATGTGTATTGCATCTGACAAACATCTTCAGCAGTTGCATTGCATTTAAGACCCCTGTTTTCTGTTCCATTCCTTTGCACTCTGCATAGCTGGTCATCTCAGTCCCAACAGAGGAGAAAACAAAGAGTAATGGAGGACGGAGGAAAAGGTGAAAGGAAAAATACAAAAAAAAACAAGCAAGAGAGAGATAACTTTGATAAGATGAGACAGTGTATAATGACGGAAAAAGAAAAAAAAAGATTAAGGAGGAGAGTTGATACGAGTCAGGGAAGTACAGGAGAGAAGGTCAGAGGAAAGAGAGACAGGATGATAACTGCACAGAAAGAGCGTCTGGGGAGCCGATGTCGCGGTTACAGCTCGGCCGCCCTCACTTGGCTGAGAGACGACGCTGTTGCTCGTGAACACAGCCAAAACCTGGCCGCTTGTCAAGAGCAACAGAATACTAAATGAGAGCCAGAGAGAAAAGCTAAGCGATCACTTTGTAAAATGATATACATGTGTTCTGTGATCAGAGACGGTTTATGTCTGGGGAAGTGTATCATTTAACTCAAATTGGAAATGTATGTGAAGCCGACAAGCGAGTTCCGCTTCTTTAAGTGTCCTTGTGACCCCATTGACTTTTAAAATGGTAATGCTACGTGAATGACGCTCAGATCGTACACCAAATTGAAAAGTGGCGTGTTATCTTTATTCTTGCTGGTGGATGGAACACTATTCAAAAAGCCACCCAAAGCACCCCAGCAACAGCATCCGTATTTTAGGGTGGTTGCTGGGGGCGTCGCTGAATTTTTTTGTGTGAGCAAGCGTCAATCATATTTCCTTCAGATTTGTTATATTGGCAAAAACCCACCCAAGTTTTACAGAAATGTAGTTATATTTGTAGCTTTATGTGGTTTCACACTGACTGATTGTCACGGTGACGTCATAAGATCATAAGATAGAGTAAACCAGCACATTTCCTTGTTGTGAAACATTGGTACAGATCAACCCACCAGTCTGATGGTCCTTTCTAAGAAATGAATTTTTAAAAAGTAGGATGTGAAAGTAGACATCCGACCACACCAAGCGACAAGACTTTTCCTTCTGCTGTTTAAAGACGCTAGTACGGAAAATGCCAAATGAAATACAAACTGTGTCATGTGGCCTCAAGTTGGTCGGCTTACTGGTCTACAGCTCGTTTTAGTCTGACTGGACTTTGTTTGTGGGTTAGTTTGGTTACAGAGCTGATGTTTTTCCCCTTGTATTTACAAGTTAACGCTGTTGGTGAATATAAGCTACAGTTTTGTGTCATAAGTATTCCCCCACCTCATGTCTAGACAAGCATCTCTCCCAGATGTGCGGTGATTGATAACTTCAGCCGCAGACATCTCGACTTGAAAGTCAAGTGCAAATTTCGTGCTGATGCGCTCGTGGTCGGGTTGATTGATATCTGTTTGCTTAAAAGTCCCTTCGACGATCTAGGCCACAATACACACGCATGCAGAAACGGTGACGTGGATCGAGACCATCAGGGGGCTCAGATTTGGTGGATCACTGTGGGTTCCTGTAGTGTTTTGTGATGCGTGGCGAGGTGTGCATCCTGCTCCTGTTGTATGTGTTTGACTGTAATCATGGTGGTTTCTTGACCTGAACGTGTGAGATGTAGCAATATAACTCATGTTTTGCTGCCACCTAGTGATGATGTGAGGTAATACACATGGGTCATGGCTAAAAATGGTTGCTCCATGAGGCGTGTATCACTGTGACTTTAACTTAAAGGGACAGTTCACCCAAAAATGAAAATCTGTCATCATCTACTCACTTTCAAGTTGTTCCAAATCTGTATAAATGTCTTTGTTCTGATGAACATAAAGAACAATATTTGGAAGAATGATTATAACCAGATCTCTGGAAAAATTGTCCGTAGGGTGTGAGTGCGTGAGTGAATGAGTGAGTGTGTGTGCCCTGCGATGGGTTGCACTCCATCCAGGGTGTATCCTGCCTTGATGCCCGATGACTCCTGAGATAGGCGCAGGCTCCCCGTGACCCGAGGTAGTTCGGATAAGCGGTAGAAAATGGATGGGATGGATGGATTATAACCAGACAGATCTTGCCCTCTATAGTTCGGATAAGCGGTAGAAAATGGATGGGATGGATGGATTATAACCAGACAGATCTTGCCCTCTATTGACTATCATAGAAGGAAAAAATACCATGGTAGTCAAAAGTGCCCCTGAACTATTTGCAGTCCTACATTCTTTAAAATGTTGTCTTCAACAGATCAAAAAATGATAAAATATTTTTCCCTACCATGGGAATCAATGAAGGGACAAAATGGGTGGTTACAAGCATTCTTCCAAATATTTTTCTCTGTTTTCTTTAGAACAAAGAGATTTATACAGATTTGGAGCAACTGGAAGGTGAATAAATGATGACAGGATTAACATTTTTGGGTGAAGCTTCCTTTAACTATTAGATCATTGTGTAAACAACACAAAACACATGGGTCTGATCCCAACATAATAGTAAAAAAAATGTGTAGATTGAATGCACTAAAAGCTGCTTTGGATAAAAGCACTGGCAAAATGCATAGAGTGCATTTTTGTAGACGCATTGTGAACAGTCGTCTACATTTCTTTGTTTGTTTAGGTTTTTCTGTCCTCCCCCGTGTGTGTATCTGATGGGCTGCGGATGGAAGCAGAAGAGAGAGCAGATGGAGAGAGACGGGTGCTCGGAGCAGGAGTCTCAGCCATGCGCTTTCATCGGCATCGGCAACAGCGATCAGGAGATGCAGCAACTTAACTTAGAGGGGAAGGTAACACACTCTTTTACTCAGATGTCATGATTAAAAAAGAAGGGCTGTCAAACGATTAGGCACAATGTATCGCATCCATATTAAAGTTTGTGTTTGCGTAATATTACGATTTTTCCTGGGTCAAAATTGGTCTTCGGTGGTTGCTGATGAACATAGTCATCCATCCATTTGTTAAATCAAGGTGCAAAGTTTATTATAATCCTAAAGGAGTGTAAATAGAGTTTGTAAACAAACAAAAAAACCACAAACAAATAAAACAGAAAAAAACATCACAAATTTTAAACCCTTACAGCAGTAGGAGTAAAAGAGTTTCTATACCGATTGCTTTTAAGTTTAGGCAAACTATTACGTACACCAGAAGGAAGGATTTTAAACTCACGGAACAGTGGATGAGTACAATCTTCAATGACAGATTTAGCAAAGTTAAATACATTCTTTAGGGCAAATTATATAACCCTACAATAAGAAAATTGATATTGTATAAAAAAGGTATTCAAAAATGAATAAGGAAAAAATATTAAAAGTGGTCAGAAATGTACAGTTGAAAGAAAAAGTATGTGAACCCTTTGGGCTTACTTGGATTTCTTCATAAATTGGTCATAAGTCACAACAATAGAGAAACACAGTCTGCTTAAACTAATACCGCACAAACATTATACGTTTTCATGTTTTTATTGAACACAACATGTAAACATTCATAGTGTTTACTCTCACCCTCTGCCTTCTGTCGCTTAATAAGAATAAAAATAATTTATTACATTTACATAGAGCTTTTCTGGGTACTCAATGCGCTTAACATCGCTTAAAAAATTGAATAACCACCCCACTATCTTGAATTCTAATTTAAACTCTGAAATTAATTTCTTTATTAAAACACTGGGCTGAATAGTATTAAAAGCTGATGAAAAATCTACGTAGAGCAATCTAACATTGGTTTTTGAACCTTCCAGATGTTTCATATTCATATTTAACAGGGACGATGAGGCATCCTTAACGCCACATCCTCAAATGTACCCTACTCTTGAACAGCGAGCCCAATTTTGACAAAAAATCCAAAATATATGCAAAGAAATATTTGATATAGTTACATAATAGGTATATGTCATTGATAATACCTGTCACTCTCAATCCTTTCTTGCCCTCTGGGGGCATCAAAAAGTATTTAAAAAAGTAATTATCCCATCCTTTTCAGACAGTGAGTCTCTTCAGTTCAGTGCTTAACATATCAGTTGTATCAACCGTTCATTAAAATGAATCGCTTCAAAGGAGTCATTAAGACGTGAATCGGAGATTAGCAGACACGCTGTGTGTCAATCACAGCTGTTAGGACAGTTCAAAAGATAGAAGTTAACACCGAAAACACTTCACAAAAATGTGTTTTGGAGGCTTCCAAAAAAAATTCAATATGGGAAAAACCCTGAATCTATGTCTGTGTGCTAATTTTGTATTTATAAACGCATATCTAGGATATATTTACATGTATTTAATTATACTTACAAAACATTTTTAAATTAAATTAAATTAAATTAAATAATAAACGTTCATGAATTGTTATATTTTATACTTTTTTCTTAAATATATGCATGTATGTGTATGTGTATATAAATACAAAATGAACATGCACAGTACAAAGACAAATGTAAACACAAACCTTTATTCTGGATGTGATCAATCACGATTAATCGTGCAAAATGAAATGCTGACAATTGTTGAAACTTAAGCTAGATAGTGTAAAGGCAAAAGGAACACGATAAGCATGCTTTTTCCCTCATGAATGTATATATCTTGTCTCGTTTCCGCAGAACTATTGCACAGCCAAAACACTGTACATCTCAGATTCGGACAAACGCAAGCACTTCATGCTGTCTGTAAAGATGTTTTACGGGAACAGCGCAGACATCGGTGTCTTCCAGAGCAAGAGGATCAAGGTCATCTCCAAACCTTCCAAAAAAAAACAGTCCCTCAAGAACGCCGACCGTAAGTGTCCACCTCCCAGAGCACACTCACAACAAACACTCATACGTTTGGTTATGACCTGGAGGACATCACAGGATGATGTTAAGGCGTTAAGGTGGTCATGTCTCGTGGACGACACAGACTAACCTAATTTCCAAAAAAGTCTTGTTTTCTTTAAATGTTAAATATTGCAAAGCTACACCTCTCACATGAGTACCAAGCCTCAAAATGTGTTGTTACTGCTTGGTCACAATCCTCTGTTATTTTCTTAAAAATGTTTCAGAATCTCTACACTTGAAATATTTCTCGCTTTTATTTCTTGTATACTATACTATAAAGAATAGTCATAAAGACTGCTATTTATCCTGACTTTTCAAAGCACAAATCAAATAATTCAAAAATGTGTTTGCATTGCATTGTAGAGACCATTAAAGTCAAAGCATTTGTTTCATTTATTTGTTAATTTAACTGTTTTGACAAATACACCTAGTTTTTTTTAATGCCGATGTTCTGAGGGTATTGTGGATTGTAAAACAATCGGTTTTAGTGTATCACTGTATCAGTTTGGCCGTAATAATTCTTTAAAGTTACATAAAACGTTTATAGACTTGTGTTTCAGATTTTTCATCTAAACATTCATCAATGACTCTTTATGAATTACAAACTGTAAAGTCCACTAGGTGGTGCTGTAATAAGCATATTTACACACATTACATTGCTTGTATTTCAATTTGAGCTAATATCAAAATATATTTTGTTCTCCTAAACGAAACGAAATAATTTATACATCCATTATTTGTTTGACGGTTTATATTTTTTGCTAATAGCAAAAAAACTGGAGAAAAGAACATGTGCACTGATGTCGAGTCTGTAGTTTCTGTGTTTATGATTAGTTGTCTGTCTTCTGTGTGCAGTCTGTATAGCATCAGGAACGAAGGTGGCGTTATTTAACAGACTTCGCTCTCAAACGGTCAGTACGCGATATCTTCACGTAGAGGGAGGAAACTTCCACGCCAGCTCACAGCAATGGGGAGCCTTCTACATCCACCTCTGTGAGTGTTTTGTAATAACAAAGTATTATGAATAAAGTTATGCACTGATTTGAATATTTGGTTTACATTGCAAATTACAATGTAGATACAAGCCTTAGGTTGGCACTTAAATAAAAACTGTATATGATTCATTTATCATATGCATGTCTTGTTTTTTAGTGGATGATGAGGAGTCTGAGGGTGAGGAGTTCACTGTGAGAGACGGTTACATTCACTACGGCCAGACTGTCAAACTCGTGTGTTCTGTGACAGGAATGGCTCTGCCTAGACTGGTAAGACTCGCCGTTGTCCTCCATTTATTCACATGATCTGAAAACCACTTGGAGATGTTTATATGCCTTTCCTTTCTAGGTCATCCGTAAGGTGGATAAACAGACGGCCTTACTGGACGCTGATGACCCTGTCTCTCAGCTGCATAAGTGTGCCTTTTACCTAAAGGATACAGAGAGGATGTACCTGTGCCTTTCTCAAGAGAGGATCATCCAATTTCAAGTAAGCCACCAGAACATGTTTGACTAAATTTACACTATTTATCGAACGTTTAAGGTTATTTACTCATTCTGGATTCATTCCACAATAATCAACTTATCTATAGAATAGCACAAGATGTTTTCTCATCAATTTTATCATCCAGCTGGGGATGCTTTTTAAACCATCTATTCTGGGCTCCTATTAGCTACTTTTGCTTTGATGTTTGGTTCAGGTCATCAATTTCAAAAACATTGTCCAGAGAGGAAACAAAGAAAGCAAGGAAACATGGCCTTTCATTCAAAGAGTTAAAATGGTCAATGATGTCCATTTTCTTATTAGGCATGCCTCCTTTACATTTTTATCATTTTGTATGTGTGTGTGCTCTGCAGGCCACTCCATGCCCAAAGGAACCAAATAAAGAGATGATAAATGATGGTGCCTCCTGGACAATCATCAGCACTGATAAAGCAGAATACACCTTCTATGAGGGCATGGGCCCTGTACACACGCCCGTCACACCTGTGCCTGTGGTCGAGAGCTTACAGGTAACAAGTCGTGCACACACACCCTACACTAGTAGCTTGTGTTTTATGTCTTCTATAGTGTCTACACCTGGTTTATGTTTGTGTTTGAGTAGTTAAATGGTGGGGGAGATGTAGCAATGCTGGAGCTGACAGGACAGAACTTCACTCCAAATCTGCGCGTGTGGTTTGGCGATGTAGAGGCTGAGACCATGTACAGGTATGGAGGCTATTTGTTTTACAAACACTGTAGATATCCGTGTATTATTTAATAATGGTACATTTAGTTTAGTCATGGAGGCTTTAAAACATTTATTTTAAGAGTTTTAGATTTGTGTTTGAAGATTTATAATGGTCTTCTGAGGTTTAGTTTCACATTTTTGTTTTAAAGCCTTATTAGCAGAAATAGAAAATTGTGATTAAAATAAATTGTGATTAACAATTTACAAAGTTTGTGTAAATAGTGTATATTTGTATTTTTAAAGATGTCTATCCTTTCTTGATTTTATTATTCATTTCTTCATTTGATTGTTTAAATAGATTTCTTGAACTATTTATGCACAAATAAATTCTTATCTTATCAATGTATCATTATTTATTAGTATAATTTGTATTATATTTTACATACATTTCAATTAAATTGTGTTTTTTTTATTATCTAACGTTTTTAATATTTTTATTCTATAATTTCTTATTTATTTAAAAATGTATATGATTTTATAAAACTTTTGTCACAGTACCTTAGTTTCTAGCATGTGTAATTTTTCCATGCTTTTTTACTCATCTAGATCATTGAAGTAAACATTCATTTATAACCTGTTAAATGACATGTTTAGATTTTACAGGCCGTAAATTTATAGACCACACATGCTTTTGTACTAACATACATTAAAGCTTTATGTAGTTGTGAAAAGCAAATATGTTATTTTATTAGACGTGTCAGTTAATTATATTGCAGGCAGTGAGTTGAATTATTAAAAGATGATATTTCCTCGATAGGTGTGGAGAAAGCATACTTTGCGTCGTTCCAGACATCTCTGCCTTCCGCGAGGGTTGGCGGTGGGTTCGACAGCCGGTCCAGGTTCCCGTAACGCTGGTCCGTAGCGACGGTCTCATCTATTCGACATCTCTCACATTCACATACACCCCCGAACCCGGGCCCCGCCCGCATTGCAGCGCGGCCTGGAGCGATCCTTCGAGTGGGCAGCGCCGGCTTACTTTCCGCGACTGGTGACAGAGTTGAAGGGAACGGAGAGACGGCTTATGGTCCAAACAGCACGTCTAACGCCGTCACGGCATCATCCTCTAATGCAGCCGCGGCCGTGGTGTTATAACACACGTAGGAACACTCACAAACTCACAAACGCGGAACAAAAATAAAGACTACAGACTAATTGTAAAAGTGCTGCATATTGAATTCAAGAGGAGGAGATGGAGGATTAAGCGAGGCCAAGAGTGACGGCTCTCCTGAGCTATCTTGCGGTTTCTATGAGGAGCCGGTCTGGTGCTAGCAATAAACAATGCCAGAGAGAAATCTTCATATTGTCAAAACACCAGCACCTAAAGGTGTAAAAGATGTGGAGATGAGACCACAACAGTGATACGTCAGCCATGTACAGAATGCTCCGATTGAAAACTGTCTTTCTTCCAGTCCGAGTGCGTTATCGGGTGACATGTATCATGGCCGGGAGGTCTAAGCTCTTGGGAAAAAGGGTCACATGAAATTGTGAGGACGACAATTTTTATGGACCAATGATCTTGTATAAGCTTTAGTAAAGGTACATTTTTTGATCCCCATACCTTTTTTTCATATCAAACATAGTACGCTTTCGTTACCAAATAGGTTATGTTTCTCCTCTGAGATTTCAACGTTTCGTTTCTTTTCTGTTTCGTCCATTTTCGTCTGGCTTCTGTAAATAGCTGCAGACTTTTTGCGCGGATTCGTTTTGATACTTCGTATTTTGTAATACAGGTTTTTTTCTATTCGATTTAGTTGTTTTAATTTTGCATTTGGGGAAAACTCAGATGGCCCATTTTTGAACCATGAGTTTTTATGAAGTCTTTAAAAAGAGAAGAGCTTTAAGCAATGCCTCTGCCTTGCCTGCATTACAACATGCGCTACGCTTCCTTTAAGCATTTCATCGTGTTCATCTCAGAAAACAATGCCATCTTTCTATGTCTTGTTTGGGAATATTAACCAGAAAACAACATACAATATAGACGCCTGTTAGAGGTTTTGATGCAATGTCTTTTCGAAATGGCAGCCATAATGTAGTCCATACATCCTAGAGCCCACGTAGGTTATCGCATATAAATATTTGGAAATATTGGTAGCGTTGGATGTTTTCAATATTCTCATGAGTTCAAATTCCTTAATGATATCCATGACGTTTTTTAATGTTTCCAGAAATGCGTTTCGTCTTCCTAAACTTCCATTTGCATTTTTGTCATGACAAATTGTCTAAAAATGAATAATTTGGAGACATGTTCTACCAGATGTGTATCTAAATGTGGCCTTACTTTAAACAAAAGGTTCCATGTTCAGTTCACCCCTTTAAAAGAGGTTTACAAATGTGCCGTGAGGAACCAAGCCTTGCATTTTGAACATTTACGTGCGATTTTTGATATGTAACGCTCCCTGAATTTAAGTTTTCATTCAGATTTAGAGGATTTAAATGTGTAATAGAAACGAACACACCCAAAGATATTTTATTGCATTGTTGTCTTGTTTTATAATTGAAGAGTATGTATCTCTTACACCAAAAGCAGGAAGCTTTACTCCGTTGGTCATTGGATTCGTTTATCGTGGCCTTGGTGTCTCACCAACTACTAGACTAGTATTATTGACAAAAAGAAATAACTAGGTGTAATGAACTCATCAACCAGCACTAATAGTGTTTTGTGACCTTCTTTTGTACAGTAATTTAACTTTTGAATTTTATGCGTTAATAATAATAAGAGAAAATAACAAAGCGAAACCCACCTCCATTTTGTTATCGGTTTTTGTGCGTCTGTGGCTTCAACCCACTCACTGTATGTCTTAGATGTTTCTTGTCGGTTTGTCTAGCTCAACAGGTGTTTCGCGTCTGAGTTTGTCTTAACTTTGTATATTAATGTCCTGAGAGTGAACGGACATCATGGGACTATAAACATGGGAGTCAATGGCCTTTAAGTGTGTGTCTCTCAAAGATGTAAGAATACAGCAATACTGTATAGGTCACTTGTGTGTCTCGGTCTGTGGAAATAGCCACTGATTTTCACCAGCATGATCCACAGCGCACGTGGTCATGTAGAGCAGCATGGCTCAACCGGAGTCATCTCATTTATTCTCACTTGTTCATGCTAATTTAATCGGACACTTTTTGGAAAGATTTTGTGTCTTCCCTACTTGGAAAATCTTTAGCGTAGTGTACTGTATGTAGAAAACACATCAAAAAAGGCAATACTCCAGCATTGTATAATGTAGTATATTTCGGGAAAAACTGTAACTTGAATGTCTCTGCAAAAAAAAGTTCACTTGTTGCCTCCACTAAATTGTTTCTTTTTAATATCATTGTCCCTCTATTCTGAGAAAAATCTCTTCGGCTGCCTCTTTGCAAATCTCTTCCATGGGGTTTTAGTTTCTGAAAGATGCCCTAAAAACCTTTGCACTTGGTTTAGCAGAATTCTTTGCTTAACAGACCAGTCTTCTTCCGTTTGACTGTATATTCACAATTCGAAATCGAATAAATGCAAACTTTCATTTGGCAAAAGATGGTGGAGACACTGGGCAAAAATGTATGCATTTTATACTAAAAAAATTGCGAGTGTTGCTTATTTGTCCGCTGTGTTGAATTAAATAAACCACAGAAGACAGTTTGTTTCATTTCTCACCTTTGATGTTTTCTTGTGATAAAGGTTTAATTGCGATTGTCATTATGAGAGCCACTATACAATGTGTTATTGTACTGTGTTGTTTTTGTTTCCCATGCTTTATGATATCCCCAACCCCAAAAAAGAAATATTAAGTGCTTTAAGCCAGTTCGCCTTTTAATGAGACAGCATTTTTGAAACGATTCCTACTCAAACAAAAGAAAGCAATTCGTCTTTACTTTTTTAATCCAGTCATCACGTTTTTGTTGGCGTATTGTTGACTGTGAACAGTCATTCACACATTAATGCTGAGAACATTTCTCAACTGTTTCTGTTTCACGGTTTTGTTTACATTGTGGATATGTTCAGCCCCCATCATTTACCGTAATGTTACTGTGGTAAAGTTCATTGTGTTGCTCTCTGAAAGATATCAATTGACAATCTTGTTTTTTTACAGTTTACATTGTTGTTTGTTTTTTAAGGTGTTGAGCTTTAGA
Source organism: Triplophysa dalaica (assembly GCF_015846415.1). Classification (NCBI taxonomy): domain Eukaryota; kingdom Metazoa; phylum Chordata; class Actinopteri; order Cypriniformes; family Nemacheilidae; genus Triplophysa; species Triplophysa dalaica. The sequence continues at coordinate 9,228,772 of NC_079542.1, forward strand.
AGGATTGGTTAAATGGCCATATGGAACTGGTGCGTTTTAACTTAATACACACATTTGCATTTTAATTGAGTCAATTATGAAACATTTGAAGATATCAACATCGCAAACACAGGTCATAGTTTTGTTGTTCTATGTATAGCGGTAATGTGCCAAGCCTTAAAAACAGTTCATGGCAAATTTGTGAACGATAATTCGTTTTATTTTCCAAATGTGTCGATTTTTTTTGTCCAGAGTCAACTGGTGTCATTTCTGTGTATCTGTTGGTCTCCGTTTAACTTTGCTCTTCCAAAAACAGTTTTTTTTATGAGCTCTGATCAATGTAGATGATAGATGTTGATGTCTTCTAAAATGCCAAATGTCTTATACTTACATTCTCATGCACTGCTTATAAAACACAGCTTGAGGGGCAGCTTTACAAAGATGTCTCAATAGTCATAGAAGAATAGAGGATGTCAACGTACCGTAAAAAAAGACTGGCAATTGCAAACTTGTTTTCTTTTGCTGCCACTATATTTCATATGTCTATATGAAGTTCTTCAATTGGTCATAATGTTATAGCGATTTGCCTTTTAGAAAGCATCTGGAATCAAAAAGCTGTGGTACAGACGTTATTATCCCTTTAGGGCAAGTTTTAGTAATCCACACTTTCCTCTCTACTGGTATTGCACTTAGAGTAAATCAAACTTGTCTAGATTTGTTGCTTATCGAGTGTCATTTTTCATATTAGGATTGATTATGGTGTGCCTGAAGCTCTATGCTGGGCTTTATGTACAGTTTATTCAACATTACTCTTAGCTTTTCGTTTTGTGTTAATCTGTAAATCAATCTGGTTCTGTCTTTCCTTTACGCTCTCTCTTTCATACTCTTTCGGTCTGTTGTTCTAGTTATAATATTCAGAGGTATCAGTACGGTAGGAGTCTCACTCATTCACGGCGGCCGATGTTAGGATTATGTGCCCTAACCTGAAACAGGGCCGGTTATATTTTTTGTAAACATTAGCTTTGTTTCATGTGTCTGTCTGTTTGGTTTTTGTACATATTGCACCTGCTCAGTTCCATATGTCATCAAATAAAATTGCAATATTGGCATAAAATCCATTATAAAGTGAGATTTTTTCCTTTACAATCATAGTCATGTAACCATGTACCAGCAACTTGATGTTTAAAGTCAGTTTAATGTAATTACAATTCAATTGAGTTAAAATAACTTTTATAGTAGGTTTCTTTGTTAGTCCTCATCTTGTACCATTCAGTTAATTTCACTTAGTGATAGTTCACCCCAAACTGAAAATTCTGTCATCCTCTTGTCATTTCAAACGTTCTTCCTTCCATAGAACACCAAAGAAGATATTTTGAAGAATGTTGTTAACCGGCAACCATTGATATGCATTGGTTTTGTGTCCTTACAATAGAAGTGAATGGGTGCCTGCGTTGTTTAAAATATCTTCTTTTGTGTTGTGAAGAAGAAAGTCATACAGGTTTGAAATGACAAAAGGGTGAGTAAATGATGGCAGTTTTGGGTGAACTATCACTTTAATGCTTTTGATATAAACAATATTGATGAAAATGTTATGTGAGGATAGTTTCACTCGGATAAAGCAATCGGTATTTAGGTAAAGGATACAAATATTATAATAACTAGGTTACACAACGCGTATACTGAGATTAAAACACTTGGGCTGAAACTGAGTTTTGATCAAACACTTTGTATGTTGTAGACTCTTAAAAAATGGTCTATTAAAATATTAATGTATACGATGCTGTATTGACCAACCATTAAATACCTGTAAAACCTTCTTGTTTAGACATTTAATTAAGACTTTACACAATTGAATGTGTCATTGTCAGTGGTTATAGATCAATGTATTTCAGTCAGGGAACATGCTGGATCAAGTTATGAGTTTGTTAAACAAATATAAAGAAAACTTTTATCTCAAGATGAAAAAGAAAGTTAAAACAAATATCACAAGCCGTAAAGCCGTTTATAATATGATGAAAATAGCCCAGATGTCCAAAGCAGCCTTGGGTAGTTTCTTTGAAGTGAGTAACAGGTGTGAAAAATCTCATGCTATGATAAGGATGGACTCTCTAGAGGGTACACACAGTATGTTTGGGCTAACACACAAGATAACAATTATTTTTCCTAGAAAAAGGTTAACGCCACAATCTATCTACAGAAGCATATATACATTTGTGTCTCCGTACATGGTGTTACATCTAAGTGGTCATCACAGAAGCAAAATCAAATATAGGAATAGTTAAAGGGACAGTGGACCCAGACAATAATCAAGTTCTTTCAAACCTGTATAAATTTCTTTGTTCTTATGAACACATGGAAAGATATTTGGAAGAATGCTTTTAACCCAACAGTTGAAACCATTGACTACCACAGTAAGAAAAATGACAATGGTAATCAAAAGTGCCCCAGAACTGTTTGCTATCCTACATTCTTCAAAATATCTTCTTTTGTGTTCAACAAAACAAAGAAATTTATAAGGCAATTTTTTCGGTCACACTTTCCTTGAAGCATGTATGTATAATGTATCATATAGAGTTCAAATGCATTACAATTCTATTTTTTATAAAGAGTAGAAAAGGAATAGAAGTCAGAACTGGTCAGTCAGATGTTGACGCATGTGTTTTCAGACGATTTTTAAAGATGACTACAGAATCAGCAGATCTTATAGCAGCGGGCAGATCATTCCACATAGGTGAAACCGATCCGGAGAAGGTGCGTGAGAGAGATTTTTTTACATTTTTGGGTTAGCACGACAAGACGTCGTTCATTTCCAGAGCGTAGGGTTCTGGCGGGTACATATGTCTGCATTAGCGAGTGAAGATAAGGGGGTGCCGAACCAGTGGTGGTCTAACCAATTATAATCAATTTAAAATGTTTAGTGTAACAATGACTTGCTAAGTGTTAAAATGTATTAACTGTAATAACAATTATTTATAAGATATTACAATGCATTAAAAGACAAATAACAATGCTTTAAACTACTTTTATAATGCATTATACATACATGCTTCAAGGAAAGTGTGACCAATTTAGTCATTGTTGGCCAAGAACTGTTTGGTAACAAGCATTCTTTCAAATATCATGTTGATCAGAACAAAGATTGTATATAGATGTGGAATGACTCGAAGGTGAGTAAATGATGACAGAATTTTTATTTTGGGGTGAACTGTTCCTTTAACTCAAAATTAAAAAATGCTGTCATCACATACCCCATGTCATTTCAAGTCTTTGCTATCTTCTATTCAGTAATTCGGATACAATTATAGTGAATGGAGACTGAGGCTGTTTGTCACAAAATCTTTGCATTGGTTTTGCCTAACATCTCCTTTTCTGTTTGCATTCAGAACAATGAAAGTCATTTGAGTATGCAATAACATGGAGGTGAGTAAATAATGTATGAAAATGTCAATTTTCATATTTGAGTAAACTGTCCCTTTCATTTTACCGTGTATTGTCCGTGCCACACAGAAATAAAAAGTACAAGAATGAAGGAATGAAAGGTGGGCCAGACAATCGTAGAGCCAAGACGAGCCATAAAGTCATATTGTAAAGCCCAACGTTTATAAGTCAAAAGTCCTAATGGGGACTGAAGTCTTTCTCAAGGAAACAGTCCTGTTCCATTCAACGTCTCTGTTTATTTAACTGTGACATGTCTATAAAATAAGCACTGGATTCTGTCAGCATTTCAGTGCTATTGGCAGCCATTGTCTGCATGTTGGAGTTCTCACTTGTCATTGACTGTATATAGCAAGTCTAGATTCAGTTAGCAGGCAGGGAAATGGTCATTTGTTTAGCTATAAAAACCTGAAGACTCTAGACTAGCCTATATAAACTAGTTTGTCAAGAGCATGTCTCATTTGTCATTGATGTTTTGTTACTGAGAACATATATTTTTTAGACTATTCAAAATCAAGTTCTTGGAAAGTTTTCCTACTCTTGATTTTTTTTCAGGCTTGTAAAGCTGTGGTCATTGCCGGTTGTTTTCTTTATGCTTGCGCAGACCCACGAAGACTGTCGTCGGTTAGTCTGGTAAGCGTGCCACAGGTTTGTGTGTTTCCATCAGTCTGTCCGGTCCCACCACTCCCTCCTGTTCCAAACTGCGTTCCAAGACCTCCAGCTCCTACAACGCTTCGACGACTGCTTGCCCTGCTCAAATCCTCAGGTTCGGCTCTGCAACAGTTGAAAGTCAACAACACACCTTGTCTGAAGCGCTTGTTCATAAAACAGTAGACTATAGGGTTGACGCAGGCGGAGGTGTAGGACAGCAAGTGGATGAAGGATATGGGGGTTCCAGAGAGAAGACGGTCAGCTGAACGTCTGTCAAACGCCCGCCAAGCATTGACGACAAAGATGGGCGTCCAGCAGAGGAAGAAGAGGCCTACGATCACCAGCAGCATGCGGATGACACGTTTTTTGGCCATGAGGTTTCCCGTAGAGCTGTTGCTGCTAACTCTGCCAACTTTAGGTTTTGTGTCCCTCAAGCTGGGGGTCGACGGGTCAGAGCGTTTTCTCTTAGACGGCTGGAGGTAGCAGCCATCGCCGTCACCTTTTTTCAAGCTGGTAGTGCTGTTTTCTAAAGAGCAAAGTAAAGATCAAATGACATGATTTTATTATATATTTATACAGCAGCTCAACAACTGAAATGTAATATGTCATTTTAGGACAGTAAAGAACTGAAAAGAAAAGTCACAGTTTTAAGGATTTTTGAAAAAAAGATCTTTTTCAAAAATAAAGAAATTATTATTGATAATTGCCCTGAAGTACTAATTATGTTTATGAAATAATACACATTTAAAGGAAAAGTTCACCCAAAAATGAAAATTCTGCCATTATTTACACAACTTCTTTCTTCTGCAAAACACAAAAAATAAATATTTTGAAGAATGTTGGTCACCCAACAATGGCGGTACCGCTGTTGTTTGGTTACCAACTTTCTTCCAAATATTTTCGTTTGTGTTCTGCAGAAGAAAGAAAGTCATACAGGTTTGGAATGACATGAGTGTGAGTAAATGATGACAGAATGTTCATTCCTCAACTATCACTTTAAATCTCATAAAATTACCTTTATGACTTTTTATCTTACCGTGGCACCAAAATGCCACCATTAAAATGTACTGTAATGGTTGGAAAGTCAGAGATACCTCTGTTTGACTTCCTGTTTGCCATTTCAAATTTGATTCCCCTGTAGAGTTCAATTGAGGTGAGGCCATATGCTGTCATCATTATGATTCCAGGTAGAAGAAAGAGAATCAGCAACAGTAAAACAGACCTAAAAAGCCTCAGAAAGGTCAGTGGCAAAGCCAAACAAGACAAAAAAAATATGCATTCGAGTGCATCTGCAATATTGTTTGTGCAAACATTTAAAGGTAGTGTTTAACTCGACCAAATACCTTTCTATTATTTATTATTTACTAACCCTCATTGAATTCAAAACCGTATATGATTCTCACCAGGTTTGCATGACATCTCTGGGCCAAACCAAGCGGCACATGTTTCCAGTGCTGTTGTCACTGCGCATGAAGGGCACAAGCGTGCTGCCTATCGGGTAAGGCAGCATGAGCAGAAAAGACACGACCCAAGTGGCTGTGATGACTTTGGCTGCGTGCGACTTGGTCTGCCAGGTACGAGAAGTAAAGGGGTTGCAGATGGCACTGTAGCGTTCCAAAGAAATAGCCACGAGGTTGAATGTGGACACGCTCACTGAAATACCTGGGAATTGTACACACAGAACTAAATTGTACATACGGAAATAAATATTGGCTTGTTACTGGTCCTAAGGAGACATGAAGTATAAGTTATATGTAAGCAACAGTAAACAAAACATGGAAACATCTGCCTCCACTTACAAAGGCAGAAACACTTCATAACAATCTAAGGCTTAGATAACACAGGTATTACTTGTTTGTGAAGGTAATGGCTTTTGGCACTTTAATGGCTTAACAATGCATCCTCTGGACTCGTAAGGCACTGAGTTAAATTACATTTACAATTATGCATTTGGCAGACGCTTTTATCCAAAGCGACTTACATTGCATTATCCTATACATTTGTTTCTAAGTATGTGCAATCCCCTGGGATCAAACCCATAACCTTACCACTGAGCTACAGGAAAGAACCTAAAAGAACTAAAGAACAGGAAAGAACTGAAGTCTTTTTGCACTATCCAAATTATAATCAGTTTTGTATGAATGTTAAAATACACACACAGCTTTATCGTGTACATACAGTATGACATAATAGCCCGAGCACAATGCAAAGACAGTTAACACGGTGACCCATCAAACATAAGATATTATACACATGAGGTCTGAAATCACTATTGAACAGTTGCTACTATGTGATAAATTGCAAGCGTGAGATCGTGTATAAATCATGTCACTTTAAATTTAAAGATGTTCCACAGAATTTACAAAGGATGTGCCAATCCATGATTTGTAAAGACTTTCTTAAAAAAAAACGAGTGTGAGGCCTGATCCAGGTTGCCAAAGCGTATACAGTACTGTGATCTTTCTAGTGCAGACAACCTGTTCTGACTCGCTAAAACAATTACTTTAAAAAACAATTTCAGCTGGAATATAATTATTTTGCTTTTTGGAAGGATCTGTATCGTTTTGCCTCTATTGGCTACATGGTCACCAAACATGTTTTCATGAAATTGAACAAAAACTTATGTTACTGTCAACAAGTCTTTTTTCAGTTTTTTCTTTATTAAAAATAATTTAAATGATTTATGCTGAACAATTACTGAAGAATAAATATCAAGGCGTGAGATCAACATGGCTATAAATAGCTCATGTCACTTTAAGTTTAAAGAAGTAAAACCATATTAAACACAAAATTGCTTTTGTATTACTAACCCTAAAGTTCGACCATGATATTTGCATTAAAACTATGGTATAAAAATGGTAAGCAATCTTCCAAAAATATTATATTTTTCCTATAGTAAAACAACGGTTGATTTTCATAAGGGAAATTATTTGTTTGTACAATTATTAGCTTATTCTCCAAAAACGTTTTTGTGCACACAGCACGCAATCACATCACACAACTGAATCGTCAGCATAAATGAATAAACTGGAAAAAAGTTATTGTTTTTTTCATTAGGCACTACCATCAAAATGTTACAAAATGATTAAGACTATATAAGACAACTTCTTTATATCATGTAATGAATTAAAACTATGGTTACCATGGTCATTTTTGAAGAGGAAGGAAATACATCAAGAGCAATTCTGCAATGTGAAGAAGATGCCAAAAGTTCCACTACTGAAGTGCAGTGTCTCCTAAACTGAAAGTTGACTCACCCATAAAATACGTGGCCACTTTACACATGCCTTTGCCGAAGATGAAGTCCTTCATGATGTTTGGGATGAGAGTGAAGGGCATGCAGAAGAGACACAACATGAGGTCACTGACCGCCAGAGAGAGCAGGAACAGATTGGTGACTGTCCTCATCCTCCGGTTGCGCACGAGCACAGCAATGATCAAACTATTCCCTATGAAACTCAGCAGGAAGATAAAGATATACAGCGCAATCCGCACTGTATGGTTTATATCTGAGATTTAAAGGAGAAAATAACTATTATTTAACATGCGAAATATGTATTCGGTTACACTTAACAATTCTAACTAACATTACGCATTACAAGGTGAACAATATTTTTGACAATGTGATAGTTCGTATCAATTTTTCAGTGTTGGTTCCTCTCAGTGCATTTACTTAGTCTACTGTAACTAACGTTTGATTTTAAAAAATTATTGTCTACACACGCTCGTTCACATGCCGTATGTAAACACAAGTTGGTCAGCATAAACAATTGCGCAAACATTTTTTGACTGTTTCTTTCTTAAAATCAATTAAAACCCCAAATAAAACAGCTCTTACCTTTTGGTTCTGCTGTTCTGTCACTGTCATTTTTGCAGTCCGACGCATTGCCGATTCCCAATCCACACAATAGTTTAAAAATATCAGTCGTGTTGATAACCATGTCCTGAATTGTGTAAGTCTCCATGGTTTGTATTTTTCTGATAGCTTTTCTCGATGGTATAATATAAAGATTTCTATCCAGAAGTTCCTCTCTTGCAGGTTAGAGCAACACTCACTGTGCCATAATACGCAGCTGCGCTCTCTAATAAAATAACTACATGACTGTAGGTTAAATCATAACGACATCTCTTCTAAATTACAACATTTACGGAATAGTTTAGTGTTTAGCGTGAATTAAGCTGTTTAAAGTGTCACGATGAAATAAACGATCTTAAAAAGTAAGAAAAACAATAGGCTACTTGCAGCATATGCATGAAGCTGCATGCTCATGAGTTGAGAAGTAGACGAATGCACTTGAGCAGTGTTCATGTGTCCATCAGAGATCCACAGACCCCGCCTTGACTTCATTCTCACTTTCTTTCTCAAACACACACCTGCGTAACTATGACTCCATTAGAGGGTCCTTTCAAGCACTTTAAATTTAATATTGTAATGAATTCTTTCCTATTTTACAAGAAATGTTGATCTTGGTCTTTACTCTTTTATCCTGACTTCATAAGTTTTATGAGAGAGAGAAAGAGAGAGATAGAGAGAGAGACATTTTAAGGGCCATTTTAGTGTTGTTTATTGATCACTCACTGAAACAAGCACGCAGGGATCTCCAACAGCCTGCTTTATAGAATTGAAGAGACAGAGAAAGCAAAACATCCGGAAAATGACCTGCACACTTAACCTAGACATAAAGTGCTTTTAAACATTTACGTAACTTGTGTAGCATAACTTTAAACCCTATTACTGTGTGTATATGTGTGTAAATGTGTGTATATTTAAAGGAAAATATTTGCAAACGAAGTGATACTTTGAGCCTGTGTTGAATTTTTGTGAATCCCATGACTGCTTGTGCTTGATCTCCTGCAACATGACAAGAACACTTGAACCACTTAGAAATATTAATACAGTACTTTGAATGAATAAAATAACCATGGTAGCTGATCATATTATAATGTATACAACTGAACAATGCAGAGGAAAGTTCACTGGATTTCACCCAAGGGCAATAACCTGTTTAGGCCTACTTGTTTGGCAAGAAAGACTTGAGCATTGCATCAAAAACCGCAAAGCACCTGTTATCATCTTTAATTTGTCATCTCAAATCAATATTCGTTGCTTTTTAAGAGTGGGTTGTTTGTTGCCATTTGCAGAGCTTTGTCTACTAATGCATTTTGTATAAATTGTAAAAGTTTAAGAGTAAATGTAAAAGGTTTAAAGCCTGTTAACGGTCTGAGCTTTTTGAGCCTACACATAAAAACGTATGTTGAAACTAAAATGGCGGTAACTCATGAATTCTTTGGAATACAGACGGTTGGTCTCGTTTGAAAAAAGAAAAGTAGCTGATTATTCCAAAAAAAATCACACACACACACACAAAAATAAAGGTATGTTGTTAGGTTTATCGTAAAAAATAAATACAAAAAGTTTATGGTTTTCTTTGATTAAAAAATAAGGGTCGCAAAAGAATAACAAAAATGTAAGCACACTCTTTATAAAAAAATCAATTACTCTCCCTACATAAATTGTTTTTAAAAAATACCAAAGAAATCTGAATTCTTGACCTTTCCAATTATATTTTGTCATGATTCGATTAGAAATTACGTGCACAATATTGACACAAACGTAGGTGTCCCGTATACGGAACGGGTGACAGTTAACAGGCTACACCATGACATTAGTAGTAAAACATAAGTTATAGTTGGTAGGTTTTTTACACAGAAAACACAGGTTTCGTAGGCTAATGTGTATAGCCTACATACTGTAAGTATCCTTCAGTGGTCATTCAGGCATTCATCCACTTCCTGCAAATCTGCTTTTTGTTCATGTCTTTACATGTTTAGGTTAAATCTGATTAAATGAGCAAATTATTAAGAATGAAGTTGCTTTCTTACACAGCCACACAGAAAGACAACTAAAGTGACATCCCAGCTGCATAAATGCTTAGTATTGTGAGCTGGTGACCTGTTTATAAACTTTTCATTGATTCGTATGAAAAAATAAAGCCTTAGAATGACTTTTCATCAGGAATGTAAAAAGAAAATGTCATTGCAAGTCTTTTACAAATGACATTTATTTGTATTCGTTATGTTGTAAGATTACGATACAAAACTCGATAGCAAAATATTTTCACAGATAGCAAAAATAATTTATTTAACATCGAATCAATGTTAAATCGATCATTTTCAACATTAAACTGAATTATATTTGCTCTCTGAGTTTGACTCTAAGAGGAACCTTGTGTTCAGGCTCGTGTTTCCGGAAGGGTTTGTTGTTGCCGTTTGCATGGATACAGGCGTGATGCTGCGCTAGTAACAGATGAGTAGGACCTGAACATCACGTTGACAGAAGAACTTCAGAGTGTGATAATGATGGACGAGGGTTCAGATCCGTCTGTCACTATCGCACAAGTAGTACAGCGACTCAAAGGGACTCATTTACACTCTCAGCTGGAGAAACAGGCAAAAGTGAGTGGCTACAGCTAACCGACACTGCAGTATGTGCAACACCAAATACGGTCGCTGCAGCTACACTTATGCCAGCATGCGTATTCTGTGGGTGAAGTTGTGTTAAGTGTGTTCTTATTTTTAGGAATGTTTGCACAGACCGGAAATAAAATTAGAATCACTTAAAGATGACGTGCGGAGATGGTTAAAAGCGTCAGGTATGACGTCACATCATGACGTAATTTCAAACGTCACAAAAAGTAGTGTAAAGTTGTCAAATAAACCGTAATGTGTGTCCTATGGTGTGACGGCAAATATGTAGAAAACAATATGGTAATACTATACAATTTTATAATATTAATATTTATTGATAAATAAGAGATTCATCTTCAAGGTTATTCTTTCTCCAAAATTCCTAATTTCCTAAAGGACACATGCACGGTTTATTAGTCATCTATCCATACACACATATACATTTTTAATGCATGGAAATTACACATGCATACATAATCAACAATAGTAATATAATGTTTTCTTATTGTCACTAGTGATTTGATTCATAGTTTCTTGCTGTTGTGTCACTGATGAATTCTTTGCATTCATCCAGGCTGGGAGAGAAAATTGCAAAATGCAGTTTACAGAGAATTGCACATGTAAGTGGGTCATGTTTTATTATTCGAAGTGTATTGCAATCGTCTTAGCTTCTTCTAGTGTACTTTTTTGTATTAGGCCAAAATGTCTGTATTTATGTGTAATCCTGATTTCAAAAGATAAATCTGCTCTCTCAGACACATTCATTTAAGTGTCTAGAATGTTCCTTCTTCCGCTTTAAGTGTTTAAACAGTCATGGCAGGAACTGTGGAACTCCGTTTTGCAAAATGTAAACAAGACAAGAGACGGATCGAATTGATGAATCCTAAAACAATCCAGGTCCAAATACTGACAGGAGTGTCTAATCAACAGGACAAATCGCTTCTATAGATGAAAGTCTGTAAAACCTTTTAAGATGGAAATTTTTACAGTACACATGAGAAAAATCCTAAAGCATATGACCCCTGAAGTTAGTTAATTTTTTGGGGGCAATTGTTGTTGTGAAGTTTGATCAAATGAATGAAAAAGTAGAGATTAATCTGCCTTGGGTCACAGCCAAAGGTTTTGAGGTACAAGTTTCCTAGTAAATGTCTTTTTTTGTAGACATGAATGGGAAGGTCTATCTTATGTCAATGTTTTGAAAGTGGCAGAAGCAAATAGAAACTGTATAGCCAAACATAAGTGCACGCCCAAACACTACACAAATATGTGCTTCTTGGGCATTTACACTTATTCATTTGGCAGACGCTTTTATCCAAAGTGATTTACAAGTAGGAGAGCATATAAATATTTTCTCAACACGCTTAATTTAATAATTATTTTATTAATAGGGGGATTTATTTCGCTATTTCCTTATGTGTTGGAACATGAATGCAGGGATTTTCAGTCACAAAAATCATCTCTCTATATGAGCATCATGTTGTGCACATTGCAGATGTCATGTAAGAGAAAAGTGCCTTCCCCAAACTGTTGCAGTATAATTTCTCTAAAATGCTATCATATTGAAGTTGCATTAAGATGTGTATCTGGAATTAAGATGCCGAAGACAGCAAAGTATATGCATGATTTCAAACAAAATGTATAGGTTGTAATAATTGATATACATGTAATAATTTTGACTATTGTTTAGGTATATACAGAGCTTTAACTAGTATAATTCAGTGTGTATGTAACTGTCCTGTGTGTTGCGGATGTGTTTGTTTGCCATAGTCTTCCTCCTCATGGGCATCCACGAGCCCCTCCCGAACACACCAAAGAGCCCTTGGCATATATGCGCAAAGCCCAGGTTAAGCCCACCGTCTCTTTATTACACTGTCTGTCTCAGTTTGTCTTCTTTCTCTTTGCCCTCACACCTTTCTCTTTGTAAACTCACATGTAGAAATGACAGATTATTTGTGTGTGTTGTAGGCCGGCTGGGAGAAGAGAATCATGAAGAGTTTGAACAGTATGTGTACAGAATTAGGAATCCCACTGTCACGAAAGGTAAACATGAAAATATCTGAATTGCACATACACTTGAGAAGTGCAGGTATTTTAATCATTTTTCTTGTATTCCTGTTTTATAGCGGCCGGTCCCAGAGCAGAAAGAGCTCACTAAAAAATGGAACGAGATGGGAACCGATGAACCAGGTGACCTCCCAGTTTGTTCTGTATTAGAGGTTACTGTTACATCTCAGTGTATGTGCGTTTGTGCATTGCAGAAGGTTTACATGTAGACGTTTGGCTCGTACACAGAATCCCTGAGCAGTATACCAGCTCCATAACAATGCTATCAGTTTGTATGATAACATTTACCGCGGTGTGCAGGACACTGGAATAAACAGCCCTTTCTGTGAAACCAGAGCATGGCCAGACTCCTGGACCACATCCCAATTACCAAAACTCGAAAAAACCCCACTGAGTTTTCTTTGAAACTTTACTTTCTGTAAATATGTGGTGATTTAAAGTCCCTCTGAAACCAAAAGGTTTTCACTTTAAGGATATCTATAGTGTGCACCAAAAAATGTAATGTTCTTGAAGTTGCTTTGTATAAACGCATCCGTCCAAAGCATACATGTAACAGATGGATCTTAATTTAATGGACTGGGTATGGGATGAAGTTAACAAGAAAGATTCTGATTGCCATTCTGTTTTGTTACTTGCTCACTGCTTTTCAATTACACTAATTTGCATTGTAATTCAAAATTGCATGCACTTTTATCTCTGTTTTGTATTGCAGACCTAAGCAAATTCAGACCTGTTTATGCACCCAAAGATTTCCTTGAGGTGGGTATAGTCTTGCTTGCATAATCCACCTAATGAGTTTATTGAAACCATCCGGTCCAATTGAGAAAGACAGGCCCGGAAATGAGCGGCTGATTCGATTCTTTCAGGAAATGTTCATCTAAATTACTTTTTGAGTGAAAATTGACTGAAAGGTTGAATAAGTGATTTGCACGAGCTGATCTTGATTTATGATCAGATAGAATCAAACATTGTTATGTTGCATAGGGATGAATGTTGTGCCACAGAATATAGTCACGGGCAGTCGTGGCCTAATAATTAGAGAGTCGCACTCGTGACCAGAAGGTGTTCGATTCTCAGGGTCGACGGGGGAACAACTGAGGTGGCTTTGAGCAAGGAACCTTACCCCCGCTTGCTCCCTAGGCGCTGCTGTGTAGGGGATTCAATTAGGAGCAGTACTATTTAAACAAGGTTCAATTATAAGCAATGTATTCTCCACCACCCTTTGTAAGGGAAACAAATATCAGCCCAAATTGGGATGAATTCAGTTGATCATGATCAATTATACTAGATAATAGAAGTACATGATTTGGGAAAATCAAATCATGTACTTCGATCCAGATAAGTATAATTGATCATCATTTATTTTTAATTACAAGCAGGTAGCATGAATCTGCATGTTAAGGGACTCCGAATTATGAGCATGAACTACAAACAACGTCATAAAACAGGACTTTATTACCTAGACTAGACATATACTAATATAACACACACATACAGTTTACCATTGGAAGAAGGTTGAAGTTGAATCTGAGAGAAGAACAGAACATGGATTTTTGGCAGTATATGATATTCAGATCAATAGCCTGAACAAAACATCAGTTTCTTACTTTTAAAGCATTTTTGCTAAAAGGATTTATGATGCTCTATGCACCCATTAATAAGACTATGATACTTTGATGTGTTGCCCGTCAAAAGAAAGTCACCTAATGCAGTTTGTTGAGGCTCCAGTTGATCTTGGCCGGAAGTGATCAGAGAGAACCAGTTTTATGCAGATGATCTGTATCTGGAAAGACAAGGCCGCAGCCTGGCACAAACTTAGGGGTCAAAGGTGAAATCTTCTTCTAGTCCATCCTTTAGAGATAGTTCTACCCTTCTAGAGGTGGCAAGGATAGAACCTGATCAAAAAGAAAAACAAAATTTAAGGAGAGAGTGGAGAGAATGAACGAACCCCTGCAAACCGAAAACCCAAACCGAAAAACACAGAGAGTCTCTTCTCGTAGTCTCTTTTGAGCTGTAAGGATGTCACATCCTACATACATGACTGACCCAATCAGGAGATGGCACTGCCCACTGCTCCGGGTGAACGTTGACGACTTGCTGTGCGTGTGCTCACTACTCACTGGATGGGTTAATTTCAGAGGTTACATTTCGGGTATGGGTCACCATATCTGACAAATAAGTCACTTTCAAAAATAAAAACACAGTGTGGACGAATAGTTATCGTTGCATGTTAATCTGAAATAAAAGAAACTAGACACTTCCAAATCGTAGCGTTCTTGGATAGGTTTAAGGGTGATGAGGTGTTTGTAGAAACTTGTTAATTTATTAAGTTATGTTACTATTTGATGTGAATTTTGTCTTATTTTTTTGTTCCCCGCATTTGTGCCAATGAAAACAAATATTGTGTTTTTGTTAAACATATGCAAGCATATTTAATTTGATTTCTGTTAATGTATGTAGATGATAATGAAAGATTACATTGGTTTTCCTCTAGGTGTTAATCGGTTTAAGGAACCCTAATAATGACCGGAGTGAAGAGGTCACTGTCAGAAGTCACTGGGGATTAATCCAGGTTTCCCTCAATGTCTGTGACGTTTCACAACTGGTGAGCCAATCTTTTTCTCCACCTGTACAACTATTTCTGTAAATAAAATTAAAAGAAACCGTGATATGTAAGAGTCTAAATAATAACACTGTCCTGATTTGCAACTGATTTTATTTTAAAATAAAAGTTCAGATGCCTGAAAATATTTATGTGAATCAGGGCTGTCACAATATCCAAAACAATTCATAAAACGATTCAATTACCAAATATATCTTTATTTTGCAAGTGAATATAAAAAACAAATAATGATATCAGTCAAAATATTCCTTAATGTTTGCCAAATAAATCATGTCTGCCTGATACTGGCACCTAATAATTTACAATGTTATGCTATGTGTTATATTAGCACAATATCAATAATCATGGTTTTTAATATCACATTTTTGACTATACTTGTATATTTTGACAACGTAAAGTGAAAGATTTTGGCCAAAATGTAAATCTAATCTGTTGCTTTTTAAGCGTTACAATCTAGAATCACTACATATTTAACCACCTTGTCCCTATTGTTAAGGAAACCTTTTTATAATTATAACTTGTAAACTGTGTTTGTTGCAGAGGGAGACGTATCCAGAGCTCAGTTTTACTTATGGCCAACTTGGTATAGACGATCACACACATGTTCCCCCAGGTAATAATTCACTCCTTGCATCCAACCCTTGGTTTACAAAAGTCACAACATATTACAAGGGCAAAGCAGACGCTAGTTGTTCCAAGCTGTGGTCAAGGGATTAAGATGGTCTTTTGAACCATGCTGGTAAACAATACTAAACAGACGTTTCACTAGTGTGTCCCTAATCTTGTTCTGGGCGGTTGTTCAATTAAAATTTTCCTCAACTCATTCCGTAAAAAAAAAATCGTGATTAAATCGCAACGTGAGATAAGAATCGTGAATCGCATTGTGAGCTGAGTGAATCATTACATCCCTAACGAGAAGTGACACGTGATATCAGAGTTCTCGTGCAACATTGGAAACTATGCTTGCTGATGTTATCTTGCCTTGTATCTTACATATACATTTAGCAGACGCTTTTATCGAAGGATGCACCGAATGTTCGGCCAGCGAAAATATTCGGCCGAATTTGGCTAATGGCTGAATAATTTTTACCGAACTATGACGCAGCCACCAGTGGTAGTATAAGTGGTGCGTGAGCGTTTAGTTAGAGGTGTGCGAGCTTGACTAAAGCAGTAAACATGTCGGCAGTGTGGAAACACTTTAAAGTGTCAAAAAAAAAAAAAAGTTGCTTATATATTTATGAATCATCTTTCATTTGTTGTGGGTTCATCCACTTGTTTGCACTTACAGTTAATAAATATACAGTAACAGTCTTTTAGCAGACAGTTATGGCCTATGGTTATTCAAGAAGGGCCATTAAAAGATGACCAAATATTTCGTAATTTATTTGTAGCTTATATTGTGCTTTAGTTTTCTGATTGTCTGTTTTAAATAAATATTTTAAATTGAATAGCTGTGTTACTATTTTTATTGAAAAGCAATACAAAAAAATAAAAAGGATATTCTGATTAATTATATAAATGTAATGTGATAAAAAGGGCTAAAGAAATGTCCAAATTGCAACAAAAAGAACATTATATAGTAGAATAGTACGTTATTCCGTATTATTTGCATTATCACGCATTTCACATCAAATTCGGCTTCGGCAAAGAATTTTCATTTCGGTGCATCCCTAGTTTTATCCAAAGCGACTTTCAAAGAGTTTAGGGAGCATAAGCGATATGTCATAATGGAGCAATAGGTGCTAATGCAAAGTTTCTGGTTTCAAAAAAAGCTAGACCTATACCTGTTGAGATCAAGAGAGAGGGTTAGTGTTAGTTTTATTTTTTTAATATCTTGCCTTCTCATTGGCTGTAGGTCACCGCCGATGTATTTTTTTATTAAGAACTCATTTCACACAGCAGTCGCCCACTCTCTCAGATCGCGTCTTTGATAATTCACAATGCGTGATAGTCATTCGCGTGAACTACGATTTCAGAAATTTGTCTGTGATTTCTCAAAACAAGTCGGCAACTGAAAATCGGGGCCAAAATCATGCAGTGTGAACTCGCCATTAGTTGCTATAGAGATCAATATAGCGGCAGTCATGCTAGGAAAGGTTCACTACACATTATGAAATATTTGTTTTGTATGCTGTGTTCGTACATTTATTTGATCCCTTGTTATCTTTCGGCTGTTTCAACACAGATTTGTTTGAGAGCGAGCACATTCGGGTAGGAAAGAAAGGTAAAAATAAACACTTTTTGTCATTCTATCTTTTTATCGTGACACATATGCTTGTGTAGTATTCCTGTATCGCTCGGAAAATACTTGTTTAATGTCTGTCATTTCACATCAAATGAAGCCATCTTCCAGTTACCCAGAACATTTTAGTCAGAAAGAGGCTATATATTTGATGCATTTGTTAGGGAACTATTCTTTTCAGAACATTTATTAGTAAGTCTTAAAGGGGGAAAAAACACCCTAAGCTAAATCAGTGATAAGGTATGAATCACAACGCTCGCCATTTAAGCTTCTTAAGTTTTCATAATTTTTCAAGTTTAATTCAGGCCAAAGGTGTCGAAAGTGTGTTTGCTGCTATTCAGAAAGAGTTGTTATGACAGCCTGTATAATGTCTGGGCCTTTTAAGTGCCTTTTTGGCCTGTGCCAACAAACTATAAAAAAACAAAGTGTATGGATTTGTGTTTAAGGTTTTAAGAGCCTCTCTGAAGTGAATACTGAAAGGTGTGAATAATGTGTGTATTGTGTTTGTTTAGTGGTGAGTGCTCAGGACAGTGCAGCCGCTCAGCAGTACAGCAGGCAGGGATGCCCTACAGGTTTAAGAGCCCAACTATGGACTCTCATCCTGAACTCTTACAGCGATCCTGAGGTAAAATACAGTCTTACATAAACACAGATCCTCAGAAATATGAAACCGTACCATAAACATTTACTTACATTTAAACATTTGAAAGTATTTGTGTAGCTTATTTGACATTTATGGTAATTGTTGTGTACATGTGCCAGAATCGACATTTTATGGGTATTTATTTTTGCTTATCAGATGCGTTAATTACAGAAATGTTCCATTTGCTGTGCATAGTACAGTATAAGTGTTACTATGTGGGTACCACATGTGTCGTTTAGCAGATGCTTTCGAAGTGACTTGCAAGAATTAGGAATCAAAGGAAAAGCCGTCAACATGATCGGTAAAAGGGCAAAGCTGATATTATTCATTTTGATCCCCTCAGTATGTCCTGCCCCACAGGTAATGGAGACTTCAAATAAGTCCTGCTACATTCGATCATTTTATCACTTAAAACCGCTCTTTATCAGCATAAATAGCATATGCAGGTTATTTCCTGTGATACAATTTTTCCTTACCTTAAAATATACCTTATAATGTAACGCTATGCCCTTGCTCCATCTATTATGTGCAGATTCATGAATCTGAGCTCGGATCTTGGATTGTAGGGACACAGATGCATCATTCGACGTGTGAGGAGCACATGCTTGTGTTGCAAAAGCAGAGCTGAAACAGCAACGATCGTTTCAGTGCCCAGTCTTTCGCCATTCTTACATATCCATGCCTCAAATCTGTAAACGTGATTGGTTACAGGGTTATGATGTCATAAACAGAGAGTCTTTGGTAAACTTCAGTTTCATCAAGAAAAAAAAACTCGGCAATGATAGGCTGCATATGGTGTATCTTAAAGCATATTAAAAACACCACATAGACATATAAATGAGTCAACGACAATATAAACTTGATTTTCACCACAGGTGGACTTTAATACAATTAGCTTTAAACTACTTGTGTGGCACAAATGACAGAGCAGGTACCCGCTGTGATTCTTCACTCAGTGAGTTTAATAGCTGCCATCTTTAAACCTAAAACAATGTCTTCCAGCTGATTGATTTGTTCTTGAACCTCCATTAAAACAATGAAATCGACATCTGGACAGCGTACCCTCACTGTCTGTTAACAAGAAGACAAACACCTGGTGTGTGGCGACACATTTTAAACAAGCGCAGTAATCCTTCACTCTTGGGGCATGAGCCCATAGCATGACAGAGGAGATCAGAAGACATTGAAATGCTTTCGGCGGAACAATTACGAAAGTGCTTATGAAGCAGCTGTCTCGAAGACAGTGACCAGGCCGGCTCATCTCTCTTTTCTTCAGTGACATTTGTACAGTTTTAGACCGGACGCTTCTTAGAAAGTGATCCCAATGAGAACATTATAGAATTATTCAGATTCACGTGGTCTTGGATAACTGCTTCATTACAGCAATTACACTTCCAATATCAATTAGTTAATTGCTCTGTGTTTTTTATAACAATGAAATTAGCTGTGATTTCCGGGGTAGTTTGATCAGTGCGTTTATTCATTGTTTATTGGACGTTTCAGTGAAGCAGACTGTAGGACTGGGTGACGTATCAAATATAAGATGTCAAAATAATTGTGCTGAAGACATCAAAGTACAGTATATTGTTGAAAGATAAGATTAATGTGTCACAGTTGGCACCAACAGGCAATTTCACTTCCCTAATTCATGTCTCGCAAGAACTGCAAATCGTGCAAGCAAGCGACACAGGTGTGGAAAGAAGCAAAGTGGTGGAAAAAGAATCCCCTGTAAAATGTTTTTTTTTTTCTGTCAAATACCTTCGTTTACAAGTTGTTCAAGAAGACAATCGCAACAAAGGGTGATAGCACAACAGAGCAACATTTGATTTACATGTATCCATTTAATTAGTGAGTATAATAATTAAAATAAATATTAAGCATCATCAAAATTCAGAAAGGTACTTTGTAACATCGAAACATTTTAGATATATCATCCAGCTCTACTTTGCAGATATAATTTCACTTTGTGTAGTTTTTGTCAATACTTTTTGTTTTTATTTCAAACAGGACCTAACACATTATGAGCAGCTGAAGGCTAGAGTCATACAACATGACCTGCTGGTGGACAACCTCATTTATAAGGTAAGGATGGTATAACATAACATTTTAATAAACATTTGTGCCTTTAAGGGGAACAGTTCACTCAAAAAAATATTCTTCATTTACTCACCCTCAAGTTTTCCAAATCTGTATACATTTCTTAGTTCTGATGAGCACAGAGTCAGATATTTGGAAAAATGCTTGTAACCAAACAGTTCTTTATAGACGTATTTGTTCTGTTAAACACAAAAGAAGATATTTTGAAGAATGTAGAAAAGCGAACAGTTCTGGGGCACTCTTGACTACCATTTATATTTTTCCTACTTTGGTAGTCAATGGTGGCCAAGAAGTGTTTGGTAACAAGCTTTCTTCCAAATATTTCTCTGTGTTCGTCAGAACAACAAAATTTATACAAATTTAGAACAACTCGAGGGTGAGCACCTGCTTTTTACACTGACACTTCCCCACTCCCCTACACTATATATATTTATACATTGTTTATATATAGTTTAACCTTCCTTCTTTTCCTATCTCTTTTTCTACTCTATTCGGACAGTCGAAAAAGCATTTCACTGCATGTCATACTATGTATGGTTTGTATGTGAAAAATAAACTATGAACTAGAACTTGAGTAAATGATGACCGAATTTATTTATTTTTGGATGAACTGTACCTTTAATCTTTTTTTATGTGGTAACTGTTTATAAAAGCAATCTGGACTTTATATAGAGATAAACCGATTTTTTTACTTTTCTGTAAACATTTAGCCGCTGGACAGATTTAATGAAAGAAACTTCACAGTACTTTAGTCCAGCAAGGGAGCGTTTAGTACAGAAAGTCAAGTGCACCTGTTTTTGATTAAAAAGACGTATTGTCCTCTCAGGACGTGAAGCTGACTGCAAGCAATGATGATTATTACTTTGTGTTCGAGGACTATTTATATCAGGTGAGTGAATGCATGCCATTCTCTTACAATTCTCTAATTCTATCTAACACATGCTAAAGACGACCTTTCAAGAATTTTTCTTATTGAGTCATTAAACAAAACACATTCCCGAGAATTTCAAAACGACATTGATGTAGTTTTGTGTATACATATCGCTGTAGGCTATCGTGAGAACATTATCCATGCAAATCCATGTTCTTTGGATTTATGTTACTAGATCTGGATAGATACAGAGAGGACTGGTTTGTGTAGTCTCACAGATAGGCTTTCTAAACAAGACACGATTCAGTGGGAATTCGTGGGTCATTCCTTAGGAAACTGTAGGATCCTTACTATTTCCCATGGGTATATGTTCACTTTTATTTCTGTGCAAAATTGTTGTTGAAGTCAAAATGTTGACTTCAACAATATTTAACATCCGCTATAGACATTTTGGTCGTTGGGAAAGAATATACTTTATCAACCCAGATAGCGTTAATGGCTCCAAACAACATCAGCAATTTAGTCTTAAAAGCTAGCAATTTGAGAAGGACTCTATAGAGCACTCAGGATTTTTAAAGCTGTTATTCACTTTGGTGGTGCAGCGGGTTTCATTGGCCTGTATCTCCTGGACAACCATTAGTGTACTTCTTTGACTTCTTTGCTGGGGTGTTTTTTCTCTGTGTTTTCTGCGAATTTTGATAAAATTTAACAGATAAGCCAAGTAGTTTGTATTTCTCGGGAGCATAGAATGTCGTCACTTTGGAATTGTCATGTGGGTTGCAGGTGTGAGGTGATAAAAGAAGCCTGGTTGCTTGTCAATATTGGTTTAGTGTGAACTCTTGGAGCAGTTTAACAGTTTCAGAGACTTTTTGTTGTGATATTGTTTTATTTGAATGCTGTTACAATAACATTCCTTTTTATATTTGAAGTAAGAAAATGTAGTTTTTGTAACATTTTCATTTTATAGTATATCATATATAAAAATGCTCACATTTTGAAAGCCATGAAAAGTTAGAAACATTATATCATTGTCTCAGTTGATATGATCTGTTTTCAGGTTTCTGTGATGGTATTTGACCATGTACGGTTAGAATCAGAATTAGATTGGAATCAATAATTATAAATCAAGATACTGAGGGAAAATCTATCATTGGAAACATGAAAAAATGTACCTGCAGATATATGCTTTTATTTTAAAATGAATTACATTTCCATTACAAGAATCTGGAGTGGAAGAGAAAGAACGCAGCTTTTAGACCTTGCCACGCTAAGGCTCTAAACACGCTCTTCAACTATGATTGTACCAGGAAATTAGCCACTTTTAAAGATAAAAAATGTGCAATAGAAATGTGTGTGTGTGTATGTTGGCACTTATTTGTGTTTTGTTTTTACTTCAGGTTTTGCTCTGTTTCTCTCGAGACACTTCAGTTCTTGAGCACTTCAACTATGACAGCGCTACACCACCTAAATCTTCCATCCACAGTAATACCTTTACATATTTAGCTTTATTGCCATTTTAAAATATCTCCCTTGGCTACTTTTAAGACAGTGCCATTCTATTTTAGGCAAGTCTGGCTCAGAGCAGTTTTCTGTGGTTTACCCTCCAAATGGTGAGAAAGCAGCTTGTACAGTACATGTATCTACATGGCAACATGTCCTGGCATGCACCTTATACTCATTAAGTTTAGTCACTTAGTGCATTAGTGTGAGTGATACGTTACTTATTGGCACAACAATTTTATAAACAGCTATTTTTGCTAGAGCATTGCACTCATAACACCACAGTCATGTGTTCAATACCCATACTGAAATATATACACTCGCGTAAAGGATTATTTGGAGCACCTGTTCAATTTCTCATTATTGCAATTATGGTGGTGGTGTAATGGTGTGGGGGATGTTTTCTTGGCACACTTTAGGCCCCTTAGTGCCAATTGGGCATCGTTTAAATTAAATTAAATTAATTAAATGCCACGGCCTACCTGAGCATTGTTTCTGACCATGTCCATCCCTTTATGACCACCATGTACCCATCCTCTGATGGCTACTTTCAGCAGGATAATGCACCATGTCACAAAGCTCGAATCATTTCAAATCTTGAACATGACAATGAGTTCACTGTACTAAAATGGCCCCCACAGTCACCAGATCTCAACCCAATAGAGCATCTTTGGGATGTGGTGGAACGGGAGCTTCGTGCATCCCACAAATCTCCATCAACTGCAAGATGCTATCCTATCAATATGGGCCAACATTTCTAAAGAATGCTTTCAGCACCTTGTTGAATCAATGCCACGTAGAATTAAGGCAGTTCTGAAGGCGAATGGGGGTCAAACACTGTTTTAGTATGGAGTTCCTAATAATCCTTTAGGTGATTCTAGACTTTAAGTCTAAGGAATGTATACATGTGAGTGTAAATGAAAGAATATCAATCCTCTTTGTCTCACAGGTGTCATTCCATTCCATGGCTTCTCGATGTATGGTAGGTTTGAAGCATAAAGAATATGACTCAGCTCAACTTTATTTATATAGCGCTTTTTACAATTTCTATTGTTACAAAGCAGCTGTACATGAGACATATTGACTATAAGCAAAACAACTAAAGTTATATACCTGCAAAAACAAGAAAAAGGTGAAAACACAGAAGACAGACATACGCTCCACACACACAATATGCGAACATATTTACACACATATCGACATAGACACACGGACACACACGCACGCACGCACTCACTCACAGTGAAAGCAAACATTTAAGATAAAGGAGAGAGAAACACAGGTCAAATATTAAACAGATTATTAATTTCTATATGCAATATTAATTATATAAACTTCTGAATTCTAAAGCAGCCCCCTCAGCCAGGCAAATAGTGCAAAACAGTATGCAAACGTTGACGTGGAACCCAAAACTCCAAACTAGAAAAAATTCCTCAGGAGAAACCAGGCCCAACCTGGGGATTCCAGTTCCCCTCTGGCAAAAGCTGCTGCATCTGCACGAGTTTGACAGTGCTTGCACGACAACGCTAAATAAAAAAGTAAATACTAATAAGGTTAATTATAGATTTAAGATTATCATTAATAATCTAATAGCATTTGAAATTTTGTAGTGAAGTAGTGTCAGGTCGGCACGCACAAAGTTTAGGCGCTAGATAGGAAAAGGATCTTCCACGTGAACATGATTTTGAAATTCTAGGTATTACCAACTGACAGGATGCATGCGAGTGTAATGCACATGAAGGACTGTAATACAATAGAAGTTTGCTCAAATACTGCGAAGCTAAACCATGTAGGGCTTAATATAACTAATAATCTAAAGTGCAACAATCTCTCTACATTTTAAAATGACTATTTTGCATTTCTGTTCTGCAGTGGCCCCTCTGTGTTTCTTATATAATGAACCATCCAAGCTGTACAGCGTGTTTAAAGAGATGTACATTCGCTACTTCTTCAGACTGCACTCGATTTCCTCACATCCGTCTGTAAGTCTGTCCGCACATCTGTAGGTTTTTGTGTCTGTTGCTGAGAATAACACTCTCTGATCTCATCTAACTGACATGTATGTGTTGTTTGTTAGGGTTTAGTGTCTCTGTGCCTGCGGTTTGAGAGATTACTGCAGACTCATCTGCCTCAGCTTTTCTACCACCTACGAGAGATAGGAGCCCAACCGTGAGTTGATAATACAGAGTGCCCTATGCAATCAATCTGATTGTGGACATTATACAGTATTTAAAATGTGTCTTCTTATTTGTTATTGGTTGTTAGGGCAGCAGTTATTTAATTCAAGTTTTCAAATTGTTACATGTAAGCTGTGTATGTCCTGAATTTATGCTAGAGATGTATGCTATTAGTTTTCTAAGTGATTTGTTTTGTGATGTTTGCTTGTTGGACGATTCAAAATCCATACACTAACATTAAGGAAGTGACCTAGGGTGTATCTTCTGACCAACCCGAAAACAAATGCTGGAGCAAAGAGTAACTAAACACATTAAACACCTTTACTACAAGTTCACCCATGAAAAAGTCATCAATTACTCCCTCTCAGATTGTTCCAAACCTCTATAAATGTCTTTGAAATGTTCGGAATAATGTCCGTAACCAAAATGATCTCATCCCCCATTAACTCCCAGAGTATTTATTTTCCCTACTATGGCAGTAAATGGGGGATGAGATCTATGTGGTTACTGACATTCTTCCAAATATCTTGTGTTTAGTAGAACAGAGACATTTATACAGGTTTGGAACAATCTTATGGTGATTAAATTGATATTTTTTGGGTAAACTATCCCTTTAAGTCTGAATTTACTAATGTGCATGTTATTTTATTGATAAACATCTAGTAGTTATGCTGCTTTAGCTTCCAGTTGTTTATCAAGTCATTCTCGATACAAGTGGGAAGTTGTTTTTGCACAGTGTGATGTATAGCAGTGCAGCCCCATCTAATGGCTAACTTGTACACATACAGCCTCACAATTATTTTCTGAATCCGTTCATTGAAGGAGGATAAGGATTATTGAAGATAAGGATTTAAAATTGAATTTTGGTAACATGTATGATTTAATATACCTTTTTGTCTGTGTTTATTTATGTATCTTCTTTAGATTACGTATTGCGTTTAAATGGATAGTCCGGGCCTTCTCCGGATACCTGTCAACCGACCAGCTCTTATTGTTATGGGACCGTATATTGGGATATGATTCCTTAGAGATAGTGGCAGGTGAGTTAGTTCTTCCTGATGTGTCACTATTCATCTAAAGATAATGGTAACATCCTGATGCTTCATTGTTTAAGGTCACTAGTTAAACACAATCGTACAACTAGTATATACAATCATATATATCAACAAGTCAGTTAACAAGTCATAAACTTTTATGATTTACATTTTATTTTAAATCTAAGTTAGCACACACTTCTGTAAGAATCAAAAAGGATGAAATGGATATTATTCACATGGAATACACGTCACATTCCTGCATTTGACAAGTGTCCATCTAACTTTCCTTTCAGTTCTGGCCGCTGCAGTCTTTGCTTTCCGAGCTGAAAACCTGATGGAAGTGACATCACTGGCATCGGCCGAGGTTGTTATTTGCAAGCGCGTGTCTGTGTGTGCCTGTGTTAACGAATACAGAAATAGTGTCTTGCAGCCAACACTAGTAACCCAGTCCAGCCAAGGCACATGTTTTAAAATTGCTGGGATAGTCAATTTTAAATGCAGACCAAGTCCCCCACGCCTAAAATGTTTAGATGTGATCTCAAAGGCCCTGGGAACAAGCGTGACTATAGGCACGCCATGTGTGACTGTTTCACACTCAATCAATATTGCTCAGTCAAAACTAAAGGCATTCTATCCAAATACTTTTGTCAGATATCATCTTTTTTATAATACGAGTCATCATAATATATGACTTCTGTTTACCTAGAAATGTTGTATGCTGTTGTTTTGGTCCATGGAATACAAAAGAAGTTTGAATACTCTGTTGGCTATTTCCCATGCAACCACATCAGTCAAACTTTAAAAACGACAAATAAGAACAGTATGAGTTCCATATGACTCGTATTTTATATTTTAAGTCTTATGAAGCCATATTATAGCTCCATATGATAAACTGAAATTGAAGTCATTATTTACTGATATCATTTTTCCTTAGTGAGCTTTCGTGTTCCACTGGGAAAGTAAAATCATGCTGTTTTACAGCGACATTAAATAATGTTTTTTTTCTGATTTGACACTGTATTACAGATAAATATTTATGGTGGAGTTCCATACTGCCATCTTTAATACAGCATCCTGTGGCAATTAAGAGGGTTGCATTGTCAGATGCTGTCGCATACAACTGCGTGACTGACAGCTGTAGTAAAAGTGCATATGACCTGCTGGCATTGATTCTGGCTGTAATCTGCAGTGACGCACAGGCCTGGGCCCCAAGGCGCTGTAAAGATGCTGCTGGACAGTATTTGCTTGCTTATGTACCACCTGGCCCCTACTGGAGAAAGTATCATAACACTTTGTATTTTTAGTGCCCTGGCCTAGTCATGAAACATTAGAGGAGATGTGCTAACCTGATAGGGACCTCTAAATTTATTTGCTTCCAATTCCAAGAGGACAGAAGCTTGGGAACACTTGATTCCTTCTGAAGGCCCCCGCCCGGATGGCTCCTGCGAGTCGGATGTACTCTTAGCACCTTGCAAGCTCTTGAGTAGCTTCAAAGCAGGCCAGCGGATGCCATTTTGTGAAACAGGACTTGCTGGTCGTGCATTCTTTTACTTTGACTAGGTGTCCATTGCTTTCATTGCCAGACTAACTTAATGGATGCCTCTCTCATGAATACTTACTGTGATGTCTATGCCCTAAGTCTGCTCATGTAGTCTGATTCTTACAATTTCTGTCTCGCAGGCTGTTCTGGCTGATCTCTCAACCCTTAAGGTGATGCCCCTGCTTCAGATCTTCCTCTTCGCCACTGCTGTTTGAGGAACCTGCATATTTCTGTTTGAACCAAAAGCCGCTGACCCCATTTACTCTTTAATACATGTTCCTGGTGTTAGTTGAATCTGTTCTCATTACGCATGATTCATTAGTGCATGTTATTTCAAAGAAGAAATCTATCTTCATTATTTTAATCAAAATAATGTGACGGTGTTCTCCTCTTCTGAAATGACCAAAAGAACATTTTAATAGTCCAATCTTAAAGGGATAGTTTACCCCCAAATTAAAATACGTTCATCATTTATTCACCCTTATGTAATTTCAAACCTGTATGACTTTCTTCTGTAGAAAATAAAATATTTTTAAGAACGTTGGGAACCAAACAACATTGGTCCATTGTATGGACAGAAAACCACATATTTCTCAAAACATCTTTTGAATAATGACATGAGGCTGAATAAATTGTGACCGAGTTTACTATCCCTTTTAAATGACAAAAGCTTGGCCCTGGAGCTGCGCTGACTCAAAGAGAAAGCGTAAAATTTATTTATTATAAAGTGTGAACCTGCATGACTTGGCGGTCTTCCGGATGGGGCAGCGAAGTAGTCATAACACACTACCCTCGGTTTCCTGGCTGTCTCGATTAAGGTTAGTGTAGATGAAGCCAGTTGTACAGTGATGTTGAGGTTGATAGGTTGGGTTTGGGTTGTTTAACCCTGAAGTAAGATAGATTACAAGTTCCATATTGTCTCTGTCAAGTATAAAAACACTACTTTTCGAATATGGTAAAACTGTATGTTTGAAATAATTAAACACTGTGTTGTTTAAGTTGACAAGCTCTTTTCAATATTTTCATTGGTAAAATATTTGCCAAACAGACAATCGTGAAGTGTGACCAATAGTTCCATTGTTGGGTTTGAACTGTAAGCGACAGAAAGAAAAAACATGACTGGATATAAAAGGACTTTCTATATATATTGTAAGCAATTTTGGTTTATATGTAGTCAAATAAACTAAAACCGTACAGTTATTAAAAGAAAAGATATAGGCAATATAATTCTACAATGTATTAGGATCCGTGAATGTAACAAACTGAAAGGGCTGTTGAGGTACCCTGTAGCCTATAGACACCCCACATTGCTCCAAAGACCTGGCCCAGTGCCAGTAAATTTGAGTACAATCACCAGGCAATGACTTGTAGTGTAAATACTATGGATGACGGAAGCATTGGTGGACGAGTGTAACACTTTCATGTTTGGATAATAAGTGATTTGCTTAACCCAATTAATAAGGTCTGTAATTATTATTTGGAAGACAAATGGAATAAAATTTTGCAATATTTTGAATATCCAAATAGAAAAAATGGTTAAAGGTTAATTCTGTTTATTGGGGTGTATAATTTAAAAGACACACATCTCTGCATGTGTGCAACACATCAGTATTTATTTTTATAAACAAATTCACCAAAAACTTAACAAGATTGCTTATTTGATCGTCTTTTTTTTCACAACAGCATTTTATCATTTTACAAACTGTAATTCAGTTTCTAATTAAGAATTGTGAAGGATTGCACTCATTATGTATACATTTTCAAATAGGAGATAATGGCCCGGTTTCACAGACAAGGCTTGAGGCTATAGTCCCAGACTAAAATGAACGTGTGACCCGTCTTAACTCAACATAACTTGCCCAGAAATATCTCAAAATAAATTGGTGCCATTGTTTTCTCTCAAGATGCAAACCAGTAATGTAATTCTTCTTATTTTATAAAAGCATCATAAATATCTTAATTCAACTAAGGCAATCCTGATTTAAGATAAGCCATGTCTGTGAAACTGGGCCAAACGTTAAAAAGTTATTCATATTGCATACAATGTATACATTTTTATCAATGTTGCCTTGGAATCAAAACCTATGATTTGCTGCTAATACAAAGCTCCTCCTACATGGACACAGAAGAAACTGGACATAAAATATAAAGATGGCATCAGCTATTCATTGTCAAAACAATTTCACACATGGGTACAAAATGACCCTTTTGGAAAGGCAGTGAATCATGATCGTTAACCCTGCAGGTGAGCTCAGGAAACTGCCATGGCCCTCTTGTATCTGCCTCTCGCATTCCCTCTGCGCCTCATATCAAATTGTGCCACTCGTCAGTATTCTGCAATGCTTTTGCTCCCCATCGCCTCACGCCGGTCTCTCGGTACATCTGCCACCACCTGTTTATAATATGCTTCCTACCCCCCGTCCCGTTTATTACCGGATCTGCAGTCGTTTTGGGAATATCATGTGCGCCTCTAGCGGCCAGACTGAGGAATTACAGGTGTAATTTTGTGTCGTCCTACCTATTTACGCAGGAAGTTGGGGAGCCTGCTATAAAATGATTATTTACAATATAAATGGAAAATATACAAAAGGGGAAAAATTCAAGTAACGTTTAACAAAGCAAAATTTGCGTGTATGAATGAACAAAACCTTTTCTCAACGTTCTCCCGCCGTCTGTCTTTTCAAAGCTCAAGACTCGCTTTTGGTTTCAGCCAATAAGATCCTGCCATGTTGGGAGCGCTCGACCAATCAAATTCCACAGCGAGGAGAAAAACTTGGATGATTCAGTGCGTGAATGGCGTGTCGCAATAGAAGAAATAAAAGTGGGAAGTGTTGAACAATGGAGCAGGGAGGCGCCAACATTCCCCATCAGGAACTTTCTGGTTTCTCTCCTCCTGGTTGCCGATAGTCAACCAAACGCGCATTGTAGACTTAAAAATCAGTTTCAGTCAAAACCGACTGTTCAATTGGTAGAAATAAAGGAGGTTTTCTGTCAAGAGCACCCGAGAGCACTCAATCGCATCTGTTCTGAGGGAGAATCGTATCGCCGGCGTCCTGCTGTCAAATTATTTGCATACGGACTTCCGCCCCCTGAATTTAGTTTCTGCATCAACTACCAAAGGCAGTGGGCAGACCTGAGCCCTCATGTTAGACGTGGTCATGCGGACTTGACATTTAAACTCGTCTAATATTTGGACATGAACGGCGGACGCGTTTAATTCGGATTGCCCGGATGGATTCGGATTAAACGCTACATTGGGATCTGACTTTCTTTCCCACAGGCGGTTCACGTTGACTATGCCGGATATCTTCCGGCTGTTTGTGGATGTACCGTGACTGACTTACATTGACTTGCTTTGTAATTTGGGATATGGCACTTTAAA
Source organism: Triplophysa dalaica (assembly GCF_015846415.1). Lineage (NCBI taxonomy): Eukaryota > Metazoa > Chordata > Actinopteri > Cypriniformes > Nemacheilidae > Triplophysa > Triplophysa dalaica. The sequence goes on from NC_079542.1 coordinate 9,259,481, forward strand.
CGCGTCGGACTGTAGGCTACTTGCTATTTTCTAGCAGGAATATGTGCTTTTCATCTCTCTGGTGGTGATTTAAGACGGGGGATTCCTCGTCGGTTTGCACTTGTCTCTGGATTGTAAAGTGGGTTACGGGTTTACCCGATACGGCCACGTCTTTCAATCCGATACAATATCTGATGTCTGTTTCAATGTGTCCGATTATAAACCCTGGAAGAGTTGAACATCTCTTTTGGATGGAGTTGTTCTGTGCCTTCTTTTGACGCCTCGGATACATAAATCGTAGACCGTGTTTCTTAATCGTTGGATTTCCTTTTTTTGACGTGTCTTTTAGACTATCTTTTTACAGGTTTGGTCTTTTTGTGTTTTTAATGGAACTACTGTTGACATCACACGTTTCTTTCTTTTGATTCAACGAATTCGGATGATTTTCATAACACACATTTAATTCCTGAGTGAAGAAATACTGTGTGGTGTCTGTTGATTTATTTATTTATCGTAAACCTTCTGCACACACCATGACTTTCTTCTCCGGGGCAGCGGTTCTTTTGCTGCGTGGACTCGTCATCTCTGCGGTATTGGGTTTAGAGAGTTCATACACGAGTACTCTGTCGAACCGAGTCACTCCGGATCCAGCGGCACCAGCTGTTGCTCCTACAGGTAAAACAGCCGCATCCTTGTAATAACCGTGGCGCAAATCTACCTGTGTTTATTCTCATAGTAGATAACAGCGAAGAAGAACACATGGTGCTCCATTGTCACCAGTGTTTTGGTGGGTGTTTTAAACAGTGTTTGCGTGCATGATGCCTACTGTGGGTCTTGATGGATTTACCCAACCACACATAACATCTGGGGGCTTTGAAAGGTTTTGCACATTAGTTTGCAATGGCTTATGAAAGGGGTAAAAGAAAAGACAGTGCTGGAATTTGCTCCTTTCTCACCAGTCATTAGATGGCACCACCATATAGATATAGTATCATTTCATTCCATAGTTTTAATACTGTATACTATGGGGCGCTTTCCCCGGACAGAGGTTAAGACTAGTCCCAGAACTAAGTTCAATCTTAGAGGCGTCTTGAAAACAATTTGTATTAACATGTATTCAAATATATCAGTGTGATTGTTTTGTCTCAAGATGCAAGTTAAAAACAACTCAAATATCCTAATTTAACCAAGGCCTGGTCCTGATTTAAACTAATCCGTGTCCAGGAAACCGCCCCTAAATATGTTAATCAAATCTATATTGCTGGTAGATTTTGGTGTTGAATGTCCAGATATTGTCATTTAACAGGAAGATATAGCTAGATTTCACCTCATGCACACTCCTGTTTACCCCCTTTTTTGGAGGAAACCTATAGTCTTATAAATAAAATGTAAACAAATACGAATGGAACAAAGAGAAATGCATCACCGTAATGCAACAAACAGGACTGTTTCGATCAATCAAGCTGCTCTGATTCCTGACCCCACAGCTGTTTTCTCAATATTAGTCGTGAATTCATGACAGTGTATCGCTTCTGACGTGCTGCAGTCTGGTCTGAGTGTTTGCTGAGGACACGGATCAGGGTGAGATGTTAGATTGCTTTCTGTACGGACCTGCAATCTCTTCTTAAGATGAACGCAGATCTGTGGTCATAATGCAGACTACTCGGGGGAGTTAAAAATCCTGCATGCAAATGGTCATTGACTCATCGGCAAGCAAAGCGCTTGTTTGTCGGACCGTTTATTTCTGGTGTTGCTGTAGTTTAGTGCACTCTAATTGGATGTCTGGAATGCTGGAAGTACAGCATGCTATCAAATAAAAGTCAAGATCAGAACAATATTAAACCGTTTGACTTTTGCTTGACTGCATGTAAAATATCTTTGCACTTAAAATAAGGCTCACACTCCGAGCATATTTTTAAGAGTTTAGCGTTTCTAAGGTTTAGGATTTACATATTTTCAATATTTGTCTTAACCCCTGGGCAAAGTGACATTTCATCTCGCATTTCTCATAATATTATTTATTCTCATATTCTTTTGCCAACTAATTAGTTTGTAAGTGCATCTCTCAGTGGCTGTAAAAACACATTTATGAGACTACAGTCCAATTTTCTGTAAAGCTTTTTCGATAACTTGTACACGGCGAGGTTGTTGTTTTAGAGAGCTGTCTAAATAAAGTCAACCTCAATAAATAGATGGAAAGGTCAATGTATTCATTATTGCTCTCCAGCCAGTTGAGTTTAGTAACTAACTTATATAATCAATGAACCGGTAGGTGTTTTATGGCACACTGCTTTTAATCAAAGTAAATATTTGTTTCACTTTAATCGTTTCCTCTTCCCAGAAGAATAAGATAGAGGCAGACCCGGTCTGCATGCTAATACTGTACATTCGGCTTGGATACGATACTTGGGAATTGTGTTTTGCTCATTAACTTATTATAAGCACAAAGATCTGTGTGAATATCAAATAAAAGTTCAATCAAACTTAAGTTACTAAATTAAATGCACTACTTGTCTTAAATCTTTCATCAGTTACAAACCCTCGTGCCATTACAAACCGGTGTGACTTTCTTCAGCAGACCACAAAAGATACTTTTGAAGAATATTGGTAACCAAACCATCCCATTGTATGGAGGTGAAGACCCAGACACGTTTTTCAAAATTACTTTTTGGGTGAACTCTCCCTTTAATACAAATCTTCACAGATTATGTCTTTGTTATACATAATTTATAAATAATATTCGTCATTAAAATACATACCTGCAAAGGCGTCAGAAGGAAGTTCTCGTGGTGTTTAGTGGGAGACAGAGCAGATAGATACTTTATGTGGTATTCTGTTGGATTAGCAGTGTGTTGTGTGTATGAGTTTTGATCTAAAATCAGAGTTTGAGCTGTTGGTAAATTTGTGGCCGGTTCCTTCCTCCGATTTGTGGCCGGTTCCTCCATAAACATACAAACGCTTATGAGCGTTTGTATGTGCTGGGACTGAAACATCCCTGTTGGAATTGACCCAGCGACCCGTTTCCCATCCAGAATTTGGTCATCTGCTACTTTGCAGGATACCACTGTTATTGTGTGTGTCTGTATAAGTGAGAGAATGAGACAATGTTTAAATATGGTTAAATATTTTGTACAGAGGAAAAAAAGGGAAAGGGAGAGCATAGCAGGACAGCCGTTGTAAGTAGTTGAGTTCATTTGTTGCACGCGAGCCGGACACTGTCTGTGTTTGCGAGTTTGCTTGTTAGCTCGTAGGGCTACCAATTGTAAGCATGATAATGCTGGAATTTCCTGTATCACAGATGATTATCATATCAAGTGTACTCTATAAGTCAGGGGTTCCCAAAGTGAGGGTCGCAAGTCCCCGAAGGACGGGGTCACAAGATCATTTCAAGAAATATTTTTTTTATTATTAGAAATAGCATATGTAATCAATAAGTGTAACAAAATATAAAAAATATTAGTTAAGTTAAAACTAAAACCAGGCAAAAAGAAAGCCATCAGCCTTTGGAATTTCTTCCTCGATCATGACCCTTGAGGTGATAACCACGTGAATCAGTCCCATGTGCACGCAGATTTTTTTTCAGGCTTTAAATTTAGAATACTTATTTGTTGAAATGAAACGTTGATTAATATAGACCAAAGACAATGCAGGGAGGCCAGCGCAGGAAGGCGCAGAAGCACCGCAGTCAGAGGGGCCATCGTACTCAGGTACGAAAAGAGCCACATCCATTAGTACTCGAATCAGTTTGATGAAATTCGACCAGCTGTAGTAATAGTTCATAGTTTATGTATAATAAGTTAAATTATTTTCGACTGTGCTCATTTGTGTTGTCAGTTTGCGCGTTTGGGTAGAATAGGTGCATGTGGGCATTTGCGCCTGCAACGTTTGTATACTTTAAGCACCTTCAAGGAAACTGGGAGTGCCGCGAGTCACTGGCACTGTTATTTTGGGGGTCGCGTGCTGAAAAATTTGAGAACCTCTGCAATTAGTGATAGATTGATAGTGTGTCACGACTTGTAAATTATTTGGTTTTTAGGTGATTCATTTATTTGTAATTTTGATTTGTCTTGTGAACTGTCTAACTTGTCATAAATCTTGCCAAAATGTTTCAATTCGCGTTGCAGTCTTTCACCTGGCCATTCCAAAATGTTTCAGTACAATTTACACCTGTGACCGTAGTTGGGACACAGCAACAGCAATATTATGTTGCTTTATATTCCCATACTTTCTCGACTATAAGATTGCCAAACAGATGATTAAGAATATGGGATGAACTTTCTTAAACTCTCACTAAATGCCCAAGAGGTTGTTATCAATAGGCAAGCTTTTTATTCCCCGTTCGTATCCATCAAGCTAGGAGGATTCATTCAAATTCAGTTTGGGGATGTATGTTTGTTGAATAGGTTGACAGATGTAATCCTGTAAATGGTATTCCTGTGAACATGTTTGGTCACATTCAAATGCCTTTGTGTATTGAGACTGTTTAGCATCTCAACAAACAAACCACCTCTTGTCCCGGAAGTATGATTTCATGGTCACTACTGTTCAAGTATAACAAAAACTTTGTTTCGTAGTAGAAAAAAATATATTTTTGTTCTTTCATCAGTGGTTTTACTTTTAGAGTGTTTTATTTATTTAGGAAACAGTCTGAGATTATGTCAGAAAAGTTTCTTAGTTTCTCTTTAGACGCAAACATCAGAAGCAAACATATTAGTGAAGGCGGCAAATATTCACTTGCTGGTTGTATTGGGTAAGCCATGACATTGAAGTCAGACCAGTAATGTAACATTTTTTTTAACATTCTGATAAAGCAGGATTTACTAAAAAGGTAAACTCTTCCTTTCCCTTTACCTTAGTAATAAAAATATGTGAAAATAATGTTTCCGTAAAATGCTCAGCCTGTAACAAACAATTTAAATGCCTCACATGTAAATTTATCTAGGAATTCTTTGCATTTTGGGATTTTTCTGCTTTATTCATATTCTTTACCATAATATTATAAAAAAAAAAAATGAGTCATCGGTCATGGATTGCCCAAATTTGTGTGCCATTACTATCTCATGATCTAGTAAAGGGTTATGACAGAGGATTTTTATAGAACCTGCTAATGATTTCCGATAAGATCTAGTGGAACAGCGTCACAGGGCTGCTCTAGATCGTATGTCAGATGTCATCAATTCCATTACTTGTAATGGACTAGTCAGATCTTGGGAATATTCTGTGTACTTGATGTCATCCTAAAACCATGAGCTAGACTATACTTGCCTTCAAGATCTATAGTTAAATGCCTCAGTCCACATTAGTAGCTCTCTCACATTCTGTTTTTTCAGGCTAAAGAGATGTTCTTGGTTGCTTACAAAAGTGTTCTTACATTTGATATGCAGAACTCATAGCCATGTTGTGAGGATGCTGTGGGTGACTGCCAGGATAGTGCTTTGCAGATGAAGGGTTTTTTTATGGGTGGTAGCATACTGAAGTGACATGAATGCTCGCCTCAATAAGTCACACGATTTGAGGTTCCACTCAATGTTGTATTCCAAGTGACTTGGGATGAGTGACGCACTAAATAATTACTAATTAACACGAGTTTGGGTGATGCTTTCATCCAAAGTGACTAACCCTAACCAAAGTGTATGATTTATAAGTATGTGGTCCCCAAACCCATGACCTTTGCTATATTACAAGCTGCTGTTGCTTTACATTTGGTTACAATTGAAATGGCATGGTTAATTCTCTTCACAACTAACACAATTCTCTGCTTGCTTAATCCAACTGGTATTTGTAATTCATGCAGAAAATTTGTGCCTTATGGATATCTAGGTCACTTTATTGAGCTGGACTGTTCAGCGAGTGGAACCAAACGAGTTCTTTGTGATCCGCTGCATGTGGTTGTTGTGGGGTTTACTTGTCATTTTCAGTCGACTTTCTGTTGGTCTGTAAGCATACTGCCTGCTTTCACGAGGTGAGCAAAGCATTTCAGAATGCTTGCTGACCAGTGCCGTTACTGATTTTGCAATAGAGGACATAAAACAATCAATGAGAAGTATAAACAAAACCCGAACGGTCAAATAAACAGTGAAACAAACACGCGTCGGACAAAGTTAAACACGTGCACTCTTCATATCAATAATTTATTGTTAATGCTTACAATTTTGTAATGATATGTACAGGGATATAAGCTGTTTGTCGGGGTACACCATAGTCGCCATAGTCAATGGATCTGATGGAAAGGGACCCTATTCATAAATAATTTTTCCTGGGCCCTTTGAATTTTAGCGATGACCCTGCAGGTATCACAACAGGAAGCCTGGGATGTCATACATGCAGCCGTAGCTTCCGTTGGAATGGTGCTAAAGAGGGAAAGACACTGAGGTGCTAATACTCACTACAGAGCAGAATAAAGCCACACATTAGTCCAGCTGTGCTTCCTAGATGACATGCCCTTGATCACCTGGCAGACACATACAAACTTGCTGAATGTGTTTGATGTTTGTACTATTGTCTTCAAATGAATCCGGTACCCTTGATATGTATTCATGAGCGTGCTGTCAGTGGGACATATTAATTGTTCACACCAAATCACGGTATGTTCTTTACTTTTTCAAGAGGCCATTTTACATTAAAGGAATTATTTACCCCAAAATTAAAACTGTATTTTTTTACCATCATGTCTTTACGAGCATGTACAGTAGTGGCCAAAAGGGATGTCTGGATGGCCATATTTGTACAATATTTACTTGTAATGCTCCCTCAGGTTACATTAAAACATCACGATATTAGGTCAGGACTATTGTTCAAAATGCACAAGACACTAAACATAAGGTATCTATTAGACACAATTATTTGGCAGAAAAGCAAACTTATGAGGGAATATAAATACATAAAATACAATGCTCACATTAAAGAAAGCATCAATTTACTACAATTTTATTTGTTATTAATATTTATTGATCATCTTGTATAGTAACATTTGTAGCCATTCTCCTAGGCCTTGACTAAATATATTTTTGTTCATGTGTATGTTGTTTTCTGCCAAGCTTTTAGTTTTATTTATTTATTTTCGTTTACAATTAATTAACAGCTTTGCAAAATGCATATGTAAGTTTAGTAATACATAAAAAAAGCAAAGACGCCAATTTTCCAAAGTTGGATATCACTTTTGGCCAGTAGGCCGACTGTAAAGTATGTAGGTATTAAAAAAAAAATCAAATTGACTTACAGTGCATTTAAGGCATTTTCGCAAATAAGTAACAGAATAATGACATAATCTAAAATTTGTGTGAACTATAACTTGAATCTCTGTCTTTTCACTATTAATGGATGCATGAGAATATCTTAGATGTTGTACTGTGTTAACATTAAACATATTAGTGATGGATTCACGGAATGGGTAACACATTATGATAAGGTTTTATTTGCTAACACGAATAAACAATGAACAATACCGTTTTCAGCATAATCTTTGTCAATTGTAGTTAATGTCATTATAATTGTTTTTGTTAGTTAGTTTTGCGATAACTAATCTTAAAGTAACAATACAGGGTTTTTAGGAAGATCTATTGACAGAAATGCAATAAAATATACAAAACTATGTCTTCAGAGGTGTATAAAGACCTTACAGGATGAACCATTATGTTTGTAATACCTTAGAATACGCTATTTATATCTACATACAGAGCGGCCCTGCATACATTGAATTCGCCGCCATGTTTTGTAAAGCAGCCCTAAACGGACAAACAACTTTACAATGAGCGTTTCCTCTGTCTCTCCACTGTGGTATAGTGGGTAAACGTATCGCGGGATGATCCGTGATCTGTTCGGATCGTGCTTTATGGTTCGGAACGCCTGTGACCCACGGATTAACAGAAAGTTTATTCATAAAAAGAGTAAAACGCGCTCTTGCTCGCTGCTCAGTTTCCGCTCCAACGTGCTCTCGCTCTCTCTCTCCAGTATCTGGACGAGTACAATGAAGCGGTTCCAGATAAACAATAACACTCAAAACTGCTCCGGCACACAGCTAATGTAACAACAACAACATATCTTGTTATGTTACTCACATGGTGATCCGAATCAAAGCAACCTCCTCGGGGTTACTTTTAGACAGTCTTTCTCTACAACGTCTTTTTTTTGGAAAGTATCTCCATAGATATCTACGAGTATCTCTGCTAAAAGCCTTTCTGGAAAGCCTTTATAATTTAACACAGGTCTTCGCTCCTGCCTTAGAACGACATCTTTTTGTACAGTGGTGGCCACTGGACTAAGCGATTCGTTGCAAATATATAATCTAACGCTAGTGGGCTCTGTTAATCAAAAACTGCACCTTTAACAGTTAAAACTTTTGAAATCAGCAAACTTATTGTAAGTGTTGCCCATAAATGAATCCTATACAGAAGCTGGGGCTGATCTGTAATCATGCATGAATAGATGAAGGGGTATTTTAGATGAGAGGAACACCAGCAGCTTCTCATTTCAGGGACTTTCCCTCTTCTTCAAGGAGAGAGAGAGATAGAGAGCATTGACTCTTTATCTGCAGATCTTATTTTGCAACTTAGCAAAATGCCCAACTGAGAAATAAAAAGATTGAATAGAAGGGATGTGTTCTGTACAAAATAACCAGCATTAAAACCACCAAACGCAATCCTGAGATGTGAAATGTCACTTTGACACACACACACAGGTTTCATCTTCCACTTCATTGAGAATATGGCAAGCACATCACTTTCTCTTTAATCCCACTCTGTTCTTCAAAACGCCTTTTCTTAGACATGTCCTATATTAAGAGGATCTCAACAGTAAACTTGAGTTATTCATACAGCATGTGGGTATTATTTCCCATGTATTGATTTCTAGTGATTCACAAGTGGTCGATGAGAAAATCAGACCTTTTTATTTTTAGTTGTGGGTGCAGAAGGCTGACGTGCTGGATGAGTCAGCATAAGATTTGAGGTTAGTGGTTATGTAGCTCTGTGCATCTGGCAGATCAGGTGTGTTCTAGAGGTATGCTTATCCGGCTTTACAAACCACTGTAGACCATTTCATACGACACACGCATGCCTGACCCCCAGGTAACTACAAATTCGTGTTTGGCTAGTGTCTAATAATAGTGTCTAACTCTTTAAATTTGATTTAATGTATGTTAATATTAATTTGTATTATTGTTTTACTATATAATAATTGTATAAAATATATGATTTGTTAAATGTTTATTTTATTATATAAACAATTTGATTTGATTGGGGCCTGTAGTTCGGTCGCATTTAAACAAAGCTTTTAGTACATTGACATCTAGCGGTTGAGCTTGGTTTTGGAGTCTAAACTCGAAATATTGGAGAGAAAGGTTTAGCCAAGTAACAGTTCTCCTCGGTTTCTTTCGCTTGTAATCAGAAATAATCTACAGGCACTATATTTTTTTGTGAATGTGTACTAGTATGTGTACTGGGATCTCAAAAGTATGCATGCGCAGTAACGTTTGTTCCTGTTGTTAAGATGAAACCATCTATAGGTGTAGAAAATCTCTGTGTTTTGTTATGTCCTGCTCTTTTACTCTGTTTGGCATATAGATTGCGGATGAACCGAGAGACTGAATTGCTTGGGTCCATGGGAGGTGGTCACAGTCCAAGATAAAAGTTCATTTGTTTTGTTTCCTTTGATGATGAGCAGAGCATCTGTTAAGCTAAAATACTGTTTCAGTTTGAGTTTTATCAACTGAATTTATTGTTGTGTTCAAATATAGTTTCATATTGTATGCTGTCTGCTACAGTATGTTATAAAATGTATTGGGTTGTGCTTTTATTGTAAATGCGCTATGTGGAGGCCATATTTTTTACTTGCATCCTTAACCATAAATGTAGCCTATATCAATACCATTTGCAACACCTTTAATTCCTTTAAAATCATGAAAGTGTTTGAAAAATGTAGAAAGAAGAAAATGATACTCTCCGATGTAGGCTGATTTTTTTTTAATCTTTAATCATTCTTGAGAGTCTGTAGCAAAGTGTGAAGGAAGTGGTTCCAGACAAACAGGAAGTCAGAATTCTTACACAGGAAGTTGAAAGGGTACTCATAATATTCATGGTGTTACTGAAATCAGCAATGTTTTGGGCAGAATAAGACTTTAAAGCAGATGTAATGCAGGCTTTAATCTATGTTTTATCAAATAAACTTTTTCTGCATTGAGAATTGTCTAATAAGGGACTAAGAAAAGTTGTTACGAAACAGAATTTCGTGTCATTTCTGAAACCTATACGAACGCTGGGGGTAGTGTATCGAGCACAGAAATACTACGTAATACATGTAACTTAACCTAACATACTACATAACACCTTACTTGTGGTTCCATTTCTGTTTTTCATATATTGGCAACACATCATATACAGTATTTGTCCAGTGTATCACTTTTCAAGAATCTATGGACAGAAATGCAATATCCATAACTATGCCTTCAGACGTTGACCTTACATAATGAAGCATTATATTTTCTTATACCTTAAAATGGAGTGAGTTGTTGGTTGCAATTCCAAACCTCGCTGCTAGATTTCACTGACTGGTCCTTTAGAGCTGTCTGTTTACAGTTGGGGTTGTTTAGGCCCAAGGTCGAGCTGAACATATGTCATGTTCATTTCAAAAGGTCTATCTAAGCAAGGAAGTATCCCTTTAATATCCATTGTGCCAAAATTGGATTGTCCCTTAAATGAATATTTAACCCACTAAATGACAATTCCGTAATTGTTTATTCACCCTGATGTTTAATTTTATTCCTTAATTATTTTGTGTTGCACAGACACATAACATTTAATTGGTGTAAGGATGTATATATCATGACAGAAATGTAATTTCAGGATAAATCTTTCCCTTAAAAATCTGAAACGAGGCAACCATAATTCTCCTATTGAGTCACAGCTGACATTAGTTTACACAGTATGGCCCCATTGACTTTCGACTGTAATTTAGGCAGCATATCATAGTATCAGTGAGATCACTTCTGCTTTTGTCATTAGGTCATGAAGGCAAAATGGAGGACTCTCCTCTTTCTGTGTTGATGTTACTTGAGGCTGATGTTATCAGAGAAGTTCACTCATGGACAGTGGGGACTACGTCCTGCCTTTGTGTTATGTGTTTACTGAGAGTAATGAGAGTGCATGCTTCTGACACACAGCCTGTTTAACTAATATCTCAACACCTTAATCTTCAATCACAGATCTGTGGTTGTTCTTCTGTGTGTGTGTGCTGTTATCGGATTCCACATTACTCTTTCTTCTTCATGTCCAAACACAACTTTTCACTGTTGCTTCCACGAGATGATTATCTGCCCTAATTAAGACATTGGCTCACCCCCTCTCCTTCTGTATACCCCTCTCTCTCTCTCCCCTCTCCCTCTTCTCTCTCTCTCTCTCTCTCTTCTCTCTCTCTCTCTCTCTCTCTCTGGCTACTGGTTGACCCCTCATGTCTTGAGTTTCAGCTTCAATCCGCACATTCCGACTCTAATGGCGCACAAGCCGCATCTCCTTTTCTGGAAGGCAGAACTCTTGGCTTGTGTGCGTTTTTCACATTTTGAAAGGATTTTTGTAGGTATTTTCACACACTTATGCAATTTCATAAGCAGAGGATTATAGGCAATCTCTGTCACGGAAGAGTGATTATCCTTTTTATGGAGATGCGGAGAGACATATGCACAGGGGCTTTAATAGAATTTGTGCCTGTGGTTTTGACAGTATGCACAGATGTTTCCGTGTTTGTGTTGTGATTGTAATTTTCAATTCCATCTGTTCTATTCTATTCTAAAAGTTGGCAATAGAAAGTTCAGAATAAAAAATGGCAGAACTGGTGATCGTACAGTTCCGGGAGCAGCTTCATCTAAACTCTCGCTGTTTTGCATCTATTTTCTCGTCTTTCTGTCTTGCACACCACTCCCCTTTCTCTGAGGGAATGTTCGCACTTTACATAATTTCAGTAAGATCCTCTTTTGTACGTCATGTCTTGTTTGACTTCTTACTCTCGCTCACCTTTAAACCCAATTGAGGCCCAGTCTGGGTGTTAAAATAAAGAGAGACTGTCTCACAGCAGCGGCTTAGCAGCCTTTACTGGCTCCCGTTGGTCTGCACACTCATAGACCCTTAAGTCCTCATATTGTACATTCAACCTTTCTTTTCTGGTGATGAATGAACAGGCTTAGGCTACATAAACTTTGTTCCTAACTCTGCGTAGTTCCTTCAGAAGATGACGAAAGTGAGACCCTGTGGGCATTGAGTGTGTTTTAGTACTGTGTGAACTAGACCTTCAACTGTAACCTGAGCGCTCCAGGCACATATCACATCACTCACTGTATGCATTTACTTTACACGTCAATTACAAGCCACTTCTCTCCTGCAATACTGTAATTACCAACCCGATGAAAGAGAACGCACAACATCCAATATATCACGCTTGTAAGTTAATATACACCAAGAATCAAAATATTATTGTATCTGAGACTGATATGATATCTTGAGTCCTGCCAAGTGAACCATGGAAATTGGTTCACTGACAGGGTTAAAGTTGTTAAATGGGTTTAAAAATGATCTCTATTTCAGATTCGCTAAATATGACTAGGTGTTATAATCCCACTATTTCAGCCCAGTTTAGGTATGATTTCAATAATTCATTTGTTTCAGTTAAGGGCTCAAAGACAGTTTTACATTTTCTTTGAGATCCTCTTCCTTTTTTGTTAAATGAAGGGTTCACCCAAAAATAAAAAATGATCTGTCATCATTTACGCACCCTGAGTCATTCCAAAACAGAGAAAGATAGTTGGAAGAATGCTTGTAACCAAACAGTTCTTGGCCACCATTGACTACCATTCTAGAAAAATGACAATGGTAGTCAAAAGTGCCCCAGAAATGTGTGCTTTCCTACATTCTTCAAAATATCATATTTTTTCAGAACAAAGGAATTTATAAAGCAAATTTTTTCTACTATGGTAGTCAATGGTGTCCAAGAACTTTTTGGTTACAAACATTCTTCCAAACATCTTTCTCTGTGTTCATCAGAACAAAGAAAATTATACAGATTTGGAAAAACTCAGGGGTGAGTAAATGATGACAGAATGTTCATTTTTGGGGTGCTAACTGTCCCTTAAGTTAGTTTAAAATAATATTTTGGCGAGTGACGGTTTAGTTTTTATCCATATCTCATGCGTACAGCTTTTTTTTAAAATAAGTTTGTGTATGTGTGTGTTTCTCATGGAGACCTTTACTATTCGTTTAGATAAACCACTTCCTGACAACTGGAAACGCATCTATTTTTATCATTGCGTTTCTAAATTTGACACCCCCTCATTTGTTCTCTCACACTATTTTTGTAACATGATTTTATATATTCTTCCCCCGGCTGTGTCACATCCTGCCGCACGCTGTAGGAACTCTTTGAGGTTTGAAGTACGTTTACATGAGTGACGTAAATAAAAAGTGACCTGCATTCTATTGTAAACACGCTGTTGAAAGCCTCTTCATTTTCTTCCTGTTTATTTAATGATATGACCCAAAATGTACCACTGTCAGTGCTTTAATTTAGCATTGTATTCTAGTTTAATTTAATAGAAATAAAAGACTTGTGTTTAAAATAAATAATAAAGAATAGATTATCATCAACAATCTTAAGAAATTGTTTTTTTAAGCCAACAAACCTGTCCTTTTTGCTTGGATTTTATTAGATCTGAACATATAATAAACTTTCCTATTTACTACAGAATGTTTTCCCTCAAAAATCCTAACACTTTCTGTTTAATTTGTGGTTTAAAAACACCCCAGTTTTCCAGCTTGGTGTCCAATTTATCGAAGAATAAATTGATCATTGGTAGATATCCTTGTCACAGAGTTCATGAGATGGTTGCGAATTCAAGCGTGTTCTAGGCAAAGAACCACATATGGAAATGAGTGTGGATAGGGACATCTGGTACACAAATATATTACATAATCAGACGGGAACACATGCAAGGCATAATGCAAATACTGAGAGAATACCTTCTTTTGTTTACATTTGTCTAGCAGTGTTTTTAAGTTGTTTATAAAAAATGTCTTTCTTCATTACTCACTTTAATGGATTTCCCTTTAAGTGAGGATTAAAAATGTTTGTATTATATTAAAGGTCCAATGTATGACATTTAGTGACATCTTGCTGTGAGATTGCGAATTGCAACCAAAGGCTCACTCAACCCCGCCCTTTCAAAGCACTACTTTGGCTGAGACAGGACTAAGACGTCGTCACGTTTTCACGTCTTTACTGAGGGAGTTAACGTTTTTACGAAACGACAGTTTCTCGTTTTAGGTCTACCATAGAAACAACATGATGAATTCAATGTAAGGGGACCCGTGGTGTATGTAGATTGAAATAGCTCATTCTAAGGAAATAAAAACATAACACTTCATAATGTAAGGTCTTTATACACCTCTGAAGAAAACATTATGTATATTATAAAGACACACTGAACCTTTAAAAATGATTTTTCTGTGTGAATTATTTCTCTGATACACTCTTCTTATACCCCCTAGTGATTTTCGTCCAATCAGATTTATTTTCCAATAATAGTTTTGTTAAGACTGAGTGGATTTTTCCCTCACGCTTATCATCTTAAATAAGAGCAATGATATGATCCAACCGCATACTAACACCATCAACAGACTGCAACATAATAAGCGTGTCAAGACCAGTGAAAGCATAGAGCCGTAAACAGATCCCAACAAATACTCAGACATGCACATGGGAAACACACACAGACAGTTTGAAAAGATAGAAATTTTATATGTACAGTGTCATTCACAAGTATGAGTCCACTTGTCAGAATGCTTATCTTTCATTTAATAGTTTTTGGAAATAAAATATTTTGAACATCACTTACAATAAGCAGCATTGTTGGTCTGTCTGACCAGTTTTAGGAGCATTTATTGACTTCATTTGCATTTAAGGCCTGGTTATTCAAATCATCAGTTGTTAGTCTGACCATGCAATGAGAAGGTTATTGCTTTGCTAAGTGTATTTAGTAATATAATTATTTGTCTTTTTTTCTCTGCAGACCCATGTTTAACAGTTGTCCCTCCATGTGTGACGGAAGCCGACCGATTCAGTTTAGAAGCGCTCCGGCACATTCACAAGCAGCTAGATGATGACAATGATGGAGGAATTGAAGTCAACGAGAGTGTGGAGGTGAGCATATGTTATTTCGGTCTGGAAATGCATCTGTGCAATAACACATGCAGGCCAGGAATGTTTTTAGGCATTTTTTGAGGAGGGCTCCGTAGAGACCTCAAAGGGCAAAGTTGACATTGGTTCGTGCCTGCGAGAAGAGACTGAGAGAATAATGATATTTGAGTGCTTCTCCAAGTGTTTTGTATGTGCGTGTGTTTGTTTTTACAGTATGGGATGAAAAATCAATTATTTTTAATTTGTTGATCACTTGTTTGCTAAGATTTATGCATGACTTAACAGGTGTGTAATAGTCAAGTGAGATATACATCAATTCCAACACATTTTAACCCGTGAGGAAAAGAGTCCATCTGAGACCACTCAAATGTGTCAATCCCACAATGCACTTCTCGGTTTTAATCAGTCTCCTCTACTTTTATAAATTTTCCTGTACATAGTATGGTTTATTATTAAGGTGTGTACTTAATTTTCTCTTTTAATTACGCCATACTAATGCAATAAAGCAAAATTTTCTCTAAAAATAAAAAATCTGTCATCATCGACGCACCCTCAAGTTGTTCCAAATCTGTATAAATTTCTTTGTTCTGATGAAGCATTCTTCCAAATATCTTTCTCTGTATTCTTCAGAACAAAGAAATGTATACAGGTTTGGAACAACTCTGTAAATAAAGACATATCTTTTTTGTTTTTGGGTGAACTGTTCCATTTAGATAAATTAAGTATTTCTTTATAATGGTTTTCTATGGAAACCTTGCTCATTGTGTTCATATTCTATTTTTAAATGTGTAAATTTTATTAAATGAAGGGTCAGTTTCAATAACAAAAAACGATTCTATTAATATTCTTGCACCCGCATGTGATTTCTTTTGTTATACACGTAAGAAGAAAAAAAAGCTGGTTTGAGATGGACGTTATCGCTACTCTCATGAATGTGCCAGTGAAAGCTATACCATATACTTTATAATGGTTTGCTGTGAACAAAGTATTTGATGTTTTTATCATTATTTTATTCAAATTTGCATTTACTTCAGTTGTGTAGAAACATGTAACTCATTTTTTGTGTTCCATTGAAGAAACGAAGTCATACAGGCTTAGAATTGAAATAGGAGTTTGTGCATTTGTTAAGTAGTTTGATTATTCTGTGAATACCGTACGTGTGTTGTTAAAGAGGCTGTGACGTGTGTTTTGGATTGTTTCTGGTCATGGCAGGTGCTCCTGTTCAGAGAAGAGGCCCAAGAATTTCTCCTCCTTTCAGCTACTGAAAGTTGGTGTCCTCTTTCAGGGCACAGCAGATTCCTGAGTGTGTGTGTCTGTGTGAGAGTTGCTAAGTAAGCCTACACGACTTTTGAGATGTCTTGTACCTCGTTTGTTGGCTGTGACTGGGTCACATCATATTTTCTGTGTTTATTTTTGGGAAACAATTTGCGTAACTTACTCAGGTTGAACTGAGCTGGTAGAGCAGTTTTGTTGGTTGCAGAAAGCATATAAAATTGATTCATATGGTTCTAAATATGCAATAAACAAACACAGAAGAACTGGGGCATGCCAATAACTTGAACTTTTTTATTTGTGGAACTTTCTGTGTCCGCAGATTGTAAATAGCGGATCCAAATAATGTAAATCATAACCTAGAGGCCTAACCTAAAGACAACTGCTGTCTAAAGATGAAGTTGTTTCAAAACTGAAATTGTATGCATCTTCATGTCTTTTCTAACCTGTATGACTTCCTTTCTTTTATTGACACAATAAATGAAATACAGAATAGTGCACTGGTTGCTCTTTCCTGTACATTTATTCTTAATGGGGACTGAAACTGTTAGCTTTCAAAACGTTGCACTTGAACTACTCCTCTTTATAATACATTTTTTTTCATTGTGTGAGTTATATAGCTTCATATACATAAATGTTGTGTAATTCAACAGGTCTGACTGTGTTAAGAGGTATCGCTCTTTGTTTTGAATATTAAATATTTGCATTTTATATGAAGGACATTTTTATTGATAAAAAGTTTGATAATTCTGTTTATTTCCCTTGGGCATGATAAGCTATTGATATGCCATGAACTCATTTTCATGTGGCCATTAATGTCTTCTTGTTCCTCCAGTTTATTATAGAGGACATGAAGCAGCATCAGACTAATAAACACAGTAATCTTCATCGAGAGGACCAGCACATCACGGTGGAAGAGCTATGGCGGGGCTGGAAAATCTCAGAAGGTAAAAAAAGCAAAAGGAAGTACCCTACAACCGGTGAAAAGTTAGTTATGTTTTGTTTGGTGGAGTGGCTAAAGATAGTTTGTAGCTTCCAACATAGAGTACCTCAGAGATTACAGATTTTTCTCTGCAAACCTTGAGTGAGCATTTTAGCATTTCTAGATCTATCGCCCCAAGGTCTAAATGAGTATTTGGTAAATTGCCCGAAATAAGATTTGTGGTTAACAAAACCTTAGACCTTTCTTTGACATAAAACACACCAGTTTGTAACACATCTCAATAAAATGGAAGGAAGGAGGCGGGAACCGGAAGACATTTCATACATTTAATAAATGAATATAACAGCCGGCGGCCCCTCACGGACGACCGCCGGCGAACAAAACATGAACATAAATATAAATACAAACATAACATAAGTTCGGGCCCGGTCCTCTCTCTTCGACGGTCCGGTCGCTCGTTCCTTTTATATTCTCCCATCTCCTACGTGATTCGAGCCCGGTGTGCGCACAGCTGGCGCTAATTCACAATTACTCACCGGACTCGAACCACGGTCTCGCCCCGCCTACTCTACTACACAGTTATAACCTGCTCGTGATGTGGGGAAGTCTGTTAATATCTTTGTGTAAGCTTTATACTTCTGGCTTCAAAAGTAACTAATGTTGTGTTCATGTGTAAAGATTATCTTGATAGACAAAACGTGTACGTTAAGGGTTGCTTACTATCGGTTTAGCTTCTAACATTGAATTTTGCAGGTCAGTGCTTGGTGTCTGCAGCTATACACTTACGTAGTCTTAAACAGTGGGTTTTATCATAAGATGCGAATAGTGCTTTCACTGTAGCCCGACAGCACATATGGCTCTGTACAAAGATTCTTTGTTGCCAGTTGAGCTACAAAAATGGAGTGATGGAATCTCACAGCATCAGTCCCTGAAGAGATGTAATCTGAGAACACAATGGGATTTCCTTATTGTTTAGGAAAGATATAGTAGTGTGTGCAATATGTTGTTCAGTTTAAGAAATTTGATAGCCAAATAATTAAATATTAATTTGCAGTGGGTTTTCATTTCCTTAGCCCTTATTTAAGTAATTAGTTTTATTGTTATCTTAAATAGCCCCCAGTACAACACCTGTGCAGATTCACTTTGCTGTGTGTGTGTGTGTGTGTGTAAAGGTTTAGCTATGTCTTGCAAATCTCCCAGTGGGGAGTTAAAGGGGTCATATTGCACGAATACATATTTTTCACAACACACTTTTGTTGTTATAAGTTGCCCATGCATGTTTTAGACAAAAAAAGCATTCTATCTAAAAGAGAATGCTCACCCAGACCAGCCTGATACGGCTTGTGTAACCACACCCCCTCAAATCTATGTCAGTTTGTGGTATGATTTGACTAAGACCGCCCAAATGTATATGCAAGTAAAGTGGGCGTATCTGTCAGTACAATTGTTTTGGAACCTGATGTTCCAAATATGGTAAGATGAGTTATATTGCCGTCACACTCTTGCAGTGTTCGACCAATCACTACGCACTAGTTAACTTCCAAATCATAGTACACCTCGCTATTCAGAGCGATGAGCTTCGTAAAAAATCTACACGTTTCAGAGAGGCAGGCAAAGAGGAGATACAAAACCTGCATGGTATGTGGAAAATACAACGTTTTTTAACCTTAAATCGTGTATATACATTTTGCATTACATCTAAAACATATGATAATATTCGTTTGAGCAGTGTCACATGACCCCTTTAAACCCAAATGCACACCCACTCATAGGGACCAAAATGGAGGTCCCCATAGGTAAAGAAACTTATAAATCAAACCTAATCTAAAAATCTAAAAATGCAAAAGTAAATTTTTGGATTAATATATTTTTTTTTAAAAACAACTCCCCATTTTGGCTTTTTAACAACCCAGCATAGGTTAATTTATAACCCAACTGTTGAGTTTGATCATTTTTGACCTAACGCTTTAGGGTATTTTGTGCACATTTTGACATTTTTAGGTATTGCAATTACTAATGTCAAGAAATTGTAAATACAGGACAAAAGGCCAACAGTTGGAAAAATAACTTGAGTTAAACTCATGCTTTTAAGATCATCTTCTCTGCCCCCCTTCTTCTCTCATTCTCTCCCATTTCTTTCTGTCTTTCTTAGTGCATAACTGGACAATAGAGGATGCAGTCCAGTGGCTGAAGGAGTCAGTGGAGCTGCCTCAATATGAAACAAACTTCAGAGAGTTTAATGTAGATGGCAACACGCTACCTCGGTAAACCCACACCCACACTGCATGTGTGAAAGTGATATAGAACCTCATAGTGATATGAAACTGTGGTTGAAAATAGAAATAGGGTATCGTGTCATAACTTTGCTTCACAAAATCAACATATTTTTCGCTTCATTTGATGTGTTCAACTCATTCAATATGCAAACGTACATTCACTACATTCAGAAACGAAATTTAAACCAGCATTTTAACCAGAGATTGCTTTTTCTAATTTTTAACAAGTGTCCCCCCCTAGTGTTGATAGTGTTTCAGTGCGTGTACGGAGATGTGCATGTGTTTGTGGGGGGGCTGTAGAAAGTGTTGAGTTTCCTCACACTGTCACTTCTCCATGACTCATGAAATGATGTCACAGCACCAGATCACCTTTCTCCTGCAGCTCTGACCAGTATGTTTGTGGCAGCACATGTGATTTTAGCATTGAGCGCTTCTTAAATGAGCATTCTGAGCTTGAACTTGCCATGCATACACACACACAGTAACATAAGCTGTCCCCGCTTTATTTCCGTATATGTTACAACTAAGTTGAATTATTTTGTACTTTGTTAGTGATTTGCTTTTCTGACTTTTTCTCAGACATTTTATCCCCGAAAGATTTCTCCGGCCGTCTTCTGTTTATATGCATTTTACCCTGACATTTCGAAGTAACATTTGTTTGAGGAATCACAAACTGTCCTTCTAGGCTTGTTGTCATTGTCACTACAAACAGATTTTGTTTGACCGTGACACACATTCTTGCTCTTTGACCTGCTCTGTATATGCTTTTTGTTACAGAATAGCGGCCAATGAACCCTCGTTTATGTCATTACAGCTAAAGATTTTAGACCAACGACATAAACAGAAATTAAATTTGAAAGCATTGGACGCAGTACTTTTTGGACCTCCATTACGTAAGTGCCAGTATTTAGTTCATTGTTCTTAACTCGTATGCTGATGTTCTTTCCCCAGAGCACAAATTCTTTCTCAGCCTTTGGCAAACAGCGACAGTTTATATTGACATCTGTCGAGATCCAAGACATCAAAATACCATAAAATCAAGTCAATTTTCAATTCAATTTATTTATATAGCACTTTTCACAACGTGCATTGTTCAAAAGCATCTTTCAAGAGAGATTAAGAAAAACACAGAAGAGTAAAACACAGAACTGTGCATGGTGTTTATAGACCAATGAAGTCAATGAAAAGAAATGAAATTAATTAATACATGCAGTATCCCGGTTAGCAAGCCAACATTGTCCTGCTGTGGCGAGGAACCCAAACTCCAATGATGAATAAATGGAGAAAGAAAAACTTTGGTAGAAACCAGGCTCAGCCAGTAGGGCAAGATCTCCTTTGACGTGTCATAGCTGCACTCAGTTCGGTCGACACAAGACAACAGATGAACAACCAGGGAAAAATAGTAATGGCATAATGTAACTTTATTCCTCTGTTGTCTTACATCGACCACAAAACAAGATCAAACCAGACCCAAACAGCCCCAACAAATGCAACCCCCCAAACCAGAACCAACAAGCCCCCACTCCCCACAAACACCAACCCAGCAACCTCCAATCAAAGTCACTGAGTACAGGTATAAAATTCAAACTGCTGTCATGTGATTTAAGTTGAGCATTAAAAGCACCAAAACATCTATAGCTTTAAAGTTGTATTCTGGCTATTCCAGTCCAGTGTCTGTTTAATTTCAACAAAATCAAAGCTCAGGATTGATGTAAAGTCGTCCAACAACAATGTGAAAGATTCACAGCATGACACAGACGGATAAAAAGGGCGGTTATCACATTAAAAACATATTGTTGAAATACATGTACAAATATAACTGTAAATAAAAATATATAAATTAAATATGCACTTGTTTTTTTAATTTGCAGTATTTAAAGTATGAAAAAAAGATTTCCTGCAAATAAATGTAAATAGAAGCAATAATTTTATTTGAAATTTGGGAGAGATATTGTTAGTAGACGTCATTCCCAGAATGAAACATAAATTATCATTTTACCTAAACAAATACCCTATAAATAGTATCATTTTGAAATAGTCTCTTAATTCTTAATTGGGCTTTATAATGTAACATACTCTGGTTAAATTTGGCTTTTGAAGACTGGCTTGTTTCATTTTAATTCTGTAAAATATATTTTGTATTCAATGAAAGAAAGAAATGCATACTGGTTTGTGAGAGTGAATTTCTTTTATTTTACACAAACCACATTTTCATCATGCTTGCTTTAACTTAAAGTAAAATCAAATAAAGCCAGCTAACAATCTTTTCCCTCATGGCTTGATTTTGTGCATTTTTTCTGTAGGTCCTCATCATAACTGGCTGAAGGACTTTATATTAATGATCTCAATCATCATTGGAGTTGGAGGCTGCTGGTTTGCATACATTCAGAACAAGTCATCTAAAATTCACATCTCTCAGATGATGAAAGACCTGGAGAGTCTTCAGAATGCTGAACTGAGCCTCACAGAGCTCCAGAGCCAGTAAGAGAGAGAGAGACTTTTAATGTCTGTATAAGTCACATTACAATGGTCTGGACGTTGCGTTGTCTTTATAGAAATTATTATTATTTTGACCAATATTAATTTTTATCTTAAGCATTAGATTTGTTTGGTTTACAGGACATATCCAATTTCACGTGACTTAAGTTGATGCTGTCTGGTTTAAACAGGTTGGAGAAGGCGCACGAGGAAAATCGGACGGTGGCGGTGGAGAAGCAGAACCTGGAGCAGAAAATGCGTGATGAGATCAACGGTGCTAAGAGAGAAGCCAGCCGTCTGAAGGAGCTGCGAGAGGGGGCCGAGTGTGAGCTTAGCAGACTCAAATATGCAGAGGAGGAACTCGTGCAGGTAGGAACCAATTTAATAACACTAAGCATCTTACAGATTGAGGGTTTTTTTTATAAACTTATTATATTTATGTGTTCAGAATTGCTGTATATCTAAAAATAGTATGTTCTACAGTCAAATAAATATGTCATATTAAATCAATATGATTAAATTTAAGAAATCATTTGTTAATTTGGTAATGCAATTATTTGATTTTTCTATAACAATGACACTTTCATATTTTTCATAATACACCACTAGATGGAAGCATTTTCACAGTTTATATCTTAAATGTACAGTGCTGATTCGAGTGCTTATTTGTTGGGTATGTTCAGGTGCGAATGGCACTTAAGAGAGCAGAGAAAGAAATGCAGACGGAATGGTCCGTGCCTGAATCACTGCAGATGTGGCTACAGCTCACACATGAGGTGGAAGTGCAGTACTACAACATCAAAAAACACAACGCAGAACTACAGCTCGCAGTCGCAAAGGATGAGGTGAGCGAATTATGTTGTCACTTCTGTTCTGTCTGTTTCTTGTAGGGCTGTATTCGAAATTGCCCCCTATACCCTTATTCACTTTTTCCTACTTTACTATTTAGTCCCCTTGAAGCAGTGAATGAAAATGAGTGAGTGAATTTGTAGTTCGCCGGAAGTGCTGCAAACATCAAATTGTGCAGAGACGCAGAACATTATTCAGTGCAAGTCTCACAATTGAATGGCTGGCAGCTAGATGCGAGTGTACATCAGTCGTACACTTGTTAGCCCAGTGCATCATGGGGTTGAACGTGTGCACTTGAGTACATCCGGTAATGTCCCTTTAAACTGCACTATAAACAGTAAAAAAATTCTTTACATTATTAAAATGAGGTAATACATTTTAACATGTTTTTAAGGTAATGCAACTTATAACTAGTCAAAATTTAAAATAGTATGTTAAATGACTTTTAATAATACTTTGAAAGTTTTGTTTACTAATCGTTTTTAATAGTGAAAGGGTTTATATAGGGGACTATTTCAGACATAACTTGACGGATTGAGCATGAATAAATGACTGACATTTTGTTGTATTTTTCACTTCCATGGGTTTATAAAATATTTACTTATACATTTCTTTTACGCGTCTGTAAGTAAAGTATTTAACAGATTAAATCCCCCAAGCAAACATCTCTCATGAAGACTAACAAAATTAAGCTGAAACTTTTCCCCTCTAATTTAGATTTCTAATGATGCGGTTAAATGACTTTTTAACTATGTAGTTTGTTTTGCCTTTTGTTATTTGCATCTGGAACGAGTCATCAAGCAGTTATGCAATTAGCAATCGCTGCAGTGCGAGAGATGAGAAAATGCTCACTAAATGTGTAGATCCCATACAACTGCTCATTTTTAGGTGTTTACTAACATAACATCACTACTTATTTTGCTTAAACGTTTTTAAAATCTCTAACCCTGTCATATCATGGGTACTTAGGGCGCTTTTGACACCCTAGCAACCACATAGCAATGCAGTAAGGAATGCTTAAAAAACCTTAGCAACCACATCAACCTACATCACTCTAACATTATGATGGTGAACTTTGCATTCTTCTGAAAATGTTACAATTAAGTTTTCAATAATGATGTGTATATGATGTTGGTATATTCTCTGGTCTTCAGGCAGAAAAGATCAAGAAGAAGAGGAACTCTGTGTTCGGTACCCTCCATGTTGCACACAGCTCATCGCTAGATGAAGTCGACCACAAAATACTGGAGGCTAAGTAAGCGCACACAGTAAAATTCACTCACAAACCACTCACCCGACCACACGCACAGCTCTAATAAAAGATAAAGCTAAGGGTTACCCGCATAACACGATGAGAGGTCAACATTTATTTTTTCTATAGAAAATCGCTGTCAGAGGTCACGGCTTGTTTGCGGGAGCGTCTGCACCGCTGGCAGCAAATTGAGAAACTGTGCGGCTTTCCCGTGGTTAATAACTCTGGGCTGTCGAGCCTTACTGCCTCCCTGTATGCCGACCACAGCTGGGTTGTCATGCCAAGGATGTCTGTACCGCCCTACCCGATTGCCGGAGGGGTGGACGACCTCGACGAGGACATGCCCCCGATCATTCCACAGTTCACCTGTAAGTTCCTCTGTTTAAAGACAAATTAGGAAAATTTGTTTACTTTAAAGCTGCAGTCCATGCAGTAACTTTTTGAAACATAAAATCTTTGCTTGGGTTGAGGTCAAATTATTTCCAATGAAATCGAAAGAAACAACTCCACTTAGAAATCATTTCTAAACTTACTGTCGCGAATTAGTCTAAGGTAAAAAAATGACAAAAAAAAATAAAATATGAACATGGAAATTTTAAAATAAGATTTGGGCTGCTTTTCCTTATTATTCAACTAATTCGGAATAAAAAAATGCAACTAAAGAACACAAATATATTTGGAAGAATATAAGCAAATTAATATTGAAAGAAAATATTTTTCATCAGTCACTTTTTGTACATTCAAACTGAATTTTTTATTTACCGTCATCTTTCCTCACAGCTCCGCTGATTCGACCTCCTCTGACCCGGAACAGCAGCGTGTGTCGTTCTCGCAGAAGTCTCATGTCTCAGCCCTCGTGCCTCTCTGCTGACCCTGACCTGTTATCCATGGCATCGGCCCCGCTGGCTTACAGACCCGATGGAGACGATGACCACATCTTCTTCACTGTAGAAAGGAAGGGGTGCGACATCTACAGCTTTTTTGCGTACATTTTATCTTTATCCTTGTACCTTTATTTTATTATTCACAGCTGCCTGGAAAACCTGATTCTGGTCAATAGCAGGATTAAGTGTTCATATATAATTGTTTAATAACTGCTTTAAATGAAGTATGCGTAAATCATACAAATTACATATTTTTAATCCTATATTTTATTTGTTTGAAAGCTTCATGTGAAAGTACTTACTTGTTAATGTGTTATATGACATGTTTATTTGTCATTTGTATAATGCATTTTACTATTGTGTGTTTGTAATTTTATTTTAATTAAAATTGATTTTTTTTGTGTCTCTGTTATACAGGGACCCCCAGGACACATACTCGGATACAGACTCGCTCAGTTCCTCTTTGGGCAGGAAACAGTTCTCTGTTCAAGGTACCTGTGCTTCAGGCACGGACACCCCGCCACGCAAAATCTCTCGTGAGGAATTTCTCCTGATAGCGCAAGAGGCCCAGGCAGCCGCCATGGAGACATATCCCACATCCTCATCCTCCCCTTCATCTCCACTTGACTCCTCCTCAGTTCACAAGGGCTCTCCCGACCTCACCCGCTCTGCCCTCCCAGAATCTCAAAGTTTGACCTTTCATCATGGCACCAAAGCTGTGGCTTATAATGGCATTCTGGAAAAGTCATACAGTATGGGGCAGCTGCCCGCCGGAGGGATGCCTTCAGAGGGAATTTACCCCTCGATTAGCTCACTCGACACAGAAGGCAAAGCTATCAAGGAACCCAAGCAGCTTCACTCCTCACAGGACTCCTGCGATAATGCAGAAAAAAAACGCTCCAAGATCAAGAGCTTGTTTAAGAAAAGCAAAAAGCTGTGAGGAACAGTGGAGAGGTAGTGGAAAGAATGGAGAGGAAAAGAAGCCTTAAAACAAAGCAAAGGAGGGGGATGTTGTCAACCAGAAGCCAAAACATTTTTTAGTTTCTTTGTATTTTTTTATTTAAAAAAAATGAAGCTCCATCTAGATAAAGTCTTGGGTTGAAAACCTTTTGGAATGGTTTCGTCTCGCACATAATCCTTTTATGGCCAGAATTTTGCAGAACAATTAGCCTACTTGCACACATTAAAATACGACTCCTCCTTGCATTTAAGCATTTCTTCATTCATTAATCTTTTTCGATGTTTACTAAATCATTTTATTTATTTGTTCAGTGAAGCATTACTATTTTGATTTATTTGTTCAGTGTAGCATCACTAAACTCCTCCCTCTCCCAATGACTTATGGGTAACACCAGCCATTAGAATGTGCATAGATCTGCTCTTCAGTAGACCATTAGGGTATATAAAGAATACTCATTCAACAATTTGGAAGATACCAACTCTCCTTTGAAATACTATTTTGGATGGAATGTATGCGAATTGGGATGCATGAATGGCCTCTTTAATGTCTTTGTCAGTTTCTGTTCTCTGTTAAGTCCATTATTATTATTATGCCATTTGGAAGGGATCAGGAAGCATACTAACCCGGAAAGAAATTCATAGATATATATATCTAGATGCCGTTTCACTATTTGTAGGTGGTCTGCCATTTTGGAACTATACGAGTCTTTCTGTGATGCCAAGTCCCCCTTTGGAATTGGGTGTGCCTCACAAATCCTGAAAAATGATCACCCCCTGATGGCTGGCTACAGTATAGGTCATAGACCCTGCCCTCTCCATGTAAACAAATGCAAACGGAGCCAAAACAGAACTATAAAATCCAATTATACTTAAAAAAAAATCTAAAGATGTTTTCTGTTCTTTTGGTCAGTTTTTATCACGTTGATGTATGTCCAAGTGTTCTTTTATCGAATAAGGTTAGTTTTAGTTAGTTATAAGAAGTTATAAAAAGTGGTGTGGTACATGATTTCTTTGATTACGAAGGAGTCATCAGGGAATATGGGCAGGACCTTGATACCGCACTCCACTTCGTGCTCACTAATGCGCAGACTCTGGTCCCTATCGTACACCCGGTGCTAAGCGGCACGAGTGTTTTTGCTAGTTTCAGCCCAACGCAGTTCTCTTTTATCCCGTCCTGCACTACCTTGTTTAAATAGCAAATTCAGTTGCGCTCATTTGTGCGTCCATAGGCGTGCTGGTCTAAAAAAGAGTTGTGTTCAGGCGCATTGTTGGCACGTTGCTATTTTGAGGAACTGAAAATACTGCGCCAATAGACTGCGCCATAGACCAACTCAAACCTGCTCTAAAGTCAATAGCGCAATATGTTTTTTTGTTTTTTTTAAGAGGGCGTAAAGTAACTAATATGCACCTATGGGTGAGTGCACACTGCTCGTACATTCTTTTTATTACACACAGAAGGATGCGCAGCAGCACACAAACATGCCAAATATTACAAATAAATGGACTACAATGTAAAAGATTATTATTGTGTGCATAAAGATAAAAAATCTGGCTTGTCCTGTGGATGTGTGCGTTTCCTCTCTGGAGAGGAGTCCGGTCTTTGCTCTTGCAAATTCCGCTGTGTAAACAGCAGTCCGCCATGGAGCGAAAACAACTGGCTCCTAAAGGGAATGGGAGATGAGTCTCTGATTCGTTTACTGCACATTTGCCCAAAACCCACCCATGAATCATTAAAAGAATCGGTGTAGCCCGTTTAGACCATGCGCTCGGGAGCGCCGACCGTATTCTCGTCGTTAAACTAGTAAAAGTGGATTCGGACACGCCCTGAGAGCACCTGCGCCGTGCGCATTAGACCATGCGCTTAGATCGTTAAAATAGGACCCTCTGGCTCCAACCAAATGATGTTAATGGCTGTGGCCATAACTCTGACATATTGGCTTCATTTTTTTATAATGGAAGTGAATGGGAGCGCATTGTCCATATTTTATAGAGTCTATTTTTTAAACTGTTACTGCAGGATGTTTTTTCCGCAGGTTAAAAGTGTAAGGATTTCGATATTAAGATGTCATTCGTAAAATGATAATGAAAGTCCTGTTATTTGGATTAGGGATATTAGGTGTGATGATTGATGTTGTTACAAAGATCTGGCAAACTGTCTGTGAAACCTCAAGAGCACACTGACTGGGCGTTTACAACTATAGTTATACACATGTATGCTTATTAAAACTTATTAAATGTTGTGTAAACTCAAACTTCATAATGGCTTAACTAACACATGACAAAAATGAAAGAGTATCCCCTTTTTTCAGGAATTTAAATCCAGATGGATTTCATGTTCATGGCTGTGCATCGTCGTGGAATTTTTAAACTATGATTGACATCAAAATGGCGGACATGTCTACGAGCGCTCCTATGTGACATCTAGTTATATTATATATCTATGTAAAAATAGCCCAACATTATTGGATTCTACAGAAAAAATACTTCACCTAAAAAATTAAGTACTGTTATTATTTACTCACTCTGAAAGTAGCTGTTGTTTTTCATGAAATGCAGGAACGGGAAACTTCCTGATGTGACATATTTCATTTGAACTTATCATTTTTGTTTTATCATTTATTAACAGCAATTTAAAAAATCTATAGAAGGAAATTTTAACTTCTATATTTTAAAGTTATACCAGACCCAATAAAACTTGTGACTACAGTATATTCAGAATAACATTTAGACTGGTTGTGTTTTGGTAGAGAAATAAGTGCGGGAGGTCTGGCGCACCCATAAAAAGAGCTCTGCTTCACAGATCCTGGTTACTTTTAACTGGTGTCTTATGGCAGGATTTAAATAAATAAATAAACAAACAAATTTCTGCTTTCTATGAAAAACTAATAACTTCCCGAGGGTGAGTAAATAACCACAGAATTTTGGACCTGAGCTATACTTTTTGAACTCTAAACTATACTGTACCATATGAAGTTATAATAGTTTAGATTACTTTGCTGCATTATCGTGAGCACAGTGTTTCATTTTTATTTTTTTGTGATTCATGAAGGTTTGCCCTATAGTGTGAAAATCATCTAAAATCTCTTCATTTCAAGGGCACAGGGTGAAATACAGGCTTTCAGTTTCTTCAGTTTCTGTTTACTTCCACAGTGCTCCTGTAATTGACAAAATTTCCTTCAAGAAAAAATGGAAACTCTTAACACATAGTAGCATGTCTGAACGCCTACACAGTAAAATAATGAACACAAATAAATGCTTAATTAGTAAATTAAAACAAATTATCATAAAATATATGCATTACAATTTTTTTTTCATTATTTCACTTATTTTAAAATATCCTTTCAAGTTTGAGGTCAACATTGACTAAAAAAGACAAAAGCTGTGTACAGTACAGCTGTACTTCAATAGTATTTTGTCCAGGTGTTTTTGATTAAGGCATCATGATGACTAACTGCTGTGGGGAACCCGCTACTGAATTATCCTGCTAAAGGTTGTTGCACTACTGCTTTCCTTATCTGGAAAGAGTCGCTTTTGGCGGCATAAAAGTAAGTTATATTAGTTAGATGAAGAAGAATATTTGTAAAGATGCGTCGTAAAGCAACAAATTAATATCAGAGCCGGAAAAAAACTATTTGATGCGTCTACCATGCTTCTTACCACATCTATTCTCTGAAATCTATTTTTATTTGAGTTTTTTATGTTTAATAGAAATGATTTAACTGTAGAAAATTTATTTCTTAAGGGTATCTAAGGAAATATCTTTTTTCTGAGGAGAAATATATATGATGTGCAGATTTTACCCCAAATCCCTCTCTTGTGGACTGAGTGCCCTGTTTCAAGGGTGTTACCATCACTGTGATCATAATACCTCTCTTCCCCTCATAAGAGTCATCCCAAACAAGGCTCTGATCTCAAAAAAGGCACTGATTCTATTTTGTCCAAAAATATTGCACCTTTTTTGAAGTGCGAGTCCAGTGCCAGAGAGGACATGGAGACAGTGGTGCCTAAATTGTGTCTCAAAACTCATTCACTCATCATTTTGCGTGGTGACACAAAGATGAAGGGTTTATGCATACACACATATGTTGTGTATATAGTGACTGACATCAAGATATGAATGTTGAGATGATTGAGTTGATTATTGTGTGAATATTTGTATACTGTAGAACTAGTTAATAAATAATTGAGGCAAGTCTCATCTGTGCAATCCCTTAAAAAGTTTCTGTGATTTATTTTTTTGTATTTTATGTCAAGTTGCCTGTACACAATGGAATATATGGTGAGTTGACAAAAACGATAAGGGCATGGGAGACTTAAACCAATAGCCCCCTGTCGAGGTCCATTATATGGATAAGAACCCTGGAAATTTTTCCTCATAACCCTCAATTTGTTTTCGAAACAAGAAATAGACACATGGACGGCTTGTACAGTATGACATGTGGGTGAGTGAATTATCATGAAATTCAAATTGTGAAGTGAACTATTCCTTTAATGTGCTAATGTGGTAATAATCAAGCAGGAAATTATTTTACTGAAAAAAGAAAAATATTTTCAGTTTTTGATTTTGATCAAGTACAGTATATGAGTTTTAAGGGATACCATTGGCTACAGGGGAGTTTAAGAATGAGAAGTCACTTTTACACATTTGGCGTCGACATGCCTGACCTGACACATCATCACAGCCACGTTTTTGGCGCCCTTGTGCTTGTCATGTCATAAAAGGATATCCCATAATCCTCGTCGAGCACCGGTTGTAGCCCTCATAGGCAATTCACAGGAATGAAAAATAAAATGCCTTTGCCCGGTTTCACAGACAAGTCTTAAAACTGTTCCCAGACTAAACTGAATGATTGAGCTGTCTGAAATGAACTGTAAATAACTAGCCCTGAAAAATCTTAAAATGTGTAAGTGTCATATTTGTGTCTGAAAATTCACACAAGTAATGTTTATTCTAATGTATTTTAATAAAAGCTACTTAAATAAACTAATTTACCAATGGCATAGTCCTGGCTTAAGATAAGCCTTCTATGTGAAACCGACCCATCCTTCACTTAAATGGCTTCAAGTGCACTAACGGTCGCTTTGTTTACGCAGGCCTCCTGCAAGGTCGACTTTCTACGCATGTGCAAGACAAGCAATGGAATAAAATGCTACATACGCTACAAGTTGGTTGCAATACAAACAGTTTTCAGCCTCAGTAAGGCTTTTCAAATAAAGGTGAACTCGGACAGTCCGCAAAAATAACTGCTTATGACTTAAGTGAAAATGGACGTACGGTCTTATTTAGTGGTAGGAAAACTTTTGCTTGACAACAATCACTTCTAATGCCATAGGCTATGAATATTTGGAGACTTGAACAGGTTGAGTAAATTAAATGATGACGCAATTCCTACTCTTGCAAAGACAAGTATTGACACTTTTTTTTCGGATATTGTTGTTTTAATGACATTTTATGTCATTAACATATGTATGTACTGGCCTTTTAATACAAAAAAACGTATTGGAGCGCAGTAGTAAAGATTTATTGTTGGGATTGGGAAGGTCTTATTTTAGGTTTCTGTTTCCCCATTTTTAAGTTGATTTAGAAAAGGTGTCAAAGTTTGTTTTTAAGTGTGTGGACTGCTGTTGTCATTTGTAAGTAGCAACATCTGATGGACAGTAAAACGGAGAACCACTGCTTTTAATGGCATGAACTTCTGAGTTTCTGTTCCTCAAGCTGTGGATAAGTGATATTTCAACTGAAGCTGTTCATCTGTAAGGAGGAATGGACCAGTCATAGAGAGCACTGATTCCCCCTGTGGAAACTTAACTTGAGGGCAAGACAAATAAATATGCCACATAAAATGTTAATTTAAAGAAGAGCTGGTTGTTGCCTGGTTGATACAGGCGATATATGAACATTTGTAGAGCAGAAATGGGCACAGCTTTTAGATGCACACTGCAGTTATCTATTGCACATTTATGGCACTTTTAGCTCTATGTTCCCTCTGCCTGTCTCATTGAAAATGATTTGTAAAGTATCCTAGCAGGCAACTACCCCAAGCTTTCTGTACACTGAACCCATCACCATTCACCCTCTCTCTCTCTTTTGCTGAGACTCCTCACCTGCTAAAAGTTAGGGCCCTGTTGTAACCCCTTAAGGTAAGAAAACTCTTACTAAACTGTTACAATTAGAGTTTCTACGTTTCTTGCAACCAGGACCAGACAGCTTTAAGAGATCGAAGTTATTTTAAGCAGACATATATGGTAGGTTTGTTAATTCATTACACACACACATAAACAAATGTTTTTGAATGGTTGTTCATAATGGAGCTATTTATGACATATAAATAGTTTTTTCCCTCTTTTCGAAGCTTTCTGGGTGTTTAAGAATGGATGTTCATGTTTCTAGATTAAAAAAAACCTTTATGTTTCACATATTTCAAGTCAATCGTTCACCGCTGTCTCTCTTCTCACAAAACGACTGGATTTCTGATTGGTAAAGCTGATCAGGGCTGTCCTGATTGGCTCCCTTACTCTAAGCGTGTGAAGATGTTCCACCTATACCATATCAGCGAGTTCCGCTTCTCAAGCTGTTGTGATTGGTCGGTCCCCCTCTCACTGCACGTGTATTCATAAGCTTTGGCTTTAAACAATAAACAATAACAATGGCGTCAGCTTCACTTCATCAGTTTAAAACATGCGGATCCATCGAAGTGTAACGGAGGTCTGCTAGTGCATACGCAAACATCAATCTTTGTTAGAGATCACGTTTTTTCTACTATGGTGTGGGAAATGATACCGGACCGGTAGGGTCAGATCGGTTATATTATCACAAATAACAGAAGCGTTAGTTTTGCCTTTTATATTGGACCCGAGTTGGATAACAAAACAAGCAGATTCTCATGTGTATGTGATATTTTAGTAGGGGATTTTCAGCTGTGAATTGTAATGGGTCAAAGGTTGTTTTTTAGTTTCAGTCATCCCTTTCTGTAAGGGTTAAAATAGTTAAGACAATCACATTGTTTCAAGAGCAACACAGATTTTAAGACAGTGGAAGTTGCGCTGCACAATCTCTCTCTCTCTCCCTCTCTCTCCCTCTCTCACATGTTGAAGTATACATTAGAGCAATAGAAAAAAGCAAAACTGTGTTTGTGTGACACACCATTTATCTTATAAGTGGGCACTGGTGACTGGAGGAGAAACATGCATGATTGCTTTATCAATATAAAGAGAAAGTGAAGAGAATTGTGTTGATGGTTCATCAATTCCACACCGAGAAACGCCAAGAAGATCCTTTTGATAAATGTGCTGTTCAGACAGCTGAAAAAGAGAGAGCAAGAAAGAGAAATGTTAAAAAACAACGCAACCTGGCTCTTCCATATATTCCACTGTCTTTCTTTTTCACACTTATTTCCGCTAAAAAAAACAGCCTCTCATTTAAACCGTCTTGTTGTAAGCAATAAATGGCATTGCACTAGATGGCAGTACTGCACCACTGAAGTGTTTTGAATAAAGTTAAAGCCTCAAAACCACTCCCAACTATATCACAGGTTTCTTGCGTGTGTGTGTCAGCGTACATGGCTTCACTTTCCCATCTGCAACAAAATGAACTGGTCTGCCAAAGAATATGCGTGATCTAGAATGAAGAAGCTTGTGAAAACCTTTCGATGGCATTGTGTAGTGAATCTCACAATGGATTTTGTATGATAGATTCATTATATATGCAATAAGCATATGATTATTATGGGCAATTCTGCAAGGGCAGTTGTGTGTGTGTCAGGTAGAGCTGGATCAAAACAAGCTCTTGGCGACTCAAGCGGTATCAGTCGTCTTTTCCACCACAACAAGAGCCTCCCTACAGCCAATAATAAAGCTCACTTTATCAAATTAATGTGTCTCTCTCGTTCTCTACTCAGAGAATGAGAGATTTGAAGAAAAAAAAACAAAGACTGTATGTAGTGTAGGGCAAAGGGAGAGTGGAACAAGATAAGGCTTCTCCTCCCAGGGTTCTGGCAATGGGGCGACAGGGCCTGCTGGGGGAATAGAGGGGTGCTTGGGAGATATTTAATAAGGACGAATACGATGAAGAAGAGAGGCATGTATTATTCATCCCGGCTCTCATCCGCAGAGTTTGCGCAAATCAAATAGAAGCTCTCTTTGTTTGAGAGATCAAGCCTGGCTGTTTGACTTGTATAGAATTTATTAAATTCACTTGATCGAAGTAGAGGGATGAGGAGGACAGACGCTCTCTAGTCAGTGTATGGGATGTGTGGAGAGGGAAATTTTGACCCTTAAACGGGACAGAGTGAATTGCAAGAGAAGAATAAATTTAGACAGAGAATGGGAATGATATTGGCATGTCGCTTTAACTCTGCCTTGCTATCTGGTTCAGTAGAGGAGAGAAGCGATTTACAGTCTCTGCCTTGCGGCGCGCAGACGCTGTAAACTAGCGCTAAGAGTGTAACAAAAACACCATGGGATTGTGATAGCAAATGTGCAACATCCAAATATGCAAAGCCTCGAGTTGACATATCACTTACATACATATTCCCATACACTTCCAGAACGCTCAATGGTGTGAAAGTAAAACGTGTGTGGAAAACAATGGGGGATGAAAGAGTGAATGTGTGAGAAACTGACAGAAAGAGGAAGAGAATTCAGAAAGTGAAGAGAGTAAGTCCGTTTGATGGCCTAAGCCTTGGTTTGTCAGTCAGTCATTCGACCAAGGACACACAGTGCTAGAGGGTTTCGCTGAGTGCCGCTGTACATGTGTGGCTCTGTGTTTCAGAGTATCAGTGTGTTGACTGTGTGCTTTGTCTCCGCTTTGAAATGCAAGGGGAAATAGACCTACCCAGATCAAAGGCTGCCTCTTCTTTTGCTCAAAGTGTGCCTGCATCTTCGTCCATATACCACTGCAGCATGCAGTTTGTGTGAGTATTATAACCTGTGACCAAAGGCAAGCACCTCTTTCAGTGATTTTAATCTTTCTGTGTCTGTTTTTCCCTTCTTCATGGAAGGAAGTAGTTCACTTCAAAATTTGCCCCCATTCACTTTCCATTGTAATTTTTATTCCTACTATAGAAAGTGAATGGGGCAATATTCTGAAGTGAGCTATTAATTTAAGCAGCGCAGTAGAAGAAGTCATTTATAGACAACATATAACTAAACTGGTTCCCTGTAAAGATGGATATTACAATTGAACACAACCTTTGTAAAATGTTTGCTTAGCCAACAAAGGGAAATAGGGCTGTGTAAGGAACCTAGGTTTTACACAGACAATGTGACTGGTGTTGATGTGCAAATCCAATGACGCTGGTAATGATTATCTCTGCCCAATCGGTGATTTGTGAGTACACACGTCACATTTTTGGCATCGGTACGGCACGCTTGGAACCTCAACCCAGGTGGTACTAAAAAAAGTATCAGGTACTAGGTACTGTACCCAATGGTAAAACCCCCAAAAGTTTTGCAGTACTATGCAGTGGATAAGCGCCATAAGTTCTTGTGCTCCCAAAGTCAATGTAGTGATGCCTTCTAGACAGTGTCGGAGGCAGGAATTCAAACTCAGAACTTCCAAACTCAAAGAGTTCAAGCCAATTTAAAGTAACAGGCAAATGTAACGATAACAATGCATTGTTATTTTTTATGTCTGCGTAGCTCTTTAAAAAGTTAAAAACAAAATCAAACAAAAAAGACAATGATTGATGCACAACCTGCCTTCTTGCAAAGCTAAAAGTTTTAGACACTTTCTTAAAAAAATAATGTCATAAATCAATTTTATTTATCAATATAATGTCCAGTCAGTGAAATCTAGCGGCAGGGTTGCGAATTGCACAAGAACGTTCATTCCACCCCTACCCCTTCTGTACGAAACACTACGACAGTTGACAGAACGTCGCAAATTATATACAAGGGGACCTGCGGTGTATGTAGATAGAAATAGCTCATTCTAAGGTAATAAAAATGTAGCGCTTCATTATGTAAGCTCTTTATACACCTCTGAAGATATAGTTATGTATATAATATTGCATTTGGGTCAATAGATCCTTTTCAAAAAATTACACACTGGACCTTTAACAATTAAATCAACTAAATGTTCGGTATGGTCTCCTTTTGCATTTAAAGGTTCTGTGTGTAGGTTTTACCCACATCTAGTGGTAAGGTTGTGAATTGCAACCAACAACTAAGTACGCCGCTCACCCTCCATTTCCACTACGGTGGCTGACACAGGACAAATATACTATCAAGTTTTCACTTATATGCTGAAGGATATAACGTATTTATATAACAGCAAAATATATAACTGGCTCAAAACCATTTTTGGGGGTGAAAATACTAAGACTTTTTCTACTGTATCTGTCAATTATTACATGTAATCACATTCAATACAAATTCAGAAAGTTCCTAAAAATGTGTCAAATGGCATTTCCATGAGATTGGGGATTTTCAACTGTATAGTTGGAGGTAGAATTCAGAGCTGTCTGAAAGGATGTGAAATTAGCTTGTTTTATCAACTTTATTTGATCAAGTTTTGTTACCTTAAAACTGTTTTCAATAGTTTGCAACAAGCCACACACATTTCTTGTCTGTAACATGCAGAACATATTGTGATGTGTAAGCGTGAGGTGGGTTGCTAAAATCTCTAAACACAACGTATATCAATACTAATAGAGACACTTAGCAAGGGATAATAATAACACAGCTTTCTTTGAGAGTTTAGTAGGCCTATTCTAAGTTCAATGTTGTACTTTATTTCACCAAATCAGTGAGAGATTTCTTTTCAAACTCTCATTACTTAATATAATCAGTCCTTTTCTTTGTTATTCCTTCCATATGACTCTCAGCCATGATTTTAGCTTTTCTGCTGCATTTAATGCAATCACATAATCAAAGAACTGAGGCGAAGAAAAGTCTTCTTCCTTCTCTAAAATAAAACATTGAGTTTGAGCTTCAAAAGAAAAGCCTTTTGCTGACTAAATTTGAAAGCATTGGTGGGCGTCATGAAACGCTTTTTTTCTCCGGGTAATAATTGTGAGTGGAATCATTGGATCTGACAAAATATAGAGCGATTCCTTAAAAGATATCAAAGTCCGTAACAGCGCATGGGAAAAAGTGACTTGATCAGGCATGATCAAAAGAGAGCTGTTGGGTGTGTACACACAAACGCAGCAGATGGCTTGGCACGTCTCAGCATACACACTCAGTAGAAGAGACAGGGAGGTGTGGGAGAGCACATCATTACCACCATCTCTGTTGTACTGCAAAAGTAGCGTGTGCAGGTTCACACAAACAAACACACCTTATGTTTCTAGACCGGTGTGCTCATTTAGATATTTTCACCGAGGCGATACGTTTTAGTTTTTTCTGTGATGTTCTGAAGCAAGGCTAAAGATACAACATTCACTTTGACCCTGACATCATTTTATTGATTTAGGGCCGACACTGACCTTAAGGGAAGATAGAAGGAGAGTGTGATCGTATAAGGCACTTGAGGAAAATGTCACAGTGGCATGAGATCTTCAGTGTATCAGTGGTGAAGAAATAATAAGAGAAAGAGCGCTGATGGTTTATATGAAGAGTAAATCAACATTCACTTTTGTATTGCAAATGAAATTCTCATTACATCGTATCCGGTTCCTTAGTCACTTAAAAGTCACTTTCTTTTTCTCTCAGCGGGAATCGCAGTGCAATATACTACAGCAGTCATTTGGAACCCCTCAAAAACTTCTTTAATTAATTCTGTGGTAATCCTAAATTACACCAGCATTCAGAGGGAAGGAGATGCGTCGCCTCCAGTGGGCTGTAAAACATTGTGCTGTATTAACAAAAGCAGAATAGAGTACTGTTAACAACAGCCGTTTTAACACACTCCCTGTCAGACAGAAACTAAAAGTATAAAGATACTTAAGGAAAAACTTACATTGTTTCAAATTTAACAGATTTTATCAGAAATGTGAAACATGAAAACAATGACACAATCTGAGTTGCAGTGAGATGCCCAAACAACATCCTCCAGGTCATTTCCCATGATGCTCCACAGACGGTTGGAGTACCATTACCCACAAGTGTCATTTTCAATTCTACCTCCACTTACTCACCTTGAGCCTTTGCACCTTGCACACACGCACACACACACACACACACACACACGCACACACACACACAAACAGACTAGCTGGATTCAAAAGATACACACCTAGACATACACGCATAAACTGCAGACCCTCTCGTTAACCATTAAAACAAAGCACCCTCGCATAGCCAGACAGTTGCTTTTGTGTATGTTTATATATGTGTTGTGTAGTACAAACTGCTGGCTTGTCTATTTGAGTATTTGCGATTTATGTGAAAAATACAAAGGATATCAGTTATTCTGTACTCTGTGTAAAATGAAAGCATAGTTATAAATGTATTGTACAGAGACCATTCCAAATTTTTATTTAATCAGCATTTCTAAGTGTGTTGTGACCATTCCAGTCCAGTGTCAACTCAGACGTAAAGTTATCCAACAGCAATGTGAACACGACAGCACGACAAGACACATAAAAACTGTGATAAAACGCAAGGATAACAAATAAAAATAACTTTTCCTAAATTCATAAAAATATAACTGTTTCATTGTTTAAAAGTGAATATGAACTTATTTTCTTTGCAAGTATTTTTTTTTCTCACGCATTTCTCCAGTTTTCATTTTCTGCAAAATAAATGCAAATAGAAACTATATTTTAATTTAAAATTTTGAAGAAATATTGTTAGTAGTTTACAGCGTAGAACAAAAGTGATATTTTTACCTCAACACACACCAATAAATCGTACATTTTTAAATCTTAAAAACTAATTTTAATCTCTTAATTTTGTTTCCGTGGCTATATATACACATGTCGACTGACTGTATACACATAAGTGGTGCATTTAATCATTGCCTACCTGGTCATTATAGGGCACAAGAAAAGAACATATAGAATTCAAAGCTGTAAGAGAATGAAGCGATCTTCATTTTACAGGAGAAAAGATCTCTTACACCTAATCTGAAGAGGCCCCTGGGTACAGACAAGTCTAAAGGTGATAAATTGTGTGTGTGTGAGGCAATGGCTATGATAGCTGATAAGCACATACAGAAGTTGAGGAGACCAGTGTAACTTGGTTGTGACATCACACTGGAATATGGGCCAACTGCAAAAACTGTACCAATTATTAATGATTGGATGGTACAATTGTGTACAGTATTCTGTACTGTGTTTATGTGATACTGTACAGTAGTTCACTCTAAAATTAAAATGCTATCAACATTTACTCACCTTCAAATCATTCCAAACTTGAATGACTTACTACTGCAGAATACAAAAACATATATTTTGGAGAATGTTGGTAACCAACCCCATTGACTTCCATTGCATGGATACAAAACCACAGAGAGAAAATATCTTATTTTGTGTTCCACAGACACCATGGGGGTAAATAAACGATGACTGAATATTGGGTGAACTATCCCTTTAACTCGTGACACAGTTTGGGGTAAGAAAGTTTTGTCATTTTCCCCCTGTTTAGTGATTTCACACTCCTGGGTTCCATCACACACGCATGCACATACTTCATTAAAAGCAAATAGTCTTAAGCGTTTCTCCCTCTCACGAGCCACATAGCTCGCAAGCAAACGACCGGGCTAATTTGATGGCATTTCTCTGCCCCTCACCCTCTTCTCTTCATCGCTGATGGTCCACGCCCCTCGGCACATCCTGCTCTCGCATAATTGTTATGCTATTCTGTAATCCACGAGCCCTGGTTTCATCGGACGCTTAGCAGCGCATATTAATATTGGTTGACGTTTATTGAATGTCAAAGTTCACTACGTGGCGGATTGATTCTAACCCGTTGTATTTGGCCATGTCAAAATATGATTTGTTGCCATACAATAGCAATTTTATAAGCAATTTTTTTCAGAGGGAAGAAAATACTATCATTCAGAGGTGAATTGAAGGCAGCTAACTGTGAGATTGAGATTAATGATCATTTTAGTGAGTTGCCATTAGGCTGTAAAGTCGGACAGTGAGGGAGCACGGACCTCTCACGGAATGGAGAGAGTGGACCTCTGAGTGTCACAAACAACTATAATCAAGACAACTCGAGCAAACAGTTGGAGAGCAAAGCCTGTCAAGAGCATTCGTGAGCATGCATGCAGTTATGCCACATGGACTGAGAACGGACACCCTATCAGGATGTTTGTAAGTGTGTTTGTATATCTATACGTGTCTGTGTATCGTAGTCTGTTTTTAGTTGATTATAGTTATTGAAATTTGAGCAAATTGAGTGCTTGCAGCAAGATGGAAAGCAGATTTTGTTTAGCATCTTTTTTGGTCAGTGTTCTAAAGCTACATAAACACACGTCATCAGCAAATGAGATCAGTCTCTCCCAAGAGATGCACTGACTCTATAGTTTTCTAAAAGCTACTTTTTTACACGGTTGCCTTCCAAGATACGAGCTACATATAATTTAAAGTAAGCTACAGTCAAGCAATCCATTTGAAAGAGTAGATTGCTACACTGGTAGCTATCACAAAGAAATAGATACCAACATTAAAGCTATTTAAAGGGCCAGTAGGATATATAATTTAATCTAGCCAGTGTGTATCTGGCACGAAACCAGTGAATTAATTCCTGATACAGGTCCCTCAGAAACCGCAAGCTAAATGTAAAATTGTTTTTTTTGCTGTGAGGTGTTATAGGTTACCCAAAACAAATAATTGTATCAATTATTCATCCTCATTTCTTGTTTAGGACTCTTATGTAGAACACAAAAAGTTATTTCAAGAAATAACTCAAAGCAGTCCCTGCAGGTTTTTGAGATCGCAGATTTTTCTGCATAATTTGGCTAGACATCATCACATCGCGAATTGACTCTTTCCGTAAAAATTTACTTCAAAAGTCAAGCAAAGATAGTATAAAAGGGAGATAGAAGGGTCTGTATCACTTACAATTTGCTAAAAACATCCATTGCCATCTTTTAAAAAAAATCCTTTCTTGCGGAAGGCGTTAGCATTAGCTGTTATGCTTTTTTGGCTAAAGGTTGCAGGCTATTGGCTTTGATTCAAGTCAGCCTCACCCATGTATGTGTCATGTTCTTCAACAACACACCTGGAAACAACATAAAGCCATCTGATCTATAAAGAAAGCTGTCATGTTTATTTTGGTGTCAAAGAACGTTCATCACACAACTAAACACTGATTTATTAAAAGTATGCAAGGTTCTTGGTATAACTCATAAACGATATCGCACACCGTAGAGACATTTCCACAACCATAGACATGAATCGGCATGAAACGAAACGTGATTGGTTGTCAGTCTTAAACTTAAAGCTGCCAAGATTTCCAGACCTTGAGGATGAATCTGCTGCATGCCTTTTAATAACAGGAAATGCATAAATGATGTTTCCACGGGTGGTAGTTTTAAAGATGAGCCCTATTTGCCAATTCAGGTAGTGTTTTTAAAGGGGTCATATGGCGCGAATAAGTGTTTTTCTGTGTCTTTTGTGTGTTGACTAAGACCGTCAAAATCTAAACGCAAGTTAGGTGGGCGTACTTGTACTTGTAAATTGTATCGTCATGCCGCAGCCATGACGTGGAGACCTGTGTTTTTCGTTGCAAAAAGAAAGCCTCTTTGTTCTAATGGTTACATTTTATTTACAATACTGTTCCAGAATAGTACAGTCCGAATGTTCAAGTGTGTGCAGCGCATTGCACAGATGATTTCTTCATGAACCTGGGAGAGATCAAGGCCGGCTGTGCACGAAAGCTTTTGTTGAAAAGTGGGGCAATTCCAACCATTACAACTTCGCAAGAACAGTCTGCCGCTTCAGATTCGCAGCCTGTAAGTATATTTTCATTGTAAAAGACTCTATAACGGACTAATGCAAGTTGAGTTTGTTGTGTGTTTGAAGCGCATGTTGTTTCTTTGTGTGATCTGAAAATAGACACGCGTGCAACGTGAAAAAAGACAACATAAGTCCTAATAATCAGTAATTATGTTCCAATTAGAGGCAAAAAAAGTCGTGTTTATAATGGGGTTTACTGTCTTTGTTGAATCGCAACTAGACATGGCGTAACACTTGTTGATCTCTAATGGAAAATTTTAGCTATAGTTTTTCACTATTTAACATAATATAAAAAAAAACTACCAATCATTTACAACCTGCTCAAAACACGCTGGCAAAGTTGATATATCGGCTTGATCATCTACATTTTCCGGATCTGATTCAGGAACGAATTGATAAGGAAAGTACCGATAACATTTTATCACCTGTCAGTACAATTGCTTGGGAACGTGATGATATGAATATGGTAAGAGGAGTTACATTTCCATCACACGCTTGGAGTATTCGAACAATCACTAGGCATGGTTAACTGGCCAATCATAGCACACCTCGCATTTCAGAGCGATGAGCTTTGTTAAAAATCGACGCGTTTCAGAGAGGCAGGGGAAAGAGGAGATACAAACATGCACGGTATGTGGAAAATACAGCGTTTTTTTAACCTTAAATAGTGTATACACATTACATTACATCTAAAACAAACGATTATATTCATTTTAGCCATGTAATATGACTTCTTTGACTTTTTCAGTAAAAAAAACCCCGCAATTTTTATTGCAAAATTTGAATAAAGCGGCTGCAAATTTAAACATTTTTGGCCGCAGAAATCACAAATGTCTGCAAAATCCTATGGGGACTGAAAGGCTTTGTGCCTATACAACGAAGGTCAATTGGGTCCAATGTTGCTTGGTTGCAATTACTTTTCAAAATATCTTCTTTTGTGTTCTGCAGAAGAAAGTAAGTTGACACAAGAGGCAGTGACACAAGGGTCAGTAAAAAGGATGAAGAATTCTTTACACGAACTAGCCCTTTAATCACTGCATGAGAGCATCAAGCCTCCTCTCATTAGTAAATCCGAACGAATATTGAAGTGAGGCGGCATCATTTGCTTCCATCCAAAATGCATTTGAAAAAGGCAAAAGGGCTTTCTGCTTGAATAACCAATCCTTAACAAAGGTAACCTTTCAAGCCAATTACCTTTTATTATCACTTTAACGCATCATCAAGCCTGCTTGTGAATAACACAGCAGGTGAAGAGAGACTTTCAAATCCAAATCCAAGTTATTGAAGGATGCCAAAACAAAGATTGCATGACCATGTATGTTTTCATGTGAATAAAGACAATGAAGCCGTAAAGGATGGAGATTCTTTGGAATGGGGTTCTCCATTCATTTATAAATCTGGCAGCACATTATTTTCTTGGTTTGTTTGCTATATTGCATTGCGTTGAATGCATTGCGTTGAATGCATTGCGTTGGTGATCATAATGATTAAAGTGCAAAGACTATTAAAAAATTTGGCAGACTGTAAAATATGCAGATCACAGGAACACAAAAGGTGAGTGTTTGTAAAATTTATCAATGCAATTAAGGCTGTACAAATGAAAAGCTGATGTTTCATGCACATACATTTACTCTATTTCTCTCAATAGTGACAGAAGTCAGGTATAACAGCAGGTGGCAGGGCTCTGTGCTGTGGTGAAGTTAGCTGGAGAGGTGGCTTGTGAGACTAAATTAAACGTGTTTGCGTAGGTGTTTTAAAGATGCACGAACTGAGGACTCGAGTTTCTAGAGACCCTGCAGGAGACAGTGTCCCACCTACACACTCATTCACTTACTTTGCTGGCTGTAATATCCAAACACTCATATATGTTTCTGTTTTTCAGTGGGCCCTAAATAAATTTGTAATTCTAATCTGTCAGGGGGAAACAGAGTGGCGAACGTCTGACAGAAAAAACAAACAAAATCTCACGTCCATAATGGAAACAG
Source organism: Triplophysa dalaica (assembly GCF_015846415.1). Lineage (NCBI taxonomy): Eukaryota > Metazoa > Chordata > Actinopteri > Cypriniformes > Nemacheilidae > Triplophysa > Triplophysa dalaica. The sequence continues at coordinate 9,303,384 of NC_079542.1, forward strand.
AATAAGAGCGAATCCATTGAGGAAAGCCTGATATTTGTTTGTCTGGTCCTCTCTCACTCCACCCCTTCTTCTCTCCCTCTGTTCCCTTTGGGTAGGTTGGAAATAAATAGTGGGCTTTTACTGTGTAATATTTCACACATGATCGAAGGTGATGTCAAGTGAGGGGCCGAGAGAGATCATCATCTCTTCCTTTCCTTGTCACACTCCTAGACTGAATTCCTTATATTTTCTTTCAGCCAGAGAATCTCGTCTAGCTCGTGCCCATGTGAGGACACCTGTATTTATGATCTAAACAACTGCCACAAAAATGTAGTTTGAACCTCTAGAGCCATAGACTGATTTTTGTAAAGCAAGATGAATCGGATAAACATACAGGTACATGCTAATCTCAATTTACTTTGTCTTTTTCTCAAGCACAACCTTAACAGTTACAAATAATAATTGGTAACGTGTATAAAATTAAAATAATATATAACAATAAATGTGACATATAATAAATACATGAAAAGGCTATGTTTTGCTGTCTGTGATGAAGGGCAATGATTTGTATTATTCACCATCTCCCAAAAGAACTATCTTTTATTGCTATTCCTACCTTTATTATACATAACAGTTTCAAAATATCATTGAAAAATGGTTGTCCGATGTTACTTATTTGAGAAGTGAAATTCATCGCGTTGAAGAGACAACAACTATGGTAGTTTGTTGATTAGAGAGGACAAGACAGCAGACAGACAGGCGAGGCCTGGCCTGCGCAGTTTCTTTAGTTCAGATAAGCGTGAATTGCAGAGTTACTGAGACTGCAGTCTTGCTGTATAAGCACTATGTGCTCTCTAAACAAAGCATTTAACCCCAGGGTGCTGCAGGTGGACTGTCCAGGTGGAAGAACTTTAAGATACGAATAAAGTGAGACAGGGATGCTTTTAGAGTTCAGGCATGAGCAGCCCACATTGTTCTCATTTGTGACCATGGATCACACAACCAGTATTAAGTAGCACTAGAACATTTTTAGTAAAGACAAAAATACATTGTATGGGTTAAAATGATCTATTTTGCTTTTATGCCAAAAATCATTATGATATTAAGTTAAGATCATGTTCCATTAAGATATTTTATAAATTTCCTAAATTAAATATATAAAATTGTGTGAGTGGATGGGCTGCCATAGTGTCCCTGATTAACAACTTCAAAGGCAATTTTCTCAATATTTTGACGTTTTTGCACTCTCAGATTCCTAAGTTTTAAACAGTTGTATCTCAGCCAGATATCGTCCTATTCTAACAACTCATACATACATTATTTCAGCTGTCAAGAGTTTGTTTTCAAAGAATGTTATTTATGTAGATATGTCCATGTGACGATATGTTTGACCACTTCATTAAATATGTCTTTATTGTTTATTGAAGGTGACATTGTATTCCATTGGACCATTGTATTCCATTGAAATCCAATTCGAAAAAAATACTCCACATAAACAGCTCAATCGAAATATGAATGGCTAAATTCGATTGACATTTCATTCTGATTTTAAGAAGTGGTTTATAACTTTTCTAATCTGATTGACAGGAAATGTAAACACTTGATCGGGTAGATAACTGAAACTGGGAGTTAGGACATACTCATACTGTGGCTTCATGTCCAATAATTTTAACGAATCCAGCTCTGAAAAGTTTAGGTTGCTCTTTAAAAAACATTGTTTGAGCATCAATGGCTCAACAAGGCAACATTAGGTTTAGATGATTTGGCAAAAAACACATTTTGGTTTTGGTTCCATTGGTGGTGAAGAATTTCACTTCAATAGCACTTCACCAGTAATTGAATTGAATACCCTTTGTGTCTGTGTGCCTGTTCATTAATATAGAGGAAATGGAGGACAACAGATTTTAGAGAGAGAAAGAGAGAGAGAGTGGAAAACAGAAAGCAAAATGCTTGGATGAGATCAGGTTTTGAAAAAAATGTCAAGTGGCAATGTAGATATAAAAACAAGCAAATGTTAAACCATAGAAATTGATTACAAAGTAATACATCATATTTGATTGCCTTAGATATTGGACCTACAAACTTTTAGAGAAGCTGCAAGCGTAGGAAATGGCTTAGAGATTGAAACTGTCAATGCTGAAACTTACAACCTTCAATATATCGACAGACAAGCTATTTCTCTCAGCTGCATTGTGCTCTACATCTTCTCTCTATTGATTTCTTCTGACCCCACTCTTTACTTCATCTTCCTTCAACTTTTCAACCCATGCACTGTATTTCTCTTTTTTTGCATCGCTTAGCTCTCTTTCTATTCGTAGTCCTCTCTATGGATGGATGAGACGGGTAAATTGAAAGTACATCTGAAGCATGCATTATTTCCGTTTCAGCTGAGAGGAAAAGGAAATGATTTTCCTTAAAGATTTTATGTGGTAAAATTTTCAGCAGACAGTTTAAGGTAAGATTTAAATATGATAGTTCAGTCTGATTAGGCTTTAATAACAAAGAAGTGTCATAATTAAACTCCCATCAATCTTTGCTTCCCCATGCACGAACTAATGCCTGAATCATTATGCAAATTAATAAGTCATATTCACATAATACATTTTGAAGCTAACTACTGGAACTTTGGGTACTTCAGTCGTATTTTACTTGTCGACCTATGGCAAACTTCTTTTTCTCTTCTGAGGTAATGAGTATTATTGTAATGTTTACAGGGGATTTCTGTATTAATTAGACTAATTAATACAACTTTTGTCTGCTAAAACTTAGTCACTGATACGTTAATCACAAACAACAAAGCTGTTTAAACATATGTCCTTTCTTTAAGCTATTTATTTATTATTTAAGCATCCACCTTTTAGAAAAGGTATGTTGACCTCTAGGCTAATGTCTTCTTCAGTTGTTTTATTGAAAGATGAATGAGAGGCACCCTTGTCTGTAAAAAGACACACAAAGTTGTTGAGAGAGTGAGGCAGGGGATCTATTCCTGCACTGAAAGAATGTGTGAAGAATTATGCACGAATGTGGTATGATTAAACAATAGTTTTATTTTATTTTTATATGTAAATATTTAACCTAAATATGTCATTGTAGTAGAGTAGGCGGGGCGAGACCGTGGTTCGAGTCCGGTGAGTAATTGTGAATAAGCGCCAGCTGTGCGCACACCGGGCTCGAATCACGTAGGAGATGGGAGCATAAAAGGAACGAGCGACCGGACCGTCGAAGAGAGAGGACCGGGCCCGAACTTATGTTATGTTTGTATTTATATTATGTTTTGTTCGCCGGCGGTCGTCCGTGAGGGGCCGCCGGCTGTTATATTACTTTATTAAATGTTTGAATGTTTGCCGGTTCCCGCCTCCTTCCTTCAGTTTTATTGAGATTTGTTACAGTCATGTTCTGGCAGCTACATTTATTCAGTTCTTTTTAATCTTAAATCTGCTTCGTGTTTTTGTAGGTTATACGATTTTAAAAGTATTTTATTTTTATTCTTAAGTATATGTATTTTTTGTCTTGTTATTTATGCTAAACAAAGTTTGCCATATAATTTTTATATTGTGTTTGATAGTTAGAAAAGAAAGCCTAGCATCATCATAGACAGTAGATGCTTTCATACATAAATGGCACTTACCACATAACTTGTTTACTTCAGATATATTGTGCTATCTTATTATGCTGTCTTAAGAAAGATTCTTCCATAAATCCTTCATGGATATGACAATCACAACAGGGAGACCAAAGGATGTCTTGCCTGAATGAAAGTCAATAGGGGAGATGCATTCGTACCCTGAAAAATGCTTTAGTGTGGAATGTGTTTATCACATTCATTGCCTTGCTGCTAACCTTCAGCATTGTTTGACATGGCCTGTTCATTTTGCAGTGAGCTATTAAATGTCTCTTGTTTCTAACAGTTTTAAAGGATAAACCAGATTTTCATTTACGCATTTGGCTGAAGCTTTCATCCAAAGTGACTTACATTGCATTAGTTGTTTCTGAGTATATGCAAGCCTTGTGATCGAACCATGACCTTGGCGTTGCTAACGCCACGCTTTAACCCCCACGGTACAGGATAGATATATAAATATATGACCGATTTAGATAAATATATATAACCGAAATACCTAACAAGCTGTATTTCGAAAAGCAATTACAATCTACTACAGAAAGGTTTCAAATACAGCAAGAGAAAGAGAAAGGTATCAAAATCCTCTCTGGGTGTAATGACTTTAAAGACTGAATGTGTAAGTAATAGTTTTACACTCTTTCACCAAACTTTTTTAATTACAGAAACATTTTATAGACTAATCAAAACAACACATCTCATTGCAATTTGTATGAATTTCATATGAATTGTGAATTTTCAGTAGGTTGGGGCCTCATTTTTTTTTTTTTTTTTTTTTCACATGTAAAATAGTTACGTTTTCCCTGTGAGATCACATTCACGAATGCCTTCTAAGAACCCCACAATATTGTTTAAACACCAATTCCACTGTATACACTGTATACATACTGCACATTTGGCTGCAAAAAAGTTGTGGCAGGTGTAAATGACTGCCATCTTTGGAAGAGAAGAGCTAATGTGACTAAAGACAAATTTATGAAGCCTACTGGGAACACAGAACCCTGGTGTCAAACTTTATCACAGAAAAACATACAGCTGCTGATGGGCTGCTTGCTGACCTGAGTTTTGAAAAGCTACAGATATCGTGGTGGCTGCTGAATCCTCCGGCGATGGAAATGAAGCGGAGGGGAGGAGGGAAGAGGGTATGGGAAAAGAGAAAAATATTTCAGGTGCAAAGCCAGAACTGCAGTTTGGAGGAAAATTTAGTTAATGGCTGCTAAGCTTTTACTGAATTCCCCTACCATAAAATGTCTCGTAGGTTCGTTGGCATCTGTATTTGATGTGATGGCAAAAACTTTTGAAGCTGATTAGATGCGTTGTCTGGATTTTTTTTATGTCTTCCAGAAGAGGGTGGGAGCACGTTTTGGCAAAGTAAGGAAGGAAAAACTTTTAAAATAGATGTCATAGCCATAGCTGATTTTTGATCTAATGGAATGATTAAGAAGAAATTAAGGAGCAGTTATTTACTCATATTCTTTAACTTTGTAATTGCAGAAATACAAAATTTGACTGTGGACCATGACTTCTAATCTTATGGTTTGTATCCTAAAACTTTTGGAATGATTGGAAGTTTGTGAATGGAGGGAAAGTGCTGAAGGACAGGGCCAAATGCCAGCTGAACTGTCGCAGGAGTCGGGTAAGGAGCCAAATGCAAATGTCTGCATTGCCATTGATAGACTTGAAGTAACACTGTCCCACTATACCTTCTTTTGGAACTGAAACCTGATTTAGTCTAGTTTTCTGATTGGCTAGAAAAAGACATTGGTGGGCCCGACTTGGTGGGCCTCTCTCTGTCATTTACAGAGAGAGTTTTAATAGCATTCTGTATGGAAATAACATAATGAATCAAAAAATGTATAACATCTGTAATGAGGATTAATGCAACATTTGGGCATTAAAAAAAAGGACAGTGTTCATTGCAACACTTTTTTCAAATTCATCTTATTGTAAAATGTATACAAGGAACATGCAATTAATTTACTGTTGTTGCGTCGGTCAGCCAGGATGAAACTGCGTTACACACCTAGAGGCAACAACTGCTGCTGAGACAGATTTCATAAGGAGGTCTTAGGTGAAAAGATTATGATCTAAGTCTTGTCAGGACTGAGCTTCGGGTGAGAGGTAGGCATGTAGTTTGGTATGTCAGAGAGATATGCAGAGTTTCTTTCTGAGATCACAGATGCACAGACAGAAGGGGGGAACTAGATGTGTAGTTGAATGCTGTCAGCACAGCGGTGGTGTAAGAAACCATCTGATTGGAGGAATGATCTTGGCACTCTGATGTAAAAGGTCCAGACACCTTGTGATGCCCGAGCGGTGATCTGTTGTCCAGGTGTGATGTAAACCAGGAAATGTCATGTTTTGAATATTTTTGTTTTGCTAGATACTGCAGGCAACTGCAGGGAGTTTTATATTAAGCAATGATTTGGAAGAGTGACTTGATTTAAATCCTGACGCATACAGCAAGGGTTTTGTTTGTAGTTTGTGGCCAAAATACCTTTAGTTTAAACCCTTAATAGAAAAATTACAGTGCTACAAACTTTTAAAGTTGAAATGTTGCTGCTGTTAATAGCTTTTTCTAAATGATACTTTATGCATAGCTTTATTGTTGAACAAAATCCACTTTACCTTCATCAAATCTATGTACTTTCATTTTGGGGATTTTTTTAAATATACGTGACATTATTAGACATTTTAAAAAAATATGTATATAATAATACATGAATTATTTAATTAATAATAAAAAATACATGCAAATGTAAATTTAAATGTTAATGAGCAGTATTTTTGTACTCTAATGCTATCCTCTTATATTCAATCCAAGTTTATTTATATAGCGCTTTTCACAATGTGCATTGTTCCAAAGCAGCTTTACAGGGGCAATGTATCCGTTTTTGTATGTTTTAAACTGCATCAAATGTAAGAATGTATAGAAAGGTTGGTGTTTGATTGAATATAGATCACAAAGCTGAAAAGTACAGGACAGAAACTCTCTAGTAGAGAGACAGAATCATCTTATTTTCCCCGGATGGCTGAAAGCAAACATGTAAAACTGTTGTGCTTATCTGAAGTTCTGTTATTAGAATGGGCTATTTTAATATTTTCAAAAACATCTACTTTGGCTTAGACATAGATGCACACACACACCTCATTGTAAAACGCACAAAAAAATGTCCAGCACATTCAGCATGTTTATGCATTATCATGTGATAAATTCATCTTTTAGTTTTTGGTTATCATATTTGTTAACATGTTTCTTTGCCAAGTATGATAGATTTCTGTTTGCTCAAACTTTGCAGCTAAAACAACAAAAACAGTCATATAAAACTGTGTAATGCATCATTTGTGTTTGTAGAAGTATGTCACATTTCTGTTGCTACACCATCAATTGCATTATTGAAGCATTTGTGTTGCTTAACTGGAGGCGCGAGTGCTAGCAATCCAGATTCCCAGAGGCCACATGGATGGGAACTTCAATGCACTTAAAATGACCTTGGATAAAGCATTTTTTTTTTTTTTTATTCTGTTATTTATTATTAACTTATTTGGTATATCTCTCTGATGTCTGTGTGTGGATCAGTGTGCATCACTCAGTGGACAAGGTGTTAAAGTTGTGCAGAGAGGTTTTGGTATAGTTTGCGTGCTGTTTTTGCCTTTTTTTCTTCAAATAACGGCTGTAATATATAAACAAAATTTGTAATAATTGTACAATAGTCATTTTGTACATGATAATGTTATTTAGCCAGTATTGAAAACGTTCTTATTCAACAAATGGTAATCCTCAGCGCTGTTGCCAAGTGCTTGTAATTAGTTCCTAGTGCAAGAAATCCTACTTTTTGTATGAAATTGTTATTACCATCATATTTTTGAAGGAGTAAAAATAAGTAATTTTGTAATTCCTGTGAGTTGAACGGTAGCATGTTTCTAACCCATTTTTCTAATTGTCACTCCAGTTGATTGCATCTACCCACCTTCTGTAATTTGCTTGTGTAACCTTAATTAGATTTAATCTGTTTCTACACAGCTAGAAGAGGGCGACCGTATGAACATCTCTCCATTTCGAATCAGCTTGTCTTCACATTACTCCTCTCTTCTTTTCTCCTCTCCACAAACCTCTTAATCCTACTTTCCCGAAGAAAAGGAGAGAAAAATAAACCCAAGCCCACTCATATCGCAGCCCAATAAAAATAGCAAGCTGGCGAGGAGAGAAGGGGGAAGCACCGCAGGGGCCTGGAAGAAGCTGTGCTTTAATTTCTCTCCTTTTTGATTATCGTCGAGCATTTGCTTTACTATCAGCCACTACTGGCTAAGCCCTCGGAGCAGCTGTCTTCTGCCAGTATCACGAATGCAGAAGGCCTCGTATCTGTAAAGCTTGATATCTGGATCTTATTTTTCCTAAAGCCACCCATCTCTCCAATCCCATCTTGTTTTTGTGGCAGTTGAAACGCAGCGTATCATAACTTTTCGACAAGGTAGACAGTCACGGTGTTGTCTCCAAACTCTTTCTCTTTTCCACTCACTTGTTTTTCTAGCTTTTTCCGTTGTCTCTATTCCTGCTCTTTTTTCATTCTCATCTCTCTGTGCCGAACTGATCAAAAAGATTTGGGCTATCCTGCCATGCTTTTTTGATTGATTCCAGTGAAACTCTCATCATTTTCTCTCTTGCTCGCCTGCTCACATATTTTTTACCTGTCGTAATTTGCTGTCATCTACACTGACTTTCTCTCATCTGCTTTGGTGCTCTCTCTCGTCTTTACTTCGATCTCTTACCTCTCACTCTCTCATCCTTTTATCCTAACCATGCAAAGATATTAGAACAGAGCAGAAAGAGGTGGAGTACAGAACCGTTGTCTGAGAGGTGATCCTTAATACCGCACATTCACTGGGATGGAGAAAGTAATACTTCTGAAAATATTGACTTTTTAAAGAAAGGAATCAAACAAAAATCGAAAAGGTTCAAGGGAAATAGCTTATATTAATTAAGGGTTTGAAACGATTACAAATGATCAAATGAATAGTTTGTACAGGGGATGCAACAACACCAACCTTGGTTTTTCACCCACAGGTTTCAGTTCGGTTCTGATGGCTTGGCACAATTGAAGCGTTTTTTCAGTGTTCTTCGTTATGTGACAGGAACAGTAAAAACGTTAAGAAGATTTTTTTTTACTGAAATCACAAGTCCAGTACGGTGTACCACAGGGCTCAGTCTTGGGACCCCTGCTCTTCGCATTATACATGCTACCTCTAGGAGATATAATAAAGCGACACGGAATTAGCTTTCACTGTTATGCTGATGATACTCAACTTTATATTTCCTCGATGCCTCATGAAACCCAGCAGTTTCATCGAATAAAGGATTGCATAGTTGACTTAAAAATGTGGATGAGTAACAATTTTTTACTACTAAACTCGGACAAAACAGAAGTGTTACTTACTGGACCGAAAACTGCTATGCGTAACAACCAAGAATACTGCTTAATGATTGACGGATGCTCCATAAAATCCTCGTCATCAGCTAAGAATCTTGGCGTTGTATTCGACAGTACTCTCTCATTTGAAAGCCATGTCGCAAACACCTGTAAAATTGCATTTTTCCATCTTAAGAATATATCTAAATTACGTCATATACTGTCACTTTCAGATGCAGAGAAATTAATTCATGCATTCATGACATCAAGACTAGATTACTGTAATGCACTTCTAGGTGGTTGCCCTGCGGGCCTATTACAAAAACTGCAACTGGTTCAAAACGCGGCAGCTCGAGTTCTTACACGTACAAAAAAGTATGAGCATATAACCCCGGTTCTGTCAACCTTGCACTGGTTACCTATAAAGCATCGCATTAACTTTAAGATCTTGCTTATTACCTATAAAGCCCTACATGGTCTAGCGCCGCAGTATTTGAATGAACTTCTATTGTATTACAGACCTCCACGTACATTACGCTCTAAGGGGTTAGGCATGGTGCTATTGCTGGTTTCCGCAAAACCGGAAAACAGCAATTCACATACACGTTTTTATATTATATAGAGTATTGTGGCATCCCTAGTATGTACACTTTTTAGTTGACTTGCACTTTTTTATAACAAAACAACTACATTTTGTATAGTTTTTCTCTCTAGTGTTGTCCTGCATGCTTTCAGTAAACGTGATATGATGAGACTGCACGCTCACAGAAACGTTAAGGCGTTTCCTCACTTGAATTTCTATGATGGTGAAACATCCCTTTTGCACTGATCAGGAAGCAGGATTTAGGTTGGCGTTCATTTGTTTACTGCTTATTTTTTAGAATAAATTGCCCCAGTGCACTCAATTGACAGCCCTGGTTAAGATTGGCAAAGCCACATATTCAATACAACATCCCAAGAGCATACACAATCCACTTTACCACAGACGATGTAAACAATCTCAGTTAAACTTTCTTGAAGTCATGGTGGGCTCATCCATGTTTACGCTCCACGACGCTGACATCTTGGCCTCCCGCTTCCTTTCGAGAACTGTCAATACAAATTCAGGGGTCAGTGAACAGAGTGAATAAAACTCTGGATGTTCTTGTATGTGGTTTGCTCTCAGAGTCTGCATGCAAGTCATTTGTCATAAACCAATGATCTTTGACGCTTTGAGGGCAGCATTGTTCATGGGTTTGGGTCTACCCCATGGTGCCAGAGATGGGCTCTCGATTCCAACATGGCTGAATGGAAGTTAAGTGCAGCTCTCCGAGCACAGCGGGGGATGACAGTAGCGCATTTCAGTGTTTGAGTTGGTATGAAGAAGCCCAATTTGGTTTAAATCCGGAGCACCACTAAAAGAAGGAGAAGGAAGCTGTTTTTATTTGGTCTTTTGATTGCATATTTCAAGAGCAAAATAAAGGACAAGATCGTCCATGCATATTAGAAAACAATATGTAGTGATTGGTCTAATACGACAAGCGTGTGACAAAAATGTAACGTCTCTTACCATATTTGGAACATCAGGTTCCAAAGCAATTGTACAGACTGTACGTCTACCTTACATGCTTATTACGGCGGTCTTAGTCAAATCATACTACGAACTGACGTAGATTTGTATGGGTGTGGTTACACGAGGCATTTCAGACAGGTCTGTGTGAGCATTCGCTTTAAGATAGAATGCATGTTTTGTTGCATTTGTTGTTTGCAATTTCACGTGTTTAACACATGCCAATCCCAATTTTTGGACAATAATGCACAACACCAATCAACGTACACTACATGTGTCATAAAGTGTGATTTTTTTGTGTTTGCATCAACTGAATTCTCGGGTCTCTTTTATGTTTTTTTATCCGCACGAACCCTCCACATCCCGAGTGGTGTGCGTTCTCTATATGAAAGTACTATCGTAATTACATATAGACATCTATTAAACATTTATCATTAATGTTTGTTGTGTGGGAGTGTTCCTGACAGTTCAAAGCATACAAAGAAAGAAGTGTATACTGTTCAAAGTAGTGAGAGCAGAAAAGAGGCTAAAGAAAAGAAAAGGAATAAGGTGAAAGGGGTTGAGCGAGAGAGAGAGAGAGAGAGAGAGAGAGAGGGAGGGAGGGAGTCGTCTGTGAGTGAATGAGGTTCTTCCAGTGTGAGCGAGGATTTGGGTCATTTGGAAGAATATGGCTGAATCAGCAACGCTCTGTCTCACAGCCACACTGAACTTAATCTACTGAAGGGACCTGCGGGCAGAGAGAGAGGAGAAGAAAAGAGAAAAGGGAAAGAGATAAAACCTCAGGACACAGAGAGGGGAAAGAGATTTCCTTTAATGGAGGAAAAAGAGGAGGTTGAGAACCATTCTGTCCATTTAACCGAATTGCATGCTAATGAAGGAGTCGGAATAAAGCGGCAAAAGGAGAGAGATTTCGCCTCTGAAAGCAGCAGGGAGCTCATGTTAAATTTACATCATATGTGCATATTAATGTATCAATGCAAATCTGTGTGAAAAAAATGATCTGCTGAGGGCGACGACTGATATTATATGGTTCGGAAAGTGCATCGATTGAAGAGCTGTATGTGTGTCTACACGTTTGGCTAAACTTGTTAGGGCCAAATGTTTGAAAATGTGCACAGAAATTAATTTTTAAAGAAAAAACTTTCAAAATGACACTATATTATTTCTCTTGAATTGTTTTGTTTTAAATCTTATATTGTGAACAGGTTTCTGTGAGGGTTGGATATAGGCGTATATACAGTAGTGAATGTCATGGTCTTGATATAAAATTCCCTGCGAGTCGGATATGCATTTCTGGTTTTTGATAATAAATCTGGTTCGTTTTAGATTTCTCCATCCAGCAGGGGTCTGTATTGCACCATAGTACATCCGTGATACAGCTTGATCCTGCCTTCTCTGAGCTTGTATGGCGACAGCACTTCCATTGTTCTTACCAGATATGATACAAAAACAGACACAGAGAACATTGAAGCAACATGTCTGGTTTGTAGCACGTGTGTGAATAAGAGTTCATGTGAGTGAATGATTTTCTCTTCGTTGGTGTTTTGTTTTTTGCTCTTTAGGTAATGATGTAAAGAATATTAACATGACTGTTTGGGTGCGAATGTCTGTGCAAGAACAACTGCTTTTACGTGCAGAATATCAATGGAACAAAGAAACATTCGAATTTGAGTTTCAAAGCCCCCAAACCCATTTACCCTTCATCAGATGGACCACGCTCCCCGAATTCCCCTTTCCCCCATACTGACACATGCTAACACACAAGCTTGCATTTTTATTTTGTGTGTGTGTTTGTTAACCAGGTGTGTGGGCAAATGTTTGTGCACGTCCGAGTAAGATGATTTTGTTCAATGGTATTCGTCAGGAGGAGAAAGGAAGGAAGGAAGCCCTCTGTAATGCTTATGCAGTGCATTGATTCTTCCTGTAAAATAAGGCAGGGAGTTTTAACTATTCCCTTGGCAATTCAAGCTGAATAAAACATGATCGTTGATGGACCTTCGGGGAAATCCGCTCCAGGTACGCTTTAAGAGGATGTTCACCAACAGTATGGATACCTTGTAAACCCGTAACAGCTATTTTCGGGAATAGAGGTTGTTTGGAAATCTTTGTGAAGCTTTGAGCTACAGTTAAGCATTGAGTTAAATAGTTTTTCCTAACTCTGCTTAAACGGTCCAGTGTTTCATTTTTTGACAGAAATTCAATATAATATACATAACTGTGCCTTCAGAGGTGAATAAAGACCTTAAATAATGAAGCCTTGTGTTTTTGTTAGCTTAGAATGAGTCAAGTTTGGGATGGGGATGATAAATGTCTCCAAGCCACTTTAAAACTAATGTAAAAACTTTACAACAACAGCAGATTTACAGTATGTTGACAGATACTCTCTCTTCCTCTCTCATCAAAAAGCCAAGTAATGCCTGAGAAGGGCTTTGACCTTTGTTTGAGAGACAGAAAGTAGATGTGAGCTGAAGAGAATCCGAGTGTGTGTTCTGCTGATATCGAGTGACCCAGCGGTGATCGTCCATTCACTCACGCCCGATGGGCCCTGATGCCCAGCAGTGACACTATAGAATCATCTCAGAATTCCACTTCTGTCTCTCTATCCATCTCCATCATCCTGGGCAAGTCATTACTTTTTTACTGTTGTGTTCATATGTCTTCCACGTTTCATCTTATTCCATAACATTCACATACACATACATGAGTACCTGTACTGTACAGCATGTGTATACATAAATTGCAATATGAAAACAAACAGGCTTGCACAAAGACCTGCAACATTAACATAACAGTCCAATTATAATTGTAGGTGGGTGTAGAAAAACTTGCATGGCACCTTTAGAGAACCTCTCAAGACATTAAGATCTTTAGTGTATACTTATTGTAAGGATGGGAACATAAAGCTTGAGTCATTTAATGCTTGGAGAACAGGCTCTTTCTGTAAACTATTATAGGTAAACATTTTTCATTATATAAGTCTCTTACATAAAATTATTATATTCAATTGTCTTTTCTTCTACGCATCTTAATACATTCTTATTTATCGTCATTTTGATGCAGGGCCGTAGAAAAAGAAAAGACCAGTTTAATGGTCGACTGGGATGGGTCTTTCAGTGGACCTTGCTGATGGCTGGAAAGCTCACAGTATGGCCAGTATAATGGCCATACATGAACAAAATGATTCAAATAATTAAAAAAAACACATTGTTTTAAGATGTTGATGGAATTTGAAACTAACCTTTTGTTGGCTCATGTAGACATCTCAACACGATGAGCTGATGTTTTTGAACTGTGTGATCTTTAGATTAGCATTCTATGAAGTATAGCACAAATAGCATAAAATCCACAACACTTTGATAAACTAACAGAAATGCAACAGATTCGCATATAAAAAACAAAGCATCAAACGTATGTAAATTAAACAATTATACAGTGGATTCTTTCCTCAGATATATTTCAATGTGGATAAATGCAAGTATGTAAAAGTTTTTTAAATAAAACTTAAAAAGGAAGATAGACTCGGCAGATCTGATATCCCGTGGGGAACCAAGACTTTCATGCCTCTCACTTTTGCTGTTTTCATTTATCTTGATAAAAAGCTGATATCTGCTAAATGATATGTTTCACTGATCTTCATTTTCAGCATCAGCGCTTAGTTAGTAAAATAGGGACTCCTGAGCAGTTCTTTAAAGGTGTGAGCAAATTCGTTTTCATGTATCTATAAGCAGAACCAGCCTACACCGTATCAGTGCTGTAGTTGTGTGTGCATTTTTTTCTCGATGCATTAAACATTAATGTTTCCAGTATTGTGTATAGGGTTGCTGATGTGGAGTCCATGGAAATGGGTCCCAGGATACCTCGGAATATGCTGCTACTCTCTCAAGTAAATCCAGATATTCAGTACGGCTTCTCCCATGTGTACGCGAGCATGTATGTTGGAATGAGATTTTAATGAAAGCCACTGAGTGATACAGTCATTTCAAATATCGTGCCTGAAAAATATTCATGTCGTCATTTGTCTGCAACAGTGGTCGCAGAGTCACATTTGGAAATTCAACGGCTCGCACACACGCACGCACGTAGGAGCTTATCATTATACAACCCACTTTTGCTTCGTTCCCCAGGGGTGATTCCTCCTGCTGTAGGCCCACCTTCTCTTTTTTCTTTCTCAGCTCAGAGCGCAGTATTGAGGATGGGGAACGGCAGCCAACCTGCTGGAACCACGAGAGGGTTCCTGGTGGATGTGGGCACTGAGGGAAAGGAATGGAAATCAAGCAATGGTAACCGAGCTTAGCAAGACACCTGCTTTATGGTACGTTTAACCAAAGAAATGCGGAAACTGACAAAAGTTATCAGACTAACATAAAATAACAGAATATTGAGATAGTAATGTCAAAAGTGATGCTTGGGGGGATATTTTACGATGTTTGTTTTTACTCCTCCCTCAGGGTAAGACCATGAAAATATAAGGTGGACAAAACACAAAACTTTTATTATATTTATACAACAACATTTTTTGGCGAAAAGACAAACCACAGCACATCAGGAGGTTTGGGTTTCATTCTAAAATACAAAAATGCTAAACAAATCGCTTTAAAAAAATAAAGCATACACTGACAACAATATTATCATTATTAATATTTGTTCATTCTTTCCTTGTGGTAATATTTTATAGTAGTTTATAGTCAAATCTTTATAAACTTGTGTTGTGCCTAATTTTTGTCAAGACTCCGTAAATTGTTCTCAAAGCTAACCTTCAGTTTATATTCCAAACTCAACAACATATGCTAAATTACTAATGTATCATTATTTGAGCAAAAATTTCCCCCCACTTTTGGCCCCCACTTGATTTCTTCAAAAAATGATTTCTATCCAGGTTTCTATCAGATAAGACTCACTTTATCTCAGGATGTTAATAATTTAATTTGATTTATTTTTGTCCTTTGCATGGCAATCTCAGCCTCAGATGCCACATCTACGGACAGTTGGCTAAACGTCTGATGCATAAGGCACACCTTTCTGGAAACACGTCAGCACGTTTAAAGCCATCATCTGATTGATTTAACTTCACAGGATGTGCATGTCACATTCTTTAATGGTCCACCTTGAAACAACGCAAAGCCATCTGGTCTAAGAAGTAAGCTGTTGTGTTTGCAACAGTTGTAATAAGAATTCATCACGATCTACTATTCGCTTAATTCTTAAAAGTATGCGAGGTTCACGGCATAAACTTGTAATCATTGTTGTTGCGGTTCACTTTTCATACGTTTGTGAATGACGCAGCACAAAACCAAACGTGATGGGTTGCTTTACCTGTCAGTCATATGGCCTCTTGGGTGGGCCTTGGCCAAAGTAAGCTCTGAAAGTTCCCAGACCTTAAGACTTGACTCAGGCATCCAGTCATAGCTTACATTCTCAATTGTTCTGAAGAAAATTGAGGGAAGTCATTTGTTGACAGAAGCAGACATGTGTTAGTGCTGTGAATGAGCTATAGACAGATTTGCCGAGCCCTTTAACATTGATACAAAATGTCTCATGCAACCCATTAAAGAAAAGCAGACGGATACAACTGTTTGCGTGATATATTGTGTGCGATAATATGGTAAATCTTGTTTTAACGATGTGCGAAATTATATCATTTAGTATGTAATTTCTGTTCATTCAAATTGAATTTATTCTAACATCGTTTATTTTCCCTTATGTTGTTGAAAACCGGTATATGACTGTTCTGTGAATCACAAAAAAAGATATTTTGAGAAATGTCCATACGAGGGAAGTCAGTGGGGTCAGTGTTTTTTGGTTAACAGAAGTAAGTTAAGTTCTGCAGACGTAAAAGTCACAAAGGTTGACATGAGAATGAGTGAATGATGACAACATTTGATGAGAAAATGAGACAGTGAGAACACTGTCTTTTAACAAAAACAATGAATATTTTGGAAAGCATGTAAAATGGAGCTAGTACAGCATATTAAGACTATAGGATGCAAAATATCGACTGCTTATCGTTATCGGGGAATCCAAGAAAGTATCTAGATCTAGATATTTTTTTGCCAACCCCTGGATTAAACAGTCTTAAACATCTAATAAATGCAATTTATTAAACTACTGAAAAAATGAATAGGGGAAATGGGAGGGGCATGTGAGAGAGAGAGAGAGAGAGAGAGAGAGAGAGAGAGAGCAAGCAATCTAGCAGAGACATATTTCCACTTATCGGCTCAAACTGACACAACTGGTTCCGCTGGATTTAGATATTAATTCCAATGGTGGTGAATGCAAAATAAATCCCTCTGCTAATCTCACCATGAGAGACATGCCGGTAAAAGTTTTTGTGTAAATTACCGAAAGATTAGTCTTGCAACTGTGTTTTTATCTCTTGACTGAAGGTGCGAGAAAGATTTATACTTTAATACTTGTTTTCTTTCTCTCCTTCTTTTCCATATTTTTGTCTGCCCGCTACAAATATCTGGTACGTAAATCAATGTAAATCCCTGTCTCTGGTGTAAACAGATAGCGGACATTGTTTTTGAGCCCCGGATATGTATTTTCCATCAGAAAGGAAAAAGTTTGACCAGTGTGCAGTCAGGGACATGTTCTGAGCAAGCAAAACCTACAGTTAGTCAGAGATTATACAGCATTAGGGGTATTAGTAGTCTGTCTGAGAGAACCAAGACATTTTACCGAACACGGTATCACGTTCTTGGAACGTTTCTCAGCTCTCGAGTTAATAGCATTGCCCTGTTTCAATAGCAGCCTCTTTTGAACATGAACATAAAAGGGCAAATGCAGTCAATCTTAATAGGCCCATAAAGAAAAAAAATCACACAAACACAATAAATTCACACTATTAGCTGAAAAATCTGAATCTAGTGCTGGCCACTAAACTGATGAAAATGAACTAAATTGTACTAAAG
The DNA here is from genome assembly GCF_015846415.1 of Triplophysa dalaica. Taxonomy (NCBI): domain Eukaryota; kingdom Metazoa; phylum Chordata; class Actinopteri; order Cypriniformes; family Nemacheilidae; genus Triplophysa; species Triplophysa dalaica. The sequence continues at coordinate 9,320,850 of NC_079542.1, forward strand.
AGAATAGATTAAGGATTTGTGCATTTTGAGTTCATGAACTTTGGCTTAATAGGAACCAAGAAAAAACATGTTAAATTCTTTGTTGGTGTGCCTGATCTTTCTTGACTTGTTCCCAGCACATTTCAGCAGGGGACCGAATATTGCTTTGTGACTCATAGATGTCGTTTAAAGGCATATTGATTTAGAAAGAGAGAGGGAGAGAGAACAAACAGATCGGCAGGTTTATAGCAATAGGAGTCCACGCATTTGTTCATGTACGGCAGGTGTTTATAACGCAGGAGATGAATAGACTTCATGAAGTGACAGTTTAGTTTAGAATCTATCAATTCATTGCATATTGTTATCTCTGGATGCTAGTTCTGGACAGAAATGATAATCTGACTTTACCTGCTCAGTCTGGGAAGAAATTGATCTATTTTTAAGTGAACTATTCCTTGAGGTATCTAAACAATATTTGGCACTGTATATAGAAGGTTTCATCTTAACAACATAAACAAACACACTTTTTTAACCCCCTTACTTCCGGTACACATTCACAAACTATAGAATAACAATCAAAAGAAACCAAAAAGGACCGTTACTTGGCTAAACTTGTCTCTCCAATATTTTGAATTTAGACTGCTGATATATCTTTTGTGTTGACATGACACCCAAACTTCATAACCTCTCAAAGACTTCAAGAGTGCCTTCCATCCATCCCTGTGGACCCACCCACAAAACATTCATTTGTAAATCATCCTTTTTCCAATTTGAATAGCTTTGATGTTCAATAACACCCTTACTATCTCACAAGGATCTCGTTCTCTTCCTCGCAACACTCCTATGTGGGCGTAAGAACATCAACAGCTCCTAAAAGTCTTTTCTCATATTGACTCTTTCACTTTTTAAACCATCCCTACTTTTACCCCACATCTCTTTCCTTTCCTCATTTCCTCTGAATTCCATTCATTTCATTTGCAATTTTAACAAGCTTGCTTACGTGCCCCATGATCCACATAATTTATGGAGATAGCAGCGCTGGCAAAGCCCCTAGTGATCTGGAGTCCCACTGATGTGCTAAACGTGTTGCATGGCTGTCAGAACTTGAATGAGAGCTTTAAGAGAGCTGGGATTGAAGACCAGCAGGTAGAACAGATGTATATGTGTTTGTGATATGGAGATACGAAGAAGGAGCTATGTGTTGTAGCAGAGTAAAACAATACTGAAGTTAAAATTCAGGTTCACATTACCACATATTGAGTTTCTGTTATAATTAGCGTCATGAACAGGTGCGTGTCATGAAGTAGGATGTATGCTGGTATACTTAGTGGAGAATTATGATTAGTGTATTAGATGTCTATTTGTTTTCATGACTGTGCATAATGCACAACTGCAGAGATTTCCATGTCGCCTTTAATTACTTTGTACCTGTAAATACTTGTAAATTGAATTGTGCATGTTTCAATTACTATATATTGTGTTTTAATTCCCCATAATGTATAATCAATTAAAAAGCAAATATGGAATGGATAAATATATTTTGGCTTGTAAAAAACTAATCCTCTGTACTTTATTTTTTATTGGAGAATTTAGGACCAGAATTTAGGATCAGTTTAGTTTATCTCTCGCCTTATGTGATTTGTATAATATTGGTAGTTATTGTTAGAATAAAGTAAGCACGAATCACAAATTTGTACATACTATTTAAAACATTTTTTTTTTTTTGATTTTCTAAACAATATATGGTTTATGTATTAATTGTCAACCATATATATCCATCTTAAAATACAAAATACTTCCTTGTCTCTCCTATCCATTATACATTTTTACCTTTCTTTTTAGACTGCAGCCTGATCTCACATGAATTGTAACTACTTTACGTGAAGGTTAATTCGTATGAATTTGTGAGTCATGAATGTGAATCGTACAAAAACATGATTATTAGAAAAAAAAAATATTGAAGCCCCTCCCATAACTCCACCCCAATGCCTAATCATCGTGCTAAAGCAAATAGTACTAAAACTTACAAATGAGTATAGACTAAACATTAAGTAAAATGTTAAATATTTGAATATTATAAAAATAAATAGCAATTTTTCATTTTATTTCCTTTTTTTTAACTGTACACGTGTATGTGTTTGTTTCTTCTTAAATTGCTTTATATTGTGCTAAACATTAAGGTTTTTATATGTTTAAATGATTAAGAGGTGTCATGCCTAAATGCTGTAATAAAAGAAAATACAGACGAGATCATACGAATTAATGCAAATTATTCACCTCAAGATAGTTGCTGTGAGAATTTTTTGAAGAACGCTGAAGTTGATTGACAGCATCTGCAATCTTTGACAATTAATCAGAAATACTGAAATGCAATTTCTAAACGTAGACTATACTTGAAAAGTAAATAAAACTGAAATATGAGTAGAAACAAGTTTTTGCTTGGAGACGAGTGCTAAGTAATTCATGAAACATGGGCATCTGTTGGGTTGGTTCCCAACCATGTATATAAAGTAGCTGGCACAAACAAGTATGTCACATTAGCACAACAGGTGTTCTGATTGCAATGGCATTGCCAAAACTCAGTGTGACAAAGAGAAAAAAAGACTTGCAAAGTGAAATATAAAAAACAGTCCTTCTCTCATTCAGGGAAGTAATTCTGTAAGTTGATATCTGTGAATGTTTTATTCAGGTGTTTGCTTGCTTGGTTAGTGGAAACTGTAAGGAAAGTGCCATGGAATCCCTGTAGTGAAGCAGTCAGAGAGATGCACAGTTGTTCTGGTCAGAATAATCTGTCTTAGCAATAAGTGTCGACTTAGAAAGGAAAATGTTGTCCTTTTTCTTCTTAACAACTGAAATAACAGCCATAATTTAAAACTGTTAAAATTGGCTGGACATTACCAACTCATAGGTTTGTCTATGAGTCCTCCTGGGACGGTGAGTTATGTTTGTGAATCTCTCAGGCCCACATCCTATTTGATGGTGAGTAAACTGCCAATATAAGCAGCACTATTCAAGTGTGCCTTGAGTATGTCTAAGTATTATGTCTTGGCCCCTAGGCTGAGGCCGCAGGCAACAGGCTATCTGGACTACACATGATATGAAAACAGTTTTCTATTGATTTGATTAGTTATTTAACACCTCAAACTTGTACGTTTGAGGTGTTTACTACTCAAAATGGGCTAAATTTGAGTTGCATTAACTGCTTATGTGTCCACTGTGTACATTTTTTTTATCTTTGTTTTGTAGGGGATACGTTTGGATTTTTAGACTTGCTGTTGGTTTATTTAGGGTATAAAAGTCTCTCAATTCGACTGTGAACTGATGCTTATTTTAGCCACACCCACTTAAGTGTTTTAGCTGCCACTCTCTTGTCCTGTGTCCTGTTTTTATGAACAAATATTTAACAAGTGTCAATAGATGGACTGGAATCAGCATATTCAAGGGCCGAGGTGACATGACTTGGGCAGAAGCTGTGTAAAACAAAACAGCTGTTAGCGGGTGACTGATGCTGGTGTGACCGTTCGACGAGAGATCTATACTGCATGCTGCGAGAACAAACATCTCCACATTGGATAAAATCAGCCGTGGGATTTACACAATTAGGTGCCCATAGACTAAATATCCGTAGTAGAAAATAGAGAGTGTGAGCAGTGGAGGAAAACCTTACACACACAGATTATAAATGACATTTTCACAACTGGATATTAAATTGAAAAGCTATATTAGCTATTCAGATTTGCAGGTTTCCCACTCACTTTAACAACAATATCCCCATGGCTCTCATTGAAGGGGAGTGCAGACCAGATATAAATTGCTGTACTGATATCATTGGTTTATTATTATTATTTTAATTATATTATAGACTTATCTTCCCAGAGTAGATTTGCTAAATTTAGAGGGAAAGAACATTGAAATTATTTATTCACCCTCATGCTTTTAAAACCTGGATATGAATCTTCAGTATGACATTAAAGTATTTTAAAGGCCACATTCCCACCTATTGCATTTTTCCACTTATAGTTAGTGTGTAATGTTTCTGTTTGTTTATAAATAATACCTGCAAAATGATAAAGTTAACAGTTCAGTGCCAAGCAAGATATTGTCTTTAACAGAATTATTGTTTCAACGACTACAGAGAAGGGCTTAAATCGGACTGCAGCCCTCTACTTCCCAGGCACATAATGTCACTATTTCGAGTGCTTTTAATAACCACCTGCCCAAAAGAATATGCAAAAAAATGGGCGAGGCCTTCCTTAGAGAGAAAGCGTCCAACGTTGCCAACGTTGCTCCAAGCGAGCCAATGTTGGAGTAGTGTTTAGTTATCAGAGATCATAAACATTTGACTGAGCTACGTGGTAAACTACTTTGACTATCATCACAGTCCTACAGCTGGTAATAAGAATTCACTTACCTACATTCTGAGATAACTAACAGTCAAATAACAGCTTCCATGACTTTGATATCGGCTGTGAAAGCTGTTCTGTGTACTACACTTATATTGTGTGTGTGCGCGCTTACCTCTTAAACACTTCTATGAAACATCCTTTGAAGTCCTGCTTGCAAATGTCTCCTAGTCACTATGCTTGTTTTATTATCCAACTCGGGTCCAATATAAAAAGGCAAAACTAATGCTTCTGTTATTAGTGTTAATTAATATAACCGGTCTTACGCCATTCGGTCCGATGTCTTTTCCCTCGGCAATCGCCATAGTAGGAAAAAAATTCACAACCTCCAACAAAGATTGATGTTTGCACATGTACAAGAAGACCACCGTTAAACTTCAATGGATCTGCATGTTCGCACTGATTTGGTAAAGTTGACGTGATACTGTTTATTACTCAAAGCCAAAGTTCATGAATATACTTGCACTGAGAGGAGCACCGACCAATCACAACAGCCTGAGAAGCGGAAGCTTGCTGATATGGTATGGGTGGGACATCTTCACACACACTCTAAGCGGGGAACCAATCACGACAGACCGGTCAGCTTTACCAATCAGAGCTTTTCGGAAGGAGGGACTTTGTATAGACCGGAAGAAATCCAGTCGTTTTGTGAGAAGAGGGACAGCGGTAAACAAAAGACGTGAAATATGTGAAATATAAAGTTTTTTTTATTAGAATCATGAACATCCATTGTTAAACACACAAAAACATAATCAAAGTCTCAAAAACAACAAGATTTGCTCCTTTAAGAAACGTCTCAGTGCCTTTGTGTCTATAGAATGGAAATCAAGCGAGCCAACGTTATTTGGTTACCAACATTTTTCAAAATATTGTCTTTTGTGTTCTGCAGAAGAAAGTCATGTTTAGAATGACATGAGGGTGAGGATATGATAGAAATATTTAAATTTATGGTGGAACTGCCTTTAAGCTTGATATGTACATTAGTACAGTGGTTGTCAAACTTTTTAGCACAAGTATCACTTTTGACCAAATCTAAACATGTTGACATGGAGTTTAAAGAGCAGCTATGAGAGGATTGAGGAGATGTAATGACTGGCTCTGTGTCTATGGTGTTTTTTTTAAGATTTGGCATCAAGTGTGTTAAAGCTGTTTGGAAAGATGTTGTGAGGGAGGGTGATTCTTCGCCTGTTTAATGACAGAGTTAGAATTACGACTGCAGGTGGTCGGTTTCAATATTTACAAAACATAATTTAGCACATATGGAAGATTTGTGTTGGTGGGCCTGTATATATGCGTGAGGTTGACGCTCTAGTGTTCAGGATGAAGTTCATACATGAAATTGAAATCCAAACTCTCCGATTTTCTTTTCTTTTTTCTTTTCAAAATTACACCATTGTTGACGGGAAAGGGTTGTGTTCAGGAGAAAAGTCTTTGTTACATTTTCTTGAACTGAAAGAGTAATTTTGAAATGGAAAAGAAGATGTGATGTGGCTTTCAGTTTACTGATGTGCAAACTTCTTCCCAGCTAAAACCTGCTTTTGGTTTTAGGTATGTAAAGTAAACCTTCCCCTTCTACTGGATTGACACTGGATGATTTCATTGGATTCCATTTGACAGACGCTGTAAGTGTCTTTGTTTAAAACAATCCAGCTGAAGAGCTGCCCAGAATCACAATTTTGACATGTCCATTTCTTAGCTTTTTAGATAGTATGCTCCTTTAATGGCCATTAACATAAAACAACCATTAAAAAGAGCACAACTGTACATTGTTTACTTTCAATTGTCTGATGATACCCCTTGGGTCTTGCACAGCTTTTTAGCTGACATGCATTGAGTTGGGTCCAAAGATATCTGTGTAGGAGTCAACGTTAAGGGCATATCTAACAAGTTTAGCACGTGTAACATGCCTTCAAAATTTAGGTATTTATAAAACATACGGTGCTAATTTGTAAGTGACATTTGACAATGTCTCCCCTTTTCTTAAAGTTGTTATTCTTGTCATTTTTAATTGATTTAATGACTCATATGCACAGGCTGGAAATGAACATTTGAATGTTTTTATTCTGTGTCTAAGACTTATGAGAGGTTTTTGGATTAATCCTGTTCACAATTGAATGGAAATGAAGAAACCGCTTGCCCGAGGCATATTTAATGACTCATGTTATTGCAGAAATTACCTGAAGTCTAACTGAATTGGTCTCCTTATGCTAACGACAAAAAGGGGACATGAAAGGAGAACTAAAGTAAATCTAAATCAATATGGCTTTTCGGTGACTGAACGAGCTGACGCGCAAAGAGTTCAGTCAGACCCATGTTACGGACTGTCTGAACACTTACAACGGCTGCACCGGTTGAAGGCGCGATTTACATAACCTGTGATGAGCGGAAAAAAAGACCTGAGTAGGGATGGATGAGGGAAATTAAGTAATTATCCTTTCAAGTGTAATTTCCAGAGTTGCTGGATATTAACCTATGCAAATTAATTCTCCCCAAAATCCCATTGAGAACCTCAGGTAATTCAGCTAATGGGAACATGCCAGTCCTCACTGCCATCTATAACTATGTATACTGTCTGTCTATTTCACCTTGTTACAGAGATTCACAGACTAAATAGCCAGGTTGCATTGAATGGTTTTGTGCAATACTGTTTCAGGGAAATATAAACACACAATTACAAGGACATTTATTGAATAATTGTCATTCAACTGTGTGATTTTCTTGGCGAAATATGAATACAATATTGAAAAAATTTGATTTACTGACAAGCAATATCATGACATTACCTATTGACTGAGATGAAAAAAGGAAGAAAATATATATATGTACAAGATATGTAAAAGCCTCAAATGGAATGACAGCATAGTGTCAAACCAATTGATATAATCTCTTTAAAACGCTTTTTAAAAATAAATACATAAAAGTCACCTTTGTGGAAAGCATCATAAACCAAGGCAATCTTTATCCTTTTGAAATGCAAATGTGCCAAGATCTGCTGAACGGCTTTGAAGAATTGGGTTAATAAAATCCAATCCAAATCAAAGTGTGGGTTCTGTTGATACCAACTTTAAAATTTTAAATGATTTTTGACTTTTGACTGTACTTTTCCCCCTGATGCCCTTTTTATATATTCACCTCCAATTGGTGAATATATTTTTACACTCAATTATTAGAATAAGACTGTTTTATTGTGGAATGGTAGCCTGTTAACTGTCACCCGTTCCGTATACGGGACACCTAAGTTTGCGTAAATATTGTGCATGTAATTTCTAACCGAATCATATATATAACGATTTATCATTGGAAAGGTCTAAGAATCTAGAACACTGATTTCTTTGGTGTTTTTTAGAATAATTTATGTAGGGAGCGTAATTGATTCTTTTTTATAAAGAGTGTGCATATATTTTCTGATATCCTTTTGCGACCCATATTTTTTTAATGTATTTTTTAATCAAAGAAAAACAAACTTTTTTAATTTATTTTTTACAATATACCTAACAACATACCTTTATTTTTTTTGTGTGTGTGATTTTTTTATTGTTGCAATAATCAGCTACTTTTCTTTTTACAAACAAGACCAACCATAAGTCTCTATTCCAAAGAATTCATGAGTTACCGCCATTTTAGTTCCAACGTGCATTTTCATTTTCATAGGCTCAAAAAGTGCTCCGACAGTTAAAAGGTTTAAGATGTCAGGTAAAAAAGGAATTATTTACTCACCCTTGTGCCAAATCCAAACTTGTATTACTTTCTTTCTTCTGCAGAACACAAAAGAAGATATTTGGCAACCAAACAGCCCCCCATTGACTCTTATTGTATTGACACAAAACAATTCACAAAATATATATTTGTATACAGTTCTCAATGTCAAGAAGTTAAATAATTGATGAAAAGATTTTTTTGGGGTAAACTATCACTTTAAAACATCATGGGCCTTGTGTTTGATTCAGCAAGAGCAGCTGTGAGTATGTTATTTGTATTATTTTCTCTACTTTTATTCTCCATTTCTCTCTTTCCCTGCAATGTTCTCAACATCATGAACCAACAGTATGTTCACTTCTCAAGGGCATCAATTGAGCGCATCGCCTTTCATTTTTTTGTTCCACCTTAGAAGTGATAAGTTGCCAAAAGGAGTGTTGTTAAACTCTTTCTTTACTTTGATAAAGCACTGTGATACTCTCTCGCTGACATACTATCTGTTCTACTGTAATTTTATGCCTTCTTACTGTTATGGGAGAATTATTTTCCGTGGTAAATTCTCTTAGTAAGAGTTTTTCTTCCTGTCTCCACAGTCTTGTACAACAGATATTAACATCTGTTTCAGCCAAACTGATCACAAATGGTCACCTGAGACACATTAACGCTTGCACCTGAGAAATGGTGTCGGACCACTCATCTAGGCTATATTAACCTAAATATTGCTCGTAAAATAGAATCATAAGTACTAAAATGTTTCACCATGGATCAATATTTTGCCACCTATGTTGTAAGTAGCTGTTGAAACGTAAGTTATTATTTTGAAAGCTCTTCAGGGTAAGAAAAGTCAGTGCGCTGATGTCCTGATCACCCTGTGGGGGGTTTGTTTTGCAATATCGACTGGCTGACTGTACATTACAATTGCATTATGTCTGACGTGTATTACAGCATATATGATAAAGCACAGAGAAGTAAAGTAGCACAGATAAGTCGACGTGGTGTTGCTCTCAAACAAAGCCACTTGAATTTTAATTTCAACGTTAATTTTATGACGTTATAGTAACATTTCATTAATTTATATTCACACAATCTGTTCATTTACATTAAGTAATTTAATAAAAGCTTTTAACATTTACACATTTAGAGCACAGCACTGGTTTCAGCGGCAACAAAAAACAAATGTAGCCCAAACTTAAATTCCGGGTAGACCTCCGCAAATAATTCAATACAATTAATATACAGTAAAATATGAGTGTGAGTTAATATTAATATTAATAAAAAAATTATTTAAAATAAATTTAAAGTGCTGCCATTTGGCCAGGACTTCCGAGAAGAAGAGATTTACATCTCAATGGGACTATCCTTGTAAAATACTAATAAATAAATAAATACATTTATGATGATATTGTAACCAAACACTGAGCGGAAATTAACCTCAGGCCAGACAGGGCACTGTCAATTCTATTCTGTCAATATTGTTAACTTTTCAATCTGTCAAGTTTCATTTCCACTCCATTTATATTTACCAAACTGACGTCACATGTCTCTCACGAAATAAAGTTGTAAACCTTAGTTCATGCATTAACAATCATATAAAAGCAGCCTCCTACCTCACATATCTTCACTGAAATAAAGCACTCCTGAAACCACATGCAAACCCCACACAGATAATATCAAAACTCATTATTCAAATATGCCAGCGTGCACGCTACATCATGGGTGAAATTCTCGTCAGGCCTTTTATTTCTAATGGGACAAATCTGGGGTTTTTAAAGGCAGCATGCGAATGGGAAGCCGGACTAAATAATTGATGTTGTGGCGCCTTGGTATTCCGGCGAGCACTTCAGGGGCGAGCCACCTCCCACACGAACGGGAAGGCTGTCAGGAGTAATTGGAGGAATCGCGACAGCGTCAAGTTAAGTGTTCGCCGGTCCTGAGGTGAGGAATGTGACACCGTGCACTGCAGAACTCCAAAGCGCTGATTTTTTATTTATTTATTTTTACGCTTCTTCAGCTTCCCTCGGCGCACTTCAACTTATTTTTGTTTTTATTTCTGAGTCTAAATCCCTTTCATAGCCAGTTTTGCTTAAGCATGCTACAATTCGGCTGATGTGGCTCTGAGTTCATGGGCATCAGGGAAATTCATAGGTAAGTCAATCACTGAGTTTTATGCTTTGCATGACAAAACCTTTCTGGTTATGAAAAGGTTGCAGTTGAATTCTTCTTACTTGGAGAATGCATCTCTGTTATTGATTTAGAAGTGTTTTGATCTCTCAAGCACTCTACAGCGTTTTACTGTTTTATGTGTTCGTGGCTATTCCAGCAAATCGAGAAAAATAACCAAGACACATTTTGACAGCGTCTATCTGAGGGAAAGACCTAAATGACCCTGAATCTCTCCCACGTCCATATCATTTTCTTCTTCAGGGAGCGGAGCTCATCCAGCCCCCACATCGTCCTTCAGAGTAGTTGATGTGTTCAGAAGCCTCTGGTGGTCTTAAGGTCTGGATGGGCCACTGAGCAGACAGCTCAGAGCTTCACCAAACCACCATCTCTGGGCTGAAGGCCTTGTGGCCAGGTGGAGGAGAACAAGAGTAGGTGGCAGCTCAGAGACCACAGCACGTCACGTCAGGAATGCAAAATTAGGGCCGCTGACAGGGGGGAACGAGAAGTGTTTTGATGGTCCGAACCATTTAAAAAGAAACGCTGATCGGAGCGCTACATGCTGTCTTCATCCAAGACTCTTTACAGCTGGCATCAGGTTTTATAGAACATTTTGACCGCTCTGAGGCCGGGTTCAGCACTTTAAGTCGGCTTCAGCAGGACATGAGAGACAGGATGGCAGATGTAAGCAGAGAAAGGGTCACAAACCGCTGAGATGAGCAGCTACCCTCAACCCAGAATGGTGGGAAGCGTATCAAAAGAGCATCTTCTTCACAAACCATTTCATTCTGTTGATTCACACTCAGGGTTCAGGAGTTCAGTCAGTTTTTCCATGATCAGATGTTTGTGTAAAAAAAAAAGACACATACAGTAAAATGGACAGACATTTCAAAGAATGGTTGATTGTTCTGTTTCTAGAATCTTTTCAGGAGGGCTATTCAGAAACTGGACATGTTTTAACCATCGATGACGAATTAGGTCGACTAGGACAAAACATTTTTCTTTCTACTTGTTAAGTCTTGATGTTAGGAGTATTGTTTCCTGCTCCGCGCCTCAACAAGTTTCAAGTGATGCTACTGTTCAAACAACTCTGTTTATCACTGTAATAATTTTCAAACAACGCAGTAAAAAATGTTAAATAAAACTTTTCACGTAAAATCACTTGTTTTATTGTTTTCATATTTCAAAAATACACGAAAAATGTGTAAATAATTAAGTACATTTCGGTGAAATTACCAAAAACAAATAAAAAACAAATTCTTCATCATCACTGATGGTGAGTTACAATAATATAAAACCTTTTGGAGTAGCTTAAAAGGCCATGTTTGTCATGAACGTGGGTGGTGAGGACAATGACAGAGGACCCAGACGCAGACAGTTGGTATTAAGGGGTTTTAACAAGGCATTTAACAAAATAAATACATAAATACAAAACAAACACCCACATGGGGGTAACATAACAAAACATGGCACCGAGGACAAGGACTAACTAAACTAGAATAATAACAATACTTGACATTTAACCACAATAAACTAGACTAACTAACTAACGCATAGGAACTCACCACAATGACACCAACAATGTACCAGCACAGGACAGAAAACACAAGGGCATTGTAAAGGTAACTAAATCAGGAGAGGGCAGGTGTGGGGCATGAAATTATAACGAGCATTAACAAGGAAACAAGAGGTCAGGAAGACCGGAGAGAGAGTATGGCAACCCATAAGTGTCAAAATTCTCTCTCTCCACACAAAACATGAGGTTCTGTCATGATCCTGCCACTAGATCAAGAAAGACATCACAAGATTAGACAGAATCATGACAATGTCAGAAACACAGCAGTGGGTTTAAAATTCAGTATCATTATTATTACTTCATTGTCATCAATCAATGCTTGTCTTGGTGCAGTAATATAATAATAATAGTAATCATTTCAGTAATATTCCTCTTTGACCACACACATGCTTGTCTGTCCAGCCTTGAAGAACCATTGGGTGTTTCGTTTATCCTAAAAGCTGCTTGTACAGCATGACTACCGGTGTACTGCATTATTTAAATGGTTACACATAAGAGGCTATTGATATAAATAGACTCTAAACTTCTCAATAAAGCTCTTCTTGGCAAGTATTTCTCCTGTAAATGAACAAATAGAAAATTTGAATTTGACACTTTGAAGTCCTCTTGCTCTCCTCCTTGGCAATTTATAGTGAGGAAGTTTTTTGCTGTTGGGCGCATTGGACCGAAATTTCTTATAATAAATATCGCTGTTATCCAGCAGCTACAACATTAATGCCACCAATTTATATGTCAGGCGAAGGAGAAGGATTGAAAATAAATTCATGTTGACTGGGGCCTAATTGGCTTTTGACCAGCTGAGCTCTCGATGTTATCGCTGACTCAAGGGTGTCCATAGAAGGATGAGGGGGGAGTGGGAGGGAGGAAGGTCATAGTGGCAGAAGGCAAAATGATTGGTTTTCTTTTAGCAGAAGCCTTTATAAAATGAAAGAGGAATTTCAAAGGTCTCCCTAATTGCAAGTTAATGTGGTATGATTTATGTGGCTTCGATTCGGGGAGTAAGGATGATTGCAGAGACTAGGGAAGCACAATGGGCGTGTGATTTTTACAGGCGCATTGAACGAGCAGTTTAGAACGTGTGACGATTATTCACTAAGATTTGCTGAAGGGTAGTAAAATCAGAATGCAAATACAGCAGAGCGACTGTTAAACTGTATCACAGCGGCATAGCAGAGATTCCATTAGACTAACGCTACTTTGGTGTTAATACTTTCAGCTGGAGGGGATCAATGTCAGCTTACATGCAAAAAACTTTTTTTTGCATGTAGGTGGGTTCACTTTTTGACTTAAATAGAGCACCTGTGGAGTTTGGAGGAAAGTGACCGTAGCTTTAAATTTACCAGATGCAAAATGCTATTTCATGATTGATGACATCATTTGAGACGGCACTGCTGTAGTTATGCAAAACAATGTGTTAACAACAGGCATGACCAGCATGAGAATCAGTGGCATGTCCACAGGGGTGGCACCGGATAACAGCTGCCACCCTGAAAATGAGCTTTGCCTCCTCAGTTGCCGACCCAACTGACCATGCAACTTGGGTACTAATGTAATGTACAAACATTTTTGGGATTAGGTTTGTGCAAAGTGTTATTTTTGCTCAAAATCGCAAATTGCTCATATTCTGATTAATACGCGTGTCTGTCTGCGTTTGAGAAGGCTGGTCACATGTTGATCTGTGATCCGTGTGGAGCATACCCCACTGTATTAACTGTAAAGATTATCTTCTATCTACCTCGGCCAGTTCAGTATATAAGCGCATTCTCGTATAGCCTATTTCTTTATTTAGATCACTGCGTAAGGCAAGAGTAAGGTTAAAGTACTAGTGTTGTGTAGCGATAATGCTGTTAGCCACTAATTCGACATAAATGACGAAAAAAGTGTCTGGACAAGAAAGAGCCGCAGCAGTGCAGGCTAATAAGTGAAGACTACATCTCCCAATATGACCTTGAGAGATCCGTCTGTCATAAACAGCTTTACTCCACTGCATTTTTGTGTATATATTCATATTTATTCTTTATACATATAGTGTCAGTTTTTATACATATGTTGTAGCCTGGAAAATAATAAAACTGCTTTTTTATCAGGATTTTATATCAAATACAAAACAGTTTAAACAGCCATGATCAGCGAATAACTAAGTAAGCCTATATCAAATTTCTGCGGTTGTCTTTCAGAAAAGACAATATAATATACTAATATAGTTTGGATTGAATTGTGCTAGGAAATAGACTTTGTAGTTTACTAGAGAGTTTTTAAGGCACTTTTTTGTGACCTTTTCAAAACTGCTTTGAAACAACATTTACAAATCCTCTCAGGGGAGAATTTGCATTTTCCCTTTCAATGTGAACACTGTTTATTCCATTACTATTGTAAGAAAGAAGTCATCATCATAATCATCACCTAAACCATCTGTATTTTTGATTTAGGCAAAAACAGGTAAAAGTTAAAAAGAAATGCTAATCAGAAAACTGAATTATAGTCTGAACCAGACTACATTAGGGATCAATAATCAGGAATCTATAATATTCCTAATCCTGACAACCCAATAGCAAAAATGAAGATTTATGTGTTTAGGTTGCCACCCAATGTATACAATTTTGGAAATGCTCATGATGAGAATTCATACATGAAGCTCTCGCATCAAATCAATTAATGTCAAAATGCAGCATATTTGACAGAAAGCTCCATAATCTGAAACTTCTGAGTAATGATTTTTATAAGAAAAGATATATATATTTAAAAACGTATTCTATTATTATATGCTACAACTACTATAATAATATTTATTTTATCTCTTAAGCTATTATTAATTTTACAATTATTCATTAAACATTTAATTGAATAAATTAAATTATTTATTAAGGATGTTAATTATGATTTTTAGTAATATTACAACTAATAAATCTTAATTTATTCATGAATTATAAAAAGGGCTTTATATTAAATTATTTAATACACATTTAAATGAATAAAAAAAGTGATTAACTCAAATATTTGTTATTCATTATTAATGTTCATATTCAGTGTTATTAATTATACTTTATTAATAAATATTAATTTATTTATGAATTATAATAATTATTTTAGAATTTCGTTTTTTTCCTTATTCCTTTAAGCTCAGATGTCCATGACACTTCAGAGAGGAAGTGATAGGAAGACATCAGCAGATGCTGTCAAACTGTTTGGCTCTGGCTCAAAGATTGCTTCTCTTGACCATAAATCTCACATTGGCTTTGCCAGACTGCATTGCAGCGGCAGAGGGATTCCCATGCCTACAACTAGGTCACTTCAGGTTTAAAAGGCACCCAAAATGGCAAATCAACTTTCGTGACCCTGTCAAGGGCACCTCGCTTCAATTCCTCGTCAGTTGAGGCCGAAACAAATTCTCCTTTGTCTGACAGAGAAGAGGTCATGATGTTTCAATCCCACACCGAGCCGCGTACGATCAAGCTAGCTGGATTTAAAGGGAGGTCAGGGAGTATTTCCTTCAACCCGGGTTCTGCTGGCTACACGCCGGCTATCTTTCTTGAGAGAAAAATGAAAACGCTGTATTCGGTATATAAATGTTTGTCAGCGTTTTTGCTTTCTGCCATTGTAAGCTGACAGAAATAAACAAGAGATAAATAAAATAGAGGAAAGGCAGACTGAAGTATCAGCGATAGTTTTGATGCACCTATTGATTTTGGCAGTTGGACACAAACCTCCATCTCCCTGTTGTACTGGGATGCCCATGTCAGCAGACTTCACCGTCTTCAGTGTAATCCTTTTCTTTGTCAAACTCAGCAACAAAGGGGCTGCATCTGTAGCACACACACAGAGAGAGAGAGAAACTAAGATGTATTTTTTCACAATGTGTTTATGGTTTTTAAATCCTTTTGACTGTCCACATTGTCATTTCTAAGTGATGAAATCTGACCCGTTTATTCAGACGGAGAGGTCGATATCTATCCATCAGATATCTACATCGGTTGCTATAGTAATCATATAAGCATCAGTATAATGCCAAGGGACTTTTTAAGGCAACTCAGAGCAGCTGTCAGCGTGGCAAGACAGTATGGAAAACTGGCAATTTTGCGTCTGCTCATGTCCATCATGACCACAATAGTGATCTGATGCAAAACCAGTAGAGACATTTTCTGTATTTAATTCATGTACTGAATCCTTCACTTATTCATTTTTCACTACATCACGCCACATAGTTTGCTTTATTATGATAACAAAAAATAAGCTTATGACAAGCTCATTGGGACACATTCCAAAACTCTGAATTTAATCAGTTTTCAAACCCCCTGTGGGTTATATAGATATGTATTTATAATATGCTGGTATTTTATGGTTTAACTCGGTCCTCTGGACAGAGTTGTGTTTTTTTGCAACACATTTTACTCATGAATCAGTCAAAGCTTGTACTGTGACATCCTTGAAGGATGCCTGTGGGAATTAAGTGATGCTGGTTTGGTGTTGTATGTATGTCACATTTCTGCATGTTCTGTCAGTTCAGTTTGCAGTCTAGCAGTGCTAGTTCAGTCATTTTTTACTTCATTTTTGGGAACTCATGCATTTGGACGTTAAGCTACATTATGCGCATTGAACTGTCTGTTGACAAGTAAAAGTGTATAAAAAATAAGCGAGAGTCTACCAAGTTTTTGTGTTCATTTGGGCAATTCCATGATTCTGGATGTGACATTTTCAGTCAAAACTTGAAATACAAATTCTTAAAGAATGTTTTTATTACCAGTATATTAAATAATCTTTTCCATATTTCATTTAACTCTCAATGATAGAGTCCAGACATCAGAATAAAAATAATTCTATGCATGAGCTTTCTATTTTAAAAGAGGGAAAATAAATGTTATGGGTGAGAGAAAAAAATATGCATCTCTTTGTAGGATTTCGGTGAATTAAAATGTGCAAGGCAGAAGCAATAAAAAAAGAGCTTTAATAATTGTAAGACTTCACAAAGGTTTTTAAAACACCTCTGACCTATCATTGTAAGGAAAACCTTTAGTAGGAAGTAACAGTAGTTTTTTTGTTTTGTGTGAAGACAAATCATCTTAACAACAAATTAACAGTTTTTACTACAGTGTAATCATCATTGTTATAATAAAACTAATTTCCATGCACATCTCAACCTCAAGATAAAAAAATCTAAATACAGTTAAACCACAGTTCATTTTCAAAAGGGAAGTCCCTCACAATAATATCTTCGCTTCATTCAAAGTCTTTCAACTACAAGCAATTTAACCTAAAGAACATAAAATAAAAGCCTTCATTTTGTCATTTCTGTTCAGTGGAAATGCTAACTTTACTCTCACCCCATATTTTCATCAGACATTAATTAGAGACAAAATTTTCCAAATGTCACAGTTAACATCACTGAGACTCCAGCACTCAAAATTTGCTGTGCCCGATTCAATTAAGGCTGTTTTAACAGGCGATGTGAATACTAATTAATCATTTAATATTCCGTAAGACCTTCTTGTATTTAAAGCTCACCCATCCGCGACATCAATATGCAGGATGGGCACGTGTTGTACACTTGTTCTGCAGGCGGGTCCTGACATTGTACTGAACTCAGTGTAATAATGCAAGTCAAGTAATTAATAAAATATTGCAGACGTCTCTTGGTGTTTGTTAGATGCAGCAATGGCACACCTTTATACAAAATGGCGGAGGCTCGGTTCAGAGACCCGAGTTTCCCCTGTGAACATTTCTAATTAAATGAGTCAACAGTGAGTGTCAAGTCTTTGTGTGTATTTAGGGGGCTGTGTGCAGTTTTGGCTTGGGATCGATACATCAGACAGGGCTTTAAAACACACTTCTCCCTATGGAGCCTTCTGTTATGAAGCAAGCCATGATTTACCTTTCATTCTGACTGGCTGTGCCTCCCTCTGTTTCTTTGCCTGTGTATTCATACCTTACTTATGGAACGACCTCACAGATTTGCAGCAGCAAATAACATGTCACTGTAGTTGATGTAATAAGGTAAAGATGATCTGGATGAAAAATGGATCTTCCTGATCTGCCTCTTACTGGCAAATCTCTTACTCTGTGGGGAGCATGTTTTTAATGCCACTGCTATATATGGGTGTTTCTTCATCCTAGGGTACTTTTATTGTCCCAGGGCTTTGATTTATACCGAAACTAAGAGGTGTTAGCTTTTTCTTGTTGTTGAATGAAGGTCACATTAAACTGTCTGAGAAAGTTTTTGCTTGCCTTCGTTGTTTAGTATTGTTACTTTTCAAATGACTTTTATTCTCACAGACTGTAACTTTTTAATCTTTGTGTGGAGAAAAAAAGTGTTACATGTTTGAACAATGATGGTCAAATATTAATTAATTCAAATATTAATTAATTCAAAAATTATTTAGATACATTTATTTGAGAATTGTTATGTCCCTCAATTGTGGCCACATTTGGACTAAAACATACAAATTTGTTTAAAGTATAAACTAGTGAGTTTCAAATGTGTTTTAAAAGAGTTTATTTTCAAAAAGCATACCCAGCAAAAAGGCGCTTTTCATAAAACATGTATAGTACACTAGTGGCCAGAAGTGATTTCTAGGGGATATTATTTGCACAATATTTGCTTTGAAATCTCCGTCAGGTTCCATTAAACCATCAAAATACGAGGTGGGAAAAACACTAAACCTTTAGTTATTGGACAAAATATTTGGTAAAAAATGCAAACTATAGGATATCAGGGAATACAGGTTTTATTCAAATTTACCCAAAAAGCATGGATTGCAAAAGCTTTGATTATACAGTTTTTTTCTGTTATGAATATTGTTAAGCCTCTCTTTATAAACTTTGTACAACATGAATACAATATTTTTGATACTTATTTAAATAAAAAATAAAGACATCAATTGTCCAAAGTTGCACAGAGTTAGCATTGTTTTAAATTTTACTGTAGTTTTATAAATATTTTGAATTAGCCTTGATTTTTATATTTTTTTCACATTCATTTTTCACAAAAATTTCATTTGTATCTAGTTGTTATGTCCATTTGTCAGTTTATTGCATATTTTCTATTTTATATTGCTATATACATTTGTAATGATATATATATATATATATATATAATTTATTTTATTTTAGTTGTTTAGTTCAGTTAATAGTGTTAGTTGCAGACCTCACTTTTGGCTGAGACTATATCTTGAAGAGGGTTTGTGGACTAACTCTGTGGTGGCAAAACTGTGAGTATTCAACAATATGATAAAAACATTTTTTTTCTTGTTTAATCAGAGATTGAAAGTCTTGGCGATTGAAATTTTTCCATTTGGAAGGAACTTGCATACTTTGGTGTTACATGCGCATTCCTCCTAAATGTGTGTATGTTTAGTGTTTCTTACACTGTCCCTCTCTCTTTTGACTAATTATAAATCACTGGATGAAGACTGAGTAGTGCTGAAGGTGTTTTTAAGCATTGCTCTCTCATTGGTGATTTAGCCCTGGTAATTAGAGACCCTGGCTATCTCTGTCTCTCTTACCCTCTCTCTCTCTTCCCACCATGCTAGCTAGATTAAGCTCAGGGGAATGACCTGCCCCAGATTTTACGCTGCATTGAACTCTTAACAAATTAGAGATGGGTTATCCATGGACAGCTTAATTGCAAGGAGCATATGGTGTATTAACTCATGATCAAGATTAAATTATACATTTCCGAGCGCAGATTTGTTCTTTTCACACTCTACAGCAGCCCTGTCTATGCCCTCTTTCTCTGTTCCCATCAGGAGATCTGGACGTGTGAAAATATGTGATTTACTTCATGGTGATAATTTAAATGGATGTGTAAGACATATATAATGCTTGTGAATGATGATGAATATCTTTGACAAGCATGCTGTCTTCAGAAAGGAAACTACAGTGTCAAATTTTCAAATCAAAATTTTTCAAATCAGAACTAAAACTATACAATCACAGTCCATTAGTTTGATCAGCTTAGTAGCTGAAATGTAGGCTACTCATTATTAAGTTGTTTAAAGAACTGTTCATACTGTTGAATATCAAGAGTACTTTACCACAGTCTGAGTGCTGGCCTGAGGTTTGGTTAACCCATGTTTTCATATCGAATTTCATAAGATGGAAAATCATAATTTTGACAGAACAAAACACAAAAAAGCAGTAAGTTCAGTAATGTATGACTCGACTTTCTCTCTCTCTCTCTCTCTCTCTCTCCCTCTCTCTCTCTCTCTCTCTTTCTCTCTCTCTCTCTCTCTGAGCAGTGTAATGATTATTAGTAATGTGTTTTTGCAAGTAGGATATGGCTTAATTACAGACACTTAAAATTCTACTGTATAAATCAAAGCTTTGAATAAATTGTACATTGAAAAATTGCCCACTGGTAACTTTGTAGCTAGGAAAATTACATTTTTATCACAGTTTCATGTATAGTTTCTTTTTCCTTTCATTTGTTTTAGTCCATTTACATCCAAACTTGTTTTTTACTTTTTATTGGAGTTAAATTGGCATTTACATGTCCTAAATTAGTCTATTTTTATTTTCCTGTTTTGATGCTCTTTAAATGACCATTTCATTATACGTGCTAAACTTGATTAGCCCTTCAGAAAAGTATATGTTGAGCATCAAATGTAAGGATTTGCATGAAGGAATTTTCGTTTTTGTGCTAAAGCAGACATTTAAACTTTTATCAAGAATACCAATGTCAGGGTTCTCGCTCAGGTTTTACGTTTTTATGTTTAAGTGTGTAATTGAGATTATACAAAAATATATTTGTTTTTCTAGACACAAAAATTTGAATTTTTTGAAAAAAATCATCTAGTTGAATTGAGTCTCACAAAATTAGTTAAGTTCTATTTAAAAGAGTAGTTTACTTTAAAATTCGTCCTCATTCACTTTCCGTAGTAATTGTATTTAAAGGGAGTCAACTCCCTTTAAAGGGGTGATATGACACGGCTTAAATGAATATTATCGCCTGTTTTAGATGTAATGTCATGTGTATACACGATCTAAGATTTAAAAACGTTCTATTTTTTACATACCGTGCATGTTTGTTTATCCTCTTTGCCCCGCCTCTCTGAAAGGTGCAGATTTTTAACAAAGCTCATCACTATGAAAAGCAAGGTGTGCTATGATTTGCCAGTTAACCGTGTGGTTACAAGAGGCGTTTCAGGCAGGTCTGGGTGAGTGTTCTCTTTTAGATAGAAAGCATCTTTTGTTCCAAAACTAACATTTTTGCAATTTTACATGTCTAATACACGCAAGAGCAACATGTGACACACCAAAGACAGAAAATAAAATATAAAATGTATATTCACAAACAGCCTTTAAACAGGGTTAGTCCATTTACGGTGGTTGTGTCACTCAGCGGCCATGTTTTCAATCCCTCTAGGCAGCTATTTGCATAATAGCAAGACAACAGTTCTATCCCATGAATGGTGGAATGCAGATATTTCACAAATTGCTGGAAAAAATCACAGTTAAAAAGCATATTCCGATCAATGATTAAACACTATACGTACTGTAAATTTGGTTTGCTTAAATTGAGCTAAAATCACTTTATTCAAAGTTGCCTTAGCTACTGTGTACGCACACAGGCTGACGGGCACCTCGCAAGAGCCCCGCGCTAGTAAATTAACAGTCTTTATGTATTTACAATTGGATCTTTTTACTGGAAAACGGGACTTTCTTCGCCTGAGGGGCCATATTGAGCATTAAATTCCTTCCTATTCATTGTAATGTCAGTTGCGCATGTTGTTAATACATATTATTATTCAGTCCATATTTGTATGTGTGTGTGTGTTATGATAAGCCTCAGAGCAAAAAGATAATACAGGCCACATACAAAAACATCTTTCTGATGGTTCTTTGATATTTAATTCAATCCGAGAAAAACAATCATGCTGGATACTGCAACAGCAAGATAATATCGCTCACACCTGGCAAACGTGTCTATATCTTATCCTTGTCCTGCTCTCTATATCTATTTAGTATATATCCCCAAAAAATTAAATTGCAATTGAGGCTTTTGCATAAGGGAACTGCGTGCTTCTCTCCTCAAGGTTTAACGTTATTTGAACAACTATCTGAACAAAACTCCCTTTTTTTAAGTCTTGTACAAATATCCAGAGAAACAGTTAGTCGGCAAGGGCTTTATAGTTATTGACAGTTTTGCTTATGTGAGACATTGTAAAAAGCATTAGATAACCTGGACATGATACATTTTGATCTCTAGTCCTGTCTTCTCAGGCTAGTCCCTGTATGACAGGAGGAAGTTATGATTTATGAAAGGTTGTGATGTCTTTCCACTGCTGTTGTGTGGGCGTGGATTTGCCGGTCCACAGACCTCCCCCAGAGAAATCATTTGGTTCAGTCTGTGCTTTCTTGCTGAAATTGACATCCTTTTTGAGGCCTCAATGCACATCATTAGCCTCTTGCTAATTACTAAAGTTCCCTAAGTGTGTTTATATAAAGAAAGTTCAAGAAGCAAAAAAGGCTAACAGTGTTTAACATCAGATAAACATTGATTTGCATATACATTTGAAGTAAAAGGGTTAATGACGAAAAATTTTCGATTAGAAAAGGTAAAAAAATTAAGTTTGGAAAGAGAGAACAGAAAACAAAGTGTCCTGCCAATAGACCTGACATTTCTCTTTTCTGTTATCCTAGTCTCACCAATAACAATTATCTTATAATTGTTGTTGTAATTACAAATTATGATGACGCACGTGGCAGTGTGCCAGAGAAGCACTCTTCTGTGCCTCTGAGCATCTTTATTTCCTACTACAGCATGTGCAGGAGCTGCCGGAGGGAGAGAGTGCTCTTCCGTCTGGAAGGGACTGTTACATTTTTGTTTATTTTAAAATCTTTTATGATCTCCGAAATGGCATGTAAATGCAGCATTTGTTTTACTGAATACGTCTGTTGTGTAATATTGTTTTGTTGTTGTTTCTTGCCTCCAATATCCTTGCTAAAGCAGACAATCTCTTCTCTTTCGTTTGACCTCAGCTTTAAAGTAAATCTATGATTTTGTTTCTGTGCCAAATGCTTATCAAAGATACCTGAGAGAGAAATGGGGGTGTTCCGTTTCAGAGGATAAAGTGAAGCAAGCAGAACTCCTCTCGAAGGAATTGCAAATCATGAGAGGTAGGAGAGGAAAGCTTGTGGCTTAATGTCTTGTCAGGCATTTTTTGAATGTGGTGTCCCCTGCGATTGAGCCAGCAATGAAACAAGATGATCACAATAGCAAAGCCTGAAAACAAATTCTAAACTCCTTCAGTCTTCTGTTTTTGTGTTTATAAAATATGGTATGTACACAAAGCCAATGAAAGTCAATGGCTATCACCGTTGTTCGTTTCAAAACATTCTTCAAAATATCTTCTTTTCTTTTCTGCAGAATAGAGAAAGTAAAACAGGTTTAAAATGACAAGAGGGTGAGTAAATGACTTTTGTGTGAACTATCACTTTGTTACAAAAACAACAGTAAATGTTGAAACTGTCTTTTGGAAATCTAAATGTCTGGTTATAAAAATAAGACACATCTTTTATCCTTTTCACCATGATATTTCCTTTTCAATTTTTTAATCTTGAGATGAATAGATCCACATCTCGTTCAACCGAGCGTTCTCCATTCCATTGCCCTTCTGCTGTTTTCCTCTCTCTCTTCTCTTCTGCAACCTCAGATCCAGAGGATCATCAGCTAGCTCCTGTTGCTAGGCAACTCCATCGTAAAGATCCTCCCAGTAGAGTTTTGAAGGTAATAAAACAATGCCCCTAGATAAACAGGAGCCAAGGTCCGGAAAAGCCGCAAGGGTGGAGGACAACAGTAACAAACTGTAAATAACTTCTTTAACTTGTGCCTCAGTCTAGGTTCTACAGCGGCCAATTAAAAGAAAAGGTCTTTAACCGAACCGTCAAAGTTAATACATTAATGTATGTGAATAAGATTAAATTCAAACCTTTATTTGATTAAATTTGGCCTTATAACTGTTTTGTTATGTTCTGTATGATTTAGGGAGATAGTTTATTATGTCATTATTGTGAATGGCATCTGGTTTTGCATTTGCATTTCCCTGTGGGTTGTTAAGCAGTTTAAGAAATACATAATCTTGTATCTTGTTTGTGAGATGAGTAGAGAGCACTAAATCTACCATCTGTTGTCTTTATATATATATATATGTGCACATAAAATATATTTTAACCCATTCAAATTACCAAAATGAGTACTTTATCATACAACATATTTCTTGTGTTCTTTCTGTGAAAAATGACAAGATGCATTAAACTGTCAACTATGAGGTTATTAATGGTTTGGTTTTCCTCTTTGTCCTTAGAGGAGTCACAATCTTTTGACTTTGTACGATTTAACATACCAAAAGATGGATGTTTGACACGTTTTTCAAACTAGTTTTATTTTTTACTAGTTTTATTTAGCTGAAATATTCATGAAAGTGTTTGGCCTTGATGTCTACACAGACTGGCATATTCAAATAATTTCATACAACAGAGCTCTTAATTCAGACACTCAGAGTTGTTGAAGGAGTCATCCTCAACCTCGCTACATAATTGACAATATATTTGAATAATTGATCACTTCAGTAAGGATTTATCCTAGAGCTTTTTCTGTGGCATGAGGTTTTTTAAGCGCTTGGTTCTTGGAGTTGTACTCAATACCTCAAAGACAACCTTCACATCACTCACATCAGCCCTCTACGAATTTCATTCGAGGCCATGTTCAATATCATTCCTACAATATAAACAATTGCAAATACTTAAAACCAAAGATACACTGTGTAAATTTAATAAGATGAGACTCCCAGCACACCTTATTCTGTCTGGTAGAGGTTTCATTAGTGGTCATTCTTCTGTTGTCCATCTCCTGTAGTAGATCCAACACATCAAAGCGTCTCCTCTTCATAGACTGTAATTGTCTCCTGCTTCTGAGCTTTCTAACTCAACACCCTCCATTGTATAGCTGACATGATGTTGGAGAGTGTATTTTCAGATATTCTGCCACATAGGGTAACACTGACACTTCTGGTAAAATGCCAGAGAGAAGAAAGCAAGAAGAAAGTTTCAAGGACCTCAAAAAGCCCACTCATCATAAAAGCACAACTTCTGATTCTCATTTGTCCTAAAACTACACATCGACAGCCTTTGGTCTGGAGATGTGCCCTCATCAACATGCAAATCTCTCTTTTCCTATTGAGACATTAATACATCTAAGAAAGTGAATAACTGAGCTCACATTTAAAGATGATTAATGTGGAGTCATCCTGAATTAAGCAAAGCAAGCAGGTGCCCTGAAATTATAAACACACCAAATAAGAACAAGCGAAAGAGGGGGGGGGGGGGGGTTGTTGTTAGTAATGCATGGAGAAGAATTTTAATGATAGGATGAGCTACGCAGATGTGTTTGTACCGCCCTGTCAAGATAAAACAGACTGAAATCATGATGAAAACATGGCTGTATTTTTTATGATCTTATACATCAACATGAATGCAACCCACCCTCACGTCTGTCCATACTTTTGTACTGTTATCTAACACAACAATTCCTTTGAATGTACGTCTATTCCTTACACGCCCCTTCATAGAGACCCCCAGCTTCCAAAATTGTCTGAAACACCATAAAAGCACCAGAAATGCACAAATGACTTGAGCGATACAGTCGTTTTAAGCCATACAATACAGCTTTACTAGTTTGAATATATAGAATGTAGAATGAGACCACTTTATATGGTACTTTATTGTGCTTTTTCCATTTTTGGAGCTTGACAAACATGGTTACTATGTTGCTGTTGGAAAGAGAACCGTGCAAAATGTTTTCTTTTACTATTACAAAGAATAAAACGGAATAACAAAATATATATAATTTTGAAGCACATATCAAATCTATAACAAGGCCAGAACAAGTGCCTTAATGTCTTTAGGGCTCTTGCAGAGGCAATAAACAATTGAAAGAGTGTACAGTATTAAAGCTCTGGAATGTTTCGCTGTTTGTGTCACCCCGCACTATTGTTTTTCTTCAGCATTCCAGGTCAGAATAATTAAGCAGTCTGGACTAGGAACGCAGCGGGATGCAGAAGTCTTTGATATTTCCTGGAGTGAGAAGAGGGTTTTTTGAAAGTCGACATCTCTTTTTTTCCAGGATTGCTCAGATTGAGGTTTCTTTCACCAGTGACAATACAGCATCCATAAAATGGAATTCCCGGACTGAAGCTGGATCAGGAATTATTACAGAACACTATGCAGGGTAGGGGGAGATTGCTGTTGCTTCAGTGCACTTATTGTAAACAAAACGTGATCATTTTCGATAAATTCTTGAAATGATTATGAACTGTAAGGAAGAACGGTGGTCAGAATAAAACAGAAATACAGCTTCAAATATCTGAACCTTTTTATAGGTTGTGACAAAAGCAAGGCCTGCACTTGTATGCCACTCGACCAAACTGCTGAACCTGCTGTAAGGTGTAATGCTCAACATCAAAGATTTCTGGATGCCTGGTTTTGTGATATTTGCTGCCAAAAGGCAAGATGGAAAGGGACACGCATGGTGTGCCACCCCTTGGAATGCTTCTCATCCGTCATGGTACCATGGAACAGAAAGATGGTCGGTTAATATCGGATAGGCTCTCTCCCAACAGAGCAAGAGCACTCGCTCCGAGTCCGATATTAGCAGCTCTCCTAATTTGTCACTGCAATGAGATGGAGGAACATTGTGCGGATTGATGTCCTGTTTAAGAGTCAGCCTGATGGCTGTACAGAGCCAGGCAGGAACTTTGGCTCCAGCGTTAGAGGACCTAATTTTGCACAACATTCAAGTGTTTGTAGTGCACTGGTGGATTCATTTCAATTCCATGCAGCTTTTAACAGCACTACAGAGAACATACAAAACCCTCAAGTAGGTTCAAATTAAGAACAAAAAGTGTTATTTTGATAATTTATGATAACACAACGGGTCTCTTGCTAAAACGTTAATTATTAGGGAGAATAAATAATATCTGGCAGTCTCTGTGATTAGTAACATTGTTAGATATTAAAGTATTTTATTTTCATGTAACCCAAATGTCTGTGAGGTTAAAATACTGTTAAAACCATAATGTTCAGCAACTCCCTGCAAATGCTTTCAACTTTATCATCTGTACTTGGGAAATTCTGCTTCTTCTGTTTAAGCATGACTGGCACAAATTGACAAAAACGATCTAATCTAATTACCTAGAAAAAAACAATGCAAACAAGAACAGTAAAAAGAGAGACTTCTAAATTATAAAAAAAACTATAATCAGTGTGCAAGGCTCTTTTAAGGGTTTTCAAACTTTTTTTGGATTTACATATTTACCACTGCCATGTTTATGTCTTTTTCTGAATTAACTATTTGCTATTTTTGAAGAATATGTCACATTCTTAAAGGGGTCATAAGACATGGCTGAAACAAATATTATCGTTTGTTTTAGATGTAATGCAATGTGTAAAAACGCTGTATTTTCCACATACCGTGCATGTTTGTATTCATCTTTGCCCCGCCTCTCTGAAATGCGCAGGTTTTTTAAGTTCATCGCTCTGGAAAGCGAGGTGTGCTATGATTGGCCAGTTAACTAGTGCGTAGTGATTGGTCGAGTACTGCAAGCATGTGAAGGAAATGTAATGCCTCTTACTATATTTGGAACATCAGGTTCCATAGCAATTGTAGTGACAGATACGCCCACCTTACTTGCATATACATTTTGGCGGTCTTAGTCATACCACAAACTGACGTAGATTCATGGGGGTGTGCTTATTCGTGCCATATGAACCCTTTAACACATTTTTGAACATAATTTTAATTGTAATTCTCTCGTTTAAAGGAACATTTCACCCAAAAATGTCATGATTTACTCACCCTCAAGTTGTTCCAAATCTATATACATTTATTTGTTCTGATTAACACAGAGAAGGATATTTGGAAGGATGTTGGTAAGTTCTGGGACATCGTTCACTACCATAGTAAAATTTAGGAAAGCCAACAGTTCTGGGGCACCTTTGACTTCCATTTTAATTTGTTCTACTATCGTAGTCCATGATGTCCCAAAAATGTCAGTTTGATAACATTCTTTCAAATATTTTACTCTGTGTTCATCAGAACAAAGCCATTTATACAGATTTGGAACAACTCGAGGATGAGTAATTCATGGCAGAATTTTCATTTTTGTGTGAACTATTCCTTAAAGTGGTCTGACCACAATTTTATGCACAGTCCATAAAAATATATACTGTCATTTGTATTCACATTCACAATGATATAATATTTATACGTTATATATATGCACCTGATTCTTTTCTGTGTCTGTAATGTGATGTTTTTTGGTTCATAACTTTATAATGATACACTAGATTTTATTCCCAAGATAGATACATAAATCAATAGCGTAACTTCTTCACCAGGACGTTTTAGGAACACAAATGAGCCGTGTACCCTGCAACCTAGCAACACCTGGTATTGTATTCCATCTGCACATCAGTGTATAACGTTTCTAGAACAGAGAAAATTACACATTCTGCCTCTTTTTAAAATGTACATTAACATCTCTGCATTTTTATTAAATGAGCTATACTATAAATCTATCAGAGAATGTCCAACCCCAAACCAGTCAGTACTTATTTTCTTAGGCCTGAACCACAGATATAGAAACAAAAAGGAACCAAATTCCTAATGAAAATGTAAGAGAAAGAATGTGTGTGCGTGTCTATGAACTCGAGCAGGTTTGTTAAAGCAATGACCTCGCTGGAGCCAAGGACTCCGGTCCACCTCCTGGAGTAAGATGGATTCAGCAGCCTAGAATGGGCCCTGGATTATCTCTGCAGAACAGCAGTGGATGAGAATGGAAGGATACGGGCTCTCCCGCTTCTCGGGGAGGTTGAAAAATGTGTGAGCAAGATACTATTTCTCCTTTAATTCGCGAGGGGTGGCCTGGCTCGGCCTGCGATAAGCCGGCAGTGATCAACTTCCTTTGAGTTCGGACGTGACCGAGTGACCTGCCCCCGCCCACGCCGATCCGCACGTAAACACGTACACACAGTTATCGTTCCTCTCGCCAAATTCTCCCGTCCAGCTCCACGCTACCTTAAGCCCTGTCTTTGGAAACCAACAAGTATGGGATCTGACTACTTCTCTCTGCTGTGTGTTTATTTTGGATAAGAAGTGGTGAAGAAAGGGGGGCCAGCGAAGATGAAAGCGTACACTCATGCGGCTAGGGCATATGTTCGGTGTTATGATTTATGAAATGGAAGCGCTTCATACCCAGCTGGACGTGCTGCGAGCTGGACAGAGGTGCAAGTTTTTTCTCGCATTGTTCGGCGCACATTTCTTTTAGTTTTATTTGTTTGGTTGTTTTTTTGGTTTGTGGGGAATTCATACTTTCGTTCACTTTTTGAGCTGTTGAAGTGCCCGGTTCACTGAATGAATTATGGAAATCGAGGTAAAGCGTAAACACGCCCGAAAAACATCTGTGCCGAGCGTTATTTCCACTGTGCAATTCCCCAGCTCGCAGTCAGGTTCTGAGCTCTTTGTTGTGGAGGGCTACGATGATCTGGCATAGTTTTTTGGCTCAACCGAAAAAAGGGTGCATGCCTAAGCTGCGTGTTTTTAAGCAGCTTAATGCATAACGTTCCCTTCTTTGTTTGCAATGATCTTTTAAATATGCAGGTCACCGCAAAGATTTTCTTATTTAAAACTCATGATGGCCTTTGAAGATCAGGCTGCCCTATGAAAACCTGCCCAATATGTCGAAATCGGAATTGTAAGTGATTTCGCAATCTTAATGAAATCTTTATTTTGTGCCATAATTTGTTTTCGGGATAACACCAGTATCACAGACACCAAACTTGCTGCTTTCTCAGCTCAAGATATAACCTTTCTCATTACATTGCACTAATTTATTTATCTCACTTTATTTATCACACTAGGATAATTGTTCATCTTGACATAACACAGCTATATATGCAATCCATCACTGCAAATAGCCCTAATTGCATTTATTCCAGTTGGAAAAAGAAACTAATTACAAGAAAAAAGCTAAATCTGACAACAATATGATGTAAACGTACCTTTTCTAAAAAGTATATAAAGAGTCACAAGTTCAGACAATTGTTGTGATTTTGTAAACTTAAGATTGAAGTACATTTCAGCTTTTGCACTCTGCTTATGAAACGTTTGTATGTTAATTATCTTAAAAAAGATCACTAAATGTCTTTTTTAAGTTATAATTGTACAGGTTTTCTCTGGAGAGAGACAGGACATGAGGAAAGACCGCAAGCTGGGGAACAGCTCGGGGTCACCACAGCATCCTAGGGTGATACCTAAAGAAGCTGGCTTTTAAAATAGCAAGAAAATCATTTTGCAAATTCGAGACAAAGGGTGGCTTCTTTGAAGATGCTAAAATACAACACGACATAGTTTTGATTTTAGTGGCTTTGAGTCACAACATAATTCCCACAATTACAACTGTCCTACTAAAGACATGAGGAAAGACCACAAGCTGGGACTCAGCTCGAGGTCTCACCCTAGGAAGCTGTGGTGACCCAAGAAGCTAGCTTTTAAAGTTCCAAGAAAATCTTTTTGCTAACTTGAAACAAAGGGTGGGTTCTTTTTTATAGATGCTAAAATACAGTACACATAGTTTTGATTTTAGATGCTTTGAGTCACGACATAATTTCCACAATTACAACAGTCCTTCTCCATAGTTTTGATGAGTTTTCTAAAATTCTAAAAGGAAGAAAAAACGAAATAAAGAAACGACTTTTGACTGGTACTGTAGATTAAATGCATTTGAGTTTCATGCCATACGCATTTGGCAGATGGTTTTATTCAAAGCAACATGTATTGCGTTATACTTTACATTTGTTTCTGTGTATGTGCAATCATTGGGATCGAACCCATGACCTTACCTTTGCTAGAGACATGCTCTTACCACTGAGCAACAGGAAAGCAACAAAGTTTATGGCTGCTTTTGTTATTTACACAAAACCAGATTTGCATAAGTGTCACCTATGATAAGGGTGTACTCTCAAAAAATTGATCTTTGGTTTAACATAATTCAATCATGGACAGTGGTTCCACATGTCTGAGTCATGTTTTCTCAACATGATACGAACATGTAGAAGAACATAAACAAATCAAGTAACCTCAACATGAAATTAGCACAAAGAAGAATAAATAACCATTATTGTGATCAGTGTTTTGCTTTAGTTGGGCTCTTGATTCGTTTTTTAATGTTAGATTTCTTTGCCTATTGAAATCGTCTTTTTATATTTTGGTGCAGCAAAGAAAACGAGGGTCCAGCAGGATCCAGTGTAGTCATTGTGAAGTTACTGGGGTTGATATGTTGTGTTGTTGTTACCATTATGTGATGTCCATCCATCCATCCATTTTCTACCGCTTTATCCGAACTACCTCGGGTCACGGGGAGCCTGTGCCTATCTCAGGAGTCATCGGGCATCAAGGCAGGATACACCCTGGATGGAGTGCCAACCCATCGCAGGGCACACACACTCACTCACGCACGCACTCACACCCTACGGACAATTTTTCCAGAGATGCCAATCAACCTACCATGCATGTCTTTGGACCAGGGGAGGAAACCGGAGTACCCGGAGGAAATCCCCGAGGCACGGGGAGAACATGCAAACTCCACACACACAGGTCGGAAGCGGGAATCGAACCCCCAACCCTGGAGGTGTGAGGCGAACGTGCTAACCACTAAGCCACCGTGCCCCCCCATTATGTGATGTTATAGAGGAAATTTATATAGCTGAATCAATTAGACATGAAGAATCAATGTATGAAACTCAACAATGGTGACAGTCAACAAAAGAAAGCTTCATGCATGCATGCATTGCAGTTGATATGTTAATCTGAATTAGTTTAATGATTGTCACCATTGTTGAGGTTTGTATGATGAGTGTTGATGTTTAAACGTGTTTTTTTTGCCCTATACGTTTTGCATTTGTGACCAGAACATATCAATCAATCATTAATCTTACTATAAATTTAAGGCAGGTTCTTCTTTTTATAGCACACCAAAAAAACAATTATACCTGTCCTGTTGTAACAGTTAACTTTCTCTATGCTTTACATGTGCTTTCATTTAACACATTCACAAGCATTGAAAGAAAACAGGGAAAGTGGAGGAGCTGGGGATAAATTGCAGGTGCAAAAGTTAGTTTGATTCAATCCCATTAAAATTGACAAATTAATAATTTTTAACTTTGATATCATTGTTGCTTGCTATCAGTGTAGAGTTTAGTATTCTGTTGTGTTGCATTTAAAAGAGTTTTGTGATGTCTGTTTCAGAAGTTGTGCAGAAGAGTATCTTGTCTAGTTTACTTGACATGTTCACTTAAAGGGCCGCAATCTACCAGAAATTGAGTCGCCAGCGTGTGTGCAGATACACCCTGTAATTATACAAATTCATCTATTCTTCTTTTTGTAATCTCCGTTGAACCACAACAGTGACACAAAAAAGGCTTTTGGCAACCCCCTAACAATCTGATGTCACATTGATTTACACCTGCTCATGACTTCTCACAGACTCCACCAACAACAACAAACCAACATTCACCGGTCCGTATCTACGGTCCGATAAGAATTAGAGAAACGAGATGGAACTCGTTGGAAAGGTCTCCGCCGGTGCATTTGAATGACACTTACCACGAGTCCATGTAACCCCTTGGTCGGAAAAATCTAAGCTTCGGGACCCGGTGGCCCATCTGTATAGCATGGGTTTCGCCAAAAACATTATTCTCAGGAGTGGATCAGTACAAGCTGTTCGCGATCAAACATCATCTCCAGAAGAATTAAGTTTAAAACATCGTTTTTAAATCGCCTTTCTTAAATGATGTGTTCAGCATGTTAGCGGCTGTTGTTTACATAGTCTTGGCAAAACCTGAGACATGGTCCGAAGACAGGTTTTATGTCATAACGTTGGTTACGTTTCAGTAGACTTGTGACCGACATAATTTCTGTAAAGCTTATTCATTACAACGAAAGAAAGTTATAGCAGTGCCTTTCTTGGCGAGTTCAGTGTTTTCTCGTATGTCCTAAGTGCAACAATACTTAGAGCGGATAGAAACAGAGTTTGCATTTGAAATGCCCAATGAGGTTACGCAGAAACTGCTACTCACAACGTAATAACATCTGGTTGCTGATCTTTACAATCCTCTCTGTCATATACAAGTACTCTGACTGCATGGTTATGCCTTAATCAGTGTTTATGTCTGTTAGTATTATGCATGCACATGATTAAGCATGCAGAAATCAAACAACATTTCATAGGGCAAATGGTCAGCATATGTTGTTCTATCTATGTTTTTGTCTTTTCCATTGAATTAGTATTTATGAACAAAGCATTAAGGGGATTTTTATTGCAGTTAGTGTATGCTATATTGCTTGTCTTAATGTCATCCAAAGCACATGTGTAAGCGCTCTACCTCATATTTTTAATGCGTGGAGTGGAGCAGAAGCTGTGTGTTTTCCATTGCAGCCACAAATGGCCATGTTCAACATATTGCAATGAAAGATATGTGGTGTATTTTAAGGCTGAAACAGAGACTATTTTTACATTGCAGAAAACCCTTGGATTTGCGGCCCTTGAACATGGTAATTTCATGTTGAGTTTACATGTTTCACTCATGTTCTCTCTACATGTTAATTTCATGTTAAATTTACTTGAAATTAACATGTAGAGAGAACATGATTGAATCATGTTAAGAAAACATAACTTAAACATGTGAAACCACTGTCCATGATTAAAGTATGTTAAACTAAAGAGCTTCTTTTATTTTGTGCAAGTTTGAGCTAGAAACCTTTACGATTGTATTAAATGAAAGTGATTTGTTCAAGTAAAGTGAACAACATCAAAAAAACTTTTTTGGAGTGAAAATCTTTTAAATTGCTCTTTTAAATGGGAATTACAAAAGCATTATAACCTGAAAACGTATTGTGGTATTACTATGTGATGTGAACAAGGAAAGTTTGACCTCATTCAAACCTGTTCCACCTCTGAAAAGCTTGTTTCAAAATAACTCACTGACATTTCAAACTCTTAAAGTTTGTGCAGTGTAATTTTTTGGACTTATTCCTCCAGTTCAAGTTCACCTTTTCCTTTATTTCTGTTGATATTGTTTAGTCTGGGACTCTGACAGTTGATTTCAGGCATAATGGAGCATAGGAGCCACTAAAAAGGCTCTAATTTTTGGGAATTGCACCCGCTTTGTGTGCAACTCTGTAGCCATCTTCTCTAATCACTCTGACATTTCAGATTCAATATTTGTTGCGCAGGGTTTTTCTACACTTTGAAGGTCACTACTAAATTATCTTAAAGCATGCAAATTGGACTGTCCCTTCCTCTGATTTTAGCCTTGGAAAATCGACCTCTTAAGTGTCTGCTTCCGTTTGATTGTACTCTTTTAGTTATAGATTTATTTCTCCAGAAACGTTGAGGTTGTTATGTTCTTGATTCTTGCAAATATCCTATCAATGACATCTCACTTGTTGCATTATAAAGCCTTGTTTAAAGTACTGTACTATGTGATGAAGATCTGGACAGGCGAAATACTCATAATTGTCAGCTTTATTGACAATTACGCCACCTGTACAGTACATATACTCTCACCTAAAGGGTTATTAGGAACACCATACTAATACTGTGTTTGACCCCCTTTCGCCTTCAGAACTGCCTTCATTTTACGTGGCATTGATTCAACAAGGTGCTGAAAGCATTCTTTAGAAATGTTGGCCCATATTGATAGGATAGCATCTTGCAGTTGATGGAGATTTGTGGGATGCACGAAGCTCCCGTTCCACCACATCCCAAAGATGCTCTATTGGGATGAGATCTGGTGACTGTGGGGGCCATTTTAGTACAGTGAACTCATTGTCATGTTCAAGAAACCAATTTGAAATGATTTGAGCTTTGTGACATGGTGCATTATCCTGCAGAAAGTAGCCATCAGAGGATGGGTACATGGTGGTCATAAAGGGATGGACATGGTCAGAAACAATGCTCAGGTAGGCCGTGGCATTTAAACAATGCCCAATTGGCACTAAGGGGCCTAAAGAGTGCCAAGAAAACATCCCCCACACCATTACACCACCACCATAATTGCATTAATGAGAAATTGTACAGGTGTTACTAAAAATCCTTAAGGCGAGTGTATATAGAGGATTGAAATTGCGTTACTCTCAGACCCATGGCGCATACAAATAACACTAACACTAAGGATAAAAATATATAAGAAAAGATACAGATAAATACAGATTATTATATATATATTTAAAGTACAATTTTAAAGCAGGGATAATATAAAAAAAGAAAAAGGTAATGGCATCTAGAGTGCAAACCAGTGAAATATACAACAGTGCAGATGTGGTAGGGCAAAGTTAGTCTGTTTAAAGTGACAGTGTTCGGCTTCCATTAAAAGACGCGACAAAACTGTTCATCATTACTTAGCAAAAGATTTGTGGTTAGACTAAACTTTTGGATGTATGGCCCCAATATTGTTCTGTACAGTTCAGACAGCCATCATTTCAGTAATGCCACTGACTGGGCCATGTGTGCTTGAATATTTCATTGAAGACGGATGAATTTCTAATCTTAGCTCCAAGCTGCAGCATTTTGTCACAGATCCATTTCCTGTCTGTCTGGTGCTTTTTTCCACTCGGGCATACGACACCACACGCACAAACACACTGCGAAGCTCATGAAAAGTAATAGCTTCTGCTAGAATACATTTTATGTAATACTTCCCAGCACGGGCAAAGAAGGATGATGTCCTGAGATTGGTATTAATGGCCATGTCTCTTTTGTCTCTTTCTATTTTTCACTAATTACAGTCCAATTACATGCTTCACTGTTCATCAATAACCAATCCATGCTAACCGATCACAGGAGAAGCACATATGTAATTAAACATGTGCAGAACCAGAACTGCGTTGCCATGGAGAAATGGTAAAGTTAAGACATGTTTTCAATTTGTCTTTGAAATCTGCAGAAATAAATGATTCTCGCAAAACGAAGATGGAATCATAATGAATTAGGTTCAAAAGCAGCTAATCTACAATAACGCCATGTCCTCCAGAATTACTCACTAAAATGAGCAAAACCGTCAGTGAGGAAGTGTTTTTCTCATCAACAATTGTTAGCATTGTGAATTTAGTACTGTGCACCTCTTTCTTGTGATTACCACCCTGCATCTATTTCATTATAATATGATGGATGAGATGAGATGAGAGAACAAACGTAATGAGTTCTGAGACCAAAAAATCTCTCCAGAGTCCCTTTGTCCTCACTCGTGGACAGTTCAACTCACGCCAACCATTTTTAAATGAGGTTGAGGTCAGGAAACTGGGATAGGCATTGCAAAATCTATGGTCAGCTCATTTATATGTTGACTTGAAGGTATGCACTGGATTTGGTCTTTTTGAAAAAGCCAACCTCGACCCAACCTTATCCTCCTGGCAGAGGCAGCCAGATTTTGATCTTAAATCCATGTCTGTGGTGCTCTATATCCCAGTAAGATTACCAGGGCCTTTGGAAGATAAAACGCCCCACCACATCACAGATTCACCACGATACTTCACAGAAGGGATTGGGTTCTTCTCTGCATGATCTTGGCTCTTTCTACTCTAAACCCCCTTTCTGGTGTTGGCAGCCTTAAAGCTTTATTTTCATCTTATCTGACAGTAAAACAACACATACAATCAAAGATCCATGATATTTAACATACTTAAGGTACTTGTGTGTGTGGTTCAATGACAGCAGAGATGTTTTGTAAAACTCTGGTAAATGTAATATGCAAAATATGTGCATGTAAGTAATTTGTGTGAAAATGGTTAAATTGGAGGACCTGCAGCCTGCTTTCTCTTCCAGATCAGGTCATCATGACTCTAGTGGTTTGATACCATCCAATTATTGTCTTAATAGTGCAGATGGGAACTTTTTGGACTCATTTCATTTGTACATTGTGCCTTCTATAGTGATGGATGACTGAAAGGGTTTGGCTACTTGATATTTTTGCGAGTATATAGCAGGTTTTTTTCCATCACTCCACCTGCTGTTTTTTATTTAATAATCAATAATGCACAACGTATAAAGGATTGACTGAATTAACCTGACAATAACCCGAGTGAGCTTGTAGCATTAAAACAACACAGTGTCTCAGAACAGATTCATGTTAAATTGCAATGGAATTATGCATTCGCCTTTGAATATCAGATTACAGATCATGAATCATATTCCTCTTTTTGTTCCTTTTTCTTATGACTACAAATCATCCCTAATCCTCTAATACCTAGTGGGTGGGCATCTAGAAATATGCATTGAAAAAAATAAGGCGCATAGCAATTCAGCCCACCGCAAAAAGGTTACCAGATGCCCAACTGGGGATAATGATGGGGTTTACTTGTGAGTGGGCTGACCCCAGTACAGTGGTATTTTTAAGGGGGTGTTACAATTGCTTTGTTGCAAATGACAGGAGTTCACTGATGGGACATTGTATCAGCTTAAATCCATTATCTCTCAAATTTGATGGTAGAAGAATCCATAATAAGGCTTGTAATGGAATGTTTTGGTTGGCTTTTTGATTTGTATTTAATTGTGTGTGTTGGGGTGAGAGAAGGGGAATTCTAATGGAAAGTGCTTGAAAGAATATATATGAAAGCTAATAAATGAAACTAACAATAGACGTTTTATAGTGAAGAAAACAAATATGATTTAATAACATCAGCAGATGTGTTATCATACAGTATAAATAGTCATGATCTTTCTGAAAATGTTTGTTTTTATTTGTTTTTGGATTGCCATCGTTCTAATTAAGTGTATTTTTCAGCCTTTTTGTTTTTTTACCCCACAGCCCATCAGTAAGCTTATATGTATACCAGAAATATGTATTTGCAAAACAGTTCTTCAGTAAATTGTTCCATTTAACAATAGAAATAGTCATTTATAGATTGAGACCAATATTTATTTTGTCTTAAAAGGAAACAATAATAAGCAATAATGGTTATTGTAATCTATTTACAGTTTTAAATTTTTTGTCATGAATGAGTCTTAAGGTTTTACAGGTTTAAAAAACAATATTATTTCCCCCAATATATATACTGTCCATATATATATATATATATATATATATATATATATATATATATATATATATATATATATATAATCTACATCAGCCCACATAGTCTGGATTTCTTTCTTCAAAATTGTGTTGATGAGCAAGTGAAGTTAATGAAAGTGGAGTGATGGTCTGATGAATACTGTAGTTGTGTGTGTCCTCTTTCTATTAAAGATTCTTCAAAACTTTGAAACTTTTCTCAAACTGTTAACTTGTGTCACGTTATTTACATGACTGAAAGATGCTAAATGCTCTGTCTGTGGTAATGGCAAAGAATAAAAAATACATAAAATGAAATATTCACAGTGAGTAAATAAATGAATAAAAGTGATTCAAGCAAAAATCTGAATCACTTCCACTTTGTGGAAAAAAGTAATTGAAATGTAATGAATGGATTTGCTCTTCCAGAGCGATTTTAATTGGAGGAAGAAATGTGAAGTGGAAAGATGCACTTTTTTGTGTAAAGA
This sequence comes from Triplophysa dalaica, assembly GCF_015846415.1. Lineage (NCBI taxonomy): Eukaryota > Metazoa > Chordata > Actinopteri > Cypriniformes > Nemacheilidae > Triplophysa > Triplophysa dalaica. The sequence continues at coordinate 9,359,252 of NC_079542.1, forward strand.
GTTTTAACTATGGACATGTTTCTTATGGCTTTGAGGGCTGTCAATGCATATCCATGAATTTTTTTATTCTGTTCACATTCTGGTTGTGCATATACTCAATTCAGGTTTCCATTATAAAACGAGGAATTATATGCCATGCAAATGTTTCTTGTTGTGTTTATGTGATCAAATCAGGTTGTGTCAAATGATGTTTACTCAAGCCATGTTAAGAATCTGAGTGAGCTCTCAGACATGCTGGCTGGTGCAATGTAGTATTTCCGGAGACTCTAATGTTTATAGCAGCTTGCTACGTTATACTGCAGCTTGCAAGAAAGCGTAAACTAAGTATATTTACTTCAAACAAACCACTAAATCTGAGCTGTGGCTCTTCATATGGCCATTTAGGAAAATGTAAGCCTGTTAATGCGACTCTAAACTCAATAGAGGTAAACAAAAATGTTCCCTGCAGTTACATACAGAGTTTAGTCTCCTCCTCTTTGAATCAAATTAAACAAAGCAAATGAACCACATAAATGAGGTAACAGTGTGGAAAAGGGATCCACATTAGCCTAAATGTTATAGGGAAATGAATTAGTGATGGAAGGTCATTGGAAAGTTTCTTTATAACTGTGTGAAAACACTTGATAAAAGGCATGATAAAAGGCCGCACATCAAATCAACCTCGCAATTCCTCGTAAAAATGATAAGCACACACGGTTTACCAAACGCACCATCTCTGTGTTAATTTCACCACGAAATGTACACAAGGGGACGTTAAACAGACAGGCTTCTCATAAACACAACTATAATGCGTTTTTGTATCAAAGTAGAAACACTTTTTGCCAGTCAAGCTCAGCATGTCTCCCCCCATGGCGCACTGAATAGTGTATACTTTCTCAGTCAGAATCCTTTCACACAGACAGACAAATGTTTGCTGACTTTTGTGTGCTTTAAAGAGGCAAAGGTGGTGGAGGCTTGGATGCCAGTTGAAAGGTGATCCTGGAGGTGAATATCTCTCTTAAGGAAAGACACAAAAAAAGCTAAAACAATAGTTACGAGAGCACTCTTGTCACCTGTCAGTAACAATTCTCCAAAAAGCAGCTCGATGTTTCTTGGAACTTGACAGCTATAAAATGCCTGCACTGTTTTGAAAAACAACAACGTTGCTGTTGCATAATTAGATTAAGGACTGCTTTTGAAGGGTATAAAATCCCAAACACACCTAAGTGCCTATAGAATGATGTAAAACTCCATGTCCATGTTGCCCTTTGGCCATCATTGCAAAAACTCGTAATTGTAATTACTAACAGAAGGCCCCTGTGACCTATAACGCATAAAAAAGTATGTTTACACGCAACAGTGGAGCACTAGGGGAGAAAAATTAAAACCTGTAAACGGCGAAGGTGGCGCGATCGAATGTGAAAAACCGGGGTGATGTGTTACTAGTATAAATACCCTGGGCACATCCTATTCATCAGGCCCATATGCAGAGTTCGCCTGTGACCTAGATAAGTTTCAATGCAAACGGATGAATTATGTCCTCTGTTGGGGCTGGGAAGCTGCAAGCTGAGGGAGGAAGGCCATACAAAGACCCAGAGCTGATCTGTCACTGTCAGAATATACTATAGAGACCTCAGAACACCTGGGTAATCTCGTGATGACACAGCACGGTGTTAGACACCATGTTGGTATCTCTAGTAAACACGATGATGTGCATGGATCGAGAAGCTTGAAGGCAAAATCAATTTGAAATGAATTACTGTGCTTTAAACAATAAATAATAAAGGTTGTGTCTAATTTCTGAGCGGAAGCTATTTAGATGTTTTATGGTATAAAAAAAAAATCTATGTGGAAATTAGACCCTATGGTTTATTTTCAATATGTTGCGGTGGCAGAAACAGTAAGTTCTACCGCCAGCCGCTTCTCTCATCTTCCCCATTCATTTTATCGCCGCTCTCCTTTGTCAAACCGCACTATTCATCTACAAAAATGTACGTGCACATTTTTCTTGGCTTGACTGCATACGCTATAGAAAAAACCTAGCTTGAGATGTTTATTCTTTGTTGTTTATTCTGATGCGTTTTATTTCATCAGTGAAATGCTGCGGCACGGAACGGGTTTGTCAGAGAGATAAAGCCGAACAAGAAATGAGCCACACACTCCACTCTGCTAAACAAGCTGTCCCAGATATAGGCATGCAGTTTGTGAATGTGCATGTTTGTGTAAGAGAAAAAAATAGAGAGAGCAAAAAGTGAGGTGTATCTTTCATTAGTGTGGAAGCGAGAACATTTCAGTTAATGTCTGTATGTGCTTCAGAGCGAGTCCTTTGTAAATACGTCTCTGTAAGGTTGGTGCCTTGTCACTCGGGCTTCAGCATCATAGACGGCAGCACAATAATGATACACGGGCAGCAGGCGGGGCAAGAGAGCAAGTGTTGTTTGATGCTTATCAGTGCTCTGCACAGAAAAAGCGTTGGCGTACGCTGGCCAGGGAGTCAGGTGAGGAAAGTGAAATAATATTGCAGCTTTCTTTTTTCCTTGGCTATGTCTCAACTCTATAGTTTTGTATGTCACCTAGCAGCATCGAGAACATCTTGCAGGTAGCAAGGGTCTTAATGTGATGAACATTGTGACACTGGTGACTCAGTTACCTGAGACAGGATTACTCATTTGTGGATTAAAACATGTCTGGTGTTTATCAACAGCATTCCATATGTGTAGTTGAAAAATAAACCATACTAGTCCTATGTGTGACTGCTGTGAAGTTTATATAGGCTATTTGCTCCATGCCTCAACCTTCTCATTCCATTATCTTTCATTCACAGCAAAGCAGGTCACAGCACATGCTTGAAAGACACAACCCACGACTTTTTAAAGATAGATTTTTGCCCCTTAACTGCAGTAATTGTAACTTTAATTTACTCAATAGCACAAAGCTTATGAAGGGGCTATTTAATGAACATCTTGTCTTTGTTCACTAAACACTGTCATGCATGGATCGGTTCTTGCAAGGTCACTGTACTGTAGTTTTATGCAGGGAGAGTTCATTCTAAATGTGTTTTAAATCATTTTGGATCATTCGCAGAATACCCTCAATGTCGACCCTCTTAGAGCAGAGCCTACGGCACCCCGTTGCTATGACAACCCTTATTACATCTTAATTTGAGAAATAGGATGAGGTGTAAAGTGTAGTTTCAGTGTTATGTTCTCCCACGAGCTAACACACTCTAGCCTATTTTAATTCCTTTGAATACACCTAATCTGATTATGACAGGTGTATTGATGCAGACCTGCTTGAGAAAGGACGAGGAAGAGGAAAGCATTGATTGGGAATGAGAGGTGGAATGTTAAACTAAAATTGATCAGTGCTGTTGGCGTAGATAAAAGGAGTGAATATTTAATATCTTTGTTGAATAAATGATACAGAGATGGATGGGGAGGGGAGGGAAGAAGGTTAAAGAGTTGATGTTAAATACTTTTCAAGTTCACATTTCATCCTGAAATCTATTTTGAATAATGTGTACTATCAATACTTTAAGTTATTATTCACCAGTTCACTTGTAAAAATAGTAAAGCTATTTCGAGAAGACGTTTGCTTTGAGGAATGGGAATCGCTTTTAAGGATCTTCTTTCCGTAGTTTGCACTAGCATGGACACTGTAGTAACAGCATGGATGTCCTAACAAAGATGGGAATTGTATACTTAGTAAAAAAGCAAGAAATATGCATCTCGTTTTCATCATGTTATCCACCTTACTCTTTATACCTTATAAAAAAAGCATAAAATCTGAATGAATTTTTTTTGTGAATTCTACATACACTTAAAATGTTAATACATAAAACTTAAAATGCTAATTATATGCCTTATGCACAACAGAAACCACGGTTAGATTTATTTTACCTCAATTTCGTACTTTTTAAAAGCAGAAACCATTTGAGGTTTTTCAATTATGCCCTTTACCAACAAAATGGGGGCTGTGCTTAAGAACTTTAATGAGACATCAAGGAAAACGGTGGCTTTGTGACATCCATTCTGTGATGATAATGATCTGTGCAAAAGCTAATGTCTTTCTCACATGACCCAAATCAGGTCTTCAATGCTTCACTTAAGAAGCATCAAGCAGTGTCTTCGACCTCCACCTGAAAAGCTACTGTATGCAGATAGCACTATGGGAGGTTGTTGCTAGGTAACGAAAGGGGAAATGATGGTACAGTATTCAAATTGGACTATAATTATTCTCTGGTCGCTGAGCTGCAAATGGGTCAAAGTTGTGTGATTAATTGAACTTTGGGCACAGTATAGCGCTAAAGCTCCACGGAGATCAACTCGTGGGGATAGAGCCGTAAGGTCCTTGAAACAACGTTGGGCGTTGATTGTTGGCTCAAATGATGCTTGTCTAGTTGACACGCAAAAAAGCAGACTCTTCCAGTTTAGAGTACCTGGCAGCGAGCAGGAATAACTGTGGATGTCATTGCGTGCTCAATCGTGAATGCTGTTAATTAGCCGAGAGCGACAGCTGGACCGAACAACATCAGCATCATCTCCTCATTGTCGTCCGTCTCTTCCCCTCTAACGCCCACTGCCACCCCTCACAAATCGGACATACAGTAACGTCAGAGAGACATGAGCGAGAGAGTGACACTAAATGATTTTCAAGTTGACAGGCACTGTGCCATATTTTTGACAGTTTTTGGTTTCACTTGTGAGGTCTCTGTTGTTGCGGATAATTGAAAGTATAAGTGAGTTTTGAGAGCAGTCAGAACTGACAGAAGAAGAAGGACAGGCAGAAAGAGAAAGTGAGAGGAGATGCGTTATTGTCTCGATCTTGTTTTCTTCTGCTTTCATTGTAAGAAAATAATGATGCGGTCCTGCCACAGCTTGCAAAAAATGAAAATCAACCCTGTTGGAATAAAAGATGACTTCAAAGCTTTGCCACTGTCAAAGGAACAAAGTAAAACAAATAGATCAACTTTGCACCTGAGGGGGTTTGTGTGCGTGTGCTGTGTGCATGATTTTGTAGCAACTGCAAGATGGTAATCTTGGCTTGGATCTTTGAGAGTTGGGAGGTTTGATCCCAGGGTTCCTTAGAGGTGAGAGAATATCAGAAGTTGGGAGGGACTGGAAGATTCCTAACAAGCTACAGAACCGTTACTGCTCACCTTTGTTATTAGAAAAGAATATTCCCAGTCTCAGAAAAACCGAGTCATGAAAAGTACATTCAGCAGATACTGTACATGCAGGCTAGGACATTTTTGTTTTAGAGAAATGTAAATGTCCCTGCAGTTATAGACTAGTACATTCTGGAACATGTCAAAGATTGATAGCAACAACAATGTTTATACGTTTATGCCGTGATCTTGGCATACTTTTAAGAATTAAACGTTTAGTTGATTGTGATGAATTCTTATTGCCACAGATGTAAATTTGACAGCTTACTTCTTCATACAGACCTCTTTGTGTTGTTCCAGGCGGACCGTTAAAGAATGCTTGAAGAAAACGTGACAACAGTTTTGTTCTGTGACAGTCACCGTATTGCTTCGAAAGGGAGGGTTAAAGATTGCGTTGGTATATATTTATACATAAGAAAGATATTGCGTATTACAGTACTTTTGATGGAACGTCATGCTGGGTGATATGCAAAAATTGTGTGGTGACTGGTACGAAAAATTCATCGCATTGATGAATACAAATTAATAGATTAAGGTTCGTTACAATATCACAAATATTAGTTATTATTCGCTATCAGACACGGAAGTGGATTTTCTGACATTGTGTTTCAGTAAAAAAACTTGAAAGAATAGCTTAAGACCTAAATAATTATATAAAACATAAGTTATTTTATTTGAAGTTTACAAAAAGGTCTGTAGTTACTGTGACAGTGGAGGTTTGGAGAAAGTTGTGCTTACCATGTTTCACTAATAAAAAAAGGACTTGAATCTTACTGAATGTGGAAAACAGTACACATTTACGTACAAACTGCAAACACACAACCGACCAACCGTTTCTTCATTTAAATGTGTGGATCACGACAGACCTTCCTCTCATTTCTGTAAAGGTTAGATGGAAAACTGTGAGAACATAGCGACCACCTGGGGCCTGTTTCAATGAGGAGGTTCAACCAACACAGTTAAAATGTGAGTTGTTTAAAACCGAGATGCAAAACTTTGAGTTTTTGGTTTCAGATCAGCTGATTTGAGTTGGTTCTATCTACTCTGGGTAGACTTACCTTAGTAAAAAAAACTAGTTGGGCATATTACGTAGCATTTTTGTCCTTAATACACTTCCCCAGCGATCATACAGGTTTCGGAACATATAAAACTGTGTTGTAACAATTACATTTTTGTCCATTATTAGTCAATTCTCCCAGAAAAGCATGTGGCACGTCCACGCGGCTGTACAGCTGTATCTATCTTTTATACATGTGATCAAAATAAATACTCTTCAATGATACGACGTATGCAATACTACTCTATAGGTACTCAAGATTAATATGAAATTGGCAGAAACCTTGTGTGTTAGGGCCGCATTAAATTGATCAAAATATAGATTTACAAATAGACAAGCATATTAATCAGTAAATTAATGAACAAATAAATGTATCAAAGAATCTGCTCAGATGTAAATCACATTCAATGGCTGATTTTATTGATTTAAGGATGGATGAGATATATTGTGATATACCTAATTCACTGTAAAGAAAAATGGTACGGTTTCCACTCGGGTCCTAAAATCCTCTCCTGAAATTAAAGAACATCCATATGAATTAATGCAGCCTCTTCACATACAGGATCATCTATAATAGCACATATGACATTTAAGTCACTGAAACGGTCTCTGTATAGATCAAAATGTGTGACATGAATGACTGTATTAATGAATGAGGTTCACAAAAAGAGGAGGAGATACCAAAATTTTGGTATCCCCAAAATCTGGGATACCATAGAAAACCTGCTCCCGACCAGGTAATGTCCACAGTGTAAATTACTACGATTACGGACACTGAGTATAAATGACCTTAAGTAAGAAAAGGGCTTTAGTTACCCTGCTTTCTCGGGTTTGACATACCATCATTCTGAAACGGAAAACCCAGAATTCCCTCAATTCAGGTTAATATACTCAGTTTTCACTAAACCTCCTTTCTGAAACATCCCCCGGTGTCAGTACCAAATATATCTTATAAATAACCTTATATTCACAGACACCTTCACCTTACTAATTGGCTTGCTTTATGTGAACCTCCTACATAATGCTCAATGTTTTATCTAATCTCGAAAGTGAATTACTTGTTTGTAACTTTCCAATCTGCTTTGACAAAATATGTAAAGATTAACTGAATACGTTCGGCACAGGTAAACATAAAATAGATTGGAACATCGAAACAAACAAACAAAAGAACCTGTAGCTAAATAAAATGGAAACTCTCATCATTCAATTCTGTTAATACGATTAGTTGCTAAATTTTTAATGTGAATTGGTTTAATAATAAATGTTAGGATTAAAAATTAACAGGACTTCTTCCTGCAGAATAAGTGGAAGAAAAGCAGGTCCATAAAATCACCTCTGACCTGGAGTGTTCACATATAAAACACTGTAAATTTGCACATTACCTGATAATATTCATTGTCCAGAGTAGTTTTTTTGTGCAAATAAAAAACAAAATAATCACTTGCTCTCTCTCTCTCTCTCTCTCTCTCTCTCGACTCTGTAATGCTTCACACACTCTTTTCACTGTTAGACTGATGGAAGCCAAGGAACCGGGATGGGGTCAATAATTTAAAGAATGGAGGCTGATATTAATCCATCTTAGTGAGACACACACACAAAATGTCAAAGGTGGGGCACACAAGGGATATGTCATGTGATTCATGCCCTCTGGAGAGAATTACTTTTATGACACATCATAATTTAATAGATTTTAAAGAAGTCAGATCGACTCCGGCAGAAACTTAACAGGCAGTGGGGGAGCGATGAGTGAGAAGAGTACAAAATGGGATAATAAATTATAGAGAATCTCAACAGAGCAATTTGTCTTTTTTGAAGGTTATTGTTGACATTTCATAGTGTAATGATGGCCTGTTTATCTGCTCTGTTTCATCTGATAGTTCTACAGGCTCCATGAATAGAGGCAAACCAAACTCATTTTTATTCAAGCAGTCGTAGAACAGCATGTTTAACAATTATTTATGTTTTGCATCTTAAAATTATAAGAAGACCTACTATCAAAATAGTCAAATGGTCAACATATTGACAGCGGATGAATAGAAATATATATCCATCAACAAGCTGCTTTTTTATTATAGTCATTATTAAAATTATGTACATCCAAGTGAATCTTTCTGTCCAGTTTATATCATACAATGTATTTATGGTTGCATAAAGATAGGAAGAAACATTTCTCAATGTGGAGACTCTGTAACACTTTATAGTCGGTTTCATCGGACGCATGCATCTGACCTGAAGTTAACTTCCACTCGATGTTTATCAGTCTGGCTTGGCTAATAATTATATTGCTATTTACATTTTAATAGATTTTTATTAATATAAATACATTTTTTATTCTATTATTAAAATAATTGTATTAAATAAACAATTTGTTGAATAGGTTTTGTAACTAGTAATGGCTCTTCTGGTAACCCAAAATAATACTGACTAGACATACTTTTAACTTGCTAAATAAAGCGCGTTTGCCCAGTAACATTAGTTTTTGTTGTTGCTTTGAAACCGTCTATAAAACAGCTGAAAAAGGTCCTTCCTTTCAGTTAAAAGAGGCAGTTGTCCTGTGGATAGCATTTTGTTACTCTAGAACAGGCATGTATCTTATCTGAAAATATTACAATCTGTTTTCATTTTAGATCAATAACTGCAATTGTAGAGTATGATTAAACATATTTAAAATACTATTGAAACATAATGTTGAACAGTTTGAAATTTTGATCCCTATCAAATATACAGTAGCCTACTTAGGAGAGGTACCTATATGAAATCTACCAAGATATAGCTACGACATTTTATTTGTATACATCATAGGGACTTTCAATAAACATCATGACATATACTGCTAACTCTCACTCTTTCACCAAACCCTCACACACCTTTCAGGCATTTCTACATTTTAATATGCATCATTAAGAATTTCAATTAAATTATTTACATCATAGGGACCTCTGGTCGGTCCCCGAAAAACTTTTTCCATCCTTGTGGACATGCACCACACATAGCCACCCACCCGCCCACCATAATTTACAATGTATACAAATATAACCCATTCATCACAATAAACCATTATCAAATCAAGTCAGCCCCAAAACACAATCATCTTGCTGATGTATGCAGCTGAGAACAGAGGGCATTCTCCCAAAGTCACACATTACTCCAGGGTTTGCAGCGAGCAAAAACAGTCAATTGAAAACATCCTCAGATTTCCACAGAGACTCTAGCCTTTTCTCTCCCTCTACACCCTTTCCCCCTCAAAGCCTCTCTTTCCCCTTAAAGATAACAGGGTCAGAGAGCTTTGTTTACTGTTTTCTCTCCCCAGTTTAATTAGTTAAATGAGAAGAGGGTTAATTTTTTTGGAGTTGTATATTCATGAAGGGCGCCAGGCTGTGACTCTTACTAGGAAGTGCTGTGGGGGCTTGGATGCATTCATTGGTGTAAACCCTGTTGAGTTCATTAACATCCGCACAAACAAGTGATTATTAACCTGAAAATCTGTGCCATTCGTCCCCAGAGTCTCTAAATATCCTCACCAGCTGATCATTTTGTGATTATTACATATTACATCAAACCATCTATGTTCCATCATTTGAATGGCGTAATGTCATCTGACTGCTGATATTTTATTAAACTATTGCTGTTCTCCATTCTTTCTATCAATTATTGCACATTAATTAAGTAACAGATGATGTATAGAAATGGGAGAAGGGATTTCTTGCACTGAAGTTTAGCAGTTAAGCAGTTTAGCACAAAATAAATGTGTTTGCATGTCTTTCGGAAGCGAGTTTACTGGCTGATATGTTAACTTAAGTTGTAAAAACGTTTCAGAATGTCCAGTGCTCGAGTTGGGAGGATCATAAACTGTTTATGAAGTCTTGTAAGCCGCAGTAAGTTGCATATTTATCCGGGTGGCTTTACTACAAGTTGTTCTCAAAGAGATGATATGGTTGTGCTTTAATATGTCTACCTTGCTAAACTAATTTGTTTTACATCACGTCTGTGATTTTCATGATCCTCGAACACCAGGTCAAATTCTGAACACCGGTTTTCAGACTTAAAATATGGTGTTTGCTTACCTGTGGATGGGTGAGGATTTTAACTCATTAGTGTTACACATTTTGAGTGGTCTGCGTGATTTCAGTGAAAATCAGAGAATTTTTTGTTAAATCGTGTTTAAAACCTCAGGTAAGTGTGAATGAGGGAGCAAACTTATATCTGAAAATATGTACTTCTATAAGAACAGTTTTTAATTTAACTGAGTGTTAAGTGGATATTGATGTTGTAAAAGCATTGCAAAATACATGATTGGTATAAAACTACCCACATATTTCTAATAATATCAAGCTCTAGAATATTTTATTCGGTAGAAACATTGAGTGGTGGGGGCTTCAAATATGGTTGTGAAACGATCGGAGGGATTTGAAGTAAAAAGGTTGAGAACCACTGTAACAGTTTGTATCACAACAATGGTTATGATAAAATTTGTCACAAACTGTGTAAATGGCACAATCATTGCATAAAATAATTTTGAAAATGACTGTAATATTAAAGTAACCAGATGTTGAACGATGCTACTGTTTGATCCTTTTCATAACTGAACAAAATCTGTGTGGGTTCGACTCATGACTGAATCAATGAATTCTATTCATATAAACATCAACACACCTGTTTAAATTGGTCAGTTTTTTTCCTGCTACAGTATGCAGCTACTTTACATGTCATTATTACTGCCAGCCCGGGTGCTTCTGATTATAAATACAAGTCAAGTAAACCATTCTTTCAATTACCAGAAAGAATGATAATTCAATTCATTATGACTTTCAACAAGACAGATTAATTCGCGACGTATGCAGTACATGCAAGTTTAATCAGTAACAATTAATGAGCAACAAACCTGGTGTTTAATTTATTATCTTTTCGAGACGAAATGAGAGGGCAGCGTATTTCCTATTTAACTTCACTGATATAAAATGCAAGAGCCTTCTCATATTATTAATTCTCAAATATAGGGATCAAAGAGAAGCAAAAAAGTGCTTTTATAGCTCATCCAAATTGTAACATAAATTGGGCCTGATGGGATTCCCTTCTGTTTCATGAATATATACTGTATCTTAATGTCTGACCCGACGAAAGAGACATATGCGGCATCTGCTGCCATAAGACAAATATTTATTATCCTTGATGGCTATGAAAGATTTATGTGCCGCTACAGTGGAAATTACAATCCACCTGTGTACTTTATAATGGAAAGATTAACCACAGTGAAAGTTTCTTCAAAACATTAACCATCTTACTGGAACATAACGTGAAACAGCTTTTGTTAGAAAGGTGAAACATCTCCCAAAGGTTTTTAATGAGTCTAGCCAAGAATTTTGTCCTAGACTACAGTACATTGCTATAAAACACACTGGAGAAGCCTTACAATACTGCAGACACACAAAGTCCAGCTACACACACCAAAATAACAAGCGTTGTGTCAATTGCATCGGATGATCAAACACAACAGTCCTGTGGATTACTCTTAGTTGATTTGCCTTTAATTTACTCTACACCAGCTATGGTAAAGCAAAATCTCCCCTCACATGCATGGCTCCAACCATACTTTTGTCCTCAAATATCAGCGGTTTCTTGAACACTTCAGAGAATATTGATAGGTCAAAGATAATATTGCAGATGGGATGTGTTTTCAGGATTCAGGTCAGGTGATTGACTTGGCCATTGCAGAACAGTCCACTTATTTCCCTTCAAAACCTCTTTGGTTGCTTCTGCTGTATGCTTTGGGTCATTGTCCATCTGCACTGTGAAGCGCCGTCCAATTAGTTCTAAAGCGTTTGGCTGAATATGAGCAGATAATATTGCCCGAAACACTTCAGAATTCATCCTGCTGCTTTTTGTACAAGAGAACCAGTTCCACTGGCAGCCATACATGCCCATGCCATGACACTACCACCACCATGCTTTACTGATGAGGTGGTATGCTTAGGATCATGAGCAGTTCATTCTCCATACTCTTCTCTTCCTCTGGTACAAGTTGATCTTGATCTCATCTGTCCATAGGATGTTGTTCCAGAACTGTGAAGGCTTTTTTAGATGTCGTTTGGCAAACTCTCATCTGGCCTTCCAGTTTTTGAGGCTCACCAATGGTTTACATCTTGTGGTGAACCCTCTGTATTCACTCTGGTGAAGTCTTCTCTTGATTGTTGACTTTGACACACATACACCTACCTCCTGGAGAGTGTTCTTGATCTGGCCACCTGTTGTGAAGCGTGTTTTCTTCACCAGGGAAAGAATTCTTCGGTCATCCACCACAGTTGTTTTCCGTGGTCTTCCGGGTCTTTTGGTGTTGCTGAGCTCACCGATGCGTTCATTCTTCATAGGAATGTTCCAAACAGTTGTTTTGGCCACGCCTAATGTTTTTGCTATCTCTCTGATGTTGTTTCTTCAGCCTAATGATGGCTTGCTTCACTGATAGTGACAGCTCTTTGGATCTCATCTTGACAGTTGACAGCAACAGATTCCAAATGCAAATAGCACACTTGAAATGAACTCTGGACCTTTTATCTGCTCATTGTAATTGGGATAGTGAGGGAGGGAATAACACACACCTGGCCATGGAACAACTGAGAAGCCAATTGTCCCATTACTTTTGGTCCCATAACAAGTGGGAGGCACATATGCAAACTGTTGTAATTCCTACACCGTTCACCTGATTTGGATGTAAATACCCTCAAATGAAAGCTGACAGTCTGCAGTTAGCGCACATCTTGTTCGTTTCATTTGGAATCCATTGTGGTGGTGTATAGAGCCAAAAATGTTAGAATTGTGTCGATGTCCTAATATTTATGGACCTGACTTTATCTCCAAAATGTTCACCTCATTTTTGACATACTGTAGTAAGCTTTAGAGAAGAATATAATGAACGTTCATCTTGATCCATGAGCTATTATAGACATAACTGATTTAAAGTGGTCCAATGATGGAGCCCTGAGGATAATGTTGGAAGATAATACCTTTTTATTCAAGTTATACTTTATGAAAGTTACTGTATAAGAAACAAACTTCAATCGTTCACTGCCAAAACTATATCAAGCACTGACTATGTTCATTCTCAAGAATTTCAGGGAACTTCAATTGAGCTGATTTGTTCTAGGAAGATTTTCTCTGATATGAAAGACTATCAAATAGGCCTCACTTAACTTTTTCGCGTGTAATGAATACGAGTCTATATTGTATATTTGAGAGACATGAATGACAGGATAGTTGTCTCAATACCACATCTACATGTTGTGCAAACTCATACGCGATTCTTGTGCTTTCTGCCTTTGAAGTGGCAGACATTAGATGGAGATAGGGGGGTGCAGTGGATGACTCTTCAGGAATGTGAACCTTCAAAAGAGATGTGCAGACGTCTTATGAGAGGGCTGTTTGCTTTAGTGACGTTTGTCAGCCTATTCTTTGTCTATTTGAGAAATCCAGCGCCAACTTTTTGTGTGATAGGCATTCGTTTTCAATTTCTTTTCTTTGCTGCAACTTTTCATGAAAATCTGCCATCATTAGTTTTCTGTCTGTAAATCTGACGTTTTGAGGAAATCCACCTTGCAGTATTTCAGAATCTTCTTGTTTTGGACCATAGAGATTATTTTACATCAATAATTAATATTGACATATTCATGCTCAGAAAGTTAGGCAGGCAGCAAACGACCAAATTTATTACTTTCTTATGTTCAAGTGAACAATTGTAACACGTGTAAGAAATTGTTTACATTCATTCTCCCATGAAGAATTTCCCATGCATCCCTATGTGTGTGTGGTTCTACTTCAGACCGTCTAGATCCAACATAATCTCATAGCTATTTATAACTTTTTCATAAATTTGGGCATCATTCTTTCTTTTCTCTAATAATTGTTTTTGTACAAATTTGAACCATGTAAATTGTACAAAGTTTCCAGCTCGTAAAATCCTTATGTTTTCCTGTTTGACCAGGTTGCCAGATTTTAGCATGCTGTGGACATGCTTCTAATAGCACATTTCAGCGGGGGCGGGGGGGGGCTTATTCTGTCTAGATTGGACAGACATTAAATCTGATGCAGTGAAGGGCTTTGTAGCATGTGAGAGAGATAAAATAATGATGCAAAGAGCAATTATGGAAGTGATGAATATGGAGCATTCCATTGCAGCTGTGCATCCAGTGTATTCTGAGAAATCTCTGACATGTTAATGAATACATCGCATTTCTAATACAAATAGTAACAATTAAGTAACATCACAAAGGCAAGAACGCTCTTGTACTAAATATTAGATATTCAAATATTAAATATTAAGTAATCTGTACAGCAGCACAATTGCAGTGGGAATTTGCCTTTACATAAGGTTAATAATATGATAAAAATAAATAGCTTTTTGTCGTCTTGTTTTGCGGTTCAAATATTAAAAAAAACATAAATCAAGATACTATTTCTTCAAAAGAAAAATTAAATGAGATCTTATAAAAAAGATATGCAATTGGGTAAATAAACATGACCTCTTTATTACGTTTTTTAATTTCATTGGCACATATTTTTGCTTGTTTTAAGCATACAGAAAAGAAGACTTAGTATTTTTGATTACTTTGCTTTTTTGATATTTATATTAAAACAAGACAAAACACTAAGATTGATGTCATCATTTACAAACCCCCTTGTCAAGAACATATATTACCGAACTGCGCTGGCACCCATTCAATTCCATTGTATGGACACAAATCCAGTGCAAGTGAATGGGAGTTGTTTCTTTTGGTTAATGGCACTGTTCTGAGGAAGAAAGAAAGTCATACAGGTTCGAAATGACAATAGGGTGAGTAAACGATGTCAGACTTTTCATTTTTGGGTGATCTATCACTTTAAGTGATTTAGGTTTTGATCATTTTAGTTTACATTTACACTGGCTACACAAATAATTCTAAAAGAAGCTAAAGCATCAAGCTTCACAAGCCAACAAGAAATGTACTCCAAATGAGACTCCACTCTGACTTCATACAGTCATTTCCACTTGCTAAAATAAAACAGCATAAAGTAATCATCTGAATGTCATTGATAAAAAGTTATTTTTGCTCAGAACGGCAAGGACATGCGCTTGCTCGTGTCATGTGTAAATGTGGCTCTGAAAGAACACAGCATCAGGTATGTAGCACAGGTTGTAGGTTAGACTGCAAGCTGCAAACAAGGACAGACAAACAAAGCGAGCGAGGGACACTGAGAAAGACAGAGATGACACCTGGAGAAAGAGCAAGAGATAGAGGTAATGACTGAAGAGGGCAACGAATGAGACAAAGAATGGAAGGAGACAGGCCGAGAGAAAAAGAAAGAGAAGAGAAAAGCACAGATGGTATCGGGTTTGTGAGCAGGATAAGGCTTCGCTTAGACAGTGAAGTGGAGGACAGGACCTCGTAAGTAATTGAAAATCAGACAGACAGGATGTGGTGGTTACCCTGGAGATAGATTGTTCTAAACAGGGCAACGGGGACAAAACAAAGAGATGGTGTTTTTTCTCTGAAATCCATCAGGTAATAACATGAAAAGCTTTTCTAAACACCATCAGACCTAAGAAATTTTAGTTTTAAATGCTAAAGAGATGTATTTCTCTGTGTTTCAAAAGCACAACCACTATTTTACATTTTGCATTTGCAAAGGATGAGAGTTAAGGTACATTTCTGTTCAATTATATTTTTTACAGAAACTTTAACCTCACTAACAGGTTATGGCTTATATGTTTGAAAAATGTATTCTTTCCCTCAGCTTGCAATGTTGGTTAATTAGGTTTTAAAGTTGTGATGCAAGGAATACCTTTTTCGGGTCCAAGCATCTATTCATTTCAAGCTGGGTCTACAGCTTAAACAGCTGTTTATGAGCACTGTTTACTCATATTTCATATTTAAGCAAAACATGAATTGACTCATAGTATTAACACCGCAGTCACCAGGCTCATGGAATCTCCTACATCAATATTTGAATAAATTATGAAATTCATGAAGGAATTTTCATATTTGGGTGGCTTATCCCTTTAAAGACATTTTTTTCTAGTTTTCTTATGTCAGTAGGCATCTTGCTTCGAAAGCTCTAACTAAGTAGTTTTTGGAATAGCAAGCGTGATTGAGAGAGAGAGAAAGATAGCGAGTGTATGTGATTAGATGTTTCTGGTCTGGCTTTTAGCAGTGGTGGTCAATTGCAAAGCTATTAGTGTGATTACATTTCTTAGTATTGAGGTTGGTACTGTTGCTATTTTGATATAATGGAGTTTGTTTGTATGAGTGAGAAAGATGGACAGAGAGAGAACTTAAATCTCTATATTCACACATGGGGTCCTATTTTAATGATCTAAGCGCATGGCCTAAAGTGCATGTCGCAGGTTCACTCAGGGCATGTCCGAATCCACTTTTGCTAGTTTAACGACGGGAAAACCAGTCGGCGTGCCTGGGCGCATGGTCTAAACGGGTTGTCCAGATTATCTAAATGAGTAATGGTGGATGTTTTTTGGGCCAAACATGTAGTTAACCAATCCAAGTCTCCTCTACCATTCCCTTTGAAAGCCAGTTGCGCTCACGGGTTTACTATTTACACGGCGGAATTCGGAAGAGCAGACACTTCTTCAGAAAGGAAATGAGAGGTTAATGCGAGCATGCAGACCATCTACAGGACAAGCCAGATTTTTATCTTAATGTCCACAAAAATAATCTTTTACATTGTAATCTGTTTATTTGTAATATTTGGCATAAGTGTGTGCTGCAGCATTAGCAGTGATAGCGGTAAGTGAACGGTCACTTTTGTTGTAGCTTGAGATGTTAAATACAGAAGGACAAATCATTTATTTAGATAATTCATTCGTAAATGCGTTTGAGTAAACATGATGCATTCACAGAGTTTTTTGCCCTGAGGGAGGAGTTCAAACAGACCAATCACAGCGCTTGCGGTCCGCGTGGGTCCGCATTGAGTTTACACGTTGTAACATTTTTGGAGAAGTGCGCGTCAGGCTACGCCGTAGGGTACGCCTGGGGTGCGCTGCTCTGCATAGGTCCTACGCACGAGTATAAACTGAACTTTAGGCGTGAGAGTGAAAAATGAGAACAGGCGGTCTAACTGGGAAATTACTGTCTAAAGTCCTTCCTAGCGTGAACCTTCCTTTTTCATTAAGAACATTGTATAACATTGTAGAACTGTCAATGTGATAACTCTCAGCATTTAGGATACATTTTGGTCACACTTTGTTTTAAGGTCCAGTTCTGGCCGTTAACAAACCATTAACTATGACTTTTGCCTCAATAAAGTCCTAATTTGGTGCTTATTAATATTTAGTATGATAGTTGTTATTTTTAGGTATTGGGTAGGGCTAGGGATGTAGAATATGGTCATGCACAATATGTGCTTTATAAGTGCTAATAAACAGCCAATATTCTAATAATATCCATGCTAATAAGGAAATTGTTAATAGTAAGAATTGGTCCCTATACTTAAGTGTTACCAAAATAATTAGGTCTGCTGACGTGGGCTCAGGCGTTAAACCTAAGGACAAAACGGGACCAGCATTTTCACCCTTGATGAAGAAAGATCTCAGATAAATCAGAACAGATGGAGGCAAGGTAAAAGCCAATGATTGCCAGCAGCAGTCATTGACACATCCCTGGCCTCACTTAAACACATGAAATACAGCTAAACACAGCAATCAGAACCATTACTCATTCCAGCATCAGGTCAACACAGATTGTCTTCATTATTATGTTTAGCCTAGTCTTGTATATCCTCAGATGTCAAAAGTCAGTTTACTGACATACAAAACTGAAAACTGGTACTAGCTGAAAAGTACCATTCAAAGATGGACAATTCCTGTCTGGTCTGGCAGCTGTGCAATTTCACGCAATGCACTAGTACAAATGAAAACAATGTTTTGTTTTTTATATTTTATTGCGTCAGATATTTGAGTTTTGTTTGAGACACTTAGATGTTCATAAGCATATGTATCGGAGGTCAGCTAGTAAAGTGCTGTGCAGTGTGTTAAAACCTCACTTACCGACCTCAATGGACGCCCTAGCGACAGACGCTAGAGACTGCAGTCTTTAGCCTCCTCGTTACAGCGTCCGACTCCCATGCCGGACCGACTCGGTTTGAGGCCTGCTCGGAGCAGTGCAGGTAGAACCGGTTACACAGGCAGTAACTACATTGTTAGAACCATTACAATTATTTAATGTTATCTTTTGAAGTGCAATAGTAGTTCAAGGTTACAGTCCTTTCGATGCGTTTATATAAAGTAAAGTAGAGTAAGGACAATACCTGTTGCATATGTTCCTGCTATACAGTTAAAAATATAACATTGCAACGGTGTGATGAACTGGCCTTGTTTATTGTTTTATACTGTTGTATGAGGCCTGACTTATGATGTTGTAACAAAAGCTCGGGTTAAAACTGTGATTTAAATTCATGTCTCCTTCAAGAAAAATTGTCAAAATATGTACCCAAGCTTTCACTGGGGCATTACCCTTTCAAAAAGAAAAATCCATGCATAAGCACCTCGTCCTTGATGTATATATTGGTACTACAAAATGCATATAAGTACCTCAAAGGTACATATAGAATTGGTACCAGATTTATATACAGTATCTGCACCTAAATGGTACATATTAGGACCTTTTAAAAGGTACACAATTTATAGCGCATTTAAGTTCATCAAAGCAGTGTGTGCGTTATCTAGGAACCTGCGCTACAGTTTATTCTGTGGTATTTTGAGGGAACAGTGAATTTTTGTGATATTTTGGGTTTTAATGGCAGAGTAGTTGATTTCTGAAAAATCGGTGTTTTTATTTGAAAACGAGAACAAAACACACCACTACACAATCTTAACACACCCCTTGCTGCATTGCTCCACTCTCAAACGTCCTATGCAACGCAGGCATGAAATGTTTAGCTTTATCATAGCTTAGACCACACAACTAACAATCCAAATGAATAAAATAGGCGAAGACGAGACGAGTATATACAAGCAGCACACTGGTTCCAGATCAAAAATGAAGATCAAAACTTCTCCATCCAACTGCTGCATCCTTTTATCCTTCGTTTTATACTGAAAATCCACAGACCCTTTACTTTTATGCAATAAATAAGACGTTGCTATTTCTACAGTGTTTCTGATGCCCGCTTGCTCTCTTCCCTCTGTCAACATGAGTGGTCACGCCCCTACTGCTAATAAGCTACAAGTTTGTTTTGGCACTCAGCATGACTCTTTGAAAAAAAGCTAACTCTGCCTTTAATTGCGAGTAGTTGTTCACAAATGTTTTCCCCCAAAGCTCTTAATTTTAATATGACCTCACGAGTAATGAACATACAGTAATTGACATGAACACGCCTTTATACTGTATCCTGAAAATAACCTTTATTTCTGATATCCTTGGTGCCTTCTGAATTTGTAGACCTGGGTCATTGTAGTCCGGTTAAAAATCATGTTCTAATTGTAAATTTGGTAGAAAATAATATATAAATTGAGGAAGGAGTAAACTTTACAGGTACATATAAAGGAGTCAGATGAGGTCACAAAGGTGTGTCCATAGGCTGGCTTGATTCATGACTATCATTTGTGTATGAAAAATGACTATCGGGTTGATAAATTATCTATGTTAGGCCTTTGACTAAATCATAAGAGAGTGAGTCTTACCCTTCAAGGAGGGATAACTTCAACAGCAAGGTCGTCTGGAGCACAAGTAACTTTAGACAGCTTCCCTTTGAAAAGAAGATGCATTCAGCGCTCGCTGATATGCTGTATGACATTTAATCAAGCGGCCCCAGTAAATGCAAATCTGCTTGTCTTGGCTGTGTTAAAGACAGAAACAGGATGCAATTGAAAACTATGCCTGCGGTGGCTCTGTGTAGCTTTAATGCATGATTTATGATACGCATCTTCCATACATTTGCAGGTAATGCAACGCTTTTCATGGGAATTTCATGCAAATTAAGATCAGTCGAGAAAGTAAGTTAGATTGCGCGTGCGTCTATTGTGAATAAGTGAATTCACATCCACCGACTGCAGGGTCACTAAGTACAGATTTGGAATGAAGAGAAGGTTGCTCTTTGAAGTTGTAATGGCCTATTTCCTCGTCCGAAAGCCCGATGGAGTCTTGGCGTGCCAGTGGTCTGTAACCAGCGAGGATTGGACCTGAATGAGAGAGGGATTCTTGATTTAATTCTTTAACACTCATACAAACCTCTTTGGCCTAACCCATACAGCAAAGGCACGCACACACACACTTTCTAAGCTATGAGCATTACAGCTGGGAACAATAAACTGGTGGAAGAACCAATTACAAGAGGGATGATACGACCGTGGTTCAGAAGCTTCAATATGTCATTATCTCTGAATCGACATATCCAAGCTGCCCCGACAGTCCATTTCTGCCGCCTCGGCAGGCAAGCCACCGTGATCAACTGGCAGTCGACGAGAATCAGGAGAGAAAAATGAGCAGCCATCCATAACACAGCCACACTTTTCTTTCCCCGTTACATCCCTCATTTCCACACCTTAACGTTAATGCATTAACATTTCCTAAAGTTTCCTGCTTCTCGCCTGCCCTTCCCACTCCCCTTTCCTTCATGTCAAAGCCTCCCTCGTATTACTCTTCTTAAATCTGAAATGGTAATTGTATTTTTCTAATCCAATCCTGTTAGAGCCCTATACTTCCTCTGGAAACTGCCCTCAGGCAATTATGGCAAATGTCAATGAATTAAGTAATAGCTTGGTGAGTAGCCAGGCTGGCTCGCTGTAGATCAGCACTGTCAGCAAAAATGCACATCTGTCACTGGCCGAGCGAAAGGGTTCAGATGGAGGAGCAAGCACACACATACAAGACTGCAGCATTACACATCATTTAACTCCTGCCTTGAATGCTAACATTCTTTTCAAAAATAGGATGTCAAGACACAGAAGAGGACGTTTATGGGAGGCATGTTTGTGTGTGTGTGCACAGAAAAGCTTCTACCCATAAGAAAGAGTAATTTATCAAATTATCTGTAAGAGAGCAATGAGATTCAATGGAGAGCGAATGCAACTTTTGCTTAAGTCTTTTACAGATTTTTCTCATAAGAAAAAAGTTATCTCACATTTCCATAAGATACCTTAATGGTGTCAGAAACTTCTCAGACATGCCGAAAATCTGGCAATCACAAAGTCAGAGATTTAAAAATGAACTTAAAAATGTGTCAAACATCAAATTCTTCCAAGGCTTAATTTAAAGCACTTCCCTTGTACTGAAAAAGTAATTTAGATAGTAATTTAGAAAATGAAATTTCTGTCATGAATTACCCCCACCCAGTCTATCCAAACCTGTTTTGTTTTGTGTTTTTGTTTTCTTTGTTCTTTTGGACATAAAGAAAGATATTTTGAAAATATTAGCAACTTACATTTCTGGGAAATGAATCACTACCGTAGTAGGGCAAATTAAAATGGTTGTTTTCTAAAATGGTACTTTCCTCAATTCTTCAAAATATCTAACTTAGTGTGCAACAGAATATAAAAAATTATAAAAATCTACAAAAATAATTCCTACTAGTCAAAGATTCCCCAGAAATGTCGGTTGGTAACTCTCTACAAATGTTTATGTGTTCAACCGAACAAAGAAATGTATACAGGTTTGGAACTTGAGTAAATTAGGACAGAATTGTCTTTTTTGGGTGAAGTATCTCTTTACTATCATTTAACATTTTCTGTTCTGCGTTTATTTGTTCTTATTAAAGTTTAATATGATCACAGTATATTCCTAGAGCCAAAAAATGGGTCTCTCTTCCAATGTTTCTGTTCCTGGGGACCCCAAAACACACATTGCACATTTTAACTGTCTCATTTTTATGAAACAACCTACTGAGGTCATTCGGTACATTATTATTGAGCAGATAAGTTGAATCTGGTGTGTTACAGCATATAAGGAAGACATCTAAATGTCCAGTGCTAGAGTGATGAGAAACACTGTTCCTGTTCTTAACTGGACCTTTTCCATGTTTAGCAGAATGCAGAAGCCTTGCTCACACATTAAATTCATATTTAATATCCATAATTGTTTTGATTTTCCCATAATACCTGAAACCCCTTGGTATAAATGTTAATGTATGCTGATCAGCATAACTTTGGACTGACCTAAGAGATTTTGATTCACTGAAATATTTATGCCCTTCTCATAACATATCAATTTCTGACCAACGTCCAACTATGTAATGCATAATTATATTACTATATAAATCAATAATTCATCTACAGTAATAACACATTCATTTTTAATGCATATACATAAATTCAAATTGATGATAGAATTTTGTTTGTGTGGTTGTGGTGGCCTTCTATATCCGGTTACATTATGTACATATTTTATTAAATAAACCCGTCAGCATTTTACAGGTCAAATTCTGTAACTGCAGGTACCAGGAGGGGCACAAACACTTATCAGGTGCTTAAGGAGTGCTGGTGGCGGGAAATATAATAAATTAATCAGAATAAAATATGTTATCTTTTCTTATTTTTGTAATAATCTTAATGTTTATAGAATGTTTTGAACCTTTTGTTAAGAACACACTTTGCTAAGATTTTTCAACCCTCCTTAACCCCTTTGCAACAAGAACAATCCTTCTGCTTAAAACGTATGATTGGTAATCTACTCGGAAAAAGTTATCCGTGTCATAGTTCAACCAAATTTGAAAGATCTGGCATCATTTACACAAAAGAGTTGAAAGTTGGTGCGGCACCCATTCACGTCTATTATGTAGACATAAAACCAATACAAGTGAATGGGTGCCATCCATAGACTGTATAAAACATGGATGTGGTGTCACCCGTAAATTTCTTAGGAGCTGTTTTGAAGCTTAAAGTGGGCGGAGCCGTCCATCTCCATTTTAACAGTGCTTTACTCCCGAATAATTGAAAATGGGCCCAGGCGGGATGTGGTTGGACCTAAGGCGCCTGGTTGCGGAAACCACTTGTCACTCAAGTGGCCACGCTCCTAATTTGCAGAATTTTAAGGCTTAATATAAATAAAAAGGGTGAGTTAAAAAAAATATCCCTCCTCAGAGTTGTCATGAAGGGTAAATTGAGCTATATAGACCAAAATAATTTTTGTTCCAGGCTCTAAACATGTTTTTTTCTGCTGTAAAGTCGCCCATTTTAACATGGGGCTCATTGAAATTCTGCTGTTTTTGAGTCAGTCTCTAGCGGCCAGTTGATGAATTTTAATTTAAGCCACAGCTTTCCTTTGGCTCAGTGGTTAGAGCATGCACTTCCAACGCCAAGATCATAGGTTCGATCCCAGGGGATTGCACATAGTCAGAAACAAATGTATAGTACAAAGCAATGTAAGTTGCTTTGGATAGAAGGTTCTGCCAAATGCATAAATGTACATGTAAATAAATGTAAGTCATTTATGTGTTAGCTTCATGAAAGAGATCAGAAGGATGCTGTAAGGTTTACAACATTCTTCAAAGTATCTTCTTTTGTGTTCTGCGGAAGAAAGAAAGTTAACAGGTTTAAAATGACAGGAGAGTGAGTAAATAATGACCTAACTTTCAACATTGGGTGAACTATCTCCTTAAATCCATTGTTTTAAGTATTTTTTGGATATGTTTTTCGGGTACAGTAAAGGATGACAACCTTAATAATGTTTAAAAAAATTATCTTGAGATATGTAATATATTCATATTTAATATATTTGTGCTTATATGTAATATCATAATGTGACAGTTTAAAGCATACAAAATAGTTTCACGCTTTCAAAACTCTCATTGCAACGCCACACCAATTTCGTTGTAAATACTGTGTCTCTTATTTGGTTTCCGATTTCGAACGTTGAGCTACATCTGTTTGCAACCTTATTTCCAATCTACTTTTTGGCATCATTCACCACCTGCACCAGCCGGGAGAAGAAATGGTTCGGTAAACCACATTACCATCGCAAACAACACTCTGAGAACATTGCATTGGCAGGATTGCATGGTGTTGTGCCAATTATGTCCCGACCGCTTTCTCTGGTCCAGTTAGCAGCATCTACCTGTGAGTTCCTGGTCGCCGGGTACAGAGGATACTGTGTGAAATTGAGTGAACCTTGCTGGCTGTGCCCCATTGGTGTGGTGAAAAATAACATCCATATAAAGCTGGTAGTTCTGGTGACTCTGTGCCCTCACACACTCTGTCACTCCTCGTAAATGTCAGACTTGAGATAAGGGGGAGGAGAAAATAAGGGTAAAATGGGAATTTATGAGGAATAAACAACAACAACTTCGGAGAGGAGCCTCTTTAGTTTCTTCATGAGGTGGAAAGGGCAGGGATGTTCAGGCAGGAGAGCTGAGAGTCAGCATAGCGTTGAACAGCTGCTAAAGAGAAACAGTCTGTACTGTCTACGGCTATGCTGTGGAAAGAGATTGGGTTTGTAATTATGGGTGTGTAATGATCTGTTACCCAAAGCAAAACTCACCAAGCATTACCGTCTGTCAAATCCCTGAGGCAGGTTCAAATTTGGTGAAGATGATTCATTGACTCTAAAGGTCTGGTAAAATTAAACTACTTGCATGTATGCATTTCGCAGACGCTTTCATTCAAAGCTACTTACACTGCAAAGAAAAGTTCACTCAAAAATTAAAGTCTTTTCGTTAACTCATCCTCATTTCATTCCAAGCCTGCATGACTTTTTACTGCAGAACACTAAAGAAGATATTTAGAAGAACGTTTGCAACCAAACAACATTGTCTCCCATGACTTCAATTGAAACTATTGAGACTCACATACACGTTTTGAATGACAAAAAAATGATTTTTTAATGTGAAATATAATGGAAAGGTTATTTTTTACCAGTATGTCTGTTTTGTGTGATCAAACCCATGACCCTTTAGCTGCTAACAAAATGTTCTACCCATTGAGCTACAACCTGACTTTGATTGTCAGGTTACTAAACCAATTCCTTCTCCTAGGGAAGCCTCACTCCTTACGCTGAAACTGTCAATTGAGTGAATGAGAAGACAAGGGGTTACACTGTTCACTGCTTCCTCCATCCATGTTAGGTGCCTTGTCAACCCTGATAGACAATCATGAGATGGAGGTTAGCATTTGATTTAAAACGAAACTGGTGCATTTCAAACCAAAACTATAACACTTTCAATGGTTTGTATTTGGGTTAGTCAATACATAAAGCTTGTGGCCAGAGTTGGTAGATTAGCCAAAAACATTACTCAAGTAAATGTACAAGAAACTATAGAAATTGTTAATCAAGTAAAAGTCACTATTTTAAAAATGACTTGAGTAAAAGTTAAAAAAGAATGCAATGAAAAACTACTCAAGTTGCTAGTTACTACATTTTCATCCACATTTATGCATTTGGCAGATGCTTTTATCCAAAGCGACTTATTTTCGTTGTATGATACTATACCTTTGTGTCTGAGGACGTGCAATCCCTGGGATCTAACCCATTACTTGGTTGCTGGGACCATGCTCTCTAACCACTGTTTTCCCCACTGTACATGACATATAAATGTATTGGGTCTTGGCGTAACAGATATGCTGTGGCTGCACATATAACATATACAGTGGCAAGAAAACGTATGTGAACCTTTTGGAATTTCATGGTTTTCTGAATGAATTTGTCATAAAATGTGATCTGAGTCAAGGGAATTGACAAACATAATATGTCTTAAAATAATAGCACAACATTTTTTTGATCTTTCATGTCTTTTTTGAGAACAACTAAAACACATCATAGTGCTTGTGGTTAATGACCTCCAAAAAGCTAATTAGAGTCAGGTTTTAGCACACCTGGAGTCTGGTTTATAATAAGATAATAAGTTTGAAGGTGTGGACTACAGCTACTTTGACTGATAAAAACCCCTCAAACTTTTGGAGTTTGCTCTGCGTAAGAAGAACATGCTTATGTGAGCCATGCCTCGCCAAAAAGAGCTTTCAGAGGCTCTACGATCATGAATTGTTGAAGTACATAAAGCTGGCAAGGATTACAAATTTATTTCAAAGACTTTAGACATTCACCAGTCTACAGTTAGGCAAACAATCTACAAATTGAGACACTTTGGGACTGTTGCTACTCTACCAAGAAGTGGGTGCCCAGTCAAAATGACACCAAGAGCACAACGAAGACTCATCAATGAGGTGAAGAAACAACCCCGAATGACAGCCAAAGATTTTAATGCATCATTGGAACTTGCTAACATCTCTGTTCATGAGTCTACAATACGTAAAACACTGAACAAGCATGGTTTCCACGGCAGGACACCACGAAGGAAGCCACTGCTTACTAAAAAGAACATTGCTGCACACCTGAAATCTGCAAAAGAGCACATTGACAATCCACAGCAGTATTGGCAAAATGTTCTGTGGACTGATGAAACTATGATTGAACTATTTGGAAAAAACACACCGTACTACATCTGCCGTAGAAAGGGCACGGCATATCATCTTTAAAACGTCATCCCAACTATAAAGTATGGGGGAGGAAACATCATGATTTGGGCCTGCTTTGCTGCATCAGGGCCTGGCCAGCTTGGAATCATTGAGGGGAGATGAATTCCCAAGTATATCAGACAATTCTTCAGGATAATGTGAGAATGTCTTTACATCAGTTGAAACTGTGTAGATGGAGGGTGATGCATCAGGAAAATCCGCTGTTGGAGTGGCCAAGTCAGAGCCCAGACCTCAAGCCAATAGAGATGCTATGGATTGATCAAAGAGGCCCATACATATGAGACGTCTAAAGAATATGACCGAGCTAAAGTAGTTCTGCCAGGAAGAATGGGTACAGATTCCTCCTCAACGATGTGCAGGTCTGATACACAGTTACAGGAAGCGGCTGGTTGAGGATATTGCTGCGAGATCAACCAGTTATTAAGGGTTCACTTACTTTTTCCACTGCCATTTTAAATGTTGAATGAGTGTGTTCAATAAAGACATGAAAGATCCCATTTATTTTGCTATTATTTTTAGGCGCATTGTTTGTCAAAACCCTTAACTTCAATGAAGATCAGATCACATTTTATGACAAATTTATTCAGAAAAACATGAAATTCCAAAAGGTTCACATACGTTTTCTTGCCACTGTATGAATAAACACTGCATAGCTTACGTGATCACTTAAGCAGATCTATACAGGTGGAGCTGGGGAAGGAGGACAGTTTCTGATATGCTCGGCACTGCTACAACAATCAAGTTTTAAACCTAGAGCCGCAAGCTCGTTGGCTG
The DNA here is from genome assembly GCF_015846415.1 of Triplophysa dalaica. Taxonomy (NCBI): domain Eukaryota; kingdom Metazoa; phylum Chordata; class Actinopteri; order Cypriniformes; family Nemacheilidae; genus Triplophysa; species Triplophysa dalaica. Next base: position 9,386,672 of record NC_079542.1, read on the forward strand.
CTGGTACGGAAGGAACCAATCAGCTGCGCTGTGTAGTACAGCTATTCTGTCAGATTGGTATAGACCTTAGGACTGTGCCATCTAGTGTTTCATGCCAGAACTATCTCTGTCATTTATCAAAAAAAGAATATGGGTTTTATTTGAATATTCAAAAATGCATAAAAATAAAGCATTCATCGACTAAAGTTATAACTGTTGCTAATATCTGTTGGTCATCTTGTATTGGAACATTTTGTAACCTTTCTTTTGGGTGCTGCCTCTGTAAGCTTTGTATATTTTGTTGAATGTCTCTAAATCTTTCCCAAAGCTTAAGTGTTAATACATACTGTATTTAAGAAAATATTTGATTTAAATGCAAATCCAATCGCAAATCCATTTCCCAAAGTTGGATAGGGCCACAACTGTAAATTAGTACAAGAGTTTTTACCATTGTTCATTGATTATTTGTTTTGTTTATGCAGTTCCATTTGTTTGTTTCCATCCTGAATTTAATACATTTCTCAGAAACTATATGTAGGAGCTTCTTAGTTGAAGCCAGCTTAAAACACACCTTTCAATTAACACCCATAATAAACTCAACACATAAGCTAAATCTGCTTCAGGATAAAATCACAAGACTTAAGTCTTTCAACTTCTCCTGTTACAACCTCGTCCCGAAGAAAGACACGTATGTATGGGAGTATGTGGCAGAGGGGGGTTTCGTGTGGTCGAAACAGGACCCCCACAGAATTTCCCGAAGGGATGTTTCAATTAAAGACACTACGCTATCATCCACTGTTGTGTCCATTGATCAATGTGGTGCTTCGGCCCTGCGAGTGGACCATAGGGATGATTTTTTTTCTTCTTTAATAGGTGACAAAACTCACAGCATGATGGCTACTCCTCTCTGTCCTCTCCCTCACTTTCTTTCTTGGTCTCTGCCCTTGCTTTTCAGTCTCTAGGAAAAGGAGAGAAATAAAGGAGAATGAAGAGAGGTTTGGTGCACATGTCAGATGGGCTTTGCAGCTTCTCTCCTTTCATCTTTCTGGTTTGGAGGGCTTTGATTATGGAACAGTCTCTCACATTATAAGAGGCTGGATAGCTTTTCAAATCATGTGAGCCAATGATGCATGTGTGAAAATTACGCTTCAATGGCTACAATGAAAGACCACCCAATAAAAAAAGTGTGGCCTACTGAAGACATAGGAAAGCCTATTCGACAAATCTGAAAAAGTCTGTCTGTCTAAACTGGTTTGTCTTGAGGTAAGTTTAATCAAACATAATTTACAAGATATAATAATTAATCCTTTATATATATATATATATATATATATATATATATATATATATATACTAATAAGTGTATTGCAGATTCAAATGATACATAGACATCTTTAGTATATTTACATTCATAAAACACCACCAGCCTAAACATTTGCCCTTTAATATGTTTATAATGCAAAGTTTTTCCTTAACAAGCCTTTATACCAGGCTATAATTCCATAATTCTTTTTGTTATAGTCTTCCAGTTTTTAATACTATTGGCTTTACCTCCCAGCAGGGTTTATAACACAATGCTTCTTGTGCCCCAATAGCATGGAGCCCCACTGTGAGGTGACCTCCTTGATACAATACAGTTAACTTTGAAGATCCAATTACATATCCTTCTGACTTAAATGTGTATTCATATCTCTGCACCCCAGGGAGAGAAATATGATTCATTTGCATTTTTTGCTATCGATTTTCAGAAAAGATCTTGGCAGCGGATCAGCCGCTGGCAAAGTGTCCAAACTAAGAGTTATGTGGCAGTGTGGGCGAAGACAGACACAGAAGGTGTGGCATAGGGGAGAATAATCTCCATGGCAATATTGTGCAATAACGGTGTGCGGCAGGCTCAGCATTTTTACAGTAGTTGTAATGAGTCACTGGGGCGGTATTGGAATTTTTTCGAGATTTTGTGATTCTTAAAAAATGTGGTTGATAATAAATGTTGATAATGTTTTGAATGAAAAAATGGTTCTGACCATTCTCAAAGAACTAACATTAGATTTCACAATTTTTATTTTTTATTTTATTGTCATTTGAATTGTACTAAAAGCTACTAAAAAATAGATTCAAACCTAATCTGTAATGAACATTCCATTACTTTCCATAAAGGGCTGAACTCAGACTGTCAACTTTACAGGGATAGTTTACCCCAAACTGAAAATGTTTTGCTCACCAACATGACGTTCTACATCTCCCAAGGTCTTTGTAGCACAAATTAAGATATTTTTAATTACATGCTAGAGCTTCCAGGCCATCTCAAAGGCATCATTGGTCGATATGATCATAGTGGTCAAATCAAATTTTTATGAAGGGACGAAGGTACTCTATGTGTTTGTCAGTGGTTAAAAGCATGTTGCTAGCAACCCCAAGGTCATGGGTCTGATCCCAGTGATTGCTCGTCCTCAGAAAAAAATGTATTGTATCATGCAATGTAAGTCGCTTTGGATAAAAGTCTCTGCCAAATGTAAATGTAAAAGAAACAAAAATAACGACTTTAATCAACATATTCTTCTCTTCCCTGTCTCATGCTCCCTGAACCCCTCTTTCACAATTTTATTCCAAATAATTCTGGCATTGTCATCTTGGAATATGCCGTGCCATCAGGGAAGAAAAAGTCCTGTTGATTGAATAACCTGGTCATTCAATATACTGTATTTTCAGGTAGTTAGCTGACCTCAATCTTTGGGTACATAACGTTGCTGAACCTAGACCTGATCAACTGCAGCAACCCCAGATCATAGCACTCCCAAGGTGGTGACTTTTTTTGGACGGGCAGTATATTACATGAAAAGAGATATTTCAAGATTTTCACACTTCACCATAGACTACAGGTCACATGACTAGTTCATTGCTAGCTAAGTTTTGCTCCCCCACTCCATCTTCCACTAATGTTATTCATGTTTATTTTTTTTCTCAATCAAATTTATTTGTTCCATTATTTTACTGTAAAGCTCTGAGACACACGTGCACATAGGCTCAGATTTTCAACATATGCTAGCAGTCATAGAAGTCCAGATTAACAGATGGTTTCACAGTGACAGGGAAGCACTCTAATGTTTCCTGTCAAGAAATGAATTAATAACAGCGTGCAGATAACAGATAGACACTTTTCTCACCATTATACAGCTAAAAATAACATCAGGTTATTTGTTTCTGAAGAAAGGCTGCGGTTCATAATGATTTAATGAGTGTGAGAACTTTGCTTCATTAAGTTTATGTGAAAAATCATTTCATTAGGTCAGTTAGGTTGGTAAATGTATAACATACATCATTTACGATGCATCAGCTAAACGAATGCAGAGCTTTGAACTTAAAGTCCCTTTCTTCTAATATAATTTTACTTAAAATTTCATTATTTTTTATATTAAAGTTGAACTTATGAGAAACTATAATGGAGTAGATTGAATTCAGTACCAGGCTCAGCACTTACAGTACTACTAAATATTATATCCATCATTGTTTGCTAACTTGGCGTATTTCCTAGAAAAACAGTCGTGGAATATTCTGGACGTCAGCAACATTGTCATTGAATGACGATAAGGTGTATGACGAGTAATATCTTGTAGCTCAGCATTAAACATAAGGTGGTGCGTCATCTTGGCAGGTAGAAGCAGAAAGGTCATATAGAAAGGTCTCAGATAAACTACTTAGGGGTGGAGCGCTTTCTCAGGTTCATCATGTGCCACATACATTATGCATTAGACAAACAGATGCTCTCTCTTGTCTGCATAATTTAATCTACACGCACCTTGAGCTGGGATCACTTGGTAGGCTACACAAACACACACATGCATATCAAGATGTTGGGATCTAATCTTGTACAGTAACAACTGACTTTTACAGTATTTTCTCTGACTCACGCAGACATACTATACCTGGGTCAATGACACATAAGATGTCTAAAAGGATAACAAATATTTTTTAGAAATCAAGAAAACAATCTTTGTAATGTACATTTTAAAATGCTTATAAAATACATTACATTGCACGTTACAAACATTTAAATTTACGCATTTGGCAGACGCTTTTATCCAAAGTGACTTACATTGCATTATTCTATACATTAGTTTCTTAGTATGTGCAATCTCCTGAGATGAACCCACGATCTTGACATTGTTAGAGCCATGCTCTTAGTCTACAAATATGAATTTAGTCATGAGTATCTAAACATTTCTTAAGTTTGACCTTTTGAAATTACCTAAATTGACCCCAAAAAAGCATGTTTTATAAAAATGACAAAATTTATAGACGACAGGTCAGTATTTTCTTTGTTTCAAAATTTGATGATCTTGCCACATAGGTTCCTCTCTGTGCTCTTGTCATTTGACATTAAAATGGATTTGTGCATGTTGGTTTTGATACATTTGCTTTTCATTCCTGAAGTAATCTCAAAGTCTTTTTTACATATTTTTGAACAACAGTGGATTCTGACAAAACAAACAAAATAAATATAAATCTACGTCTTTTAGTCTATGTGTATATTCTAGTTATTTCTTTGACCTTTCTGCATCAGGTGAACACAGATATTTTCAAATGCAAATACAGTATTTCTTAACCACAAAAAAGCCTAAAACCATGTAAATTACCCTCCCACTTCTACAGGTTGTTGGGGGGTTCTTGCAATGTGTGAGAGCTATCCAAGGACAAGCAGATGAGACACAATCTGTTCAGCTCTGAGACTTTACTTACATTCATCCCAACTGGGAATTGCGATAGGATCAGTTCACCAGAAACGTTCTGCACTGTTAGACTGATCATGGACCAACTCCTTAGACAAATCAAACTCTTATCTGCTCCAAAATGAATCCCAGATTAATCTCAAGAGAAAACCCACAAGCAGGAAATGGAAGACAGCGAGAATTCAGTTATAATCATAGCAATGCAACTGTTATTAAATCATTCGGTTCCAAATCAGCTCTAGGTTAACTCACTTTTCCAGTGGGGTTAAATGTCGATTATAGGCCACAGGTGGCGATGGCTTGAATAGGGAAGGGGAGCAATCTCACAGTTAAGTGAAATTATATGTTGTTCAGAGAGAATGAGTGTTAGCACCTTTACTAATGCAAGTGTGTAATGTGGCCAAATCCGAAAATAAAGAGGAAAATAAATTAAATATTAACAAAGCAGAGATTGACTTTTGAAGCTAGATGTCATTAGAATTAAATGCTTAGGCATAAATCCAGTTAGTTTGTTTGCAGATAATGAAAGTGGTCGTCCCTGTCTGAAACGCACTTAAGACCCCGAAGAGTACTTGAGGGTTAAATTAGTTCACTTGTTTATTGTATATGGATTTGGTGAGAGTTTAGGTTTAAGGGGGTATAGAAAATATAATAATCTTGGAAAAGCCATTGATTCTATGAGAGGTCTTCTCTAATAAAGCTTCTTAGGTGTGTGTCTATGTAAGGGTGAGAGGGAGAAACCTCTCATGACCCTTTCAACATTTCATGTCCTTCAAGGGCAATTATAATGAGCAAACCCTCTGCATGAATAGAACATGAAATGTGAATGCCTACACCTATTCTTCTGAAGAACATAATAAAAAGCGTCAATTTAATAAAAAAAGTTTCAGCACATTTGATTTTAGTCTGTTTTCTTTTGTTTTCTCTCCTGCTTTGTCAGCCAGTCAGCATTGCCACGTCACCTTCCTGCAGATACAGATTCATCTCACATTACATTTACTGTTGAATAATTTGGTTCTCAAAAAGTTCTCCAGCTTTTAAGCAGAGAAGACATAGTATTTCAAGCTCACTTATGACTTCGGTCTGACTCTAGAGCTACCAACCTATTAATAAAAGAAAGATGAGTAAGAAGGAGTGTTTGAGAAGTCTGTTTAGAAACAACATTTTTTTTGCAATTCCATTAGGTGCCACTGGCGGAGCAGAAATGACTCACAGCGGTTTTAAACAGGTAAGAATCATTGCTTACTGATTATCCCTTGGCACTCTCTTCCTGAAGGAAGGAATAAAGGGTGGAAGGGAGGGAGGGAGGGAAGGAAGACAAGAAGGAAACGCTTCCTCCCAACAGACACCCATAGCCTACAGCAGTTGCCTAGTTACAATGTTAACTTCACAACACATTCCCTTACTTTAGTGAGACTACCAAAATGTCACTTTTTGAGGGGCAAAAAACTGTTTAGCACTACCATGGCACTAACTTAGACCATGTTGTATTTCACACCGTTACACATCTGTCTTCTGCAACTGACTAACCACCCACACAAACATGATTTACCACAAAAATCCACCCTCTGCCCACACTTCCTCAGCAAATGTGCATTGTTGCCCTGAATAATTTAACAGCCCCGGAAATGCAGGAATATCTCACAGCAATTTACACCTGCACACATAGACACACACGTTTACACACATGCAAGCACACACATACACTCGCAGGCACGCACACACAAACAGACACACATACACACATGCTCAAAGACACACGCGCAAAAGTTCACTTAGGTCTGAATCATACCTTTGTAGCCTGTGGGTTCTACTATTAAAGATCGGCACTTCTAATTTATTCTGCTAAAAGCTGGATGTGAGTGCATCTAAGCTGTTGAGAAGTTATATTTGCTCACATATGGATACTGTAATTATGCAAGGTGTGCATTTTCCTATTAATGTAAGTGACTGTAAAAGGTGTCCCTGTTCAGAGAGTTGTCCGTTAGCTGGATGTTTGTTACACCACCACGTCCAGCAGGGGGCCAGTGTCATGTTCAATTCATACTGATTATGCATGGCATTTTGGATTGAGGTTTAGTGTCACAAGTTCCCTTGTGTGTAGTTTCATGTACATTTTACTCAGTTGTAAATAAGTGATGTTCATTTAGTTGCACTCATCAGCATTTGCAATCATGAGTAATGTTTTTGTCAAGCCCTTTATAACTGAATTATGTTGCTCGACTTGTTAAACATCTGTCAGGAAAACCATAATATCTTCTAGTTGTTGATATTTTACTCGAAAATATGTTTTTACAGGTGCCACTGTTGTTTGGCATACCAACATTTTTCCAAATATCTTCTTTTGAGTTCTGCAGAATTAAGTCATTCTGGTTTGAAATTAGAAGTAAGAAGTAAATGTTGACAGAATTTTCAGTGCCGGGTGATCTATCCCTTTGAGACATGTATGAACTTTAAATTGTATCATGCGGTATACATGAATTCACTTTAAAAAAAAATATGATTAGGAAATTGTTATTATAAAACTTAAAAAACCTGGCCGCGCACTTTCTCACCTGCCTCGGCAAAGCAGCTTCTACATTGCTGTTAATGTAAGAGACTTGTTTTCCTGCCCTTCTTTTCCTCCGTCCATCATTATTTTCATGGAGTAATAAGGTTTTCTGTGTGCAGGTTGTTGTATCTGTCTGTGCAGAGCCTAGGAGATAAGGGGCTTTGTTAGAAGATAAAGATAACGTACTTTGTTACTTACGTAAGCAGGATGCTATGGGAAAACTCCTTTTTCTCCGATGACTGGCTTTTTCAATAACGCAGTGAAAACTGTACAGCCATTGTTTTGTGAAAGGTAAAACTTTAAACCAATGGCAGCGAAGCTGCACTGACCTATGGCGATGGAGCCTGCCAAAGGGGGCGGGGCTTATGGCTATTTAAGTGGACACATCGCCGCAGTGTCCTCAGGTTACTTCGACTGAAGTGAAGACCACGCAGGCCCTTTAAGGAACGGCATGGAACACAGTACTCATTGCCGTATCTCAGTGAAACAAGGTTACGTTTCCTATGGAGAGTTCACTCGAACTGCTTTGCAGGATGCTATTGGGGACCAATACAATCCCGCCGTGCTACAAGAGGAACGATAACTCAAAACAACAAGTTGGAGGGCCAAGCATTAACAAGGAAGCCCTGCCGAACGGACAGGGTCAAGCTAAGAGGTGGCCCAGTCCTGTAATCGTCCCAATGACAGTGTGCCTAGTGTAAGTCCAAACCAGAGAGGACCTGAGCCAGTAAGGCTAGGACATCCGGACTATAGAATCTGGTAAATGTGGACGATGAAGCCTAACGGTCCCCGCACAAAACTCCGCTATAGACCAAGCCCATGACGAGGCGATACCTCTAGTACTGTACTGGGCTCTAATTCTCGTGGGGCATTGAAGGTGCAAGGAAGAATACACTAGCGAGATAGCCTCAACTATCCATTTAGAAAGTCTCCGCTTCGTGACCAGGGACCCTTTGGTGCGGTCACTGAAGAAAACAAAGAGCTGTTCCAAGCACCTGAAGTGGGTGGAACGCTCGATGTAAACCTTTAGCGCTCTGACGGGACAGAGCAGGTTTAGGTCCGGGTCCTGCTCGGAGGAGGGGAGTGCAGAAAGTGTCTAAACGGGGTAGAGAGCTCCTTTGGTACGTAGCCATGTCTGGGTTTGAGGACCACCCTTGAGTCGTTATGCCAAAATTCAAGACAGGCAGGGCTCACAGAGAGTTCCTGTAAATAGGCTATGCATTTAACTGATGCCAGCGCTAGGAGCAGAGCAGTCTTTAGCGTCAGGGAACGAAGGTCCACAGACTGCAAGGGCTAAAAGTGGGAGCCCTTCAGACCTCTCAGCAATGTGGAAAGATCCCATACAAGGATAGTGGAGGGGCGAGGGGGACAGAGCCGCCTGGACACCTTTTAGAAACGCCCAACGAGGTTGTTTTTCCCCACCGTTTGACCTTCTATAGGGGCGTGGGAAGCCGAAATGGCTGCCACATATACCTCAAGAATTGTCTGTGATGGGTGGCTATCTGGATGTGGAAGTACGACTCTTACAGATCCAGGGAGAAGAACCAGTCCCCTGGGCATATTTGAGAGAGGATCTGTTTCAGAGTGATCATTCTTAAACGTCGTTTCATGAGGGTGTGGTTCAGAAGTCTGAGAACAAGGATGGGGCCGAGACCGCCATCCTTCTTTGGCACGAGAGAATAACGGCAGTAGAAACCTGACTCAGCCTGGGGGAGCCATCTCTATGGTTCCTTTCGCCAGCAAGTTCATCACCTCTGTGCACTGGACGTGAGCATCTGCAACCTGCACTCGGTGTGAAGCATCCCGCGGAAGCGAACAGGAGTGAATAGCCTCTCGTTATTATTCCCAGAACCCAAACCGATACACCGGAGATGGCCTTCCAGGCCTTGGCCCGTGTGGCAAGGGGTTGAATGTTTTGCGGGGGCAAATCACCTGGTGGGGGGTTGATTGCTCTTTCTATTTGACAAAGTTTGTGTTTTGTAATTTTTTTCTGATAAAACAGCGGGTTGCAGAGGGTGCGCTAGAACGGATCCAAGATTTACAAAATGACATAAACACATAGTTTCGCCGGCACCGGGAACAGAACGGGGTGCTTGGGCGCTGAAAAGAGCACGCTTGGAGGGAGGTCGCGCCGCGGCGAGACCTGGGTTCTTCCTCTTCCTCACCTGAGTCTCCCGCTCTTTAGGAGTCACCGGATGGCGGCAGGCAAAAGACCGGCGTTACTTGATAGCGAAGCCGGTGAGCAGGAGCTCGAAATCCACTGCAGATGCTTTTCGACGGCGAAGCAATCAGTCCCAAGTGGTGAAGGTAGAATCGTCACTGAAAGAGAAGAGATCTGAGGACACTGCGGGATGTTTCTGCTTATATTGCCATAAGCCCCGCCCCCTTTGACGGGCTACATCACTGTAGTTCCGTGCAACTTCGCTGCCATTGGTTTAAAGTTTTACCTTCCCCAAACCAATGGCCATGGAGTTTTCGCTGCGTTATGGAAAAAGTTTCCGTCATGCGAGAAAAAGGAGTTTTCCCATAGCGTCCTGCTACGCAGTTCGAGTGAAGTATCGATAGGAAACTGGAGGGAATGCATCACAGTGGGTTTTGGGGCACATACACAAACTTAACATAGTGAATTTAAATATTAAACAAACAGAGAGTACATTCTAATACAAGACAGAAAGGAAGTGTGTGTGGCGAAGCATGATACAACATTATAAAATGGAGAATCAGAGACTATAAAATGGATTTATTCCTCAATTCAAATTTTGTTTGAATGCAAAAAAAATGTTACTGTTTCACAGGAGTGTAAAAGATTAAAGAGAGAGCTGTACAAACATTACTGCAAAATACAACTGTTGTTGGTAAAACAGAGAGCAAACTGAAAAACCAACATAAGAAAAAGCCCTACAAAATGGGAACTATAGGGTGGGTAAATGATGCGAAAATTTTCACAATTGAATGAATTATCTCTTTAAGTTAACTGACAGCGTAAATACACTACTTCAGTTCTCCCCTATTATGTGATCTACATTGACGATATGCCATTTATAAAAGCATGCAAGTAATACAATATTTAAATTCTCCCTTGTCCTTATGAAAGCAGTGTCTCATTGTGTCACAGAAAGTCGTGTATAATACAAATACATCGTCCTCACCACCTCCTCTCTACACTTTTTATTAAGTGCAGTATTCCAGTAGGACCAATATTTTAGAGGCAGCTCAAGTATAGGGCCATAAATAATACAACATTAATCATGAACGGCCCTGTTCGACTTGTCAAATTTATCACCTATCCTAATACCACTGTGTTTTAAGAGCAGTTTTCACACCAATATACCACCTCGGGAGTTTTAACGTCAACCTCACTCGGTACAGTACACTGCGGTACAGTACCGCAGTCTTATCACTCCGTCCTTTCAAATAAACGGCAAATAAAGAGTTTTATATGCCTTCAAATACAGTACACCTTTAACTTTACCTCGAGTTTGAAGAGATTGGGAGGAACAAACCTCTGCTTAAATGTGTGCAACTGTGAATAAGGTATGTCTGTATTCTATTCAGAATGTTACGCTTAATCAACACAATTATTTTAGTAGATGTTATTTTAGTGAATAGTCGGATCTGTGAAGGAATATACTGTATATGAAGGTATGGTGAAGGAGTAACACTGTCCAATATGGTTGTAATTAGTATTGTATTGTAAATTAGTAAATGCATAAGCTAACATGAACTAGTATGAACTAACAATGAGCAATACAGTTTTAAAGCATTTATTGAAGGAAAAGTTCAACCTAAAATGAAAATTCTTTCTTCATTTGTTTCCTCAAGTTGAATCTGTATAAATTTCTTTGTTCTGATGAAGACAGAGAAAGATATTTGGAAGAATGCTTGTAACCGAACAGTTCTTGGCAACAATTGACTGCCATAGTAGAAAAAAATGCTTTATTAATGTCTTTGTTCTGTTGAACACAAAAGAAGATATTTGGAAGAATGTAGAAAAGCAAACAGTTCTGGGGCACTTTTGACTCTATTATAATATATAATTGTTCCTACTATCATAGTCAATGGTGGCCAATAACTCTTTGGTTACAAGTATTCTTCCAAATATCTTTTTCTGTGTTCATCAGAAATGTATACAGGTTTGGAACAACTTGAAGATGAGTAAATGATGACAGAATTGTTATTTTTGGGTGGACTGTCCCTTAATACTTATTCATGTTAGTTCAAGTTGCATTAACTTTTTGGTATTAAAGGTCCCAATAGGTCCCTCAGCCTCAAAGTAATACGTCAAAAAAGGGACGAGGCCTTCCTTAGCGAAGAGAAAGAGCAGTTGGAGTAGTGTTCGGTTATCAGTGATTGTAAACATTTGACCGAGCTGCGCAATTAATTCCTTTGACTTTCATCACAATCCTACAGCTGGTAATAAAAATTCAGCTACACACATTCTGAGATAACCAACGGTCAAATAACAGCTTTCATGACTTTAACATCAGCTGTGAAAGCTGTTTTGTGTAATACACTGATAGATTGTGTGTGTGCGCATACCTCTAAAACACTTGTCTCCTCGTCACTCTGCTTGTTTTATTATCCAACTCGGGTTCAATATTAAAAAGCAAAACTAATGCTTCTGTTAATAGTGTTATTTAATATAACTGGTCTGACGCCATTCAGCAGGTGTCATTTCCCTCACCATATTAGGGGAAAAAATTGCGATCTCTAACAAAGATTGATGTTTGCAAATGTACTAGCAGACCGCCGTTACACTTCAATTGATCCGCATTTGTTTAACTAAAGAAGAGAAGCTGATGCCATTGTTACTGTTTATGCTAAAAGACAAAGTTTAATACACGTGCACTGAGAGGTGGACAGACCAATCACAACAGCCTGAGACGCGGAAGCTCACTAATATGGTATAGGTGGGATATCTTCACACACACAGTCTAGGCGTTGAACAAATCCCAACAGACCTGGTCAGCTTCACCAATCAGAGCGTTTCGGAATAAGGGACTTTATATGTACCATAAGAAATCCAGTTGTTTGGTTAGAAAAGGGACATTGGTGAACAAAAGACTTGAAATATGTGTGTAGTAGAGTAGGCGGGGCGAGACCGTGGTTCGAGACCGGTGAGTAATTGTTAATGAGCGCCAGCTGTGCGAGCACCGGAATCGAAAGCCAACAGTATCACAATTCGCTCTTTTTCCACAACAAGCTCCCGACACCGTCGCCAACAGCCTTTTAATAATCACCTTCAATAATATTCTTTCATATTCTTTTATATGCATAATTTTATTGAGTAAAATTAATTATATCTAAAAACTCGGCTGAAAGTCAGTTCCACATACGGTATAGCGTCAATCTCTTCACGGAGGTTAAGGGAAATATGTAGATAATGTGAGCGCACCATGGTCGGGTGCTAATAAAATGTAAGTGGGCAGGTGATGTGCGTTAAGCTGATTATTGAAAGGCTGTTGGCGAGGATGTCTGGACGGTGTCAGGAGCGAGTAAGAAATTTAGAATATACCGTAAGTTTGTTGTGGAAAAAGAGCTCTTATTCCTGACTTTCTTTATATATTAACCACGAATTAAATGCTAAAATATAAAAAAAAATCCCTGTGACACAGATAAACATAACAAGACAAACAATGTAAAATCCACATGTGGTCCGAGTGGGAATCGAATCAGTCAAATACACGACATTCGGTTGCAAGCCAACCATGCTGACCTCTAGACTAGCAATGATTTATATTGAAAGTCGCATAAGCATAGTCAGAATTCTGTAATCACCCTCTTTACTTTTCAAACCTGTACGACTGTATACTGTGTAAACCGTATAAACACAAAAGATATTTGAAAGAAAGTTAGTAAAAGAAAACCGTTCGTCCACATTGACTTTTCTTCAAACAGTAGAAGTCAATCGGGACCATTGGTAAATGATGACAGAAATTTTGGGGGGAACTACGGTAAATTTAATCATGACTTGACTTAATTTGACATATTACACATTTTACACATAGCTTACTCGAACATACTGCATTAGTAATGTGATTTTCTTTTCAGCGGGTTTTTCTTTTATTTCAATCCATTTTTTTTCTTTTTCACAAGGTTAAGCTGGATATGGATTTGAGATGACATGGGCCTCCGACTTGCCGTAGAGCGCATAAACACAGAAGAGGAGGGGCTATGTATATTAGCTAATACGTTTGCATTTTGAGTGACGTGTGATGTTAACTTAACGTCGATCGGCACCCGGCGTTACTTTAACGGCGTATGACGTTAATTTAGCACTAGAGTGCGCTTATTTAACGCCTGGCGGCGTTAAGAAATCGGCGTTTTGATATTAATATGGCGTCACAGAATACGATCTCCTACGTGATACACCGGTCTCGTATCACGTAGGAGATCGGGAGCATATAAGAGAAAGAGCGACCGGACCGTCGAAGAGAGAGGACCGGGCCCGAATATGTTTATGTTTGTATTTATGTTGTATTCGCCTGCCGTCGACCGTGAGGGGCGGCCGGGTGTCTTTTTTACTTTTGATTATGTTTGATTAAATGTTTAAATGTTTGCCAGTTCCCGTCTCCTTCCTTTTATTGAGCTTTTCTACAATGTATTAAGTATTAGAAAATGCTGAAATTAATATGAACTAAGATTAATAAATGGAGCATCGTTCATTATTAGCTAATGCATTAACAAATACAATGATTTGGGAAATTCCAGGATTTGGTTGTCAAAACTTTGAGGTTTGATTCAAAGGATAGGCAACTCATAAACTGAAGATGGACTAAGCTAAGAATTAAGATCATAGGTTTGATTCCATTGGAATAAATCAGTGGCACTGTGAGTGACTTTGGATATAAAATTGGTTGCCAAATGGGTACATTTAAACGTAATTACACTCTACCATGCATTGAATTTCAGGTTGGTACAGTGCCCCTGAAATGTATATGCTGTCCATCAGAAAAGCATTTGCTAAATTAAAAACAGAACCATGCAATAATTTCAAAGGACAAATGAGAGCCAGATCACTATCGTTTAAAAGTAACTGAAACTTTCTCTGCAGCAAACCCAGCATTTCAAAGCATTCCTTAAACACTGTCTCTAGACATATATCATTATGTAATTTAAACCTGAGAAATGTACTATGCAGCATGTCAGCTATAATTTCTTATCTCAAGAGGTGGCAGAGTTTTGAATTCTAATTATGTTTTAGGTCTTACTGTAATAGCAAACCTTATACATGTATATCAGATTCCTTTCTTAAAAGAAAGGAAGACAAAGATAAAACCATAGGAACTTTTTTACCATAGTTGTTCCTGTATGCAGCTCTTTATTAGTTACCCATTAAAGCTAAGCAGGGCTGAGCCAGGTCAGTACCTGGATGGGAGACCTAAAGGAAAAATATTTGGCTGAAAGAGATGCAAGTACAGTAATGCCAGCAGGGAGAGCTCACCTTGTACTCTGTGTGGGTTTGAATAAGAATACAACAGTGAAGTCAGGGGTACGGCAAAATAGAATAATGTGCTGGATGAGATGAAAAATGTGAATAGAGCTTTAAAATCCTTGTTTGATCCAACTGCCAGTGGTGCAAAAAGTTATATTTTCAAGTTGCATATTTTTCAGACCCCACTTGGATGCAACATGTCAACAATGTATCATGCTTCTGTTTAAAACATCTGATAATGCCTAGATAGCATTCTGTTAAGAAAATATCCTTTAGTCTTTAATAGGCAGTCTGGCACACAATGGCTGCTGTCATATTTTTACAGGTACATTTTGCACACTGGTGGTGGTTAAAGAGAATCCAAGACATTTCATGGAACATTCATATGGAGGGATCTATATAAAAGTACTTACAAATATATTAATATTTTCTTACAATGTTAACAGATTGGTTCATCCAGTCTGAGTCAAACAGCTGTTCTCGCTAATAATAATAGGTTCATCTGATGAGGTGATTAAAACAATGTGATTGTTAGGTGGAGCGGCGGCATGGAGGGATCTCATCTAGGTGATAATGACCAGGTGCAGGTTTTGTAGAAGAAGATAATGTTGCTCATCAACCCTCATGACACACCCGGTGCATCATACACCCTCCACATTTACTACACCTATACTGTACACGCTGTGTGCATTGTGTCCAATGGGGAGTCAAATAAAAGCGGATAAGGTAAAGAGACAGGTCAAGCGTGTCATCTTTACAGCTCTGAAAAAAAGCACATAGGCTTTTTGCCCTCTGATATTGATAACATTTAAAGACTTATCGTTGATATATCATAGTAAAGGGGAAAGAGTGATATTCTTCACCATATCTATACCCCATTTTTGTGGACTAGTTTGACTATACCCAGAGGAAAAATGTTTTGCTCACTGGTTGATTTTTTCTAAGCTCAGGAGACTTTTCCAAACGGACGTGAGCATCGCTATGCCCTACTCCCTTCGAAGGGCTAGGCTCTTGAAGTTAACTCTTTGAAGGGTGTACATATACATTTACATTTAGTAATTTAGCAGACGCTTTTATCCAAAGCGACTTACAAAGAGTTTTGGGAGCAATAAGCGATATGTCATAAAGGAGCAATAATACAATAGGTGCCAATACAAAGTTAATGGTTTCAACAAAAGCTAGACCATTACCTGTTGAGAGCAAAAGGTCAAGGGGATTACTGTCTCTCGTGTATGCGTTTGGAACTCCCTTCACAAAGGGAATGACTGGCCAAATGTAACCTGGCAATGCCCGCACGTGCACTCTGAATCCAGCAATCGTTTGTTGAAAATAAACAACATTTTTAAAACTTGTTAAATATTGTGTAAATATGTATTTTTTCACTTTGGTTATTCCCTCCTCTTGGTATTAATAAAAAGAATATAAGAAAAAGTAATTAAAACCACAATTTTAACATGAGCTGTTGTTATATAAGAGGGATCGTATTCGTACGAACATCATGTTAAGTTTCAGAACTGAAAACGCCCTTGTTATTGAGATTTCTTCTGTTATTGACACCAGGTCCAGCAAATGCCAAGTTCTGGACTGCACCCATCTATGACAACATTGATATAATGAACACCGGCTCCACAGGAGAATATCAACGACTACTTCTCTTACCCCGCCGAGTGGTTCACACATGACAATTCTGAAGTAACACAAGTGATGCGGAACCATATAGAGCGAGCAAGCAATAGATATGCCGTTAAAGATCGCAAAATATTGTGGAGTCAATGCTGGGTTGTGGAAGAACACAGTAGCTGCATAACCTTCCTTCAGATTCTGACATTAGTAATGCCTGGTTGAAGTTTATTTTTGTAGACGTTCCAGCTCATGTGGGTAAGACATTACAGCGGGTTCCTTTGTGAACAAGGCAGAGGTGGATGACGGATTTGCGGAGAGAATAAAATTTTGAAGAACACCGAGGTCTAATGATAATATTAGTGCGAATTGGTATCTTAATGATTTGGTTGGTTCATATATAATTTTTTCAAGGTTTTATCCATCGTTTTCAAATAATGGCTGTTTTTAAGTGTTTTCGGGTGCTGGGTTATATCCAGTAATGACCGCGAGTCTCCCGTTTGTTTTTCTATCATGAAAACACTCGTAACATTTGAGATTCGCGATCGCGGAGATCTTCTGTCTAATTCGTGATCAGGGAGCTCAAATGCTGACCTATACAGATATCATGAAACACCATACAACTTTTAGGCTATACAAACCATACGCAAAGCCTTGCCATCAAATCCGGAAAACAAATCAGTAAATTTGAGTAAAATCACATGCTTCATTTATCCTGTGTGAATGCGCCATGTGAACTACAGATGTGGGGAGGTCATTCATAAATCACATGAGGTCCCCAGATAATACTAATCCTGTGCGAATAGGGCGAATGTCTAACCTAACGTTACGTCTCTAACCAAATTCACAGAAGGCACCAACTAAGTTTACCACGCAAACTGTTATCCAATCATAGCCGTGGGCGTTTACTTGTAAGTCTTCATGGCGGAACATCCATTCAAAACGATTGTTTGTAGAGCCGGTGTTGTGCTGAGAAATAGACCCCTGCCAGAATATGCACAGGTTAGGATTAGGTGTGGGGAGTGGTTAAAATTAGCCAATCGGACAGCGTGTTTTTGATGGGGGTGCATAATCTGACAGGGGTCCGGTTTTCGGCAAAACACCGGCCTCAAAATCCGGGTACAAAACAGCCTATTACCTATTGATTTTGATGCTATTGAATGTAAAGACCTTGCAAACGTCATAAGTAGACCTCAGACAACAGTATAAAACAATAAACACACCTTTAAAATGCATTTATTTCATGCAAAGTATAGTTAAATGTATAACATATTTACTGACATGACTTGCTGACACAACATCATAATTAAACGTAAATTGGATAACTATTCATAAGCAATGCACATTTCTTCATATTAAGCCTGTGTTTACATAAAATATTTTCTAATGTCAATTTTGATAAGGATTTTATGATTTTCTTTAAATGAAATCAATCTTTCAATGCAAGATATTCAAAGTGAACCTCCAGCATACTTGCAATAGTTCCACTTTAGCACAACCAAATGTATCTTTAGTTTTATTTAAAATAAAACTTTCTTTTTATTTTATTAATTTTTTAATTTATTAATTTAATAGTTTATTAATTTATAGTTAATTAATTTTATTAATTTATAGTCTGTTTAATATTTGAACTGTGTTTCTCTCTCCCTTATCTTAAATGTGTGTTTTAAATGTTTTCTTATAGTCACAATATGTTTTATGTACAGCTGCTTTGTAACAATGAAAGTTGTAAAAAGAGCTATATAAATAAAGTTTTCTGCACAATTAAAGTACATTAAGTACAAAATGAGTTGTTCAAATTTAGCAGCCTTTAAGTATACCAATTTAGTATAACAGAAATAAAATCGCAGCGTAATTTCATTAAAAATACAAGATGTAAATGGATTTTCAGTATACTTAGCATGAAATAAATTTGTAACAACTCTTGATAAAATGGAAGGAAGGAGACGGGAACCGGCAAACATTCAAAACATTTAATAAATTAATATAACAGCCGGCGGCCCCTCACGGATGACCGCCGGCGAACAAAACATAATATAAATACAACCATAACATAAATTCGGGCCCGGTCCTCTCTCCTCGACGGTCCGGTCGCTCTTTCCTTTTATATGCTCCCATCTCCTACGTGATTCGAGGCCGGTGTGCGCACAGCTGGCGCTAATTCACAATTACTCACCGGACTCGAACCACGGTCTCGCCCAGCCTACTCTACTACAAAATTTATCTCAAAAACATTTGTTTTTCACTAGGGTAACCAAAGGGCAATCAGTCTATACCAGGCTTTAAAAAATGTTGACTTATGATGACTTTTAAGAATAGTCTTAGAAGTTTTTGCAACCAGCCCCAGATATCTTAGATTTTATTTTAGGAGAAATGTGTTACATTTTGATTTTTACTAATATTGTAAATATAGAAACTGTCCTTTAAGAATATCCAGACTGACTCATTTAAATGTATCTTCAAAGCCCAGCATGCAGTGCATATTCCAAACAAGGAATTCAATCTGATTGAGTCAAACCGAATAATTACTGTCCAAGCTGCAAGAATGACCAAATACAAAAACTGCAAAGTGATTTGGAGTTGTTCCCTGAATACCCTGTAGTTGGCCAATGCTCTTTTTGAGAAGCAGAAACTGAAGCTTGAAATTCCAGGATAACTAGACAACTATTCATGAAAGGTAATGTAAAACAAAAATGATATAATGTATAAATAATAAAACAAATATGAACATAGTAAAGAATAAAACAAATAAGATTAATATGATATGAAATTAAATACAAAACATACAGAATTGCATCATCTTTAAAAGTACGCAGGCACCCACGCGTCATCTTTAAAAGTACACGCGCAATTCAAATGATGATGCAATTCTTCCAAAACCAGTCTTGTGAGTAATTTTTTCGAAAATGAGATGTTTACATAATCTGAAGCCTGAATAAATACACGTCCTATTGATGTATGACTTGTTAGAATAGGACAATATCTGGCTGAGATACAACTCTGTAATCTGAGAGTGCAAAAAAATCTAAATACTGAGAAAATTGCCTTAGAAGTTGTTTATCAGAGGCACTGTAGCAGGTCATCCAATTTTTTTTATACATTTAAGGTAGGAAATTTAAAAAATATCTTTATGTAAAATGATCTTTACTTAATGGCCTTATGATTTTTGGCATAAAAGAAAAATCAATAATTTTGACCCATCAATGTATTTTTGTCTTTCACAAATTTTATTCCTGTGCTACTTGAGACTTCCAGTGTAACAAATGAGGTAACATTCACATCACACTGAGACTTGCTTGAGTCTCATGCTTCTCACACTTGTATCTTGAGTCAAACACTCTCACATTTATCTCATCTAAGGTTTAATAAGAGATCTCCATGTCATCTCACACTGTGCTCAGACTTTTTCTTCTTAGCTGGATACAATAACATTCTCACATGTATCTCCTCTAAGGTTTATTAAGAGGTCTTAGTAACATCTCACACTGTGCTCAAACACAGAAACGGAGATCTTTCCCCTTAGCTAGAAACTAACATTTTCACATCTTTCTCCCCTTAAAGTTCACAACTTTACAAAGTGTGCAACCATAAATAAGCCTATATATATTAATAGAGAAAATATGCAGAAATAAGTTTACTGTTACTCTTTATTTGCTGATACAATGAAAGCTGTACAATTTAATAATCTGAGCACAGTGTAAAATGATATGGAGATCTCTTCTAAATTTCAGTGGAGACAAACATGAGAGAATGACTTTTTTTTCGTCTCAGGAGAAACATGTGAGAAGCAGAAGCAGGAGACTTTAATTTGATGTAACTTCTGTCTAAGAGAAAGATGTGAAATGAGAAGGAGATCTCTTGTTTGATTTTCCAATCCTCTGGGTTCCTACAATAAAGGAGATGATATAAGAATGATTAGGTGCTATCTTACACTTTAGACAGAGATACAAACAAGTCAGAAAGATAAAGTTAACTTTTGATGTTTCTTTCGAATTTTTCAGTAAAATAATTAACATGTTACCTGAACTTATACTTGCATGATTATTCATGAGGTAATTATGATTATGAATTGTAAGCATTTCCCCAGCCTTGCCACGTCTGTCTACACTTGTTAACACCTGGTTTATTCGCTGTGAACATCAAAAACAAATCACACTCCATGAGCTCTATTTCCCACTTTGTCTCGTCACAGCTAGACAAGCTTTCAAAACAATGCCATAAAAAAAATACAAAAGCCAGATGTAATTATCTTGTGAGTGTTAATTGCATGATGATAATTGCTTCATTATTTTTTAAATAAATTATTTGTTGGTATTATTATTTATTATTAGTGATGAATACAGGAATAGTTTTAACATTCATCATCTTCCATCTGTTCCTTCATTATTTTTATACTAACTGAGTGTGTACTTTATTGGTGATTTTTAGTAATGATCACAATGTCAGGCTTATTTCTGCTGTAACAACCGGCTGCCTGTACATTGCCCTTATATAAGCTTATTTTACCTGGTTTGTAATTTGCTGCGATTAAAAAAATATTAGCAGAGGGTTAAATGCTTCTAAATAAAGAAACATATATTGAAAACAGGCATCCTCCCACACTCAAAAAATAGAAAGCATGCTTACTTTGCAACCCCACTTCTTCACACCTGCGCTCTAGTACCACCCTCATCTCCGCTTTAATTTGTCCCCCTTCAATTTATGAAAACTTAATTGCTACATTATAAAAACCACTCTGAAACATAATGATTGTTCCTCTTTCCTCTGGGCATCATCAGCGGGGGCAATTATGGCTTCATGCCTAAAGCAGCATCAGTATACCGCCCATTAGTACGGCAATAATGTCTGATACTGTATTTTTGAACTCAACAAATTGGCTTATCAGCAGTAATGAGACAGCATAGATTCATCTCTACATTGGGAAATGCATTAGGCTCTATGGAATTAGTTAAGAAGAAATGTACTTTGAAACCCATCTCACTGATGAGTTTTGACCTGTTTGCTGTGAATGCTGTGATTGGGAAATGTCCCTTGAAAGACAGCATGGCAGGATAGCATCTCATGTTGTCTGACATCAAAAGTATTCGTCAGGTGCCACCTGATCAAAGCTATGATTGAATCTCATGGAACAATGCTTCAATAAAACTAAGAACGGAGAATACGTTCCCTTTTAAACAACACAATGGTGTGTTAATGGTCTAAAACATCCAAAAAGTACATAAATACTTAGTTGTTCCATTAAACTGGCCAACTTGTGGCTCTCATGTGTGCAATACTGTCAGCGGATGCTGCATTTATGTTACAACAAAACCCTCCCATTGGCACGTTCATTTGGGTTTTGGGATTGTAGCCAAACATCTACTCAAGGTCACTTTCCTCCAGGCTATCATATGCCAGAGGCAGCAGGCAGTTCGACAGACATCAGTTATTAGACCCTGGTCTGCACTAACAACAGGCAATAGTGAAGAAAACTAATGTTTCTGCATCCCATATCACCCCTTAGGAACACAAGCTATGATTCAGCACACCGATGCTTTTTATGGGTCACACTCTCCACTCTGCAGGAACACGCCCGAATCTAATTGGTCTGAATGCCTCCGACGGATCAAGGTCGCAGGTGACAGAAGAAGAATGCATGACAATTTTGAACCAAACTAGCTATTCCACTCTCTGAAATCTTCTTTTCGTGGCAGGCTAGGCACTACTTCTACATAACACCCTGTTGAACTATGACCCCACTTATCAGCGTGCCCGGAGCTTATACGGCCGGATGGAGGAGGGATAGCCAGTTTAATTAACCTTAGGTTCACAGTATTAGAGTTCTTACTAAAATGGGCAGCTGTCCAGTGCAATGCCACGATGTGTCACCATGACCAGCCAGGAGGTATCAGTTATTTATGGAGACAAATGTTTTCATACTATAAACGATACAAATATAATATAACAGATATTTTGTAGTGTGTTGCTTTCTTTATCTAGTCCACCTGTTGAATTTATTTATCATTTTTGCACTTGAGTGGCTACACTACACTTGGGAGCGTCAGTTTGACGGACATTGATAGATATGTGCTTTTCAGTAAAATATATTATTTCTTTACTTTCTCTTGGGAAACTTTTTAGACCCCGATATGTTCATACCTCTTTGGCCCCACAGAGAGTTACTGTCAACCTGGCCCTACTGTACAGTATATATACGGCATGTTTATAGCACCTAAGATGACTGGCAAGTTGTAAAAGAACTTGCAGTCTCACAGTCTATTATTGTATAGTTCAAGTTGTTCAAATAGTGCAAAGAGACACATATAAAGAAAGTTACTACACACCCACATGCCTATCCAGGTCATAAATCAAAGTGTAAAAGAAGATATATGAACAGAGTTGTATGCAATGTGCATGGTTCTTTTAAATGGGAGCATAGGTCTGACTGACAGTTGCTTTCAGTTTAACCTTCATTTCACAACAATGTATTTTATGTGATTAATGTATATTTATAACGTAAATAAATCTTCCAATTAATTAGCCTACATTTGTGATAACCTAGAACGGTGTCTGAATGTTGTAAAATCGTGATGAGATGAGGAGAGTACAGGTCAAAGGCAACGGCCATTATACTACACCTGACGGTTGTCATGGAGACGTGCTTATAATGAGAGTAATCAGTGGCGTACCGCAAAGCACGAGATTGGGCCCCTCACACTAGCAATTATGACATTTAAAGCATCTTACGTGCTACATCGTTTCTGTTTGCACTGCATAACAAGAAACGGAAGTATAGCCTATTGTTTACCATTATGGGGATGGTGAAATAGTCTATTTCTGCACAAATTGGGCCTCATAGTTTCCTGTAGCTCAGCGGTAAGAGCAAGGTTGTGGGTTCGATCCCAGGGGACTGCAAATACCTATGTAAAATGTATATGATAAAGCAATGTAAGTCGCTTTGGATAAAAGCGTCTGCCAAATGCCTAAATGTAAATGTAAATGTCATACATGAAACATTCGTAAATATATTTGTAATGTATAAGAGTAATCTGCTCGTAAAACGGACCCTCCCGAAAACTTTCATCCGAATTCACAAATACTTCGTAAATGTCAGATTTGGTAATGAAATGTGCGTATGTTAATGAATTCCAATTACTCTTAAACAGGGCGAGCCTGCACACTCTTTCATGATCAGCATAATCTCTGGCTCTACAATACAGCTACCCCAATTCATACCTCTCAACACTCCCGTTTTTCACAGCCATTTCCCGCCACCCTCTCGTTTTGTTCTCCCGTATTTCAGTTATTTCTCCTTTGAAACTCATAATCCGACAGGAATGGGAACGTGTT
Organism: Triplophysa dalaica; assembly: GCF_015846415.1. Classification (NCBI taxonomy): domain Eukaryota; kingdom Metazoa; phylum Chordata; class Actinopteri; order Cypriniformes; family Nemacheilidae; genus Triplophysa; species Triplophysa dalaica. The sequence goes on from NC_079542.1 coordinate 9,410,313, forward strand.
CACGGGGTGCTCGTGGCTTGGGCCACTGCACATTTGCCCTCACAGCTGGCGCCCTTTGCTAGGCGAAATAGAAACGTAATATTCTGCTTACTAATAAACAAAGATAGATTCATATGACACGGCTAAAATGAATATTATCGATTTTTTGATGTAATGCAATGTGTATTTTCCACATACCGTGTATGTTTGTATCTCCTCTTTGACCCGCCTTTAAGCTCATCGCTGTGAAAAGCGATGTGTCCAGTTAGACTTGCCCTGTTAACCAGTGCTAGTGATTGATCGAATACAGCAAGCGTGATGGAAATGTAACGCTTCCGTTTTGGAAACATCATGTTCAAAAGCAATTGTACTGAAATACGCCCGTCAAACGGCGTGTGCTTTTTCAAACCAAGTTATTTCATGTCTGACATTGAGATCTCTGGCCAAATTGTAATGCTTAATTAATTTGATACCTAGCAGATATACCATTCATGGATTCATGGCCATGTGAGCTGCATTAAACAGTCTTAGATTTACATTTTGAATCACTTTTTCTTCAAAGCCAGCTTTTAATACTCTTAGAATTTCACATGAAAATTATGTAATGTTAGATATTGAGTAATTAAAAGATTTAAAACTATTTACAACAGAGGGGGCCCTTTTCCCTGCACAACCAACCAGCCCCCAAACCTCAACACAATCAAATATCATTATGATACACTGTGCATCAAAATGCAGTGTCATCAGTTTGTGTAAAAGAATACAGAACGTTTGAATATATTACCCACGATTTACACGTGATGAGGAGCATGTCTAAATTTCTTTTGTTCCAACTAACATTTAGAAAATACGAATATTTTCATGAATCCAAAATTTTTAAAAACTATATTACAAACATTTTATTTAAAGAACAAAACGACTTATCGAATGATTGAAATGGAAGCGTGTTTCAGTGAACATAATTCAAAGTTGGCAAGTAAGCGTTCGCTCTTTAGTGTTGTTAAAATGATTCAATGTTTTTGCTGCACCAGGACACAAAGCACTAGTGCAGAACAGTCCCCCATTGCATTTTTAATCACTTTTTCTTCAAAGCCAGCTTTTAATACACCCGTCTAAATTAATAATCTTTATTTATCAACTTCCACTGAATTTTATGTATGATCTATGCATTTCCATTTTTTGGTCAAAACGTCTTACAACATTTGCTTTCCTCCAAATGTATATTAAGCATTTAAATAACATTTCAGCTTCATTGTCTTTCATACAGCATGCTTAAGATTAATTCAATCAATTTTCAATTTATCAGCTTTAAAAATAGCTATGCGACATATCATGCAATGCTGTCTTCAAAATTGACATTTTGAATTGTTAGACTTGAGACACAAAACGGCAATGCGCAACGGACGAGAAGCAGAGGGCCACGCGTAGCGTCTACAACTCACCGGTTTTGTGCACCGGACATGTATTAAGCATGCCTGAGCTTAAGTTCAAAGTCTACACTGATGGACGATGGGCAGGATTTTACTATATTTTTACTCAGTGTTGTAGTTACGCAGGCAGTGCGCCTCTGATGCGCTTAGAGATAGATTTCTTCTTTGTTTTTATAGGACTCAGTTTTTGATCCTCCAGTTTTCGTCCTTCCAAAACACTCTGATTGGTAAAGCTGACAAGGTCTGTCGTGATTGGCTTCCACTTCTCAGGCTGTTGTGATTGGTCGGTGCCCCTCTCACGTGTATTCATAAACTTTGGCTTTAAGCAATAAACAATAACAATTCAACTTCACTTTATCATTAAAAACATGCGGATCGATCAAAGTGTAATGGAGGTCTATTAATGCATGAACAAACTTCAATCTATGTTATAGATCGCAATTTTTCTTCCTACTATGGCGAGGGGAATTGTGTCAGACATTTAAATTAATAAAAACTAAGAACAGAAGCGTTAGTTTTGCTTTTTTATATTGGACCCCAGTAGGATAATAAAACAAGCAGATTGACCAGGAGATATTTGGAAGCAGGATTTCAAAGGATGTTTCATAGAAGTGTTTAAGAGGTAAGCGCGCACACACACACAATATCAGTGTTTTACACAGAAATGCTTTCACAGACGATGTTAGAGTCATGGATGCTGTTATTTGACCGTTGGTTATCTTAGAATTTGTTTAGGGGAGTTCTTTTTACTTGTAGTGCATCTCAGTGAAATTACTGGTATCTAACCAAAATAACCAGTTGATATTCTCAACTATGTGTATTTATCCGATGCAACAGAATCAACAATAACGACCCCTCCAATGCATCCGTCCACTGAATGGTCAGTGGGTCGTATTCTAACTCTTAAGAAAGAGGGCATTTGGCCAAGAATGGACACACTTCTTGCACTGTTCTTAGAGCCGGTAATAAGATTCGCAGTAGAAGTGACATGTTCGTGAGCAGGACAGAATCAAACACTTGTGAATACAGGTGAACGTTTATTATCAAAATACTTTTGTGCACTCAAACATAAAACTAACACGTAACTAAACAAACGCATACACACTGAACATTCGTACATTAAAAGAGGAAAGTATGGAAAAAGACAAGAATAAAAAATTCCCTTTCTATTTACAAGCATGATATCGTTACTATGTTGCATATAGATCAGTTTTCCGTAATTAATAATGCAAATGAATACACTGATAACCAAGTAAATTGTTAAAACCTTAACAATACTGGGGCACGACGGCGTGCCGCTTCTTAACACCAGCCGCGCACTGCCTTTGAGCAAAGAGGCCGTCAGCCTATGTGCCGTGCCTCAGCCTTCATTATGTAAGGTCTTTATACACCTCTGAAAACATAGTTATGTATATTATATTGCATTTATTTCAATGGATCCTCAAAAAAATCACACACAGCACCTTTAAATATACCTATTTCAGATTCCTTTTTGGGTGTCACGAGCACACAATAACTTGCTTTAAATTTTTCTATTTCTTATTCTTTCTTCCTGCATTACAACTCTTACACATGTGAGGAGGAGATATTTCTTCCTTGTTCTTTTCCTCAGCAGGGTGCCTTACATTGCTATAATTTCATACCATTTCCTTGTAGCATATTTTGCACCAGTATCTTTCTTCAAGTGTCATAGCCCTATGGGGGAGAAGGGGATAGGGAGAGAGAGAGAGGGGAGGGATGAAGGGGTGAAGGGAAAGACATTAAGTTAAACGATGCTGAAGTAGGCCGTGGCGAGCAGGTGTCTGGCTTAACAAGCTCCATAAGTAGCTCTGCTATGAGGTTAATTTCCTCTTCAACACCAAAGTCCGACCAGGCCTCTCCAGAGCCTTTACACAAGACGTAAAAAGAAAAAAGAGAGCGAGAGAAGGGTAGCTAGAGGGTGTTTTATATTCCATTTTGGGACCAGCGCTGAATAGAGGACGGGAGAGGTGGAGGTTATAATGGGGACCTCTGAGCTTATGTCCATCTCCTCTTCCCTTTCTCCATTCTCTCTCTCTCTTCTAATGGTGTACTTAGGGACAGCTAATGGTGGACTAAGTCAACATTTCTAGAAGTAAAGAACAGCTCTAACAGCATCATGGTAGTAATTGAATAAAAGCTTATAAAAGGAAACATACATGTGTTAACGCAACGTTGCTGTTGCATCATTTGAAGTTTGTAGCTTGTGTTTTTGGATATTTGTGTTATTAGCATTTAACATAACTTAAGTTCTTAAAGGTTAGATATGTTTCATATACATGGAAAAATCTATTATATCTTTCTTTCTATCAGTGATCTCAGTTAAGAGATATTTATTCAGGGTTACCAGATCTGTGTAAGATAACCAGCCCAATGGCCTATAAAAACTAGCCTAAAACTAGCTCAATGACCCCCCCCCCCCCGAATATCAAAACTTTGTTAACACATCAGTAGAGGGGGCTATTCTACCCATGAACAAGTTGTTATTGTTGGCATATTGGCTGCTTATTAGTATTTGTAAAGCACATAGTCTGCATGCCCATACTCTATATCCTTAAACCTAACCACACAGCTTACTGACTATTAATATGCAAGAAATGAACAGTGTATTGGGTAAAAATTTGTAGTTAATGGTTTGTTAATAGCGAGAACTGCCCCCTATACTGAAGTGACCAAAACGTTAAATATGTCACTTCCGTACACTGTAGGGATGCACGATATAATCGGCATGCAGATGTTATAGGCCGATATTGGCTTATAAATTAAATCTCGCCATCAGCCCGTTATGAAAAACTACAGCAAAATGCTGTGCCGATAAAAAAGACGTGTTGATTATGTGTAGGCGTTCTGACATGACCGTGCACTCGCAAAAACACCATCTGTCACATAGTGAAGTTCATTTTCGTCTCTTATTGCGTCTGAACTGTCATATAAACACAGGGTTGTGTTAAAAACACACAAGGTTTTAGGTTAAGCCAGTGTTCTGACATTGCTCTACCATCAAGAGCCCTATATTTTTGTTTCTCAACTTTTTAGTTTACTAAGGATTCTTGTTCAATAACTGTAATAAACATCACAAACTGTTTCGCATTGATATCCAGTTTTATATGCTCTAGCAGCAGTAATAAATAATTTGTGCTAGGAGTGCAAATCAGAACATACATTCATAACGGTGCTACATACCTTTATTATGATACTGCTTGTCACTCAGAAATCCAGACGAGCTCACACTGCTAAATCTTCCATGCCAAGCATTCACAATATAACATCCATTTGCACTTTAAGTCCACAAACGTAATAAATCTGAGAACTGTGTATATATTTAGCATCGTGTACATAGGATTTCTTGTGAAAGAACTATCTGTCATTGTTTTCCAACAAAGTATGCAGACAAAGCAGTGTTCCTCCATTAAAACAGCGTAAAATCTGATCCGTCAGAGCCCACGCACACATGATTCATATTTCACAAGCACATGATAATTTTGTTATTTCACAGCTGTGTTATTAGTTTGTCATCTATAGGCTAATGCTATTGCACAGTACTGTACTCCTGTAATGTCCATCCACATTCGCTCTATCAATGAGCCATAATCAGTCAGCACAGACTCTACAGGTATATGAATGTATATTATGAGGACATATTTATGGCATATTGCTGTGTGAAGGCTTTCTGTTCCCCAGTGCCCAACTGGCTCCTCTATGCCTTCCCCCTGACCGCTCTTATACCACGGACGATCAGGAGGATCACAGAACAGGCTCACATGGTACTGTTTGTAGCCCCACTCTGGAAGGACCAGCCTTGGGTTGCGGAACTGTCTCAGCTGCTCGTAGCAGCCTCGTGGCCTATTCCCCTGAGATAGGACCTCCTCTCTCAGGCAGGCAACACCATTTGGCACCCCCAGCCAGAGCTGTGGGCTCTGCACCTTTGGCCTCTCGATGGGAGCCTACGGTCCTCCCCAAGAGTGTCATGAACACGATATCACAGGCTAGAGCTCCGTCTACATGACGACTCTATACCCTTAAGTGGTGCATCTTCTCCGCCTAGTGTGCAACTTGCGGCGCAGACCGAGAATCCTGTGACATATGACTAATTCTGTCTTCCTGCAAAAGCTGTTGGATAAGGGCCGCTCCCCTTCCACACTCAAGGTTTACGTGGCAGCGTTCGCAGCTTCCATGCCCCCATAGCGGGCCATGGAGTGGGAAAGAACGACTGGATCGTTCGCTTCGTGAAGGGTTCCAGGCGGCTACGCCCTCCTCGCCCCCTCACCGTTCCCATATGGGATATACCCACGGTGTTGATAGCTCTGAAGGGTTCTTCCTTTGAGCCTCTGCAGTCCGTGGACCTCCGTCCCTTATCGCTTGAAACCACTCTGCTTCTAGAATTAGCAGTGGGCAATCTGCAGGCACTCTCTGTGAGGCCCTCCTGTCTTGAATTTGGGCCTGACCGACTCTAGGGTAGTCCTCAAACCAAGACATGGTTACGTACCTGAGGTGCTCTCTACTCCGTTTAGAGCACGGGAAGTGACACTTAATTACCTTCGATTAAGCCACCTATTAGATACTCGTTCCGTATCTCAGGAAACCGAGGTTACTTTAGTAACCAAGTACATCATTCAGAAGACATTGTTCTATATAGAACCTTTACCATCGTTGAAGATCCTTTTCAGAACCACTTAATACAATCTATAGCATTACTGCATTATGGGCAAGAACAATGTCAGCAATGTCTGCTCAAGATGATTAAAAAACATAGTGGGTTTAAAAGAGTGATAAATGCACAGCATTAAACACCAATGATCCAATATAAATAATTACATTTTGAGCTAAAAGTATTTGTCAAACTTATAATTTGTAATTATGTAACAACTTGGTACAGAATTGTCAATTAAAAGTAATTTAGGAATCATTTATAACTTATTTAAAATAATGTAGTAGACTTCTATAATCAAATTATTTTATGAGCTTCAAATTCTATAAATGTATCAATTGCTTCAATATTAAATACAGATACTAAACTTGTGGACTAGATTAAAGTCTTTATATTTGATGTACAGTTATACAGTAATGTTTTATTTAACCATAGTTATACATGAAGAATTCTTTTTCAACATCATAATCATGACGTTGAAGAGAAAGTGGACATGACATTTGTACACCCTCTCCTGGTCTATTTGCATATGTAATACGGTCCTTTATTTTAAAATATAAGAATGTTGGAAGCCAGCGAGATTTTATCAGCATCAAACAGCTGTCCTATGCTTTAAGTGTTGAAACAGCAACCTGCTTCAGTGTTTGTGCTACACTTAATATCACTCAAGAAGGACAAGCATGCTTGTGAACATGCAAATGCACAGAAGCACACACATATGGACACACCCACACATGCATAAGCACATTTGCTCATTTATATATTCACCATGTGGGCTTGTAAAAGATAAATCTATTTGCATGTGGTTGCAAATATGGCTTTATGAACTCTCTCTCTCTCTCTCTCTCTTCCGCTCTCCCTTTTACAAACACACATGCTGACATTTTAGGGGCCCAACCAAAATGACCTGCTGCTCTGAAAGAACATTAAAGTTAATTTTAAATTGTAATGGCTCCCTTCAGCCAACGAATCTGAAATGCTACGGTTCTTCATACATAACTTCCCATCGCCTTTGATTTAACCATTAAAATAATTTTCCAGAACACCTGCCTTCATTGGCACCCCAAAGACCCCCAACCTAAAATTTGCTTTTTAAGAGTTTAGAGTATTTAAAGTTGGGCTTTTTTCTTCCAGAGAATAATTTAAAGAGATAAAAGCCTTGTTTCTGAGAAGAATCCAACTATACAGCAGAGTAATGATCAGATTTCTCTCAAAATAAGTTGTTTGTTTAATATTAATTTAGAATGTTATTGTGTATATTTTTGTGTGAACAATAATTAAACATTATTTTACAGGGATGTAACAATATCAAAACCTCACTGCACGATAATACCACGTTATGATGTTCACATTTATTGCGATATTTAAAATGACAAATGATGACCTGGAAACATGCCATTGGCATCCTCTTTTCTTTATCCTCCAAGTCTAATCATAACTTTTCCTTAGAGGGATGAGTTATAGTATGAGATGGGTCAAATGACCTAAAAATAATAATAATAAAAACAAATTGCACCAGATAGACCTTGGCAAATGTGACATCTATTATTTTTTATGCCCAAAATACCTATCGTTTCATACAGTCAGAGCTGTCGTAAGGGCTGTGCCAGGTGTGCGACCGCACAGGGCTTCGCACCCCACATGTGTTTTTTTATTTCTCACACGGTAAAATAAAATTTCTGATGTGTCTTTCTCTATCGTTAATTTCATAACACATAAACAAATTATAACATTGTTTATTAATTTCGATATGTCCGTATGTACGTGCTGCGTGCTCATTCTACAGTATGTATGTAGGTGCTCACTATGAGGAAAAATGTCGGCAGCAGCATGAGAGCGTGATTGATTACGTCGACACGAGTCAGGGGGCAAAAAACGGAAAACAAAAAAGTGTTTCAGAAAAAAACTAAGAGGATCATTCAATAAATTTGTGAAAGCTAACGTTAGCCACCATGAAGATGCCACATCAACACTTCTACTGTTGCTACCGTCGAGCCGCCAGAAGAAATAGTTCAGGGTGAGTAATACGTTTTTTTTGAAAATATTTATTTTTAGTTAAATTGAACCTTGCACTTTTTTCTTTAAACTTTGTAATGCATCATTTCCTAATAAGTTTTTTTTTGTCTAGAAAGGTTTTAAAGTAAACAAAACTGTCAACACATGAAATTTTGTCAATGTCAAATGTTTGAACATCTGAATAATATATATGAAGATAGCCCATCAAATGCGTGTGAAAGTTGTTTGTTGGAATAACGTAAATTCACTGCAAGTTTTTTTTTTAAATCATCATAAAACTTCTGCAAAAACCATTCTCTCCTCCAGAGGGCCTCGCACAGCGACTCAGCGAGAGGGGTTTAGCTGCGACTGATGGGGCTAGTGGAGCCCCACTCTCGAACAGGAAATATGTCACCTCCACTCAATAATAAAGAAGGGGCAAAATGGTGTCACTGAGATCTCAGAAGTTCGAATTTTAAACTCGGGTAATTGTATCTCAGCATCCCTACACTACTTGCAGACTGATGCTGTCTTTACGTGCAATGGAAGCACAACGCATATGGCTTCCATGAAATTACCAAAAAAGGATGAATAAACACTATGAATTTATATATTTTTGACGAACAATATTGATCTCTCGTCAATCTAAGCTGATGTTGCATGAATTTCTTTAAAACACAGGTTTAGAAAATCCGATTTTAAATCCACCGAAGTACTAAAAACCCTGATGTTACACACCCCGGTACCGTAGGTGGCGATATACACCTGAACATGTTGGTTGCGACCTGCCATTAAAAGGAAAGAAGGAGAAGAAGATTCGTTGATCGTTATTTACTGTTACTTGCAGTTGATGTGTTTTGTAAATATAGTTTGTGTTTTTTACTCAAAACAATTAAATCTTAATTTGTGGAAATAACTCAACATTTTACTGTGGTTGTTTTGTGTGTTATTTTCTTTTAAATATAAAATTCCTAAATTATTTGTGTTCACATTTTTCATTTTTATAAAAATTTATTTATTTGATGATTCATTTATTGTTCACTGCTAACAATTATAATGTTAACTTTCTAAATACAAACCTGGAAGCAACGTCTGGATTTAGTAACTTTAAAGGTATTTAATAACATTTAAACAATCATTTTGTAGCATTAAAACATTACAAGTATTTATTGACATTAAAACAGAGGCGTTTCATAAATTACTTCTGGTTTGAGGTCACAAATATGTGACGTATATATGCTCGGGCTGGATGTGATGTATATCCGCTTTTGAGCTCCACTCGCCCCATCGGCTGCAGCCAGCCCCTATTGTGCACGGCTCTCACTAAATCCTTGGTGTTTCGAGTCTGACGACATCACCCAAACGTGTTTTTGGTCAATTTTAAAAATCATCTGTAGTTTAGATGGTTAGAGTAAGGTTAGGGTGCGAGTTAGGGTATATATTTCCTAAGACTTGAACCACCAAAGATTTAGTCAAAACCAACAAGCCACGGCCACAGAACTGACTCGAAACACCAAGGATTTAGTGAGAGCCTATTGCGCACAGCAAGTTCGCACAGGGCCTTGCACCCCCTTGCGACGGCCTTGCAAACAGTCATGTGACCACATTAATATTGAGACAATTTCTTCATGCGATATCGATAATATTGTTACATCTCTATTATATTAGCAATGAAATGTAACCCCAAATTAAATTTTTTCCGTCAAAGCAATTTAAGCTTCAAGTAGCAGGTTCATAGCGCTGTTATAAGCCCTCATCAAGTCCTCCTAAGACTCCACACTTGGAATAATGCTGCAGGCTGTGTGGTAATAGGTGGCTCAGAAATTTTTGTATGCAAAACCCGGAAGCGAGTTAGCATTTTAGGACTTCCTGTTCCATTGCTCCAATGTCTATGGGTTTTTTAAATGGGTATTTGGTAAATCCCTCGAAAAAAGGTATTTGGTAAACAACACCTTTAACTACTAATTATATGACACAATTATAACCTGCTTATTTGTCTTAAAAATGGTGGTTGCTAAAAGTGATTACTTTGGCGGGGACGTTAGACACAGTCGGGCATATAAAGCTCACAACTAATGCAACATGGGCACAAATCTCTTAAAACGTAGATGTGGATTTATTCACCGAGTAATTTCTCACCAGTGAACACATTTTTTAAAAGTTTGAAAGAGTTGTCAGAGGCTTGGTGGTGGACACATTGATTTAGAGCGACCTTAAGTTTAGTCTGTTGATAGCATTGTGTTAGCTTTTTACTTCTGACGATTGTATTCGGCCTTTCAAAGTAACTAATGTGGTGTCAACTTGTAAAGATTATATTGAAAGACAAAAGGTGTTATGCGTCATAACTGTAACAGTCTCTGAAGAAAACAAACGATATCACACGGAACTGGTGATGAGTGAAAAAGGTTTAATACAAAAAGGTGATAACAGGAACAAACAGGGAATTCAAAACGTCCAAGGGAAAAAACAGAGCAATCCAATAAACATCCACGGAGAACAGGTTAATCCAATGATCAAAAACATCCAAAGAACAAGGTATAACAAAGAGCAAAATCATCCACGGAACAGGGTTCCAGCACTAGTTACAATATATTACATTAATACCAGACCAATAACTGAATTAAGAGGACAACTTAAATAGAACATCAGTGCAGGCTCGGCAAAAACTAAAATATATAGCTGAAACATGGACATCTTTAAAGGAGGCTTAACCATTACCCAAGTACTTTCCACAGAAGGCCATTCATGCTTTTTTTCTAAATTAAAGTTTGCAAAAGTGGATAATATTTTGTTATTTAGGCATTCATTTTAGATATAAGGTTACAAAAACAAACAATTTCAGAGTTGTTAGCTTGCTTCAGTGTCACGTGGCCTTCCTGAGTGCGAAGACCCTCCTGGCATGGCCAATACAGACAGCACGGTTGCATCTGTAAAGTACAGATTTTGTGTCTAAATATTTATATTTAAAGAGACAGTTTACCAAAAAAAAATGATTTCTTCATTTACTTCTGATGAACACAGAGAAAGATATTTGGAAGAATGATTGTCACCAAACAGTTCAGGGTGACCATTTACTTCCTTAGTAGGAAAAATTAACTGTTTGCTTTCCTACATTCTTCAAATTATCTTCTTTTGTGTTCAACAGAAGAAAGAAAATGTTCCTAATATGGTAGTCAAAGGTCAAAATGATACCTAACAGAATATTATTTTAAATAAATAAACAATGAACAAAATAACAATGATTTATAATAATGATTAAGCTACCACAAAAATGTAAAAACAAAACCTGAAACTCTTATGAGTTTTTGACCATTAGCCTCATTTGAACATTGAGTTTGTAACTATATAGCAACAGTTACCTGATTTTACGTTTTTTATTTCAGGATCATCAGTCTACTGTCCTCACTGCAATTTTGCCAGTGATGAAATCAGATCCGTTCAGACTGTTGGCAGACAGTGCAGTCAATATCTAGTATGTCTATATCGGTTGCTTTCGAAATTATGTTAGCTTCTGCATGATGCCAAGAGATTTCCTCACACAATTGAGAATCAAACTGAGAATATATGTCAGTATGAAAAGAGAAGATGGAGGACTGGAATCTTTGCCATTGCTCATGTCTATGACATTGCATCGCAGTGCCAAACTCACAGGGATAGATGATAAGTGACAATCATGCATGTATTTTTTATGTATTCAGTCAGTAGAAAGTATTCAGACATAGTCCATTTGATAAAGAAGTCATAGCTTTGTTCGCTGGAAACATAGAAAAAATATGCCTCAAAACACTGGATATAGATTACTGTATCAAGGTATTTAATCACATAAAATTTGTTTCAATAGCATATTAAACATCCTTTTAACAGTCTTAAAAGGATGAGAAAACCTTCCACCATTTTGTTTTTGAAATCTACCTTAATGGTACGTATGTATATTGCTTCAGATCCCTGTTCTCTTTAGTCAATCTCAAGGGTGTCTAATCGATGGGAATTGGCAGTTTTAATTGATTTTCTAAATCAATTATCTTTCTGAAGGGCCTATTGCTCTCCTCAATTCTCTCAATGCGCTAAGAAACCTTTATTGCTGGAGCTGGCTTAATCCTTATTAAAAGTTTTACATATTTTCCATAGGTATTCATAATGCAAAATAACCCTCTTTTCATAATGAAAATTAAATTATATATTTTCTAGTATCATGCTCCTTAGTATGGCAACTGCTCAAAGAAACACTTGGCAAATGTTTTTTTTTCCGTCATAACATCATTCTTTTCTTCTGTCTGTGCTTTGAAAATGTAAATATGGGGAGGCTAAAAAACAGCTTTGGTAATAAAAGCAGAAGGAATAAATGAGAAAGAGGAAAAAGCATTAGTCATTATAGTTATATTATTCATTTTTTTATCAGGGCTTAGGCATTGAATTTAAAAACATTTAATTCACTTTCTGTAATTGCATTACATTTTTGCAGGTTTATAACTTCTCTGGCATAAACTGTTGATTAAAAGTATTAATCCAGCTTTACGAGTTTTGCCAAAATAATAAAATGGTTCCATTATTTTGCAGTTCCAGAGGTATTTGCACTCACCTGAAATGAGAGGGTTGCATTATTCATCGGACTAAGGTGAGTATTACTACTAAGCTTTTTTCAAATTAAAATAGAGGGGATGAACAATCATGGGATTTGTGCTGTGTTTCGATATTTAGCAAACATTATCTGCTTAGCATTTAAAATGCTCTCCTGTCACCTTTGACAGTGTCACATTCGCTTATAGTGGCTTGGCATTATGAAAGTATTATATTAAAATAAAAGAAGAGAACAAGTAGTGTTTGGGAGTGTAATATAAACCATTTAGCTCTAAACTCATATGTAATGGCACAGCTAGCGGGCGTGATTGCATCTGAGATGTAAATATTCAGATGTAAACTGTGTGCAATACAAATGACTTCAGACGTAAACTCATAACTGGGTAAAATCACAGACACTGAAAGTTGTGATTATATTTATCAAAATTCATTTTCTTGTTGTAGAGTTGTAGTCAGACCCTTAGCTTTCTGCAAAACATGCACTACATAATTATAACTTTTGATGGAAGAAACTTTCGTCTCTCTCCTATGACACTTGATTCAGGAGAAAGTTCAAATAGAGGAATTCCTTTGTAAATAAAACAAGAAACGCTCTGCATGAGCTTTAAATTTGTCTTAACAATGAATGCAAAGCATCTGATTGATTCAGCAACATAAAACATGAACAAGGGGATGGGAAACATCTGATTGAAGCTCATTTGGAGATGTATTTGTGCAATCTTTGGAAATGATTTGTTCTTGGCATAAAATTACTCAAATTGTTCTTTTCCTGTTTTCATATTGAATCATTTCAATATGAAATGAGTTTAATTGTGGAAATAATATAAACTGTTAATATAAATATAAATAGCTTGAGAATGTCAAAAAATGATAGATCATTTTTATTATATATAATTTATTTATGTTAAACTACTTACAATTATTTGTCAATTTTTAGTAGTTATCATTTGTCCCCAAAGCAGACTAATGCTATATGCAAATGTTTTTTTCCATCATGTATTTATGGATTCCTTTTGGCAAAGGCATATATACAGCCGGCATTAAGGAAATGAGACTCACCTATCCGTGATTCCTGTTCGTCAGTGCAGGGCTCAGAAGAAGGGCTGTCACAACAGTTCAGTGAGTACACTATAGATGATGCATATAATGGTTTTATTTCTCAGTGCTTAGCATCACAGATTCTAACTCTCATAGTGTTGGGCTGCCTGGCATCCCTTGACAACAGTGGCACTTCTGCAGCTACTGATCTGGAAGCAACTCCACCACTTCAAAGCACCTTGAGCTCCACTGGCAGGAGAAATACGACAGCACACGACAGGTCCATGGCCCGCTCTGGTCCTCCTATCGGGATGTACTTCACAGGTATGTTTTTCTATATCTAAAACATCTCAAAGGTGACTAGGTTGATGTTTCTGTTGACTGGTCCACCATTTGATAAAGAGCTGGTTTTCAGGGGTTGGAGCAGCAGGGTCTGAGCGAAAGCCATGTGGACAGTGTTAAGTATCTTCCATATTGAAGTCTCTGACTCAGTTTGGCAGAGTCCCTGACCTGTTCCAGTCAAGAGCCTGTCTGCTGTTTGAGCCTCAAAACAGTGCTGTTTTGGCATGACATATACTTCCCAAAATATCTACATAAAATATACAAATTAAAGCTGCAATATACAACCACCATAGTTAGATGCATCGTTTGAGAACCTAACTAGCTACTAGTTTTTCCTGAAAACAAAGTAACTTTGTCACACATCTGTCATTTGAACCATGTTGGTTCAACAACATAGTTGATGATGTCACATAGGTGGTGGAGTAATACGGTCTTCTTGGATTGATTTAATGTCATATTATTACTCTAAATAATGTACACTGCATCTGAAAACAATTTTTGCTGTCGTATTTTTGCAAACTGTTGTTTTTTTCACGAATATTTAACTAATTCAAAAGTTTCCTCGTAACTCCGCCCAGGGATTCCACAGGGTCCTAGAGCCCACTCGCATGCGCGCTTTAAAAAAAAAAAACTATTCTATTTTCTTGACAAACTATAAGATGTAAAACTGCATGTTACTTGCTAACCTTGCATGATGTATGTAAGTCTACATGTCATAGAACTATGCCTCTAACCACAGGTCAAGAGCAGTTTCAACCAAGCAACCTTCCGATTCTTTTTATGTGTGTGCTGCAACCAGATTTTTACACTTTCAGGATTTTACTTTTTACATTTAAATTTATGCATTTGGCAGACGCTTTTATCCAAACCGACCTACTTTTTAATATCATATACATATGTACGTGCAATCCCCTGGGATCGAACCCACAACCTTGCGTTGTTAATGCAATGCTCTTACTACTGAGCTACAAAAAATCCATACTCCTGTAGTCTGAGTCACGTTTAAGATTTTAAATAAGAGAATCTGTCAAGAATCTCCTTATGTGTGTGCTGCAACAAGAATTTAAAATCTGTCAGGATTTTAAAACTCCTGTAGTCTGAGCCAGGCTTAAGGATGGTACTTACAACCATAGTTGGCTAACGATGCTTTTGGGAAATGCATCCCAGATCGCAAGAACATTAGAGCGAGCCAGTAGACTCTTTCAGTTGATAATGTCAGCAGCTATTTTTTACAAAGCAGTATTAATATTCTTTTTTTTAATTACCGTGAAGACATAAATACAACAATATTTGAGAGTTGCAATACAATTATATCTAGTGCTGAGCCACCTGAAATGCTTCAGACGACTCTGCTTGAGCAGTATACGATTTTTTTTATATTGAATACATATATGATAAACATGCAGAGAAATAATAAAAAAAAAACATATTCCGAAGTATCATGAGAATTCGCGAGAGCAATAGAGCAATAAGCGATATGTCATACATGAGCAATAATACAATAGGTGCTAAAACAAAGTTACTAGTTTCAACAAAAGCTAGACCACTACCTGTTTAGAGAAAGAGAGTTTTTTTTCTCATTTGTCTGTCAAGTATTCACAGAAGAGTTTGGGGTTTTAAGTAGTTTTTTTAATGTTGTGAGAGACGTAGTTGACCGGACCGAGTTGGGAAGAATGCTCCAACAGGAAGTAGTTATAAAATTATTGCATAATGTTTGATGCAAAACTATACTGATGTTCAAATATTAACCGTATCTGCCAATATTTATAAGTACCAATATCATCTAACTACTATTTCTACTTAATCCAAAGAAAATCAAATAAAAATCGGCTAGTGTAAGTAGCATATCGTTAAGAGATAAGAGCTGCTATTTTCACTTAGTGTAAACCGAACCTGCTGCTATTTAAACTTAGCGTAAATAGCATCTTTGGCCATTTTCACTTAGTGTGAATAGCATCTATTGCATAGTTATAGATGACGGCTTTAAGCAAAATGTTAGAAAATAAAAATAATTGTAAAATCTGGAAGGAGTTACATTGTAAAAGAGAGCATGAGACACCCAAGATACCAAATCACTTATATCCTATAAGTTGAGGAAGAGAATAGATTCCTGATGGCTTGAAAAATAAAAGGTTTCCATAAAGTTGTGTTCGACAGCTACTTTGTGCCCTGGCTATAGGCTCTGTTAACTCAAAGATCTGCGTAAGTCTATTTGTTTCAACACTGAAATTAACCAAAGGCTCTTGGCACATTCCTCTTTCTCAATCTGCCAGGAAAAAAATGCTTTCATACCCTGGGGTGCTGGCAACACCAGCTACTCACTATCTTCCTGGAAGGAAAACCAACCATCTTCACAGAGCTTATGAATGTTGTTCTCAGTCTATACAAAATTGATGCTTACCTGGTGACGTTGTCATTCATGCACGGATAGGGCCAAACATCTGCTTTGCCTGAGGAATGTGTGGGAAGAACCGTGCAGGGCTTCAAAAAACATTGTTTTGACATGATTTTGATAAACAGTGATTTTTTATTATTAGCATACAACTTCTAACATCACTACTGTTTGGATATCAAGGCTTACACATTCATTTCAACATTCATTTAAAGGTCTAGTGTGCGAAATTTAGCGGTGTCTAGTGGTGAGGTTGCGAATTGCAACCAACAGCTCACTGAACTGCTTCTCCTTCGATTACAAAGCACTACAATGGCTGAGCAGGGCTAAGATGTCATCAAGTTTTTGCTTCTATGCAAAGAAGATAAGATATTTACGAAGCACGCTCTGTCAGTTTGTCTGTTTAGGGCTACTGTAGAAACAACATGGCAAATTCCATGTAAGGGGACCCGCAGTGTATAAATTGAAACCACTCATTCTGAGGTAATAAAAATGCAAGGCTTCATTATGTAAGGTCTCTATACACCTCTGAAGACATAGTTATGTTTATTATATTGCATTTCTGTCAATAGAACCTCCAAAAAATTAAAAACATCATATCAATACAGTATCATATGCAGCATAGTATTTTTTGAGGATACTTCCACTCAAAGCACTTTACAAAATAGAGTTCAGGTGATTTCTCAGCCAGACTTGCTGGTTGAGTCCATCAACCTGGATGATGTGACAGCAACGATACTTACATCACTGACATACATTTGACATGAGTCGTGTGCTTCTTTGCTGTCAGTCTGAAGAGCTGTCAATTTCTCTCGGTCATGAAAAAAGGCATAAAAAGGGAGTTTTGTGAGATGTATATGGAGCTGGCTAAATAAGTTTAGAATGAGTATTAAAAGATGCAAAACAAGTAAATGCATTATGGCTGCAGGCATACTCAAGTAAAAAAAGGGGGTTGACTTTGGTGTCTTGCTTATACAGACATTTATCATTTCAGTTCTACCTGTATGTATCCTACATCACGATAGAGATCACAAAATCAGAACATCAGAAAACAGAATATCATTATAATGGAAAGCCAAATGCAATGCAGACAGACTTTCAAGCACACGCCTGATCTTTGGGGCGTCTAAAAAACACAAGCTTTGGGTTCTTGATAATCAGAGTTCATTTTAAAATAACAGCATCACAAGTTCCCCTGCTTTACATACTATTTCTTTTTTTAATCAGGGTCACATACAGTTTTTTCTTTATCAGGCTTAAATACTCTTTATGGTAAATGGTGATAATTCCCTTTTAATTACGGTTGATTACTGTCATTAAATCTTAGCTTACCATTTCACACATACTGCTAGTGACATAGATTAATGACACCAACAGGATGTCGGTTTCCTAAAGCTAATTGGCTGTGATTCCTTGATGTATTAGAAAAAAATGACTCATAATCAGCTACAGTGTATCAGTATTTTTTTTTACTGTATATTTTATAAGCCTAAATCTAAAAGCCTAAAATGAAAGGCTGAAAGTTCACCACCACGGTTAAAAATACCCATACCCCTGGCCCACTTTAATCAGATAATTATACTTAGCTGGAGGCCTCTGTGTCCCTTTCCTTGTTTTAACTTCATGAATTCTCCTCAAGCTGAACGATCTCGTAAAATTTATAAAGCAGTTTGACATCATCACTGTCTGTGTCTTTTAGAGACTGAAATCTAGTCTGTACAAGATTAACAGATGGGTGGGGTTTAAAGTTTACACTGAACGTGTACCTAAGGGTAGCTTTTTTATAGATAATACATATAAACTGACTAAGTAGTTAGGAATTATTTATATATTTAAAAGATTGATATTTCAAGTGAATTAGGACGCAAATCACCTCAATACCAAATGCCTTTTGTTAATTTCCCCAAAAAAGTATGCATGTGGGAAAGGCAAACTTTGAGCTCACCGACAGACAGAGTTTCCCCAATTTTCTCAAAATGTCTAAGTTTTAGCAAAAGTCTGCACAAAAAGCAATTCAAGCCTCGCTGTCCATATATTTTCTATCAAGTAGCAAAAACTAGTACACGAACTTCATATTTTATCATGCATCTTGACTGAAAAGGCCTTTTGTGTAGAGCTAAACAAATGCTCGGCTCATCAAATGTAAACTCAAGCTACTTGTGAAGAATAAAAGTGAAGTTTAAGTACTTGTAAGAATATAATGTTTAATAGTAGTGAAAAAGCCTACATAGCTACAGCTGGGAACCGGCCATCCTGGTTGTAAAATATTCTCGACTCATTTCGAGTGAGCTGAGATCAGTGCTTCCAGTGCTCCTGTAACATCTTAAGATGTATTTGGAGGTGGCCTTTCAAGTCAATTTTTGGAGCACACGGCATCATTATTAATCTTGTTTGTCTCTCTCTCCTTCTCTTTCCCGCTGTAGGCTCTCTTCTGGCCTGCATTCAATCGGTGAGAGTTTAGAACAGATCTCATCAGTGAGCCAGGTCGGCCTGCCCGCCTCCTACACTTATGCCATCTATCTTTAGAGTTGCAAGCTCAGCACTCTTTCTGTGAGTACCTTTTAAAACATCAAACGTAAGCCTTCCGGGCTCCTTTCAACTCGGGGAAAAAACAAAAATGAATGAAACTGAGGAGGTGGTGGGAGAGGAGGCGGAAGAAGAACAAGGAGATCAGGAAGGATGGAACATTTTTGGAATCGTTTTGATCTAATATTGTTTCTCTTCATTGATCTGATGATGTTTTATACCATCATTTTAATTTGACTGTATTTAGTATAATGTTTTTCGCAAAATTGTAGGTTTCTCTGGAGTTGTTGGTAGGCATGGTGCTATCATTGCCAAGGTTATGGGTTCGATTCCTTAGGAGTAGTGTACACACAAGCTGATGATACAAATGGAATAAACTGTTCCTGAATTCATACAAATAAAATTGATTTTTGTATTTTATTCTTTGCCATGGTGTTTATATAGCTCTTTATTCTGTTTACTTTCACTCAAGGCGCTTAACAATAAGTGGAGGTGGGGGGCTGTGAGGTCTCCTTAACCACCACCATTGAGATGTTACAACAGAACCCATAGTGAACCTATACGCCCACCACACACCAGATATCAGTGGAGATCAGAGTACCATCATATTAATGGAGGATGATGGTCATGACGGATCGTCTAATGCAGAGAATTTGGCCAGATGCTGGGGTTAGACCCCTACTCTTTTACAGAAATATTTCAAGATTGCATGCAGGGAATTAGTACTTAGGTTTAGTGTCTTATCTATGATGTTTCCCAATCCCTATCCAGCTGCTTTTTGACCCCCACAGACAACAGGGTGAGCTCCCCCTGCAGGCCAAACCTACACAAACATAGATATCCCCAGTGTTGATCAGGCATTTTATGGAATTAAATATAAATGTGTCAAATTTAAATGTTTTACTAATATAACACTGTTCTAGAAAAAAGTCAGTGCCAGACAGACCTTGGGTCCTTAACAATTATTTTGGATTTAACTCAATGATCCCTGTTCAGCACTGAAAATTCTCCTCCTTAGTCATATTGACCCAATGATAGCGACTGTAGCATGCGTCTTCATTTGTGCCATCTGCTACTGAACAAATATAATAACAGGCTCCTTAGTGGGTCCCTTAAGGTCTGATTCTTTCTGAGAGGGCCTGAATCACACATCATAATTATCTTTAGTCAGCCGCTCCTCTTTCAGAAGAACTTTAAAGGAGGACGTGCAGGATTATGAACCCGGACAAGCAGTTTAAATGTCACTGTACCTGGTTTTGTCAATTAGAGGAAGAGGAGGGAGCGAGGTAATAAATGAATGGGATCCAAAAGGTTAGGTGTAAAATCTGGGGATGATTACGGGGGCGGACTGGTGTGGAAGTTTAATGAGATGCGGGGTGATCTCCAAGATAAGATGATGAAGGTGTTGAGGTAGGTCACGGGTGGTACGGTGGGGATTTTACGGAGTTTCAATGAAACTTTGCTGAGATTAACTTTGCTAGAATGATGATCATAAAACACGGACATACAACTCCTCGCACAGAACACAAAATACACACGCACTTCAGGCATGCACACACATGTTTGTTCAGCTATCTTTATGAGGACATACATTGACGCAATGCAATCTCTAGCCCTTACCCTAACCATCAGAACTGAGTACCTGACCCTAACCCTCAAACTAAAGCAAACCTAAACCTAATTATAACCTAAAACCAGGTCTTGACCCTCAAACAGCCCTTTAAAGGGGTCGCAGAAAGTGAGGACCGGACAAAATGTCCTCACTTTACTCTCTTAGTCCTCATTCTGCTGGTCTCAAACTGGTCATCATAAAGATAGATGTACAAGTGGACACACAAACGCACACATAGCATGGTTATCACAGAGAAGCACACATTTAAGATAGAGGAGAGAGAAACACAGGTCAAATAGTATACGGACTATACATTACTAAATGTTATAATTAATAAATTAAGCAAAAAGTTACATTTAAAGTGATATTAATAAAAGCAAAACTTTAAATGGTAAAGCTGATGTCAGAGGCCCCCGGTCAGGCAAAAATTGCAAAACAGTGGCGAGGAACCAAAAACTCCAATGGAGAAAAAACCTTGCGAGAACCCAGGCCAAACAAGGGGAACCAGTTCGCCTCTGGCAAAAACTGCAGCATCTCTACAAGCTCGACCATGCTTAAAAAAAAAAAAAAAAAAAAACGTAAATAATATATTTAATATTATCATTAATATTCTAATAGTAGGTTAGTTAAGTAGTGTAAGTGTAATTTTAAAGTGTAAAAAGCAGCTTTAACACATGAGCAGAAGTAAATATTATTTACTGGGTTGGGAACTTTCCATCATCCATCCATCCACCAAATAAAAAAATAGTTTTACTGTCTCATATCTGTATTTTTCTATAAACATTTTGACATTCTAAAGTGAAAAAATAATATTAAGAAAATACCAATAATAGCCAATGTGAATTAAATTTAAATTCAATTTCTCAACTTCAAATGGTTCCTCTACTGAAGAATGACGTACTTAATCTTCAGTCCATAAGATTTGGATACTGACAGAACCCTACCATCTAATCTACAACCAGGGGGGGAAAGGCAAAATGGAAAATGGAAAATACGAACTAGGAAGTAGCGGAGTTTTTGCCTTTGTGTTGGATTAGATAATTTGCTTTGAACATCAGAGGCAATTACTTCATGTCCTGCCGTGAAGTATAAGGGGTTCGCAAAAGTGACCAAACTCAAGTACGTGATCAACATTCCTTAAAGCCAATTTAATGATTCAGAGCAAGCAACATCAGACACCATGGTGAAGAAGCCGCTACCCGCCCCAGGCCCTAAATGAGCTGTGTGCTCCTGAAAGAGTTTACTCTATTACCACGACAGCAACATGCTGAACCGGTGCTAGGTGACATCTGTGTTCTGATGTTCTCTTGAGGGCTTGAGATCCTTTATCTTTTCAAATATAAGAAGCTTTCCAGTATAACAAGACCCTTTAATAAAACAAAGCTGAAATTGCAGTTTGTTCCAAATTTCTAGAATTCTGATGCCAGATAGCAGAAGTGCCAACATTTACATGTCAACAACACGTGTAAGGGTGCACATAAATACGAGCAAAAAGAATAAAGGGACTATTCCAAATTGTATTTAATCAGCATTTCTAGATTGCAGAATTGTTGAATTTCAACAAAATCAAAGCTCAAGACTGACATAAAGTCACCCAACAGCAATTTGAAAGACTGACAGCATGAAAAGACACATGAAAATTGTAATAAAAATCGAGGTTGTCACAAAAAAGTAATTTTGAACTTTTCCTAAATACATGCACACGTATCGTATTTCTTTCTGTTATGTTTCTCCAGTTTTGATTTTCTGCAAATAAATGCAAATAGAAACAATATTTTTATTTGAAATTTGGGAGAAATATTGTAAGTAGTTCACAGAATGAAACAAAAATAATGATTATTCCTGAAAAATATAGTAAATTCAGAAAAAAATGAAAAATGATCTTTAAAATGTTTTTTTTCCACACTGCATACAGTATATAGGAGATCGTAAAGGTAGCATTTTATTCTTTGCAAACAAACAATTGAATAGGAATAACTAGAAGTGCCCTAATTTTTAGCTTATTAAGTGTACAAAACTTGACATGACCCCATCTAAACATAAATTAATATGAGAAAGAGTTAAGAAGAGGGGGCGGAAAAATGGAAACGGAAAATCAGCCACTAAAATGATTTTCCTGCGTGTATCCGCATAGACAGCTCATCATTAAAAATGGAAATCCAATCACTTGCTCGCCCTTAGACATTTTCTGTTAACAACTGAGGTGAGTTTGTACAGCCATTACAGGATAAACAGAGACATTGCCAGAGCCAGATATTTTTCATATAACTTTTGGCACTGATTGGGCGGCTCCTTGCAAATGGTGCAACTGGGGGCTGTATTAGAGCCAGCTGGTGTAACAGGCACACACATGAATAATTGAACATCATGGATCTTCTCTGATAGCGTCCGATTCATCTGCCACCTTAGACCCGGATGAGGTAGGGCCAATTATTTTAAAACCCTTGACCATTCTTTCGTAGGGATAAGTCCTACCCCCGACTTCACGCTCCACCATCATCTCTTGTCTTTTTTTACTGTTCCACGCTTGGTCTGTCTCCAGGCTTACTGCTGTATTGATCACACCACGAAAGTCTTGCTAACAGACCCTAGGCCCTGGTGTTAGTGCTAACAAGGTGAGAAATGATAATAGAATAGAGCGGAGCCACGGTGCGTGAGGGGTCCGCTCTGACCTCAGTTGGCTATTAGTATTCGCTCTACAAGATGATCCAATTTATTGTTCTTCTGGGGATTCGGGAGAACGGTCTTAGCCTGAGATATCTTTCTCCTATTCTCTCTCTTCGCCTCAACTCACCTTTGGTGTTTAACTCATTCATACGACAGCATGTCCATGAAAAGCATGCTATTCAGTAATTTTTAGCATCGAACTGTGGGACGGTTGAAGTCAGAAGGAAGAAAGACAGACAGTTTAAGAAGTCATCAGGAGATCTGTGAATAGACAGATTTGGAGAAACGCAAAGCTTTATCCTCAAGCTTTCTTTCAGCACATATTTATTCACTTGGCATCCGCAGAGCTGAGCCATTCCACTGTCTTAAAGGGATTAGATCTGTGCCAAGGTGAGAGAAAGGTCGCTTATTGTTGACACCTAATCAACTACACAGCAATCAAACCTCATGTGTATCAACAAATATGACAGGAGACAGCAGCTCAATAAATTCCTGGCATCTTGTATTATTATATTACCATTATAGCATTTTTTATTTTGCACTCGTAAATGTTTTAAGTGCTCATTCAAGATGCACTACGAAATTTTGGATTTCCCTTATATGTGAAATAGCATTGTGAAAGTAACCCCACAAAAATGGGGATGAGAAACACAGAAAACAAATAAGAAACAAAACAAAGATGGTTTTCAATTTTAGATAATAGACGTAGGAGCCTCTGGGAACTTCAAGTGCTGACGCACTATATCTCATCGGAAGGATTTAACCAGAAGATGCACTTTCTGCAGGACTATTGCTGGAATTTCATTTGAAAATGCTTGAGGCCAAAAAGACAGATGGCACACAGTTTTAACCTTGTGGTTGTGTTTTCAGACTGGTGAATTTAAAATACATAAGTGTTTTGTTTTAGTGTTATCTCAAATAGAAGCTGTCCTGCTTATAGGAATCATTCTGGCCAGTCAATGTTACTGGCACATATAAAGTACATTAAACTTCAAACCTGACATGTACATCTCAGTTTGAAGTAGCAAAACATATTCATCAGCATCTAAGAGGGAAATTCACCAAGCAGTCCTTGTGCACTAATTTAGTCCTGCATTCGTATACATGTGTATTTTTATATTTAAGGGGTCATATGACATGGCTAAAATGCATATTATCGTTTGTTTTAGATCCATTTAAATGTGTATACACACTGTATTTTCCACATACCGTGGATGGTTGTATCCTCTTTGCTCCGCCTCTCTGAAACATGTTTTTTTTAAAAAGCTCATCGCTCTGAAAAGCGAGGTGTGCTTTGATTGGCCAGTTAACCAGTGCGTAGTGATTGGTCGAATACTGCAAGCGTTTGAAGGAAATGTAACACCTCTTGCCATAAAATCAGGTTAATAAAATCAGTCAAATAATACCACGAGGTGACATAGATTTGTGGGGGTGTGGTTACACGAGGTGTTTCAGGCAGGTCTGGGTGAGCATTCGGTTATAGATAGAACGCATGTTTTGTTCCGACACTTTATTTACAATGTTTGCAATTTTACGTATCTAATACATGAGTAGGCAACTTATAACACACCAAAGACACAGAAAAACACGTATTCGCGCCATATGACCCCTTTAAACAAATAGGATTTGGTAGTTCAGTATATGAAGAGTTTGGTTTCAAAATGAAAACTCTGTTTAAAAAAATATCAAAAATCATGTTTTTTATTGTTATCATGTTTTATTGTGTTTTATTGTGTTAGTTAGCTGTATTTTATGACTTAAATCAAAAGAAACCAACAGCAGTTTGATTGATATTAATTGGAATGCACAAATAAAAAAAACATAATTTTTTAAAAATGTATCTCATTTTGGAACCAAACCCTTCATATATATGCTGTATACTGTATATGGCTATATAAAGTATGCGCTAAAAAAATTGTTGTTTCTGCATAAGCATGATTGAGTCTTAAGCTCATGATTGAATCGTTCTGTCCATCTACAGCTTCTCTGGCAACAGACTCAGTGTACATTGTCTGAAACATTAATTAGTATGCATCAGACTAATGAGATTAATATCATGAGGGTGGTGTTCTTAAATGTGGGAACAAACTGAAGCTGTGACTAGCCACGACTAGTTTGTCATTAAATTGAGACAAGATAAGTGGAGCTCCTTCTTTACACAAAGTCAACTGTTCGAAATGAGAGTGGATAAAAGAAAGTAAAAAACATACAAACAAGGGTCAGAATTAATTTTGGTAAACGGCAGATAAAAACAATGTTTTTTTGACGGGTGGAGTTTTACCAAGTTACTGAGAGACCGAGTGACACAATGACCTAAATCATAAATATGAAGAAAAAAAAAAAATACAGCTACATATTCCCATTGGTAAGAACCTTCCATTTACAGTTTGTAATATAAATATTTCTTAAATGTTTTGCATTATTTTTAACCAATAATTTTCACTCACCATTAGCAGTTATGTCACAGAGCTAATTTTGGACCCTGTATACAAATGCAGACTCTAAACACCCATGCCTCATTTATAGAATATTGCGTAGAAACCGTCCTAAATTTGATTTTACGATAATTTCTCAAGTGTTTACTTGACGCATGTACGCAGATGAGAAGTCTTTAAATTGCAAATGATCGTAAAATTACGCACAGATCAAGCGTAGCGTTAGTTCTGGAAGGTCACGTGAGTTTGCATGCAGCTTGCATCAGCTGCAGCTAATCAACGTAACCATTGTCATACACACACTAGACTGTGTCCTATTTAAGTTGCATTTCTTTGCTCCTCATCAGCTGGTTAATCGTGTTGGACTTAAAACTTATATCGCCATCCACGATCGCTGTTCTGTGCAGCTCGAAAGTTGGATATATATGCAACACGCTGTTGCCGCTCATCCACTTCTATGTAAGCAGCATGGGTTTTTAAGCCCTCAGTTACGAACTACTTCGCTCTATACGCTCACTAGTTGTTCGGATATGCAACGCGCTATTGCAAATCATGGATAGTTGGAAAATCCTAGTTCTACCTCCACATTCGCTGCTACTTGTTAAATAACTGACGACAGTGGTCCCGACAGAACTAACAGTCTCAGATCTCCGCCTTTTAACGTTGTCTAAATAATGTCATTGATATATCTAAGACCACCTGTCAACATCCAAATCCTTTACGAGTGGCAAGGATGACTTATATTTCCAAAAACCTGCAGCACTCGGACAAGCAATACTACGTACGGTTACTAGGGCACGGTTTCCGGTTCCTGATTGCATCGCTGCCGGCGGCTAGTTTGTATCCTCTGACACTTGCTTCACCTCACATTTGTTCTTGGTCTTATTATTAGTGTATTTTACTATCGTTACATATCACTGTCGTTGCCGAATTATTTATAACTTTATATTTTAAACCTATATTCATTGAAACGTAACGCCGCTAGCATATTAGCGTGTTAGCTTGCCTTCTGTTTACATTGTGGAATATCATCTCCCCCTATTTGTCTTGTGTGCTAACTGTTTCTCTTTTTAAGTGTATATACTAAGACTCATCAAGCAACCTTGGTAAGTTAGGATTGCACTTCATACCCGGTGAGTTATGGCTTCTATTCCTATTGTTGTTACTTGCACCTCATGTCATATGTTTAGTTTAGCCTTCTCTGTCAGCGGCGAGGGTTTTACATGTGATAAATGCAGGGAAGTAGTTAGGCTGACGGAGAAGATTTTAGAATTAGAGTCTCGCATCCAATCTTTATTTGAGGATAGTAAGAGTGTAAGAACCGTAGAAAACACTTCGGATGCGAGCAATGTTAGCGCACACAGCTCGGTTCCGGTTGAAAATCCCCTGCAGCTGGGAAACTTTGTGACGGTGAGACGGCATAGTCGCAGGACAAAACATCACTCAACCGTTCCGATTAAAGTCTCGAACAGGTTTGACCCGCTCAGTGACGCACCGACTGAGAAACCTGCTGAAAGTGCCCTAGTGATCGGTGATTCTATTGTCCGGAACGTTAACATAGAGACACCAGCCACAATAGTCAAATGTTTACCGGGAGCCAGAGCGCCTGACATCAAGTCAAACTTAAATGTGCTGGCTAAGGCTAATCGTAAATACAGTAAGATTGTTATTCATGTCGGCACAAATGATGTTAGACTCCGTCAATCGGAGATCACTAAAGATAATATTAAAGAGGTGTGTGAGCTCGCAAAAACGATGTCAGACACTGTAATATTCTCTGGCCCCCTTACTGCTTACCGTGGTGATGAGATTTATAGCAGATTATCATCACTAAATGGCTGGTTGTCTGAGTGGTGCCTGCAGAATAATATAGATTTTATAAATAACTGGAAGAGTTTTGAGGGCAGACCTGACCTGTTGAAACGAGATGGTCTCCATCCCTCCTGGGATGGGGTTTCCCTCCTCTCTAGAAATTTGGCACACAGTCTTAATAATGCTAAAGTCTGACTACCTAGGGCCCAGGTCAGGAAGGAGACAGAATGGCTTAACCAACTGTCTGCTTGCCGTCTCGCGTTACAGAATACACAAAATATACAACATGTAATAATCCCTTCTTACAAACAACATAAAATAGAGACTGTGTCTGTCCCCCGGATTAGCAAACATAAGATATTGCGTAAACCTCTTGAAAGTAATTTAATAAACGTTAAACAAATCAAACATGAACAAAATACAGATAATCAGCTGTTACGACTCGGATTGCTTAATATTAGATCTCTCTCAAATAAAGCACTTTTTGTTAACGATTTGATAACCGATCATAAAATAGACATGCTTTGTTTGACAGAAACATGGCTAAAGCCAGATGATTTTATTACTCTAAATGAATCCGTTCCCCATGATTATTACTATAAACACGAGCCTCGTCTAAAAGGTAGAGGGGGAGGTGTCGCTGCACTTTACAAGAATTCTTTTATTACCTCTCAGAAGTCTAATTTTAAGTACAGTTCTTTCGAAGTCATGGTACTTCACGTATCGACACCTAATACTAAGGACAAAACATTTTTAAAATTTATTCTAGCTATTGTATATAGGCCTCCTGGGCACCACACAGATTTTATTAAAGATTTTGGTGGGTTCTTATCAGAACTAGTACTGGCCGCAGATAGAGTCCTTGTCGTCGGTGACTTTAATATCCATGTAGACAATGATACAGATGCCTTGGGACTGGCTTTCAAAGACACTCTTAACTCCATGGGCGTTAGTCAACATGTGTCAGGACCCACTCACCTTCGTAATCATACTTTAGATTTAATACTTTCTTATGGTATAAATGTGGACGATGTTAAAATCGTTCAGCAGAGTGAAGATATTTCGGATCATTATCTGATATTATGTTTGCTTCAATGGCCTACGGCTGCAAATCAAACTCCTTGTTACAAATATGGTAGAACGATTACTTCAACTACCAAAGATGCGTTTCTCGATAATCTGCCTGAATTGTCTAAAATATCCAGCATGAGTAATAACGTTGACGATTTTGACACTACTATTGAAAATTTTAACTCTACTTTCTCGGAAATATTAGACACAGTTGCTCCTCTGCGTTTAAAGAAAATTAAAAATAGCAGCCCAACACCGTGGTATAATGAACACACTCAGACTCTAAAAAAAGCATCCCGTAAAATGGAGCGCAACTTTAAGAAAACGAATTTAGAGGTATTTCGTATAGCATGGAAGGATAGTACTCGAAATTACAGGAATGCAATAAAAACGTCTAGATCCGCCTACTTTTCAACACTAATAGAGGAAAACCATCACAACCCTAGGTTCTTATTTAACACCGTGGCTAAATTAACAAAAAATAAGTCGTCATCGACGTCAGATTCTGATTATCAGCATAACAGTGATGAATTTATGAACTACTTCACAAGTAAAATCCAAGATATAAGAGAAAAAATTATAACAATGCAACCTGTAGTGAAATCCGCTGAACAAACTAACTACAGCACCCCTAAGGAGAAATTGCAATTATTTTCTACAG
Source organism: Triplophysa dalaica (assembly GCF_015846415.1). NCBI lineage: Eukaryota > Metazoa > Chordata > Actinopteri > Cypriniformes > Nemacheilidae > Triplophysa > Triplophysa dalaica. The sequence goes on from NC_079542.1 coordinate 9,439,517, forward strand.
TAGATCACGATGAACTGTCTAAAATCATTAAATCATCTAAATCATCAACATGCATGCTAGACCCTATACCTACAAAACTACTGAAAGAAATGCTCCCCGAAATTATAGATCCTCTTCTTAGTATTATTAACTCATCTCTGACATTAGGACATGTGCCTAAAGCATTTAAGGTGGCTGTTATAAGGCCTCTTTTAAAAAAAACCAAACTCGACCCCAAAGAACTAGGGAATTACAGGCCTATATCGAATTTACCTTTTATATCTAAAGTTCTGGAAAAAGTAGTTTCAACTCAATTATGCTCCTTCCTCCAAAGGAATGACATTAATGATGAATTCCAGTCTGGATTTCGAGCATGTCACAGTACAGAGACTGCTTTGATCAGAGTTACAAATGATCTGCTTTTAGCGTCTGACCGTGGCTGTATTTCGTTATTGGTGCTGCTAGACCTCAGTGCTGCATTTGACACCATTGACCACAGCATACTTCTACATAGACTCGAAAATTACGTCGGCATTAACGGAATAGCATTGAAATGGTTTAAGTCTTATTTATCCGACCGTTTTCAATTTGTAGCAATAAACAATGAGGTGTCCCGCAAATCACAAGTCCAGTACGGTGTACCACAGGGCTCAGTCTTGGGACCCCTGCTCTTCGCATTATACATGCTACCTCTAGGAGATATAATAAAGCGACACGGAATTAGCTTTCACTGTTATGCTGATGATACTCAACTTTATATTTCCTCGATGCCTCATGAAACCCAGCAGTTTCATCGAATAAAGGATTGCATAGTTGACTTAAAAATGTGGATGAGTAACAATTTTTTACTACTAAACTCGGACAAAACAGAAGTGTTACTTACTGGACCGAAAACTGCTATGCGTAACAACCAAGAATACTGCTTAACGATTGACGGATGCTCCATAAAATCCTCGTCATCAGCTAAGAATCTTGGCGTTGTATTTGACAGTACTCTCTCATTTGAAAGCCATGTCGCAAACACCTGTAAAATTGCATTTTTCCATCTTAAGAATATATCTAAATTACGTCATATGCTGTCACTGTCAGATGCAGAGAAATTAATTCATGCATTCATGACATCAAGACTAGATTACTGTAATGCACTTCTAGGTGGTTGCCCTGCGGGCCTATTACAAAAACTGCAACTGGTTCAAAACGCGGCAGCTCGAGTTCTTACACGTACAAAAAAGTATGAGCATATAACCCCGGTTCTGTCAACCTTGCACTGGTTACCTATAAAGCATCGCATTAACTTTAAGATCTTGCTTATTACCTATAAAGCCCTACATGGTCTAGCGCCGCAGTATTTGAATGAACTTCTATTGTATTACAGACCACCACGTACATTACGTTCTAAGGGGTCCTGTCAGTTGGTAATACCTAGAATTTCAAAATCAAGTGCAGGTGGTAGATCCTTTTCTTATCTAGCGCCTAAACTTTGGAATATTCTTCCCTGCACGGTCCGGGAGGCAGACACACTCTGTCAGTTTAAATCTAGACTAAAGACTCATCTTTTTAATCTTGCATACACTACACCTCCATAATATTAATCCTCAGAGGATTTAGGCTGCATTATTTAGATCAACCGGAACCAGGAACACATCCAACAACCAATGATGTACTTGTTGCATCAAAGAGTGCAGAACAGTACTCTACTCTCAGCCAGTCTTGTCTCTTTGTTCCAAGGTTACCGCAGGATGCAGTTCATGCCCAGACCTGATGGCAGAGCTGAGAATGGGAAGCGGTGACCTGACAAGTGCTAAGAGGATAGAGCTGGATAAAGGACGCGACAACTTTGTTTTTTTCTACAACATTTCAAATGCTATTAGATTGTTAATGATAATCTTTAATTTTTATATTTTTATTAAGCCTTGTTGTGCAAGCACTGATGAGCTTGTGCAGAGGCAGCAGCTTTTGCCAGAGGGGAACTGGAATCCCCTGGTTGGGCCTGGGTTCCCCTGAGGTTTTTTTTCTCGATGGGAGTTTTGGGTTCCTCACCACCGTTTGCATATTGTTTTGCACTATCTGCCTGGCCGGGGGGGCTGCTTTAGAATTCATACTTGTATTAAATGTGTCTCATGTACAGCTGCTTTGTAACAATGAAAATTGTAAAAAGCGCTATATAAATAAAGTTGAGTTGAGTTGAGTTGAGTACGTCTAAAGGGCCTAACTTTCCACATCAAAGACCGTTTTATAAATACATAATTTTTGTATACATTTTGTAAATGAGGCCCCAAGCATCGATGCAGTTAGTAGATAATAGAATTACAACAAGTTCATGACTTTAAAATTACTTTTACAACAAAGCTCAGCAGCTATATCCACAAGTCCTTCCTCAATATACAAACAAATAAACTCATATGGCTGTGCTCAGCATATATAAAAATAAAAATACTGTATAATCGAAGTCTAAACATGAGACCAGAATAGAAAGAAAAGAGATCTGAGCTACACTTTTGATTTAGTAGGATCAGTGACTCTGTTTTGGTTGTCATATCTCACCTGACTTACAGAAAATGCATTGAAAAAGGTGGCATGTTTTCTAAAAATGGACATACTCTCCATCCCACATTCTGATTACAATTGATTTTTACCCCTCGTAAAATTCAATTATCAGATTATACGATCGATACAGGTATAATTGCACCTGTCTTTGGGACCACCCTATCAAGGGCCAGTTCATCTGATTCGGCCCTTCCATCTTATTTGATTGTGTAATAATTGGTTCTCTAATGGAATTTAATTTTAGACCAACTCTGCAAGGTAGTGAATGATTCATATGCCGTTAGGGGATAACCTGATTTTTATCAATTATTGTCCTGAAATTCTTTATGGCAATGGTATGATTGCAAATGAGATTTAAGCATAGTTACATTTCAATCAAGAATCCATCATAGAGTATATATAAAATAAATCATACACCGACTGGCACGGCTTTCTTTTTGTGCACAGGTTACACCAGGCCATTCAAACATATGTCTTGCTTGCAGTGGCAACGAATCTCAGGAGGCTATTTTCTGCCACATCATTCTCAAAACAAATCTCCCTCTGCCTTTACCCGGCTTTAGAAGAGATTTTGTTGGTTTGAGATGGTGTAGTGTTTTTCACAAAGCTTGCATTGTCATGCTAAATAAAACATACACACACCATCAAAGGCGATCCACAAAGAAAATACAGTCCTCAAGCAGTGTTCTGGGTGGGCTTTACTGTTCATGTCTTCTCCTGTGGGACACACAATGCTATTGTTAATTCCTTGTTTTTGGTATTGGATCCTCAAAATATAAACATAATATGTGTGTTCAGTGAAAATATAAATACCAATAAAATCTCTAACTTTATAGTTGCTATACTGTTAAAGTGCAGTGAAATGGCATTCTGGATAAACAACTCCAGACCAGTACTGGTGAATTCTGACAACTCACTTTTTTATGTTTATTTTTTATCTTCCTGTACAGTCGAATACATTTCTTATTAGATTGTAGAGACCAAAGAGTTATCCAAACACCAGCAGGTTATTTGCTCTGAAATAGTCACTGTGTGAATAAGTAAATTTATAACAATGGGATGCATGACATTTACTTAAAAGTTGCTGCACGAACCCCTTACTTATTTAAATCAAATTAATGACATTGTATATATCCATGTAACAATGGATAATTGTTATATCAGATTTAATCATACTTTAAAAAACTGTACAAAACAATGCTTTCGTGATAGTATTCATGGAGAACTAAAATAACCACATGCAAGGTTCATTGATATCTGTAACAGAACGTCTGAATCCTAATGTCCAGAAAGCTATTGGTGTAAAAGGAGAGCTGTAGCTTCCAAATAGCATAGTTTTAATTGGTGCAAGTTAGAGATACCTTTTGTTGCGCAAATGGAAGTAAAGACAAACTCCGCCCTATGCGTCATCCAACTATTTCAACACCCTATCTCCCTCGTCAGATTACCTGTCGTGTGTCCAAAATTCTTCCGTTTAACCAGTTTTTGACCTTGGAAAATGATCTTATGTCACACCTTTGCTGTTTCTTCACTGGCTCCAGAATGTATGAAACACTATTTCTGTTCTACACAGCTGCAAAGGGCATAGCCCCACATTACATTCAGTCCTTCATTAAAAAGTACAACCCCTGCTGGCAGTTAAGATCAGCCATATCTGTTTGCCTATAGCCTAACCTGACCTCCATATGGCCTTCTACTCAACCGGTACATGATCCTTCCTCTCAGCTAGACATGGACAAATGCTGCCTTCACATGCCAGTCTTAAGATCCTATACTTTCTACTTCTGAAGTTATAATCAGGGGTCAGCATTGTGTGGTTGGAGAGAATAGGAAATAGTTTGGCCTTTTTGCATATAAATGCAAGTATGAATAGCCTGTATGGATATGATAAATGTTAAATAAATGTAAACAGTAAATAAATGTTAATAACTGAAACTGAAAAAGTTAACGAGGTATACTTTGCTATGTCTAACGCTAGTTTCACACAGCATGTGTAGGCAGTGTGTTCATGTTACGTCATTCAACCTCATGTTACATGCTTATATATGTATGTGTGAGAGAAAAGCGACTTAAATCGTATCCTTCAAAGTACGATTACTTCTTAATTATAAATTGTACTACATGGTTCTAAAAGAGTATGAATCAGGCGGATAAAACAAATCAAAGTTATACAATCTACATAAAATAAGCGTTTTGATGAAATTCTGGAAGATTTTTTGCTCATTGATGTATTTAAAATAACGTAATGCAAGTTCCCTTTCTGTCGGTCTCTCGACGTTGTGTCGAGAACGACAGATGGGGTTCGCCCTTGAGAACCAATCAACTCTGACTACTATAGAAAAGGCCAATGAAATTTGGCGAATGCAATTTGCATGCCGGGCTCCGCCCCCGGAAATCCGGTATAAAAGGAGGCCGGCGTGCAGCATTCACTTACCTTTTGTTCTTCAGAGCCATCGCTCATGAGTACAACTCAGGATTCAATCCTCTACAACTACACGCTGGTGCTACGACGTGTTACAGCGGATCGTCCCTTCCTGCAGCGACCTTCCCCTGGGCGTCTCGGCGGTTCCGGAGGTGTTAGAGATTTTTTCTAAAAGTCCTTTTCAGGACTGACTGAGCATTCTCCAGCGCGGCATGTCCCGCTGTTCTCTTGGGTGCGGCACCCTCATCGAGGAGGGGGATGGACACGATCGCTGCATTAGGTGTCTGGGCGTCCAGCACACTGAAGCAGCGTTCGTTGACACATCTGCCTGCACTGCGGGCAGATTGTCATCCAGAAGTTGCGGTCACGGGTGGCTGTCTTCCTACGGGAACCAGCCACCATTTCGTCTGCTACCCGGGCTGTGACATCTGTGGCTACGGCCCCGATGACCACCCACGTTAGCAGCGTTAGTGATACGGGGAACTCTGCGAACGTAAACCCGCCAGCCAAGTGCTCACGGGCCGATCGCACCCCGATTCGCTCTTCTGAACGTTCCCCAACCGGCGGTGGCATACCGTCCGGATCCTCACGCACACACTCGGAAACGATGTGTGACGTAGATGAGATGTCGCTCGCAGCATCGGAGGGAGACTGGCATCCGACTCTGCCGAATCCAAACTCCACCCCCAGCGGTCGAGTTCAGGAGGAAGCAGAAGTGATGTCATCCGTGCTAACCCGGGGATACGTGGTTCCCGAGGTCGGTGCGCGGTGCAAACCGCGCCCACCCCGGGTGCCATGTTTTTCCCGGAGGTGCATGAGGAGCTGTGTAAAACTTGGAACGCTCCACTCACGGACCGTTCCAGTGAAACCAGCTCCGGCTCCCTTACTTCCCTCGATGGTGAGGCAGCCAAGGACTGCGTCGAGATCCCCCGGGTGGAACGTCCGCCTGCGGTGCACCTGTGCCGCGGACGGCTACCACCTGGGGGGGGATCGACCACTCCTACCGTCCAAAGCACGTAAGACTTCGGCATCACTGGTGTCGAAAGCTTGCGATGTTGCGGGCCAGGCTGCCTCCTCTCTCTATGCCTTGGCCATCCTGCAGGTCCGCCAGGCCAGGGCGTTGAGAGGGCTCCACGAGGGTAAGGCCGACCCGGGTATAATGCAGGATCTCCGTGCCACCGCTGACAGCGCTCTACGGGCGACTAAGGCGGCGGCACGGGCCCTGGGTCGGACGATGTCCACGGTAGTGGTCCAGGAGAGACACCCCCGGCTATACCTTGTGCAGAAGAGTGACAGCAAGGAAGTCCGCTTTCTTGATGCACTCATCTCGCAGGGTGGGTTGTTGGTAACACCGTCGAGGACTGCGCTCAGCAGTTTTTTGACGGCGAAGCAGACAGTGGCAATTAACCACATTTTTTTCACGCCGCGACTCGGCCGCCTACAGGCCTCCGAGATCTCACGTGACGTCTGCTTCCCTGCAACCCAGGACCCTTTCGGCATCGGCTCCGGTTCCTGTGCCCCCACAGGCGGCACCCCGGAAGCAGAGGTCGAGGGGGAAACCTACACCCCGTCAGCAACCTCCTCGCGAGAAGGGACACTGACGGGAAGACCCCAGGGAGAACAACATCGGGCCCGAACCTTCACAGCCACGGCTCTGATCGGTCGGTACGGGACGACTCCTGCCTCGTCACCAAAGCCGGGCCCTTGTTAGGGCTTGGCGCCCACTTACTCACTGAGTTTTCTGTTCTCCCCGGGTTTACTTGCAGCCGATCGCACACTCCACTGGACTGTGCTCGGCGAACCGACCTCACACCCTGGCGAGGCGTGAGGTCGTACACATACGACAGCCGTCACCACTCTCAAACCGACAGTGCGTGCCGTTGTCCCGCCAGGCAGGTAAGCAGGCGGAGCAAAAACCTTCCCTCCGGGGACTCCCCGCGACATGGTTAGCTCCGCCAGCCGACGAACCACCCCCCGTGGGAATGATGAAGCAGACCGTCCCCTTGGTCACCCTGTCACAGTCCCTGGGAGCTCGAGAGCTGCCCACACTGTCTCGCTGGCTAATGAGGGCGGTCCGTCTTGGTTACTCGATCCAGTTCGCCAGAGACTCACCCAAGTTTCGGGGCATCATCTCTCCCTCTGTCAGAGGCAGGGACGCCTCCGTACTTCGGGTAGAGGTCACCACCCTTCTGGCAAAACAGGCATCGAGTTCGTCCCTCAAAACCAAGATGTTCAGTGGGTCACCACCCGCACTTCATCGTTCCCAAGAAAGACGGCGGGTTGCCCCCAAAGGCTGCGTACCCTGAACAGAGCACCTTCACAAGCTGCCATTCAGGGTGCTCACACAGAGGCGCGTCCTGACATCTATGAGGTGTCAGGATTGGTTCGTGGCAATCGACCTGAAGGACGCTTACTTTCATGTCTCGATCCTCCTCGACACCGGCCGTTCCCACGGTTCGCGTGCGAGAGGCGGGCATATCAGTACAGAGTCCTCCCTTTCGGTCTGTCCCTGACCGCCCTTTCTCCCTGAGAGGAGGAAGGCGAGCGGGTACTAAACTATCTCAGCGACTGGCCTATCTTGGCACACTCGCGAGATCTGTTATGTACACAAAGGGACCTGGTGCTCCGGCACCTAGGTCGATTGGGACTCCAGGTCAACCAAGAGAGGGGCAAGCTCTCCCCAGTGCAGAGCATCCTCTTTCTCGGTATGGAACTCAACTCTGTCACCATGTCGGCACACCTGTCCGCAGTTGTGCCCAACCAGTGTTGAACTGTCTGAAATGAACATTTTAGGCAGACAGCGGTCCCCCTGAAACAATTCAGAGGCTCCTGGGACACATGGCGTCCTCGCGGGCTAATACCCCTCGAGTTGATGCACATGACACCGCTCCAACACTGGTTTCAGAGTCGAGTTCCGAGGAGAGCGTGGCACACCGGCAGCAGGCGCATGGTGATGCCGCCCTGCTGCCGACGCACCATAACCCCTAGTCTTATGACTTTTTCGACGGACTCAGGTCCCTCTGAGCAGGTTATGAGGCAGGTCGTGGTGACGACTGAAGTCTCCCTGCAGGGGTGCGGTGTAGTGTGCAACGGGCACGCAGGTGGGGTGTTGGACGAACCCCCGCCTGCGCTGGCATATCAATTGCCAAGAGTTGTGGGCTATGCTACTTGCACTGAGCAGGCTACGGCCTCTCGTGCGAGACATACACGTGCTGTTCCGAGGACAGCACTATAGCTGTAGCGAATACAGATCGTCAGGGTGGCGTTCGCACACAGCAGCTAAACACAACTTGCTCGACGCCTCCTCCGGTGGAGTCAACAGGTGACTCGTTCCCTGCAGGCCACACACCCCGGGCAAACTGAACTAGACAGCCGACGTGCTTTCTCGCCAGTTTATGCCTCGTGGAGAGTGGCGACTCCACCCCCGTGCAGTCCAGCTCATTTGGAGGCTGTTCGGGTAGGCCCAGGTAAAACCTGTTCACCTCCCGTAACACCACCATTTGCCCGCTTGATAGTCCCTGCCCTCGGCACGGATATCCTTGCGCACAGCTGGCCGCGGGATGGGCGGAAGCACACCTTCCCCCCCCAGGAGCCTTCTTGTACAGACTCTGTGCAAGGTCAGGGAGCAGGAGCACCAAGTGTTATTGGTTACACCACACCGGTCTAACCGCACTTGGCCTCAGAGCCGATGCTCTGGATAGCGACTCCCCCTGAACCATTCCCCTGACAGAGGACCTGCTCTCTCAGGGGAAGGACACGTTCTGGCATCCCAGATCAGACCTCTGGAACACCCATGTCTGGTCTCTAGACGGGACGAGAAGATCCTAAGATGGCTACTCCCCCTATACGGCTGAGACCATCACCCAGGCTAGGGCCCCATCTACTAGGCGGTTACACGCCTCTAGACGGTGCCTCTTCTCGTCCTGGTGTCTTTCTCAACGAGAAAGACCCACTGAGGTGCTTGATCAGGATTGTGTTCCCCTCCTCACGAGACTGGAGACTAACATCTCCCTTCCACACTGAAAGTGTATGTAGTCGCTATTGCCACTCATCACGACTCAGTCGGTGGAAAGTTTCTAGGGCAACACGACCTGGTCACCAGGTTCCTAAGCAGCGAGAGGGCGGAATCCGCCTCATCTCCGCTCCATACCCTCTTGGGACCCTAAGTGGTCCTGGGGAGCCTCAGGGCCCCCCAAAGAGCCCCTCGGAGGTTCCGATCTTCCTCATAGAGTAAGACGGCCCTCCTGACGGCGCTCACTTCCTTCAAGAGGGTAGGGGACCACCGAGCATCCTCCGTGTCCCTGGATTGCCTTAAACTCGGCCCTGGAAACTCTCACGTTATCTTGAGACCCAGGCCCGGATGCGTGCCCAAGAAGTTCCCACTACTCCCTCCGGGGCCAAGTGGTGAACTTGCAGGCGCTCCCCATAGGGGAGGAAGACCCAACCCGATTAGTGTTGTGTCCAGTACGTACTGGACCGCACGCAGAGCTCTGAAGCTCTGACCAGCTCCGTGTCTGTTGGAGGACAGCAGAAGGGGAAGGCTGTCTCCAAACAGAGGCTGGCGCACTGGGTCGTGGACGCCGTTACGACGGCATTCCGATCTCAGAATCTCCCATGCCCATTGGCAGTGAGGGCTCACTCCACACGGAGTTTAGCCACCTCCTGGACACTGGCAGAAGCGCCTCTCTAGCAGACATCTGTAGAGCTGCGGGTTGGGCTATGCCCAAACACCTTCGCAAGGGTTAACAACCTTCGCGTAAACCCGGTGTCAGCCCACGTCCTGCGTGGCGACATGTAGGACTGGCATCCGGGGGGGCGTATGCCTGCGAAAGCACCTTTCCACCCTCTAACAGGTTGGGTCAGTGTGCTATTTACCTTTTCTTCTTACCCGAACACATCGCTAAGAAACTGGTACCTCACCAGCCTCCCTTCTTACCCAGACACTGGTTAAGAATAGGCATTCCATCCATCACCAAACAAGCACCCCCTGGGGGCTGGCTGGGCAGAGCAGCCTTCCCCCTTAGGCCGGGATACCATGTGAGCTATCACAGATAGCTCTAACCGGACCTAGTGCTACCGGACGTCTGTAACACCCCCTCCGTGGGCTGTTCCGTCTGATGTATCCTCATGAGAATGGTTCCCACTCCTGGTAACCCATGAGCTTCCCCAGGTGGGCCTCCACCTCGCGGTTAACTACTCAGTCCGCACGTTCCATGCGTTCTCCTCCAAGGACGAGACCATACCTATATCCACCATATTCCTCCCCACGGGTAGGAGGTGGCCTCTGTAGCGCTTCTCTGATTAAGAGTCGCGCTTACCCGGTGTAAACTGATCTGGACGGCCTCTCGCCTATAGAGAGCTAAGGCCCCGTCCGTGAAAGTTACCGGTCAGGGCTGTACCCATCTTTCTCCAAGAAAGCTCTGGAACCCCCCGACCACCACACTGGAAGGTTACAGTCTCACGAAAGCTTCGAGATGACACGCCCAGGCTTGTTACCGTCGCTTCGCTAGAGATTGTGACGCGATACAGCGTTGTGGCGTTTTCCATAGGCAACCCCATCTGTCGTTCTCGACACAACGTCGAGAGACCGACAGAAAGGGAACGTCTTGGTTACGTATGTAACCTCAGTTCCCTGATGGAGGGAACGAGACGTTGTGTCCCTTATGCCACGAACACGTATCGTATTCTGCTGCAGTTTGAGAGGTCTCAGGCTCTTCAGAACAAAGGTAAGTGAATGCTGCACGCCGGCCTCCTTTTATACCGGATTTCCGGGGGCGGAGCCCGGCATGCAAATTGCATTCGGCAAATTTCATTGGCCTTTTCTATAGTAGTCAGAGTTGATTGGTTCTCAAGGGCGAACCCCATCTGTCGTTCTCGACACAACGTCTCGTTCCCTCCATCAGGGAACTGAGGTTACATACGTAACCAAGACGTTTGCATTGGTGCACATGGTACCCTGCGCGATGTGCGATCCAAACGCTGCTGGTGTGAAAGGACAATGGACACACGATGCCAACGCTGTCATTACGTGCTGCTTAAGCTCTGCCTATGTGCTGCTTACATGTGTGGTCTGACACGGGCGTAACTGAGTTACCTGGGTTGAATGAGTAATATTGTACATGCTTCGAAGATTTTTACTTGATTTTTGCCATCAGGCTGTTGTTCACCTGTAGCATGTTGGTAGATATGATTAGTCTTTTTCTCTTTCATCCAGCATGGAGGGAGTTATAGCCTTCCACATTTATCTATAATTTATCTGAAAGTGCTTTTCTGTCTGTTGTGCATTCTTTACTCTGACATGCCCTTTCAAGCTGTGAAATCCTTTAGAAACATCTGCTTTTATTTTGAGCTAAATTAAATAATTACCACAACTCATCAAAGGTGGGAGCCGTTTGCTTTGTTGTGTGATCATTAATGTGACTATAATTATACTTAAGCTTGTTTACAAAGTTTACAAATGAAGCACTTTAATTTAGCGTTGCTAAATAATACTGATGTACTGTATCTTTGTTATTGTTAAGGGTATAAAGCTCCAAACATGCCTTGATATCAACGAGAACAAAATGCATAGAGACCAAATCATTATTGGCCAAAACGTACATAAAAAAAGTTAACTTTTTGCATGCCTGTCAAATTCAAACAAATTATGAAAATACATTTAAAAAAAATAGTAAGGGTCGCAGTAACTGTCTGGTAAAAAAATAAAGATAAAAATATAAAAAGGACCAAAAATTTAAGGAAAGGAACAAAAATCTAAATACTTTTGTGCACCAAAATATAAGTCATCAATAACTAATGCCACTGATTCTCAGTGTTATCAATATGCCATCATTAAAAGTAAATTTAGAAGAACATTTCATTCACAATATAAGAAACAAGGAGGAAATTTACTTTGGGATAGAAAAGTGTCAAAGCGATTTGCTACCACACTTAAAGATGTCATGAATTAAGAAATCAATTTTACTCAACTCAAGCTTTTGTAATTTAGGGCCCTATTTTTCATGATCTAAGTGCATGCTCTAAGCTGGTTGTCCTGATGTTCTTAATAAGTATTGGGTGTTTTTGGGGCGTAACGTGCAGTACATTTATGCATTTGGCAGATGCTTTTATCCAAAGCGACTTACATTGCATTAACCTATTCATTTATATTTAGGTATGTGCAATCCCCCGGGATCAAACCCACAATCTTGCGTTGTTAACCCAATACTCTTACCACTCTTACCACTAAGCTACACGAAAGCAGTAAACCAATCTCATCTCTCATTCCCTTTAAGAGCCAGTTGCGCTCGCGCCATGGCAGATTCGCTATATAATCGGCCAATTTGCAAGAGCAAAGACTGGACGCTTCTGCCGAGAGGAAACGCAACTGCTTGTGCATGAGGTTAAAGCGTGCGAGCAGACCATCTACAGGATTTTTATCTTTATGTACACAATAATAATCGTAATATTTTTTTTATATTTGGCATGTTTTTGTGCCGCTGTGCTTCAGTTACTCATAATACCAACGCCCATCAATGCGCCTGAAAACACCCCTTTTTTAGTCCAACACGCCCATGGGTGCAAAATTGAGCGCAAAAGCATTTGCTATTTAAACAACGTTGCACAGAATGGGAAAAAGAGAACAGCGTCGGGCTGAATCTGGCCCAAACACTTAGATAGGATCTAATCGTATTCAAGTGAACATCCTGTAAGTGTCAGAACTTAAAATTCCCATGTTACTGAAAATAACTGAAAATTACACCAGGCCCAGAAGAATATCAACGACAACTTATCTAGGCCCGTCCACTGGTTGGCGCATGACAGTACTGAAGTAACACAAGTTGCTCGGAATTATATAGTGCAAGCAAGCAAAAACATGCCGTTAAAGATCACAAAATATTGTGCAGTCAATGCCTGGTTGTAGAAAAACACAGACGCTGCATAACCTTCCTTCGAATTCCGACATTAGTAATGCATGGTTGTAGTTTATTGTAAATGACGTTCCAGCTCACGTGGGTAAAACATTGAGCGTTTGTTCACTTCATTTCTCTGCATATTCTTCTGTGATCAAGGCCCAGGTCGACGCTGGATTTGCAGAGAGACTGAAATTAAAAAGCAGAGCTGTGCCATCAATATTGCTATTGCTTTTTTTAGATATCTCTTGATATGTCCTAATAATGTTTAACCTAACGTTACGTGTCTAACCACATTCAAAGAAGGCTCCAACTAAGTTTACTAAACAAACTGCTATCCAATCATTGCAGTGGGCGTTTACTTCCAAGTCTTCCATGTCGACACGCCTATGAGGCGTCTATGAGTAGACCTCATACTACAAATACAAACAGTAATTAAAACAATAAAAAAGGCCAGTTCATGACACCTTTAATAATCAGATGCCTTGCTTGAAGTAATGAGAATTCAAATTCAAATTGCATTATCTAATTTTAAAGCACAAATACAAACAGATCAGGTTTGCTTTAGCTACAACCACTGTTCCTCCTAAAAACTGCCTTAACACCACAAACTGCTTTCATGTAATACTGAACCATGCTTTGACTGTTCTTCACACAATGGCAGAAGTTCAACAAAGCTTTGGAATTTTTTTTGGCCGGATCAAATTGTCAAAGCTTGTGCATCAAAGCAAATGCAACAGTATCTGTAACTTAGTAGAACGTAAGGAAAAATATGTAACCTTGGAAAGGTTGTGCGGCGTGAACAAAAAAACGATCAAGTTTGTAGGATAAATATTGCTTGTGCTGATCAAATATGAATATTTGGCTGCTGAAAACATGCAACCACAGTTAGAAATCATATTTACACCTGCAGATATTGACAGGGTCAGAAGGTTTCCCTCCACACCCACCACCAATCTGTTATAATTAGAGTAAAAATAATAATTAGTTATAAAACCCAATACCACAACGGAAAAGTCATAATTAGGGCAAACATGTATTCACTCCAGATTGGTGAATCAACACATATTGATAAAGCAAAGAGCGGTCAAGTATTGTATCCATACACTGAATCCTCACACACACACAGCAGTATTAAACTTCACGCACTGACAAAGCAGTGGGAAGTTCATTCACTCCCTCACGACATTTCCGACATGCAACCTTTGGGTAATCAGTCCAATTCTCTAACCATCAGGCCACAACTGATGATACAATACCTGTGACCTCACCAGAGTGGGACATTTTTTGGAACCAGTTGGACTTAGTTGTAATATGAATTCTATGGAATTATATTTGCGTTAATAGAAAAGAACACAAACTGTTGGCCAATCACAATTCCAGAGGGGGAGGGAGGATATGTTTTTCAACCCTATAGGGTTTCTCACACACAGAAGCATTTGAAGGTAAAGTTTTGCCAATAAACAAAAAGAAAATATGGGTTATTGAATTTAAATGGTAAAATAAAGTGTTAAAATTAAGTGAAAAAATAATAATTTTCAGTATATTAAAGTATTAAAATCAAGTGAAAAAATAATCGTAAGCATGTCACTGTTACAAAACTAAATGACTGAAAAAACATTGATTACCTTACTATTCGATCTATTATCTATTACCTTACATTGTGGGGACCCTCAATAGCACACATTTTAGATGTCTTACCTAATTAAACACCTATGATTGATCAAATCAGCTCAAGTTCTCCAAGATCCGAAATGGGGAGAGTGACATCTAATACTCTCCTTTCAGGATCAGGGTTCAAAACTACTGACTAAGATGAGCTACTGAAGGTCTAACCCCAGATCTGTAAATGTATAAAACTGTTTCAAAACAATCCAAAACTATCCCACCACAACACACGCTCCATACCCACCCACTAAGAGTGGTTTTCGGCAGGGCCTTGGCATGCAACGAAATGAATAGAAACCACATGTATTATTGAAAACAAAATGCGGCATATGCATCCAGATCTGCAGCCTAGAGGAAAATGGCGTGGGAGAAGTGGTGAACGCTGCACAAAAATGGCAAGCCGGCATCCTAGCTCATGCAATTTCACAGTTCCTAAAAATAAATAGTTAAATAAACAACCCAGTGTACAAATAAAAATGCTGGGTCGGAAAGCACATGAAATTTTTATAGGGGGAGCATTATTTTGCTGTGGTTTGCTGGTTGATTGTGAATTCAGGGAGAAGGAGTGTTTTGTTGAAGTGTGGGGCCAAATAAAATCTGTGCACGGTCCCCATCCAGTGGTCCTGTACGAAATTTCAAAATAAAGTTAACTTTTTTCTTAAATGATGGCATAACTATGTTTACTAAGCAGAAAAATACAAATACTGTATAAATGCAAATGTCCATGAATAAAAAAACCAATCTAATAAACTGACCAATTATCACTGAAGCTCAAAAAGCATAAAGTATCAACTAATAATATTACTGCTATTTAGTTTTCCTGGCAATAGAATAAGTGTGTTCCCTTGCTCGTAGCCTTGTGACGTACTTCTGACTTGAAATCATACAGCTCACTATATTCCGGCTTTACGTTTTTTCAATGGGGAGTAGCTCCCTGTGAAACCTAAACAAACATACATTATTAGCGAGATAATACAAAATATTCTAAACAGTACTAGGTACATAATCTTCATAAGATCTGAGAAAGCAATGGCTGGCGAACGATAGCGTTTCAATATTTGTTCTCACACACAGCTCAGTTGCAGACATTTAACCACCTTACACACATCACAGAAGGCTGAAGACTAACAGGGAATCATAGCAGCAATTGATTAAACAACTGCAGACTTTATATACTGAAGTTTTTAATGTGTGAGGGATCTTGGACCTGACGAACACACGCAACACGTTTTTATAAAATGTTTGGAACACTATCTTGTGTCATTTTTTGTTGACAAAGCCATCAATGTAAATGCAAGTAAAGTTAAATGCAATTTTTATTTTATATCTATAAATTGTGTGCTATGAAATAATTGCTAAATGTAGCATTTACAAGATAGCATGTAACACACAGTTTCTCACTCCAATACAGATTTTTTATAATTTTTATGATTTATGATTTTTTATTATTCTCAATTTAAGCTTTTCAGATACCCGGCTTACTGCTTATTTCAACACACAATATGCCCCGTCCTAATTTATATTTCAGTCTCAATGACATCAAGGCATTGAACAATGCTGTGCATTTTAAGGCACTTGGGTGGGCCTTTAAAATAAAATAAATATAATATCATTGCTTAGCTAAAGAGATATTAAATAATTTGCACATCTGTTACTTTATGAGAAAATGGCAGATGGAGAGAAGCATTAAAGCACAGAGACAGCCGTACATCACAGCCTCAAGAGCACATGCTAAATTACTTTGTTCAAGGGCATTGTGATAGTGGCCATTGGAGGTTCCTGATTTGATTTAAGCCATGACCTTTCTGTCCATGCTACAAGACTTTATACCAGTTTGTGGACCAGTGGTTCTCAAACTTTTTCATTGTAAGGGGTGCTATGTGTAGAGTGAGTTTGCGAAACCCCAAATAAAGATCCAAATTAAACCAAAAACATGTTCAGTTACACAATGATGGAACATCAATTCTTTTGGTTGTTGGTCTTATTTTTCCGGATGTTTGATTGCATAAAATCTATGATCAATTTCTACATTTCATAAAATACAGCAAAATCTGTGGCCCATTGCTCTATTTTGGGGCCCCCGGGAGCCAAGACCCCCCAATTGAGAATTTGCTCTAGACACTCTGAAATATCTCAAATATACCATTAACTTGGAAACTTTTGTAGCGAATAGCATTTACTGTATTAGCATTCAGAAATACCCTCCCAGAGAAGCAATCCATCAAAAAATGATCTATCATGGTAACTGCAATGCGAAACGATGGCTAGGCCATGTACAGCATGTTAACTTTTCCTCAGAAAAACATGAGCCTAAGCCCAAACCATGATTTAAGATAGAAATGTAAATCTGCTTGTTCCATTCCCTAGCGTATAGAAGGTCCAGACTCAAGTCTTAGTAAATCATAGAGAAAGGCTAAACGCTGGAAGAGATGAACACAGGGTCAGCCAGGTAACCCTTTACAGAAATGCCACAGACTTGCATTAGATACACTTGGGAGATCGTGTTTTCCATTCCAGAGCTGTCTAACTTACTTTAGTGTCTGTCTTATTGCTGATGTAATGTTTGTATAACAGCAGACCAAACTGACAGGAGAAGTAGAAATTGGCACACAGCAAAACAACGTCAGAAGACCACCTTTAATCTTACAGTATGTGTCAAGATCACAATGCTCTGAATAGTTAATGCATTTGAAATATGTGTTGACATGGTAAGAATGTATTTTAGCTGGATAATGGACACAGTGCAGTAAATTATAATAAAATATGTAATTTTACATGGTGCATTGGCAGGACAAGGTTTAAAGATGAATTATTGATTGGCAGGGAAGTGAAAAATCAGTCTGTAAGAGCAATTTCACATCTGTTTACAGTCCGTTCTTTATCAAAGATTAAGGAACTTTTCTCATTTCTGATTCTAATTTGTGTCACTTAATTATTAATAGAACATAAATTGCTTTGGGGAATTTGAAGGAAGGATGCATGTGTACCGGCGTGCTCTGTTGCGAGTATCACTCCCAGTGGAAGGTTGAAAGAAATTCACTTCCACCAATGAAACTGCAAAATAATAATTAATAAAATTAGTGAGAACTTTTTATTAAGAATTGATCGCTAGTTACTAGTTACATTTTTCTGGTGTCCTTTTTATAGCTGAAGCTTCAGCCGTCGATGACAACACCTTTCAACAACTTCAACCAATATGTGCAATCAACACATAAAAGATGCTTGAAATATTTTTTAAGTCCTGCCATAGTTGTTAAATGTTTGAGTGATAACCAGAGCAAAAAAGATGTAAGAACCATGATTCATTTGACATACAGTATAGAATCACAACTGATCTTTACACATTATGTGTATGTTTTTCAGAAGAAAAATAAATGGAAAAATATGGAAAGTTGCATTATAGGAATAGATTCAGAAATGAGAACCTACATTTTTAAGTCAGTATTTTTCACATTTTGGCCGCTACTTATGCACCTCTATGTTTATATGATATGACATATAATATAATGATTAACTTATTCATAAACAAAGGTAGATTCTACGAATAGCCTATACCCAGAGATAACATATATCAGAGAGCGAAATTACACGTCTTGTTTAACTACATGCGTAAAATTTCTATATTTCGCCTTGATTCTTTCCTGGACATAAAAATCGGGCTCCACTTCACAACCCTAATTGATGTGCTCAAGTAATGTTGCAGGATGGCTTTTCCTCAGCCATCACAAGTAATGCATCATAAATTCTCAGAGGCAACAGACGCTTTTAGGTTAATACACTCATAAATAACAGATCGTTTAGATTGGAAAGGAAAGAAGAAAGAAGAAAGAGAGAGGAATAAGCAGAAAAAGACGCAATAAAATTGTACTTTGAAAGATTACATATTCAGAATTGGGAAATGTGTTAAAGGACCGCTATCCCAGAAAATGCTCTTTTAAATGTTTATCTACCAGAAATTGAGTCACCAACGTGTGTGCAGAAACACCCCGTAATTATACAAATCCATTTATTCTTCTTTTTGTAATCTCATTTAAACCACAACAGTGACACAAAATAGGTTGGCGATCCCCTATCAATCTGATGTCACATTGTTTACGCCTGCCCATGACCGCTTACAGAGCTTATGAGCGCGTAGTTCCACCTTCCGCCTGAGACACGCTGTCAGCCATTCTCAAGCAAGAGCAGATGTAGCCACTAGCCAGCAACAATAATGTCTAAGAAACAATTTTTTTTGCTGTTGTTTGTTGTAAAATGGAACATAAGAGGAGGACAGGTGGACACTTTTCAGTCCCGTTGCAACCTCGGGGGCTGGAGTTATTAATGATCAAATGTTCCCATCGGTTCAGAAGACTTGTGACCGACATAATTTCTGTAATGCTTATTCATTACAACAAAAGAAAGCTTTATCCGTGAATTCAGTGTTTTATGAGATGGTGGTCTAGTGGGTTAAACCACTGAACTGGTAAATCAAAGGTTGCTGGTTCGATCCCAGCAGCCACCACCAGTGTGTCCTTGAGCAAGACACTTTACTCCATGTTGCTCCAGGGGGTAGTAATAAGTGCACTGTAAGTCGCTTTGGATAAAAGCGTCTGACAAATGACTAAAAATGTAAATGTAAAAAAAAATCTTATGTCATAAGTGCAACAATACAGTATTCGCATTTGTAGGACAATGAGTTTATGCTGAAATTGCTACTCACAACGTTATAACACCTGGTTGCTGATCTTTACATACCTGTCTGTCATATACAAGTACTCTGAATGCATGTTTACATCTGTTAGTAATATGCAAGCACATGATTAATCATCAATGGCCAACATTTCATACAGCAAATGTCAGCATATGTTGTTCTATCTATGTTTTTGTCTTTTCCATTTAATTTGCATTTATGAACAAGGCATTAAGCTGAATTTTATTGCAGTAAGTATATGGTTTTGGTTGGACAAGGCTTTACAGACGTAATTGTGCTTTCTGTCATATTGTTTGTCTTGATCTTTTCCAAAGCACCTGTGTAAGCGCTCTACCCCATATTTTGCATACGGGGAGGGGAGCAGAAGCTCATTTGGATTTAAAGTGACACACAAAAAATGGCGCCTTTCCATTGAAGCACTGAATGGCCATGTTCAACATTTGTATTGAAAGATATGTGGTGTATTTTGAGCTGAAACTTTACAGAGACATTCTGGGGATTTCTCCGACTATTTTTACATTGCAGAAAACACCTGGATTAGCGGCCCTTAAAGATAACAGATTCAAGAGAACATTGAATTAAAAATAAGACAAAGGCCTGTTATTTTCCCTTAAACATAGCCTATATTCTCTCAATATAGCTCTCGGAGCTCAAAGAAGTACAATTCACAAAGGGGATGTCAAAGAGTATTCCAGAAGGAAAAGCTACATCAGCAAATAGCAGGAAGACAGATATCAGAATGCATGAGGCTCTCCTGGCTTCACTTTACATGCAAATTGCTGTCAAAATAAAATTGCTTATTTTAAATCCGGAAATAAGAACAAAATAAACAGCCACGATTGTCCTGTAAAGCAGTAAAACGTGGAAAGGGATGAATGTAGCACGAGAAAAATATACTTTTTTAACAGTACTTCCACATTCGTCAGGACACCAAGGCTCATCCTGAGACGTCTGTACGGCTTCTTCCCCACAACCCACAGACACTGTCAAGGGCTGTAAAAAAATGTCCCTGCATGTAGCTAAATTGCAGACTTTACTGGTCAGGCAATTTTGATGCAATTCAAGGAGAGTGTACTTAACACTTGATCACTCTGATGGAGGTTAATGACACTTCATACATCCAAATCTGACAGATGAAGTCCTGACCCTTTCCATTGGGGCAAAAGGTCAAAAAAGTGTTTGGCGTGCCTGCCTCCGCTATAGGACCGATTAGACAAACTTGTCTTTCTATTCATCTGAAAAGGAATGGGTGCTGTAATGTCACTTTTACAAGGATAATGGCAGCTAATTGCTATGATATTGCTGTCCTGTGGCATAGTGACATCTTTTGATCTTTTAATGGGGAGTCTAAGCTGAAGACTGACATCTCTTTTCCACTGAAACGGCTTCATTCAAAATACTTTTTAATTTGGAGATCTTTTGGAGTGCTTCACCAAAAAGGTACACTTCACATTTATTCATCCTCATAAATAAATATGACTTTCTTTCAGCTGAGCACAAGATGATACATTTAAAGAAAGCTAACACTATTTTCTGTACAGTGAAAGTGAAAGGCTATCAGTCAAGGTTTTGGACATTTTGTTCCCTACAGAGTAAAAGACGGAAAAAAGGATGCGGAAAAACATGAGGGTGCGAACATGTGAATTTCTCTAAAGCATTACAGTTATTTAAAGGAGGCATGAATTAAAATCACAATTCTAACCCTAGCTTTTATTATATAAGAGGGAATCGTATTCACACGAACATTATTTTAGTGTTAGAACTCAAAACGCACTTGTTACTGAGAGTACATCTGTTTTTGACACCAGGTCCAGCAAACGCCAGGTTCTGGAATGCACCTTTCTATGACTACATTGATAGGTTGAACACCGCCGCCAGAGAAAAATATTAAAGACTACTTCTCTAGCCTTGCCGACTGGTTCGTGCTTGACAATTCTGAAGTAACACAGGTGGCGTGAACCAGATAGAGCGAGCAAGCAATAAACAAACATCCCGTTAAAGATAGCTTAATATTGTACCACCCCTGGTTGTGGAAGAATACAGTCACAGCATAACCTGCCTTCGGATTCCGAAATTAAAAATAAACTTTAACCACGCATTACTAAAGATGTTCCAGCTCATGTGGGAAAAACATGGAGCGTTTGCTCGTTTTAGAGGATTCCTTTGTGAACAAGGCAGAGATCGACACTGGATTTGTGGAATGACTCGAATAAAAAAGCAGCTAGTGTTGTGCCTTAAATATTGGATCCGATAGGATGTGAGAAAAACATTTTTGTACTATGCGTCACTATGCTTTGTTAGAGATCGCTTGATGTGCCCTGAGCACTTTTCACACAAGATCAGTATTACCTGGGGACCTCTAGTCATTTGTAATACTTGCAGAGGTTGTCTGTGATCTTAAGCTCTAGCGAATCGGCATCTCTGTAATTTGGCGGGCTCATACATAATTTTTCAAGGTTTCTTCCACCGTTTGCGAAAAATGGAGGCTGTTTTTAAGTGTTTTGGTTTTATTTCCGGTGCTGGGTGATATCCATAAGTTAACGTTTGCAGAGCTGGCCTCAAAACCAGTGTAGAAAATAGCCTATTACTTTTGGATTTTGATGTTTTTTTATGTAAAAATCACCTAAACGTCATAACTAGACCTAATACAACAGTATAAAACAATAGACAAGGCCAGTTCATGAGACCTTTAAGCTCAAACAAAAAGAACAAATAATAAACCAAAAATAGTTATCCACTCTCCATTCTCCATTTTCCAAAAGCTGGTGGTAGGTAAAAATATAACAGTATATTGTATTATGCTTTGAAATTTTGTTGAGTGTAAACCTTGATATTCGTTTATGTTCGATTCACTACAACCTTCAATGGACATTACTCTGGATAGCCGCCTCCAAGCAGTCTGCACTTGTGATAAACTACATGGAAGAGAAGAAACGTATGATAAGTGAGGCCTCACACATCCAAACAAATATTGATTGAAATTAATTGCTGAAAGGACCCAGTTACCAGCAGGCAGGTGAAAAGGATGAATACCGAAAAGTAAAGAAGGACATTTATCAAGAGCATTAGGAAACGAGAGCCCGATTTTCAGCTGAGGCCGAGCACTTTGATAAATTGGCACCCGGGCTCATTTGGCCCGAGTATAAGAGAGCGACGCAAGCATATTTTAAACCATTAAGGGCTAAAGTTAGCCTCCTCCTTCTTGCCATCAATCACAGGCCTCGAGCCCCTTAGCTTAAGCTGCCGCTTCGGTGCTGTAGAGGGCTGCAAAACAAATGTTTCATTTTCCTTTGATGAACAGCTCTGTAGCTACAGGGGCCTGGTAAGAGTGGAGTGAAATAATGATAATCTTAGCCTGTGCTCGCAGACAGCAGAATGAGTTGCTAACAACTATGTTTAGGAAAAACAAATCACAAAAACAAAGAACAATGTTTGGGATATTTGAAGTGATTGCTGATAGTGTCAACTAACAACTAGATTAAAATAAGGAGAAAATAATCGTATCGTTTTACTGATCGGTTCTTCAACCATAAATGTGCAAACTGATGTCTGTATAATGTATTCCATACATTGTGCACTTATATGATACAACAAAAATGGTCACATTGTAAGTGTACAGTAGTACAAAAGTAAATGTGGTTTCTTAGAAAGTATTACAGAAAGACATTTTTCTCAGATTTTTATCACAAATGTAATATCCTGTACTGAAATTTGTTGTTTCTATAGCTCAGTTGGTTGTACACTGCGGTGCAAAAGGATATGGGTTCAAATCCCAGAAAACACACATACTGTCGCAATAAAATGTACAGCTTGAATGTATTGTTGGTTCAGATAAAAATGTGTAAATGTAATGCTGTCAGTTGTTTCATTTTAAATTCATAAATTATTAAAACATTTTCATCATATTTGTTGCAAGCAATTCTTTCTATTTATAATATTTTATTGTTTACATTTGTGGTTCAAGAAAATGATCAATGCAGAAGTCAGAATTGAGTGATATTTTATCCTAATTTACTGTCTGACACAAGCACTGCCAAGAGATGTTAATTTTCATTCTCATGCCCAATGCGCCAAGAGTCTCATGACTGTGTTAACCAATCAGGATGCTGGTGACACAAAAGGTCTTTTAACTTTCTTACACCTATCTGGAAATTCTTCTTGAGTCTTTCCTATATATGGGTTCATGCGTCCTCTTTCTAATGTTTTTCTGATTTAAGTGGAAAGTTGAGAAAATGCAAATGAAATAAAAAAACAAGGAAAAGCTTTTTCTAAAATATGGTATTTTCATCTTATTAGCATGTTTGAAGAATTGTTGTTTATCCGTCATTCTGTAATCTCAGATGGTACTGACCTTCACAATGTCACAAAATGTTTTCTTAAACATGCAACCTTAAGGCCAAAAAGGAAAACAATGTAGAAAGAAAAAGAAACAGAGAAATTACTCTTTAATTGGTGGGTATATTGAAATCTGCTCTAAGGGCTTCTAGGAATGTTCTATATCTTAAGCGTCTGTTGATGCCGGTTTAAGGTCCGTTTTTATTAGCGTTCAGCAACCAAAGATCACAGAAACAAGAAAATAACAAGCAATCTGTTCCTGCACATTCCTACATATTTTCTGCTCTTGAGGAAATGAATGAAATAGGAAGCACTTTGTAGATTTTAAGAAAATATAAGGCAGACCAGTAATAAGGAAGCTCTACAAAAAAAATGAGGGTATAATTAAAATACCTATTGGCGGTTAAAATGGCAAATCGTTTATTTACTTCATTTGAAATTGTTTTTTGTGACCAGAAAATTGCTGTCATTTGAAGTTGAAGGTCAGAGGTGGGCACAGTTAATGCTGCTTTGAAACGCAACAAAAAGGTACGGACAAAAATATTATACCTTTCTTTTTATTTTGTTTTTAGATATAATATAATATGTGACCCTGGATCACAAAACCAGTCTTTTTTATTTATTTATCCTTTCTTTTACCAGGATAGTCCCATTGAGATACAGAATCTCTTCTTCCAGGGAGTCCTGGGTCTTAAGTAGCACGGGACATTTTTAATAAAAGACAAAAAAACATTGTATGGGTCAAAATAAACGATTTTTCTTTTATGCCAAAAATCGTTAGAATATTAAGTAAAGATCATGTTATATGAAAATATTTTGTAAATTTCCTACCCTAAATATATAAAAACTTTATTTTTGTGAGTGGATGGCTTGCACAAGGCAATTTTCTCAATATTTAGATTTTTGCTCTCTCAGATTAGTGAGACATAAACGGTTGTATCTCAACCAGATATTGTCCTATTCTAACAACTCATACATCCATATAAATCTTATTTATTCAGCTTTTAGATTATGTAAAAATCTCAATATCGAAAAATTGACCCATAAGATTGGTTTTGTTGTCCAGGGTCACATTTGATACTATACAAACAACGTATTATATCACTCTGCCATATTTTTCAAGTAGTTATGGATGCTGGAATGCATCTTTTGACATAAAGTAGCAATGATAGACTCTAAATCTCAGCACAAGACCATGTGATACTTACACTGTGAAAAACAATGTCAATGATAGCATTTTCAGGAATAATAAAGGAGTACAGAGGGGAGGGTCCTCCCAGGGTCCTGTGAAAATAAATAATTCCAATCATGTGTGGCTTGATTGTCACTTGGGTAGACATTAATGATTATTGATCGTACGAGATGGAGCTGTCAAAAAACTCAATTGCCTTTTGCAATTACTGCAGCCTGCTATGATATCAAAAGTGGATAAAAACAAAGCATTCATGGCCTGAGGCAAGACCGTTGATTTTTGTGAAATTAACTTTTTTCTTTCAGCCTTGTTGCCCTGCAAACTAGATTCAGAGCAGAAAGATTGTGTTGGGCATGGTGGTGAATTTCTACGTTCTGAAGTGAACATCTGTAATGCATGAGGTCATAACAATGGTGAAAAAGTGAACAACCAATGGAAAACAGAATAAGTGCACAGAAAACATACTTGTAAATAATCACTTCAGTTCTGTTTGGTGCTACTAGTGGCACAGAAATGACACAATTTACCTTTAAGATCAACCTTATTGGATCGATGATTTTACATGCTTACTCAGATCAACAAGCTAATGGTACATTTTAAGATGTCTGTTACTGTTTAAAATGTAAATGCATTTCCTGTAGCTCAGTGGTAAGAGCATGGTGTTAACAAAGCCAAGTTTGTGGGTTCGACCCCAGGGGATTACACATACTTAGAAACAAATGCATAGGATAATGCAATCTAAGTGTATATGTAAATGTAAATGCATAGATGCAAAGTTACCAGAGCAGAATTCTAATGTGTGGTCAAATTTGGACATTTCTGAGAACTCATCTCTATCTCCAGCTAAGACAACTAGATGGGTCCGGTGTGTGTGTGCTCATGTATAATGCATTGTGCATGGCTGCTGTTTATTGGGTAATGCATGTTTTAGCCACGCAGGCTTCTAAACAGACACTGTGATTTGAAAAGAAAATGACATTCACCGCTGTTTAATTTCGTCTGAGCTTCGATAAAACACTGAGTGAGAAACTGTGCGAAGCATGTCAATGGTTTTCTCTATCTTCTCTGTAATAAATGATTCAAGTAAAAATCTGATATTTTTCTTCTAGAGCACGTACCTTGTGTGCAAGTTCAGTTTGTTCTTGATTCAGCTCATGAAACAAAAAAGGTCATTATCTAAATCCACTTACAATAAACATTACAATATAAACAATATCATCACTATTCTTCCAAAACCTCATGTCCAAATTTTTTGGAAATGGAAAAAAAGTTGACT
This sequence comes from Triplophysa dalaica, assembly GCF_015846415.1. Lineage (NCBI taxonomy): Eukaryota > Metazoa > Chordata > Actinopteri > Cypriniformes > Nemacheilidae > Triplophysa > Triplophysa dalaica. Next base: position 9,465,518 of record NC_079542.1, read on the forward strand.
AGCGCATTTTTATATTTTTTGTGGTTAGATATTTGCAAAACCCACTGGCAAACATAAAGGGTGACTTATTATAATGATTTAAGAAAAAATATCACCAAATATGGAGATTCATAAGGACACCAGAGATATAATATTGTACAGATACTGAAATTAATTGACATCGCTTATTTTGAGATGTAACTTATTTTGATAAAAAAATGTAAACAGCAAGGAAAAAAGGACTATTACCTATTATTTGTTCATTATTGTTTTTATATTATTGCTGAAACAAGTAAAAACTTGATATACTCCAGATGCTCTGAACATCGAATGAGCCATTCTGAGTGAGACGTGTCTAAAAGAAACCGTTTTCTATTCAACTATTTAGTGAGTTGTTTAGTCTGTGCAGTCTTACTGAGCTACAGGAGCACAAGAACAAAAGCACAATTTGTTTACAAATCAGACATCAGTACAGAATAATGCCACACTTGGGCAACAGGGTTTGCCTTTTCAACAGGTCTGTACATGTTTCATTTTCAATAAGAAAAATAGAACCTCATTTGGTTCTTCCACTGACAAACATGCTTTTCTACACTCCTCTGAGAATTGTGTTTTGTTTGTTTGTCAAGTTCTCAGAACTGTGATCCGTCTACTGTTTAGAAATGTGTTTCAGTCTGTTTGTTTCTTTTTCAACCTCCATTAACACTTGGCAGAAATTTGCTTTCAGAACGTTGTCCAGCACCATCTCTGGCCAATGGGTAGCTCACACTGGCCTTGCAACATCAAAAACGGGGCACTGTGTCTGTGCGAACGCATATGAAAGGCAGACTGGCAGGAACGAGAGTCATGGAGGGAGATAAATGGAGTAGCAAATGAAACTGTAGAAATAATTTAGGAAACCAAATTTGGTAACCAAACACATGCACGCAGGCAAGCACACACAAGCACACACACACACATTAAACTCCTGGCACCAGAGAATTTGATGCAACACAACAGACGGGAGGGTATAATTAGGTTCGAACTGGTGAGGTCCGACTGAGGCAACACTGACGCAGACTGACACGAGCGTTGAAAAGTTTGGAACCAAATAAGCGTGGCAAGTCACCAAAGACATATGATTAGTTTTTGTCCATGCCAACTCTCTGCATGTTCCAGTTATCTTTGTCATCATTCGAAAAGAAAGCCAGAACTAACAGATGAACAAACCATATAGAATTTTATCCTAGTATAGGTATTTTTGCAAACTTTGTTTCATCCAGGAAAATTGATTTATGGATTGTTACTGTAGAGTTGGTTCCTGTATTTGGTTTTAGGCCTATACTGTGAGTAAAGCCTGCTAATGACCATTTCAGCGATCTTATAATATCATGACTGGTCACACTGGTCACATGACTGGTCACACATGGATCTTAGAAAACATCATAAATTGTAAACAAACACAGCAACATGAATCGCACTTTGGCAGGTGTGCTTTACTTGTGTTCTGGAAAAAAAAAGAAGAGGTGGCAAGAAGAGAGCAATGTTATTCTCTTTTTAAATAGTTTTCGCCTCTATAACGTTTAACTTTTATTGCTATGTAGTGTTGATCAATATGTCATTTGATGTCGCATTTCTATTGGCTAATCAGACGCAAAGGTTGTATGATCAAGCGAAATTTTTCTCACACAGCCAGAAAATGATGGCGGGCTGTCTTTGAAAGACGGCCATTGTCAGGGTCTTGCGATCAGTGTCTCTCACTATAGACGTAGGAACAGAGTTCAGGAGCCACGACCACAGATATCACCATGGTTGTCATCTTTCATCTGGGACAGCCCAAAATCGCACAGTATGTAGCAGGCTATAAAACGGAAGTAAGGTAAGAGATTTGAAGCTTATTTTTTTGGAAATTGGCCTTCAACCGTGAAACCGCGTTCTTTTCCTATTTATTACATCCCATCCACATGTGATAAAAAAGTAGTCAACTTCACTGCTCGTACTTGTGTATTTTGTATAGTGTCTATAATATAGGTCTCTTATGCGCAAACGGATTTGTTTAGAGTTGTTCTAAACTTTTTGTTCTACTCCATGAAGTTCTCTGGTACAGCTGAGTTTCTAACTATCATGAAGTATGCAGGGGCAAAAACTCATTATAGTGGAGAAAGCACATTCTTTGCAAGGGTCTTCCAGTGGACACATTGTGGAGGTCAAAATATCCCAGGATGCTCCTGTGTTGGCTGGATTAAATCAAATCACCTGGATTGAAATTGTATCGTCACATTTCTTCTCTTATTTCACACTTTATTGTGGGTTTGACTTTTTTTCAATTGGTTCCAATCATAAAAAAATACAATAAAGTAATTGTATTTGAATTAAGCGTCTTAAAGGATTAACATGTTTTAACATCAATTCTGTGTGAAACAAACCACTGAAAAGAGGCTCAAAAACTTTCTATGAAATGACATGTATGGCTTTTCAGAGGGATAGTTTTCATCTCGTTGTTAACATCACACTGCGGAAACGGAATCTTCTGAAAACCATTTGCAAATTCAATCAGGAGCAATAGTAACACTATAAAAATTCGACTGGGGTAGACGGGGTGCATTTGTTATTTTGATTGCTCCTTTGGAGAATGAGTGTGATGTTGATGTGAGGGGTATTCTGCCAAATGTGGCAACACAGGCACTCATGGATGAGGTGTGATGTGAAAATAGGATATTATTTATTCGTTTTGACAGAATGTTATTGAGAAAGTAGAACGAGTGGAGAATAGGCTTATGTCTCCACAGAGGTGGTTGCTGTTGCTGATGTGACAATCACTTGTGTGCATCCGTATCGTTAAAGTATCATGTTAGCATCATCTAAGAGAAGAAGAAACAAGTCTATAGAGAGCAAGGCCTGTCATAAATTGCTTTATAAACAAAGAGCATAAGGGTAATTTTTACCATGCAGTTTATTTCCATGTCCTAAACATATATGTCTCAAACATAATATCAGAAATGTGGGGCAGATTCTAATAAACATTTTTAAGTTAAAAGTGTAACTTCAAACTGTCGCTTTATGGATAAATATTTAAATGGATCTTAATTGTTTCTCTGATCAAATCCTCTCAGTCCTTTATATTCCTAAACTAACAAAAAGAGAGCCTTTTTGGCATCCTTCTCCAGGAAGAGACATTGTTTTATTTGGAAAAACAGCACAAAACTAGATGTAAGCCATGGATTTTAAACTTCCCTAATGTTTTATTTTTGTTGGCTAATGTCTATATTAATTTGAAGATTAAAATTCAGTAATTTGCAATGCAATAACTACCTTCAGCACTTTATTTCTATTCTGTCAATCCATTTGATTAAACAAACTGTTAATTTTCTTGATATTGTATAAAACATCTTGTTATACCTTTAAAATTGAGAAAGCATCTGAACTTTATTAATAAAGTAAAAAAATAAAAACAAAACATATTAATGTATAACTAATTCAGGAATTCACATAAATAAGAATTGTATACTGTATAATGTAATTTAAAAAAGAATTCAATTTAGATATTACCCTTATTACATTCAATCTCTTGCAATAAAGATATATTAACAACCGGATGGTATAAAGCATATAAAGCATCTCCACAACTCATCAGTCTGCTTTAGGCCATTTGGAAAACACCTGGAGAATATAGGGATGCATGGAAATTTGAGCATAACTTTTGTTATTACAATTTGATTTATATTATTTAAGTTAATATAACTATTAATATTTATTTTATTTATTAATTTACTTGTAAGTACTTTTGTCCTATTCAAATTCTCAACTGAATCCAAACTGACTGCCATTTATCTTTTGAGGCATGAACCACAATATTTTAGAACATTTTGCCTATACTGGGAACTCATTTTCTAAAAAATAATGATTGGAATGATATTAAATGAGTAAATAGTGATAGAATTTTCATTTTGATGTGAACTATTCCTTAATTTTGTCAAGGCAAAGCTGCTTCTCACATAGAATATTTCACTAATCCCTCTGGAACTGGGGTTGCAGATGAGCATATCATGTTGCTTCTAAATAAGCATAAAATAATGATATCCTCAAAAGCCTCAGAGGACATAGCTGTTGCTCTAATGTGAGAATCAGCAGCGAGGCATCAATTAATATAGTGTCTGGTGTTTGATAGCTTCATGGTATTTAACTTTGCATTAGGAATACTGCTTAAGTTTTCACCTCATGCTTCCTGCTGTTTATTCTGAGTTTAATATACTTTTTTTACAACACGGCATGCTGGAATACTTAACTGTGACTAATCAATCACATTTCTTCTAATGACCTCTTAACTAACTCACTGTTGTGCCAGGCAGTAACGGTGTTACTTGAATATCTCTTGTATGACTCTGTGGCCTTTTCCCTCTCACATTATAACCTAAACAAATTTGATCTAAAGTCTTTTTATATATTTATTTGGTAAGAAGCCATGAAATAAGAAGACAATATACCATCAGCTAGTCATTATTACTCTCTGGAATGCCCAATTCAGATTGGTCGGTCAGATCACTGATCCCTGATTACAACCACCGAAACTGATAACATCACATATTCAGGTACCATGTGTCTTGACTGGTACTACTTTAAGTGCATCACTCCACTGTCTCTTTCTTCATGCCAGCATGAATTTAACACATGAGGTCATAGAATATTTCTTTTCTTTTTTTGTCCAATTATTTACCATTTTTCTAAATGTACAGTGGGCATCATTTATATATCTAACATAAAAAACCAGCGGAGATGTGAGCACAGAAATGATCAGGGTTGCAACAGGTTTCATGTGTGATTCATGAAGCATTCAAATACTGCCAATATACAAATGACTGGATGTTAATAAATCTGGCAGCTGATAACAGTTGTCCTTTAAATATTACGCAACATATAAAATCATTACAAGCCATGCTCCAAGAATTTATAACATGGAGAAATATAATCCAGTCAGGAACAGAAACTTCTCCTTAGAGACTGAAACTTTGAACTTGCAAGTTCAAACAAATCATCTTTTTTGGCAAATGTCTATTTTGGCAGCTTGAAAGGCAGAATAATAGGAAGCCTGAGAAATATTCTGAAAACATTTTCTTACACCGAGATGTTACAACAAAACACCTGTTAACTTGCAGTGTCAAACAATTTAAAGGAATTTAATATAAGTAAATATCTTATTTATATTACACCCATGAGTATTGTATAGACTGTTTCAGACTCACACGCCTGGCCCGAAGTTCTGGCAAGTGGCTATAATATAACTTTTAATTTAACTTTTATAACTTTCTCTATTTAATTAATATTATTATTTTATTGAATAATAATTGTTCCCTTTCTGTCGGTCTCTCGACGTTGTGTCAATCAACGAATCAACTCTGACTACTTTAGAAAAGGCCAATGAAATTTGGCGAATGAAATTTGCATGCCAGTCTCCGCCCCCGGATGTCCGGTATAAGAGGAAGCCTGCAGCATTCATTTACCTTTTGTTCTTCAGAGCCTTCTCTCATGACTACGAACTACGAACTACGTCGAGAACTGCGCTCAGCAATTTTTGACGGTGAAGAAGCAGACAGTGGCGATTAGCCACATTTTAGCCACACAGCCACGGCTCTGATCAGTCGGTACGGGACGGCTCCTGCCTCGTCACCAAACCTGGACCCTTTTCAGGGCCTGGCACCCACTTACTCACAGAGTTTTTTTCCGTTCTCCCCGGGTGTACTTGCAGTCGATCGCACACTCCACTGGACTGTGCCCGGCAACCCGACCTCACGCCCTGGCGAGGTGTAGGGTCGTACACACACGACAGCTGCCACAACTCTCAAACCGACAGTGCGTGCAGCTGTTCCGCCAGGCAGGCTAAAATGCGGAGCCAACCTTCCCTCCGGTGACCCCCCGCAACATATGGTTAGCTCCACCAGCCGACAAACCACCCCCCGTGGGAATGGTGAAGCAGACCGTCCCCTTGGTCCCCCTGTCACAGTCCCTGGGAGCTTGAGAGCTGCCCACACTGTCTCGGTGGATAATGAGTGTGGTCCGTCTTGGTAACTCGATCCAGTACGCCAGAGACTCTCCAAAGTTTCAGGGCATCACTCGCGAGATCTGTTATCTACACAAAGGGACCTTGTGCTCCAGCACCTAGATCGATTGGGACTACAGATCAACCGAGAGAAGGGCAAGCTCTCCCCAGTGTAGAGCATCCTCTTTCTCGGTATGGAACTCAACTCTGTCACCATGTTGGCGTTACTGTCCGCTGTATGCGCCCAGTCGGTGTTGAACTGCCTGGAACACTTTAGGCAAACAGCGTTCCCCCTGAAACAATTCAGAGGCTCCTGGGATACATGGCGTCCTCACGGGGGTAATACCCCTTGAGTTGATGCACATGAGACCGCTCCAACACTGGCTTCAGAGTCGAGTTCCGAGGAGAGCGTGGCACATCGGCAGCAGGCGCATGGTGATGACGCCCTGCTGGCGACGCACCATAACCCCCTGGTCTTCCATGACCTTTCGATGGACTAAGGTTCTTACCCAAAAACTGGTTAAGAACAGGCATTCCATCCACCACTAAGCAAGCAACCCCTGGGGGTTGGCTGGGCAGAGCAGCCTTCCTCGTTAGGCCGGGACACCATATGAACTATCACAGACAGCTCTAACCGGACCTAGTGCTACCGGACGTTTGTAACACATGGGCTGTTCCGTCCGATGTATCCTCATGAAATGGTTCCCACTCCTGGAAATCCACTCCTGGTAACCCATGATCTTCCCCAGGTGGACCTCCACCTTGCGGTTAACTACTCAGCCCGCACATTTCATGCGTTCTCCTCCAAGGACGAGACCATACCTATGTCCACCGTATTCCTCCCCACGGGTAGGAGGTGGCCTCTGCAGCGCATCCCTAATTAAGGAAGTTGCACTCACCCGGTGTAAACTGGAGCCGGATGGCCTCTCGCCAGTAGAGAGCTAAGGCCTCCGCCCGTGAAAGGTTACCGGTCAGGGCTGTACCCATCTTTTTCCAAGAAAGCTCTGGAACCCCCGACCACCACACTGGAAGGTTACAGTTTCGCGAAAGCTTCGAGATGACACGCCCAGGCCTGTTACCGTCGCTTTGCTGAGATTGTGACGCGATAAAGCGTTTCCCATAGGTAACCCCATCTGTTGTTCTCAACACAACGTTGAGAGACCGACAGAAAGGGAACATCTTGGTTACATCTGTAACCTCAGTTACCTGATGGAGGGAACGAGACGTTGTGTCCCTTATGCCACAAACACGTATCGTATTCTGCTGCAGTCGTGAGAGGCTCTCAGGCTCTTCAGAACAAGAGGTAAATGAATGCTGCACGCCGGCTCCCTTTTATACCGGACATCCAGGGGTGGAGACTGGCATGCAAATTTCATTCGTCAAATTTCATTGGCCTTTTCTATAGTCGTCAGAGTTGATTGATTCTCAAGGGCGAACCCCATCTGTCGTTCTCGACACAACGTCTCGTTCCCTCCATCAGGGAACTGAGGTTACATACGTAACCAAGACGTTTTTAATAAACAATTTGTTGAATGGGTCTTGTAACTTTGTCGAGTTCCCAAAATAATACTGGCTAGACTTGTACTTAAAACGTTTAAACTAAATACAATCAACTGTATATTGAAGACCTATAAAAATGCTATTAGAACTGTATTTCACACAACCACAGCTCTGCCTATGTCTTATTTTATCTGGATATGGAAGGGTGATGTCAGCTAAAGCTTACTAATAGTCAGGGGGAGGCAGAAATATCTCCATTCAGGTGTTATGTGCGGTTTCAAATTCAAGTATATCTTTCAATCAGAACCTTTGATTGGGTTTAACTGTGATAGATGAGAAGAGGGGGCAAGGGCAAGCAATCAGAATATTTTCAAATTAAAAGAAACTTATCTAAAAAGAAAAACAAAAATTGCATTAAGTTATGCATGATACTTATTTGAATCATGCTATGTTATTGTCCTTACAAGGTGAGCAAGGAGATGAAAGAAGACAGTGGCCAACTTTGCTCTTTCCATTAAACATTTCTTTGTTCTGTTTAACAAAATTGGCCATGAATATTTGAAAGAGTGCTGTTTCATGGGTGCTCCGCCGACATCCCACAGGGACGAAAGCTTATTAGGCTTCTTCACAGTGGCCCAATGTTCTTCTGCTTCTTTGGTGTCTATTGTGTATATTATTTCTCAATGGTCAAGAGAGGGCCTCAGGAATAATATATTATAGGATTCCGACCTAGGCAGATATTTACACTTGCCTGAAGAGAAAAACCTGTCAAGATTTTATTCATTTGAGTTAAAGCAAAAAATCTTTTCGAAACATTGCTCAAGGATCTTGAAGTATGGTCTTTTAATGATTCCATTTCGTTCAGTTCTGTTAAGAACGGCGACTGCCAGGCACCTGCGGAGATGCTGTGAATGTTGCGCGCCTCTCAATTGTTGATTTGGTTTTGCATGGTTAAAACCTGTTTTTACCAGCTGCTCTGTCTGGGTAAGAGAATGAAGGTTAGATCAGGAGGCACTAATTTTGTGAAATATTTTTAGATGGGAACTGCTCTGCCAAAACCATATTATCGGAGTACGGCTCTATGACAAGAGCAACTGATATTTCTTCATAAACTCATGGTGAGAGAAAATAAAACATCAGATGCTGACTGTGTTAGTTTTCTGTGGCTCCATCTCGGGATTTTTGAAGAATCCGTATCAACGAAAATAAGCTGAGCCAGAAGGGAGAATCCCTGTCGAAATTCAAGCTTTGAATGTGCAAATACAAACAGTTGTTTACAATTTTTCACCTCTTTTCTACTTTCAATTATCCGCTCAACAGAAAACTGCAGATCAAATTTTCATCAAGCCACAGAAAAAAAACACTTCTGAGTAAACAGAAGTGTAAGTATTAGTCTGTTCGGGCATTTCATCTTTTTTTTTTTTTTAAGTTTAGTGATAGCATCTCACAGAAACCCTTTGAAAATATCCAAAACACCCAGTACAGTAGCTGTTATTCTGAAGTTAATAGCGACCAAGTCTAAAGTATACGTTTTCACAAAGTTCTTTGATGCACTGGCCTTACAAACCAGTTTCATGGTAATTCGATCGGCGTAATTAATTCTTAATCTAAGTAATGCCTGTGCCTGGGTATCAATATTTTTCAAAGATGGCTGTGTTTAGTCAATGTACTGTGTCCTCTAATTCCTTTTCATCAAGGGTTGAAAGTTAATGAAAATACAAGCACCCGGCTGCCTGTGGGCCACAACAATTAACTGCTGGTCCTGCTGCTGTCGTCGCCCCGGCAACTGCCAATAGCTTAAGATAAATAATCCTTTCACAGCGTGTGTAAATCACTGATCGCTCCTAAGATTGGTTTACGTGGAAATATCCCAGACCTTTGGTATTTAGAAGCTCTGAAAGTGAATTGGAGAACATGTTGGTTGTTATTTCAGTGTATTTGAATGGAGGCTTAGTGGAATGAGTCGCACAGGAATATGAGGTGCTTTTAGGATGCACATGGGTCTTCATTGAGGGGTGGATGGGAATGCTGAGAAATCAGCAGAGATGCAGGAAAGAAGATGCGATAAAAGGGATTTGATCAGTGAAAGAAAGTTCTAGGTTTGATTTCCATTAGTGGTCTCCTGCTGACACGACTGCCGTTAAAACATTTGGATATAATGGAGAACATGGAACTGTATTTTCATCTGTACAAAAAGATAAGTTTGTAATGCACATGGGGCCAAAAGGGTGCGTAAAATAACCAGGGAACTTAAACATCTTAAATTTGAAGGGAGCAAGCAAAAGTGATACGGACAACAGAAATGTTAGACACACCATCTCCAACAAAACCACTTTTGGTATATCATCCAAAGGTGAAAGAAATTCTTTCAGAAAAAAACGGATCTGAACTAAAACAGGGGTAAAATCCCTTTATTAACTAATACTATTGGCAAAAATCTAAGAATGAAGATACATGTCTCTTGCTTTATGCTATGAATATACATATTAATCATATATTAATTGTTTGTTTTCAATATTTTTGCTATGTCACACCATAGGACATATTTGTCAACTACCCGAATATCTGTAATTCTGTGATTTACAATGTAGTAAAGGTACTAGTTGAGGTATTTTCTGCATCAATTTGTAAAAATGCAGTTTACATAAACAGCACAGCATTTGATATCAATGTCATTTATATACACACATAGAGATTTAACATTTAACATTATGCTTAATACAATAAATACATGCATCTTTCATTCACAAAATTAAGAGTTACAGGACTATATATCAAAATAGCATTTGTATGCTGATTTGTCAACAAGTTCCAAAAAGTTTGATAAACCTTATCTGGTGTCATTTATACACTCCTTCACAAAGACAACTTCTCTTCTGCCCAAGCATTATTCTGTTCACAGGAGTTTAGCATTTCAGTATTAACTGCAACAGAGTAAAATTGGAGGCTGAATGATAGCAAAATGCATTTTGTTTGGTTCCTGTGTGAACTGAATATCAGGAACGCCGGATGTTTCCAGCCAGTCCAAATGATATGAAGACATCTGTCATGCTTAAACAGTCTGAAGTGAACTGCTAGCCAGATAGCAACACTGCTTGTTTTTAACCATCACTGCTGGAATTGAGATGGAAACTTTATAGGTTGAAGAAATTTGCTATGTTGATTTAGTATGTAAAAAAGGATTTATTTTAAAACTTCTTGTGATTATAATGTATACCTTTTTAATGTTCATATCATTTAAAAATCAATATTTTCTCATGACTAACAAAAGACAAAGTGCAAAGAAGTGCAAACATCATAACACAGATAAAAGAACAATTTGCGATAATTTCCAATCGAAAAAATCAAGTCCACAAAGACAGGTCAATAAGAATCAGCCATCTTGAATGTGAGTGTATCTTTAACAGTCTCCTGGGGAAATCATTTGAACAAGCAAACAGCTCCAAAGGAACTAATACATCACCCTTGTTTGCCCACACAGGTCAAATCAATGCTGGGTTCTAAAGGTTGACAAGTCTGTGTAGCTTAATGTGAAACATATTTACAACACAATAGCCAAGGCTTTACTTTTGGCTGATCTCATTCACTTTTATCTTGCTTAGATTTAGTCCTAATCAACAGCTTATGCTAAGACGAAAACTGATTTGGCTTTAACTATTTGACAAGTACAACTTTCAAATCAGACCATCCACAACAACGCTTCCAAAAACAATCTTAAAGGGATAGTTCACCCCAAAATCTATCATCATTTAATGGCCATTTAATATGCAATTTTAAGCTAAACAAGTCATGAAACGAACAGGCTGGACTGACGAAATCATCCGGATCTGTGTTTATTTTATTTCAGGTAAGGTTTTAATTAATATTTCGAAGTCTTAATATTTTGTATTCCGTTTCTGTGTATAATATATTAAACATTGAAAAAAAATCTGTGGACTACTGCGTTGCTATTGTACACACTATATGAACTCTAGTTATTCCAGACAATTATCCTCAAACACCAGATTTTCAATGTGACATGCGAAGAGAATGCTCTGCAGGCCAATTGAATGTAAACTTCCTTTTTTAATCATGCAGGGATATCTACCACTACAGGGGCCCCTATGGAAAACCTAATTTAAGATCTAGTAGGAGCTTTTTTTTCTTCTATTTTGAAGTCTCTTGAGAGCAGCCAGGTTCACATAATCTCTTTACATGTCAGCATCATTGTGCATCTTTTCCCACACAGAAGAAACAAAGCAGGTAGTAATCAGACATGAAGGGGTTCTTCTCATGTGGGAAGAGCATGTTGTACAGCTCAAATGTTTACAATAGCATCAGTTGAAATCTCTTAAGCACTTGTGTCCGAATCCAACTCCTGGAAGGCCACTTCAGAATTTAGTCCTACTTTATGAAACACACCTGCCTGTCATTTCTAAACAATCATGAAAACCTTGAGTTGGTACAGGTGCATCAAACTTGCAGAATATTGGAGTAGAATTTGAAGTTCTTCATTTGTTGGATGCCTTCTGTGAATACAGACACTTCCCAGCCTAAACTTCATTTCCCCGGATTTGCTGAGTACCATAATATTGCAAAAGCCTTGTTTCACTGTGCTTCGAAGTGGAATAACTCGACCACAACAGTAAAGCCCGGTCACTGTGCTCACAAAGAATCAAATCACTTCAGAAACGCTGACCACAGTGCGGTAATCATCCCAACGGCCAGGTTATACCGTGACACTGAGACTCACGTACAGTCCAACCAAGCACAGGCATACAAAAAGTCATGGCTACTCTATTCTGACAAGAACGCAAAGCTCTTTTCTCTTTTCTCAGTGAAACCCAAAGCCTTAATCCTCTCTACTAAAGCAGTTGAGCGAGCGATGCCAAGCTCTCGTGTGCACTGTTCTTGCTGTACTCTTCAAAGCGAATACTGGCACCTCTTCACAGGATTTTGTTTGAAAAGGTGTTGCCCACTCTACTGCGGTACACGCTTTCTGTTCTCTCATGCCTTTATACTGGGCCTCTTGAAAGATAAGTGAATGTTCTTTATACTCTGACACGGCCACAATGCAGCATGCGTAAGGTGATGTCTCAAGTCCATATTTATTGATTAGAAGTCAAAATACTTTTCGATTTTATATTAATCGGTAGGAAATTTTCATATTCCATATCACTGTCTTGTTACATTCACGCCAAGAGTAAATTTACATTCAGACCAAGTTTGACCGATCGGAATAAATGGAAAATTGTGACAAAAGGTCAATATCTCTTATTCTTACCGAACATAAATAAAGTGACCTTTCATTTGAGTTAATGGATTTTAAATGGAAATCAATTGATGATAGAGTTCATGAAAGAAAACTAATTACTGTAAAACGGGCTGGTTATATTGGGCAAATAAAAAAGATGAGAAATAATAAAACGATGAAATACACACATCCAGCCATGCACAAAATCATACGTTTTATAGATAGTATCTGATCTTATTACAAGCCACATGTACATGGTAAGCATGCTAATCGGAGTATCTGAGCATTTACATTTCTTGAATATTTCTAAATGAAATGTATTGAGAATTGTTTGATGGACTGTGGGGATGACAGCTGTGACATTAATGATCAGGTGGAAATTAGAGCTGTAAGTAAACGTTTTTAAAGTCAACAATTTCAATTTGATTCCCTCGGACAAATGAAATAAAGACACTTTGACTGTAGAGTGCTATAATGAGGTCTAAAGGTAGGGTAACAACTTCAATATCAGTGTGAAAAATTCTACTTTTACTCAGGCCTTTAAGCACTAAATGTCCCCTTTGGAAATTAGGTGCTGTTTCAAGGAGAACTGTAATGTCTTTTTTCACATTGGACACAAAGAAAAATGCTAAGAGCTCAGAGAATCATCGCTCTGTTCAGCAGTTTTTGACAAAAATTTGCATAAAGAGTTTCTATTTTTCCCCTGCTTTGTCTTCATTATCTAAAAAGGAACATATGATTTAACAGTGAGTTGAACTTTTTCCTGACTAAAACTTGAAAGACAAAAGTACATTATTATAACTGTTTTGAAAGCACTACTAAGAAGAAAAAAGATTAGAAATAAATACAAAATAAAAGCATTTTACTGGTAGTCTCCATTAAGTACTACTATACAGAAATTTTTGAGCCCCTAAAACCTTTACCACTCCAAAGTAACATATGGGAAATATAACAGGCAGATATATTTACAGACATACAATTTATTCCATAAGTCCATCACTTTTGTTAATTTCAGCCAATCCAACATATAAAAATGCACGATTACAAAGCAGTACTCTTAACCGCACCAATAAACCTAACCGTCACTTGCATGAAAGCAAATTGTACTTACCCGTACAAATGAGTTTGTCAAATACACATTGCAATTGATTTAAGATTGTGGTGAAATGTCTAAGGTTAATAAAAATAGCATAAAATGAACACAAAATATTTGAGTGGAAATTTTGATTATGTCCACATGGAAAATGAGGGCTGTATATTATATCAACAGGCCCAATACTGATCCTAAAAATAGGTACAACCAAACTTAAAGGAAACAGAAGCTGTTAGCTGATTGCTGTGCTGCTGATAAAAGCAGAAGAATGACTGGAGAATAAATATTTTATGAAAGATGACATATTCTGGCTTTCACATGACAGGGTCCTTTTCACAAGTAAAAAATCATACTGACTTATTAAAGGCTAGTGGACAGAGATCTTCTCTGTGTTGTCTGCGTGTCAAAAAAGATTTGGGCAGAGGAATATCTGTTGACAACCAGCTCGGCTGATGCACTTTAAATTATGGACAGGCTGAAAAATGCTATTTAGCACTTACCCAAAGCTCAAGCGGAATTGTTAACTCTTCCTACTCTTTCAATGCAAAATGTCTTGACTGACTAAAGGTCTTTCCACATACAGTCCAAAATATTACTATGTCTTGTTTGTACGGTGTCTCTGAATTGTCAAAAAAGGCCACTCAAAATGCTTGCTATGGATGCGAAAAACGCAGAAAATCGAACCCGGTCGGATTTTTTTTATGACGGACACAAATATCGGAGGTACTCTGTAAATTTGATTGACACAACTTGAGGTCATGTTTATTTTTTAAAGTGCTGAAATTTCGGACAAAATTTTCGGACTCAATGAGCAATGTTCTTAACATCGCAACTAGACATGCTGGTAATCGTTCGCATTATGTATGATTACAAAAAAAATGTGGCCTTTTTGTTATTCAGTTTGCTTTGTAAATAGTAACCATCATAGCTTTAGCACATACCGTGGGATTTTAATTCATTTGCTATAGTAATTGAACAAAATGCCACATCTGTATACAACCGACCTGATTGTTGCTTTGCCTTCTTATGATTTTGAATGATCTGTGAATGAAACTCACCTTGATCTCTTTTTAACTATGTGTTAAAAACAAAAACAAACAGGGAAAATGCTTCTTCTTTACAGTGACCAGTATGTCATTATCTGGGTCTCTCAGGCAAAGAATTCTGGGTTGAGTTATTAATAAACACATGTGTGGTACTACAGAACAGGTCCTAGATCTTTGAGCTATTAAGACTGTCACAAATAACAAATTAGATGCAAAGCAGGATGATTAACCAGACAGTATACAAACAGATTCAGCCTATAAATTCTGGAAGACCTGTGCAGGTTAACCACTACAGGATTTTACCTGATGCATACATACTTTAATAATGTAAAATATGAATTATTCAAAATATCAGAACTTCTTCTCTTTTTAGTATTAACAAACACAATGTCAGTAATAACGCTTTTAACCACCTCAGTTCAAGGGTTGCTTTGTAATTAGATATTATTGAACCTTCAATACTTCCTTCTGAGCTAATCCACACAAGTGTTTTTCCAGGATGGGGGAATTAGTACTGACATTAATCTTGTACAAATCCACTAATACAATAAGATGTGGCTCAGGCCTGACTGGCAGAGCAACATGACATGCTCATGCTCGCCATCGCAGACCGAGAAAAATCGCGAATCAGACAGTGATCCCAGTTCGAGCTTACACGCGTACGTTACACATTCGACTGTCTGAAACCTCTGAAATTTTATCGCTGACAGCCAGCTAGCGGGATGTCAGGCATATATCACTTGGAATTATCTAGCCACCCACCAGCTCTCACTAGACTGAGCAAAAATGAGAACAAAATAATAAAAAAAGAAAAACAAGAGACCACAGGGTACTCCATCATTTCTTTTCTTTTTCAGGAACTCATGTATACGACATTGACAGGTCCGTGGGGGGAGTCATCTTTTTTTGCGCTTCGCCAGGGACGACTGAAACAAATCTGTTTTAAAGTCACAGGTAAGGCGTTGAAATTACCTGCTTGGGCTGTACTGCGTGAGAGTGAATTCCCAGCGGTGGCAGGCGCAAGGCGGCCATGTCAATTGTTTGTTTACATAGAGCGTTGCTTCAGGCAGTACGAGTGTGCCTGGGGAGGAGGCAGCTACTCATCACTACCCATGAACCACTGCCACGAGGACTGCCAACTTAACAGAGGAAAATGGAAAGATTTGCATCAGGGGATGCACATCTTACTGCAAAAGAATAACGTCGGACGCATTTCAATTCATCAAACATACTGAATCACAACACGCAAGCCTAGATATACAATTTTTGAAGAAAAAAATTGGTGTCCAATGGCCTAAATACAAGTTTGCTTCGTGCTTAAACAATTTTAGAGATTATACTTTAAGTCACAACATTTTCTCAAAACCTTCTGAAGTAATTGTCTATGAAAAAACATTTTGTGGAGGTTCTTTTATCTCATCAGTGAATGGTAATTTTCTGGTTCCACCTCTTAGAAAAGCTTCAAACTTATGATTAAATTGGATATTAACTGCTGAAGACATCAGTGGCCTCATTTCTAAAATGTTGTGTAGAACGCATCCTAAATTTGATTTTACGATCATTTCTCAAAATGTGTAGGGCTAAATGTGGTTGATAGAACGAACGTACGCACAGAAAAAGTGTGTACGTCTCTCTTTCAGATGTGCACAACTTTTCATCTCAATGCTGAGCTCACAAATGACACTCCTGTAGAAGTATTGCTTTATTAAATTACATTGAACTTTTGTCAGATGTCTAATAGATCATGGGTCAGTTTGAAACCTTGTAGATGCTAAAAACTAACTTTTTTAGCTTTGGATATATGCAAGGTCAAGGTCCTAATCAGGGATGTAATTTACCATTTTCTATAATCTGTAGTAAAATGGATTTTCTAAAAGAGAATGAACAATTCTGAAAAGAAATCTAAAATGTATTTTCTCCATCAGCTTCAAGATCAGACATACGGGCCTGAACTTCTATTTTCTACGTTGTAGAGAGAATTCAATATCAGTGCTTGTATTACTACACCCAGGTCCAGGCTTTGATGTGAATGAAGATTGAATAGAGGAGATTCTCAAAGCAGTACGGTTTCTTTGCAATCACCATAACGATAACAAGCCATCATTAAATTTCACTGTGTGTGCTGCCCGGGGGAATCAATAAAACAATAAATTGGGTATTTAAAATGATGTCTAAATGGCTCTTGTGTTTTATTTATTGGCCTTTTCTTTTGAAAGGAAGCTATAGAGACTGAAGAAACCACTAGTCCTTCAAGAAGACATCCCACTCATCAACAATCCATCTACTGATGTCTAACATCACTACCACATTGAAAAGACCAGTTTAGACCAGTATGAATTCAATACACTTGTTTGATTTTGTGAAATTCATTTCAAATCAAATCTTGGATGCATTAAAGGGATCGTTCACCAAAAAAATACATATTCTGTAATCATCTATTTACCCTCTTCTCATTTTAAATTTAGAACAACGAGGGTATTCGTTTCTTTTGTATGGACACAAAACCAATGCAAATCAATGGGTACCGCTGTTGTTCAGGTACAAACATTTTTGAATATATCTTCTTTGGTGTTCTGCAGAAGAAAGAAAGTCATTCAGGTTTGTGAAGTAAATGAGTGGGTGAGTAAATGATGACAGAATTGTTCTTTTTGGGTGAACTATCTCTGTAAACACATGCTGTTAAGAAGTAGAATTAGGCAGTAGTTTGTCAGGCTTTATATCGCAGTTAGAATGTTGTTACATTTTTTACATGGTACTGCATGAACACTTCCTTGTCAGCACAAAGAACAATCTGTTCCTTACAGGTAATTAGTGTCTGTTCTAGTACTTTCTGTTTGGACATTCAGAGAACAATCTGTTCCTCACAAGGAGCACCAAATCACAACATCAGAATGATGGCTAAGGAAAATGGGGACACTTGTGGAAAATTTCTTCCTTTTTTTGCATTTTGTTTCATTTCTCATCAAATCATAGCGATAAATGTTTTATGACTGAGAATGAACCAAAGTTTCAAATGTTCCTGAATCAACAACCCATTCGAGTCTTCAACATCAAATTCAGAGATAGAAATGCATGTGTTTGTCAGGATTGCTGATGCTGATGTTGACCTAGAAACATACTTTACTTTGCAAATCAGCATGAGCAAGTATTGACACTATGAATGACGCGTACACATTTTCTTAATAAAAATAAAGATTTATAATCATTCAAGGACCAAATATTATGTTTCAATACACCTTTAGAAAACATGAAGATTTAATTAGCAAAAATTATAATTTCTTTCAAAAATCATGCTTTAATTGTGCATTCAAAGTAATATCTATGAAACTGCAGTTGAGTTGTTTTGATTTAGGCTACTTATAAAATCATACCAAAAAAATACAGCTAACATAAACAATGAAAGATTTTTGAAAATGTTTCTGACTGATTCTTTACAAAATATTGTATGTTCTGGTAAAATCCCTTTTTTTATTTAAAGCTGCATCTTGGTTATCAATCTGTAATTGAGCAAGTACATGAAAAACATTTTCAACAGTTATCTTGTAGTAATCATTCATAAGGGTACAATTTCTTTGGAAATGTCAGTTTGACATAATTTGACCTAAACCTGTGTAGAGAAAAAAAAGGAAATAAACTAACAGAGAAGGCAATAAAGAGAAAATTGTCTGTTGAGTCACATTCAGCCTCTGGTTCTATGGTTCATATCAGGAAAGGGACTAACATCCTTAAAGCTAAAATCTTGGAATCACCACACTGCTTATGATTAGAACAGCTTCATCACCAACATAAGTGAAGGAGACACTTGTTTTTACTGATTGTAAGTATACTTCACCATCATAAACTCTGAGAGAAGCCAAATGAAGAGATTATGAAGCAGACAATGAGTGTGCTTGCTTCAAAGCAGCCTCCTCGACGCTTTCTTACTTTTTAGTCACTTTCTTCTCGTGCATAACGTCCATTAATGCCGGGAATAGATCTGTGTTTTTATTCACTGCTCTTATTCTATTGTGGAGGTCAAGATGGTGGTACTTTTAAAGTGTTCTCTTTCAGCCTTTTATATGGATGATCAAAGCCTTCACGGCTATTTAAGACGACCACAAGCTCCGTGCATCATTATTCTTTCTGTAATTTGAGCATGAGATATTTGAAAGGAAGAGAAAATGTGTCATCGCAAAGAGGTGTAATTAAATTTGTTTCCATTCCCAGGAGTGGATGGGTGTTATGAATTCATTTTATATGGGGGGAATAAATATTAAATGTTAAACGCTGGAATTCTCATTACGGTTTGCCAAATGAAAAGCAACACGGGACTTTTGAGAAATTAAATTTATATTTATTTAACAAACAAGAAACCCTGCGACTCCGACAATTATGTGATGTTAAATCCTTTTCTCTCCTCCCTTCCTCTGTACGACATATGCTAGGCGTAATTAGTAAAAGTGAAAACACTTAGTCTGTCTCCTCATCGATGCAGAGCGCCCATGTCTGCAGCTCGGTGGCTGGATATGCCCCTTGATAATAGGAGGAGAAATTTATTTCATTTGACTGTCGCACTGCAGTAGCTGAAATTAATTACAAAGCTGTTTGATGAAATATACTTCGCTGCCTCCATTGAAAGAGCAGCGTGCTAAACCCCAGAGCACTTGCAAAGTGAGCTGGTTTATGTTACACTAGGATTGTACTCACTCAAAGTGACTGATTTATTCTTTGTTCGTTGAGGTTAGCAGAACTGCAATATTTACCTCCACATTATATTTACATTCCCATTTATATTAAGTCCTTTAGCAGACGCTTTTATCCAAAGCGACTTACTAAGAGTTTAGGGTGCAATAAGCTATATGTCATACAGGAGCAATAATACAATAGGTGCGAAGTTAATGGTTTCTACAAAACCTAGACCACTACCTGTTTTTTCATTTGTCTATCAAGTATTTAAAGAAGAAATGGGTTTTTTTAGTAGTAGTTTTTTTATGTTGTGAGAGATATGGTCGACTGTCAATTTAATAACAGAAAAACATACAAAATTATGCATGCAGTAAACTATGATTATGTCTGTACCCAACCCCCCATATATATATATATATATGCACAGTATATATAAAACAACAGGTACTTTGTATAAAGGTATACTGTGTTCCACTGTATGTCATTGAGGCCCGGTTTCACAGACAAGGCTTAAGGCAAGTCCCAGACTTAAATGAATGTTGGAGCGGTCTCAACTGAAAATAACTTAAAATAACAAGATTTATGTGGCATTATGTTTGATTTTTAGATCTGAATTATTTCAA
This sequence comes from Triplophysa dalaica, assembly GCF_015846415.1. Taxonomy (NCBI): domain Eukaryota; kingdom Metazoa; phylum Chordata; class Actinopteri; order Cypriniformes; family Nemacheilidae; genus Triplophysa; species Triplophysa dalaica. The sequence continues at coordinate 9,485,670 of NC_079542.1, forward strand.
CTGTGACAAAAATTTAATAACATGACAAAAACAAGGAAAACATTCTGAGCCACCCATAAATAAGACCCAATGCCTTTAAAAGTCTGGCTCAGCTACTGTAAAATGCAAAGAGTGTAATACTTCAATTAAAATCATGCTATTTAGAGCATCTCAAACTTCTCTTCATGACAGATACCCACAAATTATTAAAATTTTCACATTTTATATTTGAGTCCCTTACATGCCAGAGTCCAGTTAAGTATCACCTCCATGCAGAAGAGACAGCCTTTCTTATTGAGCGACTGTGATGAAGCAAGACAAAGCTAATTAGCCAATGTCATCAAGTGACATTCTAATCACATGCTTAGAGTAATTACCCCAGATTTATCCTCATTTTACCACTGTACAAACTGGATAGATGTCTGAAATGATTTCTTTAAATACACTTAGAATTCTTCTGCCGATTCTGAAATATTTGGTTTGAGGGCCCTGGGGGCGTTTTAAATGGAGGACACACCACCAAGGCTTGGCTTCAGATGAGAGCATAAAAATGCATGCGAGATGTTCGTAAATATTCACTCAGCATCAAAGATTGTAAAGATACATCATGCATGTAACGGTTACACTAAATCCACAATATGACTTTTATTTGCTTTTATAGACTGCAGAGCAGCACTTTTACAGTCAGATACGAGTCACTTTCAATCGACCCTAGTGAAAATGAAATGCCTTTTTCTCCAGTACCTTCAGGCCCTTTGAGAAGGTACCCCAACGCCACTGTTGCTTTAGATACGGCACTTAAATCTGATCTGCTGCTGTAATGCGGTTTTATGACAGAGCTGCAATAAGATGTTCCTCTGACACATGCAAATGCGCATGCCGTTTTTGTTTGAAACAGTCCTAAAGAAATCTAGAGATCACTTTACATTAGATTTCCATTTTTGTTCATATACTTAATGCATTAGCTAATATAAGTTAACAATGTTCAATGCATTTGAAAATAATGTTGGTAATGCTTTACCATAAGGTTGTTTTTGTTAACATTAGTAAATGCATTAACTTACTATTGTAGCTGAAGAGGCTGAAGTTTGCCAAAGATGAGAATTCTTTAATCTTTCGATATTTAAAGAACATTGGCTCCCATTGACCTCCATTGTAATATATTTTCTCAAAATATAATATTTTTGGTTCCATAGAGGAAAGAAAGTCATACAGGTTTTGAACAAAATGAGGATAAATATTTACCATTTACCTAGTCTAAACAAAAAAGAACCTTATTGTAAAGTGTTTTTATCTAAAATCCCAACATTTTCCTATTTCTTTCTTTTATTTGTGGTCTTAGATCCTTGCTTCTACACTAACATCTGCAGTTGCAGTGGGTGCTGGTACTCTACGAAATAAATATTTCGGAACCAAAACCCTGTCAATATATTAACAACATACAGTACCCTGCACGAGTTCGACCTAGCACTGTCGCTGGTCACACCGTACGCTTACAAGCTTATTTACCGCATCCAAATCTATATCTAAACCTGGCCTGCTTCCAACAGCAACGCTGGAATCTTTCACAAGCTAAAGCAATGCCTGCTTGGCACTTACCCTGTTGCCTTGACAGCACCTGACCACATTTCTCATAGTGGCATGATTAGCGAGGTGAAACACTATCTCTGTAAGACTATGTGACAACTCTGGCACTTTATCTGGGCTCGGGCTCAGTTGCCCTTAGCACCCGGGATGGAAGGTATGGAAGTGTGGTAACGATGAGCTCTTAACAAGCTGTGCTGGAAATGGCAAAAGGCTCTTTAAAAATAGCGCCGGATTTGTTACCCTCTATCTCACCGCTCTGACTATGAGCCTGCCATTGAGACTGAACCGTATGGATGGGCTCCTGTGGGGAAGCGGTAACTAGGGGACGTGACTGTGACATCACCTGAGTCTGCATTCCTGAAGCCTCTCTGGGTTTGTTGAAACCCATCGAGACATTAATTCATTTTCTTTGAAGAACGTCTGGCTCTTATATGCATGCATGTCGCGAAGACAAATGTGGGTGACAAACGCGTTCATGCGTGTGGCTGTGTGAGTTCCCACAAGAGAACAGAATGGTCCCTTAGTAGGCAACTAAACAACTGCGTATACCAGAGACATCATCGGCTGCGGATGTGTGGAGGGCCAGGGGGGCGGCAGGCATTATGCTAAAATATGGCTAGGGGCTCATTAGGGGGTATGTTGTGAGGGCTGGTTGCCCTTGTTTGTGAGACACTTTGTGTGTGCGTGTCTGTCTTTCCGCACGCTCCTCTGCTTCATTAGAGACGACAGCGTCAGGCAGCGAGACTGCGGGCAAAATCGCCCCCACCTGAGATCATGTATAAATCAGTCTGCAAACCCCTCTTTCCCTATCTCCATTTCCTCAAATTCCTTCTTGTATGCTTTCCTTTTCTGCTGAACCCGCAAAAACCTCACCCGGCTTGCCACAGCTGATACTGTTTGTATTTGTTTGTCCTGTCATCGCCTCCCTATTCTCTTCCTCCCTCAAGGAGTGACAGAGTGGTTCGTCTGAAACATTATGGGCAGAAATACAGAAAATGAATAATGAACTCCATTACGCCTAAATGGGTTGAGAAAAACAAGTGTAAACAAGAATATTTAGACAAGGCCAAGTGCATCACCTTTTGAGGTTTTAAGTCAGCTTCTAGTCTGTAATTTTTGGCTTCTCTTAGATGTGTGCACATCTTGGCCTCAGATGGTACGTCCATGAATTGCTGACCCTGTAAGCTTAGAGCATGGTGCTAGCAACGCCAATGTCATGGGTTCCATCACAGGGGATTGCACATAGTCAGAAAAAAATGTACTGTATAATACAATGCATTGTAATTCGCTTTGGGTAAAATTGTCTGCCAAATACATCAATGTAAATGTAATGTTTATATTAAACGGCTTTAGCATTATATACAGTCACACCAAAAATTATTCAGACACCCGATATTTTTTTATATTGTTCTTCTAGTGGGGGCAGGACACAGTAGTTCATTTATGTAAGTGAGGATAGCAAAATAAACTGTGACATGACGCCCAAAAAAATTTCATACACAGGCCTACCTACAAAAAATGATGAAATAATGTGGAACCAAATTATTCAGTAAATTTGACCTGACAACGATTAAGTGTTTTTCTTTCTTTAATTGCTATTGTAACATTTTTACACTGCGGACTTAAATGAACCATTGCTTGGTAAGTGGTATTATCTAATTGTGTACCTAAATTTAACAGCTGACAGTTATTCAACCTAATCCATGACATACCTTTCTATCGAAGTTATCTGACATTATCAAAATGTTGACACAGTTTAAATTTGAGTTCTTGTAATATTTTAATACTATTTTCAAACTATAGCAGATAAACTATGATGATGTGAGAAATGTTGAAAGTGTCTGAATACATTTCGGCTTGATTGTATGTATACATGTGTGTGTGTGTGTGGGGGGGGGAGTATGTATGTATATAAAGCCATTTCAATGTAAACACATTTGGTATACACAGCAATATAGCAATACATTGTATAGTTTGTATTATTACTGACTATTTGCAATGCATAATTGTCTCCTACTCACTCTGTGAATTCTTTATTTTCTTCAAAATCATTAAACAGATTTTTACTCGTCACAAGACCGAGAACTGTTGTTTTCATTATATAAATACAAATTGATGCATGCATCAGTACACTGTTTTGTTAATTAAATACATGCTTTCTTAAATTCAATAACAGCTGGAATCTAGCAAAAGCAAATTTTCTTCTTTTGTGATGAACGTAACATCAAACCGTCCGACAGCACATTTACATGCAATTAGTTTAGAATTTAATGAATGTGACTGTAAAGTGATCTTCCTCTGGCCAGTTAAAGATCTCATAGGAAACTCTCAGAGGAGGCAGATGAGCTACACAAATAGAGAAGATGAGAAGTGAGACCCTACAGGCATATTCCCAGCTATCTCTCAAGTCAAATCATCTGTATCTTTGCCTGAGAAAACAGATATCGCTTCATATTAATGTAACTCTGACAGTTAGATTACCCACTGTATATACTGTACATACAGCACACATATTTTTGCTCAGGCTAAAGGTTAAAAATGGGTGAAAAGTATATTATAATTAGTATTAGCCTATTATTATTATTATCATCATCATTATTGTTATTATTATTTTTACATTATTATTATCCTAATTAACAATACTAACGTCCAGTATTTATCAAATGTAAAGCAAATCATGTCCCTTGATCTATAACATGAGCCTATTTTTTAACAGATGAACAAACTTGATTGCATAATGAACTGTTGTGGACAGCCATTTCTAATGAATTGTGAATAACAATCATTTAATATTTTGTCTTTCACAATACTTATCTTCATTTGAAGACTTTTCTCAGAAAATATTGATATTTGAGTTTAATTCCATTAGTAAATCGGCACATCAAATATTTAATTTGACTAAAATGTTTCATCCATTGATAGTTCTATTATATACATACAAAAGATTAATTTTGCTTGTAGAGTTAATTTGCTGTTAACAAAGATAAATGATACAACCCCTCTGTCTCAATCTACACATTCCTACTTTTCCATCTCCTGTCATTAACTCAGTGTTGTGATCGATTGGTCTGCTGGCCTTGTGTCAAATAGCAGGAACCACAGCCTCTGAAGACCTTGCAAACTGCTTGTGTCCCGCTTCTCTGGGCCCATTCACCACCGATGTTCCCGCATCCATCAAAAACAGCTAAGCTCAGCTCCGACACAAACACACACATACAGTTTCTGTCTGACACCTGTGCTCCTCCGTGCAACATGTATCAGAGCGGCTTAAATGGCCTGCTGCAGATTTAAAGCAAAACAATCGTCTTTCTTTTGGGCCATTGTGCAAAAACATTAAAAAGCAATTTGCCGGCAGGGCTATCGAGCGAACATGCCATTGTAGTGACCTGACATCATGCCTCATGTGGATTGTTAGAGCCATTCAGAGGTTAGAAAAGGGAGGGAGGATATGGGAAAGCCACTCAAAGGGCACGACCAGAATCAGCCGTCTGAGAGAGGACATCGGGGGAGATAGATAACTCACAGAAAGATGAGTCATATTATTCAATCCCTGACGTTGTAGTTACAGACGCTAGTAGCTTCAGCTGCAGGTTTCTGTGGGGAAAAACATGTGATAATTGTAAGGGTTCCAGTATAGGACATTGACAACAGTATGAATGGTTGAAATTACAAGTACTATTACTGAAAATAATTACTGACCTCAAAGCAACAGGGATTATATCATTATAAAAGATACTCCTTTAAGAACAAAATACAGCTAAAGAAAGATACCGCTTGAAAAATAAAATGACAGAAATTGGGTGCATTGGTGGGATTGGCAGTTTAAAACATATAAATCAATAAATACAGTTTGTATAGAAACCTTATAGTTATAAACTTTTTGGTATTTAGGAATCAATGTTGTTTTTGTTATCTAAAATAAAAAGCATAAAAAAGAAAGCATTTTTGCTTATTGAAATCATTGAAAAAATAAAATTATTGAAATAATTTTTATTGAACAATTGACCTAAAAATTATTGGGATAAATTCATTGAAATTGATATGTCGCCTCAAAAATAACTGAAATAAGTTTAAAGCAATAAAATTATAATAATAAACGAAACTAAAATTAATTTATCTTATATAGCAACATAAAAAAAAACATTAAATAATAAAATGTCCAAAGCATATAGCAAAATTGCTAAATATTTAACTAAAATTAACATAAAAAAGTATTATCTAAAATACTAATACAAACTAATTATAACTAAAATTTAAACTATAAAAACTCTGGTTGGACTTTTATATTGTTGTACATTATGAAATTTGTGTAGAATTTGAGAGAAACAATTTAATTCAAGTAACACATGATCATCAAATCTGCAAAACAAAAACATGTCTACATTAGAAGTCAGGGATATACAGCATGAAAGATCTTCTAAAGGCATCTGTACACAATTTAGACTTCCCAAAAGATGCAATGTCTCAGAAAAACAAATGAAAAAGACATGCATGCCCATAGTTTCAAAGTTGTGTAAATAATTTTAAATAAAATCCAGCATCACAGCAGCTATAGGTCGTTTCTTGGCATGAAGTATCAACCAATATATCATTAGGTTTCAAAGTTATTTAAAAGTATAATTTAATTTGTATATACATATACATATGTCTGTTTTCACAGTTTTATGCCTAAAACAATAATTATTATTATTCATCCAATTGTAATTGCTGTGTAAACGCATTAAAGTACATTTTAATTATACCTGGGAACGTTAACGCAATGCTCTTACCACTGAGCTACAGGAAAGCCAACTCTTCTGTTGTAAGTATGGTTGAAGTCTTTGTATTTGTATTCATCACTCTCTATTCTACCTCTTATGTCATCCAGTTTCTTATGTTTATGCAGCACATCCATATGACTGTACATTTTATCATGCCTCCATATAAATCACCACTGTGCAGCAAACATTGCATGAAACAAAATGTGAGACAGGGCTGCTGATGTTTGACTGGGTCACAGGGTCATCTATCAGTTGAATGGTGAGGCTGCATGTGCAATAAATGATAATGACGTACTGCATTAGAAATTAGTAAATCATGAAACAGAAGCCTGGTTGGCACCTCTATTTGCATAGGAAGGTTAACAGAAAGTGCTGATGGAGAAAGAGAGCGACAGAGATTCGTTTAAATTGTTTCAGGCGTCATTTGTTTGCGACCTCACTTGGGTTGAGATGCTGGCTGCAACAATGCAGGACAATCATTCCACAACACCCCTCAATCATTCATTCAGCAAACACAGAACAGCTGATTAATGATGGGTAAGGAACTGCAGCGAGGGTAAAATACTGCCAATGTGCGCCTTGTTTTGAAACAGAGTGAATTCCTGCCTGTTCTGTGGTTACACTCGAATGGATCTGTGATACACTGCATGGGTCAGTGATGAATAAGAATGTCTGAGATGAAGAAAAGGTGAAATGTTGTAAAAATCTACTTCATAACAGAATTGACAAGTTGTTTGAAATTTAATATTCAAAAGTTTTTGATAACATGATACAAATTTGTATCCTCCATAAGAAAAGAACTTTGGTGCCCTTAGTGGTCGGGAGCATTTCCGTTGTGTTGTTGCTTTATTCCGTTGTGTTGTGACTTTATTCCGTTGTATCGTGAACTTATATTTCCATTCTAAATTTCAGAGTGTTTTGCAACTGTGGGCCACTGTAGTGCTCTTCAGAGAACGTTTCTTAAATCTCCTTCAGCAAAGAAGTGAATAACAAAAGAGTTGCCTAAAGAGTGCTTTAAAGGGAATTAGGGGGGGTGGAGTAAGTCAATGGTCACAATTCGTAACCTCACCACTAGGTACCGCTAGATTCCCCACATTGCTCCTTTAACTCAAATAATATAAAAAACTCATCAAACTTTGGAATAACACGAATGTAACTATTGGAATGAATAATTAAAGTACCATACCGGATCGGTCGTCGCCCGGGTCAATAAGGGCCACGCCTACCATTGTCCATTAGGATGGAGTTGAGAAGTTTGCTACTGATGGTACCTCTAAGGAGATTAGAGCGAGAAACAACATTGCGATCGCGACATGGAGAATTAGAACATTGGCCCAGATAGGAAATCTCCAGGAGCTGACGCGTGAGCTCAGTAACTATACGTGGCACATTGTGGGACTCGGTGAAGTCAGATGGAAGGGTAAAGGAGAACATCAAACTGATGACGGGCATGTACTCTATTACAGTGGAGAGTTTGACAAATCTATATATGGTGAAGGCTTCCTGCTTAACACAGCCATTGAAGGATCTGTGCTTGAATGCCGCCCTATTTCCAGTAGACTCATCTCCATCAGACTGAAAGCTTCCCCCTTCAATATCACAATTATCCAAGTTTATGCAACAACAAGTTATTATGATGATTGGAGCCGTGTGTGGAACTTCTCTACTTCTTACAGTATAATAAACAAAGCAAATATGACAGACATACTTATTATTCAAGGACAATGGAATGCAAAAGTAGAGAAAGAGGTACTGAAAGCATGGAAAGATCATTGTGGGCCTTCTTGCAATGAAATTAACAACGAAAGAGGGATACGACTGCAGGAGTTTGGCAGTTTCAACAATCTGGCATTAGGTAATACCTTAGGTGAACATAAAGCTTCTCGACGCTGGACATGGCCAAACCTAATGGAGTCCATTATAACCAGATTGACTACATACTGGTTCATAACTGTTTCTGATCTGGCATCAACAGAGCAAAAACAAGGACATTCACAGGGGCTGATGTTGGAAGTGATCATGACCTGGTGATAATGAACTTTTGACTATGGCTGAAAAAGATCTTGAAGCCAAAGAACAGCACTGACCCAAACATCGGGGAGTAGTTTCAAGCCACAATTGGAGAAAAATTTGTACAACTGCTAATGATTGATATGAACGTTGAAGCTTTGACAACTACCTTTAATACACTCATGGGAGAAACTGTCAAAGATATCATTGGCCTGCATCGCGGAAAGGACAGAACTTGGGTTACAGAAGAGAGTCTCAAAATGTGTGACATCCGGAGAGATCTCAAAAAGTGTAGGCATACAACTGGGGCAGCAGAATATCATGAAATTAATAAAAAGATCAAAAAAGCATGAAGAAGGCTAAAGAAGGTTGGATAGGACAGCAGTGCACAGAAATAGAGATTAGTTGGGAAAAAAAAATAACAGTAGAAAATAATTCCAGATTGTGAAAGATCTAACCAAACACAAATAATCAAAAGTCAGTACTATACTAGGTAAAGATGGGAAATGCCTTACAGAAGCAAGTGACATTACAGTCCGATGGAATGAGTACTGTCAAGAACTCTATAACCATCAGATTAAAGGAGACCCAGAAGTTCTGGAGGTACCGGAGTCCTTAAACTATGACAATTTCCCCATTCTTAGAGAATAGGTTGAAGCAGCAATAAAAACGCTGAAGAGTGGGAAAGCCGCTGGAGTAGACAACATCCCAGCAGAACTCATCAAGAATGGAGGGGACACAGTGATAGAGATACTTACAAAAATCTGCAATAAGATCTGGCATATAGGTGAATGCCCGGAAACATGGACACAATCACTAATTATAACCCTACCCACGAAAGGAAATCTTCAGTTGTGCAAGAACTATAGAACAATTAGTCTGTTCAGCCACGCTAGTAAAGTGATGCTCAAGATTGTTTTGAACAAACTACAGCCTCAAGCAGAAGAAATTATCGCTAAAGAACAGGCTGGTTTTTTAGGGAGAAGAACAACAGAACAAATATTTAATGTGTGAAAAGTTCTCGCAACACCAACTGTATCATGAGCTGTATCATGTCTTCATAGATTTCAAAAAGGCTTTTGATAGAGTATGGCGGGATGCAACAATGAAGAAGTACAATATGGGACAAGAGATCAACACCATCAAACAGCTGTATGATAAGGCCAGTAGTGCAGTAGTCAACAAGGGCTTTATGGGACAGTGGTTTCACACAACAGAAGGTGTACGACAAGGCTTACTTCTGTTGCCCACACTCTTTAACACATACTTAGAGTGCACCATGAGTGAGGTCCTGGAGAACCAATGTGGCACAGTCAGCATTGGAGGTAGAAACATTAACAATCTCCGATTTGCAAATGACATTGATGGGCTAGATGGCAGTGAAGAAGAGCTGGTCGCCTTAGTGAAAAATCTGGAAGAAACATCTTCTAGGTTTGGCATGGAGATAAGCACTGAAAAGACTAAGACAAAAGTTGGCAACTGTGAAGCATTTCAAATATTTGTGCGCTATCATAAGCGAAGAAATCAGAAATTTGTGTAAGGACAGCAGAAACAACAACAGCCATTAAGCTGAAACCTGTGTGGAGAGATAAAATATCTCTCTTAATCAAAAATTTGACTTTTACTCGCACTTGTCCTCTCAGTCTTCTTGTACACCTTGTGAGTCTTGGACACTCACAGCAGAGTTGCAAAGTAGAATGCAGGCATTAGAAATGAGATGCTCTAGAACCATCCTTAGCATCTCTTACAAGGACAATATCACAAATGAAACAGTGAGAAATATCATTAGGCGTGAAGCAGGCCAGTGTGAAGATCTACTCACTGCAGTTAGATTGAAAAAGCTGAAATGGTATGGACATGTCGTTATAGCTAACAACTTGTCCACAACAATCCTCCAAGGTAGAGTCCCAGGTGGCAGAAGACGAGGCAGACAAAGGAAGAAGTGGGCTGACAACATTACAGAATGGACTATGGAAAGCTTTGCAGAGACACAGGCAATAGCACATGGCCGAGACAAATGGAGGGACCATGAGACTGATGATGGTGATTGGATAAATACAAATACAGTGTAAATGAATGACATATTTTTATTTTACTTAAGTAGTATGAAATTGAAGGCTAGAACCTGTTAGAAAAAAAAAACTCAAGGTAACGCGTACATAGCACAAACTCTGATATACCAACCTTTGGCATGCTAACAAAATAACCTTAACATTAATTGAAACGCTTGCTAAATGTGCAACACAATTCAATCTCCTTAATCAAGCTGTGCTGTTATCAGGACTGTAAGCGATAGTACAGAATCTCTAAATGTAGGTTAATTTCACATCAATCGCCTGAAGCAGGCACATTATTGATGGCTATGAGCATCAATTTGGCATGAGTATTAGTGTTTGTTTGGGACACGTTATCCTGTGATGGGCTAATCTATTAGCGTTGCAGGCAGTGTAAACACAAAATTGCCTTCCACCCTACTTCACCCCTAGCAAATCCATACCAGGAGGCAGGGCACCGAGGCCTGATTACGGCTAATTCTTTCTTCCATTTTCTATGTCAAACTTAATCACATTAAATGTGTGTTACTGTCTATCAGCCTGATAGCTGGCTATCGGCAGAAGGGACTGGGACAAAGCTCTGAGCTTAGACTGCAAAGAGAACTGGCCACCAAAAAAAACTAAATAAAACCGGATCTTTTATCAAGTCACTGTTTAATTATGGCTCATCTTTTCTCATCTGGTCTAACTCTGACCTACACCTGCATTTTTAGACTCGATGAGTGCGAATGTGCCAGAGGGAGAGAGAGAGATGTCACTCTTCATTCCATAACAGCTGCAGCATTACAGAGAAGTGAAGCCCTATGCAGGGTAATTACGGCACTGTTTTCCATGGCTGCTGGTAATGTTGCCTGAGGGGAGCCCCGGGTGCACCTGCCTCAGAGAAGGGCCCAATTACTCGTCGGTTTCCCCTACGTCAACATTTTTACTCAGGCAGAGGTAGGGCAACTTGTTTTCTTGTTTTGTCTATCAGTCTGATCCAACAATTTGAGTTTCATAATTATTGTGGTGCTGTTTTCTCAATGCATGAATATTTACAGAGTCTTTCATGAACAACCGGAATAGGGTATAAATAAAGAACAGGTTGACAGGATTCTTGTGTGTAGGCAAAAACAGGTCTGGTTTTCACACTTTTTTTTCTCTCCAGTGAATATTTTTTCAGCATTTATTTCAAGTCACTTTATTAAAGGAATAGTGAAAATTCTATCATAATTTACTCACCCTCAAATTGTTCCAATCCTGCATGAATGTCTTTGTCATGTACAACACAAAAGAAGACATTTTAAAAAATGTGGGGAAACTTCAATAGTAGATGTTGACCCTACAATGTACTCAAAAGTTGTGTTTGGTTACAAACATTCTTCCAAATATATTTTGTTGTGTTCAGAAGAACCATGAAAGTTACTTTATACAGGCATAAAGTTATAGTGTTATACAACACACGGGTATACATTGTACAGATGATTTAAATAAGGGCATTTGGGTATAAAACATTGAGAAATACAATACAATAACCATAAGATAAAGATATAGATATAGAGATTAAAGCTATGTGTGTATGTAAATCTGTACAAGTAAAAAATAAGAATAGACTAATAGACAAGCGATTTGCTATATACAGCAGAATGAAATTGACAGAAAAAGTTGTATTAAAATAGATAATGTATTATCTGGAGGATATCATTGTTATTGCACAGAGTGATTAATTGCACGGTGGGTAAATTTTTTTTAACTGTTTTTTACCCACCGTAATATGGGATAAAATATCACAGTAAAACTGCATATTTCAAATTTTAAAAGTAAAACAAAAAAAAACAATTAATGACCTTAATGGCAAATATTTTCTAGTATTTTCTACACTTAATCTATAAATTGCTTAACAAACTTCACCAACCCCTGGGAGACTACAGGGGGTCTTGTGTCTGTGATGCAGGATAAGCCTCTTCTCAACAATGAGAAACGTATATTTTCAGATGTATTACTTTGTTTCATTATTAGTTTTAATTATGTCTTGTGTTTAAAATTCATAAGCAGAAGTTCCAAAAGTTTTTTTTCTCTGCCTGCCCGCCCTTGATCCACACACGTGCCAAAGCATGCTCACATTTCTTTCAAGCTGGTTTTCGTATGATGATAGAACTTCAGTCTCGCTATCCTAGCAGGCTGAATGAAAGGAGAAGGGCAACATTAGCACTATCTTCTCGCTTTTCTAGCCAAAAGCGATATTTTTAAACCAACACATTTCACTTACCCTCTCTGCTAAATTATTTAGACCTTCAAACCACATTAATGGCGGTTTAAATTTCAGGCTAGTGGGACCTGGACTAAAAGCAGCTATTTGTGTGCAAAACAAACAGAGCTGAGGGTCTAAAATGAAGAGGGACATATTGAGGGGGTGTGAGAGCATGGGTTGTGAGCGCTCTCTCTATTTTGGAGGCTGCCCCGTAGGTGTTTTCAAGTGGCAGGACAGACAGGACAGCCAATGAAAAAGATAGAGATGCAGGGGAAATGGTGAGTGACTGCGTCAAAAATGGTAGTAATACTAAAACTACTTATTAAAACTTATAATACTACTGCTTAGTATTTTTTATTAGTACTGAAACCTACCAAAGCTTAAGTTTTTGTGTGAAAATATCAAAATGCAAATTTAGGCTGCATAACAAGTGGAACAAAACATGTTGGTTCCTGTGCTGTGCAAATATGCAAATTCACAGGTTTAAGTAATGTCAAATAAACTAAAAATATCCTACGCAATTTTCCTCAAAATGGTAATGACTGTAGCAAAGGTGGCATTAACCAAATTTTCTCTGTACTCTGACAGATTTTTTTATAACAGTGACGGAAAAATCGGAAGGTCGTCCATCATTTTGACGGATTACAATGAAGGCAGTTTGTATTCCCCATTTTGTTGATATGGTAGCATCCAATCATTTCCTTTCATCAGAATGTGATCGTAGGGATGCGTACCTTTCCACACTCCAAAATTAACTGTCGCTGCTGTAAGTTTTACTTAGCCCATCCTTGTTCACAGTACATAAAGAATGCAAGTATCTGAATTAACGTAAATTCTTTCAGCTTTACTTTAAAATTGTTTTGAGTAGAACGCAAAGCCCTATAATATTGGACCTTTTGTTGAGTTAACTTAATATAAAAAAGTTAATTCAACATGACTGGTTGAGGGGGATTTTCAGTTCCCACTATACTTTGCGTACTGCATTTAGGAAGTACATTTTGAATTTTTTTGTTATTTTAAGTGTATTTCAGGAAAGAAAAAAATCTTGTTCCTGCTTTATGTTCATTAAGACTTACATGCAGTAAGTCTGTATACAATTTATGTAGGACAATAAAAATTACCGTAGAGAAGGTTAAATATTGAGATTAATTAACTTAAAATTCCTGGTACAATCGGAAAGGTTTGGATTTACTCAAAAAAGTTTCGTCAACAATTTATTTTGTTCATACAACTAAAGTTTTATTTATTCAAATTTTATTTTTGTGTGGAACCACTTGACGCAGCATTTTTAAAGTAAATTCAACAAATCAATGTTCATTAAGCTACTCATAAACGCCTCGTCCATTTAGGAAAACCTATGTGGAATCAGTGGAGACTCGCGTTGTGGGACCAGGGGCGTGTATAAACAAGGGAGCTATGACGGGCCGCCACCATCTAATTTGTTTCGCCAAAGTTTCAAAACGAACTAAAAATCTTATTGCACTTTTTATAATAACAGCGACCTCAATAAAAACATTTTTGTGGATCTGATTCTGCAAAGCATGTATCTCGGTCTCATCAAGTTTTAATAGTCTATTAAGCTTTCCTGTAGCTCAGTGGTAAGAGAATTGTTTTAACAAGGCAAGATTGTGGGTTTTTACCCAGGGTATTTCACATACCTGTGTACAAATGTATAGGATAATGCAATCTAAGTCGCTTTGGATAAAAGCGTCTGCCAAATGCATAAATGTAAATGGCATCAATCTGCTTATAAATAACACGAGTTTACGCTTTCCGATTGCGTGTAATCTGACCTCTCATTGCGTGCTCTCATACACACAAAGGCACGCACAAACCAGTAATTAGCTAATTAACTAATAAGCACGTAATGTCACCTTGCACCATAGTGACGAGTAAAAAAAAGATTATGACGGATGTTTTAAGAGCCTTTCTGTCAAAAAAGGACAATAAAAGGTCTGGCGCAACCTCTGAACTGTAGGCTTAAGAACTCTTCTGCAGCAATAACAACATTGGTCTTAGTAGTTTGGATAAGATGGATGTACCAGGGTCACTGTTGTGAAAGCACAACACATACACTTACCAGTTAGTTTCAGTAGCGTTGAGTTTGGAAAACATTTGCTTGGTTCAGGAACGTAATCCTATCAGAGGCCTATGGGGAGTGGGGGGAGGGAGGGGGCAACAAAAGATGATGATGGAAAAGTAGGAATCATGAAATTGGATGCAGCTATAAGCACACGCACACACACACACACACAGACACACACACACACATTGGTATTGGTGATTTACAGGGACATGCCATAGATGTAATGCATTTCATAGTGCACAAACTGTATATTCTATCCCCTTAGCCTAACACACACACACACACACACACACACTCTATTGCATCTCTAGTAACATATTTTCTAAGGTACTGACCAGGCCTACATTTCTAATAGTTTGCAATATTTATTTTAGCAGACACTCCTGAAAATATATATTGTGTTTAACTTGCAGGGTATTTTGTAATTTTGACTGCAGACACCTTTAATTTCATTATATGTTTCCCTTTCAAAAGCTCCACTGAGTATTACAATTTAAAAAATTAAAAGTTTTAATAGTTATAAATCCTTGAGCAAGCCTGATAGTGCCTTTAGAAATTCTTGTATATTACATGGGACTATGATTATGAACGTTAAAAACATATTTTTGATGATATTGGTGTTTTGTCCCAAATACTTCATTTTATTATAGCTTTTCTGTAGAATTGTGTGAACATATGCTGTGAGTGAATTAATACAGGAAACTACACGCCCATATATTATGAATATCTTACGTTAATGAATTCAAAGCCTGAGGTGGGAAAATACTTTAAAGTCTTAGGAATAAATTCAAAAGTAATACTGAGCCAATTTAAGTCTGCGCAAGCACATAAGAGGCAGATTTTCGTGTTTTCTCTGTATGATGAAATATCAGCTGTGAATTGCTCTTCTCTTAGGACTTGTTGAATGGTCTTGTTTTGCTTGTTAAACAGAATCCGCCCAATAGAGCCTGGGGTGGAAATGGTTTGTCTGGGTAATATGAATGGTTTAAATGGGATCTAGATGTATGTGTTTAAGCCAGAGCAGAGTCTGTTTTCAGTCTCTTACTACATCTTAAGTCGCAGCTTTAAATCCAACATCTCTCTCGCCTTCTTTCTCTCCTTTTCAGACTCGTGCTGGTTTTTATTAGATCTCTAAACTTTTCTGTAAGTGTTAAACTTTACATGCTTTCATGTGGCTCAGTGGTTAGAGCATGGCGCTGGCAACACCAATGTCACGGGTTCGATGCCACGGATTGCACATACTTTGTAGAAAAAGAAAATGTATATTACAAATAGTCGTTTTGGATAAAAGCGTCTGCCACATGCATAAATGTAGATGCAAATGTTATTAAAATCCCTCAGATGGGAGAGTGCAGATTCATCACGACACAGAGATCTGCCTTAAGAAATGTGTCTTCTTCAGTTTGTACTTTTTGAAAAAAAATACAAATGTTTGTTTAATGAGACTTTGTTTATTTATTTCAAAGTGATTTATCCAGGTTTGTTTAAGCTCATGTTTGAAATTAATGGTCTAGTTTTGTTATGGAGGAATCCATGCAAGACCAGCATAATCACTTAGGTAAGGTTTGGAGTACAACCACAGATAAACAAGGTTATTTACCGTGCCAATCAGAGCTAACAACGGCACCCATAAAAAACAAACAGTAAACACAAGGAAATCAAAGATTTAAAGAAAAGCCAACACAACATTTTTAACAAGTTTTATCTCTTGTACGGTAAATACTTTAGTCTTCAAACTCAAGTCTCTTTGATCTTTCGCTGGATAGGTCAAAGAGATATATGCTCATTTATTCCAACGAAACACTATTTCTTCTTAAATGTACATTCCCAAAGGGAATACAGGCCTAACCACTGAGCTTTTTGCCTGTTGAATCGTATTAAAATCTGCACAGCAGTAAAATAAACATAAAGCTGCCAAATATAGTATACATTTTGATAATGGAATCTGTTCGACAAAGAAAACTGTGTTACCAAGAGGAAGACCTTATCTAGTGATGGCCAGGCTATGCCAGACTCAGATGGAAACAGTAACACACTCAAAGAGAGAGTGAGAGACAGAGAGAGAGAGAGAGAGAAAGAGAGAGCTGTGATTGTGGGGAGTCTATATCTGTTGAATCTGCAGGTCATTTACGAGAGGTAGCTTGTTTCATTAGTCTGTTTTGTAATGATACTCTGCGATTCCCATCTTGTCCCACATTGATTTATGACTAGGGCAGTGGGGAGTTTGCAGAAATACTTACACCAACTGCTCAAATAAGATAAGGAGCAGTGCTTTCCTCATTGTTCGGTACACCGTGTATATCAAACACAATGTCCAAATGCTATTTCCCTATTTTTCCTTTTGCTTTCTCTTTATTTTCCATCAAGCTTCCATAGTTTAGTAAAAAATCAGATTCAGTCATCCCTGAAATAAACTACCTGTTCAGGATAAAGTTATCAGGTGTAAATTGCTTGTTGCTTAAGCTAAACAGTATAATTAATATATTATGTAAGTTTAGAACACAAAACATTATGATAACACATGAATGTATCGACAGTTGGGTTCTTTATAAATGACGCGGTGACCGTTTGTTCTCTCAATATGCCAATATACAATTTGCACATAGTCAAAGGCGAGAAACGAGGGATGAGTAAAAAGAAAAGTAGGTAACAGAACAATTTCAAGTGCGAATGTGCAAAGAATTACAAAAGGTGCAAGGTGAAGGTGGTAAGGTTATCGATGAAATGCGAACCTTTAATTCTTGTCTCTAGCGCAAAGAGCAATCTGTGCAGATCTGACTCGAACGGTAACTGCCATCATTACTGTAAAAATGGGAGACTGCAGTGATAATAAAGCAGATGGTTTGTTTAGAAGCATGAATATGCAAATTGGAAAGTTAGTATCAGTCTGAGGCTGGCATCATACGGCACCAGCGAGGTCTCGCAGCTGTTTTATCACCTCTGAACACTTTTCATAAATTCACAGTTGACTTTAAAAATATCTCGGTGGGAACGTTCTGCACGGGTTGGGGACGCTGTCAGCACTTGTGTGACCAGGTGAGGAGGAGGAGGAGGGGAAAAGCATAATGATTTTGCATAAGAAATGACTTAACATTGTAATATAACTCACTAATAACATAGGCAGCTACTTTTTAAACTGTTAACATTTTACCACAGTCTATGTACTGGAATCTTAAAACGCTGCATCTGAGGCAATTTACCAAGTTTTGGAGCAGAACAATTGTCTGTAGGCGGCATCCATTGATTGGCAATCAAATGGATGTTATGGTTCAGGATGGGCTTGTGTTTGTGAGCGTGTGTAATTACAGATGTTTATGGCCGAGTGAGCCAGGGTGATGGTTGGCCACAATAATTATTATGTTGACAAGAGGAGAAAAAAAATTGGCAGAAACATTTGGCCCCACAACAACAATTATCATTATTATTTAGATTATAAAAGATAGAATCTGGACTCTCACCCTTTTGTTACCTCTTTCTCTGTCTTTTGTTGTATTTCTCATTCTCGTTCAAGTTTACTTACTCTAGTGTTGCTATGTTTATTTTTAATAATCCTTTAAGGCACAACATAGTCACACAGTAATGCAGGCATTTGTGTCATTGTGTTGTCTGTGTATGTATAAGAATTTTTGTTTGATTTAATAGTTAAAAGTATAACTCTCTTTCTCTCTTTCATTAAAGTAAGCCATTAGACTGATTCTTGCCCTCATGTTAGAAGGATTTCAGCACCATGGACAGGGACATGCTGCTTGCAGGCAGAGCCTGATCAAGCTCAGTTTGGTGAGTTGCTCAAAGAAGAAATAACTCATATTTCATTCTTTCCTACATTTTATGGATATTGACATGGCCTCAATTGCAGCTGAGGTGCACCCCTATGGTTTATGAATGGTCCCCATTTAGATAGATAAGTAAACTTTTGTGTGTCTCCATTCAAATGACTTCTTTTGTGTTTATACATTGCTAGTTTTAAATACTATAACCTACCTCTGATCCATACTCTTACACTTTGTATACACCGGATGCGGCATGACGCAACGTGTCAAAAGACAAAAGAACACATTAGAACCCATTATGATTAAACATTATGTCCACACTGACATGTCTATGTCCCATTAGAACAAGCAGTGTGTCGTCACTTCTGGTGTAGAGACGCGTCGCATCATGCCGCATCCAGTGTATAAACGGTGTAAAAAAGTGTAAAAAAAACTTTTTGCCTTTTTTACAAATTAGCATTTTTTTATATTTAGAGTGTTCTTACAAATGTCCTCAAAGGGAGGTTTTGGTAAATTTTTCAGGTTTTGCTCACTTTTGACTTTTGGATACATACTTGTCCCCAAAATATACAGTCGTAAAAAAATTGAGAGATTATAACAAAAATTAAACCTCATGAGTAAAGACATCCAACAGAAATATGAAATTGTTTTCTTGGCAGATTTGAGGTCTTCATAGTAATACATAGAATCTTACCTGTTATTTTGACCTGTTTCTCCAGTTTTCATCTCCTGCAAATTAGTGCAAATAATATTTTTATTTGAAATTTGGTAGAAATATTTTTTAGTTGTTCACAGAAAATAACAAAAATTTTACTCTTACCAAAATCATAAAAACTGATTTTGCAGTGGGTCAACTTTTTTCTGCAGCTCTAGTAAAGTGGGAACACACACAGCATACATGTTGTTCAGTACAAGAGCCCTCGATGCATCACATTTTGTTGTTTAATTTTTATAATTTAATATCTATTGTATATAGAACTACTTTTATATTGTAAATCTGTGTGTGTCTGGAAGTAACTCAACTTATTCAAAAGTGAAGTGTGTTATATGATACAACTTAAACAAAAAACAAAATGCTCATTGCGCTGTTGAATTCCTACTCACTGAAAGAAAAGAGGTTTTAAGTGTTTATTCATAATTATACATAGATTGTTATGACTCTATTTTGCTCAATAACCGGTGAGAATGTGACAATATAAAGGGAATGTTTTGTCTTTTTACGTGAATGTAGGCCAATTGCTTCTTCAGTGACTCCAGTCCACATTAGCCGTGCCATCACTCTTGCTTGCCACTTACAGGATAATGCAGTTGATGGGGGCAGAACTGTGAGTGCAAAAATCAAAGGATGATATGTACAGATCTTCTCAAGTGTCACACACCCAAGTGTGTCCAGAGTTGACAAGATGACTGCTACCATTAAATTCAACACTGAGAGCTTTAAGCTCAAAATGCTTCTATAGCACATACTGAACGACTGCAATGTGAAGGTCCGAACATACACTTACACCTGAACATGATTTCTGCTGTTGGCTGATTACGATCCAATAGTGAAAAATACAAACAAGATTGGAGACAGATTGCTCTCCGATTGCTCCTACCACATTGGGAAGTAATTTGAGATATGTTGTGGTGTTAGATTACCACACGTCCGCAGTTTCTTCAAGCCCAATAAATCATCTTTTACCCATTTAGTAACCTGTGTGTAATGTGTTTGGAAGTAGCCTAGATAAAATAAATGAAATGATGACCAACACAGAGATGGGCCAACAGCACCAGTATTAGGGTTATGGCATATTGTTATAAACCAAAAAATGTCTTGAAAAATATCAAAATGAATGAGATTAAAAAAGTGTTGTTCTATTTTACCTATATAAAATAATTGAAATGAATAAATAAGAAATAAGCATGCCTGCAAATAAAAGTGACGCTTGTTTGGTTCTTTTTATTTTAAACTAATACAATAAAGATAACAAGTAAACTGAAAATTAAGAGTATTTTATAAAACAATCTCCAAAGCCATAGAGGTGTTGTATTCACTTATCGTTGTGTTTATGACAAACGTCTTCGATAGTACTTTCAGACGCAGGCTATATACGTAGTGTCAGGAATCACTCATTCATTTTCATTCACTTCTTCCCCACATAGTGGACTCAAAAGGCCTTCGCTATATAGGGAATAGTGATGGAGTGAACGGGGGAGCGGTTTCAGAAACAGCACATGTCTATTGTAATCCTCCATTTTTAAAATAGGTTTATTGGTTTTTATTTGATGGTTTGTTTGAGATTTCTAGAGTCATTATATTGAAATGAGTCAAAGGGATATTCCACCAAAAAATTGACATTCTGTCATTAATGACTCATCCTCTAGTTGTTCCAAACCGGTATGAATGTCTATGTTCTGTTGAATACAAAGCAAGATATTTGGACGAAGGTTTGCAACTGACATTTTAGGGACAAAATTGACTACCATATAGGGAAGCGAGTAATTCATAATAGAATTTAAATTTTTGGGTGGAGTATCCCTTTTAGACATGTCAAGTAGCACATCAATAAGTTAATCAACTATATACTTCCCTTAAATCTTTGTCACGCATCTAAATGGCTATGTAGCTCAGTGGTAAAAGCATTTTGTTAACCACGCAAGGACCTGGGTTCGATTCCAGGGGATTGCACATACCTATGTATAAATGTATATGTTACTGCAATGTAAGTCGCTTCGGATAAAAGTGTCTGCCAAATGCTTTAAAATGTAAATGTAAATGTAAAAATCTATAAAAAAATTGACTATGAAAAAGATTTGTTGAATATAAACGGTTGTATGTACGCTAAGACATTGGAACACAACCCCCATATATATGCATTTGGATCTGACCATAAACTACACGTGGGCAGGTGAGATTGGAAGATGGGAATTTTCCAGATATGAAAAGCATAAAGGATTAAATGAGCTCAAAGAGGGAATCAGATTTTGCAGCTTGCTAGTTCCTGTTTGCCATTACAACTGACACATGCAACAAAAAACAGTTGTATACTATCGCTGATGTTATAACGTTTAGAAGACACCAGGAAGGGCTTCTCTGACATCATCTTCCAGCATTAGAAGGAAGTGCGTGTATGCTCACCAGCTTTCCCATTGATGCATTACTTCATTAAACTCTGAGCTCAAACTGGAGGAGGTGCAAGGTCGAGTTTATTTTAGCAAGCAATTTTCCTGCTCCCTCAAGCATAGGAGCTTTTCTTTCTCGCTCTCTCTCTCTCTTCGTCTTTCTCTTGTTCATCACAAATGAAGAAGTAAAGGTAATGCGCAACAGCAAGCTCAGTCGATGTATTGAATCACAAAATGAAAAGGAAATGCTGATAGAAAGGTCAGTTATACAAAGGGAATTAACTTGTCACAAGATTGCGCGGTTGAGCTGGAATCTACAACAAAAACACCCTTGAACTCCAATGCCTGTCCTTCGCCCTTGAACTGCTATTCCCATTGCTAATAATGAATGATGAGATTTAAAGAAGGTTCAGATAACAGCTACTGTATTAATTTCATTCTTGGTCTTAAATTATACTGTATATGGATCAGCTGCTTGAGTTAATAATAGTGTCCCAAGAAAAGCTTTGATGACAATTTATCCAATGTGTTCACATAATCAGCCCCCCAAAATGATTAAACACACCGCTTGATCATCTTGAAACAGGTTACACTCGTATGGAAGACATTTACTTTCCAACATCTATTTGTAATGCAACACCATTCATTTGTTCCTGCCGTAAGTTTACAGATCTTGGTGTCTGGGTGATGTTATTGTGGCTCAGATTTTAATCAAGCACCTACCGGCTATCAATGTCGCATGCATTTAGATTGACACAGATATCCACCTGTCTGCCTTACTGACAAGCAAATCAAACTTCTTTCAGGAAAACTAAGAAGTCTTCTACTATTAAAAAGCATTATTTCTCCATCTCAGGTTCCCTCACGTCCCGGTCTTTACTTCCTCTCTATTGTCCCTCTCATCCCCCATCCCTCACTCTCAAAGATTCCGAGGCTTAAATCATTAATACTCTTCCTTGCCATAGATTTGTTCAGCCTGACACTTTTATTAAACTACATGTGCTATCAGTCATACTTTTGACTGGTGTTCTTTTAATTTAAGAGATGCTTCTGAACTCACTTTGCATGGATGTTGTCTCTGTTTTCTCTCTCTTCTTTACATCCAAATCATGCTGCATCTCTTATACATAAATGCTTAATCATGCCATCACATAATAAAAGACCGATCTGGAAACACCAACAATGGCTGTTTATAACACAATTAAGGCAGGACTGCAATCAATATGAAGATCATATCAAGAGAATATTGTGATTATGTTAATGTGATTATGATTATAATTAAAGTAACCGTTAGTAAAATATGTGATGAACCGCAGTGTAAATCATACCACACAAGCATATAGATATACACAAAAGTGATGTCTAACTTCTGAAAATGAATGTCTTCATTCCATTCCATTCCATTTTCTACCGCTTATCCGAACTACCTCGGGTCACGGGGAGCCTGTGAATGTCTTCATTTTTATTAAAATATATAAATGAATATTTACTATGCATATGCATACAATATTAAGTTTCATAGTAGATTGTATCTTGGCATTAAGAATTTAAGGAGGTTTGGCAAAATAAATAATACTATAGATGGTTTCAACGCACGCACACACGCACATGCCACTATTTATATTTTATTCAATGTATATTACTATACATTTTTATTACTGTTTTATTGTATAATAATTGTATTAAATACGTAATTGCATAAGTAATAAGTAAAACTCAAATTGTCGAGTTTTATTGTATTTTAATTATATTAAATAACAATTCACTGATAAACTGAAATAAATGATTTCTGCAGTGCGCACTGTACATGTTATAAGATGGTGATCGGTGACATCGTTGCTGTGAGGTTTGATATCTATATTGGATAGATCGGCTCTGTGGGATATAATCAAGTCTAGTGTATGATTAAATCGATGATGAGTGTGTCTATTAATGTGTTGTGTGACTCCAAAAGTATCTAGTAGCTCTGTAAACGTCATTGATGATGCATCGTTAGCACTATCTACGTAGATATTAAAATCTCCGACAATCAGTATTTTATGAACGTTAACCAATAGTTCCGATAAGAGGTCAGCGAACTCTTTCAGAAAATTAGTGTAGGGCCTGGTCTATCCATTTGGAAGCAGTCACATTTTTGACAAAAGTGCGCACCTTTTGAGTGAAGGAAGCGCGTACGTTCCGGACGGTTGAGTCTCCGTTGAACACAGCATTGCATTCCATCTCGCAGAGGGCGACAAAGGTCATGGACTCTATTCTTTGCGGGTGTGTACTGTAAGTAAAGTAACATTTATTTATGTTGTTGCTGTGAAACCGTCTATATGCACAGAGATTACTGACTCAAGGGGATTGGCTTCAAAATATTACTACAAGAGAAGATCAACAAATATTCAAATTAATATTCAATAAAACCCTTATTCCTCTATATGCTGTAGTTTGCTTTATGCCAAATAATAGTATCCAACAAAACTGTAGCCATCCATAAAAATGTTGCCTGCACCAATTAAATCACTCAGTTTCTCTTTATGTGTTAAGATTCCGAACTCTTATTTGCCATTTGTAACTGTCTGAAAAACGAAATAACTCTCCTCTCGATATCAGCTGCCAAAAACACCCGCCAGGCTGTCTGTAGACCATATTAAATTGTTTCCTCTATGACCCTCGGTGACCAAGGATTTATTTCGCTTTCAACAACACTAGTGTCACACTTGTTTTATCAGAGAACAGAGCTCTGAATCGAGTGTGTGTTATACCTGACAGTTTGTTTCTTACCCTACTGAGAGGTTTAATCTACTTCATCCTGCCTAAGGCAATTCTCCAATGGTTACTTGCCAACAACAGGCTTCTATCTAAAGCTGTTGCCTGATGATCTACACTGTAAACTGTTCATTATGATTTGCTTTTAATGGAAAGTTTACTAATAAAGATTCAATTAGATGATTCTTAAAACAACCTGCCACATCAATTTATGAAATGTTAGAGGTCAGTTTTTGCAAACGTTCCGCTTACAATTTACAAAAGTGATCTAACTTAAATAAAGGTCAGGTTATAGATTTACAGGCCTGTAAAGATGGCGGACACAGTTCGCCATCTGTCACCCAAGGTTGCGAGATAAAAGGTCAATTTTAAAGCACCGCAATGAAAATAAATGTCCTCTTCTTCCTATTTTGTGAAGCTAAAAGAAAAGACCTACTTGCGGGGTTGCAAAAGTCCCCCTCATTCTCCAATGCTCTCATTTATGCACTAATACGATGCTCGGTGAACCGTCGTGAGCCAGATTGACATCGCTTTTTTATAGGTTCCCATTAGTGCCATTCAGACTTGTCTCCGCATATTATAATAAACCAATCATGTATGCTGCGCAAATGGCTCCCTTAGTATTCGTTATGCAAGGAAGACGAC
This sequence comes from Triplophysa dalaica, assembly GCF_015846415.1. Taxonomy (NCBI): domain Eukaryota; kingdom Metazoa; phylum Chordata; class Actinopteri; order Cypriniformes; family Nemacheilidae; genus Triplophysa; species Triplophysa dalaica. The sequence continues at coordinate 9,510,650 of NC_079542.1, forward strand.
TTGGCCTCCAACTTAAGCCACGGTGATAGGACAGAGTGATCTTTGGTATGACACTGCTCCTATGGGGCTGTTTTGTCATAGTGGCCATTAATTAGTAGAGCTGGGATGGATCTCTGACTGAGCCAGTGATGTCTGATAATTGTCTGGAACCACACGCACACACAAAATCACTTTCCTTTTAGTATTCAAAGTGTGGCACTATCTGATTGGGGACGAATACTGAAAGCACACAGGATTAGAGCTATCTCAACACTACTGATAGGAAATCAATGTGTGTGTGTGTGTCTGCATTCCTGTCTGCCAATACAGAGAAACACTTTTTGTTCCCATTTTTTCTGGATAAAATCAACTTATTAAACTCAGTTTATTTCTTCGCAACATTTCAGATTTTCATTTAAGTTTTCAAAATAATATTTAGGCTGATATTTTATTCGATTGCAGTTTACATAAATGTTTTAATAGTTTAGTATTAGAAACATTATAATCTTGGAATGCACAGTTTGTTTTTAGTGAATTTTCCCAACATTTGTTTAGAACACCATTAAAAAAACCTAGTAAACCAAGTCCCCTCTGGGCATCTGAAACCAAAACACATTACCCTTACATTTGCTTACTTTTATTCACATCAACTTACAAACAGATTTTTTTAAGGTGTAGTGCCACATTACCAACATTTCCAAAGTAAACCAGAATACAACACAACTAAAGAGGAATTTAAACTGCAACAGAACTGAAAAGAAAAGTGGAGAAAATGCACTGTAAAAAGTGATTTTTTGATCTTGTAAATAATGGAAACATTATTCAAGTATGTTTTACACACGAATACTATTTTGTCTTTTTACTTGAAAATGGCATGTTTAATTCAGAACATTACTTGCAGTTTCTTTGTCATTTATTGTTCCAAAATACATATGTAAATTTAAATTAAATCTCCTAAGTAATATTTACTTAGTGTTCGCCATCTAATCAAATCACACCAAAAAATTAACAACTCAAGTAAAATTTACTCAATACAGTAATATAATTGATGCGCATGAGTCTTTGCCTCAGAGTCAGAACTGGCGCGCACAGAGGAAAGGAATCGAGACTTCACGACGGATAAAGTGAATTTTACCACGGTAAGTTATTAATATGGTCATTAAATAATTGAGCTATGTTTGCAGAAAAGTGTAGAGTTATTAAGCTATCTGCAGTCCCAGTCGTTTGTGCCTAAGTTACCTTTTCTTTTTTATCGAGTTACGGATGCTAGCAATGTTCATGCTAACAATGTTAACAGATTTTTGGATAACGTTAAAACATAATCTTAGTTTTGTTTTGTTAAACACATGAATAACAGAGTTAAATCATTAATAAATGAAGCCATTAATTTAGTTGACAGACTTGCACCACCATCCGTTATTCGCAAATGGCATCTCTGTGGAAAACAATTGTCTTAACTTTTCAATAACGTTAATCTTGTCAGACGATTATTGTAAAAATGAGTTTTAACATCCGTGCAAACTTTGCTCGAGGCTTTGCCGTTGTGTTCGAGCATTCTGTCCCAGAAAAGTTCGAGCTGCCGAAATGTAATAATCACCCTGTTTTTCGCGTATTAATCACACAGGATTAATGTTAGTTTTTAAAATGCACGTGTAGGCCTACAAGGCAAATAGTACCTTGAACGTTAATTTTATTTATGTTGTTTACCTATACTATCGATTATGATAGCTATACATAGAAATCGATAAGGTACTGCACTTTTGCAATTACACAAGTCTAAATGCTTAGACTTGTGTAATTGCAAAAGTAAATCTTAATTTCTTAACAATCAACCTTATTTAAGTTAAAGCCTGTATTTTTCATGATGTCCTTTTACTGACTAACATCCACTTTACAGGTGGTTGATATCTACAAGCAGTTGGAGATTCTAATTTGTTTCCATGTTTTCCATGTTACTCTTGAGTAAAAAAAGTTAGTGTAGTTTAAAAAATTATGATAAATGATTCAAAATACATGCCATGAATGAGACCGGCAAATTATTATTTTTTATTTACATGACTGCATAACCACAGTCAATGAATTATAAAGGTAAATTGTAAGCGTACTTCATATCAGTAAGATCAGTACATTTATTTAAAATTGTTAAAAAATGTATTCTGACATGAACATTTCTTACATTCTTTTACAGATATTCCATTCCTTATTCAAGCTAATGCAAGGTAAGTTGGCAATACTTTATAACAGCACACTTCACAGATAGATAGCAATAAGTATGCATTCACATGTACATCATTTGTTTACTGTAGGTGCCAGACCATGAGGTGGTTATGTAAAAAATGCAGCTTTCAGTCAAACCGAAGACTACAGCTATTAAAACACTTAAGGCTCAAACATGGAAATGCAGGCCGTCAATCATCAATACCATGTCTTTATGCTGATTGTCCTTGTTCATTTAAAACATTTAATGCCCTTCAGATACACTTATCCCGAAACCACACAGAATCAGACAAACCAAGTGAGGTGCTGTCATTTAGTTGTCTAATATGCAGTTCAATTCCATTCTCTTCGGAGAAGCAATATTTTGAGCACCTTAGAAGCCATATGAGGAGGTACGAGGTAGTGACATGTGTGTTCAAAAACTGCAGCTTCAGTACAAACATTTATTCAACCTTTGCGACTCATAAACACAGGAAACACAATACATCCTCCATTGAAGATTTTAAAACTGAAGTCTTGATAAAATACCCAAACACTGCTGCTTTTCAAAATGATCTAGAGGTGTCTGATGATGACACAGAACTTGATGAAACTTTGGTTGATGCAGAAGAGAACTTGCCCGAAGTTGTAAAAACGAAGTTTGGACAACTTCTTCTAAAGTTGCAAAGTAATTTCAATGTGTCAGGCAAGTGTATTGATCATATTGTAGATGACCTTCAGTTCCTCTCTTCCTCTGCATCTGCTCCAGTTTTGAAAGATGTTGTTGAGTCCACTTTGAAGAAACATAACTGTGAAGTACATTCAGCGGTTATCTCAGATTTGGTGAAAAATCTTTGTGAATCACACCCTTTAAGTTCAGCTTTAGGGAAAGATGGGCCTTTTTCAACATCATTTAAGAGGTCACAATTCATGAAAGCACATTTTTCAGTCATTGAACCAGTAGAATACATACTACACAATAAAGACAACAGAACATTTCAGTATGTTCCAATACTGCAGTCGTTATTGCAAATCTTGAAGAATGTAGAGGAAAAAGACTTTTTCACTCAAAGAAAATCTGGATGTGCATCACAATACCAGTCCTTCCAAGATGGATCTCACTTCTGTAAAAACGATTTTTTTGCTGGAGATGAGAACAGATTAAGTCTTATTCTGTATATCGATGACTTTGAAGTGTGCAACCCTTTGGGAACTTCCCGCAAGATCCACAAAGTCACGGCCGTCTATTGGGTGTTAGGAAACTTTCCAGCATATGCACGATCAACATTAGCTTCTATTTATTTAGCTATTCTGTGCAAAGCAGATGACACAAAGCGATTTGGATTTCAGAAAGTTTTAGAGCCACTCCTGACAGATCTTCAAAGCTTGGAAAAAGATGGTGTTTTTATTCCAAGTTTAGGAAAAATCATGAAAGGCACTGTGGTGAGCGTGGTGGCTGATAATTTGGGGGCCCATTCTTTGGGAGGATTCGTTGAAAACTTCACAGGATCTAATGTCTGCAGATTTTGTCTCGGAGAAAGGTCCCAGTTTCAGACCACAGAAGTAAGATCTGGACTTTTTCAGAGGAGAGATAAAGAGCAGCACAGTCTGCATGTTGAGACGATTTTGTCAAGTCCTATTTCCACTCCTTGCTATGGTGTGAAAAAACAGTGTGCACTGTCTGAAAAACTTCGACATTTTCATGTAACATCTGGTTACCCACCAGATGTGTTACATGACCTTCTTGAAGGTGTCGTTCCATTGGAACTGGCGTTGTCATTTCAAGCCTTCATCAAGAAGAAATATTTTTCTCTTGTGGAGCTCAATACTTGCATTCAACAGTTCCCTTATAAGTGGAGTGACCAAACAAATCGTCCACATTTGATTCCTGCTCATTTTGCTACCAAAAGATCTGTAGGAGGCAATGCACATGAAAACTGGTGTCTGTTGCGTCTGTTGCCTCTCATAATAGGTTTGAAAGTACCTGAGGATGATGAAATATGGCAGATGTTAATGACCTTAAAAGACATCGTGGAACTTGCAGTGGCCCCAGTTCATACTGAGCAGAGCATCTGCTACCTTGGCACTTTAATATCTGAGCACCGAAACAGATTTCTGCAAGTTTTTCCTCAAGAAAGGCTCCTCCCCAAACACCACTTTCTCGAGCACTACCCTGAGCTTATTCAGGAATTTGGTCCTTTGGTAGCCCTTTGGACCATGCGATTTGAAGCTAAACATGGCTTTTTCAAAAAAATTGTCAGACAAACAGGCTGTTTCAGGAACATACTGCTGTCCCTTGCGAAAAAACACCAGCTCATGATTGCATTGCATCTCCATGATTCAAATGTGACAAAGTCATCACTTTCAGTCACAACAACTTCACAAGTCTCTGTGGATGTGCTAAAGGATGGCATAAAAGATTTGGTGCAACACAGGTATCCACATGTCACAGTGGTGCATGTTGCAAATAATGTGCACTTCTCAGGCACCAACTACAAACCGGGGATGTTGCTATGTTATGGTTTCACTGCAGACTTGCCAGACTTTTCTGAGGTGCTACAGATTATCTTGGTTTGTAACAAACTGGCCTTTGTTGTCAGACTACTAAGCACATGGTATAATGAGCACTTTAGGAGCTATGAGTTGGAACACACAATCAACATTCAGATACTGGAGCAAAACGAAATGGTTGACTACTATCCTCTGGCTGCATACACTGTTGCAGGAAGACGACTGACTACCTTAAAGCACTACATTTCCCCTTCTGTTTAGGTGCATGTTTATCAAAGTTAATATTGTAGTGAATTCATATTGTAATGAATTGTGTTAATTAATTTTTTTGTATCTGTTGCAGATGTGCACCCCAGCAAAGCTGCGATTAGTTTTTGGAGAGAATGATGTTCGCAAATTGGTTCTGCCCTCAGGCATCCCCAGCACTCTCCAGGACCTTAAAAGGATAATACAAGAAACATTCAATATTCCAGAATGCTATAGTTTGATGTACGAAGACATGGAATTTGGGGGCCAGTTTTTCAATTTGGACTCAGTAGATGATGTGCAGGATAAATGTACTCTGAAAGTAGTACAAACTGAACCCGTCACCCTAAATCTAGTTGTTATGAATAGATCAACTCTACCAACAGAGTCCGATGCCAGATCCTGCAGTTCTCAGGACACTGTTGTGCTGACTCCTGTAAGTGACACTTACCTTTCTTCTGACTCCAAATCCACCGGCTCTCAGGACACTGTTCTTCTATTGTCCACTGAGACTCACGCATCATGCCGTTCTCAAGGATGGCCAACAAAGTTTATAGTACCTACTTTCTCCTTTGATACTGAGCTCTTGCTTTCAGATGGAAACAAAGCCTACCAAAAGGACGGCACTCTCTTGAACAATCATAGAGTGACAAGTAGTGTCCTTGAGACACTAGCAGAGACAATATTTCAATACACTGCATATCCGACGGGTGTCCAAATTATGAATGTAGTGGAGATGTTGATTGAGAAGTATCCATGCCTCAAAGAGCCAGGGTCCTATAATGCACAATATGGATGGCAACAAAGGATAAAATATAAAATGGGAAATTATCGAGCCAAATTAAGAGGTAGCCAGCTTTCCTGCCCAGAGCTTGAGGTGAACCAAAAAAGGAAGACAATTGAAAACCCCACTCCAAAAGGCCTCAAAAGACCTAGGAAGGCTGAAGTAAATTACTTGCCACCATTTCCATTTGGGGAAACAGGAGAAAGTTTAGAGAAGGAGAGACTAGATCTCCTTAATGAAATTAGGAAAAAAAACAACAAAAACATAATTGGTGAGAAAATGGAGAAGACTTTCTCCTATCGAAGAACAGAAGTAGTTAAGAACTGCCCTGCTGTTAAAGATTTCATGGAGAGATGGCCAGCCCTTTTCTGTGAATCTGAGGTAAACTTTAGTTATGTTCTTTGTTGGCCTAATATGCAGTGATTTCAAATGCAATAAAAAATTGTTACCAGTGCACTCAACTCATCACTTGATTGTGTTACATTTTATTTTCTTTGTCTTAGATCAAAAATGAATTCAGAAGAATCACCACAATTTCCTTGGAGCGTACATTCTTGGAAAAGCTGGACTTCTATACTCCAAAACTCCTGGCTTTGTTTGAGATGAAGGGTGGGGTTGCTGGCATAAGAATTAGACATTTGCTGGATTCACTCAGCCAGGTAAAATGTAAAAAAAATACAATTGTGAATTACTCATGTGATGATATGCTGCTTCCTGACTCTGTAAATTTGTTGTTATATGTCGATGTATACACATTTAATGTTCACTGCATTTACTTCTGTTTTTAACAGGAAGAAGATAGGCTTGAAGATAGGCGAGACGTTGTGATTCGCTGCCTCCTGTCTTTCCTGGGAGAATCAGCTGAGGAGCTCATTGAAGACCACCAGGTAGTACAGTTCAATTCAATTAAAATTTATTTGTATAGTGCTTTTTACAGTGTACAATGTTTCAAGGCAGCTTTACAAAAAAAAACAATGGTGAATGATCAATAAATTGAAACAAATCAAAGAAAATGCAATAATCAATTAATAGTCTAGTGCTGCCTGGCGTCATCATTGCACAAGTCTTGGGTCATCTAACGTCTTACTGGGAGGCAGGGTCCCGACATGGATATACAATAATTAGTTACATCGAGCCACAAACTTGAACACAGTGATATGAACTGTGACTTGTTCAGTTTAAAAATATATATTTTTATTTATTTATTTTCTCTGTTGCATTCAGTGCTTTCTTCCAAAAATAACGGACCATATGAGATTCCAAGTCACAGTTCACTTAGTTCATATCACTGTGTTCAAGTTCGTGGCTCGACTTGTCGAGACTGTTTTTCAATATAGTTGCTGTCTGTATACGCGTAATGTACTGTCTTTATAAAGTATCTTCTTATTAAACTGTTTGTACACTTGAAAAGTTCTCAATGCTTTGGTTTGCATGTAAGGACCCTCATTATGCTACCGTGGTAGTGTGAGGCTATGTTGAGCCTTGTTAGTGGTATTACACTAGCGATTTACTTTATCTTACTCTCTGCCCCATATTCTAGCGTTATAAGCTAATCTGTTTTTAGAGATATAACTCTTTACATTCGACTATCATGAAAACGCATCCCAGAGAACGATCTACTAGGTAAGCATGTGTTAATTACCCCTAGGTTCATTTTTCACCGGAGTTGTCCTTTAAGAGTGGACAGTTTGTCTCAGAACAGGAACCCATTGAGGAAAATTGAAAAATTGATAATGTACAGTATTTTAACCACTTTGCACTGATTTGTGTATTTCACAGGATATCAGCAGGGAGATGATTAAGGATACCTTCTCCAGTCATGTCATGAAAATCATCGTACTAAGCAGATCTGTAGAAGAGGAAGATGCCAGTATGTCTGATGTCATCATTGTCATCGAGGGGACTGAGGTGCTGCTGGGATGTAAAAATCTCGCAAATGCATGTCTTTCACTCATGGGCTGCATTTACTCCCTAAACTTAAGCTATCCCCCAAAGCTGAGAAACACCTTCGAAGTGTTTCAGAAAATCTTTCTGGGACTAGATGCGTTAAAATTTTCGCCAAAGGTTAACTCTTTGCACAGAAAGATTCTAATGTAATCTGCTAGTTGGGCACTACTTGCACTTATTGTACTGTTTTATTTTATTTATTTTTTTGCAAGAAAGGTTGTTCAGAAAACAACTTCAACTACAGTACTAGTTAATATAACAATTCTTATGCATTTTAAGTAATGCTATTCTGCTGAGACCATCGATGCAGAGTTTTATTATTATTTTATTTTATGTTTTTGTTCCCTTAGGTTTAATCTTAGTGAAATTAAAGTTAGCTAATGAAAGGCAGCTACTATTTGACATTATTTGCACTTTTACACTTTTGTATTTGATATCTGCAACTGAGGTTTTTGTAAAATGTTTATGTTTTATGTTTATAGAAAGGTTTTATATGTTTAAATGTTTATACATTTTAATGCACTGTGTGGTTGTTCTAACAATGTTTACTGGAGTAAAATGCACTATAGTGCACCATTTACAAGACCCATCAAACTGATGGAGTTTTACTCTTTGTTTTATTTCATATTCCCATCTGTAAGGAATATCATAGAAATAAACGTATTCAAGTAAAATGTATGTCAGTGTTATTTTATTGAACACCATTTAAATACATAAACAACATCAAGTAATTTTAAATTAATATTTAAAGTAAAGATTACTAGGATTATTGTGTAAAAAAACATTTATTAGCATTACTTGAGTAAAATATATAAACAAACAGTCTATACAATTTACTGGGAAATTCCAAGTAAAATTTTACTTGAGATTTTCTAATTAAAGCTACAGTTCCTTGTCTTTCGTTTTTACTTGGGAATTCTATTGAAATTACTCACATTTTCTAAGTGAAAAAACTTTCCTAACTTTTTTTAAGTAAATCCTACTCCAAATTTTTTTCAGTGTGGCCTGATGTAATGTTAGGTGCCGCTCATGTGACATAGCCCCTGTTTTGTTTTGTTAAGGACGAGATGTGTTGCTGCCGCATTCTGGAACACTCGTAAAGACTAAATCAAACTGAAAGGCCAGCCTACATAGCATTGCATTAGTCTATTGTTGAGATGACCGGAGCCTTAACCAGGATCTGTGGGCAGTCTGATTTTCCCGATGTTAGAAAGCGTAAATCTTGTGACCTGACAGTCGTTGAGAAGAGGGGAGCGAAGTAACTATCAGTCTTGATGTCCTCAGGTGTCTAGTTTCATGACAGTTCAACCCTGAACCTCGGCTACTGGCTCAAAAGGCTCAGGGCTGGCAAAAAACTTGACCTTGTGCTTATGCGCCTACTGCAGTTACCCCTTTATTCTTAGTGAAACACATTTATGAAAACACTACACTCTAAAAACAAATATGGTTCTCGAAAGGTTCTTTATTGAGGCTAAATGTTCTATTTAGACCCATGTATTCTAAACAACCCATTTTCTGCTGAAATGCTTCTTTGGGAAAGGGTTCTTTACTCCCTCTGTTTTCAGTTTTAATGAAATCAGTTATTTAGAAGCAGCCTCCTGATTAGTTGTTTTTTTCTGCATCAAAGTCCTCCATCATATAGTCCCGCTGAGGTGCCTGCAGACTGACACACCACATAGGTAAGCTTCAGACTGTTTTTAATCACATATTTTATGGTTATTCAATTATTAATATAATTTATGAATATTTTCTGGTTGGATAATTTATGAGAATATAATTTAACAATCATTTATGATAATAAAGTGTTAAGCGTATACATATATATCAGGTGAAATTGTATCAATCATTATTATTATTATTATTTGTATTCATTTGGCCAATGCTTTTATCCAAAGCGACTTACAAGTAGGAGAGCATATAAACATATTATCAACTCGATAAACAGTACCGTACCATGCTACTAAGAGGATCAAAGCTGGAGTAAGCAAAGGAGAGAATGGACAACAAAACATTTTTTTAGGTTGTTATTGGTTAGTCAAATAAATGTGGAACAGGTATGTTTTGAACTGTTTTTTAAAAGAGTGGAAAAGTGGAGTTCTGGTGGAGGCTGGTAGTTTATTCCACCACAGGGGAACCGAATGACTAAATGCTTTTGCAAGCGATTTGGTGCCTCGCTGTGATGGTACAAACAAGGTGTCGCTCATTTTCAGACAGAAGATGATGGGAGGGGATGTAGACCTAGAGCAGTGAGTCGAGGTAAATGGGCGATTTTGCAGTCATTGTTCTACTAGTTCAGAATTCATTATCATTGTTCTACTGGTTCAGAATTAATTATATTTACTTCTACTGGTTCAGAAACTCCTATAAACCATTTTTCTAAAATATTTTCATGAACATTATTTTAATGTATCCTACGCAGACTGTGGAACAACATGTATTTGGGTTTATTTATTCATATTTCAGAGTTGTGAACTTGTGTTGGGAGGGAAATTGGAAGAGAGGTATTTCTCAATTGTAATGTATATATAATCTTCACAGCTTTTTGCTTTTGAGCTTAAATGTGCTAAAATGTATATATTATTATTATATATGTTTTTTCTGAGAATAGAAAATTGTGAAAGGAACACAATGTTAATATCTACAAATATATTTATTTTCTGAGAATAGGCATTAAGTATTATTTAGTTTACATGACACTTACATTTCTTGTTTTGAAACTGTAAAAGATTGTAAAATGCTGGAAAATAAAAGTAGATAAAATATCTAACAGAATAAAAAAACAATGATATTAAGTTAATAAATATAGTAAATCAATTAAATAAATCATTCATAACAAAATAAAACCCCTTCTGTCTTCTGATAATGAAAGGTTTCTTTATAGCACCACTGAGGTTCCATATAGCACTTTTTAGGGTAAGGTTATGTATTGAACCTTATAAAAAGGGTTCTATATAGCACCTATATAGTACTATTTAGAACCATTTTTGTAAAAGGTGTCGGGTATAAATTTGTCTCAAGGCCACACATATGGGCTAAAAACCTCCAATTTTAATTGGAGGAGTCGTGTTCTTATAAATATTAGAAAATATTAAATCTCTCAATAGATCAGAATGAGTAGACCTTGAGCAGAATTATTTATATTGGTTGCTTTTAATCCTGTATGAATTCTCCTCCACATTGTTTTGAGCCATTACCATCTTCCCACTCTTCCTGGTCATGTCTTGGCAGTGAAGATCTCCAACCTGCAGCCTCAGCAGGTCATTCAATCAAAGTCTGACACTACCTGATCTTCTCTGCCTCCACAGGTCATTCCTCTCATGAACTGCTCAGAACGGAATGGACTGCAGCTTTTTACTGCCAACTGTGCAACCACCTGCCCATTTAATCCTATTCCCTGTCCTCTCCTGCGGGATATCTCTCCTGACAATCTCCAATAAACACCTTCCTTTTGCACAATTACAACAAGTCTCATGCTAGCACCGACGTGCCATCAACAGTGTGTATATTACGCCTCTTAAAGTGATTGACACAGTACAGACGCATTGCCCTAACTTTCTGAAGCATCCAGATTAACTACTTCCTCCTTTCACCATGTTGCAGGTTCAGAAATAAATATAAAATAAAATACACTCAATACCAAAACTGTGTTAGTGCTATTTGCAAAGTATTGATAGTTTGATTGTTTCTTGAAAAATAAAAATCAATTAAAAAGCAAGTACATGAGATATTTTGTTTACAATGTTCACATTTACCCAGATTCACACATATTAAATTATAATATTGACTTATAAATTAAGATGTGCAGGTTGAATTTAGCAGGAGATGTCGTTTACTCACGCTCTTGTCATGTCAAACCTGTATGACTTGTATCTTCAAAAGAAAACAAAAGAAATATGTTGGTAACCTAACAAGAGCGGTGCCCATTCACTTCTATTGTATGGATACAAAACGAAAGCAAATCAATGGGTACCAACGTTGTCCTAGTACCAATATTGTCAAAATATCTTGTTTTGAGTTCTTCAAGTGAATGGGAACTGCCATTGTTCGGTTACCAACATCCTTTAAAATATCTTCTCTTGTGTTGTGCAGAAGAAAGCAGGTCATTCAGGTTTGAAATGACAATACGATAATTAAATAATGACAGAATTTTCATTTTTGGGTGAACTGTTCCTTTAAGAAACCTATTTTTTTGGCATTTTTCTTTTAAGCTTTTTAAACATATATTTGCATCAGATTGAATAGCACAGTGCACCCTAGAGCAATTTCCCATAAACAAGCAGTCATGAATGGACATAGCCAGTGACACGAAACCACTACTTGTTATTCATACGTTTGTTTTAGTCATTTTATCAAGCTCACTCAAACGGTGGGAGGCAATACTGGAAAAACCCTGAAGGCAATTTAACTCAGCAAGGGTTAACCCAATCACACGAGAGTGAATGCAAGACCATTCATTTTGTCATCTATCAATTTCCCATCAGAGACTTTAGAACTTACATGACAGTCGGGCGGAGGCGAACGTAGGCGACATTGGAAATCTAATACTGAATGAGGAATGCGTTGTATAGACAATATATGCAGGAACTCAGCCATACAAGTCTCCGGAGTCACGTGTGCATTTTTTTCCTTAGTTAAATGAGCTAACAAACGGTCCAATGCCATACAGAAAAAAACATTTCACCAGGAACAGAGGAGAGCACTTTGGGAAATCACAGAGTACGAGGAGTGGGAGTGTTGCTTTTCATTACCTGTGAAGCCCAGAAAATCCAATTCCACCATTCGAAATCTCAGCTGAGCCCTGCAGTGGTGTGAGCTACAGCAAGGGATGATGGGAAATCTAAAATATAGGAAGGACTCTGCCACGTGCACACATTCATGCAAAATATTTTACGATAATGTCTCAAGGTTCTCATTATGTAAGTGCAGAAAATAATCAACACACTCATTATAAAACCACAGGCCTTCCAGGCAAAAAGAGCGATGCCTCAGAATAGCAGCCAAGGCTCGCTTCGAGAGATCAGGTAAATCAAAGCATCTCTCTTGCTTGTTTAAATATGTTTTGTTCTTACAGCGTTCACCCCCAATTCACTGTGTGCAGCCAGCGCGCATTCATTCCAAGGCTGTGAATGCTTAACCAGCCATCTGAAAAGATTGAGAGCATGGTGTGGAGATGGAGCGTAAGGGAGTCAACAAGGGGCATCATTGGAGGCACTATTATACATTGGTTGAGGAGTGAATGCTCCCTTGGCCATCTTATCCAGGTTAAACAGGCACGATATTCCTGGCTAGAGGAGTTGCGCCTGAAAGGCCCTGGTGGGGCTTTAATGTAGAGTGCTGGTGAAAAAATATGGTAGACTGTACAGCAACAAGCCACCAGCAATCCTTAGAGGAAACTCTGAAAGGCTTGTTATGCCCAAAGTCACAGAAATGCAACTGGGAGCCATTGAGGGTGTGAGAGAAAGGGAGACAAAGAAAGAAACGAATATCAAACAATGCATGAAAACGTTGGAAGAGAATGTTTTATGTTGCGGCTCATGCATGCATTTTTTTTTCATATGAAACTAACAAGATTTGTTCTTTCTGTGTTGGTGATTGTGATAGTAAAGTAATGACAGTTGTTCTGTAATACCTTGCGGATGAATATGTTAAATAGGACATTACAATCTGTATAATTTGCCTCAAAAGCATATGAAAAGTAATGAGACTAACAGTGGGATTAGAAACCGTGCTTGTCTCCCAGTTCGCATACTATTCGCTGCAAGAAGTATTCAAAATAAGAATTCGAAGAGTTTTTTGTGAAAACGGATAACTCTGTTATAAATAAATAATGTGTTTTATAAAGTTATCATGTAATTATTACTTAATCAAAACAACCCAACTGCATTTTAATTGATATTTCTTGTAATGCACAATAAAAAAAAGGTTCAAATAGATTCATGTAATCATCAAAATAGTCTGTATGGTCTTCAATAAAAACGAAGGAATTAATGTGGATGTACAAGGATTCTTTACTGTCTATTGGAATATACTGTATTTTACATCATGTGGACTAAATTTCTCATGTAAAACGCTTTCTGTAAAGTATGTATTTCTTTCACACATCGTCTTAAAATCAAAACGTAGAGAGGATGTTTAAAAATGTAAAAAGACTGCTTTTGTGCTCGATCTTTAGTATAATGTTTTTCAGATTAATTCCCAGTTGACAACACAACAGCTTTATGATATGTGCACATGGCCTGTGTAACGTTTGCTGTTCGCTTTAAATAATAGAAAAAATGACCACATCTTTAAATAGCAAACAATCGACATCATGTAAAGAAATTGAAAACCCTTCATAATTTTCAAATTGCTCATTGGTTTACTGTCACAACAACTGAATCAATAACATTGCTAAATATCTGCCATAAAGTCTTAAAATCATCATCCCATTCCTCTATAAAGTACAGGACAGAATGCTGGTGTAGTTTATAAGTGCTGTCAGCGTGCAAGTTCACATTCTGCTATGAACGAATGACTTGAAATATACCAGAAATGCGTTTGTTTAGATTGAACCAGAAGTTTTTCCCATCTTTTGCGCAAAGCGTCATGGGGTGTACTTCCCGAATGGCTTATTTCTATCAAAAGTTTGATACTTTAATGAACCAGAGCAATGATTAGATGGATTCATAAATAAAATGATATAGTAATCATCAGAAAAGTCATAATGAAGTTGAATAAATGTTAAGGAATGCTTTGTGAGACATCAGCACAAATTGGTTACTAATGACAACTCAGAAATTGCTCCAATCAGCATTAATGATTTTGAGTTTCAAAATAATGTAAGATGACAATAAAACAGGTCATCAAATGATGGAGGGTGAGTCACAATCTAATCAGTATGGATTATTGATCAATCAACAGTGGGACAGAGTTCGGGAGCTCAGAGATCTTTAGTTTACTGAACTTGAATGACCTTACCTGGAGCACAAAAGAAAGCTCAACAGTGCCTCCACATTTCACATCGTCTGAAAATGTGCCGGTACTGCTAAGGGGTATCCGACCAGTGGTTCACTGTTGTGTACTGAAACACAAGAGAGAGATGCATCTGGGGATGTCAGGAGAGTACGGAGGCCCCCTCGGGCCACTATGGAGAAATTTGCAAGTGAGGTGCCGGTTACCATTCTGTGAAAACTGATAGCTGGTTTAAAAGTTCATGGGCACAGACTGTAAATGTAAGGGAACAGTGAGTACAGTTTTAAAACTACAGACATCCGTGGCCCTTAAAAAATAATTGCTGGTAAGTGGCCTGAAGGATCTCTTTGGAAGAGAACCAAACAACTAAAAGCATACATCATTGAAATGACAGTTCAGGCAGAATGCTGACTTTAGTTTAAACACACTGTATTTTATTATATAATTATTGTATTATGCATTATAGGTAAACAAAACATTGCATGTCTATACAATTTACTGCACAGACAAAGGACACAATTCCACTATTAACTCATCATTAACTCATACAAGGTAATGAAAATTTCCTTGATATCCGAGCACTTCAGATATCCCCGGTGCCCCATAGATCTTCAGTCAATCTAAGATGAAACGAACCGATTTGAAGATTATTACTACAATCTTCATAACCAGGCAAAAAGGCAATTAAGAACAAGCGAGAAAATGTATTCTACACATGATCTAAAAATTGCATATTTGTAGCAAGGTATTTCTAATGTCACATGTTTGGGTTATTATTTGGATAAATAAATCTTAAGTAAAGGTGATATTTGAGTAATATCCAACACAATAGAGCAAAATAAAATGCACATAAGGACATCATCCTTATGTGCAGTGTGGCATGCAATTGATATTAAAACGAATATCTAAAAATGGTTATCACATAAAGAGTATTTTGCTCATTTGTATGACCAATGATGATATGCATGCTGCTTTATGACCTCATTTTAATAAAGAGACAGTATATGGACTGCATTTTGTCATATCAAAGGATTGCATACAATTTTGTGAACTAGTCGTGGGTGAACAGTCACAGAACCGAAGATTAACATGATTACCGTATACATTCACATACATTTTCAGGAACATGTCTTGCTTGACAGTATATACCCTAAAACCAAACATATTATTTTGCAAACTTCTTTTTTCTGAAACAGAAAGGCATAACCCAGTATTTTCCTAGTAACAATAGTGAATACACCAGTACACTTTACCCTGATCATGACTACACACTTCAACAAACACACAAAACGTTTTTAGCTTTCTCTTTTAGAATGCATTCCTGCCCACACATTATAAATAATGTCTCACTATGTTTGTTTTTTTGAGAAAGTACTTGGCATCATTATCTTCTTGGTTATAAGAGGCTCTGTGTTTTGGTAACCAAAACATGCACTTCCATTGTCAAGATAACACCATCTGAACAGTAGACAATCTGTATGCCTATCATTATTATAATAATTACTTTTGTTGTGCAAGATTCATTTAAGCTGGTTAAGTAGACTATCGCGGTAGGTGCACGCTGCCAATTTACGGCAACAAATGTAATGCACCTGTTATTTTGGTTTCTCACAATATCAAGGGAAGTACTTCATGTTCGTATCCAATCTTTTTTACATGCACCAAATAAAAATACCTCGCTTAGAATCAAAACATTTCGACCAGTTCTTGATGACCAGGAAACTGAATTGTGCTAATGGAAAAAAAGCATGTCAGCCTTCACTTAAAGAGTTTATACACACCTCATCAAACACACTTAAATTCAATTTAAAGGACTCACAATGCTCTCTGAAAAAGCAAGCAGCCTCAATTAAAGGGACTAATTGCAAACTAGGAATTCAGCATAGAAGAGGAACAAATGAGGGTGCGGGTGGGAAGAAGGTGGAACATGGACTGTACTCATGCTCTGCTGGCGGCGTGACGACACCCGACCGTCTTTTGGGGCAAACAGATGTTAACTGAAATCCCCCTTGTGAGGCAGACGTTGAGAATGAATGGTTTCCTACGGCCTCGTGTTCCCAGAGGAGGTGAACGGGGAGAGATGAAGAGAACAGGAGAGTGTGTTTTGGAGAGAATGATAAAGGAAAGTTTGCTGTCTTTCTACACTTTCTAAAAATGGGTTGCATAGGTTTAAAACTCTCTATTATGTGTTACTATGTAAACTCAACAAAATTCTACTGCTGTTTATATGATTAATTACTGTAGAAACACACATTTAATTAAAAAAAATATATATATTTGGCGTGTGAATATAAAATTACAAAGCTGTTTTGTGATAACAACAAAGATTGGGGTGTATAGAGACGGATGAGGTCAAAGAATTAGTACCTTGGCTGGGTATCAAGCTCACTGACATCTGGAACATTTGCATGGCCTTCGAAGATTTTCGAATTATGTACTTGAAGAGGGCTCAAGTGTTTCATTTAACATCATAATCTCTTTATGATGAATGCAAAAAAAAAACATTATAAGCCAAAAAAGATCTCTCTCTACTGGAGCTACTAACTGCTTACTCAGTTCCAACTCCCAATAATCACCTATTGTTTCTTAATTCATCAATACATAAAAAATGAAGAATAATATGAACAAAGAACCATAAAACTAACGTCGATTTTCTCAATCAATGCCAACAAAAGCATCACCGCAAAGATCTGAGATTTCTCTTTGCCTCTTTTAGACCCAATTAAATTGTTTTTTATTAACTTCAGACCGAAGAATGTAACAGTCATTCACACATATTTTCAATAAAACGAAGCATCTTTGGTAGATTTACAGGAAACGTTGCAAGGACAGTACTTGTTGACAAAGTGCTCGTTTTAGATCAAATTTACAATAAAGTCTCAAAGAATCCGTTTTCTTTAACTGTAGTGAAAAGCTAAACTTGTGGGACCGTTGAAAATGTCCTTTTATGTCTCTCTTGCTCTAGAGGAAAAAACTGTAGCTGAGTCACCTTAAAAAAGTATTTCGTGAGGCAACAGGACAGTGGGAAACTGCTGATGCTGGCGATTTCTCACATCAGCCTGCAGTGAGAAACATGAATGTCCATTAGCCGCAGCAGTCACCCTCATTGGTGTGCAGTCGCACTGACACATGAGCCCACTGGAGGGTTTGATGGACAGCCGGAGAGATTGTTTTTCTCTTTTCCTTCTTCTAAACTCTCACTTCTTTCAAAGTGGGACAACTTTTCACTGTTAGCAGACAAACTGTATCCATTATTACCTCTGTAGGGGCAAAAATCGAGCAATTTGATATTAAAAATAATGAGCATGACTTATGTGATAACATGACCATTGACACTGTCATCCTTGTTCCTCTTCTAACATTGCTGATTAGACAACTGCACAAGTTAAGAATATTAGATTTCTCAGATGAGATAAGGGTTTAGGGATGTTACGCCATAAAATGTGTTTATTGAAATGGCTATACTTTTATCTGAGTGTGGGTGGTCAGAAGATGCCAGACGGCCCATTTTGGTCTAAGTCCTATTCCAACTTGAAAACAGACTAACGCATTAAAAATTGTCTCTAGGAGTTACCCACTAAACTGGGACGTCTGTACATCACCCTCTGTTGCTGATGAATCTGGTTCTAAAACAGCTGTGCTCCAGTTTTTCCAAGTCTACCAGTGAGTTGTGTGCTGCTGTTAACTGCATCACGTGGGCGGCGCCTTAATTCTATTGGAAAAGATTAAAAAGTTTGAGAAGAAATTTCACCACATAGTTGTGCCATTGGGATTCCAGCACAAAACCCTGTCTTTTTCATTAACCAACACAGATAAAGCAGGTGCTGCACCATGAGTATACTGTATAATAATATAATTTGCCATAAATGTGCCACAGCACGGACATAAAATAACCCTTTTGGTTTCCCCCACATGTCTTTCCCCTCTTTTTGTATAACTTAAAGAAACTTTTTTACCACAAGGAGCCTTTTGTGAAACCGAAACGTTTTTATTTTCTTTATGGAAACATTACGCAAAAATGTTTTTATATGCTAACAGAGCAGCTTTGTTTAAAGGCGGAATAGATGATTTGGTAAGATGCCAACTAGTCTGCTAGCACTGAAATCACGATCCCATCCTGCATGCGAATCGCTGTCCAAAGCCACGCCTCCTCCAAAACACATGAACGCGCACAAACCAGAAGCTCTTAGATCAACTCCAATTAAATCATGTGTCATTCACCAGTGAGAACACGTTGTAGTAAAAAGTAAATAATGTTACAACAAAAGCAAAAACCGCTAACGTTAACAACAGCTTTAAAACGTGATCAGATGCAGCATGGTTCCGGTTAGATGCTGGCAGGGGCCGTCCGGACGCAAATTCGGCCCTGGATTATTCGGCGCAAATCCGTTCTGGACAGAATGTCCTAACGGTCAATCCGCCCCTGGACGCTGGGTAACGATGTAATATTTAAAGGTCCACAACCTACATAATGTAGTGTAATCAAAACCCATCAAACTCGAATCATAACATGTACCTACCCGTCCAGAAGTTACCGTGGCATCATCTTTGAAACCCTTGACTCCCGTAGTTGTTCCCGTTGTGGATATCAACACCGATTATAATCCTACACGTCAACACTTCCGTTTTGGCCAGGATTTTTCCATTTTGCACACCCATCTCCTGTTGAAACCTCCGGAACAAATTTGCGAACAGTCTTAGGTTCCAGCTGTTTACCTGCCATTATCACAGTGTCTGCACAGTGTATGTGACCAACACAATCTAACTCCCGACACATATTAACGCTGGGTCTAGCGCCCTTCGGCGTCACTTTTGAACGCACATGGTACACCTTTGGCATCATTTTTCGACGTGAAGGGGACGCGAATTTGACTGTCTTTATAAAAATGTATATTAGATATAATTTGCAATGATTATCTTTCGGGGGTTCATTTTTAGTGTAATGGCCAGGATAATTGCGTTCACATAACGCTTATTCAGACAGTTTGAGCAAGTAATGTAACAGTTTATTTAGCCTATCGTAATATACATATATATATATATATATATATATATATATATATATTATGTATTGTGTGTTATCGTAAATAAAACACATAATACAACCATTCACAATGTCGTTAAAAAATACAGATATTCCAAGGGAACCAACGGGAAACGATCGATTCGTATGAGGAACAGATGCGAAAGCCATCAGTCCACGGTAAATCTCAAATCCAGTTAAATACAACGTTCAAAAATTGCCGCCAGAGAAAGTTACGTCAGCTTCGATGCCATTGGCTCTCCCGTGTCTCGTGACAGATTACGTCATTTAGTTGTCTTTGAACGTGAAACGGTATTGGCTCCCGCCATCGACTGCATCTAGCTGATCCGGTTTATCTTTTGAATGGGAGCGGAGTCACAGAGCTAACCTCATTTAGTTACGCTGAAACTATTAATGTAATTAACCAGATAATCGATACTTTTGTGATAATATCGATACCTAAATAGCATCTTTTGAGTATCGATATATCGATACTGCAGCATCGATGTGCACATCCCTAGAGCCGACATCATGCATCATCATGCATTCATGCGGACACGCACGGTATCTTCATGTAAAGTTATCGTACAGCTATGGTGCAAAAAGGTCTTCGAATCGAGTTATATATATATGTTATATTTTGTTATGCTTTTGGTCAGTTTGTGCAATCAATACATGTCACTGTACTTTATTCGCATGTTGTGTTTTATTTGGCTGAGAGGTGGTTAGGGTTAGGTTAAGGGTGAGATTGTGGTTAAGTGCTACAAAATATTAAACCATAAATAATTATGAAATGCTAAGAATTGCATGGTCTGGAGCATTTAGCCAACAGCAACGCAGTTCTCTGTTCGTCGAAAAACGACGCCAAAGGGGTACCATGCCCGTTCAAAAGTGACGCCGTGGGGCGATGATCGAGCGTCAATATGTGACTAGTCGGGATTGCACCGCACTGATGACATATGGTGTCTGCGTGAACAGGGTGCATTGGGATGCAAAATACGTTGACTGAAAATGAACACCGAGGGCAATGATTGGGCAAAGTTTTTTGGTCCTTTGTCTTTCATAGATGATATATGATTATAAACATACCAACATATCACTTTACTTATCGATAGCTATCAGGATGATAAGAGAGTTCCAACCAGCATGACAAAAAACATTTCTGGACAGGATTGCCCTGTCAACCTTTAAGAGTATAGTTGATTGATATGGGTGATTGTATCCTTTGGTGAAATGATGATGCAGAATAACATGATTTGCATTATTTCTTGAATAGTGAATTTAAAACAACAAAAGAAAGTGTGTACAAGTAAACTATTATCAGTGGATGCCAATGATTCTTTTATCAATTGTTTACATAATCAGACCTAGGAATAAAAATGCTTTGTGGGCCCAAAACCAGATTTGCAATGGATTGATCTATAACATAAATAATAAATACATCAACAGAAACAGTGAATAATCCAGATCAAGGATAATTGATGCTCATGAGTTGTTTACGAGTTCTAGAGTTGTTTTTTAGTGGTTATCTCATGGCATATGGCGGGTGAATTTAGACAGGTTTGTAGAACAGGTGGTGGCTTGTCTGTACATATGAGGGACTGAGGAATCCCTCCCTGTGAAACTTGAACTAACAGGGAAATTCCCTTAGTTTTGGATTCATCTCACTAGAGCAAATCTGTTTTACTTCATTTTAACATTATATTCAAATGACTTAAAAATAAAAAGAGTACATTCCTTTTTCCAAAGAAATGATTTAAAAACCTCTTGAAGATATTTATTAGAGCAACTCGTTGAACGTCACCATAAATCATAATGAATAATTGTTACCGGGTTCAAAGAACGATACTACTGTTCTGCTTAAGCTATCCTGATAATTTCCCGTTGCTGAATGTGGCTTCTATTTTCCTTCTGTGAAAAAAATTGTAGATGCCGAAACATATTTTAAAAGTTTCATTTGCTGGCCTGCACCTCATTACATAGCTCAATGCAAGAGACTAAACTCTTTCCTCACACAGTAAATCTTGCCACAGGACTCTGGAGACAAGCTCTAGATTTAGTGAAGTGAAGACAAGCATTTCCCTAAATTGTAAGAATTACAAACTTTATATGCACTCCAGCGTTCACAAATGATTCATCATACCAGCATAAGGAGCTCAAGTTATATTATAAAGTTAGTTTTAGCTTGGAACCTGAAGGTCACTCAAAATATTTGACCCTGGATCACAAATCCAGTCATAAGTAGCACGGTAACGATTTTCAGAAAACACAAAAATACATTGAATGGGTCAATATTGTTGATTTTTATTTTTTGCTAAAAATTATTAGGATATTAAGTAAAGATCAAGTTCACTGAAGATATTTTGTAAAGTTCCTACCTTAAATATATAAAAAACTTTATTTTTGTGAGTGGATGAGCTACAGTGCCCCTGATAAACAACTTTAAAGGCAGGTAAAAAAAATGCTCTCTCAGATTCCTGCGTTTTAAACGGTTGTATCTCAGCGAGATATTGTCATATTCTAACAACTCATACATCAATAGAAATATAATTTATTCAACTTTCAGATTATTAAAAAATCTCAATTTCTAAAAATTGCCGCCTAAAGATTGGTTCTGTTGTCCATGTTCACATATATTGTAAACCTTTTCCCTTTAAATAATGGGCAACTAGTGATAACTCCTAATTTTACACAAAAGCAAACAGTAAAAAGCTTGGCCCTTTGTTATACTTGGTGTTTGCAAAGTTGAAAAATAATTTTTAATATAAAATCTACTTCCGTCACAGCCCACCGAACAAGTACCCATTGCCTTGATTTTTAATTGAATAAAATTTAATTGAACAAAATAATGAAACTCAAACTGTGAAACCGTAAATATCATTGAAAAGTTCCTAAATAATTACCATCAGCTTTATCAGATATTTATTGACATTTTCATTCAGTTTAAAAAAATGTGTTTTAGTTTAGTTTTCTTTATCTGGTAAGCCAGAATTCAACAGTTTTTTATCAGAATGACCCGAATGCTCTCCTTCCACTTACATTATACAGTAAGACAGCAAAGTTAATTAAAAACCCTTTAAAACTAAAGACTTCTCCATGATTACTTCCTGCATCACTTGCTTTACAGTTTACTTGCCTCTTCTTCTCTTTCTACACACACAAACACAACTGACAGGACTGAATGCAGTGTGTGGAAATGGCCTCAGAGATTCATTTCCATGAACCAGCATCCTGCTCCTGAAAACTAATTTGTTGCGATTATATTCTTCAGTATAGATTTTAAATGAGTGCTTGATGTGCTATGGAGGATCCCTATGCCAAAATGTGTGTGCAAATGTGTGTGATACATCCACTGAAGGGAACAAGAATGGAGAAATTTATTCCAAAACGACAGGACCGGTGCTCGGCTCTTCCTCATCAGGAACATCTGGCAGTGTATCGCATTAAAGATTTCAGCACACCGCTAGCCTACTCCACCCTCAAGGGAATTTCTCGCTGCTTACCAATGTAAGACACGGGCAGATCAAAAAACTTTTCACTTTTGCTCATGCACTACCAAATTAGTTTGTTTTCCTAAATGATTGAAGTGCTGAAAAAGAATGAAAACATGAGGTATCATTAGTGTTAACATTTGAAAGGAAGGAAAATATGATAAAAGTCATAACTGTGGGCCTTGTGCCAACCAAGCAGCTACTATAAAATTGACCCAAAAATTAAAATTTTGTCAAGATATTTTGAAAAATGTTGGTAACCGAACAACGGCAGTACCCATTTGCTTTTATTGTCTAGACACAAAACCAATGGAAGTCAATGGGTACTGCCATTGTTTGGTTACCAACATTCTTCAAAATACTGTGTTTTACAGATTTGAAATGGCAAGAAGGAGAGCAAATGATGACAGGATTTTCATGTTTGTGAACACTATCCCTTTAAGCTTCATAAAAAAGCTAACAGTTTAATCCAGGTTTGATAAACCTTCCAGGAACAAACTTATAAAAGAAACCAATAAGACTGCTGGTAGTAACTATACCTTTTCAATAACTCTCTTAACTGCATAAATTTCCGTTTAAGTATTTCATTACAGCTTTTATGACTGTGGTATGTAGAGTGAAATAACCTCAGGCATGTTTGAGTCCCCACTGTCACAGGCACCATTATAGTTCAAATGTATCTCTCAACTCTGTCATGAGGGCCATCATTAGCCAGAAGCATCGTGTCAATCCGCATACCGGAAAATAGTGAACTACTGCTCCTTTCCGGATTGGCTCCCTCTGCACCTGTTATGCAAACGCTGTGCAGCACGGTCTGAACTTTATTGGAAGATTCTCATGGCACACACGTTTTTAAATCAATATTGCTGTGGGTGGCACACAAAACCTGTTCAATATGTATGGTGTTACTATACGAATGTACCATTTAAAGTCTGTGTCACAATGCATATTTCATAAATCTATGAAAAAGTTAGTGGTGATCAGATAAGTGTGGGGAAAATGTGTTTTGTGAAATATCTAACAAATGTTAGGGGGTCAGGAACCAGTACTGCTTATCTGTCTAGAGGTCTCTGGCTATTGTTTCGCAGACTGTCTGTCTGTCTGTCTGCCATCTAATCCGGTCTTGATCAAGTTGGGCGACCCGACCTGAATCCACCCCACTGGTGCGGCGACAACTGATCCAACTTAAACCTTCAGAAATGCCTGACTCTGACAATAAAACAGGAGGGAGATACTGTAATCTTGTTTGGGATATTTCTATAAGCCCTCCAAATGAACCTTAAACACTTCTGCCGGATCTGTGTTTTCAGGGCATTTTAAAAAGTATATGTCTTATAGAACGAGAATGCTATAACCTGCTGAAGGGTGAAAAGTTTCTCTTTGGCTCTCCTCTGACTGTTTTCCACAATGATAAATTGTATTCTTTTATTAACCGATGCTGGAGAAAATGAGTTGTGATATCACGTTCCCCAAATGCATCTGCTAAATCTGTGCCTTTTCTGTTCACTCACTTTCCTTCTATTCCCCTGGGCCAAATTTACAAAATCGGGTCATCCAGATTTTTTTTACCACACTCTTCCCGTTCGAGGTGTACTTTTATTCATCCACCAAAATGCCTATTGTTCTCCCCTAAGGAGACTTCCACCCCAGTAATGTAAATTGTGATTTTTCCTTAACATCCAGACGTTTTACGAGACCCGTTTAAACTCAAAACCCAATTCATTGGTATCCCCCTCCCAGACGGCCCTCTAGCCTGACATCCACTTCTCTTATCAGTCTGGTGGTTTTATCTGGTAGATGAGGTTAGGTGATTGGAGGGAGATGGAGGGAGATAAAGAGGAGAGACCAGATTAGGTCAAGGGTAGGAGAGGCACTCATCAAAAATAACCTTTTTCCTTTTCTCTGTATTAAAGGAAAATCATTGCTGTTTCCGAATTGGTAAAAATACATTTTCAAACATTCATTTTTAGACCTGTTATTGGCTAATCACTGTGCCCCTTGTCATTTACAGGTGATTCCTGCTCTAGGTATTGCTTTCAGTATATTTGTATTATTTTTATTAAATGTTTATCATTTTTTATACTATTAATTTATAAAATGAATTATTTGATTTGATTAAAGGTAAATGGATTTTTTTATTCCATTTTGAATGATTAAAGGTGATTTTTTTTCATAAAAATGGAAGGAGACTGGATAATAGAATCATTTTTAACCTACCCTCAAAATCTAAATAATTTTCTAATTAAATCTAAATATTTGAAATCTGTTTTAAAGTTTTGTTTTCATTACACTCGATCAATTTTAACTCTGAGTAGTCTGTGATCTACAAATGAACTACTTGCATTTCTCGCAAAAGATTGTGATCTGCATCACTCAAACAAACTTGGCCGATCCTAAACCTATGCAAACACACAGACACACATCATAGATGACAATGTAAGATAATTTTACTTTAGAATAGGTATTTCAATTGAACATAGTATTTAAACACTTTTTGAGAATGGTCAAAAGCGATGCGTGATCAACATTCAAATAGCACAATTCAGGATGTGCCAAAAGCAAGAAGAGATTTGCTGGAAAGCGTACAAGGTCAGATGTGTGGTCAGTCAAGCATTTCGCCAAGACCTAATGTCTCTTCCAAACTAGACAGACGTGTGATCCAATCTAGAGGTGGGTTTTTTTGGCCAGTCAATTTGTCCTGGAAATATCTCAGGGATGACCTACAGTATATCAAAAACGGTTAATGCCAAACAAAGATTTGAAAACTTCAATATAACTTAAGGTGACTTTTTTCATCCTACTCTTTTCCATGTCATAAAACAAACTGAAGAACGCGCTGTCGAGTACTAAAATGGCAAGGAATAGAACCACAAAAGTATCATAAAAGTGGCTCATACGATGGGGTTCCTGAGTTTAACACACTTTATGATCTGGTCACAACAGCTAATAGCTCACTAGAGTATATAGAGTGTTGTTTATTGACTTAAACATCTGCATATGACTTCAGAAGGTTTAGAAAATAGAACAAATCATACCATTTTTTTATCGTTCAGCCATATCATTTAGTCGCTTTAATTAAATAAAGAATTCTGTCATTATTTACTTATCTTCTTTTCATTACAACCATGTGTGACTTTCTTTCTTCTGCAGAATAGAAAAAAAGATATTTTGAATAAAGTCGGTAACCAAACAACAACGTTCCAATTCACTTTTATAGTAAGGCGACAAAACCAATGCAAATCAATGGGTACTGCTGTTGTTCGGTTACCAACATTCTTCAAAATATCTTTGTTTGTGTTCTGCAGAACAAAGAAAGCCATACAGGTGTGAACTGACAAGAGAGTGAGTAAATGTTTAAATAACTGTCATGTTTGGGAGATCTACTGTATATCGCTTTAGTAATCTGTGTAAACATGGCCTCATAAGTGGTCCTTTCACATGGAGGTGCATAAAAGGGAAATACATTTTTTGTTTTGATACAAAAAAGATACTAACATTAATATACAAGAGATACCATCAAATGGTACTTATATAAAAAACACAGAAGAAGTGAGGAAACATAGAAATAATCTTTATGTTACTCATGCTCATCACATTCCAAACTTACGAGAGTTTAGTTCTGTAAAACAAAACGAGACACTGTTTTGATAAAATTCTGAGCTGTTTACACAAACTGTACAATATGGATCAATATCAAATTGATCAAAGGTTATAAAGTCTAAAACAGTAATAATAAAGTTCTTTGCACATTGCTTTATACATTATTTAATGCTATGGCACAAACAAAATCCTCTGTTCCTGGTCAGAGAAAGTATTAGATTGTGTTAGGGCTGCATTGCGAAGTAGCACTGTCACATGAAATTCTAATGCAAAGAATAAAGTAAAGAAAAACATCTTAGGTGTGGAGCTCCAGAGAATTAGCAGAAGAGCGGAGGTTCTTTAGTCGAAGAGAAGTTGAACAAGAGCAAGCTGGCAGTAAGCCGTTGTTATACCTCAGCTAAAGCAGCTATTTTACGCTTGAAAGGAGTGCCTAGCATTCAAATCCCAGAGATACTGTCTGTTGGTTAATGGCTATATTTTCAAGCCCTACAGTTGTTGCAAAAATGATTGACACAAATGTCAGGGTAACACGGCTGTACTTCTCAACTGTTACTCGCCTATATCCCACACTTGTTATTAACATCTATCTCAAGTGGTCACCCGAGATAGGCTGTTGTTTACACCTGGTATTCACATGCATGTCAAATGTGCGTTTACTAACTGCTTGCGATTGGATCGTATGGTCGTATTAACTCTGGATGGATGGTAATACCTGGTGTAAATGGGGGCTTTAGGGATCATGATTGGACATGGAATTTAATGAAAGCGCTACATCTTTCCATACATTTAAACCACCCGTCATTCCCTGTATTCTTCAAATCATGCACAGTCATAAGTCAACTTTAAGACTTGCCATCGATCAGCTGTCTCCTTCACTATAGTGCCTATCATTCTAAAACCCCTTAAACCGTAGTTTGAATCTTTACCATAGAATTAATTTTCAACCAAACCAATACAAAACACTGTCTCCATTTCTAAAAAACTGCAAATGAAGAAATAAACAAAAAACGCTTGACTTCCCTCTTAGGAAAATGATCTGGTTGAATTGACTCACATCTAGTTTTCACAGACATTGTCACAATTTGTTTTCAGGCACAATTTGTTAAAACACAGCCTTCCACAAATAAATCCAAAAATCACTATAATAATAACATTCTGTCCAAAATACCTGACTCCATGACACACTACAGTCATATAACAACAAAGGAAATAAAAAATCGAAGTGAAAAACATATATATATACAGTTGAAAGAAAAAGTATGTGAACCCTTTGGGCTTACTTGGATTTCTTCATAAATTGGTCATAAAATGTGTTTTGATCTTCATCTAAGTCACAACAATAGAGAAACACAGTCTGCTTAAACTAATAGCGCACAAACATTATACGTTTTCATGTTTTTATTGAACACAACATGTAAACATTCATAGTGCAGGGTGGAAAAAGTATGTGAACCTTTGGCTTTAATAACTGGTTGACCCTCCTTTGGCAGCAATAACCTCAACCAAACGTTTCCTATAGTTGCAGATCAGACCTGCACAACGGTCAGGAGAAATTTTGGACCATTCCTCTTTACAAAAGTGTTTCAGTTCAGCAATATTCTTGGGATGTCTGGTGTGAATCGCTCTCTTAAGGTCATGCCACAGCATCTCAATCGGGTTGAGGTCAGGACTCTGACTGGGCCACTCCAGAAGGCGTATTTTCTTCTGTTGAAGCCATTCTGTTGTTGATTTACTTCTATGCTTTGGGTCGTTGTCCTGTTGCATCGTCCATCCTCTGTTAAGCTTCAGTTGGCGGACAGATGGTCTTAAGTTTTCCTGCAAAATGTCTTGATAAACTTTGGAATTCATTTTTCCATCGATGACAGTAATCCGTCCAGGGCCTGAGGCAGCCCCAAACCATGATGCCCCCTCCACCATATTTCACAGTTGGGATGAGGTTTAGATGTTGGTGTGCTGTGCCTTTTGTCCTCCACACATAGCGTTGTGTGTTCTTTCCAAACAACTCAATTTTGGTTCATCTGTCCACAGAATGTTTTGCCAGTAGTGCTGTGGAACATCCAGGTGCTCTTTTGCAAACTTCAAACGTGCTGCAATGTTTTTTTTGGACAGCAGTGGCTTCCTCCGTGGTGTCTCCTCCATGAAGTACATTCTTGTTTAATGTTTTCCTTATTGTAGATTTGTCAACAAAAATGTTAGCATGTGCCAGAGATTTCTGTAAGTGTTTAGCTGACACTCTAGGATTCTTCTTCACCTCATTGAGCATTCTGCGCTGTGCTCTTGCAGTCATCTTTACAGGACGACCACGCCTAGGGAGTGTAGCAACAGTGCTGAACTTTCTCCATTTGTAGACAATCTGTCTTACCGTGGACACATGGACATCAAGGCTTTTAGATATACTTTTGTAGCCCTTTCCAGCTTTATGTAAGTCAACAATTCTTGATCGTAGGTCTTCTGAGAGGTCTTTTGTGCGAGGCATGGTTCACATCAGACAACGCTTCTTCAGAACAGCAAACTCAAAACTGGTGTGTGTTTTTTATTGGACAGGCCAGCTTTAATCAACACATCCAATCTCATCACATTGATTGGACCCCAGGTTGGCTGACTCCTGGCTCCAATTAGCTCTTGGAGAAGTCATTAGCCTAGGGTTTCACATACTTTTCCACCCTGCACTATGAATGTTTACATGTTGTGTTCAATATAAACATGAAAACGTATAATGTTTGTGCGGTATTAGTTTAAGCAGACTGTGTTTCTCTATTGTTGTGACTTAGATGAAGATCAGAACACATTTTATGACCAATTTATGAATAAATCCAAGAAAGCCCAAAGGGTTCACATACTTTTTCTTTCAACTGTATATATATATATTTATGTATAATGTAATATACATTCAAAGATTAGTGCTGTATTTAGATGTGTCTTGTTATACTTAATAACCAGAGACTCAAATGTTTTGGGAATTCTCAGCTGACCAAGCAAAATACACTTCAGCAACAAAATGAGACATAAAAGGAATAGGGAGAGAACCCAGAATTAAAATTGTGCAACAAACACATTTCTGTCCACTCAAAAAATAGAGCCTTCTATTAAATAATTCAAATGAAAACTCAAAGATGCCAGTCAAAAATACTACTGCCATAAAAGGCATGTGTTTATGGTTGAAGCGGCCACGTATCCATTGGTGAATAAAGACATTACTCTTGCTGTTCTCCTGTGGAAAAACAACTACTTTAGCGAGCCTTCTGTTTATATGTGTTCCTTTGGTTCATTTTTTTCCCTATGTAAAATACATGCTGTCTGGCTGAGGGTGGGAAAAGAGAAAAGATGCTGCTTCATCGGTTTCCTTTTGAATAATGGTTTATTCCGACACTCTAGGATGGTGAGCTCTTAGCCAGTCCTTGTTGGGGGTCTGAGTGCATCTGCCTAGATTTAAATTAGGGTTTGATTTGTCAAAAAGTGCAAAGAAATAACAGCATAGATTTATGAGAATGTCTGACACAATGGACGCATAGGGCAATCTTGCTGTACTTAAACTAATCACAAGTATTATCAAGACATAACCTATCTGTACATTATTTTAGCTGCATCCCTTTTGTCACCTTAATTCACAGCCTAGCAGAAAATGCCACTCCTCATTATGTCTGGGCACGTGTCTCAACCCCCACCACTATATGTCAAAACGTAAAAAGTGAGAAAATAACTGCAATATTGTTATACAAGTTGAATATTATTACCAACAAATGAATAACATTACAAACCAAAATACAATGCATGTGATCTTATATATATTCATTCCACTGCTGCACAGTATATAATCTCTTGAGCATATTCTGTTGTCTTGCATTAGTTGACAGGAGAGATGCCAGTAGGCAAATTCATATAAAATGATATGCAAAGACAAAGTTTTTATATGTTGGGATGGAAGCTGTCTCTGATACCTCACCGAATAAGGAGGATTTTTCATTGATATACATAGCACGATGGGTTTTTTCAGAGTGAGCCTGGGAAAACGAACATGAGCTATGTAAATAAGCTATGTAAATAATGGGATATTATATTCATGAAAAATATACTGCACATTAGCCAAGCAACGGTTACCATATGGGTTTTGACATTGTTGTCATATGTACGTTACTAAAACAAACTGTCAATAGGTATTTTTACACCATGATTGCAATATCAATAACAATGTGCTATTTTCAATCATTTCCCATTTCCCAAGAAGGGATTTTCAGAATTTGTCAATGACAGCCTTACAAAAATATACAAGTCAAACGTATTTTATTTGTAAATAAGTGCACTGATTGATTAAAAACCGAGGTACGTTGTTTCATTCTTTTAAAACTCTTTATTACACGGCTTGTTGGAATGCTTGATTCTGATTGGTCATTCGTAAGATTTGCTGGTTTGTTATTCCCAGATAACAACCTCTCAAAACTAATAATACACTGTAACCCAGATGCAGCAAATCATTTTGACAGGTTTTTTTACATTAAATATAAATATGTTTTTTGATAACATATATGACATTATATTTACAAATGATTCAATCAAATTGCCTGTTTCACATTTGAACGCCGTTTCTTACCTTAAAACCGAAAATAAGTGGCTTTGTCTCCATTTGGTTAAAATTTGCTAATAAAATATTTTTATTTTTCTCATGTGGCAAGTGGCCGTGTAATAAGAGGGACAAGCAGCCAGCTGTTATGGCGAACTAAGTCCCTTCAGTGTGATATGAGATCCTGGTCACAATGTCGGGGCTTATTTCTGCAATAACAACCGGCTGCCTGTACATTATCGCTTACTTAAAGTTTGACCAGGGTCGGCCTGTGCCAGATCCTAAAAACCTAAAACTCCTGCAAATGCTGCATTGAAGAAAGCAATCAAATCAAACACGACAGCAATAGCCCATTTATTTCTAACAAAACACTTTAAAGTGGTTTCAGACTGAAATGCTGTCACCAAATGTTTTGTTGTCATGAAATAGTTTCCTGAAATTGGGAACGAAATTAAGATACAGCCACAGTTACTGAACTGCAGAAAAGATTATGTGAATGAGCTTTGCTCATTTAGAAACACTGGTAAGTAGGATATTGCCTGAACAATACAAATAATTGATGGATACCTGACAAGTAAAGTTGATGTTTACTTAAAGGGACAGTTTACTCCAAAATAATCTTTCCTACAATGACAACCAAAGAAGAAAAATTACAATGGTAATCAACATGCCCCAGAACTATTTGCTTTCCTATATTCTTCAAAATATCTTCTTTTGTGTTCAACAGAACAAAAACTTTTTTCCGACTTTGATAGTCAACGGTGGCCAACAACTGTATGGTTACAAGCATTCTTTCAAATATCGTTTTCTGTGTTCATCAGAATAAATAAATGTATACAGATGTGGAACAACCGGAGGGTAAGTAAATGAAGACAACATTTTCAGTTTTGAATCAATCGGTTTTGACTGGCGTGTCTTTCAAATATATTAAAAGAAACAATAAATGCTATAGCTGCTAGTTTAATAAACTTGCCCTAAATAGTGGAATAAATGGTTAAAGGGAGAGGAAATAAAGTTTTTCCTCCATATTGTTATTAAATATGGCACCATCCCCGCCTCATTTTGAGCCAGGAAAACCCCCGAATGAATTCCTGCTCCACTATTATTCACCACAATCTTTGTCTTTAAAGCACCAAACATTCTTCAATTCTTGATGAGCATGCAGGATTTTTTTCATTTGCAACATGTTACTGCCACAACTAACTGTTGTGTTTTGCATCTGGAAAGCTCTTGAGTCTTGGTGTAAAGTTCATAAACTGATTCCGAGAGCCACCTTACGCTGCTTATTTTATAAAAGAACAGCATCATATCTGTTATGTATGTGTGGCTTGACCTGAACGGCCCCCATGAGGAAAATAACTTGGAATAAAACGGAATAAAAATGCTGAAAGTTTCTCTGAGGGGAAAGTTTTAGGGGTAGCCACAAAAATATCATTAGCTTAGTCCAAAAACAATAAAGTGCAAGAAAAGTCCCCACCATGAGACCAAATAAATATGTCTGTGTGTGTGTGTGCAATGCAATACTCTGAGAATAGTTTTGTTTTCAGAAATGAGCAAAATCTGGTGCATTTTTGTTTGCAAAAATTATGTATTCATGATTTTTTATATATAATAAAACAATATGTAAAAAAACGATATAGGTCTCATGTGTCCTCTTTTTGATATGCTACGTTAATGTGTGTGAGCAGATAAAGGACACTGTGGGCACCTCATCAGGCATCAATCTTTGAGTAAAGTCTTTAGCCCTTTCTGGCTTCAGTGTACAGTTACCCTACCCAAAACTGACACTTTTATTACTGACATCACAATCACCGTCATAAGCAAAACATCATCAACATTTTACCGGACCCCAACACATCATATTATGCTGAACATTCCTTCCTAATGTTACCCATTCAACATAGAGCAGTCCACATTTACTATCCACCCATTCATCTTACCATTAACAGCAATTTTACTTATACAAAGGAATTACTTTGTGCTGTAAAAATAAATCTCCAGTGTCATTAATGAAGTCTTAATTAATAGTTATAAAACTGTTAGTTTGAGGTGCGCAAAAGAGCAAGAGCACATCAGGAATGCAACAACTCTTGGGGAAAATAGTATTCTTCGTACTTGTTAGCTGTCAACAATTAGGCAAGGTAATGCCTTTCTGATTGTTAGCTACAGAGAAAATAGAGGAATCAAAATATGATGTGAAATGTATGTTCTGCAGATCAATCCCAACTCCTCATTCTAATGGCATTCAGACAAATTGTATATTCACAAACTCTTTTCGTGTTTTGGTCAAAATGAAACATTCTGTGTTTACACATGTTTTTTTCTGTAAAACAGAAATGGAAATTTAGTAGAATCTACATGTTGCACTTTTCTATACAACATTTATTGAGACCATCTCTATTAAAAAATAGCAACAAAAACAAAAAAGCAATAAATGAATTGCACGCTATGCCCCAGGTCTTCTGAAATCATCTGACACTTTGTGATGGGAAACTGAAAACCAGTCTCATTAGTCCACTAGATCAACCAGTTCATCTGGAAGATGTGGCGAACCAGTGAACCAGAGACAACAGCTCATGTGGCTTTTAAAAACCAGTAAATAAGCCACTCCAGCAAAAGTGATTCATTCCTATAATGAAGTGTCTTTTTATTTTACACGGTTTCTAATAGCCCAGATGAATTATTAGTTCGCATTGGATTTAAGAGGATTATATTAAGGGTTTGCTTACTCAGTTATTAATACATAATGGCAACACAAACTACACTGTCAAAAATTGCAAGAGTGTTGCAAATTCATAAAATCTCAAGCTCAGTCAATAGAGACATTTAGCTTGTAACACCAAGTGGGTTCAATTCCCAGCGAACACACCTGGTGATGAATGCATACCTTGAGTGCCTTACTTTGAATAAAAGCACCTGCCACAAGCATGAACATGAAATATAAGAAACCTTCAAATATGTATAATTGACAAGAATTGAAACATAAAATGGACAGAACTATTTAAAGTAGATAATCCAAAAATTAAATTTGTATTCCTAAATCCTGAAGGAGACATAATGAGAGATTTATTACTGTATTAAAGCACACAAGAGAAGCACTATGGAGCTTGTAGATTTTCTTCTCTGCTGAGCATTTACCAGCATTGATATCATAGAGTCATAAAGTGGCTCATTTCTTTATAGTTTCAGAACACGCAGAAAGCCAATTAGTTAATCGTTAAGACTAGGCAGGTGGTACAGAATTACAGGATAATAATGCGCCTTGGGCATTCCGGTGCACTGCGTTGCAAAAGCCCTAGTAGCTACAGGGCACGAATTGTGTCCTTAATTGCTTTGCTGAGCAGGGGGCAAACACTGGATTGTAGGTGAACAGAGAGGTGGATCACAATGTTGTCATGAGATGCATTTTGTGTGCTTGGAAGCTGGGGCAAAAATCGATGACTGTGGGTTTGGATTAGTGTAGTATCATAATACAAGTCAGGTATAAAGAAGATGGATTTGAGGGGGAATTCAGCCGTTAGTAATTTGCATGCGCTGTCTGCTTTGTTTTAGTGGCCTAATTACTAAAGGAATTCTGCATATAAGGTGACATCCAAAGAAAGTGTTGGGTTGTACGGGATGACGGCCACAAACTTTGCTGAGACTGTACAGCATCGTTCCATCACTGCGATATTGGCACCCGAATCAGCTTTAAGTGCACAAGACTACACATGTGGATAAAGGCTATTCTGGTTGGTGAATAACTGCTATCATTATTGATAGAAAAGCTACAAAAATTTGCTTTCCGTGTTCATTAATAGTATGATGCTATTCAAAACAGGCGATTTTGTAAATCCAAGTGCAATCTGTAATGTTCCTTATGTACAAAGAAGGTTTACAAACAAGGTTTGCACTTGAGCCTTACAATGAGCTGCTTAATGCAGTGACATTTCAATAAATTTAGCATCTGGTTGAAGCACAAATAGTTTGTTTAGTAAAGCAAAGCAAACAAAAACGCGTTATAGATCTTTAGCATTAGATCCCATCTTTAAGACATGTCAGACTGTACGACAATCACTAAAACAGACACACGTAAGACGTGACAGAGATGCCACTCTGCAGGACTGTGCCATAAACTTCCAACACTGGCACAATTTTGACTATCGGTGAAGATCGTAAGTAAGATTTTTGTCTCGGCTTATAGGAATCTCAGGATTCTGAAACTTATTGCAGACAGTCAAATGGTGTGTTCCCAAGAAACCGGTGTAGTTGAAATGCGTAACATTTGTATCATGTTGAGCTCCCTCTTAAACAATAAATAGTTTGATTACACAAATTTATTTAAGCAAACAGTGAATAAAACAAAACAAATGTCACTTTTCTACATACTTGCAAAATAACTTCAGAGTTACTTTAAGGAAATATGTCAAATCCTATCATTTCAAAGCAAAGAGGACAGGGGACTTTTTATTTTCTCAAATCCCACAAGTCATTAAAAAGTTAACCTCAGTTGCAGGATGCTAACAAACACAATCTGCCAATCCTGATTTTAATGAACAAACGAGCGGACAGACCGAACCACAGAATGATGAGCCGCCTGCCTTGTAGTTTCTAGAGTTTGATTACAAACGAGGATGACAAGAAGTGAAAAACAGATTTTCCTTTGAAGTTTCAAGCTTTCTTTGGTTTTCCACATGCTTGTCTTTTATAAGGCTCAAAAATTAAATAATTAAATGACACCTTGCCATGGCAAATATATAATATCTCTTTATAAGCATGGGGAACGGATGAAGGTAAGTTTGTTCTTGAAAGTAAGAGAAGAACCTTTAACAAATCACTATCTTTTACTAGAGAATTACAGCAGTTAACGCTTAGATAATCATCACACTTTCTGCTAAAACAACATTTGTTTGATCAAAGACAACAAAGAAATACTAGCTCAAATAGAGGAATAGGAAATGCTAAAGACATGGGCAAATTTTTTAATATGTCCTCTAATAATATTGTTGAATCTTTATTCATCATTTTGCATGAAAAACCTTTTCAAAGTTGCTTTTTAAAATATGTTTTACCTAAGCAGTTTGTGAAGCCTTTAATTTAATCTTTTGACACATAAATTCTTTGGCCCACTGTTGTAAGTGGTAACCTGATTATCAACTACTGCTGTCAACTTATGTTAATTAAGTACAATTACTTTAAAAAAAGCATTTAAGCCTGCTCTTATCTGTACTTAACTTCAATAAATAAGCAACATTCCCACCATCAGTGTTTTTTAAAGCTTAATTCCACCTAAAGGCGACGCATGTTTCTTCAAATACGTAGTAAACACAAACCCCTGCTAATATTCCAAGCAATAGGCCTAACCAGACCAGATCACACCTCTGGCAGCACAGAATAAGTATTCCTGCGCTCAATATCAACTAGGCAAAGCAGACCGGAGAAAACAGAATTAAGACTTTTCAGACGTTGCTCCAAAGTTTTTAAAAACTACTTTTATCATAGATTTTGGTAAACTCATGGTTTCAGACAAGAAACCAGAAATTGCACAACAAAGTAAAATAACATTAACTGTAATATATTGTTTTATATTATTATTTATAATAGAAAATAGCTGAAGAGAGATGTATCTTCATTGTTAGTTTTTTTCTCTATAAGTTTTTGCTATGTCACACCACAGGACACATGTAGATTTGTCCATCCATTTACATATTTGTTTAATTGACAGATGTTTTTATCCGAAGTGTAGGGGATTGATGAGGAACAGTATAATTTTAACACTATTCTTCACCAAATTTGTAAGAATTATCATGAGCTTTGGTCACAATTATAACTAACATATTCTCCACCACCCTTTGTAAGTGAAACAAGTATCAGCTCAAATTGGAATGAATTCAATTGATTATGATCAATTATACTTATCTGGATCAAATTCATGACTTGGGAAAATCACTTAGCATTAAAAGCAGGTAGCAAGAATCTGCATGTTAAGGGACTCCGGATTATGAGCATGAACAACAATCAACGTCACGTGTGAATTAAAAACAGTACTGTATTACAGACTAGACACATACTAACATAACATATACACACATACAGTCTACCATTGGAAGAAGGTTGAAGTTGAAGCAGAGAATTGAACATTGCATGAATTTATGGCAGTATCT
This sequence comes from Triplophysa dalaica, assembly GCF_015846415.1. Classification (NCBI taxonomy): domain Eukaryota; kingdom Metazoa; phylum Chordata; class Actinopteri; order Cypriniformes; family Nemacheilidae; genus Triplophysa; species Triplophysa dalaica. The sequence goes on from NC_079542.1 coordinate 9,548,079, forward strand.
GATATTCAGAAGATCTATAGCCTGAACAAAGCATGCGTTTCTTCTTGTAAAGCACCTTTGTTAAAAGGATTAAGGATGCTCTATTCATCCATTAATAAGACTAAAGAGCAAGTTATAGACGTGAGTAGGACCTGTGCCGTAACCTACTAAAAATCGGCCTTTTGTAGGATACTTGCATGTCTTTCCCATCAAAAGGAAGAAAGTGTCATGATACAGTTTGTTGAGGCTCCAGTTGATCTTGGCTGGAAGTGATCAGAGAGAACCAGTTTTCAGCAGATGATCTGTATCTGGAAAGACAAGGCCACAGCCTGGCAAAAACTTAGGGGTCAAAGGTGAAATCTTCTCTTAGTCCATCCTTTAGAAATAGTTCTACCCTTGTGGAGGTGTCAAGGACAGAACCCGAAGAAAAAGAAGAGCAAAACGCTCAAATACAAATGTATTTAGGATTGTATGTCTGTCCCCAAATTGAGTGGAGAGAGTTCATCTCCCTACATTCCATTCGTTAAATAATCTTTATTTTGATGGTTTGGTGTGGGTTGCTATGGTCACCAGAGATCTGATCCTGCCCCTAGGTGTTATTTGCAGATTGGGGGTAGACCCCCTGGAGACTAGCTTGATGGTTGGGTGAGGGGTGTTGTTGTTATATTTAACATGTTTGATCGGTCTCAGGCACTACAAAAGCGACTCACAGTGCATTCAAGCTATGAATCCTTTTTTTTTCAATCAGAGTACTGTATATGCTCCCTGCGATCAAACCCCTTACATCAAACACACCTAAGATACAGGAAAACCAACTGGATTGTCTTTCTGTTATCTGTTTTCTATGAAGCAAATGGAAATCAATTAACTAACTCTTTAAATCAATTAATTTTGTTAGGCAATGAAAGTGAAGACATTTTTAAATCAATGGGCAGTCATAAAACATACTTAAATTTATCTCTTGAATTAAAGATTTATTCATACGCTTAATAAAGCTTAGAGAGAGAGGGATAGAAAGAGAGAGAGAGAGAGAGTTGAAATGGGGTGCCACTCGAGACTAATTATGGACTTTTTAGAGCGCACAGACTGTCACTCTACCCAGGACAGCACTGAGGAGCGCAGGGTGCAGAAACAAACTACTGACAGACAGACTGGCATCTACGCTGACAGAGAGTCAAAGACAAACAGGAGCAAAAGAAAAAGGAATAATAAAAGTTAAGATGTCTTTTTTTGTTATGTAACAGAGTGAGTAATAATGTAAAACAATCTAAAGGCAAAGATAGAATTTTTTTATTGATGAAAGTCTTTAAATGCTCAGGAATCAGGATTTCTAGGTTTATGTTAAAATAAGTTTCATTTAGGGATTGAATGAAATGACACAACATATTTATGCAGGACACAAACATGCAAAATCAGAGCGAGGTACTGTAATCTAGGGATGCATGATCAATTATTTGCCATATCAGTATTATATATTAGTAATTATATTATAGACGATAAATCTTGTTAAACTTCTCCAGCTGCACGCAACTCACAGTTAAAATACAGTTCAGTGTCATATTTTTGTTGTAATCTTTCACTTACTGCTATTAGCAAAACATTGTTAACGAAGGTACAGTATGTAGATACAGTATTTATGAATGTGTAAATTACAGGACCAAAACCATATTGTTTGAATCAGACTGCTGTCGGAATGCTTTGTCTTGAGACCTGTTAGACATGTGTCTATTGAGAACACTTTTCTGGTTTGCTCTGGAAGAACATTTATAATTTGATTATTAAATAAAAAATATACCAGAAAAGCTTGAGGATGAAAGAATCGTTCAACTAGTGTAAAGGAGGCTTGGTACATGATTTTCAGGCCAAAAAAGAGAACTAATGGTTATATTGATATCTAGATACTGTATATCAGCCAGTATTTAGGCTATCAGCTTCAAATGTTAAGAAATGATCAGATATCGTTATCGGCCAAAATTTACATTTTGGGGAATCCCTACAGTAATCAAAATGCAGTATACCTGACTAAATTATGGCCCATATGTGCAGATAATCCTCACCTGACAGGTGTTTGGGTGCATGCGTGTTGTCCATTCCATGCATCTGTCATCCAGCTGTGCCCACAAATCCACCCCACTGCATTACGGGACAGTCACAGCGTGGTGACAAACCTGAACACAGCCCACAATTACCTTTCACGACTGGCTGCGCTCCAAACCAATAAAGCCCAAATTCTTCTCACCACATTGCCAGCGTAGCTATAAATCTGTAGTTAGTAGCTCCATATTTCAAAGCGATATCTATGTTTGCTGAACTGTGCTCGTATTTATTCTTAACTCTTCTGGAATTTAGATGTGGCCTTTGATACGCCAGTGGTCACTGTCATATTAGCATGTAATAAAAATGCACCATATGCAAACTGTCTTCAAAGCAATTAATCCCAGCAAAATCTTGAAGCCAAGCAGATGTTTGCTAACAGAGAGAAAAACAAAGATTAAAATGAAATGAGAATTTAGTTTAATTGGCGTTAAAGGGTAAGTTTATCCCAAAATCAAATTTGAGTGTTTTTTTACTCACCCTCATGACCTTAAACATGTTTTGAGACTTTGATTGTGTCTTTGGAGCTAAAAAAAAGATAATTAGGTGACGTCCGAGAGATTTCCAAGGTCAAGGTCCAGCAAGTACTAATGACATTATTAAATTGGTCCATCCGCTCAAAGTGGCTCAAATTATTATTTTGAAGCGACAACATGCTTTTTGTGGGAAAAACAAACCAAAATAACGACTTTAATCGATGTATTCTCCTCTGTCATGTCAGTCTATGGTGTACGTTCACGAGAAAACTTGCGCATTCGGTTGGGCAATATCAAAATAATCAGACATTTTGCGAAGATCAGCTTATATACAGCATGCGTCTTCCTGTAAACACAGTGTTGCACTTCCAAGTTTTTAGTCAGAACGCCGTCGTCTGCCCCCACTGAATGCGCATGCGTCGAAGTGCTCTCGTGAATATGCACGATAGACTTACATGACAATGGAGAATTTAACGATTAAAGTCTGTATTTTGGTTTGTTTTTCCCATATAAAGCATTCTCGTTGCTTAAAAAAAATTAATTGAGCCACTATGAGCGAATGGACCAATTTAACGATGTCTTTTGTACTTTTCTGGACCTTGACAACAACAATAACCATAATATATATGAGGTGGCCTGGATATCTCTCAGAAATCTTTATTTGTGCTCCGAAAACCCTAGGACTCAAAACATATTTAACATCATTTGGGTGAGTACATTTTTTTTCACAAATTTGATTTTGGGATGAATTCACCCTTTAATCTGTGCTATACACTTGGCAGATTTGTTTCACCTCATAACCTCGGGATCCCATAACCATTGTCATTGCCATGTTCTTTTTTGAAAGTTTTCTTAAACTTTTATAGTCTGCTTATCTTGCATTAAAGTAGATGGCAACATAAACACTTCAATATTTAAATAGCGAATTCACTTGCCAAGTTTCCCTTCCTGTGCTGACATAACGTTGCAAGTTTAAGTGAAATATTTCAAAGGGTCTTCCTTTTTACAAACAATGAGTTGCAGTTATATCACAGCCCCCAGCCATGATGCCTGTCTGTTTTGGATGGCATTTGCAGACCACACATTCTCATTCTAAAGAACATGTGACTTTGTAGTACAAAATAAAAGCCCCAAAATACAAAAACGCTAATGCACAAACTAAAAACCACAAGACCCTAATATTCATGCTGTCTTTAAAGTAGCTTCAACGTCGAATACATGCCAAAAACACAACACGCGTGGTCATTACAATGTTACATTTTCAATTCACGAGCTCTATCTCCACTATCAGACCTTATTAAATACCCTTCCACAATGTCATCACGGGGTAAAAATATGCTGATATAATTACATTAGCACAACAGGACACATCAAAATGCCCATGTAGTGCATTTATGACCGAAAACGGTCCAAGCGCTAATGACTGACTAAACCACCTAAGCTGTAATGACGGGCTGATGGTTTGGTGTTAATGACAGCCTGCAGTGCACCAGCTAACCCGAGTTGAACCACCTCCTCTCATTGTATCCATAATAACCCTTCTCTCGAGTCCCCCTTCAATACCGCCACAGTCAAATGACACTTCCAGCGCAGTGAACTGAGGCTAGCAGCCTTCACTGCGTGCCGCTATCACATCCCGCTCCGCTATTCTTCCTTGAGAGCTCTTCATGAAGCCTTCAGCGCACCGCCGCCCGCCAACCTGCCTCATTAGGGCTCCTTCTTGCTCCGTCTAAAGGATTATACAAGCAAATCTCAGTGTGGCAAAACTTGAGAAGGAGATAAGGAAAGTCATTTTCTTTGAAGTAGATTCGGGAAGGAGGCAGATTGATCAATGAGCGTGATATATCACTTTATGTTTGATTAGTTCTCAGACACGCTTGTTTGATTGACGTGATTCTGACCCTTGTATGTATTGACAGAGCAGGTTGAGTGCGTAATGAAGGGGGTGAATGGCAGACTGCATTCCACTCCGAGCTCCGAGAATGACAGTTTTATTGTTTATTGGTGTTTTATAGACGAAAGGTATGGCACGCTAAGTGTGTGCGGTTTGAATAGTCGAAAGTTACTCAAAAGTAGTCGACACAGGCTCTACCTGCCATCCAGATTATCTGAAAGTTACCAGAGGAAAATGATGGTTGAATTTTTGCATAGTATAGCAAAATATTTACTTACTCATACCTTCATCCTTTATAGAAGATGTGATCTGTATATCACCTTCTTGTATTAAAAAAATAAGCTTTAAAGTCACCATGAAATCAAACTATAATAATTTATTTTATTATAAATGATTTATGCCCTGCGATGGGTTGGCACTCCATCCAGGGTGTATCCTGCCTTGATGCCGGATGACTCCTGCGATAGGCACAGGCTCCCCGTGACCCGAGGTAGTTCGGATAAGCGGTAGAAAATGGAATGGAATGGAATAAATGATTTATCTGAGAACACCATTATTTTTTTTTAATAATTTGCATTTGCAATCTTTAATCCAAAACGTTTAGCTCCTCTCCCCCTCTCAACTAGAACTCTTCACCACATGATGTCAGCAGCAAAAAGGGGTAGGACTATACTGACTGTTCAATGCCCAGGCATTTTAGCCCTCCGCCAAATGACCACCTTACAACAAACCATTCTAATAGGGAAAGGCAAAATAAAACCCCGCCCAACATTTTTTCAAATTGCAGAAGCCGTTGCATTAGGATAAACATCAAGAAGCAGAAAAGAAGTTCCGTTTCATGGTGACTTTAACCTATAACTGTTTCCTACACAACACCAAACAAGTTCAAAGTCCAGTGTATAAAATGTAGCGGCATCTAGCTGTGAGGTTTCAAATTCTAACAGAGGCTGACACAGAACTAAGATGTTGTCACGTTTTTCTTTCTTTGCCGAAGGAGGGATTGCATTTACGAAACGGGCTTTGAAGAACAGTTTGTCCGTTTAGGGCGCCTGTAGAAACAACATGGTGAATTTCATGCAAGGTGACTCACGATGTATGTAGATAGAAATAGCTCATTCTTAGGAAATGGAAACATAACGTTTCATTTTGTAAGGTGTTTATACATCTCTGAAGGCTCATGCATATTATATTTTTATAATAGATTATATTATATTATTATCAGTAGATTCTCCAAAAAATTACACACTGGACCTTTAAGGGTAAACTTTATCTACATTTACATTTACATTTAGTCATTTGGCAGACGCTTTTATCCAAAGCGACTTACAGTGGAGCAACATGGAGTAAAGTGTCTTGCTCAAGGACACACTGGTGGTGGCTGCTGGGATCGAACCAGCAACCTTTTGATTTACCAGTTCAGTGGTTTTACCCACTAGACCACCATCTCCTTTAAATTAAAAGTAGTGCTTTCATCTTACATGCATCTGGGAATGATGGGACAGCTTCTAGCAAAACTAGCAAACTCACCTTTCCAAACTGGAGCCGTGCCATCCCTTGAACGATCCACTTTTCTCTCAGATCGATGTTTGTCGCTACATTCAGTGCCAAGAGAGACGTGTGTGGGGATGACAGACAGCATATCCTATCAAAAACCGTCTCAGACATCCCCTCTAGCCTTGTAAAAAAACACACACTGAAAGCTTAAAGCAGCCAGAGAGTCACGTTCGAGCCCGCACAACCATCGAGGGCTGTTGTACATGAACACGGGGAGAAAGTAAGTAACAAGAAGTTAATCAATAAGTCAACGCAAATGTGTGTGTAAAACCTGAGCCCAGGCTATTTGTCAGCCAACTTGCTGCGCAAGCTGTCTCTGTGTCTCACACACACATCTCCCTCTCTTTACTTTTTCATTTTAGTGTGTGCTAGAATGCGTCTGTGGTGGGGGGCGAGATTTGTTCGGTGTGTCAGCCTGACTTGGCAGAAATTGATCTTGTGTATGCATTAGCAGATTGCCTGTTGATGAGATGGGGATTTATAATTCACCGACTGATGGCAGTGATCTAGCTATATAAATATATTAATATGTGCACTGCTTAGCTTTCAGATGATAATAAAAACTTGATTTGTAAGCCTATCTGTGTTTTTAGATGTGTTAATATCCCTGTACCACACTAAAGATGCTCAGCCAAACGTCTGGAAGTCACCGAGGGCCGGATGGCTTTACGAAAACACGTCAATCACGACCATCTTCTTATCAAAACCTTATCTATTTTTCAGACTTTACCTTCCAATATCATATTTTTGCCCTAGCTGCTGGATAACCAAAAGACAACAATAGCACATGTTCAGGCAAGTGTCGTCGAAATTGCATAAACAGAAATTGACCTGAAAAATAAACTTACTCTAAGAAATGTACTGCAGCTTTAGTTTGACAGTCTCATGCCAGACACGTCCATGCTTATTTACATCAATGCATGCGTCGTCTTGGAATTGTACAAGTGCCAGGTGATGCAGTAACCTAAACCATAGTAGCCAAGAACAGCAGGCACGTAATGTCATTTCCTATCAATCACAGTCCCATGAATCCAAATCACATTGCAACAAACTTATCAGGAAACATTGGATTTGGGGCTGGGAGAATGTATATAAGTTTGTATCACTGAAACTGATTTACACCTCTCCATCCCATGGAGGTTCATGTATTACTGCACTAAAAGCCAGTGTCTGATGCCTACTGTCCATCTTTAGTGGTTGTGGTTTATAGATCAATTGCATATAGGTCAGTGCAATGTTTGTGTGCTGTGCAAGCATGCAGAGTCAGTGATTCGGCTACGTGGATAAACACTCACCACTTTTACGATCGATATCTCACTGTAATATGAGGAATTGGGAAAGCATGAATTAATGTTAGAGCTTCTGGAAATGCAGTAAAACAGCTAACATGTCATAGACTCCCTTCACTTACTGGAAGTCTTTCAAAACGGTTTGGGATTTTACAAAAGGTGTTGGGGAATGCAATAAATATATCTGCCGCAGTGCGCTAATATGACTGTTATTGAACTAAAATGTCACTGTGTAGTACTATGCAAAGGTATTTGACACATTAAATGCTTCACCTAAAAAAAGATACAGTTTCATAAGTTTTAATTTATGTATTTTGCTTTAGTGTAAGAGGCAGAGATACAAATAGTCCCTGATGGTAAAAAGCTTTTTTTTTTTTTACTTGAAAATGAAACGAGTTTAAATGGCTAAACCTAACACAAGAACACTGTCCCATATTCCTATCCGGATTCTATATGGCCCAACGACTTCACGTCTCAAGATGCCTCATGGTCCCCAGCACCACGGCCAGGTCATTATTCTGACTTGCTGGGCCTGAACCGGGTGCTCGGAGAGAATGCATGCAAAAGGGCTCTAAAGCTTGCTCTGGGTTTTGAAACTTCCGTTTGAGGGCCACCCTTTGGGCAGAATGAGAGCATTCATGTGTGCATTGGTTTCTCCCCTGCTAACTCTCCCCTTAAGCTGCTCTAGATTGTCCCATTGTCTTTCCTTTACTGTTCTCCCAGCAGAAAACCATGATTCCTAAGTAAAGCTTTGCTAATACTTGACCTAGAAATCTCATGTTTTTAGTAACAGTATATAAGAAGCGTTCACTTCACTTTCACTTCACTTTTAATTACATTACGGTGACAGATATGTATTGGATGTAAAGATATTAAGGGGATACTTCACCCAAAAATGTTAATTCTGTCATCAGTTACTTACCTTCGAGTTGTTTAAAATCTGTATAAATGTCTTTGTTCTGATGAACACAGAGAAATGAAGAAAACATCGTAGGAAAAAATACAATTGTAGTCAAAAGTGCCGCAGAACTCCTTGCTGTCCTTGCTGTCTCAACTCAAAGGTGAGTTTTCCTTTCTGGGTGAAGTATCCCTTCAATAAAAGCATCAACTGAAAGTTCAATATTGTAATTACTCCCACCTTGATGATAAAGTTTAAACCTATTCTCAAGGGTCTTCTGCAGAACAAAAAATAAGATATTTTGAAGAATACTGGTAACCAAATGACGGTGATACCCATCGACTTGAATTGGTTTTGTGTTCTGCAGAAACAAAGAAAGACATACAGGTTTTAAATGCCAAGAGGGTAAGCTTTTGGTTGAACTATCCCTTTAAATGTAGTTTTTTATAAAAAATGGACAAATGTTGTCATTCAGCCCATTCGCACCAATTGCGTATAAATAACACGCGCTGTGCATTATCGTATAATAAGGACGCCAAATTGCGATTTTGCGTGCATAAATACGCCTTTTTTTGCGCGCATATGATACGGCAATTAGCGCGTTTGCATATTAAACAGCAATTTGTCTCATTACCCTGTCCTCTAACCCAAACCCTAAACCTAATGTTAGCGTCCGTGCATATTATAACCTCTACCCTAACCCAAACCCTAAACCTAACCTTATTATTTTAATTATTTCAGTGTTTCCTCTTCATGTACGTTTTAAAATGGCTGCTCTCCACCCAGGTACAAGCAAACATTGGCGTATCATATGCACGCAAAATCGCAATTTGGCGTACGTATTAGACGATAATGCAAAAGCGTGTTATTTATACGCAATTGGGTGCGATCAGGTTGTGTCATTACAGTCCCACGTGTTTAGTGTGGAGAGAGACATGGCATTATTTGTTTTGGAGTGCCATGCACTCTCTCCAGTATTGTCTTTGTTCTTGTCCTCTTGTTCCTTGTACAATTCTTTTTTTACCCCCATCGTGGGCTTTTGTTTTGTTTGCATGAATAAAGTTTATGTTTTTCGTGAACTGCTGCCTGTTATTGGGTTCTCTTTCCGTGAACAATTCCTGACAATTGTACTGTAATTCACAAAAACAGAAAAAGATGGTAAAAACAGCTTGGTGACAGAACACATAACCTGGTGCTTAGCTGAACTTTCACTCAAAAACAAATAAATACAAAGCATTAGTCAAACGAAATATATATATATATATATATATATATACAGTATATGAATGGGAATGTGTGCAATTTTTATTTTAATTGCTCAAGCAGCGTCGTCTAAAGCATTTAAGGTTTCACATACTAGATATAATTTTATTGCAGCTCAAATATTGTTGTATTAATGTCCTCACAGTAATTAAAAGATAATATTATTAAAGTTTTGTTAAAAATAGCTGCTGACAATAACAACCGGTAGAGTCTGGCTTCACTAGATCCACTGGACCTATTTTTTCTGTTCCACCTTAAAGCATCCGCACCTTCGGACTCCAACTACCACCGTCACATGCACATAGCCTGGTTTCTATTGAAATTATTTGTATTTGCGATGATTCTGTTTGTAATGCTTTTGACAGAAAATTGACAGAATAAAGAAAAGGATTTGTTGAAGTGATAACTACGGTTCTAATAGAGTATCGTTTTGTTCCACGTGACAATCAGCAGAGTTCTTGTGCGTTTGCCCACGGGGTTTCCCCCACACATCAGGATTTCTGATTGTAATATTCAACATTTTGAACATTTAAGATTCGCGATCGGGGCCGCTCCGATGTTCTTCCCATCAGGTTTATTCACTCTAAACACACATCACACCACAGAGTAATCTGATAAATAATCTTAAAAGCCGTTTAAGATCTTCGGGACTTTACCCAGGACTGTCGGAAGGGGAGAAATTGGCCCGATTATCTTTTGGTGTGGCCCCATCATTATACATTTTTCATGATTCCCATTTAAATCTTATTTTACTATTTTAAACAGCTTGATTCATTGTAGAGATGCAAGCAGTCAGCGCCTCTCTCTCTCTCATGTTCCGAATTAAAAGGTGGCGGTGTTTTCAATGTGCTCCATGTACTTGCCTTTCCACGTAAACGTCAACCGTCACAGATGTTATTGACAAAGAAGATGGCTGATCAAGTTTATCATGAGTTAGGAAAGGTAAGCAGAGTTTTCCACACACCCCTTCTCTATGTGCTTGGTGTGAGTCTGTGTGCAAGCTCTCGCCCTCCCTACAGTGCGGTAAGTGTGTTCTGTAGTTGTAACTTTGTGTAACATCACTTGCATTTAAAAGCAAGAAAGCGCTCATAACACAACAACACATTAATGAGAAGAGCAACAGAAGTAAAGGCTATGTGCTGCATGAGACAAACAAGTAGGCCTAATATAGCCAAAATCCCCTCATATATCCGCTCTTCAATGTAAATGTATGGTTGTTTTTTACAGACGATGTTGCGTTTATTAATCAGGAATTAAGCAGCAGTTAAAGTTACAGCTGGTTGGATTAAACACAAGATATTATTGGGTCGTGTATCGTCTATATTTTTTACTCGTTATATGTCTGAAAACAGAACTTTTATTATGTGAAAATAACATTCAGTTGTGTTAAAATACATAATATAATGTGATCAGAGAGTAGAAGCGAAACAGATTTCAAGTGCCACAACTAGGCCAAATGCAAACACTACGTGATTACGTCACAAATTGACTGATTAGCGTGTGATGTTATCAGCGCCACAGTCTCTTAAAATCCTGAGGGAAGCACCGAGTATATAAATATTTTGAAAGTGAATGAAAGCACCAGTAAAGTCAACTGTAGAAAGCAGGGTCTCTGTTTTAATCCTTGTGTCTTTGTGGTTTGGGACCTCTCCCAGGCTATCATTAACATTTAAATCCCTGATATTTAAATCCTTCAGACAAAATGTCTCTACCTCGCTCAGGTTTGTGTTGCAGACACTATAAGAGATGAGCCAATTGTACAATCCTTGTGGCAATTTTGCCTTTATTCCCCCTCACAGAAACATATTTCAAACAGAATGTTCTCTCAATATTTCATTCTTTTTCCTTTCGGTCCCTATATCACCACAGGGCAAGCCTACCTGCACAGAACAAAAAACTTTCAGAACAACTTGAACACTTTATTCTGTCAGCTGACAGACGTTCTAAGGCATTGATTTATTATCTATAACATTTATGGCAGTGTTATCGTAAACAATCCCGTATAAATTTAACAAATCATTTCACACAAATGTGATGATTTAAAATGTCATGTGTTTCTCATAGACATATATTAATCAGAAAGCAAATGGAAACTTTTTTATGTCTCCTGCATCTCAAATATTTCTGCTGAGAAAGAGATGTCTACAGTCTCCAGCTTTCCTGTAGGCTCAGTGGTTAGAGCGTGGGACTAGCAACGCCAAGGTCATGGGTTCGATCCCAGGAATTGCAAATACTTAGAAACAAATGTGCAATGCAAATCGCTTTGGATAAAAGTGTCTGCCACATGTATAAATATAAATGAAGTAGTGTTTCAGGTGAGCTTTAACCCATGGCACAAATTATGCTCCTCATATTTGCCAACTAATAAAAAGTCAATATTATTAAGGATTTCAATATCAACTCAACATTTCTTAATTCACACAAATCTAGATTATTTTACCAATACCTATACATGAATCATACAACTCCATATTCTTAATATATTGAGTGTCATTTATTTTTATTTTAGCTCGTCCTTAATTATAAAATGTAAGGATTAAAAAACTAAATTGATAAAGAAATAATTCACCCCAAAATGATCATTCTTTCATCTTTTACTCAATTATTCCAAACCGGTATAACTTACTTTCTTCTGCTGAACACACACACAGAGAAACCCATAGAATGTTACAGAACAACATTGGAGGCCAATTAACTTCCACCGTCTGAACACAAACTCTACAGAGTCATTTCTCAAAATATCTTATTTTGGGTTCCACAGAGTAAAGGGTCACACACAGGTTGAACCATGCTTTTAAATGAAACACAACTGAGAATTGATAATATATAGTAAGCTTTCATTCAAAACTAGTTTAATCAGAGTTATAAAATGTTTATCTGGGACAGCCTATATAAATACGATAAAGATATTGGCTAAAAAGATTATTTAAAAATAACAAACAATTTTACCTTTTAATATTTACATAATATAATGTAAAAAAGTCAAAGTCTGTCACCTCCTGAGTTCCTACTAGTTAAACTAATAGCATCTCTATTCAGTAGTAACGCATCTGCCCAGTGCCTAGGGCCAGAATGAACACCAATAATAACATGCTCTCTCTCTTACAAATGCAAACCTGTTACTAATACATAATGCTGCCACAAGCTCACCAGTGACACTTTCATTCAAAGTATCCAGTGCTAGCGATTCACTCAATTTGAAAGGAATTGAAATAAACGTATGCAAAATAAGCAGCATGCTTCACAACAAACAGCCTATCATTTCAAAGAAGGCATTTATTCTGCATGCTTCATGAACGAAGCATCACACAACATACACACACAAGAAGACATTTTCTCCCATTCTACCTTTGAGTTGTACATACTTAACCTGTACTTAACCTCCCCTGAGCACACAACTGTGTGGGCCACAGGTGCAGAAATTGCAAGACGTCAAAGAATTGCAAAGGGTAAGGAGGTCAGTCTCCGTAAATAGCTGTATCAAGTCCGTGTAAAACCATGGCACAATATCCTCATTTTTCTCTGCTCTCCTCCTCCACCACATCCTAACCAGGCACGACGCGACAAGATTCCTGCGACAGGCAATTTATCTGTCCACAGTGAACATAAAAATGCAATGCGACGCCACCCCATCAATCACAAATCACAGTCAGTTAGAGCGATTACCGAATTAACTTCTGACTCACTTACTGCACTGCCACAAGTCATGAATGTCAGTCATGTCTGACTACAAATTAACCAACAAATGATTTGTGTATGTATAACCAAAATAGTATTGTTAGTTTGCTTTGACTTTTACAGATGACTCGCCGAACCACCATCTTTAAAGATTTTATCTGTACTAGAAAATCCTTTTCTCATAACTCTTGTCTTAATTACCACCTGTTGAAAAGTTGTCATTGTAAATTAAAAGTGTCAGCACATTAATGATTAAATAAATGATTACAATAGTAAACATTCGCAGGAAACACAACTGTTGGTAGTTAAAGATAGAAAAACAAAATGCCAGATAGCTGCACAGATGGCCGAGATAGTATCAGCAAAAAAATAGGGACTAAATGTATTGTAACATTCCTGTGATGTTTAAACAATCAATGCAAAGTCAAAGCGTTTTGTACAAAATGCATACTTTTGCTTGCATGTCTTCACCTGAGCTCTTATAAGTAAAGAGATTCCTAACAATTCATTTGATCACAAGACATGCAAGAACAATCCATCTACTGCTGGCATGCAGGCTTCTTTTATGTAGGCAAACATGCAGAATAATGTGAGTAACTTATCAGGAAATGTCTCGTCTAAAATTAAAAGTTGATTTGAAAACGGGTGAAAACAGTACTGTACTCGACATAACTAATGCAATAAAAATACCTCAATATACTATGAGGCGCCGTATAGGGTACAAATGAAACTACGTGTATGAATAAAAGCAAGCATATACACATATACATGCATACTTTTGGATGTTCAAGCAAACACATATGAAAGCACTATTTTGAAATCCATACCTATACATCTAATGTTAGTAATGCATGCATGTACACTTTTTCGCGCATACATATAAACTCAATGTGTGCAAACACACCTATACCACACTTGCACATACATACAAACCCTGCGTACACACACATCTATAAAACACTCGCACATACATACAAAATATGACACACTTTAGTTTGCATGCATAGTGATTTCATATGTGGATGTGCATGAACTTTTCAGTGTAAGCGGAAGGCATTTCAGTGTAAACACAAGTCTTCTCAATTTGGATCAACATGAATCTGAGAGCGATAATAGCCTTAACGTTTATTTGTGCTTTGCTTGCTTGTGCAAGTTGAAATGAAGATGATATAGTAGATTTCTTTAAGCAGGAAAAAGTGCACATGCATGCATTACTAACATAAGATGTATTGGTATGGATTTCACATGAGTGCACACATGTTTTTCATATGAGTTTGCTTGAACAATCAATAGTATACATATATATATGTGAGCAATGTACATGTGTTTATTCACGCTTTTATATATGTATTCATAAGAACAGTTTGATCTAAACCCTACACGGCGCCTCATAATATATCGAATACTCTGCTTTCCACTGAAAAGTAAAATGGGTGGTAAATAAAAAAACATGGACATGTGTATGTCTTTAGATATTATAACTGGTCACCTTTCCTTTAGTTCCTTTAAAATGTTCTATTATGTGAGAAATTACTTAGAGAAACCATTGAATGTTTGTGTATTTTTAATTAATATAAGGTTTCAGGCACAATAACACATTATAATTAATACAATTTGGGAAAAAATTAGCTTTCATATAGTTTTAGACTATGTCTACACTGGACGGGGCACAACTTGTTATAATGGGATTGTCGCGGCGCATCAATTGCGGCCAAATTTTTTAATTAGAATGGGATCTAATGCATTCAAGTGTCTTTTGTTGCTTAGAGTTTAGTATGCCCGCGTGGAGTTTAGTATTTCACAGCACAGTTCAAACACCCAATGTATAGCTTTAAACCTTATAAGTACTATAAAGAGCTAAATCCATTTGATCTCTTGATGCAGTTTATATTATCCACATTAATTAAAAAACTAACACTTGAAAAACTGTAAGAATTTAATTAAAAGAGTCACAGCACTCTTAACCATGCTGGATTGTTTTAAAATATAGACAAACAAAACTGTTTTTTAAAATGAATATACTGTATACTGTGGCCTAAATGTCCACAAGGACCTATAAAGTAACCCAACTTTGGGTTGAAACACTCCAGCAGTTCTTTAGAGTGCTGCAACTCGTTTAATTCAATTCTAACAGTTTTTCCAGCAGTAGTTTATAATTTATGTAAACAATACA
The DNA here is from genome assembly GCF_015846415.1 of Triplophysa dalaica. NCBI lineage: Eukaryota > Metazoa > Chordata > Actinopteri > Cypriniformes > Nemacheilidae > Triplophysa > Triplophysa dalaica. The sequence goes on from NC_079542.1 coordinate 9,563,377, forward strand.
AATCAATGTGCACAAGACAATACAAATGTAAGCCTTAATGATCAAATAAAAATCAGGTTTAGACTGTCCTGAACCTCTTGGGTTGTGTCCCAAATCTAATTCAGAAGGCGCGCATGAAATATTGTCTGTCCAAAAAAGTGGGATGTACTCATTTTATTTAAAGTTGCATTTAAGTTTTATTTTTGTCATTGCGATTTTTAAGACAATTACTGATGTAATGCCAGATGCACTTTCATTTTATTTTAACAAAATAAAACTGGAGGCTTTCCATATCTCTCTCAAAATTGCATGACGAAATTGAGAAAGGAACTCCAGATGTACTTATATTTTTATCAAATAATTGAAATTGTCCACATGAAAAGCAGCAAAAACATCCTCAGCCATAGTGATAATTTCTCTGATAAAAAAACAAGTATCAGATCCACCCATCACACTTTGAAGAACAGTTGTGCCACCATAATAAGTTACAGCGCTGACCGTACATTGAATGGCGTTTTCCACTCAAAAACACAAAAGATCATTTTACAATGATACTAGATGAGTCTAAGTTTAAATAGAAATCTTTCTTCGCCACTAATAAGGCGACTTTATATTCCAGTGTCATGAGGTAATGATTGCAACAAGTTTCTCCACAGCACAAGCTATAAATAACATCGAGACCACTAATGTGGACATGGCCTGGTAGAAGATCAGGTCTGGGAAAACACACCCACGCACACATGGCACATTTGCTCTGGAGCATATACCTGCTGTAGATAAGTACAACAAAACAGAAGATGAGTATACATACATGTGGTCTCTTGAGCGCATATAGATCCTCTACTTCAGGTAATATAGATGCTAAACTACAAATACCCATTTGGAGAGAGGCTTTTCAAGATCTCTGAGGTTTTGTACGTCATCCAGAGAGTTTACCAGGAAACAGAGAGGAAAAACAAGAGCCTCTAAATGAATGCACTCCAAAAAGCTATTAGCAGCTGCACAAAATCTCTTCCGTCTCTACTCTCTGCCATGCAGGCACACGCAAAGATGAACAATATGCATTAACCTGTGCGTATGGCATTCTGTTGCACATCAGACCTCGCTTTTAAAGCGGAAACAAAAAAGTCTTATCCTGGCTTACTTGGCAAAACAGCACCGCTCATTTTTGATAAACATTGTTTAAACAAACAAAAATAAGCCTTGTCTTTTGCATTAGACAGTAATCTTCAAGCGGAAAAGACTAGCCTTGCCAGTGTTACACAAACATCTATAAGGTATCATGCTGAAGCTTACTGGCCAGAGCCCATGCTGAATTTTATGCCTACGTGTTTACAAAGAATCGGATTAGCCATGATCAAAGAATGTTCATCGACATTCAAAGCATTATTGCAGCGGTGACACTTACAAAAAAAGTAAATTCAGTCATTTTCATGGTGACAGCCTGTCAACAAGAGTAGGTCAGTTAATCCAGCATGTACTGTAGAAAGTAAGACTGCATGACAGCCACTCTGAATGGTGTGTTGCATGCACACACCATAGACACACTCTTAACAACTTGAACTGAAAATATAGGACTGCTACAATTTTCAAATTGATGACATGCGGGTACACAGATGCACGCACACACATCCCCGTCAATCCACCGGCAGTATAATGTGATGTCAGTCTTATGTGCAACAATTCACCGGGGACAGGGGCAGACTGACTAGTCCGGCCATCATTTGTAGCTCTCCCTGCAATTCTCTTATCTGCTTCTGTTCTTCCCTGTATTTTATTTACTCTTGTGTACATTTTAGCTACAAACATCTTTCACGTCCCGTGGATTTCTCAGCCACCCGTATCTTGCTCTACCAAAGGCAACAGCTTTAGAAAAGGATTATTCTGAGACCTTATTCTCTCCCTCCTGTTAATTCATGACGCTCTGTAAATCTCCCGGGCAAACTTTCTTGTCACTTCGCATTCCTCTTATTTCCCCCAATGACAAACCTCCGTGCCGTATCTGTGCGACACAATTAGCGCATAATAGACTGCGGATATTCGGAGACTGACGACACGTCAGAACAATGGATGGTAGCGGGGTTGCATATATTTGTAATGAGTAATAATGTCTTGCAATTACCAGCTTTGTGGTAATGTCGTAATGCCACCTGATGACACAGCTGCATAATCACTGGTTCTCTCTGGTCTTTGGCAAATGGACATCACAGGGAGCACTTAGAGTCGACTTAATGGAGCGTGTATGACCCTGGAAACACAATTACAAATGTGTACTGATTTCCATAGCCTTACATATGACAGCCAACCAAGCTAGCATTAATCCTAATGGCTTTGCCTGCCTATGAAAGCGCCCAGTGTTTTGTTACCCTTCTTTTGCCATGTAAATGCATGTTAGAGATGGCAAAAAAGGTAAATTGGAAGCACATGTAAAATAGACAAGAGTCTAAAAAGCTTTTTAATCTAATCTGGTGTTCAACAACCCAAATGTTTTTTTGGGATGGTGTCAGGTTTGACCGGCGACTAATAAAACACATTGGACAACATACATATATTCTGTATAATTGTGTATGTGACAAATAAAACCTTGAATCCTAAATGTGTTAGGTTCCAGTGTTCATGTAAGTGAGATCTGATTTATTTCCCATATTTTCCCAAATCTGACCTCCAGTTTTTTATCTACCAAATTATTAATCTGTGATCATAACTGGCCATGAATAATGGAGCAACCACACATTATGGGTTTCTGCCTCTTGATGGAAAGATCTAATGTATCCTCTGTGAAAAGGGCCTTTCTGTTCCCATGGAGATTCTAACAGAACACATTAAAACTAGTGGAAGGTGGAACACGCAGAGAATAAGCAAGAAAGAAATAAGCATTACAAACTCGCTATATTCAGAATCAATCAATCTTCCCTCTCCCTCCCTCCAAACGTCAGCATGCGGTGCAATGGGAAGCGTATTTTGGTTAGTAATAATGTTGTTGTAAGATAGCGGAAATGAAAAAGAAGGACAAATAAATTTCATCAAAAAGCAATAAACTGGTAGTTAAATGGCATCTGAGAGGACTGGCAAATGAAAACACACATATTGAATATCGAAAACGATATCGCGACAGGGGACAAATTAATAACATACAAATAATATCTGCCAGCCTATTAACTCATTACTTGCTAGATGATCGTATCCTAAAACACATTCTGCCCTGTCGAGGTTCGCAGAGGAGAGAGAGATTGCTCAAATAATCTAAACAATGGGGACATTGTTTGTATACATTGAAATACATTTTTAAATAAATAAATCAATTTATCTCCATAGGAGCAACACATAAACCTCATTCTGTGACAAGATATTAAAAACAGTTAAATTATAGGGTAATTTAACTGGAATAAAGGGATTTGATTTGGAAGAAAAATTGGGGGAGGAGGAGGTAAAGAGAAGCAGAAAATATGCTGGCATGTCCTTGGGATTAGAGTGCATACTATGGTCTCAAAGGAGATGTCTAATGTTGTGCATCATCAAGGCTCTGCGGAGTAGAGGAGAGCAGAGAACCCGTGGGGCCCGGTGTTTAATACCCCTTAACCGCTTCACTAGAAACATCTACAGAGCCCGTTGGACCAGCACACTCACATGTCTGTTTTTTATCTCTGTGGGGACAGTCCATAGGCCTGATGATTTTGATACTGTACAAACTGTATATTTCCCCCCCTACACTTAAAGATCATAGAAAACTTTTTTATGTTTAAGATTTCCAAAAATATCATTCTGTAAGCATTTTGCCCATGGAGACTTTAATTACGGTCCAACTGGTGACATGAGTCCACACCAGGATATACAGTAAAAACAAGGCCACATACACACACATTGGGTTTCCATGTTTTATGGAGACTTTACACAAACATCATTTTTATACTGTACAAACTGTATATGGGTATTTGACAAATAGATTGTACATGTATAGTTTTATATAATATTGTAATATTTTATAATTGATAGGAATCTTCGATGTTATATTTTCTATATTTTCGCTGTCACGCCACTCACATTTACAGATTATTTGTAACGTTTCTGCATTTTTACATTTAAAAAAATGTTTAATTTGATTTTTCTTGTCGTAGCGCCCAATAAATGTCTCCAAAAGGTAAATTACTTCATTAGCTTTGTAGGGTTTAACAGGACCATACACATAAACACACAGACACATAAGAAACATACTGCTACGCGTGAGCTAACCGAGCCACATTCACCTGAGGAACGCACAAATCTTGGTTCCTTTGGGAATTCTTTACAGACGTCTTATAACATATGGTAGAAACAAAAGTCAGGCAGTGCCATCTGCAGATATAATCAATTTACAATTATGCATTTGGCAGACGCTTTTATCCACAGTGACTTTCATTGCATTATCTTATACATTTGTTTCTAAATTTCTGTAATCCAGTGTAGAAAACTTTGGCGTTGTTTGTGCCATGCTCTTACCATTGAGGTACAGGAAAGTTACAAGAAATAAAAACATTAAAAATGAATGGAGTTATCATATTCTAAACAGGCACTGCGTCCTCCGCTTATTCCTTATGCTGACATCCTTTAGTCATTTGCATTTCGTTAACATTTTAGCTATTTGTTTCTTCACCTGTTATAAATCGGTCAGTTCTGGTCCTTGATTGTTATTGGCTGAGCCACGTTCTAAGCCGTTCTAAAATACCATGATTTATAACTGCTAACCGCATAACATAACCTAAATATAATTTCATTTACTTTATGAAACCTTGCGTTGCATTTGGAATAACCATTTTATAAAAGCAATAAGCCCACAAAGCCGTGTGTTGCAGTGCATTTTATAACAGCTAGGGGTTTTAGGCACGACGCAAACGCCTTTAGCTGTTATAAAATTATAAAGTATTGCTTTATTGACCATAACCAAGCTATGATGACGGACAAATAAACATTGAAAGTAGATTGGACAAGTTTCTTTGAGTTAAATGACGGGTGTGTGAAGTCACCAACTGCCAATTTTAACTTGATTTATTATTTTTGGAGACAGAATTTATACCTATGCTCTAAGCCCTTCGAATGGTTTACCCTCCAGAGTGAGCGTTTTAAAGTGTTAAAGGGTGTATGGGACCAAACAACTGTTTCTTGAAGTGCCCTTCTACGTCATCATCCTTCTGACGCCTACCATATGGATGCGGCGTCACCACTCAAAGAATCTGCACAAAGAATCATGGGAGCCCGAAGTGACCATCAGTTGTACCCTTCGAAATCCTTCATTCTGAAGGGCCCTTTGAAGTGGCGAGTTATGACAACTTCGGATTAGTACGACCATTTAGTATGGCGGCTATGATTGTTGTCACTCCGAAGAGCCCTTCGGAGGGCGATATATCCTAATTAGAAAAAGTGACACAGCAGCGGCAAGTTGCCAACATTCTTCAAAATATCTTCTTTGTGTTCTGCATAAGAAGGTCATACATGTTTGAAATGACAACAGGGTAAGTAAAGGATGACATAATTAGAATTTTGGGTGAACTATCACGTTAAGATGAAGCGTGATCACAATTGTGGGTGTTGTAACACATCTTCTTCATTTTCAGCCACATAATGAACACAGTGTGCTGTACCTGGTTCCATCCATGCCTTGTTCCTTGCTTCCCCTCCAGACGTGGATGTTCACAGCATGAAAACATTGGAGTGTCATGTTCATGCATGTCCTGAACATGATTAACCCTGTTTTTCCACTTGGCCTCCATCACATCTCCGTCTCCATTAGGAATGGAAGCTGCAGTCCAGTAGAGGTGGTTAATAACAGCTGGCCTCCATAGTTTCAGATCTTCACACTCCCTCTCCTTTGCAGCAGCATCTAAAACTTTCCCTAGACCTGTATCAGAACGGAAACACAAAATGTATAAAAAGAAAATGTAATTTTAGGAAACATAACAAAACTACCTTACATACTCATGCCTACACACCACCGTGTTTTTCGAAGCAGATGCAAAGGTGAAGTCACATCTCATCACCTGCACAAAACGCACCCAGGCACTCATACCACCGTACCTTTTCTTGTTAGGCAATCTGTGGACACGATGTCCTGACAGGCAGGAGTTTGTGCAACCTCCACAAACACAATATTTTTCTATGACGATGATAAATTAAAATACAATGACTCATGACAGCTCCTATTGAATACCAACATACTCTGCATTAAGCCACGGCAAAGTTTTTCCATTCCATTCCATTTTCTACCACTTATCCGAACTACCTCGGGTCACGGGGAGCCTGTGCCTATCTCAGGAGTCATCGGGCATCAAGGCAGGATACACCCTGGATGGAGTGCCAACCCATCGCAGGGCACACACACTCACGCACTCACACCCTACGGACAATTCTTCCAGAGATGCCAATCAACCTACCATGCATGTCCAGGGGACCAGGGGAGGAAACCGGAGTACCCGGAGGAAACCCCCGAGGCACGGGGAGAACATGCAAACTCCACACACACAAGTCGGAAGCAGGAATCGAACCCCCAACCCTGGAGGTGTGAGGCGAACGTGCTAACCACTAAGCCACCGTGCCCCCCCCCCACGGCAAAGTACTCAATATTATTCGACTGCAATACCGGAGGCTGCAATTCCAAGGATCTGCTCTTCTGGGACCGCACTTCTAGGGCCCTATTTGTTTGTGACAGCGCCACCTACCGAATCGGAGTTTGTAGAACCTCAGTCCCAAGGACCCTAGTTTTGGAGGACCGAAAAAAGTTCACAAGACCGTATTTCCAACCAATTCTAATTACTTAGAGCAGTATTTGGGTGTAAGAAACCTTTAAAAACAATATATTTCTTACAATTAAACCGTATTGCTTACAGCTTAATGTTGAGTAATTCTTGTGACTAACCAGCATTATATAACCGCACGTAAAGTAAAATATACAATAAATCATGGTATAGCCTTTTCAGTCACTAGATTAAGCACATTTCAACACAGGATTACTAAAAAAAATAACAAATAAAAGTTGAACACACACAATTTGTTTTACATGAACAACATTCATGCACCACTTCATTAATGACCAACTTCATTATATTCACCAACGTCATTGATGATGTTTTCATTGATTCCAAAGTTAGAGAAAAGCATAGAGAGAAAGATAGAGAAGTGAATGAAATAATGAACATTCAGTTGAACGAGTTGAACATGTTCAACTCTCTCATTTTAAATTTCATATTTAAAAGATCTTAGTGACCACTAAGGCAGAAGCCTATTAACTTTACTTGACAAATGTAATTATAAATCAGACTATTGTCTGCACTGAGCTCGGTCCTTGAAATCACTTCATATAGACTCCAGAGTAATTTACATGACAAAATCTAGCACGTGGTATTTTAAAAGTCCTTATTATTATTATTATTATTATGTCAAATGTAAGATTAATTTAAATTACTTAAAATGGATGTTTTGAAAACATTTTAAATCCGGTATTAACTTTTCATATAGTATTTTTTATACAAGATTATGTATTCATTTTATAAAATTTAGCCTGCAATATGCACCTTGAGTTATTATTTGTTTCCTGTTTTCGAGGCTGTTAGAGACTAGTTTACTTCAGGACAGACATCTCTCAGGGTCTGATTTACTGGCAATATCCATCATAATTGCTGTAATCACAGATCTGGGCCTTTCAAAATAAACAGAGTGTTTTGATGATGCCCAGCTGAACCCATTAAAACTATCAGTTAACAAAGTTATAGATCATTTTGATATATTAATCAATTTTATTCTATTTATGTACACAAATTAAATCGTATCATACTTGTTAGATAATATCCCAGCAACTCGGTGACAAAAAAATATCCTGTATTGGTAATGAAGCAATTACTTTAGTTGTAGTTTTTTAGTACTGTAGGTTTTAGTTCTATATTACATACATACTGTAAATATTAAACAGCAAACTCCATATGGTGGAACAAAGAAGCGCTATGTAAATCATAGCGTTCAGGCATGAACGCCGAGAGCGTTTTGTCTGTGTTATTTTTGATCTTGTATTCCAGACCTCCTTGACAGCTGTTGAGGATAATGAATTAGATAAATATTCTGCCTGCTCTCTCAAATTGAGCCTCTTTGTACACAAGCATCATTTGGTGGCGTGTCTTATATTCTTAAAATATTTATTTAAACTATCACGGTTTGTTATGATTGAAACAGAGATTAACTGGAGAAATTGGCTTGATTGAAGTAAACCTTTAATAGTCCCTCTTTGTTATTTAATTTGGTGCTCCCCAAATCCCTTTTGAATTCAAATTCTTCCAGCGCCTTAATGAAAATACATTTTTGGCTCCTTACCAGGTGTAGTGGTATTCAGCCGCTCTCGTGCTGTGCGGTGAAATGCTCTGATTCTTTCCCATTTGTATGTTTGTTCATGTCTTTTACATTAAGCACTCCTAAAGGTTACAGATGGAGCATGTCCACAGGTTGTCTTAATAGGTCAATGCAGCATTGTTATTCAATTACGGGATATTTTAGCAAGCACATGTCTACCGTAAGGGGCTCACTTGATAATGTTGGCTGTATTTGTGTCTACTTGGTCATATTTTGACATACCTCTACGCTCACTCAACTTCCTCATTAGGAGGTATGAGAGTTGGTTTATCACTCTATATATCTCTCTGTCTTCTCACACCAGTTAATGGATACTGTTGAAGGACTGGGACACCTGGAACATAATAATGAGTTTTTGACACACCTACAGAAGCTGTGTCATAAACCCCTCACACACAGCACAATTAACCATAGAAATGCTGTCCGCCATTTCTCTTGTGCTGACTGTCTCCAGCCCTTACAGTTACCTCCACTCCCCTTACCCCCTAATATATCATTGTTCTTTACATTTTTCAATAGTGCCATCTTTTTTTCCCAATTACGTGTTTAATATCTTTCCCCCTTGTTTTGTCACTCTAGACATTCTTTCTAACCTTAAAGTGAGGGACCCACGCTTTCATGGTTTTCTTGTCTTTTATAATGAGGACATTATTTTAACAAACGGAAATGCATGTTCAGTATATTAGTCAATGCTGTGTCTATTTCTGGCTGGATTTAGCATATTTTCTAAGCAATGAATAGACTGATTCTTATTTATTTCTTTACTGCACTGTTATTTCTATGCACATCCGGTGATGCAAATGCATAAACATTCAAAAAACTACTTAAAGCTCATCTCTTCTGTGAATACTTGACAGACAAATAAAAAAACACACTAACCCTCTCTTTCTCTTAACAGGTCTAGCTTTTGTTGAAATCAGCAACTTTGTATTGGATCCTACTGTATTATTGTATTACTGTATTATTGCTCCTGTATGACATATCACTTATTGCTCCCTAAACCCTTTGTAAGTCACTCAAAAGCATCTGCTAAATGACTAAATGTAAATGTAAATGCTGGAATGAACAAAAATAATTTCTGAATGGAGAATATTCCAGTGCTAAGAGGCTTCTGTTTAATAGCTTTAGGTAATAGTTCCCCCAAAAATGAAAATTCTGTAATCATTTACTCACCCTTTTGTCATTTGAAACCTGTATGACTTTCTTTTGCAAAACACAAAAGAAGATATTTTGAAGGACATTGGTAAACGGCACCCATTCACTTGAATTGGTTTTGTGTTCATATAGAATTAAATGGGTGCATGCGCTGTTCAGTAACCAACTTTCCTCAAAATATCTCCTTTTGTGTTCTGCGGATAAATGAAAATCATACAGGTTTGAAACGACAAGTGGGTGAATAAATGATTGCAGATGTTTCATTTTCAAGAGATTGGATAGAGCTCTAATCTTGTTTCCTTTGAGTATCAACTTTGTCTTATATGTTTCTCCAGAAACTCCTTTTATAAATTGAATAGATTAGACGTTTGTTTCAAAAGTCATGAAGTTTATGTTGATTGTATAGTTAAAATAATCTGGGTTTGGATAAATCTTTCAATGCATTTTTGTTAAATTCTTTGTAATAGTGAGGTTTTAATGCAGACTGCTTAGTTCAAGACATTTTTAAGGGTTTCTCAAAAAGAGAAAGGTTTCAAAAGGACAGCAGCCAAATCAAACAAATTGGATTTTAAACTACTGCGTTCAATTTAAAACAATGTATATAAAATTTGCTTGGGGATACTGTATATTTTCATGCAATTTTATATTTGAATACACTGTCATAGAGTTTAATTTGTGAATTGACTTAATTATTTGCAGTCTGGTGTGTGTCTGAAAAAAGTATGTGTTCAGTAAAATATAAATGAAGCGTTTATTTCCAAAAAGAGATAATAAAGAGATGTTTTTAAGTATGTTATCATGTTTGTATTGTGTTGTATTGTGTTAGTTAGCTTTTTTTGTTTATTGTAATGGCTTAAATTAAAACAAACATAGTTTGATTGATCATTGCAATGCACAATACAAAAAAAAGATTTTTGAGTTATCTCTTTTTTGGAAAAAAAATCTTAAAATATAATATAACCTTAAAAATGGAGAAAAAATTAAATTAACAAAGCATTAAAAAGCATCTAAAAAGAGTGACAATTAAACAAGTACGTTTACATTGTAAGCACATTAAAGAGAATTTTTTCTTCTTTTTTTGGCAGGCAGATGACACCTTTGTTCCACTGGGTAGAGGAGGCATTCTTCTGGAAAGTACGTGTTGGTTTTCAGCCCCAATCTCTTCAGCACTTTTGATGTACAAACCTCTCTGGGACTTTTCCTGCTCTCTAAGTGTCTTTTCTTGGTCCCTGTAGTTGATTAATCCTCCCCTTCTTTCTCCATTTTCCGCCTTTTTGTTTAACTCACCGCATGTCAAGTTTGAGAAAGTTTTTTTCCTCTCCCCGATGGCAATCAGGGAGAAAATGTGCAGCGCTGATTGACAGTGCTATGCTTGTCACTCACATTCTCAGAAAGGTGTCTATGTATGTGCGAGAGGGAGTATGTGTCTATGTGAGTATAGCTCTCTGTGACAGATTGAATCAGAGTGCGGGGGGGGGGTTATGAGTTTTGTTGGGTTTGGCTGCTTACTGTGGCGGAATTTTTGGGAGGTTTTTCTTTGGCATCTGGACAGCGAGGTGCAGAGTCGATGTTCAGGAAGAGATGGATTAGTTCTGGCTGTGCGTTTGCTATCTAACCAAATCCCCATAGAAAGAGCAAGCATATAGTGCGATATATATGTGACTCAAAAACGATGTTCTACTAGAACGTGTTTGTGATACCTCCTGTGTTCATTAGTAAATTATGTTTTAATTGCAAATGTGGGTCTTTTCTGTCATCTTTAAAAAATTTGCAAACATCATCGTCACTATGTTACCTCTACGCCGTAGTCAATGCGCCGGTTTTCCTTTATACTTGTGTTTAGTTGTCCGCGTCGACAGGCAATGACTATGGGATCAGTGTCCATGCGCCTGTTGCTCGTGTAACCAAGACGAGAGCCAAAGAAGAAGAAGCTCCGTTCAAGAAGCATTAAGCAGTGATAGTTGCAATAAGCAGTCACTTGTGTTGCAGCCTGATATGTCAAATACAGAAGAACAGACAATTTACTTAGAAAATGCGTTTAAACATGACACTATCCCAGATGTTTTTTTATCTGAGGGAGAGGTTAAAACAGACCAATCACAGCACTTTCGGTTACACTCTAGTAGGTAATGACTCTCCTAACCATTAGTCGGCATCACCACTTCTGCATCATTTTGTTAGGCTACTCCTTATGTTTATTTGCGACTCCTGTGTTTGGATGTATTTAAACTTGCCACTTTTATTCCGCTGTGTCTTCTATGGGTGTGTTGACTTCTATGGGTGTGTTGATCTCCCATACAATAAAAAAATGTTTTTTGATGTTACATGCCTATTGTTTCTTGTTCTTTTTGGTGTAAGCTCGGGTCCCGGTTTGTTTTTTGGGATATATACGTTTACATTTAGACATTTGGCAGACGCTATAGCGACATACACATTTTACATAGGTATTTGTAATCCCCTGGGATCGAACCCACAACCTTGCGCTGTTAACGCAATGCTCTTACCACTGAGCTACAGAATATCTAGCATAGCCTTTTTTTTCAGATCATCTAAGCCTCCTGCCTGTTGTTTTTCTGCCTTTGTGTCCAAAAGTTATTTATCATCTTCATTAGCTTAATGGTAAGGACTCACTTCGGTTAACCTCAAGACCCGAATTCGAACCTAGCCCGAGGTCCGATGTGTCTCGCGAACACAAATATCCTCACGCAATTGGCATGATGGGGTGTTGGGCTCGAAATTTCTATCATTACAATCACGGCCGTAGCCAGCTATGAGGTCACCGAGGTCCGGACCTCGGTCATTTTTTTATATTCAAAAATAAAATGTCAAGCTCTCTGAATGATTATTTTGCCATTTAAAGCACCCCATATCATATGAGTGTTTGCAATTCATCATGTTGCTGCGAGAAGCTAGCGCAGTGAACGGTGCTTGAGAGCGCGTTGAGTGAGAGCGCGGGTATGCCTCCATTTGTTGCCAGATGCACCTATTATACGTGTTTTTTTACTCGTTTTTCCAATTTATTGTGACACTTTGGGAGTCTTGGGACGTTTATAAAGTGTAAAGTTGAACGTTAGTGTTAGTGATATATTAATCTTATTCACAAAACACAAGCTTTGAACTTATTTCGGATATCTTTTTCTTTCTTTTTGAAATTGCTTGTTTTTCATAGCAATATCTGGCAACATTGTACATTAATAAAAAAAAAGCTTACAGACAAACTGTAACTTAATTGCTGACAGGAAGATACCACCATTGGTAAGACAAACGCAGTGATCATCGTTAATATCTGAAAGAAATGATAAACACCCACAAAAACAATAGCATAATACAAATATGTTTGTTACAGAATGAAATAGGCTATGCCATTGCCAAATAACGTTACTGACCAGCAGGATGACGTCTCATGCTCTTTAGTTAACCTTAAGTCATCAAAAAACATAAATTAAAGCAGTGTTTTCAACTGGTGGGTCGCAAAAACGTTTTGAGTGGGTTGCGGAGTGTGCATTCAAAGAAACAACAAACGTAATTCTGTTTTTTTCTGACGCTATACTTTTATTTTGACAGACGTGCGTGGAAGCGGTTGACTATCAAAAACGCTTTTTCCTCATTCAGTATTTATGGTCAAATGAGATGTTGTCAAGTTTTATATCGGTGTCATTATTCTAACGTTTTTATGACTTGTTATAAAATAAAAATTCCCTCACCTAAAAAAAAACGAACTTTCCAGTCCTGTCAGTCATAGGCTACTGTGCTCGTTGCGCGCAAATTTACCATGGTAACAGACCTTAACCCTCAAAATGCTACTTTATTTTCACTGTGTTTTTGTAATGTATTTCTAAATGACTGTGGTCTCGTCACACATACCAACAATTAACAAAAACTATTTTGGAACTGCTACCTTACCTAAGGTTACTTATACGGTACCTCATATTCATACAGTGTATCTATCTATCTATCTATCTACTTATATATATATATATAAATGACTGAACTTAAATATACGAGCTTGATAAAAATGACCACTCTAGAAGAAATTTTCAGATGGCACACATATATATATATATATACACACACACACACACACACGTCTGTGAAATGTAAAACATTATTTTGAATAAAAAAACTTTCCCAATCATCAACATGTCTGTCTATTTTGAAGTTTAGGAGTGCATTTGTGGGTGTTATTATAGCACAATTCTTAACACCTTACTTTGGACCTCACTAATTTTCAAACCCTGGTTACGGCCTTGATTACAATCACAAATGCTCCCAAAATTTAACGTGTGACCTCAATATATGTGTGAGATTTTCCATTCCGCAGCGCTACTTTTACACCGTTTTTATTTAAATACGTGCTGCACAGTCGGGTTTCAACGTTCGCGCTTGTCGCGTATGCAGCGTCTCGTACATTCTCAGCACGAGTGTTTGCGGCGGTTACCGCCGGTGTTTGCGGCGGTTACCGCTGGCGGCAGCGCGCAGATGATCAGCTGAGCTGACTGTTCTAACAAGTACAATATAGCAATTGCAAGTTCACATTACGTTATTTTAAATACATTCACAGCCATACCTCTTCAAAAACTTTCTCTTACTTACGTGCAACGTAAGCATAAACAATGATGTGTTTATGAACTGTTTCTATGCCTATAAGGGTTCAGTCAGTGGAGGAAGGACATTTTAATATGATCGCCACCTCTGCTGACACGAGCAGTCGAGCACTATGCTAAAGCATAGCCTATAGAGAAAACAGCAACAGCTCGATAATAAAAGCTGCGCCGGTTAAGAAAACAAATGGTTATTTTTTTAGCTATAGGCTACTGCCTGTCAGTTGAGTTTGTGACAAAACATTTTGCCGTACTTAAAAATTTCTTTTTATCACTGCATAAATTAAACATGTATTTTAATGAATTATATTGTTTCATAAAGTACAACGTGATTGTTTAATGACTAAATTTTGTGTTTTAAACTGAATAAAATACACATTTTCCCAGAGGTGGGGGACTCGAGTCACATGACTTGACTCGAGTCTGACTCGAGTCACAATTTTCAGGACTTGCGACTTGCTTGATTGAAGTAAGAAAATGACTTGACTTGACTTTGACTTGAGAGCAGGTGACTTGAGACTTGACTTGACTTTAAATGGAAGACTCGACAATGACTTGAACTTTGTAAAGTAATGAAATTACCTAAAATAATTATTGTGACTCGGCAGCACTACAGCGCCTGTGCCTTTAACGCTGCTCAACTCAAACCGCGCCAAACAAGGTGAAACAGCCAATTACTGTAGAGCAGTTACGATAGAGAGGAAACTGCGCATGCGCCTGGCGGCTTGAAACAGTTGTGGCCGTTACAATGGCGGACAACAGTCGAGCTCCACAGTCACGTTTGGCTATAAGGACTTTGAACTGGACCGTGAAAATAAAAAATTATTTGCCAGATGCAGAGCATGCAACGCGAGGATTTCTGACGCGACAACCACAACGTCGAATTTCATCCGACATTATAAGAACCACAAGGAAAGGTTACAAAGTAATTTCTTTATAGTCCGTGTAATAAAACGATTACTAATATAATGAATTAATCGTTTCTGTTTGTCATAATTTTGCTTTGGTTGTTTTTTATCATTAGAAAAGTGATAATCGATCATCACTGGTAGGCCTACATCTCATCTCATAAGGTGATGAATTGGGGAATCTGGCTATAATGGCGTAGCCCGAATTGTTATGTTCTTAAAACATTAAAATCATCTTAAAATAAAGAAGGGCTTCTCTGTATTACATGTAGGCGAATGTCTATATTAAATGTGCGCATGTTCAAGTGTTTGTGTTGACTGCGTGTGGAAACTGAATAGCAGCTCTCTTATATACTGCATGACTGGCTAACATGGACGCGCCGGTGAGATCACTTGAACTTAAAAAAACTCTTTAAAACCTTTTCGGTCATACTGACGAGAATAATTTCATAGTTTCAATCTGTTAAATGTCTAAAAAAAAATTATACTCACAATAACAGCAAAACGTTTTGTGCTGTAAAATAATGAAACCAGTTCAAATAGAAAAATAATATATTCACAAATATACTCAGATTATATATTACGTATGAAACGTGCATACTGCGTGTCCACCGCAGAGATGACGATTAAGCATCACAACTTCATCACTGGGCTATATTAACATACATTTTATTTATATTCTACCGAAATGAAAAAGATTCGTTCATTTTGATAAACAAGATTCAATACCGAAGTCAATAAAATGATCCGGGATTCCCATCAATAGATGCAAATTCCCTATAGGCCTACTGTTCACATTAATGGACAGCACAAGTATTACAGCATCATATACTTAAAACATACAATAGTCAAGTATTCAATCACAATTCTTAGTTTATAAGCTTCATAGCCTGTATAAATGCATTCTCTCAGATACAAGTATTTCCATTTCTGTGTAGACGTTGCAATTAAATTGAATTAGATTTTATTATACATTTCAGACTGGATTTCTTTTGTGTAAGCAACACTTTTATTTTCAGATATTAATGTTGCACAGATATGCATATAATTCATATATAGCAATGTGAATAAGATACATAATGTATGTATATAAGTTCATCTTTTCTGTGCAAAAATAAACATGTATCTAAAAAATTAACCTCTGTTTATTTTAGTACTGCGACTTGACTTGACTTGAAACTTATCAGGACTTGACTTGACTTGCTTAGGGTGAACCCTTGACTTGACTTGACTTGCTTGATTTGTCTAAACTGTGACTCGAGACTTGACTCGAGACTTGATAGTTAAGACTTGAGACTTGCTTGGACTTGGCCATATGTGACTTGTTCCCATCTCTGCATTTTCCCTATACATTTCATTACTGCGGATTATTAAAAAAAAGAAGGGTTCTCTTCAGGGTTGGGTTTTGTTTTAAATTTAGCGATTCAGATTCTGCTTATAGAATCCAGTTCTTATCAATACTCCAATATTTTGGGGTGAGAGAAAAAATAGCAAATACTTTTAAGTTTTGAACTTTTATTCTTGCAACATTTAGGCTATATCCTAACCGGTAGGCAAAATGTTAACTGTAACAATTCGTCAAATATTAACAACACTTCCTTAAAATATGGAATAATCATAAGCAATTACTAACTAATACTATTTAAGTATAACACAAAAATACAACGTAGGAAGTGTTAAAATTAGTTTTCGAGAGTTGCTCAAAGCACTGAATTAATTAATTTTTAAAAATAGATTGAATTAATAATTCAAATGAATATAATTTAAATACTCTAGAACATGTTGTCTTATAGCTTCCCGAATGTATTTAACTGTGATCACTATTTAAAAAAAAGTAGGCTATCTTAAAAAAATCTAGGGGCCTCATTTATCCACAGTGTGTATGCACAGATGTGTGCGTGTGAGTGCTTATAAACAGTTCACGCAAAGTGTGGGATCTACCAACTTATAAATATAAGCACACCTCTGAGGATGCTTACGCAGAACATCACAAAAAGAAAGTGCCACGTGTATTTCCTGTGTCCTTTATTTGCAAATACTCAATTAGTAAATTCATAGTTCCAGCTAGACATTTGTCTAATTGGTGTGAGAAGCTTCAAAAGACAGACGGGAAATAATTTGACATGATTTTGCTGGATCATTTGGCAAACCTTTTATTGAAAGCACATGTAAAAGACACACTTAACAGAACAATATATATAAAAAATTTTTATTATGATTTTTAACTTTTTATTGCTTTTCTATTATCGCTTTACCAATTCATAATAACATTGCAATTTCACAGAAAAAGAGCTGCAAATTAGTTTGTTTTTCTGAACATTTTAATTTATGCAAAACTAATCTCCTATAAATAAATTTGAAATTAACAATAAGACTAAATTGAGCAAAACATGCATTGCGCAAAGAATGCGTTCAGCTGTGATCAGAGTACAATCACGTGATTTATAAAGGGAGGTCCCATCACCATATATGGTTCATTGTGAGCGTTTCGAATACAAATGAGCATGAAGATGAACGAGCATGTCGCACAAGAAGATGCGGGATTTATCAACAATGATTACTCGCTGGTGTGCGTAAGAACCGTGTATGCACGTTTGATAAATACAGATTTTTCTGTACTCAGACACGTGCCGTTCGTATAGGACAAAATGTATAACCTTTTATATGCACTGTTGATAAATGACTGAGGCCTCTTGGTTTTCTCCGGGCTCAAAATGAGGCGGAGGTGGTGCCAATCGGATCTATACACACACACGTGTAGACCTACTGTACCTTTAAGTGGCTCAACCAAACTCTTTACATATTATAACATATTAAACTTTCTACAAATTTAATGAAAATGACAATGATTAAGTTATATAAAATATTACTGTAGTGGAGTAGGCGGGGCAAGACCGTGAGTCGAGGCCGGTGAGTGATTGTTAATGAGCGTCAGCTGTGCGCGCACCGGTCTCGACTCACGGTCTCGCCCCGCCTACACTACAATTACTTTAATAATGCCAAAGAGAAATGTTTTTTAAATCGAATAAAGCTTTTTATGCTTTCCAACTAACTTTTCAGCCCACAATAGCTAGCTAAATTGTAACCGGTTTTACTGAGCAAAGCAAAGCTCATTCACGTCCTGCAGTATCTTGTGATTCAATGAGTTTTATTCACTGATCTTTTGTATTGGCTAGCAACTGAACAGAACAAACAAAAAGAAGATTTATTGTGAAATAATCATTTCTGGAAAAAAATGACATGTACTTTCAGCTAAATGCAATAAGAAAGTCAGTACTATGCATCTTGAGTATATTCAGGATGTGAAAGTGACTCAGAATTTTGTAGTTCTAGTCTACAGATTATAGCACTGCATCACCTGGCGATCAAGAATCACTACATTGAGGAGCAACACTGTTCCTGTAAAGCTGAGTAGCTTTATATTCAGTATTCTCATCATTAAAAAGGAAAATCAGTATGTATTTATAATATCACATTGAGTAAGTCAACCTAGCTAGCGTTAGTTAATTACTATAATGATACCCTAGTGTGCTTGCTATAACATAACGTCTGGATAGCGCCATTGGTTTCTGACATGTTTAGGCAAAGGGTAAAACTGTGATTGACCATAAAGTTTAAATTCAATTCTGGCAGTGTTGATGAGATGCAGTCTTTCAGCATAGATTATAGTCATCTTTTATGAGTTTGTTTCAAGAAGTCTTTGTTGTTGTACATTATGACATTATATTGAACAGCACTCTTTAAAACCGCATAATGCGCAGCCAGTTGAACACTATGGTTTGATTGTCGGACAAAATGGCGAACAGATATAGGGGGCGCCTAATATCGGCGTTACGATTGGTAGGTTGACTGTCAATCAAACTCCAAGCGAAGGGTCACATGAGTCATTAAACAAATAATCAACATTGTGTATCAAAGTTTAAGTCAAATTCTGCACTTCTTTTTTAATTCATTCCAAACAAATACAGCTCTCTTGTTTTTTTACGTTATGCCTTCATTACATCCCAGTGCTTCATGAGAACCAATAATACTCTTCAATTTGCAGTCAGCAAGTATGTATTGATTCTCCTCACACCACCTTGTAGCTGTGTTACTGAGCAAATCAAGCTGTAGTTTAAGTGTTACCTCTGGAACGCATGGATTGCATTTGAAAAGCATTTATATGATAGTGGAATAAATGACTGTAAATTGTCTGGTGTGGAAATCAGATGAGCTGTAAAATAATGCATGAATAAAAGCTTGTCGAGGTGTGACAATTAAACAAGCTCTTGTTTACCTGTGAAGCAGCGGTGAGGGATGATATATAGACACTATACATTAAGGTCACACCCTTTAATTTGAGAATGATGAGTGATTTTAAAATATGAAAACATTTTGGATGGCATTTTGACAAAAAATACCATACTAAAATTATACCCTTCGAAAATTTAAAAGCGTCTGTGACTGTACCAGAGAAACAGTGAAACAGACAGAGGTGTTGCCCCAGGATGTGCAGAAGGACTCTGTGTCTTGCCTATGAACACCCATACATGCACCTCAGGGAGCATATTACTGCTTGAATCAATCTCTGGAACATCTTAGTTGCTTAGTGGACGTTCTGATTCAGTGACTGTTCTCATGTTCTGTAATCAGAACATGTTCACCCTTCTATGTCTCTCTGTTAGGAACACTACAGGAGGGTTTGCTTGAAAGGTTTAGGCTCACAAGGGTTTACTAGTCCAACCACAATTTGTTGTTTTAAAATATTAAACATCAACAACATGTTTTCACATAAGAACTAAATTGGTTATAGAGCGAAAAAAATAAGAGACCATTCCAAATTTTCATTTCAAATCCACATTTCTAGATGCATTGTGACCATTTCTGTCCAGTGTCTTTTGAATTTCAACAAAATCAAACATCAGGAGTGCAATAAAATCTTCCAACTGCAATGTAAATGACTGACAGCATGACAAGACAAGTGAAAATTATGATAAAACCGAGGTTGTCGCACGAAAAAAAGTTTTCCTGAATACACAAATATTACTCTTGTATTGCTTAAAAGTGAATATGAACTAGAATTATTTGTAGTATTTGAGGTCTAAAAATATACAGGGCAATTTTCTGTTTCCAGTTTTTATTTTCTGCAAATAGAAACAATATTTTTATTAGAAATTCGATAGAAATATTATTAGTTATATAATTAATTATATTATTAGATATTTTATTTACCTAAACACATACTTATAAATACATTTACAAAAAAAAGATGACTGATTTTGAAATGGTCTCTAAATTTATCCACAGCTGTATAAATATTTAAAGGGTGAATACAGGTAGATTGGCAGTTTTTGACATCCATTAGTGTTGCAAAATGTCCCAACTGTAGCCAACAGTCATCATTGTAAAAACATCTGTTGTGTGTGTCTAGAGAGCTCTGCCCTACACATTTACACCATTCTCCGTTTCATTCTATTGACTTCAGATCAAAGACATTCCACTTGTTTTCAAAGGTTGGGGCTTTTCTGCTTTTCTTCTTCTTCTGTCTTTCAACTAGTTGGTTGAAAAATCGCAGCCGTGCAGCTCCTCTTTGTTCACACCTCAGTCACTCTAACCCGGACGCTGATCTTGACAGAGTGTACACCCTTCTGCTCTCACACACCGAACTGCTGGAGCTTACAGTTTACAGCACATCAGCTACTGCAGGAGGTAAAGTAGGTTAAGAACTACCACTCACCTCACTGGGGAATATACTTTCCCTTAGGACTGAGCTTTCAAAGATCTATCCCGTCATTTGCCCCACGACCCCTTCATTCTGCTGCAGCCGCCTATCGGTTGTTTATGGAACTTGTAATTGTGTCATGTCCTAATACATAGCGTTATCTTAGACAAACAAAGATGTAATCGCTTTTGAAGGGAATTCGTCCGTAATGCTTTTCGCAGGGCCGTTCGCAGATTCACCAGTGGCACTGGTGTGCTCTGAGATAATATAAAATGAATGGCAATTAATAGGAATGTGCACTTCAGAGCAGAGCCCCGCGACTGCACATGACTGCATACTCTCACAGGAACATTTAGTGTTCAGTGGTAGGAAACACACTGCAGCTCGGTCCTAATGTAGTCTTTGAGGTTTTAATGTCTTATGTGCTGCAGTATTTCAATCAGGGACAATGAGGAGGGGGATGTAGAAATAGATTACCACAAACAACTGTGACTGCAGAAAGAGAGAGCGAAAAAGAGAGCAAATCATCCTTTCGCCTGACCGGCATGTAGAATAACTGATGTGATGTGGAGATCTGGAAATGAAAGAAAGAAAATGTGACGGCGCTGTTTGTAGAGATTTAAAATTTGAGAGGGGACAAAATACAAAATTTCCCTAAGCACAGTGTGTCACACTTGCTGGATGCAGTTGAGCATTACTTCCGGGAACCTGGACAGTTCTGAACATTACAAACACTTGCGTGTAGGCATGCAAGTCTTATTGGCACATTGGTATTTAACATATTACAGTAGCTGTTTAAAATACGTATTCCTCCAAACCCTCACTGCTATGTATGACGATTACAGTTCCTGGATGAATGTGGGTGTGTTGTGGTAGATAATGTCAAAATTCAATGTTAAACCTCAGAGCCGTAAGCCACAAACATGATGCACCAGCAGAGATATACATAGCGTTTCTCGTTTACAGGATGTTGCATTTATTAACATGCTTATTTCACAGACAGATGAGTCCTGTTGTATCTGTTGACTTCATGCCTTTCACAGAGTAAAAATTCTATTAGTTTTGTCACTCCACCGCCATTTCCCCCATTCCTAAATCTCTTGTTGTACAATCTGGGTTTCTCTTTGTCTTTGATATAACCTGAAAGAGACAGACCAAAGAAGCGTAAAATTTCTCCTTTTTGTCTTCTTAAGGTTGTTTTCCTTAGAGATGAAACATCCAACAGATTTTTACTAAACCCTGACAAGTGCACACAAACATGCACACTGACTCACAAGCTGTGCTTGTGTTCATAGAGTGGTTTGGGGGGTAGTTAAAAAGGTGGTTAAATGGGATTTGTAGCATGTTCTGTTCATTGAAAGAGTCATTTCTGGGTTAACCCATAATGCAGTTGGACACTGAGCACATAATTCATCTGGTCACAATATACACAATATAGGGAAACTCTTAGCGGCCATTCCTCGGGATGCCAATTTTCAAACTTTAGTTAGTGGGTCATGTTGCTGTTAGAGCATAAACAATATCTGCAAAATGATGAAGCACAAAGTTCAATGCCAAGAGAGATATTGTGTTTAACAGAATTCGCTTTTCAAGGACTACAGCCCTATACTTCCCGGGCAAATGATGTCACTATTCTGAGTTTTTGAAAAACCTCAAGCCCTAAGGGAATATGCCAAAAAAGGGGCGAGGCCTTCCTTAGAGAAGAGGAAGAGCCGCTGGAGTAGTGTTTAGTTATCAGTGATTGTAAACATTTGATGAGCTACACTTTCACTTTCATCACAGTCCTACAGCTGGTAATAAGAATTCAGCTCCACACATTCTAAGATAAACAACGGTCAAATAACACCTTTCGTGACTTTAATATCGGCTGTGAAAGCTGTTCTGTGTAATACATTGATATTGTGTGTGTGCTCGCGCATACCTCTAAAACACTTCTATGAAACGTCCTTTAAAGTCCTGCTTGCAAATGTCTCCTAGTCACTCTGCTTGTTTCATTATCCAACTTAGATCCAATAAAAAAAAGGCAAAACTAATGCTTCTGTTGTTAGAGTTTATTAATATAACCGGTCTGACCCAATCGGTCCGGTGTCATTTCCCTCGCCATAGTAGGAAAAAACTTGCGATCTCTAACAAAGATTGATGTTTGCCCCTCATTTGCAGACCTCCATTACACTTTGATCGATCCGCATTTTGTTATCAACAAGATTTAACACATAAAATGTGAATATGTTTTTCACACATATTTTCAATACTTTCAGTGCCATGACCACTGCATCTTAAGAATCCATTAGGATAATTTAAGATCTTGCGTTGTAGGTTTTAAAGGCTACTTCATTTTATGTAATCTAAATTGATCTTGCTGAACATATTCATAATCATTCAATGCAATAAAAACACTTAGGTAAAATAGTTTTTGTCTTATACATCAAAGAAGACCCTGAAAGTGCTGTATTTTCACAAATATCTAAACCGATTAATGGAAATCGATACTATAAATAAGTGATTAAATGCTTGAGGGTAGAAGAGAAGGGGCCGTTTTCTTTTGAGAAGAAATTCTGTTTACAGAAATTGCATATTTATGCAACAAGAACATGGATTTTAATCCATCTATTAATATGGATAGTGAACATTTCAAAACTTTCATTGCTTACTGCATAACCAGTTATATGTATTGATCTGAGGACCTTGCTTGAAAAAATCAAGGACTCAAATAGGCATTCAATCAAAGTGAAAACAAATAATCAAGAACACTCACATGCACCCACAAATAAACACACTATGTGCGTGCCTCTAAGTTGTTCTCTGCCCTCTGCAATGTCACTTATCATAGACAAAGTATTTTTTTGCGGGCATGTTTATCTCTTTCACTGACCCCAGGTCAGGGGCTGAATATAGAATGTGAAGCATCGTGGTCTTCTTTACTATATCAATCTGTCTCTCTCGCTCCCTCATATTTTATTATAGGATTTTGAGCACCTCAATCAAACGTTGCCCAAGGTTAAGTTTGTAGCACATTTATACATTCGGTTTCCATTTGTGCACACTCGCTCCTATAAACGACTGGACAAAACAGGAAGAGGGAAAGAAACACTCTTTGTCATCACAGTGGTAAGACCTTCATGTTCTACATAGGGTATTGGCTAGTGTTTTTATAAACTATTCATATATATTTCACAAATAAGAAATAACACTGATTTTTTTTCTCTTATTTTTGGAACATATTGTGAAAAGTTCTATGGCAACCCGAAACCATTGAACATCTCTACATCTGTGTGATCTATGGAAACACAGAAAAACATCTATCACGTATTTGCAGCTTCTCCCCATTGGTATGCTTGATCTGGTTTGCATTTAATAAGTTTATTTTTTCGCGTGAAGAATGACCAAACACTTCTGCATAGCCAAACCGATTACTCATCAACGATCCTTGATCCCCAAGTTAGGGGAGCAGAGACCTATTGAATTAAGAAGATGATGACTTTGGAGACATCACGGCATGGTCCGGACAGCAAACCTGATATGTCTCCGTAACACTCAGAGTGAAAGTGACATGGTCTGGATTTTAATATGATCTGCAAAGGTAACTTCAAGGCGCAGAATCAAGCATTGAATATATAAATGGATTTCAACCTACCCCCTAGTATGCTCAAATAAATCTTAATTTAGTCTTATTTCTTACTCCCTCCTCTTCTCTCCGTCTCTACTTGTGTCCATCTCACATACATCATACGCACAGCCTGAGATCAGGATATTAAATGCGGGAGTCATACAGGTCTCATTCCCTCCGTCTAATTAAATGCACCGTGGATCGCAGGCCTGCAGGAAAGGTTCACTATAGCTGTGACACCCCAGAGGTTATTCCTCCATTCTTTAGCATTTTCCCCTCTCTTTACTTCCTCCTAATTTCTTTCCTACCCAACAGCTTTCTCGCCTACATCAGGACATATTAATATCATTAAATTAATTAGCAGGTGGGCCGTTCTGAGATTTGAGGGATAGTAATTGCTAAAGTGGCCAGCTTTAACGTCTTAACTTTTTCAGCTCCCCGAAGGCGTTATGTGTAAACTTAGATTTTTTTGTGATGAAGAACTTTTCTTTTTTCTCACCTCTCTCAGCCAACGCTCACATATGTATGTGTGCTAAATGGACTAAAAGCCAGAAATTGTGGAAAAGTGAAAATAACAATCCTCTTGCTCTGCTCTCAACAGAGAACACTGAGAAAACATAACAGGCTTTATGAGGCCATTGGAGAATCAAGCAGAAAAATGTTTCAAATACAGGAACATAAAAAAATAACTCTTTCCTTCGCTGTCTCTCTTTCTTTGTGAACATAAGTTGTTCTGCTGTTACATTGCATGGACTGATGCCAATTGTAACAAGTTTTAAAAACAGAATGTACTTTTTGCGATAAGCAGTGGTATAGTATTTAGAAACACTAAATCTGTTATTTTTTGCATGTGCAAGATGAGGCAATATTAAAATAGGCATTCCTGAACGGTCATTTTTTCACTTATTTTCAAATAAATGATTCACTAACTTAAGTCTGTTCAGCAGGAGTCCCTAATTCTTCATTTTCTGTAGCAAAATATTTAGAAAAATGGTGCTCTTATGTTTTAGTTCTAAACAAAATTTTACTGTGCAATACATTTAATTTAATGCTGCTTCTCTGGGTTAGGTCCTTAAAGTTATTTTGTGCCAGATTAATAGTGGTCTGAATATAAAAATAAATTCAATTATTTATAAGGAGAAAAAGGAAGAGGGATGTATTTAGGGTAACACTAGGGAATATCGCCTGTGAATACACGTTTCATAAATATACCTTCATGTTTCTGAGCAGAGCACTGCAAACCCTCCAGAGCCGTACTACATTTGAATTAAATATGTGAATGTAAATACATTTACTATGAATTTACACTGCTTCCATGCTAATTTTATTAAAGATTCTTAACTTTTAATGCATGTAAGTATAATTGAATGAATAATTTTAATGAATTATCACTGTTGGGTGAACGCCTCCGTATTGTCCATACATTGTAATGTTTTTTTCCCCATAAACCATTGCTCTTGGTCACCTTTCATATTGTCAGGAGAATTTTCCAATATTTAATCAATTAAACGTTTTAAGAGCTTTTGATATGTGACAACACCATGCTGAATTGTAAAAAATATAGTGTTTTTCATATTTCCTGAAAAGTAGCAGTTTCTGCCTGACAGCGATGAATGCTTATAACCACAAAGGGCAAAGGTACTGTAGGTCAAAGTATCTCTTTTATTAAAAAATTTACCATGTATGAGAAAGTATCCATTAAGCCCTTTGTCTTCAGAAAAACAAGCAAAAAAGAAAGACATTTAATTATCCACCTTAAAAAGAAAACACAAGCACCCTAAAAATATAAAATGTTATGCTACGTCTTTCAAGAGGCCATACACAACAAGAAAGAACCAGGGCAGTAAAGTTCAAATGACTCACTACACTTGAGATTTAAAGGATGTAGCCAGTACAATAGAACCACAGAAATAACACAATACACAAACTTCAGTATTTATACTACAAAGCATACAGTTATATCCAAAGCTATAACTGATGCAATTCCTTTAAAGGCACTTTCATAATTGATGAACTTTACTGTAAAGCTGCTTTCGAAGAAACCGTATTGCATGAGAATATTCCTGTTAGGACAACTTTGCCTCTGGCCTTATCCTTACAATACTCAAAATATATACTGAACATTTTAACCAATCGATCTAATCCATATCAGTTTTGTTGCAATGATTGCTAGTTTTAGTTAAAGGTTACATCTGAAACAAACTGTATTAATCAATGTCCTTAAAGAGGCAGTTCAGCCAAAAAATAAAAAATGATGTCATCATTTATTCACCATTGAGTTCCAAATCTGTGTACATTTCTTTGTTCTGATGAATACAGAGAAAGATATTTTGAAGAATGCTTGCAACCAAACCGAACTTCGCCACATTGACTAGCATAGTAGTAAAAAATAAAATAAAAGTCAAAAGTCAACTGTTTGCTTTCCTTTTTGTTCAACAGAACAGAAAAATTTATAAAGCATTTTTTCCATGGTAGTCAGTGGTGGCCAAGAACTGTTTGGTTACAAAGCATTGTTCCAAATATCTTTCTTTGTTTTCATTAGAACAAAGAAATGCACACAGTGTCTTGAAGGTGAGTATATGATGATAAAATGTTAATTTTTGGAGGACCTTTCCTTTAAGCCAGCAAACTGACTAAGCACATAGCAAAATTTGCTTAGACCTGAATCAGGCTGCTTATTCGTCCATATTTTATACATACTGTACATAACTATGTGTGGCAATCAAACATAAATATTTAATATGTTATATGTATGTATTATTTTTTCCAAGTGGCCTCATTAGATTACATAGAACTTGTCACATAATGAGTATTAAAATTGATTTATTTTAATCCTTAGACATGAATGAATTGAAAAAATATTTCTGAAGTCCTTCATAGTCAATGACTGAAAAATTAAGATTCAAGGTCATTGTGATGTGCGGAAGCTATTAGCTTTTAAAAAGAAGCAAGTGCTACATTGAGCTCATCTACACACGCACGCACGCGTGCACACACACACACACGCACGCATACACACACACACACACACAAACAGATGGCTGAGTTTCCCATTAAACAGACATGAGATAATCTTCTCAGCTTGACCATGGAGCAATCATATGGGACTCTTCCAAATGGAGCCATTGTACAAACTGTGCCTGGTGGAGGGAAATTAAACAATTAAAGCAAGCAAGGAAGCCCTGACGTGTGAGTTGCATTGATGTGCATGCACGTGCAAGTGTGTCCCTGTCTGGTACCATGAAGCCGTAATTACGAACCACATCGACTAGACGTTTAATGATCATGTACTACATTCAACCGGATGTTCATTTGACAGAATATGACAGCCATATCCTGCAACGAACACAGAGAAAGTTAATTCCCTCGTTTGTTTTGTCCTCATCTAACCATAGTTACGCTTGATAATATTTCACAGCAAAAATAATCCCTCCTTTCATTAGACCCATTTCCAAGGTTTACATGACCAGTCTGAATGGGAAAGCAATGGGGGCTGCGATTTGTAATTTTCCAGTCCAGGAGTCCATGTACTCCAAAATAATAATCCATTGTTTGTTATGAGTAAATGAAGAACTCGAGAGTGGTATTAAAAAGTCATGGGAAGGGGGGCTAATGGACAAACTTGTTGACATAGATCGGAACTAGAAGACAAGAGTGCTTTAGCGCTCTACCGTTATGGATGTTACAGAAACTCCTTTGGAAACATTTACTGGTAAATTACGAGAAAACGCACATATAGTTAATTTATTTTCGAGCGGGTGCATGTGTTCGAAGCCTCATGCTTGGTTGGACTAAGATTAATGTGTGCCAGTGTTTCCCGGCCCTCATAATGAAAGTGTCAATTTTAGTAATCTTTACTGCATCTAATTAAATTAGTTTTACCACTCAACAGCAGCACCTATGCGCACACAAAGAATTCACCCACTATAACAATCATTCAATCACAAAGCTATTTTAAGGCATTTAGGGGTTTGAAATGGATGAATAATATTCAAAGCTCTACAATGATAGATGGTTTTATTATCTCACTATTTGCCTTTTTGTGACTTAATCTTCCCATACGTCCATGTCAATATTGAAAGCACCCATGATTTCATCGCTCCCCCCTGCATTGGTGCCCTCGCTACATGGTTCAACAGAGACAGCCAATCAGCAGTCTCAGATCTTCGTGATGAATTCCAGTAGTCTTGAATGTCATTGGGGGACCATGACACAAGCCTGGTTTTAAATCTGGCTTCACTTTTACATAAAGGTCAAGCTTACCCAAGAATTATGCAGACGACCTTTCTGGATCTTCAATTAAAACGTGGCAACTCTCGAATGGAGATGTGGAAGCACAGGGAATTAAAGGGGATTTACAGCAATTTGAGGGTTCACCCAGGGGGTCGGCTGGGGGCTTGTGGTTCCAACCAAAAATTGGATTTAAAGCATTCAAAAGTTTAGGATCATTCGACTAAAATGTATTTCGTGATCTTAAAATCGAAAAGGATTTGGTTGTTTAAAACTATTTGGACAAAAATATAATTGTGAAAACAAAACTTTCATTAAAAAATGAAAATTTAATTTAATATATAGTTTTTGAAATTGATTATTTGAATTAAACAATGATGTAAAGGCCGCCAATAAGAGCTCAGCATAGATGGGAACGACTTCAATACTGCTTAAAGTGACAGTTCGCCCGAAAAAAAAAGGTCATCATTTACTGACCCTCAAGTTGTTTCAAATCTGTATACATTTCTGTGTTCTGATGAAAACAGAGAA
Source organism: Triplophysa dalaica (assembly GCF_015846415.1). Taxonomy (NCBI): domain Eukaryota; kingdom Metazoa; phylum Chordata; class Actinopteri; order Cypriniformes; family Nemacheilidae; genus Triplophysa; species Triplophysa dalaica. The sequence continues at coordinate 9,592,456 of NC_079542.1, forward strand.
CGATATTTTGAAGAATGCTTATAATCAAACAGGTCTTGCCCAACATTTTTAATTGAGTTAAACTAAACAATTTAAGTACACTGTACTTTAGAGCACTTGTACTTTCAAGTCTTCATGATCTGGCAGCACAACTAGGTATGGCCTTGACCTTCTTATGAATCTCATTCTAATTGTGTATTTAGTCTTCATTGTATTGAGCATTAGCCTGACTACGTCAGTTTTCGTACTTCCGCACACTATAGCAAACCATCTCCCCGTTTATCTCCTGCTCCATACAAGCTGACCAACCAGCGAACAGCTGTGACGTAGACGCTAAGCGCTGAATTTAAGATTGTAGTTAGCGAGATCTAAAACGACAGCAGACATGTAGACAAATTATGCTAATCACTCTGTTGTGGAGAATATTCCCGGCATTTGTCAACTGAAGCCCGAACAAGAAGAGTGTTTGGTTCACATTTTGAATGGAGGTGATGTTGTGGCCCTACTCCCGACAGGTTTTGGGAAAAGTTTAATTTATCAACTGTTACAGATCGTGAGATCGAACTGCACCCTTTTGACAGGTCAGTGTCCCCTTTCTTTTCCAGTCCTTGAATATTGCCATGTCATGCTGTAATCTTGCACTTAAATTGCAGCATTTCCGACAGACTCGAAATGAACGTTTTCTGTGTTTAACATTAGTAATCCTATGTTTGACATTTGGCTGAAAATATTTTCTTGTTTGTCTCTTTACTGTCAAATAATAGTTAAGATGCACTAATTGTACAGTAGATTTACTTCACATAAGCTGCAAAAGTCGTTCATAGCCATTTTCAGTCCGGTACTTCGCTCGATGATTTTCTTGTCGCCGCATAAGTTACCTGTGTTTACAGCAGAAGTTCGATGCGGGTGTGCCGGCGCGTAACATACGTCATAACATACCAAACCTTATGTGTTTGGCTTATGGGTACACAAATGATTATAAACTTCCGACAAGCACACGCCAACGAGAAAGAAAACGCTTGTCAATTAAGCCCTTTTAGACTCCAGAGTTTGGTATTACCAGGCTAATAGAGGCTAATAAATTAAGTAAAAATTACGCGGATAGATGAAGAGGCAGCGGAATTATTTCAAGAACTGGACCGTTCACATATTACAAATGAGGGAGACATTTGCTCTAAACTTTAAGAAGATTCTGCAACAGAATTTCAACATTCAACATTTAAATTAATGTAAGCTCCACAGACTCTCAAGTTCTTTAAATCTAAGTTCTAAACATGTAATTATTTTACAACATTTTCTTCCCTGCATAACACGGCTCTAATTTATCAGTGTGAAGTTGTTTTCCCCTTGGTTGTCTATACTGTACACACAATAACACTAACTTGTGTTCCTTAAATTAAAACATATATATCTGCCAGGCTAAACGATTAACTTTTATTTGAGTTCTCTGTGGGAAGCTTGAATTAAATCTGCAAGTTAGCTTAACTTGCTTTACTGAGTTTCCTTTACTCAAGTTTTAAGGTAAATTTTGCAAATACAGAAGTTACCTATACAAAGTTGTTGTAAGCGTCATCAACTTAGAAATGATGAATGTATTTAATTGAAAATTCTGAGGTAATCAGTTTCCACAGGTTTTCTAAGTAAACTCAACTTATTCGATTTTACAGTGTGGAACAAGTTTAGGTTGAGTAACTGAAGACAGATTTTTTGGGGGGTGAACTATCCTTTTTAAAAGCATCGCAGGGTGACAACTAAAAAGTGCAATTTGCAATAGAGCAAATCGTTGCTACTTTGAATACACCAAAATATAGCCAAGCTGTTATTTGTTTTAGTTTCTTTTAGTCACATCATAACATTATTGTTTTGATGTTTTTATTATTCTGTATAATTCTACATTCTAGAAAAAAAGTGATCCTTAAATTGTTGTGTATTTGTCAGATCCTCTATTATTTTTTTCCTATTGTAATAATGAATGAAACATTTTCTAAAGGAACGTCCATTTCTATAGCACATCATTTGTGACATAAACATTGTGTGTATTTGAATGTTTATTGTCTGTTCCATGTGCTTTCATTGTGTTTAGGCTACATAAGAAAAAATTCTAAGCGATGAGTCACAATATTATCCCCATATTCAATGATATTCAACTGTACAAATGCTGTTGATTGATCTTAACTCGTACTGAGCCTTGAGCATTCCTTAAAGCTGTGAATAAATGTATCTTTTCATTCGTTCTCTTGTGCTACTTAAATGTACGGCTTTCAGCTGAAATCTAAACGTCACCATTTGTCACGCAGCTAGCTGCGATAGCACTCATCATTCAATCAGTTGAATTGTACAAACGTCTGCTACTAAATCAATGCTAGAGCCCTCCATAACACTCACCGACAGCCTTAAAACATTGAAATGGTAATTTTAAACTACAGATCTACCCTGTGAGTAATATTGAAATAATAGCATTGTTAGGCAGCTGTCCTCCATTTCACTATCTGTCCTCTGCGTGTCCTTTCTGTTCATGTGATCTAGAGTGGGGTTTGAACTCTATTGATTTTAAAAGTGAAATGTTGGGATGGAGTGGGACTTGGGGGTTTGAAGCACACTGAGAAACACAGACAGGCAGAGAAAGTCAATGGGATAAATCGTAACTATTATGAGTCTCAGTGGTGTCTTAAACGGCTGCAATTATATAGAAACACTTGAATGACCGATTTAGTTGGCGTGTATCTTACGCGGCAGGCCAGGAGAAGACCTGGCACACATTTAGTTGCATGCATTCATGAAAGCATGTCCATTATGGATTAAATATCCGTGCATTTTAAACCTTCAAAGATGCACGTACACACAACTTTCTGTGGCTCTGTGTATACGGGGCAGCTGGGGATGAACAATAGGGGACGCTAGTCAGTTGTGGAGATACAATCAAACAGAAGTACAGTATCATTCATCCATGCACTAAAATCCTCAAGAATTTGTTGTATATTGCGGGTTTCCGCTCGGTAATAACAACAACTCTTTATTTCTCTTTTAATCATGCAAGAAAGACAGCTCTAATCCTACAAATCAAGTAATTTTGTCTTGTGTGTGATTAAGCATACATTTATTTGAAAGGAACGTGAAATACATACATCATTATATCTCAAAGGGATCCCACCCTGCTCCCATAACAAGTGTGCATAATTTGTAAGGGTAATTTATGGTAATGTTGGAGAGAGTATGATAGAGGGGAGATTAAACTAATTAGACTTGCATGCTTTGGGAAAATACGTTTCACCCACGTTTACAGGGCATGCTGGGAAGAGAGTTATTTTTCAAGTGTCTCAATAGGTAAAACTGTAATACAGGTTCTGGATATTAAAGGCATTCCAACTGGGGAGGGGGGTTTGTTTTGGCCTGTATAGGTCTAGCCGATATTGAAACTCATATTACTTAATCATATTTGAAATACTTGGGAATTTGATTACTGGGTGAAAAAAATATTTATTCAAATGTAAGCCTAGTAACTAAATATGAGTTTTAGCGATGAACAAAGCCTAATTTGCCTTAAATATTTGTTGGCGAAGCATTTCTAAAAACTACACTTGGCTATAACATAGCGAAATAAAAGCATTTTGGCCTACTCATATAATTACAGACATTATAATAAAACAACACAATTTTTTTGGTTCTCTCAAAGACCCAATGATCTCAAGATTTGATATGAAACAAAACAAGTAGATGCACAAGCGCACTCTAAATAAAATGCTACAATTTCCTTTGATTAAATAAGGTTAAGCTTTTTAAAGAGTCCCAGATTACCTGTAATCTTAATGTTGCACTTTGGGCAGTCTGATAAATTCATGTTTTCTTGTTAAATTATAAGACTGCAAATTGAAAATGAAACCACATGTTATTATGCTTAATAGAAAGAGAGAGTTAGACAAAGAGAGAATGTGTTCACAAGCCCCTTGTCCCTCCACCTCCCTATCAAAGTCATCAAATATGTGAAATATGTGAAATAAAACAAATGTAAGTCTGGTCACACTTTGCAATAGTTCTGCACACACACAACAGTTTTACATTTAAATCTTCAACTGTATATGATATACAGTATAGGTAAACCTTGATGGTTCAATGCTGGTATCTTTGTTCAGTTAAGAGACGAGAAGCACAACTGACATTGACATTGTTTGCTTTGAAAATGCCAAAGAAAACTCAGAGGTAAGTAAAAACTGCTTTTCAGTAATGTAGCTGATCCTAAAAAAGCTCCAGTTTTTGACTAAGCAAGTAAGGCAAAATGTTATAAAAAATCTGTTTATGTGCTTTACAGTCAACATAGAGTAAATCTACTTGACTCACATATATACAAATGGAAGGAGACTATACAGCGTACGGCTCAAAATAAGATATAAATAAAAGGGTGCTATAAAAAGATGTTCATTGTCTGCAGGGGAGATGTCCATGTCTTGGGATGTGAAGCTCTGTTCCATTTGTTATTAGACCAGTGAAGCAAAACATCCATTGGAACCTTCTAATGGGGAGTTATTTTTCACCCGAGAATCTGAAATGAATATGTTATCAAGAACCATATTTCTACTCATAGCCCTCTCTCTCTTGTTTGTCTCTGAAAGTAATATTCTTCATTTTAATACAAGGTCCACCTGCAACCCACCCTTCTCTAATGAGAACGCATGTTTCTACTCGTTGGCTGAAAGGCAGCCCCCATTAGTAATGCCTGTCTCATTGATTGAAATGGTTTTAAACTTGCATACATCTAGTAATGTAAATGGGAAGATGGGGGATGCTGGGTATTTTGAACGCTCATGTTTACTTCCTTAGCTGCAAATTGAATGAAGTCATCCTGTGTGTTCCAAGCTGTATACAAACTAATGCATAGAAAAACACCATTAACCTCCAGAGGAAAGCAAATCATTCATCTTTTAGTGCCATTAAGATTTCTTGCCATTATTTGTGTATGAAAAGACCCATTTCAGCATCATAGTACTAATATTGTCAGTCAGCTATGTTTTAGGCATAACAAATATGAGATGAGGAAATCCTTATTTGGTACTTTTTCTCTATGCGTCATTTCATCACATTCGTGAACAGAACGAAGAGGATCCGGCTGCTAGCCCACATATGGATGCTGCCGCTGACGGGTAGCATCGTACACAGAATTTTTTTCTTGGAAACTTTTAGTATTATTTATGGCAGCTTTTAGTACTTTTAATTTTAAACGCCAAACAGCAGCACTGACATCAGGGGATTCATTAGTTGTGAAAACCAAAAATCCATCACTTGCAGTAGCAATTACACACAGAGATGGCGACAAAGAGGCCTTACGGACTGCCACTTTCAATAAAAGTTCTTTGGATTTTAAAGCAGAAAGTATTAATTTTAAGACAGGGATCATTTTTAGGTCACTTTAGCAATGGTTAACAAGCAAACAGTGATGCTCTGCGGCGGGTTTACAAAGGGTTTCTGGTAGACAAGTAGCCTAGTTATGGTTTTGATGACATTAAAGCGCAAAACTTTCGAAACCTGAATGCCGGTTTCTTGGAAGATGATGTTACTGTATAATCAATGGTTTAATCCCCTTAAAATTCAACAAACAGCGGAAAACAGTCTGCTCTCCCTACCTCTTTCCCTCTGTTTCCATCATGTTTCTTTACAATTTTTTTCAAACAGTGATGTGCTTTACTGATATTGTCGATTCAATATTTGATAAGCATGTATTGGTTCTTCAGTCAATTTTTCACATATGAAAAATAAGAGCCAATGGCCAAAGAAGACAATATATTTTTTCATGAAATATAAACACGCATGACTTTTGGCATGGAAGCAGAGTTATAGGGATAGTTCACCCAAAAATGAAAATTCCGTCATCATTGTGTAACCAAACCTGTATAAGTGTCTTTGTTCTGATGAACAAGAATGTTAGCAATTTGTAGTTCTGGGACGTTATTGACTACTATAGGATTGTTTGCTTTCCCCCAGAACTCTTTTCTTTCCTAAATTCTTCAAAATATCTAATATACCGTTCAAAAGGACATAAAATATGGTAAAAAAATAAAAAACAAAATATGGATTTGTTTTCTACCATGGTAGTGAATGATGTTCTAGAACTGAAAATTTCTAACATCCTTCCAAATATAATTCTCTGTTTTCAACAGAACAAGGAAATGTATACAGGTTTGAAACAGTGACAGAATTTAAATTTTTGGGTGAACTTTCCCTTTAAAGTCTAGTAGGGGCAAGTAGTCGTTTAACAAATGGGGTTGAGCCATGTTTCGAAGCCCAGAACAGACCCATTGGCAGGTGTAATTTATTGACCTTTTTATTACAATGATCTTTTTCCCCCCTTTTGTTTAGCTTTTAAGTGTTCGTTTCGGTGGCCACTTCAATGTTCAATTGTAAAATGTTATTCAACTGACAGAGAAAGATTAATGGTGAGTATTACTCAAATAAGCATTATAACATAATATAAATGCGATCATTATAATGTATTTTTAACGTATGATGAACTAGGAGCTGTTTGTCTATTGGAAGGGCCAGGGTGCATGCCGAGTGGGTTACGGTGTTTGGGTTCACAGAACACTTAAATGTGAAGTATTTCAGTGTATTTGTACGGAAACATTTACAGCTTGTGATATTTCAAAACCACATTCATATTTTACTATTTTGCCAATTTACTGTATGCTGTGAAATACTAGCTATAGTGCTGTGTAACTGAATAAAGGAATGTGCCAGAAAACTTTTGGGGTGGGGTTAAAGGTTGTCTGGTATAGGGTTCTTAAATAATTTCAGGATGAACAGAGCCCAAAATGCGAATCCTCATATTCCTCCCTCAAGTGCATGACCTGTCAAAAACCACAGGCTTCTGGGAAGCTAAGGCTTAAGTTAGTGTCAAGGGCAGAGATCACAGCAGTAACAAATAACCCTCCGTGTGTGCTTGGCATCAAGATCTAATGAGAAGATCCATTTAGACACTGAACTAAAGTAAAACATAATTCTGCTGATCTCTGAGCTGTCAATCTGGAATCTAAAGTGTCCTTTCCTCCATCCACTCAGCAGAAATTCCTCTCCATCGATTTGTTTTTGCAGACTATGGATCCAGGTCCGTTTTGCTGCATTAAGATTGAAGTGTTCTTATTTATTAATGCGGTGTTATCTAGATATTTCCATCCCTGCTTGTAGACCAATTCAACTAATGGGGACTGCTAACTCTCTCTCTCTCTCTCTCTCTCTCTCTCTGCGCGAATGTGTGTGCACCAGAGATCACGCTGGGAGGCTTTGATAGATCTTATGAGTGTACTTTACTGAGCAAGCTCTTGTCAAGAAATTATATCGTTCTGGTAATTAGGATGATTTGCAGCAAAGTTGTTCTTTCATTATTGCATATAACAGTTAAAGTCTTTTGTGGTTCAGATAATCACAACCTACAGGATTTTTTAATAGTGTTTCTGCACAGCTACTAAAATAACTGAAATGCAATAAAATCAAAATAAAAAAATGTAGTGGGTTTATACAGCATCATCTCTTAGCTTTAAGACTATCTTTATGCAATGTTATGGCAAACTGGACATTTTTTAATATGTACATACATTATATTTACAAATGTGTACATATGTAAAATAGTTTCCAGTTTTGTAAAACAAATATTAACTGTACATAATCGCTCAAAAGATTTGGAAATACTTGACTGAAATATTTCTGGTAATCTTAAAAATCGTTTAATCTCAATGACTAAATGCTTGAAATTCCGTTAGTAGACATAAATAAATAAATAAATATTTTTTTATATGGATGACTAGGAACAAATAATGTTTAAAAAACATCCAATAGGAGCCCTGAACACACGGGAACCCCTCCAATACTCTTTAAAAAGCTTAGTCTGCTCTGAAGAATATATAAATAAAGAAACTTTTGACTGGTAGTGTATATAAGATATAAATTTCCGTCCAAATAGTCCAGCATGTGTGCGATCTTGAAGCAGAATGACACAGAATAAGTACGCTTTGAAACATAAAATGTCCAAACAAGATGCATCTGCAGGAGCAATGAAATATAATGCGACGGCCCGCAGCTCTCACGCCACTGATCAAGGACAAACGGCAAAACCTTGAGGGACGAGCACGATCAAACAATGGACAAGAGCTATCGGTTTTATTGATATGTGTAGTATGATACAGAGACGAACACAGAGAAAAGGGGCAATAAATAAGCAAACATCTGTGGTGTGAAGCACGCACAGCAAATAAAGTAACGTGGTCAATGGATGTCGGGGTAAAGTTTACACCATCAATCAAGATCAAAAGCTGGGAACCAGCAATGCTGGTCTGTAAAGTGTACTTTATTTAATATAATTTGTGTATTCCTTGTGTTGCAGCACCTTGTGTTGCAGCACCTTGTGTTGCAGCACCCCTCTAACACTGGTCTGACAAGTTGTGGGGACCAAAACTAAGTGTTGGGTAATGATACATTTTAATTTCAGTTAAAAATAGCCTAACATTAAATATGCAATGTTTATGAAAATAAAAGTAATAATAAAAAACAAAACTTTTCATTAAATTTGTTTCATGAATGTCATATGGGGTGTGAAAGGACAATAAACATGTGCATCTGTTAACACTGGCCCTTCTTGCATCAGGAGCAGGACTAAGTGTAAATGACTGTAAATTATTATATTTATTCAAATTATTATTAAAGGATGGTTACTTATTGGGATTATAAAGCCATATACCTACCCCTAACCTTACCCTAAACCAGGGGTTTTCAATTAGTCTAAAGTTTCAAGAAAAGTGTTCTATTTTAATATTTTAAAGAGCACGTTCCCCGCGATCCCATTCTTCAACCTTTAGTTAGTGTGGAATGTTGCTGGAGCATAAATAATACCTGCAAAATGATGAAACTCAAAGTTCAGTGCCAGGCGAGATATTGACTTTAACATCGGCTGTGAAAGCTGTTCTGTGTAATACACTGATATTGTGTATTTGCGCATAACTCTGTCTAAAACACTTCTATGAAACGTCGTCTGAAGTCCTGCTTGCAGTCTCCTTGTCAATCTGCATGTTTTATTATCCAACGCGGGTGCAATATAAAAAAGCAAAACTAATGCTTCTGTTATTAGAATTTATTAATATAACTGGTCTGACGCCCTTCGGTTGGGTCCCAGCTTTACCAATCAGAGCGTTTCGGAAGGAGGGACTTTATATAGACTGGAAGAAATCCAGTCGTTTAGGTAGAATGGGGACAGGGATGAACAATAGACTTGAAATATGTGAAATATAAAGCGATTTTTAATTAGAAACATGAAAATCCATTGTTAAACACCCAAAAACAAAGCATCTAAAACAGCCAAAGACTGGGTCCCTTAAAGTACTCCTGACAACATACAACCATCATACATAATGTAACAACTGAAATTAATTTATCATGAGCACACTACTAACAACTAGCCTTTCCGCGCCATTTATACCAGAACTGATTCTAAATAAAATATGTCTCGCGGTCCTAGTCTGACTGCGCCAATTGACTCACTATTCAAGGCCCTTAACTTTAAAATTAAACACAAAATTTGTATTAGTTTCATTGAAAATAAATGTCTTTACAATCTGCTATAAGATGGAAAGAGGAAAAAGAGCGATTTGAGAGAATCTCGGGGGAATCGAACATTGGTCTGCCATGTCGAGACAACATTCGTTACACCACATGCCACCAAACTCTCTTTTTAAATTATTGTCTTTCTTACTCTCTCATTATTCTAATCAGATACAGGTGGGCGGAGCTAGTAAAAAATAAGCATTCAACTGAATCGGTTTTAAGTGAGGGGGACACCCCTGATTCCTTATAAACCCCTACCTTACCAAACCTGAGCCTCTTTTCACTGCAAGGACAAAACACCCCCTATTATTTAGACACTATTTTTACTTTGGACACAACACAACGTTTAAAACATTTGTTTGCCTGGCCTTGTTTACCCTTCCGCAAACAAAACTAAAAAAACATTCAAACTATATCCGTTCAATTAAATTGCTGACATGATGATGAAATGTAGCAAACTTCAAATTCACTTGTTTTATCTGTTTCATGTCACTTACTCTTAAATGTTTCAAGTTCAAATCCAGGTGACCTCAGATGGCCTCCCAAATGGGTTACATTGCAAGCATACGGTATGGCGTCACAATTTCTGGACTCCACAGCTGGCATGTTGGAGTATTCAGATTCCCCCTTCATATTCTGGAATCAGGGTCTCGGCAGCAAACTGTGCGAGTCAAAGAGGAAAATCTCTCATCAGTGGGGATTACGGCAGAGGAGTTTGGACATTTTCCATAAGGTAGCATTATAATCGGACTCAGGGCCTCATAATACCCGATATCTGAGTGGATTTGCAGGAAGGAAATGTTATTAAAGTCGCCACATGAGAAAAACAAATTAGAGCCAGCGGTGCATTCTCCAGAGCAGTCGTAGCGAGAGGCAAAGGGGTAGTGCTTAATCATGATGCACTTCTGTTATTTGTTACAGTTTGCCTACAATGATTTTCTGCCTTCACTCTGTAGGGGGGGTTAGCATGGGGCCAATATGCACTCCTAAACTTCTGAAAGAGGGGAAATGTGATAAGCTGCACTTAACGGAAAGCAGTTTCGTATGGAAAACTTTTAATTTTGACTGATATTGGAAAAAACCTATATGCACACAGGTGTCCGTCCCTCCATCGAACTGTCCATCTATCTATCTAAAAGTGCATCTACGGCATCTAATCTTCTCTTGTTATTGAGTTCGGGTTAATTTCAGCAGGACAGATTGGCCTTGGCGGGGAGCAGAGCTCGACATGTTGAAACCTCTTCCTCGCTGCCCCTGCCCGAAGTTTGGCATTTACACCGCTTGAGTGAAAGAGTGAGGTTAATTACGCTCAACCCTGCAACGCCATTAATTATAGAGACAACAGTAAATAAGCCAATGATATTTCTCACAGCAGTAGTGGAGGGATAGACATGACATTCACAAACATACTGTGAGAGGAACGGGGGGATGTACATGTTCAGATCAAGCCAAAAAAAGAAAAAACATTCACTCGCGTGTGATTTACAAGAAAAAACATTGACGCCCTTGATGAATTAAAACAGTTTATGTCTTCTCTCTTAAATCTAAATTAAGAATCCATCAGAATGGAAAAACAAATAAGAAATTGAGACGTTTGTTTGCGAGAGAGGGTGGCAGAGGCTGACAGACCATATTCAAAATCATTAGTTTGGCAATTAGCTTTGTGTGTTCCTCGGGGCCTAATGCTGCTCAATACACACACCGCCCAGCCAAGTCATGGGCATTGGTGTATGACGACAGGAAAAAGAGATAATTGTTCATTTTATTCCCCCAACATGATGACTTTGCGAACAAATCAACTCGCTATTTGCCTTCTCTTTTGCTGCTGAAGAAAAACTAAGAATTGGGGAGGTGATTTTTTTGTTAAGGAGACAGTGTTAATGACCTTTGGGGCTGTCTGTAAATGATGTTAAATCACCAGTGTGCTGGGAGACTGTCTTATTAATCGTGATAGAGGACACTAGTTATCAACACGTTTAAGAGTGATTCATGAAGGTTCTTTTGGATCGCGGCAAACATTCTAACACATCTATAATAGGTCTTTATTTAAACAGCGTCAACTAAATGAACAGAAACAGTTTCTTATTCACATTTAATGCAGTTTCGGTATTAAAAGGTATGTACTCTTTTATGCTTTGATCCAAAGCGACTTGCATTGCGTTCAAGCGAATGCACTGGATTCAACCTATATGACTTTCTTCCTTCTGCAGAACACGTTTTTTGAAGCATGTTGGTAACCAAACAATGATAGTACCTATTAACTTCTATTGTATGGACACACAACCGGCGTTGTTTAAAACAATCTTCAAAATTTCTTCTTTTGTGTTCTGCAGAAGAAAGAAAGTCATACGTGGTTGAAATGGCAAAAGGATGAATAAATGATAACACAATTTTCCTTTTTTGAGTGAACTGTCCCTTTGAAAGCATGCTTATGAAATCTGGCCAGAACACAGAACATAATCTAAAACACTTCTGTAAACATTTAAGGCATTTGTCCCTCTAATGATCACAGGTCACATTCAGTTGAATTAGTCAAGGGTGTGCTGTAGCCAGGCGAATACCTCTCTGCAGTAGTTACTAATGGCCATGTGCCCTCTGCGAGATGTGTAATGACTGTGATAACTGGAAACTTGCATTGACGGCTTGGGTTGGCGCAGCTGGAGGGTGGATCACTTTTGCTTTGAGATCTCTACTCTTCCCTGGCCATATGGCACAGGGTTCAAGGGAGTGCCAAAATCATGAGTCAGACGGCCCCGGCAGCAAAGTGACCACACGCTTCCCTATTGTTCATTCTCTTGCTTGCATTTGCTCTTTGCTTGTGCTGATTCAGAGTAACAGTGTTTGTAACATTAAAATGAGAAAAAATAGCAGAGCATATACTTTAGATTAAGTGTTTGCGACATCTTGTTAGTTAGTCAGAGCAATTATATGACTGTTGGCATAGCTGTGTCATAAAATATGTCTATTTGAATGCTTGTTTGAATTAAAATGACTAGCTTTTGTACATCAGAATGGCTTATTATTTATAGTCTATAAAAATGCAGGGTTATTTTAAAACGTCAGGCCAAAAGGGACAAACCCAAGTGAGGGTTGTTTCAATCCAAATGGGTTTTTTTACCCATTGTTTGGTCAAATATAAATATGTTCTGTGTTAATTTGACCTATCGACTGGGTTTGTGCATTGTTGATCCAACGCTGTGTTAAAAACAACCCAGTGTTTTTGACAGTGTCAAAATACTCTAAAAGATTTAGTGTTGTTTTTACCCATGGTTGGGGAAAATACAGATAAACCCATCCATTGGTTTTTTATAACCTACGACATATATTTGGAGAGTTTGTTTCCAAAATGAGATAACTCACGTTATAATAAATAAATAAAAAATCACGTTTTATTGTGTTAGCTAGCTATATTTTTTATTATTATGGCTTAAATCAAAACAAACCAACTTCAGTTTGATAGATTTTAACTGTAATGGACGATAAAAAGTTGACCGTATATCACCCAACCATGTGTTAAACTCAATCCAGCATTTTCTACTTCAGACAAAATGAGAACATTTGGTCAATAAATGTTTTTTGGTTTAATTGTTTAGAGTCACAGCCAGGATGACCCAACTGTCAATGCCATCCAAATAACTTTGTGGCCTTCAGTGATTAAAATCTCTTTACATTGTTCTCTATGTAACATCTAAGACCTGTGGTAATTGCAAAAGTCATTTGCCACATTGGCTGAAAAACAGTCTTGCTAAAATCTATTTTCTCCTATCTCCTTGATGACGGAGGTCACGAATAGATTAAATGCTGTTGATGCATTTACACCGTCAGGGAACATTACCAAATGCATTCTTTGAAAGGTTCAAGCTGCATGGAAGAGACGCATTACGTTCAATTACAGCCCTAACTTTTCTCTTTAATTAGAATGCACGCACCGATTAATCAGACTTCTCCAGAGATGGAAGAGTGATGAAATGCACCGTTTTCGTTGACGGAGAAAGGACGAGAAACAAAACAGAGGATGTTGCTGGATGTGGTCTAGCTTCAGTGTGTCTAATCTTCTGAGGGACCATTTAGAAGCTGTTTAGGCCTTCACCTTCTGTTTAAAAAGCAATCATGAACATGTTTAATAAAATGAAGTCATAAGGCACTGGGTTCAACAGAGCGGGTCCTCGGAGAGATAACCAAGCTTCTGATGGCCATGTCGGGCCATTATCTGCATCTGTCTTTTTCTGTCTCTTCTCCTTGTTGTTTTGTTTTTATTCCATCATGAAACCTCCCAATGTTCCTCCCGCAGCAGTGTTGACAAGTCCCTGAGTGATGACAGCCTAAAATGACTGTGAAGCAAATGACATATTGGGAGATTTTTTCCTTTTCCGTCTGATAAAGCATCCCTTTAAATGAAGGAAAGTTAAATATGGGATAGCTACGAAATAACAAGCACTAGTTTTTTTAGAATGAATAGACGGAAGATTATGAGGCTTAATAAGACGGTGTGGACAGATCTATATGCACAACAGGATATACAACAAACGTACAGGAGATGCAGACCATCTGGCGTACTGGATCGTAGTACTGATGGCTTGGCCTCAAGCTCATCTGAGTCTCATGTTTGCACTAATCTCGTCCCAAAGCCGTCAGCTTTAATGGCTCTTAAGGGTATTTTCATATCAACTTTCCTAAATAAAGTAAAGCTTTTCAGTCATGTAGGACATCTTTCGATCTGATCTTCTTTGGTTTCTGCTTTCAAATAGGGCATTGTAGCTTTTGAATATTAAAACTCTTTTAATAATACATTTTTAACGATAGTCAATGTTAAAAACAATGAAGGCTCCTTAAGGAAAGCTTGAACTATATTTCCATAAATGTCAGGTCGGAGCAAATCGTAATCATATGCAATTTCTTTTCAATGTTTTTTTAGGTCATCCAATATATTAATTTCATTATTTGATCGCCAAACAATAGTTTGATGTGTCAGCTCAATAACAGCTCTTGTGAAGCCAAGGCTTTCATTCTGAAATAGGTTAAACGTTGACAACCTTTGGTATCCTTAACTCACTTCCTCTCTTTGGTACAGATTAATGCAACAAACATTCTAAAACAGCAGCAACACCTTTGTGCTTCTGTTTTCACATTGTTTTCAAGCCGCAATCTTATCGCAGGGGTTCAAATAGCTCTGTCCCAGCAGAGGCAACCCCAGGGAGTTTGGTTGTTGATGCTTCAGGGGTACTAGAGAAGTGGAGACTAAAAGGGTACATTTACTAGTAGCTATTACACTTGTGCACAACAAACACGTGTAAAAGGTTGCCCAACTTAATTAACCCACAAGAAGAAAGCATATGAACATGATATCAACGTCACAACTCGCCGTGCTGAAGAATCAAAGCATCACACAAACAGAGGTCTCTGATGACTTTGCTTGCCAGCTTGCTAAAATGTATGATAGTGTAATTCTCTCTCATTGCAGAATGTGATGTACCCCGCATATCGCTGCTGTCTTTCTGAATCCAATCTACTTTATTTTTTGCAATAAATTATTATTATAAATCACCATTTACATTTATTACTGGGTTTTGTTGTGCTAAAAAGAATTAAAAACTGCTTGTGAACTTTGTAAATGATTACATACTTTGTAACAAAAAAAAATCCTGAAAAACAGAAATTTGGACATACAAGGTTTCAGAAGGACAGCTACAATACGTTCCTGGATTATCATCCTTTAATTTTGAGCAACATCAACGGATGGGCAGATAATGAGCTCAGAAATTTTAAACAGCTTGTATTACAAAATCTAATTCTTATTCATGAATCATAAATTCAGGTCACAGATGAGCATGGGATGTGAGGTCTTGCTCTGATATTTTTTGATTACTTTTTAAACGATAATATCAATCATTTACACAATGCTTCCAGATTAAGTAAAAAAAAACAAAGGTGCTAACTCTAGTGTCAAAAATAATGGACACCTTAAGTACTCCTAAGCAACAAAGCAAAGTTTTGAGATGCAGCAATTATATCCGCTTCTTCTGCAATAGTTAGTAAGGTCATTCCTTCCTATTACATAAAAATGCCACAAAACAATGCCAAAAAAACAGCAATAATTCCCTCTATTCTATAATTGAAGCAAAGAAGTACAGGGAGTCAGTGCAGAAGGTCATATTTACTCTTGTGGGTAGCAGCTCTCGACATCACCGCAGAGGATACCACAGCCCTAAGAGTCTCTCTGTCACCACTCTCTTTTCCTTACACTAATAAGCCATGATCACTGTGTTACTCTGGTAATTAAATCAGATATTAAGCTGTGTTATAATCCTCTTGGCTGGCTACTGCTGACACAAGGCTGTGTGCGATTCTGTGGATGTACGGGCCTGTGTGAGAATCTGACACTTGGTTGAATGCTGATTTGCAGAGTTGCACATTTCTTGAGGGACACTGCTATAAATTGGGATGAATGACACTCACTCATTTCATTTAAGATATAGAGATTGGTGACATTACACTGTGGTACATTGTATTTTTTGTATAAATATTCATAAACACATCTATGAAACCAAACTGAATAAATTTAGCTCTTCATTGAGTATTTTTTTTTTGTACATCATGACAAATAAATACGAATTAATACATATGAATGAGGGAACAGTCAGTTGTCAAAAGCCCATACAGCCTTTATGAGAATTGTACTTTGTGTACAGCCTTGCTGACTCAAATGTATATTCAACACTGCAGTGATGAATGCATCAAAACCTCACAGGAGTCTAGGTTCCAGCCTCCCTTTTGACGTTTCCACAATGCATAAAAATTGTGTTTGTTGTCATTAAATTGTGTATCTAGTCATTAAAATGGAATTTCATGTATTAAGCGGAATGGTGCGGAATTTTGCACATTTTGAAGTTCTTAATAAAAAAAATACATTTGTGCTTTAAAGTCCTTGTGAACCGGAAATTGCGATCATGTTTACTTCTGTATTCTGACACATTTCCAAGAGAAACGGAATTTCGAATGAGAAACAATTTTGGGCATGGCTTGTTTTCATCACTGCTACTGGATTGGATGTATAAAAAGCAGACGTTGAATTTTGAAATGGAACTGTGAGCCTACTGACAGTTGAAGGGGATGAGTTAACAGATGCCCTGGCCAAGCCATCTAAGCTATGTCATTAAAAGTGTAAAAACTAAGGACGGAAGTGCATCTTCAGTTTTAAACTGAAGATTATGAGGGCACATACATTTTTAAAAGAAAATGACCAACATTGGTAAGCTATTTACGATAAACGCTGCAATATTTCATGATTTGTTTTTTATTTTTTGTTTTTAATTTCACTAGGACTATAAGTAACATCACTAGTGATTCAAATGCGGTTTAAATATGTAATCTGCCTGTTCTGCGTGTCTCTGGATGAATTATTTAAGCGGTTTCTTGTATTGCACGCATGACACTTTTGTTTAAAGCATCTCGGTATATGGGCATGCGAACACATCTCCAGAGTTTACTTCATGAGCATTTCACCACTTCATTTGAGTAAAGTTACTGTCAAGCATGCACTTAAAGTCAGGTTAACTTAAATGACCTTTGACACACCCACATGAATAAACTATATAATATTATTTCCTTCATTAAAGTAAATTTACTAGTAAAATAAAAAAAGTCTGAAAAAAACGAATATACAGTGTATATTCAACACATATAATCATATTGTAAATAATTCAGCACCCGTTTAAAGTTTTGCCTTAAGAACCACAATGGTCATAAACTCGTGATAGTGATTTGTTGGCCAAAAACAGAAAAAACACTAAATAAACAAAATTAAAGACAAATTTGACTGAAAGGATTAAGGGTAGTTCACACAACAAGAAAATTCTTTCATTATTTACTCACCCTCTTGTCATTTGAAACCTGTATAATTTTCTTTCTTCTGCTGAACACACCAGAATTTATATTGAAGAACGTTGGTAGGCTAAACTGTTACTCAGCTTGCATTGTTGTTGCAACAACAAACAAGTTGTTCTAATAATGCATGTGTCATACAAGGTCAATGGGGACCAACAGTTTTAGGTTACCAACATTCTTCAAAATATCTTCTTTTGTGATTTTCAGAAGAAAAAGTCTTACAGTTAGAAATGTCAACAGTGTGAGTAAATGATGACAGAAAATTTTATTTTTGGATGAATAAACCCCTTTATTTGTACGCTTAACCAACAGTTAGTGTGATCATTTTGCTTCTGTGAATTGTTCTGGCCATAACAACCATTAAATGAAAACCTGATACTGATATTTTAGAAGAATACACAATTTTTATCATCCTATATGAGGCTTTATTATCAGGTCCTATGCAACCCGGAACCTATATGAGTGTCTTTATGATTCACCAGTGGAGTACAGAGGTTGTGAGCCATAAAAGGACAGAGCCTGCCAATATGAGTAACAAATATAAACGGTGCTACTGTAGAGAAGAATCGTTGAGAACCAGTTTTTCACCCATTAAGAGTTTTGTGAAAGTACACATTTGCCATGTCTAGACTTCTCGATTTGACATGCCTATTTTGGTACACCATGTACACGACTATAAATCTTCCAAAATACCTAAGCAACAATCCTCTTCCCATTTCTCAGAAAAAGCGACAACGTTCTCTAAGCACCAGAGCGGAGAGAGAGAATGAATGAAAAGTGGGGAGACAGAGAGAGAGCGAGAGAAAGAGTGGTGGTCAGACAAACACAGTCTTATCCCTCAGGCATAAGTCTACTGGCACACAGCGTGCCACCTATCTGTTGACAAATGGAGGGTCATTACCACATACAGAATGCTAATTCTAAACTGTGTGATCTGGCCGTCCTCTTTGCCTCTGTAATGGGAGCATGATTTTTTTTGGCAACCGAAGGCTCAACGAGGGAACAAGCGTAACAGCATGAACACAATGATTGAAGAGGGAAAAGTATTTGGGGAAACATGGTGAGTCTAAGTGACACACTTTAAAAGATTAGTGATTTTCTCGATCTTTCTCACACAAGCATTATTCCCTTGTCTTACGCACACACACACAATAAAGTAAAAAATTCACTCATTTTATCAACCAATCTGAACACTGAGATTTTTTGACATTCTGGATTTGTTTTGGAAATTTAGAAAAGAAAACGCATTAAAAGAAATGTAAATAATATAGAATACATTTTTCTCACTATTTACTGCCCTGCACTAATAGAAAAGCGCGGTTGATTTGTTTGCTTTAGCACACATAGTGGTTCCGTCCCGTTTCTCATCGATATCACTCATACTGTTCTCTTTACGGCATGGCAATGCACAAGATTTGCAGGGGGATGGGGTGACTGGTGTGTGATTGAGATGAAGCCTTCTCCACCCATCGGATCAATGCAGACTGGCTCTCTTTGCACCTTCATACACCCCCTATATACCCCAACAGTCAGACACACTACTCAATAAGCAACCGCCTTTATCGTCATGGATCTGAAATGTCAAGGCAGGGGCGAAGGCGGCTCTTCGAGTGAATGTTTGATGTTTGCAAGTAAAAGACTGTGACTGCAACTTTATCAGGCTGTGCCAGTGCTGGAAGTAAAAATATATCTGCAGCCCCACGTTGAACAGAATGTTAATCAATTTAAAGGAAATTTCATATAAAACATTGACTTTTCATAATTTTTTGAATAATGTGGGTGACTAGTGGCTACTATATAGTACTGTACGAGTTGAACTCCCTTTTTAAGTAGAAAACATGCTTTTGTGTCTGGGGCAGATCTTGATGTTTTTGTATTTAAGAAACAAGCCTTGTTTAGGGCCAAGCACCTGAAAAAGAATTAAGCCAATATTTAATATCTCCAAAGAAAAATGTAAAGGCAAAAAGCTCAGAATAATTTATGAAATAATCATAATTTATTTATTTGCAGATACTATGACTAAGCAACCGCGGTACCTATTCACTTCTATTGTATGCACACAAAACCAAGAGTCAACAAAGTCAATGGCTACCACCTTTTATCTGTTAATAACATTCTTCAAAATGTTATTAACATTTCACTTCAAGTTTGTCATACAGGTTTGAAATGACAAGAGCGTGAG
Organism: Triplophysa dalaica; assembly: GCF_015846415.1. Classification (NCBI taxonomy): domain Eukaryota; kingdom Metazoa; phylum Chordata; class Actinopteri; order Cypriniformes; family Nemacheilidae; genus Triplophysa; species Triplophysa dalaica. Next base: position 9,612,080 of record NC_079542.1, read on the forward strand.
TTAATGAGACAGAATTTTCATTTTGGGGTAAACAATCCATTTAAAGCCCCATCGGCATAGTTGCCCACAGATGTGTGGCACTCCAAGAAATTCCTAGATTTGTGCTTCCGTGTTCATCAATGAGCCGAAAGGTTTCTCATTTTCTCCACCCACACCAGAGAGAAAAAAATAATGGTCATCCTCAGAGTAAAGACTCCGTCCTCCCTCCATCAAAGCGATAGGGCCATAATCCTGCCTAAAGCGCTAAATCCTCTGTATACTGACATAATGCCCTTTAAGCTCACTAATTCCTATCTCCTTCTCTTTCCTCTCCCTCTCTTAAGTCCTACATTAACACAAAAACATTGCACTAAAGTCATCAATCTAAGCGGTTGCTAGGTAACCTCCGGGGCAGCCTGATCAGTTTTCATTAAAGCTATAGTCAGTAATGTCTTCACTGCGCAGTCCGCAGTTTATTGCACAATCTGAAAACAAAAACAAGTGCTTAAAGATCAGCAATTCTGTAAACATGATACTCAAGCTGTATTGTAATTGCATATGAATCAAAATGATTGGAATAAACATCTGAGACTAATCAAAGAGCACCACTATAATCTAGAATGTCTTAGCAAATAACCAGTCAGCGGTGGTCTCTCACCCATCACACACTACTCAAAACTGAAGTGATAGTTTACTCAAAAATTAAAATTCTGTCATCATTTATTCACCCTCATGTCATTTAAAAACTGCATGGCTCGCTTTCTTCTGCGAAACACAAAAGAAGATATTTAGAAGATTCATTTGCCAAATATGTGTCCATAACAGAAGTGACAGCCGTTGTTCCTCAAAATATCCTCTTTTGTGTTCTGCAGAAAAAAGAGAGTCAAACAGGTTTGAAATAATAAGAAGGTGAGTAAATGATGAGAGAATTTTCACTTTTGTGTGATGAACAGGCATGAACAGTCAGTCCTCCAGTGTTTTGAATAGGCAAAGAAAGCAGAAAATGTATACCTCCACTGTGCTTTGCTCTGTCTTATCCAGGCATAATTCAGAACTAATAAGTTAAAGGAATAGGCTTTAGGTGGATGTGTGTGTGTGTGTGTATATGTGTGTGTATTACAGCTTCATCCCTCCCCTGCTGTAGGGCAGATGGTTTCTACGGCAATCCAAGGCTTGAGTTATGACTCCCATATGGTCATTGTGCAGGCTGCCATAACTCCGTAGCCACTCCGAGAAAGTGTGTGTGTGTCCACAGACAGCACAGAGACATTGAGAAAAAGAGATATAGCCAGAAAGAGAGTCTTTATGTCTGTCAGAAAATGAGAGGAAAAGAAAAGGATAGAGAGAGTTATGACACAATGTGTGTGGATTGTGTGTTTGGTCAAGATGGCATGTCTGTATTAGTGTGTGCAATGGCTCAAACATAGACCACAATAAAAACCATGATGTGTTTACATGGATAAGCTCTAAAAAAGAACAAAAGATATTTTAAAGAATGTCGGTAACTGAACAACAGCGGTACCCATTCACTTATATTGTATGGACACAAAACCAATGCAAGTCAATGGGTACCGCCGTTGTTCGGTTATCAACATGCTTAAAACTATCTTCTTTTGTGTTCTGCAGATGAAAGTCTTGAAGGTTTGAAATGACAAGAGCATGTGTAAATGATGACAGAATTGTTTTTTTTAGGTTGAACGAACCCTTTAATGAGAATGATGTGTTCTGCTGACTTTCAAAGTGGCACTGGCAAACAACATCTACAAAAAAGAAAACAAGAGAATGTTTTTCGTCTTGGGTCAGTACGCGTCACCATAAAACCACCCAGAGCACCCTAACAGCTGCAATGCATAATGGTAAACCCACACAGAACACATTAGCAACCACATAGCAATACTCTGGCAACCATTCGTAACAGACAAGGTGTGACGCCAATTTTTCATGGGAACGCGAGGCCCACATCTCACATATAAATAGTAAAAATCGATTTATTTGTTGTTTGACAAATTTCATCTGCGATCTTGTGCAATGACATGATCACAATGGAAATATTCACCAATCACAAGCACGATTGGTGTGTATTTTTATCTACACTTGATACATGTGACATCCGGGCCAATGATTAAGAGAGAAAATTCATTTATGTTGTTGTCATGAGGATGAGTGCCTCAAACTGAAGATAAGTTGCATCCCGGCCTAATTAAACGTGTCAATCACGTATGGCCTCTCAAACTAATGCCTGCATAAGTGCACTACAAACAGCAGCACTCCATCACACATTTTAACATACATTAGCTTTAATTCAAGGTGTTTAATATCATATCTTCACTCATATGGTCACCGCTCACACACAGTATGTTTTGAAATTTAATGTTCATAAAACATTGATTGTAGATGTTTTTCACATGTTTTTCAAACAATCTTAATGATTCCTCTTTTTTTAATCTCTCTCTCATTGACTGACTCCCCCCCCCCTCTCTCTCTCTCTCTCTCTCTCTCTCACACACACACACACACATCGGTATCTATCTATCAAGGAAGTAAAACTTTTGACACCTGAGAATGTGTTTGAGAGATAAGAGGACTGTGTGCTTAATCCAACCCACACAGACACTTAAACACACTTTTTCCCCTTTGCACCATAAGATAAGGACGTGTCTGTGGAAATAGCAAATGAGGGTCAGAAATGAAAGCATTATAAACACATCAAAGAGTGATGAACAGAGAACATAGAGGTTTAGGCCCTGGTTTTACCCCAAAATGTAAATTCTCAAACTAAAAGGTGGTGATTGATCACATCGTTCAACGTACCTACAACAAAAAAAACCATCAAGCAATATTTTAAAAGTGTAGTCCAAACAATTATTCACTATACCCTAAGTTTTCAGATTTTTGTTAGTAATTAGTCATTAGTCATGTGACAGTCTTGTGAAATGCGTCTATAATTGTTGGTGAAAAAACTTTGTGTTTATATGTCGTCACCTCAGTCTATATGGACGGTTTCACAGACAAGACTTAAAGCTAGTGCAAGACTACAATGAATGTTTGAGTCTTAATTTCAGTCTAAACTGAATATAACTTGCCCACAGATATATGACAATATATCAGTGCCATTGTTTTGTCTTAAGATGCACCAGTAATGTACACTTTAAAAAAATATTCTGGAAGGTGTTAACTTTAACCCATTAAAATAATTAACATGTTACTTACCTATAGTTAGAAGGATTAATATTTTTTTATAAAAGTGATCGATAAAAAAAACCCATGAAAGATTTTTGTTAAAGATATTAGCTGCAGTACAATTTATAAAAATGAGTAAATTCTACCTAGGCCTATTTGTTCAAATTAATAGTTTACAGCATTCAAATTCTGAGTAACATTTAGGCTAAAATATATAAGCCCTGGAACAGTGCACATGCATAAATGGTGGGAGCAAGGGATTCAAATCATCTTTCGTTATAATGGTAAAAACATGAAAGTGTCGAGCCACGGGTACGTTTTCTTGTTGATATTATTATGAATGCAAATGTTTACTCGTTTAACTGTAACATAGCAAAAGAGTTGTAAGAGGCGTGCACTGTGTTGTATCATCAGCACCTGCCTGACAGGACAGCACGAGTGACGTGCTAAAATTGACGAAGGGTCTGAGGAGAGAAACAGCTGGAATATTAATAAAATTTCATTCTGATGATGTAGGTTCTGTTTTACAAGGTGTCCAATCGCGACGGGACCTCGCAACACACTATAAAAAAGATTTGTAGTTTTTTGCCTCATTAGCTGCTTCAATGAAGCCATTTTTTGAAGCATGTTTTCCAAATGTTGCGACTTCTGTATCGTATGGTTAGGCCACAGTGTTACAAGGGAAGGATTTATAGAGCTGTTTTGATATTGTTCTTACTTAAGAAGTCCTGTGTATGTTTTTCTGCATGCTTCTTTCATTTAATGTCTGTGTTTCTGACCTTTCTTTCACAAATAGGTCCATACACTATGCTCATAAATTTAGATACTCTTTCCTAAAAAATATAGGATAGAATGTACTAAAAGTGAGTGGAAATTGTTATCTCAATTTTATTGAGTAGATTCTACATGTTGTTTTTACAGTGTATTCTCATAAGGCATTTCTATAAAAGTGACATAAATATCTTCTTCAACTAAGGCATAGTCCTGGCTTAAGCAAAGCCGTGTCTGTGAAACCGGCCATATGTTATAATGACTGTTTAAGGGTTCCATTCTGGAACTGATGAACACATAAATGTATAAGCAAACATCTGCTCATGATGTTGTTGGTAACTGTGGTTTATTTTAAGAGGATGAACTATGTTAGTCCATCATAAATGGCGTCCTACATAATTTAGCTTCCAATGTGGTAAACACTACTGCGGAAAATTACCTATTCATATTGTCTTTACAACCTGAACGTGTTTCAGTTTACCATTGTAAATATGAATTTTTAACCATTTTACCAGCTATATATCATACAACTTACCAAATTTATCCATCAAGCGCCCTCAACTCATGTTGTTCATTCACATGTGCATGTGTAGTGTTCCTTTCTGCAAAACGTAATATGCTGATTATTAAATTATTTCTCCAACTAAAAGGAAGAATTAAACAGGGTTTGAAGGATTTGCTTTGGCTGAATTTCATGAAATCTGCCACAGACGCATGCATGCGTCCAATTAAAGCCATTTGCTGAGATCAGCAAAGCTTAAGCTAATGACTTGTTAGTTAGTTTCTGTTAAATGATGAGGAAAATGTGCATATGACTACTTGTTTCACAGAGGGTTTTCGAGTGTCTTTATACAAAATGTCTTAGCTACATTACCACTTCAATTGTTTGGTTTTTTGAAAGCCCCACGGTACTATTCTCAGTCAGAGGTCAAATTTGAATATCTCTTTAAAGTGACGAAACAAAAGTATAAAATTGCTGTCTAAATCTCGGTGTTCAAAGGTAGGCTGACCTGGACAATGTCAAGGTTGTGAGTGGCAAGACTTTTGAGAAAAAAAAAACTTCAAATGAATAGCATGTGATCGAAATTCCATGCATGCCGTTTATTACTTAAAAGGTGACTTGTCCCACGAATCGTGGCTAGCGGCTTGTTCTGAATGTGTCATTTCAAACTCAAGGACTTACTGAATAGCCCCTCGTAATCTGGTCGATTTTAATGAAAGAGGGAAAGTAAGTGATGGGATTAAAATATTTTTAGTGCAAGCACAATGGCAGCTCTTACAGCATATATTGAACTCTAAAAGTCAAAACTCTAATTGCCTGCAGGGTTGCAGAGGGCAGAAATGTCATGCCGGTTGGCTGTCTGCTTCATACAGGGACAAGGGGAACAAGCATAACAGCGAAGGAAAAAAAAACACTGATTGAATAACCATTTCCCATATCTACATCTAGATTATACTTTTGTTTAGAAGGAGCAGTCCTACTCCCTGGCTCATTTAAGGAATATCATACGAGATGATGTCACATTGTGTTGAAAAGGCACATTCTTCGCAAGACTATTGCCTTTTCTAGCTCGCTCTTTCTGTCTTTCATTTACCTCTCGCTGTTCCGCAGTCATGTTACATCCGCATTTGAATCAAGCTGCGGTCCTTATTTTGTCTTTGACCCCTGCCGTTTAGCCCTCTTGGAATTACTGAATTCCAAAAGCCGCTCTGACATAAACAGACTCTGAAACCTCGTTCACAATCATTTTAATCATTTTTCACTAAGTGATGCATTGACTACTTTCACTCTACAGGGTAAGGGCTACACAGCTCCCAGCATGCATTGCAAGCCCAACTCAGATAATTAGGCCCGCCTGAGCCGATCAATAATGTCAGCAGGAAAAGGGGTGAACAACAGATCACACCCCAGGCTGAGAGTGGTAGCACCAGAGGGAAGGATAGGGAGAGCAAAGAGGAAAAGAAGAGAGATCAGCAGGTGAGGTGCTTTGGAAGTGCTGAGTGATTTGTTCAGATATACTGCGAGGTACAGAGGACATGAGGAGAGGACTGAGAGAGACATAGGACCTGCGGAGAGACTGTGGAGAGACATACACTACTTGCATCTTTCAAACTCAAACATGCACCCATTAGAATGCAGGTTAGAGAGAGCAATGTTACACAATGTTAACTTTTACACAAATCAAATTGAGGCATGAGGCACATCGGGGATTGAAATACGGTCACATTTGAATATACTCATTTATAATCATTTTGTAGCTTTTAAGGCTGTCTATATGTTAGTGCACTTAAGCTTATACAACATTTGTAGTTTTTTTCTTATGGGAACATATATTAAAGCAGCAATTCATAACCTTGTTTTGGTTAAAAATAACCCAGTTTAAAAGAAGTGAACTAAAACACTTATATGTACTTAAGGTGCTCACAGTAATTTAGTACTTTTTAACATAAACTTAAGATCTAAGTGTACGTAACTGTGCTATTTTTGACATTTGAATCTATCTCAACATCATACAGTTACTGCTGGATATGAGTCACAAATATAGAAATGCAAAAAAAAGCAAAGATTCTGGAGGACCTGGATAATAAGAAGATCATTGGACAGTTTAATGACTCAGGACAAATAAGAAAACCTTAAACAACTATGACAAAACATAAAAACTGTCATTGATTGTGCGGGTAACATCATACAGTATTAATAATCAGTGGGATGTAAACTTTTGATCTGGGCTATTTTTAGAAACTCTATTATTATTCTTTGGTGTGAACTTTATGTTAACATTTCTTTCGTGAAATAGTTCAGGGCAGGACTCAATTAAAATTTTCAAAATTCCTCATATTTTCGCCCATTTTTTCAGCATTTTACAGATTCTGGAAAGCTGTAAGTAAACTTTTGACTTCAACTGTAAATCATAAATTTACCTGATTTACAACTAAAAGCTGATTATAATTTACAAATTAAGCTATATCGGGTCCCATTTTCATATTTTTTGTTTCAAACAGAGTAGTCGATACAGAGGCAGAAGTTATGTTTAGCAGAATTAATGAATCAACAAGTATCAAGTATATTTATGCATTTCTGAGTGTATCATTATTACACAAATACATTAGAATTATTTGAACAGCTTTTTAGAAAAGTATGTTTTTACAATATATTGACATAATGATCATACCCAAAGTACACAACAATACAACCATTTAAAACTACTGCATGACTACTCCTCACATTTTCATTGTGTTAAATTAAATACAGCATCTACAGTATGTTAATACAAAATTCCCCCACTATCTCACAAACATACAGTAGCATTTAAGACATGAGAAGTGGAAAGAGACGTGCACACATACAGTCACTTAGCAACTAACTCAATATTTTCGGCTGGCAGATAAGCAGACTCCCAATGTTCCTTCATGAGGGACTGTGTGTTCCCTGATCACTAAGTGATTAGAGGGAAGCTCTGCAAATGAGTGCTGTGAATCAAGAAAGTTAGTGGGTGAGGTCTGAACCGTAAGCCACATCACATGTTGAAATCACAGGCGAGATTACTTTAATTAGAATTATCTCTGGAGACAGGTAGGCGGCTATAAACTTAGGCCGTGATTGAGAGCAAAGAATGATCAGGCTCTTTCCTACCTTATGTTTAGAACCTAGCGCCTTTCATGAATGTTTTTTTATATGATTCTGCCAACTACTGTGTTGCAGTCCAGACTGAGTTTGGTCATGCAAGCTGTCTGTTCTTTTTCTTAAATTTTTTTAGATGATGTCCGAATGGGATTGATTTTATAAATTTGGCAAATACAAGGGGAGGATTCTAATCTCAAACCTCAAATTATTGGTCTCTAACACAATAAAACAGATTATTAGCCTATCAATGGTAAATTCTATATATTAGGCATTTATAGTATATTACATACAGTACACCAATGTATGATATTTAAAAAAAAATGTGATTGAAAATTGACAGATCTCAATCACCATTATAAAAGCCTCTGGAAAAACTAAAAACCAGCAATGCTCAAAACTTAATCCCAGGATCATTCCCCGAGATTGATTTAATCCAGACGAACTGGTCAGAAAAGCAATGCCTTGTAAAGGATTTTGTCTGCAACGAATGCAACTCAAAAATATATTTTTTCTTACCCCATCTTTTCATGTGTTTCTGCCGTTCTGCTATTAGATGACTAGCTCAGCTTCTGGATTTTGTCTGAAAAAACGAAATAAAGAATAAAATGAAATATTATTTGCATGCTTGAACAAATACAACCAAACACATTGGACAGGTGAAAAACTCAAACATTGACAGAGATATTATGCTTTGAATGTGGACGGAGATCTTTGGCAAATTAATTCTTCAAATTCTTCAACAGACTGACTCCAAATGAAACTTCCTGAAAAGTGTAAACATGAGTTGAGTTTAATGAAGTGGACTCTATGCTTAATCCACTAGCATGTCAATAATGTTTACAAGGCTTGCAAACGTCAACACAATATACTTTTTTCCTTCAGTCATTATCATTGTCAATGTCTTTTTCTCACCATGCAGAAGTATCAACAATATCAACTCAGTTGCAAGGTTGCGTTTTTTAATAGAGACACCTATGAGTATGAATATTTTTTTAATTTGGAAGTCTTGTTATATTCCTACGGTTTCGTTTTTTTATAGAAAGGCATTGACTGTAAATGGTAACAACAATGGAAGAGTCACATACAATTCTGCCATTTTAGATATTCTTTATTTTGCAAGTAAACAAAAATCTTAAAGAGAATGTATTTATTCAGTCAATATCTTACATTTCGACCATGTTTGGAAAGGGAATTTAATTTTAAAACATGAAACATTACCAGAGGTCATGAAACGCCAAACAAATACAGTAGGTTTTGACCCCTTTCTTTGTTGATCTCTGCATTTGTGTTCCGTTTCATGTTCTGCCAGCTTAAGAGCTACCCATAACACAAGGCATTGTTCACATTAAACATCTGTACATTGGTCTCAACACCAGAGTACACTGAACAATATCCTTCAACCCACTGTATGCAAATAAAAGGCGAGAATGCAGCTTTATCTTTCACGTTCATGTTTTAAGATGTGTAAGGAATCATCCTTTGCTACCCCAACAGATGGTGTTAAAATCAGATTTGCAAAGCCAAGTAAAGGCTCACACCAGCAGGAAATGAAAAACATTGATGTTAATGCGTTCCGCAAAATAATGCCACCCATATAGCTTGACTCAAACACCCTAGGTTCCTTGCCCAAAATTGTGTTGCTACAGCAAAATATGTTTTGTTACTGTTAAGACAAACTATTTTAATAATTATGATACTGTGGCTTTTGAACACAAGTGATAAAATCCACTATGAAATAGAAAAGATGAAAAGTTATTGGTTGCTTTTGGATTATCTTGTTCATAAATATATATATATAGATAAATGCTGCATTCAAGCACTCCAGGCACATAGACGTGTGCGCCATATTGGACCAGTCCACTGGCGTCACTCAGAGTTAGCCTCGCATAGCCAGATCTTCGTACTGAAGCTCTGGAACATATCGCCACTTTCTTTGGCCATATGCCCATATGACTGACAGGTAAATCAACCAATCACGTTTCTTATTGAGGCATGGAAATGTCTCCGCAGTTACAGATCGGTGTACATTCACGAATGTTTCAAAAGTTAACAGCATCAAAATTATTATAAAGGTACATCTCAAAAAAATATATATATCATGAAAAACATCAATTTATTTTGTCACTCATTTCAGAACGTGAAACCTATATACTATATAGATTAATTTCTTAGAATGTTGATGATAATGGCGTACAGATAATGAAAACGCAAAATTGAGTGTCTCCGAGAATTTGAAAATTACATAGGATCAATTAAAAAAAGATATTTCAAACAGAATGTCAGGCTTCTGAAAAATAATTTCTATGCACTGAATATTTGGTTGGGTCTCCTTCTGCATTAATTACTGCATCAATGTGGCATGGCGTGGCATGGAGGCAATCAGATTGCTCAGGTTTAATGGAACCCCAGGTTGCTTTGATAGCAGACTTCAGGTCATCTGCATTGTTGAGTCTGGTGTCTCATCTTCCTCTTGACAATACCCCATAGATTCTCTATGGGTTTCAGGTCAGGGGGGTTTGCTGGCCAATCAAGCACAGTACCACCATGGATATTGAACCAGCTTTTGCTACCTTTGGCAGTGTGGGCAGGTGCCAAGTCCTGCTGGAAAATGAAATCAGCATGTCCATAAAGCCTGTCAGCAGAAGGAAGCATGAAGTGCTTTGAAGCAGTAGGCAACAGAAGCGCGTAAGTGTTATTGATTAATATTGTCTTATTGAGTTTAAAAGCAGTATAGTTGCTTTGTTTACGACCGCCATGTCATGTGTAGAGTGCGTGCTTGTTCGCGCGCTGGTTTAGCTTGTTATTGTGAGAGCGTGAAGGCGTGTCCAACGCCATGTAGAGTACTGCTCCTGGCCTTCAAGACCACCACTGGCTTGGCACCTTCTTATCTTCATTCACTAATGCAGACATATGTACCCGCCAGACCCTTACGCTCTGCAAACAAAATAAAAAATCCCTTTCACAAACCTTCTCTGGATCGGTTCCATATTTGTTGAATGATCTGCATGCTGCTACAAGATCAGCAGATTCTGTGGCCATCTTTAAGAATTACACATCTCTTCCGTCAGCACCTGTCCCGATCAATTCAGATTTCTATATCTTTTCTACTCTATCTATATTTAAAAAAAAATCTCTGTACACTGTAATGTTGACCCAATTACTTCCATTGTTTACCCAACTTGCAAGTAGCTTTGGATAAAAGCGTCTGCTAAATGTAATGTAAATGTAAGTGCTCTGAAATTTCCTGGTAGATGGCTGCGTTGACTGTGGACTTAAGAAAACACCGTTTTTTTAACCACAACAGTGACACAAAACAGGCTGTTGGCGATCCTCTTACAACCTGATGTCACATTGATTCACGCCTGCCCATGACTGCTCAAAAACTTTGCCTTATGAGCGCGGAAAGTTTCACCTTCCGCCAAAAACATGCTGTAAGCCATTTTCAGGCAAGAGCAGAAGAAGCCTCTACCCAGCAACAAACATGTCTAAAAAACAACAAATGTGTGCTGTTGTTGGATGTAAATGGAACATAAAAGGAGGCCGGGAGGAGAACTTTTCGACGAGCGAGGGTTCATCTCACTGCGACCATGCAGGCCGGAGTTACAAACAATCGAAAGTCCCGTGCGGGAAAATTATGAAATCGTATTCGGGAAAATTTTACTTTTGTTGGATCTACAAACCAAATTCACCGGTCTGTATCTCCGGACCAAAAAGACTTAGAGAAATGAGTCAGGACTCGTTGAAAAGGTCTCCGCCGGGTCATTCGAACAATTCTGAATCGATGCAACCCCTAGGTTGGGAGCTAGAGCTCCCATAGCCAGAAAGGTTGAAAAATCTAAGCTCCAGGATCTGGTGGCCCGTCAGTATAGCATGGGTTTCGCAAAAATAAATTGATTCTCAAGAGTGGATCAGTGCAAGATGTTCGTGATCAAGCTTCATATCAAGAAGAAGTAAGTATTACACATCGTTTTTAAATCGCCTGTCTTACATAATGTGTTTAGCATGTTAGTGTCTGTTGTTTACATAATCGCAGCTAAACCCGGGACATGGTCCAAAGACAGGTGTTATGTCATAACGTTTGTGGTAAGAGGCATCGCGCCCTTCGGTTCAGAAGACTTGTGACCGACATAATTTCTGTAAATCTTATTCATTACCACTAAAGAAAGTTAAAGCAGTGTCTTAATCGATGAATTCAGTAATTTCTCGTATGTCCGTATGTAAGTGCGACAATACTACAGAGAAACAGAGTTCACATTTGTAAGACATTGAGGTTACGCAGAAATTGCTACTCACAACGTAATAACACCTGGTTGCTGATCTTCACATACCCGTCAGTCATACACAAGTACTCTGAATGCATGTTTATGCCTATATCCGTGTTTATGTCTGTTAGTAATATGCATGCATATGATTAATCATGAATGGCCAACATTTCATACAGCAAATGGACAGCATATATTGTTCTTTCTATGTTTTTGTCTTTTCCATTTAATTTGTATTTATGAACAAGGCATTAAGGGACTTTTTATTGTAGTTAGGATTATTTTTTGGTTGTTTAAGGCTTAACAAACGTAATACCGCTTTCCGCCATGTTGCTTGTCTTGATGTCATCCAAAGCACACGTGTTAGCACTCTACCCCATATTTTGCATATGGGGAGGGGAGCAGAAGCTCCTTTGCATTAAAAGAGACACACACAAAAAAGGCACGTTTTCCATTGCAGCCACAAATGGCAATGTTTAACATATTGTAATGAAAGATATGTGGTGTATTTAGCTGAAACTTTACAGTGACACTCTGGGGATACCACTGACTATTTTTATATTGCAGAAAACCCCTGGATTTGCGGCCCTTTAAAGAATGTGACATGCACGTCTCTTGTTAATCTTGTGAAATTTAACCAATCAGATGACAACTTCGAACGTGCTGAAATGTTTCCAGAAAAGTTTGCCTTAAGCATCAGATGTTTAGCCAACGGACCGTGGGCATGACGTCGGAGTCTGAGAATACTCGGAGTTGACTAGAATGCCCCAGCACTTAAATGCCATGGCTGTGAAAACTACAGGGATTTACATTCCTGGAAAATGGAATAACCTTTTGTTGTTGTCATCTGTTTGTGTAGCAGATATGATGTTAGAGTTTACACAACAATAAATATGTTTTCATAATCATACACAGTCAGCTTGAACTTGAGTGTTAACGGACCGGCTCACACCATTCCAATATGGCGGCCGACCAACGTATAGCAGCCCATAGAAACAGATGATAATGCGGCATCGAGTTATTTACTGTATATCTATGTATCTTGTTTGCCCAAACAATCATGTCATAAGTTAAATGCCCTACAGAAAATGCTTTTTTAGTTTTTTTTATTCCTTTTCGTGATTTGATACTAATACATAGTTTAAATATTGAACAACTTAAATATTAAATATTGAACAACTTAAATATTAAACATTACAAACATTATGTTGTGTGAATCAAATGTTTTCTACTAATGAAAATCTTTATGAATACAAACAATATTTTTCAGAGGAATAAATCAAAATTTATCTAAATGTGGTGACACATTTGAATAATTTTCATCACATTAACCCACCTAAACGAAAAAAAAAGAGTCATGGTGTGCTTTTGAATAGAAATGCAGTGTTTAAATATCATTACAAAGAAAAACAGCAAATAATTCAAATGTTGTAGACATAAAAATAGCAATATTAATAAACTGATAACAGTAAAGCAAAATACAATTTCTTCAACGGAAAGAAATATCATACTTACTGAATATTACATTTTCTCACATATCCCACAGTGTAAACTAAATATTATTTTGTACCCTGGGGTGTTTTCTTTTGTATTAATATGAACTTAATTTTGCTAAGAGACATTTCTATTGCAACACCAGTAGCGCCAACAGAAATGTCTTTACTCTTTAGTTCGCCGCCATTTTTTCAATTTTGCATCACGTTGCGGTGGTCAGGTGGTACAAGGCGGGCTTTCGGAAATTCATTTTGCAACTTCACAAGAAATACGACGTGTTCAAGAAGTAACGTACTCGATCGAATTTTAACTCGCTTTTTAATCAAATTCTCAAGGTAACGTAGTGTAATTCAACATGGCGTCAGACTCACATTGGCTTTTTGAAGCGTCTGGCCAGGTAGCCCCATCCACTCTAGTCTCATACTGAATTGAACTTTACCTGGCATCCTTCAAGTCACCTTACATCAGGTAAACCCCCAGGAAGGCCGTGTGGCGAAGCTTTACACAAGTCAAAGAATTGGAAACAGGGAAGATCCATTCAAGGGTATGATCAGCTGTAATTGTTGTCTGTTTATTTGTCACAAATGCCGAATACCGTTTGGTCGTTGAACAAATGCTTTACGGACCTTTATCGCATTTCCTCTATCCGGTAAGCAAAGCAGTGTGTCGCCTTTTCTAGTAGCATAGCAACACAATTAAAACAAACGGCGAAATCCGCTAATTACCAGTGTTAGCACCTGGCTGCTTTAGAGCTACTCATAGATCTCCTTACCTCTGTTTTTACAATTTCTTGACACCAAATAATTCAGGAATGCATATGTGAGGTTGAGACTGCGAAAGTCTCCTATCTTTCAAAATAACATGCGGAAGTAACTTACGTTTGTGTGCAGTATGCGCTACGAAACTCAGGATGTTTATCTCTTTAACTTGCTGAAATGTTCCTGTAAATCTATTTCCCATCCAAATGCACATACTGAATAATAAATACATTTATTTCCTAACATACTACAGTCCTGTGTTTTCTCTTACTACTCATATTTCATTTGAAAAACGAATATGACTGATAAACACCACACCTTGGACACCACACATGGCTTTATTATAGTGAAAGTGAAGAACTTACATTTTCGTAAGAAGCGTATGTTTTACGTGCGTTGTTATTCCAGTCCTTAAAGTAACAAAATGCGTGTAACCGCCTAGAAACGTAATGATATGATACTCTTAATCTGAAAAGAGTAACGGGATTGAAAGCTCGACTTCGTTATTAATCATTTGGTGTATTTTTTAATAACATGCGGTAAAATTACTGTCAATGAAAAATGACACACAATAGGTGATAAAACATACTTAATACAAATAAATGCACATTTATTTAGAGCACTGACTGAAATCCGTGTGGTAAAATAATCACATATTTTTACCAACCACTGTTTTCACAGATCGGCCAGATCTACGACGGCGTTTTAGTGCCACCTTAAAAATAAAAAAAATCCAAGATGTCGAGAATAAAGTCGAATTGTTACTTATTCTCGTAACATTTCGACTTCATTCTCGAAATCTTTTTTTTAACGTGGCACTAAAACGCCGTCCTACAGATCAGATGAGGATCAACTTTTTATTATTAAGTTTATCATTAAGTTTGTAAAAGTCTGTTCAGTAATCATCAGAATATCTCTTCTCCTGTCTCTTAAAAAGTCTGGATTTTGAAATCATTTTGCGGACACTCATTAAAAGAGCCATTTAGTCAAAAAGGCGATTGCAGCCTATTGTAATAAACGTAACCGGAAAAATCGATACACTGCTTCGATGAGCACATCCGGTGTTCACTTTCTCCGTGAGTAATGTTCCTCGCAGGGTAACTGTATTGATTTCTGCATATTGTGTTCGTTAATCGTTATAATTTCTTATTTTGTTAGAAAGCTGCATACAGCAAAGATTTTACTCCGTGCTTGATTGACATGTGAATAGATGGTCCATCGCTTTGCTGTCCTGGACAACATTAGGATAAATTAGCATTTACAGGACAAAATATTTTTGCAATTTGCAATTCATTGAGTGATGCAATAACTAACTTTTGGACCCTGTTTTAACCTTCATTAAGCTTTCATTACAGCATAATTTAATTCACAATAACTACTGAAACAATCTGATTTATTTACTGTCAACATTCTTACAAATCTGTTGTTATGTGACCTTTCTTCACATTTGCTCAAAACAGTGGCTGCAGTAACATTATTTTGCTGTCAGTCCTCTCCCTTTGGAAAATGTTCGTTATAGACCACTTCAGAATACGTAAACAAAGCTGGTCCAACACTAGTCCAGAAGAACTCCCTGTTTCAGTTATAACATAATACAACCAACCAACAAAACATTTATCATCAAACCCAACTGTTAAACAAATATTTTTAAGAATTACTTGTATATGTAAAAAGTGAAACCTGGATGTGCTCCTTGACCTGTGTTTACATCTTGCAAAGTGTTTGGTAAAAAAGCTGATTGTATTTCAATATTGTTTACCCACTAGGGATAGTTCACCCAAAAATGAAAATTCTGTCGCCATTGACTCACACTCATGTCATTTCATGCCTGTATGAATTACTTTGTTCCGATGAACACAAAGAAAGATATTTGGAAGAATGTTAGTCATTTTCAGTTCCGGGACATCATTGACAACCATGCCCTTGTGCTTGGTTTCGTTGTATCAGTGTGTTTACCTGTTGGTGTTTTTGTGTGAAAATTACCAAGAATCGCACCATTTTAGATACAACGGCCAACTTTATAATGTTTGAAATATTTGTAGGAATCTGTTGGGGCAATGTGAACCAGCCTTTAGAGGAAGCTGTCAATTTGTAGATGGTTTTGTGTGTGTGTGACTGATAGCGACATGAGTGTGTTAAATCTCAGCCAGTTAATGTTTGTGTGTGAATGTTACAGAGCGATAGAAAAGTGAGAAAAATAGAGAAAGGTTGTATGTGTATGTTTGCACTCTTGTGTGCTAAAGGGCTTGGAGTGTGTCCCCCCATGCCATGTTAGAAAGTGTGTGGACAAGGGGGGACGGGAAAGATTTGAGGTAGTATTTTACACCTTAAGACATTTTGACAGGGCGTGTGCTCACTCTGTGGAGTGGGTTGTGAGGAGTGGGGCTTTTTTGAAGTTTCACACCTGTGATAGGAGAGAAAGAGGAAGAGGTGGGGGGAATAGAATCATCTCAAGGCCCTTCTCAACATCTTTGCACATTCTCTGTGCTCTCTCTCTCTTCGATTTCTGACAGTCATCTTGGACTGAGAGAGAAATCTCCCCCCTGTGGTTCTCCACAAAAATACAAAGACATGTACTGACACAAACCACACATTTTATTCACGCTTAGTCTTTTTCACACACAGATACTTTCTTTTCGATGCATTATGCTCTCTGTTCCATCTCTTTCTTACTCATCTTCACAACATTGTTTACCTTCCAACACACAACACAAATAACAGTTTTCCACTTTTGGAGAAGTTGCAAGTTACAGTTTAAAATCCTCACCACTGCATTAGGAGAAAGTGAGAAAAAATTGCTACACTGTTGCCTTCAAATATGCTTTTATATTTTATAAACATGCCATATGTTGTTTTGAGCAAAATGCTCATTGTTATTTTTGACAAAAAGCTGTATTTAATGAACGTTGGGTGTGCTTCATGTGATCCGCGTCATTTCGTGATGTCAGATAAACCTGTGAGGTTCCTTAAATTTTTCTGCATATAAATAGTTCCATAGTTTTTTTAAAAGCTGCACAGAACCAGTAACGTTTGCAATTCTTGTTTTAGTGTGCTTGATTGACAGGTGAAGGTATGGTCCTTTGGTACTGTTTAGGTAACACCAGGACGAATTAGGATTTACAGGGCAAATCGATCACATGTTATTGACTGCCTCTGTGTGTTGTTTCAGTCATGTACTTATAAAAGACCCTGTTTACACATGCATTATATTTCATTTCATCCTCTTTCATGCCTACTATTCTTATTGTATTATATTAAATATTTGATATTGTTTAAGATATGTAAGGGCAAGTTATTTTTGGTTGAGACAGCTCAAACATTCCTTTTTGTCTTGGACCAGACTTAAAGGAGCAAATGGGAAATTCTATTAGCATCTAGTGGTGAGGTTGCGAATTGCAACCAACGGCTCGCTCCACCACTCCCCCTCCTTTTCAAGCACTACAGCAACTGACAAAGGACAAACATGTGGCATGTTTTATCTTTTTTGTCGAAGGAAATAACACACGAAACATGCAATGAAGAGCAGTTTGTCCGTTAAGGGCTACTGTAGAAACAACATGGCGAATTCCATGCAAGGGGACCTGCGGTGTATGTAGATGGAAATCTAAAGTAATAAAATCATAACTCTTTTAAGGACTTTATACACATCTGAAGACATTATTATATTGCATTTCAGTCAATAGATCCCCCAAATTACACACTGGACCTTTAAGCCTGTGAAACGGGGCATATGAGCTACTGTTTGCATTCTTTAAAACTCTGTGGTTATTTCATCTTCGTTTACATTCGCTTATAACAATTACTGCAGTAAGATTTTTCACTCTAAATCCTTCACTCACCAGTCTGAAGAAAACGTTGAAGCTCATTACATTTAAGTGTTTTTAGCTAGTAAGTGTCTAGAAGGCCTAACTCAGCCCCTTAGGTATAGTAAACTTGTGATTGGTTTGGCCAAAATGGATTTTAATAGTGTAAATGGGACCTTGGTGCACAGCTAGTAAAAATGATGAGAAGAGATCAGTCTATCAAACACAGTTGCCACCAAACATTATGGGGCGGTTTCCCAAACAGGGCTTACTTTGGGAGGACACTTTGGTTATATTAGGACATTTATGCCTGGTTTCACAGACAAGATTTGAGGCTAGTACCAGACTAAAATGAATGTTAGAGCTGTCTTAACTGAAAATAACGTGCCCTGGCATATAGGCCTATCTTAAAATATGTCAGTGCCATCATCTTGTCTCAGGATGCACACCAGTAATGTTTTAAGGCATAACAATGGCAAACCCCAAAGCAATGGCATTGAATTTTAAAGATGCAGTTTATACATGCATTTTAGTCTGGGACTAAGCCATATCTTTGAAACCAGGCCTATGTCGCATAGTCTTTTCTCATTGATGGGGCATATTAAGGATCTTTTAGAGTATTGTAAAGAACGGCATTGCCAATCTCAGCATCTGAGTATCAATGAGGAGTAAGAAAGTTGTGTTTGTTCACTCTTGCTTAGGTTTACAGTAGGAGGGAAAGAAATTATTGATAGGAGTGGAGAGTAAGAAAGAGTACTGAGTCACAAAGAAGAAGAGGTAGAAGACCATGAAGAGGTAATAGGAACTGGAATAGAGAGGATCAGACTAAAATGACAGAAAAGGTGGCGGGAGATGAAAATGAAAGAAGACAGAATGGTGGGAGAAGACAGAAGAAGTACAGGGAGCCTTGGGAGAGGTTCTTGTCCGTCTTCTCTTTGATGTATCATTAATGTGGGGGTTGGTGAGAACTGTGTGTCGGGGAATGAGCTGGCTCTGCATTGAGTGACGTGGGATAGAGCGAGGATGCTTTACTGCTTTTACAGGTGGAATAATATACTTGGATGTCTAAAGAATTACTGACCACAAACAATAGATGTGGCTCAAAGTGTAGGACTCCCAAGCCTACCTTGTATATCTAAGAGTTGTAAGAGTATTGACAGAGTAGCACCTTGACCCGTGTGTCTGTTTGTTGGTTTCTGTATTAACTGAGCAGAGAGTGAAAATTGACATTGTTGTTTGTGCCTTCTGGGTACATGGTAGTTTCTGAGATAGCTGATGAAAACACCCCTCTTGAAGATAGGACTTTTATGACAGACCTAGAGAGAATTTAGTATTTTGATGAGTCACTCAAATGCAGCGCCCTTTTTTGTGGCCTCAGGGTTTGGATAGACATGTTGTAATGGGATAAACATCTCAAAAATGTTCAGTTTAAAATTGGTAAAATTGTATTTAAAAAAAATGATCTGTTGTCTGTTCAAAATCTTAGTTGGGTGCTTGTAGCAGCTTTACTTCTCAATATGACTTGTCCGAATTGCTTACAGTAAATATTTTGGGATTTTTAAGGTCGTACTTTGGATTATGGAGTGTCCAACAACAAGTTTACGTACATACAACAGTTATTATTACCTTACTTCTTGACTGAATCTCAAATGACTTGTTTGGCCATTCATCTGTCTTATCCCTTAATTTCTGTTAGCCTACTCTGATCTGATAGGTGATATGGTCTAGTCGGCTGCGATTGGTCTACCGCGTATAGCATAGCAGTATCGCAAATGGAACGTATAGGTGGGCATTACACCATGTAACGCAAATCCCACCCCGAATTGAAATAAGAACGACAGATGACTCGTTTGCGTGATTCAGAGTCGACTCCTTTTAACTCAACCAAATAACTTTGTTTTTTGTTCACTTTCAGCTTTAAAACTTGCCAGACGGCTTACATTTACACACAGCAGCATTACCCACTGCATGAAATGTAATTTTAAGGACATTGTAATAGTTACTCTTTAATTGATTTCGGTCAAGCCAATGAAGAAATGCAAAGGAACATTTTTTTGCATTTCTACAGCTATGAAGTTTAATGATAGAAGTGATTGTCTCTTTGCAGTCTTTAAAAAAAATATTACCACGGACAATGAAAAACAGGAGCTGTTTTAAGACATTGATAATGAAAGTTGACATCCTCTCAAGGACTTGGTGAATATCCTGGAAGGGTCCGGGTTGGTAGGAGAAAACCCTAACGCAGGCAGCAATGCAAGCAACGAAGAAACTTTTAATAGTAAAACAAAAACCCATGATTGGGAAAAAGACAGGAAAGTAACTAAAATATAAACATGGAACAAAAGAGTTCCCACAAGGGGGCAAAAAACAATATAACAGGATAACTCAAATTTACTGATTAAATGACAGAGAAGAATATGTAACATACACGACAAGAGGCAGGGTAACACAGCAAATGACTAGGTAACATCACAAAACAAACTCACACAGGAAAGCAAACACAAGGGCATTAAATAGGGAGACTAAAAAAGGATAATTAACAAGGAACAGTTGTAGGTAATAAAGCACTGAAAGGAAGCTAACGAGGAGCTAGATGGGCAGGGCAAAAGACGAGATCGGAGATAGCATATGAAAGGCCAACAGGGCCAAGATGCCTCTCTCCACATAAAACCTTAGGCTTTGCCATGATTCTGCCACAAGACCAAAAAAGACATGCCATGATGAGGCAGAATCATGACAGGAAGAGCATGCATTCACATTTGAAATTGGCAGATGTTTTTTTTATTTCCTTTGTATTGGCCTCATGGCCATGAAACTGTCCATGAAGAGTTAAAACACTCAGAAAAAGATTAAACGTTTAGTGAAGTCCTATATTTACTGTAAAGTAAATGAAAATAATAATTCACACACTAAAATGAAAACGTACTTACCTTCATATCATCCCAGATGTATTCAAGTTAATTTCTTCTGCTGAACACAAAGTGTTTCTTTTGGTTTGGGTTGTAAACCCACTGATGCTGTATTACTTGTATGATAGAAGTTATTTGAGGATATTTTGTAAGAATATTTAGCTCTTGAGTCTAACTTGACATTCTAAGGCATGTTAGATCTTAGAAATGGTTGATGATTAATATGCATTGTGACAACAGTTTACTATAGCTTGAATTGTTTGTATGCTATACAGTAGTAGCATGCATTTAAAAATTCGTTTGGTGTAGAAGACCAGCATATGAAATCAGTTCCCTGTACAGACCCTTTTAGTTGTGCAGTTCAGACTAGACATATGCATCTCATTAACAAGGATGGCTAGATCACCAGCACTGATTGATGGAAACTAGAAAAAAAAGACACACCAGGGAAGCAGTTGTCAAGAATAGTGATAAGTACTAAGAAGTATGACAACATCAGGAGAATCTGACAGATTAGGTCACAAAGGCAACCAAAACACCTGCAAACAGAGGCTGAGGGATAGAAAACTGATTACCACCATACTGAGATAGTTTAGGATTTTATGTTTATTCGTTTTGTGTGTTGTAGAACTATTTAACCCTCAGAGACCCAACCGTTTGTAGTGATATTTTCTCCTTAGTGTGATTAATACTGTAACAATTAAAAAACGGTAATGTGTTGGGTAGCCCTCTTACACTCCCTTTAGTTGTCTGATCCTTGGATATTTCTGCGCATTACTCACTTTCAAGTTTACTGAAATGCATGTATAAATGGAGGCTTAAAGTATTTGTTTTGACCTTCATAAAGGCCTTTCCAGTACGCTGGAAGGCTGAAACTTTTGTATGTTTATCTCACCAGTCTCCTGACACTCTCTAAAGGGATAGGCCTAGTTTTACACCTCACTGACCCTCTGGTATAATACCTGAAAATGTATGTATAGACGCCTACATCACAGTTTTTCCTGACCTTTAGAAAGTGCTTTGCTAGCTAGATGCTGAAACTTATGTTCATCTTGCAGCATAACTCTTTTTAAGTTTCAATAGGCTAAATTGACGGTTGCTTGAAATATTTATCAAAGATTATTGACTTGGCTCCTTTAAAAAAAAATGTAGAACATTTATGTACATTTCAATTCATATTTAATGAAGTTAATTTTTTTTGGGAATGTAGTAATTTTTCTAATCTTATACTCAGTAAAGTAGCTAGTCATTTTATCTCACACAGTGGTGATGTTTAACTTTGACATGCTGGAAAATTCATATCATAATTATGTTTCTGCCACATTTAGAAAGCTGATATTATTGAATTGCTTTAAATAACATGAAATTTTACAACAATTCTTTCCCGAGGGTTAACTTATAACTTGCTGGCAACGGAGCAATGGACATGTACATTTTTTTTCTTAATATTCTGCTATAAGCATAATAAAGACATTCGTACAAACTTCCCACAAGTCTTAGTCGAACCCGTGCCGTGCTGGAGATTGTGTGACTTTGACACATTGATGTTCTTTAAGCCACCCTCTCGTTCATACGCACTCTCATTCTCTTTCACACATTCTTTCTATCTCTCACCCCCTCACTCATATTCATTCTCACCCACCCGCTCTACATCACACTTAGTGTGACGATTTGAATGCCTCACATTATGAATATGATTCTTGTATGAAATTCATATCTGTGTCATATTTACTTAATAGTAAAACTTTAAAGACTCATTCAAGCAGGAGCTGAATGTAATTCAGTTTTACTAACATAACTGAAACACAAACACATTACAATATTTTGCATTAATTAATTTTAAAATAATATTGAAAAGATTTCATAGGCGTTTGCACATTTGGTAGGCCCTGTTTATGTAATGTAGCCAAGACAACAACACATGTAAAACAAATTAGTAGTTAAACAGCAGTGAACTTCAAGTACACGTCTTTAGGTCGGGAACACGGCTAGTTTTGTTTCTTACATTGCTTTGTGTGACTAAAGCATGACATATCAGCTGACATGACACAAATTACTCCAATAATTGAGTCATTCAGATGAGCAATGTGTTTTACAAATCAGTGAACAAAGCACTCAGATGAGTCAGTGCCAAAGAACAAATCATACACATCATTTGCGTACGGCCATGTTGAGATCTTCTGCACAAAAGACATTAGTTAGATAAATGAACCTTTCCATGAAACTACATATTCTGTCATTTCAATTGTACCGTGGAAGAACAGCATGTATGTATAGCTGGCGTCTGAATCTCTCAGTTCCTTTAGTGGGACTAACCTGATCGTCAGACAAACTTTGTAGTTTTCCTTTTGGATTCTTTGGTCATCTTGTCAGTCATATGTAACAATAATGCTTATTAATATGTGTTTCTCTATTGGTGATAGTACTCTCTTTTTCAGACTTGAGATGTTTTTATTAATTTACTAATAGGTATAGTTCACCCAAAATTGGTCCGCATTAATTTTTTATAGTAGGAATAAAGAATGACTATGGTCAAGTCAATGGGGACCATATTTGGGTGAACTATGCCTTTAGAGTCCAGGTTTATATGATTATTTTTTTCTTTAAAGTAACTGATAGATGTATTCCAGTGTGGAAGAGATCAGGATAGGCTAAAATTATGTAATTCTCAGCGTTGAAATTATATTCATTTAAAAACAGTTTCTTGTCTTTCACACAGATAAAGGGTCTTACTGCAGTTTTAGACTGATAACTAGTCCAGCTACTTTACACCCACCCAGCTGTCCAACAGAGCTGGTCTGAAGCATCACCTCTCTGGCAAACAAAAGCACTATGGTGTTTTTGTAGTTTCCTTTTGATGGCCTACAGAGATAAAGACTAGTTCTGCCATTAATACCAAGTCCAAGTATGCGGTAGGTGTAGTTTCTGCCCACACACTCATCTCCCAACACTGCAGTCAACAAAAGGAGAAAGATCCAAAAGAGTATGGGTGTGTTTGTTGCTGGGAGGATTGTTTTGGTTGCTCGGCATAGCACACGACGGATCCAAGATAAGAATGATGCTTTCATGTGGAACGATCCTCAACTAATTAATTTCCAATTTAGTCATTTAAAGATGAGACCATTTTGATATGACCACGAGATAATATCTGCCTCACTAAAGCGATGATGTGAAGCAATTCCTTTTTCTTTTTGGCTGCCTTTTTCTTTTGTTACAACTTTGAATAGTCATAGTAGAAACGCATGAATAGTTGTTACAAAGATGCTGATGAAAAGTTGTTGAACGGTTATGGAAGTTATATCTGTCCTCATAACGGTTTTGTTCCCCTCTGCGTGCATTGTGGAAACATTAATCAACCAGAATACATGGTCGGAATCACATGCTTCCACCTGTGTCACTCTAGATTAGCTCTTTAGTCTTCAGAAAGAGAAGGAAAAAACCTTCTCAGAACAGTTTCCATCACATTTGTAAAAGGTGCAGTGACACCTTTCAGCAGCACCTCTGCAATGTAATGTGTTGAAACGGAGTTATTCTTGTCATACGTTCTCACTCCTGCTCTCACTTTCAGATTTAGCACTTTATTATCCATCATATACAGTATGATTCTTTTTCACGATCCCCTCCATGTTCATACCTTTGTCTGTACAATTGTATAGTCTAGGTTCAGCATTTATGGTTAATTGTAATTTCCTGAGACCTAATTAAATATAATTTATTTGGTATTTATCAGTCAAAAGAGTTTATTGCTTTCTTTGCTCACAGCTTCAACAGAAATATCTCATGACCCAAACTGAAGAGAGATTTTTCTAGAATGTACAATCTGTGAAATTCACCAGCCGTTATGGCAACAAACTAACCTTTCTTTTTGTTTTCTTACATTTTTAATGTTTTAAATATATATATTTATGGCCGTTTACCCACATATTGACTGTTTAAACCTCAACAGCGTTTTTATTATTCAATGAAAGAAGTCTAAATATTTTTCATATAATGATTAACTATTATATGACTGTGCAGAATAATCAGGCCTTAGGAAGCCCACAACAGGCATTTTTAAGACTTGTTTGCAGAGGCGATTGATTCAATTCTCCTGAAAATTTTAAGGTTGTATTAATTATCCATTACTACCCTCTAAAATGTCTGTCCTTGTCAGATTGATTTGCAGCCCCCGTGAAAGCGTGCTCATGCAGTTTGCTTGTGTTTAGCAAGTTCATATTTTAGACAGATTGCTTCAACGTATTCTAAAAGTTTGCGGAAGTTAAGCAGCTGATGCACCTACTATTTGCCCTAATTGGAAATATTTAAGTCACATTAGAATCCTAGGAAAAGTTGCTTTAAAAAAAATGTTTTATTGAAAACTATATTTAAATGGATAGTTCACCCAAAAAATTTAATTCTGTCATCATTTATTCACACTCATGTCATTTCAAACCTGTATGAATTTCTTTCTTCCACAGAACACAAATAAGATATTTTGAAGCCCCTTCATTCAATTTTTTTGCTTAATCTGTTTATTGAACTATTATAACAATGAAAGTATACAGAAGAAAATTAACACACAATT
Source organism: Triplophysa dalaica (assembly GCF_015846415.1). Classification (NCBI taxonomy): domain Eukaryota; kingdom Metazoa; phylum Chordata; class Actinopteri; order Cypriniformes; family Nemacheilidae; genus Triplophysa; species Triplophysa dalaica. The sequence goes on from NC_079542.1 coordinate 9,637,425, forward strand.
ATTATAATATTTAAATAAACAAACGAGACACTAGAAGTATAAATTCTATACATACAGTGTGCATACTTGTACTCTATATATGAATCAAAAAAAAGAAGCAGAATTTGCATAATCAGAAATATAACAAATAAAAGGGTAACAGGTTTCAGAAAATATGCCGGTTTTGCAGCCCAATCACTTTTATTGTATGGAAACAAAACTAATGCAAGTACTTCTTACAACATACTTCAAAATATCTTCTTTCGTTTTCTGTGGAAGAAAGTCAGGTTTGAAATGACGAGAGGGTGAGAAATTTTTTCTTTTTGTGTGAACTTTGACTAACTCCAAGTATAACACCTATCTCAATTAATTGAATACTGAACTAATGTCATTTTAGTTTGGCTGTTGGCTTATTTCCATCAAAATGTATCTATTTGAAATGTTTTCTCACTGTATTTTTTGCTTTGTATGTTTTCAGTTTTTCAATAGCTACAAAATATACTAATACTGTGAATGATTTCATATCAGTTGCAATGCAAGCCTATTTCAACCTGAAACATCCACTAGAGAGGAGCCTATAAATAAATGACTTTATATTAAAAACTTGACCTCTTAACTCCCGTGCACTCACTCCACACTAAAAAGGGTAACACCCTCTAGTGGCTTTTGAAAGCAATCATTTCAAATGTCATTAACGCCCTAATGAGTGACAGTACTTTTAAATGAGAAACGGACTGCAGGGAATAGGAGTGAAAATGGTGCCCAAATTTGACTCGCAAATTGAAAGGGAGTAGATATAGACTATAATACATGCAGATATATGTGGTGAATCCCGCTCTGTACATGGTACACATATCCAATCCGACATATAGAGACTGTAATGGCCAATTTGTCTATAATTAAAAGACGACGACAGAGGGCGCTGTGTAGCGACAATTGGCGCACTGTTCACATTACGACTAGCGGGGGCTTCCTTCATGCAGGAGAGATTGCTCAAACTCGCATACCCTCGTTGCACACTGGAGGTAGAGTCAGCTCAGCCCTCTCAGTCACAATTTAGCTGGGAACAAACCGCACACTTACACCCGTGCTATAAAAACAGCCCCTCCACGTTTGAAAGTAAAGTGAGCACATAATAATTTACATAACTGGAATAAGTTATTGTTCAAATGCATTGGATGTTGAATGTGCTGAAAGCTAAACGAAGGTGTACTAACTAAAACAGGTGTATGCATGAGTAATATAAACCCGCTCTGTACATTTAATGGTCTCCATCAGACTTCTGGTCACGGAGGAGAGTCACCGCACTCACTTCTTTACACCAGTGACTCAAGCGAGCGTCGCTGTCCGTGGTGCCTTTTCAGCGCGCAAAGGACCAAAAACAGACGGAGCACCGTGAGTGTGAAGTAGTAGAGGACTACACCGCATACTTACTCGTGCGAGGAAAACATCTCACCATACGCATTTATATTCTTACCGACCGAGAAAGCCACAAGGGGCACCGAAATCGAGACAATTTTTGGAAGCGCGGAATGGAATAATGAATGGACTACTGTTAGGAAGCGCACACCAAGGAGGAGAATATACAGGGGAAAAGATTTTACATGTTTTATTCGACCGCATAATGACACCTAGATCCTAGCAAATGCATTGTAGATTTTAACTACGATCGATGCTATATTTCGGATGGTGGTGCTAACATACACGTTACTGTTATTAAGCAAATGAATTATTTATTTGAATGCTACCACGAAGAAATAAAAGCCACTAAGAAATTAATTTACTATTATGGTTTTCGCTTTAAAAAACATCAACCGGCTCTACTGAAATAACACAACCCCCTCAATCTAGCCGGTAACTTCGTGTCTCCAACGGTCGCCAAATGGTCATTTAATGACATTAAACGATTTAAATCATATTTAGCAATAAACGTGAAAAAAACAGAGTAGACCCTCCTCATGCACTAAAACTAAGCGATCAAGTTGAGCTTTGTTTGTCGCACAGGGAGCGCAGCACAAAGGGGGTGGAGAGAGAGAGAGTGAGAGAGCGAGAGAGACTCGCGCGCAGAGTGCCGCAGATACACACGCGCTTCTGCTGCAGGTGAGAGGCGCGCGCTGGGCAGAGAGACGGTCCTCGCGCTGGAATTTTAATGACACATTCCTAGCCTCTGTGCCGGGACTTTAACTCCTTTTCGTTTAGTTTTGTGGTTTGCCTTAACGTTTAACGGCACCGTGGCACTGCGGAGATTTTTTCCCACTCTCTAATGCAAGTGAGAGAAGTATTAGACGTTGAGTGGACTGGAGAAATCTGTGCGCTTCTGTGTACCGACAAGGCACACGGAGAGGACACATCATTTATGGTTTATATCCGTGGCACACGGAGCGAAGAAGTTCGGCACCTGCGCTGATATTTTAGTATTTGTTTCGTGCGGTGGGATATCATCTCTGGGAGAGAGAGTTGGGATCTCGGGAAACTGGATTAAAAACGCGTTTCATTGATTTCGCAATGGATTGAATATCTGGCTTTGCTGCTTTTAATGAAAAGACTTTCGGCGATGTCAAGTCATGGCAAAGACGGAGTAGTCTCAGCAAGTAATTTCTGAAATGTTTATTTCAAGCGTAAAATTTAATGTATTGCGTGAGAGAAAAGGACATTTGTTTAATGTCGTGAACATTTTTGAAGGACAACCCGGAGGAAAAAACGGAACCTTAGAAGGAAAAAGACGAGAGATATGCGCAGTTCCTGACTTTGGTTAGCCGACCAGAGAGCTTTCCGGTCGTGGAAACACATGCACTGAGAAACAGGCGATTTAACCCAAGCAAGAAGGCTTTATTTGTTAGCAAACGAAAAACTGTTAATCGAAATTAATTTTGCTTAAAACCCCGCAAGGAAGAATGAGGACTACAGGACTTGTGGACTGCTTAAGCTACTGCTTTCTTATTTTGCAGCTGCTGAGTCAGCCCGCAGCCAAACAAGTGCTCCGGTACCGCCTGGCTGAAGAGGGTCCTGCCGACATCCGTGTCGGCAATGTAGCCGCGGACCTCGGCATAACTGCCGGCATGGATGTGACTTTTACCCTCGAGTCCGGCTCCGAATACTTTAAAATCGACAACATGACCGGTGACCTGAGCACGAACGAGCGACGGATAGACCGCGAGAAGCTGCCGCAGTGTCAGATGATTTTTGATGAGAACGAGTGTTTTATAGATTTTGAAGTGTCCGTGATCGGACCCGCGCAAAGCTGGGTCGATCTCTTTGAAGGGAAAGTGATTATTTTAGATATAAACGACAACACGCCGTCCTTTCCCTCTCCTGTTCTCACTCTGTCAGTGGAGGAGAACAGACCGATTGGCACACTTTATCTTCTGCCCACGGCCACCGACAGAGATTTCGGTAGGAACGGAATAGAGCGATACGAGTTAATTCAGGACAACGGGGATATCAGACGAATCGGTACTTCAGGCACAGGCGGTGTTGACACTCACTCAGGCAAGCGGAGATTTGACGAGGGCGCGAGCCGCAGCAGCGTATTTGAACTTCAAGTTGCTGACACCACAGACGGCTTGAAGCAGCCGCAGCTTATTATCAAAGGCGCTCTGGATAGAGAGCAGCGAGACTCTTATGAGCTGACTTTGCGCGTTAGAGATGGGGGCGACCCCCCACGATCCTCACAAGCCATTCTTAGAGTAATGATCACAGATGTTAATGATAACACCCCTCGTTTTGAGAAAAGCGTTTATGAGACAGACCTGCCAGAAAACAGCTCTCCAGGTGCACCCATTCTCCAGCTCAAAGCGGGCGACACTGATGTTGGGGTCAATGGACAGATTGAATACGTTTTCGGGGCAGCCACAGAGTCAGTGAGACGTTTGCTGCGGCTGGACGAGAGCACTGGCTGGCTCAGCGTTTTACATCGAATCGACCGTGAAGATGTGAGCCAGCTCCGCTTTACGGTCATGGCACGTGACCGTGGTCAGCCCCCTAAGACTGACAAGGCAACGGTGGTCATTAACATAAAAGATGAAAATGACAACGTTCCTAACATAGACATAAGAAAAATAGGACGCATTTATCTTAAAGACGGTGTGGCGAATGTGGCAGAGGATGTGATTGTTGACACCCCCATTGCTCTGGTCCAGGTCTCGGACCGAGATAAAGGACAGAATGGTATAGTGACGTGCACCGTAGTGGGCGACGTTCCCTTTCAGCTCAAACCAGCGAGTGAAGTCGAGGGTGAAATGAATAAAAAGAAGTACTTTCTCCATACGTCAGCACTTCTTGATTATGAAGCAGTGCAGGAGTATAATGTGGTCATTGTTGCCGTTGACTCCGGGAGTCCTAGTCTCTCTAGCAACAATTCACTAATAGTGAAAGTGGGGGACATGAACGACAATCCACCAGTTTTTAGCAAAAGCACAGTTGAAGTTTCATTTCCTGAGAACAATGCGCCTGGTGAGCGTGTGGTCACAGTCGTGGCCTTAGATGCAGACAGCGGCAAAAACGCAGAGATCTCATACTCCCTGGACTCCTCCGTGAGTGGAATATTTTCCATTGATGCCGACACTGGTGACATCCGTGTCAACACCATACTTGACAGGGAACAGACGGAGAGGTACGAGTTCAAAGTTATCGCCAAAGACAAGGGCATGCCTGTTCTGCAGGGCTCAGCCACAGTGGTCATCCTGGTGGCGGATAAAAATGACAATGAACCAAAGTTCATGCAGGATGTCTTCACTTTCTACGTAAAGGAAAACCTGCAACCCAACAGTCCCGTTGGCATGGTAACTGTCATGGATTCTGATAAAGGACAAAATGCAGACATGAGTCTGTACATTGAGGAGGAAGAGGATATTTTCTCCATTGACAACAATACAGGCACCATTTACTCCACCATGGCTTTTGACAGAGAGCAGAAAACCACGTATTCGTTCCGTGTCAAAGCTGTTGATGGAGGTGATCCGCCCCGGTCTGCTACGGCCACGGTGTCGATTTTTGTGATGGATGAAAACGATAATCCACCCACTGTTACTTTTCCTATGAATAGCTCATATACTCTTCTCCCCCCTTCTAGCAATGTGAGAACAGTGGTCAGGACTGTTTCGGCGACCGATACTGACACAGGAGTCAACGCTGATCTTAGCTACAGCATAGTTGGCGGCAATCCATTTAAGTTGTTCGAAATTGATGCGGTGACTGGCGTGGTCTCATTAGTTGGCAAACTAGAACAGAAACATTTTGGCCTGCACCGTCTTGTCGTGCAAGTAAATGACAGCGGAGTTCCATCACAAAGCACCACCACACTGGTGCACATCTACGTCAACGAAACGCTCTCCAACTCTACCATCGTGGAGGGGCAGATCGCCAGAAGCCTTGGTACGCCGCTCAATGCCGACATCGCTGGTGACCCCAACTATGACTTAGGAAAGCAACGCCTTAGCATTGCCATCGGTGTGGTATCGGGCATCATGACAGTCATACTTATTATCCTTGTAGTAGTTATGGCCCGCTACTGCAGACCCAAGAACAAGAACGGCTACGAGGCAGGAAAGAAAGACCACGAGGACTTTTTCACACCTCAGCAACACGACAAAGGCAAGAAACCCAAGAAAGACAAGAATAAGAAAAAGTCAAAGCAACCTCTATACAGCAGCATTGTCACCGTTGAAGCATCTAAGCCGAATGGCCAGCGCTACGACGGTGTTAACGAGAAACTCTCAAACAGTCCAGGAATGGGCCGCTACAGGTCGGTCAACGGCGGCCCCGGGAGCCCTGATCTGGCCCGGCATTACAAATCCAGCTCACCTCTACCCACTGTTCAGCTGCACCCACAGTCACCCACGGCGGGGAAAAAGCATCAAGCTGTTCAGGACCTGCCACCAGCTAACACTTTTGTGGGCACTGGAGATAACATATCCATCGGATCAGACCACTGTTCTGAGTACAGTAGCCAAACCATCAACAAGTACAACAAACCAGTAAGTGACATATCTTAATATTAAATCATATTTGAATATTTGAGCCTCATCATCAACATTTATTCACCAACATTGTTCAGCCTACTTGTAGTATTATCATGCTGGAATGTTGTATTTGAATGTATTATAGATTTTTACCTGATGCTACTGCATCCATATATGGCCCGTTTTGATTTAGACTGTCATTTAGATGTACGAAGGCATTTTCAGTCAGGCACATCTCATTCCCAAGGGGCCTTGCTGCGGACGCGTTGGCACATCTATTAGAGCGTAGTTGCAGCACAGATGTGGGTGTTAATGTGAATGACCTTTGTCTCTATGTGTGTCTAAAGATCCAATGGGATCACACGTGGCTCTGGTTCACAGCTATTCCATCTCAGCAGTAGGTTTGCAGCTGGAGTTTGACCCAAGCTCTTTATCAAAACATGGGAGGACGGGGTGAGTGAGATGAAGCAGAAAGGGGGAAAGATTGAAAAATGTGGAATGTTAGTTGCGGTGTCATGTTTTAACGTGCTTATCCGGACAGACTGGGTAGGAGGTCGTACTTAACATTCCTGTGTCTGGACCAATCTAGCAGTGAAAACTGGCCTGATCACTCGTTCTCTCTCTTATCTCACAAGATCTTATCTTAATTTTCTCACCCCATACTGCTTTAACTCTCCTGTTTGCGTAGGCCATTATTTAAAGCTTAAAATGCCCTTTGTTACGGTAGGCATGGAACAGCTTTTCAATTTTCAGGGTACATGCGTGAAATAATCAATCCGTATCATTATTGTCCCCTGGCCTAAAGAGCACTTGGATGCTAGCTGAGGTTAATACAAAATGAAGTCAGCCCTTTCATTGTCCAGATTTGCCAGGAAAAGAACACTTGCCCTGTCGTTTCATGTGTTTTCTAAGGTGGTTAATGCATTATTGATTCCTATCTAACATGGTGTAAGTAGTGCCGTCCCTTGCATTCCAGAACAATGCCCTTTAAACACATACCGCAAGATAGCCCCCTCCTCTCTCTCTCTCTCTCTCTCTCTCTCTCTCAATATTTCGACCACACACACCTTCATTACTTTGAGATTACATCTCTCTGATTAAACCATTTCTATTCTTTCTCATTTTTGCGTAACAAAAACGGCATTTTTCATTTGGCTTGTATGCATTCGCAAATACGTAGAAAATATTGCAGCAGCACCAACAGTGCAAAATAATGTTCATATATATATACAAAATAATTGCTTTGATTTAAAAGAAAATGAAATAAGACAGAGCAATACCAATAAAGCACTGGGAGAGCTCAAACTGTATCACTCTCTCCCTCTATCAGTGTTTTTTCATATTCAGGTTTCTTCTCGCATAGCTTCTTTTCTACCTTCCATCTCTCCTCCTCTGTCTCTTATGCCCCCTTGAACAGCCCTCTGATGTGCAGTGTTTAGGTTTCTGCACTTCTTTGTGAAAGGAATACTATTGGCTATGTTTCTTTCGGACATCTCATGCATATTTAAACAGCTTCCATTTGCTGCCCCGGCACATGTATTGTGTGTCCGAGTACTCCGCTTAGATAATTATTTATTTGCTATTTATTTGAGAGCTCGAGTGCTTTCTCCATCCATTTGGTTGTCTATTCAGATGCAGGCTGTTTCTTTAGGGCGCTGAGCTAAAGAGTTCTTCAATATTACCAGTCGGCAATTACAGAGTCTTTGGCAAGAGGCGAGGTCAAGCCCAGCGAAATTACGTATATCCCCGGTGACAATTTACTAGTAGCCCTTTCTTTTTATTTTTATTGAGCATTACCAGGAGTAACCAAGATTGCACCAACCCATTAAGGTTGTTGCATAGTGTAATGGCGTCAAATATGCTATAAGAAATAGTCATTGGAATTTTATTTTGAGCCATGTTTTCTAGTTTCTGCTTGCAGTAGAACAACAGTCTTTTTGTTGAAATCTGTGATTTAATGTAACCTTCTGATGTTTAGTATCATTTTAGCATTTTGTAGCCTCTTTCGCTCTGTGGCTGTCATTCATCGTGGAGGGAAAATGTGAAACACTTGTAGCGGATGCCAGCCACTTGATTGAGTCACTGATGAGTGTTCTGCTGCTGTGAGTTGGGGTGGACGTTTAAGCAGAAATGTGTGATTCATTTAATCTAACTGTTTAATTTAGGGGTTGTGTAAAAATAATTATATGAATTGGATTTCTGCTTTGAAATGGTAAACAACACTAATGCACATAAGAATCTGTTAATAGTCTTTAATCTAAATTGTTCAAATAGATTAGAACTAATTTAGATATTTACCACTTTTGTAAATTACTTGTGTCAATATTAGGTTTGAGTATAGTCCTCTTCCCCTACTGGTACATCTTTCCTCATACACACGCATGTAGATTTTAAATTAATGATGGAGAACATAAAGTGGGATTTATTAAAATGTCTTGTAGCTGAATTGAAAAAGCTTGTTTCTTCAGTTTTTGGACAGGTTTAATTTTTTCTCCACAGCACAATTCCCTCCGGGGAAGTCAGCCATGAAAACTACCTGTGTTTTTCTCCTTGTGAAAAGGCCCGGCTCTTTTTGATCGTGTTTGATTTCACTCCTTGCCGTCTGACATCTGAGATGGTCTCTCTCTTTCCTCTTCCTCTCTCTTTTTTTTCTGTCTAGTGGAGGAAAGGCTAAAAGAGACGGAGACTAGAAAGAGGGCCCTGTTAACAGGCTAGAGAAAGGTCTCTACTGTTCTCTGTCAGTGTGTGTGTGAGTGTTGAGAGGGATCGAGTGCAGTGGCCTCGTAAATGTGTGGTCTGGTTTCATGTTACTTACATCCCCCTAATCTCCTTACGCACAGAAACACACACACAGCAGGAAAGTACACCACACTGTCCGTCCCAGACAGGTAACAGGACGACACCGGTGTTTCTATGTCCTGTTGCACATGAGACATTCAAGCTGTCGTTAATTTGACTTAATGCAGGTGGGAGACGCTGCCTTCCTGATTGCCAGAAAGGTAATATATCAAGGCCTTTTAGCACACTCAACACCTCGTGCCCTTCATCCGCATTCCCTCCAAACTTGTTTGCTTATTTGCATTAATGGGACTGTTTTCTGCTGTTAGTTGATTGAGCATCCACTCGGTGTAAACACAAATAATGTGTCTGATGGGAGAATGTCTTCCCTTACCGTCTGCAACGTTTGGACATAGTATCTGTGTGATTACAGGGAGTCCGCACTCAGAGGTGAAATTTACTGCAAAGGCTATATCTGGAATTACTATTGGACTCAAGCAATGCATACAGCAATACAGTCTGGATTCATTCTTTAATCATTTCCATAATCTCTCTATTTCTCTAGATGAGAGGCGACGAAACGCATTGAAAAACATGAGTGTCATTTACCGATGAAAAGGATTCTAGCCAATTTTGTACAAATCGGCCTGGAGTTATAACAGCCTTTTTAAAATGAGCTAAGATCAACATTTGAATCAAATATCTACCAGTGGCTTGTGTTTGTGTTTTGGTTTGCATGTACATATCTAGCTTTGTATGGGGGTGTTTCGTAGATGACCATGTGTGTGTAAGTGGTTTGGAGGTCGGGTTTTGGTCAGTGCGGCATCGCCTGTTGTGGTTCGTTCCGTCTTGCATGCGCTTTACATACAACGTGACCAAAACATCACCTACTTCTAACACGTGCAGCACAAAAACTTGCCATGCAAATGGTGATCACATCTACTGTGTTTATGTATACTCAGCTCATGATTTTGCTTTACAGCTTATTTTTATTGAACACAAAACATGACCTATAACCTATTTCTTTCATTATTTAGTCACCCTCATGTCCTTTGAAACCAATTTCTTTCTTATGGAGAACACAAAAGAAGATCTTTTGAAGAATTTCACAACAAACAACACTCTTCCAGTCTTTGGATGCAAAGCCACTTTGACTTTTCTCAAAATAACTTCTATTTTGTTCCACTGAAGAAAGAGTCATATCACTGCCTTCCTTCTTAAATCTCCATACAGGATTGTATTTTGTTTTTTATTTTTTTGCCACAAACCATTATTATTAGTCACTCTTTATGTTTTTCACTGGGTTTTGCAAATATCTAATAAATATAAAGTAGAATTTTTTTTTCATTTCCTGAAAAACAGCTAATTTGATCATCCGAGTTTTTGGAAGGACAGCGACAATATACAGGTTTTAAATGAGACAAGGGTTAATATATTTTTTTGGGAGAGAATTATTTTTAGTTTCTACTTTTAAAATGACATTATAAATATTCTCAATAATTTAAGTGGCCGGACGGTGTAAATTGCTTTACAAATCAATGAAGCAATCAGACTATATTTACATTCAGTGATATAGGCTATTCTGTTCATCACAATACTGGACCGTTAAATTAACTACAAGCCATCATGGTCACGTCACATTAAATTACACGCCATGCGGTGGCACAGAATTGGTTGCATGTGGGTAATGGAGACCCGGACAGAATTAGATCAGCTGTAGAGTTGATTGCTGTGTTATTAGGCAGAGCTTGTCAGTTAAATGCTAGCCTTGAACCGCCAGCGATGACCGAATCTGTCACAGGTACAGATCTGATTCAAGACGACGCATGTGACCGTACAATGAGAAAGACTTTTGGAACCTATTCAAATGTAATGAGTAAATGCAGATCTCATTTCACATATTACCATATGCATATAATTGACCTGTTTTCACTAGATCATCATTAAATAAAGTCTTCATCGCACAGCTTTGAAATGTAGAGACCAACTCTTCATTTGCATATACAGGCCATTGTTTAATTTGCGCCTAGTGTCTTGTATTGACATGGCCGTATGTAAAACAGTAATGTAAATGACCTTTGAAACTTTAGCCGGACTACAAAAGCTGTTTTTGATACTCTGCCGGGCCAGATTTACAGAGAAAGCAGTTCAAAATACAGTTGCATTTTTTTTCTTTTTTTGGAGTGCATTTGTAGCGATTGCACTTGACCTTTTGCAAGTAGTGCAATGTCCCTTTGATTTTTTTCCCTCCATCTGTTACTGTAAGTAATCTATCCTTTCAGTTGCCCGTTGACAGCTTGATGTAGCTCAAGTGCGCCAGGAGTCTCTCTCCCTCCCCTTCTCTTCCATTGCCTGTCTTCCTCTTTCCTCCTCTCTTTATTCTCTATGCTCTCTCGTAGTGGTTTGGTCACAGTGGTCCGTGATAGTTATGATTGAAGCTATGGAGACACACTCGTAACGTTCATCATGCTAAAATGATCAAAGCGACGATTGCAGGTCGGAAAAAAATGCGGCAGGGGCCGGAGCGAAGGAAAAAGCGAGATCATCTCTTGATTGGTTGCCGCTGTGCTGATTGTAAGTGCCAGTATCATCGCTGTGTGTGCTTAACCCCCGTCTGTACTTCAATTCCGTTGGTGTCAAACTTGCAGAGTGCACTAGATTATAACCCTGAAAACGGGCCCACACACGTGCTTCTCGACTGTATCATTTCCTGCAGTTCACCAAAGTGTAATATTGCAGATTCTTGTCCTAAACCCTGCTTTTCTGTCTGTCATTTGTGTGTTAGTGTGTCCGTCAGTATTTCACTTGAGGACCACAGTGATTTTTACCCAATTTGCGTTTGCTGTTGAGAAAGGAGTGTGAAGCGTAGCTCGGAGTGGCTTATTACTTTTATAAAATGGTATCAACAAAAATATGATAGACATGTAACATTGATCGTTGTCATAAGGAATTATGAAACCTCTTATTTTCTTGGTTAATAATTGTGGAGACCCTATATGTTTGTCAAATATAAAAGGCACATTGTCAGAACATAGCTTGTTTACTTTCGAAGACAGAATTTAATTTAATAATAATTCATAATATACTATAATAAATGATACTTTTATCATTGATATTTATAATTCGAATAACTTTATTTTTGCTTTATTTTTTTATAGGTCTGTGGTTTGCTTAAACTATTCATATTTAAGCATTTAAATGTGTTTGTTCCAATGACAATAGTATATAATAAATACTAAAAACTTAATAAATATTAACAATTAAACATAATAGTCATTACAGTATTCTGTCAAATAATATTGTTCATGCTGGCTCTTTATGATTGCCAAAAAAACATACTGCCATCATTTTTGCTTTAATATAAAATATGACTAATGTGCAGTCACAGGTGTAAATCAGTATTTTACCTCGGTGCTTATAGAGTGGTCCATCTCATTTGAATTTCGAGCTCGATCTATCTATTTTCCATGGCGGCTTGTCAATGTAATCTCACCTCCACACCATCCTGATGAGAGCAGTGTTTGTGTGACACCACGTGTGCACATCTGTCTGTTTGTCTGCTCTCGTGTTATTGTTTCCGCAGCTCCGGCCCTGTCTGTGTTTACGTAAGAGACGCTTGTAAAAAGCACCACCACGTAGCATTGTTACAGGCTAACTCAGGGAATAGTTGACTGTCGTCAACACAAAGAAGGCGAACAGGGATCAAACTAAGTTCAGAACGGCTCTCTTGGTTTGAAGGTGAAATAGTTGTGTTTTCATTGTGCCGTGTTAATGTTTGTGGCCTGGGGCCTCTCTCACAAAGCTACATGGGTGAGTTTCAGTTTAAACAAACTGTGGTTTTTCGCTCATAATAAGGTGGATTGTTTTTTAGCACTGTTCATCGCCATGGTAACTTGGGCTACACGGCTAACCTGATTTAGAGCAGGTTTTTCTCTGGGGATGAGATTGCAAATAAAAGTCACTCACTTTTTAAAAGTTTATAAATTGAGCTATTAGTATTATTGTTTTAAAGGGGGTTTTAAATTAATATCAAGTTCATATTTTAAAAGAAGTCTAAAATAAACAAGTTTCTATATGATTTTTTATATGATTTAAAAATGTTTTATTCTTCCAATTGTAATTTCGGAAAAGTTTACAGCAAAGTTTATATAGCACAACAACAGTCAAGTTGAGCTTTATTGCCATCTCATGATAAAATAACCCTATTCCATGACATTTGTTCCGCACACTTTGTGAGATAGGCCTTTGATGTGGTCTTTGGTGCATCTTTTTAAAGGCGTCATGAAACTGTGTTTGCAGACCATTTTACAACTGTTAAGTGATGTATTCCCAAGTGAAACAGGATTTTCAATATGACAGGAGGTTAATGGAGAGAATTGAAAAGATATTTGTGATGTCTGCTGAAAAGGAACAATGTTTCAGAAGATGAGTGAGTTAGTTCATTTGATGAAAGATTATGAAGACGTACTTTGTTTCTTTGGAATAACGTCCCCAGATAAATCACTCAAAATAAGACCACGGATGTGTATTAAAGATGTAAATGGCGTCTTTCTTGATTTCATGTTGGCTGGTGTATGTCTGTGTGGGTTGTACAGTATGTACTAAAATAATACACACCAAATATGACTGACAACTTCACACTGCAATGGAATATGTGTTTGTGTATATAGCTTTGACTATACTTGTAAAACATATCAAACCCTTTAAAGTTATAAAAAAAGGTTAATTATTCGTCCAAATCATGTTTTCTATTAAATTTATCAAGATGGTTTGAGGAATAGATTAGGGATGGACATGAAGTCTTTGTGATTTCACCTGTAATATAGTGAAATAAATGTATGTTGTGTGTGAAGACATCTTAAAGTGAGTAATATAATTTTCCAAATCCAGATGGTTTTATGAAATGTGACCCAGATCTTTCGAGCAGGCACAAAACAAGACTCGTATACCTGCGCGCAGTCCGCCACCAAGCATTTGTTTGCCTTCTTAACATTTGCTCTGCCCAAACGTAAAGCACACGAGTGAGGCCTGAAATATTAAGTGAGTTTTGATCTTTTGACTGCATAAATGGAGATTAAACACCAGGGCCGGTATAAATAATGCACAAAGTCTTACATATTTGTGTAAAGGAAACTGCTTCTCATCACCAAGACCTCATTGGTATGGAAAAGAGATGCGGCTGAAGGGATTCAAACGGAATGGAATAAGCGTTGGATAGAACAGACTGGGCTCTGCCAATAGGATCCATTTCTTTTGTCACAGTGTCATTCCTCGAGCCACAAAAAGAGATTACAGCCGCATGTGTGCGTGCGTGTCCAGTCTGTTCCCAAATGAGATTATGTGTTTGTGTGGGGCAGGAGAGAAAAGGTTCAGTGGCCATCCATCAAGTTGCGGGAGAGCCGTGTGGCACTGCATCTCTTGAGCCAGAGCAAGGCCAAGGTGTGGGTGTGTAAGTGTGTGTTTGTGTCTGAGAGAGAGAAAATCCGCTGCAACAAGGGTCTCTACGGTTCAGCCATTCCATCACAAGAACACTGTCACTTAGCTGCATGCGAGGAAAGGTGTCTGGGCGCGTGTGTGTGAGTGCATTAGATTCATGGCTGATCTCAAAAAATAAGAAAGCTATGACCCAGAAAGTGTACAAAATTGAAGGAAACAATAGATCTTTTGGTGACTGAGGATTTTAATGGGTGTTTTCCATATAATTGTCAGAGTTCACATTTTCATTACGAAACATAATCCAGGACGTTCACAGGTAGCGAAAGTATTCATTATCACATGCCACCTCACCCGACTAGCCAGGAAGCATTATATCGATGAGAGGCCACCAAAAAGAGACCAGGCTATTAGTGCTGGCCAATAAATCTTGTCAGTGCACGGATTGCAGGGCGGCCCTTGAAAAATGAAGGTCACGCTCAGGAGTTTATGAGAGGCTGTTATAAAATCAGCTGAATTATGGAGTCCCCTGGGCCTTTTCAGTCATGTTAATTTCAGCCACCGCGATCCGGTGTCCTCCCTCTCTTGCCGTAACGTGGAATAAGACGGGTGATTAGGTGAATTATATTGTGATTCAGGGTAGGCTATGCCATGGAAGTGTGCTTGTTCACTCTGTGAATGATGGTCGGGTGCCAAAGTGTGTACATGTGTTGGAATCATATCAGACTTCAGGATGGGAAAATCATATGAAATGGTGCAATATATTCAGCTTATTAAAGTTGGAGCGCCATGATTGATTCAGGGAACGTCTGAGAAAGCAGATAAGTTTTAACCACTGGCTTTTGTCATGAGGTGGTGATGGCTTGGCTCATGAATATTAATCAGGTTGTGCTGATGTTGTTTTACTTCATGTACTGTTTACTTACTTTTTTTGAAAGCCTTCACAATAGTACAGTGTTATATTAAAATGTAGTTACTAGTTCAGTAGTTCAGGATGGTTTAAAGAGATAGTTCACCCCAAATTTACTCCCCATTTACACAACCTTTTCATTTCAAAGCTGTATGACTTTCTTTCGCAGAACACAAAAGAAGATATTTTAAAGAAAGGTGATATCCAAACCATGGTGGTGCCTACTCACTTCTACTGTATGGAGACAAAACCAGTGCAAAACAAGTCATTGCGTATCGCCGTGGTTTGATTACCAACATTTCCAAAATATCTTCTTTTGTGTTCTGCAGAAGAAAGAAGGCCATACAGGTTTAGAATGACAAGTGGGTGAGTAAATTTTAAGGTGAATTGTAAGTTTATTGTCAGAACACCATTGTGTTTAATATTTTGACATGATATTTTATTTTTTTTATAAATATTGTAAGTATTTATCAGATTAAAGTGTTTATATATATTTCAGTTTTCGCTGACTGATAAAATGTAGTTTATTCTGACAAAACGTCTATATGTGGGCGGCGTGAGGGGTGTGACAGAGAAACATATGAGAGGCAAGCAAACTCCCCTCTAATAAAGTCTTTTATAGGCCGAAAACAATTCCTCTGCAAGTATTGGGTCTATGGTCATTTAATTTTCACCAGCTAGCAGATTTATAGAGTCTACCTGTGCTCTCTACAGAGACACTACCCTGAATTAAAACCTTAGGGGACTGAAATATATATAGAGAGATCGTTCTATTGCTCCCTACAATCCCATCTTTTCTTCCCACTCCACCTATATTTTCTCAAGACAGTTCCTGTAATCACTAGGTTGTGTTCGTCCAGACATCAACCCCCTTGATCTCAAATTTTCACACAGACTCAACACCAGCAGCCCCGCCAATATAATAACCGGTCCAGAGGGCCAACATCTTCAGTCGCCCTTGTTTTTTACAAGGGGTGGTGGGGTGATAATCTAAGCTTCCTCTGTGACTCTTCTACAACCAATTTACTTCAGAGGTGGGGGTCATTGCAACACTTGGACATTATAGTCCGTCATGAATTACAGGCCAGGCCTTGAATTGTGGGAATGCCCGGAGGAGAAAAGACATCAGGCTTTTCACATGTGCCAGAAAATAGCTCAGGTTTGTTATCGGCCCCATTAGCCAGCTGCTAAATGAAATCCGTCATGGACAACAAAAACAGAAGCCATTAGAGTAACAAATACATTACAAAAAAATATTCTGTCATAATGGCACAGGGAGGGAAAATATTAAGCAGAAATGAAGTCCCACAGAAACTGTGGCTTTTCTTTAATCAATTCATTTTTAATCAGCCATTATTAAATTCCATTTAGATGTGTTGCAGAGTTATTAAAGACGAAATGAACTATTAAAGGAAGGTACATGATTTCTTTTGCGTAATGGTGGCTAAACTCTGTGGCTCACAGTACATCTCAGGAATGCACATGCTCTAGTGTATAATAGATGACATTGTAATGGGCTATTCCCAAAAACCTCAAGCTAGTTATTAAACCTCTAGCCCTCCTGCTCAAGTATGGTGAAAGAATTGGAGCAGTCTTTAAGAGGACCCTCATTTTCATATGTCACATGAGCCGTATGTGAGGAGAGATTATAAGCCCACACTGCTACACAAGAGGCAACACCCCCGTACTTAGAGTATGCCTGAAAGATTTACAGTGTGCTTGCTTATTCTCCAAAAGCCTTGTGAAAAGACTTTCCGCTCCTTTCAGTTGAATGGAGGAGACGACAATACCATCAGCAACCTCTTAAACAGCGCCGCACGTTATCTGCACTTGCATGATTTGGCTCGGTGGGATCTTCGCTTTAGGAGTATGTTTATGTTGCATCCTTGAATTTATGGCTCATATTAAGTCTGCCAGCTTACCTAAAAGACCACCTAGAGAGAGTATGTATGTACAGGATGTACATGTATGTACATACATATTTACATACACACATAACTTTACTCTCTATAGCTTTACTCTTATGTTTATTGTATTGTATTTCTTATTTTTTATACTCATAGGCCCTTATTTAAATCATCTGTGTAACTGTATTCTATTGTTTGATGGTCTCTGTGTGTTGCTGATTCTGTGTACTGGATGCTCCTGGCACCAAAACAAATTCCATGTATGTGCAAACATACTTGGCAACACAGCTCTTTCTGATTCTGATATATATGAATTGATATCTATCTATCTTTATATATATATTTATCTATATATATGTCTACCAACCTACCTAGTATCTAAATGTATGTATATATATATACATACAGTCTATACATATAGATAGGTAGGTTGGTATACATATATATACAGTTTATATAAGTACAGTGCACACACACAAATATAGATGCTAGGTGATAAAGACGAAAAAACTTCTTTCACATATATTCAATATTTTGTTGTCAAACACTGTCGATTTAGAGTGTGAGAAAGATACCATTGTCATCAACCTTGGTGGCCATGTGAGCAAATTACTGGCTGACGTTTCTGAAAAAAGTTTTTTGGTGTTTCACATAGTTTGTTGTCCTTTTAGGGGTCCCTTCTCAGGAGTGCTTTGTAGGACCACTGGTAATTTGTGTCTTCAGTTTTTGGAGATCAGTCAATTCAGAAGATTCAATTAGCCGTGAGAGAGGGGCACTGGCTTTTACAGCGCGGTCACATAACTCAACAAAGCACTTGCAGACCTGGCTAAGCTTGGAGCTCTTGGCACACAAGTCCAACTCTGCTAGCCAGCATTGTTTTTCTTTCTTTTATACTGCTATTATCACAGAGAGACAGACCAAGAGAGCAACAGAAGAAAGTTTCAAGGGCCAAACATCTCTATGGTGTCCTGGAAACGCTTCAAACGTGGTGTTAAACAAGCCCATGAAACATTGTGGATTTAAACACATTGTGTCCAAGACTCAACAATCATAAATCTGTCACTGCAGAGCCATGCCTTACTTCAGATATGGACTATATTCTCACAGCCTGACCACCATTGATTATAATAAATGATGTCTACAGCTTCAAAGAGGTCCTTGTTCAAAAACGTGAAATGATGCTTAAATTCCAATGGTTAAAGCTTTGATGCTTTAAATGGAAGATAACCATTCCAATGAATGAACCTAGGTTAAGCATGTATGGAACAGATTATTATAGGGAGATGTGATGTTGCTTAGTTCTCAGTTACAGTAAAAAATAAAGTCAGTTCAGGCATTTAAAGAATTGGTATGTGGTAAATATTTATGACCGAGTATCTGTATGTTTTCGAAATGGATTAAACAGGATCTTATCAACCCCCCAATACACACATTCAAATGTGTCTGTTAACATCGACAAACACACTAATGAGAGGCCAAGGAATTTCTACTCGAAAACAAATCTGAAGCAACAGTTGAGCACAAACCTGCTCCATATGCTTTCATCAAGTCTGTACTGTTAAAACTCCTCTTCTCGATTTGTTCTGTTTTTCATCTTTCCTTAGAGCCAAGACATTCCCTTGTTTCTCTCTTTCCAGTCTGTCAAAAAGTTTGGCTAGTGGAGAAAGGCTGAGCCGGAGGGACATGAAAGGATGGGCTGAGTATGGATTCGAATACGAGCACTCTGGGTTTGGATGGATGTGAAGCAAACGGTCCAGAGGACTGCAGGGCAGTACAGTGGTGCTGTTCTCAATGTCTGGATGTGAACCGCTCCTGCTCATGCAAATGGAGAGAGAGAATAGATGCTAAAAGCCCACTTGTATAGTGATTTTACATAATGTTCTTTAAAGTCCAGATTCAAGAACGGAGTTGCATTGATATGCAGGCCGGGGCACTCGCTTATGTAAAAAAAGTAAAAAAATGTAGTGTGATCCTGTTGGCTCCCATTAAGGGGATGAAGGTAAATTGTAATGTGAACTTAATAGTATGAATGTCACATTAAATGCTGAGATTTAAGAATGATATGTGTATGTTAATATACCACAAATCAATATGTGGTGGACCACTGTAGTTTATTGTTAGGAAGGTATATTGTTGACCTTTCAGGTTTAACCTTTCTGAGTTGAGCTCTAGGAAAAAAAATATGATTTATTATTAAAATCTTAATTTGAAAATTTCTGAGGATTTGAGACTCAGTGCACAAGAGTTTCTGAATTGAAATGATTAATTTACGATTGATACCTATATCAATATATATTTGGCCAGTCGGTTTAGAATTATTACCTGACACTGTCGTCTCAAGTCAATGAATATTAATGCACTCTGTGCCCTACATCAAGCAGCTCTAAAATACTGTCTCCATATAGTGACATCACAGCCCCCCCTTACACTTTAAAACTAGCTCTGCCTCCACTGCACACAGATGTGTGTGTTAGTGTATGTTTGTGTGTGCGTGTTTTTGGGCAGCACTGCATGCCGAAATCACATCTCGACATAGGCCGCGTTATTCACTACATGTCAAAAAGGATAGCGGGTTCTACCAAAATAACTTTGGCAGCCACATTCAACTGCCACGAATGCGTATGTGTGAGCTTGTGTGTGTCTCTGTGTCTGTCTTAAGCAGATGTACTAAAGAACTGGCAGATTTGAAAAACAGGCAAACAGGAGGTGCTGCAAGCGTCCTCGGGGCCTCTGTGTTTTCAATCCGGGTGTGAATACAAGAGGAAGAAGTGTAAATAATAAGAATAAAACAGTAGGAGGAACGTTCAAACTTTTATATCTTACTCTTCAGTATTCCCAGTTTGGCTCTGTCTTTCTGTCTCTCTCTCTTGGGGTGTTGGGAAGTTTGGACCAGCTTTAGTCTAATGACACTCAAGGAAGTCAGTCTCTCTCTGTTTCTCTTTAATAATTTAGTTATGTTTGACTAAATTTGATAATGATGCATAAAGGCTCTCTCCAAAATTCAGTTGCAGTGAATTTTTCGCACTCATTTTAAAAATACGTTTTTGTGCGCTCAATCTGTTTGTTTGCATCTGTATCCCATCATTAATCTTATCCTGTTATGTTCCATCCTTTATTAAGTAGTCAAATTAAATAATTTGTCCCATTTAACAGACAGAAGGTCTTGGGAGAGAGCTCATCTCATGCGCAGTGCACAGTTCAAACTGTTCAGCTTTTAGGATGTACGTCCCAAAGGAAAGAAATATCACAAATTAGATCTGTTTAATATATATTTCAATCGTTCCTCGTAGACCGCAGTAAGATGAAATAGGAACCAAATGAAAGCTTTTGTTAGAGTCTCCTGCTCCTAATGTTTCTCTCCTGAGATTCTACAATGGTAATCTCTGATAGAGTTTCAGGAGATGTCAACAATTTCACAAACTGTACAGAGGTTTTCAGAAGTCAGAGATTCTCGCAAGACCTGCAGTAAGCATTGGATCTATTTTGTCCACATACATTTAACATCTGTAGACTCTGTGTTTTTATTAAGTCTCTATGACTTCAGCGGTTTACAGACGTAAACAGTCTTAGCTGCTAGATTTTAACATCTTTGTAGTAAACAGAAAATATCTGCAGAAGGTAAGGGGTGAAATGTAAAGAAAGCGAGCGAGAGAGACCAGCCGCATATTTTCAGTCATGCATTTTTAATGTCGACTCGGCTCCTTCTTAATTAAAACCGATGCATCAGAATATACTTTAGAGTCATATTAGTGCGACTGTTCATAATGCATAATCTCCCGTGAAGTGTCTCCGAGATGTTTTGAGAGCAGCGGGGTTCTAAGCAGAGCTCTCTTTGAAAGCAAAGCAGATAACTAGCTGAGGAAGGCCTGCTGGGGTTGCATAATCACTGCCTGGACCTTAGAGAGATTAAGATATTGAGGATGTCTGTTTGTACGGGGTTTCATTATGGTAAATACGACTTCAGAAACTGAGTGTATGGTGACCCTTTGAGAATGTGGCGAAATCAACTAAATGTTCTTTGTAAGGATACATGCTTGCTACAAACCCACACACAGACATACTGGCAGGTTGTGCTTGCGTATTGGCATGCATTCTTACACATACACAAATGCCAGCTGTCAGATTAAACTTAAGCGGAACGCACACACATACACACACGCATATTCGTCCTCAAATTAATTAGTGGCAGGTGAGAAATGAGTGAGCTGTTTCTATCCTGAGCTGGAGCGTCTCAGCGGATTTGCTATCTGGTCTATATCTGGCTCAGAGGTCGCTGGTTCGGGCCAGCTAGAATGAACGAAGCCCCCCAGAGCCCTTTGCAACTGGCCTCCAGATGGATATATGTACATTTCCATTTAGGTCCGGCCCAATTCCCCTCTCCTCCACTCTCAATCTCTCACATAAAAGTCTGACGATTGTGAGGTAAATGACAGTGACATTTGCTCGGATTCCCCGGTGTTTCTGCTCTGTTGTCTTTCCACCCTGCACTCTTTATAGCCCATTTTTCATTTTTACTTGCAGCTCGTGCCGGTCCTTCCTCTCTCCGTTTTTTCAATTCTGTGTCTCTCTCTTTCTTAAAGCTACAGTCAGCATTTATTATGCAACCAACGAAGAGTCCTCTCTAGTTTTGCTTTTAATCAACATTTCAACATTTATTTTGTCCATTCCAGTCCAGTGTCTGTTCAATTTTAACAGGAACAAACCTCAGGAATTATATAAAGTCACCAAACAGCAATGTGAGAGAATGCAAAGACAGATAAAAGTTCATAAAAAATCAAAAGTAATAATTTGACGTAAACACTATGTATAAATAGTACATTCAGAAGAATGGAACGCAATTTTGCGGTGGTTCTCTTTATTTTTATGTTAGAACCTTTATTTCCATTTCTATCTTTAAATCCCACCAGATTTGAGGGGCTAGATGTGTCGTAAACTACACATCACTTTTCTGAAAAGGTACATCTTCTCGCTTTTTGCCTTACATATGCAACAGCATTCAGTAGAATGCCCTGTTAAAGACACTATGCATGTACTGTTTACAGTATTCATGTACTTGGAATGAAATATGACCGGCATTTGATTGCTGTAGCAGCGCCAAGGGAAATTTTCTCGCTTGAATATATCCATATATTATCAGTTTATAAAAGTGGGGTCAGGGTGTGTGTTGGCTGCTTGAGTGTATGTGTAATTGTGAAGTTTAATTTAATATATGTATACATAATTGAGGTCAACCTAAAGGAAGTCTTGTGATGTAGAAAATGTGTAATAAGAGTCCATACATACTGTATGTATGCCAACATATCACAATTTGTGGATATAGGAAGGTTGGCAGCTCAATATATATTTGAGAGTGGGAAATTCTGGGTCCGCTACTGTAAATATCTCTGTATTATTATTTGTTTTACTAATTGTCCTTACAAATTATGTTTATAATAAATAGTATTTTATATTCATAGTATTTGTTATGTCCTGCTTTAAGGACAGCTCACACTTGATCTGGCATGGACTTCATCGGTTTGTGCAAATCTGATGATCCATGTCACCCCAGCATGATTTGAGAATGCTCCAAAGAGCATCTGGTGAGCATCAGTGGATTCAAGGAAATCTTGCCCTTTTTTTTTCAATGGCGTCAACATGATCACAAACGTGCTTTTATTTGACTGGTAGAATTGATGCAGTGCAGAATAAAGTACTATTTTTTTCATCATTTATGTCACCTCAACTGTTCTGTATCCTAAATGTTTTTATATATTAGTTTTAATGCACAGAAAAATACTTTTCAGTGTAATTTTAGACCTTTGGATCGCACTGTCATTTGTTGTTTATGTTGATCCCACGGCTCTCCTCATGGCTGCCTTTTATCCATCAAGCTCCCAAGAGTGCCTGTCTGTTTTTATGGGTCCTCGTAATCGCCTGTTAATTTCAGGCACCTGCCTGAACGCCCCGCTTTATCAGGACGCTCCTAATGACCACAGAGATCAATTTTATTAACACTTGTCATCATATTTTACGCATATATAAACAAACTGATTTGTGGATCCCAGAGGGACGTTTACAATAAACACCTGGCAGTCTTAACCTTCCATGCTCACAGACCGACAGTTTTTTGCTTGTTTTTGTTGGCATTTGGATAGTCGTGTTTCCGAACCTCAGGAGATGTTTTGTACAATTGTGATGATAGACGCTATCAAAAATTATTTGATAAGATATTTCAGAATAAAGTGTAAATTGTGTATAGCAAGCGGATAGAAAATGCGGCAGCGGTTTAGCCCGTCCCACTCCTAGCAATTGTTATTTTGGTGTCTGCGAGTGTTGCAAGATAACGGCAGATGTGTCAGTCTGTTTGATGCAGATGTGTGAACTGAACGCAAGCGCTTCCTTCTGCCGCCACCCTCCCAACTTTGTCCATCTTAGCACTGTGTTTATTCATTTCTCTTTCCTCCCCCCCCCCTATTACTTTCTTTCCCATAAGCTGCTTGTCAGATTCATCAGGAGAAAATCATGCATCTGTTCCTTCGCGGTCTTCCAGATATAGAACAAATCCCAATTGTCAAACCCAGGTCCAGTTTAAGCCAGACGTAAACTCGGGCTAGATCTGACCTGAGCAAATCACTGTAAAAGTAGCTCAGGAGGAGTCTGATGAGGTATGCAGGGCTCTCAGGCAGAAACTGGGAGATTGGAGAAATGATAAAAGACCACAGGCCCGGGGAGCAGTTGTGTACTTTAGATAACCGAACATCTGCAGGGTGCAGAACATTTTTTTCACATCGGTTCCTCGCCACACAAGTCTTCTGCAGGTGGGCATTATCCAAGCCAGATGAAAATGGACCCCATTTATAATTATTACATTAGGAATACAAAACAGCCTTCTAACTGGACGATTACGGTCCCCATTTATGGTAAAATTACAATGTTTGTTCTGGGAAATTTATTAGGGGAAAGTATTTGTTTAGTACTCTTTTAGTAAGAGAGGACTTTTGTGTTTGAAGAGTAGAACATGTAACCTATGGTCTTGTGTTTTTTAAGATAGACCCAATAGTTCCTTATGGTAGTGTTGTTTTCTTTTCTCATACATGTGGTTAACTACCAAGTGACCTACGTGCACTCTGAAAAATAAAGATGCTTAAAAGGTTCTTCACAGCGATGCCTTAAATGGACCATTTTTGGTTCCACAAAGGACCATTCAGTCAAAAGTTCTTAACAGAACCATCTCTTTCTTACTTTTTTATAATCTGAGGAACCTTTTTTGAAATAAAAAGGTTCTTCAGATGCTAAAGATTCTTTATGGAACCAAATGTTTTTTTCTATCAAAGAACCTTTTGAAGCACCTTTTTTTTAAGAGTGTGGTGTATTGTGTAGCCTTATATTTTGTACATCTGTGCCTTTTGTGGTGCTATAGTTATAAAGTTCAGTAGACAACAAACTAGAATAATAATGTGAGCAAAATGAAGAATAAGGGAAAAATATCTAAAGCTGCTTGTATAAATCCGTAAATCCCCCTGCAGGAGAAAGATCAGCACCCATTTGCATCAAGGCACTACTGACTTTATAGGAACTGAAGAATACAGGCTCGCAAAAGAAAGATAAAAAGATCTTCCTGTAATTGCTTTCTCAGCATTTGCTTATTTCAAACAAAGTCTTACAGGCGAACACACAAAGAACATTCATTAAACAGCATTTCTGATGAATGTATTGCTAAACAAAAATAACAATCATTTGCATTAATCCTCTTGAGGATTTAACTGTAGCAATGGAATTAGTAGTAGGGCTTTTTGATTTACTACATGAAAGAAATCTAGATGTTTTTCTTTTAGCAAAAAGAATTTGGAAATAGAAAAAAAACATACATTTGTAGTTTGTAGGAGTAAAGAAAAAAAACATAAGATGTAATGTAGCTAGGTCAAATAAAGTGGTGAAATGTTGTTTAAATATCAGTGGGTCAGAGAAATTCATACTGCACGTATAAATGACATTTTTAATTATAGGGCAACCCCACTGTACTGTATAGACAACACAATCCGCATAATTAAGACAGTTGATTGCGAATAGCTATTTCAATATAAAATATACTGTTTTCTGTTGAAAACCTATTCTGTCCCTTTTTTGTCCCAAATTTTGCTATTGGCATGCCAAAACTGTCTTTTAATTTGGTACTGTCAGTCCCACTTAGTGTGGGAAAGCCATTTTATCTGTTTATCTAACTCCCTCAGTCGGTCTGTTTTACCGCTGAAGATTTCATAAGAATAATGTAGTGCTGGACTTGAGCTCCAACGCAGTCCAACACTTCAGTATGTGGTATTATGCGTCCAAATCACAAAGTTCACTTTTTGTGTTGGCGAAAAAATCTGCCGAAGAATCTAAGTAACTTTACAGATGGTCATTTTTTCCTCTAATATGCAGTCAAGTATTGCATAAGTAAGGGTAATGTTTACAGCTCTAATTTGGATCGTCTTTGTCTATGTGTGTGTAAATAAATATTTGGCTTAAAGGGACCTGAAATTCTGTCACCAGTTATTCACCCTCTTGTCTTTTCAAACTGGTATGACTTTCTTTCGTCTGCAGAACACAAAAGAAGATATTTTGAAGAATGTTGGCAACCGAACAAGAGCAGTACCCATTGACTTGCATTGGTTTTGTGTCCGCACAATCAAAATTAATGGGTACCGTCGATGTTCAATGATGACAATTTTTTTTATTTTTGGGTGAACTATCTCTTTACTACTGTTTCCATAGTACACTTGCGACCTAAAAAGAAGAAATCCCAGCCACCCACTGGAGATAAATGATATGGAGGTGTCAAGGGACTACCCTACAGTACCTGTCATAGCCTACAGCTCGTACTCAGAGCCTGGCCTGATCTGTAATCTAGCCTAGGGATCGAAAGCGGGCCTCTGTGGGTGTTGATAGAGGGAAAACCTGTGAACAACGGCTGCTTCCTAAGCCTCGGGCTTTCCCTTTTCCTCTTTCTTCCCTCCTTTCTTTGATCATTGTTCAGTCTGTATGATGGCACTGTACTTCTTGTAGACAGGTAACATGCAGGAACACAGGAGCATATGGTGCCGATGAATGAACAACAGCAAAATGTACCGCCACGCACACTGTTGACACAGAAGGATTCCAGAATCAAGTGTTGCTCTCTCATAAGGAATAAACAAGATATTCACCCCACAGATTTCGGTTAATTATCTTCTACACACACACACACACACACACACACACACGTATGTTTTATTATCTCTGTTGGGACAGTCAATAGGCGTTATGAGCTGTATACTGTACAAAATGTATATATTACTCCTAACCCGACCGCTAAACCTAAAGATCGTAGACATCATTTTGAATTTTTAGATTTTCAAAAATTATCGTTCTGTACAATTTATAAGCTTTTGTGCCCGTGGGGACCTCAATTTTGGTCCCCACAGTGACACGGGTCCCCATGAGTTGGTGTGCATTCAGGTTCAGTTCCCGAATAACATATACAATCCAAGTCGACACACACACACACACAGAGAGAGAAACCAGCTACATACACATTTTTCAGAGCAAACAAACAGTAAAAAATAACTAAAACCAAATAGGACGCAAATTGGCTACACAATTTCATCTCATACTCAGTTTTTTAGCACAGCAAATGAAAAACTTATGTTGCTTTACATGCAGAAATGTGGACGGCTCAGCACTCTTCTCAACGATTTCTTGTTTAACAAGAAATTTTTATAACAAAACATTATTCAGTTAGACAGGAGGGAGGCGGGTGGTGATAGTCTTCTGAGGGAAAATCTCACCATGTGGTCTGGAGCTGGCCTGGGTTTTCTGCTGGTGAAACTTCAAAGGAACAGCCAAACTTTTGTTTCCGGGTTCTTTGGTTGAGAGGACTTATTTTAGATGGATAGATTATGAAAAATCGGAGCATTTGTGTCCTGTGGCCTTAGATATACATTAGGTCTTGTTCACTTAAAGCAATGGGTTGGTTTGTTTGGCAGGTAACCATCATTTACCTGCAGGGTGCTTCTGTCAAGTTCAGGTTTAGATATACTTGGTGAGATCTTAGATTGACAGTGACATTAAACACTTGGAACAGTCATTGTGAAACGTAATTAAAGTCTGAAAAGCTTCATTTGTGACG
The DNA here is from genome assembly GCF_015846415.1 of Triplophysa dalaica. Lineage (NCBI taxonomy): Eukaryota > Metazoa > Chordata > Actinopteri > Cypriniformes > Nemacheilidae > Triplophysa > Triplophysa dalaica. The sequence continues at coordinate 9,664,518 of NC_079542.1, forward strand.
TGATTGACAATGTTGCTTAAAATGTCACACAAGAACATTTAGCAAATAGCAGGCAACAACCTAGAGAGGTTTATAAGGGATTATAAAGTGTTCGCAGAAATGCTGTATGGAGACCCTGCAGAGTTAAATGCGATTCTCGTAACTTTGTAACGTTACACTATTTACTTATGACATATTTTCATCTTGTATAGTGTTTTGCAAAAAAAGAAATAATGCATTCTGCCTCGTTTTTATATCCGTTTATATCTTTCAATTTATTTTTTCTGTTTTTCTTTCCTTCTCTCGCTCCATTTCTCTATTTGTACTGCCGGGCACCCAACAGTTTCATAACGTCCCCAGAACAAATTATAGTTAATTACATCCACACCCTCCATCTCCCTCAGCTTGACATAGACGACTGGACTGCAATATTCTCCACCAGCAAACACATTTACATACACAACCTGCTAGTTGGCAAATATGACTCACATTAGCTGAAATTGCTGAGCGTATAGACACAAAAGGATCTATAGGAAGGAATGCAAAGCTGTGCATGCTTGAAAAAATCATAGAAAATTGTAGAATGTACATGTCTGGAACAGTGAAAGCTTATCTCGAAGAAACATACTTTTTGTCTTATGGGAACAGTGTTAAAACAAAGAATTCCATCAGAGCTAGACTTTTGTTTCACTCCTTGAATTTTGAGGGATGTTAGGAAAGACAAAAGCTTATCGTGGAAGGTAACAGCTTTTACTGGTATGTCTGGAAAAGAACAAAACAAACACTCGCGTATATACAGAGCGCCCTTTAAATCCTCGCTGTTGAGATGCCAATTTATTTTTTAAAAGGTTTTTGAAAATCACTAAACCTGCAGTTTGAAATATTTTTTTCTTGACAGTAATTTTGTTTTTTGTTTTTGAATGTACAAATGAAACCATGAATCACATGTAAACACACATCTCTTTTTTTACCAAATGAGACAAAATACACAAGAATTGTTTTCATAGAAATTGTGGCGTATTTACATTTAGTCATTTAGAGGACGCTTTTATCCGAAGCAATCCTATTCAGACGTCTTTTTGCATACAACATATGCAATTTTAGCACAGCATTAGTGTTATTTTCTGTCCCTAATCAAATCCACTCTTATCATTCAAACTATCTTATATCAAAGGCTAGTTTTGAGCTATGAGGTTTGAAATATGAAATATTAGACAAATGTTTAATATAGTATTAAACATAGTAATTTAAGTTTTTAAGCTTTTATCTTTTATCTCTCTTAGTTATGTGCTGAAACATTTATGGCTTATGAGGTACTTAGTTTGGCAGCGTTTCTTAGATATTGTTGGCGGGACAAAAGTAACTTCTTAAACGTGAACATGTTGCTAACGTAAGTTTAATTGTTAATGAGGTACTGAATCATCCGGAAGGAATTCCATTGTTTGGACGTCATGAGCTGTTTTTAAACAGGTCTTGGAAGTGAGAAAGACTTATGAGGGAAGCGTGCCAAAGATCCAGCTCCAGCTGAAAGCCGACATCCTTCAGGGACTACGTGTCTGGGTTACTGATCGCTTTTTTCGATAAAGTTTCCATGATGTGTAATGAATGTTGAAAACATTGTAGCCAACGTCTACAGGTGTTTTAATGAAGAACATATGGACAAGACACTTCCATAAACAATAGAATACTTTTCGAAGCACCTTCATACGTTTTGAAACCTGGCAACCTCAGTAGAAAATATACACAGGACATCGACCTGAAGCGGGTCATGTTGTGAAAAGGTCACAATGCATTTGTGCATGTTAAATGATTACCCTTTAAAGTATCAATTTCTTGACAAATTCCCTATAAGTATTTAGTAAATAGTTAGTGATTGTTTGATATTCTCATGATCATTTTTCATATAACGTTGTGATTCTTGGAAACACCCCTCAGAGCAGAACTGTGTGCAACAGCATAATTTCATACAGTGTGACTGTTCCAGCTCCTTGCATCTTGCCTCCTCTATTCCTCATCTCTCAGGGGCAAAGCGACCCCCGCAGTCCTTCTGCACCCCCGTTTGCGGTAAAGGTAAATCGAGGTCTGGCTTCTTTCAAACAGATGCTCTGTGCCAACTTTGATGTGGAAGCTCCGTCCGTGCTTTGATCCACCTCGACTTGGCTTAAATTAAACTACCTGAGCGCCTCTGGCAGGACGCAGAAGTAGCTCGGGGCTAAAGCAGAGGCTGGAGGAAAGACCTCATCCCAGAGACAAACACCAGCCAGCACATGCTGAATAACTCCTCGTGGGGCTAGAATTAGATTTTATAGACAACTACAGTAAAATCCTGATGGGGTGTGAAGATTGGTTATTTGCTTTCTAAAATGTGAACGCAAAATGTTGCTTTCAGTTTGCTTTAGTTTCTCTGACCTTCATTTTCTTTTTTTATCATCTCTTAGCTGAACTGTCAGCTCAGTCTATCGTGACTGAAAGCATTGACTTTCACATTATTAAAAGTAAATGTGTGGTCACACAAGGCTTTAAAATGCAAAATTACTTTAGACATCGTTGAGTATAGACAACAGGATTTAATGTAATTTAGATCTTCTGTTTTTAAATTATGATTTAAATTTGATCGTGGCTGTCACGATATTACATTTACATTTATGCATTTGGCAGACGCTTTAATCCAAAACCATTTACATGTGCAAGTATGTGCAATAGAAAAGTAGTCGTTGATATTTTTCTGTGGAGGCGGGGTTCAAACTATCAATGTCGCCATAGATAGGTGCATTCCAGAACCTGATGTTCGCTGGGCCTGGTGTCAAAAACAGATGTAATCTCAGTAACAAGGGCATTTTCAGTTTTAACACTTACATGATGTTCGAGTAAATACGATTCCCTCTTATATAAGAAAAACTTGTGTTAAAATTGATATTTTTATTCATGCCTCCTTTAACACAATGCTCTCACCACTGAGCTACAGGAAAGCAGATTTTTTTTCTTTGCGAATAATTATAATAATATCTCTTGGATTTGTTTCAAAGTTTGTTTAGAAATAAACAATGCTATTTGTCAAATTCACCTTTAATTTTGTTGTAAGGCTGTCAGGGTATCAGATTTTCCCTGCACGGTTATCATGGCAAAGGAATTCACAATGACTACATTATCATGGAATCTATTGAATTTTTTAACAATGGAAATTAACAATACTATTGGTCAAATTTACCGTAGATTTTGTTTATTAAAAAAACAATACTATCATGTGTGTGTAAAATGAACACAGTATCAATAATTGTGGTTATTAATATCACAGAAATTGACAATGCTGGTAAATTGTGACACCCCTAAATTAACTGTATTTTACTGTATACTATATTTAAATGAATATAAAACTATAAAAACATTATTGACTATTATTTCTATTCATTCAATGAAAAAAGAGCAATACAAAATTTAAATGTAAACAAACTAAATGGTAAACAGCATTCACGTTTTTTTGTGACCTTCATGTAACAGAAAGAAAATGAATTATCTGTTGGCTTAAATAAAAATCAACCCCTGGGACATACAAATGCACAAATCTGAGGAAACACCCATAAGTGGAAGTAATTGAAACCCAGTCATCCAGCTTTAATGTGACCGCACCTTTACCCTGTACACCGTCTGTCAGCAAGGCACACCTGTGCTAATTTAAGACCAGCTCAACCAAATCTGATGTGCAAACACAAACAATTCATACTGATCTTTTGGGTTCCCTTTCGTCCCCAACATACAGGAAATGCCCAAACATAATGCCTGGCATGCTGCATCATAAAATGGTTGTATCGTGCATCAAACGTATCGACATTGTGTTATGGCAGCTTGGTGTTCTAAGGAATGTGTTGTTATGCTGTCTTTATCTCTTTTCTTACTCTTGTTTCTTTAATCTACACTGTGAGTCAGGTAAGATCTGGTGAGGTCAGAAGGAGTGTGAGAATTAGAAGGTTTTCAGGAGCAGTCCCCCAAGACATCTCCCCTCCAGCTCGGTCGATGTTGTTCCAGTGAACTGATAAAACAGTGTGTGAAGTATATGCCTTTGGGTCAGTTTCTGTGTGCGTCCTTGGCTGGATGTTCGGATGACTAATCCATCTAAAGAATAAGATGACGAGTGGAGAAAGAAAGATAAAGACGCTAAACTCGGTGTTCATTTAAAACTTTTTCTGCTTTGGGGAGAAAACAAACAGCTCAGAAGTTTCTTTGGATTTAACCTGTCTGGCAAGGCTTGCGCTGCATGGACATGCCCTTGGTTCAGACCCATGAATGTTTAGTCTTAAGTGAGGCGTAGGGGATTTTGCAGGATAATACTGTATTGAATCCTTGACTTTGATTCTAGACTTCAAGTGTGAGAATAGGGAAAGACATGTTGAGATCTAACAGATAGGTTTCTGTTTTGCAAGGGGAAAAATCATTGAAGTCTTGCACATGCAAACAAGTGGCATTCTCTCCCTATTTATTATCATAGTGGCAAAAAATAGTCATCTTATTTGTGATTCTTTTCACAAATGTGGTCAAATTCACATTCCTGGTTTGCCAAGTTTCTTTATTCCTAATGTATTGAAGGAGATATCTTATGAGGGAAGGCATTTTTAGACAAGGGGTTTTGTGTCAAGTGTATGTGTGCACAATGTATTTAAGTAGCTAGTTTAGGATTGTTTCACTGTGGGATTTTAAAAATGAACAAGAGAGGAGGAAGGAACTCTTTTAGACAAATGCGTCCTATTCAGAGTTCCTGATGGAGTAACATTTAGAAGAAACCAAGTCGGATGAGTTGAGGAGAGACATAGAGAGAGAGAGATAGATAGAGAGAGAGAGAGAGAGAGAGAACAACTCTATGGCACAAAGCTCCAGTGTCTAGAGACCTCTAGCAAGCGTTTATGTGTGTGTTTCCATGCATGTGTGTGTGCACGCTTGTCTGCAGCATACTGATGTGCCGAGTGGAGCGCGGGATAAGGAAGGAGGAGAGAGAAAATGTGTTGCCCCAGGGCAGTATCTCTCCGTCAATTATTTGCATGCACGAAGACAGGACACACAGTGCTGTTGTTTATTAAACTCTTTGTGAAATTATGAATGTGATTAACCTCTTTTTGTACACTAAAATGAGAGGCGAGGTTTCTCGAGTACGTACACATGCCCTTGTGCCCGTTGTAACTTGGTGTAAAATTTCTTGCTGAAATGACATTTATGTAAGTGTATTTTGGTTTCGCAGAAAACTGTATTTGGCTGTGTGTTCGGCACTATAGGACTGAATGAACAGTGTAGAGAAAATCAAGGGGAGGGGGATAAAAATCGATTTGGAGCTGTGTGTCGGTGTGTATAGCAGAGGTTTTGTTGCTATGGAGTGATATGAAACACTGCAGTACCACACAAACCACAGCTTGAACCCCCCCACACACACACTTTTAACTCTTTAACTCTTATTTTTTTCCTCCTATTGTCTTAATACCCCAAACACAAACAAAAGAGCAAGATGAAGGAATATTTGGATTGCAGTGAAGATTAAAAAACCTGATAGATTGTGTTTTTATTTCATATTTCAGGCATTTTATTGTTCTGCGGATGTCTGGGAGGTATAATAGCGTGTCATTGATTTATACTGTCTCTGTGTTCTCTGTTTCTGCATCTTGCTCTATATTAGACCGTCTATAGATAATCTTTACCCAATCTGCAGTCTTCACTTGCATTTTTCCCTACGGTTCATCACTCAAATGGCAGTGCTATTCAGATCAGAGTTTGAGCTTTGGGTGCCGGATAAAATGTTGTTGTTTTATTTTTGCAAATCGTGGCTGTTTTAATGAGAATGTTGTGTGAATGGTTTCACCAATCATTTGTATCTCATACACAATTTCCTCGTACAGTGTTGTCAAACACACTAAATGATTGCATGTCATATTGGTATGGAAAAAACAAGCTTATCCTCCATAATCTGCGTAGAATGCTTGTGTTTTAAAGGCGAGTGATTGTTTTTAGAAAAAAATGCTTTTCTGTGTGTATGTGTATGGTTTAATCCATCTGACCCATATTACATATACATGTTTGAAATGGCAGAATTTGATTTCTTGCAAAATAAACAAAAGGAAACAGATGGGTTTGACCAGATTGGCTCGATGAATACAACGAATTACGTTCCTTGGAAACTCCTGAGCGGATTTGTCTTGGGTCTCGCATGCATGAGCAGGAAATGACTCGGTTTGCAATAACAAAATGATAACAGAGATAAATCAGAGTGGTTTAATGATTGATTTAACCTTCCTTGTATCCTTTGCAAGGTTTATTCCTCTTTATACGATGGTTAGTTCTGCTCCTCTAATTTCATTGGATGCGCAGTGTTTCCATAGCGCTAATATTGCATCTGGAACGGTCCGCTGTTTGTATCACTCTCTTCTGGGATTCGTGTGTTTATTGAAAAGGTTGTCAGAGTCTGTGTTTTGCTTGACGATACTCAGCCCGTTTTGGAAATCTTCGCATTTGCATCATGTTTGTCAACAAAATATTTTTGTTGTACACCAGTAAATCGAGTTTATATTAAAGGGGTCAAATGGCGTGATTCGTGTTTTACTGTGTCTTTGGTGTGTTATAAGTTGCCCATGCATGTATTGTATTAGACAAGTAAAATTGCAAAAATATAAGTGTCTGAACAAAAGATGCTTTCTATCTAAAAGCAGATGGACACCCAGACCTGCCTGAAACGCCATAAGTATGGTAAGAGTGGTAACATATCCGTCACACGCTTGCAGTATTCAACCAATCACTGCACACGGGTTAACTGGCCAATCACAGCACACCTCGCTTTGTAATAAAAATCAGTTTCAGAGAGGAGGGGCAAAAAGGAGATACAAACATGCATGGTATGTGGTAAATACAGCGTTTTTTAACCTTCTCGTTCATACACATTGCATTACATCTTAAATAAACTATAATATTTGTTTTAGCCGTGGCATATGACACCTTTAAGCTTGACAGCACTCTTGCTCCTCTTTCTTTTCTGTTCTCCCTCCATTTAGGTGCGTCTTGTTTTGCCGACATCAACATCCCAAATTGTTCTACCTGTTTCACACCGCACTCTTACGTAACGGTGCTGACTGTGCACATGTGATTTTGTCAACATGCACAAGTGTGTGAATGTATTCTCTCTCTCTCTCTCTCTCACACATCTCCCTCTCCACTCTTTATTAATTCATTGTCCGAATCTGGATCCTCATGACAGTAATGGTGCTATTAAGCAGCCCTTCTGCTGAGCTAGCACCTCTTGCTCTCTCTCTCTCTCTCTCTCTCTCTCTCTCTCCGCTGTCTGCCTTCTCATTCTGTCTGCAGGTATTACAGGAAGAAATCAGATTTAGCCTTTTTTTAAAGGTGGGTTTGGAAATAAGAATAGGATGGACTGACACGCTCCGATGAAGATTGTATAGGCATGCAGGGATAGGGGATGATTTGTTGTCTATGGTAGGGGTGGAGCACTGTTTCCTGCAGAGACTGCCTGGTGTGAAACATTAACACTTCCAGAACATTCTCCAGGGCATATGCATTATGCCTTTAGGAACTGATACATTATACATACAAATCCCATATCTTCACCTATACCTACAGCACCCCTAGAGCTATGTGTGTGGGAAAAGAGATGGAGAGAGAACTGGACTGATGGCTAGAAAAAGAGAGATTTGTGAATGTGTACATACATGTCATACATTCAGGTCTTTAAGCCCCTTTAAACGCCACACATATACTTCATTCGTCCTACAGACTCCTTTTGATAGGAAGTTTTTTTTTTAATATATATTTTAATATTATTATATGACTCACAATCAGCTCTGCAATATCAGGTACTGGCAGCAGCAGTCATAGGTTATAGTTTTATAGCTTTTTTTCCATTTGAATGCGGTTAGGGAGATTAGAAAAGTGAGCAGAGAGTTCATTTAAGGCAGACACAGTGAGCTTATAGCTGTATTTCTTTGACTGGGAGAAATACTGTCATTTAACTGAAATGAGATGAGTTTAGAATATCAATCATTTCCTCGCTCCCTCTCTCGCCTCTCTTTCCATCCCCTTTTAATTCAGAGGACCTCCATTTTCCCTCTATATCCTGCTGGTCGGTCAAAACTGCCATGTAGTTTTGAGTTTAAGGAAATATATTTTCTTACTCAGTGAGTCTAGGATATGTCAGATTTAGTTTAGGTAGACGTAATCCATATATTATATGTATGTTCTAATGGTCAGTTTTCTGCCACTTAGAGCAGCTAGAATTTGGTTTGTGTGTGTTTGTGTTTGTGTGTGTGAGAGAGTTTATGTATTTGTGTGTGTGTTTTGAGCCTGGAAACCAGAAAAGCTGGTTATTTTCCTTTGGCAGAGGAGATGAATCATATTCCTACTGTCATCACAGCAGTCAAATATCAAAGTCCGCTTAACATCAATCATTTCCTGGAGTGGGCAGGAGAGCTGCCACATCACAGCCAATCGGAAGGTTGGTTTCATGCAGCTATGGATTAACCTCCGCCCACCATCACTCTGTGGCTGCGGTAAATATGTTTGTGTGTGTTTTGAGCAAGTCTACGTCTCGGTGAGTGTGTGTTGTGTGCCTTCTTTTCTTTTCCCTGTGCTGTAAGCGCTCGTGTTTGTGAGGTCCCTAACAACACGCACACATTTAAATTCACACTCGCATTGATTAATATTCTGTTCGGCACATGCATTGCCCCAGTGCGGCTCAAAGGCTGTGGAGGAATGGAGTCTATGGTATGAAATGATATCATGTAACTGTGTAGCTATTTATATGAATGTGTGTCTGTGTGTTCAGGTTTTGCCTGCCCAAATGTCCCCACGTGGATAGTTAAACCTTAAAACACCTACTGTACGTTAAAGGGATAGTTCACCCAAAAAAAATTCAGTCATCATTTACTCACCGTTGTGTCATTTCAAACATGTATGAGACAACACAACAGAAGATATTTTGAACGAAGTTGTTAAATGCCCCCCATTCATTTGCATTGGTTTTGTGTCCATACAATAGTAGTGAATGGGGCCAGTGCTGTTCGGTTACCAACCTTAATATCTTATTTTGTGTTCTGCTTGAAATGACAGAAGGTTGAGTAAATTGTGTGGAAAAGCTTGATAAACATTCAAAATAATGTTCTAGTGAAAATCAAGAAATGCGAAAAGACTCTTATTCATGTTAACTTTGATCCGATTTGCTTGGATACCACGCTTATGATCGAAAGCAAATGTTATTTAAAAAATTTGACTACATAACTAGAACAAGTCCAAATGACTCATATGTATTTTATGTCTGTAGTTTTACTTTGTCAACAATTTCCTAATTTGTTTCCATTCCTTAAGAGAGAAGAATGCTATTTTATCTCCTCGGCCATGATAGCAACACGATTTTGCTGTTGCATCCAGCTACTATTGAATATATGTAAAAACAGAGACAGACGCTTAAGCCCTCATATTTTAATGAAAATCTATACGTTTATCCATAAACATTAAACGGTTCACCTTTATCAGTACGTTTTTCATCTTATTCCTAATCATTTCCAACCTTTCCTATTTCTTGTCACCTACTCACTTGTTTCCACTGTTTTTGCTCCCTTATGGCCTCTATGTTTTTTAGTAGTCGATAATGAGAATTGCTCCATTGGCTGAATGGATTAGCCGTCTTTCCCTCAGGGTACAGGGTTGTTTGTTTGAAGGCACCGTGGTGTCAAATGAAATGGCTATGCCACTGGCACATGCACTCACATACATATCCTCTTAGCGTATGTCTTATATACACTGTGATTCCTTTGAATAGGTTCCATTTCTTCTGAAATATTTGGCCACTGATTGTTGCATTTGCTCACTGCAGAAGCTTTGAAAATAATCGGTGCACAGGGCTTGTTGTGGTGTTTGGGTCAAAGCAATCGATACGTACACACACATACTCAGACACAAACACACACACATCATTTCACAATCAATAGCATTAAAAGAAGTATCTCGTCTCTGTGCCTCATACCAGAGAGGCTTGGCTTTCTCCGCCTGATGGTTTATTAAAGAGCTCTAATTATGCAGCCCGTATTCTTATGTTCCCTTTTCTGTTTGCGAGATTGTTTTCTGTCTCTCTCGTTCTCTTCTTCTTTTTGCATGCAAAACATCCTTCTGATTCTGTTTTGGATTTGGCAATGATGCTTAATGATCAAAGATTAAACGGGGACATCAGTGAATGTCTGCTTAATCAGTTTTGGAGTTACAGACACACATACACTTTTGAAGCTACATTAGTCAGGACCTCTTATAGATGCAATTATATTCAAACTCAGGTAATTATATTTACCATACACTATCCCTATGCCAACCTTAACCGAAACCTATAGACAGAAAAAGACATGACTATAGACTGTAAGCCTTAACAGGGTCATTTTAAATGTCCTACATATTTCAATAAGTATAGCCACTAAAGCATACACATACAGTTTGACGATTCACATACACACAAACAGTGTGTTCAGTTACTTTCATGGATACTGTAGAAGTGTTAACAGAGCATGACAGTAACTAAATCAATTTTACCCACCTTTCTCAACTACGCATTATTATGCCAAATTTTAGGAGAAAATTGCTCTGTCGGAAATCACCACCAACACAATACATTGTTTGGGTCCGGCATGCAACCTTGGATTTTTTATAGATTTCGCCCATTTCAGGCCTTATTTTGGAAGAAATTACTCCGTAAATACAAATTCTCCACTTTCCTTCATAATTCAGTGCTAGGCGCAGTCAGTCATGGCAACTTTTATGTTTCATTTACCCTTCTGAATCATAACAAACATTTCGGTGGTAGTTTCCACTCATTAAAGTCAAAGTGTAGCCCAGTGACACAAACCATGTCAGCCTAGTCTGAGGTTATTTTACGTTTGCTTTGATTTGCTTGTTGTCATGTAAATCTTACCCGCGGCACTCTCTGGGCTAGCGTTAGCCACATCTAATGTTTTTCTGCCTGCCATACATTGATAAACAGAATATCAGGTGGAGTAAGTGCAGAAAAAGCCAATCTAAATACATCGGACCGCACGCACAACCTTAAAGCGTTTCAGTACAGAGTATGACAATTACAGCATTTGAAAATTTACATAATTTGTTAACATTCTGTATGTGCCCTTTCTGCCAACATGTTTGCCTCCATTATGGCTTTTGTTTATTATGCAGTGATTGTGTGTACAAGCTCATGTTTTAATTGAGCGCTTGTTTGTGTCAGTATGTTGATGCATTTGAGAGATGCATTCGCGTTGATGTATTAGTTTCTGGAAATTGCATATTATGAGACAAATAGTTCAAATCCTGGATGCTGATTGGCCTATCCCCCACATATCTTGTACAATACTGTTTAACAGATTATTTTTGTTGCAAATAATGTCCTGTTTTGTCAGGTACTGTGTGTCTTAGCAGGATTGCATTACACCAATTTGCCTAATAATGTTTTCATAAAAAAATGTGTGTGGTTTCAAGTAGTAACCAATAAATATAATAAGCACCCAGCAATATTTAATGTGTAGACCAAGGGCATTGCAATAATTTTAGCACAGTCTCTTATATGGTATGCTTTAGCGTGTTTTGTGTTTGCACAGAATGAGCCTTGGTGTTGTTTCTGTATCAATGCGCAAAACCGAGCTAATGAAGCGAGGATTGACATGAAAAGAGACCAACAGCAAGAAATATGACTGGTTACAGTCACATAAACCAAAGCGACAGCCTCCATATACAATATAACAAGAAAAGTGAGAGAGAGAGAGAGAGAGAGAGAGCGGGAAAAGGGGGTGCTGTATTTGTTTGCAAAAGGAGGGGCTTCACAGTCTCTTTAGGGCTTTCAGGCGACATCCTCAGTTGACCCAGCTTTGGGTGCTGTTTGTAATGAAGGTTGGGAATGAAAAGGATTTAGGCATTAAAACTGGTTCCAGATCAGTCAAAATCAGCAGAAATGTCCTATTTGTGTCACACAGTGGCCTTTGAGGGACATTTAAATGTGATGTTTAATGTAGCTTATAACCACATTCGGTTTTGCAGCTGGAAAACAATCTGATCACATTTACGAGCTGTTTCAAAACCAGCCATTTTATGCAGCAATGGACGAGATAAGGAAAATGTCTGCTTTTTTTTCTTAATATAATTTGAATTCTGCTCTAAGGAAGTGTTGAGAGGCCAAGGAAAGGTCCTCATATCCAATTAAACTTCGCTAATCCAACAGATCTAACCGAGCACAGGCAGAGAGACACAAAGACATTCACTTATATGAATACACACAGGCTACTCGGGAAGTTTCTGTTGTGCTTGTCATTAGCAGGAGGCATGCTAAAGATTGGGATTTTTTTGTGTTTTCAGGTAAGGTTACATCTGTGAGGGAAACCTTTTGAGAAACATTCACACAGATATTATGAAAGAAAATGATGAGGACTCTGACTTCTCACTGGAACAAATAAAATCTTAATTCTGCAACACAATTTTAATTTAAAGGGACAGTTCACCCAAAAATGAAAATTCTGTTTTCATTTTCTCACCCTCAAGTCCAAATCTGTATAAAAATTCTCATGAACACATAGAAAGATATTTGTAAGAATGCTTGTAACTAAACAGTTCTGGCCACTGACTACCATAGAAGGAAAAATAGCTTTAGAAATGTCATTGTTCTGTTGAACACAAAATAAGATATTTTGAAGAATGTAGGAAAGCAAACAGCTCTGGGGCACTTTTGACTAATATTGTAATTTTTCCTACTTTTGTAGACAATAGTGGCCAAGAACTTTTCGATTGCAAGCATTTTTCCAAATATATTTCTGTGTTCATCGGAACAAAGAAACTGACACATATTTGGAACAACTCGAGGGTGAGTAAATCATGACAGCCTTTGTATTTGTGGGTGAACTGTCCCTTAAATTCCAACAATATCAACAGGTTTGTTTGAAGGTTATGATGGTGGGGGGGTTAAACTTGTTGTAGTATAAAAATAAAAAAAATGTGATGTTGTGAGGTTAACAGGGAGATTTGTCCAGTAAGAGAGGAAAGTGCTCTTTGAGATGAACATTCTCTTCGTCCGTCGTTCTTTTAGTTATGAAAAATCGTACAGCTGGTCTATTATTTATTCATGTGGGCTCTGCTGAGGATTTTCTCTCTCCTCACTCCCCCCCACCCCCATTCGTCAGCGTGTGCTTTAAGCAGAGTCGCTGAACTTAAATTAGCAGTAGCTTGTTAATTCCCTTTGAAATAAGAGGAGAGCGTGTGTGTGGCGCATGACCAAAAAATGGGGTTAAAGGTAAAGTTAATATAAATGTAAAATACATGTAAAAAAGAAACAGGGAGTTTGCCATTTGAGTTTCTAATTGCCGTAGCTCATAACATGACCTGCAGTGACACGTCCAGCGGTAAGCATGCTTACCGTGGATTAGTCAGGGACTCACTTCCTGAGGATCAAGGGCTGTTTCCTTTCACACTGGCCTACAGCTTTTTGGATGGTTTAAAGTTTAATAATCAGATATAATCTGGTTTGAGAAAGCTGGGATTGGACCTGACTGCTGGTGTATGGTTTGCATATGCTGTAGTGGTTAAACCAGAGGACAAACCCTGTAACCTGGGAACATGTTTGTCTGGGCGAAGCCAGTTGAGGTTATTCAAATTCTGTGAGGAAGTGTTGGGAGTTACAAAATCAAGCCTCTGCAAATCTCAGGAAGGGGAATGAATAGGATTTAACCATAAATTACAAGATACTGTTATTTCACGTATATTTATTTATTTTTATATATGAACATATAATGGCCATTTAATTGCTTGTATTCTAGCAAACCAGTTTTACTGCAGTATTTCAAAGGATTTTTACTCCATCCCAGGTGTATATGACTTAATACATAATCCTGGCTCTTCCTAGCGTTCTGATGTCATTGAACGGGGGCCATGTTCTCCATTTTAAAAGTAATTCATGTGACTCCAGAGGGTTAATAAATGTCTTCTGAAGTGATGTGTTTTTATTAGAACAATATACATATTTCAGATTTTTCAAACTATAATAAATGGCTCCCGGTAAACAATTTATTTTACTGTGGTTGTACATAGCTTCCTAAACAGTGCTTACATTCATTTGTGCAAACTTCAGTCTTTTCATTTTTCTGTCATTGAAAATCTGTTTGTACACACATCAGCATAACTGTTTTGACTACATGTAACCACAATGTCCCTGCAGCACTTTTGCCTAGTTTCGTATAACTGACAAGTACCCTTCTTCATATGGACGTAAAGCAGACTTCATGATGTTTACAGTGCAATCCACATCTCCAGGTTGTTTCTGACACTGTTACTATTAAATCTAATCAGTGATGTACAACAGGTACAGTACCTCAGCAGATATTTATATAAGCCAACATGCTGATACTTGATCCGGTAATATTTTAAATAGTTGTCAGCTTTTTTTTGTTAAACAATAACAACAGTGTTTCAAAGAGACTGTTACTTGTATCCAAACCAGACATACGATCCTGGATGTTATTCGGCATTCCAAAGTAGAACACTGGCACTGGTTTTGTTATTTTTGATGTGAGATGTCAAGAGCCTTCAACGTTTTTCAGTATCAAAATATTGATAGAACCCTGAAACTGTTCAGACTCACTTGTAATGTTCTGACATGTGTGGGTTATGTGTGTGTGTTAAGTCAAATAAATAATTATTTGCTGTATACTTTTAAACACTTTATTTTCATTGGCCTGTTTTTTATTGAAGCGTTTGAGGATTTCTCTCCACTTCTGGCTTCTGGCTCATATTTCTCTCCTAATTTCTTTCATGTGCAAGCAAATGCCAAGTTGAATTCCTTGTAAGCGCAATCTTACATTGCCAGTAATATTAGATTTTGATTCTAATCCGACTCACACAGACCATCACATTCCAAGTTTAAATATTGAAAAGTTTTGTTTTTTAAATGTATTTGACAAAGGCTTGTAAAATTTTACCAATGTGCTTTGGTTGGACAACGTGTAGGCTATACGATTCAAGAGCTTCTTTTCTTGGATATTCTGTCCAGTCACGACTGGTAACCGTAAGATAGCTGTTAACACCTATATTCTATGGCTCATTAAAGTAATTGAAGAAGTGCTGTCTTTGCTGTAACAGTTTGAGGGTGTGTGTCTTTGTTGAAGAAAAATAGAGTTAAGTGTGTGCGTGTGACTGAACGTCTGTGCATTTGAATTTTAAGGAACCTGCTCTTCAAGTTCAACCGTGTTGTAACACACAGGCACAGGGCTAGCCAAATATTTTTAAACCGCAATTAGGCGATTGAATTGTTTTGTCAACATTTACATATGCAGTCAATAATATTGTTTGTTTACAATCTTAATTTAGGGCCCTTGGGGATATTATAAAATGTTATAAGCACGGAATGAATTAAACTGTACGACTGTAATTTATTTAGGGATTCACATTAGCTTTTGTTTGTATTGCAACCACAGATTAGACTGTTTTTAGGTAAACAATGCAGAATGTCCAAGCTGCTCTACGGTGAAGGTGAATGCCCTTTCATTTTATAGGTAAAAAACATTTTTGGTATATTATTCCATTATTGACTAAAAGTGAGCTTCACCTATAGAGTTCAGTATAACATCTGATATCCACAAGAGACCAGTTTCTCTCATAATGTCTTCCTCGATCAATAAGCATAAAACATAATCGCTTAGCCACTGGCCTATACGTAACTCCAGCTGCACAAATCTTAACATCTGTGATTGTTCACATTGTGACATGCGTCCTTTCTAACACTGAATTTATTGTGATTGCCAGCTGGAACATTTTTCTTTTCATCCTCTGTCTATCCATGTCCATATCTCTCATTGCCAGCTAGGTCCTTTTGTCATTTGATCAAGCTAGTTGTCCTGGCCATTAACATGTCAGGACGGTCACATTTTTCTCTGGACCACAGAGTATCCTGACACAATGGGGTTGAAGATTCGGAGGTTCAGATCTGACATATGGATGAACGCAACCTGGAATTTTAGGTTTCTTTGTCTAATTAGATTGTTGCATCAAAAGTGTTCTGTAATGGTGCGAGAGTTTGGTTCATTTGAAAACGCTCCCTCTGTGTCATTTGTCTTTTTCCCATCTTCCGAGTATTGCGTGTGTGTGTTATTTGTTAAGCTGGCCCCAGGGATGTTTTTACGTGGCTAATAATAAGGTTGACTCTGCATGGCCCTCAGGCATGGAGCTATTGTGTCAAGTGACAACGTGGAAGCCACACGTTTACCTCTCAAACAAATACAGTTACCCGGTATGCTATCTTGTAACCTGTTTCATGTTGTTTACCTTGAGAAAGGAACCGATCCCAAATCAGCACAGAATGACAGCTCCCTCTACGAGCGACGACTCCAAAGCCACGCAAAAGTTCATTCTCAAGTTTTCAATTAGAGTAAAAAGAAAGAGTTCTAAGGTGAATTCTAATCTTAGTGACTAAGATCTCGGATGGAAAGAGAAAGTGAGTAAAAAAGAGGGTTAGAGTGTGAGCGGAAGGCTGGAAATGTGTAGTGTACTCGATTAAGTCCCACGGGCACTCGGGGGTTTTTCATTTTTACATGGGGATTAGGATCCGTATCTTCATCATTGCCGTGGCGATGATAGTGTCTGATAGCACCTCCCTTTGAAGCCGACTGATGTGCGGAGCTACTATCCTTCTATCTTCAGAGAAAGTAAATCTCGCATAGCTCACAGACGGCCGTTTGAAAGCGGAGAAGACATGCGAGGAGTGGATATGAGAGTTTTTGGGTCTTTGTGGCCAGTGGAATTGTTGATAGAAGCTCGATCCGTCTGAAGCTTCACGCATCTCAACTATACGTGATTCTTACTTTAGAGTAAAAAAGTGGTTGTTTGCAATTCTTTAGTTTCAGCCAAAATCAGGCCAGTTAGTTTGTGTTTCTTAAAAAGCCTATATGCATGCGAGTGCAATAAAACCATCTTCACCCGCCGGTGAGAGAGGTTCAGCTCCATGCCATTCTCGAAGACACTGACACTTTCCTCATTCTAGAAAAAAAATCCCACCCTGCATACCTCACACACGCAAACTCGGATATGATAGCAGCATAACAAAATGACACTTCACTTTTAATTAATTGGTTGAAGTGTACGATGCCTGGTGATGGTAAAGAGAGACCATCTCTCAATACAGCTCACACAGAAGATTGACCTTGTCCGCACAAAGAAGGTGCTTCATCACTCGCTCTCCAATTATATCACTTTTTGTTATGTTTTCCGATTCGCCTCAGGGCCGAGATGGCCCGGAACCCAGATTTGTTTCAGTAGGCCTATTCATTCTGTGCACACTTTCAATGGCACTCTTTCATCTTTTTGTTAATTTATTATTAGAATTGCTATTTATTTAAAACAAATGGTCATCGGAGGGTTTGATCTTGTTTTAATATGTAATGGAACAATAGCCTTTGTTTCAAAGCGCTGTTTTACTGCGATGTGCAATAGTTTTTGTTGTTTCCTTTCGATGTGACAATTTAAATTAGCAACAGGGACAGAAATGGAAGTGTTTTTTATGAATATGTGCATATTTTTGCAAAAAAGGTGACTGTGGACACAGGTGCGAGCGTGCACGCTAAATCGAACATCCGAGGGCTGTTTGTGTTCGAGCGCGAGCATGAATTAGTTTGCATTATGTTGTTGCATCAGTAGTCTGATCACTTCTTCACTAGCCATGTATGTAATGGCCATCACAGTGTGAATACCAGGCTAATCTCGCACGGCCCCTGGCCCTCTCTTTCTCTCCCCGCTTCTGTTTGTTCAAACATTAGAGGATAATTACTTCTCTGGAATAATTGTTTTCTTAATCGCAGCTATCATAATTGTCTTCTGGACCTGGGCTGAGACTCACAAATGGCTTGTTGATGAAGGACGCGGCAATGACAATGGGCCCGTGTGCGCGCATGTGTGTACGTATGTTTGAGGGTGACATGACGGGGAAGTTTTGAGTTATGTGTCCACGGCCCCTAGAAATGGAGTTTTGCTTTACTGTCACATTGACATTGATTTATTCGTGATAAACGGCTTCTTTGGATGCAGCCCGCCGAAAGGTGAACAGCTACACAGGAAGTGAAGTACACAAGAAGGGTTAGGGGAAGAAAATAAAACAGAATATATGCAATTAAAATGTATGGAGTGTGTTCAAGCTAAAGGTTTACAGGTTTCATTTGGGGTAAGGTTTAAAATGTTTGTTTCTGTGAACATTGTGAACTGCTATAATGTGACATGTTTTTGAACATATAAGATACATTACAAGAAAATGAATTTATTAGAAGTTACATGTTAGGAATTACATACCAGAATGCAAATTTGCCAAAAAATATATTTTTTTTTATTTCTGTAGTGCTTTTTCTAATGTGCATTGCAGCAACGATATAACACAAAAATAGAATACATGTATAAAAGTGAATTTAATATACAAAAATAATGATGATTTCAACAGGAAAATTATATAACAGATAGATGAAAAATATGCAAAACAAAACGAATTATTCAACAGATACTGTGGCGAAGATAGAAAAATAGGTATGATATGCAGAAATAGTATTCTTCTTGGATGCCATAGAAGAAACTTTTGGTTCCCTTATGAACCTTTAACAGCTGAAGAACCAAAGGTTTATATTTAGATTATAAAAAATGGTTCTGACTGAATGGTTCTTTGTGGATCCAAAAATTGTTGTACTATGGCATCGCTGTGAAGATTCTTTTTAGCAGCTTTATTTTTAAGAGTGTAATACATTATTGTCATACAAAGTAGCATTCATAAATGTTCCTATCTGATGAAATCTTAACTATTTATATGCTCAAGCTTCTGACAGCTGCTGTGTTCATCCACTGAAGGCTTGTTGGCTAAATGACAACTTTCTTTCATTTTCTTCCTTACATTGCCCCTTGACTTAGATTAAGGTTAAATACTTTCTTTGAATCAGGAAAACATTTTCTCAATTCCTAAAACGATAAAGCCATCTTTCTGTAATACATAACCTTACATCTCGACAGCTTCTCTGTTTGCAGATGCATTTAATAGACTAGTGCTTATGATCTAGATAACACAGCACGCCAGCCAACATCTCTCACCGCTTTATTAAAGCAGTCATGTGTCAGTCATAATCCCTCTGAAGTGTGAACACATATTCTGTTTTGTCATTTCTCTCCTCAGTCTGTGTGGAATTTTTATTTGGCTGCCGGATACTTGACCGGTAAAGACTTAATGGTCCGATTTCACAGAATGGAAACCGCATGGTCCGAGTTAGGATACCCAACCCGCCCTCAGGTTGTTTACACCCGTGCTTTCGCTGACTCTTAGGCCTCTGTCAACCCGACTGCAGAAGCTCCTGTGATTTAAGACTGTCACTCGATGACATTAGTGGGTCAGTTGTCAGATTGACTGTTCGCGCTCGGAGTGAGTTCTGCTCTCTCTGTGTTCTGCGATGCCATTGGCCGATGATTGACAGGTGAAGGGACAAGCATGAAGGTTGAAGATAGTGTCTTATGAGTTCAAGGAGAGAGATTGAAATTGTTTGTTATGTAATCTTGTAAATCAATTCCAGACTGTAAGTTAGATGTCGTGTGTGTTTGTGTTTATTTGTTGGCGTGTGCATTTTAGAGTTGAAATGGAGTTCAACTTTCCACCATTATCATGTTAGGAAAGGCACCTGAAAGCATTTTTGTTAGTTTGAGGGTTACCTGAGAACATAATTCATCTCTGCTAGCGGTGATAATGGATTTGCAATGATGAGGTTAGATATTCTGCACGGGAACAGGAAACAGCATATCCCTTTCACTTTGACAGGGAAATATTGGGGACGAGATGAAAAAAAGAAAGCACAAAGCCATTTTGAGAACAAAAAGGACACTAACAAATGCATCTACAATCCATTATTTTTTGTGAAGAAACATTTTCTGTTGCAAAATATATGTCATGCTTATTTATCATTAAACTCTTAGCCCACTAAAAAAAACACTGGGAGTCGCATGTTAGAGGTCTTGAGTTTCAAGCTTTACCCCGGAGGTATTGTTCCTTCTAATGGAGTCAGGGTCAGAGGTCAACTAAGCTTTTGAAGCTGTCAGATCATCCCTTCAGTATATGGCTGCAGTGTTCAAGCCTAATCCCCCGCTTAAAGAGCAATTAAAAGTTTAGCCAGGATTTGACAAAAAGAGCACAGAAAAATGTTTTGAGATTTCCATCTGTCTGAGTTAGTTTTCTTCTCAGCCTCTCTCAGGAATGTTAATGCGACTTCTTAAATGTAAAATAAAAACAGGCGTATAAGGGTTGAGAAAATATTGTTTTAACTGGCAGGGCTGTGCTCCAAAACACTTAGGCATTCATTAAGAGCCCAACAGCTAACTCGGACATGATCTTTATTTATTTGCTAGGGCAATAATATGGTTAATATGACCTCTTGAGAACAGCATCACAGCACTTTTTCGAGTTTTAGGAGCCCACGGTGATCAATTGTGGTTGACACAAAAGCAGCAAAGGGGGAATAATGTTTTCCGCTGAAAAGGCTGCGAAGATACTGAGGTAGAATTGTACCTTCGTTTTAGAAAGTGAGAAAAAGAGGAGTAAGTTTTTCTTTCTTTTTAAAAGAATATGTATATATATTATACTTTTATTTATGTATTATACTTTTCTTTTGTATATAAAAGAGTTTCCGAAAAATGTAGGTGTCCAGCCTGTTCCAGAATGCAGTATTTTATTAAGAGAGTATGAACGCTGTTAAACAAGGGCAGCTAATTTCAGTACAGTGACTAACATCCTCAGTGTTTTGTTTGGCAAAGGCCTGAACATCTGGAACTTTTGGCATGAGGAAAGGCAAAGTTGGGCTGTCAGGAAATGGAGTGGAACGTCAAGAAGCGAAGCGTCGCCGTGCCGTCGCAGATAGTGAGAGGTGGAGTGGATGACAAGAAAAATGGATAGATGACTGAAGCAATGATCAGTCCAGGTGAGATAGTCATGCCTCAGTGCCTTTGAAAAGAATTATATTCAAAGCCAGCCAGCTGACATCCGCCAAGATGTACTGTGAAGGTTTTATCTGAAGAACTTCAGAGGGAGGGCAAAAGAAAGAAAAACAACTTTTTTGCAGGGTCTGTTAGCTTTATGTTTCTTTTTTAAAAGAATGTTCTTGAAGTGCTGATCAGTCCAGCTTGAGGCTTGTTCATGAAGGGGCAGCAGATAGGTTAAAAGTGATTAGAGAGCCGCTTGTAGAAAGCTGTGGAGATGTGGACTGCAATCAAAGGACGAGCTCAAAGTGGATACACTGTTCAGTGTTTGCTGCGCCTCAGTTTGGATGTGTTCAGTGTTCTCTCTGAGCCGTACTATGGATATAAACTAAGATTTTTTGTCCAGTTTATTTTCATGTTTCACATCTCTATTTCTTGTTTGCAAAGTTTACAGTTTATAGTGACATTGAAGACAATTTTACCCTAAAACGAAGCTATAAACAAGCAACCAAAACTAGGATTGTATAGTCTAAAACAGCACAATATTTATTAAGACTTAAGCATCACAGTTGCATCAGGTTTACGCATTTCAAAACTTTTTCATAGAATATTTATTTGATTATTCTGTTTGTTGTTAACTGTTAATTGCATCAAGATTTTACTGTGATTCAAAGTCCAAGTTTAAAATCTTTCATAATTTCATTTAACGTGAAAACCTAAATGTAGGCCTTCTTCAGTATGAAGTGATCTGAAATCTCTAACTGTGACATCAATCAATTAATGTTTAATGCAGAAGATGTCAATATGTTAAAGTTCACAGGACTGCATGCAGTAATTACATGTATTCGACAACTTATCATATGCAATAGGCCACCTTGTTGTTTCCTGTCATACATACCCATATTTAAAGGGAGAGTTCACCCAAAAATGATAATTCTGTGATCAGCGGGGGCACCCATTCACTTGCATGGTTTTTGTGCATACAATAGTAATGAATGTGTACTGGCGTTTTGTGGTTGCCAACGTTTTTAAAAAAAAAACGTATTTTATGTTCTGCCGAAGAAAGTAAGTCATACAGGTTTAAAATGACAAGAGGGTGAGCAAATGATGACAGAATTGACATTTTTGATTTAAGATTTCTATATATTTTTACTTTTTGTGGACACTTTAATTTTTGACTACTTTGTCTCAGAAATTTCCCCAGAAAGAACCAGAATCTCACAAATGTCTCCATTGGAGTTTGAAAAGATATAACAACATTACACAAAGGGATCACAGATTTGCTAAGACGGCAATATTATTCAAAGTCAAATTGAATCTTTTTTTGTTTAAATGTCATAAATTATGAAAAATATGGGTAACACTTTCCTTGAAGCATGTATGTATAATGCTCGTTTTAATGCATTGTAATGCATCTTTTTATGCATTGTAATTTCTTATAAATAATTATTATTACAGTTAATACATTATAACACTTTTGCAATTTATTGTTACACTAAAGAGTTTAAATTGGTTGTAATTCTTTACAACTACATACGATGCATTACAACACGCATTATGAAGAATTATAATGCATTTTACCCTTTATTAAATCTTTATAAGGCATTATACATACATGCTTCAAGGAAAGTGTTACCAAAATATGTTTTCCGCTGAAAAGGCTGTGAAGAAACTGAGGCAGAATTGTACCTATATTTCAGAAAGTGAGAAAAAGAGGATAGCTTTTTTGTTCTTTTTAAAAGACATTACAATCGTTATACTTTCCTTTTGTCTACTTCATCTCAGAAATTTCCCCTGAAAGACCCAGAAATCTCATAAATGTCTCCGTTAGAGTTTGATAAGATATTACAACGTTACACAAACGGAGCACAGATTTGCCATGGCGGCAATTTTATTCAAAGTCAAATTGAATCTATTTTTGTTTAAATCTCTTAAAATATGAAAAATATGTTTTCCGCAGAAAAGACTGTGCAGATACTGAGGCAGCATTGTACCTACATTTTAGAAAGTGAGAAAAGAGGATCATATTTTGTTCTTTTTAAAAGACATTACAATCGTTATACTTTTTTTTTTCTACTTCATCTCCGAAATTTTCCCTGAAAGACCCAGAAATCTCACAAATGTCTCCATTAGAGTTTGATAAGATATTACAACATCACACAAATGGAGGACAGATTTGTCAAGGCTGCAATATTATTCAAAGTCAAATTGAATCCATTTTTGTTTAAATCTCTTAAAATATGAAAAATAAACCTCTATAAGCAATAGCATTTTCCTCCGCTACCCTGCCTTTTGTATTCTTCCACCAGTCTGACCCATTCATAAGCATTTGCAGATTGATTTTTAAACTCTGTAACCGCTGAGGTCTTCTTGTAAGACCGGTCTTTGGACCTTTTGGGTTGGTTGACTGAGAGAAAATAGTATTGGGTAAAATATCAAAAATGCTCCGCACAGAGGGAGGAGGTCCTGCAGTTAAAAATGCCCTGGAAGTTTTCAACGCCTACAGTGGAGTGTGTTAATAAATGGCTTGCCAGAGAGGCCTCAGACCTGGCTAAACTCCAGAGGGTCTCAGGAGGTCTGGAGCCCATCTGGAGGTCCTCACAGGCAGGAAGGCTGAAAAGAAATGAAGCTTGACCAGCTCCAGTCATCCCTTAAGACAAAGCAGACACCTGAGACTCCCCAAGCTACAGGATAAACAAAACTCCCTGACCTTCTCACTAAGGGCTATGTTTGTCTTTCAAACACACATATGCATTCCTTTCTTAACATGTTGAATTACTTTTCTAACATGCTTTAGTCTATAAGATGTTTTGAACCTTTTTATTGTTAAGACTTTGAAACATCCTGTAATCCCAGAAACGTGTCCAGGTAGGGGATTGTGCGTGCATAAATATTCTGTCATAGACATTTTCTAGTAAATATGCTTTTTGCTACTTTAATTATTCAAATTCTTGAACAATTGAAAGTAATGGTATATTTTTGCCGTTTTACTTGACTTGACCCATTTAATTTGTTAGTTAGACAATATTTTTCTGTCTACATACTGTTTGTATCCAATAATAACAAAAACTTTTTAAGACTTGTTTGCCAAGTAAATGACTGGTCTTACAAGGAAAGTTATCACAGGTGAAAACAACATATACAGTATGTGACAAGCAGAGCGGGACGAGGGCCGCGAGGGAACGGCACGAGGCCGGTGAAGCGAGTGATAATACGTTGCAACTCATTCTCACAATATACAATTTACAACCTCTTTGGGTCCAAGATGGACAACCCAACTGTTGGGTTAAATTAACCCGGAGAATGTTTATTTGACCCCAAAAATGGGTTAAAATCCGGCATTAGATTTTTTTGTTTATATATATGGAACATTCTGTTACTGACATATAGCTCTGAATATTCAATAAATTTGATCATAAAATATGTTTTGCATTATATTTTAAACTCAAATTTTGTTAGAATCAGATTAGAAATGACCATTGAAGTTTTTTTCAGCACGAATGTTCTGTTGTGAACCAACATGCAGATCACTACCTCTTGACAGACTAAGAATCGTACGTTTTGGTTGGTTGTTCAATTCAGCCACAAATGAGAATGAGGTCATTCCAGTGTTGATTTACAAGTGATTTTGACTTACAGTTGGGCGCTTTACCCTTTGGCTATTTTGTACAGTGCTAGCTTGATCAGATAGCAATTTGTTTTTCACCCTCAGGGTGCTTATGAAAATTTAAACCGGGGTTAATTACAGGTTCTACCACCAGGTCACCATCTTCAGTCAGTAGTGGATTGATTACTACTCTTCCTTTAGATGTCTCCACCACACCCAGTGCAGGAAATGGCGAGATTTAGCTACCGGGGGTTAAGCTGTGGACATTTTTGATGGTTTTAAACCATAAAAGCAGAAAATAACATTTTGTTTTTTAATTAAATGTGCATAACGTTTGGCGTCCATTTCATAGATTAAAGATGGGAATCCTTAAGGTGAGGTGGAAAATACTCCCTGGACTCCTCCCCAACTCTCAACCCCCCAACCCATTTCCAGCACTAGCCAAACCACAAACCCCATAAACATTGCTGCTAAGCATCGTATCTCATCTTTTGTTAGTCCTTTCCGTCCCTTGTCCCCTCACTTCATCTTCTCCTTTCCTCTCCTTTCTGCTCGATTGCAAAAAAACACATAAGGCTTTAGAGTTTGTGTTCTTTCTCATTGCCTAAACCACCGCTCTTCATGGGTCATAGATATAGGTCACTCCATTGCCCACAAAGATCCACCACACACACCTCTTCTGCTCGGATAGGACACAAAACACAGTATAAAAGCACAAGAAATTGTGTATACAGAATAGGGCTATTTTTCAAAGTAATGCAAATGTATTGGGTATTCTTCTGGGTGTTTGAAATAGTATTCCCACCACCACTGCTAAGAAAACTAAAATTACAAGCACTCTTGTCGAATTAGCATTTCTGAAGTGCAGCAACATCCTAAACTGCAGTTTCCCTCGCTGCGCATTTAATATTTAGTTTGTATTGCTTCAGATATTCCTTTCAATTTATCACAGCTTTGCAAGACAAGCAATAGCCCACAGCACAGAATGGAAAAGAGAGAAATATCAGACCGTGTGCAGTTATGGATGAAAGTTCAGCCGGGTTCAGTTTCGGCACACAGAGTAGGACATAACATCAGATGTGCTCACCTACAAGCTGATGGAAAGTTTGATTACTCTACGGTACCCCATTACTGTAGCTCTGGCCCAGTGTTCATGTTTAGATATGTCTCTGGATTGTATATCACCGTCTGCAACATTTAATCAACCATGGCCATAACCAGGCTTTTTATTTAGCAGAGAGGGTGAAGATAAAGGGTCTTTTTCTATTGGGAATGAAAGCCATGTGTCACAAGCGCTCCCCTCATCAGGGGGTCTTCTTTCAATCTGAACGCATCCAACCAGGCCTATACAAAATGAATTAAAAAGGGAAGATGGAATGAATGTTCTGACATGTGTGGTGAATTAGTGAAATAATCCCTTCATAACACAGGAAACTGTCTCTTCAACTCCGTCTGTCCGTACATCCACATCTTTGCATGCCTAATCACTTTCCCATCTCAGCGCGTCTTTCTTGCATGACATTCATTGACTCGTTTATATAATTTAAAATGGTATTTCCGCCAAGTACAATGCCACACTCCACCAATTTATCTAAAGTTCAGTTCATTTGTGGGTAATTTAAACCTCAGCTCTTCAGCATGGGATTTAGATTGCTGTCACACTTAGCTGCAGTCATTTCATTCTAGGAAGAGAGAGAGAATGGGTTTTTGATACATACAACATTTTGATTTTGATCCGTTATTTCATCACAATAGCAAGACCCCCTCTGGGCTTCCATTTAATTATGTAACGAATGTTTGACTATTCGAAGTGAAATCTTTAGCACATGAATATTTATTTCTATTCATTTGTTCAATGCTGATTGTAATTACATGGAAACATGATTTATTGCCAAGATTTTAATATACGAAGATATGAGGAATGAGAGAACGAGGGAAATAAATAACTAGATGAATGCAGCATAGGAATATAATTGAATTAAAATTGGAAACCTGGATCCAAAATGTGTTCCGTGATGGCAAAATGATGGAATAACAAAACTCAAAAAATATAAAGTGTTTAATAGACTTTTACAAAATGTTCACAAAACGTTACACATTTTCTTAGTCTATCAAAAAATTGTCATTTTTCTAGCCTTGGTGTGCCAATTTTTTTATAAATCTTTCTGACGTGTTTTGTTTAAGCACCCATTTCAAGTTGACGTGTGCTTTTGTTGTATTTTGTTAAAAATGATGGAATAAGAACAATTTGACGAGCCATCTGTGGATGATGGTGAAGAGGTGTTATATCTTAGTACAGTGTTGTATGGCGGAGATGTTAGAGAGAGCTATAAAAAGTAAGGTGCATGAGATACGGAGATGTGCACATACGTACAGTGGTGTCCACCAGCAAATTCTTCTATTTCAAATATGTTTTTGTTATTATTTTACTAAATAACTTAAAGGAAAAATGGTCGGGCATTTCTTAATATTTGGTATGCTCACACTTTGTTTTGATGAGCACATCATGCGGTTGCTTTCAACACACCATTTATATGTTCAAGGACATTTGACCTTTTCTACAAAATGGTCAGTTTCACAAAATATCCTTGGACAGTTCCTACTATACGCATGTTCATTATCAATGCAAACAGGCGGAACTCCAAAGAATAGCTCCTTTTGTCCGTACATGGGTGTGTGTGTCCCTACAAGAGTCTCAAACTGCCGTGCGCTCCTTTAAGTTGAAAGGCAGTTCCTGCTAACCTGACAGAATACAAATGCCAAGATTATGGCGACGTGTCAAATTAAAGGAACAATTTGGAGTAATGATGAGTGTTAGGCCACTCAGTCAGAAAGGCAGTGAGTTGGAAAGGAAAGAGAAGAGAGAAGTGAATGATGGTGCTCCGTCTTGTTTAATATTCCTGAAAGAAAATGTGCAGTGACAGGAAGTGGGGCAGTGGGGAGACGGCCAGAGGCGAACGCTTAAAAAGGCCACTGCTTTGTTAGTGTCTATTTAATGCATCGGCCAACCTCCCGCTGCAGAGTTCAGAATAACAAAAAGCTGCTGGGTTTTTAGCTGACGTTTATATTTATTTATTACGTGGCTCTCTGGAGTACTTGATTCCGGTTGGTCAATTGCGGTATTCAGCGGTCAAATATTTTTGCATGGCTGCTAAATTCCTATGAACTGTGCTGTTTGCATGGCTCTGTTATTGTTCTATAAGAATCAGTATTTCAAGTCCGTTTATTTGGTGGGTAGCTGTATATTAGGTGGAATAATCATTACCTAAATTAAACCCTGTCAGGATGAAACATCATGGTCCTGATCCCCCTTATGACCTTTTCACCCTTGACTGTACATTAGAGAATCTTTGCAATAGACCTCACACGAACTTAACATTTTACCTATTGTGAATTTTGGCGATTATTGATTTTGAACTATCCTAATGATCAGTGCAGGATTATTGGAATAAGTAATAGGCTGCTGAATGAAAGACACAGAGAATGATGGGAGGGTGTGCAGATCAATTCTCCTTTTATTGTCTTCTGTTCTTTTCCCCCTCTGCTTTCACTTACCCAGACTGGAAGAGTCAATGGTTTAATTACAAGGCTCCAATGCTAGTTAAATTATGAAAATTTAATTTCCACCTTTCAGCGCTCTCATTCTCTCTCTCTCCTGCTCTTTCTCTCTCCCTTCCATTTTCTCTTGCTCGCCCAGCTCATTTAGCTCAGAGACCATATGTATCAGTTAGCACAGTGTACACTGGGGGGCGGGATCATGCATTTCATTAGGATTTGAAGGGCAGATTAGTTCTGAACTTGTTTAACCCAAGTTACCTGTAATGTAGAAGTATTTAAATTAGTACAACTTATTAATTTACCTTTGAAAGCATCCTAAGGGGTGTATAGTAGGAGAGGGTTGTAGGACTATATCGCTGTAGCAAGACAGTTGACTTAAAACAGATTTTCTCGGTTTTGCTTTTTTCAATTTGACTTTCAATGCATCCAATGTTCTGCGCATTCGATCACTACATGTGTTTCTTGCGAATCAATACCATCTGGCATTGACCCTTGCCATTTAAACACCCTGATCAGTGCAAAGATCAAAAAATAAAGCAGAATTTATTACTTGACCACTTAAAAAGGAGAATCCAAATAGCTTATACCAGCGTAAGACCCCTGCGCGTATCTCCTTTCACCTATTCACTCTTTAGTTACAGTACTTTACTGTGATTTACAGTAAAAGTGTGTATGTGTGCTCTTTTTTATAAGCCTGTAGCTATGTGTACTATTCTATCTCCCTTCGGGACCGTACTTGCTCCTCTTGTCCTGTTTTTGCTATAAAGTAAACCACACAAGGAGACTTTGACGTCCTTCAGACCTCCGCAGCTAAATTTAAACCGCAACGCCAAGCATGGCATCTGTACTTACTCCTGTGGGCTTTGAACTTACTATCCTAACATTTCATTTCTTCATGTGAGAGTACATTAAAGAATTGCTGTGCAGCTCATTGGTATTGTTGTGTTTATTTTTGCAGAACACTGCTTTCAGGCTTCATATATTTACTACATAGAGGCAGCAATTAATCCAGTTACTGTTTATATCCTTTTGTAACATAGAGGGGAGTGCGGTATCTAACCTGAGCTTAGAGAATTCGTTTTACTGAGAATTATCCCACCCATTTCCAAAACAAAATAAAATATAAATCTACCCATCAATCCCCCTTCGACCACATCCGTCCAGTGACCACCAGCAATCTCTTCTCTTGTAGCCGTTCCGCCGAGTGACCTTCTCGGTGGTGAGCCAGCCCCAGGACCCGCACCAGGGCTCGCTGCAGAGCTGCTACGACAGCGGTCTGGAGGAGTCGGAGACGCCCAGCAGCAAGAGTTCGTCAGGCCCCAGACTAGGTGCCCTTCCTCTACCTGAAGACGCCTATGAGAGGACTACGCCCGATGGCAGTGTCGGTGAGGCAGAGCATATGGAAAATGGTAGGGGCAAACACAAGAAAAAGATGAGTCAGAGATAGCTAAACAGCTAAATAAGAAAGAGACACAGTGATCAATCAACAGGATAGGAAAATTCTCACGAAACGGCACACACTCACACATAGGTACGCTTACACTGCTGTTGTACATATGCAGGTAGTCTCCAGGTTGTCTTTTCTAGAATTTATTGCTGGCTTTATATACACACTCAAAATGCTAAGTTGCTTCAACTCATGGTTGGGTCAAATATAGACAAAACTCAATTGTTGGTATAAATGAACATGATTTGACCCAACCCTAGACGCTGAAACAGCCTAGCATTTTTATAGTGTCCATTGTTCTTTCTTTTTTATTTGAAAGGAATTGTGCTTAAGTTCGTGCTTAAAGTTTGTTATTGTGGCATTGAGTTCCACTGGCATGTCAACCCTTGTAGGCTGCTTGACTAGATTTACTTGTAGTGTTAGATGAGGGCAAGGCTACATCATTGTGGACAGACCATTTTATGAATGTTGTTTTCCATCGTCCCAACAGATAGATCGGATCAAATCAACCTGATCTTACAGTAATTCGTAGGTACATTACGAGGTGGCTAATTCTTCTGAATTCTTAAATTGCAATTACAAGCCCCACCCCTAAACCTAACGTCACTGCAAATTGTATAAAAATGTGCGAATAAGATCGTACAAATTCATACGAGTTAGCCAAATAAGCCTCATCGTAAAATACTTACATTTGTGCCATGAGATTGTGTTGAATAATTTTTTAACATTTTACATTTATAACACCATAGTGCATAACAGACATTTAATATTCAACATGTGGATTTGCCGATGTTTTACTATCATCCTCTATCTAATAAGCTATCGTCCCTATCCTGGTCATTATATTGTAGGGGTTTAACAGGTGAAAAGGCTGCAACCGTAAGTGCGTGTATCTCGTTTCACTGTGGCTGGATTGCGTATACCATGTAGAACCTCTCTGTGGTCAACAGTTACCTCCATTGTTAATGAGCGGCCAAGCAATCTCTTTCAATGGAGCCAGTGTTCTCATGCAGGTATTCAGTAGCAGTTGTCGGGCATTGAGGGCTGTCTTGTCTACATTCTATACTTTGTCAGTAACAGGTGCTTATTGTGTGAGGTCAGTGTGTCAGTTTGGTTGGAATGTCTGTTCTCTTCGCCCATCAGAGAACGTTTTAGAAAGACGGGAGGGAATGCGTTGCCTAGAGTCAAATTATCAGGTCATTTGACTTTGTATTATATTACCATTTTGAGAGTGGTCATATGAAGCTTAAACCCTAGACATTGTTTATTAAAATGTTTGTCTCACGTCAAAAGATTTCAGGAGGCTTTTGGTGGCGATATTGGAGTAGACTTGGGAAAATGGGATTTTTAACTTTGCCATTTAGAGAACATTGGCCTAAATGTAGATTAAATGGGCTTTGTAGAAGGGAAATTGTTTTAGCCCACTCACTGCGTAGGATTTGAAGCTTTTTCTCAGGGCCATTTAAAACGCTTATATTTAGACAATGGTGGGGAAAATTAGCTCCAATTAAAGCCTGGGTTTAATTCAGCCTGAGCTAAAAGTAATTGGTCACAAGGAGATCAATGCGAGGCTGATTAGATCAAAACTCGGTGTTGATATCGGCCATCAGTCAGATCTCTAAAAGGAGTAAAAACAGTGACTTAGGATTCCCTTGAAAGAAATAATTCAGATTCATTTAGCATTTAAATTATTTGTAAGGTTAAGAAAGCTAATGGTCTATCTGTTCATTGAATTTATTCAGTGAACAACAGCAGAATAATAATACCTCAAATGATAGAATTCCAGCAAGTCTCATGGACATCTAGTTAGAATTAATACACACAAGGATGCATTTTCAGATGTTTCCTGTACTATTCTATCTTTCTTGTAAGACCTTCCAATGGCAAATGCAAGCAAACAGATTAATTGCATTTGGATAAATAAAATAGACGCCTCACCCTGCAGTCTTTAGGAGTGTGTGGATGAGGGAGGGAGAGATGTTGGAAAAACAAAACAGTCAGGAGACGATCGGCTTAGAATCATACATCAGTTCAATAGTTTATGCATTCAATGCAGTTAGAAGTAGAATCTCAAAATTTTCAAAGCTAATGTGCTCTGCTGAGCCCATACATTATCGAACATTGCACAAAGAGACTCATACACACTCAAATACACAGTCGGTCACAGTAACTGCTTGCATGCAAAGTCGTAGTCAATGTCTCTTTCATGACAGAAATGTCCTGAGTGTGAGTGTGAGTGTGTTTTTGGGGTCTATAATTGGCTTAGACATGCTGTGGGTTAGTTCCGCTTTGACAGAGTCTTTTGGGTCGGCGTTAGGTTCGTTTAACGCTCCCTCAGGGGACTAAGACAACATCCATGCACACATTTCAGTGATCATACTTCTTCAGGAGATATTATTTGGTTGTCATTGTCTCAATTCACAGCTTCATTTTCTATACTACAAAGAGAGATATAGATATAAAAGTTTATTTATAGACATAAAGTGTGAAAAGGTTGGATATAAAAAATGCTTGATTTTAGCGTAGTTAAAGCTCGAGCTTGATACATCGCGCGGCGTTGTTAGTAACAAGGTCATCCCACTCCGTATGTGGTCGAACGAGAGAGCCGAGATTGTTGTACATATTTTCCATGTTGAAAAGGAAACATTCTCGATGTCCTTCTCATGGAAAGCACTTCATTAAATCTGTTAAATGGCGGTAGTCGCCCCTCGCCACACTGCTTCTCTAATGCCGTATTAGAGCTCCGATAACCTGGAGTCAATTAAAATAAGGACGGGAGATCACGCACACACGCACACACACACACACCCCTGCAGTTAACAGATGGGCAAAATGCCATCAGTTGAAAGAAAGAACCAGTGAAGGTCTGTAATTGTGGTCATAATGCTGCGAAGGATGTGTGTGATTGGGATCCTGGTGAGGGTTTTGTTTGCTGTGTGTTTGTTTGTTTTGGGATTAAGGTCAGGGCAGGAGCAGGGTGTCCCC
Source organism: Triplophysa dalaica (assembly GCF_015846415.1). Lineage (NCBI taxonomy): Eukaryota > Metazoa > Chordata > Actinopteri > Cypriniformes > Nemacheilidae > Triplophysa > Triplophysa dalaica. The sequence goes on from NC_079542.1 coordinate 9,697,067, forward strand.
CTAATGAAGAGGCCCTGCTGTGAAGATGGGCTTTTCACAGCAAGCACTCTCTCTATCTGTTTGCCAATCTCTCTCTCTTTCGCATGCATAAACAAATGCAGGAAAAAGGTTGAGGAAAAGTTCTCTGTGTAAACATATCGCGTATCGACAGTAAGTAATGATGAGACATTTCCTTCCTTAATATGCACATGTATATATTTGTGAAAGGGAGTGAGAGAGATGCATTATTGACTTCTGGGGAAACTCGTTCCTCGTCTTCTTCGTTGTCAATCGATGATCTTCCAGTCAATGCATTTGCTCTTCTACCCATTACTGATCTATTCCCCCCTCTTTCTCACTGTCTTTCTTGCTGTGTCCATACACCTGGAATGAACCATTAATACAGTACATCTCCTTTTACTGTTTTTTAAGAAGCTTTTTTTAAATATTCAATTTATGCAATAGTAACAAACATGAGCTATGACAAAAAATACATATGAAGCCACGACTGACAGAGACTGTCATTTAATCAGCATTTTAGATGTGTTGTAGTCATTCCAGTCCAGGGTCTCTGGAGCGAGATAAAGACATCAATTTGAAAGACTGACAGAATGACAAGATGAATGAAATCTGTGTCGAGGATATCACATAAAAATAATATTTTTCTAAATACAAATATTACTGATATATTGCTTTAAAGTGAATATGATCTTGTTTTCTTTGTCGTATTTGAGGTCTGAAAAATACAGAGCATCTTTTCAGTTATTTTGACCCGTTTTTAATTTCTGCAAATAAATGCAAATAGAAACAATATTTATATTTGAAATTTGGGAAAAACATTGTTGGTAGTTCACAGAATGATCGTTTTACCTAACATATAAAATAGAACATAAAATAATTTTAAATGATCTCTTACACGCAGCTTTATAAGTATTTTATTTTTATCACATAAAGGTATTTTAGATTGAAATGCTGGAACCCTGTAGAGTAACAGTGCAAAATTACTGACCACTGTTTGAACCCTGAAGCGATCTGTCTGTGGAGTCTGCTTGTTAGGCGTTAAGTGTTTTTGTAATCTTATCATGACTACGACCAGATACCGGGTGTATAATGTGTCTCTCTGCAACAATAGCGATCAAGACAGCCCTTCTGCTTATAACCTCATACAATCAACAGCTGACCGTAGATCTGTAGATACGAATTCAATTTCAGCTAACCTAGAGATCATGCAATAGAAATAGCAGTTTAGATTTGAGATGGGTAGATTAAAGAAGGAAAGGAATTGTGTTGCAGGCTTCAGTTGCAGTGTTTCACATTGATAGATGCATATTTTTTAGCATTGATGTAATACTTGATATTCAGCGCTGTGGAGTTGCGAACGGAGTCGAATTTTTATGTATCGTCAAAGATTAAATTGGAGAATTAGACTGAGCTCAAAAGGAAGAGGTGAAGGAGATTATTTTCAAGGTGTGATGAAATAGGCCTGTAGCTGTTAGCGCTTACAGCATCAAAACATCAAAATCACGGCTTCAATTTTCAGGCAAAACACACACACAGATAATGCGCATAGCGTAAATGCACTGAAAATTGTGCTGGATAAAAGCGCCTGCCAAAGTGTGCAGTAAAGCAGGCCGTTGAATGCTTTTTTATGGGTTTAACTCGTTCATCTGAAGGAGATGCCACAACCATTTAAAGCATCTTTACAAGTTTATTTCATTCAGATACTAAACTAAACATGCTTGTATGACTAGAAAGCACATTAGTTAACTCTACCAATGCTGATTTTTGCCTGTACCTCTCAAGTTTGTCTTAGCAACTTGGCCATTAGTAAGCACATAAATAAATATATAAAAGAGAGTAAACTCACTTCATTAGAGAAGCCCGATACAGAGGGCCAGATGGCAATGCCAGCCGCTTTTAATTAAAGCTATTCATATTTCAGGAACGCGGTATAGCCTCAATCCAATAACCGCTTTTTTTTCCACAAGGCCTATAATTGTGAGGAGAAAGATCACCAAAGCAATGACAAGTAAAAAACATCACAGCCGCCTTACTGGCATCGGTGCTTATTATTGTTATTCTTTTTGGAAAGGTTACACAAAAAATAAGTAGATCAAGGGCACATTCAGTGTTTTTTGTTCAATTCTGTTCAATTCAGGTTTTTTCTCTATTGGAGTATTGGGTTCCGCATCACCGTTTGCATCCCTTTTGTCCATTATTTGTCTGGCCGGGCGGGCTACTTGTTAATTAGAATTTTCAAGTTTTACATAAGTAAAGGGGTCATATGGTGGAAATACGTGTTTTTCTATGTCTTTGGTGTGTTTTAAGTTGCCCATTTATGTATTAGACACATAAAATTGCAAAATTGTAATTGTCGGAACAAAAGATGCATTTTACTTAAATGCGAACCCCGACCTGCCTGAAACGCCTTGTGTAACTATACCTCCAGGCATGTACGTCACTTTGTGGCATGATTTGACTAAGACCGCACAAATGTATAAATGGGCGGTCATGTAAATCTCATTGTACCGTCCCCGGCATAGCCTGATGTTCCGAATATGGTTATATTTCCGTGCAGTATTCAACCAATTATTACGCACTAGTGACCTGGCCAGTCATAACACACCTCGCTTTTCAGAGCTTTGTAAAACATCAGCGCCTTTCAGAGAGGCGGGGCAAAGAGGAGATACAAACATGCACGGTGTGTGGTAAATACAGCGTTTTTTAACCTTAAATTGTGTATATACTTTGTATTACATCTAAAGCAAACAATTATATTCGTTTTAGTAGAGTCAAATGACCTTTTAAATTGACATATGGCAATTTCTCCCTCCTTTATCTTAAATGTGTGCTTTTACTGTGCGTGGGTGTCTGTGTGTGTGCTAGTGCTTGTCTGCGTGTGTATGTGTGTGCATGCTTGTCTGTGTGTGCATGCCCGTCAGTGTGTGTGTCTATGTCTATGTGTGTTAGTACGTGTGTTAAGCGTTTTTATGTGGGTTTGTCTGTCTTCTGTGTTTTCACCTTTTTCTTGTCTTAACGGGTATAACTTAAACTGTTTTGTCTCATGTACAGCTGCTTTGTAACAATGAAAATTGTAAAAAGCGATAAAAAAATAAAGTTAAGTTGAGTTTGGGAACAGGTTACTATGGTCGGTGTGTTCTACAAATTTCCTGTTGTCAAGCCTGAAGCTCAAGGTCATTTGTTATAGTCACATAGTGCTAAAGAGTTAATAGAGCTCTTCTTTATCAGAAAATTGGAATCAGGTGTAGGATTATAGGCAGGTTGCTACACTTGTAAGGTGGAGGGAGGGAGTGTGCGCGTGCACGCATTGTTAGATGTGTTTGGCGGTTGATCTCTGATCTTTTTCATTCTCACTAAGACAAACGTGCATTATCGCATGCATTCTGTGTTTCACAGATCATTAACAAGGATTATGAATACCCCAAACATCTATGAATTTGTTAACATTATTCAAACATTCTCAATTCACAATTCATATCTGTTTGCTTAAGGGGATTTATAAAACAGGTCTTACTGGTTTCTAAGTGGTTTGATTTGTATGCCAGTGATGTGTTTCACGTAAGCTAGCGGTTCAGTTATCTGGTAGCGCTAAGGGTGTGAACTTGTATGAATCGCTACAGAATGTTTTTATTCAGATTGGATGACTGCTAGCAAGTTTGAACTTAAATGGTCCAGTGTGTCATTTTTTGGAGATATATTGACTGTACACGTTATCTCCTTCGACAAATAATTGAAAACTTGCCTCAAAAGGGATGGGTGAAGTGAGCCATTGATTGCAATTCACAACCTCACCACTAGATGCTGCTTAATTTCTTACACTGGACCTTTAAGAATTGGGATTGTAGTGAAGAGTCAAAAATAGTCAGAGCATTGTGCCCTACTAGACCTCAATAGTGTCTGCTTTTACATACAACTGCTATTCTACTGCGTTTCCTGCCAAGTATTTATGCGTCACCTGGCTTTTGTAATCAGGTGGAGCCGGAACAAAAACGCTGTTGTAAACGCTTTGCAAGTATACAGTCATTGACTATGTCTGAAACTAAATTACTCTCTGAGGTAAAAGAAACATTGTTGCTGCTTTGTTCCAACAGCAATCCAAACGTCTTTAATGTTGCAACTCAGGAATGTGTGTCTCATTATCTCAAATAATCCTGATTTTAAAGTTCAAAGGGCGAGGGAGTTTAACAACACAGTTAAGAACGTGTTTAACCGAGAAAAAGCGTTCACACACGCAATAACAACAGTGAGTCAAACTTGTTTGGGCTAATTCACTTTATAACCCTTCATTTGGTTGAATTGATTAAAAGCCTTTGCCCTCTGAAGAACAAAACCAAATCGGTTCATGTGACCCTTGCGTGTTCCTTCAATGGATTGGGAAGTTATCATTTTAGTCCTCCACATGTCTGGATTTGCAGAGTGAAAAGCTTTTAATATGCATCCGCAAGCATGTTATGCTTTTGTGTTTTTGGGAAGTGTTAATATTCATTGATCGACAGAGCTAACCTTTGGCTTTTCAGCAGTTTGTTCATTTTTGGAATTCCCAAATTCCTCTGACTGGAAATATCTTGAGGGAATAATGAGTCAGACTGCCGCTGAGTGTGTTGAGCGTCTCCCAGGATAAACCTGAGCCGCATATTCAGTATTCCAAGCCCTGTCAGCGGGTTGAAGGAATCGCACAATAGCTTCACAACACAGCAGCTTTAGTGCTTTGAAATGATCTTGGCTGCATATGAAACGCGCAGGATTCCATAGCTCATTATAAAATAATGCCATTCTTTCGTGTCGGGAGGCACTTTGAACCTATGGAAAGCTGCTGGGATGGTATAGAACATGTCTTTGAAATAAAAGACTTAATGGATCATATCAGCTATCAAACTTATTGTAGAATATTTAGAGTAGGACTAGTATTGCATTCATTACAATAAGTATGCTTTTGTTTACATTGTGTGTCCAAAAACACTGCTAGTTGCTAGGTTCCAAGAACATTTAGATAATTGTTGAAGGCTGTTTCTTTGAGGCAACATGCTTTTATTAGTCCAAGGAGGCATTAGCAGAGATGGCCGCTAGACCTTTCAAATAATTGAGACCCTCGGCCTCACTTTGTGGCAAGACTTTGAAGTACCTGCAATCAGGTATCGCATCAGCTTAATTAGAGAGTTAGAAATTAAGCACGATAAAACAAGAAAGAAGGGAGAGAGATAGAGCGAGCGAGGGAGTGAGATTGGCCATTGTTGCCTGCCAACCTTATCACATGACCACTGTTTGCACCAATCAGACAACAGAACCCGTTCGGCATCTGCGTTTGGCAAAATATGATGGATCTCCTTTTGCGGTGACATAGAGATTAACAGTGGGGTGAAGGTGCTTTCACTATCTGCTCATATTGGCCCTCATAACTCTTCTCTCCCTGCAAAATGTGATCCATACTGAAAGGTTTTCCAGCAGCCCCTTTGGCATTGTCCTAGTATAAATCTGCCCCTGTTTTGAGATGTATGTGGAGACTTCAACGCTGCGGGAATAAGAGCTCATGGCACACTAGGAGGAAGATGTATCCCTTTTCACCGGCAGCAAAGCCACTGAGGCCTTTGGCTGTTTTTCCTGTGCCTCCTTCCTTTATTGTTTCTTTTCTCCTTTTGTCCTATTAAATAAGAAACAGGCTAGTATTTTGAACAAAGAATCTGTGTAGGTGAGACAGAATGTTTTGAGTGCGGAGCAAAGAGTCATTTTGGGGTTTTGTGTTTTTTTGTACGTGTCAATTGGTGGCATTTAGACAAGGTTCACCTCAAATCTCTTACTGTGTCTCCGTCCCCACCTCTCGGCATGAGCTGTGACCTTTCACAACCATCACTGCAGCATTGAGAATACAAAAGTGACAGTGTTGCTAACTATCACCCAGGGTCAGAAATTGACCCGGGTTCGGGGCAAGAATGGCACTTAATGGGACAAAAATGGCACACTTAAAATGCGTGGGACAATAATAACTTGTTTTATATGGTGTGCTTTATATTTTAATGGCCTTTATTTCATTATTTTATTCTAGGGCCATATTATTTGCAGTAGTTTTGGTCATTATTCAGTGAACATTAGAGAACTGTATAATATAACGCCATGACTTGCCAAATACTAAATAGCAAAGCATTCATGTGTTATGATATCTTGTAATGGAAACAGTTTTTTATGTAATATTTTTCAGTTAATTGATTCAATTGTAGCATTTCACTTGTTTTTACATGGTTTGATAAATGTTGTGCTAACGTTATCTTTAAGAGAGTGGCGTGAAAATCAATTACCCCACATGCAAATAGGCCAAATTCAAATATTACACTTTTAGGTAAAATAGATTATTTCTTTTATTTGCTTTGAAATCCTCAGTTTATTTCTAAATATAAACACAGGGAAAGATTCAAATGAATGTTTCTGTCATAACTGTTCAAGTCATGCATTACCACAATGTTTGTGTTTTTATCAGGAGCCGAATGTTTCCTAAGCGGATGCCTTGATGTCTAGAAATTGCATGTCAATTGAGAGGAAGTGCAAGGTCAGGGAAAGAAAGGAATTGTAGCGGCAGCAAGACACATAAAATAAACACCTGACAGTTTGGCGAATTATTTTTGGCATTGCTTTTCATTGGGTGCTTGTTTTGAGGTGAATATGCATTGACACATAATTATTGAAATGTCATGTAAACTATGCCTGGGGCCTGACAAAAAAAGTCTCATCAACAACTGCGTTGGTTTAGTCTTTTTCCGCCTAACACAAACATAACGCGGAATTGTGGCCACCAAACGAGGAACCTCACAGAGAGCTGGGTGACAATGTGAAAAGCTTTACCTCACCGTGTCAAAACAGTAGATACAACTTTCGTCTTACTCGTGTATGTCACTCCCACATACCACAACCTCACAATTGGGCCGATTCGGCAAACAAAAGAACAAAAATGTTCGAGGTACAAAGAGTCAGTACTTTGAAAGCGGATGAGTGAGCCCTAAAGGAAAGGAAGATTGTTTTCCATTATGTAAGGAGAAGCCAACATAAAACACTCTTAAGATGCAGACAATTACCTCAGGATCACATGACTCTAACTGAAAATACAAACGAAATGGAATTCTAACCCTTTCCGGAAAAAGGGATTAACAAAAACAAGAGAGACACACCTGGTTTAAGGGGCCCAGCATGCAAACAAAAGGTGTGTGTTTGTGTTCGGGTTTTGTGTGATTGCTCAGAAGAAATAATGACTAGCCATAGGCAATACAAGACAGGCCTGTGGGCGGAGTTTAACATCGCCAATGGGTCTCAGACTCCAGCTGTGGTCTTCTAGTTGTTAGTGTTTTATATTCTCAATATAAATTTTCATCTCAGAGGAGATCAAATGGTCAATTGGTAGAGCAATGGATTTCAAACACAAGGTGTTTTCTGCTCAATGTTGGATCCTTCATACATAGGCTTCCTTGAGCTCAATCTTTGCTGATCTAAAGGGGGGCTGAGGGGCTATGAGGGGGACTGGATTGACATAATGATAAAAACCACCCACACTGATTTAGTGCCACAGTGCTAGGATGATCTGACAAAACCAGAGAGAGGTTTTAATCCGAAGGATGGGCTCCTCAAATCCACTCACAATACCCACAAACAATACACCCACCCTTGAGGATGCACACACACAAACACAAGCAGAAACCAAGCGACAAATTGGAATTGAATTCTGCATAAGGCCAAGGCTCAGCACAAGTAGGCCATGGCAAGAAATATTTGTGTCCGATTTATCTGTGGAAAACTAGAATGAAATGATCCCCCCCACACAAAACCCTATTCTCTGTTCACATCCTCGGCCTTTGGTTTTTGATGGTTGAAAGGATGGATAAACAGAATTAAGCATTACATTTAGGCCTCAAACATCCTCCTCTGCAGTTTTGTTTAAGCTTTGTTCTCTCTCCCTCTACATATCGTTTTGGTTTTATGTCTTTGTTTTGTTGTAATGATGGTGGTGGATGAATATGCCTCGGTCAGTGTTATACAGGGAAGCGTAGATTTTTTTTAGAATCTTTGCATAATGGTGAGGATGTTTTGCTAACAGGTGCAATGCTTGCAGCCTCATTTGTCTCTGAGCGCACGGGGGTGATTTATTTGATATTGCAGGTTCCCTTTGGAGGAAACCGCTAGCTCTGCTGTTACTGAACAATATGGCTGACAATGCCTGTGTATATATATGAAATATTGGGCTAGCTTGCTTTGCAAGGCTTAGCATTAGTGTTGAAGGTAATGCATTAGAAAGAAATGTTTTGCAGTAAACACATTCCTTTTCTTTGAATGCAGTGATGTAAAGACTGTAGTCGCTAATCATATTGTAATTACTGCACAAATTAAAACTTGTGTGCGGTATGTACATGACATGCATATATTATACAGTTGGAGATTATATACAGGGCAGTATATAATTTTTATATACGGCTTTACCGTGTTTAGCAGGAAGCATTTTAGAAAGAAAGAATTTCACTCTATACAAAAAAAGTGCTTCTATGCTCGTAATCATACGGGAATCACTTTTAGCGCTATATAGCACCATATCTTGGGGCTTCAGAGGTTTTTAGGGGTGACCGAGGTGCTATATAGCACCGTTATAGCACCGTTTTCGTATCAAGAACCTGTTAAGCCCCTGTATGGTTCTTCAGCGGTTCTATATAGCACCTCAGTCATTCCAAAGAACCGCTGAAGAACCACTAAAACAATAGTGCTATATAGCACTAAAAGTGGTTCCCCAATGATTACAGGCCAAGAACCACTTTTTAGTGCTATATAGCACTATTGTTTTAGAGTGTATATCACATTTCTGATTGAATAAAATAATATCAATTTGATATTAATAATCAGGTGTTTTCTCATATATGATAATCTAGGAAAAAAAACATTTGGATTAAGAAAATAAAAAAATAACTAAAACATATATGAATTTATATGTAAAAATATTATAATCTAAAAAAAAATTAAACATGAACCAGTTCATTATTTAGAGATATTTTTCTGTTATGCATGTTTACATGTTCTGTTGGTAGATACATTTTATTAACTAGTGAAAATCTAGGTTTATTTGGGACACAGTGCCAAGTGTCTGCTCACAGTTGAGGAAACACCAAGTTGTGTTTGCAGTCTGTATGCATGCTTGGTCAGACTAAGGAAGTTTATAAAGCAAAGCTCAATAAAGAAATTAAAGATACAAGTCAAATGTAAGGTTGGCAAAACTGCTTGATCGATCCAAGATCAATAAAGGGGTGTTTGAAAGGGTTTTAGTGTCGCAAACAACATACTAAATTCTGCTTCAGACGTTAGGACCAGTACTTCAGTGTCATAATGTTTTTCAGATGTTCATGGTCACCGCCATTAACTGGCCAATTGCCTTCTCTCGACTAGATTTTGTTGAATATTTTTCTCTCATTATAAGCAGACGTCGGGCTGGAAGAAGCAGGCTAAAAGCTTTCGTCAGGAGATGTTAATCAATCCTAAAACAGCACAGAGACACTTTCACATGCCCGTCAAAGTGACATGCCTTCACGCTGCAGGTGAACTTCTGCTGAGTATAGACGATGTCATTCTGTTGAAGTCCCGTATACTTTATGGATCTAATTCACTCAGTAAATGAAGTAATAGATGGTTCACAGAGCTTTGCTCTGGGGGGTGAGGCGGAGAAGAAATGGGCCACGTTCTAGAGTAGTTGAAGAAAGAAATAGTAATATGAATGATGAGAGATCGTTCTGTGTTGTGCGAGGTAAGGCATGCAAGTGAAGCATTCATCAATTTAACTCCTACAGTATGAACACAGGCTCGCCCATTTTACCTTGCTGTTCCTGCGACTTCCAAATAACCTTTAAAGTCGCCGTTCTTTATAATAAATAAGAATGAAAAATGGTGCCATTTTAATATCCGCCTCTTATATGTATTAATAAAATTGGTGAGCAGATAATCCGCCATGACCAGATGGTTTTGGGGTTGGAAATTACATTTTCCTGATGGTCTATACTTGTCTTTTTCCTTTGCTTCCCTCACCGTTCCTTATTAATTTCATTTTGTTTTATGTGCGTTGAGCTTGGATTACTTTTGCTTATCCAACACTAGCTTTTAAAGCTGCTGCCTTGTTTCAATGTAATTTTTGGCCCTATATATAATCTGCACACAGAAATTAATCCCACCCCTTTCCTTGTCAAAAAAAGAGCTGATGGAACTGCATAGCTGAATTGGGACCACAAAAAGCTTTACAAATATAAATTGTTTTCAAACTGACAGCCACTAAGTGTCTTTGTGAAACTCTGATAACAGACATACTTTATGTTGGATTAACAGTGATGCATTAGTTGGCAACAGGTCCTAGACTTTGTGGTGACTTGGAATGAAAGAGGTTTAGTGTTCGTGAGCTCCTGAAATCTCATTTTTACTCAGGTTAGTGTATGTTTTGTTTACAGGTTGGAATGTTTTATAACTTTCTATAAACCCACAGCCACGGGGCTTAAGCTACCTCCACATTTCTCATAAAATAACTGCGATGGCGAACTGTCAGAAGCAAAGAGAATCTACAAGATGGCTGCGGGTTGAGAGGACGACTCGTGTTAACTTGACACTACATTTGTTTAGCTTCTGCCACATGCTGTGATTTACCTGCACTCGCTCTGTGGCGCAATCTATGAATGTCAAATGTACACGTACAGATGCCAAGTCGATACTAAAATAACAAAAGTGTAGCAACAAGCAGTAGTGCAAACAGTTGAATCAATCGTTTCTTTCTAATTTTATGGGTTTTTCTAAACGGGTCCGACTGTTACTGTTGTTGAATCATCCATATGTGACAAATGACTGTAAATCCCAGTGGAATCCTGCATCTGAATTTCTTCAGATTTTCTCTCTCTTCCACATGTATATATCCACAAACACTGACAACAAACACCGTGCAAAGTAACACAACTCGAAAACAACATCTCCCAGATGCATTTCGATGTTTTTCTTCTCGTTTCCATTCGCGGAAGGTTAATTATTGCATCCTTCCTCCACTCTCCCCCGGTAGCTCAGGTGGTGTCTTCCGTCTTGTAATCATCTGTTTATGCTGCTTTCCTTAATATCGTTCCTCCAGTAATCAGTTGGCCTACCAGTCCCGCAGAAGCGCTATTCCTCCTGCCTGCCATTATTTAATTGCAAATCGTCAGGAGTCGGTAGGTTGGGGATATGGATGTGTCAAAAGCTTGGGAAACGGGAGTTTTCTCGACATCCAATTAACGAATGCTCATTTATCACGGCGAGGATTCGCGAGGGGCCCGCCGCCACGCATGTTAATAATAGTATCATAAGCAAGTTCAAAACTCACATGCTGTCTGTGCTGGGGTCTCAGCAGGTCAATATGAAGCGTTCATTAGAGGGAGAGGGTGGACACCGAAAAAGAGAGATGAGAATAAATACTGAGAGATGAGAAAAGATAGTGTGTCTGATTTAAAAACCAGAGAGGATGTGGTGGATGTGGATGTCCTGTGCAGTTGTATGTGGTGGACAAAGGACACTAGAATGCCCAAAGAGATCTCTGATTTCAGATGTAATGTACAGATTTTATATTTTCTTTTATATATAAGTTGTTTCAGCTTAAAAGCAATAGAGGAGATACGGAAAAGTTTCTTCAGCACAGTTTCGGGAGAAACATCTGAAATGTTGATACTTGGATGAAACACAACCGAGAACGTAATGAAACCTCCTGAGCTTTGAAAAAAAACATGTAACTGGTTGTGCTGTGTTTCACACGTCACCACCCTTTAGCAGTTTAGTTCACAGTCTGATAATGTCCTTTTGACCATTGCCATTTTCCAACAACAAGGCACTTAACCCCTGTCTGCTCCAGTACAGCAACCCCTGCTCTTCACTCTTTGTCTGTGTCAGATTTCATTAGGAATACACAACGCCAAGGATTCCTGGAAAACGGTGCAATTAACCAAACAAAGGATGAGAAGGAATAGCACACTCGAAAAATAAAACAAGCATTTACTCACTCCCATGTCCGTCCAGCCATGTTATAATCTGCCTGCATAATGTAACACATTTATATTTTTGGCTTTTTGAAGATTCACCATCCACTTTCCTTCAATGGAACCAAAGCTTGAAAACTCCTATATACAAAAATATATGTAAACAAAATAAGTTAAGTAAAAAAATAACATGACATTTAGGGGTGTACTGTCCCTTTAAATTCCATAATCCATAGTCTTAACTGCTTGTATATATCCGTCTAAACACAGCAGCCAGGTTTTGATGAGCACATAGGCACAAGAAACAGAATGATAAGGGTGGCGCGTGTGTGTGTATCAGGGGAAATATATGGTGCCGTTTGTTGCTGTTTGCGTCCTTGGCTTCAGGCTCGAAAATATTTTACCCATCCCTTTTCCCTTTCTCCTGTCTCCCTCGGTTTTCTCGTCCCCTCCATCTATCTCTCTCTTTCCGTCTCTCCTCAAGGTCCCAGTCAGTCACAAATAATTCATTTTCAGCTACAAAACAAGAAACAGTGAAAACAAAGAAGTGAGGGCATTTCAGATAATCAATCTTTTATATGCAATACCGTAAAAGCAGCCAGATCGACTTGAGCCAAGACAAATGCCTCTGACCGTCACTCGCTAGTAATCTAATGACCCACTGGTCCACATTTACCTGATTGACACGAATCGCTTTTCTGTTCGTAATTCACAATTTGATATCCAGGTATCTGTTTTAAACATCTTTCAAAAGCATTCCTTCCCAAACCATTCTGCTATTGACTTTTTGCACACATAAATATACACACATACCCAAACATTTCCTCCAGGGGTGAAGGGGTGTTATTGGATCACAGGCCGTTCCTGTAAATGGAGATCTGTGTGTTTACATCAGTAAGTGGATTATGGCCAACCAGTTTTCCTCACATCAGTATGTTAACCTATGCAGCATAAGAGGGTTTTTAACACACATGAGTGCTCGCACAAAGAGAGGAGTAGAAAGCATATAAATATATACAGTGAGCAGACATGATTCTCTCCGTAACAGTGTTAGTGTCGATCAGAACATATGATTCACTTGCCATGGCTGGTTCGTAGATACCATAGATCACATGTAGACGTTTTGCACAGCATTTCACTCAACACGTAGCTGTGATCTGTTCTGAGCTTAGTCATTTTTATTAAACTATATAGCTTGACATGTCAAACAACTGTTTTGAGTGTACTGTAGCGCAGTTTTGCTGTCTTTACAATAGGATTATGTGTTGTGTATTGAGACCATTGTTCTCTTAATGTAATATATTCCACATCACATTAGAATGAATGATCTAGTGCTAATGAAACGCAGCAACTAATTGATCAAATTAGAACAGAACTGGGAGGAGTGAGAGAGAGAAAGACTTAAGTTTAAGATGGCTTCCGCAGAAGCGAGACGAGCCGCAAGCTCTGTGTTTTTTATTGGGGTGATTACACAAGCTGACGGTCCGTTCTGTTGGCTGACCATCGGTGTTGTAGTCAGAGAGCGGGTAAAATAATCCATCTCGACAGCCAGGCCTGTCGTGATACGAGAACATTTCTAGAGGATTCTCTCGTAATCACTGGCACTTTGTGAGGCAGATGCTTTGTGAGGCTGGATTTATGACACATTTCTAAATATCACTAAACACGACAAGATGTTGTTTACGTCTGTTTGAGCGTTTACATGAACATGTGTGTGTCTCCCTCACAGAAAGTTATCACATTTTGATTCTCATGTATATGCAGTGTGTATGCTGAAAACCCAGTGAAAAACATAAAGAGTGACTAATAATAATGATTTATGGCCAAAAAATGTAATCGCAAATATGAAGATACCAGGTTTCAGAAGGACAGTGAAATTAAAAGTCACATATTAGATCTCTTTGAACAAAGCATTCAAGTTTAAATTGTGTTCATGATTTTGTCTTTCATTGACCATTGTCACAATATTTCATTTCCAATTTATTATTCAGTGTATAAAAGTGAAATATGAAACTTGAATGTTGTGTTTACAGAGATCTAATAATTGATTTAAGGGTTCTCTTGGTTATTTTGAACAATACATATGTAAATATATATGCTTTCTTGTAGCTCAGGGGTAAGAGCATTGTATTAACAACGCTAGGTTGTGGGTTCGATCCCAGGGGATTGCAAATACCTAAATATAAATGTATAGGTTACTGCAATGTAAGTCGCTTTTGATAACAGCGTCTGCCAAATGCTTAAAATGTAAATGTAAATATATATATGGCTATCAATGTAAAGCTGTAATGCAGTCATATAATGAATCAAATGGTGAAATCTTATTGATTGAAAATCTTTTTATAAATCTATATATTACGTGTATAAACTGGCCAATCAGCGTATCTTGTAATGACTAATTTATTATATTTTAGACTATTGACATTCTAATTGTAAATGTAATTTACATCTTTTTGAAACCCTTATAAAAGCATTTACTATTCTACATACTTAGATAATCTTCTGTAAACGTATCAACGCATCATGTTACACTGCTTTTAATTTTGAAGGGTATCTGTGTCCTTTAAAGTAGAGATAATGAGTTGTAGCCAATGCCAGTCCTGTTTGATTGACAGCACGTGGTAATTGAGCTAGATAGTGCGCCCCCTACTGACCCCCGGTGAATGACACGTTCTGAACCCGGGGTCGAGTTCCCAAAGTCAAGGGCCTGCATTACCATACCACGCTGTCAGAGAGGAAGATAGAGGGAGATGAGAGCAGTGAATGGCTCTCCTTCTCAAAGGTGTTTAATTATCTCCACTCAGGACCGTGCCCCACCTGCTCCCTCATGCCAGCTGACACAACAAACAACTGCCAACGGATGACAGACTGATTAACCAGAGCACACCTGTAGAAAAGCCAGGCGAGATTCTCTTCGCCTTTTTGATCTGCAGCACGGCTGTTATAGCGATGTAAAGGATCTTCAGCAAGCTCCAATTATTAACACGAGTCAATGCCACCCTGACCTCTCCGGTCCCCGGCTGGGGTTTTGCGTCAAATAACCCTTTAGTCACGCGTGGCTGCGGCAGATAGCATAAAGAGTCATCGGGCGTGCCGGCCATGATGCCTAATCAAAACGCTCTTTGTGTCGGCTTTAATCTGGCTCTCGCTAGACTAGCCGAGCTGTCCGATCTTCCTTCCTCGCCTCCCGTCTCCCAAATGAATCAACACTGTTTGGGGGAAAAACGAAATAGAGCTGCCTACGAGAATTATACAACACGCGTCCAGCGATGACAGCTGGGAGGTCGACCTTGTTTCCTTAAGCTCAATGTCAGAGGGAGAGGCCACCGCTTTCATCACTACACCATTCAAAGCAGTGTTGCCAGATAATAATTTTATGTCGAGATGTACATAGATATTTTATGGCAGAAGGCGAAGCAGGCTGAAGTATGAAATTGAATGTCATAATTCACCCAAAAATGAAAATTCTCTCATTATTTACTCACCCTATTGTCATTTCAAACCTTTATGACTTTCTCTGCAGAACAGAAAAGATGCTTTTGAGACAGTTGGTAACCGAACAGCACCGGACCCCATTGACTTTTATTGTATGGACACAAAACCAGTGCAGGTCTTCTTTTTAGTTCTGCAGAAGAAATTTCACTTAAAATGTATTATAAATAACAAATGTCAATAATTTAATGGACTGACTTTAAACCTTTTAGTAACTCAAAATGTAAAGACATTTTATGTAAATGTGTCATGTATACATTAAAGTTTCTATTTACATTATAAATGTATATGCACATTTTCTTAATAGCACTGATAATACTGTCCTACAGACATTTGTTTTTACAGTGAGAATCACTAATATACCCTATACCCTATATATATATATATACATTTAAAATATTGAATACCGTGTTTTGATATTACAGCATTATTTGTTTTTTGACATTTGATATTTTTATAATGCACTGTATCACTTTTTAATATTTATATTCTCCACTTTGCCAACAAAGGTTGAATTTAAATGTACTTTATAAAAGAACTGAAATTAAAAACGATTTGATATTTTAATTTGATATTTTCAGATTTTCGCGGTTGGCGCTGCCAATGTACAGTTCTTAAATGTTCTACCATATATCCTTTATTTCAAACACCATCATTTTTTGCCTTTACTTCTCTTTATTAACTGTTGAAATTGTGAAAACCCCTTCATTTGATTAAAATTGTAGAATTTAAACACGTATTTCCTGAAATCCCATGATTCTGTCTGTTCTGATGCTAATAAGATAAACACAGAAGTTGTTTACTAATGCATTTTTCCCTCCAAGAAAAAAGTAGTTGCTTTCTAGTATTTCAAGCTGCCTATATTAGCGAGGTCGGGCTCGTCTGTCTAGAGCGCAGTTGGCCTGTCTGATGGCTTACTTTAGCAGATGGATCCACAGAAAGTTCTGCTGAGCCAGGCACTAATGTCCACCTAAACCTTCTAGGCAGCTTTCAGCACTTACTCAATGTCTGAACCACTCTGCTGAAGCAGCTCAAGAATGGACCTCTCTCTTTATCTCTCACCGTCTTTCTCTCTGTCTCATCTCTTAATCTTTTTTATCAGTTCTTTCTTTTTTAAATGCTCTTTGTATTTCTTTCAGTCTCCCTCTCTCTCTCTCTCTTTCACACACACACACACACACACACACATTGTCCCTGCAGTGAGGGCTGCGAGATGCTGACAGTATTGTCTTATGTGAGATGACACTGGCTATATAACTCCCAGCACACTACAGTAAACAGACGATGAGAGAGAGATTTTCACATTTTATCCCCGATTATTTGAATTTATCTGCATGTATGGAGGGCTTCGTGACATTTGTTCTATAGCTTACTGCACACAGTTGGGCTTCGGTCCCGTTGTGTCTTATTTGTCACGGGTGGATTGAGCCCTGCCTTGTTTTGGAATTTCAATGCTTGTGTACGCAGGTGTGATGATGGATATTGTGTAAGACATAGGTAGGGGGGATATATTTGCCTTAGGGCGGGCTAGTGGCTTTTGTAGACCATTTGGCAAGGAGCGGGCCTGTGTACTTTACTGGTATGATAAAGAGCTGTCTTTACACATCACTGCAGAATGTGTGATGAGAAAGAGAGAGAAACATACAGATATATGTAGCACACTCGCAGACTATAGTGAAAACAGATTGCCTGCTTTCTCCCCTCCTTCAATATTTTATGTGCCTCATGAGGAATTCCTAATTCCATGAAGAATGAGTCTGTTTAATCTATTTCTCCATTGGTATTCCGGCCCTGTCTCTGTCTCCGGCAAGTCAATAGATTTCAATGTCAATTTAGGCTTTGAGCTGCAGCTCATTTTAAACCAATCAGCCTTCCCATTTATGAGCAGAGTACAGCAAGCCGATATTAATATCTCAAGTCAGTTCTGGCTCAAACTGTACAACTCAGGTAATGGGATCTAGCATTAGCACTCGCAGCAGGACCCATTTAGGAAGGAAGCAGAAAGGTTTATCAGTATTTTCTGTTTTTTTTCTATCTTGATATCTACAAGGGATTGTTTCCATTTTATGGTTTTGGAGACATCCAATCAATTGTTGAAAAGCATCAAATGTGGTCTTTTCTGAAGGTGAAACAGTAAAGCAAAAATCTGTTAAAGTTTTCAGCTCTGTGGTGCCCCCTGTCGTTGTCTTGAGGAATTGCATGTTTTTTTCTTTTGCACCTCATTTTGTTAGGGCATTATAACATGAGTAGTTATATTTTCTGTCATTATTTGTTCAATCCCAACCACCTTCCTACATTGTGTCACCTCTCTCTCTCTCACTCTCTCTCTCTCCCACACACAGATACTTAAACACACACTAACACCCGTTTCTAACTTGTGATTTACTTGCCAGCAAAGGACGCAGTGGTAGGTATTAGTTATCCAGGTAGGTGGGCGCTCGCCCGGTCCCCAGATAGGGACCACATGCTGGGCCAATGCCCTGCTGTCAGCAAACCCCCCAGGGCTCCCACAGGCTGTCCGCGACAGGCGAAATACTTGTGGCCTGTTTAAATCAATGAGGCCTTTCCTGTTGAAAAGGTTAGAAGCGAGCATTAGCGTGCAGAGAAAGCTACACGTGGTGCTTGTCAGGTGTGTTCGTGTGACTGGCCTTAAATGCCCTGTTTTATAATGGACATACGTTGCGTCACTCGTGTCTTTTTAAGGAGAGGACGTGTTTGAACTTGATGTTGTGTGCTGGTACTTTTGGCACGAAAACGAGACATTTATGATCTACTAAATGTGTCTTGTTATAACCTTGTGCCTTTATGTCTATCTCCGGGGGGCTACTGCAGGGTACTAAGGATGCGTTGAACCTTGTGGCCCACTTCTCATCATGGAGCGAGAGAGTCCACTTACTTTATTTAGCCGATTTCCATGGAGACCAGGCGGACAGAAGCAAAGTCGGACCAGACACAGTTCTTCTCTCTTGTCGCTCCTCTAATCTTCACGCCACTTCCTGTCACATTAATTCACACATGAATTTTAGTGCATTATGCATCAGATTTTGTGCATGGACTTTTTTGCACTGCAATTAAAACATGGTTTGCACAAAATCATTTTTCTTCTTATATACTGCAATGGTTTTGAAATCATTTTAATGATTGAAACCAGCCTTCCCTAAACTCAGAAGCCTCATTGTTCTTCATACAATTAATTTAGCTTCATAATCATATTTTGCCCGTCCGTCATATTTCGAGGCTCATTTAATCTGCCTATAAAACTAAAGGAAAAGACAAGAATCTTATCTTTGAACACTTTTAATTATTTCATCTTAGGTGGTATTCATTTTCTTCACGTTATTAAAAGTGAGTCCACTGAAAGACGAGAATAAAAGCCCCCATAAATCACAGGGATATTCACGAGGCGACAAAATTTAATTTAATAGTTTCTGATGAACTGACAAGTCTTTCCATACCTGCTTCCAGTTCTGCATCTAACTTGGTTGCCGTGGCAACACCTTACATCCGCCATTACCATGCTCACAAAGTGTGATGCAGACGTACTCTATGCATTGTATGATTTCATTTTAAACAAGTTAGTTGTTTCTTCCTGTAATACGTACCCGAGCTTCTTCATTGGTGCGTTTCGCGCATGGAAATGAGTGACAGAATGTTCTTTCAAACAGACGTTTACACTGTTCAAATAAAAACCCATTTCTGCAAATCCCCAGGGGTCCCTTTTCCACAGGAGAAAGCTCTGCGAAATGTGTAAAACCGAGGCAAGAATTAGCTACAATATTTGTTATAATGAAGTGTTGAGTTTTAGTTTCTATGTTCATTACTTTTGCCTTTTGATGTAGATTTTGGAATTATGATGAGAACATTAAATTGACTCCGTCTTCCTAGACTTCTCTCATCTTTAATCCAAACTCTCATGTTCCCTTTCTCATCTTTTGCTCTCTCCGTCCTGTTGCTTTCTTTGTGTTGGCCTGTATCTTTCCAAAACATAGATGATGTTAATTACAGAAGAACTGGATTGCAGACTCTTCTGCTGGGATCGCACCCCTGAGATGAGTCCTTAGGACTCCTTTAGGGGATTAATGTGCCGCAGTGGCTGTTTGCATGCATTTATGAGAGTCTATGTGTCAGCAACTGCGCCTGCTTTCGAATGAGAAGTGTTTTCCTGCGGGCAGCTCTTTCATGTTTACTGCACCTAACTGAGGCATTATGTCGGAAACCTGCCAAGCAGTTTTTTTAAGTAGGTTCACCTCAGTTTTCCAAAAAATTCACTCTAGCTTCCACTGTGTAGATATGAACTTGTATGGCTTTCTATCTTCTGGAGAACATGAAACATTTCTCAAAATATCTTCCGGTGTCGGTTTTAAATGACATGACACGTTTTTTTGTGAGAACCATACTTTTAAAGAGCAAATATAGATATCACATAAAACAAAGATTGTATCTAAAACGTGGAAAGACGCATATGATATATTGATCCATAAGTATATTAAGAATCATGTTTTCATTGCATATTATACATCTTTCTCTGAGCTGATTCATCAGGGGACCGCTCTTTCCAAACAAACGCCCATCCCTCTCTATGGGAGCTCCTTCTGGGATAGAGACTCTCAGACAGGAGGGGGGGAGGAAGGGACTTGACTGTGGAAAGAGTGATCTCATTAGCCTTTGGTGTATTGTGTTGCTGGTAAATACGCGCATTGCAAGGACACCTATCACCTCTAGTGATGGTGACTAATGAGGAGACTTTCTATTTGTGTGTTTTCTTCAATAATATGTCACAGGTCTTGTGCACGTGGGACATGTAGGATAGCAGTGAGTTCAGGTGTAAAGGTTTCCTAATTTAACCTCAGTCATAGATATTTTCTTCTTCTGTGGCTTTTCGTGTAAGGTTAGGGTTTTAAGTGGCTAAGACAGTCATAAAACCCCCAAAAAGAGACTGCTCAAATAGAGGTAAAAGATGCGTTGGTGCCGGGTGACCTCATCTTAACACCGAGCATCTGGAAAACCTTGTGTTTGTAACAGTCTTCAAAGAAGCCATTGAAATATAAGCCAGGTAAGAGGGTTTTTTAAAGCGATTGAAAACTCTGTAAGGTTAAGGGATTTTGAGCGGAGTAATGAATGCTATTGACTGATGTCTGTAAATCAAGTCTCTTATGGTCTCAGGTCACAGGTGTTGTTTGAGTGGACCGGCCGTGTAGATAGACAGCTTTGAAAGCACAACAGCGGCTACAGCTGGATGATACAATTAAGATATGGTGGGCATTCTTAATGACGCATGTCTCGTATTGATTTTTCTCTTTGCACTATATAGCTACAGTTGTCATTGGCAACGATGCTCGAACTCATCTGTATCCTGGGTTAAAGGGCATGCTGAATAGTACATACTAGGGTCATTAGGCATGTTGCCCGTGGGCTTTGTGACCTGAGTGATGAGGACAGCCATATATATAGTCTACTCTTAAAAGTGAAGTTTGAAATTTATGGGATGGTAAAAGACTTTATCCTATAGCAGCAGAGACAACTGCAGTTTAAATCAATAGCTGGTAGATTAAGACCTATAGCTGTCAACATTACCAGAACATTATGCTTATACATTCTTTATTATAAAAAAATATTTTACATAATATATTTCTTATATAATATATTTAAATGTTTCGCTAAGTGACAAGACATGACATACTTAATCTAATCTCATATATTATTATTTTACACATATGATATATTATATTTGGTATTATTATTATTTTATGTATTAAATATCACTATATACAGTAATATATTTTTTTTTGCTAAAGAAAAAAGGATACGCTTACGAGTCTTGACAAGTCTCAATAATAAATATGATAGATTAGTGTTCCATCATATTAGTAAATCATCTTATTTAGCACCCAAGACATGGATGGTGAAAAATGTTAGTCATTGTAGAATCTAATCTGCTTCTCCACTGGCCACCGTATTTATCTAGAGAAGGGCTGGATTTGACAAAGAGACAGAATCAGACACAGATGAACAGCAACAGTGGCTTTTATTTTTGACAAGGCTGCTTTGGTCAAAATACAATTCCCGTTAGGAAGAGGCTTGTCTGGTTGAGCTCTGCTCGCTTTTCCTCTGGATCTGCCTCCAACCATCCCTAGGATCATCGATCAATACCTTCGGATTACAGGGGGGATTATGGACTACAATGGCCTCCGATTTTGGTAATCTTCCTATTTTGCTTTTTTTTAGGGAAACGGATAAATACATGGCAATTTGAGAACGAAGTATCATCACTCTGCTTGCTGTACCCCGCACACAACAATAGAACACAATGCTCTCTAGAATTAATATTTAATGGTTTTGACTGGTCGTCTGCAGTAAGAGTATCATGCTGTTTTGTTTTTTTTAGCCCAACTTCCTCCCGCTTTTATGTTTAGAGATAGGAGGGGAACGGATGAAGCGAAATTCGAGGAGAGAGAAAGAGGGACTGAGTCACAGTTTATCTGTGAAAGAGGGGGAAATGGAATCTTATATTCCGCTGTTTTATATCAACATTTCATTTCCTGCTGTTCTGACATCGCGAGAGACAAAGAAGGCAGATATGTTTGGATTGAGCTTCTGTCTGTCGACTCCGGTGTCACATGGGTTTAATAGTTGACCTCCAGAGATAGTTCAAGATGACGAAATTGAGACGGAGTGCCGGATGGACCCCTCACATACAGTCATTGACGTCGATCACCTCTCCCCTGATCTTTAATTAAGAGAAGATGCCTTAGTTTTAATGTTGCTTTGTCTGTGTGTTTTCATGTTATTAGGGGACCGTTTACCTAGGAGGCAGAATGTGTTCCCTGTTGTTCAGCTCCCTCAGGGCTGCAAAGGAATCTGGGAAAAATACTACACTAAGGACCACCTCAGGCAATCATGGATTTAAGAGACTTATTAAACCAACCTTCATTTTGATGATAACAATAATTACAATCGTGTTTATCACCCTCATCATCATAATGCTTACTGCAGTCAATAAGCTTTTAAGTAAGCTAAATAATCAATCACGGGTCATCTGGACATTTAGAAATGCTGAGAGGCTACTTTGAAATTTGTGCAGCTCAGTAACAAAAATGTTGGACATGTTTGAATACAATTGATATCTTGAATATCATTTTTTTATTGCTTTTTATTTTATAATATGTGGGGCACAGTTAAATAGAATGCTTTAGGTAGTTTAAAAAGTATTTTTTACTACAATGAAATAAATGCAAGTTTATCTATTCTGTCAGAATTATTTATGCATTTACATTTATCCAAACATTTTTCATATAATACAATACACTACAAGCTGAGATACAGTAAACATTTTTTTCCAAAGCGACTTAAAAATTAGACCGTATTTAACATTTTCATGTTATAATTATAACATTTTAATGGCAATTTAGAAAGTCAGATCAGTCTCAAATCTACATTTATTATAAGGAAATTTCATGACAAATTTGTGTTCAACCTTGGGTTTTAATTTATTTAAAATAATTAATACCTGTAAAAAATTGTAGCCGACTTCAGAAACCTTTGTTGTCCATATTCGCAAGACACTGTTCACATTTGAATACTGTAAATTTGTTAGATATGCGCAAACCCCCACGACAAACACAAAGGGTGTCTAATAATAGTGATTTATGGCAAAAAATAAAAACCACAAAAAATATGGAGATAGAAGGACACCAGAGATATTTAATTGTTACAAAAAAGGGACGTTTGTCTGTAAAACATTAAGAAAAGCAAAAATGTACTTCAAAGTGTACTGTATTCATGAGATGTGCTTTAAATTCATCGCAGTTTCTAAATGTGCAGAAGGGACTTTTACTATTTCTGGTGCTTCTCACAGTTGTAGGGCACGATTTTGCAACCTTTTGATTGACGGCCGGATAGGTGTGTTCCTTTGTTAATGGTGTCCGTTTTGTTCCACAGCGCAGTGTGTGAGGAGCATGCACCATCCGAGAAAGCCAGCAGAACAGAGTGAGAGAAAAGGGGCGTAAAGCAGAATTGCTACACGTACATGCTCACAGAGCCATGAGAGGAGAAGGTTAGAGAGAGAAATAAAGACAGAAAGAAAGAGAGAGAGAGATATACCTCGGGAATAGAAAACTGAATCAGAAAGGTAACCATGTGCAGCAGTTCCGTGCGCCGCAGCCGAATCTGGCTCGACACAGATTCAACAGAGCAAAGCAGGGACAGGGTAAAAAAAGACGAGAGTAAAAGCAAAATGAGTCGTGGAGAAAGTCAATGAATGAAGAAAGATTTGGCGTAACAAATAATGAAGAGAGTGTTAGACTGTTAAACTCACAAAATGTGACCAGTTAAACTCCACTAAGCAGGTAGACGCGCTCACACCTTCTGCTAGTTCGCACATACACACATTCTGCGGTAAATGAAATGGCTCAGATTTGCAGTGGGTAGTGCGAGCACCGCGGAACGTCACAGCACATACCTGCAGTGCAGACTGTGGAGGAGGTCAGCAGTGCCACTCCAACTTCAGTACAGTATGCGCCTTTCGAACGTTTCCATCACAGGAAGTGTGCAACGTTTATTAAAGGACATTCTTAACATTACCCACAGACCAGATGGTGTTTTAGAAAACACGCAGAGCACTCTCACCATGAAACTTCGCTATATTTCCTTCACACCACAAAATGCAAGGTAGTATTGTTTCTAAATTTAATGAAGACCTTAAATATAAGACACTGCGTCAATCGCGCCATTACAAAGACACAGGTGCTTGTTACATTCTTTCATCTTTTTTTGCACCCAGGCGAGGAGACGCGTGTGTGACTCAAACATGGCGTGTATGAGTTGCGTCTGCTTCTGAGAACCTTTTGTGCATTAATTAGGCTCAGCGTGCGCTCGGGCTTTGTTTTGGCATCAGGAGTCACGAATATTTGAGTCATAGAGGTTGTATAGATTGTGGCGATCACGGATGGATAAAAAAAGTTCTTTCGTCTCTCGGGTTTAATTGGCAAGATTAATTAGGTCTGTATGAGAGTAATTATTCATGGGGTATTGACATTTGTTTGTGCTTTAGTACAGTAATTGGGCAATTCGGAGACAAATTGCCCTTTCGAGACCTCCAAAGTCTGACCAAAGTGCAACTTTTGGATTTGCCAGTGTGAATTGATGGCAAAGTTGATGGCGAGTTTGCTTGTGAGGACAGCGCGATCTCGGCAGACGTGTGCGGAAATGTGCATTAAAGCATGTATTAAAACGAAAGCATACAGAACCGGCTAACCTAAATGTTTTTGTGACCCCGTGGCCACCCGTAAACTCAAAGCGTTCTCCGCTCAGCCGGCGCTAGCACTAGCAACAAAAGAGGTTCTTTTCCCTCTGTGTCTGTACGTGATTTAACGCGCTACGTGTCAGACGGTATTCTTCCGTGTCACTTCTCTCCTAATGCTAATTCACCCGATTGCTCTCAGAATTACTTAGTCAAACTTATTGCTGGAGACAGACCTGCTCATTCCAATTCATTTCATTCTATGGGGAGAGAGGTGAAAGTGCACAGAGGGAGAGAGATAACTCACCCTAGTCAATCTCCGGGCTCTTTGTCAGCATGCACAGTCAGTTAGAGTTGATGCAGTATTCATGGGGCAGAAAGGAAAAATTATGGCGGTGGTGGGCGGGTGGGGGTTGAGACACTGAATTACATTGGTTTTAAAGAAAAATTAGCTGTTTAGTATTCAGAAACGGCTAGAGCTTAAACCCCCACCCCATTCCTTTGCTTAGATGCAGCAGGGGAGCTACAAGCTAACTGTTGCTTGATAAGGTATTATGTAATGGAGAGGGCGATGTGCTAGGCATTTGCCACAATATGGAGTCAATCAACTGAACAGGGTAGTAATGCTAGCTTTCTGCTCAGCAAGACAGGATAGTGAGATGAAAGACTGAAACAAATCGGTAAAGTTTGACTCTGTGGGGGTGAGATCACTTGACAGATGAGGAGGAAATGAGGAAGATAGGGGTCTGGATGGACATTAATGCAGGAAATGGGACTGAGGGTCATACAGTGTAGAATAGAAACGTACTTGGGAGAAAGTTTCGCATCCGTCCATCATGAATTTGCTGATGCTTAGACCCCATTACCTCAGGCCAACTGCAGCAGAGACAGCATTCTAATTCAGAGGGCATAACTGGCCCTCATAAATAAATAAAGAGACAAAACTGTCTCCATTATTGCGCTTGAGAGATTTTACATCTCATACTTGCTTTTGTCCACCCTCAGCTTAGCGCTAGTTAAAGCTTTTTAAAAATACATACGATAAGGTTTGAGAAAGTGATGTCTGTAATCATTTTTCTGCCCTGTGAAATAATTGAATATATAAGCAGAAGAAACTCAGGCGTTTTGGAGGATGCCCGCTGTGGGGTCCTTCTGTCAGTGTGAAATATTGCTGATTGGAGCACACATGCGGTGGGATGGAGGGAGAAATGAATCAATCTTAGTCGGGGTCCTAAAGTCATCTGACTCTGTTCTTCTGAGGAAAGGGCTGACACACAATACTGGTATTAGATTTATACTTGAGCTGTACACTGCAAAAGCATTTTATGAAGCAGTGCATTTGTCCTCTTTTTCAGTACATTTATGTAAGCATCCCTAAAACAAACATGCAATTAATATATCTTTATTTGTTTTTGGCAATGAACCTTGATAAATATTGTTTGGTTTACAATATGTTAATAATTATTAAATAGTTAAAATATTGCAAATTAAAATGTCAATTAATATGTACAGGTATATTTTATTTATATTGAAAACAGGTCATATTATTAATAAGAATCTTTGTATCGTTTTATTAAAAAACAAATACACTTTATTAGAACTCTGTGCAGTGCAATGTAGAAATAGATTTTTAAAAGCCCATCCTGTATTATGTGTGGTATATCTGTCAATGATGTGACAAATGTAAGAGTAAATCAAATTCCATCAAAAGCAGACAATCGCACACACAGAAATGAAAGACGTCCACCCACCGTCCGCCCTCGGAGACAATCAGATTCCATACTTTCATTGATTTTGTCACAAGTTACACCTGTGATCAGCCCTCAAATGGCCATGATTGGCGCACACCTGCTGCATCCTCTTTGGACCCCGGTTCCCGCGTTTCAGCCAATAACGTCGTCCCATCGATAATGCGGCATGATGAATGCTAAGGTGATGCGATCACACGCTCTCCACGCGTTATAAAGATCAATAAAAACAATAACTATCCTCCATTCATGATCTCGTCATGCTTAGTCCCCCATCTGCGCCTGCTCGTGGAGCTTTTCCATCAAAGCGCTATTACGCCTGGATGGTAGAAGAGAAAGCGAGGGGGAAGAAGGTAGAGGGAGTGAAGGGGTGAGTGAGAGAGAAATGCAATTTCACCCCCGACTACGGAAAGCCATAGACGGAAACAGTTTACAGATGAAAGTAATTTCATTTCATTTGCTCTCCATAAAAAGAGGGGCAACGCTGATATATTCTTGCAGACAGATGCACAGCAGCGCAGCTGAGACAGAAATAGATTCTCCTATTGGTGGATGGGAGTTGTTGGCCTTCCTTAGTCTAACAATAAAGGCGGGATGCTCTCTGACACAGCACGTTTCAGAATGGGATGTTATTTAGGAGAGAGAGAGAGCAAATTTATAAAGTATTCACCTGCAGTAGCAGACAAACATTGACTTTTTGAGGGAATTGTGTTGGTTGTATCTTTCAGGAATCCGGAGGCGCTGTGAAGAATTGCTCTTAGACAACACGGGCCAGTGGTATTAAAGTATGTCCGTCTGCAGGATTACACTTCGGTCACCTTTACACCGGCTGACACTTGGCTCCGTGTGATGAGGTCATACAGAAATATCATCTGCGGTCGCCAGTTTGAATGTTCGGTGCTGATCTGCACCAGAGTAACATTAAACCTGTTTCCTATTTGAAATGGAGGCGTATGGTTTTATACAAAGCGGTTCGAATTTAATGAGTGAATTGCGGAAAAATGTTTGTCACCATACAGGAAGGGTACAAAATAAGGAAATTACTTTGCCATCCCATCTCTCTCTTTCTCCCTCTCTCCACCTGTGGTGACAAAACTCCAACAGTCAGGTCATTTCCTGAGAAAAGGAGCTGCTGGGGTATTTGTAGCCATCATTGATCGAAGCTGGATGTAATACCCATGATGCATTGCAGTTTAAATTAGGAGGGAGTGTGGGAGCATTTCGCAGCGTTAGAGAAAGTAAGAGACTGCGAGGAGTTTTCAAGGACAACACAGGATGCTTTCCATACAATCAGCAAGACATGGATGAAAGAAAGCTTTTCTTTTTCTTTTTTGTGTGATAAAAAAACAAAAAATTGAATTAGCAATTCAGATTCAGATATGCCGGTCTGCTATGTGATTTGGACATAAAAAAATCCTATATTGAGTTCCAGGAATCATAAAGAATGAAGAATGCTGCTATACAATATTATGGTGAAAACAAGCTTTTCTGAACTCTTAAGATTCACCAGAAACCAGAATAACACCTCATTTTCCAAATGCCATTTTCTCCTCAAATTAATTATTTTTTTATCTGGAATTTAGACATTACTGATTTTTTTACAGAAGTATCTTGGCCAAGACACACAGCCACATAAGTTTTATTTGGCAAAAACAAATTTGGCAAGCATAGTAGCCCAAATTTAAAACATCTATTCTAGTACTAAAAGTTGATTTAATATTTAGAAACATTTACATATTTATAGAGCGTTCCCAAACTCCCCAAGGTATATTTTTTACCTTATCCTGAATAAAGTGACCTTGTAACAGTAATCTTATTTTATCATACAGTATACAATAATGATATACACTACAGTATATGATAAACTGTAAAGGAGACAATTGTCGCTGACATTTTAGACACCACTGATATTTTGAGTGCTGATGACTATTATGTCAGAGAGATTTATGGACCTGGCCTTTGTGATACAATTAAGGCATATTTGGCAAGATTAAGAAGCAATTTACCATCATTCAGATCAGTTATATTCTTTCAAAGGAGAGATGACAGTGGTAAGCTTGAGGCAGGGTTTAATGTGTGTATATGTGTCAGGGTGGTCTGTGATGTGAATAGAGACATACAGTTTATAAACAGTTCAATCTGAATTTTAATTTATGTAGCAAACAGAATTTAATATTATAATTCAGGGAGTTAAAAAATGCAATATATAAAGGAATGAACTATGACTGTAAATGTATTTTAATAATGCATTTTATTGTAGTGTATGAAGGATTTTCAGAAACAAATGATATTAGTCATCCATGTTTTTATTTAAATATGTTTTATTAGATTTTATTAACTCTGTTTTATTTCATTGTCATGATGGAAGAACACTTTATTTTCCATAATATTCTTATTTCCTCAACATGCTGTATAATCGATTCCATATTAGATGGGGAAATTAAAATGTGTGTTTTGTCACTAAACTAATTCAAGTTCATATATAATATTATTCTATATTAAATATGTAATTCTGGGGACAGAAGACAAAAAACGTTTTGTTTTAGATGTTGACTGTACCAGAAACAAAAGGAAGATTCCTTTAAATAGTAAAGGTTAGAAAAGGCTATTCTCTCACAGCGCTGTGTGTGTTTATGTATGTGTGGGAGAGTGCTTTATGATGGACGGCTTTAGTTCAGTCCTTGAGGGTGAGGCGACAAGGATTTATCTATGTTGTGTCTGATAGGCGGCATGTGAAGCGGGCGCTAATGTGGCATATTTATGGAGCAACTCCGTTCCATTATCATCTGTAGGGGAGGCCACAGGGCAAAATCTGCTCTTCCCTTAGTAAACATCAACTCTGGGAAAAGATAGAGAATATGCCTCACAACTGCTGCAAATTTGTACATCTAGTCATGTTTTGAAACAAATATTAGTCAAGCAAGTGTTTTTAAAAAGTTAATAAGATTGTTGCATCGAAATTCCTACGTTGTGACCCGAAAGTATTTGTTGAATGTATTATCTTAATCTGTTTTGGCCGTACAGTTCTTTGAGTGACTTTAACTGTAAAGCTAACCCCACACATAGAGAACATTAGCAAACGTTTCCTCAACCTCCATGTAACATTGAGAGAACATTTTCCGAGTGCTTTCTCTTGAATAAGTACCTATGCGCACCTGTCACATCTGTGGCGCAAAGTCGTCAATAAATCTCGCCGCTAATGCGCAGGAAATCTCAAGCTTGTCCAATATTAATGAAAGCTTGCTTGCCTTTGCTGTACTGTACACCTCTTTCAGACACTCTAAGTGGAAAAAGCTTTCTCAGCTAATGGTGCAGTAATACCAAATAAAGTTCTTTCAGTCTCCAACTTTTACCATACTTTACTGTAAGAATGTTTTAAAGTCCGCTATAACCAGCGGTGACCGAAAGCAAAATGAGAGCAAATAATAGTAGCCCTCCTGAGCGTGGGGCACGAAAAAGCTTGCCGGCGTTTGCTAACCGCTAAGTAAAACCGCCTACGGTAACTGGCAAAAAAGTACATTTAGAGGCCATGAACAAGCATAGTTTTGTGAATTTCAGAGAGTTGGAGCAGAATAATAATGTGCTGCTGGATGGAGTAAAAGTGTAAATGCTGATAACTCAGAACTTAACAATACTATATAGGCCCCGGTTTTCTGGGTCACGTTTGCCGTCTTAATCTCTCCACATCCCGTATCTGGCTTTCATCAAGTCAGCATTTGCAATTGAGAACGTTTTCCTTTTCTCCACGAGCAGAGAAATTGTTATAATAATCACATACTTGCACACGAGCCCTATTAATATTTTATTTGCCTTGAAAGATCACACATTGGAAAATAAGGCAATCTTACTCACAGTTTATGTTTGTCGGAAGGTGTTTTAGACTCACTCTTACACACCGAATCCCGAGTAATCTTGCACAGGCATAAATCTTTTTACAATCCATTTTTGCAATTTCTTGTTTTTATGCATGTGCAGGGTCAGTCATCACATGGACTCGCACCAGCCCCTGTCATTTGACTCTGAAAAGACAGCCAAGTGATTTATCATCGGCCGGCGATGGAGTCACTTTTCATCATTCCTTTAATAATACTAATGCACTCGCACCCCCTCCGACAGAGTGTACGACAATACAAGCCCTTTATGCCATACAATGGATTAGCTGAGCTCTTGAGGGACGAGAGCAAATTAAGTGAGCGTCTTATCCTCCATTTCTTATGTAGCAAATATATATAATGAACATACTTAAGTGATTGAGAAAATTAAATGCTAATGAAGAAAGGAAGTGTAAGATATGTTCCCTGCCTTCAGCTGGAGCTTTCTTCATACCGTCCTCATTTGTATTCTAGAGACCCTCTTCTGATTGCTATTACCTTCTCATTGCAGCAATGCAGTTGTGAAGTCGAAATGCCTCCTAGTTAATGGATTTTACTACTTCTGTGTTAGGTGGGATATGTTGCACCCATCGCACCCCGGTGGTCCATTAGAAAAGCCTTCATCTATGGCATTATGTTTGTATCCAAATCCACTAACCCATTAAGTGTGAATAATTTGCAGTTTTGCTCGTGAGTGCAGCGAAGAAAATATACGGGACAAAAGCTGACTCTGTGACTATGTAAAGGAAGCGATGAGTCTTCCCCCCCCGGTTTGTGGGCAGCTGTGGGTCCGTGTGGCGCGGGGTCATGTTTAGACGCTAGCGTGGACATAGCTTTCAGTCAAGTGTGAGAGAGTTTAGCGGGAATGTTTTAGAGGATGACCGAGATAGGCCTGTCCTAAATATACACTCTCCATGGCCCATGGTGAATTATACACTGGCAGCCTGGGCTGTGTTGTAAATGTCAGTGAATGCAACAGACCAGGAGACAGCTTGAGCAGTCATGTATAAAACGCCATATACACTCCTCACAGCCCTGCTGCAGTAGCACTATGGCGGTCACAAGAATCAAGTATACTTTATTCTTTCCTTTACACAGATTTATATTTTATTCATAATTTCTGTCAAAATACGATAATGACATCAGTTATATTTTTGTTGTGGAACCATAATATATTTTTATTTAAATGAGTGCTTTGATTGTCCTAAAATGTAAAATATACTGTAGAAACAGCTGACTCCTGTCCTCATTTACTCACCCTCGAGTTGTTCCAAATCTGTACACATTTCTTTGTTCCGATGTACACAAAGATTGATATTTGAAAGAATGCTTGGAACCAAACAGATCTTGGCCACCTTTGACCACCGTATGAGAAAAAATGTAATGATAGTCAAATGCTACAAAACGGTTTGCCTTCCAAATTCTTCCAAATATCTTGTTTCATGTCCAACAGAACAAAGAAATGTATAACAAAAATGTCCTACTACGGTTGTCAATGGTAACCAAGAACTGTTTGCGTACGAGCATTCTTCCAAATATCGATCTCTGTGTTCATCAGAACAAACACGTTTATCCAGATTTGGAATAACTTGAGGGTGAGTAAATTATGACAGAATTTTAATTTTTGGTTAATTGTTCCTTTAACATGCAGCATGTGGCTTGCGTGCAACGGCAATGTTGTGGGTTCAATCTCGAAGAACACACATATTGATAAAATGTCATGTTGAATGCCTTGTAAATCGCTTTGGAAAAAGTATCTGCGTAATGCATGAATGTATATGAACAGTGTGTAGTTTAGAACACCTGTTTATCATATTTTTGTTGCATAGCAACGTTCTGTTGTATCTTGTAATGAAATGGTTGCCCGTAATGAATTTGCTTAATAGAATAATGGTTTGTGCCCTTAAAGAGCACGTTCCCCGCGATCCCACTTTGCAACCTTTAGTTAGTGTGTAATAATAAATAATAACTTCAAAATGATAAAGCTCAAAGTTCAGTGCCAAGCGAGATATAGTCTTTAACAGAATTCGCTTTTCAAGGACTACAGAGAACGGCTGGATCGGACTAAAGCCCTCAACTTCCCGGGTACATGATGTTACCATTCCCAGTGCTTTTAATAACCTCCGCCCAAAGGAATTCACCTAAAAAGGGGCGAGGCCTTCCGTAGAGAAGTGGAAGAGCCGTTGGAGTAGTGTTTGGTTATCAAGGATTGTAAACATTTGACTAAGCTTCACGCTAAACTACTTTCACTTTCATCACAGTCCTACAGCTGGTAATAAGAATTCACTTACATACATTCTAAGATAACTAACAGTCAAATAACAGCTTCCATGACTTTAACATCGGCATAGTAGAAAAAAACTTGATCTCTAACAAAGATTGACGTTTGCGTATGCACTAGCAGACCTCCGTTACCCTTCGATAGAGCCGCATGTTTTTTAACTGATGAAGTGAAGTTGATGCCATTGTTACTGTTTAATGCTAAAAGCCGAAAAATATTAATTCAAGTGCACTGAGAGGGGGACTAACCAATCACAACAGCTTGAGGAGTGGAACTCGCTAATATGGTATAGGTGGTACATCTTCACACACAAACACTCTAAGCGGGGAACCAATCACGACAGACCTGGTCAGCTTTACCAATCAGAGCGTTCCGGAAGGAGGGACTTTACATAGGCCGGAAGAAATCCAGTCGTTTTGTTAGAAGAAGGACAGCGGTGAACAATAGACTTGAAATATGTGAAATATAAAGCGTTTTTTAAATTAGAAACATGAACATCCATTGTTAAACACCCAGAAAACACAATCAAAGTTTGAAAACAGGAAAAAAAGGGGTTCTTTAAAGTATTATTATTTAGTTTTTAAAGCAACAAGGCACTCAACGTGGGTTGCACATTGTGCATAACAATACCCTTCAGCCGAGGCTCATTTATTTATTCAGGACGTGCTCACAGACCTCATTCATTACATATAGCCTATTCATCAAACAGTGTAAGATTTCACAACTATTTTTGTCACTTTTCATTAACATGGTTGCTAATACTGCTTGAAGTTACTACGGCATTGTGACAAAAAATGGTTGCTATGGTAAAAGGTTTTTGTAATAACCCAATAATTCCGTTTCAAGACATTATGCTGTTGAGTTTTGCACATTAAGCAATTTCAGAATTTTGATACGGCTCCGATTTTAGATGGTTCTGTGAAAGTTTTAGCTCGAGCGCGTGTGTCAGGGCATCAATCTCTCTGTGTGCATACTTTTTTCCCCCTGTGGACCGTGTTGATCGTGCAATATTACAGCGAAGAGTAAGTCTTATTAAATTGCCTCACACATTACCAGCGTCTCTATGCATCTCACTCACTACACGTGGAATATGGAGGGAAATGTAGCGCTTATTAGATTTTCAGGTGGTGCGTCAGCAATGTTTAAATCTCTTGCTTTTTATAATGACAGCCTGCCGTTAGTATAAGAGCGTTTCACAGGCACTATTTCATTTTTATTTTGTATCCTTTCCAACTTCAAATTCCAGGACTATTATTGATGAAGAGCCAAATCGTTTGGCTCATAATAAAAATAAAAGCAACATTTCATTCTGATTAATGTGCCGTATGTTCAAGATCATATACACGGGTGTTGCTAGTAAGGCTTTTAAGCCAAATATTTCTCCCAGCGTTGGTTCCTGTGAATTCTTCTGCTCACAGCCAGCAAATGTTTCACAATAACCGGTTACAATTACGTCTGTGTGATGATTAATTCACATCTACATTTGCAACTTGTTACGTAAGCCGATGTTCATTGGAGGTTAGGTTATTTGTAGATGTGTTGAACTTTCTCACGCTCCCTAAAGTCTCTTTTCGCTGGCTTAGCCTTTAGAATGCCTCACTCTGTGGAATTCATCAAGTGCTTGCCGATGTTGTTTATTATGCTGGCATGACAAGTGATGCAGGGTGCAGGCCGGGAACGGGAACGGGACACATTTCCATATGACCTTGCCTAATACAATTGCATGCACGAGAACTTGCGGATAGTTTTATTGCCGGGAGATGATCGACTTTGTTGACTTTTTTTTATTTGCGCAGTTTTAAAAGAGTATGACGGCTAGAAGTCAGACATCTTAAATCTGCTTCTGTGTGTGCGTGTGTGAGAAACCCAAAAGAAATAGACTGATTTTCTTGGCTCCTTCTCTTAAGGTGTTCCTTGCTGTGTTGCAGGGATGTCGAGCCAAGTTCAAGATGAGCCTCCTTAAACACTTTTTCTCGCCGCTGCCTACTGTAACCTGTCTGTCAGCAGCACACTGTGATGTTCGGCTTTATCAGAGACAGCACACAGGAAGATGAGCTTTTTCTCATCAGTTTTCTCATCGTTACGGTGTGTGAAGCCGGCACTGTCGAGACAACCTGATGGCATGAAAGTTTGATGCAGAAAATATCCTGTAGGTGTTGAATTTTTAATGACTTGATAGCACACGGAATTATCAGCTCCCCCTCCGCTAGTAGCGGCCCCTCCAGTCCCACATCTAAGCACGGAAGATGTTTTCACCTCGCAGCTACAGTAATTCTCTCTCTCTCTCTCTCTCTCTCTCTCTCGCTCTGCTTTTTTCTCTTCCTTTTCTTAAGGTTGTCCTATATAGTGAAGAAATTGTATGGAAACATACAACCTACATGTTTGCGCTTAGAGTCAATCTCACTCTGTCATGATTCAGAAATCACCCCACTGAGAGGTCGAATGTGGTATTTTTCTTGCCGGTTCAGCCTTCTTGGCATTCACAAACAAATCCTGGTATCGGTTCTCAGTCCACCCGTAGCTGATTGATATTTAGAGATGTTTGTGGGACCCAAACTGTTTGAACTGCAGCGTTCATAACAGACTCATCAGCCCCCTGGATCAATAAGGATAAATATTTCCCACAACCCAACTGCTTGAGAATCATTGGTGCTTGGTGGGAATGGACAAAAATCAATTGCTTGAAAAGGAAGAGAGAGAGAGAGAGAGAGAGAGAGGGCAGGTAGGAAGGATAGAGAGAAACCTTCAAGCATGGTTAATAACCTTTCTGTCTGCAGCAAACACGCAGGCTTGTTATGTATTTCCAATTCAGAATTCAAAGTTTAAAGTTCATATAGATAGAGGGGTTTCAAAACTTTATTTTGCATCTGTTATTGTTGCTCTCCCTCCTCTCTCTCTCTCTGTGTATTTTTGGCCATGCATGTGTGATTTAATTTAGGCACATTGCCAGGAGGAATTAGAGTCAAATGTGAGAAAGCGATGTGGCAAGGTGCTTTGATCGCTACAGACACGCGAGTATAAACCCCCTGTGTGAGTGCATTTAATAAAGCATGCTCATTTTTCTGATGAGCTTGGGTGTGAAAAGACAAGAAAACGGTTGAATAATACACGCAGAGGTTTTAAACTGCTAACTTAGCCAATGCTCGCAAAGCTGCCCCACCCATGTGAAGACCGCTTCCGGATATAAAATGACAGTTAAGAGCGGTACACATCACTTTTATTTTGTGTCCGTTGCTCATTTCGTGCTCTAGGCAAGGTTAGACATGAAAATACTTTAACAATTAAATCAACTAAATTTTGATATGATTTTGCCACACCTTTTATATATTTGCACAACATTGAGGTTTAAAAATATTAATTCATACTTTATTTCCTGTAAGCTTTTTAGTTTTTGTATGGATTTTAGTTTTTTTTCGTATATTAGAATAAAACCCATATTCCCCTCTTTTTGCCAAATAATCTAGTCCTATGGTGGGTTTCAACAACACAAACGTTATGAGACCCAAATTTAACTTCTGGTTGACCTCGGCAAAGATTTAATATTTGTAAAGTAGTTTTAAATGAATTCAATACAATTGATGTAGAATGAAAAATTGATATAAATTAATCATCTGAGGGGGCATTAAAAGCAAAATATAGCAAAAAAGAGCATCCCCGACATCACTTTTGGCCACTGCTGTATGGCAGATGGCTTGTCTGCGCATGTACTCAGTGTCGTTCTCTCACTCACTGGTCCTCAGGTACAGCTATTGATCTTTTAGTTCCAGCTTGGGATAGTCCAGCAGTGACAATGCACTGTGACACAGCCTTAATTCAGCTCAAGGTGGCAAGAGACACACTAGGACACATCGTCTCGCTTAAAGTCGTTTCTGATAACACAGCGTGCCACTAAGCATCCTATGGACTGCCGCAGAACAATATCACCTCTGAGTGTCAGAAACATTGACAAGTTAAAAATAAATGAGCCTCTAGAAGAATCAACTGTGGTATTGTGAAATATTGTAGGTTATAATTTAGGTGTTGATGAGGTCTTTCTACTCCATGCCTTTGTAGGATTTTAATAATACTTGGACTCAAGGTTATTGTATTATTAATTGTTCATTTGAAAGAGAGCTCACAAGGAGCTGTTTGAGATGACAAAATGGCTGGATGTCAGATAAAGGCACTAAAACAGCGCTTTATTTGTACCGGGTGAATTTAACATCATGGGACTGCGTAAATGAGTTAAATTCTTTAAACTGAGCGAAACCACTCGTACTGCATTAAGCCATTTTGTTATTACTTTGAGGCTAAGTTAGTAAACGACCTTAATGTGCCACCTCTTCAGCTCCATCGAATTAAAGAGCGTCTTTATTTTGCACAAAGGGCCCTTCAAACAGGAATGACGCCGAGAAGTTTCAAGTTTTCAGGTGCTAAAACGGGAACATTAAATTAGGCACTGAAATGTTTCAGCAATTATCTGTTCTCACGCTTGCTGCCGAGCAGCCGAAAAGAATATGTTGTTCCTCATATCGTCAGGGCCCATAAGCATATCCCCATTTTGTATTTTCAGATAATCGCATAGTATCACCCAAAAATATGCATTGCAAGGTGCTTGCAGTCTATGGCCCGTTCCCTCATCCTTAATGGAACCATTTTCAAGTCTGACAAGGCTTAGAACTTTCTCTGAAAGTTCACTCCACTTTTGATGACGTGCTAGAACCAGAACTAAGAGGATATCTCGCCAGGACCTCACGGCTTAACCCCGCAGAAATATGAACCTCACTCATTTAGCCAATTTGAGCTCAATTCTAGCAAGCCTGAAGGGCCAAAGGCCTCTAGTGTTTAGGATCTGGAGCAGCCAGCTATACCCTCTCTACCACCGGTTTACTTAATTAGCCTCTTACGCCCCTTGGCATGCTGGGAATTAAATGTGGTGACTCAATCTGGTTGCCTCTCCATGGGAAATAAATGCAGGGTCCACAGCTCCGGCGAAGTGGTGCAGTACGTGGGCACTTAGGTCATCTAACAGAGAGCATATGAGTCTGTTTCCGCAGGGATGGTGAGGTGTGTGTTGTTGTTGTTTAGATGTGCAATACAAACTGCACGTTGTACATAAGTATCCTGCATGATTTGAAGTGATGATACAGCCCAGCTTGTCGTTGAAATATGTTTGCAGTAGAAAACGATTTTGTGACCATGTACAAATCGATTACATGTAGCATGAAGTATAAAGACAATTTATTTTAAACCTGTAGTTATTTCGTTCAAAACTGGAAGCTCAGACTGTGTCCGTGTCCAATCGCAGCGGAATGGTTGTTATAGTAAACAGAGTTTGGTAGTCTGGTAGTCTGTTTTACATTTTAATATTTATTCTCTCTCTCTCTATATATATGTATATGTATATGAGAGAAAGACGGACAGAGTTAGTCATTCTGTTCCGTTCCCTCGGTGGTAAGTGGAGCAAAGCACAAACCAGTAGGTTTGTGGGATTTAATTGAAATTTTATTTTGACAAATACGCATTTAATGGTGTAAAATCGGCTATTGTGTGTGTGCGTCTGGGAGTGTGCGATAAGGCATTCAGTTCTGAGCCAATGAGACGCAGTCTAAAGACCAACAGTGAGGGGAAAACACACTGTCACAAACACATACACACACACACATGCGAGATTTTAATCCCCGTCTGCCTTTCACTTTCTATATATCTGTCTCTCTTTCAACACGCAGTCAATAGCAGCTCAAGCCCTACCATTTTCTAATATATATACATGTTACAATTTTTACTGTCTGTCCACCTCCTGAATGCTTCTCACCCTATCACTCATACCTTTGTCATGGAAATTGTGTAATATATGTGTCAGCGCTTGCAGTGCATTTGACCACTGAAATGTTTTTGACTTTGAAAATGTTGCCGTCATTCGGGAGTTTTCAGCTTCACAATGTGTGATTGTTCTTTTTGGGTACTGTGAAAATCTGCTTTTCCAATTTAGAAAGCGAGACATGTGACTTCTGATTGAGTATGCATGTGAGCAGACTTTTTATGACAGATGAGAAGTGGTGAAAATGAGGGCCACGTTTCTGATCTCATGACACTTTCTGATGAGAGAGAGGACGGGGATGGCGAGCGAGTGAGTGAGTTGCATAAGGTAATTGGCAGCGAGATAGTCTGCTGAATGAAATTATGCTAGTTAATCTCTCCTCAATTAATCATAGCTGGAGAGCCCAAACGCTAGACTAATTATTTCCCCAAGTGCTTTTTAGTATTGTAAAGAGCCACCTATACCTGCTCTGTGGCCACTCGGTGGATTTAAAGTGAGGGTTTTTTCTCAGTGTGGTTGTGCATTTTGATGTATAGAGTGGATTGAAAACCCCAGTAGAAAGTTTAATGCTCAGGGGTTGCTCTTTTGAAGCTCAAGAGACTAAATGGAGTTCTGAGTTATGATTTAAGCGTCAACTTTGTCTGACTATAAAAGAGATGTTCACAAACTAAAAGTAGGAACAGACATGTAGGAGTACAAGACTAAAACCTTAATGTTAAGTGTATAGCTTGATAATTGTTATGGAGAATATTATGAAGAATATCAATATCATATATTTTTGACTGTCCTTCCGAAACCTTGCATGTGCAAATTCGCTGTTTTTCGGCAAATGGAAAAAACACTGTATATTTTAACTGATAAAATACTTGACAAGCACTATTTATACTTTTTATTGGTAACATATTTGCAAACATAAAGGTTTACTGACTATAATGATTTAAGGCCAAAAATAAAAATGACAAAACATGGAGATTTAAGGTTTCAGAAGGACACCAGCATTATTGTATGTAGTTGTATATGCTATAATGTATTGTATAATATTTAAAACCAGATTTAAAATTGTGTTTTTTGTATCTTGAGAAACCTGTGTATATGAACAAGTCATTGTTAGGGTCTTTGAAATGTTAGGGAAGACATTTACATATATCAGCATTAAAGCAGATTTTCATGAACTGATATATTGATTTAATATAGAACTTATAACACTGTGAAAATTCTTTGCTGTTTTAAGTTTTATTGCTTGTATCTTTGATTTACAAGTACTTTCAACAATAGTTTTGGCTGCTGGTGAGTTGAAATAACTTGAAATTTGCTTAACTTAAAAAATAAGTTGAAATTGTTTAACTTCTTTTGATTTGGTGAAATAATGTGAAAAAATCTAAAATGAATATATTTTTACAGTGTACATTTAAAACATTGATTTTGATATTTAAGATATTAATACATAGAAGAGATTTTTTTCGTGTAGCATAATTTTATAAGGTGAACTGGGGGATGTTGGTCGAGATAGAGAAAGAAAAGGAAGAGAGAAAAATAAATACACACATCACTCATCCGCATCTCATTGTGTCATGTTGGACATGGTTCTTCGGCTGTTGTGTTACTGTACACTCTGTTGTGCCGGCTTACTGATGCAGTTCCTCTGAAAGCATGTGCAGCCCAACACTGAGGTTACTGAAGCAAACCAGGTCAACGCGGCCTCAGCATCCTCAAGCTACCGGCTCATTCTCAGCCGTCACATTAGCTCGACCGAAGCACTCGTGAGCTGACTGCAGCGTTACCTCCACTAATGCTATTAGAGGGCATTATATGTCACTTTGCTGGGAATTTCCTTTACTTTGTGTAACTAAATTATGCCTTTGTTCCCCCTTTTGCAAGTAAGCTTGGTCACATTATGGTGCCTCAGTTAGCTCGGCGGGTGGCGTGTACTGAGGTGGGAATTTGTTGTGTTTGTATATAGCTTGAGTGTGTGTTGAAAAGTGATGTTGGGTGATAAATGCGAGGGGTCGACTCTGAGTGTTCACGCTGTGCGAAGAAATAGAAAAAGACAGAGAGAACATTAGATCAGCTGCACTAATAAGTCAGCAAGGACAGTCCAGCATTATTGAATCCAATGGAGAGAGCTCTAGCCACAAGAGACAGAGTTTTTCTTGTTTTTCTTGTTTCTTTTTTTGTGGTAACTGGTGACCGAAGCATCAGATGGCTTTTTAAGCCTGACTCATAAGGACTGACAAGGACATTTACATTAATTATTCCTGTCACACTGTAGAATTGGCATTGGATGAATCTCAAAATTTTGACTATATTTTGGACTATATATTTCATATAACAATTTATAGGGATATTTTATCGTACATTAATTGTATTAAATTAAATTAAAACTACTAAAAAGTTATTGATTCTTTGCGGAGGCCTACCGGAAGTTAAGTTTGGGTTTGTTTATGTTGTTTCATTATTATCACAGTGTGGATAGTAAAATGACCAGACGCAAGAAGCTTGTCGTGTCTCCTACTGAGGACAGTGTGTGCGTGCGGTAGATGCCGGCTGTCTGCTAGATAATCTGCTGGATTGCGTTGAATGATTTTCCAGACTGTCCTCTCGGCTGTTCTTTGTTTTCCATACACACACAGAGTGGCTGGACAGTGGGGTCAGCAGAGCTCACTGGCAGTTATGTTTTGGCAGGGCTTCCCATCCGGAAAACAGACCAAAAGACCAGCATGTAGTTCATCCGGCCTCTGAGGAACGAGGCTTAACTCGCAGGCGATGAAAACACTGACACATGCAGACGCAGAGCGCTAAAAATATAGAAGGACTAATGCTTTCACGCACAAGTACATTCACACACGCCAGAATAGCAAGGCATTAAGCTTAAAACAGCAGGACAAAATACACACAAACCAAAACACATAGATGACAAAATCCTCATATCCCTGTCAATTAGCCGAGCCTCTGGCCCACTTACAGCTTTCCAGAAGCCTGCCACAAGCTTCACAACAGCAAAGCTCCGACTGCGCCAGGGAATCCACTTTTGTCCACACGTAATTAACTCGCAGAATAGCTCTGAGAGCCATATCTTCCGCACCCCCCCCCCTCGATCTCTCGTTTTCAAACCCTCCGTCGGAGAAGAGTGGATGTTTCTTTTGATTTATTCAAAAGAACTGGCTGTGGAAAATGGCAGGCATTATACTCTGAGCCCCCGTCGGCAGAAAAGCCCTCTATGCGGAATGACAGTTAGCGTGCCACAGAGCTGTTTCCGGCTGTTTCCAGCCAGGGGCCCGAGTACGGTCTCTTTTGTTTAGCCCCTGCTTTTGAGGCTCAAAACCGAGTTTTAAAAGCGGCTTGGGGTCAATTTAAAGGCAAGGGTTTTAGGAAGACTTTGAAAGGAAGACTTTTCAGGCCCATACAAAAGTGTTTTTTAGCCTCGTATGACTTTGTAGAAGATTTCAGTTTGACGTATTCACTCCTGGAAGATGTTCATTTAAATGAAACAAGTTGGACGTGAAGTCTTTCCGCCAGCGATTGAATTCATCTGGATGCGCGTTTGACCTGTGACTGCCCCGTCTAAATGCTTTGAATTATTGCGGCTTCAGAGCGTGTCTCTGAGTGACATCTTAAACGCTCTCCATCTTACCTCTATAATGAGCTGGAGGAGAGACAGAGATTGTGCAAATCACAATTACATGCCGTTACATTACATTAGCCATAGCCCAAAATCAGACAATGTTCTGTTTCATCTGCAATGAGATCACCCGTTCTTAGAAGTGAATAAGAAATAGGCGCATAAACTACAAAATGACAGAATCCACAGTTTATAGATTGTTTCAGCCTTGGGAGAATGGCGAATAGTAAAGTCTTGTTCCTCATATCCGCCACTTAGAAGTTTCACTCGAGCGTGTCAAAAAAAAACTAATCGATTCACAGACAATATGATCTAATACAAAAATCCCATGCTTCTTTCCTTTGAAGGCAATCTTTACAGGCTCAGGCAAAACCATAACCGATTTTATATGGTAGGTAGTCAATGACTATTCTTGTGAAATTTCACTGTGTAATAATGGTGGTTTGTCCCAGAGTTTAGTGCTGGAATACTCAAACAGAAGAATAGCCCGGAGCCACAGGCTGTATGGGAGCGGCTAATGAACTACAGCTTTCTCACGCGCGCCGTTTCTTTTGTTGTTTCTCACTGGAGGAAACAGTTGCTGAAGACAGCAGAGTAAGCAATACATGAAAGGCCCAGCTAATGGCCTTGAGGGGCTTGAACAGTGCGAGAACCAGACACTGGAATCTGTTGATACAATGTACAGTATTCGTCAAAAAGCTCATTGACGTGACATGTTCATCAATGTTCACACACGTTTAATAGCAAGACAGTAGTCCATCTGTTTTCATAAAGACAAAAATAAGCCATAATGTTATTAAAAAATTATAATAAGCCACCAACTATTTAAATATTACATTTGAAATGAATTTACAGCAGATGTTGAAAGCATATTTAATATCTATTTTTTCATTTAAGCAACATTTCAAGATGTATTGTGGCCATTCCGTTCAAGTGTCTGTTCAATTTCAACAAAATCAAACCTCAGGAGTGACAAAGTCTGCTGACAGCAATGTGAAAGACTG
The DNA here is from genome assembly GCF_015846415.1 of Triplophysa dalaica. Classification (NCBI taxonomy): domain Eukaryota; kingdom Metazoa; phylum Chordata; class Actinopteri; order Cypriniformes; family Nemacheilidae; genus Triplophysa; species Triplophysa dalaica. The sequence goes on from NC_079542.1 coordinate 9,740,111, forward strand.
ACAGCATAACGAGACGCATGAAAACTGTGATTAAAATATATTTTTATAAAAATTACATTAAACATTTTTTTTTACTTTTCCTAAAAATTGAAGATTAACCCCGCAGTATTTAAGGTCTGAAAAAATACAGAGCATCTTTTCCATTATTTTGACCTGTTTCTCCAGTTTTCCCGTTTTGCAAATAAATTTAAACCGAACCATTATTTTATTTTAAATTTGGTAGAAATATTTTGTATAGTTCACAGAATGAAACAAAAATGACAATTTTACCTAAATATATAGCTATAAATAGAAAATGTAATATAAATAAATACTGTAGGTAACACTTCAGAATAGTTTGCTTCTTAAATGCCTATTTTAAGAATATTGGCTGTTTATTAGTACTTATAAAGCACATGACCATATTCTACTTCCCTAATCCTACCTAATACCTAAACCTAACAACTACCTTACATACTATTAATAAGCAACAAATTAGTAGTTTACTGAGACAAAAGTCATAGTTAATGGTTTATTAAATGAAAATTATTGGACCTTGAAATAAGGTGTGACCTCTATATATATAAATAGTAAATATATATATATATATATATATATATATATATATATATATATACTGTATACATATAAATAGATTGAGAAAGAGGGGAAGAGAGAGAGAAAGAGAGAAAATATATTACTATTTATTATTTATTTTACAAATATTTTTACACAAAATATTTTTAAATAAAGTCTGTAATATTAATATAGTTGCCTAATTTAATTAGTTGCGTAATTTAAATAAATACTTTAAGTTGCTAGACTGTGATTGAACTGCTTTAATAATGAATACAAAGTAGCTTTTCAAAGTTGAACACAACAATTGAACGCTGATGTAACACTTCATAAAAAATTAGAGCGAAATACAATGCTGTATGAAACAATAGACAGATGTCGAAAATCTTTTGTATCTGAGAGACAATTATAGAAAGAGAAGAGACAATGAGATACTCAGGAAGACCTGAATCAAACGGCGATTTTCTCAACTGAAAGTCAAGAAAGACAACAGTAAGATATTTCCATAAATAGATGTAAAACTCGCTGTTCAAAAAGCAGGTAAAAATACAACGCCTATGATCTTCAAGTTTCCCTGACGGTCGTGCACGTGTATTACCTGTTACAGTGCCTAATTCCTCTGCGAACACATTAACTGTCATAAAAGATTTATCCAGCCATTTTGTAATCCCCGTCTGAAGCATTAACATTGCTCTGGCATATCGACTTCCTGCAGATCTGAGCCTGCACACTCATCTTTGTTATTAGTGCTATTGAGGTACTGTTGCTTGACTGAGTGCTCTGTGATGCATGACGGAGCATTGTGCGGCAAACCTACTTCCACACCTCATCTTAGACGCCGGGCCGTTATCCAGCCTTGCCGGCTTTTAAAAGTGCACAGGGAACAGCATTGAGCTGTCCATGTGGTCACCATCCCAATGGCTCAGTCAGATCCAGCTAAACTTGCCCACAATGCAACCACACCGATGCCGCTGTAACTAACAGGAGCGCTGCAGATGTTTTAGTCCGGTCAGACCTACATGTTTGGGGTTTGGTTGAGGCCTCTGAATGGTACAACTGGGATGATAAACTGGTTTGTGGCAAATTAACATTTATCAATGACGGTTTTTGTATTTTATCATTTTAGACTGTTATGTGATTAGTGATGCCCAGATGGAAATGATATTTCTGAACGGTTGCTCTGTCATAGCTTGTAGGTCTGAATAAAGTTCCTAGTTTTTTTATTTAGGTTTCAACTTCGCCTCACTTGTTTCTCCTTAAATATTACAAATTTATATTAAAATACTGTTAAAGTTATGCTCAGATAAATTAGTTTAGGAAGAATTTGATGTGAAACAATTGAGTTCATACTAGGGCTGTCAAATGACTAGTCGCAATTAATCGAATTCAGAATAAAAGTTTCTTTATTTTTACCCATAATTTAAATTATTTCTAAATATTTATTCATTTTTATATTTGTCATATAAATGTGGATGTATAATGTAAACACAAACGTTTATTCTAAAAGCGATTAATCGTGATTAATCATGAGAAAGCCCTAGTTCATACTGAAAAATCTAACTCTTGATTTTCTGAAACAGGAGATTTTTGGGATATAATCGGGGCCCACAATAATTAATTTAGCCCTTTAGCCTCTCTATTTATTCTCATTTCTGTTTAGGAGATATTTAAGAAAACCGTGAAAAAGCTAGAATGTGAGAGTTAAGCAATAGTTTATGTTTTGTATTTTTTGTAGAAATGGATCAATTTAGCTCTTCGGATACAGGACAGATGTGTGTGTGTTATTTTTGTTGCTACCATTCCAGGCCGTGTCTGTCTAGACCTTAAATCATGCCATGTTGATTCTCAGATAAATGCAACACATCATCCTTTTTTGTATGATACACTTATAAATGGATTAATATTACACTGTGAAGAAACCAAACAGTGATTCTACCCTATTCTTTCTTTGCAGGAGAAAAAGAACATTAAAAGTAAGCTATGGTTAAAACCCATTTTGCTTTTTAACCAAAGGCCGCATGCTTTTTGTTAGATTTGCGCTCACCCTATTTTGCTTGTGCCATATCACATTTGGTCATTAACCGACCATTTCTAACACTGCAGCTTTTGTTCTCCGGCATCCTAGAATCTTAGGAATCTTAACATCTTATGTGCGCTTGAGTAGCCAGTCGCATTTGTGTGCACTTCAGATTAATGTACTCCTTTTATTTTTAGCTGTGTTTTTTACATCTGATGGTATTTTCGACATTTATAAACAGAAAACAATTGTTCTGAGTTTTTTGGAATATTATAAATATGAGATCTTAAGGTGGTTTTGTGATGCTGAATCTCAGATGATTTCTTTGCCCTGCCTCAGTCAGGAAAACGCTTAGAACACATGTATTTATTTATATATTTGCTTGCATGCAAAAGATTTAAGGAGAGTGTAAGTGCAATCTTACAGGCATGTCTACAGTATGTTGTTGTTAGGTAAACTCCAGGTGCTTTCTCAAGTCAAGAAGTGGATAAAACACTTTTCCTCTCCTGAAAAATTAATGGTAGTCATCGCAGCTTTTGTAGAGTCAGCTTGTTACTTGAAACACACACATTTGCCCTCTTCAAACACATATTTTAGCTGAACACGCAGCCATTAGAGATGGATTCAGGCCATTAGTTTGGGAGTCAGAAGTCACAGGACAGTAGAATTGCCCCACGTTTTCAAAGCATGGTGTTGTTTTTAGAGCTCACATTATTTCTTTGGTTTATGTTTTAGCTTTCAGTGTTGTTTGTGTATGTTTCCATTTTGTGTACTGTGGTATGTGTTACACATGAAGTTACTTGGATTAGAAAAACATGTGTGCTTGCAACACAAGCCCATTACAAATATTATATAAAAAAAGGATGCTTCCAATTTCATGAAACACATATCACAATTAATTTGTATGTGTCAATACTTGTATTGTTTTTAATGTTCTTCATCTATTTAAAGCTGAGCATCATAACTAATATTCTCCCTGTTCTCTGTGTCTTTCTCTCTGTTTGAGCAGACTCTCGGCCCCTGCCTGACGTAGCTATGACGGGAAAATGCACCCGGGAGTGTGACGAATACGGCCACTCGGATGCCTGCTGGATGCCCGTGCGCACCTCGCCTGAACGCAGACCCAAGGCCACCCCTCCCAAACTCTCCACCTTCATGACCTCCCCCGGGAGCACCGTCGCTGACCAGCCCGGAAGCCAGGAGACGCTGGCCGTCGCCAGTGGCGACCCCTCGCACCTGCTGGGCGACCGCAACCGCAATCTCCTTAACAAGAAGATGGCCTCCTCTTCCTCATCCTACGACACGTTCAGCTCAGCCGGATTTTCCGCCAGCGAGGAAACGTCTCGCCCGACAGAGGAGATTCCGCTGGCGCCCACAGGCGAATACAAGCCGACGCAATGCGGAACTCTCACCAGGCGAGAGGTTTACCTGTAAACAACACACAGCGGCTAACAGGGGACAACAACAGTGACTCAGCATGGTCAGAGATGCTGTTAGCAAAGCAAACCCTGATGCAAAGCAACATGGATTTTCCTTGAACCGCTTGCACTTAATTTGAGCTAGTGCAACGCCACCCTAAACGTTAACTAGATCTTTGAGTAAAAAACGCGGAATTACATGTTGTAAATGTGTGTGAGAAGGATGAGATGAAGAGGGGGAAGTGGCGAAGGTGGAGAGACGGGAATGCTACTTTGCTGCTAGCGTTTCGGGCCCCGTAGACTTCCCCAAAGTGCTGCCTGGTGTCTGTAGACCTCTTTATAAACATGCATGCATTTCCCCTTGAGAGTGTGTGCCCATTGAAACGGATCTGGACTTTTTTACCATTGCTGTGGACTGAAACCAATGAGGTTCTGTCTTTTAATCTTTTTGTTTTTGTGAGTGTTTTTATGTGGATGTATTATGTCGATATGCAATCAGTCCATGTACTGAACTATCCACTCTGGACAAACCGATCACATTAACCAAGACAAAAAAAGACGAGCCAAGGAAGGACGAAAATCATCCCATGATGATGAGTGTTGGCTTTAATAGAAGAGTGTTTGTGGTCGGGCATCACGATCATTGACTTTAGCCTTTTACGAGGGTTTTGTAGATAATGGCGCAAGTGAACGGCGATCACGCTGTAAACTGCAAACTTACAGCGCAGGAAGCAAGTTTACCTGTGTGCCTAACTTCACATTCTGTACACAAAAAGGAACACAAACTCAGACAAATTCAGTAATGCACGCTTGTCTCATGTCGGTGAGGTATTGTACATATATATACTGTAAACGTACTTCGGACACATGCATTGAAACCATAAGCGATATGTTTTCATCTCGCTCATCCGTCCTTTCTCAGTATACCTCTGGAAATAGAGAAAGGTTCTTTACGTCCTTGAGATTGTGAGTTATTTGCCTGAATGCCATGGATATGTGTAATTGTGGTTGTTCTGTTCACCTTTCTCTCTAAGTGTGTGAAACTATGCTAAGTTCTTTATTTTTTGGTGTCGAAATGGCCTCGGAGGCCCTTGCAAACACACTCGAAATAGATCCACGTGTTGTAAATACACATGATCCCATAAAGCCACAGGAACACTATTTGGATATGCTGCTGGGGTGAATTAGTCTAATAATACTGCCCTGCTGAAAAGCTTGGGCTGGCCCTGTGTAACATTCTCGCAGAATGAATGTTAAATAGAGCAATAAACTCATTCAACAGATTCACTTGATCCCGCACATTTCGAAAGAGTTACCAACACGTGTCCCTCGGGTCATTCGTAGCAGTCGGAGTGAACTACATGGACAATCACAGAAAAACGTTAGCGACTGCAGGAGCGATGGCAATGCAACGCATGTCGCCGCTCTATAACCAAAGTATTGGGAACAACTTGACGTATGATGGCTCGAACAACTTGGAAAGGTCCTGCAAAGCTCCTGGTTGCGTTACGCGTCGCTTTAATTACCTTCAAAACACATTTTGGTACAATGTGGGGAAGCGGGAAGGAAATTCGAAAGAAATTTGAAAGTATGAAAACACATGCACACATATACATGCATCATGGGCCTATCCCTTACAACGTTTGAAGAACACATTTGCAAGAAAACTAGGCATCTTGCTTTTAAAACCCGTGGTAAATTATTCAGATGCAATCGATATTTTTTGTATGTTAATGATTCCTTCAGTTTGAATGGACTGCCTTTCATGCAGGTTCCGAATCTGTAGTCTGTATGTACTACTCGTGTTTAAAAGAAGTGCTATGATGCTTACAAACTGTATACATAGATATGTACTTTTTATTGCACGTTTAAAGGGAATCTACACTTACTATGAAGCAAAAAGTAAAAAAAAAAAAAAAATCAAACTATCATACCCTGTGAACAGGGAAGTCCATTGCTTGCATTTGTTACATACATTGTAATATGACTGTGTATATTGATTTGATGAGGATGAAAAAGCAACACACTCATCAGTTATTTACTCATTGGTGTTAGTGTCATTTCATTTTGTTATTTATATAATTCCTTTACAGCAGCTGTACTTTATCCGTCGGTTCTGTAATGTTTATATAATTTTCCCAAGAACGCAGTCGTACCTTTCTTTATATAGAAAGTGATTTGTAAAACTCAATTCCACGATTCAAGAGGATTCTCACTTACCTTAGATCTCTGTTTTATGTCTGTGTTCAAATATACGCCTGCTCACGATGAATCCCTCTTCAGAACTCATCCATCATAGCTTTCCCTTTTCGTCCCTGTGCCACTTTGTATATGTAGTGCTTCTGTAAAAAAAGACAAAAAAAAATCAAAACAAAACTATAGAGTGAATGCAAAATATGCAACTGTGCCTTTTTATACCATAATTGGTATGACTCGTTGGTTTTAACCAGTATGAAACCAATTGTATTGAGATGCTTTCTAAAAGTGGAGAAAGAGTACTTTATGCTGAATCTACAGTCCTGGCAATTTTACTATGATAGACTTTCAAATAACAAAAGCTTTTCTCTTGTGGCTTCTTTAAGTAAGCTCAGTCAAACTTTGTGAAGTATATCTACGAGTTACAACTGTACATGTCACAGGTGATACCCTGGTATATCCATCCATTTCAAAGTTAGCATGGTCACAACTGCGATTTATACAGTTAGGATGACTTTAGTGTTCAACGAAAATATAGGTAGGGACGGCAATGCAGAAAAAACACAATATTAAGTCTATTGGGGATCAAACATAAACGCTTTGAGACACACGGTTTTCCTAGTATAAAGAGCTAGAAGAAAGCACCAAAGGTTTACCAATGGGACACGTACCTCAGAGGGATGCAAGAGATGTGCAGTTAATATCAGCTCATTACATTTGAGTACAATACTGTATCTACACATTTGCATCCACATATTTGGAAACTCTCTGTCTCTAAAATTCCCAAACAAACAAGACATTTTATTGAAAGAGGTGGAATACATATGCGCCCTCTGAGGTGTGTGTTCCTCAAGCATTCAACTTAGAAGATATAAGACTTAAGTTGTAGCGCTTAGGTCATAGGACACGTCACAAATAATGAAAAAAGAAATTGTGATTCAAATCATACTCTATTTGTCCTTTGACTTGGATGTTGATGTAGAATTGAGGATCGAGTTTAATCATTGTTTATTAGGAGTCACTATGCACGCAGCTTAGCTGAACATGGCAAATGTACTGAGCGCAAGCCCACCTCTATTTATGATCTATTTTACATATTTTTTGCTTTTGTACAGCTATTTCTGTAAATAAATTGCTTGTCATTTTTGTCTCTGCAGAAATTAAAATATACCATGATATAACAGTGAATGGGTCGAATTTTTGTTCTGTGGTATTGCGTGATCATTATAGTTGTTATTTTTGTGTGATTAGACACGGAATACCTTTTTTGGGTAGAAAAGAAATGTTTGTTGGTATACTGTTGGCTAACTTACCAGCAATACATGTATGTCAATGATTGGACTGAGTCTGAACAGACAGCCACAGTTTACATTTACAGTTTACGATAAAATGTTGCAAATGAGTAATCTGCCCTAATAATATGCCTGTAAATGAAGTCTTTTCCAGTCTAATGAAGCTGGGTGGCAAGAATATTCACAGACTTCACCATCTGTTGGCAGTATCCAGTAGAGTTCGGAAGTGATCACTTTTTTTCCAATGCTGATAAAATTTTCACTTCTCTCAAAACAGACTCAATAAGTGTCAATCAATCAGACAAAATCATAGCACAGTTTAGTTTTAATGGAATATTCTTAAACAGAATTAAACCCAGTACATTAAAATACTGCATTACTCTGAGCCACGGTACGGCTTCTAATACCAAACAGATCTGTGCTTTATAATGCGATTTAAAGGAAAAGTTCACCCAAAAATGAAAATTCTGTCATCATTTACTCACCCTCAGGTTGTTCCAAACCTGTATACATGTATTTGTTCTGCTAATCACAAAGGAAGATATTTGGAAGAATGTGAGTAACCAAACAGATCTTATCCCCCATGTAATGCCATAGTATGGAAATAAATACTATAGGAGTGAATGGGGGATGAGATCTGTTTGGTTAAAATATTTTCTTCTGAATATCTTCCATTGTGTTCAGCAGAACAATACAGATATAGAACAACCTGAGAGTGAGAACATGATGAAAGAATTTTCATTTTTGGGTGAACTTAAAAGCTGTTTAATGTATACTGTAGTCACGCTTTCATCAGACGACTGCTTTATTTGGATTATTGTGTCTAAGGTCTACAGTGATAATTATATGGCATGATATCAATCCATTTGGTTTCTTTTTTCGTGAGAGCTGTGCAAAATGTTTAACATTCATCTAAAGAATTTAATCTAATTGCGTATTTTTCTCCATTAAAAGTCAAGATGAAACTAAATCAAAACTAATTGCGTTTATGCAATGTTTATGGGAAGCTTTCCAAATGAATTGTTCAGTGAATGAAACAGCGTTGGCATGTAAACGTGAAATGCCTCAAATAATACAAAGATATGAATATTATTTGACAAGAACACTAAAATAGTTCAATAAAACACGCCCATTAGTGGAACTGCATTCTAGATAAATTGTAAAAAACATTATTTATTTTGGTATCTGTGCTTCTGAGTCACGTAAAAGGACACAACTCTTGAGATGTGTTTAAAAAGTACATTATTTACTCCCTGCCCTAGAGTTTGTTGACTTTTACTTGGGCAGAAGGGTGCTTAAACTCTCCAGAGTCCTCCTCTGTTCCCTGTTCAGCCTCATGAAGTCTAGTAGCTAGCGTGATGGATGAAGCACTCACAGCGGACTGACCCTGGATCAGTAGCTCTCAGCTGCGGTAGAAATCCAACATGACCCTTAAGGTATGAGAGCAGGGCTATTACACCCAAAAAACTCCCTAACTTCTTTTGGGCTCAATAATATAAACTTGTCCCTAACCTTTTGACCGTGTTTGACCATGATTTATATAATGCTGCAAATACAGACTGTCTGAGTGCAGAAACATTGAACAAAAGAAAGATTTTGACGACTGACATCAATAGGCCTTTATATATCACTAAGGGGTATATCTTTACAAACCATTAGTAACTGCATTCATGAAATGTTAGCTCTGTTCTGCATTCATTCCCACCGCCTACCGTCTAGACATGTGCCTTTTACGGAAGCATCCTAACTGACATGAACCGTTATAAAAGACTTCTTTGGACCACTGTGAATGGACAGTGACTTTATATGTAGCATAGGACACTATATTTATCAACTACATTCAAATTGTATACACTAGTGTGCAACTATACTATTGTTGCAGTGCATTGTGGGATTCCCTTCTCTTCTTGCCTTGAAGTTGGGCTAAAACTGTGATAAGCTGTTCATTCTAAATGAGAGCATTACCTAAAGAGCAAATAGGACTGCAGAGAGTTTGATGCAGTGTGTAAAAACGATTGTCCCCCATAACATGTCAATAGCATCCGATATATCTTCATCGAGATCAGATTTTAGGGTGTGGTAAAAGGGCCAAATGAAAAGAAATGGAGATCCAGATATAGAGCGCGAGAGAGTCGATACACAGCTAGGGTAATTAATAACATCATTGATCAGCTCTCGCCGCTGTTCTGCTCAAGATGGTGTTTTGAAATGAATTTCCCTGTCATATTTAACTCTGCATTTGTCAACCACTGATCGAGAATTATATAAACCGCTGAGGCAATGCCAAAACATACGGGTATAGCCCATGCCCGGTCAATGAAGCGTTATGTTTACCTGATTTATGATTTTCTAATATTCTTCTCTCTATGCCAGGGAAATTCAATCAAAGGCTGTTAGCACTGTGTAAAATTGATTTTTTGGTATTTGTGTGTCCTAAATTTTTTCCCTTTCAGTATGAAGTGAAGAAATTAAATCACCATTTCAAGTGCTGTGGAAGATCCAACAGCCCTGATGAGAAAATCCTGCAATATCTTTTCCTGTAATTGAAACTGTATATTCTATTGCCATTTATTTGTATTACAGCAGTAATATTATTGCGGCGTGTGATGTTGCATTTGAAGAAGAGTATTCAAAAAAAGGTATAATTGACATACATATTACACTCAAAAGACTCCATTACATCAAAATCTTTTCCTAATAGAGCCTTGCGTTGCTTTGCCAGAAATCAGAATGCTACATTTTCATGATTTCAGAGAGTTGCAGTTTAATATCCCAGTTGCAGATTTATATTGGAGCTGTACTGAGCAAAATCTACTGTAGGTTTTAAAACAACACACACATCTTCATTAATTACAATAAAAAAAGGTGTTAAGGTTTCATAGACCAGTTGGCCGATACTGAACTGTATTCTGCTTTATTCATATTTTGTCAGAATAAAACCTTAACAACATTAAATTGCAAACATTTTATTATACTATAGAACATGTTTTGTCAGTGACAATTTTCGAACAGCTCTTAAAAGTTTGTTTTCTCTGTTGACATCGCAGCTAAAAAATTGTCATCATTGAAGGGTTTCAAATGTATACAGTATTTGTTTTGTGGTGCCATCAAAGTAAATATTTATTTTTAATTATATTTATTATGCCCTCTGGCACGGTGGCTTAGTGGTTAGCACGTTCGCCTCACACCTCCAGGGTTGGGGGTTCGATTCCCGCTTCCGACTTGTGTGTGTGGAGTTTGCATGTTCTCCCCGTGCCTCGGGGGTTTCCTCCGGGTACTCTGGTTTCCTCCCCTGGTCCAAAGACATGTGGTAGGTTGATTGGCATCTCTGGAAAAAATTGTCCGTAGGGTGTGAGTGCGTGAGTGAATGAGTGAATGAGTGAGTGTGTGTGCCCTGCGATGGGTTGGCACTCCGTCCAGGGTGTATCCTGCCTTGATGCCCGATGACTCCTGAGATAGGCACAGGCTCCCCGTGACCCGAGGTAGTTCGGATAAGCGGTAGAAAATGGAATGGAATGGAATGCCCTCTGGCTATAACGCTCTTCCATGTCATGTATTTATGCAGTGTAATTCCTGAACCTCCCATTTGATGTCTGTAAACTCCTCCTTCCCTAACTAACCCACTTATCGCATCATAATACAACGGATAACATAAAAACCCTGATTTAACCCTGACAGTGTGTAACAGGGAGGTTCACTCTCTGCTTCAAGTCAAGGTCAACGTGCACTCATTTCTCCGCTGACAGATTAGCAGACATGCAAAGAATCTTGAAACTGACCACATATGGATTAGTTGCTTCACTAACTATGTCAGCATTTATATGCTTTATGCTCTCCTACCTTACTTGTAAGTCGCTTTGATAAAAGCTTCTGCCAAATTAATAAATGCAAATGTAAATGTTAGCAAGTTAGTATGATGTACATTGGGTCTAAAAGTGTGATTCAAAACAAACGAAATATTTTAAAACAATGATTTTTTTAAAAAGATTTAGAAACATTTAATAGGTGATTTTAAAATTAGATGCATAATTAAATAAACAAACATGTGGAGTCCATGCCAGCTCAAGTGCTTTCTCTCATAACACCAATACAATAACATACCAAATACTATGTAATGAAAGCATTTAATTAGAAAAAAGTTAACTCACATTTTTAACAACAGTTGTTATTGTGTAATCATGTTTTTATTGTGTTGTATTATGTTAGTCAGCTTTTTTTGTTATTATTACTTAATTAAAAAAGCCAACTGCAGCTTGATTTATATTACATGCACAATAAAAAACATGTTTTTTTTAAATGGTTAAATTATCTGTTTTGCAAATTAACTCTTCAAATAAACTTTTTACAAAAACAATTGATTTCAACGGTGGTTTAGAACCCTTGTACATTTTTTCACTGCATCACAAAATATATAGAAGAAGCATATTGGTACTCACAATGTTTCATAAACAGCAGACTCTGTCAAGGAGAGTGTTAATAAATATTCTATACTCTAAATATTCTATACGCTATCAAAACGATAAAAACACAAGTGGCCTAGTTTGCAGTACACATACACTGTCTTATACCCATCCCCACTGAGGTTGTTGTCATCCAATTATAATATAACAGAACAACGGGTGGGCAACCATCTCTCAGCTCCGAAGTGGCAGTAACTTTGACATCATGGTAGTAGGCATATCTATGTATCCATATCACCATCAGCGAAGCATCTGAAATGTGCTATTTTATAATAAGGCCTTATGTCATCAGTCATTGGGGCTCTTGGGCATTTACTCACAGTTTGTCCAACGGGGATCAAATGAGATTGGCAACATTAAGCATTTAGTCAAGGTTTGGAGAACGTTTTCAATGCCGCAGTCTATATATAAGTGATATACACAGCCTGACCTTGCTGGCAATTTGATGTGAAAATGGAATTCCAAATGTCATGCGTTTTCTCAGTCTCCCTCTCTGCGTGTCTGTGTGGGGGGAAATATGATGAATTCAGTCCACAGTTTGATCCCAAGCTATACAGCTGAGCTTAAGAGACTCGAGAGCGTGGCTGAATCTCAAGAAGGGAACGTGCTTGGACTCTTCCACAACACGAAATCACTCTGAAAATGCACACGTACCTGTTAAACAATGTAAAAAGTATCCATGAAGCGGGACTGTGTGTCAAATGAGCAGGATGACTGAATACATTAGGTGAACAATCCCGGGGTTTCATAATGCATTTGATAAAGTGCAAAGAGCTGAGCAAGAAGCGTTGCCATACCATAACAATACAGAACCCATTTACTTACACATAAACACCGAAGTCCCCTGTTACAACTTTTTTTAACAAACAAAACCCGTTCTTTATCTAAATCTAGCTGCACAACACATTTATTTCCCTAACTAGCATCTCCTAAATACACATCATGGAGAAAGCTGTTATTCTTCATTCAGAAGCTTTGATAAATGGTGTCCCCACCCCGCACAAGGAGCAACAATGAATACTGTCTAGGGTTAAACAGCATACAAAATAACACCCCAATCTGAATGTTTCAAAACATCCCCTCCTGCATCTAGAGGCATCTCCATAAAGCGTGCAAATGTATGGCCATGTAAAGCGGTTATGAATAATGCAGAGTGTGTGTGTGTGGTGATGGGTTGCAGAGATGAATGGTCTTAAGGGAACAGGGCTTAGACTGACTGCCTCTTACCACTTTATCCCCTTAATTACACCATGGGATCCGATATAGCGATCAATTAATTCAAGGGGCTCTGGATTTGGCTGATTGGGGATTTCAGAGAGCCATAAAGCTGATAATATGAGCGCTCTCGATTCCCAGAAGCAATGCGGAAGCGAACAGATGCGAGCGGCACACAAGCACACACACGCATGCAGACACACACTGAGAAACAAACAACATACTGAGCAGTGAACTGTGTGGGCTGTGGATTGACATGATAACTCTTGATCTTAAGTAGACTTTCAAAATTGCCATCAGCAATATTATGCCAAATGGTAAAAACACAGTGTTTCTAGACAGCCTTCAGAAAAGACAAAAATAATTAGAACCTGAGCTAAAATAATGCCGTTTTGTGGCAATCTATACAGTTCATTCGTTCAGTCTGTCATATGTATTCTTCTCTAAAGATAAGGAAATTAAATGGAATTTAGCAGAACTGGACACTTCACTGTACTACAGTATATATTTGTTTAGTCTGATGTCTTCCGTTGTTCCTAATCTGCTCTTTATTCTCAGTTGTGTTTGTCTCTTGTTTGTCCCTTTGGTTAAGTGATGGTCTCGAGGGAAGTTTGGCTTCTGCTCTACAGACGCACATTCTCCCTCTGCTTACACCTCTGCTAACACTTTGAAAGGGAAAAGTTCATTGGGTTGCCATTGGTAAATCAGCCATGTGATTTACAGACATGCTTCACATTATTTATATCCAAGCAATAAACAGACATATGCACTCACATACTGTAAATGGAAATATGAATATTTACACTTATTGCAATAGATTAATAGGATTATAAGTACACCGGGGAACTCATAGTATTATATGACCCATAAATATATTTTTTATTTCCAGCTCCATTTTTAGGCCACTTTGAAAATACTTTTTTTTGTATGGCTTTCCATGTAGTTTTAAACAATGCTTAATTCTAAATACGAAACTCAAACCCTTCCATGAGTGAGAATCATACAGAGAATTCCTTAAGATCAGTCTGATTTCATATTTTTTCTTTAATATTGTCTCCGACAAAGCTTTAGAAGAAATCAAGGTCTCAAACTGTGCTTAGATTTGCCAACATATCCAGTCTGCCATTAAAAGCCAGTGATTTCAATATCAACTCCAACAGTTCTCATCAAATTCTTAGAAAACCAAATTATCTGACTGTTAAATTATGAAAGAGCAACATTTTTCTCTGGCATACCACACTGCAGAAACCCACTTCAATAATAACAAAGCTTATTTAACGCTAACTGCCTCAAGGGAAAAGATTTTTTCCTCACCCTTTTTGGTGTTGGTCTCAATAGTTACATTCCGGTTGCAGAAAAGCATCTAAACTTTAAATGTACTCATCATTTTGTGGAGCCAAACAATATAGAGGCTTCTTATAGATTATATTTGTCTGTCACATATAATCCACACGCACATACATACACACAACCTCACAACATTTACTCTGACAAACACACACTCAGATTCAAAAGTGTCTAAATCAACATGGATGTTGACAGCTCCCTCCCTACATTCCCTTGTGTTAGCACTACTGCACATCCCAAATAGGGACACACACACATACAGGGATAACAAATATACAATATAATAAACAAGAGGAATGTGAGGTGATACAAGGTCTTGCAACTACTCATAAATAGAACACCCTACTTTAGGATTGAAACAGAAAAACTACATGAAAGGTAGCAGAAAGCATTGCATCACAACATACCACAATAAACAGCAAAGGTTGTGTACACTCATCCTAATAATGATCCATTTTCCTTTTGAATCTATAAAGTATTACATTTAGCGATTCTGCTAGCGCAGATTTGTAAATGATTAGCCGTTACTAATGTCACACATTCACACCAGTGTTGATTTTATACATTTGTAGGGGCTGTGTCCACCAAGGTGCTTACGCCTGCGGCCGACGTGTTTTTTCAATTGTTTTCAACGGAAATGCTGCGCTTTAAAAACCATCAGTTGACGTTTTTTTCGCGCTGGTGCTATGCGTTTTTCCCACGATCAACGCAAGCGTTCGACCTGGCGCCCAGAGTTGTAAAAACGCTCAACTTTGGGCAGAACGCTGCAGCAGGCGTTTTCAGCCGAGCTCCTGCCCTTTTCAGGCACATAAATGCGGCTCGGTGGACAAAGCCCCTTAGTCAGTCGTTATCATTTTTTATTTACATTTAATCAAATACAGAATTGTTCTAGTAAATTGCACTGAGAAAGATTTATGCTATTTTTTAATCAAACTAAACACATGAACAGATACCAAACTCTATAAAGACAGACAGTGTTTCTATTTTTAAAGGAAAAAAAATCACAGCGTAATTTGGATTTAAATAACAAAAGTTCACTCTGCTTTAGTATTAACTGCATTCATTTTACACTTTTCATTCTTTTCTTAACTAACTCAAAACAATAATGATTTACATAATCAGATTCATCTATTAATGGAAGCCCTTCAGCTAGAAGCAACAGTGATGATTCTTCTTATAAAAGAGGCATATGATTATTTAGTTTGTGCTTTTTGATTAAAGTGACTTATAATAATTACTGGGTCAGTCCCTCTGGAACAAGGGTTAAATGAAAAATAAGAATCACATTTTGTGGGCGAGTAAAGATGTAAAGACGTCACAAGATGTCTCATTTACTGGGGTTGAATGTGTGCTTTAGGAGCTTCTTCGGTTACTTAATAGGATTGGGGTTACACCTGCGTCAGACTGACCTGTTCTTAACCAGATCCTTAACCATTATAAGACGTAATTTAACGTTAAAAATTTAACCGCTTATGTGAATCTGACATCAGAGGCAGGAAGACTGAGAGTGAAAGAGAAATAGAGACAAAGAGAAAAGTGTATATTGCTCACCGTCAGCACTTCTATCCGACTTAAAGGTTTATTTGTCATCTGCATCGGCATTTTGAAGAGTCTAAAAGGTCAGCAGTCTATCATCTGCTGTTATATGCCCTCCTCCGTATCGACACCACTGACCATCTAAAGCCTCTAGGCTCCAACAGAATCTTCCTTATGAAACTGAAACATGAGGTCCGTACTGTTCAATAATTCACTTCCTATGTATTGAGTTGTGACATACTAGAAACAGCAAGTCATTGAAGACATGAAATATAATACTGTGTATTAAATTTATTGAGATGATTTTAAGTCTTTGATGACTCTGCAGTGTTCACACAAAGAAGCTCTGCTGTCAGGACAGTTTCCATTCTGTGCTTCTCGACCTGAAACCAATTATCACGTTTGTCAATAATTTGTTAATCCTCTATTGTAGTAATATTTTGTAGCCATTAAACTTATTTACACAATAAACTTTGTGTATGTGTTGTGTATTATAATTTTTTTACCAAGCCTCCTGCACAAAACAGATAAACATTTACTGACATTTATGCACATCACTTTATTATTTATAAATAATATGTTATTTTGGGCTTTTGTATTGTATTATATTATAGGCTATTATATTATATTATTTCCCTTTTTTGTTCGTCAAGGTAATCATTATAAGGACAACTTACACCACATGTCGTAGTCTACAACAATTTGTTGACATTCATGCATCTCCAAATCAAAGTTTAGGTACGGAACGTGCGAAAAGTTATGCAATACATGCCAAAATTCCACTTTGGTTTGCAAAAATATATTTTGACTTCTTGCGGTTCGGCGCGGACCGATCAGCGTACAATAAAAACTTACCATGATAGAGAAAAGAAAACATTTTTTATGACTTCGATGTCATAATCCTTACTCTGTACTGCACCCATGATATCATACACTTGGGCCTTATTTTATAACTTCAGGTCAGTGTATGGTACTACTGATTTGTTTCCTGTTAACTTTAAAGGATGCATCGGATGGGCGTGGAAGGAAATAAATGTGTCACTTCGATCGGATTTAATCCCAATTTGCAACAACTTTTCAAGTTATGATTATTGTACGTGCAATTTCAAGCAGGTGAATTTGACGCACTTGGTAAAAAAGAGGCCGTTGTTTATTGTTCTGCTGGGTGTCATGGAAAAAAATGACGATGCTTGCTCTTGAGACACATAGACAATTGTCAATGACATGAGTGTGTCTACTGGCGATCGTCTGTGTAAATAACAGTAAATAAGTAAGTAAATAAGAGTGTTTTGTGTGGGGTTTAAAGGCTGTACATATGCAAGACGGCAAATGCAAATCTGTAAGTCGAGATTTTGTATGGTTACAGATGGCGGGGAATTTACTTTAATGTGACTTGAAAGAAAATGAAGGAAGGAACTAAAAGGGGGCTCAGTTCTCTACGGTTTAGTAATTGTTTACCTTTACTTTAGATGTCCTTACCTTTCAGCCACATTTCAAATGGGCCTACCCTTGTCGTACCGTTCATCCGCAGTTTTCTCACGTAAATATCCAAGTGCGCTCCTAAATAGACATTTGCAGAAACACACAAACACACCCTATATCACTCTGATGCATTCTCAAGCTCACCTTTATTTGTGTGTACGTTAGAGGAGATGGAATAAGACAAAAAAATCATAAAAATGGTCATGGCTGTATTCATTAGCATTCCTAATCCTGTCTATTCATAGCGACACCCCCCATTTCGCTGCTTTCTCCTTTGACATTTATGTTTTCAATTAGTCATTCACTAGAAGATTCATTCCCTCCCTTTGTTTCTTGCTCTGACTCACTTAAATACAACCTCGTCAACCGTGGTCTCTCAAAAGCCTTTAACTCATCAGAAATATTCCATGCTGCACCAGCACTTCGCGACCCCATAGGAATGCTTTTAGGTCTGTTTGCACTCTCCATGCTTCTGCATAGTAAAATGACTCTTAACAAACAACATTAAATGCTTTCATTATTTGTTGCTTAGAATACTGAAATTTAGAGGCACCTAGTGGTGAGGTTGCTAATTGCAACCAATGATCTACTCCACCTCCCCTCTTCCTTTCAAAGCACTACGGTGGCTGACACAGAACAAATATGTTGTTGTGACACTTTCGCTCCTGTCCCGACGGAAATACTGTACTTAAGAAACACGCTCTGGAGAGTGTAGAAACAACATGGATAATTTGTAAACGATAAAACATATTTAAGATTCTGAACAATTTTAAGACCTTTTGACATTGAACATGATATCTTATTGGTACAAAATGTCAGATTTCTTTGTTTACTTTGAAGATGCTGTCACAGAAAGTCAGATGTTTTGCCCAAATTTGTATGCTAATAATGTTTAAATTCTTTATTGAATATCATCTGAGAAAATTGCTTTAAAACGTAAACATACAAATCAAGCAGTCAACCGTAGAAGTAGGCACATCCAATATGATCTACATTTATATTGTTACATGTAATTAATAAAAATGTACAGTAGAATAGGCTTTCTGAATTCTGAACTTACACTGCCTCTTTAAGTGCTTATCACATCCGTGTAGTATTTGAACATATTGATAATGAATAGAGCGAAACAATAAAGCTTAAATGGTTAAAAGGGAGATGGAAAAAGAGTGAGAACACGTGTATTCTCATATTCTATACCCACAAGACAGTATCCATTCACTTCGTCCCCCCAAACACAAGAATGTCCAATCGGTTGCTACCAAGATTCAGCTCATCGAGACCAAAGTGCCATTTCAATGGGCTGAAAGCAAATAAACACAGCAAGTGATGAATGGTTTGTGCACATGTCCATGTCCTCTACATACAACCTGTGCATTAATTACATCAATTTGTTTTGGAGACTCATCAATATGAGTCTGCTTTTAAGAGAAATGGAAGAGTAAGAGTGGAAAGCCGCTCCGTTCATGACAATGTCAGATTGCATCATTGCCTCATTTTAATGACATGAACTGCGGGAGATGTCAGCGACTGATAAAGAGAGCACATTTCAAGTCAAGCAAAACTAATAATGCGAGTCAAATTCAACTCCACCCAGTGCAATCCTCTTCTAATAATATGGATGCTTAGCTGGTCACCAATAATGCAAGACTGCACAACATACGGCGTATTTCTTAAGTATTCTGTTTTGAATGCTAAATCAATACATTTCATCACATACAAATGTTATCTTGGATATAGAAGCCGTGTTTAGAATAAAAAAAATTGCAGTATGTAATCTGTGTTTTGTAAAACATGCAATTTTTCTGTTTGCTTTAATGAATACTTTTTAACTCAATAGGATTGCAAACAGTAGACATAACACATTTCTCGTTAACTTACACAAAACTTACTGTCCATTTCAAATATGGACAGAACCAAACGTTGACTTATAAATTAACCAACGCTGGGTTGTTTTGCAACAGCTAAGGATGTTAGCCAGCACAACTAGCTGTAGGTTCACTCAACTGTTGATTTGTTCATATTTTACAGATTGAAAACAACCTAGTATAATATATGTTTCATTGTTAGAAATATATATAAAGTCACTATACAGTGTTCAGTATTGTACAGCAAAGGAGTGTCATTTTAAATACCCACAATGACATTTATTTGAAACACTTTGTCTTAGTCACAGAGTAATGGGCCGGACACCTTTGTCACATGACCATTTCCTGGTTAGGTGTGAGTCTCTAACAACCTCATTTGCGGATAATGAGGCCAATGCCACAGTGTCCGAATCTATGTGATGTGCACTAGTAGATGATAGCACAGGCTGATTTGTAATATATAAATAATTAGGACTAATGTCATGCCCACTATAATCTTCTCAGCTCCGTCTTTGTATTTTTTTGCATGTTACAGTGAGCAAGATCACAGCAGAATACCTCAGAGAAAGAAAGTCTTACACCCTTGACTTTGGCTACAACTCCATCCATCTGCCATCTGTTCTGTCCTTCACCTCTCCACATTGATTCATGCAAAATGCTTCTCCTCCCCTTCTCTCTTTCCCACCCCAGGCAAAATTAGTTTGGCGGTCACTGAATTTAATCACAAAGTGTCCCAAGAACTATCTTGTTGTCATTGTCTAATGTAAATAGCCCGCTTGACAGTTTGGCGTGAAGACCTAAGGTCCCTAATGAGTTTAGAACATATGTATAGTTTGGACCAACTTTTCTCAGTTACCTCATAAATACATAAACTGTATAGTAGAGTGTGTTTGCTGGTGAAGGAAACATTTACTTATTGTTTTCTTTTGTTTATTTGGTTTTGCTGGAGTCCCTTTCAATCATCCGATTTAGAGCTGATCTCTCTGCCTCACCAAGCCTAATACTTTTATCTCCTCCAGTCTGTTTTTCTCTATCAGTTTTCTCATTCCTAAATTGTATATTTAGACTTGCTTTCATGCTCTGCAGTGGTGTATAATATTGCAGTCCAAATCATCTCAACTTCTTTCTCTGACAGACTGTGGTCCGTAGACCTACTTTATTAAACTTGAAAGAAAATTGTGTGAGCGTGCAAAAACTGATTCATCTGCCATTTCAGTGATAATCTCACATAGACCGAAATGTTTCATGTCATGCGCAGATTTGTGTCTTCTCTGTTCTCTCTCCCAGGTCACCTAATTCGGATTATGTCCCCTTACCCCCTTCCTATACAGCTATAATACGAACTCTGGACATGTATTTATGAAGTCATTATTTACATTAGTTTTTCTGTCACTTAGATTCATGTTTGTCAGAAAAATGGGGGCAAATAGAGAAACGAGTTCACCTTCCACAGTATGGCACTTAAATAAAATACAGAAAAAGGAAATTTATTAGAGAGGGTTGGATCAACATGTATAACCAAAACTCTGCGTGATAACAAAAGCATCACGATGAAATCCTATTCATTAGATTGATCTTCAAGTCTCATGATATGCGCGGAGGCATCATCCTCTAAATGATCTGCTAATTCTTCAGTAAAGAAGCCAAATATAAATTGCATGAATAACACGTTACCCGAACTAAAGACGCAACATCTTTATATCTGTGCTGCCAGCTGTGTTTTTAATTCTTATGTAAAACGATAAAGCGGGAACAAGAAAGAGAGAGGCGGAGAGAAACATATCATTTCTCTCTCAGTGATGTGTTTGAATGGGAAATGCAAGCGTACTAATTCATGCATGAAGGTGCTGTTGATGCTGCAGAAACGGGGAGAAATAAGTAGGGGAGCGCGGAAAGAAAAAGAGGGAGAGCGAGGGGGGAAAAGAGAGAACCCTGAGCCGTTTGAATGCACCGTGGTATTATTCATTAAGACAACTGAAACACAGGAGAAGTCTGTGAGTGTATCTTCACTCAGAGCTTGCCATATGTCTAGTGTCAATATGACTTCATGGTTGCCCGAGTGGAAAATAGCTAGAAGGCCGCCAAATCCACTTTGAGAAGACTGGAGTGTTTAGATAACTAATCTTTAACAGGAATGTGGAACTAGAAGGAATGGAAGGATCTGCAAATGTACAATTCTCCGTTTTAATTAAAGAAGAACAATATGTTTGGTTGGTTGGATGGAAAGCCTTGTTTACTGGTAATCCTCTAATGCATAGAGAACAATGCCGTAGTGTTGGATCAACATATTCTGCTTTCTGGAGCTAAACCGTGAGAAGTTTCCAGGTTTCACTAAGGCGAAGCTGTTCAATTAGTGCCAATGACTAAAAAAATAATGGGCAAAGCCTTGTATTTCATATTCAGAGTTAATTAATGTTAAAACTGGGAGTCAAATCTCATTAGCATGCTGAAAACTAGGGTTTCTGCGATGTGTTATGGAGATCATTACAAATCAAGCAAATTTTCGATGTGAATGTATAATTAGCGTTCACATAACACAATGTTAACTGTTGATGTCACGTCAAAGAGTTTTGACAGTTCATATGGATTCATCATAGATCCAGTCTGTTTTCTACCAAGTAAAGATCATTATTTTGTTTGTTAGAGTCTCGGATAATGAAATCAAAACTATGACTACCTTCTGTTTACCATACGGTGGGGTCATAATCTTGGAGCATTTATATCGATGGATGCGCAAAGTGAGGTTTGCATTTCCTCAGAGCTTCTTCTCTACCAGACAATTGGCTCTTTAATGAATCCTTAGGGATGCTGTTGTTGATCGGCCTTGCGTCGTTGCACGGACTCCCGGTGTGTGAGTGTGTTTGTGTGTGAGAGAGAGTGACTGTTTCATTAACACAGTGACTTTAATAGTTCCCTGTGGAGCCCAATAGAGGTATGTTTACCAAATGTGTCTTCGGCCCTTGTAAAATTGATGCATTCGGATGGAAATGGAAAGGTGTGAGTGGATTAACATTTCCAGAACACATTTTCATATGTTAATGTGACCATATTTTCATAGGTAATGTCTTCGGTGACACTATTGAGAGACAAAATGGCGTAGTCGAACTTTCAACAATTGCCTGGTGTTTATGTTAAGTTGTCAATAGAGATTTTGGTGAATTGAATGTTAGTGAATGTTCCCACCTGCTGCTTTTATAAGACACGTAAAACATGTAAATAAAGAATTGACAAATGCTTTTGCGTTCTAATTAAGTCTCAGGGAGTCGTGCAGCTGTGTAGATATGAGGCGCATAGAATATACTACAACCACATTATAGCAAGTGTAATTTTTTTAAATAAAAAACAGCCATAATTGTGTAAACCACTGCATATGCACACCTTGACCCTATAATACTTAAAGGGAAAGCTAAGGCTGCACAATGAAATATAATCATTGAAATATCTTAAATGTGCGTATCAATAGTTTGCATAAAATTGTCAGATTTGTTTTGATTTACTGAAACAGTAAAACATGGTTGTTTGCATCCAGAAGTTGTAATGATGCCTTTATACAAAAGAATATAAAACATTGGTTATATTCTTTTGAGTGCTTATACTGTACATACAGTAGTTGATTTTGTGTCAAATTGTCAGAAGAAACAGATGCGATATAACATTTACATTGCATTACATTTATGCATTTGGCACATGCTTTTATCCAAAGCGACTTACATTGCATTATCCTACACATGTATACATAGGTTTGTGCAATCCCCTGGGATTAAAACCCACAACCTTGTGTTGATAATGGAATGCTTATCCCACTGAGCTACAGGAAAGCTACCAATGATTTTATCAGAAGGTCAATTCCAAGTTTTAGTCACTGTCTTTTACCGATCAGATATCTAACTTAACGTAAAGGCTTGGCGACCATCCCATCCTTTGGGCTCCATTGATTTCCATTGAGCTGTTGTGAGAGAGAATGGTGCTCAATTAAGCATGCTGTAAATCACTGGTTGAGCGATTTCCAGGTTTTGCTGTTTATTTACATATTCAACACTCTCCTTTTGAAACTTTTGACCCAATTTGGGATCAAAACTTGTGTTTTGGGTCATTTTGTTAGTAATATTATATCGGGCATGGTGCGATGCGATGCTACTCAACAAAAGAATGCATTTGGACCTATTATAAATTAACATTTTTTTCACACTGGATGCGGCGCGACGGGACCATTCCATATTAGAACAAGCCGTTTGTCGTAGTGTCAGTTGACAGTTTACTGTTAACAGACAACATTTTTTATAGTAGAGGAACTCTGTGGCTTTTTGAGCAGTTTGCCAGCAGTTAGCTCAGCTAATGGCTTGAATTTTGGGTGGGGCTACTGCCTTTTGATCACACGATGGGGTCACAACAGTAATAGTTTCTAGAAATTCAAAAAGCAGGAATCACACACTGCAGCATCAATCACTGTATGAATTACGTACTTTAATCTTTAATCTTGACCATGACATGCGAGTCAGACAAACTCTGTTAAGTATATAAATAGACTAATGTCATATGACATTGTCATTGTGTTGGTTTTAGAATAGACAGTAGTTTGTGAAAAATAGTTTTTATGCGTCTGAGACTAACAGAGGATGGATGAAGCACTGACACTTAATGATATCCACGTTCCTTTCTGAGCAATTTGTTTAAAGTGCTCTTATACTGAATAGATATCAACATCTCAGGAACACTAAACTCATTATTAATTGTTTTGCAATCCCAGCTGCTGAATACTAATGGCAACTTAATGTGTAATTTACAAAGCACAATTCAAACTAAACACAAAGGAAATGCTGAAAGATGGTCAAGTTAAAATAACAACAAAATGTCCGTATGAAAATGAGCCAAGTTGAGCATGATGTTACTGTTCACTATCCTTGAATAACATTTGAGTAGAATAGTACGATATGACCACCCTATATTCTCATCAACATCTAATTACTGATGATGAAGAAAAGAAGAAGGAAACATGGACAATCAGAAGTTGTGCTCCTCATGGCTTTGCCCTGTGATATACTGCAAGAGACCCACTTACCTGGCTGAGTAGATGTAAGAGAATTGGTTTGGTGTGAGAGGCAGCTAAGGGTGGATCTACCTCTAATGGCACTGCATATAATGGAACAGTAATTGGAGAGGTCATTGAAATGTGAGATGAAGAAGTTTAGTTCAAAGAAACCCAATTGATTGATGCTGAGTCTTTTAAAAAATACATTTACAATAAATCTTAAGTATAACTAGCCCATACGCTGTAAACTATAAATCTTCTTTATTCTGTTTTATGTCTTTGTGGAACATATAACTCATTTAGAGTGGATCAGTGAATAATATCATCGATCACGTGACTAGAATTGATCACAGAAGTAAACCATGAGAAATATTTTCTTGTGAAATTTACCAAGAAAAAAAAGGAAAAACACTGGATTGGGACGACATGTGAGTTAATAATGACTCTTTATTTTAGGCTGAAGTTATTGTAGAAAAGCATCCAACCTTCTGCATTCAATGAATGACCTATTAGTTAATTAACATTACACTATTCTATTCAGTTTTAACCTGCAGGAAGATAAACAAGGATAGAGCTTGTAGGAGCTGCTGAAGAACCTCTAATAAGGGATCGATATGAAGTGCGCACTGTAGCACTGTAACCCCCTGACTGAAACATTTGGGAGCGTAGGCAGAACATTTAGGGGCACATTTTTTTGACATTTTCCACCAAAATAGCTGTAATACTTTGATAATAAAAATACTTAACTCATTGAAATTAAAATGTGCAGTTTTCATTTCAGAGGGATGTGACAATACTCAATACCAGGGTCATACAGAATCTGCAGACTTTTTTGTGAATTCTGTACTCAAATTTGGGAAAATCTGCAGAATTCAGTGAAACAGTTTTAAATATGTTTACATTTTTAAAGAAAGTGTGCGTTTGGATTGGATTTATGAAATACCCATAAAATACTCTTTTCTTTTTTTGCTTGCACTTAATTTGTTAGTTTGTTGTTATTGTTTTAATGCTGAATCACACAAAATTAATGAGGCATTTGAATGTTGTACTGTATCTCCACGAAACTTCCTGTGCACACATAGCCAGCCCTTATCACAACTGATAAATCAAACTGCTGTCTATTTCGGTTGCATGTCACATTGCAGAAGTAATCTGATCATTTTTTGCCTGTATTAAGGAGATTACCCAGCAGTATTAAAGCCATTAAGGTCTATGTGGTGTGACGAGCTCTAAGAGGCTAATTTGGCTAATTGGGTTGTCAGTGACACAGCCTCTCCATCTGATGGCATGTCCTGCTGGTTAGTGGACACCGCAGGGAAAGGCTCACGGCAAGGGGTGATCACTGAACACCTGACTGTCTCACGAAAATAAAATGAACTGCCATTAGGCTGATTCTAAATATTCAGGAGGTGGGTGGGGACAAAAGGCCAGTGAATAAAAAAACAATAAAAGGGGGATCATTTAGGGGCGGTTGTCTAGAACCTAATTAAATTCAGTTCCAGACTAATGCACATGCTGTGTGGAATTTTTTTATTTATTTTTTTATAATTGAGAACTTGACTTTATAAAGCAGATAATTCTGGATCTATATTAGATTCTCCTTTTCTGCCAAGTTGATGTTGCTTGGCAACCACAAACACAGTTAGGATATTAAAGTGTAATACTTGGCAGTAGAATTGTTTATTCCAATGCATATTAATACAAAATTGAAGTGTTTATTGAACATTGGTTTCTGCTATAACAAAAGACTGCGATTTTTTTATATTTTTCAAAAATATAGAGAAAACACTAGAAAAACAATTGTTATTAATAACTTTAAATTAACTTATGTTAATACATTAACAAATATTTATTATCAACGAATCAATCTTTCGCTACTTTAGGTCACACCAACAAATCATTTTTGAGGGTTAGATGAGGTAAGAATAAATAATAAATGCTTGTAACCTTCTTCTATTTTAGACTATTATTAATATCAACATATTATAAGTATAGTTCACAGAAAATGAAAAATCGTCATTTACTCATTTCAAACCTGTATGACCTTTTTTCCTCAGTTAAACAAAAAATACAATGTATCTATGAAAAAAAGCAATGTATCTAGTTTTGTGTTCTACAGTAGAAAGAAACTCATGTCAGGGCTCCAGACTGTGACTAAAATGCTCGCAAATGCAAGCGTTTTTTATAATGTTTACTCAAATTACCCGAGTGTAAATGTGCTCAAAAACATGTTGCCTTTTCTTCCTGACAAGTGATTCCGCGCATGCAGGTGACATAAAGAAAAAATCCTATGCAGTGAACTGTTTTCCATGTTAACTTCTATCTCTAGCAATGTCCTAACGGCTGCGAACAGCACGTTAATGTCTGCTAATGTCTGATTCGCGACGTAATAACTCATTTGAACCAATTCATTTTGTTGAAACAACTCATATGTCAAACACTGAACTCACGAGACTCACTATTCTGAACCCATCAAATCAGTCTCTCAAAACACCTCAGAACAAAAGCGTGCCAACACAATTTAAAGAGTGAGATTTAATATTTAAAGTTTATGTATGACAATGTGTAGTAAAGTTTATGTATAATAATTTAGTTCTGAGTTACTTTAGAGTTTTGAGCTAGCTGAATTTATGTGATAAAAATAAAGAATGCCAGTGGCAAAATTACAGCTTTTTGCAAAGAGGGCAATAAAGGAGGATTTTGAAGAGTGACACGGTATATTTGTTTGTCATTTCATAGCCAATATAACTTGAATATAAAACTAAATAATAACAGCTGTATAAAATAACAAATACAAAGTTTCTTTGGATTTATATTGGATTTATTGAGCTAGCAAGTGTTAAATCGCAAATATGAAGCAGTTTGTAGCCGACTATGTTAGAAGACGGGGTGACAAATTAATAGAAGGATTCATCTGAGGTCATTATGCAAGATCATTATGATTACAATAAAAAAGGTGCGACCAAATTGGAAGTTGGTGCAACCAACTGAGAAAGTGGGTCACACCAGTGCGACCAGTGGGAAAAATTAGTCCAGAGCGCTGCATTTTTAAAATGACAAAATTGTGAGTAAATGATGAGAGGATTGTCATTTTTGGGTGAATTGTCCCATTAACTTTTATTTTACTCAAATACGTCCACCACACTTTGTGAAAGGTTATGCAGTTTCTTGTAAATTTAGTTTCGTAACAACAGGGATGGCCTGAAAACAAGGAGAAAATTTCAGGCCTTTTGATTTGATCATTTCACTTTCTGTCATGTGTTGATATATTCCACTGTTGTGAATTTTTTAAAATACATATATCCAAAAGTAAAAGTGGAGGGGGCAAAGGATGCCCCTTGTATTTTGCAGTTTATGTTACTTTACCAGTAATTGCAAATTAGAACACAAATCTTTTCTTCTGATCTAAGGATGTTTATTATTGTTAATAATATATTTCGCTCTAAATAGAGGAGGGCAATGTGATAACAACCGTACAGATGGTGCATCATTTATAAATGTTTTAGCACTGATATGACTGTTAAATTTAGTTTTTCCTTTGTAAAAATGAGGTATGAAATAAAAAGGCTATACATATTTCACAATAACTTGGAGCAAAAGGTCAGGAAAGAAACAATCTGTTCCTACAACAAGCATTTTGGCCTTTAAACACCAAAAAATGAATCTCTGCATCAATAAGAAAGAAATTCATATTATATTTCAGGCACATTTATTTCATGTTAGGTTTAAAAAAACGAGAAAAGTGAGGGCAGAGAAAGAAAAAGAACGTAATTACAAAAGTCAGCCAAGCCTAACGAAACAGGGCTTTAAGCCAGTCCTAGCATTGCTCCTGAGCGATTCCATTTGTCACTTTCATTATTCATACTCAGCTGTAAACAGGGCTGAATGAGTTTTTGCCATTCTGAAACGGCAGGTAATTTGGCCCAAGCTAGAAGAGCTGCACTAAATGAGGAGGCAAATGAGAGGTGGATATGTGTTCACATGGTTAATTGAGAGAGAGGGAGAGAGCACAAAGAATCCTGGGTAATGTGAGTAAATTAGTGTTCCAGAGTGGACCAATCTACAGCTGGGGTACAACTGGAACACAGCAATATAGAGAGAAAATGTGAATCTGGGAATCGCCTTAAATTGAATCTTTCTTCATTTCCTTAAAAAAGAAAATACTAGAATGGATAAGCTACTTTTGAAAATGTAAAAATTAAGACACAAAATTGGGTGAAATGCATTTGTGGGCTTTACCGTGTTGGCTGTTCCTGGGACACCTGGCACATTGACTTTGAATAGTAATTACATTAATCAGTCACATCAGAGTCAAGCAAGCAAATGCGTCATAAAGAGCCTGTAATGTGAATCATAATGATCACAAATGTCTTCATTTAGAAACATTGCACCTGGGAGTACCGAAATAATACAATGGGTGATTGGTCAGGTCACACATCCCCACACAGGGAGAGAGAGAGAGTGAGAGAGAGAGAAAGATGAAGGTTAAAGCTATAAAGGAAAAGCGGATCGCGATGAGGCTTTGGGGCTCTGAAAGTTCTCGAATCACCCCGTGCTATCACTCTCCACACAGCAATACATCAGTCCAGACCAAATTCTTAATGAAAAGGAAAATGACGAGAGGAGAGAAAGAGATCAAAACAAAAGAACCTGGCTTTACACCTCCCTTCAGGCTCCAGCTGAAGACAGATTCATTATTCTGTCATAATACTTCCCTATATGATGCTATAAACCTGAACCCATTCTGTTTTGTCGTGTGTTTAAACATGCGTTTTCAATTCCGGATGCCTTGCAAATCCTGATGTTTCGACGCATGATGATTTAAAAATGACAATTAGGTCTTCATTGTGAATTTGTATGGGTCCTGATTAGGGGTCTAGAACCAGCGTAGGGTGACACGTTCGGAGGGCCCGTCAGTCAGAGTCAAAGCGTCATTATTTAGTGGGGCTGCTGTCACTGGGCGGCTGTTGTCACCCACGTCCAGATTGATCCTAATTGTTTCCTGTCTGCCGGGCCTGCCGCAAAGTACTTTTCCAAAAAAAAGTAAAAGTTGATGTGTGACAAGATTTGTTGTTGTGGACGTTAACCAGCACCTTGGAAATGACTGTAATCCGAGTTGCCACGGCGATGACCTGATTAAGCCCTGAACAATACCACTGCCATGACTTTCTCTCTCCGCGCAGCACTTCCTTTGGCTGGAGGACGGCTGATGATATATAATATCTCTTGGCAGCGGAGTTAATTATAACATAGCTTCATGCATCGCTCCAGAGGCTTGCTGTCTGAGAGGCCTTTCTACCGGAGGACCACTATAATCCTAGCTGTCAGATTCCAACCGTCATTTTAGTGTGCAGACGTATTGTTAGGGTGGTGTGTGTCTTCTATCTTTCATTGGTCTATTATTCGAGGTGGTTTATGTGCGCCGTGAAGA
The DNA here is from genome assembly GCF_015846415.1 of Triplophysa dalaica. Lineage (NCBI taxonomy): Eukaryota > Metazoa > Chordata > Actinopteri > Cypriniformes > Nemacheilidae > Triplophysa > Triplophysa dalaica. The sequence goes on from NC_079542.1 coordinate 9,769,954, forward strand.
ATGTGCGAGTTGCAAAGTTTAATTAGCTGCTGATGAGTGACAATAAAACAGAAATGTTTAGTGTCCGTATTGTTTTTGTTTTTGCTTTTGTGAATGTCGTTGACATCTAGTGTAAAGTGTAATTATGAAACAACAAATTCATTAAGCAATTAAAATGTCAAGTGTATTAAATACAAACATTTGACAGGTCCTTGGTGTCACAACAAACACAAACAGTTTATGAAATCATGTGAGTCTTAAAGTGATAGTTGACCTAAAAATGTACATTCTGTCATAATTTTTTTCACCCTCTTGTCATTTCAAACCTGTAAACAGGGGGCGGTACCCATTGACTTGCATTGTGGTGTTGTGTCTAAACAATAGAAGTGAAAAGGCACCGCCATTGTACAGTTACTTACTTTCTTCAAAATATCTTATTTTGTGTTTTGCAAAAGAAAGTCATGCAGGTTTGAAATGACAAAAGAATGAGTAAATGATGACAGAATTGTCATTCTGCAGGTGAACTATCCCTTTAAGTGGCCGTGTTTCTGTTATACGAAACAATGTTTGGTTATTCTAAACCACCAAACTTCATTAAAACATGTTAACGTGGACTGCCATTATGCTTACGCTTTAATGTTATTGATGCAGTAAAAATAATTGGTCATTAAGTCTTTGTGTAAAACCCGCTGTTGAAGGCTTTGCGTTCCCTCATGTCAATCAAGTCCATAGGCACTAGAGGAAAAGAATGAAATAAATCTGTTCTTCAGATTTCTTATGTCTTTCATTTATATGACAAACTCCATCACTCCAGTGAAGTCGAACTGTCTAGACTAATGGCAGCCTCACTCCTCTGAATTTAATTTAGTACAGACATCTGTTCACTCAAAATCCATCTCGTATGTGTGTGATGTACCTGTTTATCAGACTAGAGTGTAATTGTCACTGTGAATGACGTTGGAAATGACATGGAAATGGTTCCAATGAAATAATGATGGTGCCGAGTGGTGTCTGGAGTTGATAATCTAACCAAAATGATTAAAAAAACATAATCTGATGATTTACTTTTAGGCCACAACTTCATTGCTTAGCCGGCATCCATTGAGGTCTGGATCAATGGATCATGAGGTCCTTGTCCACAAAACATAGAACCCAAACCAAACGTGTAGCTTTTTGTGCAGTGATTTGGTCCCTAGAACTATATATTTACATTTCACATTTCAAATCAATAGGGGGCCGCTTGGAGTCTGGGGATCAGCGGCCTGTACCCCTTGTGTCAGTAACTTGCATATCATTCCTAGCCTTCATTGAATAATTTTTTATGAATTTACATTAACAAGTATATGTTTTTCTGCAAGTAAGAATGTGTTCATGATACAGTGTTTTTTTCCTTTCAGATAACCTTCACACACCAGACCGTCTCTGATTCTTGATTAAAAGGAATTCCTCTTCCTCTGCAACAGCGGGACAGACGTCCCTGCGTGGAGTTTTGAGAAAGTCTTGGCGGATGAACCACTCAGATGGTACGTCTGGGCATTTAGCGTTCCACACAGAGAGAGCCAGTGGGAGAACATAGAACGATGGAGAGACGAAAGGAGGGAAACGAGGTGTGTGGTTAGATTGAAGGATGGTGGGAACAGGACGTGTAAGGAATAAATACATGTGTAGTTTTAATCTCAACAAATACAGTTTTAGAGAGAGAGTGTGATGTTTATGGGCTCCTGTAGTCAGCATGCATGAATTTAAGTGTCAATTTGTTGAAGCAGGACAATAAATGTATGTGCATACGCGTAGAAGGAGCAGATTGTCTGGCCGCTAAAGAGGCATGCGAGCCCGCAGAGTCTGCCCCAGGTCAACCATAGCCAGAAGCATATGAGCAGGTAGTCAGTTGTAGCTGCCAGTAGCCAGTAACCGGCATTCAACAATGTGGCCCGCCAAGCAGAGAGACGGGACAGCACAGGCCACGTGCTGTGTGCCAAGCTGTCCAGTATATCCGCACATGGGCCTGACCAGTTTCAGCGGGGCGGCACCACCCCGACGGTGCGAAACCGGATAGATAGAGAACGTCCTTCAACGGGATGCTTGGGTGTCCTGCGCAGGCCTTCCTACATCTGTTATGAATGCAAATCCGCAGTGTCCCTTAAATTATGCCAAACTATTGTTCACTTATTCACGGCTTCCCTTCTTCTCTGTCATTACACCACATGCTCTCTTTCGCTCATTTTTCTCTTTCATTTACTTTGATATTGACCTCTTCAAGATTGGCCTCATACACATGCAAATATTTCTTGAAGGGTTTTGTTGAAGAGGTGATTTTAAGTCAGTGCTGTGCAAAATTGCAATTGCAGTGTTGCTGTACACAACTTAGATAGTTATCCGATATGAATTCCTTGTTAATGGAGTCACTGTACAAAGGCACCCTGTAAATCATGCTTACGGCCAAATAAATAGAATATTTAAGGCAACATAATGATTTTGTGTGATATTGCTTTTATACAATGGTTGGAAATGCATGAGAATAAATGTTTTTTTTGGTCAATTTTGATTTCCTGCTATAGACAGTTTTAAAGCAACAATTTAAACATGACTGCATATCAAAATACACTCGCAAATTATAGAGTGCCTGTAGATTATTTCTGATAACAAACAAAAGAAACCGAGTAGAACCGTTACCTTGCTAAACTTGCCACTCCAAAATGTTAGTTTACACTAAGAGTCTAAGTATCATGTGTTACCTGTTTCCAAGCAAAACAAAGGTTGTAGCAAATCCCAATTCAATTTGGAAGTGTTCCTAAACAATACTAAAACTATCCAAAAGCAGTTGTTTTCGCAACAGGAAAAATCACACAATTCATCTCCCTGCTTTTCTTCGAAACACTCAGTTACTTTTGGATTGAATGCCAAATACAGACAAAGCAGTACAAACTGTGAAGCTCCCCAGTACTGCTTTACTAAGAAACAGCACTATTATAAATCCCGCTTGCCCAGTTAAATTAGAGGACTGGAACTAAGTGTTGTGTAATTAAGTTTATTTGATGAACAATCAAAGGACAATAAATGAAAAAACTACGAGTTGATGTATTTTTGAATGGAGTCTTCAGAACGCCTCCGGACCTGCCTCAGAACTACACCAGCTGAGCGGAGGCTCTGCGTGGCTGCATCTCTCTGGCTCGCACTCATTCTCTGACAGATGTCTAAGCTTGGGAAGAATGACAGGACTTGAGATAGGAGATGTCTGGATGGCACTATGAAACTGCACATATGGCTACCGTGCGGAGAAACACGGGCAGGGGGCTGCAGAAAGAGAGAGAGAGAGAGAAGGAGAGAATGGGAAAAAACGAGGTGGTGTTATTTCTCTCACTTCAGTGATTCCACCATCTGATTGTGATGTACACCACATTTGACAGAAATGGAAAGCACTGACATTATGGAATTGTTTCTACTACAGTCTCAGAATGAACAACTGAGTTGTGTAAAATACATACACCTCACAATAAACCGATCGTACTTCATGAGTGGGTGAAGCCATGCAAAAAGACAGATTATTTTCTTTGCATCTAAATCACGATACATTTTTACAGTTGTTTTGATACTAAAGAGCAAAATGCCTCCAGACTTGTTTGTATCCCCAGAGATTAATTGAAGAACATGTTTATTATGGGCTTTGATGAGCTAATAATTTGATTCACAACTCAACATGCTCAATAATGCATGTGCGTCTTGTATCTGATCCACTGTGTCTACAATTTCTCAGGACTGTAACTATATTAAATATACTAAATAAACACAAGTGTATATATTAACATCACATCAAACAATAGTTTATGCATATTGGTTACACCCATAAAACAAACAATAAAAATCCAAGTGTAAAGTCTGTATTTAGTTATGCTGATTTGTAACGTAAAACAATACTGTTAACCACATAAATAGGTGGATCTAAGAATGACATATTGCATCTTTAATTTTGGTAGGCCTGGTGTCCTTCCTGATTGACTGAGAGATGCACACATTTTTAAAGGTGCAATGTGTAATTTTTTGAGGTGCTAATGACAGAAATGAAATATAATAAACAATACTATGTCTTCAGAGGTGTATGAAGACCTTACATAATGAAGCGTTATGCTTTTATTACGTTGGAATGAGATATTTGCATTGAAATTGCCATGTTGTCAGCCCCTGTAGTGCTTCAAAAGGGAGTGGTGGAGTGAGATGTTGGCTGCAATTTGCAACCTAACCACTAGATGCTGCAAAATTTCACAAACTGGACCTTCAATATATTATATTTTTTTATTATTATTTTTTTATATATTGTATGGCTGTACTTTCTAATTTGGTATAAAGTTGATGCCAAGAGCATAAATTCAAATGTAACTACCTTCTTCACTGATCGGATGAACGCTCATATAGTTAGAAAGATTGATTGAGGTGCAATTACGTTATTATGGACTATGAGCTTGTAATTAGAGAAATGTGCTTAAGTGGAAAAATGTAGGTAGTGTTGTACAATTTCTGCCTCTGAGAGACTGTGTCTGATTCTTTTGACCTTTCAAAGGACACACAGAGAGAAAGAGAGGAAACATTCACCCTTTTAGCCCGTTACCTTGGCTACCGGCCAAATAGCCAATCACCACTCAGTGTTTTGTTTCCCACCCCTCCTTCCAGAACCATTTTAGCCACCCAAGCACTTCCTGTGGGTGTCTGACATGCAGAAATGGTAGATTGACAAGTGTGTGGAGCTGTTTTGGTTGACAGCCAACGTTCTACACATATGGAACAACATGCTGTAAAAAACGTCCACACATTTCTTGGCCATAGCTTGCTGTGATTACATAAACACACATATGTGTTCTACACACACAGACGTGTTTCTCTTGGTATCTTTGTGGGGACTTGCCATTGTTTTTAAACTGACCTATTGGTATTTTTTGCTCTTTACCCAAAACCACACCCCTAAACCTTCCCTCACAGAAACATTTTACCATCATTTATTATGAAATAAGCATCACTTTGTATAGTATGTTTTTTAATCAATTTTGTCCCTACAAAGTTGGCTGCACCTTACACACATATACAGTATAGGCTACTTTACAGCATGATTTTTAGCTCTTTCCGTACAGTGGGGTTATGTAAAAATGGTCTGATAAGAACAATGAAACGAAATTGCTTTTTCTAAAACAATGTTGATGCTTTCAAAAGAGTTTGTATCTCATTAAAACATTGATGCCCACATTTTTTATCATGGGTAAATATCAAAACCATGGTTTGTTGCACTTGTCAGAAGTTAGGCTCTACGACATTAATTACTTGGTGTAAACCAGCAAAACCTTAGCAGAATATATCCTCTTGAGTTTGCATGAAAACAACATCTGAAAAACAAAACAAAAAGTCAAGAGACAATGCATAAAAGACAATGCATAATTTCAGGCTACTTTAGATCTATTGGGATGCATATGACATTAGAGTGCATCAGGCAAAACAAATGATTCTTCTCACATCAGTGGCTCTGTTTAGCAGGACGCCATATGACAGCAGGATTCTTCTAGTAGCCGAAACAACCATACCACACTTTTGCAAAAGCAGAAACAGAATTTACATGCAATGAGCAGTTGTTTGTTTGTTTATATTGAATTTGCAGAAATAGTGTGGTGAGCCAATGTGATTTCATAAGAATTCGTATGAATTTTGCGTTATATGTGGTTCTATAAAACGTTTATTTACTTATGTTTGTACTAACAATAAAATCCAAAATACTGACATATTTATAGCATCATTAACGATGCCATCAAGAAGCTTTACAACAGATTTTACGGCAGGAAAATCGAACGCTTATTGATTCTTGCCTGCTTCGTCACAGATTTCGACATGCCTTGTTTCTCCTGAGGTGTGTTTGTAGTACAAATGCGCGCTTTCATGTAGTGGATCAGAATCATAATCTGGGCTACGTTTCCCGAAACCTTAACGCTACGTGTTCTTAAATTATACCTTATCGGTAATACGTGTTTCCCGAAACCTTCTTGGTTAAGTATACCTTCTGTAAGTTATACTTTCGTAAGGTAGGTCTATACCTTATCGGATTTGATGTCCATACCGCTATGCAAAAATCTTTTCTACATCGCAGTTTAATTTCACATATACAATTGAATACAGTAATTTAACATAAAATTCTATTTAGTATTAAATTTACATTTTTACTTTGACTTAGTTTTAAATTTACAAATAAAATACTTGGGTTTAATACACTCAGTGAAGCTATTGAAGTGTTTTCATGAATAAAATTATCATACACTGATGGTTGTTAGCGTTTTTAATTACAGCCTATTATCCCAATGCACATCAGCTGGCAAACCATTTGACAGGAAAGGCATAGTCTATATAAAGGGAATGAATGTTATGGGGGGAAATTTGGTCAAACTATGGCAGCGAGACAGCGAATAGTTGTCTTAGACCAATGCGGGTGTCCCGAGAGTGATTGCATTCTGGATGGGACACTTATCCCTATTCACAAATGAGTGATTTATGCCAATAATGTGAATCAACACAGATCGTGGAGAACGTGATGACAAACTATGAGAATATAAATTACCCTTTCAAAAATAAGCGAAGCCAAACAGACAGTTAATGTAGCTGGTTAATGCAGTAAATGTATAGCCGTGAGGGTGCGGAATTGGACACTTAAAATTATACACAAAATTATAAATACATACATACACACACACACACACACACACATATTTCTTTCTTTCTTTATACTATTTCAGTGAGCCCTGATAAGTGCAATTTATATTATTTCTAAAACGTTTCTTTGTGATAAACATTGTTTTCTCAATGGTTCTCAAATCAATTCTCGAGCCATCGATATCAACCTATTCAGCAACACCGCCATGGACAGCACCTGCTAACATCGCACTTAAGAAGGTTGACCTTAAATAACCTCAAAAGGCTTAGTTCAGGGAACACGCCTAAAAAAGATATAACTTGAGTTAAGATGTAGCTTTTAAGATGTCTTTTTTGTGCCCTAAAAGACAAAGTTATCGAAAAAAGTAGCCCTGGATATTTTCAGCGATTAACAATTTAAGGAATAGTTCGCAAAAAAAAAAAAATTTACTCACCCTCAAGTTGTTCCAAACCTGTATAAATGTCCTTATTCTGATGAACACAAAGGAAGATATTTGGAAGAAAGTTATCAATTTTCAGTTCTGGGACATCATTGACTACCACAGTAGAATTGTCTGTTGAACACAAAATTAAATATTTTGAAGAATTTAGGAAAACAAACAGTTCTTGGGCCGCTTTGACGACCTACAAATGTTCCTACTATGGTAGTCAATAATGTCCTGGAACTGAAAATTACTAACGTTCTTCAAATATCTTTCACTGTGTTCAACTGAACATGAGGGTGAGTAAATGATGACAGCGTTTTCATTTTTGGGTGAACTATCCCTTTAAATTCTGCTCTGTTTCTCAAACAAAACCACCAGTTTTATTCAACTAGAGAGGACTGTGACTGCAACGCATCGTCATTTGGACTTCTTTTGGTATTTTTGAAATAAATACATTATTGTGATTGCACTCTGCCTCTCACATTTTTCATTATACTATACATATTTTTTAAGAAATACAGAAACAATTATTGAAACGCACTGAAATATCTTAATGAGGTACAAGCTTTGTAAATACTATGTTTTTTAGCTAAAAATACGTAGAAATTTTTAAGTTTTATATGTTGTAATAAGTACAAATTTAACGTTTCAGCATCAATACAAACGTACAAAATGTACATTTTGTGCTTGTAAACTTAACGTACAAATACCTATGTATAAACAATCAGATCAGGCTGGGTGAGGTGCAGATTTTTCTGTTGCCCTCTTGTTGGATGAGCCTTGAATTATGGGCAGACCATTATCGACATGTCCAATTGCACTTCAAATTTTCGTTTAATCTAGCACTTCGCTTTGTACTGTAATGTTATAAGATCAAGACCCTTTTAAATTATTCTATTCAAACTTCAATGTAAATATGATATGTTTTGTAAAAACTATTGGAGGAATCACAAGGAAAACACACAATAAATACACATGTGCAATGAAAAACATCATATATGTACTGCAGGCCCTCTCATTTTCTCAAGTGGACTAGAAGTGGTGCTCTGGTAAAGAACATGTGAGAGAGGAAGAAACAAGAAGCAAGTAAGTGCTGCAGTAGGATGTAATGATGGGATATTTCAGGGTATGTGAGAGGGAAAAAATATGGAGAGAGAATCAGTGGGAGTGAAAAAGAAAAGTGTGTTAAATCTGAGAGAAAAAAAATGTATGTGAGTAAGAAAAAGGTTGCCAGGTTGCAAAGGGAAAAAGCGCTGCGTGAACAAGAGAAATGAATGAAAATAAGCAAAAGAAAGTAATTAGTGGCTCCGTAATCATGGAGGGCAGACAGTGAACCATGTCCCATCAACAGGTAACAAATGGGCATGGCATTCATAAGATGGATAGAGAGGAAGTCCCCTGTAGGCAAGAGAAGATTAATCATGAGAAAAGGAGAAGGTGGAGAAATTATGTTTTGTTGCTTATAAAGTTGGGTCAAGTCATTTAACAAGTGTTGCATGTGAATAATTTGGAGGTTATGTAACACAAGGGTTCTTAACATTTTTTTGTCCATTGTACAGTTTGGGGTTACAGTAATCCTTCCTACTGTTGTGATAGTACATTATGTAAGATATCACTGCCATCCTTGTGGCAAACTAATCTTACCAGAAAAACAACACATTTGACCAGACTTTTATAATTGAAACATGGATGTCATGTCTAGCTTGGTAAAACATACAGCCGCCAGCACCACACAGCCCCCAACTGCTCTATTCAGATTCATTCAGATTCTCAAGTCAATAACATTGTCCTTTAGTCCCTGTTTTCTCTGTATAGGAATGGCAGTCATGCCTGTGTGCATTGGATAAGTCCATTTTCTGCCGCCAACTTTTCCGTCTGCCACAGCTGATTTCACCAATGATGGGCCAGCGATGGCAAGGCAGCAGAGGTAAATGGGAAAAGATGAGGTTTTCATGGAGTGCCAGTCACCCCCTCCCTCGCTCTTTCCCCATAAATAACAGTGTCTGATTAAAATACTGTGAAAGGGAGCAGAGTCATTCAAAGTTCAGAGAATTTACCTCCAGCCACTGTGTGTGCTAGTTTGAACAGGTCAACATCCAAGGCCACTTGGGTCTAAACACACACATATACACTGCATGCTTGCACATATTAAATACACACAAACGCGTGCAGTTCTACAGAGGTTTATTTTATTTTTCAATTTCTAAGATGAACGCTTGCAAACAAACACACACTCACATTCCGAGCGTCATTTGAAATTATTTGTTTATTCATGTCCAAAAGTGTCTTTATCCTCGAACAGCGAGCATGCTAAAAATTTGTTAATGATGTTTGGTAACGGATCATTTCATTTACTAGACATAGAATGTTCGCACATTAGATGAGTTCACACAAAAAGGATGGTTATATACCTATACCATGGTCTGTCTGAACACTCAATTGTGATTGGCTTGAAGGTGTCTACTAAAAACAATTAAAGCGCAAGTAGATCCAGTCAGTTTGATCACAAATTGGCATATTAATAGAATGTAATCATATTACACAGACGCAAAAGTACATATCGGTAACATATGAATGACTAATTTTCACCAGTCTTATCAATAACTATAAACATCAATAACAGCTTTAACTTGTTTTAAACTTGGCAAATGACCATGGTATGAGTAGATTTTCCATGGCTAGCCGTCCATAAGGATTTGAAGATTATGTCTTAAATCAAAACAAACCAACTGCAGTTTGATTGATATTAATTTCGAAAAAACATGCTTTTTAAATTATTGTTATTGCATTTTGGAAATAACCTCTTGAAATATAAAAAATTTTCTGGGTCTGAAAAAAAAAACATCTCTGTTTTTCTAAATTATTTATGTCTATTATATACGTTAACTGAAATGGTAACTTTAAAGGAATAGATCACCTTTAAAAATGAAAGTTCTGCCATTAAGCACATTTCAAACCTGTATCTCTTTCTTTATTTTGCAAAACAGAGAAGATTTTTTGAAAAATGGTAATAGAAAACCATTGGTACCCATTGACTTTCATTGGTTTTCTGTCCATACAGTAGAAGTCAATGGAGACCAACAGTTTTTGGTGACCAACATTTTTCAAAATAGCTTATTTTGTTTTCTGCAAATGAAAGAGGTTTAAAATGACAACAGGGTGAGTAAATGATGACAGAATTTTCATTTTGAAGGTGAACTATTCCTTTAAGCCATATGAGCTTTTTACATTTTTATACCAGCTGGTGACATTGACAGGTTCAACATAACCATCTTACATCCAGTTCCATGCACTGAACATAAAAACCTCAATAATATTAAACTGATAACCCTCAGTTGACTGATTCATCCGTTCAGCCTCTATAAAAGGGTTTCAAATCCCACTCTTTAATTTCCTCTCATCATGCAAACAACATAGCCGTTTGAGGCTCATTACACTCCATCGTGACTCAATGATCCAAAATCAACACGTGCACACGTACACACGCGAACATGAATCTGAATTAGAGCCAGGAGCAATTATGACATGTGAATGGACAACCCTGTCAAATCAACACATAGCAGTTAAGCAGATTCAGATATCCTCTGAGGACCCTGCGATCAATTAGCAGTGAAAATAAATGCATCCAGTGTCTGGAATAGCTATGGGGAGAAACACAGTTGGAGTAAAGGACATTATCCCCAAGTAAATTCAATACGTTTCATCACGTCCTCATTTAATGGGCTGGAATCATTCGGAGAGGAGCTAATGTAATGGAAAGGAAGCCTGTGAGGGGAGAGTGAAAGAGGAGGGGGGATGTATAAAATGGTACTTTCCGGTAATCCTTGCACTCCTGGCTCCAAAGCTACGCCCTGTGCTCTATATGGGGAAATATGAGAAGGTGTTATTACTTTGCCAGTGCTGACAAATGCTGTAAGTCAACTTAATGGTCAGTTTAAGCAATACTGTATATGCACACTCAGTTGATTTAAACTGATTAAGGGACCACGTGCACGTTTTATTATTGGGACGATTATTGGGTCTTCTTCTGTGATCTTTTTTTTTTCGTACACTGTAAGCCCGGATGAGTTGAGTTTACTTAAAAATAAAACCTGTTGCCCTAAAAATCTTAAGTAATGATTACTTAACAACTTGAGTGAAGTCTACTTAAACATATAAGCTGTTCTTATAACTATTTTAAGATGAATCAACTGAATGTTTTAATTTCTTCTAATATCTCAGTCCAATTGTTCTACTTATCTTTTTAATCGCATTAAATTATATACAAAATCAATCAAACAACAAAAATTTGTTCTTTTATTGAAAACATTTAAAACAAATTTGCCCTTAAGTTTTAGAGTATAAGAATGTATCTAGTCGTAAAAACATGTGACCTTGAGCCTTTATCAATTGCTTAAAATGTGTAGAGTATTCCCTTAATAACATGTAATCTTGGTTTAAAATTTTCACTTAAGCACATGACATACTTTATTGTCTACATAAGTAAAACAAATGTATAACAAGTTTTCTTGGAGTTGTATGGCTTAGTTTTGTTATTACCATCAGGCAACTACACTGTAATGTTTTTTCAGCTTATGAGAAAGAACAATGGATCTACTGATCACAGTAGAAATGTAAATTTGGATAACCAAGCTTTGTAAGAACAATACCAGCATTGACATTAAACAGCATTGTTTACATTAAACAAAGAAAGTGAACATTTTCCCTGAAAAAAATTTACTGTGCCATGCAGTATTTCAATCATTTGGTTTTGGGTCCTGCTTTTAGTCTCCACAAAAATACAAGGCACCAAATATTTACTAGTGAAAAAAGCTCTTATCTATTGATCAAAATCGGACCATGGCCTTTTTTCCAAAAGTACAGTAAGAAATAAGAGTGAATAAATGCATAAAAAATGAATGTAAACGTCATTCAGATGTTTTGTGGAGAAAACCCTTTTACACGGTACGCTATGCTGATTTTTCAGGGATTGAATTTTGGGTGCAAGCTCAACCTTGCCAAGGTCAAGAAATTCCTGCTGGATGAAATAAAGTTTTTTATAGTCTTTTGGATAGTCCAAGTGTAGGGCATAAATGAGTCCAAACAGAAGACCGAAGGCCTGTGGCAAGTTGTCCGGTTCCATCACTGAATTCCATTCCAAGATGATACACACTCTGGAAGGGTTTAGCTGTGGACTTTCTGCATCAACGCAGAGGATTCCTACTGGAATTTTTTGGTACGAGTCCTCATCATTGACCTCCTAAAAAGACAGAAACAGATTCACAAGGTCATGCCAGTTAAATAATTCTATGTTGTCAACTAAAATGTATATACACTGTACAACAATAAAATTAATGAGTTTATCATATAGTCTCCACAAAAATGTATTAAGAAAATCAATATCAGTACCGAGTCATGCATGAAAAAAGGACAAATGTTCTTCTTACCTGCCAGGCCACGTTTATGGCAGTTTTGCAACCAGTACTTGTAATGTATAAATACAATTATGGTGTCACTGTCCTTCAAACTCAAACTACATATGCATTATTAAAGTAATCTACCTGCAAAATTTAAAAACTTACATAGCAGGTCTTAAAGAAAGCAGAAGGGTCCCCTAAAATGACTGGCAATCGACGAAGGCAAAGGGACCTAACATCTGTTGGATCAGTGGTCTGGAAGATATGGCACATATTTTACAAAACAGTTTGGGTGGGATACAGACCGAAATATTAAATTAAGAGATTTAAGCATGGAGAAGAGAAAAGTAAAAAAAGAAGTAAGTAGAAAGTGTGCACAGTCAAGATAACAATACAAAGAAGAAGTGAGAAGAAACGGGTGAAATGACAACAGGAAAGAGAAGTGGAAGATTGATGTAGACAAATAAACCCACTTTTGTTTGACGTAAAAGCTCAGCCAAAAGCTGACTGGCAAGGCCTTTCTTCTTCATGAACATGTCCGTTAGACTTGGACAGAAATGGTCAAGAGCATCAAAGAAGCTCTCTCTGAGATATTCCCCCACAACTCTGCTGAACTCGTTATAAACCTGAAGTATAAAACATGATAAACCAAATTAGGCCATGGTCAACACAAAATGAATAGTGTGACAGTACTGACCACAACCATTCCATTTTCTACCGCTTATCCGAACTACCTCGGGTCACGGGGAGCCTGTGCCTATCTCAGGAGTCATCGGGCATCAAGGCAGGATACACCCTGGATGGAGTGCCAACCCATCGCAGGGCACACACACTCATTCACTCACGCACTCACAACCTACGGACAATTTTTTCCAGAGATGCCAATCAACCTACCATGCATGTCTTTGGACAAGGGGAGGAAACCGGAGTACCCGGAGGAAACCCCCGAGGCACGGGGAGAACATGCAAACTCCACACAAACAAGTCGGAAGCGGGAATCGAACCCCCAACCCTGGAGGTGTGATGACCACAACGAAATGTTCATAAATATTCTCTGTCAGAAAAGTAATAAACTAAAACATGAATTGACTTCTATATCAAACTTGTGTTTTTTACGTTTAAATTCACTCACCAGATTGATTAAATTGGTCGTCCTTTCGCACTCTCTGCTCCAATACAACCACAGCACCCGTATCTAATTCGAAAGGGTTAAACGGTACAGAGTCAGTCGCAAGCCAGTGACATACGTTTACCTACGAACTGACATCAAAAAAGACAGAGATCTGTTTAAAGTATGTTTTCTACACTCGCAAACAACCTCTTGATGAAACAGCTAGAAAATAGACGGACAAAAAAGCGTCGTCTCATGGGAGGTCAGGCTTTCCGTGGGAACTCGCAGGGGTTAAACGAGACCGAGTGATCGCCAAAGTGCGTGAAAATATTTGCATGTGATAATATCACAACTTGTCTGACGCGTGTTTTCAGTGCTCGGAAAACTGCTCTTATCAATATCAGAGAACAATAAACGTATTAAAAAATAAAGGCCACAGAAACGGCAAACGTAAAACGTTAAACACGTGTGATCGTGTCCACCGCTCAAGAGTCAACGTTAATCTTGCAAGATGACAAGCGAAAAACCCTTAATTGGTTAAAATAGTGTGTTTTTATTACTCAAAATCACCACTTTGATAAGATTTAAGAGGAAAATATAGATGAACAGCCGATGTCATGCCTATGCCTGTCATTTCAGAGTAACGTGCTAAAAACGAAACATTTACATTTGGGCATTTGGCAGACGCTTTTATCCAAAGCGACTTACAGTGCACTTATTACAGGGACAATCCCCCATGGAGCAACATGGAGTAAAGTGTCTTGCTCAAGGATACACTGGTGGTGGCGGCTGGGATCGAACCAGCAACCTTTTGATTTACCAGTTCAGTGGTTTAACCCACTAGCCCACCATCTCCCCCACATACTTAATATATATGAGGTTTTTAAACATGCATAACAACCTCTTGGTCGAAAATACATGATGAAAAAATGTAATCCTTACCAACAACTCAACTTTGCTGCGACCACAAGAAAATGGCGCCGTCTAGACCTTTTGCAACTGCTAATCAGCGAGGGGGTGGGGTAGGGGGGTTCGTCAGTCGAAAACTTTTTTAATTGAACCCATTAAACTTAAAGATTTCACCACATTCGACACTGTCTGCAGAGGTAGTAGAATATACTAACATTTTTACAGAACTACACTAAATCTTAAATAATTAAAGTGTGTTGCAATTAAACTGTTTAACTAGAAGTAAAATCTGGGTTTACAGTGTATGGTTGTGAACAGGCAGCATTCTGTAGCCTTCACAAACCTGTTTAAAGATATTGTTTAATCTTTAGTATGTTTATAAAAACCATGAGGGGAAATAGTACACTGTAACATAATGCAACAGAATCTGAATTGTGTTTTTGAGTCCCTGCAAATTACAGTAGCTCGCTCCGTGTTTAGCGAGCAGCCTTGTGGACGGTCAGTAAATCTATGCGGTGCTCATTCAGCAATAAATAAAGGAGAAGGGAAAAATGCTTGCATGCACACCGTTTAATTAAAGGCTTCTGGGAATTATAATCAACGCCATGAGAGACAGCCTGGTGATGAAGCATCAATCCATAGAGCAATCTAATGCATGGCGATATTGCTCATGCAGTGCGTAGTACATGGTTGTGTGCATGTGTTTGTGTATGTGTGGATGGTAGATATTATGAAAGAATATGAAGTGCGGTGCATGTGACAGCGTGACATTTCTTTTTCATTTCATGCGGACTCTTAAGCCAGTGTTATTGGTGAAATCTCCCTTGCAACTGTTATTGTTTGACTGCATCCAGTGTCAAGTGACATCAACCACAATACGGCTTTATGAAAGCGTACACTCTTTGAGCCTAAAGTGGTACAGTTTGATGCAATCTATTGTGACACAAATGTCATAGCATGTACAGTAACATGAGGTAATGTTACATCACACTTCGCAAGCGATGATTTCTGCCAACAGCTCTCCCATTAAGCTATAGTGGTCATGTGGATGTTATCACTGTTACTGTATATTATATTATATTAAATTGGAAGCATGGGTTTATGTATATGTAGATGTTTGTTTGAGTGCGTGTCTGTTCTAACAGCAAAGTTAAGCAATTCTGTCAAAGCCCTAGAGTTAGTCATTCTAGTTTTGCTGAGGGGGCTGCTAGCGGCTATAAAAACAAGCTTTGCTCAACGCAGGCTTGAGTAAGCACTACATTATTTGGGCAGTAAAGCCTTCAGAATGTGGAACAAGAGCCCAATTAGCAAATTGTAGTTGTTATGTGTTCACATACAGCGTACATGTTCTCTAATAAACTGACTATTTAGTAATATTAAGTGGACGCAACCTAACACATCAGCAAAAGGAAGAAATGCTTGAAGATCGAAGACGTTAAGTTGCATTATTTAGCTCTGTCTGCGGCTATGGCTGTGAGATTATCTCAATAAAAGAGAATACCTTGATTAACTATCAATCGCTGTTTATTATGTACTGTGTTAGTCTAACAGAAGAATATTTGACAAACAAGACGTGATATGTTGCAAAGTTTTTAACCAAGAAATAATCAAAAGTATAATTTTATCTGATTGGATGAAAGGCGTTGAGTAGAATATGAGCAGAACAGAAGTGGTATTATAGTGGTTTGGATCACTTAGTAACCATTGAAACGAAACTACGACATGTTTCCACAGGTGATCACACATGCTTGGTCTCTCTCTCACTCTCACTCTCCGTCTCATTCTCTATATTCCTCTAATCGTCAAGCAGAGAAGTAATCACATCATGATATAAACTAACTAAAGACAACCTTACTCTATTATTCTATTCAGTAGCTAAAATACACTGTATGTCCAGAGGGTAGCATGTGTAGTATTTTAAAGGGCATAAAACGGAAGTGTAGAATTAGACAATTTTTGGGGCGGGCTTGATTTAATTCTTCAAGAATTTATTGAATTTTTGGAATTTGGAAACCTGGCTAATGGACAGTCAATATATTCTTCCATCAGAGTGATAAATATATCACCCTCCTTAATTTTTGTTATATTATTTTCAAATTATACATTATAAAATAGCCTATAATATATTTAATTTAATGCAAATTTTAGTTTCTAAGATGGACATCTCTGTTGGTCACTACTGTCTCTACAATGTCTTCATTTTTTATGTTTCTCTTGTTAGGTTAGCCAGTGAAGTTACTGTAAAATCGGACTGTTTGATTCTGTATGTCTAATCCGTTTGTCTAATCTATGCGAGATTTTAGAAAACTAGTTTAAAAAACAATCATTATTTTGCAATTATGTTTGATAATGCTATTGGCACAGAAATTATATAGCAGACCTTTAATCTTCACAAAGATGTTTTGATATTTGGGCTAGATCATTTCTCTTAACACTATAACACTGATAAAATGGTTAAGAAACAAAATCAATTCAATTTGATCTCTAGTTTTCACTGCAAGAAAAATTTGATGAGAAATTTCTTTACATATTTATACAAAATATGTGTCAAAGGGATTCCAAGCATTTAATCATTCAAAACTGTTTATCCTTGATAACTTTAAGCAACATCAATGGTTTTGTGAAATCATAGAATTTGTCTAGTAGCATAATTGGAGAAAAGTCTAGTTTGAATGAATGAATGCATTATACATTACTTGTATCTCTTTTCTTGTGGACATATCTCTTAAATCCAAAGATTAAGCAAGCACACATTTATTCTCTCTTATTCATCACTTTTGCAGGTTTTAAAAATGTTTATTCCCATGAGATGTATTCTGAATCTATACTGTAGTGCCATGGTCCACTGAATCTACAATGCAGTAGCTTGCTTGAGCTAAATAAGACCCTGCATAGAAACATGGCTGATTCACACCAATTCACTTAAACCACACAATGTCCTGCGCTCTCTTTGTTGGATGCTTCCTATGTTTCTCAGGCTAGTGGAGCATACTGGAGCTTTCCTGTTGAGCCCATGCTGGACACAAAATGCGACAATACAGCGGAGTGCCTTAAACTTCCAGCCAAGCATTTAAAAAAACAGAAATCAAAAACCTGACTGCCCCTCATGCTGGTTTTAAAGAGAGCTTGGCTAGAATAGAGTGATTTAGGCCAGGTGAGTCCAACAACCCCACTGCTTTTTACAGTGCAAACTAGAATTGAGGCTTTTACAGATGGCTACGGTTTACGGCTACTTTAAAACTACAGCTATTCTCAGCAGAGGTATACAGAGGTACAGCTCGGATAGACAGGAACACAAATGTATATGCACTATGTACCTCCAGTACATCCAAGATGAATGGATGGTGATGATGAAAATCAACTTTTTCAAAGATTCAACGAAAATAAAAGGTTGCACTTTCCAGACATAGTCCACATTTGATTTAACATGACTTCTGTGAAAGACAGGACTTGTTCAGCAATTGATTAGTCAATATTGCAAATCAGGCTATTAAATTCTCCAAAAGATATTCTCCCTCCCTCTCAGTTTTTTGTTTGCTTTAAAACTGTCATTTCAGTGCAGTTGTGAATCTCATCGACACAATGCATTTCTACTTCACATACGTCCACATAAGAAAGCAACCTTTATGATTTCCTATTATACACTACTGATTCTCCACATGTACTTTTATGTTGTATGAGGAGTTTTAACTCCTCTATTCGCTGTGTACCCGTCTCATCTCAGCCCTCTGGATGCACAGGAGGGAGGGAATTATTTGTCAGAGTGAATGTCATCTAATTTAGCCTCGCCTAGGCAAGCGTGCTGATAGGATCGCGACGACTGAATCGAGCTAGGGTTTACCGCCCAAATATATTGTTCGGTGGGTAGCATTTTTGAGATGTCAATATAACAAGAGCCCCTCTCACCAAACCCCCACCTTTAAATTTTATTACATGCAGACCCGTTTGACTAATGCACTTCAGCCCTGGCTAGCTGCCACATGCCAATTTATAACACGATGGGTCAACCTCCACCATGCATAGCAAGCAATGTCGATTAGTTGTATTGGCATCCGTACAGCATGAGTCTGGCTGGTCCCTCTTCTCCTTTTTCTCATCAATGAAGAAAAACAAATACAGCCTAAAGCTGCCACAACGAAGGTACGGGGTATGACTCATGCAGATAACATGGCACCATGTGAGACATTGTGAGAAGATCACAACATTAAGGATTTTCATAAGAGACATAATTATCCTGTTTTCTGAGCCCAACTTTTCACTTTTGTTTATAAAAAGAAGTTGAGAGTGAAAGAGCACCGAAAAAAAGACAGAAAGAAAAGCTAGCATGAAAAACATTTTCTCCAGTTGTGGAAATGTCACCAGTAAGCGTTACTGCATTTTTATGGTAATGTGATTTAATGAAAGCCCATCACCTATTTTTACATTGTCTATTTCTGCTGGCGTGAAAATGTCAGCAATTTTTCCCAGCAACAACGCGCCAAAGCTTGGCTCCCGATCAGCTCATGCACTAGAACAGATGCATTTAAATATCAGTCTATTAGTTAAATGGATCGTCCTCACATGCAGCTGTCAGTTCTCTGAGGCATCTGGGCCAGGCTCTTAACAGTGTGCCAAACATCCCTCTCTTAAACTCTCTCTAGCTTTCTCTTCACAATGTGGAAAAACATTTTGTTCCTAAATGTTAGAACTATACCATAACATTTTAGATATAACCACTATACCATATTGTAACCTTCTAGTAAGAGAAGAAGGCTTGCTGTTTGTGTGTGCATGTGTTTGCAGCACCATAAGGAAAACAGTGCAACACATACACATGTACATTATATTTCTAATCAGTTGTCTTGTTTCATTTTTCAGAAAATAGGCATGAACTTAAAGTGATAGTTCATCCCAAAAAGAAAATTGTGTCATCATTTACTCAACCTCTTGTCATTTCAAACCTGTATTATATCTTTCCTCTGCAGAACACAAAAAAGTATATTTTTAAGTAACAACGGCAGTACCCATTCACTTCTTTTTTATGGACTCAAAACCAATGCAATGAGTTAAATGATCACAGAACTTTCTTTTTTGGGTAATTTATCCCTTTAATAAGAAAATTGCGTAAGATATATACTTTATAGACACTTTCTTTTCAATTATATCTTTTAAGTAATCTAGCAAAATGTTGAATGATTTTGGTCATTTAACACAATTCAGCATCTTTATTAAATTTTTATTATTATTTTTTGGGGGGATATTTTATTGAAAAATAAGATGAATATCTGGGCATGTACTATAAGTGGGAAAAGGACAATTCATAACTTCATTTACATGCCATGTGAAGGACAGGTGTTTTTATTTTGCTCAATATTCTGGTGATTCTTTTTTGTTTGTAAAAAGGTGGATTATGCAGTCATTTACATCTAATTGACTATAAATGTGGCTACAACCACTTCCATATTCATTTGAAGCCTGCATTAGTGAACCAATAGAGTGATTTTCCATAAATGTACTGAAGTACTGTAGATAATCCTATCTACCTTTTCTCTATTGAAGAGCTTGCACAACAGCTCTTGACCCTCAAAAACCCACCAACGGTCGAACACGGTTCTCCAGCCTGCACATCTCTCCCAGAGCTGATTTTGGCGGTAATCGTGGAGAGCACGACCCCAATGGTCAACAAGTGCAATACTTAGAAGAAGAATTGGTGTAATTAACGCAGCTATTTGCTGTGTAGTAGGCGAAAGTGACATGGTGGCCACAGTGCTCTCGAACCAGAGACAGAATCAGGAGGGCTGGTTGGATGAGGACAAGTAGATAAGGTCAAAAGTATAAATATAGCCAACAGTGTGCCAGAGTTGGAGGATGGGGTTCCGGTTGTGTTTAGGAGGGGGTTGGTTGTCAGTCAATATGAATGTTACGAGCCCTTCGTTAACTGTGATGGATATTCAATATTTTTTTGCAGTGGTCCTAAGAGTTTTCTGCCAAAGCTGTCACCACTCCTTCACCATTGCCTTGTCACTCAAAGCTGTAGAGTTGATATAATTGGTCGAGTCTTGTCAAGAATGGGAGATGTGCCTGAATGGATGCCAGACAACAAATAAAAGACTGCAGTTATGTCCTCAGAGTGATACAGTGATGTCACCAGTAAAGGAAGCTGGTTGAGATCAATGTCCTGTCTCTGGCTATTCTTTAACACAAGTATTTGTCGATGACAGCTAGGTATGATGGATTTCTCAGTAAAACAGGATATTCAATAAGGAAAAAGACTAAGAACGTGCAATAAAGAGCTAAATAATGTACATTTTGGTTCCGTTTTGACTTTTAAAGTAAAATTGTTGGTATGCATGATGGTGCAATAGATGCTGATATGTATTATAATGTTATATTATTATATATGAGCATTAGAGGGATACTCCAACCAAAAATGAAAATTCTGTCATAATTTACTCAACCTCAAGTTGTTAAAAACCTGTATGCATTCCTTTTTTCTGATCGACCCAAAGAAAGAATGTGGACAATTGTTAGCAGCTAGCAGTTCTGGGACATCATTGACTACCATAGTAGGAAAAACTGTTGTGAAATTTTATGTTCTGTTGAACACAAAATTAGATATTTTAAGAATTTAGGAAAGCAAACAGTTAAAGGCACCTTTGACTGTTAAGAAAAAAGATGTAAAAAAACTGTTAATAGTCTGGCAGCAGAGT
The DNA here is from genome assembly GCF_015846415.1 of Triplophysa dalaica. Classification (NCBI taxonomy): domain Eukaryota; kingdom Metazoa; phylum Chordata; class Actinopteri; order Cypriniformes; family Nemacheilidae; genus Triplophysa; species Triplophysa dalaica. The sequence goes on from NC_079542.1 coordinate 9,791,141, forward strand.
TTATAGACATTTCCCGTAAAATTAATGAAAAAAACGTATAGCAGTATAGCACTGTTGATAATCTTGCTCATTAAACTGTGTAAAAAAAGATAAATGATATCAAAATACACTCTTCAAATTTCTTCTCAGGGAAATCTCTCTAAATGTACGAATTTTTTAAATTTTTTATTAAGTTTCTTTTTTAATAAACAAAGGAATTTACTTTTAAAAAAAACATTTTAAATGTATAATAACAAAGAAACTACTAACAAAACCAAATGTCTGTCCATTTATCAGTTTTGATAAAGATATATATTATTAAAATACAACAAAAGCAGCTCCATTTAAAACCTACAATACTGTTAATCAAAAGTAATAAGCAGTTATTTGAATCTACAATAAAACTCTAAGGTCACAGGTCTACAATAATTTCCTGTTTAATTCTATACATGTAAAATAAATACCTCCAATGAAACAGTTAAAAAACATTTTGGGGAAATGCAGAGGTATTTATGGGGAATAAAAGATGACTATATCAGATTTAGAACATAGCTCTGTCCATGCAAGGCATTTGTTACAAATCTAGACACTATTTGAGCAATTTGAGTAAAGAATTTGAGATTATAAAAAGTCCAATCTGTTCCATACATGGATTATTATGGTCACCTGCATCAGATAAGCACAAGTAGTAGGTCCACAGAACCTGAAAATATTTAAATAAATTGTATTACATTTTCACATAGAAAGTAGATTTTTGATTATAAACAGTCCAGTGTTTTCCATACCTGTATTGTCATGGTTATCTGCTGTAGATTATCACAAGCATTAGATACCCAGAACCTGAAAATAAAATATTTAGATTAAAATGTTTTTATTTACATTTACACATTTTTAAAATTTTTAAGCACAAGTTCCACAGATAGACATACAAAACATCAACAAGAAAATAAAAATATAACGTTAGAGTATTTCTATTAAATTATAACAAAATGTATAAGAAAAACATTAGATCATTTTTACCTACACTGCAAAAAGTGCCATTCTTACTTGTCTTGTTTTTATTAAAAATATCTAAAACTTCTCAAATCAACATACAATTACTTGACAAGAAAAGTTACAAAAGATATTTAGGCCCGGTTTCACAGACAAGGTTTAAGACTAGTCCCAGACTAAAATGAATTGTGAGCGGTCTTAACTGAAAATAACTTGCCCAGACATATTTTAAAATATATCAGTGTCGTTTTTTGTTTTAAGATGCACATCAGTAATGTTTTTTCTAAATAGCCTGATTTAACTAAAGCATAAACCTGGTTTAGGCTTAACCTTGTCTTTGAAACCGGGCCTTAGTCTTGTTCTATGTAAAATTATATAAGAGTTAAGTAAGTGTAAACATTTTTTTTTCTAACAGTGTGCAATTTTCCCACCACTATGGTTGTTAATGTTGTCCCATAAATGTTAGCTGCCGACATTATTTTTTCAAATATCTTTCTTTGTGTTTAACAGAACAAGGAAATGTATACATTTATACATGCAAGTTTGGGACAAAAAAAACATTTGGGTGGTGTATTCCTTTAAATCTTTAATATGTTTAAAAAATGAATGGAGTTAAGCTTGAAATCTTTTTTCTCTCTCTTCCCGTTCATGTTAGTGATTTCATTTTCATGACCGTGTCAGACCAGTTAATAAGAAAGGGGTGGTTGCATCATAAAAGTCTAATCATATATCAGCTTGTTACCCATGAATATAAATAATCAAATTGAATTAACAGTCCGTGTGCTCCTTGATTTCAAGGCCATGACCTGTCAGAAATGTTTTCCGCTCCCATGATGATATCTCATCCATGAACACATTTATACTCCAAGCATGGAAAACATATTTCAGAATAATGAAGAATAATGATTTAATAAATATGCTCGACATTCTGCTTTCTGACAGAAATAAAAATGCATTGAATAAATAACAGGCAAGCATTGGAGACAGATAAACCTTATAACAAGGTGCTTTGTATTCAAGTATAGGGCCAAAAGCTTAAACTACAGGCTGGCAAACCATTGAAAATATGTTTTCCATCCATCCACAGATCCACATAATGTATGCTAATGTTTGTCTGCTTTTAATATGGCTGCTCTGTGTGGAAGAGCAGGACATTGGTGAGCGTTTCTCAGGGTTTGTGGCTACATGCCTGAATGAGGAATAATTGTGGTTAAATGCCCCCTGTTTTGCCGGTAAACGGGGTATTTTATTAAAAGGTCAATTTTTTTATTAACCTTCTAGGAAAAGTCTAAAAACATTTTTTTTACAATATAAAAGGCAATATTTTGTATGCCTTATTAATAAAATAAATCAAAATGTGTTGTGGTCATTAGTATTATTTTATGTTGGACTTACAGACACTTATACAATTATTTCACTTTTTAAACTGAATATTTCTTACTGTAGCAATCTTGTACTTTTATATTTACACAAGAATCAAACCCAACTCAACACAGAATGAGAGAAAGGGTCTTGTGTTGGCTTACCTGATATGTGCTAATACTGTTAATCTTAAAGCTTTATTCACACATCCATCAAAACTGAACATTTTCAGTAATGTTACATCTTTTCATTCTGGAAAATGCCAGGGCTGACTTACTTGTATTTCGACAACGGGTGCTGTTCCCTGAATAGAAAGTTACTGTTAAATTCCTGGAAAGAGCTTTAAGTGTCAAAGTGGCTATTACAGAATAATTCACTCATTCAACCGATTTGGTGAAAAACACAAGTTGTTCTCAGCCTAATCACCAGTAGTCTAGCCTCCTTTGATTTTCTTGAGTCTCCACCAAGTCCTTTCTTCACACTTTGCAAAATGGTCTGTTTGTCTCATGTGAATCGTAAACACAGTCTTATTATCTTTCACACTCCTCCCTGTACTGACCTGTCTCTTGACTTTTTTTCTTTCATTCTTACAGTTAGCTTCTCTGTCCACCTGCAAAGCTATTGTTTTTCCCTCACAAAATGTTTGGTCCGACACTGTTAGTAGTAGCACATACAATTCTTTCAAGTCGCTCTTTCAATTGTATTTTTATTCACAGCGACCAAACTGAAGCCATGGCAAATTATCAGGAAAAATGCCATCCTGACTGTAACTCATCAGGACTGCCCTGATTTTATTAGGACATCTGCTTGCACTACATGGTATGTTTCTTAACAAGTGTAGGGACAAAATAAGGATGGATGAAGGAATCTAAGTGTGTTCAGTATGTGCAGCTCTCAAGGGGCTGAAGAGGGGCAGCTGACAGGTCTCTAGGGAGATTTCTCGTTCCCTTTCATTGCTTCTCTCTCCAACAAATGGGCTGCACACAAACCCACTATTGGCATTTGCCCCTAACAGGACCAAATCGTATGTGTGTGAGACTGAGACGTAGACCTAATCTTAGCACATTACCTATGTGGCATTCTGTTATGATAAACTAAACTATCTATCCTGTTAACATGTGACTGTAAGCAAGAACGTGTTAGTGTGGGGTTGTATGTCTCTTAGCATGGAGTTTCATATTTTGAAATCTTAATCCCTGTCACTATAAAGTTTGAATGAATAGAATATGTTTAAATTGGAGTTGCCATTTAAAATTCTGGAAATGTTCAGTAGTACAGTACTTATAGATATCTTTCAACTTTTTAAAGAATTAGTGATAACATTCATTTTATTTCAGACATTGGTAGTCGGCAAATATTCAGCAAATGTGACATAGCAAAAATAATGTTAATGTTTAAAGGAACCTTGGGTATAGAGAGATGTATTGCTTAATATATTAACAATGGCATTGACTTTATAAATGTGAAATTAAAGAACAGTGTACCTGTCTCTCGGCGGCTGAAAATCTGTGACATCAGATGGTTGCAACACACACCCGTTATCTTAACGCTACAATGAAGCACAGACGTTTTCCATAGGCCTAACAGTAAAATATGAGAAGTCAAACATAAGATCGGGTCCTCTTGACACAAGCCAGCCTGCCAGCCGGAAATGAAGAATGTGTTCCATAAGCATCTGATCAAGGTAACATGCATTAAATCTTAGCTTTAAACTACAGTTTTTAAGATAGTTAAGACTATTTAAGACATAATCATCCACCATACTTTATACATTATGCGAATATAATGATGAACACAATAATAAGATGCCTGCGGTTTAGTTATTTATTCTGTATTAGAGCACACGTGAATGTTAGCCACCGTCAGCTAATGACAGAGAGAGAGAAGACAATAGGCTACTGATGTAAATCAAAATCAAAAAGTCAAAATCTGGAAAAAATGCCTTTTATAAGGCCTAAAAACATTGTGTATATATTAAATGCGCAATTTTTTTTAATAATATGTATGTTTCTATTTTTTATGACCAACAATATTAAAATGTATGAAAATTCACCAAATTGCATCTTTATTATTTTAACATTATTTTTATGTGTTTTTGATCACACAGCACATTATATTTATTTACTGAAGAACTGATTAGTGTCTGTGTTCAGTTTGGCTTCCTGTGCGTGCAACCATTTTACGTTTTACAAATACCAGTAGTTTAAGGCTATTGCAACCTTATAGGCCATACATCTCTCTATACCCTGGGTTCCATTTAATAATATATAAAAACAATTCTTCATTTTTGGTGTCACACCATAGGACACATTTACAATAATTTGCAAACTACCCACGTATATGTTTGGCATTATTGCTTAAAAATGAAATTCATTGAAGCACAGCAACTTCTGTGTACATTTTTAATGAGCTACAGTAGGTAGAACACAGCATAAGGAATGCAAAGGTCATGGATTTGATTCCCAGGGTAAACACATGCTGTTAAATACCAAAAAAATGCCAAATACATAAATGTAACGTATGATTTATTAATTTTAACTTTGTTAATTTTTAATATTAAGAAGTTTATTTCTATGAGTATTTGTTAACAAGATCACACAAATCTGGGTTTAAAAGGTCATTTTGTTTTTGCAGACCAACTGTAAAATGAACAGAAAACAAGACAGCTAATGAATATTTAGCTTGACCTCTTGAAATTCTAACAACGGAAGTAGGAAATTGCTGTGAATCCTTATTAAAGAGATGAATCCCCTTTCGAATTCTAGTAAAAAAATAAATAAAAACATTAAAAGGGCAAAAATCCCAACAACCTTTCCTTCATTTGGTCCATTTAGCCAAATGAAAAAAGAGGGCTGAATATTCTTTCCCTGACTTGCATTGAGGGAAGCAGGAGATACAATTATTCAGCTCAGTCTAATAACTCAGACTCTTTCCATTCCATCACCATGCCTTAATGCTCTCTCCATTTTCACTCTAGAATGACTACTAAGAGGTAAAATGGTCTGCCTCCGCATTCTCTCCTTTCATTTTTCCTTCTTTTCAATAGCTCTGGCCATTCTCTGTGTAAGTAATCATGTTCCACACCATCCTCTGAGATAGATGCATTTGCAGGAAATGGGAAACGGACATTAGGGGAAGCAGATTACTATGAAAGTACAGATCAATATTTTTATTAATCAGCAAGTTCTGGTTAACCTACAGTTTTTGTATATGCGTACAGACAGATGCAAAGCACAAAAGATGTATGTTCCTGTATGTTCACTTAAGTTATTTGAAAAAACAAGTTTTTATTCACAATGTTTGATTGTTCTTTGCAGTATATTGTATGTAATTGATTCTTCACTGACTATGCATTGCGTCAATACCTCATGCCTATTATTATCTATACTTTTATTTTTCACACTCAACTTTCCATCATGCGAGTAGAGGAGTAAGAATATGTGAAGACGATTGCAACTGATTTTTTTTTTTTTTAATTAATAGGGCAAGAGTGGGATTTTGTTGCTTTGACCTGCTGTCTATGTTATCTGAAAGGTTGGATCGTCTCACCTGTGAATGTATCTTTTCATTTCCCTGAATGACAAAGCTGTTTTGCCCAGGCACAGACCTTGTTAGTGGGATACAAGGGAGCAGATGGGGACCAGGCTTTTTACAGGCCTGGACTAAATTGACTGTGATTCCAGGCGCTTTGCTTCTCGAGAGAAATTAATCTGAACTATTTGTTTGGTGGTTCTTTTGCACTTTGTACCCTAGGCTTCCCTGGGAGAGAGGGTCTCTATCACAGGCATGTTGATGATTTTTTTTCTACATTCAAGGTCAATTGAAGTGCTGTCAAAGCCCTGTGAACTTTTGAACCCTGATGAAAGCATTTAATCTCAACAGTAAACAGGTTGTAGCGAAATGTTGCATGTCTAAAGCAAGCTATATTTAGAGGAAAGTCTCTTTCATAAACTGTACTGTAAAGTATACACTCGAGAGCAATTGAAATGTTATGACTCAATCTATTCTGAAGAGATTTAATGAGAAAAATTAAATCAAAATTACAGAAATAAAATACTGTATAGGGTAGGTATCTCAGATTAGCAGGCATCAGTTTTAGGGTTCCACAACCTTTAAATGTATCCACTCAAGAAACAAGCACACCAGATGGCCACAAATGAATCCAGCTACAGTACACTGACAAAAATCCAACTAATGATCACACAAATCCTGCAGGAATAATACAAAATATATGAGCGGAAGAAAGAGGAGGGAAAATGAGAACAATCAATTTCTGGTTAATTTGGCTACTCGGCTATAATCAACTCAATTGTGTTTGGTCTCTGGAGTACAACAGCCTTTAAAAGTTCTCTGTATGAAGCTCCGTTTGTTTTAATTTGCCAACTCCGGTTGAAAGTGTAAAGGTGAACTCGGGTATTCCATGAAAAACCACAGGATATTTTAGCTATTCTCATGTTTTTGGCTTTGTATGCTTTAGCAACTGGAGTTAACAAGTAGCTGAACAATCGGAACACTGCTGTGAGATAAATGGTAAAGGAATTTATTCCTGGTGTAGTCAATTTGCTTTCACCCTTCTCCAGACCTGAATCCCCAAGCATTCTTTTATTGCCTTTGGCACTACTGCATCCCTGGAATATTAATCCATGGTTTGCTACTGACAGAAATCTGAATCAATTTTTATTTTATTTTTACCCGAACAAAGGAAAGGAACGAGATGACACCTCAATGATCAGATGCTCAATAGATAACCATGAGGCTATGTGAAATCTTCAGTTATGTTCTAAAGTTTAGCTCATCATTGAAACTTGAAAGCACTCAGTTTTCTTCAGTAGGGTACAATCAGAAAAACTGAACGTACAAGGACGGTAATTTCCCAATTTTCCTCCTTGGCTTGGCGAAAAGCATAGAAAGCTCTGAGACACAGTGACAGCAGAGAACTGAATTCAGCCAGCAATGACGGCCAAAAGATTTCTGACAAAACACTGCTGGAGTTGAATGGAAAGAAAGCCTCCAAAATAGCCCCTTTATATTATTAGAAACTTTCAGTAAAATCTTGACATCAGAAAGTGAGAGGTGAGGCTGATGAAATGAAAGACTTTAAAAAAGAATAAGTGCAAACGAAGAAATATATTTGAGGCCTATCAGGGGCGTGCACAGAAAGTAAGCATAAACAGCGTTTATACTAGTGCATTTTCTTTCAAAAACGCATATCTTTTGCTGTGGCTAAGCCTGGCATTTACACTACTCTGGCGTTTTTGACCCCCGAAAACGGAAACTTTTGGCTAGAGACCCAGATTTGGTTTGAAAACTCCAGGGTTGTGTTTATTCTTTGTAAACTGACGAAAACTGACACTTTAGAACACGCAGGCATGGTTGCCCACATTCGCTTACTGATCAGGTCGTCTGTATCATTGCGTTGGCTAAGCCCCATTCATATGAGCCATTTGTACGCTACCCGGCTGTCCCTGTACACACCAACGTTTTTATTGGTTTATTAATCTATTTGAATTACAAGGACAGTTGGGGGTCCTCCCAGGGCCAATCTTTTTTCCATGATGTAAATTACACACATCATCATATACTGTACTAAAATACAGCACACTAAGAAAAACTGAAAAGATGACAGAATGCAGGCTACGATCTCCCATCAGATTACAAAACAGGATTTCTTCCTCCCAGGAGTGTCATGCAGGTGAAGTGGCCAATCGTTTGACATCTGTGTTGAATGCACCTGCAGAAGCCTTCAATATCAAGGAGATACTGGACCGGGGGGACTACGATAAGAAATACTGAAGCATTTTGTCCCTTGAAAATAATTTTGCTTTTTAAAACTATCTGCCAAAAAAGTAAAGAACAGTGAGGGAAGCATATAACACAGAAGGTTATTAGAGAGATAAATTGCTGGTCAACTGAGTTTACTTACTCAGATTAAGACAGATATTATTGTCTTAATGTGAAGACCAAGAAAATAGTCTCTGAGTAATACAATAAATTTTCTCTTCACATCAGAGGCTGATTTTCTGAAAAAAACAACTTCTTTGTGGAAAATCTGGAAAAACTACACCTATCATTTATATCCTTAAGAATAACCAAGCATTAGAAATTTAGAATTTAAATCTGGTAAGATTATCTGATATTAATTCTGGATGTGTAAATGTAAGTAGTAAAGGTGGGCTACAAAGAGTTAAAGCGTTTGTAGAACAAGAATGTCCAACAGTGGAAAATGTAATATACAGAGACCTTGTGAACCCATTTTACAAACAATACAAAAATGTTATGTCACTGTGTGATTCTAACCACAAACTAGTTTATTTTGTCACTGTTTGCATTGTGGAGAATAAAAATTACTCACATGAATATGAAATATGCATATATTTACAACACATAGGGGAGACGCAAAATTAGATTTAGCATGATGAAATTTACATGTCAAAGCTCCAGGATAGAACAGATAAAAAATGGGACCAATTCCCTGTAGGATACACAATTATTTGCTTGTGCGGTGGAGGGGAAAGACTAGAGATTTTTTAGTGTTTTAGTCACTTTATTCTTTTAATAACAAAGTCAATGTAGAAAAGAAATATTCACTATATTTGTTCTTTTATTTTATATTTCTATATATTTTTTGCCTTGGGGGACAAAACTTATATATTTGATGTACAACAACAAATCACACTTGATCTGGCCCTTGTTACTCTTAAAATACAATCAGTTGTTTCAATTTCATAAAGCGCCTTCAGTCTCCAGCGATACCTTTCAAAACACAATCATAGGCGTTTGAATCCACAGTATGCAAAGGGGCCACTAAATCACGATAAACCCAGCCAAGAATGTGTCTACCTAGAGAAAATGTGGGCACTGCAGAGCTCTCGTACCGCATTTCTCATAAAGAACAGATGTGCTTTTCTGGCTCTGCTCATCCTAAATGCATCTGCTATCACCGTAGTCTACACTTACTTAACGAGGACTTTGGCACACCGTGTCCATCAGCAAAGCACATAGCTGGTGCACAAGGTACGTTATTAGAGACTAATCTCAGTCCTTGTCAGAGCTGCAGACTAGCAGTTGGCATACGTGCTATGACACATCGAGCATCCCCATCTTTTCCTGTTCTCTCTCAATTATACTTTAAATAATAGTGCCAAAAGGACGAAAGTAAAATGAAAAAGATGGGCCATGGAAAAATGTCAAAGAAAGAACAGTGGACATTAATGGAGATTTTTTTATCATTTCTTCTGATTAAGCCGAAATTGTGTCTTAAGCGAAATTGCAGTGAAAATAAGAAGTGAGATTGTACTTCGAAATATTGAACTTGATGAATAATTTTAATTTGTTTATGAAATGTTAAATCAGTCGTTAGTGTACTTCATTCCTAATTGAAAATAATATTAATAAAGTAAAAAAATAACCTTTCTGATGGTGTCACTCTTATTGTGTGGGTCTTGCTTCCATTAGTCTCTTTTGCAGAGGGCATGCAAAACCGCCCACGGTCTGTATTTATATTTTCATAGTTTGCAATAGTAATGAAAACTTTGAGGCCATGTACACGGAGACGCGCTTAGCTGTATACGTAAAGATTTGCATCGTATTGGCGTTTCTTCCAGACGAACCTGGCGTTTTGGGAGCCTATTTTTTTAAACCGGGTCCAAGAGTGTATAAATCTGAAAACGCCACCCTTGCATTTTCGTGTGTAAAGCCTATCCGTATATTTTATAAAACGATGATGTCATTAAGCCCGCACGCATAAAGTTTTTGCGCATTCTCCAAGTCTTCGCCGTTTTTAGTGTATCCCTGCAGCAGATTTACAGCGCCACATACTGATTTGGCATGTATACTACATTGTTTTGATTCAGTTTCGTGTGTACGCAGATATTTCTTGAGCCGACGGCAAAAAGATTGTTTAAGGAAAGCTTTGACTTTGTGTGGATGTGGCCTTAGTAAGTTTGCAATGTGCCAAGTAAAGACATCTAGAACTTGTAAATCATTTTTTGTGTTTTAGTCAAAGTATTAATTGACATGTTTATTATGATATCATCCGAATGGTCTAATTGTGCATGTCAAAGAAAAAAAATGTTTTGTCAGAATCTAATAATTTGCCTCTAGAACAAACTTACTTTGCTGCTAATATCATGACTTTTATTATGCTCCCCCTCCTCAACAACCTGACTCACTTATTTTACAGTCTAATCAGTTCATGTCCATTGTTTCTTACTTTTCACTTAGAAATTACACAAGTGAAATGGATGAGAATGAGTTAACTACTATATTTACATTAATGAAACTAATTCTTTTAGGACTTTTAAGAATTCATGTGACTTTTTCCACATTCAGCTGTTTCAATGAGGACTGGCAAACAATTTGTTCAAAGCATTCTTGCCCGCTTATGAGAATGTTTCTCAGCAGACTCTCACAACGGATGCAGCTGTGTAGGAGGAAAACTTCAATGGCTGCGAGCGCGTCAAAAACGGTACATGTTATTTTCCTCCTAAACTGCGGCAGATGAAACGCGGCAAGTGGCTGACAGAAAGGCCTAATTTAGCAAGTAACATGAATCCATTGACTGTGTGCGCTCAACTGCTCCAAAATCCCCCACCCACCCCACCCCCACATAATCGATCAACCACGTATGGTGCCTTCTCAAAAATGTAAAAAAAAGAGAGATAAAAATGTTGAGTAAAAGTGTGAAGTAAGAAATGCAGATTGTCAAGAAACATGGCTGAAGTTGAGTCTAGTACAATAGACGAAAGAGGAGAGAGCGAGAGAAACCACTATGGAATCGATGAATCCTATGATGTATTGAAACTGCCTCTCAATTTTTGTAATGTGTAATGCAAATAAATATATACATAAACATCAAAGACTTCTGTATCCCTATTTTGTGATTGGCAACTACTTGATTCACAAAATATATGCTTTGTTTTCTACCCTGTAATCCAGACCTCACACAAACCTGTTGATATAAGAAACAAATATAAAGTGAAACATAATGTAGCTGATTTTCTGCATGTACTATACCTACTCAACTTGAATCCATTTTGATATGTCTTACCATATTTATGTAAACATTTTATATGCCAAATCTGTGCTGACTCAACTGTACAGATATAGAACATGTGCTTTTAGGTATTGAGTTATGTTAACCACAAGATAGAACATAGAATGATTCTAATTCAAATGTTGTTATGTATTAATATGATAAATAAGGTCTTGCATGCATAAGATTTATGACACCCTGGCTCCTCTCATAGGGCTTCATTTGATATGTAGATGAATGACCGCTTTGCTCAGGTATCATCAGGCATTCTTTGTCACTAGCTGACCTTAGACTTTGGCCTAAATCCAGCTCAGCCTACCTGTCTGTGATTGTGTGTGTTTGTGTGTGCGTGCGTGCGTGTGTGCGTGCACGCGTGAGCTTGTGTGCCTATGATGGATGTATGGAGCAGAACAGCTGCTATTAGGCCATTGCCGGGCTCAGGGTCAACAGTTTTGGTTGACAGCCCTGGACACAGAGATCGATAGAGACAGCATTTCTCTAGCGAGGAACACTCTTTGGTGAGTTACAGTCAGAGGTGGGTAGTAACGAGTTACATTTACTCCGTTACATTTACTTGAGTAAGTTTTTGAAAAAATTATACTTCTAGGAGTAGTTTTAAATCACTATACTTTTTACTTTTACTTGAGTAGATTTGTGAAGAAGAAACTGTACTCTTACTCCGCTACATTAGGCTACAATAAGATCGTTACTTTTCTTTTGACCTCTTTGATATTCTACGCGTCATTGTTTTATTTTGACAGAGGGTGAGACTTCTGCCAAAGGCTCTACCATGTGACTGTGTTTCACCAATCAAACGTAGTTGCGCAGTATCGTCACGTGACCATACTCAATCTCAGCGGCGTTCGGCGGGACGGGTTAGTTTACAGTCGTAGCAAAACAAAAATGTCACAATCAACCATCGGCAATGCAGACACAGGAGAGGAGGAACACCCCTGGCCTCATATTTAAAGCATGTTTACCTTAGTAAAAGTGCGAAACAGCAGCTACATTATGCGGTGTCTTCTGTGTCTCCCAAAACAAACGGACATTTCAGCATTCAAAAACTCAACATCTAACTTGAGGAAACATGTAGCGCTAAGTGTTCTAAAATCGTTTTTTTTGCTGTGGATAGACGAATGTTTGTCTTTAAAGTTACATATGTTTTAAACATTTCCTATATATATTATGTGTGGAACTGTACGTGTATTTGTATTGAACCGAAATGGTATGGGCGTCACGGTTCGGTGCATACATTAAACTTACACAGAGAATAACTTACACGGTATAAAAATAAATAAAACTCGCGTGCAAATTAATTAATATAATGCAGAACTACTGTTAGATACGTGGGTTCTTTAGGGACACTTAATCTGTAGTCCCGCCTTAGCTGTGAAGCAGGCTGCATTTGCATTGCAATGCTTAAGTATGTTGTGTGAGAGAGAGAGAATGGCGAGGGCTCGATCGAAAAGTCACAAAGTGTTTACTTTACTTATTTTCCATCATTTTGTTTATGCAGGACATCATTCAAACTGCAAAGTGTTGAAGTCACACATACTCTATCTCTCTCTCACACACACATTTTATGAGAGTTTATGGGCTGCCTTGTTCTAGTTCTGTCTGCAAAGCCTGGTAAAAAAGTATAAAGGTTTGGAAATTTGTGTTTACTTGTGTTTATTTATTTTTTATTATTTTATTTTTTTTATTTTTTAAGTACTTGAATTTACCTGGATAATTTTAATTTAAGCTATTTTGTAATTAATTAATAAATTTATTTTAATGTATTTTATTGATTTGATGAACTATAATTTAAACTTAAACATTATTATTTTGTATTTTTGTCTGTCTGATTGAATGCTTGTTAAAAAATAAATCAGACGTTACTCGACAGTTACTCAGTACTTGAGTAGTTTTTTAACCAAGCACTTTTTTACTCTTACTCAAGTAATTATTTGGATGACTACTTTTTACTTTTACTTGAGTCATATTATTCTGAAGTAACAGTACTTTTACTTGAGTACAATTTTTGGCTACTCTACCCACCTCTGGTTACAGTTTCGGTGTGTTTGAGTAAGTTTGGTTGTATTTATGAAGGCCAAATATAATATTGTTAATTATTATATTTAATAGTAGCAGTAATAATTATATTAGCAATAATAACTAGAATAATAAATCTAAAAATTATATAACATTTTGTATTTTTTGTATTATATAATATAATATACAAAGAGCTGTCTGCAGTCCCAGTTCCTTGAATGCCCTTATTGGCTTACATAATTAATTTCACAAATTAACCAAGTTTTGCTCTTACATATTTCTGTGCACTTATATTTCATAATTACACAAGCACAAGGAGAAATGAGAACAAGCTGGGTGTTTAAATAAATGAACTCCTAAACCAAAATATCATTGATTATAACATGGCATTTCCTGTTATGCTAACCATTTGTGGGTGGATAATTTAGTTAGACGGTGTATAGTAATATTACTCTGCAGCATTCCGTTCCTCAGCAATTGTGACCTAATTTAAAAGAATGGTGAAGTAGTTAAATTGATTTGCGTTTCTGAAATGTCATTCCTGGCCTAGAGGAAGTACAAATACTGGTCCCGGTGGCAGAATACCCCACCCTTTCCTTCAAAATTATAGACTTAACACATGATAGCTCATTTAAGTTTTTTTTCATAGAAGCGAGGGGTCTGCAGTTGCCCACAAAATCAAGGCATATGCCACTGACAGCGTGTGCAAATATCCCAGCTTTAATGTGGCAGCTGGCAATATCCAAATATCAGAAATAATGAAATGTCAAGGGGAGGAACACAGCAAAGCAAGAGATTCTACAGGGGACAGGACACATAGACCCGCAGGCTCTATGAGACTGTAGTGTGTGTATGTGTGTGTGTGTGTGTGTGTGTCAAATGGTGCCTCTAGAGACTAAAGTTACAGGCATTATGTTTGTGCTCATATCTGTACACAGTAAAATTCTCCTGTTTATCCTATAGGGACCTGCACACGAAAAACGTTTTATGTGGAGCGTTGAATCTATTTTGCCTTATGTCACTTTTGAGATGCGATAAGGAGTGTGTTTGGAACTGGATAAAGCAGAAAAAAAGTGGTGTGATGTGCCGAGGCTTGTGTGCATGTATTATTATTTTGTTTGTTTGTAAATCTTGTATGACTTTTGTAATAAATCACAAAGAGCAATGGAAACAGTAATGTCCACACAGTCCGTGAGTTTTCAAATATCGTATGCAGTACACAAATGAATTTTCCTATTCAATTAAAGAGCATTACCATAATAATATAAAATCCCCGTCTGTAAATATCTGGCCTTTATAAATTACCATAAACAAAAACACTTAACCTCACCATGATATGGGCACATGGCAAATCCATGTCAAGAGAGATTAACACATAAATATTGAACAGCATAAATCAGCAAATGTATTCTCGACGGCAATAAGGCAGTTTTCTTCTGACATTATAGAGCAGAATTGCTCTCTGCCTCACAATAGAAACAATATAAAAAGTCAAACACGGTCTAAGATGTCCCTGATGTCCTTCTGAAACCTCTAATCTCTGTATTTCGTGACTTTTTATGTTGTTGCCATAAACCATTAGTCACTCTTTATGTTTGTCAATGGGTTTAGTAAAAATCTGACCAATAAAAAAGTATTGAAAAGTGATTGTCCAGTTTGACAAAACAATATTTTTTCATTTAAAACAACTGAAAAACAACTAATTTGGAAATATAGTACGAGGTTTCAGAAGGACAGCAATGATATGATTCTGATCCTTCAAAGGTTTGGTGTTTTACTGGAAACCATAGACCCATAGATAATGGATAACTTCTTTAATCAGTAATAGATAACTGCTAATATTATTGCTATTCAAGCAGAGGAATTTTATGGATGTCCTTTAGGGATCTTCTAAACTGGAGTATTCTGTCCCCATCAAGAATGGTAACTGTAAAGATAAGTAGAATGATAACTATATTAACGTTCTTGCAAACTTGTCAAAATTGTGTAGTCTTCTTCTGTATTGCTGTATAGTTGTAGTGTGGGCCTCTATTAAGGTACAAATTTGTTTTTTTTTACTTTATAGTCAATGTTATCCTCCTTGTCGTGAGTGTTTATAGTTGTTCACATATTAATGTCTGTGTTAATTTTCGTGGGAGAGACGAGTACTTTTTGAGAGTGTCGACCATTTCGAAATTAGTTGAAAAAATTCAAAAGAACTCCACTGTCAGATCTTAACCTCCAGCAATTAAAAAATATATCTTCACAGATAAAATTAAACAAACTCTTTAAAGTTGAAATGGTTTGATACCAAAGCTCCTCGATTTTATGATTTTAAAACATGTTTAACAAATGTTTAAAGAAGCAGGTGTGCACAACTCAACGTGTGTGTACAACAATCTTTTCTTTCGATAATTGTACACCTACAGAACACATGCTAGCATTGCCCTTTTGTTTCTTTTAAGTGTTTCACAGCAGAACACTTCATAGTCAAAAGTCTGCGATATCAATTAGAAAACTCCACAAATCACATTGAATGAAACTGAGCATTATAATGCGCTTTGCTGTCCTCGCCGCATTAGCACGGTAGCAAATTTCACACAAATATGAACTTGGCGTAAACATAGCTCCCCGTGCCAAAGAACCATCCAAAGCTAAGCAGCTAATGATAAATAGCTAGTACAAGTGCACTCCATTCACAGGATACTAAGTGTTGGAGCAGCGCTGGTGAACGCTAATGCTAAGGGGACCTGATTACTCATTCACTGCTTCATCAGAACCATGTCTGTTAGCAATGGTAAATAATGTAGCGGCTTGGCATAGCTCACCGAGCCAGGCCAGCACTCAACTGATTCATGTGCCCTTTTGAAAGTCTTTTCATGCCAGCGGTTCCTCACCTATTCACTCACGTTGCCACTTTTTTTATGCTACAGCAAATACATAAAACCCTCAATGGTAATTAATGGTTGTGAGAGCTGGAGGCCTCATAGAGAAGGAGGGGTAAATATAGATGATGTAGGAGTGATCTTAATCCATGTTAATTTCTTTCAGAGATTTGATTTAATTAAAAGTCAGGAGCTGAGCCAAGAAAATAAGCATTTATGAGGAAAACGCATCGTCAGTTGCTCTTTACCCCGGAGTGATGTGCGGAATGTGTGGTAACTGTGCATGTGGAAATACTAATAAGCTTGTTATTTAAATATCCTTATACTACAGTGTACTTCTATTTTATAGTGTCTGTGCTATGCAAATGATATGATGTGGTAGCCTAAATAATATGAAATCGCTAATGAGTAATAAAAAGCTACTGCACAATATACAGTAGATGCACAGTAGGTTGTGTTGAAATGTTCCATTATACAATGTTAAAACACAGAATACATTTACATCATTATGCATTCAATAGATCGTTTTATTTAAAGCAAGCTAAATTACATTTGATTAGTTTGTCTGTTTCCTGGCAATCAAAGTTGTGACTTTGGTGTTGCACTCTAGTTGTACTCTAGTTGCGATAACTTGATAAGAATATTACACAGTGGTTCATGGGTCATCAAAATAGAGTTGCTAAGGTATTTCTATGAAAAACAAGTGTATTTATCATTTCAGAGCCCAATTGGAAAATATAAGGGGATGTTGCTGTGAGCGTGTGTTAGCTTTAAGAGAGTTTGATAAGTTTGCTTTGCGCTTGGAGACATGCTGACAAAACCCTTTTTAACAGCAGTGTAAGTGACACTATTGAGATGAGAGAACTGAAAAGGAGAGACATTGATAGAATAAGAGCTAGTGAGTGAGAGAGAGAGAGAGAGAGAGAGAGAGAGAGAGAAAAATACACGTGAACATGTTTCAGGAAAGTTTTTCTTCTGTTTCATCTTTTGATTTTGCTGATGTCAGCATGAATTTGAATATGTTTGTTCTCTGCATGCCATCGTGTTCTCTCTCTATATCTCTCTCTCTCTGTACTCTGTGCTATGTTGAAGAGAGAGCAGCTGTGGAGGCAGCCAAGGTCGTCGGGACATCTGAGTAATGACATTCTCCTGAAATGTTACCTCAATGCTAAAACTCACACTCAGCAGGAACAGATCAGGCCACAGGAAGAACCTGCCTGTGTGTGTCTGTATTAGTGTTTTTGTGTGTGTTTGCATATCTGATTACACAAAATGTAAATGTGAAAGTCAATGCATCTAATTATGCAAGAGGTAGACACATCTAATGGCTCAAGAAAGTCACGAGGAAATTCTTCTTTAAAGAGTACTTAGCATATGTTTTTTAGGCCCTACTTTGGTTTATGGAGTGTCCAACAACAAGTTTATGTACAAACAATGTGAAAAAAACTATAACGTCGTAATAATAGGCAGTTATTCGTACCTTACTTCTTGACTGACTCTCAAATAATTCGTTCCGCGATTCATCCGTCTAGGCCCCGCCTACCCGCTAACCATGTGTCATGTGATTGTGATGGTGTCGTCAGATGGTGTAGTCTGTTGTTATTAGTCAAACGCGTTCATCATTTGTCGCAAATGGAACCCCCCTACCATCATTACAGGATTACGTTTTACATGTGGCAAAAACTGTCACACTTACAGGTTGTCATTCGGTGGAGCTAACAGGTCCAAATAGAGTTTGTATTCCCCCTCTTTCAAGGATAGTTGTTTCACATACCCTGCAGTGAACGCCCCAAGATTATTAAGCCAATGTTCGGGGAAATGATGCGCGCACAGTTAAACCATGGGGTTATATTCCTTTGGTATCGTTTAAAAAATGAATTGTAACCATTTTTCCCTCAGAAGTTCTTCCTTTGGTTGTTGAAATAAGACAGACTTAATTTCACACCGTAGAACACAGGCTATAGACATGATAAACACACATCACGAATGAGCGACAGTGTTTGGGGGAGGAGAAATACGTTTTCGCGTCAGTCTCAGCAAAACGTTGGCGGGGACTATGTATAGTGACGTTGATACGCAGGTGTACTAGTCCATATCTCGTTTGTGTGATTCAGAGTCGACTCCCATTTTTACACGCAAATAACTTTGTTATTTATTCACCTTCAGACTTACCACTTGGCAGACAGCTTACTTTCAAACACGGCAACATAACAGACTGCATAAAATGTAATTTTCATGATCTCATGATACCTACTCTTTAACATTTTGTCCTCTGCAAAAAGATATACAAAAGCATAAAACTATACAATTGAAACAATACAAAATTGTTTGTATTTCCCATTGTAATATGGGAAATTTCCCATTTCCCATTGATGAGGATGTGTAATTAAAGGCATTTTCCTGTTTTTCTAATAGTCTTTGCCATGGTGCATCATTTCCTACTTGCTATTGCTTAAAGTGATTGTTATCAGTGGGAAGATTTTATTTCACAAAGCATTTTTTTCATGAAATATGTCTTCCAAAATCTGGTCATCCTTTCATTATATATAGAGCAACAGAAAAAAAGAGACAATTTTAAAAAAATAAAGGTTTTATGTATTTATGATTTTTATTTATTTGTTTAGGTAAAATTGTAATTTTTGTTTCATTCTGTGAACTACTAACAATATTTCTCTGTTTAAGCTGGTAAAATATAACAAGAGATGCTCTTGTTTTTTTTCATTCCTCAATTAAGGCATAGAAAACAAGTGCATATTCACTTTTAAGCAATACAACAGTCATATTTATTCATGTAGCCGTAAAGGGTGCCCAGGGCTAGGATCGAATTCGATCATTTGAGTCTTTGCCACTGAGCTATTGAAGATGATAAATAATTGTTGGACCCAAAGCCAGAATGGTAACAGGCAGGAGGCTTGCATGGTTTGAGCAAAAAGGCTTTACTAAATATCCCAAAAAGTACAACAAAACAGGAGCCGAGCTTCCACCAAATAGTACAAGAAACTATAGGCAGGTAACATCCATAAACAAAAACTTAAGCTTTTTAGAATTTTGCTAATTCACATTAGTTTCTAAAACAGACTTCAGAAAAAAACTGATGGATGAAGTCTTGAGCTGTGGAATGACTTTTCAAAATATTCAGCATCCATAAAAGCAAAAGCTTTGTTTGCACACACAATGCAAATAAAATTACATGTATCCACACATTTAACAAATCATATAAGTACCTTTGCTTTTCAGACTGACTATAAACAGACCGTCTTCTCTTACTCTCTACCGATGAGCTCAGTATGAGCGTTAAGAGAATTCCTTATATATAAAGCTCTCACAACATATTTACTTGGAAGTCTGTTTAAAGCTGGACAGAACTTTTTCAACACCAGTCTGCACTAGTTCCATTCAACAGTAATATTAATATGCACAGTATTCTTACATATGTTTAATACACTTTACTGATAATCGATATCTATATTCCTGAAGTATTTTTGTGTACACTGCTACACTGTAGTATTTTATCCAAAGCGACTTACATTGCATTGTACAATACATTTGTTTCTAACTATGTGTAATCCCCTGCAATCAAACTTAAGACCTTGGCATTGCTAGCGGCATGCTCTAACCACTGAGCCACAGCAGAATTTGACTTATGCTTTATTTTTGAAAACAACGTAAATTAGATTATTAATGATATTATTAATGATACATTGGAATTGCAGGATAAGATCGACATATTTGGTTAATGTATTTGTTGTAGAAACAATAAACAATTAATAAATGTAAAAAGTGACAGGTTAGAAAATTGTATTGTGTTCAAAAAATGTGTTCAAATAATAAATAAAAATCTGTAGTAAAACAAGGAATTGAGCAGGAATCGTATACAGCAGCTAGGTATCAATTCTTGAAATCGATTTTTTACGATTCCCAAACCAGGAATTGGAATCGGAATCGACTACAAAAAATCCAGAATCCCCTAGGTGTCACTTATAAACGTAATGAGCAGTATCACAAAGAACTCTGTCGCGGTTTAGGCCACCTTGAGGCTGGGAGAAGCATTTCGATACAGAAGTGGTGATGCCAACTACTGGTTAGGAGGGTCATTACATGCCAGAGCCCCCTTACAGTAGCCTATTACGGAAAAGTAAAAAAAAAAAATTATGCGATAACAAAGGTTTTCATGTGACTTGCTCGTAGGCTTTCACATTGCTGTTGGATGACGTTAGGTCACTTCTGAGGTTGTATTTTGTTAAAATTTAACAGACAATGGACTGAAATCGTCACAATACACCTAGAAATGTTGACTGAATGAAAATTTGTTATGGTCTCTTTTTTTTTGATGCTATATCTGTGTACCCTAAAGGCATATTCAAGCAAATGGGCTCAAAGCTAACTGACTCAGACTATGTCACAAAACTGATTTCACAGGGCTTTAAAGCCTAAACGAAATGTGAGACAAATAAAGAGCGAGGAGATCCCCTTTCAGTCAGAGATCAAAGCAGCAGCGATAATACCATGATAACTTTCCCTGGGTTAACAATGTGCTTCTTGCTAAAACGGCTGTCTGCGTAATGGTTCTCTAGAGGTTTGGAGACAGCTCCTCTAAGCTGTGTGTGGTGCCCCTTTTCCATCCAACCTCAGCAACCGTCTTCACTAATAATGATGCTTTCACTCTTCAGACTGGTCAAGTGTTAACACTCAGCTCCCTCTAATGCAATGCACACACATGCTCAAAGAAGTCTATAGCGCTATGGGGCGATAGTGTTGTATTTTCTCAGACCGTTTGTATGTTGTATGACCAAAATCTTGTAACACATCTGGTCGTAATGTTTTTTTTTTTTTTTATTAATACATTTAACTACACATTGAGACATCTAGTTGTATAATTTTCCTTTTTCCATATTCCAGTTTTTCAGGATTACAGAATTTCGAAAAATAATTTACTTTCTGTATGCAAATATTTCATTTTTGACAAAAAAAGTAGCGTATAGTGCTACAAAAACAGCCACAGTGTATAAAACTTGTAATCTTCTAGAAAAGTAATCATCTATTGTTTGAGCCACCCATTATAATAACACATAATATATACACAGTTACACACTTGAGATAGTTCTGTAATAAAGGTCTAATATACAACCTTAATGCATTGGACTCCGGTCATGCTTGGCATGTTGTAACTCATCAAAACTACATCACTGTCATTACAGTTAATCAGGGTGTCTGGACTGAAAGTACCCATTGGCAACACAGTTTTGGAAACACAGAGTGGTCTATAGTTCCTAGAATTTTTGTTCTATACATCAGATCATAAAACTATGTAAGAAACTCTACCAGTTGTCAAATTTCCCCATATCACAAGATAAACAGTCATATGTTACCCAATCAAATTGATCATGTCCTGAAAGACAGACTTCCATTCTCTTCAACATAGCTTCTGCTGAAGATCAGCATTGACGTTTTCTTGGGCAAAAGGTCCTTACATTGGAGAATCCTTTTAAAGCCACAATTTTTTCCTTGCTTAATGTCAGCTCTCCTTGTGTGCATTCAGCAGTGAGACTGTGAGAAAAGGTTAAGCAAGAGCAACAGTTAGTGGGAAGTGGTAAAGGTGGGAAAAGCGAGGCTGAAGACACATAGAAAAAGAATATGTATATACTGTATGTGTGTGTGTATTTATAAGAGCATTTGTTGGAGTGTTTGTACTTTTTTGTATTCAGCTGAAGTGTATGTCTTTGTGGAAAAGGTTAAGAGGGCATGGGTCTCCAGGATGTTTTGTTGTCTCCTCTCTTGTTTGGGATCCCTGTGGGTCTGTTGCCCTGAGAGGCCAGCTCATGACACATTTCGCCAGTTGGTTATTTCCAATGAGAATCGTTGAATTTTGATATTTAAAGGGCTGCAAATCCAGGGTTTTTCTGCTATGTAAAATAGTCAGTTGTATGCCCAGAATGTCTCTGTAAAGTTTCAGCTCAAAATACACCACATATCTTTCATTGCAATATGTTAAACATTGCCATTTGTGGCTGCAATGGAAAACGCACCATGTTTGTGTGTGTCTCTTTAAATGCAAATGAGCTTCTGCTCCCCTCCCCGTATGCAAAATATGAGTTAGAGCACTTCCACATTTACATTTTGGCTTTTGGCAGACGCTTTTATCCAAAGCGACTTACATTGCTTTATCCTAGACATTTTACATAGGTATTTGCAATCCCACGGGATCGAACCCATAGCTTTGTGTTTTTAACTCAATGCTCTTACCACTGAGCTACAGGAAAGCTGTGCTTTGGATGACATCAACACAAGCAATATGGCGGAAAGTGTAATTACGTCTGTTACGCCATGCCCAACCAAAACCATACACTGACTGCAATCAGAATCACCTTAATGCCTTGTTCATAAATACAAATTCAATGGAAAAGAAAAAAGGCATAGATAGAACAACATATGCTGACCCTTTGCTATATGAAATGTTGGTCATGGATGATTAATCATGTGCATGCATATTACTAAATGATATAAACAAGGATATAGGCATAAACATGCATCCACTTGTGTATAACAGACAGGTATGTAAAGATCAGCAACTAGATGTTATAATGTTGTGAGTGGCAATTTCTGCGTAACCTCATTGTCTTACAAATGCAAACTCTGATTCTATCCGCTCTTAGTATTATCGCACTTGGGACATATGAGAAAACACTGAACTCACCGAGAAAGACACTGCTAAGTCTTCTCAACCGATGGGCGCGATGCGTTTTACCACTAACATTACATCATAACACCTGTCTTTGGACCATGTCTCAGGTTTAGCCGAGAAAATGTAAACAACAGCCACTAACATGTTAAACACATTATTTAAGAAAGCCAATTTAAAAACGATGCGTATTACTTACTTCCAGAGATGAAGCTTGATCGCGAACAGCTGGTGCTGATCCACTCTTGAGATTTTTTTTCTTGGCTAAACCCATGCTATTCTGACGGGCCACCGGGTCCCGGAGCTTAGATTTTTCAACATTTCCGTATACTGGGAGCTCTAGCTCCCGACATAGGGGACGCATTGACTCGCGGTCAGCATCGTTTGAATGCCCGGGCGGAGGTCTTCTCAGACCGGTGAATGTTGGTTTGTCGATCCGAAAAAAGTTCATTCTTCCAGAACGTGAAGTCATCATCGTCCCGCCCAGGACTTTTGATCGTTTATAACTCCGGCCCACGAGGTCGCAGCAGGACGAACCCGGGCTCGTCGGAATGGTCTCCTCCTGTCCTCCTTTTATGGTCCATTTTAAATCCAACAACAGCACACATTTGTTGTTTCTTAGACATTTTTGTCGCAGGCTAGTGGCTACATCTGCTCTTGCCTGAAAATGGCTGACAGCGTGTCTCTGCCCGGCAGGTGGACCTAAGCGCTCATAAGGGGGAGTATGTGAACGTTCATGGGCAGGCGTAAACAATGTGACATCAGATTGTTAGGGGATCACCAGCAGCCTGTTTTCTGTCACTGTTGTGGTTTAGAGGAGATATAGAAGAATAGATGGATTTGTATTATGACAGGGTGTTTCTGCAGACACGCTGGCGATTGCGGCCCTTAAAGAATGAGAGAAATACAGGTGTGATGTCCTTTAGGCTTCAGTAAAGATTGATATTAATTATTATATCTTAGTAAATGTATGCCTTTGTGTCTGAGATATTTAGCTATAATTATACATTGCATACAATAAAACATACATTTAAGGCAGGGTTAGTTTTTTTATAAAATGCTTTAGAAAACTGAGTTGAGCCAAGTACCAAAACAAACTTTAGCTAATCAACAGTATTGAGCGTGTCTATGAGCGCTCATTGCACAAGAAGATCATTACATGAGCCGAGCAAGGACAGAAAGAGAAAGATGGCAAATAAAACACAAAGAGGAAAACGTCTGCAAACAAAAGAAGGCTTATGTTCAAGGCAAGAAATAGGACCCGTGTAAATATAGGACCAGATTTCCGCAGGAGAGAACTCAAGGATCTGGAAAGCCGGCGATTGGATGCCAAGGTTGCTCTGTTTCTTCTTGAAAGGTTTGTTTTAGTGTTTTGAAACATCAACATCGGCTGCCAGACATTGCTTGCTCCACCTTTAAAAGACACAAACACCTTGGAAGAATTATTTAGATCCTGGATCTATTTCATTTCATAAACTAGTAAAATCCCAAAAAAGGATTTTAGTTTTTTTCTATAGGTATTTTGTATGTCAAAACATTAACATTCAAAATTAATTATATTTGTGTAAAACATTTGCTAGTCGCAATTTACTTTAGCAGAATGGATCTGTCAAATGGACAACTAAAATTGAAATCCTACTGTTTAATTTATTTTAGCCAATTTTTGCTGCAATGACGGCACATTAGACACATTTGCTTTTCAGTATATTAGTAAAGGTTCTGTACTTGAGCTTGATTCCTGTGTTTCACAATTAAAAAAAGGGGGATGTTTAATTGGACATGGATCAGATTTTGTTATTAGCCTGTGTAATAGTTTTTTGGCTTCAGGTTTGGAAACATTGTGCTGCTAAGCAGATGGTTAAGCAGACAAAAAATTGGTTCTTCAATGGTATTTTTATTTTAATAAGATATCCAGTCCTGGTTGATGAAAAACAGTTTCATGGCACAATTCTTATATTACTTAGGCCTGGTGTTTTTGAGCTGTGGGTGTTGAAGAGGCGGGCTTAACACACCTGTCAGTCACCGTACGGAGTCTGCGGAAGGAGATAAAAGAAAGACGTGGCCACGATCCAGGGAAATTATCCTCACCTTTTATGGGTTTCTGTGAGTCTTTGAATGATTACCCACACACACCGTAAAACCCATACCAGAACTTAATAAACCCCCTTTTGAACCTGACCAGTGATTACCTCTTGCGTTCTGACCAACATACCAAAAGGAAGGCTAGAGACGTTAAAACCTCCTTAGAACTACAATCCTTACCACCTTACTATTCAATAGTGGGAATTGTTTGATTTTAGACTGAAATCACTTTAAATATAGGCTAAATCACAATAGTCTTTGCCCACATGCTTGGCAGCTGGTTGACTAATAGTTATGTGCAAACTTTTTGAGTAATGGCATCTCTGTAGCATCTCTCACAGGTCTTCTGATTTGCTCAGAGAGTTAATGACGACCTTTGCTAGGCAACATCTAGGAGGTTTGTTGTAGCTTCCACTTCCTGAGAATTGAATCAACGAATTCCACTGGGACATCCAAACACTGGGATATTGTTTTGTACCCTTTTCCAAGTCATTTGTTTTACTTTATCTCTACGAAGTTCCTCGATCTTTATTCTTCATTTTCACAGCTGTACTTCAGATTCACAACCTTAATAATGATCCTGTAGCTGTGGGGTTTTACTACCTAGTGCAGTAATTCAGGGTTTTGATTCTTTTGAGTGTGTCTATGTAGAGTCTGTTTAAAACAACACATAAATATACAGTATATAAATAAGCTTTTATATGTTAATGTAAGTTTACAGTCTGGTTAACATGAACAACCATACTTTTACCTCTTTTATTCTTCGTTGATTTATATGTTTTGTATATACTAACATTTTATTTAATGCTTTGTCAAAATGATGACATTATATTTTATCATAAACATTAAAACTACATTTTATGTGGCACTGTTTAAACCAGAAAATAACAGAAGTGTACTATCAATATTTCAGTCATACTGTATGTGAAAAACTGGATAAGAATTGGTCAAGCATCTGAATTGGATTCACATACATAAAGAGAGGGAGAGAAAATGGCAGTATGATCTTTGATCTCAGAAATTTGTAAATCTATAATTGGCTGTCACCTCATTGCCCTCTAAGGTGTAGGAGGAAATTCCTGCCTCAGTATCTACTGATAACGTGATATGGAAAGAGGAGGGGTGGTCCACACTACAGGGGTAAATCTCATGCATATGTCTCTTTTTATCTCTTGAAGCTCTAGAGAGCAATTTACACAGCTATGTAGACCACAACAAAACAGCAGGAGTTCTAGATGTGAAATCCCACCTAAACTGTGCCTTGGGAGGGGGAAAGGGAGCAGATAGGTTGCAGTTGATGGTAGTCTTGATACTGTCATGAAGAGGTAGACATCTTTGAATTCAGCCTATGTGTAACATTCCCACGCCCTATTTTCAAATACGTGGGTAACTTTTAGCTTGCTGGGTTTTGCTCAAATTCTTTCCTAGGCTATTTTTAGCAGTTACATTTGATCAAGAAAGGACATTTGTTAGAGGCTAAATAAGATATGTGTACAGAGCTTGACACAATCTTGCAGAAAGGAGCTAATGTGTAAGGTTACTGGGTTACTGCTTCAAAGGAAAACCAAGATTAATTGAACATCGTCTAGGTGGAGTAGATACAGATGTTCCAATTGACCTTGTTCACACTCAAAAGGGGAGACAATAGCGCACTAAGGAGAGGAAAATGTATGAAACTCTTAGTTAAAGGCAGTCTATACATTTAACAGGCTTTTATTCTGGCTCATAGCTGCTGTCATTGATCTAGTCGCCTTAATGTTAGTTATCAAACTCGTGCTAATGTGAATTTGTTTGCAAATGCAAGCTGTGCCTCAGTCTAAGATTCAACACCTCCATAAATCCATTCATAAGTAGCACGGTATATTTGTAGCAATAGACAACAATACATTGTATGGGGCAAAATTATTGATTTTTCTTTAGTAGATCAAGATATTTTGTAAATTTCCTAATGTAAAAATCGCAAACAAAATCTACAATGTTGACACAAATGTTCACTGCTGGAATTGCCCACTCAAGTTTGGGATCTTTGTAAAGCTTAGAATTTCTGCATTCGGGTCCATCTACTCTCCACAACATTATTACGCAGTAAGACAATAGAGAGGATAAACACAAACCTGTCCTTAGCAACGGCCTTCTACAGCACCTCTGATCAAGAACTTTAAAGGCTTACATGCGTGTATAACAGAGGATTATCAGCTTTTGTTTGTGATGCAAGTATAGATGGGTCGCTGGGTTTATGGTTCTGTACAAAGGCAGAACTGACATCATCTAACACTTAAATGGCAACAAATAAAGCACACTTTATTAGAAGTATAAACTTCTATCATAACTATAAAAAGAGGCCAAGATGTCAGTCAAAGAATTAGGTCCGCACACAGTGTTGTTTATTTAGAAGAGCAGGTTAAAGGGGACGGAAGAGGGGGCTCAATATAAATCTGGCTCCATCTGGCTTGACGCAATGTCCTTGTAGCTCACAAAGATTTGAACCAGACTTTTAAAGAGAACAAGGTTACAGGTGCCAGGGTCAGGCGGCGCTGCGCCAAAAACAAGAAAAGAAAAAACTGAAAAAGAGATATGTTTTGGAAGATGTTACAGCTGGTCCCTTCCAGACACCTGCTAGATTTTCCTTGACAAGAGCTATAGAATTGAATGGAAGGAAAGAGAGTAAGACATTGGAAGAGGAGAGAAAGCAGTGTGTCAGCTCTTTGGGGATACCTGTCGCCCGTGGGGACCTGAACCCGTGCTGGGCAGAACAGGCTGTGTCCTCTCAGCATTTTAGCATCCCGCTGTTACATGGTGAAATATGCCAGATCTCCGGCCCCTACCACTCCTTCTCTGGCAAATCCTCTGGACCTCCCAAATACTCTATTCTTAATGCCCTTCAGACATAAAATCTATGCATACTGTATTTCCATTGTTAAAGCAAGATGCCCCAATTTAGGCGCTCTGTTGGCATATAGATGGATGTTGCTGACATGGCAAATCTGATTAGGAGGCATTTAAAAGAAAGTCATGCTAAATACTCTTCAGATACTGTTTTCCCCTATTATCCAATATTACGGCTTTCTATACGATTTTAGTTTTATTGTGATTTTATTATACTATAAATATGTCACTCACCTGTAATTCTTTGTTTGGCTGTTGTATTTCTTAGATTACAAGAAATGTCTGTCTTTCTGATCTGAGGATGTACTTTGAACATAGATTTTGTTTTATGTGTAATATTATATATAAATCTAGACCCACATTGCTATCCACAATACACGTGTTATATATGTAAATAACAATATGTGAGGTGCTCCATCCATTCAGGAATACAACGGTGTTATCGTTTTGTATAAGTGGATTGAAGCTGCAGCAGTTTCCCTGCCATTATAAATTACAAAACAATCAGAATAACTGGAGCCAGGAGGTGTGTAAATGAATAGAGCTCTCAGTGAGGGTAAAATATAACAAGACTGTGCTGCAGGAGAGAGAGAGAGCTGCTACTCTCACAGCGTGACTGGACCAACAGGTGGGGTCCGGTCTTTTTGCATACTTGTTAACTTGGTAAAGCATACAGACTTGGTCACCGTTATTTAAACCCCTGCCCTATGCAAGATCCATGTTGAGTCATGCACATACCATTTTTTATAACAGACACAATGGAGTCTAAGATAATTAATTAAGTAATCTAAAAAATGTATGAAAAATAGTAAATTCTCCATTGGTAATATATGTGACATTAAATTGGTAACAAAATTAGGATCAGCAAGTACACTCTAAAAAGGCTGGGTTATCATTTGACAGCCCTAATTATTTTATGAAATTATCAATAAACCACGTTTTGCTATTTTGGCTGTTGCATGGAGCAAGAGTTCAGTGAAATAAAAAAGCTGGTGTATATGTAGTCAGCAGAATAAAATATAGAAATGATGCACCATTAAATCAATCTTTTATTCAAAAGGAGAGACCCTACAGAGGAGTAGCCATCTGTTATGTGAGAGGTCCTGATTGCATGACCTTGCTTCAGAGAAGCTTTCAAATAATATCTCAGTTTGGTCCGTTCACTCAATCACACATGTGCTTGAATTGTTTTGGAGGTTATGTTTCACTACAGGGCAGATGCTGAGGCAGAGGCCCTGATACTGTGGAGAGGAGTGGTGTCAAGTAGGTGAAGAGTTCTAATTACAACACCAGGGAGGACCGTAGCCTGACTTGACCTCTGGGTTAGGTTTGATTCCATCTGTCATAAACTCTGCCATCACATCTGGAGTCAGAGCAGTTTGACCTGAAACATAGCGAAAATTAATTTGATTGAGGCCTGGAAAATTGAAGAGTGTTTAGCACATTTGAAGTGCTCAAATTGAATGCACAAATGTTACACAATAAGAGAGGATAGCCTGTTTTGAAACAGGCAATGCTATATTGAGCCATGGGTATAGGCTACTTGACTATAGATTCCACCTGCATGCACATGCATCATTTATTGAAACAATTATGAAATGTGCATGAAATAAACTGGTCTGTATAGACAATTGGGTAATGAAAACAAGATGTCTTTTCTGCCCTGTCATGGTAAGATTTTTCAATAGACTAATACAAAAAATAAACAATCCCTCTGTTTTAAGTAGTTATAATATTGGGACAATAAAAAATATTTTCTGTAAAGCAAATTTTTGAAAAGCAATGCACAAAATGAATCCATTACATTAATAAGACATTACATTACCTTTACATTATAGGCCTGAATTGTAAACAATTAAAGTTGCCATAAAGTAAAACTATACAAAGTAAAGTTTGTATATCATAATTTGTTTGTTCTCTGTATTAAGCAATAAAGTTGCTTCATAGAAAATAAATCTTGAACAATCTGATATCACAACTCTGAGAAATATGAAGTTTGAACTATGAAATATTAATATGAGGCAAAGGCCAAAATTAATAACTGTTAATATAATTGCAAGACAACTCGCTTAATTAGAAATCTCTACAGCATAACCAGACAGAATTGTATCCCAAAATTATTTACAATAATTAACATTAATTCAATTAGAAAATTCAATTATTGCCAACCTTCATTTGCAAATAGAGTCCCTGACATGTAAACAATGTTTTCTACTGTTGCTGCACATTATTATATTCAGAAGCTTCTGCTGTGAACAGGTGTTTCACGTAATAGCTGTTAATATATTGTGTATTTTAACACAGCTGAAACACTCTATTGACCAACCATTCTCATTGATCCTGCACAATTCATTTCAAAATTGTCCTAATAATACTGAGTATTGGAATAGGCTATAGAATGGAAAAAACCCACACGAAGGTGTGCAGTTGCGTGCTATTGTATTTATACGCTGGAATGACCATGTTGATGGGGATATAAAGACAAAAGAAAGCACATAGAAAAACAGAGTTCTGGCGAAATTACTTTTTTAACCTGCATTTACCTCACTGCATTAAAAAAGTTGAGGAAAAAGTGCAGAGTAGATGATATTAAAATGTAATAGTGTTTACAGTCGTTCAATCTGATGACCAGTCTCCACCTGCAAAAGGTTTAAAGCAGCTTTTACTGTATATTTATACATAATTTACACTGTAATATTTAAGTCACTTTCTTTCTCATTTTGCTCTCTGTGCATTTGTAATGCATGTTGAGATCTAAAAGGGCATCCAATATTTCTTGTAAACGCTAAGGAGACTGCTGCCTGCCCCTGGATGTAATTTAACTCGCAGAGCAACCTTCAAAGCCATCCTGACATCCGGCATATGAAGGGCTTTGACAGCAGGGATCATCATTTCATTAGCTTGCAGCATAACCGGCTACAGTATAAATATTGAGATTCAAAGGCCATTCACTCATTCTTGCAAGCAAGACAGAGAAAGAGAGTGAGGGAGAAAAACACAGAGCGTGTTTTGGTGGATGTGGTTGTTGTGGTCCAAGCGACTTTAATTTCAAATCCGCATGCGGGGAAAGTTTTCGGTGATGACATTTGGTCTAGACCAACGCATTCCTTTCTTATGCTTATGGATTGACGTCAGCGTTCACAACTGCTTCTCATTCACATCTCTTGGTTTTGAGACCATCTTATGCATGCTGGAGAGCGCCTGGTCGAGCTTATACTATTTATCTAAAGTAGTTAGCATATCAAATACCTGCTGTCAGTGGTCATTTGCATAGCTTCTTGTCTTGAGTTTTTTACTAAGGCACATGTGAAGGAGGGAAGAAGAAATGTGCAGCGCATGCAGGATGGAGGCCAAGAGTGCAATGAGAGCATAAGCCTTATTTGATGTTAATTTCTGAGCATTTTCTGCAGTCCGGGCAACCTTTTAGCTTCTTGTTCAAAGCACTTACTATCTCAGATGAGATCAGAGACCACAGCGTTGGAATTGATTAAAATGATTCTGGTCATTCGAGCCATCAGGTTGCAAATAGGCACTAGTTGAATTGAATTTTTTTACAGGGATAGTTCCCCAAAAATGTAACTTCTGTCATCATTTACTCACCCTCAGATTGTTCCAAACCTGTATAGATTTCTTTGTTCTGATAAACACAGAGGAAGATATTTGGAAGAATGTCAGTAACAAACAGATCTCATGCCCATAGCATTTATTTTCCCTGCTATGGCAGTAAATGGGGGATACGATCTACTTGGTTACTGACATTCTTCCAAATATCTTTCTTTGTGTTTAACAGATTAAAATTTCCTTTCATGTCATTTCATTAATAACCCTTTGTCCAAGAATTTGGATTGGAAGTGCTGAAAACCGTAAACAGATTTTGCACACCTTGTACATAACTTACAATACAAAATAAGGTTAGAGAATTTTATAGCAATTTTATAAACATCAAACTCTTCTTTTGAGTGGGAGTCGCCTAAGTTGGTTAGAGAGCTACTCAGGCTCAGTCCAATCAGTGTGCCAAATTTCACAATCTACTTCCAAAGGGTTCCAGCCAAAAAAAGCAAAACATTATTACTAACACACACCTTAGGTGCCTGCCCCCCCTAAAAATACAAATAGATTAAAAACAAATCAACAATGTATTGAGCATTCTGACTCATTAAGTGTGCTATGCAATGTCTTTTTGAGTGCATACATTTCTTATAATGCAGATTGCAGCCCGGATGACTACAAATTAGGCTGAACCTTTGCAAGGCCTCTGATGGAGTGCATTCCCATTCCTTTTCTTTTCTCTATCGCTTTGGAAGACGATTTTCACCATAATCCTGTCACTCGGCTCCCAGTGTTTGAGGCTGATATTTTAATTTACGCTTGCCATGCTCCTCTATGGGCCCTGAAGGCTCCTGTCCAGGCTACCACAATGAGTCCGCGCCATGATAAAAAGCAGGTGGCACCATTACTGTTGTGATTCGCAGGTGATGCAAGGCTTCAGAAGTCAACCTGAAGTCGGTCCGCTAGGCTCACAGCTGTTTGCAATGAGATAGCATCCCCGGTCTCCCCCGGTGACCATCACCTAATCCCTGTTTGGAGCATTCCCCCAGCATAAAACATCTTTGCAGCTTAATTTCAAATAGACACATTCTTTTGCAGCCCTGGCAGCATTTTATTACTATTAAATCATATGTTTGCGAACCAACATGATGATTTCTGAGCATTTTGGTCATTTGGAATACTTTATTTATTTCTGGCAGAAGTTCCAATCAGCTCCAGTGACAGACCAAGCTGTGGATGTCAGCGATACATTCTCTTGGTAATCAGCTAACGGCTTTAATGGCCGGAACGTGAGGCAGAAACAGAAACAGTGATGAGGCCCCTGATTAAGAGAGCTGTGCTTCACGGAGCCGTAAAGGACCAGAACGGTAACAGGACCCCCATTTCCTTCCCATATGGCGTTGGGCAAGAATACATAATTTACACCATTAAATACGAGAAAAAGAAAACCCAAGAAAATCTGCTAGGATAAAATGAGATTTTTACTAATAATACATTCATATAAAGTTGAAATACTCGCCTCTTCTTATCTGCACACCCTTTTTGAGCACAAGCCAGGGAATGACACAATTAATAAATTTGCACTTCATGAACCATTTGGACTAAAATGTTGTAGAATATATTTATAAAAGCTCAAATTAATTAGAAAGTGGGTAAACATATTTGGTGTAGTTTTCTTTATATACAAACTATGCATTATGCGTAGAATCAGCCGCAGCAAACAAGATGAAAAATGTTTTATGTCTGAACATGTCATGAGATTTATTTCACATCTGAGGATGAAAACTTTAAACATTTTCTTTGAGATGAAATAACCAAAATATTTCCAAAAAAGCCAGTATATGTCTAATTGCTACAAACTGCCCCATTAATATTCATTTTGTAATAGGCAAATAGCAATGTTGTAATTTATATTATTATTTATTATTTTCACTTTCATTATAATCGGACATATATTTCATTGTAACATCTGTTTAGCTCGTTCTATAGATTCCACTCTACATTTAACCTTGAATCAGTTTTTATTTTTATAATGCACAGGGCATGAAAGACTGAGCTTAGCATTAACGTAGCTAAGCATTAAGCCATATGTACAATTTACCAGTATAGCAC
The DNA here is from genome assembly GCF_015846415.1 of Triplophysa dalaica. Lineage (NCBI taxonomy): Eukaryota > Metazoa > Chordata > Actinopteri > Cypriniformes > Nemacheilidae > Triplophysa > Triplophysa dalaica. The sequence continues at coordinate 9,824,715 of NC_079542.1, forward strand.
TACTGAAAGTGTTCAAAGCTCAATTTAGATCCCAAAATCGAACAAATGATTACATTTATTGTGCTACTTTATGTCCAGGCTGATTTTTGGCCTTTATAAAGTTCTCATCTAAAAACAATAAAGGCAACTTGCAGCACTCTCCCATGATGCTTTGGGCTTTGGGGCCATTCCAGCAGGAAAGAGAACCGCTGACTTCGGAACTGCCCTTAATCTGCTGAGTGTTTGCACACAATACAAAATAATTCAACACACAGATGTACACACACACACAAACATGGCAGATGGCGTCGGACATTGTGTTGAGTTTCACAGGGACGTGCAAAGTCATTTGCCTTAGCAAAGGTCAATCCTCCCCTTATGACCAATTATCAAGGATTTTGCCTCTGCTGGGAAAAAAAAGCAACACCAAGTACAGCAAGCCCACCTGTCGGGGAACTGGGTCTTATTTATTCTAATATACTTGTGCTGTGTTGAGAAAGAAAAAATAACTAAAGAGAGATGTACGCACACATACATCTCATTTTGGATCTAGCCTCCATGTCTTTCACAACGCAGCACAATTCTATTTAGGAACTACTGGAGTTGTCATTCAAATCTGGTGAAGGTGGCAATTACGGATTCAATCAGTGTGGTGCTACTTTATCTCTGGACCTTTGATAGGCAGAGCTCTCTAGGCTTGATGCGTGTGTTTTTCTTCTGCCCCTAAATGTGGCAATTGCATCTCCTTTCATGTTCCTCTTGTCCAGGCCTGTGTTAGTAATTCTGAGCCAATTTCATCTGCTGTACTTCTACGTATGACAGCTTGGCAAAGCGGTCTGACAATGTGTTTGTTGAGCTGAAAACATGTTTCGAGATAACACACGTTCGCGTGCCATCTTTCATATCCGTGATGGAATGATGAGGTATGCACAGGAAAAATCATACTGATGCTAACCCTGGATATTACCCATGAGTGATTTTGCAGTTTTGATATTCCGATCAAATATTATGTTTTGTTGTTTGGGCAATTTTTATGCAGTGTAAACAGAGCATTTTAGGTTTATTTAACAAATGATTATTTATCAGATGATTAAGCTATTTAAACGTGAACATCCGTTCAAAATGAAAGTCATATGAATGCATTGATTATCTTGTTGTTTTTGTCTATTTTAAATGCAAACATAAGATTTAAAAATTATTTTACATAGATTTTTATGCATGCGTGCATTGTTGTTTTAATGCATGTTTGCATACTATGTGTGCTTAATTCACGTAAAACTCATCATATCATATAACCAGTGTATGTCCTGACATGAGCTGATGGGATGAAAATGAATCAAATGCATCTATGGTAAAATCGTCAATTACATAAAAAATTTTTTTAAAGCTTCCTGTACCTGTAAGTAAAAAGGCATATTTCCTATTTGCCTATTGCATCCATTTTATAACACGTTGCCTCGTAACTAAGATTTCTAAGCAACTTCTTAATACAGACTTCCCATGAGGACCAGATGTCTTTTCCTAATCCCTCCACCTGGTTTCCAAGGAACTATTCTGCACACTCCAATTTACTACAATTATGAAATCACTGCCAAAACTCAAAGACTTACCACTGCCCTAGGTACGAATCCATAAATTACTTCGATTAGTCTTACAAATTTGACATCTCATCTCATTTCTTTCTTCAGGACTGGTCATAACTTTTTAAAGTCAGTTACATAAAAAGGTAGATCTTGTCTAAGGTCTTTTTGAAATCTGAAAAATAAGACTGATAAAAAATAAGTGCTAGTCAGTGAGACTAGTCCTAATTTTATGCAACTGGCCACTAATCTTCACTTTCACCTATAGGGTTATTTCATTGTCTCATTCAACACACAACTCACAGAGCCTTATTTCGAATATTCACCTGGTTCCCTGTTATATTACCTTAATCAATCATTTTGTTGTGTTTCCATTGACATATTTTACTTACAGATTCCCAATCATCAATCATTGTAATCATGCGAAATTAGCCATTTCAATAGTTTTGCATAACATTGTTATAAAATATATGCTGTGAATTGGTTTCTTTTGTGTGAATGATAGTTTAAAGGTGATGTGCATATTTTTGATTCTCTAATCCCATTTTAAAATGAAAGTCATTCACAAGATTCCTGATTTTTTTTTAAAACGCAGTGAAAATTTGCGCTGAATAGGCATGGACATAGCTGTTTTTGAGACCTTATTGCATATGTATTCGGAGTTTTCTCTTCAGAATCTTCAGGAGAGTATTTAAATGAATGGCGCAATGTGATCTCCTAAGGTTCCCACTTGTCATTGTACTGTTTTTAGCGGCTTAATTTCATCGCAAAAAATAATGTCTTAAACCCTCTCTGGAAGATTGAATTGGTCATTAATGAGATATTTCACCTGTGTTTAGCCTTTTTAGTAAAACACACAAAGCAAAGACCAGTTTTCTCTGTGTTCTTTTAATCACGCTATTTTGCTCTCTTAAGTAAAATTTGGCCCTAAATCTCTTTAAAGGATTAAACTTTAACCGCATTTAAATTACACTTACACAAATGCTGTTCATACTTTCTCAGTAGAACAGACATAAACTTATAGTTAGCATCCTCAAATAGATGTCCTGAGAGAAGAACAAAGGGGCCACATGAGTTGTTTTCAGCTCTCCACTATTGATAAACTGATAAATGTCACACTGATATGTGCACTATAGGAAAGATGCATTGGCTTAGAACAGACTGCCAATAGTAACCTTTGTTGTTTTCATCCATGGCTCCCACAGACTGCCTAAAGCAAGGAATAATTGCACTAGGACTATTGGGCTGAACTGGCTGTGTGTATGTGCGTGTACACCTACTGTATTTCACAATCCTTTGGGAACAAATTTGTCCATGGAAGTGAGACAAGTCTTTAAATTTTGAGTATCATTATTTGTAAAAATGCTGTGTAAATAATAATAATAAAATTCTTAAGGTATTCTGGTCGGGTGGGGCTAAGGATTAGTGTAGAGTAATTATAATTGGCTTTATATAAAAACAACAGTCCCCATTCAGATGTGTAAGTAAATGGTTGTTTGTGTTCGAGTCCAGCAGCATATCCATTTGCCAATAAGCAGCCAATGTGTGTATCTAACAAAATAACCCTCTAAAGCCATTGTATCACAGTCCAGCATATGTTAGTTAATTGAGAGGCAATTAGATTGTTTGTATAATCTCTTTAAACAGTCTGGATAATCTGAGATGTCTGGTCGCTTGCTGAGCAGTGAAGGTTTTTGGGGTGCTCATGTCTTTACAAAATGGATTTATGTATGATCCAATGACAAAACGCTCCTCTTATGTCTTATGTTCCTTCTTTAGAAGATTAATCTCCAAATGTGTCTTAATGGACCAGAGTTTTACTGTGTTTTTGAAGAGGGGCTTTATGACAGGAAAGACCTAGAGATCGAGAGAGTGAAAGAGACAATGCTAGGGAAACATTTTGTAGAAGATTATTTGTCAGCAGATACAGTAAAGAGAGACAAAGAAATTGTACATATGGGGAAAGAAGTCGTTGGAAATGATTGTAGTTCATTGCAGTGAGAGAAGCAAAGCAAATACATGCGAGGAAGAAAGAAAAGATAGGAGAATGAAGGAACTCTTCCCCGGCCTATTTCAGCCCAGCGTTTGGAGATTTGTGGGAGTTTAGATCTTTGACCCCTCACGCATACTTTGAGCCCAAGGGCTTATATGACTGATGCACTGTCCTGACCAGAACCAGATGAATGCTTTCAGCGGGGAAAAAAAGAACAGGGCTATCTTCTGAAAAAAGGAGAAGGAGAAAAATCTGTGGAATTGCTTCTCCTTTGTACATGTCACTATGCCTTCTGTACAACACTCAAACACTCACGCAGAGAGCGACAGATAGAGAGCACAGGAGTAAGGGCCATAATTCTTTGTTTCATTCTCAGTATGATTTGCAGAGAGAACTTTGCGTTTCCTGTTGGAATCAGGTCTCATGTGGGGAGGATTCTCTGACTTTCTCTAAATTTCAATAATAAGCGCAAAACACATATTTTACATTTGTAAGAATTATACAGAGCCGTACTAAAAACTTGTTCAATTTACTAAAGAAACAAAGAATGGAAAATACAGTTGGCAAATAAGGATCAAATAGGATATCAAGGAATAAAAAATAAGAATTAACAAAAAAAATGAAATAATAAGTACGCAGTGCCGTCTGCTTTCTCTCTTTTTTCTATCTCTCTGTTTTATGTATTACTATTATTTTGCAGTCTGTTTCTTATAATTCTTCATTCTGTCCGAGGGTGCTTAAGTTGTATAAAAGAAAATGCAGAGGATATAAATGGGCAGAAATTGTAATGTGAGCTTAACATAGGGACAAACACACATGGCATAATAAAGTACAAAATTTTAAAAATGCAGAGACAGAGGTGAGACATACTCTTTTTTTAAATAATCTAAATTCAATTGACCAAAGCAACCAACTTACACAAAGCAATTTCACTAACCCTGGGCAGAGCAGACACAAATAAAATAATCTTAACAAATGTGGCCTGGTGAGTGTCTACACGGCTAATTCACTTATGGGGAACGTCATGAAAAACAGATTCGACTTAATTAAGCCTGTTTCCTGCAGCGGAGAGTGCAATATTCCATTACAGCGTGACCTGATTAAAGTTAATATGGCAGCTGATCTGTATTTCCCTACACAAACACACCACACAAACACAGGGCCTTTAGGGTGAACTCAAACTGAAAGTCTATTTAAACTTTCGGTTTTTTTTACCTTGTTGTTTTATAATTAAAGCGCCGTTCCCCGTGTTGACATTTTTCAAACTTTAGATAGTGTGTAATGTTGCTGTTAGAGCATAAATAATATCTGCAAAATGATAAAGCTCAACGTTCAATGCCAAGCGAGATATTGTCTTTAACAGAATTTGCTTTTCAAGGACTACAGAGAACGGCTGGAATCTGACACCAGCCCTAAACATCCCGTGTAAACTATGTCACTATTCAGATTTTTTGAAAAACATCCGCCCAAAGGAATGCGCCAAGAAAGGGCAGAGGCCTTCCTTAGAGAAGTAGAAGAGCCCCTGGAGTAGTGTTTGGTGATCAGAGATTGCAAACATTTGACTGAGCTGCGCAATTAATTACTTTTTGACTTTCATCACAATCCCCAAAATCAAATCCCTTTATTGTCACTCAACCATATACACAAGTGCAACAGTAGATGAAAAACTTGAGAAGTAGTCGTTGATATTCCTTCTGTGGAGGCGGTGTTCAACCTATCAATGTCGTCATAGATAGGTGCATTCCAGAACCTGCTGTTTGCTGGGCCTACTGAGTAATCTCAGTTTTGTTATAAAAGGAGCGGTAAATCATAGACTTGAAATATGTGAAATGTAAAGCGTTTTTGAACATAGAAACATGAGCATCCACTGTAAAACACCCAAAAAACATAATCAAAGCTTCAAAAACAGCAAAAGAATGGCTCCTTTAACTTTTTGAGCTTGGTTTCATAGAAACTAGATTAGTTGGCGATTTAGATTTATGTCCTTCCAGCACATTCCTAACATTGATGTCACACTCATTTAGTTTTTCTTAACAACCAAGACGAGCTTGAATGCAGAATATACAACACATGCTGTAATAAACCATTTATGCAGAGATAGCAAAAGAACACACTTCCTTTACTTTAGTAGAAGTTTTAAAGTCATAGTCAAGATTACAAAATATTATAAAAACCAGGAAAATAGATCAAACGAGGCAAATGCATTGATTTAAGAGAGTTACAAAATAAGACTAATATGTTCAGAAACCACTTCAAAGCGTCAATCAGGAAATTTGCTAATTTCTTTGCAAAAGTGCCCACTATAATTAGTCAACCGGAAACCAACGCAATGAGCAGGTGTTTTGCAATCGTTGATGAACTTCATGCACACGCCACAATGGCAAAACATATGCAATTCATTGATAATGAACAACAAAAATAATGCACTTTCCTCAACGAGGTGTGACAGAACTAAAGTATGTCTTTCGTGAAGTATATATTTGTAGAACATGCCAAATTTAGCAAAACTGTTTTAGATCCAGTAGGTGTCAAGGACGAGTATGCCAGACTTGTCATGATCCCGTCTTCCTTGAAGTTATTTCTCTTGTTCTGACCGACAGGGATCATGACAGTCCCATTTCTTGTGTTTTTCTTTTTGGTAGCCATGTGTGCTCCTGTCCTCTGTCTTAGACCCGCCCCCTTGTTTCCTTATTCATTATTCCATTATGAGTTCATGCCCTTCACCTGTTGCCCTCGTAATGCCTCTTTTGTTCATTACCTATTTAATGCCCTTCTGTTTGCTGTCTTGTGCTGGTTCGTGTGTCTTCCTCATCGTCTTGTCACCGATTAAGTTTTATTTTCCTCATGTATATTGTTCCTGTTTTCCACCTTGAGGGATTTTGAGTTGTATATTGTCCCTTGTAAATAAATTGTCTTTTTGTAAAGAGCTGTCTGTACTGTTTCATGCCCATCATGACAAGTCTACAGTTTGTACAGTTTAAACTTTAAAAGATTCCCTGATGCTGGACAGAAGTAGGCTAGTATAATCCCGTATTCGGTTTGATTTTATTAAATCGTTTAACTGCGTTCTGATTTCAGTTACAGTTATATTTACAAACAATCTTTGATTCGTCTCTCACCACTTCGAGTCATTTCTAACCACATATGTGATTCACAGTGTAGATTTGTATAATAACTGAACTGGAGTTATTATATATGGCTATTATATATGGCTGTAGAGGCCCGGGAGTGCCGGACGGGACCGGCTGGAGAGGCCCGGGAGTGCCGGACGGGACCGGCTGGAGAGGACCGGGAGTGCCGGACGGGACCGGCTGGAGAGGCCCGGACGGGACCGGCTGGAGAGGCCCGGGAGTGCCGGACGGGACCGGCTGGAGAGGCCCGGGAGTGCCGGACGGGACCAGCTGGAGAGGACCGGGAGTGCCGGACGGGACAGGCTGGAGAGGCCCGGGAGTGCCGGACGGGACCGGCTGGAGAGGCCCGGGAGTGCCGGACGGGACCGGCTGGAGAGGCCCGGGAGTGCCGGACGGGACCGGCTGGAGAGGCCCGGGAGTGCCGGACGGGACCGGCTGGAGAGGCCCGGGAGTGCCGGACGGGACCGGCTGGAGAGGCCCGGGAGTGCCGGACGGGACCGGCTGGAGAGGCCCGGGAGTGCCGGACGGGACCGGCTGGAGAGGCCCGGGAGTGCCGGACGGGACCGGCTGGGCAGCCGGGCTTGACGGCGGCGGCCCCCTCCTATGCTTCCTTGAACGGACCACAGGGCGTGTGGACGGCTGCAGAGAAGCGATAGGGAGACTAGAGAGCCTCACCATCCCAGTGGTCAGAACCCGGTCCTCCGGGATAGAATCCAGGTGTGAATGGGAGGAGTCCTGGGGGCCGCTGAAAGCGAGATCCTTTACCAGATCCTGGAAAGACCCCCGGATCATCCTCTCCCGTTCCTCCGGCGGAGGAGGACTGACGAGGCCAGCAAGGAAATGAGAGTTCAACAGGACCTCTGGGAGAAAGCCCCGCCTAGCCACAGATCCTCGTGCATAATCCTCCAGGGTCCGATCACCCTGGGGAGGAAAAGGGCCGTTGCCTTTCTTGACCTCATTGGTGGTTGACTGCCACCAAGTCTGGGATGAGCTGCTGCCTGCTGGGTTCATTAGTGGCTCGTTGGTTCTGTCACGAAATGGAAGTGATAGAAGAACCCAAATGCAGGCAGCGGTACGGGGTAACAAAAGATTTTAATAAACACAAAACAAAAACCCACAATGGGGTAAAATACAGGGGATAAACAAAGACAGCCAAACAGGAACGAAAAACTCACGTAGGGTAACAAACTGTAACAAAAACTCTCAGGAACAGAGTGCTGGAGCAGAAACGCTGGGACACAGCGTATGTATAAATCCTGGGTACAGCAGTACAGACGAGCAAAGTTACAAGTAGCCAACGAGCACAAGACAGAGAATACCAGGGCATTAAATGGGGAGACGAACAAAGGATAATTACAATAGGCAGGTGTGGGTAATAAAACACTCAAGGGAAGCTAAGGAGGAGACGAGAGGGGCGGGGCCATAGACGAGACACGAGAAGGCGCATGACAGCCAATATCTAAGCCATGCCATGTCCTTCTCACACAAAACCCTAGACTTAGTCATGACTCCGCTGCAAGAATAAGAATAAAGATAATATGATAGCGGAATCATGACAATTTCAGAATCATGACACGATTATGGACGCTGTGCAAACTCTTATAAAAATCCTAATTTGCAAGAAGATAAACAATATTTGTTTAAATGATGCTCGTACCCTTGTTGCATTGGTAACTAATAAGAAGTTTGAACTGTATAGTAAGTCAAAACGACATTGGTGCATAATGCTTTATATTGTAAGTGCTTAATCTCGTTTTGTAGATGCACGGTTGTGTCTGCACCACATTTACGCAGTGTGTATGGAACCAAGCTGAACAATTTATGCTTTAATGACATATTTAAACGTGCGTCAGATGTATCTCTCTTCTGTATGCGCGGTGCAGGAAAGTCATATGCAAATGTACTTGCAAGTCCATGCGTTTTGAAAAGCCTCGCTGACCATGTTGCCAGATCACATTGTTGAAAAGAACAGCGATCAATGACAAGCCCAAAATAAACCTACAAATCGACACATTGAATAAGGCAAAAAAACATGACGCGCAAATGTTCACTTAACTAACTATATAATGAAACTGCAGCTTCATAAGAAAAGACAAAACAACAAATGTGAAGCTCTTAAAAATATGTAAACATGGCAACAACGCGAGAGCGCGCTGTGAAGCTCTGACATAAACAAAACACAGTGTCTCTGGTTAAGTGAGGCTATTTTATCTAAAACACAGACAGTCTTTGGCCAAAAACAGCAGTATCAAATGGATTAAACTCTTGGGATTCATGCTTCTTGTTAACTGCGATCAACGGCAAAAATGTTCCCATGATAACGTTCAAGTTAAACGGTAAATCATTACTCTCATTCCTTACAAACGTGGAACCATTTATACGTGGTTTCACTGCTGAAACTTAGCAGTGTGTACCATTGATTATTTATAAAGAAAATAAGGCTTACAATCTTTTTGATGCTTAATTAAGCTTTTGAAGAAAATATTTATTGATTTAAGAATTGTTTCGTTAATATTGCTGCTATAGGATTGTGATATTTCTGCAAAACAAGGCCAAAATGTATTTGTTGCAGTGCACTTGTAACCCGTTTTAATAGAGGAACATCTAAAAAAATGTGAATATCATGAAAAAGGTCAATATTTTTTGTCACTCATTTTAGAAAGTGAATCCCATATATTATAAAGATTCATTACACAGAGTAAAATATTTCAACCATTTTTTCATTATATGCCAAGTCCTGCTTGAAAATGAAATCAGAATCTCCATATAAAGCTTGTCAGCAGAAGGAAGCATGAAGTGCTCTAGAATGTCCTGGTAGATGGCTGTGTTGACTGTGGACTTGACCAAAGTCAAAATCAATGTCCCAGAGTCTGGAGGAAGAGTGGAGAGGCACAGAATCCATGTTGCTAAAAGTCCAGTGTAAAGTTTCCACAATCAGTGATGATTTGGGCTGCCATGTCATCTGCTGGTGTTGGTCCACTGTGTTTTCTGAAGTCCACAGTCAACGCAGCCATCTACCAGGAAACTTTGGAGCACTTCATGCTTCTTTCTGCTAACGCCTACACCTACCTCAACCCTATACCAAAACCTAACCTTACAATAATGAAACATAGTAATTAACTGTTGTCAGCGTGACAAAAATTATGCAGTATTGAAGTGTGCATGCCCAGTGGAGGTACAGTAGCTTTATCCCTTCTTGCCGTAACAGCTTTAAAGCAGCCCTATCATTTGGTTGAAAAAGTCACGCAATGAAAATAAATAATATCGATTGTGCATCAAATACAGATTAAAGTTAAAGTAACAAGCCTGGTTTGAACATGTAAGAATTAGAAAGTGGAGATATTTGTGTAAAAATGTAAGTGAAAGTAAAAAGACGTCAGAAAAAACAGTACAGTGTTACTTCCCATCTCTGCATTTATGTACACAAAATTATAAAATCTGATCTAAATTAAAGGGGTAGTTCACCCAGAATTGAAAAATCTTAATTTACTCATCAGCTTGTCAATTCAAACCTGTATTACTTTTTTCTTCCGTAGAACTCAAAATAAGACATCGGGTAATTGAACAACAGCTGAACCCATATAACAAAAGAAAATCATGACCAAAAATGGTCAGAAACACGCCCACAAACTTTACTCGCTGCTGCCCGCTCTTTGGAAATTACCCACTCAAGTTTGAAATCTATGCATAGCTTAACATTTCTGCTTTCGGGTTCATATACTCTCCACAATTTCATTAGAGTGGTAATCCAATAGAGAGCGTTAAAACAAATCTGTTTCTTCTTAGCCAGGACCAGGGTCACAAATGATGACAGAAGTTTCATATTTGGATGAACTGTCCTTAGAATAAAGGTTCAACAAGGGCGTAGTATGTATTGTGCTCTATTTATTTTTTTAAACACCTAAACACTGTTGCTGGACATAAACAGATTTCACTGTCATTACAATATTTATCAAGTCCAAGCCAAAGTGTTAATTTCTGCTTCTCTTATTTGGCATAAAAAATATGTTCAGTGGCCTTTGAGTGTAGGAAATAAACACATAGCAGTAACTAACTGCCACCTAAAATGTGAGTTTTGTTGGCATTGGACATTATATGAGCTTCCGTTTTTCAGCAAGAATTTAAGGACGGAATTCCACTGCCATGTCACTCATAAAGTTATGCGCAAAATCCAATCACAATGTATCTCTATTACAAATGATTATCTGTGTCTGTGCTAGGGGCACACACTTGTTATTCATAAATGATGTGTGGGCGGACTAATAATAGCTAATCATAATGTCCCATGTCACATAAAATCTGGGCAATTTATAAACATGAATCCTCAAGAGTCTTCTATAAATAAAGGGCCGTCTCTCTCGCTCTCTCTCTCATCCCTCCCTCTCTTAATCTCTGTCTTACTCTGTCTGACGTGCAGGACACAGGAAGCGGTTATCATCAATGAGTCATATCCCTTTCTGAACCCTGCCTAATTATCAGTAACGAAACTGATAGTCGCCACCTTTGTAATTATTTTCTGCATTTATTCTGATTAGAGATGGCTTGGCATGTGGGCATCTGAGATTCAGATAAAACTTGAAGAGATGCATCAGCTATAACACATAGAGAAAAAATAAAAGGTTCCCATCTGTGCAATACAAAACCAATTAAAGTGCCTGTATTAGAAGGGAATAATGATATCATCGGCTGCTTTCTGTCTCTGTTTGTCTGCCCACATACAAGCATGGATATATATTTACAATATTCTGAATCATTTTCCAGTCTCTGTTTTATTCTGTTTATAAATTAAATCACATTAGTACACATTTCCAACAATTTGCCAACTTAAATTTTGTATCATAATACTACATTTAGTCTATAAATATATTAATATTAAAAAATATTATTGATCACAAACAAAATAAATCTCATACATGGACACACTCAATGCAATATTAATTTGTAATCTAGAGTCAATTCGAGATTTTTCACAAACTAAGTTGTGTCACCTTATATAAAACCTAAATTCAGCCACAATTTGGGGACCAGCCAGTAGAAAAACAATTATTTCTAACTATGTTTTATGTGGTTGCCATGTCACCATGGGAGGTTGATACCAAAGCCAATTAGAGTAAATCAGCAATAGACTTTGGCCTTGTTCTAGGCTCTTGTTCCCTACACTCATCTCTCTCTCTCTCGTTTTTATCTCCTTTTCTCATCTTTAAACCTCTATTTGTTTTTTCACCCGCATGCTCAAATGCTCCTTTTTTATCTCCTCTCTCTCTTTTTACTTAGAGTTCCTATCTCCACCAGTCTGTGGGCAGTCGTTTTCTCTATCCATGTGTTTAAAATGGGCTAAATGGGTGAGTTTGGGTGCATTCTGCTTCACCAGTGGATCTGAGCGGATGGATGAATTCTGGCATGACCAGAAGAGACCCAACACAGATACGCATGACATGTTTGCATGTATGTGTGCACCTTTGAGTGTGAACTTCAGTGTTTTTGTGCATTTAGACCATGACTGTATGCTAGTTCAATTCAATTCAAGTTTATTTATATAGCGCTTTTCACAATGTGTATTGTTTCAAAGCAGCTTTACAGGGGCAAACAAGAAAAACAGAAAAGTTAAAACACAGCACAGTGCATGGTATTTATACAACGAGTAAGTTCATTCTAATAAATAACATCTAATTTCTAAATAAATAAATGAATGAATGCAGTCTCCCGGTGAGCAGGCCAACACTGCCCTGCTGTGGCGAGGAACCCAAACTCCAATGATTGATTAATGGAGAAAAAAAACCTCGGGAGAAACCAGGCTCAACCGGGAGGGCCAGATCCCCTCTGACGTGTCATAGCTGCACTCAGACTGGTGACATGTGATTTTAGTTTAGCATTTAATACCAAATATTGTAACTTCAGCATTAATAAGACAAATAGTCCGTCTTTGCTCTTGCTAGTGTATTCTCTAGTGACTTGAAGGTCCAATGTGTAGTTTTTTGGAGGATTGACAGGAGGTGTATAAAGACCTTGATGAAGTATTATGTTTTTATTACCTTAGAATGGCCTATTTATATCTACATACACCTCAGGTCCATTAGTGAGCTGTTGGTTGCAATTCACAGCCTCACCGCTTGATGCCGCTTAATTTCATACACCGGACCTTTAACAATGTGTTTATATTTTTTATTCTGAAGTAGGCAATGCTAAACAGATTTGTTATAGATTTTTCGTTATGGGCTCTGTTTTCCATCAGATAAAGCATTTCAGCCACTTGTCATCTTTGGTCATTTCACGAGTTTGACTCACATTTAATGACTAAAGATAGGGGACGGATATTATGCGTCTTTGGCTTGCTGTCCCAGGAGAGGGCTTCGAGCTCGGTGGTTTCTCCGAACTCGGAGCTCCCGCCCCTTGTCCGGGGAGAGGGCACCGGGTCCGGTGTGTGGCCAGACAAAGGTCGTTTCCCCCTGTTATGCTGTGGTAAAAATAGGCTGATGGTGAAGAGTTGGGGTAAAGGAGGGATGCTGTGAAAATGTAGAGAAAATGCGGGTAAGGCGTCTTGTCTATTTGTAGGGGTTTTTCTCACTGGCTAAAAGATGATTGGTAAGATTGGTCATAGGAAGCCAGCCGGGTTAGTTATCTGCACGTGCTCCCGAACTTTATTAATAAATCTTCATCTAAAAAGAAATTTTGAAATAGTCCTTTTTGGAAACACATTCCCAGTGTCTGTAAAAGATCCACATGTCAGTAGTTGGGAACCTTGTTGTCTGGTGATGTTTGGATAAAATTGTCAGGCACGTCTTGTGGCAACCATTCAGTAAACTACACTAAAGCGTTTCTAGTTCCATGCTTTAAAAATCCTAATTTTCTCTTATGTTTAAATCTACATGCATATAATAATGCCATTATAAAGTTGAGGTGAGAAGAAGATTAAATAAGTGAACAGTTATTGCAGAGTTAGGACAGAGAACATTACTGTATAAAAGCGGTTGATGGAATTACAGTCTGTCAGGACTTTGAAACCACAGCTAGTTTTCGCAGAAACCTTCATGTAATCCTATTATCTGTGCTAAAGTCATAAGACATTAGCACACTGTATTTTAAAAGTATTTAAATAAATATTTTCAAGCAAATCCCAAAATATCCTCCGCCTGTAACTAAAATCACAAATACAGGTAAAATCATAACCGCTACCATTACCTGAAATGAGTTTCTTAAAATCAATACTTATATAAGAAGATTTACTGTGTATTATAGATAAATAATATTCAAAATAATATTGAAAGAAGATAAAATGTGTATGTTTATTTGCATTAACATTTATGTTGTATACACTGCATTGTTCAAACTGAATTCATTGGGAGAATGCTAATGCTGAATGAAAGATAAAATATTTTGTTTGTTAATCTGTGTGGAATGATTTAGCAATTTTGTCTACTCGTCACATAGTGAATGAAGGTTTGCCGAAATCTTTCACATCATGAGCCCAGAATGAGTAAAATTTTGCAATATCCACAAATAGGGCCTGATGTTTGAACATCTAGACTTACATTTAGTCCAGAACCTCATAATATAGATATTTGCAGTTTATTTAAATATACTTTGATACTCTAAAATCTTCCCTCCTCATGTAATGACCTTTTCTTATTTCTTAAAAGCAAAAAATGTCATGTTTTTGTGATGAAATTATTAAAGCCATTATCAATTAGATCATCTATACATAATCGATAGGAAAAAAAGATGCTCAAACAATTAATAAACTAAACTCTACTTGAAGTTGGTTGTGGGAAGGTTTACACTGCTTCATTTGTTAATGTTCTTATTTGATTTTAAATTTGTAGAACTTTAACTGAACTAGAATTATATGAAGCCAGTCTTTATCATGAAAAATAGATCTCAATGGTACATGAAACGTGATATTGTGTATCTTCGCTGGCTCTCCATACAACTGCATATCTCCAGTGCTAAACACAGACTGGAAACAATTAAATTCTCTAGTAATATGGCTTTGGAAATCCTGCTGAGAGAATTAGAGTCAGCAGAGATTCTCCCATTTGAAATGATTTTATTACCTGATGTAATGCATGCCATGTGGGGCTCAACTGTATAAGCAAAACTGTTTTAAATCACTTTATAACTGTACCTTTCTACTTAGTGTTATTACGAAAAGACAAGTACTAATTGTTGGTACACACGGTAGAGCCCTATAAAAACATGACAACGAAGTAGTTCTCAAAACCAGTACAGGATACTTACAGCACTGCACATCTAATGTATTTTCAGGCATAACACATAAAAACTTAAATAAAATATTTGTTTGAATTTTACACACCCAATTGATTTTCCATGGTAAATAATTGTCTCCCCTGCTTTTACATTAAGGCAGCGGCTATTTGCTCTAAGTGAAAACAGCGACAGATGCTATTAACACTAAGTTTAAATAGCAGCAGGTTCCATTTACCCTTAGTGAAAATAACAGCATTTCTTAGCAATATACTATTTACACTAAAGTGAAAATAGCTGTATTTTCTTTGGAGTAAGTAGAAATAGTATTCAGATGCTATTGGTACTTATAAATAGTGGCAGATAAGATTACTATTTGCACTTTGCTAATGTTGTGAATTAAACATTATGCAATAATAACAGAGTGTTAATCATTATATTTGTAAAAAATATTAAAATAATGGCAACTTATTGAGATTGTAAAGCCCTACACCTACCCCTTACCTTAACCTGAACCTAAACTTTATGAATAAAAAAGAACTTTAAGTCTTTAATCAATTTAATTGAAAAAAAGGCCTTTATGATCTGTAATGTGATAAAAGTTATAAGATGTTGTCAGCGAGAGTTGGATTAGAACCTCAGTCTCCAGTGCCAAAGCTATACAGACTTTACACCTGACACCACTGGAGTTGCTATTTGAAATCGCGTCATTCTTACACTTTTTCTATTCCAATCACATATTGGTGGGGGGAGCTAGTGCAAATTGTCCCTGCCAACAAGGCGGGCTATTTTATACTCCGTGTAAATAGACACTTCATTAAATAAAATTAAAGTTATAGAATTCAGCCTATGATAAAAGACTATGGCAAATCTAAACTGTGGTATAATAAAAATAGGCACTACAATTTGAGTTTCATTAATTTAGTTTTGCTCCCAGGCTCAATGAATTCCTGACTTAAAAAAGCACTTTATGTATGTGTGTGTATGTTTCTCATGCCCATTTATGTATATCACTGTGTGTATACTTGAGCCATTTAATTACATGCTGTGCCCGACTTTAGAGCCATGACTGATGGAAAACCATTATATTCCTGTTCATTAGGCCCAACCACGCTCTGCTCTCCTCCCAAAATCTATCACCATTTTCCCTCTCTCCGTCTCCCTCCCTTTTTTCTGACACACATGCACTCACAACCTCATTTTCTCTCTCTCTTCCACACACACTCCTACAAGCTCCACAGTGCTGATCGGGACTTTTAGTGCTAATCTGTAATGTGCCCCATATATTTAAAATTTCTGCTGAAGCAAGTGTCTCGGCCAATTTATGTAAGGCTGAGAAAAAATGTTTATATGCAAATGGGGGTAGGGGCTGCAAGGAAGTATTGTTGGCTGAAGAAGAGCATGCATATATCTGGAGTGATGTGCAAAGACTAAATCAAGTAGATGTGTGCCCATGCTAGTTCAATATTCAATTTCCATGTTACATTGTACAATAGGGTGTGCAGGAATGTGAAGAATTGTAATGTTCTGGTGAGCAAAAGCTTGAATGAATGAGTTTGAGTCAGAGAGGCATTTCTAAATTTTAGACATAAATGAATAAAATAATAAAATATGGCACCAAAGATGGCCATATGTCCATGAATTAGTGAGGCAGGACATGAGCTAATATAGATATAATTACACAGGTCAGTGAGTGAATGAATTTGCAAGTGCAGGGGTTTTTGAGCGAAAGAATAAATGAGGACGCGAACGAGCGCGCTAGGAAATAAGTCATGAAACGAGTAAATGAAATAAAGATGATCTTCCGACAGTAAAGTTTTAAACCATACAGAGTGAGTCAGAATGTTCCTGGACATGAGATTACTCTAGTTTCCTTGTACATACCCCAGTCTATCTGTTAATCTCCAGAGCGAAAACACAGTTTTGACACGATCAGAACTTTAACCAGATGCTGTGGCTGCGCTGTAGGCATTCTCATCCGCCCAGAAATGCTACGGCAGATGGCCACGTTCCCAGCCAGAGAGGACAAGCATCTGCAGACGTACGTAGAGACGAAGAACTAGGCATAGGAATAGTGTGCATTGGATGTGTACGGAGAAGTGTGATAAAATGCTGATCGTAAATGTAATTATTTGTCACATTGGTAAATAACCTTCACATTTAGCATGTGTTATGAAAAATCTAATTATTACTTATGATGATCAATATTTGGCAACAAGCCAGTGTGTGCTTAAAATTACCTTGAGCATATTTTTGCTTGATCTAACCCTTGCACATTATTTTTGTTGGTATAGACTAATGTAGTTAGGTTCGTTTAGTAATAATAAATAATATTTTCAACTCAAATAAAACCAGAGAATTTATGTTACATTTAGGGCTTTTTCAAAGCAACCTGGTTTATCTATTTTTCAGCGTATAAGCAGGACGTATATATATATTATTATAACTTTTATTTTTACAAGAATAAAATAACAGCCTCATGCAAAGCATTCTGTGAAGCACAATTAGAAAAAAACTGAGTTCCCAGAATGCTTTGTGTGATGCTGTTATTTAATAGTTTTTTTCTGTAAAGATAAAGACTTGTTAATGTTTAATGTTCAGTTATCTTTAAACAAACTGTTGCAAGTAAATAACTAATGTAAATCTAAATTTGTTACAGGCAAACTGCGGCCAGTTTTAGCATATTACTTTTACAGTGTAGGGACTGCCTTCAAGAACTGCCACCCATAGAAACAGCTAACACTAGTAGAAAGCTTGCTACAAAATCACGACCTCCAGCAAGGGCTGAATTTATGCTCTCGGAGCAGCTCAACAGAGGGTGAAAATGATGAGTTTTAAAGTTCACCATGTCTCAAATCCTTTAATTCACTTCACATTATATTTTAGCTGAGAACAATGTCACGGTTATAATGTTGTGGTAGGCACACTGGTATAGCTATGAAAACATCAATAAAAGGAGACAGAATGTATGTGTGTTTATTTTTCTGTATAAACAGAGCAGCATAGGAAAAACACAACAAATTTTTACCCCATGAAATCCTAATAAATCAATCTGTCAAGTGAGATTATTATTTTTTACCACTGTAATTCATCATTTTTTTATAAAACGCTGTGTTTAAACAGCAGTCAGACTAGTTCTAACTTCTACATATGTATAAAATGAACTTGCATTCGACCCCTTAGGCACTGTGTTTATGAGGAAAAATATTATTCAGTGAAGAAAAAATGTACAGTGTGATTTTTGTTTAATCTGCTATGGATAACAAAGACCGTTTTATTCCATTTTTTTTGCTTTGTTAGAGAAGAGCAGGGTATGATTGTGTGTATTATTTTATTATATACTAGTAAACAAATGTTTATTCTATTGCATTTTGCATGAACTGGGCGTACTTATGTGCGAGAGAGCACAAGAATACTTTTAAATGCTACAAAAATAAACGTGAAATTCTATTGTCGTTATTTCATCATTTGTTAACCCTTGATGTACTATATTTTTGCATTAATCCATGCTTTTAGCAACCTCTTGAGTTCTCGCTCTGTATAACAATCATTCCCTAATCAATACCAAGAAAACATCTTAACAAGCCGAGTATCCAAAACAGCTTTATGCTCTAGTGTCCGTGGGAACCGACAACTGACCTGATGTCATAGCACGCCTCTCTTCTGTTAGGTGCCATGGCAACCCAAAGGCTTTGAGGCTGATAATAGCTGATAGTGTTTCAGTGTTGCTGGCGATCAAGAGGGTCCCTTCATGCAGAGGGCTAAAGGAAAGGCAGGATAGCCATCCCTAAAGCTCTTCATCAAACACCGATGCTGCAGTGCAACATCAGACCATGGGGAGTGTGATTGGATAAGCTGGTACTTTGAATTAAGGAGAAAGCTGGAGATAATTGCAAAATGGACACATTTATTCGGCTAGGTTAGAATGGCAGGTGTCTGAATGCATTATTATAAAAAGATTTAGATTTTAGATACACAAATATTAACAGTAATATGCCTTGCTTATTATTCTAAATTGAGTGCAATAAGCGGAGAGGCTCTGGGCAGCCAGCACGTCGGCGGCTGTTTCTTTATGCATAAGCAGAAATCAAGCCAAACGCTGAAGCAACACGGTCTCGTTTACGCCGCTAAGCAGGGGGGCAGCGGATGACCGTGACGAGAACATGATGTAAGTTTGTATGTCTGAACCCTTCATTCTCACACGGCCCATGCCAACACAGGTGCTGCCGTCAGAGTGCCAAGACTTTGGATAATTGGCAATTGAAAATCAGTCAAGATAAAGAAGGGAAATTGCAGGACACAAAAGAAAAAGAGGATGGAGAAATATGCGTAAACCCAGAAAAATCACTGATAATTTGCCTTTTATCAACTTCAATAAGAATTTAATTTCTTTGGCAGTGCCGGCTCATAAGAGAATGACGGTGGAAATGGTGCTGCGGATCTGTGGAGAATAATTGGCTTTTAGCTGTGGAGGCAGAAGGGGGGTGGTGGGGGGCAATAGAGAGCTTGGCTCCTGTACAGCTGTGGCGCAGAGCCTGCAATGTGCTTGTGCTGATGACAGGGAGAAATAATTATGAACGCAAGAGCCAAGAATCTAAACTGTAAATATAAAATTTTGTGGGGTTTTTGCTATCAGTGCGTTTGTTTCTTTTTCAAAATGTACTGAATTATTATGTTCATTTTTTGTATTTATATAATACAAAAGTCCTGTTTGTTTTGCATCATTTAACAATCATGATATAGTATTTAAATGTGTTAAATATAAATATTCCAGCCCTTATTGCTCAGAGGTTGCTCTTTCATAGCTCAGGAGATCAGAGGAGGTTGTTTAATATAACTACATATGTAACCTCATGTTATTCTCTTAAAATTCTCTAAACATGTCAGAAAAATAAAAACAGAAACATACCAGTACAGGGCTATAGATGGTTTCAATGGTAACAACATGGCCCAAAACTTAACTTACGGTAGAACTCCGCAAAGAATCAATAACAATGAAATTTGATATAAATGATATATAAATTGTTATATTGTATATACCGATAAACAACCAGAGACCGGAAGTTAACTTTTGGCCAGGTGCATGCATCCGATAAAAACGTCTTTAGAATAAATGTAGTTTGCATAGATAAAATAATCTATAAATGCAAAATAATGGAATTTACAGAGTTCATATTTTTAATCATTTTGACTTCACAGCAGATCTGAGCGTGGTTGTTCTAAAACATGATGCAGACATTTCTGTCCTACAAAGGCAAAGTAACTACACAAACACTGAAACTGAGAAAAATGCCATTAAAGTTTTCACACCAGCCAGTCATTGCAGCCAGTTACTGCAATTTTGACACTCTTGTTTCTCTGAAACAGTACAAAATTGAACTAGGAGACTGGTCACAAAACAGAACAGATGTCACAAAGCCCATTTCAAGCCTCATCTCAATTTTGACCAAATGTCTGCTTTCCCTTTGTTGTGCAGATTTGTGATATTTCTATCTTTCATAATAAATATTCTGTATGCAGGAGACTCATTTACTCTCCACGTCATTAATGTGTAGAAAAAATCAATGAAATACTAAACAATATTTCATTTGTAATCTGTGATATTTTTAGCTAAGTTGTGACAGAGAACTATATTCTTCACGAATATAAATGTTTTTAAATTAACATAGACTCTAAAATGTAAATGTCTGCAGCTTAAGCTCAGTGGCACAGCTTGCACCTGGCAAAGCTGAAAACCTTGTTTATATTCATCAGGTTCTCAGTTGCACTATTTTTCGAATTGACAGACAGCAATGCAGAGAAAATATGAGCTGAAGCCGCAAGAAGTGGCAGTGAGACGTAATGTGTCAAAACTTAAGACTACCGTGTGTGCAAGTGTCTCAACCCAGCATTATAGACTAAAGATGCTAACTTCATCATTTGACTAAATTACATTGTAATTTACACACATTAAAATCATATTTAATGCTACACTACACACATATTAACAAGCAGCAGAAGAACCTAACTTACTTTTATAAGCATTGTGCAAATGTTTTTATGCAATGTGCAAAAGGTAGTGGACAACACTTAAATATAAATATGTCGTCATTTTGTAAATTTGATTGATTGAAAAAATGTCAAAATATGTTCAACTAAATCTACATTCTTGCATAATCATTGTATCCATACCGAAACTCTAGGAAGCTTTCCTGTACCTCAGTGGTAAGAGCATTGCATTAACAACGCAAGGTTGTGGGTTCGATCCCAGGGGATTGCAAATACCTATGTAAAATGTATATGATAAAGCAATGTAAGTCGCTTTGGATAAAAGCGTCTGCCGAATGCATACATGTAAATGTAAGCTGGAGGCTCTCTACAAAAGATGTTTGATTCTCTGGTTGCTTGCATGCAGGGAGGTCCAGTTAAATATTTACAATAGCTGAATGTGAGTGTACTATCCAGAGCTTTCTCTTGTCCCCAGAACTCCTGGCATATGCTACTGTTGGCATTCAACCGCAACCACCCAGTACTTCCTTTGTGAGAGTTTTCCTCAACCCCTTTGACCCACAACCTCAAGTGTTTCACAAGCCACACTAAAAAATGCCCTCTCTTCTGGCTGAATTCCCACACAGAGCTCTTGCTGTCACAAACATCCCGTTGCCAGCAACAGAACTCTAGAATGTCAGAATGATAAACATGGGCTCTTTGCTTCTGGGAAGCCTCTTCCTCGTTGGCTCCGACGTGTGAAGGCTCTGGTATGAAAGTCTACATTGGTCAGTTGTGTAAAGAAAAGAAAATAGTAAAGAAAAAGGCAGATGATTGTACTTGAATAAGTATGACCTTAAAATATTTTGCTATTTTGTCTAATACTGGTATTTTGAACAAGAAAATAAAGAGATCCTATTTGAAGTACCATTTCAATTGCAGGCGAATGCTTTTCTATTACATTTATTCATCATTGTTAGTTATTTGGGTGTTTCATGAATCATCTTCAATTTCACTTCCAAGTTCAATAAGGCCTATCTATATGTGAACATGGCATTGTCTCTGGATGTACAGACAATTAAAGTAAAGGCTCCCTTACATTAGAAAATTATGTTCAGATCGATTATGTGCAGCAGAAAACAGAAAATTATGCCGTATATAAATAGAGGCACCCATTTATCCATTCAGTAAGCACAAAGTAGCATATTAATCATTTCTCAGATTCATCCTCCTTTTGCTGAATTAAAACAAACCCATTAACGAGGATTAACTGCTATGAATGGAAATATTTGGGAGCATTCCCAAAACGCTCTAATTCTCCCTCCTCCTGTTGAGTGGAATCGCTGAAGAACTGGCTGCCGAGTTTCTAAAGAGAAAGCAAATAGATTGACACTGAATCGCATTTAACTTCAAACGTGTGCCATTCTCATTTCTGCGTTTCAGTCTCAATAACCTCAGAGGCATGTCTTTTGATCGTTGTTTCTCGCTGTTCTGCCTTCTTTGTTCCTAGTTTCACCAGTTTCTTCTTCATCATATTCAAACATCATATTATTGACTAATTATTAGCTGTCAGGATTCTGTTTTTCAACCCTTGCTAGCCATCACACTCCAAAAGCCATCCCTCCAGCCCAAGCTCATCTTCCTCTTCTTACATGTTACAAAAGACTAATTACAGCCTAGAGGACAATCTTTTCCCGAACATGACCTCGTTGCTTTAACCTTCAGGGGAGTGGATGAGAAAAGACAGTGCTAAAAAAAGAGAGAAAATAGAGTTATGAGATGTGTTACTCACTGGCTGGTCTATTTGGCATGACTTAAATATGTGCTTTGGAAGTGTCTGCCCTGAATATGTACATAGACACGTTGACTTTGGTGATCTTCAGAACAGTTCACCCACAATTGAAAATTCTGTCATCATTTACTCACCCTCTTGTCATTTCAAACCTGTTTGGCTTTCATTCTTCTACAGAACACAAAAGAAGATATTTTGAAGAATGTTGGAACAACGGCTGAACCAATTCACCGTCTATTGTATGGACACAAAGCCAATGGGAATTGTTTGGTTACCAACATTCGGTAAAATATTTTTTTTTCGTTCTGTAGAAAAATGAAAGCCATACAGGTTTGAAATGACAAGAGGGTGAGTAAATGATGACAGAATTTTCATTTTTGGGGGAAGTATCTCAAGTGTAATGAATTGACCATGCGGATCAATTATTCATAATATAATAATAACACTTTTGTTCAAATTAACTTTCATTACACACTAGCCAGTGTACAGTAAGTCGACCCTCAATGTTTTGAGTGATCGAGTTGTTGTAGTCTGTGATAAAGTGCACCTATGTTAGGTGGCCGAGCGGAAAGCAAAGCTGCGTGATTCAGGCATGTGGCAGGAGCACACAAGTCTTATAAAGTACAGGTGAATATAAAAGTAACCAAGCAGCAAGCGGAGCACCACATGAGCGAACACAATCACAGACAGAAAGAGAGGGAGAACGGTAAAGACATCTCTTGCTCTCCCCCTGCCCTCCTTTCCCATGAGCACTTTGGCGCAAAAATGGCAAATGATCACGCTCCTGTGAGCACCATCTGCCACCACATCCACTTAAAGATTTGCTCTCCTTCGCTCACTCTCGCTCGCTTGTTCCATTTGTCTCATTTCCTCTCTATCTCATCCTTTTTGTTACAGTTTTTAAACCGTCTGCTTTTTCCTGTTCGTCTCCCAGTTACAAAACTATTTTGACTCCTTGTATTTAATAATGTATTTCCTTGGTTTGAGTGCATGTGTTTTAGATTCCCTATCCACTAGAATAGCACCGTTCATATCTTTTTTCCTTAAAAATAAATAAAAAAACACAAGCACAATAGACTTTGTTCCAAATAAGTGCAACTTAAAAAACAATGATTTTCACAGACTAGGAGGCACCCAGGGAATTTTCTGTAATTCCCTAGATAGATAGCAAACAACAAACAAACCGCCACATCTGAGCCAGGCCTCCATATTCACCAAACCTTATGTCTTTGAGTAATTACAAGTTTGTGCGAAAGTATACGGCTTGAGCGTTCAACTTCATTTTGGCTAGAGATGCTGTGGCTGAACTTGTTAATCTAGTTGCTGCTTGGTGCATCTCTCAACCAGGCTTGGCATCGCACCTCGCTGGCTCAAATCCGTTGGCTTAGTTGTTACAGATCGGTTTTCACTTGCAGTATCAGAGTCCAAACACTGGGAGCATATGACAAATGAGCCACATATACACATGTCAGTGATCAGTGAAATTACTGATTCGCAATATGAAAAAGAATATGTTTCTCTAGGATCAATACATTATGTATTTTATAGTAAAAATACAGAAGAGTAGAATTAAAATAGATATGTTTGAAAAGCTGTATTTTCTTAGATGCTAGAGGAAATTAAACAGATGTTGTGTTACTCACAGTTCACAGAGAGAAAGCTGAGACCGATGACCAGTGATGTATAAATCATGCTGCCCAAAAACACAAACACACACAGGGAACATGTCAAGAACTTGCGTACCGTGAGCAATTTTGCGTTTAGTGAAGCCTATTGGCTATATTTCAAGCTATTGCATTAGAAATGTAACATTTGTATTCAGCAGGCAGTATCATGATGTAACACAAGCTTCTGAAAGTTTTATAAGCATACAAATTCTTCTTTTGGTTTTGGAAAAGCTAAGACAAATACATTTACAGTAATTGGCCAACCAACAAAAGTAGTTTCAGTAAGCCATTGGTTTGGACTATATCGAAGGGGTTGAATTTTTTTTTTTTTGGAAAGTACAGATCGAACATTGATTTCAATCGAGCTCTTCAAGTTAGACACAACAAACCAGTTTCTAGAAACAGCTATATCAGATGGAGCAGATGTACAAACATAAACAAACAAATACACCTTAGATAAAAATGGTTTGTTTACAAATAACATATGTGTAAATGTATTAAAAATGTATTTGCTATAACTTAAATAACAACTGTTCATTAAGGAACTTTAATTCCAGAAAGCGATATTGTCTCTTGCCTTCAAATTTAATCTAATTCTTACTTCTTTACATCTTCAGTTTATGCAGGCCTAAACACACAACACACCTAAGCACCTGTAAGATAAGTGTATACAATTACTCCCTATTAAAGAAACTTTCAACATCATGGATTTGCATCAGGTAAAAGGATTCCCAGCCATTACAAACAGCTTTAAAGCATGAAAAGAGAATATTTCTAAAGATGCAATAACCAGTGCAATGCAGAATATAATGTACTTTCCTCACAGGCACACCAGACATGTGGGTGTATCTGGACTCAGTTCGGATCATTATTAGAGCTGGCTGAAATGATGATAATACAAGGGGTTTCCCCAGAGACACTTCTGCAAAGAGACCATGGTGATGAAGAGACCCTCCATTGTGAGGAGCCATCGGGATGGGCAGCAGAGCAGATCAGTACAGGTTTTGCTGAGCTGCTGACTTAGTGTTTTTGTCATCATGTGCACAAGACTGCCAGAGCCGCTTAACATCTTCAGCTTTGTCCAGAGATCTTAAACTGATGGTAAAGGAGGTCTGCTTGCCCACAGGCACATCTCATAAGGACTCTCTCTTTCTGATACAAAACAAACTTGTAATCCTATTGTCAGACACAAATGAAAAAGCTTAGGTAAAATTACACTCCTAAATTCAGTTTTTTCTGAATTTATAATTTATAGTTATTTTATAATCTATTTATAAGTATAGGTAGAGTAATAGTTTTTGTTTCATTCTGTGTACTAGTGACAACATTTCTCCCAAAATCGCATTCATTTTCAGAAAACTGAAACAGTATAAAACTGTTAGAATAACAAAAGATGCAATGTTTGCGGATCTTTAATACTGCAAAGGGAAAACTCCATATTGATATTAACACAACATATTGTTTTCACATGGATTTTGGAAATTGTTAAACGATACAATTTTTAAATTAAAGGCCTGACTTTTTTACAACTTTCATGGGTCTTTGAATTCTTTTATTTTTTTACATTGCTGTTAAATGACTTTATGTCATACCTGTGTTTTGTTTTCGAGTCTGAAATGGCCACAATACATGCAGATATGTTGAAGTGGTCTTATCTCTTTCCGCATTTATATTTTCTTTCATTTCTCATTCCCTTTCTTTTCCTCACTCCTCTTTCTTTGCCTTACTTCCTTAACCAATTTTACAGCCGTCTCAATTCCCAATGATCCTCTGCCACAAACAGACAAATCTTTATTAGGTTTCACCTGCTTGTCTTCATACTGTGCTATGATTACAGCTGAAGTCCTGAGGAGGACACTGCCCTGTGCTCAGATTGATTAGTAGGCCTGGCACCAGTCTGCTCATCATTGCTATAGCTGCAGTCTCAGCACTCTGTTCATTCTCCTGGGGTTCGACTGCTAACGGACAGTGCTTTAGTGAAGGCAAAGGGAGAGGTCATCACACACAGACACACTGATGTATACACACAAATGCCTTAACCCTTTCATATCTAGAGGTCACTACAGAGGATAGCTATTGCTGTGTATACAGGGTACCGTTGTGCATCTTTCTATATGCTGTGGTCTTGTGACAAGCTGTCAACTGTATGTGTAATTAGTTTTCCTCACCTCCTCACCCAGAGGAACTGGATGGCAAACAGGACGCCAGACTGGGACCATTGGAGGATAAATGTTCCTAAGTCCAGGAAGAGGCCTTGGTAACAGATATGAAGGCTGAACAGATCTAATATAAAGGATGTCTTAAGTGAAAAACAATATTTAAAAAAACTTCAAATCTCGTTTTCAATGCTGTAAGAACATTGAAAACGCATAGGAAAAAACATGACGTTGTCATATTATTCATGGAAGGACTTAATACACAACAAATAATAATTAAGAAACCATTTAAAAATTATTTTCAGTTTTTCTGAATTTACTGTTCACATGTTTCTATGTATGTGTTTAGGTTAAAAAATGTAGGTAATTATCTGTGAACTACCCTAGTAAAAATATTTATCTCAAATAAAAATATTGTTTCTATTTTTATTTTATTTGCAGAAAATAAAAACTGGGAAACCTTTCAACACAGCAGAAAAGATGCTCTGTATTTTTCAGACCTCAAATACTGCAAAGAAGATAAGTATATATTCACATTGAAGCAATACAGCAGAAATCTTTGTACTTTGTAAAGATTTTTTGGTCATTACCTTGATTTTTTATCACAGTCTTCATGTGTCCTGTCATGCTGATATTATCTTTCACATTGCTTTTGAATGACTTTGTCACTTCCGAGGTTTGATTTTGTTGAAATTTAAGAGACACTGGATTTAACTGACCACAATACATCCAGAAATGCTGATAAAATAAACATGGAATGTTTTTTAAATTTATTCTACGGATGTATATGATTATGACTTATTGTTTATCAATTATCTGTTCATATTTTCTACCATTTCTTGCTAATATACATCTAAATTTAAATGGTTTTCCATGTGTTATTGTGGTCATAATTTTAAATGTATAAATAAATAAATATAATTGTAACCGTATGAGATTTTAGCTGGTGTTACAGTTCGGACAAAACAAAATGATTATATAGTTACTTCCAATTTTTTGCTCTCTGTATGTATCATTTTACATGTTGTTCCTTTTTGTTCTTCCAAGTCAGTTTGACAAAACATGGTCACACGTTGCCTTCTTGCACCCCCTCTCCTCATTCTTATTTCCTCTAATGTGTAAATATTTGCACTCCTGGGGCCTCATTGATAAACTGTGATTTGAAAACAGATTTCATCGTAAAGCATGCATACGCAAAAATCCACAGCATCGTTCATATTTATAAAAATGGTCTTTGACGTGAAATAGTGCTTAGCGCCATGTCAGGGTCTAAGCAAACGTAAGGGAGATGTCTGACCTTGTCAGAGCTATTCTAAGCAACAGAACCTTACAAAACATCATTCAATATTCACCGTCTGTAATTTGTATTTCAAAACATTTTTCATAGGAGAGAAAATGGAAGAAAATGAAAGTATAAAAACTCTAATGAAAATGAATATGAATGATGTTGTCAAGCAAACAGCAGGCTGTAGTAATACTACTTGTTAGACCGCCAGAAACCTATAGGACATACTTCTAATGGAAAACTTGGATTGAAGCCCAGATAAATAACAGGTCAAAAAGAAACTCCTCTCTAGCGAGACCAAGGAGAAAGATGTTTGCCTCAGTTGAAGGTAGGTCAGATATAAACCTAAAAAGAAATGAAGGTATAAATTAATATTAGAAATAATTATGCTTAAGTATAATATGGCGAATTGCTACAATTACACAAAATATTTACGTATAAATTTTGATGTTGCAGTTGTGGCCCCTGATTTGTCAATTCTTGATTTTGTTCTTTCATAAAAAAGTTATTTCGCCATCACTATACTCACAATTATATATTTTTTACCTTATTGCTTAAATTTAACCCAAGCGGTTTAATGTCCAGTAAACATAGTACTAGTTTTGTGATGAGTAGTATTCTCTGCTCCTTCCGTCCGTTATATTTTCAAGTTGCCCTTTAGTTGTCACATCTGTTAGGGGACAGCCAATTGAGGAAATGTTACGAACAAAACATCTGCGCTTAAGGCACATGCCTGGCTTCACGTCTCGGGAAAAGGTAACTGCCTTCCTGCTTGCACTTTCTTGTTTTGCTTCTTTATTGAATCCCTTCGTATCTGAAACCTCTTAACCAGCTCTGTGAGTTGACAGCAGCCTTTTGGCAGCCTGCAGAGTTGCTAGATGTTCAACTTATTGGTCAGAGACAATAGTAGGGAACTGCAAAGCACTGCACATTTTCCTAATACCTTTTAAGTTGCCAAGTTTGCCTTATAAGTCAAATGAGAGAAGTCTGTGCTGTCAGTGACACTGTGAGAGATCTATAGTGGAAATACGACTGTGTTGAGCTGACTGAAATCATCAGAGAGTTGGAGGCTGGTGTGTGGTTTTGCGATCATTATAATTAGACTAGATTATTATAAGGGCCTTTGTGATTTTCCAGTAATCCGGTAAGCTTTTGTACCTATTTTTAAGCAGCCTGTTAAAGAGCCTCGAGCCCTCTTTAGGACCACTGCTTGACGAAACCTCTAGGGAATGTGAGGATGTCATGCCGCTCTAGGTCTGGCTGCCCAGGGCTAGCTAAAACTCATCAGTGATTCATCAGTGAAGAGATTAGTTCTTTATACTCTTATTTCAAGAGGTAAAGAATTAATTTTGGTATGTCGCTGAAAGTGGTTACTGCCTTTGTAAGTAAGTGGGCCAGTTAGGTAAGCTTCCGGTTGAAGAGATACTTCACCCAAAAATTTCAATTCTGTCAACATTTACTCCAGGGGCGTCGCTAGACCCTTATTACTGGGGCACGTACCCCAGATTAAATCTGCTGTGCCCTAGTATAAATTTCAAGTTTAAGTTTTAACAATTTAGTTTTTGTCAGTGTAATCCTTTACATTGCTATTTGTAACGTAGTAACCTACTTCACGATTGTAAAAGCGACGCAGTCGTTCATTTTAACCGGTATTAAAACACAAACCTGTGCTGTAATTTCACACAGAAATCCATGTCCGCACATATCTGTGTGTTTCCTTGCTACAACTACAGCACTTAGCTCTGCAGGGTGACGACACGCAACTGAGGTAGGCTATGAAAACATTACAAAACTAAAATAAGTTTCTCAATAATACCATTCATCTTATTTTGACTTGATCATTACTAGCCCCTGTGGACATCAGAATTTGCTTGTACAAAGCAGGGAAATGGAGGCAGAAAGGAGAGATGATGAGTTTGAGGGAGGTAAGACTTGAAAAACAAACTGTACATCCCCAGCCAGTCAGGTCCCAGATATTAGAGGAAAATGTCTTTGTCAAGTCTGTGACATTACATTGTTGCTTAGAAAAACATTTGTGTTCTGTACTTTCAGAAATTAAATTAATATTTGATTTACTAGCTCTGGTGTAGAACATTACATAAAAGTTTGCTGTAACTATGGCTGAGATAACTATTTGCTGTTAGGCAGTAAAGTTGAATGCAGTACAGTTGCTTCAAAAATTAACCAGCTTTGTTTGGACTTGGGTGTTAAACCAGAAAATGTTTTTTAAAGATAATAAAATGACTGGTTTCTTGGAATATTGTTTACTACACATTGTGTAATGTAGAATGTGCAAGAAACATTTCTCTCTGCTTTCATTATTTCCATGCCGTGTATGGAAACATGTTTCTAAAATTTGTTAAGTATGTTAAAGATACGTAAATATTTTTAAATACATAAATGTTCACCTTCCCTTCTATTGTTAAACTGTAGGAATAGTGGTTTAAGCAAGGGAAGTTTGTATAATGCATTGTGTCGCAAGTGATAGAAAAATCTTTCTGTCTAGCAACGCCTCTAATATAAGTTGTTCCAAATGTGTATACATTTCTTTGTTCTGATGACCACAGAGAAAGATATTTGGAAGAATGCTTATAACCAGACAGATTTCGCCCCCAATTGACAACCATAGTGGTGAAAATAACTTGATCCTTTTTTTTTCTGTTGAACACAAAAGACATTTTGAAGAATGTAGGACAGCAAACAGTTCTGGGGCACTTTTGACTACCATTGTTTTTTTTCATACTATAGCAGTCAACGGTGGGCAGAATCTGTTCTCTGTGTTCATCAGAACAATGGAATTTATACAGATTTGGAACAACTCGAAGGTAAATGATTTTTTTTTGGGTGAAGTATCCCTTTAAGCCCGCATCTCACTGTTTCCCAAAATAAGAGAAGGGGTTTGATGGAAAATTTGCTCACTTCACTGGGGCCTAAACATCCCTTTTGTGTCCACCTTTTGAACTTCAAAAGTGAGGTCCAGATTTGACTGATTATTCCGGGCTGTTTGGATACCGCATTTCATTGCAATTGCCCAGGGCGATATTCCTACATGCTCAGTGGGCTTACACTCACATGTGAATATATTGCAGTTGTCTCTTGGAGGTAAGTTATCATGAAGTCTTGAAACTGATCAAGAACTGAATGAAGTTGTTAACATATACAGTAGCACGAGACTTTTGCCCCCGAAGGCCTTTTGCCTAGAGGCACAGACAGAAACAGCTGGATGGGACCTCAGGCACTGAGACTAAATTGCAAGCTTATAGGCTTATCTGCTTAATTCAGAATAATTCTCAGGCAGATGTTTCTTCTCAGGGTTGGGACAGTGCTGCAAAGCTCATCTATCTCAATTAGTCTAGTCTCAACACGTGACCGAGCCGTAATGAGTTAGGCAAAAGTAATCAAACCCTACTAAACTGTGTGAACGTGAAATAGCACAGTCATAAATAAGGCTTAAGCAATCGCATCAAATCACTTTAGATTTTATGCATTTTGTTACCGCTGTGGTGCCAATCTTCTGGTGTCACTCATTATAGCTTTCATTTATAAATCAGATACATCAAGTTAATCCACCACTTAATTCTTAAGCATACTCATTTTTTGCTTAATAATTACAGACACACCACTTCACATTCTTGAGTCACCTCTGAGCTTCAATGGACAGTTTTACTCGATTTGATGAAGAACTTATTATAACTTTTATATATTGACTTTTTTTGGAAAACCACGGAGAGAATTGTCAAAATAAATAATGTTGCAGCCTTAAATTCGTAAGTACTGTATATACAATGTCAACTTACTTAAATTTTAATAATATTAAACAAACTTTTATATAACTGACTTAATATATTTATATACATATTTACATATAATAGGATTTCAGATTTCTCTGTATATATACTGTATATACATACAGACATTTATATTTTTTAATCCGTAGAAACCAAGTTTGCAAATTAGAGGGCTTAGTGTATAGCGCTTACATTGATGCTTAAAAGCAAAGCCTTTAAGAAATAAATCCAAGTTTGTCGTTGCAAATAATCACGTCTGAGTGAAGGGGAGCAGGGTAATCATTTTTTTGTTAAAGAACGGTGAGCTAGACATTCATCACACGCTGTCAAGCCGTAGCAT
Organism: Triplophysa dalaica; assembly: GCF_015846415.1. Classification (NCBI taxonomy): domain Eukaryota; kingdom Metazoa; phylum Chordata; class Actinopteri; order Cypriniformes; family Nemacheilidae; genus Triplophysa; species Triplophysa dalaica. Next base: position 9,856,595 of record NC_079542.1, read on the forward strand.
GGGTAATAAACCCATCCGTGAAGCAGTAGCATACACACCCCTTTACACATTCTACACACTATCTCTAACAACAGGCCAACAGAAAACAGGCAAACATCTAGCTGTGTTTCAATATCCTAATACATTTAACAGAATTTAAAATATGAAAGCAGGAAGGCTGGGGCTTACCCATGTTTTTTATGAACGGGGCTGTAACGCTTTTTTACAATTCCAGAAAATGTTATTGAATAATATTTGAAAGAGAGGTAGATTATGCTATGACTATGTCTATGAAGAAGAAAGAAATGTTTCATTCAATGTGAACAGCAAACAATAGTTTTTTTACATGACTCAGGTCGTGTGTTAATGTAAAGGTATAAAAGAAGGCAAGTCATATTGCTAGAGGAAAAATTAGATGTTTGATAGTATATGATGTGAAAGAGGAGAGGCTGATGTGTACGGCTATGACTCACCTGTATGCATGCATGTGTATAGGATTCATCATGTGTGGATGTTTTTTTTTCCTTTAGGCAACAAGAATGTTCATGCCTTCCAAGCTAATGTTGTGACTAACAATTCTGGAAGTGTCTACACTGGATGTGGCGCTGTGGAAAACACACATACAAAATACAACTCAAATTAAAGCTATGTATGTATGTTTTTTTACTACAGTACAATCTGAAGCATTGTTCAGTATGAAATGTACAATCTGGAACCACACATTCTATCTTCAAAACAGTTGAAGTCAGAGATGCAAAAGGGGAGGAAGGGTGTCAGAGGATAAGAGAGAGATGATGGAGATTGGGTGAGATGCAGGCTGTATGATTATTAAGTGTGTGCGAGGAGAGATTTAACAGATCTAGTGTCTTATGCAGACACACTGGGCAATTTGGCTCCCAAAGGAACCTAAAAAATGTCCCCCTTCACCCTTCACTTTCTTCCTGGATCATTAAGCATGTTCAAATCAGCTACTGTATTTGTATTGTAATGGATTTGAAAGGGACAGTTCACCCCAAAATAAAAATTCTGTCATCATTTACTCATCCTCAAAATGTTGTTCCAAATATGTATAAATTGCTCTGGTCCAATGAACACAGAGAAAATAGTACGCTTGTAACCATAGTTTTTTGGCCACCATTGCCTACCATAGTATGAATACTGTATATAATACATTTCTCTGTCTTCATCAACAAAGGAATTGATACAGATTTGGAACACCTTGAGGGTAAGTAAATGAAGACATCATTTTTGGTTGATCTGTTCCTTTAAATCTCACAAATGTAGTCTTTAGAAATCTCACCAAATCACACAAGTATGCTTGTATAGATATGCAACAATATTTTCTCACTAAAACTTTATATGTGGACCTCACTTGGTTGGTGTCTTTGGCAATTGGCTGTGCTTTTGATGTTTCTGAGTTAGAAGCCCTAAGGTTGTATGTTTGAAAAAATGTGTGAAAGTTGCATCACTATTGACCTGTGCTGTCTGCATAGTGAGTGCTTGGTCCCATAATTGCTGCTTGCAGCTACATTATTAGTGACTCACATCTCAAATATCTCTATTTCTCCCTCCCAAGCACACACAAGCACTGTTTCTTTCACTCCTTTTGTGACTCACAAACCACAAGAGAGATTTACATTAATTGAAACATCATATATATCATACAGTCCTTTCACACATTTATACACAAAAATTCTCGCCTCTTAAAATGTTGGGTTTTTTATACAAGTTAAGTAAGAAGAAGAGTCGGTGGACAGAAGGGGGGTTGTCCGACATCTTGCTGTGATAAGAAATGAGGGATGAAAGTTGCTCTCCTTTCATAATGATATGCCATCTTGAGGAGGACAAAAAAATCCCCCTTGGACAGAAGATAAATGCAAATGTCAGAGAGGGATTGATTATTTGTCAATCAAACGTCTAATTCACCCACATGGTCCGAGATAATCAATGATAACTGAAAAATTAACTTCATGAAATATCTGCCTCTATCTCATGAATTGGAATCTTCAGGATGATGGAGAGAAGACTGGGACCATCTCTCATGTTTGACCTATTCTTCAGTTTTACAAGTCTGTGTCTCAATGGAACATCTGTCTGCTTTATTACAATAAAAATGAATGAATGTGTGACAGTTTTAATAAGGTTTTTGAGTAGGCTGCATATATATTATCGCTATCATGAATGATGCTGTATATTTTGTTGCATTAAATATACTAGCTGTACAAACGATATATGTCAAACAACAAGATAAAAATTATTAATTTAAAACAACATTAGATAACATTATTTAAAGGGAAACGCCCCCAAAAGTAAAATTCTGTCATGAATTACAGCACGCCCCCCCCCCCCCACAGGTTGATCCAAACCTGAATAAATGTCTTTGTTCTGATGAAGACAAAGCGTGATACTTGGAAAAATGTTACCAACTGGCAAGTCTTGGACATCATTGCCAACCACAGTAGGAAACATTTAAAGGGCAGTCAAAGGTGCCCGAAAACGTTATGCTTACGCAAATTCTTTAATATGTAAAATTTTTGGTTCACCAGAACAAAATAAACTATAACATATTTTTTTCCTATGGCAGTCAATGATGTCCCAGAAATGTCAGTTGCTAACATTTTCCCAAATATCTTTCTTTGTGTTCATCAGAACAATTACATTTATACTGAACAACTTGAGAGTGAGATAATGCTAGAAGTTGGGCAGAGTATCCCTTTAATCATAAGAAATTAATACTTGTTTAGTTGATACGTTTTAGGTAAATGGGTCAAAATTTGGCGGAAAGTTTCTGTGAATAAAAAAAACGTAAATTTTGAATATTTAATTTTGAATGTCAATAAATGTGCATTTTTGTATAGAACTAATTATCTCAAAATATTCAAGGCTATCAGTCTATCAGTAAAATGCAATTTACAATTGGATCAATGTTATGTGTGTATTTTTTACATGCATGGGCCGCATTGTGTGCCAACATCGTGATGAGGGCAGCTGGAATATAACTCCAATATAGAAAATAACACAACATGGCAGTACTGCACATCCTGAGAAGTCATGATGAGATATGAGTCTGTCAGGCTTCATTGCTTCCTCCCTCTCTCTCTCTCTCTCTCTCTCTCTCTGACATGACAGTGAGGTAGGGCCCTTCCGTTGAGCTCTTCGTCACCCACGCTCCCTCCGTCTCGACCTGAACGCAGCGGGGCGATGCTGTCTGAGCTTCTGGGCCCACATGAGTATTTGATCAGTCAGGTCGTAACATGTGCACAAACACACGCTCGCCCTGTCAGTGTAAATAATATGATCATCAGGTATACTCGTACCAAACAAGCCCCCCCCCCCCATACAGACGTGTTAGCATGCAGATACAATTCCAGGTTGCATATGCACGCCGTGACCGTCAGAAACGGTGACATGTTTACATGTAATCTGAACAGAACACCATCAGTGATTACAGTATTTGTTATCGCAACAGTACAAAACATCAGCGTGCATTTGAATGGGTCTCATGAGCAGGAAGTGGGCCATCAGGTTATATATGGCTACCATATGAAACAAGCTGTCTGTAACCATCCTGTGCAAAACTTTACACTCTACTGCAAAAAAATCAAAGAGGCAAAGTTAGGGAACAAGCAATGTAAAACATGACTTTATATGTTACCATCTGACATTTCTTTAATGTAAAGGCTTGCCATTTTGGGGCATGGCATGTAAAGGTCAGGACATCATAAAAAAACTGGTGAAAGAGACCCATATTTCATGATTAAATGATCTAAACTATAATATCAAAATGCTTGGAATAAAAAATATTTTTTGGTTTAACTGTAAAAATAAGTAACCTGGCTGCCTGAGTTCGTCCAACATTTAGATTTCATGCAAACTCGTTGTGTTGACGAATATTTTATAGTTGAATTAACTCAAAATAAGACATTTAAACATTTGAATTTAAACATTTCTTATTTTATAGTGTAAATCCATACTCTGTGTGAAGAATTGTCCACTTTATATGTCTATTTCTAAGACCTAGAAATCATTTTAAGAGAAATATAAAACTGTATGAAACATTAAGTCCAAAAAATCTTTAGTGCTTCGAGCAATATTTTTTTCCTCTGAGAAGACAAGCGAGGTGTTGAGTGGGGTGATAACACCGCTGTTAAGCGTGTTAAATTTGCTTTTTTATTATCTGTATATACAGAGTTTATACTCTTTCTATAGTGTTTGAGTGTGTGTGTGTCCAGGCTTTTCTCAGTTGGCTGGATATGTAGCATGAGCACCCTGGGGTTTTCCTGCTGTTCAGATCACTCCTCGCTCACATTTGGCTCAGACAGTGATCTTACACCAAGGCTGGACCCTCATCCACACTATCTCCTTGCTGCCTAAAGCAAGGACATTTATTGGCACGTAAAAGGACACGCACACACATTGAACTGCAGCCAACAGCTTGGCACGAGTGTCATAAAGTGTCAGTGTCTTTCTTTCTTTCTCACATGCATACTGCAGCCTAAAGTGGAGAGAGACAGACAATGAGACAATGGAAGTCTAGTACAATGACTTGTGTGTGTGTGGGTGACAGAGGCTTTTCTTTATAAAACAGGAAATTTGATGAAATGATGACTGTTTCCTAGATATTGATAAAACTCGACCCAAGAAACATATGAGCTCAGCACTAACCCTTCACTCTCTTGACAAATGAGAACAAATCTTTAAAGTGCATCAAAGAGGTCAAGAGGTCAGTGCGTCAGACAACACACCCACAGTCAGCTCATTGACCACTGACAGACCTACTGAGGTGTAATGGAAACAAATATCACTACAAAGTCATGGCAAAGATCATGATCAAAATGAGTTGCTGTGTAGACCAGATTTTAAAGGGATAGTTCACCCAAAAAAAATTCTGTCATCATTTACTTACCTTCAGGTTGTTTCAAACCTGTGTACATTTAAACACAAAGAAAGATATTTGGAAGAATGTAAGCAATTTTCATTTCTGGGAAATCATCAACTTGTTGTATATCAACTTGAAAAATGTTGTATATATATTTTTTGTTCTGTTGAACACAATTTGAGATATTTTGAAGAATTTCGGAAAACAAACAGTTCTTGACTACCAATATTTTTCCTATGGTAGTCAATGATGTCCTTGAACTGAAAAGTATATTTTTTCCAGATTTCTTTCACTGTGTTTATCAGAACAAAGTATTTTAAACATGAAATGAACTATCCCTTTATGATTTTGGGGTTTACTATCCTTTGGATAGTCTGTTAATGCAAGACTTTCCTTTAAAGGAATAGTTCACCAAAAAATGAAAATTCTCTAATCATTTACTCATCCTCTAGTTTTTCAAACCTGTGCGACTTTCTTTATTCCGCAGAACACAAAAGAAGTTATTTGGAAGAATGCTGGTAACCGAGCAACAGCGGTATCCATTGACTTGCATTGGTTTTGTGTCTATACACTAGAAGTGAATAGGTACCTCCATTGGATGGTTACCAACATTCTTCAAATAATCTTCTTTTGTGTTCTGTGGAAGAAGTCAGACAAGTTTTATATGAAAATAGAGTAAGTAAACGATGACAGAATTTGAATTTTTTGGTGAACTATGGAATTGCAGTAGAAACATGTATAAAATAATATGCATGTTATGCTGTATATAACACTGTACATCAGAAAATGCAATTTTAGATTATTATTTATACTTACTCAATATTTAGTCAAGCAAAACGCAAGAATGAAGTACAAATAGTATGACAAACACTTTTGACAAGTTCTGTTAACGGCTGCTAGAGAATTTTTGACAGTTATAATTAGATTAGTTAAAAAAAATGTGAGATGTGATATTTTCTTTCCTCTGAGCGTTGACAGGAGATACAAATCTTGGTTTCTCAACATCAAATCTATATTTAACGAAAATCATAGGAATAAAAGGTAACGAATAAATATGTGTCCACTGCTGGGCGAAATGCGACACTTTTATAGGGAACACAATCGACATCTATGATTAGTTTAGTCATTAGGCCTGCTGCGCATTTTGATGCAAAATAGCAAAGAGATTCTGTTTCACATGAAATAATTGAAAATATATGACAGGGTATGAGCATCTCATTTATTAATCTCCTGTTTCAATTGTTTGCTGAATATAGCTCCAGGCAGAATACACCAATGTCAGAATTAGTTTATTGCGTTCTCTGTGTTTTTGTAGAAGTGGCCTCCCGGGTCAAATTCAAACAATGTAATAGCAGAAACTCAACAGCATTGTTGTGTGAAGATATGGGGAGATTGTGTGGTCAATTGTTAAGATTTATGTTTTTTTTCCTCAAGAGATACATGCAAATATCAATTCAACACTTTTGAAATAGCAGATATAATAACAAATTGCTTGGATATTTTAAGGCGGGAAACTTTTTTAATGTTAACAAGAACATTAATGTAACTTGTAATTATCGTGCATGCTATTTTCATACCCATCAACAACAGAATAACAAACAAACACAAATGTACAGTACTATTAGCTTTAAGCATGCACATTATTAAATTTAAATCATACAGTATATGGGTATTTGACAGAATAACCGTAAATGTGTCATATTTTATGATGAGATAGAAAACAAACTTTTAATAATATGATATATATAATATATATAATAGCATAAGAGTGATTTTTCTTCATTGTTAGTTTTTTTCAATTTTTTTGCTGTCACACCATAGCACAGGTGTGGTTTATCAACTACTGTACCCACATACACATGTGCATATTTTTGAAAGTACACATCCATACAACCTCCTCTATCACAACACATTTTTAACACCATTAAAAATTGGAATAAAGACTAAATCAAAAGTGAAGCCTGCTATTGCTTCATGCTATTAACATTTGCAGACTGCATCAAATGTCACATTCCAAGTACAAGCTCATCTTTAATTAGTCAAATCATTTGCCTTTGGCACATTCAAACAAATCATTTTCAATGCAGTGATGACCCTGCTGAATTCTAAGAGATATTAAACAAACGCCAGTTCAAAGTCTTCACATTTCCTTAAGGAGTAAGATAATAACATTCAATATTTAATACACATCTCACTCTGTAATGAAGTAATGCATGACAAGCATTTTTTTGTGAATATCATTAAATTGCATTACGTCTGTCTAATACATTGTGAAGTAAAGAACTAAAATGAAAAAAGCTGTTGCATTATTAGATGAACTGTTTGTGCATGTGACAAAAGTATAGATTGAAGCAAATGTATCGTAAAAATATTTCAAGCATCTATGGAATCATACTAGGATAATAAATAATTACTCACCTGATATAGGCATTAAATCAAAACTCAATCTATTTTAAGGAGATTTTATGAGTTTTATGAGTCTCGTGGCAACCTAGTGAGGTCACTATTACGTTGATCAGTAATTACATTGCAAAAAACACACATACTGTAGTGCTTTACTGATCTCAATGTGATATCCATATGATACATTATGTATATTAGGTCTTGCTAAGGTTGCGAAGATTAATAGTGTGCTTCTTACAAATCTGTCAAATGGGAACAACTTTGGTCTGCCAGACGGACTTACCTCGCTAGACCTGTGGAAAAGTAATGCCATGGAATAGACTGGAATAACTTTGAGGAACATGTGCTTAGGCCTACATTTACTTTGCATGCTTTGTTCAGCTCATAAAGTATAGAGACATGCTCTCCAAATTAAAGTTTTTATGGATCTGGAATGCTATTTTGGCATATTTGAAATGGCTGTGGTTTCAAAGGGAATACATGCAAATGCGACTATAAAAGTATCCAGTGCGGCAAGAAATTGTTTGTGCAAAGCATGTAGTGAGAGCTCTTTTCAGCACCATGGACAGCGTCTGCTGTGTTGGTTTATGGACCAATGTAAATGAAAAGCAGGACTGAATGTGAATGCCACAGTAGGGAGATGAAAAAAGGAAGCAAGGTGTATAAAATAACAAAATAAACTGAAATGTACAAGATTTGAGGAAAATTGGGTACTTTGATAACCTAAATGTCTCCAATGTGGAACAGGTCTAGGAGCAGTAAACAAAAACTGTGCATGTACGCACACTCACCCCAAGACATTTTTGCAAAAATATCCTGAAAAGGATGACTCCAATTATGGCAGAAATGGCACCTTGAAGCACCTCCATCCAAACATCAAACCATACATCACTCATTTAACTCACACGGCTTAACTCATCCTGATTGTAACCATTCAAAGCACTGAGCTATGTTCCTTTATGAAGGCAATTTCTCTTTGGATACAGTTATATTACAAGACTATGTTGCCATCAATGCATATGTCACAATGGCAGGCCTTCACTCGCTCCCTCCAATTATTACCAAACGCCATACATTCCCAAAGCATAACGGCCTCCGCTACACCTCCAACACTGGATGAATATGACTATGACGACACAGTTTATGGTGCACGTCAGTAAGCGTTACTCTCTGGAAATGTCAGGCATAGGTTACATCCCACCATGAAAAATCGTAATGGTTAGGAATTGGCCCTTGCAGACAAGAAAAAATGCCTTTTCAACCAAAAAGATGCACTGGTCTGATTTGTTGGCCTTTTGAATGAGTTGCCTGCCCCTCTGCACAACTCCATCATGGAGCTGTTTGCCTGTCATGGCCCACTGCTGAGCTGCTCGGCTATGTGACCTTGACAGGGAAGTTTCTGTGGGCTGAGAGTATGTGTTGGGGCACATACAATTCTCCTTTGTCACATTAACAGTAAAATTGCATGAAATAGATTGCCATTGTAGATTTTACACACTAATTTACATGCAGGAACAATAATAATGATACAGGCGTGTCCTACTCTCAGGTATAAATAAATCTACACGTCTTATTTGTTGATATATTGAGGATGTAATATATTAGAATACATTGTGATGAATGCACTGTTTCTGATAATACTTGCTCCGGCACAATAATCACCTTGCTGCAACTTTATTTACATATTTATTTATACTGTACAATATTCAGACATGACAGCACAATTTGCTATAACATTGTTTTAAGATTTGCTCTTAATAACACTGCAGAAACACTTACACTTTAATATAAATTTGCTGTACTTATGGTGCCACCCCTAAAAGGAAAAAAAAAATCGCTCTCACGAACCTTCTCTGGATTGGTTACACTTTTGTGAAATGATCTGCCTGCTGCTACAAGATCAGCAGATTCTGTAGCCATCTTCAAGAATCGGCTGAAAACACATCTCTTCCGTCTGCACCTGACTGATCATTTCTGATTTCTATATCTTTTCTACCATATCTAAAAAAAAGCACGCTTATTTAAGCTCAGATATACTAAACTTGGCTCTGTACACTGTAGTAGGCTTTGTGAGACATGTTTTTATTGCTCTTATGCTTTATGTTGTCCTAATGTTTGACCCAATTGCTTCCATCGTTTACCCAACTGGTAAGTCGCTTTGGATAAAAGCTTCTGCTATATGACTAAATGTAAATGTACTGTTAGTGGTTTCATTTTAAAGATTTTTTAACATCACTGAAGTAATTATGTTCATTAGACCTCTTAACAGAAAATGGGTGCACATTACATGTAATTTATAATGTAACTTTTTACAGCCGTGGAAAAAGAGAAACAATTTCAGAGACAGTTTTTCTTATTTTATAATTTACTAGGGATGTCAAGATTATCAATATATATCGTGTTATTCGAATTACAAAATTGTCTAAATATTATCGTGGTCACATGACTGTATGAAACGATAAGTCTTCCAAGCCCTTACATATAGAAAGTTTCTTTGCGAAACAGAATTGACTCCTACGATCGAGTGCATCTAGCTAAAGTTCCAGATTTATTTTTGAATGGGAGCCTACTGCAGGACGGGCATTCATGGACACGCCATCTTTGTATAAAGTTAGCGTACGGCTTATATGCAAAAAGGTCCGAGACATAAGTTGTTTGTAATACCTTTAGACTTTGGTCAATTTGTACAATAAATACCTTTGACTGTACTTTTATTTCTGTGTTATATTTTATATGGTTGAGAAGCGGTTGGGATTAGGGTGGGGTGGGGTTAGGCGCTCTAAAATAATTATGAAATGTTAAGAATTGCATGCAGTTCCCCGCTCATTGAAAAATGACGCCAAAGGGGTTGCCTGCGCGTTAAAAAGTGACGCCGAGGGGGCGCTGACCTAGCATCAAAATGTTTTTTATTAGGGATATGAGCAACAGGGTGACATTAAACGAGCTAAAATAAATGTAACCTGTCACATTTCTCAATTTCTTTCCCTCTCTTCACACATGCACACGCATGTTCAAGCCTCTGCTAGGAAACAGAGGGACTCAAGAACAATATTAAACCGGTCTGTGGACCATGCAATTTCAATTACCAAAGAGAATCAAAAAGCTGAAAGGAATTCAAATTGATTCCTCTGTTTAAAAACAGCAGTCCCGTAGGTTCCTGAGACGGAAATTTATCCTGAAATCAAATCTGTTGTTTGTTTATACAGTACATCGAGTGTAGAGAAACTCATTTGTTTGTGCACGAATCTATGACATCAAAGGTATTTTTTTCTGGGCATGGCAAGTTTCATCATGCTGTCACACTCCCACTTGTGTGACAACAGATATGACAAATACAAAGTCACACGGACTGCAATTAAAGCCACTGAAATTATTAGGAAGAAGCACAGACGTACATGAACACGCGCTCATGCACACTCAACGTCACTGTTGATGGCCAGATAATAGATTTATGCACAGCTAAGGAGATTAATGTACGTGCTTTTAAAAAGTGCTCGCAGATCATTCTTACACCGTAAACATCTTTATAGGAAACCAAAGGGATAAATAGGAAATACATTTATTAATCTAAGCAGCTTAGTTCAGGTTGAACTCGTCCAGCAAATTAAGTTTGGTGGATTTCACAGGAAATAAACAGAGCGAGCTAGTGGAGATGAGGAAGTGTCAGCAAAATATTGTATCGTGATTTATATTCTGCCTTCATGTGCAGATGATTTCCTTGCCTCCTCATTATCACAAGTACAAACTATTTTTAAGCTCAGTCTCAGGGCATATCTGTGCGAGTTTAAAATGAGCGTGGTGGTCTTTGAGTATTATTTATACTGCGCTCAGAAGTGAAGCTGATGAGAGACACACAGAAAGACAAAAATGGGTGTCGCACCAAAATAGTCTGACTGATGGCTCAGAGCAAGTTTTACAGTTTGTTGAAGATGAGCGAAGATTCACACTATCCATGGGTGAGGTGATACCGCAGCGCTCCTGAGACTTTAGCTTGAGTCAGGCTAGACTATTAGTGTGTGTAGCTGGAGGAGAGAAAGTTAGAGCGTGTGTCAAGGTCAAGCCTTTGGGCTGCTCTCTCACCTGGTGAGACTCTAAAAGATGGAGGACATCCTGCAATGGATCCTCATTCTTTCCCAAACACACACATCTTCCAATACAGTACTTACAAATCTACTGTCATATTTCACAGATTTCCATCGATCTGAATGAGACTCAGAGTTCTAAACCGTTCCATCCAGTATTTTATGAAAAACTCTTTCATTTCAAGACTCTTCTTGTCTCAAAAGTGAAGTGGAGTGAAACACAACATTATCCTGTGACGTCTACCTTTTGCGTACAAAAGCTGCTTAAAATATGTGATTATAGTGTACTCTTACAACCAATGTTACAGCAATCTTTGTATCCGTTAGCATTTCTATTTTAAATTTTAAATTGAAAAAAGTCACACCTTTTGTCACACCTCCAGGCAGATGGACGACGTACAACACTCCACTTTCGGTTGAACAGGTTTTAATGGTGTAAATGGGGTAACAAACAGGGAGTTAACCATCCACAGGTTAGTATAACATCCACAGGTAATTATCAATTGCCATTCTCAAGTTTTCCCCGGACGTACAGTCAATACTTTGATACTTTTAAAGTCACGTGTTGGCCAGGTTTTACTGTACATGTCGTGCTCCTCGCGAAAAATACACTGTTGATAGAACCACAGCGGCTGACTGGAAAAGACAGACAGGTATGATTTATGTCGCTGATGTTGCCAGATCATCCTTGAAGTGTAATGCATTATGGGAACGGCTTGGCTGATAATAAGTACTGTACGTATGAAAGTTTAAATCGATTAGCGCCTGGCCCACACTCACATCCATCACAACTCTGCTGATGCGTGCGTTCGCAATCAGGTCCTGTTTTTCGATTGAGGATTTGTAAATGAATTTCTCTAATAAAACCAAGAAGACTGTTTAAACAGCAATCAGTTGTGACAAAGATGATAATAAAAATCAAGTATGAACACAATCAAACTTTTACAAGAAGTCTGCAAAAAAAAGAAGTGACTGAACGACTGCAAACAGGTAAATTATTTCTTTTTTTACTTTGCAGGCCTCAACTTTCTCTTCTTAGAATAGTGTTTACTTCTTTTGATTCAATTCAAGTTAATATCTGATTTTTCCTATGTTTGTTGCAAAATGTTGAATGCGACACAAAATAATTTTGAATCAGCATCATTTTGTCAGATCCTTTTCTGTCACGCTTGGATGACATGACATGAAGTTGAAAGACTGGGTATATAGCTTTACAGAGACAATGTCAGTAAGCAATTCTCTCAAACTAGACAAAAAAACATTGTGCATTTTAATTGCCTGGCCCCGTGTCTTTGCATTGTAAGCGTCTTCCCATAACCTTTTTTCTTTTGTCAAAAGCATCCAATTATTTTATGTGGTGATCAACATTATGCTGCATTATGTGTAATTCAACTCTAAGACTCCGACTATACTGAATTCAGAACATTCATAATATGAAATTTCCCTATTGACATCTAATGCTTCTCAAATTGTGGATGGTCATCTCGTACACGTTTCCTAATTTGCTTAAATTGCACATAAACGTCTCTTTTCTTAGCATGTAGCTCTGGAATCTATTACAAATCCCAGAGATAGACAAGGCATTTGCACCAAAATTAACTGGAATCAGGAACTGTCCCCTTGACGTAATGTGACTCATTATCAAAATCCAATTAGCCTCAAACAGTGAGTGACAATAGAGAGAAAGAATGTAAAGAGCTTTATTATGTGTGTATTAGCCCCTCTGTGACACACCATTGGAAATGAAACTTCTTCTTCTTTCATTCTTTTGTCATTACTTTGTTAATTAGGGTGCGCAAGCTCTCTTTAGAGATGTTAATGGGTTCATCTCAATATTTCTAAACATTTCAGTTCCAGAATTATCTTTTAATATTTATCAGTGATCATGAGTCCGTCTTGAAGCTGAGAAAAAAAAGGAAATTAGGACGATTGTATTAGATAAATGACAGAAAAATTAAATGAACATACGCGAAGGACGTGTAGTAAAAATATAATTGAAAAGCGAGTTTTTATAGGTTGTTCCACTAAAAATGAATCATCTCTTTGATGTTGCTAAAGTCTCTGCAAACAATCCAGTAGCTTGTTCACAATTGTTGTTTATCAAATGATTGTGGTAGTAAAAACACTTATGTCCTTATGGAGATGCAGCACTCCTAAATGGGTTGACAAGAAAATAAGAGTGTGGACTAAATTAACGTCTTGGTTACGTATGTAACCTCAGTTCCCTGATGGAGGGAACGAGACGTTGTGTCGAGAACGACAGATGGGGTTCGCCCTTGAGAACCAATCAACTCTGACTACTATAGAAAAGGCCAATGAAATTTGGCGAATGCAATTTGCATGCCGGGCTCCGCCCCCGGAAATCCGGTATAAAAGGAGGCCGGCGTGCAGCATTCACTTACCTTTGTTCTGAAGAGCCTGAGACCTCTCAAACTGCAGCAGAATACGATACGTGTTCGTGGCATAAGGGACACAACGTCTCGTTCCCTCCATCAGGGAACTGAGGTTACATACGTAACCAAGACGTTCCCTTTCTGTCGGTCTCTCGACGTTGTGTCGAGAACGACAGATGGGGTTGCCTATGGAAAACGCCACAACGCTGTATCGCGTCACAATCTCTAGCGAAGCGACGGTAACAAGCCTGGGCGTGTCATCTCGAAGCTTTCGTGAGACTGTAACCTTCCAGTGTGGTGGTCGGGGGGTTCCAGAGCTTTCTTGGAGAAAGATGGGTACAGCCCTGACCGGTAACTTTCACGGACGGGGCCTTAGCTCTCTATAGGCGAGAGGCCGTCCAGATCAGTTTACACCGGGTAAGCGCGACTCTTAATCAGAGAAGCGCTACAGAGGCCACCTCCTACCCGTGGGGAGGAATATGGTGGATATAGGTATGGTCTCGTCCTTGGAGGAGAACGCATGGAACGTGCGGACTGAGTAGTTAACCGCGAGGTGGAGGCCCACCTGGGGAAGCTCATGGGTTACCAGGAGTGGGAACCATTCTCATGAGGATACATCAGACGGAACAGCCCACGGAGGGGGTGTTACAGACGTCCGGTAGCACTAGGTCCGGTTAGAGCTATCTGTGATAGCTCACATGGTATCCCGGCCTAAGGGGGAAGGCTGCTCTGCCCAGCCAGCCCCCAGGGGGTGCTTGTTTGGTGATGGATGGAATGCCTATTCTTAACCAGTGTCTGGGTAAGAAGGGAGGCTGGTGAGGTACCAGTTTCTTAGCGATGTGTTCGGGTAAGAAGAAAAGGTAAATAGCACACTGACCCAACCTGTTAGAGGGTGGAAAGGTGCTTTCGCAGGCATACGCCCCCCCGGATGCCAGTCCTACATGTCGCCACGCAGGACGTGGGCTGACACCGGGTTTACGCGAAGGTTGTTAACCCTTGCGAAGGTGTTTGGGCATAGCCCAACCCGCAGCTCTACAGATGTCTGCTAGAGAGGCGCTTCTGCCAGTGTCCAGGAGGTGGCTAAACTCCGTGTGGAGTGAGCCCTCACTGCCAATGGGCATGGGAGATTCTGAGATCGGAATGTCGTCGTAACGGCGTCCACGACCCAGTGCGCCAGCCTCTGTTTGGAGACAGCCTTCCCCTTCTGCTGTCCTCCAACAGACACGGAGCTGGTCAGAGCTTCAGAGCTCTGCGTGCGGTCCAGTACGTACTGGACACAACACTAATCGGGTTGGGTCTTCCTCCCCTATGGGGAGCGCCTGCAAGTTCACCACTTGGCCCCGGAGGGAGTAGTGGGAACTTCTTGGGCACGCATCCGGGCCTGGGTCTCAAGATAACGTGAGAGTTTCCAGGGCCGAGTTTAAGGCAATCCAGGGACACGGAGGATGCTCGGTGGTCCCCTACCCTCTTGAAGGAAGTGAGCGCCGTCAGGAGGGCCGTCTTACTCTATGAGGAAGATCGGAACCTCCGAGGGGCTCTTTGGGGGGCCCTGAGGCTCCCCAGGACCACTTAGGGTCCCAAGAGGGTATGGAGCGGAGATGAGGCGGATTCCGCCCTCTCGCTGCTTAGGAACCTGGTGACCAGGTCGTGTTGCCCTAGAAACTTTCCACCGACTGAGTCGTGATGAGTGGCAATAGCGACTACATACACTTTCAGTGTGGAAGGGAGATGTTAGTCTCCAGTCTCGTGAGGAGGGGAACACAATCCTGATCAAGCACCTCAGTGGGTCTTTCTCGTTGAGAAAGACACCAGGACGAGAAGAGGCACCGTCTAGAGGCGTGTAACCGCCTAGTAGATGGGGCCCTAGCCTGGGTGATGGTCTCAGCCGTATAGGGGGAGTAGCCATCTTAGGATCTTCTCGTCCCGTCTAGAGACCAGACATGGGTGTTCCAGAGGTCTGATCTGGGATGCCAGAACGTGTCCTTCCCCTGAGAGAGCAGGTCCTCTGTCAGGGGAATGGTTCAGGGGGAGTCGCTATCCAGAGCATCGGCTCTGAGGCCAAGTGCGGTTAGACCGGTGTGGTGTAACCAATAACACTTGGTGCTCCTGCTCCCTGACCTTGCACAGAGTCTGTACAAGAAGGCTCCTGGGGGGGGAAGGTGTGCTTCCGCCCATCCCGCGGCCAGCTGTGCGCAAGGATATCCGTGCCGAGGGCAGGGACTATCAAGCGGGCAAATGGTGGTGTTACGGGAGGTGAACAGGTTTTACCTGGGCCTACCCGAACAGCCTCCAAATGAGCTGGACTGCACGGGGGTGGAGTCGCCACTCTCCACGAGGCATAAACTGGCGAGAAAGCACGTCGGCTGTCTAGTTCAGTTTGCCCGGGGTGTGTGGCCTGCAGGGAACGAGTCACCTGTTGACTCCACCGGAGGAGGCGTCGAGCAAGTTGTGTTTAGCTGCTGTGTGCGAACGCCACCCTGACGATCTGTATTCGCTACAGCTATAGTGCTGTCCTCGGAACAGCACGTGTATGTCTCGCACGAGAGGCCGTAGCCTGCTCAGTGCAAGTAGCATAGCCCACAACTCTTGGCAATTGATATGCCAGCGCAGGCGGGGGTTCGTCCAACACCCCACCTGCGTGCCCGTTGCACACTACACCGCACCCCTGCAGGGAGACTTCAGTCGTCACCACGACCTGCCTCATAACCTGCTCAGAGGGACCTGAGTCCGTCGAAAAAGTCATAAAGACTAGGGGTTATGGTGCGTCGGCAGCAGGGCGGCATCACCATGCGCCTGCTGCCGGTGTGCCACGCTCTCCTCGGAACTCGACTCTGAAACCAGTGTTGGAGCGGTGTCATGTGCATCAACTCGAGGGGTATTAGCCCGCGAGGACGCCATGTGTCCCAGGAGCCTCTGAATTGTTTCAGGGGGACCGCTGTCTGCCTAAAATGTTCATTTCAGACAGTTCAACACTGGTTGGGCACAACTGCGGACAGGTGTGCCGACATGGTGACAGAGTTGAGTTCCATACCGAGAAAGAGGACGCTCTGCACTGGGGAGAGCTTGCCCCTCTCTTGGTTGACCTGGAGTCCCAATCGACCTAGGTGCCGGAGCACCAGGTCCCTTTGTGTACATAACAGATCTCGCGAGTGTGCCAAGATAGGCCAGTCGCTGAGATAGTTTAGTACCCGCTCGCCTTCCTCCTCTCAGGGAGAAAGGGCGGTCAGGGACAGACCGAAAGGGAGGACTCTGTACTGATATGCCCGCCTCTCGCACGCGAACCGTGGGAACGGCCGGTGTCGAGGAGGATCGAGACATGAAAGTAAGCGTCCTTCAGGTCGATTGCCACGAACCAATCCTGACACCTCATAGATGTCAGGACGCGCCTCTGTGTGAGCACCCTGAATGGCAGCTTGTGAAGGTGCTCTGTTCAGGGTACGCAGCCTTTGGGGGCAACCCGCCGTCTTTCTTGGGAACGATGAAGTGCGGGTGGTGACCCACTGAACATCTTGGTTTTGAGGGACGAACTCGATGCCTGTTTTGCCAGAAGGGTGGTGACCTCTACCCGAAGTACGGAGGCGTCCCTGCCTCTGACAGAGGGAGAGATGATGCCCCGAAACTTGGGTGAGTCTCTGGCGAACTGGATCGAGTAACCAAGACGGACCGCCCTCATTAGCCAGCGAGACAGTGTGGGCAGCTCTCGAGCTCCCAGGGACTGTGACAGGGTGACCAAGGGGACGGTCTGCTTCATCATTCCCACGGGGGGTGGTTCGTCGGCTGGCGGAGCTAACCATGTCGCGGGGAGTCCCCGGAGGGAAGGTTTTTGCTCCGCCTGCTTACCTGCCTGGCGGGACAACGGCACGCACTGTCGGTTTGAGAGTGGTGACGGCTGTCGTATGTGTACGACCTCACGCCTCGCCAGGGTGTGAGGTCGGTTCGCCGAGCACAGTCCAGTGGAGTGTGCGATCGGCTGCAAGTAAACCCGGGGAGAACAGAAAACTCAGTGAGTAAGTGGGCGCCAAGCCCTAACAAGGGCCCGGCTTTGGTGACGAGGCAGGAGTCGTCCCGTACCGACCGATCAGAGCCGTGGCTGTGAAGGTTCGGGCCCGATGTTGTTCTCCCTGGGGTCTTCCCGTCAGTGTCCCTTCTCGCGAGGAGGTTGCTGACGGGGTGTAGGTTTCCCCCTCGACCTCTGCTTCCGGGGTGCCGCCTGTGGGGGCACAGGAACCGGAGCCGATGCCGAAAGGGTCCTGGGTTGCAGGGAAGCAGACGTCACGTGAGATCTCGGAGGCCTGTAGGCGGCCGAGTCGCGGCGTGAAAAAAAATGTGGTTAATTGCCACTGTCTGCTTCGCCGTCAAAAAACTGCTGAGCGCAGTCCTCGACGGTGTTACCAACAACCCACCCTGCGAGATGAGTGCATCAAGAAAGCGGACTTCCTTGCTGTCACTCTTCTGCACAAGGTATAGCCGGGGGTGTCTCTCCTGGACCACTACCGTGGACATCGTCCGACCCAGGGCCCGTGCCGCCGCCTTAGTCGCCCGTAGAGCGCTGTCAGCGGTGGCACGGAGATCCTGCATTATACCCGGGTCGGCCTTACCCTCGTGGAGCCCTCTCAACGCCCTGGCCTGGCGGACCTGCAGGATGGCCAAGGCATAGAGAGAGGAGGCAGCCTGGCCCGCAACATCGCAAGCTTTCGACACCAGTGATGCCGAAGTCTTACGTGCTTTGGACGGTAGGAGTGGTCGATCCCCCCCCAGGTGGTAGCCGTCCGCGGCACAGGTGCACCGCAGGCGGACGTTCCACCCGGGGGATCTCGACGCAGTCCTTGGCTGCCTCACCATCGAGGGAAGTAAGGGAGCCGGAGCTGGTTTCACTGGAACGGTCCGTGAGTGGAGCGTTCCAAGTTTTACACAGCTCCTCATGCACCTCCGGGAAAAACATGGCACCCGGGGTGGGCGCGGTTTGCACCGCGCACCGACCTCGGGAACCACGCATCCCCGGGTTAGCACGGATGACATCACTTCTGCTTCCTCCTGAACTCGACCGCTGGGGGTGGAGTTTGGATTCGGCAGAGTCGGATGCCAGTCTCCCTCCGATGCTGCGAGCGACATCTCATCTACGTCACACATCGTTTCCGAGTGTGTGCGTGAGGATCCGGACGGTATGCCACCGCCGGTTGGGGAACGTTCAGAAGAGCGAATCGGGGTGCGATCGGCCCGTGAGCACTTGGCTGGCGGGTTTACGTTCGCAGAGTTCCCCGTATCACTAACGCTGCTAACGTGGGTGGTCATCGGGGCCGTAGCCACAGATGTCACAGCCCGGGTAGCAGACGAAATGGTGGCTGGTTCCCGTAGGAAGACAGCCACCCGTGACCGCAACTTCTGAATGACAATCTGCCCGCAGTGCAGGCAGATGTGTCAACGAACGCTGCTTCAGTGTGCTGGACGCCCAGACACCTAATGCAGCGATCGTGTCCATCCCCCTCCTCGATGAGGGTGCCGCACCCAAGAGAACAGCGGGACATGCCGCGCTGGAGAATGCTCAGTCAGTCCTGAAAAGGACTTTTAGAAAAAAATCTCTAACACCTCCGGAACCGCCGAGACGCCCAGGGGAAGGTCGCTGCAGGAAGGGACGATCCGCTGTAACACGTCGTAGCACCAGCGTGTAGTTGTAGAGGATTGAATCCTGAGTTGTACTCATGAGCGATGGCTCTGAAGAACAAAAGGTAAGTGAATGCTGCACGCCGGCCTCCTTTTATACCGGATTTCCGGGGGCGGAGCCCGGCATGCAAATTGCATTCGCCAAATTTCATTGGCCTTTTCTATAGTAGTCAGAGTTGATTGGTTCTCAAGGGCGAACCCCATCTGTCGTTCTCGACACAACGTCGAGAGACCGACAGAAAGGGAACAATAAGAACTTGCACTGATAATGTTCCTGTCCGGATAATATACCCTTTCTATCTTCAAGCCTTTGAAATCTGATCAATGTCCATATCTCATGTAAAAAACCTCTGCCAGCACATCTGGGTTAATTGGCCGCTGTTCCCTGGGCCCACGAAATGTGTGATTTATGAAGCATTAGTGAAAACATGAACTTTACTTGATCCTTATTTCAAACGATGCTCTGGCATGATAGTAGGCTTCTGAATACTACATTCAGACTGCCTCGTAATGTAACTTACAACGTGATCTAAAATTCCAAGGGTGAAATATATATGAAAGTGGGGAAGGGAAAAATTTGTTAATAATTTGAAAATTTAAAAGAGTCTGCATGTAAAATGCAACATAATTAACTTGTTTAAGTTGTATATTAACTTCTGATAAATTAATGTAAAGAGCTGTTTTTATCTTCCTGATCAATCCTTATCTCTATAATCAAACGTACTTCTCTAACTTCTTTCTTTGGACAATTAAATTATATCTCAATTGAACCATACAGGGCACCGTCATTGTTCGTAATTGGTCTTTCCCCAGAGGAGCTGAAATGCCAACGGTGTCATGTTGGCCCAAAAGCATTCCTTCGTTACCGAGTGCTGGAAGGTTAGACTCTAGTGCTATACAGCTAATTAAAGCTAGTCTCTTCCTCTAACCGCTGAATTATAGATGACAAGCCATCAGCAGATCTGGTTTATAATTACCAGCTTGCCAACAGGACTCGTGTTTTGAGTGTCATTGTTGGAATTATTTTCGTCTTTGATGCACCAAACTTTGCATCCATCTCTCTTTCTCATTTGAAAATCGTTTATGGAGCTGTAGACATACAATGCGTCTGTAGTCACTGTATTCCCCAGCTGGCAAATCATTCTGCATTTGTAATTTCCTCTATTTGGACCGACATTCTATCTCTCTCTCTCTCTTTCATTTGGACAGCGAGATTGCTCTGGACGAGTGAGGAGAGACAGCAATCTGTCAAGGCCATAGGTTAGACTGTGCCATCTGCCATAGAGTGAGATTATGAGAGTTTGGCCGGCTGGCATTGTTTTGACTGTCTCAGCCCAATCCCAGATCTTCGACTACGCTCGTGACACGATGGAGGTGATGGAGGGGGTGAAAGAGAGAAGATGAGAGAGAGGAAGAGGAAGGGAGGGAAGAGATACTATCAAACTGAATGCTGAAGAGAAAGCAAATCGATATGCCGTGTTGTGACCACCCACACGCTGGTTTTGAGGAGCAAATGTCCTACACCAGTGAGAGGAAATTTGTGTTTTGTTGAAATGTAGATAGTGGCTGGAGGGTTGTGCAAGAGGTTTTAACTGATAAACCTCATTTGTTACATGGACAATCATCGTCTTCTATCGTATGGTATACAGTATGTTCCTGTTGAATGGACCTTTTGTTTTGTATGTTGTGCTTCAAGACTTGGGACACAATCTTATCAACTATAATAGCATACCAGAATGTTGTTTAGTCATATTTTCACATTTTTACCAATGACTAATAATACTATTTTTCCCAATGACTGCACACCATTGAACCCCGCAATGCATTCAGAGATGTTTTGATACGCCAGCGACCTAATAGGAACTGAGTCTAAAATATCAGCTCAATCATTAGAGAAACAATACAGTACCCTGCCTTAAAGGGTAAACAATATTTGGTTGTATAAACAACAAACTTTGCCTCCCAAAAATATCATTTTCCATAACACAAGGGCACCAGGAGAGCATGGAGGTATTTACAGCCTAAAAATCCTAGCTTAAGGCTAAATTCCAGTATCCGTGTGAAGCATTCGGATGCTCCCCAAATCTTACAGTACTCTGTTTGCATACGTGTGCACGTGCTTTAGACTGTATTGCCAGGGGCGAAGTCGGAAATGCAGGTTGAGGTAGCACTCTGTAGTCTCTAATAAGGAGCCTAATCTTATTCCACATGCTGTTATCAACAAGCTGATGCAATTTTACACAGGGATGAGGCGTACTTGCAGAACGTTACTGTAGAATGCCTGCGTGAGGGAATCGAGCTCACACTTTAAGATTAAAAATATCCAATCCTATACGTCAGCTGAGCATCAACACACTGAGGAGGGTTTCGCCTACATGCAAATTTTGTCTGATCTTATCAACGTCTGTGGGTTCACTTCTAGCACATCTACCTATCTCCCATTAGGACAAAGTTGATAGCGCGGAAGAAAGCAGAGTATGTATGTAAGACATGCGTCCCAGTGAAAGAAAGACAAGTTCTGGATTATATGCAAACACCTGGCTTGCATATTCATACAGTAGAGGATGGAAAGAGAATAATGACAAAAGAGAGAGCGAGATTGTTCTCCTGTAAACAAAACTAATGAGCTATTGTGATGTATACACTATCATAGGCCTTTCATTCCTGAGACTTTAATATCGCTCTCTCTCTCCGCTGAGGAGATGTTAAATATGCTTCACCTGCTAAATGAGGCAAATGTCGAAACAGTTGTGTCCATCCTCTTGCCATCCAGCATCAAATACTTCTCCCATACTGACACACAAAGGATGGGATACCACTTGTTATTACCGATGGAGAAATCTTTTAAAAAGGAAATTTGTAAAGGCCTTAAATCTCAAAGAGCACGTATAGACAGAATATACTTTACAGTAATGTGAAGGTCATAGGTTTGGATCCCAAGAAACATATAGGCTTATAAAATGTTTACCTTCAGTGGAATGTCATTTTTACAAAAATGCGATAAATGTCATGAAAAATGCCTGATGCCAAATGATAATCATGATCTATTCACATTGGCATCTAAGAATTAAACTAACACTTAAAAAAATTGGCAAAAGCAATAGCAGGGGTCGAAACTTACAACACCCTTCAGCTGTGAGTGTATGCACAACATAGCACAGGCTGGCTTAAATACACACACATGAATACATCGGGCCAATGAAAAATAAAACATTAAGTCATCTTGAATTCCAGGCTCTGTGGATACATTAATACATGGACCCATGGGCCTCTAAATGGCATTACGGAGGAAGAACATCAGGGCAAACAATAGGCTGGTGAACAAATAGAGAAAGAGATAGAGAGACGAGCAATGGGAGTCTCTCTCCCACTGACATCTGGACTGAGGTAATAACATGATACAAAACGTCAGCACCAGCAAACCAGCCATTAACATCTGTCTTTTGGCATGTTAATGGTAGTCATCAGAGAGACTTTTCACTGGCCAGTCTCAAGGAGGTGTGTGTATGCGTGTGGCACAGATGTCAATGAAATGGGTCTCAAAAGCATTTGTATGTCTATTGCAGTGATGTACAGTGAAAATACACATTAATATCTGCCTTTCAAAATCAAACTTAAATGTTGGGGTAAAGTTTTTAATGTTTTTATCAATTTAAAGCAAACGGTTTTTTATGTAAAATGCGGTATAATAAAAGTATATTTAGTGATCATAAATGTAATAAAAAGTAAAATGGCTGTTATGAAAACATACTAAAATCCAAATTTCTTTGTTAATTTTCAGTCAAATTAGCATCTTTAGAAAGTTTCAAGATGATTTATGGATGTAATGTCATCAAGTAAAAATCACAACGTTTTTTAATAAAAAATAAAAAGTATACAGTTGTTAATTGGAAGGTAAAATCACACTAGTAAAATACTGTACATGTCATTAAATTAAAAACATTCAACTTTGTTTGATTAGTCAAATTACCTACCTAAATTATCTCTAAATTTTGCATTTAGAATTGTCTATGATTGAGACCATAAAACATGCTGAAATGAAGTTAAATTCAAAACCTTTTCACAAAGATGTCTTGTGTGTGTGCACGAGTTTACTATTAGCTGTATTACGCTTTGCAAATGGTTCATTTGTACTTTGAACAGTCCTTTGTGAAGGGCAACTTCAAAAAAGTTATTCGTTTTAAATCTATCAGAGAATAGTACAAAGTGCTCACAGATGTATAATCCCTTAAAGTAAAACAAAGTCCTTTCATTTAAATGCCTTCATTAAAGATGCAATTGAGGTAGAGATATGTGAGCCCTGTTCTTGTGAATTAATAGAACCACAGTTCCAGATGTTGTTTGGTACGTTTAAACACTTGAATTTGGAAACACTGTTCATTGGTGATGGACTGAATGCTAACTGATGATAATGTTGCAAGCGTTAATTGATTGTGACCATAAACACTACAGTGAAAGTTTAGTTTGCCACAGAACTTTTATACAGTAAATAGCATTCGGTTACTTTTGCCATAATGAAGCAAAATCATCTTTTGATGGACCAGCATATAGAGCCGGCATAAAGAATCTTCTTAACTATCCAGAAATTCAAAACACATACATTGTACAGACATTCAAAACACTGCAAGTTTAAACACAAAGCTATAAATGAGCAGGTATGCAGCAGTTTGTGTAGGTCATTGACGAGAAATACAAAAAGGTGATCTGCTTTGGAATGATTTTCATATTCAAAGTTCTCATTGGGGATATTTCATTCTCCTCAAGCTCCAAAAAAACCTTCTTCACGGAGATTACAATCAAAGGAGTGTCATGTTCAATTTACGGGCCGATTCATTCCTTTTTCCCATACTCCATTTCCATTCATTTCATTCATTTATGTCACCCAGATGCAAGTTATTCACCACAAGAAAATGATAGAGGTGGGACCTTAAGTATTCAAAATGACATTTTCTGTAGAAACTGGATCTAATGAGGAACACGCCACAGAATCATAGTGGTACTGTAACATCTGGGTCATGTGAACTGAGGGTTAATAACTTCAGGTTTGAAATGGGTGGAGTAGTGATGAAAATCAACAGCTTCGGTGACTGTACATTATATATTATGTGTCTTCATTCCTTAAAAAGTGAAATCTTAAATCCACTTTTTTATGTCTGTATTTACTTTGTGTTTATATTATTCTTATTTAGTCTTCCTCAAGGAGGTGAAGTAAATCTTTATTTCAAAGATGGAATTTGTGGTTTTAATCTCATCAAAATCAAACATGACTATATTTTCCTCATGTAGCCTCAGGGAGATTATTTTCTCCATAATTTTACTAACTCGGGGATCCGCTGAGAAATGTAATCTTGTCAGGACAGACATATTTGTGATTGTGGTGAATTATGCTTTCACAACCTTCGACAAATACCGTAACTAAGGTTGTTATATTCTTGCAAAGTTATTTTTTAATAGGTTTTGTGAAGAACACATCTAGACCACCTTCCAAAAAAGCCAACTTCAAGAAAACATATCCTTCCATTTTAGTTATAACTAGAGAGATCTCAATCCCATCAACAAAAAAAAAATCACAGATACCTGTTATAACTGTTATTAAAATGCTGCTTGAAAACTTATCCTGTCTGAATAATTCTTAATGTCTTCAACAAAGATAACTTACTGCCACCATTGAGTGAAAAGGATTGTAACAGGATGTGGTTATCCAAAATGTCAGTCTACAGTCAGTTTTGAGTGACAGGTCTAAATCATTTCCCATGTACAGCAACATTTGTGTCTATTTCCACCGTCTCTGCCAGCTCCACAGATCCATACAGTAAAAGTAAGAGACAAATCTTGCTATCACTGTAAACATATGATCTATTTTTGAAACTCGCACTCCTCCACCAAAGGATAGAAAGTGCTTTTCATCACACCCACAATGAAAATATCTCACGGATGCTAATGAGACACATCCACGATGCACGAGAGGTGTTTTTCAAAACCATCCAAAACATTAAAACCAATTTTAAAGGCATGTTAAATGATTTGGATTTGACAAATTAAACATGTCCCATTTCAAGAGCTCCTGTCCAGAAAAGCTTCTTGAATGGATAACCCCAGCAGGTTTTTTGGAATAGTTTTTCTTGGATTACGGATTGCACAGGTGAATAGACTGTACTAATGACGACCTGATAAAATGCATTAAAATATCAAAATCTGTATAATAGTGTGCCTTTGTTTTAGAGAAACAGGATTCAAATGTGACCATTCATAGAATAGTTAAATGACCATTTATGCAGAGATGGAGAGAGAAACAGAGCGAAGTAGAGATGAGGACTGAAAATGAAATTTCTCAATCTACATAAAAAAGCTTTCTCAATCTATTCTCTCATTTGTTGGTATTGTTGGGTGACCCTGTCCATGGCTTAACAACATTCCCATAAAGTAGAAAACAGAACAGTAAGATAATCAACAAATAATCCTCATATCCAGCATCCACCCAATCTGTTATTTGTGGAGCATTTTAGGGTTACATGTTATTACTGTTGACTCAAAATGCAATTTAATCTTGGAGAATCTTTAATTCATTGTGCATATTTAGTCAAATACTGTTAGTACTAGTCCATATTAGAGATGCACATTTTCTCTTGTCATTATTCATTACAACTACGGACCAACAACAGCAAAAAGAGTTTTATGTATTTCTATGTTGCCAAAACACTATTCCTCCATGTTTTCACTCTATGGCAGTTTTCTCCTTTCTCCTGGAGAATAAAGTTCCTGCCGTACTCCTGACGCCAGCTGTCATTCTCAATTCGGTCTCAATGGTAAAATCGAGCAGTTTCTCCGGACCTGAATCTGTCATGGGCTCAGACACCTCGCCTCCGCAAGCAGAGCATCTTTAGGTGACAGTAATGAGAACATGGCTCCGCAACATTTTATGTTTGTGCGTATGTGTGTGTGTGTGTTTGTGTTTTCTCTTACTTTTTTCTTTTCTGGTTTTTGCATTACTTCCGTCTGTCTCCACCTTAGCGTTTTGGGTGCCTCTTGACAGAATGCTAAACATTTCTTCGACAGTCGTTTCATTTGTTTGTTGACCGTGACTGGATATCTAATTTGCATTCTTTGACTTGACATGTACTTGATGACATAACACCCTGTGTTAGCGTCACCTGGACAGGAACTATGGAGTGGTGAGAATTCAAATCGCGGTGAACGTTACCAAGTGTCATTCACCACCAGGAACATGGCCAAGGGCCAGGTCGCCAAATTTCAGAAATCAAATTTCATATCAAATTGGTAAATTTGGTAATATGTACTCAGTCAAGAGTATTGCTTCCACAAGGACATAAATTGAACATGTAACATATTTAGAAACTACTGTAAGAAACAAAAGGCCATGCTTTTTTGTTAGTCGTGAAGCATTTTTTTTGTAAAATCATTAAATATCATCCTTCCATTATAAAACATGATTCCTCCCTAACATATTAACAGCAACAGAACAGAAATCTAATCAACACATATAATATGCAGAGCAGGTGGACAAATAGTTGCTGTGTGAAGAGGTGACAGCCTGGGGTTGCTGTAACCACAGCTATTGACCAAACATCCAGAAGCTCTTTGAACAAGACGTTCAATATCATGAAAGGAGTGTTATTGCTGTTTGCGCACTTTTAATTCAGTATTCATTTTGGATAAGTAAAGGTATACATTATTTAAGACTGCATTGACAACTTTGAATGTTAGATACTAGATCACTTGGGTGAGGACAACAATCAGACAATGCACTTTCCACTGTAAATCAATAAGAGTAAAAGACTAGCCACTGCATGATCAGAAAAATACATACATCCTTCAAAAAAACAGCCTTTATTTTGTGGAAGTAAAAGACATATGTAATGTGTAAATATCTGTTAACAAAGATAAAAGCAATCTCTCTCTCTCTCTCTCTTGTTAGTGAAAATCTTCAAACTACATATTCAAGCAATCAGTCTTTGAAACAAGCAAGTACAGGGCTACTGAAGCGTACCTATTGCAACAAAAGTATACCTTTGCTCAATTTGCTGTTTGTTTGCTGGAGTTTCATCCAGTGTGCGTTTTGCTTAATTGGAAATGGAATCTTAATGAAACATTGATAGAAAAAAGGCAGTGGACCCTAACTCAAGAGCACCATGGGGGTAATTGTGTCTTACACAGTATAGTCCACCTTTTGTCCAAAACAGTTTTTCTTAAAAGAACAGTATTGGATTTGCTCCCCCACAACAAAATTGCTTGCATGGGTTTGGAGCTTTCTGTGGTACATTTTATGCAGAGATTGTGGACAATAGACTAGAATGGTATGCTAAGAGGTCTTGCAAGGGACAATGAAAAGTATGTTCAGCAAAATGAACAGTGAACGAAAGGTTGGCAACAGGCCATTAGGCTTTAAATACAATAGTATAAATTATACAAATATATGTAATTATTGTATATATTGAAAATGTTTGAATGCAAACTATTATTTTCAGTTCAGTTTTTAAATCTTTTCTTTGACCAAATTAAAACCATAGACATACAGAATTAAAGCATTAAAACAAACATGTTGCTTTTCTAAAAAGGAACTCCTATTCAGCATGGTTTACAGCTTATTTATTTTTATACCATTTATGCATGATGTACAGTTAATCTTTACATTATCAGTCAATTTAAATATGCTACCAAGTTGGAGCCTTGTTTATAATCAGTTCCTATTAAATCAGCCAATGTTATTTGGTTTCATATACAATTTTACTCTACATATATTGAAGATAAGAACATCTTAAAGGCTGCAGGCAAACCTGTCCAGATTTTGTTTTGTCATGCTGGTTAGGAAGTTTCTTAAAATCCTGATAGCAATCAATAAGTAAAGCTAAACATTGGAATTGTTATAATTGTATATCTTCTGTGAAAGGCGTAGGGTCTTAATCGTTGGACCAAATACTGCCCTCGGTTCCGGGGCAATTATACGTCTTTACACTTTGTACTAGGGCTGCACGACTATGAATCGCGATACCCCTAAATCCTTTTGTAATCGAGCTGGCTTGGATATACAATGTGTCAATATTTTTTTGAATGCGTAGCTTGTCTGTGAAGCACGACTCTGGGATCAGTAGGAAATGCAGCTCGATCTAAAAGCAGCGCGAGTTTGAGTTGCTTATAATGTACATTTGAAAAAGTAACACCTGTCAAACATGATCATTATAAATATATTCTATTATCATATAAGATACCTGATGAGGCTTGAGTAACAGTGATAAAAGGATGTCCATAGGCATTTCCTAGATTCTAGAAGGTGTTATGGTCTTCTTCTGCAGTACACATTTGGAGTTTCCACATGAGAGCGATATTTATTATCGGTTTATCGTGACAGCCTTACATTGCATAGTAATGTTTTCTCACCGGTGAAAGTGACATGACTGTACTGGAACCGATCCAACAACTTCAGCTCTGTGCCCGCTCAGTTGTTTTGGAGGAGGCGTGGCTTTGGATGGTGATCGCGAGAGGGAGGGATCGTATGATTTGCAATCCTAGCAGGCAAACGTTAGCATTTCCAAAGGATCTACTCTGCCTTTAAGTGTCAAATATCTGCATGCAACACATTCCTAACACAGCCCAAGTGTAATTTTAGAAAAGCCAGAAGTTTCGTAGAAGAATGGCAAGGTAATTAACAAACAAGTATTTCACCTGGAGTCTGTCTGTTGAACAGTGCGTTTGACTTTCAGGGTTGTGTAGGTGTGCCAGAGCTGTAATGAAAGTGAGAGGTAGCATGACCTTTACTTGTAATGATGTCATGTGGGCTTGTGCTGACATCATATTGCCAGCATGGCTTTTCAATCAATTTTCAACACTCCTTCCCTAGCGAGACTATTTGCCTGATTTTTATTAAATTACCCTTGAATCGGCAGGCAACCCCGGAGACTTGTTTTCTGCACTCTCTCCCTGTCTCTCTCTCTTTCCTTCTCCTGTTCGCTTGCTCCCCCCAACCTTTTTCATTTTGAGGTTTAACTTGACTCAATTCCAGATCGAGATTGTACCCTTGACCTCCCAGGCTGCCTCCATTAATAGCGTCTGCTGAAGCGTTTAATAGGTTTCAGAAGCTCTAAGTAGTCAGTGGGCAGACCTCTTTTGAGTAAATGGTTGTTATTTTGTCGGCCATTTTGCGTGCTACCTTGAGTTATTAAGCCCTTATCATCTTGACCTGTAAACTGAAGAGCGTCACTCGCTGACCAAGGACAAGCTAAAAAAGCTAAACAACATCATTCAATCAGAGTGTTGGCATTCTGAGACTCTTTTTCAGAAACAATGTTAATATGTTAAAGGTACATTCACCCCAAAAAATGATATTCTATCATTGTTTCCTCACGTCAAAACACATTACTTTCCTCTCTTGGTATAAAACAAAAGAACCTGTTCCACTTTCACTGAATGCACCGTGGATCATTCAAACGGGTTTGAGTAAATGAGTAATGATTGCAGAATATTCATTTTTGGGTGAACTAACCCTTTGACATGCTCCAGCAAGAAAATGAAGGGCATAAGACTTGCTTAACATGTTTTGTCTATGAGGAATGTGAATTAATTCAAAATGAATCCAAATTTAAAGCTTTGCTTTTGGCTTGTAAGACCTGTAGTTTCAAGGTTATGACTGTTATGTTCAGAGACTACTTTGCTTGAGGCCCTTTTGGGCTTATTTCATTTCATTTGACAGTTTCTTTCTTTAGCAAGCTGGTTTCTATGCATATCATTATAATGTAACAGATTGTTAGTTAATTGCAGTTGAATCTGGAGGCATTGTTGCTTCTGCAATCCTTTCTAACAAGGAAAAGTTGGGGCAAACTAGAGCCACATCTAGGAATACAAGGAATGCAGTTTGACGGTGATAATTCATTTAGATTTACACTTCTGCATTTGGCAGACGCTTTTATCCAAAGCAACTTAAATTGCATTATCCTATACATTTATTTCTAATTATGTGCAATCCCCTGGGATCAAACTACGACCTTGGTGTTATTGGCGCAATGCTCTTATCAACTGAGCTACAGGAAGTACCCAAAATACTCAAATTACACTAACATGAGTTATGACACTTTAAGGCTGGATTTAGAATATAGGTGGATATGTGCAATTGTCACGTGACATAACTTCACACTCATAAAATCAAATCCTGCTAGTCCCTTCTCTGGCACATCTATCCTCAGGGAAAAAGGGCTTAAAAATGATGTACTTTAACATCTTTGCCCTGAAATGGCTGGACTGTTTAGCAAAAAAAATCTCTCAGTCTGTCAAACATCCAGAGAGAATAGCATATATGACATCACATGACCAAAAAAGCTATTCACCTGTAGTGCCCTCAAGCGAGACCACTTGGCTTCTGTCTTTTCTTATGGTAATAAAAGTGTGAATGACTTTGCGTTAAAATAAGATTTATGTATGAATGTGCAAGGTGTTCACATATTTTAAATAAAGCCATATCCTGCCTTACTGACCTTGTACGGTCTACTAAGGTAGCATTTCCTGACCATCATCTCACTTTATTGTGAGTGTATTATTTTAATGTCTGATGTTAAGGCAAGAATGCTCCCAAAGGTAGCTTTAGGGAAATCATCCATAAGCAGCAAGATTCTGCAAGAAGCAGATTTGGATGCAGTCGCTGCCGCAGCATATTACTCGCCTCACAGAGAGATTTTTTTTTTAACAAGCCATGATACACAAACATAGTGCTAGCAAAACACCTTAGGTTGTAAGTCTCTGTCTCTTTCTCATACAAAGCAAGGAGGAACATCAGACGCCACCATCATTTGGTGGTGTTTTATTTGTTTATTTTTGCCGTACAACATCTCAGCAAAAATTTGTTCCTGAGGACGTTAGTGTTGTGTGCCAGAAATAATATTCAACTTTATATTGTATGCAAAAAAATGCCGTGGGCTTCAGAACAAACTGTGAAAATCAGATTAATTGTGTTTTCGTTGGTTTGGGAGAAGAGAAGAGAAGAAAAAAGTCAAATTCAGGTTAACTTACAGCTTATCCTAGCTTTCATCTCCAGCGTAATTCAGTTAACAAATGCATCAGTATTTACAGTAATCAGTATACAGAACTTTAACCTGCACTCTGACCTCATCTCTATCCTCTAGGTCGAAACTAGGATTATATATCATTATAAATGCAATACCACAGAGATGGAAGTGTGAACAACAATCTGCTTCTGTTGTCTTTCAACCTCCAACCCTCTTTTGCTCTCCTTGCATTTCTGTTTTGTTTACCAAATGGTTAGAGAGTGCAGATTAATAGCAGTCCAGAGGGCAAAAGGTAATGAAAACTGGAATAGTTTCCCTCCCGAGACAAAGGAGCCTGTGAAGAATTAATTATGTCTTTCATAAAATGAAAAAGGAAGAGAGAAGAAGAAGTAAAACACATAAAATGGGCTTAGGAGCTCAAAGAAGTCCACACTGTTATAAGCAACAATGACATTACGTATGGGACAGCATGAACAACTAACAGTTGTTTAAATAATTTATACTTCATTATTGTGGAGAAGGTGAGAAATGTACTGTATACTATACCGTATCAGACAGTCTGAAAATATTAAGACAAAGACAGAGAATTAACATTTATACAAACTGTTTGAATAAATTGCCTGATACACCAATCGACCAAAGTCAAACCTGGCCTGACTATATTTAACCCTCTAAACTAGCTAGCTTTCATATCATCATAATAATGTAATCATTAAGAGCCTGTGGTATAATAAAACCAGAGCTGTTGAGAGATTGCAACAAAAAAAAGGGCGCGTCAACTCTGTTGATTGCAATGGAACAGTTTTTTCACAGCAATGGCGGTTCATTGAGCCTCTCAATAAATACTGGAAGTTACAAGTAATGGATGGCGCTGCAGCAAAACATACCAACTGAGAAACGTGTATTACATTTATAGACAAATCGTTTAATTAATAAAAAAAATAAAGAAATTAAAGAAAAAACATGACATGTCTGAAAGCAGCATGAATCACGTCAAGCTCAAAAAATTTGATCTTCAGTCGTGTCAAATCCCTCTCTCAATGGCCCTGACTGTAACTAGGCCTACAGTACTGCACATACATGACATGGTTGCACCAATCCATGTCCAATCAGCAACCAGAAGCGTTTTAAAGCAACAGTTTGTAAAAAAACACCAATAGAGGGCGCACTATCAAAACAACAACAATGCCGTAGCTTTATGACGCTGTGAAGGAGCGTGGAATGATGGCATCCTTTTGTCTTCAACTCCACTGCTGATAACCATAAATCAGATGGGAACGAGAAATCATGTTAGTGGATGAGATAAAGTAATAATGTTTTATAAATGTTGCGTATAATTGTAGTACATAAATAATAGACTGCTCAAAACAAGCTAGTGGCTTGCTAGTCGCTAGACACTACTTCCGCATTTGTGCACGACACCAGATGTTGTCATGCGGTTTCTACATCAGAAAAGGCGGTAACAATGGGTAATGCACATATGACGCCATTGACAAGCGAATGCACAGCACCGTGTCACTGTTTAGAATGCCGATTTTCTCTCGATTTACAAGTAGTTGGAAACATTTGATATATTGTAAGTACTCAGTCGAACAAAATATATAACACTGGCCTAGTGGTTTTTGGATATTTTACTGCAAAATTGTTACAAACTGCACCTGTAATGACATGTTTTGTTATCGAAATACAAAACTGCCTATTTTACAGATATTGTAGTTTAGTTTAGTTTAGTTTAGTTTAGACATGTTCTAAACTAAACATACAGACATATGTTTAGTTTACAGACATAATAAAAGAAGTACAGACATAATAAAAGAAATACAAATACCAACAGTAAAACAAAAAATATATTTGCAGCAAATACTCATGTCAACCGTACATAACAAACTGACTCATACTGTATGAAATGAAAGACCATAAAATGTTTTAAGAGCCGAAAAGAGTTTGAGCCTACTTGACATGCAAAGGCAAATTAATCCAGAGTTTTGGGGTCACCACCGCAAAAGAACGGTCACCTCTGCTTTTTAGACTTGCACCGGGGGAAACTAGGAGTAAATGTTCAGCAGACCTAAGTGTTCTGGATGGAACATATATCTGTATTAGGTCTGGTATATAGGAGCTAAGCAGTTCAGTGCCTTGAAAACCAAACCAAATCTTAAAGTCAATTATTGTAATCATTATGATCACAACATGTTATCATTGCATATATCGTGCTCACTGTTTCTGCTTAAATGCATACCTGATATTTGTCTGGTTTTGTAACAAAGACATTTTTACTTTCTGTAAGGCTGCTTTGGAAAAAGCACTTGAGAAATAAAGGTAAATTGAATTGAAAATGTTTTTCATTAAAATATTTGCTAAACAGAAAGGAAAAGGTGGAAACACAAAAGGAGGACCAGATTAAAAAGTCATCATTGGTAACACAGAAAAGAAAAATGCATACAGTAAGAATAAAACAGTGCAAATAAAGCTGCTCTGTCATCATTTAATGTGAGATTAATGAAGATTTTTGATACATCATTGAGCGTTTGCAATAAACCTTATCATTTTTCACAGCAACAGATCAAAGCATTTCTAAGCAATCAATTGAAAACGTCCAAATGCAAAATATGCCCATATACAATTTCTTCATAACACAGTGTATAGCTGCCACAGGTAGCCCTAGTGTTTTCAGCCACGTATGTTTGCAGTAAGTGAACCGCACAATTGGAGCCTTTATAAACATTATGAGTCAGATGTCATTATCTTGTTCCTACTTCTGGAGTTTTCTCTGTGTGAACCTCCATGACAGCAATCTACCCTCCCAGCCATCATAGTGATTTGTCTTCAACTCTCCATCAGCAATTTTGATTAAGGTTCATCTCAAACAAGAGCAGGTCAGATGAATCCAGATGCACGGATGCATTTATTTTATGCAAACCTTCACAAAAGCAACATTATCTTTGTTCAATTCCAAAAAGTTATTTTCAGAGCCACGATCAATCGAGATGTTTTGCTTTTTGAGAAATCGTTGAATCTCAACAGTCAGTGGCTGAATACGAACGAGAGTGTCTAAACAGATCGATAGCCGCCTTCCCTAATCACAAGCATCCATGATTGAGATTTTTAGCCCGGACCGCGCTGTGTGCCTTTCTTGTTCTTGCGTATATAAATTTGCTCAAGATTGCCTCATGCATGCCAATGGGTCCATTTGATTCTAAACAAACAGCCATCCAAACTGAGACCGTTCTCCCTCCAGGACTTAGAGTCAACCCGTCTTTGGTCAAACAACACAATTGATTCCAAGGCTGACCTGAGCAGAATGCAGGATCAATCCCTCAGAAGTTCTATCACCGACCCCTGTATTGACTCCAGTAATAACTGAGAATGGATATTGGAGGGGGTGAGAACATTCGTAAACGTCTAAAAGGAATGTCACTTGCCTTCTCTATCGTCTTTTTACTCGCGCCATCCTGATGATGATTCTGTCTATTGCCTCTGAGAACAAGTGTGCTTTGAATTTCTTTCAGCTCAGGTGCTGGCAATGCTATCAAAGGTAATGGGTTCGATTCTCAGGGGACAAACATTCTGATAAATGTATTCTTAGGACAGTAATGTGCTATAATTCAAATCTTGTGAGAATTTTTCTTGTCTCATATAGACAGTTTTAAATGTCTTTTGATCCATTCACATTACATTTACATTGAACCATTAGGCCAAAGTGCTTTACTGCATTCAAGGCCGTATACATTTGATCACTTCATGTGTCCCTGGGAATTAAACCCATCAAAATGGTTGTACAATGCAGGTTATTCGATGACAAACAATATCAATAGAAATTATTTTAAGTACTTAATTACAAATCTACAGAGAAGCGGTCTACCTTTCAAAAAGTTGCCAATATTATTGTTTTCACAGCCACGCTTACGTATTTGAAGATTTTTCTCCTAGGGCTGAAAAAGACCGTCCTGTCATGCCATCATTTCATTGTCTGCCAGGGAAGAAGCTAACAAGTGATGATCGCTCGAAGCAAACAGAAGCCTAACCCCCTTTCAGCTGCCTCACAACCTTCACCTCATGTGAGACTCATCCAGACACTTGTTGGAATTGAATGCAACATTTTTCAGACATGAGAAGAGTGAATCAGCAGACAAATGCATTTTTACATTGCGATGGACGGCTGGATGGTTTGTTGTGCAAGTACTTGGCAGCTATTAGGGGGTAAGATTAAACATTTCTTAAAAAAGTAAAAAAATCATGACAACCAAAAATAATAAAAATAATATTTCAGAATCACGCTACAACCTATTTAGACTAAATAACTATGAAGAAATAGATTAACAGTGAATCTAGGTGTGATATTCACTGAAAACACAATCACACATATGCACACTCTCCTTTTCCTCATCCATAAATGCACATTACACAAATTCTGGTAATCCAGTCTGCCATTCCCTTACTTTGACATTGAGGAGGAGGACATCTGAAATCTTCTGAGACACTGAACTCTCCATCCAGAGCAGAACAGCGCTTCTGTTAAGCAGTCTCTCCATACCAGAGGATAATTCCTCCATAAGAGGTAGCAGATAGCAGCCGTTGGGTCCCTTTCTCCCAAAGCTAGAGCTTGGCACCATCCACTCTTCGTCACATCAATACAGGTTCCAAAACAGTCACAACAGAACAATGCTCGTGAAGCCTACAGTTTTAGCCTGTCCTGGTTTTCTGAGCCTGACGTGAAATCCTGTGTTTGGCAGAAGAGAATGGTCCATGGAGCTACAAGCTTAGGAGATAAAAGATTAATTGGAACAAATCATTGGGGGAGAACAACGCATGGAGTGAGGAGAGAGAGAGAATGAGATCAGGATTAGGGTTTAGGAGAGTGTTACCAAGCACATTCTGAGGTCTGACCCATTCTTGAGCCAGGTCAAATTAAATCTTGGCACTGGTACATGTTTTTTGTTTTATTGCTTTTTAAATAGTTTGAGTAGATTCAAGCTTAGCAAAAGTTACATATTTGCATACTAAATGATAAACCCCTTTAATGACTTCTAAAGCTTAAAGGCTGTTTTATTGTGTAAACTTTGGATATACAGTATATCACAGTATGATGTGTAATAAAAGCTGTTTGGAGTCCTTGAGTAGCATTGTGGCCAGGATTTAAAACCTGCCTTAGGATATCTTGGACCGTGAACAATCAATAAAAGGCGCTTTCCAATATGTGGGGCCGTATGCCAGTAACTTTGGTTTCTTTTCAGAAATACCTTCCACATAATATCTTTACAAATCCACTAGAGAATTGTGTAATGCAGACCGATCCAATACAGCCAAGGAAAAACACATTACAAGAACTAATTGCAATGCATCGTCATTTCTGAAATCATTGATTAGTTGATGAATGCAAGTCACTTTTGAGAAGTTATGTGGTGAATTATGCATGTATATCCATGCCAGCGCCAAAGCCTTGAATTTTCTTCCTTCTGTAATATAATTCTTTCTCCAAAATGGAAACTTTCTTTTCTTTAATCTTCGAAAAGAGCTTTCGAGATTCTTGATTGAAATAATTGCTGGATAGAACTACGAAATTTATGGCCTGCAGGTTTAAGCAGGTCTCTTTTAGAAGACAGGGAATGGGCCAGATCTGAAAAGACTGTGGTTTAAAGGGTTTTGAGGGTTATCTACGGACTGCAGGTCAGTGGGCATCTTAATGAACACAATCTCTTCAGCCATTGCTGCAGATCCAAGAAGGTGGCAGTCAGGACTAATTACCAAATTCCCCCGCAGCTCGGGCCAAAGTTCCTCTTCCTTCATGATTACATTGAAGGAGTGAGCGAGATGGGAAAGGGTAAACTGTGAATTCTTGTTTTGAAGAAGAATAAAAAAGATATAAGAGACGTATTTCAACAGCATTTTCCAAATTTGTTCTTTTGTTTCATTCAGCAATAAAAGACAAAAAACATCAGCATAGCACATTTCCATCTTTACTTCAGCACAAGAAAATAACCAATAAACACAGAACGCTTTAATTCTAGCTTTGCTTCTGATTTGGTTGCAACATGCAGGTGCCCTATCGCTATGGAAACCATTAACACAATCAAAGTGATGTGCACCACAGTTGGCTCACTCACCCTAAAGCATGGTCAACTGACAATTTGACATTATAATGGGTTCTAATGCTTTTCTAGTGTCTTTTGTCGTGTCACGTCGTGCCTGTCGCATCAGGTGTAGAGTCGTTGTGACTCCCGAGATTTACAGTTTAAAACTTTGTTGTAATTTTGCAGCAGGTTTGCCAGTAACTTACTGTCGATTTGATTAAATCTTTATAAAAAAAAATAAAGTTAATTTTTACTTTAATCAAAATTCAAAACAGTTTTGTTATTCAAAATGAGCAAGAAGAGACTGGTCTCATTACATTACACTGCAAAAAATTACGTTCTTCTGAGCATTTTTGTTTTGTTTTCTAGTAAAAATATTTAAAACTTCATAAATGACTACACAATAACATACAAGAAAAGTAATCTCAGATATTTAGTCTTATTTAATGAAAGAAAATATAAGAAGTAGGTAAGTTTATGTTTATAACAAAATGGTCAAATTAATCTACAGTGAGTTACTGGCATACCTGCTGCAAAACTACAGCAAAGTTTGACAGTGCACGACTATGGCTTGGGAAAATGTTAAACGTTACAGCCTGAGTAGATATCAAAATGTCAACAAATGATATTTAAGTATTAAATACTACTTTAATTTATTTTAATTTTACTTCCTCAAGTCCTTAATATAACCAGAATTATTAAGATAAAAGATATGCCAATGTTATAACTATAAATTGGGGAGGGAATGCAATGTTCAATATGGCTGTTCTAGCTAAGGAAGTCCCGCCTTTCAGTAAAAAGAGCCAATTGTCAATCAATAAAGATTGATTACTGCCTGGGGGCAGGGGTACTACACAGGGTCTCACAACGCACTTGACAATCTCCAAGCTGTGGAAGCAACCTTTGTTTTACAACGATTTGGTCTTAAGAACAAAAGTTATGTCAGTCATGTAGATTTAGAAATAAACAATTATTGTGCACATCATTTTAGAGAATTTAGGAGTTTAGACTGGTGACTGAAAAAGTTGCCCGAAGGAATTTAAAACATGGCTTATCTGAAGGGACTTATACTCAACATACTAATTTTTTTGTTGAAAATACATATGCTACTATATTCAAATTCATGAATTCTGCAGACACTGCCATCCAGACCGACTTAAACTGCATTTGAGGTACATGTTCTAAAAGTCTTAATAGTTTGCATTGCAGGAGTGACTCATCACCCCATAAGAACAAACATGTCTTCCTCAAATGTCCTTGCTTTTACAGTGAACACTATAATAAACACCTGTACAGCTTCAATTCACAGTCAATTCTGCGTGTCTGTCTTCATTCTCCACCACACTGTTTTGTGTGTGTGTGTGTGTGTGTGTTGCTTGTGGTCCTTCATAAATATATAATTAAATACAATTTCAATAAGCAACCAAATTTAAGTTGTCAATACTTAACAGCATTTCTCACCTCTGAGTTGACACTTTCACTCCAACTGGTTTTGTGTAAATTGTGTCTGTTCATTATAGCTCCAGTTGTGGTACTATCATTGGGAGATTTGTTCCTGAAAAACGCTGATGAAATCTGTCAATTCCGTTCCCTCCTTATCTGACACTTGAAGCAAGTGAGAGCTTTTCACTACAGATGTGAAACATCTATTCCTCGACACAACACAAATGGCTCTGTTGTGACAGCATTGCTATCACTCCCAGTGTGAACGATATAACAGACGTTGACGGTGGCGCTCTATCAATGTGAGGTAAAGATAAAGCTCATTTCAGGATAGCAGAAAACCGGACATACTGCATTTATATATATATATACATATATTTCAATGCTGTAATGTCATATGAGATAATGAGAGGTTTTTATTGAGCGCTGCAAAGAATATTTCTAAGCATTCATCTGCTTGCATATCATAAGCATCTGATAAATGTGGTGGCTAGGTCTGATTTGCATAGCATTTTCACTAATAAATAAAGACTAAATTAAGAATAAAGACACACAGGCCTTGAACCAAACAAGTATGGATTTCAGTACAGTAGATAACAAAATACCAAAGCAAGTGCCATTTGCAAATAATGCAATTACAAATAATTATTTGCTATATTATTTATCAAAACTTTACTGGCATCAAGGGTTAAAGGATGTCTTAAGATCACAACAGCAGAGTAACTAGAGTACAGGGTGTTGTCCACAATATCCGAACCAAAGAATGTCTAATACCTTTACTTAATTGTAAACCATGTTTACTATTTTAGAATCATGTTTATTTTGTAAAACATTAAATTGAATGGCACTTAGTTTAATATTTTCTTATAAAGCCCACTTCAGAAGATGTAAACAATGCTGATCCAACATTGGTCCAGATTAACTTCCTCTTTCAGTTGGTACAAACTGCACAAATGTTTTCAGCAAATAGGCATACAGCCAACAGAACATTTCTCATAATCGTCTCGAAAATGTTAAACAAATATCTTTTAATTAGCCTATATATACAAATTTGTATGAAACATATTGTTAAATGTTTTACGGTGGCCAACAGTGTCCAAATTACTTTTGAGGTCCAGATCAAAAAAAAGATACTGCACAAGTTTGTAATATAAGACTTTACACCATAGGCCTATATATTTAAATGGTATCAACACTGATTGATTAACTTCCAACAATTTTTATCTTGGTCCCCCTTACCAAACGGTAGGTAACTATGACATTGTACCTGTAACGTTTCTTATGCCTCAAACCTGTGAAGCAAAAACGCTGCAATAGATGGTATGCTGTAAGCCTATCTGAATGAACCAAAAACGTGTCTTTGGTACAATCATATTGATCTAAGAAAGACAGATGGATCTGTTGACGTGCGAGGTGCAGCTATGCCAAATGCATGTTTGCTTCGTTTAAATGAGTAGCTCTAAAGCCAGCTTAGACAGTAATCCTCTAATGTATGATCATTGCTCTTTACTATGTTCCACTCTGGCAACTCATGAGCCAATTATTCACATGGGGCCTGTGGAAAAGGACATCAAACATTTGTGAGATTTGCAGTGATTTTTAGACCTCCCATGTTTCTGTTTTAAAACCACAATCGTTTGACATACCATGCGCGGACTAACAAGAACCCTAGCTAACCCAAAAACATTTATATACGTCCTCTTTCTAATGCATGCACACACGCATTTCACACGCATTCACTCGCTCACTTACTTTTGCACATCCTTTTGATGTTTTGAAACCAAGAAGCGGATGGTAATTAAAGCTTTGAGGGGATAATGTCGGACTGAACTTGTGTCTGTGTGAGACACAAAGCCGACTAATTAAAATTTGAAATGGATTCTACTCTTGCTCTTTCAGAGATCGTCTTCCCGGAGAAAGAGGCGACATGGATGACAGCAGTAATATTCACGACTGCATATTAAAGAACCGAAGAGTCCAACTACACAACAAGATATGACCTTTTTACGTTGTCAAAACTGCAGCTTACAAGTACTGGCACATTCGGCATGACAGCGACTTCAAACATGTGATTTAGACCTGCGGTACCACCTACAGAAGTGCCTCAGAAACAAAGAGACATTCCCTGAGGAAACAAATGTTAGATAGGGATGTATGCTTTTCGCTGGAAAAAGTAATAGAGTTTATGCATTATGAGTTTGGGACTGACAACCTCTTTTAGAGTTTCCAGAAGCAAATCAAATTGAAGTCAAGACATTTTATTATCTTTGCAATAGCCATGAATATTGCCGGTAACTATAATGACAGTGATTAAAGATAAAAAGTGATGCAGTTGTCAGTCTCGTTTAATACCAACCTGTGTGTAAACATAATCATATTAGTGCACTAAAATAGAACTCCAAACTTGAATGTTCTAGTGGGTAAATAAAGCTAATGTTTTCAAAAGTACTTTTTATAAAATACATTTTAAAAGTACAAATAATTATAATGAAGTCTAAACACGGAGTCAATCGAGAAATATTTTTGCACTCAAACAACATAGAAAATCATCGGAAGCATTTCAAATCTTCAACATGTACAGAATAATTAACTGTAATCACTTTGATTTGTCTACACATTGGCCTGTTATTCTCCATAAATACAAGCATGTTTACCACAACTCCGGGTCGAATTGAGTGTTCACACTGATGCATTTATTTACAAATCAGACTCATTGAATCAGTATTGGAAGTGGTGTGTAGGCTTTTGAGAGGCCCATTTGTGGTAAACATTTCATCTCCCAGAGTTCATAGAGGCAGGATAAATACCACAGGCGTCTGCTTTATGGGGGCTCATCGCCATCCGCTGCGGCAAGCCCAGCTCTTTTAACGGCCCATTCAGCTGTATTTATGGGATGACAGCAGGTGTCATTGAGAGGCAGAACAGTGCAAACCGAGGGTGCGCTGCAATCAACACAGAATTAAAGGGAGTTAGAAATGAATAAAGAAAAGTCTTTGCTGTTTCATAAAGGACAGGGATCATCAAACTGGAGAAGGAATATTGGGCGATTGAGGTTTGTTTATGTTATTGCATTTTCTGTACGCCGTTCCAGCTTTGGGTGGAATCATGTTGCTCTAACAATGCTTTCAGCATATTTTTATCTAATGGTGCTGAGAGTTAATAGCAAGCAAAACAGGGTGACCTGTGCAAATTATTTATTATGAAAGCTGAATATTCTTCTTAGATACGGCACAGCGTTCCTGAATGTAAATGTAACAATTTTACATAGTTTAAATTTTATATTCATTCTATATTAAGATTATTAGCATTTAAAGATGTACAAGTTCTAGTTTAAGCAATACAAAAAAAATGTAACAGCTACAATTACCTGGCATATGACATGGTTTATAACACTGTTGCACATAAAGTATGACATTTAAAGACGCAATCAATCAGAACATTTGAAAAAATATATAATGACAAATCAATCGTTCTGTAAGTTATTTATAGTCTCTAAACAAGTTTATGTCCTATTTTACCTACTAATGCAATTATATCAGTAAATATATTCTCATGCCATACCCCTTCAGCCGCGTAGAGCATTACAACAAGGTGATGGGTAATTACTGCAACCATCACCAAACCCATCATTTCTCTCCGACTTACTTTTCTCACCTTTCTCCTCCACTTTAGTCTATCCTTCCATACCAGACATATGTCTAAATGGTGTGTGTTGTTTCCCCATTCCAACATGTCGAGAAAGTGACAGAAAATAACTCTAGAATCTGGACAGAACTGATAGCATTGAGGCCTGTTAGCGAATGGAAGTTTGCCAGTTTCTCTGAACCCCAATCAACAAGAAATAAACACACTGCTGAGAAATTTCCAGATAAAAGTGCAACAAATATGTCTGCCACTGATGAGGGAAGCCTTTGATAGCCACCTTGCCCATGTGGCAAAGATATGATTTTGAGCAGAAACAGTTTACTGTCTGAATCGCTAATTGATTTTGAAAGTCAAAGAGGACTTGTGTTGCTCAAAATTAAGAGTCCAGTGAAAACACGAACTTGTGAACCAATTACCATCCTATAATATTGAGTGACATATTTTGTCGTTAAAAATAAAACAAAAATATTTCTAAACTGTAAATTTATCTAATATGAATGCATTTTAATGCAAAATGAAACTCTGGTAAAACTAACCACCTGTAAAAAGCCTCTTTATAAATGTTACTAATATACTAGTTTTAATAAATTAGATGCATCTAGCGGTGAGGTAGCGAATTGCAACCAACGGCTCACCTCACCCTTTGCCCTTCCCTTTCGAAGCACTATGGTGGCTGACACAGGACTAAGATATCGTTACTGTTTCGTACTTTGCTAAAGGAGATAACATATTTGTTACCCTGGACAACAAAACCAGTCTTATGGGTCAATTTTTCGAAATTGAGATTTTTACATCATCTGAAAGCTGAATAATTAAGCTTTCTAAGGATATATGGGTTGTTAGGATAAGAAAATATATCTATAAGAATATATCGGAGATACAACAGTTTAAAACTGGAATCTGAGGGAGCAAAAAAACAAAATATTGAGAAAATCGCCTTTGAAGTTGTTAATCATGGGCATTGTAGCAGTACATACCCTTGCAAAAATAAAGTTTTATATATTCACGGTAGGAAATTGACAAAATATCTTCATGGATCATTA
Organism: Triplophysa dalaica; assembly: GCF_015846415.1. Taxonomy (NCBI): domain Eukaryota; kingdom Metazoa; phylum Chordata; class Actinopteri; order Cypriniformes; family Nemacheilidae; genus Triplophysa; species Triplophysa dalaica. The sequence continues at coordinate 9,900,205 of NC_079542.1, forward strand.
ACTTTACTTAATATTCTAATGATTGTTGGCATAAAAGAAAAATCGATAAATTTGACCCAGACAATGTATTTTTGTATTTTACTAAAAATGTTTATAGATAGATAGATATGGCTCGTTCTAAGGTAATCAAAACATAACGTTTCATCATGTAAGGTCTTTATACACCTCTGAAGACATAGTTATATTATATTGCATTTCTTCCAATAGATCCTCCTAAAAATGACACATTAGACCTTAAACAAATTCAATAATCAAAACTATTACAAAGTATTAGTGTAGCCTCCCAGCTGAAACAAGTTCGAGCAACACCTAATGACCAAATATTTTCAGACTTAGAGTATGTTCCAAAGAGCATTGACTTACGATGACAGTGACCTGATGGAAAAATCATAAATATTTTGTTCCAAAATCCCTTATTATTAGTGTGGACTTTCTGACCCCACTCTATTTTCTAGTATTTCCTTCAGTAGACATTTTAATCTGCTGCTGTGTGAGAACATCATCAGGGAGATGTGTGGGGGGTGAAAGAGCCATGGCTCAGCGAAGGTGGGAATAAGATGGAAGAAAGAAGGGATATGGGAGTGTTAGGACCGTCCCTTTGTACGCAGTCAGTAAATTAGGATAAGGGACTGACTGCGTACAAATTAGGACTGGTAATGGCCATATTTAAAAGAGATGCTCTCAGAGAATAAAAAATATTATATCAGATTAATACCTAGTTTCATTCGAAGAATCTACGCAAACACAGCGATTGAACGCCAGAATAAATCCCACACATACAAATATATCTTTTTATGTCAATCTCCATTAAGTATAAATATCTATTATTTAATAATGGCTTTCCTTTGGCTCAGTGGTTAGAGCATGGCGCAAGGTCATGGGTTCAATCCCAGGGGTAGCACATACTTAGAAACAAATGAATAGTATAATGCAATGTGAGTCGCTTTGGATAAAAGCATTTGCCAAATGCAGAAATGTAAATGTGATTCACCATTGTTCCATAATACATCTAAGTAGTTTTTTGTTTGTTTGTGGACAATGGTTGTCATATAAACTGTAGAGCTCAAGAGTTGAAGGTGTTATCTTCTCTGTATGATGTGAGTGTGATTAGCTGATGTGCCCGATTGTTTGCCATGCAGTATTGTCGGACAAAATGAAGGCCAGTCTAATTTCTTTGACATTTATGTGTCGAACCTCCATATTGGATTGACGAGACGAGAATGTTTGTGTTGCCAAAGTGATGGAGACCCCTTGTGCATTAAAAAGAAAGTTTAATGAATTTAAAGACTTAATTTGATCTAGTCATGCATCATCAGTTTAATTATAGCAGAGTCAAAGCAATCCTCAGTTTTCTAACTTTTGTTATTGATAGCGTGGGCTTATTGTCTCAAAGAGAGGAAATAAAAATGTAGCAATATTCAGCCAAATTTAAATTGAGTTCATAAAATTGATACTAATGTTAATTCCCAGAGAGAGAGAGAGAGAGAGAGAGAGAGAGAGCGAGAGAGAGAGATTTTGTTTGCTACCGCAATGTTCCTCTTTAGAACCTTTGGTTAAACGTTTCATCCCTTCATCCACATGTCCCCTTTCTCCTTCCTGTTTCCTCTTTTCATTCTTTTTATCCCTTTTAATCTTCTCTTCCCTCTTAGTCTTCCATTTTGCTCTCTATTTGTGAGAGATTTCTGACTGTCGGCTGTTTAACTGCCCGTCTGCTCTAATGTTTCATTACAACACATGTGTCGCACATATCTGCTCTAAAGGACTGCATGGAGTAAGAACTTTTTAAACTGAACAAATGTTTACTAGCAGACTTGTGAATTCAAACGCCAATATATACATTTGAATTACATCATTAAAAATCTGACAAGCCTTCGCTCGAGCTCTTTACAGTATCTTTATTTCTCTTATTCTCTTTCACTCATTCAGACTCTCTCGTTCTCTCTCCTTATGAACTACAATGATTTTAGCTGTTAAATATCTTCACCATGTACATCAAAGAGAAAGGCAAAAAGGGACAGCGCAAAAAATGAATTGTGGAGTGTAAAAAAAAACTCAAGAACTGTTCGTTGCTAATCACTGTCCTTCCAACTGGCCACACTAATGCCTGGCTCTCCCTGGAGAGAAAAACATACCCACAGTGCCCCCTGTTGGACACCACCACCGTGTCACCTAATAAAACTTTGTATTGAAAAACAGCTAAGAATACTTGCTTCTGTGGAAGAGGTGTACCTGTGGGTGTGTGAGTGCGTGCTTCCTTTAAATAAAAAAGTTCTTACAACCTCAAATTCATTGTCAAGACAAAAAAAAAACACATTCATGCATACACAATTATTTTAAACTGCTTTCTATTTAAAAATGCCTCAATCACCCCTGTATCACTTACTTACAGGTAAAATAACATGCCTGCCTTAGGATGTTTTACATCTTATGCACATTATGCATAAATCTAAACTCGGGGGAATGCAGCAGGTTGACCTTGAACACCACCAAACTCTTCTGCCAGCCAGAACCAACACGAACCACTGCAGCTCATTAATATCATCAGCAAATTTTCTCATTAAAGCCATGTAGTGTTAATGAAGAAAAGCCATACGAGCCACTACAGGGCTGGACAAAACCACAGTTAATCCACTGCTTTTAGATCAGCTGTGCATGCTTCAACCACATTTGTTTGAGTAATGTAAGCTAAACTGGCTGAGAAAGGACAACCTGTACCTGAAGCCCCAATTATCCACCTTTCCTGACAAATCGGTGTGCTTCCTCGGATAGCCCTTTGCATGTGTGATTGAGCTCTAATCAAGGAAACTGAATTTTCCCTAAAGGATATGCCTTTAAAAGTCAATTGGCAAACATGGGGGATAATGATCAAGGCAGCATTAAAATGGATCAACACACACTCACAGATTCCCCTGGTAGCTGAACCTTAGATGAATATACTTGTAATGAGACCAAGGTGCCAAATTAAGATACTGAGATGAATCAATGGTTCTTTGTACTGTATGCACTGAAGGCTATGCACAAATGCATGCTGCATATGGTTAGATAATGCCCAGCGTACATTACATGACTTACAAAATCCCCCAATGACTGAACTGCTCTCATTACATGGCATCTGTTGTGTTGTTTACACAGAGGTGTACACACTACACGTTAAGACAAGGTTCACAATTACAGAGTTTTCACCTGGACAAATCCTCAACAGAGAATGTGATATCCTGGTAATGTTGTCTTGTAAAAACACACACACAAACAACACATGGAAATCCGCAATTCTTTTTCAACTAACTGCCAAAATGGAGCTAGATCAGATTGCCATCTGTTATGTTTGTACCTCCCCTCCAAAAGCGCTTTTCCCTCCGTGTTTGCGCCCAAACGAACAGCAGTCAGTACTTCTAAAAGCCATGATTGTTTTGCTATTTTACATAGATCTGCCCGCAGCTTCGCTTAGCATATCTTTCACTACTTTGCACAAAAACCAAATAATATCTAAATAATAATAAATACAAAAATTTAAATGGCCAACAACTAAAAAAACAGTTATTGATTTTTACCAGGGCACTATAAGAATTATAAGAGTAGTTTTGTGTGCATGTATATCTGATGTAATATGAACTGATGGATTGTATGGGGAATGCTCACTCATTACAACTAACCAAACACATGGCTAAAAACACAACTATTCATTAAACAACCCTCTAATGAGGGAGCTAAGCAGGAATGAACACAGTAAACACACAAAAACACACATCTTTGTGTGCAGGTGTATTGGTTACAATCGTACATATGCAAAACATATGAGATGTTATTGGCATGCAGCTGCAGACTGAGAGTTCAGATTACATGCTTGAGTATTTTGAAAGTATTTCTCTTAATTCCATGTAGTCAAATCTCATTGACACCACAAATATTTTTCATGTTATAATCTGTCTCGATTTGGCCTTGCATACAGCATAGAGAGAAAAACACTGTCCATCTAAACTGTATTTAGTCATTTGCATATTATTATTAGAACAAACGTGAACATCATTTTGGCCTTGTAGGATGGCCAGTTATCTTCTATTCAAACAGAAAGCTGCTTAAATTGTGTTCCAAATGCCCTTGTTTGAATTCTCAATGGCTACCTGAGGGGTCCTGGCATCGGCAGGAGCAAGGAGAGAGATTAGCAAGATTTGCTTCGATTTTGGCACAAAGTGCAACACGGCATGCAACAAGGCAGTCATGTAATGTTAGCAGTGGTCTCTCTCTGCTTCTTGCCAAAACTGAGCAGTGACTTTTGCTGGAACCCAGTGCCAAATGTTTTGATTTCTATACAATATGATTTAGAGCAAGCTACCCCTTTCATTCCCATACAGCAGCCTATTGTAAGCAAATAAAACAATAGTTTAACTTTTTAAAGAGTTTTAAAAACAGCCCAAAATATATATAAATCAGCAACGAATGGGAATTCTCTGTTTACTGTTACTGAAAAGGTTAAAAGGTTGCCCATGTTAGCAATATTTTAATTTAGCCAAAGTTGCTTACCATTTCTAACACCAGCAGGAAGTCATATCTGAGATTAAAAGTGCCACTCAATGGAGGTCTGATATATTAAATTTTAGATGTTTGGTTCTTTTAATTATATTATAAAAGAGAACTGTGGGAGGCTTCAGTACTCTTGAAGGTTATTTCTATTTATACTTGAACCCCACTGCACAACAAACATAAATATGCTACATGCAGTGGAGATTTACTCAAACATTTAACCTCCAACATTTTTGTTGTCTCATAAATTAACATTTAAAGCACAATAAACTTAGATACGTCTGAAATAAGGGTTATATGGCAAAATAAAAATGGGGCAAAGGGTGTGTATATTTAAAATGACAATAATTGAGCTGGCATAATATAATGGCATAGTAACAATTTAAAGCAAAACTGTTCTTGCCTGGTAAATGCTAAAATACATTAACCACAAAAGTAGCCCTTAAGTACAAGAGCTTTATTCTATGTTAACCAATTATACAGAAGACAGTGAAGATTTATCTTTCAAGCAATTTTTGTGAATTACATTTAAAGTAGGTAAAGCAATCTCTCTGCTTGTTTTTAGACTATTCCTCTCACTCATATTTCAACAATCCTGGAGAGCGCCACAAAATGAATCACATGCAAATGTACTTGATCATTATTTGCCGTTAGATAATCTGACAGTATTTCAGCAAAATTGTCACATTTACATTTATGCATTTGGTAGACTTTTTTATTCAAAGAGACTTACATTACATTATACCTTTGTGTATCTGACTATGTGCAATTCCTTGGCGTTGCTCCACGTTCTACCACTGATCTACAGGAAAGCTTAAAGGGATAGTAAACTTATATTGGTAAACTTAAAGGGATAGTTCGCCCAAAAAACGAAAATTCTGTCATCATTCACTTATCCCCAGATTGTTCAAAACCTACATACTTTTCGTTTTCTGCTGAACACAAAGAAAGATATTTGGAAAATAACGGTAAGCAAACGGATCTCATCCCTCATTGACTCAACCATAGTATTTGTTTTCTCTACTATGATAGTAAATGGGGAAGAGATCTGTTTGGTTACTGATATTCTTCCAAATATCTTTCTTTGTATTCAGCAGAACAAAGAACTTTACAGTATACAGTAGGGGTGGGAAACAATTGATATGCGATTTATCACAACATTTCAGCCCGCGAGACGTTATTTTTTTTTCAAATACAAAAGATCTAATTCATGCCTACACTGTGCTTACCAGAACGGCAGTAGCCATATATTTCTTGTGGTGACACTCCAAGATTACGGATGGTCAGATGAACGGAAATTGTAACTCACAGCGGAGAAGAAATACGAGCATAATGGCGGACAAACAACACATTAGAGATGCACCAGCGTCTTTTAAATCAAAAGTTTGGGTACACTCTGGATTTCATAGTGACTATAAATAAGTAGGCGTGGTTAACTCGGCGCTCTGCAAATTGGGAAAATCTCTTTTGACCTTCTTTCAGTCTGTAGTTTTGTGATTCGCTCCAGTCCAGCGCTTTCACCCGCAGTGCTGCATGTGTGCAGGTATAGGCCTGTGCATATTAAAATAAGCTCATTCTCACGTATTTCAGAAGTCAGATTCTTTGTAAAGATTTAATAGTTTTTATAAAGTTCAACTTTAGGCGAGCCGAGGCAAAACTTGCCCGATGATGCTCATAGCGTGAGCGCTTTGAAGTGACGTTCCGCAAACCCCCGTTTTGGGAGGCGCGTGGGGAGTCACCAGAGACTCACAGTCCAAAGACAAGCGTAAGGATAAACAATCCTCAAGACAGAGAGCTGCAACACACAAAAAATGCTCATCTTATATTAGATCTTTTTTCCCTTCATTCATGTCGTGATTTATTGATATGGAATTGCCAACCGAAATATCGATTATCGCAGAATCGGCGCATTGTGATATTGTGAGCCCTGTATCGCGTATCGAATCGTATCGGGAGGTACCTTGCAATTCCCACCCCTAGTATACTGGTTTGAAACAGCATGAGGGTGAGTACATGAATACAGAATTTTTGGGTGAACTATCCCTTTATTACATTGTAAAATACTGGTTTAATTAATTACAATATTGAATGATTTCTGATTGTTTTATGTTTATATGAATAACAAGAATAAGTTAAAAGAATAAAAATATACATTAGGGTTAGGGTATATTAAAATTATTAAAATGCAAACTATGCACTATTTTTTTAAATTAGAAATGTTCATCATCGTTGAGGTATTATTTATACAATCTTATAGTTTTACCTTTACCTCCTGTGTTCTATAAGACACCTAAAGTGGCAAAAATGAACGAAATTCCCTTCTACTGCCAGAGCTGGTTTAAAAGCATAAAAATATGGATAGAAAAAGAATGACATGCTACATTCCAGTGAAATTAATGTAATAGGCCTATATATTGCTTGTGAAAGTGGTGAATGTCCGTATGCACTGCATCATCAAAACAACCCTAATAAAATGTGCACAGATATAACCTTATTTTTATCATGAATAAGTAAAACAGTGCTAAATTGTATTCGCTCTCTTCTGATCTGCAAAAAATATTTGTGGTCAGCAGAGGTAAAAAACTCTGTGAGCGCCTAAAGCTATATGTCTTAAACAGTGGAGTAGAACGAACGCACAAACAGTATACATTTCCGTATACATTTATCCAGCAATTAGGAAATGACAAAAAACTGTGCAAAAGTAAAACACAGGCCATTCAACTGTCTTTTGTGTCACGACAGACAGGGTGTTTACACATTACAGACAGACAGTTAGAAGTATCTGAGGGAAAGCATGTTCATGTATTTTAAGGAAAGCGATTAGGTGTGAGGGTTGGATCCACAGAGGCATATGAGTGGCGAGAAGCAGATAAGAATGAATGTAAATATACACTAAAAGTGACAGATTAACCTTGGGCAAGGGCATGTGGGCACGCGCACACACCTTATCTACAGTACACGCATGGCAAATTATCGTAGAGCTGGAACGCGGTTTGCTGAGGCCGGTTTCTTCCATTCCACAGAAACTGGTATAAATACTCACACTAATACAAAGGTTTCATCAACATGAAAGTCCCACTAAACTGACAAAACCCAGTCTACAGGATGCAAGTAATGCGCCTTATTTGCATAAATAGGTTTGTACTCTGACATTAGGCAAATCATCCCACGGTGACACGGTAGCACACTTCAGGCTGAGACACAATGTCTGAGGATTTGGACAATGTCTGAGGAACTTTGTCTGCCCGCTGAACAAAATAACAAGCTAAACAGTATATTTCTTGGTCTCTACATTCATTGTTTTCTGACGAAAACGATGAGGAGCAGCATCCCTTCGCTTGTAAAAATAGAAGCTCGGATGAGGACGGAGAATGCAGATCCTCACAACAGATGGAGAGCTGAAGCCATGGAAACTGGCAAAGCGTTGCTCCGCTTTCACAGTTAGTCAGGGGTGAATTGAACGCTGTAAAGCATATTTGTCAGTGATCTTGTTTATACCCGGTATCTTCCGCTGATGAATGCTATTGTGCACAAATAAGGCAGGCTGATCTTTAAAAAAAAATCCTGATTAATTGGTCACTTCACTAATTCTAATTTGTTCATGTGAGGACATTTACCTGAGGCCCTTTGCAGATAACACACCAAATGTCTCTGGATCCTGCAACACTAACAAGAGAACGAGGTCTAATTAAGTACGTTCATCCAGTTTGACCCTTGGGGATTAACTGAACAGTAACAATCAAGTTTGGCATTTCAGTAGCCTCAACCGGGTACAAAATTAATTTGGTAATGAATTAAACCATGCGTCAACAAAATCCAATCTGGTCACGATAATGATTATGTTCTCTGTTTTCTTTATTCTACATTAAAACTCTTTGTGAGCAACATCTCGATGAATAAATAAATAATAAAACACCAGATTGTCGGCGCCAATAGCCTTGTGGTTAGTACGTGGACAGGGGTTTGATTCCCATTGCTGAGGTCCTTTGGCGATCCAGCTCCCATGTCTCTGCCCAACACTTTTCTGGCTACTCCACTTTTTTCTACCATTTAGTACATAAAAAGCCCCTAAAAATAACTTAATAAACAAAACAAAAAACAGATTTTTTTGGCAGGTTGCTTATTGAGGTATCCCATGAATACAAACACTTTGTGGTGTTTGGCTAAATGCATTTCTAATCAAACTCCTGTTTTGTTTTCAACTAATGGAATAAGCCAACTCAAGTGCATGCTCAACCTGTTTGATAGCTTGTGTAATTAGCCTGCTTTGTGCTTAAGTCACGGCAGCCGTTTAAAAATAGCCAGCTCTCAATTCAAAATGTAAAATCAGCTAGTATACACAAGAAGAGAGGAGAGAAAATATTAGTTCGGCGGCCATGTTTGAATGCTTGTTTTAAATCCAAGATCACCATAAAACTAAACAGTTGCTTGTAAGATGTAAATATTTTTAGTGTAACCATGAGTTCAGAGCATATTTTGATACCTACACTTCCACAAACACAAGAACCCAGAATGAAGAACTGAAACCAATCACACAAATACAACACAAACAGTATTAGAATTAGAAATTCTTAAAAACACACAGTAGAAATTTTACGGTGTTTTTTACAATACACATAGATTAAATGAAAATAGAAAGAATAAAGAATATCCTATAGATATAAGTTAACTTCTGGTCTGTGTTTCTTTTGTAAGAAAATATATATAATTTAAATTAACATTTTAGTTGAAAAACTTTATTAATTGAATATGAATTGTAATAAAATGATCTTCTTTCCAGGGACTCTGTTGTTAGTGATTCTGTCCGGAGGTCTACATGAAGTTTGAGTGACATAAAGTTTGTTTATGTATCTGACGTTGAAACCCTCTTTTGAAGTCAAAGCAGTAGGCTGCTCTCTCGCAAACTTCAAGAGATTCTCAAGTTTTGATTGTGAAATCAATGAAGCTGACCCACACGCCCTTTTACTCTCTTCTTCACTCTGTGTGCTCTTTATGACTAGCACAGCTTGAATTTATCCCTTCCACACCACAGCCGTGGCTGTAAACCTCTTCCACATGTCACTCAATCACAGAGCTATTACCACCAATAAATCTGCACTAGACTGACAGCCAACATAAGCAATAGAGAGCTGCCCTTTATTCAGTAATCTGATCCTGCAAGGCAGCCCACAGAAGCTCATGCCAACTTTACACTCACCGAGTCCAAACTTTACACCGGAGATTTAAGAACTGAAGCTAAGTTTACACTTGCTTTAAATCCGATGACATGTGTCAAGGTATGTGATCCATGAGAACAACACGGCACTAGAGGGTAGAAAGTAAAAATACAAAAGTTATCTTCAGTAAAGAGTAAAACATGATACTTATCAATACAGTAACATTTAAGTGATATTTTCAAATCAAAACCAATTAAAGAAATGAAAATCATGTTTTGAGATGTTCCCTTTAAAAAACGAAACATTATGTATTCAACATTATGCAGAATTTTGAACATTATCATTAAAACATTACTCATGTAATATTACACTTTAATCGTAATACTTCTGCTTTAATCTCAACGTCTGGTTTCATAGACAAGGACTACCCTAAACTAGGACTATGACTCAGAAAAAAACATAACTAATGTGTATCTTGAGAGAAAACAAAGGCACAAACACACAGTATCTCACAGAAGTGAGTGAACACCTCACATTTTTGAAAATATTTTATTATATCTTTTCATGTGACAGCATTGAAGAAATTACACTTTGCTACAATGCAAAGCGTACAGCAGTGTAAACTTGCTGTCAACTCAAAATAACTTATCACACTGCCATTAATGTCCAAACCACTGGCAAGAAAAGTGAATACACCCCTAATTGAAAATTTCCAAATCGGGCCCAAAGTGTCAATATTTGTGTGGCCACCATTATTTTCCAGCACTGCCTTAACCCTCTTGGGCATGGAGTTCACCAGAGCTTCACAGGTTGCCACTGGAGTCCTCTTTCACCAAATGATGACATCATTGAGCTGGTGGATGCTTGCGCTCCTCCACCTTCTGTTTAAAAATGCTCCACAGATGCTCAACAGGGTTAAGGTCTGGACACATGCGTGGCCAGTCCATCAACTTTACATTTATGGCATATGGCATTTATGGTTCCCTCAATGAAGTGTATCTTCCCCGAATGAACTGTATCTCCCCAGTTCCGGCAGCACCGTGCTCCAGCTCAGTTTCAGGGTCTTGGCAATCTTCTTATAGCCAAGACCATCTTTATGAAGAGCAACAATTCTTTTTTTCAGATCATCATAGTTCTTTGCCGTGAGGTGCGATATTGAACTTCAAGTGACCAGTATGAGAGAGTCAGAGCAATAACACCAAATTTAATACACCTGCTCTCCATTCACACCTGAGACCATATAACACTAAAGAATCGTATGACACCAGGGAGGGAAAATGGCTAATTGCGCCAAATTTGGACATTTTCCACTTTGTTGCCAGCAGTGTAGACATTAATGGCTGTGTGTTGAGTTATTTTGAGGGGACAGAAAATTTACACTGTCATACAAGCTGTGCACTCACTACGTTACATTGTAGCAAGTTTAATTTCTTCAGTGTTGTCACATGAAAAGATATAATAAAATATTTACAAAAATGTGAGGGGTGTACCTGATGAGAGAATCAGAAGGTGGCGTGTTTTGCTTTAGCTGAGGAGCATAGGGTTGAGACACATGAGCTAACACATTGGGCTTACTGCCCATTCTAAGCTATGACGACCCATAGCTGGCAATTTCTCAGAGACGGAAAGTTCCTGACAGTGAAGCTCATGCTATTTTCTATTGTAGAGTCTGTGCTTTCCCCGTCAGATGAAAGCACAGTCTTTTAGCTTGCCGTGAGATGGATTTCCTGTGGCGGTATGGTGATGTCCACATAGAGTTTTTATTGTTTGTTTATCATGGCTGGCTTACTCGGAGATGGAGCGGTTGTCATGGTTTAGATGGAGTTTTAGTAGGTATGCTTACTTATGCACACAAGTGAAAACACCCACTCATATATGCAGACGTAAGCAGCACGTAAGCGCATGCACAAGCTTCAAAATAATATGAAAAAGTCTTGTCTCAGGTACATCCAAAAATCCTTCTTATATTTCATCCATCTTTTCAAATATGCAGTGTTTGAAATTGCTCCTGAGCCGGCGCCATTAATAATGCATCAAGCTTAAAACCGTCATGGAGTTCAGAAAATCTAAATTCATGCATCCTCAATGACAGTGTTTCTACCTGCGGATCAGTCACACGGACACACATTCTTTCCAAGCACATGTTTTATGCATCTGGGTATTATAATATCCCCCACTCGACTCTAATGCTTGCTAATTTGTGTTGCACAGAAATGCACAGATGAGGTTTCCACAGGAAGGAGGTTCGGCATGCGTGTTCAGGCGTATTGACTGTGGGCTGAAATGGCAGCACCGGGGATGCGGTAGCTCATGTTCATCCATTCTTACCACGACAAATAGATTGACACCAGGTGAGGGGTCCATTATCCTCACTGCGGGCATTTGGCAGAGTTGCCCTCTTCCATAATCAAAACCCATTGAGCCCCCTACGTTGTAAAAGTGAATGCAGAAGTAGCCCGGCATCTCACACTGCCTAGAAACATTCCAGGCGAAAGCTTGTTTTTCTCTGAAATGTTTGAATGTCAAAAGGTGGCTTGCACCTCTATTTTCTTTTTGGTAGTTAATTAGTGAATGCTTATCATAGCCACATGCCATGCCTCAGCAGGGACACAGCACCCTAGTGTTGTAAAATTAATTATTTCACTAATGTGGGCCTTGCGCATGAGAAACGGCAGAACTCTAGCCCAATAGCTCATTAATCTTCTGACGGCCTCTCCTGAGTTTGCGGTGAAGTGGTGTTGAATTTCAATACGCACCTTCTCGCTTATATTTCTTGTTTAACCTTTACAAAGCATCTTTTTTTAGGAACGGTTTTACACCTGCAGGGAAGCGAAATGTACATTGCACCAAATACAATTACAGAACTGGACACGCAAACACACAATGTATATCTGTTGGAGTGTTTTTGTCCACAATTTATTTCACACTCTGTAACTCCTTGTTTAAAATGTCTTTTTGTCAAAGCCACCTTCATTAACACAAAAATAAGAAAGTAGGGGGTCTCGGACAGCATAGGTAGGGCTCATTAATGGGTCCTTTGGGGCAAGACTAACGGACAATGAAACGTTGCTCTCTAGTCTACATGCCCGAAGCTGCTTTAAGCACGAGCTCGAATTGGGATTTTCCAGGAAACTGGCAGGACACTGACTTTTCATCATTTCAAAGTCATTACTTTAACCACAGGGAATTCTCTGGTCTCCTTCACCATTAAACCAAATTTAGCATCTCATATTTTACACATGCATGTTACACAGTCTTAGTTTCCCATATTGTATGCAGCACATCATTTTTCTCCTGCTCAAAGTGATGAGCAATTACTTCAGGTATGAGCATTAGCTTATACAGGAAAGCGTGTTTGCGTGCAAAGCGAAATTACCATTCACCTTATTCTGTTTTAATGAGAGGGAAGAAAGCTATTCTGATGTTTGTGTTAATTACAGTTTTAAAGTGAGTGATTTGTGCAGGGATTAGAAGGCTCCCATAGTTTTCAATCAGCATTGATAAAGCTGAGGGTTTAAATTGGCCAATTTTGTTCACATAAAACAAAATATAAAGCGCTATATAAAACTAAGAAGCAAGTTGAGGAGAACAGAAAAGCACAGACACATAGATAGAATTATACAGACTGCCTCTCGAACGGCAGATGCCGTACTGCAGTTTGAAGCAAATTAGAGTGGACTTTCTCACAGAGATTTTTCACACTCACTACACCTAATTGCCTCTAAGGGTGTAGCCTAGGAGAGAGTGCTAGTGTTTTAAAATTTTATAAAAACTTATTCATTATGTTGTGTGTTTCTGTTGTATTAATTCATTTAAATTAACTGTTTTCACAAGATTTATTCAAGCAGTGTAAATATGGTATAATTATGTCAAAGCAGCACTTTTCATACAGCACTTTAGATCTATCTCCGCTCCAGGCCTCCGTGAAATTTACCACATTTTGCTATTATAAGATTTTTCTTTTCTAAAACTCAAGAACTCATATATTAAACTAGGCTTTAAAGGGCCGCTATCCTAGAAAATGCACTTTTAAATGTTTTTATACCAGAAATTGAGTCGCCAGCGTGTGTGCAGAAACACCCTGTCATTATACAAATTGTATATTATATTCTTCTTTTTGTAATCTCCTTTAAACCACAACAGTGACACAAAACAGGCTGTTGGTGATCCCCTATCAATGCGATGTCACATTGATTTACGCCCGCCCATGAACGCTCACAGAGCCTTATGAGCGCGTAGTTCCACCTTTCCGACAGAGACGCATTGTCAGCCATTTTCTGGCAAGAGCAGAAGACTTGTGACCGTTTTTTTCTCTGTGAATTCAGTGTTTTCTCCTTATGTCCCAAGTTCGACAATACTTAGAGCTGATAGAAACAGAGTTTGCATTCGTAAGACAACGAGGTTACGCAGAAATTGCTACTCACAACATAATAACATCTAGTTGCTGATCTTGACATTCACATTTATATTTATGCATTTGGCAGACGGTTTTATCCAATGCGACTTACATTGCATTATCCCATACATTTATACATAGGTATGTGCAATCCCCTAAGATCGAACCCACAACCTTGCATTGTTAACGCAATGCTCTTACAAATGAGCTACAGGAAAGCATAACTTACATACCTGTCTGTCATAACAACTCTGAAATCATGTGTATGCATATATCTGTGTTTATGTCTGTTAGTAATATGCATGCACATGATTAATCATCAATGGCCAACATTTCATACAGTTAATGGTCAGCAAATGTTGTTCTATCTATTTTTTATTTTTTTCCATTAAATTTGTATTTATGAACAAGGCATTAAGGGGATTTTTATTGCAGTTAGTGTATGGTTTTGGTTGGACAAGGCTTAACAGATGTAAATGCGCGTTCCGCCATATTGCTTATCTTGATGTCATTCAAAGCACATGTGTAAGCGCTCTACCTCCTATTTTGCATACGGGAAGGGGAGCAGAAGCTCATTTCATTTAAGAAAAACAGAAAAAAGGCCCTTTTCCATTGCAGCCACAAATGGCAATGTTTAACATATTCTAATGAAGCTGAAACTTTACAGAGACATTCTGGGGAAACCACTGACAATTTTTACATTGCAGGAAACTCCGGGATTAGCAGCCCTCTAATACACAAAGGTTTGTTTAATGAATGATAAAAACCATCAAAGTTTATTCCAAATGTTTTGAGAATAGTCATAACATTATGCCCCAGTTTCACAGACCAGGCTAGTTCCAGACTAAAATGAATTTTGAGCTGTCTTAAGTGAAAATAACTTGCCCTAACATACTGTACATCCTGCCAGTCCAGTAACTATAGAGGAACTATAGAACAATGATCTCGTAGAAACCAGGTCAGATGACCGTAGCCTTGCATTGTTCTTGGACAGTTCTTTGACAGAAGAGAAGGAAATGCACTAGTACACAAGTACTTTGACAACATGGATGACTTGGACTTGGAACCCACTTGCCAAAGTGCTGACAGCTCCAGACCCCCTGCCAAAACCATTTAAGGAGTGAGAAATCAGCATGACCAAGTCTTTCTGAACAAGTAGAGCATATTTAATCTATGACATCTGATAAACCTGGTTATTGTCATTGTAGCTTCTAGTGAACTGATAGTCAAAGAAGACAAAATTCAAGGTATTCTCAAAAAAGAAAGCAAACATCAGCTAAGACTTTGACATCACAGAGTAAACGTACACCATTAAAGATCTGCCCATAAAGCTTATATTTAGGAACTCTAAAATTGTAGAACAGTTTAAGTCAACATTATGACTGATCAAGTGCTTAAAGAGTTTACTGTTTTTTTTTTTTATAGTGGCAAGCGATAGGAAAAGGAAGCAGAAATGACTGAAACAAATTTGGAGGTAGTGGCTTTAGAAAAAATGCTCTCTACACTGAAAGATCATTTAGTTCGCTTTTATTGACTTGAACGAGGCTTTTGATCTCATCAGTAAAAATATTGGATATATTCAGATACTTTAGAAGATACAATAAGGCTGCTTCTCAAGGATATGCAATATGAACTGAGCCTTTCACAATAACACCATAAAAACAAAACAATTCTGTTTCATGGCTCTGACCCTCTTTGTAATATTTGGCCATTTGGCTAATGCTGTTAATCCACAGTGACCTACTATATGCTGGATGTATTATTCCCAGAGCCCACTGTTCAACCATTCGAGGGTTTGGACCCAACAAACTTTTGATTAGTGGCATTGATTAGTAGAATGATTTAGAATTTTTCATATCATTCAGTTTTCACTATTATGTGCAGCATGGATATATATTATTGTTTTTTTTATTTAATTTTATAGCAAAGACATGACTGTCATTATTAGAACACTGAAGTGGTTGTTGTCTCTTCGTATTGGAGTCCCTGGACATTCTGATTGCATGGTACATATGACAAAATATGATGAGATATTAATGCTCTTTAACATTCACACTGGTAAACTTCTGTTTTTAACACTATTGAATAGAGCAACAACCCTGGACTGATCTGAGATCAATGTGTGAAGATAAAACGACAAAATTATTGCAGATCTATTTCCTGTAGCTGTAGTGTGAAAGTTTTATCTCTGAGCCGTCAGCAGAACATGCTTGACTTGAATGACATTAAAATTCCTTTGGTACACTTGTTTGAGTATTTGTTACATATCTTGCAAAAATCCACATTATAGTTCTTAGTATAGTTTTGATGGCTCTACTTTTATTGCTCTATTCCTCTTCTTCAGCATGCTTCCTATTTTTAAAAGCAGCAATAACAGCTTTGAAACTGTCTTTCTTCAGAGTGTTACATGAGGTCACTTGACAACTTGTCTCGCATGACAACATTCATCAACCGAGAGGCCATTTGACTAACAGAAAAGAAACCAAAACAAAACACCGTTTCCAAAAAAGTGTGTCTTATCAGACGTTCACGTTGAGAGTACGTGACAACAACAAATACATTCATGTATCAGGAGGCCCTGCACACAAAGTTATCTGTGGTGTTTCTCGCCTCCTGGGCTGATCTCACAATACTCTTATAATGGCTTTAATAAAGAGGCACAAAACAGACGTCAAGTCAAACATTGGCTCAATGGTGTGAGTTTGGGGCGGGAATTGTTTCTTGAATAGTGGAAATCATAGAGGATTTTTCTATAAAGTTCTTTGAAAGTAACAAGACACAGCACCAATTCCAAGGTACTAGACGCATGACGTGTGCCAGAAGCTGGTGTTTAAATTGAAGCCCATCAGAAATGAAAGTGGCAGCAGACTGACAGTTGGAGAGAAGCGGTGACTTGACTAATATGATTACAAATAACATGCAATAAAAAGTAAATCACTGGATTTGAAATCAATAAATAAAATGAATCTACTAAAAAAAGCTTCCTTTATTACTGTTTTGTGTAAAATAAATGATTATTTGCATAATAACAATACAGATTAGACAAAAGAAAGCTATCGGTATTCATGATATAAGTACATTATAGAAGTTTACTGAATTAACACAAATCTTATTTAAACATTTATTTATAAAATGGTTTCTCACAGATCGATTTAGTAGTATGACTACATGGATAATCAGCCCACTTTAAATAAGTCACAACACAGTCTTCATCGCCCAAATAAGAGTTGGGTTCAGTTGATGCCCAGAAGCTGAAACAACAGCTAAGCATTAGATCTAAGTGGTTGTTTTCTGTGTGATATGATACTGACTTTAAAGAATATTTATTGAATCATAATCAGTAAATCTGATTTCTTACCTAGTGGTCAGTGTGCTGCCATCAACCCATTTCCATTCGCCCTCCTCATCACTGTCTGACAGACCAATCCATACAGTTTTATTAAAGGTGTTCTTAACAAAATCCTAAAAATATAAGAAAATAAACAATTCCATATACCGCTTCAAATATCTCTACACATACACAGTATTTTCACTCACTTGTTCCTCTCGGTTGTTAATGATGATCAGATCTGCTCCTCTGTCCCTACAGTATCTTCTGCTCTCAGCCCAGTTCTTACGCTCAGATGACATGTAGTAAAAATGAAATTGATAATAAATCCATCCCTCTGTAAATACAAAGTTTTCAGCTGCTAAATCCTTATATCTGACCACACAGCTTATAGTATACTATATTTTATGCATACATTTTTTTTTTTTTTTTTTAATTATTTGAATTGTTTAATTGTAGTTTAAGATTACCATGCAGGAGTGTCCACGGTTCAATTTTCTCCTTTAACTGCTCACTTAGTTTAGAAAAATAATTCATCTTAGCCAATAATTTTTCTGTATCTTCTGTGAGTTTGGTATAATTTGTAAGAAGCTGGTCTCTCTCCTCTGTGGTGTTTTGGTTGTTGACGTGAAACTGGTGATTGTTTGTATGGATCAGGAGACACCAAATTTTGACTGCAGTCAGTAGAAGAACACATAGCAGCAGCAAACACACTTCAAATGCTCTGCACATTGAGTCTCTTTCTAAAGGGGATACATAGATTATTGTTCCTGCATTTATATTAAGTGTATGTGTTTGTTTTCCTGTAATAATTAAGTTTCTGTACCTTTTTGTTGAGAAATTTGGTCTCTCTTGGTGTCTTCTGTCCGTTCCAAGACATCATGGCTGTTTTTATCATCTACACTGGCATATATATCCATCTCCTCATCAACTTCTATGTTAATTTCCTGCATGCCAGGAATGTTCATATTGGCAAAAATATTTTTTGATGTTGTCACTCTGCTGGAGTCAATATTTTTGAAAGTTCTTGTTTGGTACACTGCTTTATGTTAAGATGCCTTCCTGCGTTCTGCCTATTACTCAAAATGTGATATCCTTTATACTAAAAGTAGTACTTCCTTTTTCAGAGAGGTTGAAGAATGAGGTTAGACTATGTTATTGTGGGTTACACAAGGATCCCTTGTTGGGCAATTCTATCGTTTATCAAGAATATACCCGTTCATTGGCTGCGCTGCATCAAGATCGGCTGCGCTGTGGGCCTGCAGCTGCAGCTCGTTACTCTTGCGAAGTTAAGAGGTGTGTTTGTTTGTTCACTGCATTTCAGTGATGGATGTTATATAAATGGTGCATATAACGGTGGATTTGGAGAACGTTTGAAACTGATAGATTGAGTGTCCCAGCGCTAAAAGATGCCGGACATGAACCACACACGGTAAGTGAAACTGAGTCACATGTCTATGTTTTTTGTCAATGGGTGCGCACATACTTTAGTTTCGCCCCCTCCCCCCGCACGCATCGTATGTTTTCGAAATAATTATACAGCTGTCTTTGATAAATGTGATCAAGCTAAAGACTATAGGCATATTTGAAGGGTACTCAAGATTAACATGAGATACCGTATGGAGAAACTGTCTAAGTTACAGTCACTTTAAAATTCCTGTAAAAGCTGCAGTCAGACGTAAATCAGCTTAATAAAAACTACTTTTATAATGTGTTGTTTATTTGTACACATTGTTTTTTTAATTGGGGTTGCTCTTAGTGATTTTTCACTATTCCATCTGCATCTACAATCAGACCAACCCAAACTACATGCCCAGTGGGAACTGAAAAGCATTGATTGTTAATAACAGATAAGAAATACAATTGGATTGTAAGGTGAACAATTTACAGTAACTAATACATCTCAAAATTATATGCTATAGCCATGACATAAGACAAATCACACAAAAAACTGCAATATGGTTTTGCTTTGATTGGCTGAGTTGCTTTATTCAGTTTAAGTTTGTTTTCCATTTTTAATATCATCAAGAACAGCTACAAGTCTGTGGTCAATCGGCGACATCTGAGAGCATGTGACATCCAACAAGTTAGAAAAACTTTTAAAAGTATGCATGTCCACAAACAGTTTTCACAAATAGACAGGGGTGTCAAGTTACGAAGTACAAATACTATGTTACCTTACTTAAGTAGATATTGGGTATCTATACTTTACTGGAGTAGTTATTTTTCAGCCGACTTTTTATTTCTACTCCTTACATTTTCACGCAATTATCGATATATTTTCATTTAGACTTTAGAAAAAAAAACTTATACCATCAGGATAGAGTGAATTTGATTGTGGTTGGATGAGAAGTATAAACATATACGTTTGCTATGGCTAGGTACATGCCATGGTTTGCTTGCTAGCAGTAGGCTATGATTCTACGTTGCATCCAAGAAGTTGAGACGTCTATGTGATATGCTTAATATTATCTATATACAGATAGGCCATGCCTCTATTTAATTGCTTAAAACTATACAAATGGCCGATCTAGTCACTGTTTATTATAAACGCGTCGAAGTCTCTACTGAATGCATACATTTAAATGTACAAAAACCGCAACATGAACCGTTTGCAAATACCTTTTATTACATGCAGATTAATACGGACAAACACTGTACGAATGACGTAGATTCGCCATCTAGTGGCTGTGTATGGTAGTCTCTTGAGGGCACTGTGTTCTTTATATTTTATTGTAAACAACAATAATTTTACACAAAATATAAAGAAATCCTAATATAAAGGGCAATTTGTTAATGCCATCTTATTTTACATTAGCATAAGATATTTGCACAAAGCATCATCCTATTTTATTCAATATTGTTTAGGTGACTGTTAAACTAAAAAACATTTGATACATATTATATTTTCATTTTTTTCCTTACATTATTTTTACTTTTATACTTTAAGTAGTTTTGAAACCAGTACTTTTAAACTTTTACTTGAGTAAATAGCTTGAGTTGATACTTTTACTTCTACAGAAGTCTTTTTAAACCCTCGTATCTATACTTCTACTTGAGTAATGAATGTGATTACTTTTGACACCTCTGCAAATAAAACAATGTTTAGATTTTACACCGTATGCTTTTTACAGTATTCATGTTATTATGGGTGTGTTCACATATATTTGGTTTGATTAAAATGAACTCTGGTGCGATTGCTTAGTGTTAGTTTGGTTCAATTGTGAAAATGTCAATGCTGCCACACGAACTTGGTGTGCAAGTGGAGTGAGACCACTGAAAAGACAGGTCACCGTCCAGTTTCAAATGAACACAGATAGATTGAAATATGAACACAACACGGACCGAGGGTATCCAACCAAGCCCAAAACGATGATAACAAGATACGATCCAAAAATCAAGTGATTTGGTAACATAAAATGAGTGTTTATTAGATGTGTGGTTGTGTGTGTAACAGAGTAATTCATGCGACTGTTTTTACTGCTTTACACACTTCACATGGTCTTTGTGAGTTACCGGATTGGTGAAAATACCAAAAATTAAATGTCTGCCGTAGTACGGAAAATAAATCAGCTAACGATTTATACGATTTAGATACGGTTGTTAAGCAAGCCGAATTGGTTCTTAAAATACCTTAATATCTCAATATCTTTTTTGTCATGTCATATGACATTTCATATTTGTACCGTACTTAAAAAGTTATCCAGGCCAGTAACATGGGACGGGATATTTGCACTAGAGTGTATTCAATAAGAAAAGTCATTGTAACACTTTTTTGACATCTGGTAGTGTTTACCAGACTAAAATTTAGACACTCCTAAAAATTTATATCACAATATAAGCGCAAATCTGCGTCACAGGTATGAAAAAAAAAACATTCATATTTTTTTTACAAAAAAATGTGATTTCAATAAGAACTAAATTATTAGGAGAGTCATGTATTCCCACGTTAATTTTATAATTTTATTCTAAACAAGATACAGTATAGACTGTATAGCCACAATTGTCATGTTTGTGTCTATTTTTATTTCTTCCAAAAAATTAGCAATGACATCTTGGACAAAGTTGTTATACACTGAATAAAATACAAACAAGCTAAGAATCAGCAACCTCTGAACATCAAAGTTTTCTTTATGGACGGATATTCACACAGAGTGCAAACAAGACCATGCAGAACAAAGGTATTCAGGAGACATGTCTAGAGAAAGGTGAGATTCACCTACCAAGCTGAAGACAAAAGATCTAACTGAAAGACTGTGTGCCATCATCCACCAAGACCAGCAAATATGTGAATACTATGATAAAAACTGTCACACCGACATCGACCTTAACAGTATGAGAGTGAACAGCCTAGGCTGAAATCAAAACATGATAATGTGTACACTCAAAAAAATGCTGGGTTGTTTTCTGGGTAAAATGTGGACAGAATAATCTATGGTTTAACTAAATTAACTAAGGGTAAACAACTCAGCATGCTTAGTGTAGTAGTTTTGGAAAACAGAATTTATGTATCATCTGCACAGAATGTCAAAATGAATGTTTTCTAAAAATTCTGAAATGATAGATCAAGCCGTTCAAGACACATAGCTTAACCGTGCTTCAGGTGATTCAGGTCCCGGCTGTTGGGATTTCAAACACTTACCCATTTTTCTTTTTCGACCAAACAGGTATAGCCCAGCCCCAAACCCATGTCACTGATGGTAACTCCCAGCTGGGATGCTAAAACAGACAGTGGAGCTGCTAATGGTACAAAAAAATGTGTCACATTAAACAAAAAATCTAAATAATGATTTTTAAAACTAAAAATGCAAAGCATATACAGTTAAGATCATACACCGAAATCAGAATAAGATACAGAGAGAGCACATAACGGAAAGAAAAAGTTTAATGTGACCATATTAAACGAGCTAGATATACTGGACATGAGATGTAAATATATAAATGGAAAGATGTATAATATCAAGGTTAGGGTATTAGTAAACTAACAAGCTTTCAACATGCTTTCAAGGTACATTATGTTTTTATCCATTTCTGCTGCCTCGGGCAGAAGCCATTTAAAGATGTTGTTGAAACATTTCCTTTTTGCAACACAGAGGCTCAGAGTCATGGGCTAGGTCAAACAAGGACTATTTTCCTTCTGGTTACTTGATAAATACCAAACTAGAGCAACACATACACACACATACACACTCTCCAGTGCCAAGACCTTGAGTCCCTGCTTAGGCGACAGATGGATATTGTCTGTGGGCAGATTAATGTGTACTCCGGGCCGACTCCTCTAATCCCTGTGTGAGGGAAAGAGACACTTACTCATCCATTCATCCTTCCATCACATAGCACAGGTGTTCCAATCACATTCTCGGTATGCAGATAGCCAGAGGATCGTACATTACGCCCACCCAGGTGAGAGGCCCAGGCGCATGGTTCTTGATAAGAGAAAAGTAACAGTGTTTGACTGCCTCATTTAAAATTATAAAGTGGATCTTTCGATGAAGAGGGTGTAAAATGGAACATAAAACCGGTGATCTAATGAGTATTTGTCCCAAAAAATAAATGTATGTTGTGAGTCTATACTGTCTATTACAGAACATGACATTTATCGTTATCCAGTTTTGGTTACCAAAAAAAATTGTTTTGCCAAAATTGTCTGTTAAAATAATCGCCTACCAACCTTAGGTCCCTTTATGATATAAAGGTTGCATTTTTTTCTCTAAGCTGTTTCATGGCTTACATGCCCCACTGCACTGGTATTTACTCATTGCTTTCTTTGTCAGAAGAATTTCTCAATAAGATTCCACACATATATATATATATATATATAAAATCAAT
This sequence comes from Triplophysa dalaica, assembly GCF_015846415.1. Lineage (NCBI taxonomy): Eukaryota > Metazoa > Chordata > Actinopteri > Cypriniformes > Nemacheilidae > Triplophysa > Triplophysa dalaica. The sequence continues at coordinate 9,923,435 of NC_079542.1, forward strand.
ATGCAGCAGCTCTCCCGGGTCAGAGGCCCAAGCATTAAGCTTCACTTTATCACACAGTCATGCACACCGGTCACTTAATGCAGCATGCTGGTTGTCACAGAGCAGTGAGCGAGCATCTACGGTGGGCCAAACTGTTAAGCCTCAAACCCCCCACCGGCCCCGAAAGAGCTTTCAGAACAATGTGTATTATCTTGCCTGTCCCAATAAAGCTGAGGAAAAAACCCACATACACTACAGACCAATGTCATATGTCATATGTCATCTGAGCACGCTACACCAACGTCGTTAACTGATAGCGGCCTACATTGACACCTCAGCATCTCTACAGGGACAAGAGTGGCATTCAATTACAAAGACAACATAATACTTCTGTAGACAGTCTTTCTTTCGATCCCTCAATCTCTCTCCCTGCCTCTACTTATTTTTCCACTACAGTACGTTATCTCTCACTCTATCCTCTCTTGTTTTTCCCTCTTCCTGTTTAAAGCATCACTCCCCTGTTGAGAGTAGAAGAGGGCAAAATGAAAAATAGTGTTTTCTGTGCTCTGACACCTCATCTGTTTGTCAAGCTTTAATTTCCCATGATGCCATGTCATCTGTGGGGCTGCTGGCATGCTGCCTTTATTCTTACAAAGTCGCCAGTCAACTCTTCATTTTTTGTATCTCCTCTTCTTCAATTCAAGCCAAGTTACTTTTCCCCTTAGCATACACTAATGCAAGAAGTTTATGGGGGTAAATAAAGAGGCCGATTCTGCAAACACTTGCTTTACCTTGTGGCTCATGGAGCTGAAGATATTTATGTTTGACCTTTAGATAAAAATGGGGCTTTTATTTGTTACTTGGTAGTCTGTCAAAATGCACGGAAGTAGGGAAGCCATTTCTTCTAACCGAAATAGCAAGAGTGAAGAAACAGAAGAGCAAATTAAAGAAAGGACAGTAAGCTAAAAAGCTAAAAATGTATAGCTAAAACTATTTTTAGGTACAGCTGGTATTAATTGTGTATGTACCAGTTAGGAATTTTGGCAAACCTTGTCTAGATATATGACAATTGCTCCAGACTGGGAGATGTTCAAAGGACTGTATGAGGCAGTCATCTTCAGCACTTCTGTTTATGTCTGCCGTGATGGTTCACCTGTTGAAGTGTCCTGCGTAGTTAACATTTAGCACTATTGGTCTAATAGCTGACTAACTAAGTCTCCCTGACTAAGACTATTTTGGTTATATAACCCCTGCCTTCGAATATGCACAAAGACTTGAAAAGTTCCCTGTCGCGTATCCGGTTATCTGTATAGTATGGGTTCAGACCGCCAGTGGCACCCAGCGACAAAGCATGTCATTCATTTCAATGGAAGTCTAGCGACATACAGCAACACGAGCCACAGTGGCCGTTGGCGACAGGAAATGGGCATGTCTAGCGACTCGACAAAGTTGAGATTTGCTCAACTTTATGCAAATGATGAGCGACTTTCGGGAGCGACTACCAAATAGGTGTAAAGCACCAGAGCTCACGTCATCCATCACGCGTCAGTTACTGCAGGGTTTGTTTATCAATGTTCCTAGGACCACCAAAGCAAGGAACGTCTTCTAACCACCTCGTAGCAAGAGTCAAGCAACGCACAACGACACAGTCTGCCAAAAATCATACGAATTAGCCATCACATAAAATAGATATAAAGTGCCACAAGACTGTACATTTTATCATTGTCAGACATCTAAAATTTGCTAGCTTCCTCTCACACATATAAAAGTCTAATATGCAATCGACAAGTGATACAGTACAAGAAATTTAAGCAGATCCATTTTGCTGTTGAACGTCTTTTTTTCACATTTACATCAGATACTCAAGCTCTAATGTCCCCAATAATCTGAAACTGGAACAGAATGTCAAATTCACATTATCTCAACATCACAGTTGTTAAAGCCATGATATCAGCAAAGTCACCTAAAGCAGGTATAAACTGACAAATTCTTCTAGCTGGCCAAACAGTCACATAATTATGCTTTATTTTACTTGTGTCTGGGGGGCATTTTCTATAAAGCAATCACCGGTATAATGTTTATGTACTGTATAATGAATCCTCAAGCTTCATGGTACAATAAACTATGAACAATCTTAATTTAGCCATCCAAGTTCAAAGGCAATAAGAATCTGAAATTCACCAGCTAGCAGGGCTGGATTGGTAATCGGGCATATCAGGCATTTTCCCGGTGGGCCAGAAAGGCAAAGGGAGACCACCAGAATACGAAATGCAGTCGAAGACTGGCTAGAGCGATGGTGCGGATGAAACAGTCGCGCAGGATCCGGAAAAGCTGGAACGTAATCCAGGTCGCTTGCCAAAGAAGTCCAGGGCCAGTTTTTGGTCCCAGCCCGGCAGCTGGTCTATGACATTCACTGTAATTTCCAATATTCAATTCAAACCTTCTCTCATTTTGAATAATACATTAATAATTAGTGAATTATGAGAGACCCATATCAGTATATTTGCATTCATAGGAAATGTTCATTAATTTTTTTACCCCAACTGCAATAGTGGAGTTTCTGAAATCATACTAACTCAAAATTACAATGCATTGGGGAAAATTATTGGATATGGTAAAATGACAATCATGTCACAAGGATATGCATATAGCGCTTGCCTGAACATAAATGTACACTATAAGAAGATTATCTTGACCTAGACTTAAGTCTCAAACACATTTGGCAACATATCTTTCCCTGTCTGTATATCTTCACACATCAGCAATAATAATACATTTATCCATCCATCTACTCATAAAATTGTTACACATTGCTCAATGGCCCTTCCGTTGAACTCTTATTCTTTCACTCACTCTGTCACTTTCTTGCACAGTTTCTTTAAATCTGCCATGGAGGGGACATTCCTGACACAGAGGCCCATTAGGTTGATCCAATGCACTCCATGCTCACCTGCCTATAGGAGCTAACGGAGGTACTTTAGCCCCAGGCTTCACACTCGGCCCTATACATAAACCAAGAAGCCACCATGAAGAGGTGTGAGAAAAAGATGCTGTGAGGACAAGAAAACAGTTACAGTTGTGGTTTGGATTCTGGACCAAGCATAAAGAGCAAGTTCAGATGACATAATAACGTTATTAATTTGTCATTTGGTTGCATAAGTCCTTTGGAGGCATGATAAATTAGTAAAAAACTTGTAAATGTTTAAAACGTTGATATGAACCCATCCCTTTAAATGTTTTGATAAAGTAATTACTTCAAGGGTCACATCGAAAAGGCAAATAAGAGATGAGACAAAAAGAAGAGAGACAGAAATCTTTCATCAGAAAGTTTCAGATCTGATTCAGTTATGACTCCCTCAGAGGGTGCACACGATTCTAATGAGCAAAATGTAAATGATTCTTCTAAATTAGCAGGGAAATATCAGAAAAGGGCTTACAGGAAAGCCACAGTGGCAGGCAACATCTCATCCCACTATCTCTCCTTTATTCTCCCTCTCTCTCCCTGAAGCTGAAATGATGCTGCTATCTCTGGGAATTATTTTATCAAAGCCACTTTCATCCCTCTCTCCTCCAAACAAAACTGCTGAGTATCGCATTATATTCTCAGTGCTTCAGACACATTGTTTTGAAAGTGTGGGATAAGTGTAACCCTGAGGGGCAAAACTCAACAACATTAGCTGAGCAAATAACACAACAACATTAATGCATGATAACACAACGCTGAAACAAAACCAAAAAGATTTCTTAAATTTCTACTTAAAAAAAAAAAAGAACAGCAATATTATCATTAACAGATTGGAACTTCAATATTTTGCAAACTACTGCAGCATGTGAAGCTGCTCATGATGAAATTGCTCTGGGAGACTGGTGGTGGAGCAACAGAGAATTGTGTGTTTTCCCAAGGAGAATTCTAAAATGGAAGAGAGAAACTTGTTACACTGTACTGTAACAAGATGGCTGGCTGCTTAGCGTTACCCACTTAGACCCTTTACCGTCAATAGATGCTCTAACTACAATATCCTGCACCAGCAAACAACTGCATTGCAATAAATGGCGATGCTAACGGGTTGTTTTCCTGAGGTAATATACTGTCTTGACTGGCACCCAGTCACTTTAAGGGATAGTTCACCCAAAAATGAATCAATTTACTCACCTTCAAATTGTTTCTGTTTACATTTCTTTGTCCTGTTGAACACAAAGGAAGAAATTTGGAAGAATGTCAGTAACCAAACAGATCTCATCCCCCATTGACTGCCATAGTCATATTTTTGGTGAACTATCCCTTATAAGTCAGATCATTCAAAAAAGGAAGATAATGATCTCAGCAGGGATGTATGCTTACATTTTTTTATTAATATTTAACAGACTTTAATTATGCTAAAAATAATTTTAAAAGGTTAGATTTCTGTCATTTACTCATGCTCACGTCATTTTAAACCTTTATGACTTTGTTCACAAAAGATATTTAGAAGAATATTGCTTACCAAAAACATTGCCATAAATGCAAGGTGAGAGAGTGCGGGGAAGTGTTACGCACTGACTTCCACTGACTTCCATTCCAAATGTTTTTTAAAATCCTGTCAGTATATAATCTTGAGGCAAATAAAATTAATTTTTATTTGGGGTAAACCATCCCCCAATTTTTTATTCTGCACAATAAAATGTGATCAGATGGGAGAATACAACACTGTAACCATACAATTAAGCCAACGTAAAAAAGAGACAACCCTTTTTTATTTGTCTTTTACTACAATTGTAAATGTTTTCTTTAACTAAGAATGCTTTGTTATAGTTACTTATTTATCTTTGTAGGGAGAACATTTTGCAAGTTGAATTTTTTACAGTGAACCTCGACCTCAATCTGTATCCATTATTTTTTTATTTATATATCTTTTATTATCTATAGTGATTAAGGATTTTTAATATGCTATCAATAGTAATACCCAACACACAAGTAGATTGAGACAGAGAAAAAACACAATGGGCAAAGCAAAAGTTTGAAAGAAAAGGGTCGACTGAGGTAAGGGGGTAGAAAAGGGGGAGGGTATAAAGATTTAACCCAATTGTTTCTGTGCAAATATAAGGTGCTTGGTATCTTGCAAAGGGAAAAAATGCCCCTTTCAGCATTTTTATATTACAGTGAGCAGATATTGCTTACAAGCTATAAATTACTTTTTAATACTCACAAGACTACAGACACTAATACAAATGTAAATCCAACAACCACAACTTTGCAATAATTCTGTGAAACTTTAGACTTCATGGAGGGTATTAGAATATCCTACAGACCATTAAGTGTTTGATCATTTGCATGAATGTATACATTCAGTAAAAATTAAATAAACATTACAGACACAGTTAATATTTAACACTGATACTTATGTGCAGGCTGCAGGAAAATGTTGATGTTGATATGTGCTTGTGTTTAAAATAAACAGACACGTGGTTAAAAATGCAGACGTGACGGCGAGCGAGTGAAAAGAAAATAGACACTGAAATGCCCTTCCTAAGTTTGCAAGGGCTGCTTGTAAGAAATGCTGAGGATGCAATGTGCTGACCCACATACTACATAGTACCTGTTCCCTACAGACAACACCGGCTGCTTCTTCCCTCCCTCCCTCGCTCTCTCTCTTTCTCTCTCACTTTCCTCAAATTCCCCATTGTTAACACCCTGCTCCTCAGTACTTGCATTTTGCATTGTCTTGCCACTTTGTTTTTATGCAGTCTCACGCTTTTCTTTGCAGTCTTGAAGGGTTCTGTGCATTTTTCACCATGAGCAATAGTGAGTAAGAAAGCAGATGCTATGGCCCACTGAGATGGTCCAAACCAATGAAGTCATCACTAGTCTCTGCTGTTTGCCTCTTGTAATCCAGCTAATGGTGTTTGTTGCTCTCATCATCTTTAATTGTACTGTGCTCACTTTAAAGTGTGTGTGATGGTTTAGATTGTTAAAATGCTTTCATGTTCCACCAGAGATAACTAAAGTGGACTTCAAAAATCAGAGGCTACTTGAGCTGAACTGAAAAATTAACATGCTTTTAGGATGTCTTTGAACATCTTTTTAGGACCTCTTTGCTATAATGACAACATGCATTTGAACTGACATGGAAGAGTTATACAGTAAAAATTTAAAATGTTTCACAGAGCGTGATATCACCAATCTTTTATTTTGTCGTTGCTTTCTATCTATCCCTCTGCAATGCTACATCATGAATATTTTGCTGACAAGGCTCACAACAGCTGTTAAACTGATGGGTCTGCTGACAGCATGAAATTGAAATCTGTTCAGCACATGAACATGTTTTCAAAAGATCCAACGCAGCCTGTGATTGGTAGTGATGTAGCCAGCTTCATCATTTCACTAAAATGACATGTCAGATCTTTGAACTGTGTTAAGGTCCTAATAAAACCTGTCTGTGTTAAACATTGATATCACAGCCTGCCATGTTTCCACCAAACAATCTTATGACCAGCATTTCACAATAACAAGTGAAAAGAACATCAGAGACATCATATCCGACAAAGCTTTTATGTATAAAAACCCTCCCCGGGTACTTCAGACCAAACATTACTGTCATTTAACAACAGATCAGTGCAGTCGGAAGGGGAGCAGTGCTGGCTTTTGACATGACGGTTGTACAATACTTAAAAAGATGCAAAAGCACTGTGGTATGTGTAAGCTTGGTACAGTATCCCAGTGTGTGTGAAATAAAGGTTGTGCGCACATAAGCACACACAATTAAACACAAATGGATGATACATTACGTTACACATGCAAGAACACACACATACAGTATATGTCTACTGACAGGATCAAAGACCGATGAGGGTTGCTGAAGCTCAGTTGGTAGAGTATTATGCTAGTAGTGGAAAGGTCAAGTGTTAGGTTTCTAGGGAACATAAAATGTAGCCTATAGCTTGAATGCACTTTATGTCATTTAGGAAGAAAGCATCTACCAAATTCATACATGTAAATGGAACAGATGCCCCGATGACCAAGCATTGGTCAACATTAGAAAGACGACAACAAAAATGGAAACAAACTCAGGTTTAAAAAAAAATATGGTAACCAAGGGGCTGAGGGGTCTACTGGGTCGCATTTTTTTTCTTTAGATTTTATTTAAATGGTTTTCTTTATGCGCAGTTCTCAATATTGAGTTTTTGCATATTTTAAAACTATTCCTATAGGCTGCAGAAGAAATCTAGCCCTGTGTGCAGGGGCGGACTGGCATCTAGATTACCAAAACTTTTCCCCGTGGGTCGCTTACGTATGGGGCCAGAATGGAAGCTTGGGCCAGACAGACGGACGTACTATAAAGCGAATGCACGCAACGAGAAGGCATTAGTGAGTCGGACAATGTCACGTTACATACAACGCCACTTGTGTAGTGATGAAAATACATGTGTGCATTTAACAGTATTTTATACTGTCCTTTTTACAGTACTCATGTAAATATTTTTACTTGAGTAAAAGTGAAAAGTAATTGATATTTTAATATACTCAACTATGAAAGGTAAAAAACAACATGCATTTATGAATTGTGGAGTTAAAAAGTATGATATATGCTAAATTAGGATACTTTAGTACTGTAGTAAAGTTTTTCATAAGTAAAACACTATGATAAAGTATAGATACTCGTACTTGAGTATAAAAATGTACTTATAGAATAAAACACTTAACTGTCCATCTCTGCCATTTGAGCACAACATCTTGTTAAAAAACAGACGGAAAACAGTCGAACGCAGACATCTTGAGGCACTTTTAAAAAGTTCAACTATCTTGTCTTATGCAGATAACTGTTTCAATAAGTTTAAGGAAATACTTAAAAGAACCACTTAAACAGAATTAGTTCAACTACAAGAAAACACTGATAATATGCTGGGGAAAAATCTTTTAAACACAAGTATGCCTGTAACGATTTTAAACAATCTGAACTCATTTCGCTGACCTAGTGCTTCTCAAACTTGTCAGTTCGCAGTGCTTTATTTGGGTCTTTATTATTTTCTGCAGATATTTCTTCACCGTGTAATTATTTAGATACACTTATTTCTTGCATGACAGATCACTTACTATAATCACGTCTTTCTGAGAGAAAAGAAAGAATAAGAATGCAGTGAATTGGAATCTTCTCATTATCCCATCTCTAAGTGTGTGTGTAAGAGAGCGTGTTCTATCATTGCTCCGAGTGAATCTCACTCTTTGATTATCGCCAGCTCATAATGAGAGATCAAGGGTAAAAGGTCTAGAACATCACCCATTTTCAGTGTCAGTGTTTTCGTGTGCGTGTGTGTGAGAGAAAGTGAGCTATAGCCCTGAAATCTCATCACTCTAATGAATGGTCATGTCTTGGAGCAAAAAGAAAAAGTCTCTTCATGATGGTGACCTCCAGCCAGGCCATAATGTGAGCTGACATACAGAATTTAGTGTTTATAAGTCCACATTAAAATTACATTCAGCTTACTTAAGTCAGTACAAGGCTAAATCATATTCACTGTGTCAGTGTGAACATCTGTTTTACCATCTACACATTTTGAGATTCCTTTGATTTATCTCAAGAAAAATGCTAAATGTTATCTTACCTGAAATAAATGTAACACCAACAGTAGTTTAACAGGGTCCTTCAAGCTTTTTTAAAAGGTTTCTATAGGTTCCATAGAGGGTTGCACCTGTGTGAAATTCAAGGAGCCCGAATATCTTTTCATTTTTACAATGACTCCTCAAGACTTCTCACTCAAAGTCAAAATCTGAATTTTGTTCTTCTAATTCTCAGTTTTTCTGTTTATTGGGGACGGATAATCGATGTATGTTAGTCTGCTAAGAACAAGGTCTCTGTTTTGACACTGATATATGAACACCTTAAAAATAACTAGATAAAAATAATTAAAACTGTAGAAAAGGATACAGAAAAAGGAGAACAGTGGATGGTTGGTAGATTGTGAGAAGAAACAGACATAAACGACACAGACAGAACGGAAATAAAAGGAAGGGAATGAAAGTCACTATCAGACCAGACACTATTATAAACTATGGGCTAAAGTTAATGGCTCCAGTCTTTCAATCTGACTTTCGTTTGGTCTTTCTGAAGCGACAAAAAGTAACAAAAAACAAATCAACAAAAGACACATGGACTTGTAACTTTCCCAGTTGGGATCTTATTAGGAAAGAAAATAAAGAAAGTGAAAATTTATATTAGGAGATACTGTTGGACTAAATATATATTTAGAAGGGACTGTTAATGCCATCAGAATAGGAAAAAGCTACAAGAATGAAATGCCCACCACTTTCCTGTTATAAGAGTGTAAAATCTGAATGATTTAAGGACAAACCAAATTTGAGGTTAGAAAGTTTAACTCACAACTATAAATTGGTTAACCTATCATGTAAATAGATGTTTAAATGAGAACTGGTTTTGCATAAATCAGCAAGGTGCAAACTGTGACTTTTCCTCTAACTTGGCAGATCAAATTAAATAAAAGAATAGATAAATGTTAAAAACGTGCCAAAACGTGTGCTAGAAAACCTGTCCATTGTACGGATTTAAAATTCAAAAGTCAAAGAAATCATAGAAACTTTTTATAAAACGCAAGGTCAACAACTGCATCTGACTGTCTGAGGAAATTAATAGCCGTAAGACTGTAGCACAATGTTCAGACAACATTGTTGCTTCCAAGTGCCCCTCTCTTCTTTAATCAAAATCTGCAAGGCTCTTCTTCTTCCACTTGACTACTCTCACCTGTCTGCATGCTTTAAAAACACAAAACCCCCACACATTCCCCTCATGTATCTTTATGCTTGCCACAAAAAGGTCTGCATTAATATTCAATTGCATTCTGTGCAGGCTCATGAATTAATAATTAGCCACCCTGCACCGGATACGTCAGATGTGTTTGGAACCTCAGTGTGAAATGAGAAGCAACCAGTCGGAAGACCATTAATTCTCTGCTTTCTGTATGTGTGTGTGGTGGGGGGAATGCTTGGAAGGGTTGCATCCCCTTAGAGCAAAGCCATGGGAGCTAAAGAAGCACATGTGGGGACAAAAAGTTACTTTGCACTCTTTGTATGTTATGTGACGAAATGTGTAAATACATTATAGTGGTATACACGGTTTCAGAGCAACAACACAAACATTACTGTGCATCCACTTTTCTAGCCCAAACGTAACTTCCGGTACACATCTGCAAAGAATACAGTCCCTGTAGATCAATTCTGATAACATGTAAAAGAAACAGCAACTCAATTTCATTAGCTAGCAAGTTAAAAGTATGTCTAAGTAGTATTATTTTGGGTTACTTTGGGTAGAAGAACTGTTACTAGGTAAGTTACATGACCCATTCAACATATTGTTTTTCTAATAAAATGATCATACAATAGAAGTCAACATGTATTATTTAATACAATTATTATAGAAAAAATAAAGAGACCAACAGAAATCAATTAAAATATGAATAGTTATATTGCAAGCCACTAGCCATTACTCTCCCTACATAAATTATTAAAAAAAAAACACCAAAGAAATCTGTATTCTAGTCTTAGACCTTTCCATTGATACAAAGTTTGTCATGATTCGATTAGAAATTACATGCACAATATTGACGCAAACTTAGGTGTCCCGTATACGGAACGGGTGACAGTTAGCAGGCTACTCAAGACAACATCATTAAACACAAAACAACCCCAAACACCATCTATGAGACAAATCTACAGTGAACTGATACTTTCGCTTAATAAAACTTTTCCCATTTTTCATGAGAATGCAATGTCAGAGGTCAAAAGTGAGCTCATCAGCTTTAGATTGCCTGCATCTGGCAGACACCTGGTGATCTTCTCTTCTGCCCTTTTTTTAGTCTCTCTGCATATTTTGGGGGACCTTCTGGTACTTAATCAAACTCTTATTATCACCCGTCTTGCATTCTAATTGGCTGACATGTACAGGGGCAGAACCCCTCTATCACGCAGCCGCCCTTGCTTGCTCTTTCATTCTACATCTTTTGTTCCCTCTCCTTGTCCACACCTTGAGCTAATCACACCGAGCCAGTGAGGAGAGCAGAGACGATTGTAAAGCGTGCCGAGACCTGTTCCGCAGTTCTCATTAGACATAGTTCATTACTGGATAGCCCTCTGTCCTGTATGTCTCATGCACGTACACACATAGAGGTTTTCATGTTTAATATGGTTAGGAAATGGTGTCATTTTAGGTCTTTTGTGAACATAAGGAGAAATCACATGTACGTACAAGAATTACCACCGCATTTGATCGGCACAAGTGGTTTAGTCTTGCATTGTTTTTATACTTAAAACCATATACTGTACACAACAAGTAATTATAAACTGGCTTTCATATTTTATGCAGTATGACCAACTTTATACATTTACTGTATACAAATTGTGAGAAATACTTTTACGAATACTTTTTAGAAAATATCAGCACTTTTTCTGCCTCTTCTATCCAATCAAATAAGATATTATTATAATTCAACTGTACACACAAATATAATATTTCTAAGGGTGTGGTGAATACGATGGGGACTGGTGACTCTTAATCTAGTCCAACTAAATACACATATCAGAAATGTTATGTTTTGATAAAACAAACATTTGCAGTAACTACACTGAACCTTAAAAACTGCATTTTTTTCATGCACATTGTGTATTATACAAGTAAATATAATATGTATAAGCAAATCGTATACAAACCTATCAGACTTATATACTCATAAGGTTTCTTTTTTTACATGTACATACTGTATGGAATTATAAGGCTACACTGTAAATAGAAACCACAACTCTGCTATTTCTCAACATAAATCAGAAAATCTATTCCAGTCTATCAACAATGACTGCCATCTTGAGAATTGGCTATATTTAAGTTACAAATAATGAAAGAACCGAAAAGTCCCACTGAATATTGACCAGCTGACACAGATGTGATATATGGATGTATTTTGGTGAAGACTAAAAAGTAATAAAAAATAAATAATAATACCCAAGCTATCTTGACTCCTCATGAATCAAAATCCATGCCAACCCAAGCTCGTTGTGCCTGCTAGGAAACGGTGAGAAATAAAATCAATGGTGAATGTCACACTGCGGTACTGTCATTCTACAATCAAAGGAACGCCTGACAGACAGAATGCTGGACCACCAGAGAGAAAGTTATGGTCATAATTACAAAGCGAAACACTTTGAGAGACTCAGATTATGTGTTGCCTGTCTCTGAGGAGAAAATGTGTTTGGGAAGTTCCATATTATCAACAGGGAGCAGAAATGTACAACGTGCCTTTGTCTAAACCAATAAGGAGAAGAGGAAATATTGTGACAAACAATTTTGCCTGCCAAGTTTATAAACAGACTGTACAGAAATACACAGGCCATTAACTTTGTCACACAACTGAGAGTGTGTTTTGATAAAAGTAAACTTTCAATATCTGCACTCACAAAGGAAAATTCAATAGTAAAACTACAGGATTTCTTTTTCTATCTAAAATTGTTCCCCTCTTCAAAGGGTTAGTCCCCCCACCAAAAATATATACAGACCCTCGTGTCGTTCAAACCCCCATGTGTCTCTTGTTTCTGCATTGTTAGGAAGTTTAGTTTTTAATAATGCATAACAACCACTGATCTATATGCAGTAAATGACTGGATTGCGCGTAGGACGGTAAATCAACGGCAGGAGGTGAAGTTTTGCGGCAATTATGTTGGTATGTCCAACTGACAGAAAGCATCATTGATACAGTCAAATAACGATCAAAATAACCTGCTTTGCAGCGTAAAACACACGATTCATTTTTACAAATTTTCATGTCTGTTGAAAGGGTGTGATGTTTGCTTAAAGAACAAATCCTGCACTCATTGATAGCTGTCGTGTAGACTGAGCTATTTGGGTCAGCGTAGCTGCATGAGAACATGGGCAAGACAAATCTCATCAGTACAAGACAAACAGACAGAGCACTATAAAAAGCAAACACATACCGAGCAAGGTGACCGATGTATCTGTGTCCAGTATCATTGAAATGGCGTGACAATACAATTCTCATATTGTGCTGTGCCCAGCATACAGACAGTCTTTAATTGATCCCTATTGTGGAATCCTGATCTTCACAGCAATCTCAAATGCTGTAAGAGAGAGTGAGAGGGAGAGAGAGAGAGAGAGAGAGAGAGAGAGAGAGAGAGAGAAGACAGGCAGTTTTGAAAAAGAATTTCAAAACTTTATAACTTTTCACAATATGTATTTACGAACAATTTTAGATAAACATATTACAAAAGATTTGAAACGGGAAAAAATAAAAGACTATATCAAAATCAGTTTGTCTGACAAATTGACCATGTGTTTAGGTAAAAAGGTCATTTTTGTTTCAATCTGTGATCTACTATTAATACTTATTGTAAATTTCATACAATAGTATTATTTCTATTTGCATATAATCGCAGAAAATGAAAACTGGACAAACAGGTCAAAATAATAGAAAAGATGGTCTGTATTTTTTAGACCTCAAAAACAGCAAAGAAAGAAATTCATATTCATTTTCAAGCAATCTAACGGTAATATTTGTACACGTATTTAGGAAAAGTTTAAAATAGTTAGGTTTTCAGTTTTCATGTGTCTTGTCATGCTGTCAGTCTTTCACATTGCTGTTAGATGACTTTGTGTCCTTTGTGTCACTCCTGAGGTTTGAAATTCAACCGGAATGGTCACAATGCATTTAGAAAAGCTGATTAAATACAACTTTGGAAAGGTCTCTTAATTTTTCCAAGGCTGTATGTTACTTATAAATAAATTAAAAATAAATTAAATATTAAAGAAAGATATAAAATAAACAGAAATGTAATAAAAAACAAATTCGAAAATAACTATACAGGCATCAAAGAGAGAGAGAGAGGGGGGGGGAGAATGCACGCATAATATTCCCAGCATTAAAGAGTCTACCCCCAAGGACACTGCATTAGCATTCTAAGATCCGAGCCCGATTACTGGCACACCACTCTGCTAAGCTCTGTATAAAAGAAAGTTTGAAAGATCGAGGGAGAGAGTGAAGGTCCTGGGAGTGCTACACAGTCCTGTCAATAGTTGCTATTGACCCATCCCACTTTTCCTTATTAAACCCCCAACTCCTTGGCCTACTATTGGCGCGAGGCACTTTAATATGCTATCGTGCTAGTTTATTCTGTCATACTGCTGATAGAGGGTATTTCCGCATTGATTACACTGCTGGGATTAGCCTCAGCGCTAATGCATGAGAGCCAAGTCTTCCACTCGCTTTATGTTCCCCTCAGCGCTCTCTTTATTTCTCACTCTTGTCAGTAGCACTTTAGAGTAAACTACTCGCTGTAATGCATGTGTCATATTTTGGTTAATAGTAAATTTGTTATTTATAGAGAACTGGTCTGACATAATTAATACTGTAGATGAAAAAACAGTTTCATTCTTTACTGTTTCAAAACATTTTTATTAATAAAATACTTTCAGGGAGTAGTTAAAGTCACTTGTAAGCCATTGTTCACTTATGAATTTAAATACTTTAGAATTATTTTTATAATTTACTTAATTTAAGTAACTGATCTGAAAATGGTTATGTACATCCTCAATCAGGATGAGCAGGATTAGCATTTCTTAAAATTTTGACATGAAAATATACAATATGGAAATCAAATGTGCAATCTAGTCTTTTAGAAATGCTTTACTTTTTAGCGTAATATAATTTGAACTATTCTTTTTACCATATTTATTTCACGGTTAGTTAAAACTGCTATTTTAATGCAGTGCACACATGCAATGCTTTCCTGTAGCTCAGTGGTAAGAGCAGTTTGTTTATAACGCAAGGTTGTGGGTTCAATCCCAGGGAAATGCACATGTACATACCTATGTATAAATGTATAGGATAATGCAATGTAAATCGCTTTGGATAAAAGCGTCTGCCAAATGAGAAAATGCATATTTAAAATCAAATCTGTGAATTTATGTGTTTAAATTAATTTCAAAATCTGATCAGGAAGAGTCAGTCAATTGATCGATTTATCTTAAGCTTGTCTGCTTCACCTTCAAGAAGATTTTGATCCTTCTGAGGCAGCCTGAAATGAAATTAATTATATCTTTTGTGAAAATAGATTACAGCCATAAACCCGGAGAACCCATCAGTGTCACCTTTAGATAAGCTTTCAAAGAGTTTGATTCTTAAAACGTGATGAAATAAGCTTTAAGAGGAATTTGCCGCACACATGGCACATTAGTGCGAGGGGTTTACTTCATGTTTACACACAGATGCAGTAATGCATTCACAGGGCCTATTAAAATGGCGTATCTGCCAGTCATTATAAATCCATTCATGTGCATTGATATTCAGGACTTAAATAAGTTCTGCTAAATTGCACTGTGAGATAAAAACCTTTGAAGTAAGTATTTACATTCTGCCCCTGTGAAATCTGAGGTTTTGTATGCGTTGTTCAAAAACGATTACCATGTTTGACCCGAATTAGTTTACTGTTAAAATACTGAAATTGCATTTCACGGCAGAGGTTTCTTCAAGCAGAGCTGATAATGACACTCTGCTTATGTACGAGTTAAACTATTAAAAGGGTCTAATTCATTCATTCATTTATTTATTCCACGTTCATTAGACAGTTCAACTGACTACTGAATGCTGAATTGAAGAATCAAGCACACTCTTGGACATACACTGTATGTATATTTGCACCAGAAAAAACACATGCTTGCTCAAGCAATCACTTACTTTTAAGACCTCAAGAGGATAATGATGTTGTCCCTCGAGATTGTGTATCTGTCCTACGTCTGCTGTCAGTCGCTATCCATCATACCAAAGATCACAAGACACACACAAAGCACATAAACTCCCTAAGTACTACCAGGGGAGTGGAACTGATTGATAAGGGTAAGTTTGATAACTGCAAACCCGGGGGGGTGGAAGGGGGATGGGGTCCAGTCTGAGTGGGACTCCAGGGATATATTGATTTTGGATAGAGTGAGTGGCATTTCAGAAGTACAGTATATGTTGATGTGTGCCTGTTAGTGCACTGCATGAGGTGTAAAAGAGCAAGAACGGTTGATTTTGTGGCAAGATGGTGCCTTGACTAGACTTCCATTTTATCAACAAATACCAACTGTAATATTTTTTGGATCTCACAAAAACAGAGATCTGCTCTCTTGGCTAGAGACCACTCAACTTGTCCTGTGGTCTTGGAAAAATGGGTACGACCCCTGACCTAACCTGATCCTACATTAACCATCTTGCTTATTACAATAAAATTTAAAAAAACAGAATTCAAACTTGCCAGTGTACAATACTAAGAATTTTCATACAAAATGCTCAAATTACTTGATGATGATCAATTTACAAAGTTAATCTTTAAGCAAACTATTTGATTATTATGCATTTTAGGCAGACAGAGGCACAACCAACAAATGAGATTAGATACCATCAAAGATAACATAATATCAATCCCTAGCCAAGAAAGACCGAAGACTGAATAAAATGAAAACCATGAAATAATTAAACTGTTGCCAAAGGCAACAGCACCTGATGATTTCAGGTTTCATCAAAACATCATAAATTATCCGTAAACGAGAAGACGGAGCACAAAACCGCTCTGTAAGTTGAAATATTTTTATTAAGTACAGCTGAGACCAAATACTCTCAATCGCACAAGCAACCGCGTTAATAAAAGAGAAACTTTTCCCGCATGGGTTTTTTATTGCAAGTGGGAGAAACACTTTGCAACATTTAAGATTTAGTTTTACTGAGCAAACCCAATCTTGAGTGTTAAGCATGTGGGATACATCCATTTTATGCCCATGCAGACAGTTTCAATCTGATATTAATGCTAGACACAAGCTGTCTAACTGTATCTTGCCATTTGGAAGGCTGCTGCTGCCCCAGGTGTTAATTTAGCCCTCTAAATGACAATGTGTCTCTGCCAGCAGTCAAAATGAATGGGACAATGGCCATTATTCCAAATAATCAGCATTTGGCTATCACAAATATACTGTTAAAAGTGGGCTGAGCAAGACATTTGTTACCAACATGGTCTGATTGTACGAAAATAGATCCTTTACACGTGGTCTGGCCATCAGGATATGGGGCTCATCATCATCATGGTTAAACCGGTGCTTACCTGGCACAAGGGAGGCATTACGTGTTTATTAGGGACTGTGAGTCATCTCTTACCTCGTACATTTACGGAGTGAGTGAACACAACATGGGCACTGTTTAGATTCACATGGCCAGGGACAGCATTTTAACAGCTGTCTTATGGGAATTACTAAGTTTTTCCATAAGGGATTTCAGAAAGTCAATGTTAGCTTTTTGGAAAGTCACCCAAAGGATTAACTGTTTTTCACTGTGTGTACATTAAAATAATGAAAACGTGTTTATTGTTTGCACAATATTCCAGAGGATTGTGTTTGTCTATTGCTGCGATCAAATTTTATGACCAATTTACACAGAATGTATCCAATAACAATTGAAGAATAATTAGTGGAAGAGTTAAATGGATGTTTAATTTCAGTAATTTGAAATACGACCCACGTGTAAGTTGAAGAATCAGGAGTATTATATCACAGACCTGCCTGTAGCTGCACTATATCACTCTGGTCGTCAGCCGATTTCTGTAGCGCCTCTCAAGGGACAAACTGTTTACTCTAGCAAGACAAAACCAGTTCACCCGTCTGAGTCACTCCCTCTTCAGCGAGCGACTGTTCACTTTCAGTTTCTTTGTTTTAAAGGTCTGGCACCATGAGAATTATTACTGTTCAAGCATGACTGCAAACAAGCACTGCAGTTCTCTGCGAGTCTGGCTTCTCCCTCCTACCGATGAGAAGTATCACACTGTGAGGGCATCAAATCTCAAAAACAAACAAAAGAACATCACATTACTGCAGTAGCACACACAGCCTTTGACCACGAGGAAATGAGAAGATGACCAGAGAACTGAATGAAGCTGAACGCAGAGGACGCGAGGAATATGTTGAGAAAGTGAAAGATTGATAACAAACTCTTCAGTTCATGAATTTTAAACAGCTTTGTGAGTGTCAGTGATTTGGTATTTGTTGTGCCCGTGGTTTGTGTTTTTTTAAACATCGTATTCATCATTCCATTGCAAAACAACATATTTACAACTGCAAAAGTCCGCTCTCTTTCCAGACATCAATTTTTTACACTCCAAACAATAAAATGATCTGAGCCTTTTCTGGTATTTCCATAAATAAAGCCAAACAAAACCACCGCCTGCTGATATTTTTAAACTGGCAAAAAGAACAAAAAGATTAAAGATGTACAGCTAGTAAAAGCCATAAATTTCGAATTCAGAAAATAAATTACAGACATGAGATATTCTTCTACAAAACATTTGCAGTTTGAAAGCCTTCTTGACATTTATAGAAAATGTTTTGTAAAACTTGTAGTTTCAGAGACACCATTCACAAACTTAAAACAAAATTAACCAGCTTTATTATGTTTATAGACCTATTTACTTCAACATGATAGAGCAGAATCTTCAGTAAGACGGTCTTAGGAAATATTACCCAAACAAAAGCACCACCTGCTGATATTTTTAAACTGGCAAAACGAAAAAAAAAGATTTAAGATGTACAGCTAGTAATAGTAATTTGGAGATTAGAAAATAAATATCAGACAATTTAAGATATTATTCTACAAAAAGCAAAGCTTTTAAAAACACAATTTGGTGTTTTTACAGGAAGTCTGCTGTACAGCAAGAATGACAGATGGCTGGAGGGTTTTAAATGTGTCTGTTGTTTCTCTTTGCCAATAACATAAGAGATATGTGTAAACATCACGTTTTTGTGTGAAGAAGGACACTACAAATTTGAGGCTGGCAAAGAAGCACAATCTGTGGAAGGCCTTATTAACAACTTGCTATAGAAACAAGTCAAGTCACGGTCTGACATTACATAAAATATTCATGTAAATACTTAAAATGAATAATAGAAGGAATGACATCACACACATCAGCTAAGTGTGCAGTGTCCCGAAAGTATTTAGATACTTAAACTACGGATAAAAATGTATGAATTTAATAGATGATAAAGTATCCATCCAAGTGGCATGTATGTATATGCGTGTATTTTTTAAATCATTACCATTCTTTAATAATTGACACCTGCAAATTCAATCACATTCATACATTTTTAAGGTTGGCTTAAGTGTTTAAGAGGGGAACTAAAATAGCTTATCATTGCTGAGAATAATAAACTGCCACTCCCAGTTACTGGTAATGAGATCTCAACTAAGAGTTAAAAAAACAATCATTTAATTTTCCAATTAGCACTTCCTTGATTAAGATAAGTATGAACGATAAGTATGAACGTGTGTGTGTGTGTGCGTGCGTGTGTGTGTGTGTGTGCATGCGTAACTTGATTACTGTAATTTAATACAAAATAGCATTGCTTTATGAAGACTCAATGAAAGAAGGCACGCTAGGAGAATATTAAGTGTGACTTTTAAAGTGCTCAGTGCAATTAAAATGGAGACAATGACATAATATTTTAATTAGCCAAAATGTTTATTCAGCCAAGTAATCAAAATTGAGTTATGTTAAACATTAGACCATTAACTTATCTTGTGAAAATCCCTTAAGATTTTACACAGTGACTGAAATTTATTTATTTCAGTCTTCATTGACATATGAATGTAGACACATTTTGCTAATATACTATATGAAGATAACTGAGGCAATAGTAAAACGTGTTTACATTTTTTTTTTCAACACAAGAGCATATTGTTTTTGCGTCTTACTGCTATGATTCTGTAGAAATATTAAAAACAACGTATTCTGTTATACATTCTGTAGCTCTATCAAACACATTTCTAGATTAAATGTGTATTATCATAAGCATCTAGTATATATTTGAGTTATACCGGGTAAAACAGATTTCCCTTCCTGCATCCTGAGTTTCAGCTATCAGAAGAAAATAAAGATGTATGTTGTTTTGTGTGCAAGGGGAATTCAAAATGCCTTTGCCTATTGCCCCAAACAAAACCAGTAAACTTTCTTGTAATGTTTCTCCATTATTTAATAAATATTTAAATTGGCTGGAAAAATATATATATGTTCAAGTAAGTGATGCTGGATTGGGTAATTCTGTAGTTATGCGAGTGTGTCTGGGTGGAGGACAGTAAATTTATATGACAAAGAAGTACTTAATTTCCCAGAGGAAATGAATTTGCTTAGCTGTAAGTAGTGAGGGAGAAGATGAATGCTGACTACTGTCTCTGACGAAAAAACTGAAGGTACACAAATACATCAGGCCCGGTGAAATATGGTATGCGATGAGCTATCCATGTGCTTTGGAAACAAAACAAAACTAATCTACAAAATTTTAAAGATATTAATAGCCTCGTAATAACAGAAATCACAAAAACACATTTTGCAAACAAAAGTCCATAACAAACATCAAATACATAGAGATATATAAAAGCCAACTGATAGAATCTCTTGAAATTGTATTAAAAGTTCACAGCCTCCCAAGACTCCTCATATTCCATTGACCAAGAGCAGGGCCGTCGCTGGTGGGGTGAAAGGTGGTGACAATCCCCCTTGCAAAAAGGTTTAATGGTTTAGTCTAAAAGTCTGAAACCTAGTTTGCGAGTCGTGAACGAAACCAATCAGAGTTGTGGCGGCAGGAAGCTCAGCTGAAGTATGTTTTGATGTAGTTATAATGAAGGAGAATGAGTGACTGAAAATGTGGCGGTAAAAATCTGAAATGCAATCAGTATGATTGGCTGGTGAACAGAATTGTGGGAGCTGAAGTCCATTAATATACTCCAGTGACTGGGAGAATGATAATCATGTGGTGACGTCTGATCCAGAGGGTGTGGTAACCAAGACAATATACAAAAGTAGACTATATTCTAGAAACATCTACAATATATGTATATATTTTAAAAGAAAACATGGAAATTGAACTTACAGAGAGTTCAGGGAGCAATACGCGATATGTCATACATGAGCAATATTACAATAGGTGCTAATAAAATTGCTAGTTTCAACAAAAGCTAGACCACTACTTGTTGAGAGAAAGAGAGAGGTTTTATTTTTAATTGGTCTGTCAAGTTAACTTCAGTTATTTGAGAACAGACTGATTGATAATACTATTGTACAGTACTGCTGGTCATTTTAACATCTGTTTTATTTAGTATTATTTAACAATGTATTGTCTTTTATCATCATCATTTTAACATTTTTTTTTTTTTCGGGGGCCCAGGATTTTCTAACTACGGCCCTGACGAGAGTCTTATCTTTTGAACTGTTGTTGAATAGGGGCATTGTACGGGGTCACTGCCAGCATAATGTCTCCCGAAGGGAGATCTGATCATTTGCATCCTTCTGATGAAAAACCCAACATCCTAGGTTCATAACGTCCACGGCAAATCTCAATAAACACTCATTCTGGAGGGATCAATGCTTTAACCCCTTCCCCAGGAGCTCAAAAGCCTGTTGAGAGGCTCTGGCATTTGGCACCACTATCCTTCTGTGGCAATATAAAAGGCCAAGATGCAAACGCCTCCATTTCGTGTTGCTTTCACATGAAGAGAACAAAGCTTATGTGCTACAAGGAGGGCTTATGCATGTCTCCTCAAAAGCTCTCTCAAGATACCAAGCTTCACAAGGTTCCTAAGAACTCTTCCAAGAGTCCAGAACATTCCTATTTCTCTGTTTGATGTCTAATAATCAGGCAGCTATTAGAGCTTTTATTTCACTTTGAGCAACAGACAAAAGCTTCAGGTAACAACTCTAATGAATCATTAAAAGGGTTAATAGGGATGAGAGGTTGAAGAGGAGTATCCGACAATGCATATGCATGCAAACTGAAAACACTAGAATCCGTTCTATGCAAACTATTTCGGCAATGCCGTGGTATGAGATTTGGGCACTTCCACTTTCATGACCTTTGTCCTTTCTCTCGCTTCTATTTGTCTTCAGGTCTGAAACTCAAGGACTTGTGATTAGTTTTGTATATCCAACTTATCAGACCCATGTTCCCTACTGATCCAACTCAGTGTGAGTTGAGGCAGGGGGGGGGGGAAGAGCAAATAAGCTACACATGGACTTATTTTCTCTTCACTGCACTCATGACAACCACAGCATGCAGCTAGTCAACTCTAAGAGGCCAATGAGACCGCCAACCCGTAAGGTTACAACATTTACATCACGTCGATCAGACAGAACAAAAAAGAGAGATTTTTGTCTCAAAAGAATATTCAGAATGTGTAATTTGGACATTGAGCTTCCAAATATGAATCAGGAAGCTTCACTTTTTTATTCAAACCACACATTGGCTTTACAGGGATAGTTCACCAAAACAAATAAAAATTCTGTCATCGTTTTCTCACCCTCATATAATTTCATACCTGTATAAATACACAGAGAAAGATATTTGGAAAAATGTTAGGAATTTACCTTTTTTCGGGACATCATTGACTACTGTAGTAGGAAATATTAAATGATAGTCAAATGTAGTAGAATAGTTTTTTTTTTTTCAAATTTTTTCAAATCAATATATTTTCTTTCTACTATGGTAGGGGATGATGTCCCAGAACTGAAAACAGAAAACTTTCTTCCAAATATATTTCTCTGTGTTCAACATAACAAATAAATGTATACAGGTGTCGAACAATCTGAGAGTGGGTAAGTGAAGACAGAATTTTTGATTGAACTATCCTTTAAAAGCTTTTTACTAAGGCTTTCACATCAACCCGTTAACGCAAGCAATTATTTTATGAGATTAGATTGTATTTAATTGTCATTACACATGTACAAGTCAATTTTTTTTTGTTTTGTATAACCAGAAGTGCAATAGCAGCAAGTGCCAGAATATTAAAAAATCATTATTATGAAGTACTTTATGGGCATGTACAGTGAACAAATATACAGATGGCTATAACTATAAACAGAAATATACAGATGGGTATATACAAAGATAAGATAGTGAATGGTGAGTAATAGTGCAATGGATATAGAGTAGTATAAATAAATGATGGACAGAAGCTATCCTAGTAACAGTGCAGTAGAAGTTATCGCATATTTAGTTGAATTTACAGAGTTTTAAGATGCTTGTGTAAACAGTAGATACTGCAATGAACAATCTAGTAGTGCAAATAACAAAACCTTATTGTGAGATTAAGGAGTTTATTTTTTATATTTGGTACATTGTATAATCATTATTTATGTAAATACTTTTAAACCATTGAAGCGCGATTTGAAACGATTTGCTTTGACACATTCAGTATAGATAGACAGCTTCTTGCTGTGGGATGTGGCACAACGCGACAGAGCTCCATTCTGGTGTATGCAGTCACGGGCTAAAGGCTGCGTCAGCTGTCAGAGAGCGCATCAGAATTAAGTTCTCTTTCGTGCGTGAATGAACAAAACCACACGAGATAATGCCAGAAAGCCTGTTTTGTTTAGCATATTCATAAGCACAAATTTCAACGTGTTAAATAAAAACCAAAATGAATGCAAAGAGTTGTGAAAATGGGAGAGGCGTCAGATCTGCGTAAAGAGACAGCTCTCCATTAGGCCGCATTCTTAAACCTGATGCTGTGACTCCTGTCACCAATGGGCATGTTACTTTAAAAAAGTAATTAGTTATAGTTACTAGTTACTTTTCACAAATAGTAATTGAGTGAGTAACAGAGTTACATCATTATAAAAGTAACCAATTACCAGGGAATTTAGCTATTGCGTTACCCGTTCAAATATGTCGGCTAACTTTGATGCCACCAATATTAAATATGTTCAATATATGAAATAGAAACTATATTTAATAATTTATTTGTATAAATCATTGTACACCAATCTACCCTCTTTTAATGCTGCTGTGGGTCAATCTCAGAGACACCTATTAATTTCAATATTTTATATATCATTACTATCATTATATATATTACTATCATTTTATCATATTGGAACAACAAAACATAATAGAATAGCTCAGAGCTTTTAGTATTTACCGAACATACCACAACTGGTCAACAACTAAGTCTAAAAATAAATGATGCTTCTAAATACATCAACTTCACAACTGCTAGACATACTATTTTGTACTACTTATTTTTCTAAGTTTCTTACCAAAAGTAAACAGTTTAATAACAAGAAGTGCTCTTATTGATTTGACTGCTTTCCAGTATGGTAGAGGACTGCATACTTCAGATTGCATTTTAGGAGACAGAATATTTAATTACTCGCAGTTATTGTTTGACAGTAGAGAGTGAGGATAGTTTCTTTTCCGCTATATGTTATAGTTTTGTGTTACCGGCAGCAGCATCCCTGCCTCATTCCATCCTCATTCCATTTAAAAAATCTCTGTGCTCTGTGCTTTGCTTCACATTGCCATGGCATGAATGCAGAAAGTAAACAAATCCCCACAAATGCTGCTGCGTCATATGTTTAACAGCGCAGCAAGGATGTACAGTATACGTTTTCAGCATGTTTCAGTGTGGATAGGCAGTATTTGGAAAACAGTTGAAAACGCTGGTGTGGCCTTAGACAGTTTAAGACAAAAACTCAGTTTTCAAAGGGAAACGTATGGACAAGGTCTGAGCTACTAATTTTGTGGCGGCATGTAAGGATGTGATGTGCTTGATTAGATTAGAATTACTTCTTCATGAGAATACGTTGCACGTTTCATATACTTATACAGTATATTCAGTTTGCGAAAGCTACACTTTGATCTTGTTGCTCTTGCCATCACTCTGACTCCTAGAAAGCATTCATAGGTGTAACGTAACTCTGTGCCGATGTGTTTGTGTGTGAAAACCAACCCTTCCCTGCCTCTGGTTGGCAGAAGATGAAAATGTACTTTACCTATGCCAGTCATCATCAGTTATGCGGTTATCTTCCACAATTACAGTAACGCTGCATTTAATGCCAGTAACGGTAACAGCATTGTAAAGGGTAATTGTAACAGTAATTAGTTTGATAACTCGTTATTAAATGTTATTAGTTATGCCGTTTATTTATAACGCCGTTATTCCCATCACTGCTAATGTAAGTCAAAGAACAAAAGAGAAGAATGTTTTTAAACTTTAATGAGAATTCTTCTGTATTCAATTGCGAATTTAGCATTCAAGACTATCAATGTGCCAATATCAAAATGTCATTGTAATATAATACCTCGGTGTAAAGTCTGTGGTATGATATTTATTGCAATACTTAAATGACAAATAATGACTTGGAAAGGTGCTATAAGCATCCTCTTTTCTTTATCGTCCAATCATAACTGTTGCTTAGAGGTATGAGTTATAGTATGAGATGGGTCAAATGACCTAAAAATCCCTTTTATAAAATAAAACAATTGCACCAGATGGACCTTGACAAAGATAACATCTATTATTTTTTCTAACTTTCTTTATGTTAGTCCCAGAAGACCCATCGTTTCATACAGTCATGTGACCATAGTAATATTGAGACAATTTTGCCATAACATGATAGATATCGATAATATCGTTACATCCCTATTAAAGACTTTAAAGTGTTTTGAGAATTCATTTAATTTGTGTATATTTCCTACCTGTTGGACATGATAGCTCTCAATTTGGCTCTTGAATGGCTATAATTAATGTGAAAATAAATAAAAAATAATAATCAATTTAATGAAGAAAATGATGCTGTTAAAGAAATCTGTTGTTTCTACATTAATGTGGAGATTAAGTGTGAAATGATTAGAATTAAAAAAGCATATTTAAAAACATTAATGTTAAGTGCAATTAATTGTGATAAAAAATCAGATTAAATTAATCAGATCAAAAAATATATATTACATATTTTCAACCCATTCTTTTTCTCTGTTAATTAGCGCATAAAGTGTAAAATTATAATGTTCCTAAACGCTGAGAGCATTTTCAAGAAAAAAACTCTTACTATGTTGAATGGGTGCTTAAAAGTACTGAAGTTTTAAAGCTGTTGAAAATAGCTACGCATTCCAATCTGACTAACATGTAAAAGGTTGTGCCGTTGAGATATGACACAAAGCAGTTCTTCCAAGGGATAAGAGCTAGTACACATTTAATCGAATAACAGCTTATCTACACAGCCAAGCATGCAACGCAATTAATTA
The DNA here is from genome assembly GCF_015846415.1 of Triplophysa dalaica. Lineage (NCBI taxonomy): Eukaryota > Metazoa > Chordata > Actinopteri > Cypriniformes > Nemacheilidae > Triplophysa > Triplophysa dalaica. The sequence goes on from NC_079542.1 coordinate 9,949,501, forward strand.
ATTCCACTATCAAGGTGAAAATATCTCATTAATGATGTGTTCATTTTTCCATTAGGTGATACTGTGCATCTGAACAGTGTACTTCTTTTATACCTCAATTCTCCTTTTCTCCCAGCATGTCTCTTCTGATGTCATCTTTCCATGTAAAACTGTTGGTGAATAGATCAAAGTTTCGGAAATTAACGAAGACTGAGTCACTCCTGGTCCCCCTGGGAAAAGGCATCTCACAGATGAAAGAGAATGGTATGGATCTAAACTCCGGCTAAGAGACGTAATTGCGCATTTATATGTGTTCATAACTGACCCCCATTGTTAGCTTGTCGCTAGTCATCAATCAAGCTGACTCTTCAGCGCAGCGGAGCAACACATCTTGACTTGCTACTGAATAATATCTAAATTCTCCATTTCCCTTCGGGAATTAAGCAAGTGCACCTGCCTTTACCATTGAAGAGGAACAACATGGCTTTCGCAGCACTTCTTCCAAAACAATTATGAATGTATAATGCATTTTGGTGCTGAAGTCATTGTTCTTGATGGAAAGACCCAGTGACATACCTGCACTTTGCTTGTCCTCTATCATCCCTCTCTTTAACGTTAAAAGTGCTACAAAAAGGAACCTAAAACCGCTAAATGTATACAGCATGTCCAGTTTATGTAATTTAGTGACAAATAGCGCTGAGGTTGCAAACTGCAACCAATGTCTCACTCCACCACACCCCCACTCATTAGAAAGCACTATAACGGCTTCAGAAAGATGTCATCACGTTTCATTTTTTCCCGAAGAAGAAAATGTATTTACGAAACACAATCTTAAATGTCTTAACTAAAGCTCAAATTAAAGATGTCATGAGATTGTACTGCAGATTTAGATTAATCTGTTAAATGACAACATACGGATTTAGCAAATCCATATCTAGAACCATGTGTGTGAATTTGAAGAGTGTAGTACATTGTGTTAAATAAAACTAAGCATGAATCCTCCTAAATCTTTATTTTAAGGTCAATGTGTTTGTGTGAGAAAGTGAAAAGGGGGACAGACGGCACTGAAGCAACATTTTCAAAATACCTCATGTGCTGAACCTCCATGTTATATCACTTAAAAAATTGCTTCCATTGATTCTAGAATCAGACCCCCCTTTAATACACAAAAGAAATGATTTCTTTCTGCCTCACACGGACATCACATGCAGGGGTTTGCTATTCGTTTTGATTGGCTACATTTCTATGGGACTTAAATACAGCAGGCAAAGAAATAAGTCTCCTGTTGTGAGATCATTACGTGCCTTACTGGTTTTGAATATAGCGAGACTCTGAAAGGAAGCATCACACCATGAGGACGCTTTAGAATGGATGATTACAGTGAATCAGTTTTTCAAACCAGTCATCTATTAATGCATTTTATGCTTTACGGATACTAGAGCTGCTTCGCATTATCAAACAAACCCATGAGTATATAGCACCAGGGGCAAAATGCTTAAGACATCTGGATAATCTTATATAGGTGACTTTACATTGTCCTCTACTTAATCATCACCAATGTAAACATACTGACTAAAGTTTGGAAGGGCTTTTATAAAGTTACTCATATGCTGACTCATTGCATTATATAATTTGTGAGTCACCTACTGTATTACTAGACTAAATAGCAAAGAAGTTTATAACACTGTGTTCCCAGCTGGCCTTTGGAGCACCCAACACCTGCTTTAGATGGCTTTTTATATTCTTGTACACCTGCCTCCACAGCTCTGAAGTGGCACCAGAGGGCAGGAGGATAAAGACATCAGACGTAAGGCTAAGAGAACAGATGACCTCACCTGTGTATAGCTGTCTGTTTTAAGTTCACGTCCTCGCGGGCACAAACACACACATTCACTTACACCTGTTTTAGAGGAAGTTAGGGATTTTCCTGCAAACAAAAGCCACCCAATCGCTTCTGACAGGGCACAGTTAGTTTTCGCAGTATAATGGCTTTGCCTAAAGGCTATTTTAGTTGGCAATTATTAAATTCTACAGTTTCATGTCCAAATCAATTCCCAATTTAGTCTTGCTGTAGTTTTAAAAGTTAGACTTTGAACCCTGATCTCTCACCTGTTTTTTAATGAAGCAAATGATTCTGCATTGCTTATTGAAATGCAAAAGTATTTTACCTTGAGTTGGACCGATGCAGTAGGTCTGTGCAGCTGGCATCTCCTCAACAGCCAATGTTAATTCAAACAAGAAATGTCAGTTTTAAACATTTCATTGACTTCCATTCAATTTTACATGTGTTAAAATGCCACAAGATATTCAATTGTGACCATTTTGAAAATTAAGCACCTTTAGTATTTTGTTGAATGTTGTACTGTCCTTTGATAGTGTAGTTACATCTTAGTGCCATTAATTTCCTTATTTGAAAAAATAAAATAACAAAAGTGTTAATCATTAATGGCAACAGTGATCAACAGTTACTGTACACATTCCTAAAATAATTTTTTTTTTTCATACTATTAAAGTATATGATAGATTATAGGGGTTTAAGCAAAGTCGCAGACTAATTTAAATGCTAGAGGTGTCTTGATAAAAAACAACTTGAACTGACATATCTTAAAATATATAATTGCAATTGTTTTGTCTCAAGATCCACACAGTAGTGTTTCCTTGTAAAGTATGTTTTTAAAAAATGACTTGAATATCCAAATTTAAATATCTTAAAATAATCCCTGTTTACATACTAAACAACCTAGAATGTTTAAAGAAAAGTTTAAAGCTGTTTAACAGACAGTCGATTTAAAATTTAAGTAAACTTAGGGTAGGATTTGTATGTCATCAAAATTGTTTTATGATTGCTGCTGTTGTAAACACTTGAGTCTCTCCTGTATTAACAATTGATTGCTTGTATCTGCTTAATAAACATTACTTGTATTGAATACCTTGATTCATTACATGGTGATTATTTCGCTACTCCAAAAACATCATTAATTCATTAGGTGGGCAACACACACACACACGCACACACACAATCGTCGATTCTGGACACACAAACAAAACACACATACAGATTTCTCAAATATGGCCTTTTAAACAGTTCACAAATAAATCTGATCAGACAGTAAATCAATCGATGATTTAGATTTTACTGTACATTACATTTATGCATTTGGCAGATGCTTATATCTAAAACAACCTTACATTGCACATGGTATAAATTCTGCTGTATGTTGCGATTTTATTTCAGAACCTTTGCTCAAGATATGCTGCATCCTGGTTCTTGATCATTTGATTTGATTTCCTGTTTTAGAAATTTTACATAATTTATGCAATGTATGTGGCGTTTTTGAGTCTGATCTTTGACTTAGAGTACTTTAAAACACAGTCAATCACAGATAAAATAATTCATCAGCCTAGATTATCAGATATCATAGATTTCGAAACATCCATGAGAAACATCACCTTTCTGACACTCACTTTTTACTTTGCTACTGTATGCTGTCTATCCGACAATTCTCTGCACAAGCCTGTCGCTCAGCTCCCATGGAGAATGAATTTGAAACACCTCCAGCCCCAGTCCCAGTGGAGATGGGAGAAATAAACTGCCACACTTGTGTTGTCAATACAAGAAACCTGACAGCAAGACAAAAGTGAACAGAAGAGGTCATTGACAGTTAAGAATAAAAGTCCATAGCTGGTGTTTATCAAGAGCAGGTATATGGCATCACATAGCTCAACCAGCATCAAATCCATCATGTCAAGGAATTTCCAAGAGATGATGAAGTGTCATTACCTCTCTGTACTTATTACCAACCTCTCATTAGCGACAGATTGTGGAAAACTTATGTAATGAGAGAGGAAGCAGTGTTGAAGTCTTGAACTCGGTCTTGAGACCCTATTTTAATGTTCTTGGTCTTGTCATGGGCTTGTGTGCATTTTGAATCTGTCTCGACTTGTATTGTAACATGTTTGGAATTGGACTTATGCCCGAGTCCACTCGAGTCCTATCAAAAATATAAAATACATTGAAAAGACATCTCGTTCAGAAGAGAGTGCGATGCAATGATAATTTCACGCGGTTCCGGTAAGGAGCCATTCAAAGACATATGCAATGAGCTTGGAAACACAATGGCCAATCAGAGGTCTTTCATAATCTGTTCAACAGCGCTCAAAAGGATAGCGGGAAATGCCAGTATCGTCACATTTAGTACCGACTGTAACCGAAGTTTGGTATCGTTATACATCGGAGCCATAATACATTCGGTGCCAATACAAAGTTACTGGTTTCAACAAAAGCTAGACCACTACCTGTTGAGAGAAAGGGTTAGTTTATTTTTTTAAGAGATGGGTTTTAAGTAGTTTTTTAAATGTTGTGAGAGATGTGGTTGAACGGACAGAGATAGGAAGAATGTTCCACCAGGAAGGGGTTGTGAATGAGAAAGAGCGGGAGAGCGATTTACTGCCCTTATGGGAAGGCAATACAAGCCGCCGCTGGTTTGCTGAACACAGGGATCTTGATGGGGTGTAGGAGTGCAGGAGAGTGTGGAAGTAAGCCGGTGCAGATCCAGTGATAGTCCTGTAGGCAAGCATTAGTGACTTGAAACATCAACATCCATTGTTAAACATACAAAAAACTTAATCCAAGCCTCATTAAGAGCAATGGAATGGCTCCTTTAAATTAGAGTTCCTTCAGCCATAATTGTGTGTTAAAATAAATTAGTTGTGGAAAAGAGATGATTACTTCTGAACGGTAATGTATACATTTAGAAGTTGTTTGGATCACCGTTAAAGTTGGGTTTGTTTAATATATGTGTCAGCTCTTTGGATCTGTGAGCATATTCACAATCTGCTAAACCACTTTAACACACAAAGACATCAAGAATCTGGATTTGAAACTCAAAAATGGTGACAATCAACAAAAAGAAAGCTTCGTGCTGCAATGCATTGCAGTTGATCTGTTTATCTGAATTATTTTGATGATTGTCGCAATTGTTAAGGGTGTATGATAGTCAGTGATTGTGTCAGTGAAATATGTTTGTTTATTTCAATCAATTGATCAATAATGTTTAAAACTACTACATTTTATAACAACCTCACAATTCTCATGAGAACAACCTCAACTTTTATAAAAGTGTTTCTATCTTTCTCAGGGCACAAGAGTTTTTTAAAACACTATTACACAACCTTAACAAATTAATTTAACAAAAGTTAAGGTTTAAGAGCCCAACTAAACACTGATCACAATAATTGGTGATTATTGTGGGTACAAAACTGATATTGATTTAATGCAATTATCATCATTGTAATGGTTGCTATGCTACAGTATCATCTTACTGCATTCAACTCATAGTCTTATGTAATTTATTTCTATGTGATAACAGTAGTCTGACAAACTCCAGATTTGAATCAGTTTTTACATTGTACAAAGGTCCCCTGTACGTCAATAAAGGGCCAATAAAAAGACATCTTTTCAACATCGAAAATACATATTTTGGACATAGAGAATCTTTGGTCACGGGGAAGTCATAATTGTAATAAAATTACCGTTTACAAAACTTACTATATGGCCTTTTTACCCTCAACTAATAATATTTTGAAACTAATATCAGTCTTAGTACATAAAACACAGTTTACATGCCATGGTATAATGCACCCTACGAGCTCAGTGTCAGTTTTATTGTTTCCACCAAACATTTATCATATTCTTGAAGATTTCTAAAGGTCTTGTCTCAGACCTCTTGTCCTAGGACTCGGTCTTGACTCGTACTCGACCCTCTCTGGACTCAGACTTGACTAGAACTCAACCTAGTCTGGACTCTGTCTCGACTCGAATTTGAATGAGCTGGTCTCGACTACAACACTGAGAGGAAGGATAAAATAGACTAGAGGAACACATTTACTTTTTTATAAATAATTCCCCATCAAGGGTTTTAGTATGATATTGTAATATAGTATGTGCTTGTTTTTTCTGTTTTGATATTATTACTGTAAAAAATAAAATCAAGGCCATGGCAATATGACATCAGGTAGCAAAGTGCAATAACCACTAAATGATACACAAGAAAATATGTTAGATTTAAAGGGATGCACCGAAAATTAAAATTCTTAACCGAAGCTGAATAAAAATGAAACACTTGGCCGAAGGCCGAATACCGAACAGGGTTTTTCGCATTTCTTCAATTTTTTCACTATTGCTTAAACCGAATGGTCAAAATGCTTTTTATATTTTGTCTTGCTTTTCAAAATAATACAATATAACTTTTAAAAAGATTAAGCAAAACAAGTCGGCTAAATACATTTTTTTTATCCCTCTCCCTTCTTGCATAGCCTATATTATAGGCCTAAGACTGACTCCTGAAAGAATGTACTACTCCGTACCCTTACAAAAAAATACTTTATAAAAAAATGTCATTCAATATTATAAGCAAAACATATGGGTAAATGAAAAATGTTGGATTATTATAGGCTACATTGCAAAATGATTTAAAAAAGAAAAAAACATCCTCGCAAGCAATTCTGATTGACAAACAGTTCAGTTCACATTTCTCCTCCAAACTCCGCCCACAAAAGCTGAATGTCACTTTTCTCTCAGAAGGTGGACTCGTAGCCATAATGCACAGAACATACTTTCACAAGTTGTTTAGTAACGTCACATGGAATTGTTTGCAAGTGACCACTGTATGATGTCAAAGTCTAGAGCGGTGGGGCAATTGTCTGCCCGCTTCAGTCTGAAGTAGCCTACACAAGTTACCGACCGGTGAACACGCTTCTCTCTCTCTCTATTTCTCTTTCTCTAATGATCAATCGTATCACACGTCTTGTCAGGTCAAATTTCTTCGGCCACTGAACATGCTTTTTTGCTATTTCCAGCCTAATATTTCTTTTGCCGAACATTAAGTGCATCCCTTCAGGTTTATAGAGCCTAATAGGCTTGAACCAAGTCTATTTTAATTATATGAAGACACCAACAGCTGATTGTTGTGATGCCTGAAATTAAAAAAACACTAAATATGTGGCGTGCATATTGATTTTGGCACAAATATTGTCAGTAAAACCTCCTTTTTTATATTAAGAGCGTTGTCCTTTTGTTTGTGTTCCTTTTGAGACTGCAAGAACCAATCATCTAACAGGGATAGATTACAAGCATTACTTCAAAAGGTGTAGGCTATTTTCCACGCAAACAAATCCATTATAACAAAGGACAACAATTGACACTTTTAAAGTGTTCTAATGACATGACAAAGCTGACTGTATACAGCGGAAAACATTACACTTGGCTTGATCTCTAAACTACTACTTTATTTATTTATTTTTCCCAGACAATTTTCATTTGGTCCGAGCGTGGCTTTTCACTCCAGTGCTTTAGAACTCTACAGCCCCGGGGAGGATTGGCCAAAAATCAATACACAACTCTCACAGACAACTGAAACAACTAAAGCTTAATTTGTTTTTGCATGGTGGCAGGAAAGGGTCAGTGAAGAATGAGCCTCCTTTAATGTTCACTGCTGTACTACATTGATGAGGATTTTTTAATCTGTTTTTCTTTTATTCTGCTAGTTTTAGGTGGACATGCCGGGGAAATTCAAGTGAGCAATCGGAAGTTTTGCTTTATCTTGATGAAATGGCTTCAGAAGGGCCCAGAAAGGGGACTATTAGTGTTGAGAGGATGGCAGTGAAGCTTTTCAAGGAGCATTGGGAAAATAACTACAAATATCTATGTCTACTCACATAGAAATGAAAAAATAAATTAAATCTTAAAATAGGAAAAGGAGTAATATTGGGCTTGTCAGTTTTGGGCAAAACAGTAAATGCTTTCCATTTGCTCAGTGGTTAGAGCATGGCGCTATAACAACACCAAGGTTGTGGGTACTTAGAAACAAATGTAAAGGATAATGCAATGTAAGTCCCTTTGGATAAAAGCGTCTGCCAAATGCATAAATGTAAATGTAAATGACAGATCAATTAAATTACACAAAATATGTAGGGGGTACATATTTATATGGGAAATATTCATTATTTTAATATTCTGAAATACAGTTGAAAGAAAAAGTATGTGAACCCTTTGGGCTTAATTGGATTTCTTCAAATATTGGTCATAAAATGTGTTCTGATCTTCATCTAAGTCACAGCAATAGAGAAACACAGTCTGCTTAAACTAACATTATACGTTTTCATGTTTTTATTGAACACAACATGTAAACATTCATAGTGCAGGGTGGAAAAAGTATGTGAAACCCTAGGCTAATGACTTCTCCAAGAGCTAATTGGAGCCAGGAGTCAGCCAACCTGGGGTCCAATCAATGTGATGAGATTGGATGTGTTGATTAAAGCTGGCCTGTCCAATAAAAAAACACACACCAGTTTTGAGTTTGCTGTTCTGAAGAAGCGTTGTCTGATGTGAACCATGCCTCGCACAAAAGACCTCTCAGAAGACCTACGATCAAGAATTGTTGACTTACATAAAGCTGGAAAGGGCTACAAAAGTATATCTAAAAGCCTTGATGTCCATGTGTCCACGGTAAGACAGATTGTCTACAAATGGAGAAAGTTCAGCACTGTTGCTACACTCCCTAGGCATGGTCGTCCTGTAAAGATGACTACAAGAGCACAGCGCAGAATGCTCAATGAGGTGAAGAAGAATCCTAGAGTGTCAGCTAAACACTTACAGAAATCTCTGACACATGCTAACATTTTTGTTGACAAATCTACAATAAGGAAAACATTAAACAAGAATGGACTTCATGGAGGAGACACCACGGAGGAAGCCACTGCTGTCCAAAAAAAAACATTGCAGAACGTTTGAAGTTTGCAAAAGAGCACCTGGATGTTCCACAGCACTACTGGCAAAACATTCTGTGGACAGAGGAAAAACCAAAATTGAGTTGTTTGGAAAGAACACACAACGCTATGTGTGGAGGACAAAAGGCACAGCACACCAACATCAAAACCTCATCCTAACTGTGAAATATGGTGGAGGGGGCATCATGGTTTGGGGCTGCTTTGCTGCCTCAGGCCCTGGACGGATTACTGTCATCGATGGAAAAATGAGTTCCAAAGTTTATCAAGACATTTTGCAGGAAAACTTAAGACCATCTGTCCACCAACTGAAGCTTAACAGAGGATGGACGATGCAACAGGACAACGACCCAAAGCATAGAAGTAAATCAACAACAGAATGGCTTCAACAGAAGAAAATACTCCTTCTGGAGTGGCCCAGAAAGAGTCCTGACCTCAACCCGATTGAGATGCTGTGGCATGACCTTAAGAGAGCGATTCACACCAGACATCCCAAGAATATTGCTGAACTTATACACTTTTGTAAAGAGGAATGGTCCAACATTTCTCCTGACCGTTGTGCAGGTCTGATCTGCAACTATAGGAAACGTTTGGTTGAGGTTATTGCTGCCAAAGGAGGGTCAACCAGTTATTAAACCCAAAGGTTCACATACTTTTTCCACCCTACACTATGAATGTTTACATGTTGTGTTCAATAAAAACATGAAAACGTATAATGTTTGTGCGGTATTAGTTTAAGCAGACTGTGTTTCTCTATTGTTGTGACTTAGATGAAGATCAGAACACATTTTATGACCAATTTATGAAGAAATCCAAGTAAGCCCAAAGGGTTCACATACTTTTTCTTTCAACTGTACATATTATTTACCTGCACTATAGGGAGGCAAACAACATTGCTACAAGCCATAATCACACCCTTGCATGACACTAGAAATGCAGACTGAACGCAGCTCATTTGACTGAAGAAGTGAGAGCCCTTGACAAGTCTAAACTAAAATCAGCCACTAAAGGCCATGTCAGAATCTGAGGAGTGTTTTGCATAGGCATTTACTAACATGCAAGGTATAAAACGGTTTGGATTGGCATTAATCAGACAATTAGTTTCTGATGCTGAATGCTAATGGAGATAATTTCGCATTCCCGGATATAGACCAGGTGATGCATGTCAATAGCTTCCTCTTGAAGCCAGAAGATGCAGTGCGGTTAACAACAAACCAAAATGTCAACAACAATAAATCCGTTGCAAGTCGCTTCCACTAGTCACTTAAATATATAAACAAACCCATCTATTCTGTCGGGGAAACATGTCCACAAAGTTAAGTAATGCTCACTGAATTGTAACATTAATAATAGACAAAAGTTGCATGTTCATTCTCCAAGCTCTAATTTTCTCCACAGCACTCCATAGCGCCTATCGCAATCCAAGTCCACCACACATCAGGTTTCCTGGTCTACAGGCAGAATCTGCTAGTGCTGATAGTATTGAAAAGTGTCTCTATGGTCCAGAGCACACAAACTATATGAAGCACTGGTGCCTGAGAGACGGAGAGAACATGGTGAATATAACTCTTCTGCTAAACTTTCCACAGGATGGAGGGGTAATTGCTTTTCCTTTTTTTAAATACAGTGCCCTCCACTATTATTGGAACACTTTGTAAATATGAGCAAAGAAGGCTGTAATTGCATCGTTTGATCTTTTATAAAAAAATCTACAATACGAATCTACAATACATGATACGGGTGCGTGGACAGAGAAAAACTGTTATGATGGGCTGTGTTTTGTGATTGACTGTCACGTCATGCCCCTTTTTCGCATTTGGTATGGACAAATAAATCGAATGAACCTCATCGCAACCCGTATGGTTAGGATGCGGTGTAAAAATGCATGAATATATTTTTTTAATGTATTAGCATATACTGAAATAAAAATGAACTATGATAAATAAATGATGTAGCAGTAATGTCCATTGTTAGTTCATGCCAGCTAATGGATTCACATCAACAAAACGCTGCTGTCCTTCTGAAACCTTGTTTCTCCATGCTTTGTGATTTTTATTTTGTCAATAATCATTATTATTAGTCACCCTTTATGTTTGTCACTGGGTTTTACAAATATCTAACCAATAAAAAGAAAAAAAACTTTCATTTCATTCATTTTTCTATTTCCTGAAAAACAGCAAATTTGGACATCCAAGGTTTCAGAAGGACAGGGATGAAGTACAACCTTAAAGAGATACTTTGAAATGTAAACGAATTGTTAAAAATGTTCCGTTTGTTGTATAAGTGCAGATTTCAAGTAAATATATTATAAATTATTATTGTTGTTATGGTGTCGAGTTGCAACAAGACAGAAACTAAGTTCCAAGGTTCCTGCGAATAATCAATCCAAATGATTTCAAGGGACTTTCGCTCTTTCTCGTCTTATTGTCCTTCACATCCTTTGAGTGATAAGGCAATATGTGGTCATCCTAGGGGAACATGTAAGATTCTCCTGCTGTCATAAACTCTGTGTACTCAGGCCCTGCTTCTCTTTCCAAGTGCCTTGTAGTACCATCTCTACCCTTCTTTTATCTCATTCACTCACTTCTCCTTTCACAGTTCCATTTTGCCCTTGTAATCTCTCCATCTTCAATTTTTCATCCGTTCTTCAACTAAATCACTCTACTGTGTGTTTTGCTCTCTTCCCATCCCTCTCTTTTTCTCTCTGACTGTCTGTCTGGCATCAATGCTCTCCTGCAGATTGCTGTGCTTGCAGGCCAAAAGTATAGCTTGCATCTGTGTCATAAGAGGCAGAAAATTGGAGTGTTTAGGGGTAGAGAGGAAGGTGCTGTTCTGAGTTATTTAGCCTGAACTGCTTCCAGGGGAAGGGAGGCAAGCCTCAGGCCATTGGGCACAGACTTTTACACTTTAGCAAAAATGGCACACACAAGCTGCACATTGCTGTGTAACAGCATGCTGTGCATTATGAGAAGCCTTTCATTTATAACCTCCACCCACCGAGACCCACCCACCCACAAAAACAGACAGTTTAGCATTCAAAATCCTCTCATCCAATAGGCACGCATGCACACGAACACACAAAATGTAATCCACTCATTAAACCGGGTGCAATCTACATATGAAATGTAATTTTCCTAAATTAATTTGGCCACCCATCTGTAATTTGGCTTTGAGATGCAATTTGTAGAGCAAGATGTATGTGGCAGTCATATGAAACTGGTTTAGATCTAAACACTTGTGTGAGATAGTAGGCAGGATAAAGAATGGTAGATTTTCATGAAACCTTCGCAGTCCATGCAAATTGCTAACAAAGTTTTATGTTCAGTCACTAACCAAAATTGCCTGCTGTGAAATATCTGCTCCCTTATGCCTGGAGGCCGTGATTTAGATGGTTGAAACAAACAAGCGTGGTCACTGACCTCGAGTGTATGCTGCCTGTAGCTTGAAGGCACTTGTGTATGATAAGATTAGGGCTAGTGAACGTGGGTGAAGCTCGGACCCGCAGCCTTTTTTGCACAAGGTATGTGATTCATTTTGTGATAACAAACCAAAAATTCAATTAAGAGTAATGCACTTGAAATTAAAATCTATGGGGCAAGACCTTCCGCAGATTATGAAGCAGAGTTGTAAACTCTTCGGTGCAGAAGAAAAATCATATTTGGAATATAATGTTGGGACTATTATTATTGTTTGGATATTTTGTGTGGGAGAATATTACTTTCTGGTATTCTTAAAGCATAAATTCTGATTTCATTAAAGAGATCTTATGTAATGAGAATCATGAAAGAAGACTGTATAATGTACATCTTGTTGTATTTGGTTGCTATTAAAGAGGTGTATTACATTAACACATATAAAACAACCCAATATGCCCTAGCTCATATTCATTTAGTAAAACACATGTGTTTATCTCATATGTATATTGTAAAAAAGAATTCTAGAGCCTTATAGAGTACGTAAAACTATTTTCTGTTTAAATCTATACACACTACAGTTACTGTCTGTAGATCTGTTTTGAATAAAAGAAAGAAATTTAGAAAGAAAGATCAAAAAGGAAAGGAAATGAGCTTTTGGCAAAACAACGGATAATATGTAAGAATATTGGTGCAAAATTATATGTAGCCACACCTGCAATGATTTTGTGTGTGTGGGTGTGTGTGTAAGAATATTGGTGCAAAATTACATGTAGCCACACCTGCAATGATTTTATGTTTGTGTGTGTGTGTGTTTGTGTGTGCGTGCGTGCGTGGGTGGGTACGTGTGTGTGTGTACAGCATGTGATGTATAATAAGGATTATAACCGATGATACATGCATCTCTCAAGGGAAAACACCTGAGCATGACTACCCAACTGAGTGGATGAGAAAGAGACAGAAAACGACAAAGAAAGACACTGCAAGACAACATCTGTCCACACACATACTGTATACTCCAACGTTCCAACCCCAGAAGCGTGACACCTTACAAATACTCCCACAAACAAACCTATTTAGAAACAACAGCTATCCCTCTCTTACACAAAATATACTTGCACAACCATTGTTGATTAATTAACACCTCAAATGTGTAAGCACTTGATAAAGGCAAATTAAGAACAACTAATGCAAATGAACCAATTGAATGAAGACCAAGCAATATTTTTATAGATCAATGCTCTGTACGTGTCTCCCATAAGTTAAAGGCCCGGAACGTCAATTCAAGGCAAATTAAGAGGAAACACAGCAGTCAGAATGTGTATTGAAAAACCAAAGCTTTTTCTCGGGGTCCTGTAATTCCTGTCAGATGCTTATCACTAAATACAGGAAATTGAGATTGTTAGATTGGGTGAATTACTTTTAATCCTTTCATTTACAACAATGCATTCTGTTAAACCTTTGTTAATGTTAAATCAAGCCACTCTCCTCCATTCCTGTGAAAGGGAACCATCCTTCTCACTTCATTGACGCATAATGAATTGTTCAACGGGGAAAAATGCATTTATTTCACTAACATGACAATGCATTAGCTTATCTCCCTGAAGAGGTTTCCTATGTGAACACTTAGAGGTCGAATGAGCGGGGGAGCAAAACTTCAGCATGCGCATTTGTCTTACCCTCTTTAACATGCGGAATTAACCTGTTCCCTGCTTTTATTCCTTTATCAGAAACCAAAAGCTGGTCCTACATGGGTGATTACTCACTGTGAAATGCAATTCTGAGTATTGCAATTTCATGCATTTAAAGCACACACTTGATATGTCCTTGACCTTATCAACAAAGGTTTAGCATGTTAGGTGTCACAAAGTGACCCCACACTCACATGATCAATAACTGTAAATGTGCAATTCAAGCCCTGCGTTGCGGCTTGCATTGACAATGCTGTGTTAAATTGTGTATCTATAACCTTAAAGTTTATTGCTGAATCTTAACTATGAAATGAGCGCTTATACAATCAATAGACGTACTATGACAAATTATCAATAAATCTGCAATTGGACTGTCTTGCTTCTCGAAAAATACAGATATATGACAGTGTCGGTGCAGATACCCAGAATACATTGCTATACAATGAAGTAAGCCATCATTCCGCTTGCTGGCTGTCGTTATTTTTCTTTTTAATCAAAGATGATTCACTTCAGCACCACGTGCACCCTAGTCGGAGGCTGTTGTTATTATTATTATCAGCAATTTAATAAACTCACATTTTTCACATTCTGAACTGAATTAATTCTCAAGAGCCAATACAGTTACTATTCCATCTGTTCATCTATTTTCAAAACCTCTGCAGTCTTCTCTAAGAAATTTCTTACCTATTGGCATTACTAAAGTTCTACATCCTTGCATCAGTTTCACAAAAAACGTGGTCACCTCCAGGGGCACAAATGGGATTTTTTTAACTAGGGGGACCAAGCTGTTAACATATAATTTCATCTCAGTTAGTTATTTTGAATAATTTGGGCTTTAACTAGTGCTAAAGTACTTATACTAATGGTTTGGACTAAAATTAACTGTGTTAATTTGCTATTTGCCTCGATCTGTCCACTTACCTAAAAGTCTTGCTCTCCACGTTTTGCTGCATCCCAATTCAGGGGCTGCAACCTTTAAGGTCACGGACTAAAAAACGAGGACTTTGTCTTAAAAGCACACAGCCTCAAAAGTCCAAGAACCGAACTGAAATGAGACGGGCTAGCCTCGCGGAGGATTTCCTAATTGCGTCACCTGCTGCTCATTTTGTGTGGCGACAGCAGCTGGACACTGCAGAGACGTTTCTGACTTTTTTAAACAAATACCAAGCCAGAAAAAAATTAAATATTTTATAGAATATGACTTGATTTGATTTTGAATATAGAATTGATTAAAACAGCCCAACAGTATATTAAATTAACCAACCTTACAAATTGAAAACACAATAATGGACCGACAATGTTAATGAACAACATCATATATAATATTAAAACACTTAAATGGACTGGTTTTGTGAATAACATATTTTTATTTAAGTTTCAATGATTGTTAAAAAATTTAAAGCCGTTACAGGCATGCAATGAATCTCAGGATAGCCAAAGCTTTGAAGGATACATTCGTTCTATCCGTAAAACTCTGCAGATATAATGGTTGCTTTCAAAGCAACCTTTGAATCGGGACAGCCTTACCAGCCTTCAGTCGTGCTGCTGTGACACAATCGGTCTTAAAATGCAGCCTTCGCAGTACCTGAATTGGGACACAGCTACAGGGAGGACAGAGAACCTAAAAGTCGGTGGGAGCTGCATCGTGCTCCTAATTGACAACAGAACAGCGTGTATTGAGAACGTAGATACAAAGTAATGGTGACCGGCAGGGCTGGAATGGGAAGGGAAATTGGCCCTGGAAATTTTTGGCCCACAGCGGCGCTACAATATTTTTTGTCGACTGGGGGGGCAAATGTATTTTGCACTGTACCATGTCTTTTGCATTCGCCGTGCGAACACTCGCTTTTAGGATACGTCCGTCAGAGCTAACAAAGCGTCCGTTCCCGCCCCATATGTTAGCAGCTCATCGGGAATACTCCAGGTGGCCAGTCCGCCTCTGGTGACCGGTAGATTATTATTGAGCTTCAGCCCCAACCCGATTCTAAAGCAGCGACGGCAAAATAATTATGAGGCTAATGTAAATACCAGAAACCCGGATTATTCTTCAGATTTACCAACTTTTTGTCACCTTCCGTAGGGAGAGTGAAGGGGACGGATCGGAATCTGAGGGGGTCATGTCCCACCCATCCCCAGTGTCATCTGTGCGCATGGTCACCTCAGAACGCAACAACTTAAATCTTGCTTAACCTTGCCACTTCCTGTTATCTAATTTCACTTTCATGTAACATACAGTACGTACATTTGAACCATTAAAGGTCCAATTTGGTTTTTTTTGGAGGGTTTCTTGACAGAAAAGCAATATTATATACATAACTATGTCTTCAGTGGTGTATAAAGACCTAACATAATGAAGTGTGTGTTTTTATTTCCTTAGAATGAGGTATACCTGCATACACTGCGGGTCCTCTTGCACGTAATCCGCCATGTTGTTTCTACAATATCCCTAAACGGACAAACTGCTCCACAGACCTCATTTCGTAAAACGTTATCTCCTTCTGCAATGAAGCAAAACGTGACCACATCTTAGTTCTATGTCAGTCACAGTAGTTCTTCAAATGAAAGGGGGAGATGTGGAGTGAGCTATTGGTCAAACCTCACTCCTAGATGCCACTAAATTTCATAGACTGGACCTTTAAAAGAGGTTTATTTTAAAGCTCCCTTTCAGTCTAAACGCATCGCCTGCACCACAGTGGCACCGAAACTGTCATTACATGGCTCAGCAATTACTGGCCCAACACCACTTAAAATTTACTGCTGGTAAGGGGGGGGGGTTATTTAATTGTCTGCCAACCCACGCTGACAATTAAACCTGCATTTAGTGAGAAATCTTTACTTTCAAATTCTGTGCGGGTCATAGTTTAATAAAGTAAATATGTATAACTGATTATATTACAATGCTAAGAAAAACCTTTAATATTATATCTAACAACCTGTTCTGCGGTCTGTTTATAATTGGACATCATCATTATTTTGTTCCTGAATGATTGCAATGAAGAAAAACGTCTCATTTTAGCATTCAGTACATATGAGAATATTACTTCACCTCTTTGTTTAATGATGTCTCATGCTAATGGAGCTTTCAATTTACCTTTTGTCCGCAAGTATTCAAAGTTACATCCATAAAACTAAAGTAAAAGGAAATTAATGCTATGTCATGCTTGTCTTCTGACTGACAAGTTTAATTAGTAATATTTGACTGAGCGGGTATATTTTACAGACTGGCCTGCACTCAAATGAGTCAACTCAATTTCGGTTATGATACAAAGCCTTTTTGGACCTGTTTGATGTTGCAGTTGAGTTCATTTCACTGACCACTTATTATTTTTCTTTGTTTGTTTCTCCACCTGGTTAAACTTGTTCCATCTTTAAGGCTGATATTTTTTTGAAGATAACCAACCAAATCTTTTAAGCAGTACGTTTGGGATTCGAAAATTGTATAAAGTTTAAAAAATGATAACTGACTGATGTTTTATTAAAGGGAGTTAAATCAAATCTCGGTCTGCACGACTCCATGGAGTGGCGACTACATGAGCAGAAATCCTGTAAATGTACCTGCACAGACGCACACATATACTCAGTGCGTCTCAAATCTCCCTATGAACCGCGTGACAACTCTTTGCAGCAAAACTCCACTGCCAGAATTTGACAGCTCATTATGGTGAAGGATTTACTCCCTTTTCAGAGTAAATAGCACTTAAAATCTTGCTCTGTCCCATCCCGCAATCCCAATATAGCCGTGCATTTGGCAGGGTGGAATCTTATTTTCAAAAACGTCTCTGGTTCATTGAGACTAACTGGTGTGGCCAGGACTGATAAGAGTTGCCTGGACAGCAATGTGTCCATGACACTGGAAAGAAAACGACATTTAATAGTTTCAGTTTCAGAACGATAACAATATTATTATAGCAAATTTTAATGATTAGCCCACATATGACCAGCGTGAACCAACTCTAATAAGAGAAGGAGCAACCAAGAGAATGCGCCTCTCCTTCTAGCACACAAGCTTTGGTAAAGAGAGATTTCAACAGCGTGACAAGCAATCTGCCATGCCAAAAACGACTAACACCAACCAGCAAATGAGAAAAATATGAATGAAACCACATGATGAAATGTACACAGCAAAGAAAATAACTTTATTGAGGTGAGAAACCCAGAGAGTTTGACAACCTCAGTCAGTTTAAAGGTAACAGGTTTTAAGTTGTTATGAATACAAATCAAGAAACACTAACAGTGTGAAGGACACAGCTGTGTTGGCTATATCTGTGTATAAATTGGCAGTTACGACATTGAGAAGAAAGTTTTTGCAAAGTGTATAAAAGAATTTTCACATCACCAAATGTGACTCATCCAAACTTTCCAGACCCAACAATCTACCAAAGACTTTGATGACTGCTGGCCCACAGGCTGATTTTGGGATATGTAGTGTTGAAAATGCAGAGAAACAATGTGGACAAATGAATGATAATGGCAGAGACTTACACGCTGCTGGCGAAGCTTAGCAGAAAATAGCACTACCTCCATCTGTTTATGACTGGAGGGCACTCCAAGATGACAGTCCTCTCCAACTGCCTCCCACGCCTGGGGCTTGAATCACAGCCTACAGTATACAAGTCCCCCTTCACCTAGGCCAACAGCGGGTGAAATCAAGCGTTTTAGGAGGTGGGTGTTTTTGCCTGTTAACAAATGTGCTGCTCAAAATTTACTCCAGTTGAATGTCCATTCATGATAGGAACGTCTGAGACATTGAAAAGCTTTCTTAAGTAAAGCAGGAGTGTAAAGATTGTGAAGACCATATGAAGATATGTATTATGGGTTGGAGCCTTGTTTCATTTTCTGAAATAAACTCTTCAAATGTTGTAAAACTAAAAACAACACGGTGTATATTGTCTCTCTAATTATCTACTTAAAAAACGAAAATGTGCAAGAAACAGATTTTACCTTAACAACTGGGACACGTTGTGATTTTCCCACATTTTTTTACCTTTTGTTCAGGTTTTTCTTCTTTTGGTTTACTGGGAGGTTTAAAACTAATTAAATAGGTGCACACTGCCACCTGCTGTGCTGGGGTAAAATATGATTTTATATAGACATTTACATTTAGGCATTTGGCAGAGGCTTATATCCAAAGTGACTTATATTGCTTTATCCTATACATTTTACATAGGTATTTGCAATCCCATGGGATCGAACCCACAACCTTGCGCTCTTACCATTGAGCTACAGGAAAGATATAGCTTATTTTAAAGCTATTGTTGTCATTTTATCAGTTTAAGTTCTGTAAAAAAATCAGATGCCGGTAGTTGTCTTTAAACTCTTTTCTTACTCTTTTTCTTTCAGCCAGTTTGACATACATTCCAGTATTTCGGTACGTCTGCCATTTAATGTGACATGCTTCCAGAATGAAGTCCTTACTTTAATTTCGGTCTAAACTCTACTGTTTTGCATGTAAGAATTGTTAAATCTGAACTTGGGGTCACATTCATTATGCCACCCTGTGATAAAAAATTAATTAACGTGACACATTCTGATACAAAATCATCTCCCTACGCTTAGAGTAAATCCCATATTAATTGTGTTTTAACTGTGGTAACAATGACTGGTATCCAAGCAAAACCATAGTTCTCAATTCTTTTACAAGGGCCTTTCCATATGTCTGCCTTGGAATAAGTTCAGTAGGTACACAACAAAGATAAGCTTCTAACATGCTGTTGCACTGCTGAGTTTTAACCACACAAGACTGGATCTTCCCCATTCCCCTCTTCTGTTAAGGCAGCCTTCTGTTAAGGCTGAAGTATAGTTCCCTTTTGGCGCATACGCGAGGGACAGCACCAGTGCACGTGACGCAAAATTCTTCATCAGTGCTTACTGTACGCGCACCACCGAAATTTTGTTACCTCGCGTACAATGTTAGTGCAGGTCGCACGTGCGCATTTCATTTCTAGCAGTAATTAGTTTAACTGTTGGCAACAGTGTCCTTGGAGCATCGATTCAAGGAAGTAGAAGAAAATCTGATCCCTGTAGGCCTGGAAAGGTATTGCAATATATCGCAGAACGCAATCGTCGACACCCGTCTGTATGCATACGAGTCAAAATCAGTATAGATTGAAAGCTGTGCATTATTTTAACTGTGCAACACTTTTCTCTTTTTTTTTGACCTCAAACATCTCTCTACGCTTGTGGAAATGTATTAATCATTAAAATTAGTTGCAAACCCCTCATTAAAAATATTTAAATCAATTTTAGGAAAGATTGTTAAGCCTTACAAAAAACCGAGATCATACCATGGTCACAGAATCTCTGATACTTGTACTACACCATGGTATTAAAGGAACAGTTCACCCAAAAATGAAAATTCTGCACACATTTACTACCCAAAAGTTGCTCCACATCTGTATACATTTCTTTGCTTTGTTTCTATTACACGTGTCTACACTGGACAAGAAACAATAAAATGCCTTAGAAACCATTATAATAAAAAAATGTACACACTGGATGTGGCGTGAAACGACAATCACAAGCCGTGTGTCGTAATGCGCCGGTCTTGTCCGGTGTAGACACGGTGTGAGTTTGAAGGCAATCATTTTTTCAGGGGACCAGGAATTCTCTAGCTACGGCCCTGGGTACGAGACATGTGGAAGATATGAGCCAATAGACCACTCCACCAGCGGATCGCACAGTGTCCACAATAATATCAAACTGTATACCGTTGAACATTATTCTTGCTAGAAATGTTTTATATACATTGCAGATGTTTAAGATACAGAGTTTTGCAATTTAGTTTAAATAACCATCCCAGAAAATGCACTTTTAAATGTTTATCTACCAGAAATTGAGTCGACAGCTTGTGTGCAATTATACAGATCCATCTATTCTTCTTTTTGTAACTTTTGACTACCATTGCAGACAAGCATTCTTCAAATACCTTTCTCTGTGTTTATCAGAACAAAGAAATTTAAACAGATTTGGAAAAGCTTGAAGGCGAGTAAATGATGACAGTATTTTTAATTTTGGGGGAACTATTATTTTAACAAAAGTTAAACAAAGTAGGATTACTACAGTTGAATAAGACAACAAGACACAATTATGTATGCTTTTTCCATTTTTAGAACAATTGTCAGCATCTAAACATATTTTTTCAATGACGTATAACCTTATCACTGTGTGTGGCTGGTAAGATATTAAATTACATTAGAGCAAATGTATTGCATCCACCAATAGGATTCTTTGTCAAATTTTGCCTGTTTGGAGCATGCACACACATCACACCCTGTTCTTTGGACTGACACTACAGCAGTCATTTAGTTCCACAGTTGGAAGACACAGAAGGCCAAACAGGAGGCTGTACACACACACTTTGCACATTTCCTTTATTCTCGTATTTGATTAAGAAGCTACTGGAGAGGCAGGTGGCTCTTATGTGGCGGTTTCTTTCAGAAGCAAAAATGTTGAGACAGGAACAAATGATTCTTCTTTCAGAATTTCAGCAATCATCCATTTAAAAGCCAAACACTAATTTCCCTCTGCACCAACATGACTCTCATTCACACAGGCACACATGCTAGGCTCCTGATAACACACAAACATTTACACTCTTCAGAAGCCCTCAAACTGGCAGACTCAGACAGGAGCGTTTCCTACTGATACGTAGAGGGTGTGCGGAAGCCGGATGGTTGAAGAGGATTTATTAAAATGGTTTCTAAGCACCAATTCAGCTGCGGACATAATACATGGTGGAAGTGTGTCTAGGGTGTAAAGAAACAGACAGTGAAGGTCTGATGTCTACATGTTAATTGCTCTGTTCTGAAACGTATTGAGCTGCCTAGCGAGGAAGCATTTTAATGCTCCAGACTCAAAGGCTGTTCCAAAATGGTAGGCATCTTAATTATGCTGCCTTCTAAGATACCTCACTGTGGCCCAATTATATGGCACTGTGATGAATAGAAAAGAAAATAAATCTAGGATGTACAAACGCTAGGGAAATGTTGATGATGATTATTACACGGCTCGTTGGAATGCTTGATTCTGATTGGCCAGTCGCGACATTTGTCTTTATTCCGAGATAACAACCTCTCAAAGCTCAACAACCTCCGCTTCGTGTCGGGTCCTTATAACACTGTCAAAGCTTATTTCTGGGATGACAACCGGCTGCCTGTATACATTATCCCATACATAAGTGTATATACTATACAATGCTGAATATTTAATATAATAGAGAAAAAAAATCTGATGCATATTTACACATATTTAAATATTTAAAACATATTTACATACCCCTTACATAAAATATTCAAGTGTGCTTTCAGTATAGCCTATATTTTCACGAAATATAAGATAAGACTAAAAACACACTTAATTAAGTATACTTCTTTTAAGTCATGTACCAGAAATATGCCAAACATTACACCTAAGCATACTTGACTTATTCTGACAAAAAAGTCTAAGTATAATTGGCTTATACTTGTATTCAATCGTTTGATATAGTTACAGGCCTACTCTATAAAAGTATAATGAAATTATTTAAACACGCATGATTAGCTTGTTGTGTTAACACTTTTGCTGTAGTTTTATATATATATTTTAAACATACATGTTCAAGTAAGCTTTGTGGTGGAACAGCTGATCTTCTTTGTACATAGTGACCATACAAAATTTCACAAGACCTTGTAATCTACTTAAATTGGCATTAAAGATATACTAATACCTAAATAGTAATGTAGTAGTCTAAGTATGTTATGCATGATGTTAGGTTCTCTTACAACTTATACAAACTAACAAATATAAGTACTTTACTATGAGTATACTTTAAAGTGTGCAAACACTAAAAATGTGATAAAAGTATTCTATCGACTATCAAAATAACTACTAGGTTAACTTGTGGTATATATGTAACCGAAACGCTCCGCACCGCACTAAGCGGACCTCGATCCGGGTCAGTCCGGGATGGGAGTCGGGCGCTCTAGGGAGGAGGTTAAACAGCGCAGTCTCTAGCGTCTGTCGCTAGAGCGTCCTTGAGGCCGGGGAGTGAGGTTTACTTACTGCACAGCTCTTCACTAGCTTGCCTCCGTTACATATAGTATAGTACAAATGGAAAAACACTGTATACTTCTCAATGTATACTACACACTTGAAGTTTACTTAATAGTATACTTTTATAAAAGTGGGCCTTTCATAAAGGTGGGCCGATTTATGTTGCGTTCCAGGCAAATCAGATTTTGGATATTCCCAACCTCAATTCCAGTAGTAAACGTGTGGTAAAACATACAAAGTCAGTTATCTGATTTCTTAATTTGGGGCAGATCGATCAACCCCGACCTCAGCGAGTCACCATGAAATCAAGAGGAAAATTTTCTTTTTTTACAGATTATTCCATATGCTGATTATTCCAAATTATTTATCTATGCGCACCATTATTATTTTTTATACATTTGCACTTGCAATCTTTAATCAAAAACATTAAGGTCCCTTTGTCTCAACAAAAACTCTTAACCACATGACGTAAGCAACATAAAAGGGGTATTACTATACTGACAGTTCAATTGCCTGGCATTTTTAGCCCTCCCCTCAAGACCCAATTTACAACAAAAAAAGGTGGGCAAAATAAAGCCCCGTACTACATATTTTTCCAATTTCAAAAGCTGTTTCACTAGGACATATTTCATGATACGGAAAAGAAGTCAATCGCAACTTCTGTTTCATGGTGACTTTAAACAATTCTTACAACACTTACAGTTATGTGTATGAACATAAATGTTAAAAAAATCTGGAAACTGTATATGAACACATGCCTACATTTGAATAGTGACCATATAACGATAATGTACAAGCAAATTAAAGACTGCATGCTGTTACGTTCTTTCTACTTAAATGAGTTGTACTTAAAAACAAATGTAATCCTCAAAACGGTTTGCCAATCACATATTTTGTATCAGCAATATAATCTAGCAACATCCAGAGCTTTACCTAAAAACTACGGTTACGCATCACTTGCTCATTAAACGAGTGAGTATCCATGAGGGAAGGATGCTTCTTTTAGCCAGCCACCTTATAAAACAACAGGCAGCAACAGAGCTAATGGGAATTCTAATCAATTCATGATAGGATGAACAGCATGTCAGTTCCAGACTAGTGGACTACAGTCTATTTTTGTCAAATGTGTTATTGTGTGTGTTCCCCCCCACACACACTGCCCCAGCTGTCAGTATTTTTTATGCTTGACTTGTCAGGCAAGCGTCTGTACTAAGCTGAAAGACTTGTGTCCAGACCCACGGTGACATGTCCAACTTATAAGACCGACACCTTTTTCACCCAGCCTACGGCTAGTGACATCCATCCCTTTATCCTCTCCCACTCGCCCTCTTTTCTTTCCATTCCTTGGACGCTGCTGTCACGTCCCCACTAAATCCTGACATGTATCATTCTTCTGCAACACTTCTTTACTTTGGGCTGATCTCTCTTTCTTTCTCAACTATCCTCATTGCACTCTTTTTCATTCTTTTGGCTTAAGCCACTCCACATGTGTATTCTCAAGCTATTCACCTTGAGCTCTCTCTTTTTTTTTCTTGCCATCATTCGCTTTAAAAAAATCCCTTTTACGAGTTCCTTCCCTTTGAGGTTCATGAGAACACTTGAGTAGCTAGTGTCTTGGCTGTGAATGTGCTCTCAAAGTGAGTGGAGAGGAAGAAGAGAGAAAGATAAGAAATTGCTTTTTTATCAAACAGACAAGATGTCAGATTTAATATAGTTATCTTAGTATATGTAAAATATGATATATATTAATATGTATACATTTTCCCAGATATGTATCTGCATTGTTTACTTCATAATGTCCAAATATTATTAACTGCATATAATCTGACATTGTGGTCTTGACTTTAAGCCACCTATGCAGTCTTTGAAGTGATGAGATAAAACTGAAGGTAAGGGTACAGTCAGATAAACATACATAAGTGTCAGAGTAGTGAAACACTTGAATTCAAAAGCGGGTACAATAAGTATATTGCGAGTAGACACACAGGCAGATGCACTGTAAGATTCAGAAGAGTCTTGAACTGGGAACAGCAGGCAGACGTGCACCGGTGAGAGTCGGCAGATCAGAGATGTGCTGATGGCCGGGAAATCCAGAGGCCGAGGAGCCGGAAGGGCCGGCCGAGGGTGACGCAGCGGTGGTGGAGAACAACTCCCAAGCGGCCTGGCACCTGGGCAAAAATAACTGACCACAAGGGTTAAATACTCCAACTAAACTACAGAGTCTTAATAAAATCCAAGGGAAAAGATTAATCCAATAGAAGATGGTATCCACAAAAAGTAATATACACGACAAGACAAAATAATCTGTATCAGGGAAAAAGAATTTGACTAGGCAAGGAGAATGGGCTAAAGCCAGGTACGGTCCAACTAAAGCAACGATTGCAAAGGGATGGTGAGAAGTGGCAGTGACGAAATGGGGGAAAACGAATAAGCACCAGGTTAAAACACTCAGACTAATGAGGGAATTATAGGTGGCAGCTGACGGGGCACACTAACACACAGACAGTGAGCACGTGAATCTGTAACACCATTCCAACGTGCTCGGGGCATTTATACTCTAACAACAAACATGTGTTCGGGATCGCCCCGCAGGAGGAGGCGGATCGGGAACCATGAGAATCGGGGATTAAACTCAATGCCACAAGTTGGATGCTTGTCGCCATAGGCGGCCAATATCCAGATGAGCCTCCACAAGCAGAGCCGGAGAAATCAGCTTGTCTGGTTCTGAAGGAACATCCATGACCACCCAGCTCATCTGCGATGGAGTCGTTGATGCCCACCGGGAACTGAGCTTGCAGAGCCTCAATGTTTCACCCACTCGAGGCACTGACAGTCTGAAACTTGATGGCTTAGTCCATGATGGACGCATGACGCTGTGTCAATCGAGGAAGTTTAGCAGCGGCTTTGTCGCCCCAACAGGACGGTCAAACAGCCTCTCCATCTTGTTGCGAAATACCAAAAACGTATAACAACAGGAAGCCTGCGCATCCCAGAGAGCCATACCCCATTCTCTCGCTTGACCAGACAGGAGAGTGAGAACAAAGCTCACTTTGGAAGTGTAGAGCCAGGTTTGGAGGTTGTACACCAAAGCACACTGGGACAAGAATGCACGGCAGGAGTTGGGGTAGAAATTGTAGACTGGAGGGCTGTTGATGTGAGGTTTAGAGTTTCGAGAGTGGTTAGATCCTGGGAAGGAGCCGGTCGGGCAGCCACTTCGGCTTACAATGACTGAAGACGGGTAGGGAGCTTGGAAACCTGGGCATTCAATACTTCAACCTCGTGAGAAGTGGTGTTGAGTCGGTTCGCCTGTTTTTCCAGCAGGACTCCTCGCTTTGTAATAGCCACATGAATATGGTGAGGTCCAGCTGAATCCATTTGTGGTGCGTCCGTTCAGTCAGGGTAGTGAAACATGCAGATTTAAATGCGGATAAAATAAGTTTATTGTGAGTAGACACACAGGCAGATGTACTGTAAGATTCAGAAGAGACTTGTACTGGGAACAGCAGGCAGATGTGCACTAGTGAGAGTCGGCAGATCAAAGATGAGCTGGCGGCCGGGAAAGCCAGAGGGGGAAAAAACTTGACTAGGCAAAGAGAATTGGCTAAAGCCAGTCAGGGTCCAACTAAAGCAACGATTGCACAAGGATGGCAAGAAATGGCAGTGACTAAATGGGTAAAAACTAATAAGCATCAGGTGAAAACACTTAGACTAATGAGGGAATGATAGGTGGCAGCTGGCGGGGCACACTAACTTGAACAGATCCAGAGAAGGCACGTGATATCGATTTTTCCCATTTTGGAGTGGCACTACGAGACGAAGTGTAGGGATCTGGTCGCTACAACTTTTGTTAAAACTATTAACTTTCTATTAGCACCTATTGTATTATTGCTCCTGTATGACACATCGCTAAGGGCTCCCTGAACTCTGTAAGTCGCTTTAGATAAAAGTGTCTGCTGAATGTAAATGTAATGAAGAGAGGAGTGACGTGTGCTCTCTTCGGTTCATTGAAGACCACTCTTGCTGCTGCATTCTGGATCATCTGTAGAGGTTTGGTCATGCAAGCTGGGAGTCCAGCCAGTAGTGCATTGCAATAGTCCAGTCTGGACAGCACAAGAGTCTGGAGTAGGACTTGCGTAGCAGGCTTGGACAGGAAAGGTCTAGTTTTCCTAATGTTGTAGAGGATGAATCTACAGAACCGGGTGGTGCTAGCAACATGATCCATGAAGTTTTGCTGATTATCGATTACCACTACCAGATTTCTGGACATTCTGGAAGGTGTGATTGTTGATGAGCCTAGTTGAATGGAGAGGTTGTCATGAATCTTTGGGTCAGCCAGGATTACAAGCAGTTCTGTTTTTGCAAGGTCCAGCTGCAGGTCCTTCATCCAGAGCGAAATGTCACTTAGGCATTCTGAAATGCGTGCAGAAACAGTTGGATCATAAAGGCGGATCATAAAGAGTTGTTTATCATCCTGATAGAAAAAGCCATGTGTCCGAATGACAGAACCTAGGGATGTCATGTATTTGGAAAAGAGCAACTGTCATAGCAATGAGCCCTGAGGCACCCCTTTATTGAGATGTTGGGACTCAGAGTCCTCACTTCTACAGGATACTCTAAATGACCTACCTGAGAGGTAAGACTTGAATTATTGTAGCACCATTCCAGAGACACCCATAGCCTGAGAGTAGACTGGAGGATGTGGTGGTTAATGGTGTCAAAGGCAGCAGGTAGATCCAATAGGAAGAGTACAGATGATTAAGAAGCTGCTCTTGCCATATACATAAGATTATTAATGAATGTTAAATGCGTATTTGCTTGCTGGCTGGTGTTGAACTAGAAAAGAAAACGCTCTAAGATTTCTTTTTAACACTGTTTTGTTTTACATTCTACATTTATACAAATATATTATTTCCCGTAGCTCAATGGTAAGAGCAAGGTTGTGGGTTCGAACATACCTATGTATAAATATATAGGATAATGCAATCTAAGTCGCTTTGGATAAAAGCGTCTGCCAAATGCGTAAATGAAAATATAAATTTATAATATCTTGTATTGTATTACTTAAATATAGCTTGTTATACAGTCAAACCATTTTTTTTTCTTTTATTCAGACACCTTCAACATTTTCACATGGATAAGGTTGAATAGCCAGCTGTTAAATTAATTAAATAATTAATAAATAAATAAAAGCAGCATAAATTATTATTAGATTTACATTTAGTCATTTGGCAGACGCTTTTATCCAAAGCGACTTACAGTGCACTTATTACAGGGACAATCCCCCTGGAGCAACATGGAGTAAAGTGTCTTGCTCAAGGACACACTGGTGGTGGCTGCTGGGATCGAACCAGCAACCTTTGATTTTACCAGTTCAGTGGTTTAACCCACTAGACCACCATCTCTATTATGTAATACCCTTTTAGGGCAGCTGATTTCCAAGCAATGCTTAATTTAGTCTAGTCCGTGGTGTAAAAAGGTTGCATTAGCAATTAAAGAAAAAGCACTTTTGCAGGGTCAGGTCAATTTGTGTGAATAATTTGATCCCAAATGCTTATCAGTTTTACTGGAAGTCAACTGTAAGAAAAATGATGGGTGTAAAATGTCACAGTTTACTTTATTTTGCTATCCTCACTTACATTAATGAACTACAGTGTCCTGTACAACTAGTAAAAAATGTGACAAATTAAATCTGAATGTGAATAATATTTGATTTGACTGTATATATGTCAATATATAATAATTTAAAGCTTGGTGATACAAATATAGAACATAATGTGATTATGAGAGGCAGCTTCACAAGCTGTTAGTGTTGCAGGGGCCTAACACTGCCTCTCTTCATCAGCAGACAGGCTTTACAAAGAGCTTTAATGGACTCACAGAGAGCTGCTAAGTAAAACGTCTTTATGAGAACAAGTACAAATATTATGTTGATGGGAAACTCTCTCTCCTTTTTTTCTGTAAGGGTAAAAGCAAATTAGGAAAGTGCTGTGCTTGCATTTATGCATGGCGATTGCTTTGAGTGCTTTGTAAATTGTGTTCAAGCAATGATCTAGGTTAGAACTTTATTCCATTGACCTGAAAATGCAGTATCCTGAAAAATAGGAGATACTTCAGATACTGAAGTTACAGATTCTACTGTTGTATTTTTCCACATTGCATGATTTACTGTAATGGACCAATACATACACATTACCTTCAATTTTAATAAAATACTTTATATATTACACTCTTAAAATAAAGGTAATTAAAAGGTTCTTCACAGTGATACCATAAAAATTACAATTTTCTGTTCCACAAATAAAGATTGAGTCAAAAGTTTCTTTAAAGAACCACCTCTATCTTACCTTTTTATAGTCTGAAGAACCTTTTTTCGCCACAAAGAATCTTTTGTGAAACAGGCAAGTTCTTCGGATGTAAAAAAGGTTCATTGTGGAATCATTAAGAGAAGAAGGTTTCTTCTATGGCATTCCATGTGATTGGGATGCATGTGAAGCATGAGTGTATCTCTTGATTATTGTGTAAATTAACCTTTTTTTATCATAACATAAAACAAACAAAACCTTCAAAACCCCTCTTCAGATAAGTTTATGTCCATTGCTCTTTAAGAATATGCACACACTGAAAGGTCTTACAAAGTCAAATGTTATTATCATAAAGAAGTATTGGAGATAGTAAGAAGCCTGTGTGACAGGGTGAACTAGGTAATTGGTGGCGATTGAGACTCGCGACCATCAATTAGCATTCAGTGCTCTCTATTTGAGAGCTGTTTGGCCGTAGCCTGGTGTGCGTCATGTCCGGACCCTACCCATTGATGTTGGTTGACTGTGGTTTCAGGTTTGTGCTGTTAGAACGTAGTTCAATTTGCTAACCTTATTAATATAACTTGGCGTGGCGCTATTGATTTGTGTATTACTCCCCAGCCCGTCCGTGTACCTCCATAACCTACCGTGTAGTTCTCCGTTGGTTGCTTTACTAAATGGACTTAATGACTGCCCTCCCTTCAGTATAGCAGCAAGTTGTTTATCCAGACTTGTTACCTGATGATACAAAGTTGTATACCCTTGTTTGGGTCCTTTCTCCACTCCCTCCCGACCTTCATTCCCTCTTCCTTTCTTCATTACTGCGTTTGGTTGCGTCGTGCCCTTCCCCCTCCTTTTTGCGGGGCGATTAATTGTGCAGCTCAGTTGCTGTTTCTGCTGTATACTACAAGAACATTGTCATATGACGTTTATGTCATATGGCATAAGAAACTACTCACACTTCAGTGGATGAATTACTGCTGTCGTTGTCACGATTCTGGGACGTATTGTGTCCGTTGTGGTTTTACCTCGGGGCAGAGAATTATCCACATCTGTTGGAGACGTCATGGAGATCACGCTGTCATTCACCTCGAGTCCCGTTCTCCTCGCGATCCGCTTGGAACTAACCCTTTCTTTTTCTTTTTCTGTTATATATTTTGTTCATTGCTGATTGTAGTGCTTTTTGCACTCTTTATTGGTTTATGATTTAATAGTGGCCTCATTTAAATGATGTTCATTTATTGTTTGTAGAGAGTTATTTATTTAGTTTCAGATCTTCCTTCAGGAGCTGAGGACCCACGGGTGAAAGATCTCTTAGAGGTGGTGGTGCTGCTTCACGGTTTGCCATGTGATACTCTTGAAGTGAAGGAGTTTGTAATTTAAGTTCACAGTGTGTGTGGATGTGTGCTTTTTGGATATCTAGTAATAGTGATCACCCTCTTGGGTAACCTCATCCCTATAGTTTGGTGTATTTTGTTTGTTGATTTTGTTTAATAATTTTCTTGTATTTTGTTTTTCTATCTGAACCAGTTGTTAGTTACTGTGTTCCAATAGTTTATTTTCCTTTTGTGTGTGTTTTTGTGATTTAGTATAATTTGAGTATTTGATTTGTTTATGTCTTTTTGTTTTATGGATTCTCTGGTCTAGCGTCAAGCTGCCAGGAGAAAGAGTGCCAGGAGTGGCTCCATACGATTGAGACTAATTATCATGAATTCAAATTGTTAATAAATCCTTTAGTTTTTTTATATGATACCCGCGTCCTCCTTACTACCGTAAATTATTAAACATCCTACCTGTGTGCTTTAAAGATCAAAAGGTTTATTTCGATTTCTTGGGCCATACCTTCATAGGTGGCGTAGTCAGTTTTTCTAAAAGTATATGTCTCGTGTTGTTGAGAACAACGCACAAGACTTGGTTACATCCTGATATGGCCGAGTTTCAGCTACATTCTAGCATAGTCGACAGGGCACGGATATACCTGTAAAGTTATTTGAAAAGGTGCAAAATAAGGCAAAGAAACAGAGGGAAAGAGCTGGAGCTGTGACAGTCACACATGATTCACAAAGATGCTCAGAAAGCAGCTTACTGTTGTGTGAAATTTGACATTAAGAATCGTTTATGTTTGTCTGTTCTGCAAACCCAAGGGCAAGGAATAAGCAATGTGTAATTTTGCTCTTTTTCAAGTGCAAGGCAGAGTGAATATCTGAAACTCATGACGCCATTTGAAGCTTATCTAAATACGCATTAATCCAATTGCAGAAAATGAATTAGTTTGGGAGGATGGCATGTGGCTAGTTTGGGGGCGAGTAGAACCAATTGAAAATATGATGTGGTGGATTTTGTATTTTGACAGGGGAAAATTTATTTGAATGATCTCCTTTTCTGTCTGTCTCTCGACGTTGTGTCAAGATAAAACAGGTTTGAACTTGAGAACTTATCTCTAATTGTACTTTTAAAAGGCCAATGAACTTGGTGAATGGCATGGCACCCATATCTCCGCCCCGTGCATACAGGTATAAAAGGAAGATGGCGTGCCCATTCATTCAAATTCCGGGCTGAGGAACCTAAGGGGCATTCTTGGTCGCTGCAGCAGATGGCGAAGCGTTGTTGCATAAAGGACACGACACCTTGTTCCCTCCATCAGGGTACTGAGGTTACATTCGTAACCGAGACATTCCCTTTCAATCTATCTCTTGACATTGTGTCGAGACAGAATGGGGTCCCTATGCGAAATGCCACGGCGCTGAGACGCGTCACAACTTCCAGCGGAGCAACACTGACTGGCCAGGACAAGTCAAAAGTGAGCGTGATGTTACCATGAACCGTAACCTTCCAGTGGTGTAGTCAGGCATCACATCGAGTGAATCAATGACAAGTAAGGAACACTGGGAAGCGCTACCCCTTCGAAGCTACGGAGATCACATCTGCCACGTGGAATACCTACACATTCTCACCTTTGGGGAGATAAAATGGGAGTAGAAGCGGGGCCCTGACCAGTGTTGCGAGAAGCAGTGGAGTCTACCGAGGGGAGGTCACCGGTTCACCGGCAGGGGAACCAAGAGTGAGGAAATGTCAGACAGGACGACCCAAGGGGGAGGGAACTATGTGTGGAGCACTAGCTCAGGTATAGGGGTTCACATCGTGAGGGAAACTCTACCTATACTGAACGAAGGGGAGAATGCGCTTTGCTGCCCGCCGATCTTGCTGTAAGACGCTGGTAGACACGTGCTCAACACAAAGGTTGTGCTCCCCAGGGTGGAGCACCTGTAAGTTCACCACCTGGTCCCTGAAGGGAACTTTGGGCACGTAGCCAGGCCAGGATCTCAGAACCATGTGTGAGTCGCCCGGCCCGAACTCTAGGTGCTCCTTGGACACAAAGAGTGTATGCAGATCCCTTACTTTCTTGATGGAGGCGAGCGCCACTAGGAGAACCGTCTTCAATGTGAGATGAGGTAGAGCGGCTTCCCCTAGGTGCTCAAATGGGGCCCTTCGCAGGCCCATGAGAACCACATTGAGGTCTCAAGAGTGTCCTTGTGCCCCTCAGAAATCTGATGACCAGGTCGTGCTGTCCGAGAGACATACCGGCCGGCCACAAGTTTGTAATATGCGGCGATGGCAGCAACATACAACTTGATCGTAGAGGAGGAGAGGTTGCTCTCTGACCTTCAAGATAGTTGGCAACACGCACACCCTGCTCCCTGAGGGGAGCGAGAGCAGCCTCAGCAGCAGACGGGGCAAGATGTGTTTGATGGCCTCTGTCTGCCTGTTTATCGGCGAGAAGTGCTGTGAAAATTCCTTGACAGTGTTGCCAAACGACGCGGTACTTCCAAGATTAGAACGACAAGACTTGTCTGACGACACGAGCACAATTTTAGCTCTTTTAGAGAAATTGCTCCTTTAGAGACCTAAGTCCGCTACTGAAACGCTCAGGGGAAGTTGCTGACAAGAGGATGAGACCAGTGTTCTGTGTCGGATAATCCAGTAGATTTCAGAGATACTTTTGCTCAGCATGTGATTACTCGCTTGTTCCGAAAAACAAAAGGTTTATGAATGGGCACGCCGGAGACTGGCATGCCATTCGGCAAGTTCATTGGCCTTTTAAAAGTAGGTTCTCAAGTTCAAACCCCATTCTGTCTCGACACAACGTCGGGAAATCATGATTTCCAGAGAGGAGATTGGCTTTTTATTTACAAACTCGCTATGAAAAGCATCTTGAATTGAAGATTTGTTCAATCCTCTTCTATAGCAATACACTTTATGCACTGATGAAGGAAACAACTTGAAATATAAGAAGCAAATTCACAGCAGTGAACAGAACCACTTTCCAGGCCAAAAACCCTGCTTCTTTTTCACCAACCTCCTGAAGTGCAACTTAACAGGTGTTACTGAAGGTGATGTGCTTACCAGACGTTTGCCAGAATGTGATGATGTACTGCATTCTCCACAATCTACTGTACTGCAGCACTCACAATTTTACACATTTTTTGTGTGTCTGCCTGACATAAAAGCAAAACAAGCAGATAGCGTGCGTAAAGAAATGAAACATTGTCTACAATTCACTCACAACTCGCCCAGGTGACATAATAATTTGATAAAAAGAAGAAAAGATTAGTACTTTGTTAGCATGTTGAGAAGTCGGCATCATTTATAACACTTACAAATGCATTATTTAAAGACATGACAGACAAAATTTCATGTTTACTGATTTTTCTTCAGGGAATCTAAAGAGGAAACATTTTTTAACAGGGTCGCCCTGGGGGGAACAACACAATAGCAGCAGTGAAGAAAACAAATGTTGACTTCACATTTAAACATGTAGTATTTGCTAAATGTAGCATTTCAAAACTAATCAAATGCTTTCTCAACATTCATTATATAAAACAATTTGAGCTCACATTTTAAACAATGAAATCAGTAATTTTAAACCATGTCAATGACACTGACTCATTGAGATTTTGTCTTTCCAAAGTAAGTTGGGACTAGATCTAGATTTTAAAAACTTTTTGTAGCTCATGGCCTGTCTAGTTATAGAACATGCTATGGACCAAAAAACTCTCACTCGAATCCAAGGTAAATCATAAACATTATCATATCTAACGTCGTACAAATTGTAATGCTTGCGCAGGTCACTTTACTTCCTCATCAATTGAGCACTCTGGTACATGTTGCTTTCATATTCATGCAAACCCCGGCTCAGTTCGAGAGCAACCGAACCCAGACCACCTCCTTCAGGTACTGTAGTCTCGGGATCGGAAGCCAGGTGCGCACCGGGGTTCACTTCACAGCTTTCACATTAGTGATGTTTTAGGCAAACAGCACCCCGTTCCAAACTAAACTTCAAGTGTGAAAGAGACCTAATATTATTATGTTCGGCTCGATCAGATTTTACATAGTTTAACCACAGTAACACTGCACTGTGTGCATACTTTGGTAGAAAACAGTGATGACAGGTGATTCTTTTACACAAAATCTGATGTAAACAATTGAGAATATACTCAAATTTCTTAGATTTATTACGCGAAGTGCAAATCGATGTTGTATTGAACATTTAAACCCAGAGTTTGTTTCGATCTCCTTCCCATTTTTAAAGCGCAACTGGTGTACCTCATTCATTCATTCATTAATACAGTCATCCATGAGCATGTTACGCATTTTGGTAATACAGAGACCATCTCAGGGACAAAAAAGTCATATGTGCTTTAATAGAGGATCCTGTATGTGAAGAGGCTGCATTAATGCATATGGATGTTCTTTGATTACAGGAGAGGAATTAGGACCCGAGTGGAATTTTATCATTTCCCTGTACATTTTTATTAAAATCTTACCATTTTTCTCTACAATAAATTATCTCATCCATCCTTACATCAACCATCGTGTCCGTGTGTTCCATCAGAGCAGATTCTTTCCCTTACATGTTCTCACAAATGTTAGTTTTCTATGGAGGATAAAAAAAGTCTTAATAAAGTCTGCAAATAAAGTGCATGAATAAAGAAAATGAATAAATTCAGACAAAATTACCTTTATCAGGTAATAAACATTTCATATAGATGTACAGCCTTTACCCAAAACTGCTCAGAGCAGGGTTCAAACCGAATCACTTTAATTTTAACCCGAGAGTCTGATACACTAACAAGTGTCCCACACCATGATGTCTCATGAGTGAAACATTTGATTTTCATTCATTTACTTATTAATTTGTTTGCTAACTGGTACATTTATCTTTTTATCAATTTAAACCCAAGTCATTTACACATTAAAGCACATTCGTAAATCCACTGTATGCAGAGTGGAAAATGTGCCTCACTCTTAAGTGCTTTCTGCCGCCATGTTTTTTTTTTTGGTGCCGTTGCCATGTTGAATCGCAAAATTGGAGCTCCATTGATCATGGCTTGTCGTGGTTGCGGTGCAAGCACTTTACTCAAGATAAGTCAACCTAGAGTTGACAAAACCAACTCAAATCAGCTTCAAAGTTTCGAATGTCGGTTTTAAACAACTCCGAGTTCACATTTTAACTCCGTGTTGGTTGAACCTACTTATTGAAACTGGCCTCTGTTGTGCAGTTTCATGTGATTTGATCTCCTCATACTAATGTCATGATTCCACCTCACCTTGTCAGGTATTTCTTGGTCTAGAGGTGGAATCATACAGAATCCTCTGTTTCATGTGGGAGAGAGACGATTTCTTCTCTCTCCGTGTCTCGTCTCTGGCCCCGCCCCTCTCTCTTCTCGTCAGCTTTCCCTGAGTGCTAATCCCCAGCACCTGTTGCTCGTTACCATCCTCTGTTTGTTTCCCCTATAAAGAGTCCTCATGTTTCTTTGTCTCGTTGCTCGTGCATTGTAAGCTGTACCTGTATTTGTATGCTGTGTGTGTGTGTGTGTGTGTGTGTGTGTGTGTGTACCTGGTCCTCGTCTGAGTTGTTCTAAGTAAGTGTCAGTTCAGTTTATATCAAGTGTTTGTTTTTGTACCCAGCTTTAGTGAGTCAGTGTTCTTGGTTAAGTTTATTATTTACCCTGTTTACCCCATTGTGGGTTTTGTTTTGCCTTTTTAGTCTTGTGATATATATAATAAATTATCTGTTAACCCCGCTATCCCTGAGTCCTGCCTGCAATTGGGTTCTACCTCCCCAATCCTGACAGAATGCACGAGCCAGAAATTAACCCAGCAGGCAGCAACTCGTCCCAGGCTTGGTGGCAGTCAGCCATCTATGATGTGCAGAAAGGCAATGGCCCTTTTCCTCCCCAGGGTGACCGGACCCTGGAAAATTATGCACAGGGGTCGTTGGCTAGGCGGGGCTTTCTCCCAGAGGTTCTGCTGAACTCCTATTTCCTGGCTGGCCTTGTCAGTCCTCCTCCGCTGGAGGAACGGGAGAGGATTATCCAGGGGTCTTTCCAGGACCTGGTAAAGAATCTCTCGAGCAGTGGCCCCCAGGACTCCACCCACTTCCACCTGGATTCCGTCCCGGAGGACCGGGTGCTGACCACTGGGATGGTGAGGTTCGCCGGTCCATCCCACTCACCTCCCGTCTGCATCCAGGGGAGACGCCCACGGAGGCAGTCGTGGGACTCCCCGTCCGACTCATCCTGCACGGAGCTAGCCGTGTCTCCCACCGCCTCTCTTCGGTCGGCCACAGTCCCTGTGGGCCGCTCCCGGAAGAGGAAGCCCAAGAGGGGAAAGCGTTCGAGTACTGCCCAGCATCCGGTGTTCCCGAGGCTGGCTTTCAAGCCGGTCCAGCAGCCGGCACCAAGCGCTGCCCAGCCGCCATTCCAGCTGGTCCCGTCTGGCCTTCCCGGGTCTCTTCAGCCGGCCCCGTCCGGCCTTCGAGGGCCTGTACAGCCGGTCCCGTCCGGTCTTCCCGGGCCTCTCCAGCCGGTCCCGTCCGGCACTCCCGGGCCTCTCCAGCCGGTCCCGTCCGGCACTCCCGGGCCTCTCCAGCCGGTCCCGTCCGGCACTCCCGGGCCTCTCCAGCCGGTCCCGTCCGGCACTCCCGGGCCTCTCCAGCCGGTCCCGTCCGGCACTCCCGGGCCTCTCCAGCCGGTCCCGTCCGGCACTCCCGGGCCTCTCCAGCCGGTCCCGTCCGGCACTCCCGGGCCTCTCCAGCCGGTCCCGTCCGGCACTCCCGGGCCTCTCCAGCCGGTCCCGTCCGGCACTCCCGGGCCTCTCCAGCCGGTCCCGTCCGGCACTCCCGGGCCTCTCCAGCCGGTCCCGTCCGGCACTCCCGGGCCTCTCCAGCCATGGTCCGTTCCGGCAGTCCAGCAGGGGACTAGGACAGTTCCTCCAAGGACTTCCCCTGTTAAGCCCTCTGGGGCTCCGTGCTCTGGCGCGCCCCCACGGGCTAGGACTTCCCCACCCAGCCCTACCCTTTCTGGACTTCCCCCTATGTTCTCTGGTTTGCCAACACCCCCCCTCCCTTGTTTGTTATTTTTATTGTCACACCCGAGTCCACTCGTTGTCATGTCATGTATGCCCCTTATCTTGTTGACCATGTCTGTCTGGTTCTTGTCTTTGTCTAAGTCTGTCTTGTCTTGTTTGTGCCTTTGAGGAGCATCAGGATGCTGCTCCTTAAGGCGGGGGTTCTGTCATGATTCCACCTCACCTTGTCAGGTATTTCTTGGTCTAGAGGTGGAATCATACAGAATCCTCTGTTTCATGTGGGAGAGAGACGATTTCTTCTCTCTCCGTGTCTCGTCTCTGGCCCCGCCCCTCTCTCTTCTCGTCAGCTTTCCCTGAGTGCTAATCCCCAGCACCTGTTGCTCGTTACCATCCTCTGTTTGTTTCCCCTATAAAGAGTCCTCATGTTTCTTTGTCTCGTTGCTCGTGCATTGTAAGCTGTACCTGTATTTGTATGCTGTGTGTGTGTGTACCTGGTCCTCGTCTGAGTTGTTCTAAGTAAGTGTCAGTTCAGTTTATATCAAGTGTTTGTTTTTGTACCCAGCTTTAGTGAGTCAGTGTTCTTGGTTAAGTTTATTATTTACCCTGTTTACCCCATTGTGGGTTTTGTTTTGCCTTTTTAGTCTTGTGATATATATAATAAATTATCTGTTAACCCCGCTATCCCTGAGTCCTGCCTGCAATTGGGTTCTACCTCCCCAATCCTGACAACTAATTTATCTATTTCATGAAACAATGCTAGAATATTAAAACTTAACGCCTTTTACTTGATGTACAGCATGAAGTTTCTTAAGCAAAATACACTAATACATTGTTTACCTGAAAGTTTGTTGACAGAACACATCAGGCATGATCAGCCTAAAGGTCCAGTGTATGAAATTTAGCAGCATCTAGCACTGAGGTAGCAAACAGTAACCAATGGTTCACTCTACCCCTACCTTTCGAACCACTGGAAGCTGAGACAAAACTAAGATGTCGTCACGTGTTCGCTTCTTTGTCGAAGGAGATAACCTATTCAAGAAACACGCTCTCTAGACCAGCGATTCTCAACCCTGAACTGTGTTCATTGCTCTCTAATCCCTGCACACAGGAAATCGGCTAACGTTAACTTAAGAACACGAATTTGTGCAACACTACTGCTTGCAGCGTCTTCACACAGACAAAACCTACAACGGAAGATTGAAGGGTTATTTAACTGTAATCTTGAGATTTGCGCAACATTATGCCCATTTCGAACTGCAGTAGGAAAAGCATACAAATATGCAGAGCGGGGGGGGGGCGCGAGGACCAGGATTGAGAAACGCTGCTCTAGACCATGTTAGGGGACTCGCAGTGTATGTAGATAGAAACATTATAATGAAACCTAAATTAAAATTATAAACATAAAACATAACGTGTCTTCATGATCAAATAAAATTAGATTAAGATTTAAAAAAGTATCATAATTATATAAAAAAGTTAAACCAGATGTGATTCTTGACCAGTGTTAACATCTTGAGTGGTCTATATCTGAAACACTCAAACATGAGAAATGAAATTGGCCAGTTGGGCAGAAGTCACACTTGTTTGCATTTGTCAGTCAGAAATCCCCGTAAGGACTTCGACAGCTTCAGACTTGCCCTTGCTGTCATGTGATGAATGAACCTCTCCCTTTGTCAGCCATGATTTAAAGCTTAGCTTTAATCACAAATATGTCATTTTGCAGAGTCAAAGCTCAGTGAGCCCATTTTTGTAATTACTTTACTATTTAAGATATATATGCTGCTAAGGACCATCTGGTATCTTCTGTATGTACAGTAGGTATGCATGTAAGTTTGTTTTTGTACTATATTTAGGTTTTAATATTAAAATACATTTTAAAATGTAAAACTGATTATCCAGTTAACACAACCTTGAATGATAATATGAAATAATACAAATTAAAATATTTTAAATATGAATTTCAGATTTTTGTGGTATTTAAAATTGACTCCCAGCTGTGTAGTCTGATCAAGGCGGCCATGTTATTCCATGTCAGTCTACAGAGAGTTGTTTTGGTACCAATGAACTTTTAGCATGTTTTTCTGCTTAGTTGCAGTTCTTAAAAAGTAATTCAGCCTCCAACCTAATCTTCAGAGCTGGTAATGAATAAATAAATCTTCTGGGCCGCAATAACTTGATGATTATGCCGGAACGTGTTCTCTTAATATAACTATGTCATTACTTGCATTTTGCGAAAACTACCTTAGTAGTCGAAGTTGTTTATTAAGGGTGAACGCCTGTTAGTGTTGAATACGTGCGGAAAATGCTGTAGCGTCCCATGAGAGGCGTGTGAATGGCATATATTTTGCTCAATTCAATACTCCCTCGCGATTTAACAATGTCAAGGGCGCCTTTGGGAGGAGGGAAACATTTCCACATTACATTTCTTTGCAAATAGCAGGTGTCATAAGCACAAAAGATTAAAGATTCTCATAGCTAAAGTGTGCATGCTGACTGCTTATTGTCTGCTGTTTAGATATTGCCGGAGGGCAAAGACATGACTTCTGTGGAAAACCTGAAGTTCACAGAGGCTTTTTAAAATCCATTGCATCTGTGTATTTGTTTATGTGGAAAGAAGGTGAAAGCATGTGTCTGTCTAGGTTCTTCAGACTTTGAAAGCAGACTCTCTGAAGATTCACGCTCCATTTCTTGAAAGCACAATGTGTCATTTTTCAAAACAAACTTTAGCGTCTTCTTGTGTCATAAAACAATAAAGATAGAGATCAAATGTACCTATCAATCCCATGTGTTGCCTGTTCTTCGTTAAGCCAGAAATTAAGTGTTATGCTTATTCGAAGGAAACCATTCGAACGCAGCTATGACATTCCTGTCGCTTATGAGTCTTTGGCAACATCATTGAACTGCCATTCAGTTTACCAACATGCAACTCTGATTTTGTTAGTAACCTTCAGTGAAGTGTGATATTTTAGTTTAGCAGAGAGATTCGAGAAACATTCTTTTAATTCCGTTTCACTAACACACTGTAAAAAAGCATTCCTTTTTTACTACCACAGGAAAAATTTACATTTTGAAAAGGGATCATATCTGATTTGAAACCGCCACTGATGTCACTTCAGATGCATCAAATTCCAGGCAGTCTCAAAGAGCTTAACAACTTCTCTATTTTCACCTGAAGTTAAAGCGCTTTGGGGTGTAACTTTGGCTGTGATGCTGATTATGCTTTTTGCCGTGAAGCCCCCGGTGGACCGCAGGACACAGACGTGTGACATATTGACTGCTAAACTCTACCTGTTGGGAAGCAGTTTGTTCTGATTGGGCTTTCATACACACTCTCTCACGCATGCATATGCGAGTCGCAGTCTTCAAACCCGGCACAGATGGAAGAGCAGCTGTAATCAGTGACTTGGAAAAGGTGCCTTGTTGACGGGGTTTGATGTTTGATTCCCTCGGTTTCGCCTGGCAGAAAAAGAATCCATCATGCAACTTTTTTTTCGCTTTCCTTCATCTTTCCATGCAAAAAAAGTGCACTTGCTTGCAGGCAGCAACATGTATTATAGGTATTCTGCAGAAAACAAAAAACGATAAGAGCTTTTAGGGACAGTGATGTGTTTGGTCAATCAAAGAGACATTATCAAACGAGCACTAGGCTGATTTAATTCATTTGCACAGACATGCTTGTTAGCAAAACAAATTCTACCCTTGCTAGGGCAGAATATCCATCATTCATAGCCAAAGCACCAGATGTTGGGAAGCAACACCTTGACTTGCACATCTGAAAAACTGGCAGATCATTTAGAGTTTGTACAGACTTTCTGTCCCTCAGCCAGACACGAGGCAATGCGAACAAAAATCCCTCAATTTGTACTTATTGCGAAGTGATCCAAATAATAATTTTCCCATTGTTTACGGCACATTACTATATGCGGAATGTAAAAAAAATGATATGACATTTTTAGATTTTTATACACTAGTTCTCTATTTATTCAATTCTTTTAATTATTTTTATACTTACTGTATGGGTCCATCCTGCATCATTTTATCACCTCATTAAAACAACACAGCAGTATAAAAGTCAGTTCTCGACATGATAAATTGTAGTGTCCATCTACAAACAGTTCGAGTCTGATTGACTGTACATGCACAGTATACACTATTTGTGATGTTTTAATTTCTTTTGATCTAATTCTTAATCATAAAGTCAGCAGACTGTAAGAGGTTACTGAAATTTGAGCAAGTTGCATATCAAATCGACTCACCAGTTGCTCCCGTTTTCATGTTTTTCTCTCCTGTGTTCTGTGTCTCACTTTTCTCCTGTCATCCCTAGGGTAATTAAACAAAATTGTCCTCCATTTCCTGTCATTTTCAAGCACCACCTTTACCGTACAGACAAACCTAGACAAGGAATAGAGTAAGTATTCAGACTAGAGAAAGGCAGAGAGTACAATATGTTTGGATATCATACAGCAGAAAAATTTCCTCTCCGCCAAGTGTCTCTCATTTCTAAAGTGCGTTTGTGTTACTTATTAGAGATGTCGTTTTTCTTACCCTTCCCACAACATTTACTATACAGTAAAATGTGCACTTTTATCAGCTGATTCTGCAACATTATTTGAACATGAAACAATCTTGTATGACATGTCATGTTTTGCATTAGAATCCAGCTGATCTTGCACATCTCATTTCTATGGATGATAAGAAAGCTATAACTGCGGTTTATTTTATTTTTGTGATTTAGTTTTTTGCATTCTGAAATGTAAAATGTGTCCTGCAATGCATTGATTTCTAGTGATAACTGATGCTATCTGTGAACGGCCTACTTATGTTTTCACACATGTAGATGCTCACATATATCTACTTGTGTTTTTAGATTAGATTTTCTATTTGTTTGTAATAAGGCCACACATGTCCTCCCCCTCTTCCTCCAACACATCAGTATTTCCCATTTAGCCTTTTTTCCAAGCTATCAAACCAACACATTTCATAACAGGTTTAAAAAAACATGATTATTTCATTCCAATATCAATCTTAAAACAATAACACAATGCATCTTGAATAAACTTTACATCATTTCAGAAGAATGTTTTTTCTGTACGTTCTTTTTTTTTGTTGACCCAGGAGAACAATCCTATAGCTGTTTTAGTGACTGTTTCAGGCCTGTTTTAGCGCTATATACATTTGAGCAATGAACAATATACAAGAAGGCAAATGTAGCAGATTAACAGCTCTTAAGGCAAAATGACTCACACGGTCACATGCCCAATGGTCATTTCATCAAAGTAGACCACACCGATCTTTAACAACAGTCAGTATGAGACTAGTGCTGTTGGACCCCATGCTGTAACATGTTAGCTAACATCACACTTTTCAGACTGCATGCTTTTGATGTGTTCGTTGTAAACAAACAGTCCAGTTTCCAGTTTTATAATCTTGTATTGCCACGCCAGACATAAACTTTATATCAGAGTATAATTTCTCTCATTCTTTGTGTAGTTCAGATGCTTCGCTGTTCACCAATCAATTCGTTCTACTGGCCACACCATCATATTATCCCCCAAAAGCTAATCGTATTAGCTAAAATCCTTCTAAAACGGCTTTGAGATGTGTTGACCTGAAAAATCAATAAAACTCTTAATGAACCTCTAAACTCTATTAATTAAGTGGCTCTTATATATCTTGATAATTTAGGTGCTGAAGTTGGCATACATTGTTTCTACCGATGTTACAGGTCTGTGTTTGGCAGCGTAGATAACTATCTTTCAAAGACCTTCAAGAAAGTCTTGAGTTGTTCATGAATTATAACTAGCAGCCACTAAACATTTGTCTGAGATAAACAAGTAGTTCAGAGCAAGTTTATTTAAAATTGTGTAGGATAACTAGGTGTCATCTCTCTCATAGCCGTTTCCCATCGCTCTTGAAATTACATTACTCCAGCGTGAATGCACCCAACTGCCTATGGTTCAAGCCCAACCTGGGGCACAGAGTTCAACTTTAGCCCTTACTGTTACACTTGTTGTGACAGACCCATTTTGTAGTCAAATGGCATTTCGATTTTGGCAGTGTCTTCTGGGGCTGAATCTATATTTTTGATGATTATTATGTCAGTTCTTTCTTTCTTACTTATTAACCAAAGAAACCGATTGCAATGCTTTTGTTTGTTGTTAATCCAATTTATTACAACTTTAAATTGAAATTATCAAAATATTGTTAAAGATAATATAGATTAAAATAAAATAAAATAAAGATGAGGATTTGATTTCAGATTGTGAATGTTAATGTGGTGCCATCAGCCATCAGCTTTATTGTCAAATCGTAATTTTTCTGGCTCCAAAAATGCTTTAAAAAATGTTACCAAGACAAAAAGTTTTTACATAAATGCAAATGCGCTACTTGTGCTAAATATATTTGCTGTTTATTATAAATAAAATGGTAATGACATCTTTCAAACAGCTGATTGATGGTCATTTATAAAAGATAGAATGACATGGAGCACCTTTTTAACATTTACATCAATTACAGTAAAGCATAACATTTATTGAATTCAAGTGTTTTGTTGTGAAAATGTGTTTGGCTGTCAAAACTGAGCTCACAGCCACAGCTGCGATCTACCATTGTGTCAAGGAGTTTAGATTACATTATTTCATCAAAGCACCCAAGGTTTAAGAGCCCTTCAGATGCCCCATTTAAAAAGAGCGACAAGATCTGTTATTAGTGCACAACCTAATCCTTACAGCTCAAAGAGAGGGAGCGAGATGAAAAATCACACATCTTAAAGAAATATCTTAACGCTTATTATCTAGAAGTGTCATTGGGACTTCGAGTCAGGATGAGATGGAGTTCAAATAAATCCTTGTGAGGTCTTGAGCTGATGAGCCTCTCTGATATACATTTACCCATTTCTCTCTCTGCCTGTCTCTCTCACACACGAACACATCGCTCCTTCCTCTATTTCTGAAGGATTTACTGCCATGTAATTTGTTTGGTTAGGAACGTTGGCAGTAAATAAAGAGTCTACGAGGAATTCATATTTAAGACATGAGTGAAAGCTAAAATATTATGTTTTCCTATACAGCAGCTTAAAACATGAAATAAAACCAAAATAAATGTGGTGATTTAAAGGCCAGTCTTGTGTCAATGTATTTATTTACAATTAAAATAATATATAATAATATGTCATTCAGTGATATTTTTAAAGATACATTAATATGTAAGATTCCTTTCAGTGAAGGAACGGTGAAAATCAGGTAATGGTACACAAACATGCCTTGAAGGACGGTAATAATTGGCAATCTCACAGGCCAGTTCTGAATACACCATCGCTTCACCTCTGTGATCAAAACAAATTTAC
Organism: Triplophysa dalaica; assembly: GCF_015846415.1. Lineage (NCBI taxonomy): Eukaryota > Metazoa > Chordata > Actinopteri > Cypriniformes > Nemacheilidae > Triplophysa > Triplophysa dalaica. Next base: position 9,994,412 of record NC_079542.1, read on the forward strand.
TCACACTACTGTCATTTCATATGTTTGACTTTCTTTCTTCTGCAGAACACAAAAAATATATTTGAATTATATTTGAAGAATACTGGTAACCAAACAATGGCGGTACCCATTGACCACTATAGTATGGAGATGAAACCACTGCAGTGGTTACACAACATTCTTTAAAATAGCTTCTTTTGTGTTCTGCAGAAGATAGAAAGTCATACAGGTTTGACTTTTATCATTACTTTTATGTAAAGTGGGCGTGTCAGGCTACAGTGACTGAAATAGTGCATGGATAAGCCGGCAGTTAGTACGGTTTTCCGGTTAAATAAATGCCCCAAGTGTTTAATCTATTCTATTCATGAACAAAACACATTAATAAAACATTCAGGCCTAGTGATCTCATGATGCTGTTGTTGTTTTCACCTCCTTTGTTACTATTGACAAGTGTAATTGTGAAAACACAAACTCTCCCATGACACCTCAGCTTTCCCAGCTCTTTCACTCACACAACACCATGATTTGCTCTTCCCGCTTAAATAAAACAGTAATAGGGGACCGAAATGAACTGATTATTCCGGCATTCAGTTGCGTGAACTCCGGAAGGAAAAGCTTCACAGGTAATTAAAAGTCCATCAACATGGCTCATCTTTTTAAAGACAGGAGATAAAGAATACACACCGGAATAAGAAGGATCTCGGAAGGTGCACGTCTGATGCAAATCAAATCAAAGAGCAATAATGTTATGCTAACTTTTGGTTTCCCCAAATCCCCCGGTTTACTCAGACTCATAATTGTCTTTTATGTGGTCTCTCCAGACCAGCGACTGCAGCGGACGAAAATCACTGTCTGACATGTGTACCTCTTTGAAATCAGTTTTGTTCCATTAATAACATAAGTGCTTCGGGGAGGGCCGAGCACACAGAGGCCAATTGTTAAAAACAAATTTTGGTTTGCATGCTAATTACCCCCACCTCTTACCACTAATCACCACGCAGATGGAAAGGCAGAATTCTGTTTGTATTGTAATTATCTGGTGACACAGAAAGGTGCAGAATTTTTGTGAGATCCCTTATTAAGGTTTTGTTCAGAATTAATAATAGCCCACCAGTCACACTGGTGTCACGGCAAACAAAAACTTTGGACAGGATGAATATGAGGGCATGGAAAAGGAAGCCGCGTAAACAAAATTATGCATTTGTGATGTGTTAACCATCCCAATGCATTTAGAATAGAGTCCCTGTCCTCATTATGGGTGGAGGTCAGGGAGTCGAAGACACATCACGGATGCAAAAAGGATGATCAATTTTGTTTATGGCGATGGAGGAGGTTCAGATTCGGCATGGGGAAAATGGTGATGACCTGTGAGGTAGGAATCAGTGCTGACCCAGACAGTTTTTTTTATGAAACAATTTCATGAACCCTCAGTAGGGACATTTTGTCGATTGCAATCTAGAAATAATCATTTCATAATTGAAGCAATAACATTTGTGTGTGTGTGTGTGTAGGTGTGTGTGCGTGTGTGTTTATTCCATACGCTGCATTCCGGCATCTCGATAAACGTCCAAATCTTTTTCAGTCTCTGGAGTTTCACAATTAACAAAATCGTCCTCATCTTCCACTAGGCAGTTACCATGGCACCGGTAAGCAGGTAAATCTGAAAAAAAAACATACGAGCTTGATTTAATTCATGGTAGCAATCACAGTTCTTCCATTTTAATAGAGACAACTGTAAGAAATCTACAGTATTCATAGGCTGGGGAAATGACAGAACATGGTAGCTCTGTAGTAGCATGATATTTTAGCTTGCTAACCCACCCTGACACAATAATATTGGCTGTTGCAAATTTTTGGCAATGGCAGAATTTCTTCAATTCCATTTGGTGACACTGGTGGTGCAGGTACAGAAACTACACACTTTAATTTAAAGGAAAACATGCCGGTTTGAAATTGACTAATTGAAATGTAAAATAAAATGAGAGCAGAATTATTACCATGTGGGAAGATTTCAGCTCAAAATGCAGTGATATATGTTCTCCCTTCCTCTACAGCAGGTAATGCCCTCAGACGCAGTCTTCCACCTGCACCGCTTTTATTAAGCATCTGGACTCCTGCTGTTGCTTTGCAGAATTTTAAACAGCCTACTAAATAAATTGTCAGTCTTGCAAAGGTTAGAGGAAGTAGCTTTTAAATGTTTCATCACGCATTTTGATTGTGGACACGGCCATAGCTGCGGTGTTCTGTACTTGTTAAGTCTTCGATGTGCCAAGCTCGATTTGTGAAGCAACTTTGAGCAGCTCTGAGAACAAGCTCTCCCAGCTGCCTGACAGAGATGTCCCTTGAGGTACAGCTGTGTATGTGTGTGTCTGTACATGTGAGTACGTGTATGTGTGTTTACTTGGACACTATAAGCTTTTAAAGGAGTTATTGTGCTATAAGATGGCAAAATTTGATTACAATAAACATATTTGGCATACAAGCTGATAATGAGTGACTAACCCAACATATTGTATTATATCGTGCAGATGTGCTTGAGCGGTTAATAATTCAATTTGCGGTTTATCTTGAGGTTATGTTTTCATACTGTACGAGGGGTAAAAGTGAGATGATTGAAATACAGTTGAATTCAATATTGCATTGATCATCACAGATGTTGTTTATTTCTGTGCAGATATCATGTTATTTGAGCCATTTTTTTATAATGTTGGCAGTCTACATTGCAAAAAAAAATTAAATACTCAAATTACAGAAAAATTACTGCAAATATACAAGAAAAACATTAAAAACGTGTAATTTTATGTGACAAAAATCACACACTCATGCACAATTTGACGTAAAATCATCTTAGGTTTGATCTTCTTCAGAATGTTTGAATGAATCAAACAGGTTCTCAAATGTAACTCTCATTAAACTCATTAATATGGTGGCAGTATAGGGAATACACTGGAGGCAAATATTACTGTAAATAACCAAATTTATTGTTATAAACATGGCAAAAAGGGACCATAACAATCTGTCAATTCCTCCTTTTTGGTTGATGAAAGTCATATTCGTTTGGAATGCAATGAGGTTAGGTACATGACGACAGTACTTTTAGTTTTTTCTGCTTTCCTTCATTTCAAAACTCTTCATTTTCAAAGCACACATTTTCTCTGCATCTCTTTCGTTCTTGCACACACAATTCTACAAATACAAACACATCTATACTCGTATGATAATAATGACACATCTCACATAGCCCAGTCAGATTAATGCAGCATACCAGGCAATTATGATGCAAATATATGACAGGAGCGTTCTTATACAAGCACAAAGGTTGACAGGAATGCAGGTGCGATACAGACAGCATCACTGCTACCCCATGGGGGATGTGCTTCACTGAGGCACATCACAACCGTGCACTGCAGCCACAGGAAGAAAAAAACTCCTTAACAAAATTATAATTAATGAGCTCCAACAGTTTTAATTTTAAATGCTCTTTGTAGTAGCTTAACCTCTCCCACACACTTCTGTTATATACGGTTTTCACAGGTACTCCAGGCTAGGAAAAATTAAGCTGTATATTCTTTTTTCTCTCTTCTTCTGAGCGTTGCTTTTATCAATTTAAACATTCCCTAATGTCACAGGTAATTTAATCAAGACTTCCCACGTCATATCAACACGCTTCTTTTGTTCACTTGAAAATTTGATAGTGAGGTCAGAAGACATGAACTTTTATTAGTAGACATTTTTGATAAACTTGTAAAAATCTAACACTTAATATTCCTTGCCAAATTAATATTATTTATTATTATTTATTATTTATTATTTATCGGCTTATTATTACGATAAGGTCAAAACAGCCCATAATCATGAATGGTCATCTGTGTCAATTCATCGCCGTCAAATTTAAGATTATAATTTTTATATAGATTTAAAATAAGATTTGTGATTTCTAAGAGAGCGCCATCTTAACCGAAGAGAGCGAGTGTGTAAAAAAGAGCCAAAGATTCAGTCTGTTCAAACAGAAAACACAAGCATAAACAGCTGATTTTTTGTGATGTTACTTTTCACACAGTAAAATTAAAGGGAGAGTTCACCAAAAAAATAAACTCATGTCCTCATTTACTCACCCTTGATTACAATTTTATTTTCTGATGAAGACAGAGAAAGATATTTGGAAGAATGCTTGCAACCAAACAGTTCTTCTCCAACATTGACTACCATAGTAGTTAAAATATAAAAATAGATACAAATATCTTCTTTTGTGTTCAACAGGACAAAGACATTTACAAAGCAATCTTTCCTTCTGGTAATCAATAGAGGCCAAGAACTGTTTGGTTACAAGCATTCTTCCAAATATCTTTCTCTGTTTTCATCAGAACAAAGACATTTGTACAGATTTGGAAAAACTTGAGATTGAGTCATTGACTATTTTTGGGAGAAGTGACCCTTCTAAGTATTATAGTTCAATTTCCACCTGTGAAACTGCAAGTCTGCGTTCCTAACATTTCACCTTGACGTGCTGTTCCTTATGCCGGTGGCGCGAAGGTTCCGCGCACCCCATGGTTCTGTCAGCATTTTTTAGAATCTCATGGCTTCAATGTAAAGAGACATAATGAGGTTGAATTATGTATCCAAAGTAAAGTTACAGGGTAAGCATATGTCACATAACTGTCTGTCAGCTGTCAAACCAGTACAAATACTACCGTGACACAGTTTTAAGAAAAGTCCATATTTAACTCTATTCAATTTTTAAAGATCTAATGTTTTGAGTACTGTATATGCTGGTGGATGTATTTGTCAATGCCGTGTCAATCGAATGACACATTTATCCAGTAATACAACATCTCCGGTAACAGTCACTATTAGGGTATGCCATGGTCAATCATTTTCAAGCTAGTTTCACCAGCCAGATTATTCAGAGGTGCAGAGCAGGAAAAAATGATAGATGGCAAAAGAAAGCGTCAGCATGTGCCAGTGCCTGAGAGATGGGTTTTAGAATCCCCAAAAGTTGACTGTACAAACTCATTAGTGCTCTGAATCTTTCACCTAGCCCTGTGAAACTGCTAAATACAGCAGTTTCTTACACCCCCTGCCCTCTTACTGCCTCCTGCCTACAGCTGCTTCCCTACTTTTATTTCTTTTTATTTCGGTTTTACTCTTAATCATCCATCAGCTCGAATGAGGCAGAAGCCGAGAGATGATAAGTGACAGAGTGTGAATAGGTTTAGTGATGATCTTTGGCATAGAGTCCAGTGGTATAGAGGATAAAACTAACTGCTGATGGGTTGCAAAAAGCAAAGATTTAAAATGATAAGAGGGATACAAATTTTTTAGTAATGCTAATGTAAAGTAGATCTTCTGCAGCGATTCGCAATCAAAAGTGCACAATTCTTCATAAGGTTCAGACATTCAGATTTTTCAAATGAATGAAACAAAAAATATGGGTATCAAAAATTAGGACTGTTACATTAAAACTATTTACAAAACTATTAATATATTCAAATTAATAATGTTTAATGTGTAATATTTCTCCATATTTTCTTTTTGATTCATAAATTATTATGGATATAATGTTTTGCAAATATCTAACCAATAAAAAGTGCTTGTCAACTTTGTTCTTTTTAAATGATTAAATAATGTGTACAATAAATCTACTGAATTTGTATGTAATTTTACTTTGTTTTGACCGCATTTAAAATACATGAAATTTTTGAAAAAAAACTGTTATAGTTTTTTACATTATACATCAGGTATGGTCAACTTTCATAATGATGAGGGCCAGGATTTTTTCTCCTTCATACCAGGGCGGCAGATAACTGTATTGCTTATAATAATAAAATATAATATATATATGTCTTATAATAAAATATATTACATGTAATTTGTCAAAAAAAACTGTGAAAATCACCAGCAAATCACCCATATATGATTTGCTGTATATGGTGTTACCCTGTGTTATTAGTTTCGAGAGGTTGTTATCTGGGAATAACAAACCTGCAAATGTCGCGACTGGCCAATCATAATCAAGCATTCCAACGAACCGTGAAATAAGATCAACTATATGATACAATCACAGCTTTGTTACTGTATATATGAACAGTGCATGTAATATTCCATAAACACAGCACAACACAATTAGGAGCCCAGGGGCCCGTTCTTGGTACGTCGCTAACTCGGTTAGCTGGATTTGATTGTTGACGATTTGGCATGATCTTGGATTGTTTGGTTCTTCGAAGCTCATCCTGGACTTGCTGTCATAGCAACAGGTCCGTAAGCTTGAACCTGCTCGGGAGCAGGCTTACTTCATGTAAACAGGATTAGATTGCTGCTTTATAAGCGGAGGTGATATGGGAAGTCTTTCGCAGACATGTCTTGTCCGTTTTTACGTCAGGAATGCGTTGCTGAAGGTACCAGAATAATTCAAAGAGCTTTTCGAATTAATCGCTTTTTGCGAGATCGACAGGATCCTTTAGCGCAGCGCGATAATCTACTGATTGAGAGATATCGTTTTTCTCTGGAGGGTGTAATATACATTATCAACTTGTTGGAGCCACACGTTAAATGTTCGACTCGTCGCAGTCGGGGTTTAACAACTGCACAGTTTGAATAGCTTTGCGATTCTTTGCGAGTGGCACTTTCCTTTACACTATTGGAGATGCAGAATACCTGGGTAAAAATGCTGTATGTCGTGCCACTCGCAAAGTTTATCTGTCACTCAAACAGTTTTTAGGGGGCTTTGTGGTATTTCCATGCCACTTAAGACCACAGGCTGTGAAGCAGATTTTTTTTTGCCATTGCAGGTACATTATAATTGTTAATGAAGATCATGGAATCATGATCATGCCAAAAAGTAGCCTAGGACTTACAGTATTTGTTCCTCAGGCTTCCCTAATGTTATTTGTGCCATAGACTGCACACAGGTCCCCATCAAGGCCCCACCTGGCCCAAATGAAGGGGATTTTTTGAACAGAAAGGGATTTCACAGTGTAAATGTGCAAGTAAATTACTATAACAATTATTCATATTCCAGATAAGCAATAAATAAATAAAAGTAACGTAATCAAAAAGTATGCAGACTGATTTCAAATATTTTAGATGGTGTGCGACTCCATGTTCCACATCACAAAAGTGGAAGCCACATGGCCTGGTTCTGTGGGTGACTCCAAGATTTTCAGAGAGTCACATTTATGCACATTATTTGAACATGGTAAGGAAAAATTATTTAAAACTCACTGTATTACATAATTTTATTCTGAGCCTATCAAAACTGCATTTTCCCAGGTGCTGACGATGGGATCCTGTTTGGCGACAGGGGCTATGCCTTCAGGCAGGCAGTACTTCATGACACCATTCCCTGGACCACAAACCCGTTACAATGCAGCTCTAGCCAGGACAAGGCCACGCATTGAAATGACCTTTGGCCAACTAAAGGAAGATTTCAGTGTCTTAAGGGTCTGAGGGTTGCACCTGGAGAGGACCCCTGTGGTGGAGGTGCAGCCTGATGATGACCTCCAGCCAGTGCACTTGGACCAATAGTGGCAGAGCTGCACAGGACAGTATTGTGGAACACGATTTTATGAATTCTTTTTTTTACACATAAACTTTCATTAAATGAATAATAGAAGACAACATGCTTAGTTCATGGAGTTTTATTTCAATGATTGTTTCTCAAGAAAAGCCAGTGATGGTCATCTTTTGCCTGCAATAAGATATATAGTTATCCAAGGGCAGCAATAGTGCTCTTTGTGAAAAATAGGGTTTAAGCAATTACTCTGAAGTTTCTTTTGAAGCAACTCAATCTCTAGTGCCAGTTTTTTCTTCTTTAAGGTGTCAAGTTCAATTTCTCCCCTTAATTTTTGTTTTTTTAAGAGCAAAATACTCAATTTTATGTTGAAGATTCTGTTTATATAGGGTACGGATATCCCCCTGTGCCATTAAAAAAAAAAAAACTCAACAAGCCTCATGCAACAGAAAAAGGAAAAGTAGACTGCCGACCTCTGTATATTTTTGTGCTGTAGGCCTGTCTGTAGGCGTTTTCTCCTCCTATATTGCAGTCAGAAATAATGTGTCCACACCTATAAATTAAATAAAGTTATTTGTGCACTTACAAGTAATTCCTCCAAAGGACAGTCATCTGAGAGGGTTTCTTCACTGTCCTGTGCAAAAGAAAAATGGGTTTTACAAAGTGTTGCACTTTCTTTCCTTTTGATGTAAAGTTATAAATGTCCACTTACTGCACATATTTCAGCCACCACTTTCTTGGGAACAGATAAAAGTGTTGGTTTATTATGTAAAACTACACAAAAGAGGAGAACTCAATTGCATTACAATACACAAGGAGAAAATATGATCAATATCAAATTGCAAAAAAAATTACATTAGTTATACAGCTTTCACCTTCACAAGTCAAAGAAATTAACTCAATATTTATTTGTCGAAATGACTGTACAAGCAATTTGGATTATAGACATAATTTAACGCAGCAACAAATTATTTACGAAAATTGAAATATATATGAAATTATTAAAATAAGACTATATACTGTAATTGTAAGTGATATAACCATAACATGGAACACTTACGCATTTAATTTGTCTGCTACTTTTTGCCAGCCCTCTCCACTGGCGTTTTAATTATTTTTTCAAATTATTACTGTAAGCAAACCCTTCCAGTAATAATTCTTGCTCTGCTGCGTTGAAAAACTGAGCGCGCTCTTTTGCCATGTGAGCAGCCAATAGCAGCGTTGCTGATCATTGTTTCTACTATCGATACATATCCCCTTTTAAACAAGCGCATGAACGCGCAATTATCTCAGATAACTCAATCCAGCGATACTAATCATAAACAGCAGGTGTGTTCGAAGAACCCAATTAGCCGGATCATGATTAGCACGATGATATCATCTCGGATGTGTCATTTGATCTCGGATGTAATAAGCGACGTACGAAGAACGGGCCCCAGGTCTACCTTAATCCTAAACAAATATACATCTAATACTTATCCTCCTTAGCTTTAACTCTCATTAGTGATCGGCCCTAACTCTACATGATTTTCAGCATAATAAAAACAGAGAACTTATTATGGAAGAAACCTTGCTAGTTAAAGGGCAAGAACTATAAGGGTCCAACGTTTAGTGAGATTTGTTGATGACAAGATGAAGCATTAGAGATTTACAGTTCAGCTCAGAAGCATTTATTGCCTTCAGTCAACTTAATTGGTTTCCACTCTGGAATTAAATAAATTATCATCAAAAGTTGTCCTGCCTAAATATGAATCACTCAAAGTAATGAGATTCAGTAATAGATTGGTAAATAAGATCATTTCATTTCTAAAATAAATAAATAAATAAAGGAAGCATGTGACCCATTTCATATGGTCAATGAACTTTTTTTTAAAGGAATGGGTTCAGATGGACATATACTAACATAGTTGGGTAGTTTTTCACTACACATGATCTTTAATACATCTACACATTACCAAAATATAGTATTTGTAAATGTACTACATTTAGTCACACATGTTACGTGTGGAAGCATGTTGTTTGTTTTGATGGCCATGTGCTCCCCTATCCTGTCTTGACCACGCCCCCTCGTTTCCTTGGTCTATCTTCCCACCTGTAATTATCCCCTCCACCTGCCTAGTGTAATTATCCCTTGCTAGTTACCCTATTTAATGCCCTTGTGTTTGGTGTCCTGTGCCGTTTCGTTTTGCTTAGTGTATACCGAGAGTCTTCGTTCCGGTATTCCATTCCATTCCATTCCATTCCATTCCATTCCATTCCATTCCATTCCAGTTCCAGAAAAGTGTGTAGTTTTGTTGTTCCTGTTCTCTCTTGGTTTTTCCCCCTTGTGGGAAGTCTTCGTTTTGCATTTTTTATTGTTCTGTTATTGTTTTGACCCCATCGTGGTTCTATATTTTGTAAAAGTTACGCTTTTGTTCCGCTGCCTGCGTTTGGCTTTTCCTTATTGGCTCGAACGGACACTACATTATCTACACATTAAAAAGCTGTTACACGTTATACTTCTTTAAGCTTGTAGCCCTTTTTAACTCCATTATGTTCAATAGGTCTTTATAATGAAGAAAGAAGTAAGGTGGCTGGAGATCAAACCTGTTCGGCTAGTGCTACTTCCACCAAACACGTAATAATCTATCTGACCACAACATTGCTAACATCAACTGGGATCAACATCAACTGAGATATTTATTTTTACACATTTAAAGTAAGGTGAACTTTAAAGACTCAATCCATTGAAGACAAAAAATACTCCTGCATATCAGAAGCAAATCACACATCAATCAGGGACCCTCCTTAATTCTCCACTGAGGAACCTGCTTGTCTAACGAACTTTGGAGGCCATTAACAACATCAAAGACAGAATCTGGAAATGAAGACGGCTCTCTCTTTCTCTTAGAGCATCCTCTCTTTGTGAAACCTATTAGCATGTGGCATCAAGACGTACCTGGGACATCTCAGCCTGTGCTAGTTAATGAGGTGCATTATGCTGCTATTTGCAGCTCTCAATTAGCATTGTATCCCATATACTATTGTAACATTCAATACTGCATGCGAAAACTAATCCTAGACCAAAATATTAAGAAATCCGATGGGGATTAATACAGAAGACCTGTTTACTAAACACAATTTGAATGAATCAACTCAATGAATACTTAAGTATATCAACCTGATCGAACAAGTACCAAATCTCTGTTTGGAATAAGGTTTGTCTCATCAAAAGGATTAAGAGCTCCTTGTAAAGTTTTAATGTCAAAGGAAATGCTGACATTATGTGCTTTCTCCAATCATTTGGCATACTTCATTAAACGCTGCTATCTGACCTACTCTTGTGAAGTGACTTCAAAGGCACCGGCAACTGCATATTCTCTCTAATGAACTGTTACCTCGTTCACAAACGCTGTAAAAACACCTGACTTTAAATGTTAGATTAATTAGGGATATTTTTAAAGCCAATACATCTAGATAGTATGATTGGACTGAACCCCAAAACTCATGCTCACATCCCTATGAATGATAATGATTGAGCAACAAGCGATATGTCATACAGGAGCCATAATACATTTGGTGCCAGTACAAAGTTACTGATTTCAACAAAATCTAGACCACTACCTGTTGAGAGAAAGGGTTAATGTGTTTTTTTTTTGTCCGTCAAGTATTCACAGAAGAGTTGGGTTTAAAGTAGTTTTTTGAATGTTGTGAGAGATGTGGTTGACCGGACAGAGTTAGGAAGAATGTTCCACCAGGAAGATGTTGTGAAGCAGAATGAGGGGGAAAGCGATTTACTGTCCTTATGAGAAGGCAATACAAGACGCCGCTGGTTTGCTGAACGCAGGGATCTTGATGGGGTGTAGGAGTGTATGAAAGTATCTCGGTGCAGATCCAGTGAAAGTCCTCTAGGCAAGCATTAGTGACTTGAATCTGATACGGGCTTCGACCGGTAGCCAGTGGAGAGAGTACTTGAATAAGTACTGTTGTTCAGTCACATTTAAAGAAACCATATGGTCCATTGACATCTAGCGATTGAGTTTGGAATCGGAGTCTAAATTAAAATATTTGAGAGAGAAGTTTAGCCAAGTAACGGTTCTTCTTGGTGTCTTTTGATTTTTATCAGAAATAACCTACAGGCACAGACTACTCAACCATCTCAAATCAACAACCCATGAGCACCACCACACTCAAGAATGCATAGAGTATGTCTCTATATGTCTTCAAGAGCATTCTGTAAGATGTATTGCAAGCAAGATTTCAATAGCCAATGACAGCTGGGGGGACTTGCTGGTTTTGTTGATCACTGTCTCTCAGCCAGTTAAGAGTTACATTTAGCCTTTCATTTACATTTACATCCATTCATTTAGCTGACACTTTTATCCAAAGCGAATTACAAGAAGAGCATGTAAACATTTTACCAACATGCTAAGTAGTACCGTAGGCCATGCTACTAGGAGGATTAAAGGAGAGAATGAACAAAAAAAAATTACACAAGACATAGACAGTTATTGGTTAGTCAAATAAATGCGGAACAGTTATGTTTTAAGTTGTTTTTTGAAAGTTGTGAAGGATGCTTCAGCTTGGGTGGAGGCTGGTAGTTTATTCCACCACAGGGGAAGCGAATGATTAAAGGTTTTTGCAAGCGATTTGGTGCCTCGCTGTGATGGAACAACCTGGCATAGCTCATTTTCAGACCGAAGATGACGGGAGGAGATGTAGATGCAGTAAGTTAAGGTAAATGGGCGAATTTGCCGTTACCGTTCTAAAGGTCAGTGTCAGAGATTTAAATTTGATGCGAAGAGTGTTCCATACCAGCCTAACATGGTATATGTAGACAATCCCAAAAGTGCAGATTTTATCAGCTGGCAATTTTCAATGCACATTTGTAATCCATGTAAAATCCCAGCTATAAAGTCATTTATTTGTGTTAAACCATTTCTACATAAACCCACCCTGCTAAAAAATTGTAGTAAAAGTAGTAGTTAAATACCATAATGTGTAAAAAAATTCTATAACAATATATTTTTTAAATGTGTTGGGCATAAATGGGTTTTCTATTGATTCCCGTCTGCATCTAAAGAATATCCCGTGAAAGAATAATTTTAGATTTAAATTTAGTTTGACTTTGACTGACTAAGCCCATGTCTTATTGAAATAAATGGTAAAAATAAAACTCTGATGCTCGCCTCAAATGAATAGATTTTTGGCCTAGTTTTCACACACTGGTTCACATTTATGAGTGCAAGTTGTGCCTATTATTGACATTGATAGTTACCTATAATAAATAATAATGAACAGTTTTTTTTTTATTAATTACCCGTTGCACTTATAGATCGATGGCAGTGTCTCTAGTCTGACTTTCACAAGGCTGGCCAGGAGTTCTCATCTCTTATCATCTAAAACATTTATGAACATTGTAGTACAAGTTCTTTCCCTTTCACCCTAATTTATTGATTCACCACACAAAATAAAGTTTGTGGATTTGGCTAGTTAGATACAATTTAATATGCCAACAATCCCCTTAAAGTTATGTAAATGATAACAAATATGCTCATTCTATTAAAGAACACGCAGTGGTTTATTATCAGCAGTATAGTTATCAGCAGAAAGTATAATACACGGGTGAACAGAGAAACGCGTTCACGACCCGCGACGGAGGGTCAGTGTAACATGAGTCTCGGCGGGCGCATTTTCTGTAACACCTGCTGCCGCTGCAGTGTCACCCGAAGTGGGTTATGGCTACAAGTGATACACCACAGCCGGAAGTAATGCAAAATCTTGCCATAAAATTTAAATATATTGCATTAACTAACACCTACACCTACCCCGACCCTACACCTAACCTTACAACAATATTTATTTGAGATAATTTATATAATAATTAACTGCTGTCAGCGTGACAAAAATGAACTGGTATTGAAGTGCACATGCCCCTGAAGCGGCAGTAGCTGCAAGGGCAGGCTTACAAAAACACTGATATGGTGTAGATTAATGTCTGCCTTTCATGATCTCCTTTTGTTTCATATCTCCCGATTGCACCAATGGTCCTATAGGCAGTACGTCGCACTTTTCTGACACAAAAACAATTTTGTTATGTATCCTCGCACTTTTTGAAGTGGGTATACGGCATATACCTTCATATCACAGACTACACCACTGCTTTTATATCATATTTATAAAAAAAATCCTGTTTTCCACATGTATTCATGTTTGCTTTTGTCAGAGGGCCCTGTGCACTCAAAGGAGGCCAGAGCTGCTGGGAGCCAGATCTTAGGCGAGTGTCATCTTGGATACATATCAAACACAAAAGGATAGTTCCGGATTAGGGCCATGGGCCAAAATCAATAGCATGATAGTCAACTTCAACAACAAGAAATAGCCCCTTGTAGAAAACTACCATTTGCATTCTTGGTTACTCATACACATCCGCCTGCAAATATACAGCAAGATGACCAACACATTAGGCTAGTTGTGCTACACGTGAATTGTGAAACTGGTGATAACTCCTGTAAAAAGAAGAAATATTACCATCCAGACCACTTTCATACTGTGTGCAGTGTTGTTTCATTGTTATTCAAAGCTCAGACTAGGCTGCAGGCAATATTTTACAGCGAGATTAAACACTAAGCACCCTTTTGTTTCAGCCCGATCTCCTAATTACAAATACAAGTACATACGGTGAGAGAAGCTATCAATTTCAGGTAATGGAGGCGGCAAGGATTTTTAGTATGCATGTACAGAACAGCTCATGGCAAAGAAACGTTGAAAAATCATCCAAGACATAGTTCTAAAGCGAACCCTGTTTCATATAAAGTTATGAAGCTTTCTTAGAGAAAGCCCAGCAGCCATGGATTAAGCCAGTCCTTCTCAGCTCTTGACAAATGCCATGTCCCCACGTCTCCCCTAAGCCTCCCCAGGAGACCAGGGTTAAACACAACTCCATTACTTGCTCCTAGGCAGGAGTAACGGATGGGGAGCACATCAATCAAGCCGTCTTCGACTGTTTAAAAATGTACTTGCCTCTCTCTAGCTCCAGCCTCCCTGCTCAAGGAGGTCGGCTATTGTTCAAACATCAATCGCTCAGACCTGTCAGCTCGGGTGCTCTACCTCATCTCGGCTGCCATGGAGGAAGAGAAGGGAGCACCTGATGAAGAGGTATTTGATGGGATGGTCCGAGATGAGAGGATGAAGGGGTTCTTGACTTGGAAGTGCCACAGATGGAAGCCTTTTTTCAGATCTTAGAGACTTTTTTCAGATCTTAGAGACTTAGAAGAGAGAGATTGATTGAAAGGGTAGTAGAGTAGATCTTTTTTATAAAATCATATTCAATCTGCAGATCAGTGATATTAAAGACTAAAGACTTCATCAAGGCCATGCATTGCTCAAATGTATTGCAGGTCTTTTCTTTCTCGGGAGAATTTGATTGGATGAAATCAGTGTGGCCACTGTTCTTTTAGAATTAGTCAATATTTTGATCTATTTGGGAAGAGAAATATTTTAAATTTTAAAAGAATATCTCCTAAACAACGCCTTCGAGTAGATTATAGATGATTACAAAGTTAGCTCATGAGCTACACAAATAACACATTTATCATGAGGTCTTTAAAATTGTTCCGATATTTTGGGTTTAAAATGTTTTCCTAACCCTTAAGCACACGAATGTAGATAACTGATTTCTTGTCACCTTTTACCTGTTCTTGTAGAAATTCTTACTCTGTTCTTACTCTGATGCAGAAATAAATGAGCTTTTAGATTTTAGTATTTAGGGGACAAAATTAGTTTTATGTATATAATTAGCAGATAGATTAAATAAGTAAAAAAAATATTTATATATATATTTTAACTTAAGTGTAGAAGCCCATTTATCAACATTCATTTCAACATTTTGCTATACTTAATCATTCTTTCTTGTAGAAACAAATGTCCAATTCTTAAAAAAGTTTTGCCATTTTACTCTTAAAACTTTTATTTTCCTAAAATGTTAAACGTGTGTGAAATATATTTGATTTTATGCCCATTACAGAGATTTACAATACCATGAAATACTTTCATCTGACTCTAAAAGGGAATAAAGTCTTCTTTATTTCCAGTCTCTTGTGTCTAGTGGTTTCAGGCAAGAGGAGACACTGTGTGCCTGCCATAAGGGCAAATCGTCAGGTGCATGCTGGGCCACTTAAGAGTACTGCTGATTCCCTCAGCATGAGGCAAGAGAGATCTACTCCGGGTCAGGTCAAAGAGCAGAGTGGAATGCTGGGATGAATGCGTTAGAGAGGGAGATAGACAGTAGAGGGAGGGGGAGAGAAGGGAGGCCAGAAAATGGAACACAGAAGAAAAGGCACTGTGGCAACCATCGAAAAGTCATGATTGTACTTGTCAAACAGGTCAGTGCGTCCTGTTGAGCCAAGTACTTCACCATTATTGTTTCTCCCTCTCCTTCCAGTTATACTGTAAAGAGAGACACGCATGACAATCTCTCAGCCTAGGGGAGCTGAATGTTTTTATCCCACATGAACTGAACTTTGACTGATGAAAAATACTTTACATTTACACATTTGGCAGACGCTTTTATCCAAAGCGACTTACATTGCATAATGTATGTGCAATCTCTGGGACGGAACCCATGTCCTTGGAGTTGCAATCGACATGCTCTAACCAATGAGCTATAGAAAAGCTTTATAGGAAAGCAATTGCAACACCACTGTGAACAAATGAAGAGTTTGGTTCCAAAATAAAAAAAAAATCATGGTTTTTATTATGTTCTAATTAGGGATGCACCGAAATTAAAATTCTTGGCTGAAGCCAAATTTGATGTGAAACACTTGGCCGAAGGCCAAATAATACCAAATACCGAACATGTATTTTTATGTTGCAATTTGGCCATTTATTTAGCCCATTTTATCACATTACATTTATATAAATAATCAGAATATGCTTTTTACTTTTTTGTATTGCTTTTCAATAAAAATATTTATTTAAAACTGAACATTTTATCAGCAGACAATCAGAAGCTAAAGCACAATATATACTCACCTAAAGGATTATTAGGAACACCATACTAATACAGTGTTTGACCCCCTTTCGCCTTCAGAACTGCCTTAATTCTACGTGGCATTGATTCAACAAGGTGCTGAAAGCATTCTTTAGAAATGTTGGCCCATATTGATAGGATAGCATCTTGCAGTTGATGGAGATTTGTGGGATGCACGAAGCTCCCGTTCCACCACATCCCAAAGATGCTCTATTGGGTTGAGATCTGGGTGCATTATCCTGCTGGAAGTAGCCATCAGAGGATGGGAACATGGTGGTCATAAAGGGATTGGACATGGTCAGAAACAATGCTCAGGTAGGCCGTGGCATTTAAACGATGCTCAATTGGCACTAAGGGGCCTAAAGTGTGCCAAGAAAACATCCCCCACACCATTACACCACCACCATAATTGCATTAATGAGAAATTGAACAGGTGTTCCTAATAATCCTTTAGGTTTATTTAGGTAGTTACAAATAAATTACGAAATATTTTGTCATCTTTTAATGGCCCTTCTTGAATAGCCACAGGCCATAACTGTCTGCTAAAAGACTGTAACTGTATATTTATTAACTGTAAGTGCAAAAAATGAATGGATGAACCCACAACAAATGAAAGATTATTCATAAATATAGAAGCACCTTTTGCGTCTTTTTCAGACACTTTAAAGTGTTTCTACGACTTGTTTACTGCTTAAGTCAAGCTCGTGCGCCTCTAACTAAGCGCTCACGTATCACTAAACGTTAAATTGGATGCGACAAAGTTTGGTAAAAATTATCGGCCATTTCACAAATTCCGAATACCGAACTGTTTGATTGATATTAATTGGAATACATTTT
Source organism: Triplophysa dalaica (assembly GCF_015846415.1). Taxonomy (NCBI): domain Eukaryota; kingdom Metazoa; phylum Chordata; class Actinopteri; order Cypriniformes; family Nemacheilidae; genus Triplophysa; species Triplophysa dalaica. Next base: position 10,011,748 of record NC_079542.1, read on the forward strand.
TGAAAACTTTTAAAAATGGAGTCATCTCATTTTGGAACCAAACTCTTCAAATATAACTTGGATCCTCAATTCCAGTAAGAAAAACCTGTCACGTGTTCCAATTAAGAGACCCCTGGTGGTATGAGACAAAAACGTGAGAAAATTGTCATAAAAAATAAATTTACATTTTGAGTTTTAAATACAATTTCAAATGTTTAATACATGCTAGATAAATACAGAAAAACATCTCAGCCTATACTATTTTAAATTTAGTTGAATACATTTTTGTTATTAAGTCGTTGGTCGATGTAACTCAGGGGCGTGACGGGCAGCTCAAACACAGAGCGGGAGCAGACAGGTGCTTGTTAGTCTCTCACTCTCTCTCTTCCAATGAGCTGCATATAAATTAAGTTCTCTTGATGTTCAAGTATACGTATATTTATTTATCTTATGTGTTAAATATTATTTCCACATTGTTTGTCTTTACTATAGCTTTGTAGTCTTTCTTGTAGTCTTCAAGTCTCCACAAAGTTAATAAATACCCCATAAAAGTAATTTACAGAGCCCTGTTTAAAATTCACTGCAGAAAAGTGTTTTTTGTCCACTACTTTTTCCTGGAAAATAAAAAAGTCTGGAGGACGAGGTGTAAAGATAAAGATTCACAGCTCTAATATTAATCTGGGTGTTTATTCATGTGATTTTTCTATGGTGGTCATTAGGTGGTACTTGGAACAACTAATTTTATTAAAGGTGGTACTTGATCTGAAAAGTTTGCGAACCACTGCTATAGAACACAGCAGCATTTAAACTGTTCAGCGAGAACTTTTTTCTGTTTTAGCATCACAATACCCTCGTCCCCAAGGAGTGGTTCATAAAATGATGATTTACTAGTCAGTAAAACACACCCGTTCAAAACACAGACCCTAACCCCACCTTTGAGATGAATTGGAATGCCAGCTGTGAACAAGACTCCATCACGCAACATCAGTTCCTGACCTTATGGTTGTTTTGAACCCGAAGGGAAACAAATCCCTGCAGACATGTACAATACAATGGATGTCCAGACTTAAAGATAAAAGCTGTTAGAAAGGACATCAAAATCTAAACATTTTCCTCACAAGTCTTTTCCATAAGTGAGGTGGAAAGTCAATAATTTTTCTGTTTTGCTAATAATGGTATTTATTAACATGGAAAGAATGATTGCTCATTATATTAACTTTATTATACATTTAAAAATGATGACATCTTTGTTCTGTGTCAGCCACCGTAATGCTCTGAAATGGAGGGGTGGGGTGAGCCGTTGGTAGCAATTCGCAACCTCTGCCACTTTGTTTCATACACTGGACCTCTAAGCAACTTAATTACATTTATAATATAAAGTAGCATAAGAGAGATTCATCTCCATTCTTATTTTTTTTCTACATTGTTTCTGTCACATGTACAGTTTATTTGTCATCCATCGAGAGACGGTATTAAAAATGTCCATATACAAACACACACACTTCTAATAAAGAAAACATGCGCCTGGTCAAATATACATTAGTGTGTTAATAAACCTTTAACTTAATTTTCCCTCAAATCCACTGTCCCTGCCTTATCTTTTCACAGTAAAAACAGACCTCTTAATGAAATAAGCCAGTGAGAGATTGAAAGTTCATAAATGCATTTAAAAATAAAGAAAAGGCATTCCATCCTTGCAGTTTGCCAAGTAATCGCAGCAGCCGTTACACTTTTGTTTTGTTAATAGGGTTCAATTAGGCCCATGGAGTGGTCTGTGTTGAGATAAGATGTCTCCAGAGCCTGGTGGGGGGGCTACGGCGGCACTTGTAATGAATGGATGGAGCCTCTGTTGATGTGCAGTGATCATTAAGTAGCTGATAATTACATTGGGTATCTCAGTGGCGTGTGTGTGTGTTTGTATGTTAAATCCTGCTGGGTGAGGCAGTGGTACACTGATGAGTTTTGGAAGGGGAGTAATCTGTGTCTCTGCATCCCCCTGATCTTTTTTCCAAACTCTCTACCCTGCTTTCGGAGCGCTCCCTCATTTGATTATGTTCACAATTACTTGCACACTCCTTCCTAGCAGGGTTTGTGCGACATTGTTTATACTGTTGGACTAGTTGTGAGGTCATGTAAATTCCTAAAATACATTATTCAACATTTCTCTCAGACATGCACCTGTCATTGTCCAAAACGTCCTTATAGCCCTTACTTCTGTCAGCCGTGGGATGGGTATACTCAGGATTTTTGCTTGTATCGCCATTGTGCAAAGTCCAGTTTTAACTTTTCTAATTCCGAATATGTTTGCCTTTTCAGATTCCCTCGTGTGTCTACTGTGACACAAATGCAAATTCTGTAACAAATTTACCACCTGCTTTTTCCAAACTAGTCAACATAGACTCGATGCAATTGTCTACGTCATATGTTTTTTTTCTGGAATAACAACAAGAGCTAGTGAACTCTCTCAACTAAGTCATCAAAAGGGTGCAACTTGAGGAATTCAAGCAACTGTTTGTGTTAGCTATATTGTGCATGTTCATACTATTTTCTGAACCACAGTGCTAAGGTATACACAGCTAATTGAATAGTGCTGGCTTAAGAGGTAAAGACACTCCTGCAGTCTGCTGAAGGGTTTCATCCAGCTACAATTAGACTGGGAAATGATGCATGAAATGGTGGAGAGTGAATGGGGGACGGGACAGAGAGTACGATGGCAAAAGAGAGACAGAGAACCACAGCCAAACTAACGAAGAAAAATGATGTTTTATACTGCAAGCAGGAGAAAGAAAAGAACGAACAAAAGTGTGATGAAGTGAGGACTCTAGCTAAAGTCAGAAAATAAGAAATCACCAAAGTTAAAAATCAAGGAAAGATCAAGCATAAGTGTCTAAAAACTGCAACGAAAGGTTTTAGTTAGCACCTCAAAGACTGAAAAGTTTCACAGGGGACTTTAAACTTGAAGTGCATGTGAACCGTCATCATTAGAAATCGTCCTTCACTAATCCTGTATTAGCCATCGTTTTAAGTTTCTTCTCCATCAAATTTGGTCCTACACTGTACAGTGACATTCAGAGAACAGGAGCTTTTAAAGCTCTGTCATCAAGGCCCAACCCTGCCACATCAGAGACAGGTTTAGTCTTGTTGAAAGAAAGAAAGGGGTTGTCATTTGTCCTCTGCATGTGAACCAATCTCCTGCTGATGTTGTCGTACAAGTCATCCATGAGGAGATCGACAGTATTGTGACTGCTAAAATGCTTGCCAATGGGCAATTGTATTAACTGCAATATTTAGAGCAAATTAATTAATTTCATTAACAAAAGGGCATGAGAGAAAATAACTAGAAATACTCCTGATGTGAGATTCACAAAAATAAAATGAAAGGTTTTAATAGCAATTTTTTAGCACAAAAAAAATTAAATGCTGTGCAAGTAGTTTAGTTTAAAAATGAATGCTTCCAGAAAAGGATGGAGCAAATATACTAAAACAAGTCATCACATTTACATCATCCATATAACCTGTACATTTATTGTACATTTATTTTGCATAATTTTATTAACCTATAAAGCTGAAGAAATTACAAAATATTTATAAAGAAAATCCAAACATTTTTGTTTCTTTCTATGTAATAGTGACAACGTTTCACCTAAATTCCAAAAAAAATCTATATTTTTAAAAAAAAATCAGAAATTTCAAATGAGACAAACTTGTCAACATAAAAAAATTGCAACGTTTGTAGGTCTTGAATATTGCAAAGAAAATAAAAATAAATATATGATGAAAATTGTTTTCCACAACTTTCATGATGCTTTGCATTCTTTCAGTCTTTCACATTGCTGTTCGTTGACTTGATGTCATTCTTGAGGTTGGTTTTGATTCAAATTCAATAGACACTGAACTGAAAAAGCAACAATACATTAAAAAGTCGGAGTTGGCCCTCTATTTTTTCCACGGCTATTTATTCTTAATATTATTTGAATGACCTACACAGCATCTGTACACTTTGACAATGTCCTGCCTTGCCCTTATCTTCAGCAAATTCACTGCAGTGGTTCTGTTTGTGAAAACCACAAAAGAATGCAATTTTGATCCTCCATACATATAGATGAATTATAATAAAGCTTGAATTGACCCGCCATAGCTGCAAACAGGGGCCCTGACCAGCTGCATTAAGGAATAATTGTATGCCTTCGGGATGAGTAAGAAATTTGTCATGAAAGTAAGTGAGACTGTTCCGTTGTTTGAAGAATTCAGAGGTGTAAATTGGCGCAGCAGGATGAATTGAACGACTGTGTGCTTTATTCAACAATGCAACATTTGCGGAAAGGTGAGAAATAAAGGGCCAACCTTGAGATGCTTTGTGCATGGAGGTTCACAATGACTGAACTGGTGGAAATGATCCCATTTGTAGCAGTGTACAAAGGTTTATCCAAACGGTCAGTAACTAAAGATTAGTCCGTCAGATTTTTCTTTCAAAAGAGAGCTACCTTGAAAGAACTAGTTTACTTACAACTGGAAAATTCTGTCATTATTTGCTCACCTGTATGTCATTCTAAATCATATAACCAATCCGATACAAAGGAAGAAATTTGGAAGTATTATACAGCTCGCTTTTTATACAATAGCAATGAATGAGGGGTGAATTGCTCAAATTTGAAAAGGACACCATAAAAGTAAAGCAATCAGTGAGTTAAATTTAAAAGCTGGGTCATTCCAAACCATTCAGCCTGTTTTTTCAGAATCTGAATTAATTTTTATCAATTATCTTCAGAAGGCTTAGAATATGGTACGCAGGCATTATGAACCACTTTTAAAGCCACTGCATTGTACTACAATGTACTACAAGTAAAAGTTCCAGAGGGCCTGCTGTAGGAACCAAAACTGGGGTGGAAACGTGCAATGCAAGAAGTGGTGGCTTAGTTGAGCTGAGAGCAGAGAGCTAAGTTGTTAAAACACACTAGGTGCCAAAACAGCCAACAGAGTCTCAGCAGGCTAACAATGAAAGGAGTGGAAAAGGGAACTTGAAGGAACAGAACTGTTGCCTTCCACTCCTTACCTGAAGCTTAACTGGTAGTTTGAGCATGCACACAATTAGAGGAGGTGATGGTGACTCTGGTACATGAGGAACATTAACCTGAAAGGCACGTCGAACAACAGGAGCTTGTCAGGGAGGGTTAGCGATATAAGTCCATTGGTAGTCTACAAGGATAGAGAAGAGAAAGAAGGACCTGAATTGGGATTCAGCCGAAGGAGCACCTGCTGTGAGCAACGGTGCACGACATAGTTTGAAGGGAAGATGCAGCAAAATGTTCTTGAGAGCAGAGGAGAGGCACCTGGAGCAATGCAGAGAAATGTCACAGAATCGCTATCATGCTTGCATCCCCGACCCTGAACAGGAGTGTCAGCTGCGTACCTGCGTGGGCTCTTTATACTGAGTTTTGAGAGTTTTGAGTACTTCATCCTTAGAGGTTTCGATTCCGAGCTCTACTATAGTAGACAGTTCCATACATCTGCGTGGGGACAATCCTAGACAAAATGTCAAAAGAATGTGGAAAGCAGCTGTTTATATACCCATAGCATTATGACTGGCAGGAATATGTGGGCAGGTTTGAATGACGTTCCAAAACTTTTTGTTTTCAAGATCTCATTTACAATGTTACCCATTTCACAAGAGTGCTGGTGATGTTTGTTTGGGTTCCCCAAGTTGATTGTTTTTAACTTATAATAATTTGGCTGAAAACAACACATAATAGAGCATGCGTGCGCTTCAAGGCATAGTTCCCCCTAAAATAAAAATTCTGTCATCATTTACTCACCCAGACGTTGTTCCAAACCTTTTTTCTATTTGTGTTGAACACAAAAAAATATATTTGGAAGATTGTTTGTAACCGAACAGTTCTGGGGCACTATTGACTACCATAGTAGGAAGAACAACAACTATGGTAGTCAATGGTGCCCCAGAATTTATTGGTCTCCCACATTCTTCAAAATATCATCTTTTGCAATCAACAGAACAAAAACATTTCTTTAGCTTTGGAAGAACTTCGGAGTTAATGATGACAAAATGTTTACCTTTGGGGTAACAATCCCTTTAAGTACACCGCAGGGCTAAAGCTAAAACCTCAAAATGTCATTTTAAACCACGTGGCATGACCAAGTTTGACCTTTAAGGCGAAAACTATTAAAGGCAAGACAACCACGTAAAACCAATCATACTCGCACACAGGTTTGAAATTTCGTATAGCTACACCAAACATACTTTAAAACAGCTTTCAGCTCAGCTTACACCGGCCCAAGTGACAACACTACTTAGCCTCGCCAGAAATGGTAGCTTTAAGTTGATAAAATAGCTTGCCGAGGATTTGGGACGGAGGGCTAGTGGAGGTTGTGAAATGATTTGCTGAGCTGCCCTGTCAACGTCTGTCCAAGTGTCTGTGCAGGGAAAATAGCCTTTAAATGATCTCTAATAGAAGCCTGGTGCTGCTTGCTAATGTCCACTCTATTTGAGTGTGGAGAATCAGTACTGAATAGCCCTACAAGTGCAAAATGTGACATGATTGAAAAGGATTTGGGCTCTAAATCAACTCAAGGCATTTTTACGGGGATACCAGACCACTGCGAGCCACAGCAAATAGGCTTTAGAGTGGAAAGTGGGAAGCTTGGGGCGAGATATTGTCGTCTGAATACGCTCAAGGTATGCATTCGTGCACGTAGATGTGTATTCATTTGCACATGTTCCACCACGGCAAAGAAATGGAAATATGGCCATGATTATTTATTTACATCACATTAGCATGAAAAATGCCCAACACGGAAATCTACGTGTCGCTTCTAAAACATTTTTTTGTTCAACAAGTCAATTATACTTGCTCTTTACAAATAGATTGGACACCCCTCCCTCCCCTCCGGTGCTCATCTCATTTGCCTCTTTTATGACATCACATTAAACACAAATCAGCAAATTCCATCGACCGCCTTTCAATCTCTCCTGGTGTGTGGGATCTCTCCTGGTGTGTCCAATCTCTCCTGGTGTACCACTCCCTTCCATCTTTTTCTCCATCTTTTCGTCCATAACCCACGTCCTCCCCTCTTCTCCTCTTAATCTAATCCGCTGCAGTTTAATATACTGCCCTCAGCGCTCTTCCACAATGCCTTCAAAAGTAGGTTTTATGAGACTGCAATTTCATTTCGGCAGAGGAGCCGGCAGAGTAAATCCTATTCGCCTGTCGTCACTCGGCGATACATTAACATGACAAAAGTGGTGGCTGCTGTGGAGTCGTGTAGTGTTGCAATGAGTGCAGAAAAAGAATGAGAGAGAGAGACAGAGAGATGGAGTGGGAAGGAGGAAAAGGAAGCATTACTAAAGAGATTAATTTGAAACTGCAAGTTTTCCAATCTTTCTACTGAACATAATGTGAGATTTTTACCCCCCTTAATAATTACTTAATATAGACAGATGATGGATGATGTTTATTAGAGAGACAGAAAGAGGAAGAGAGAGAGATAGAGAACCTTTCGAAGCATGCGAAAAATATCGCACACTATAGAAAAAAGTTTAACTAGCAAGCAAAAAACTTAATTTCAATTAGTTTCAGCCTCAAACAACACAAAGACTAGCCACAGTGTTTTATGCTAACTGTTTAAAAATAATTATATTCTTACATATTATAATGTCATTTTATTACAATGCAAAATAAAAAACGTTTCCCATTTAAGGTGGTAACCTCTTCAGGTGTAGAAGTTGTTAAAAAAACTCCTTTTCATCAAAGAGAGAATTAAAAAAGATTGGCTGAACTTTCCCTTTAAATACAAAAAGTGGGCAGAGTTAACTTTTCTTCTTTAAGGAACAGTTCTCCCCAAAAATTTCTGTCATCATTTACTCACCCTCAAGTTGTTCCAAAACTGTATTAATGTATTTGTTCTGATGAAGACAGAGAAAGATATTTGGAAGAATGCTTGTAACCAAACAGTTCTTGGCAACCATTGACCACCATAGTAAATTACAGAATTACAGAACCTCTAACCTGACCTAGAGCTACAGTAAATGCTTTAAAAGTAATGAGTTACTGAGGGTGGATGTGGGAAAAGCATCTAGGTGCATATAATGCTTTGAACTAAAGTACTTAAACATAAGTAAACCGTACAAAAAAATACTGGACTATCCTTGCATGCATGGCAATGAATAAATAAAGAATAAAGAAATGCATTTATACACTCACTAGGCTGGCTCAACTTGGCATTTTTTTTTCTAAAAATATAATAGTTCACTTCATGCATAACTTTGAAATTTTATTGTGATTAAATTGACAAATCATTATTTAATAGATAATACAAAAAATAATTGTGTATAATTTTTCTTTTTTAATAGACTGGACCCCAAGACCTGCCCCTGACGCTCACAATGAATTTTCTGTACACACATTCTAAGAACAGGAGAGAGAAAGAGAGAGCTTATAACTGGTATCACATAAGTGACATCCCAAGACCACAGTGACCAAACCAGATGGCCTCTCCCTCAGAGGGCCTGCTCTACTGAATCTCACACAAACCACACACAATGCTCAGGAAGACTGGTGTGTGTACCCCGAGTGTGTGTTTGGAGGGAAGCCATATGGTAATGTGACAGTGTATTGGTGCGTGTCACTAAGGTGCTGTCATTAATGGACAGTGATAGATATTTCACATCCTCAGGGTGTAGCGATGATCACCCATCCATTAGCTGCTAAACACACTGCTACTTTGATCTTTACTCTCTCTCTTTTCTGAGCACACACATAAACAATGATGGAATGACAAAACCGCACCTGAGAGATACTCTTGATTTGACCAGCTAGGCCATTCATCTTCCACTCCGACTCGAAACCTGCAGCGTAGGCAAGATTTGAGCAAAGGAGGGTTGCAATACCTGGGGAATACTGTTATCGTTGCCTTTCATCTGAATAGCGGTTACTTGACTGGGTGCCTGGAAGTGTGCTATTTGAAATCTGCCTCACACTCCACTCGTTTATTATAAGGCAGACACCTGTGATGAAAATGTCATGTGACTTAAAGGCACTAATTACTCCAAAGTTGTGGGAAAATGACATCACCATGCTGGTTAGCTGATTGAATTTTAATTAAATATTTTGCATTTTTAGGGAAATTAGATTTGTTGCACTAATTCACAGTAAACGACAGATTGAATGCCATACAAATAAAGAGCATTCCATATTAAAAACTAAAAAAAGTCTTACTGGGAGTATGCTTAAGCTGCCAATCACATTATAACAGCGGCAGAGGTACTTTTTTGCTCAATACCCCAATTTCGCACTGCATGTAAATGCCTTTACTAATGTCTCAAACGGAAATAACAGTAAAATTGTGCAAAAAAAAGTCAGCTCTCAAATCAAACATTTAATGTAGAAATGGCAAAATTAAAAACTATTGTTGCATTTGCGGACATGAGAAGAGATAGTAGGCTACTGCAATATCGCTCGAGTAGGAGTGTGTAGTGTTCTTCTTCATGGCTGTGATTATACATCAGTGCCTGATTTGTACATCAGTTTTATACATCAGTTCGACGGCACAAGTGTGTAGATAAACCACAAACAACGTCGGAACCCCTCCGGCTTTAAAGGAAATTTGGAACTACTTTCTTCCGCCACGAACCCAACAGTTAAACCTCCGCTACTAAGTCCGAACAATTACTTCTTAGAAATTTGCGCTTTGCTGCGAGAGACTTTTAAAAAGAAACTCACGGAGAATTTGTCGGGTCAAAACGCGAACAATCTTTGCTTGGAGAAAGCTTTGAGCTCTCTGTAGGCCTAAGTGTTTATATTATGTGTTAACGGAAGTTAAACTGTGATCGATATAATGATGATGAAAGAAAGTCCTATCACATCACATGTACACCCATGTGCAGATCGCAATGCACGCTATATGTAGGCAAGTGTGTAGTCTAGTTTTTTTTAGTGAGTATACTACTCATCCGTCCCAGGTCGACAACCCATGAGCACCACCACACTCACGAATTCAAGGATAGAGTATGCCTCTATATGTAATCAAGAAAGATTTATTGCAAGCAAGATTTCAATAGCCAATGACAGCTGGGGGGACTTGCTTGTTTTAAATCAGTCAGTTAAGAGTTTTATTTATGTATACAGTCACTAAAGCACAGGTTTTATCAGCTGCCAATTTTCAATGAACATTAGTGATCCACGGGAAATGCTATTAAGTATTTCTACATAAACCCATCCTGCTAAAAATAGTATTACATACATTCTAGTGGTTTCCATTTGAATACCATTATGAAACACATTTCTTTATAATTTTTTATTTTATGCCTTTTCTATTGATTCCCATCTGCAACTCTTGTGTTTTGGGCAGGGTTCTATTGTTTTTTAAGCAGGGCAACTACATAATGTAAAGAATATCTTGTGAAAGTATAAACTTTGGATTTTGATTTAGTTTCACTAAGGCCAAGTCAGAGACTTACAGTAAATCATATTGAAAAAAATGGTTAAAATCAAACTCTGATACTCGTCCCTAATAACTAGATTTTTCACACACTTTATGTGTGTAAGTTGCATCTATTATTGACATTGATAGGTAACTATAATAATTAACAATGAACATTTGTGCAGTTTTATCAAGCACCTGTTGCACCTGTAGATTGCTTGCAGTGTCTCTAGCTAGACTTTCACAAGGCTTGTAAGGAGTTCTCATCTCTTATCATCTAAAACAATTATAAACATTGTAGTATAAGTTATCTCTCCCTTTCTCCCTCATGTATGGATTCAACACACAAACTAATGTTTGTGAAGTTGGCTAGTTAGATACAATTTAATATGCCAACAGTCACAATATGACTTACAGTTATGTTAATGATAACAAATATGCTTGTTTTATTAAAGACTTCGCAGTGGTTTTAAAGGTGGGGTGAGTTAAAGGCAGAAAGTATAATACACGGGCGAACAGTGTGCGCATTGCGACCCCGGAACACTAACGCGAGGAGTGTGGACCCCGAGTAAAGCATCGCATGAGCCTCATCGGGCTCATTATGTGTAACACCTGCTGCAGCTGCACGAAGCGCCAGTAGCTTCGGGGGCAGGCTTACTGATAGTGTAAATGCTGCCTTTAATGATCTCCTTTGGTTTCATATCTCCTAGTTGCACCAAAAGTCAGTGCGTCGTACTTTTCTGACACAAACGATGTTGTTACGTGACCTTGCGCTTTTTTAAGTGGGTATACGGAAATTCTTGATCTTTTCTAGTGGGTATACGGCGTATACCTACGTATCACGTAGACTACACCACTGTATGTAGGCTATACCGAACGAATTAATTTGCAGTTAGAAATTTCATATATTGTTTATTGTATGCCAGTTTTACAAAAAAGAAAGCATCACGAAAGTAAACATTCTGGACAGGATAAACTGCTTTGTGTGATTGTTTGCTAGTAATCTAACTTCTTCAGAGTAACGCGGTTGCGAGGACAATATACTACGAGTTAATTTAGTGGCGGAGTGATACAAACAGTCATTGAAGCGGTTCAACGGTCATTTCCTGTGACGATCCTGGTGGAATATCTCACGGCTATCAGCCAATCAGATTCGAGAACCAGAGAAAACCGATGTATAATTCTAAATAACAGGTAGTAAAATTAATGAAATTGGCTTACGCCTTAACAAGAGCCATTTCATTAACAAATTATAGCTAAATGTATGTATGTGTGTTAGACAGAAGGCGCAAAACAAGATAAATCCACTCGGAGAGCAAGAATGACAGAGTGAGATACTGAGAGCATTCAAAGACAAATGGAAGTTCCTACAAATCTATAAAAGCGTCTATAGAAAATCTATAAAAGCTTTAACTAGTGCAGGGGAGAGACAGATAGAAGCAGTCAGAGATGGTTCATTTAAATAAACACTGAGACTAAGATTGAGCGAGAATGAGAAGAGAGGAAAGTTGGTACCAGCGGAGCGACTGCGGCATTGTAAGCATACAATCGAAAGTTCAAAAGCTGCTGTTCTCGGCAGGTTTGCGCTAGTAACCTTCCGATGAGTGACACTATTTACATAAAGGACCGGGGCTTCCAGGACTATTAATTATTGATGGTAGCCATAATGAATGATTTATTTAAGGAAAAAAAGGCAATCAAAAGCAACTGTCTCCTGACACAACCTAGCTTGTATTATATATTAATAACTCAAGGACAGACTGTCATTGTTCAGCTCTACCTAACGCTTCAGGGGTACAGCAGAGAAGAGATAGCTTTTTTCCTCGCTATCACACTTTAATGTCACTTTGCAAGACTACGAAATAACGTTAAAAACTGTTCATTTGTGTGGAAACACAAACATGTCATTTTTATTAAGATTATCATTTTTCCCCTGACTGTGGTTAGATGATGTGACTCCACAAAGCTGTCTTTTTAGTAGCCTTTAACCTGCAGCTATCTAGGGTTGAGCCTTCTAAATATTTTTATTCAAGTCTAATCTATTCCTAAGACTGTCGCATTATAATTGTTGATGCTGCACACATGAGCTCAGAGCAGTTATGCAAACTGCTTTCTCTTCTGTAGTAATGACAGTATCCCTCAAGGACTTCTTGCTTAGTCCTGTAACTTCGTTTAGGAACATAAGACGTAGCTCTATCCATTATTACCAGCAATAAAAGAAGCTCAGGCCTTTTACTTTGAAAGATTCAAAATAACACATAAGGCTTATAGGAATTTAAAGTACAAGCAGTGCTGCTAGTTATAACTTGTAGAGTTTTGAGTCATGGTGCCCTCAACCATTTTTTATTACTCCTCGAGTTGCTTTAGAATGTTTTGAACTAATTGTCCTTTAATTGCGAAGTGGCCTTTTAGAAATAAAATGTTCTCATTCGAAGCATCCACTGCCTTTGTTACGGTACCACATACCAGAGGAGACAGAGTTAAGCACAGGTAAATATTTATTTGAACAGAGATAGGTAAATAACTGAAATGCAGATGATATAAGGTGTAGCTCCACACATACTCTGAGTGGGTATTGTGGAAGTTGGTAAGTAGTTCTGGGTCAAGGATATAATCTCTTGGGACCCATGATAGTTCCGGGGGCCCGAAGCCCTCCCAGTCCACAAGAAACTCTAGATGACCACATCGACGTCTAGAGTCCAGGATCTCTTGAACTGTGATGACCTCTCCAGTCTCCTCCAGGGGAGGGACTTCTTCCTCACCAGGTGCTGTGGAGAGAGAGGGAGAGATGGGTGAGTTATATGGCTTTAATTGTGACACATGCAGTTGGTAAGTTAGTGTCTCAGAGCGATGAGCATCCGCAGTTCATCTCTGTCGCCTTATGACCCCCTGCATGATGGTGGGCTGAGTCCCAGACCCTCTCACTATCCTGGAACCAATTTTGGACTGATGGTACCTCGGTTGGTTCTTCCGTCCAGGGAAACATAGGAGACTGATAGCCAAGCACGCACTTTAACGGGGTTAGACCTGTTGCTTGCTGACGGAGTGAGTTTTGTGCGTACTCTGCGCATGGAAGAATTTGGCTCCAGGTGTTCTGGTTGTTACGACAGAGGGTTCGGAGAAAACGGCTCACCTCCTGGATCTTCCGTTCAGTTTGTCCGTTGGTCTGAGGTTGATAGCCTTAGGAAAGCATTACAGTCACATCATTCCATTCTCGAGAAATGAACGGGGGACCTCGGTAAGGTATAATGTTTTCATGGATGCCAAAATGGAAGAGGAGTTCTGCACTTTGCATGACGGTAGGCAGACCCTTCAATGGTATAAGACGGATCCATTTGGAGAAATGGTCAACGATGATGAAGATAAATCAATTGTTCTGTGATGGCGGAAGATGGGTCACAAAGTCCACTCCCAGATATGACCATGGGCGGTTTGGGATGGGGAGAGGACAGAGTCTTCTGGGTTTTTTTTAGATGGCACATTCCTTGCATCCACTCATGAACCTTCTGACATCCTGAGCCATGTTGGGCCATCAGAAGCGATGTTCCAGCAATGAGAGGGTTTGGTTTGCACCGGGGTGACCAGTGTCTGCCGAAGTATGTGGCTCCATAATGAGAGGTGTCCTGTGAGTTGTGGGTACGTACTTGTGGTTAGGTGGACAGCCCGGCGGAGCATCTTAGGATGTGTTGGGAATCGTGTCTTCTTCGTTCCATTGAATGGGATTGAAGAAGAGATTCTCTGGTAGTATGTTTTCTGGAGATTTGGTTTCTTCTCCGGATGAGTATAGGCGGCAGAGGGCATCAGCTTTAAGGTTCTTGTCTCCTGGATGGTAGGTGATACTAAAGATGAACCTTGTGAGCGGCGACCACAATCTTTCTTGGCTACAAAGATGAAGGTGGATGGAGCAAGAGAAGTCGAGGACCAGATATATCCTTGTTGTAAAGGTTCTTCGAAGTACTTCTCCAAGGCCTCCTGTTCGGGGATTGTGAGTGGACGAATTTTATCTTTAGGCACTGGTTCACCTGGTAGGAGATCAATCCTGCAGTCCTATGGCCGATGAGATGGTAATTGTGACGCTCTCTTGGGACAGAAGACGTCGTGAAAGGCGAAGTATTCCTGAGGGATGTTGATAGGAGCTTCTACCTTTGGGCTTTCTATGGTAGTGGATTAGATGGATAGCGCAGTGGAAGTGCTGAGACGGCGAAGTTGTGACTGAGGGAAGCATGAAGGGAAGCATTGATCGCCCCATTTCTTCACTTCTGCGTGCAGTCTATATAGATGCTAAATGAATGGAAGCAATACATCTAATACAATGGTGTCATGGCACCTAATGATAAGAAGTGAAAACGCCTACAATGTTGTGCTCAATTATCTCCTTTCATCATACTATGATTTTAGACATACTAATTCTATTTTGAATACTATTTAGTGGACAATAACAGAATTGGAATTGGGACGCAGTGAATGACTGTTCAAGGGTTTCTGTCATGAGAAACAAAATACATACTCTTGGAAGCATAGGTAAGTACATTGAGCAAAATGTTTTTATAAAGCCTATTTCATGGTTGTTTTGATATTTTTAAAAGATCTACAGCAACCTGTAATATCATATAAAATATAAAGCATGTGTCAGTTCTCCTGCCAGGAGCTGCAGTATTCCTCTGTTCATTCTTGCTTTTACGGGAGACTTTTACAGCTTACTGAGTCTCTGCCCTGACAGCCTTAACAATTGTACAATATCTGAAACCCACCAGGCTGCATAAATCAGTGCAGCATTAAACTTCTTATCTCTCATCCACAGTACATAGAACACATACTAGACTAAATGTTTAGGTTATAAGACATTTTCCCAAAAAAATTTCCTCTGAATCCAAACACAATCTGAAATACATACAACACAAAATAACATTCAACACAATTTGTAACGATGCACATCATTGCTGGCAAAAACAAAATCACACAGATACGTTCAACTGACATGTCTTCAATGGAACCTCTCGACTGCGCTCTGACCTACAGAAATGTCTTGTGGTATGACAGATGCATTGTGTGTGCTAAAACCTGGGACCACTGTGATATGAACCCGGCACAGCTCAAACAGCCAAACCTCCTCTCAATATATTCGAGCCAATCCATGTCTGGTCTCCCCTGTGCTAGACCAGGCAACAGAGGGCTTGCCTTGCCTGGATGCTCTGTTTAGTTTCCTTTCTCTTTTCTCTAACCCTTGCCAGACCTCTCTTCACACTCCCCAGACAGAGAGATTGGCAGGGCTGCATGCTGTGTCATTCCCTTATGCCCGCTCTGGTTAGGCCTTTTCCAGCCTGATCGTCTGTAGTGTTTGTTTGTTTATTTGTGCACTTGTTTGTGGAGATGCAGGCTGCCCCAAACGTTCCCTTGTGTGCCACTCTTGAGTGCCAACACTAAACAGGTAATGTAGTTTAGTTTCTTGTACATGTACACATGCACATAGACACACCCACAATTTTTTTAATGAATTCACTGATCACAATATGATCAAAGTAGTCCTTACATGAATTGTTACAATGTATTTATTTTGAATATTGTACATTATAAAAATTATAATTTATTTAATGTTTGTTGTTAAATCAGTTATTGGTCATTACGAATGATTTAAAAATGAAGTCATGTTTAAAAAAATATAGTGTATGAATCATCGGGATTTTATTATTTGATTCACAGAGAAAACAAAGAAATGTCTACCGTCCCTCAGCCTAAAAATCTACGTATATGTCAATAATAAAACATGTATACCAAGGCCCCAAACAATGTAAAGAAGAACTTTTTGTTGCTATTGAAAGCGTAGAGTTCTAAACTAATGCCAGCACATAATAGATCAGGAATAAAGCATGGTGATATGATGATATAATCTTAAACACAAAACTCAACAGAACAATTATAGATCTCCTTAATGAGATCGTTGTTGATGTTTCAAAGTGTACACCAAATGTGGAAAAACGCTCTGAAATCCACTATGCTTGTCGATAAGGCAACCTTCAGTAAGACTGATGGGAATAAAATGGGATTCAGCAAAGCCAAACTGATTAATGTGAATTAAGCTTTATTTGAATTAACTTTCTTTAAATTTAAAGAAAAACTCCTCTACAAATGCTGACATAAGATAACCCATTTCAAATGATGATTTCCTATATAATTCGGTTTTCATATAATTCATCTGACAAATATTTATATTTATTAGAATTACCTAATAGAGTTCTCATAACAATTTGCACAAATATTTTTTAAGTAAAATTTGCTTCCATAATTCAAGTACAACTTCCTAACCAGAATAAAGTAAATGTATGAATTTATTAAATTAATTACATTTAATTTTCAATAAATATCAAGTAAATGTTACCTAAAGTAAACAAAACAATAACGCTGAACACAAACGAGTATAACTCAAACTTCACGCATCACTTACTTTCATATTGAAATATAAAAATAATTCAACATAGATGGTCAAATATGAAGAGACTGGTAGTGTCTTGCTGGCATTAGCACAGTTACTGCTCAAATAATGGTAAATTACACAATTCATGAGTAATATCGTCCCTCCCTCAACCTATAGGCAAAAGCACCACTCTTCTGAACAACGATAACCACTTAAAAACCCCAAATTTGAAAATAATACCAAAATTCTCCTAAATCTCAATGGTAAATCATCAAAAATCAAGAACAGGTCTTTCTTTTTAATAAAAAACACTTCAAATGACAGATAATCTTGAAAATGAATGCAGTCAGATACAAAGCATGGAACTACAGATCAACTGCCAAGGTAGTTTGTTCAATTAAGATTATTCAATCAAAATAATTAAAATCTTTACAACCAAAATTACTATTATGTTTTTTTCAACAAATTTTTGTTAAAAAGAGGAACATAATATTAAGTATATTTTAATAATAAAATCGTAAACCTTAAAAAATAAATATTTTTTTTCAGTATTTATATTTGTTAGATGAACTATTATATTATTAAATATATATTTTAGACAACCTTAAAAAACAATATAATTTGATACAGATAATCAGCATCTGAAGAGCATCTTTTAATATATAACTTTGAAAATGACTTAGTAAACAATATCTGTCTTTCATTACTGCACATCTTCATAAGGTTAAAGAGATTCCTGCAGAGATTAAGGCAGACTTTTTGTATGATAATAAATACACTTGGAGAAAGACTGGAAGGTAGACATTATTTGTGGACCTTGTGCTATAAAACAAGGTGCAAAAACACAAAAAATGACAGATCATGAACGCACAGCAGAAAAAGGACCAGAATGGCAACCACAGATTCACAGTCTTTTGGGACCAGAGTTTACAAGACAGCAATTAGTTATGATGAAGCGAAGCTTCTGTAAAGTGAGTCAGATCGCCTCCACTGGCAGTGCAGTGGATATTTCTGCACTCTGCACTACTCCATGCGAGCAGCTCATTAAACAAAACATAGATAGGTCTAAGCTTATCACTGCTGAATACATGCAAACATCAAAACTATTTTTCTCAAGCACCTTTTTACTTTCTTCTGCTCTTTTTATTTTGTTTTACCACCAGAATGATGAATCTCTATTCAGATTGGTCGATGACCTTGTCTGATTGCTCTCTCTCTCTCTTTATTTGAAAAGGGAATCAGGGCTATTTGTACTGTAAAGTTGTCTTTAATATTAAGCAAAATGCTGGACTGGTTCAAAGGTGAGTTCAGAGAGCTTAGCAAAGCCCCAGAACAATTTTGTAGTAAATAATGTGATAATCGAGTCTAATTGAACTCTAGACAAGGGCCAGAGAAATTTCAGCCAATACAATATGTGGGGTATAAAAAACTACAGCATTACTTTCTTACAAATGTAGGACATACAGTAAGTATGCCTTAACCTGACAGATTGCATTCGTGTTCTGAGGAATTAGTCTATTTTATATAGTAGAGGTATAACAGATGAAGGTAAATAGAGAATTCAGCATAGCAGACACATATGTACATGAACAGTACAGTACATTGCCATATTATGTTCCACTGACAAATAGCCAAAAGACATCACTGTATGAAGAAGAGTAAGGTCTGAAGGAAGACATTTCAGTGAAAAATATGTTGAACTCTATAATTGAAAGATCTGGGTGTAATGGTTCAAAAAATGATCTATATTATTGCAAAAAAATGTGCCACTAAAAAATTTTCTTGTCAAATCTCAGAATTTATAATTGTCTCCTATCCACAATCCATGTGCGTCAATCTAACATGCCTCTGGAAAAATGTGAAAGAAATCAGGTTGTTGAATTGAAGGAGCAGCTGTAGGGAGACCAGTGCAGGAGTGGAGTAACATCCATAATGAACTCTGGGTTCAAGATAAAAAATATAATTTTCTTCAGCAGCTCTACATTACTCCAGTCAAACTTTATAAATATGACTCTCTCCATTTTGCTTCAGATCCAATGTGATTGAGGGCACATTTTTACGCGGCGCATGGTGATGCCCTAAAGCACCCTAAAGCAGTGTGCACGTGATGCACTTGCTATCCACAAAGCTGTGCTCCCAATAGACAAAGAGTTACATCTGATTTGCAATTTCACCAATTTAAAAAGAAGTTAATCTTCAAAATCTAGGAAGATATCCCTGCCTATTGCTTTAAAACATAGCAGATATGGAAATTGAAAACATTGTTGTCACTAGCTTAGTCAACCTGGACTAATGTGCTATTGTTAAAAGTAACCAAATCTTATAACAATTCATGATTCAAAGTTTAATTTAATATTAAAAGATAAAATATATTGTTAACCTTAAAGGTTTAATATAAAGTATTTAAAAATCTGTATTCAAATCTGTATTTAACTGAGGTCATTATGATAATAATGTTGAACATACACACTCATTGGTTCCTCCAGCAGATCTCTTGTTGCTTTGGTGGCAAGAAGGTAGAGCCTGTTTGTGTTGAGGACATTTGCCTTCACGCTGCCCTCCACAGCTCTCTTGGCAAGTGCCCATTTGCAATGGAAAGAGAACATGAAACATGTTGTCAGAAATGACATCCGTATGACTACATTATGCACAAACGGTCCCTACACACAAAAGTATGCACACACAAACTAGTCTAAAGTCATTCCTGCCTCGAAAAATCATATTCACAATGAACGTCATGCAAGTATACGGACAATACCCAGCTTCAGCACCAAAGCAAAGTCACTTAGGCAAGCAGAATTCCAAAGACACCTCTGGGAGAATTTGCATTTGCCCCATGGAGAGGAGAAAAGAATGTAGGAAAAGAGGGAGAGGAAAGAAAGGAATAAAATGTCAGAGGAAAGCCTTTTCAGATTTCTCCTGACAGAAGCTTCAGTATCACTCCAAGGTTCTTTTCAAAGTTCAATGCCATTGAAGGTTATGGATGCCATAAAATCAATGGCACTGGACAGATAAAAGGCATAGAAATGCATTGCAGCTGTGATCAAAGTACATAGTTTGGCCTTTTTCCCCATAAGCCCAGGAGGTGTGTGTGTCATATATACATATGGGTTTATGGTCAGTACAGGCCTAAAACAATGAACAAGGCCACTGGCACTTTAATACAAACTCTAACTCATGGCACATATTAGTGTTTAAATGTGGTCACATTTTTTGTATGCTTTTGAAAACTCAAGCTAGACACATACTAGGTATCTGCAAAAGTCCTTTTTTAATCTTCCTGTGCTTTTCTGAATCCCTATCATTTTCAAATAATTGTGCAGCAGCACTCGAATAAAAGATGAGAAGTGAAATTAAAGGCAAATATGCACCTGTGGTCGTTACACATACCACCCTAAAACTTACTCTACAGTTCAGTTTTCATTTCTAATATTCAAAGGATGAGTGGGCGATCAGACTTTCTGACTTGCCACAGTGTGCTATTGACACAATGAATGACGGCTTCTATCTAAAATATCAAATACTGTTGCAGTAATTACATCAATGATTGAAAAAAAATAAAAAGTTCGATTTTTGTACTTTGTGTTCACTTAACCGCACTTTATACAATAATTTAGCTTTCTCGTTCAATATACTTGTTTTAAAGGTCCAGTGTATGAGGTCCAGTGCATGCAATAGGGGTGAGGTTGCAAATTGCAACCAACGGCTCACTCCATCCCTCCCTTTTGAAGCACCACGTTGACTGACACGGGACTAAGATGTGCCGAAGGAAATAACTAAGCATGCACTTTAGAGCAATTTGTCCGTTTAGAGCTACTTGGCAGAAACAACATGGCAAATTCCATGCAAGCAGACCCGTAGTGTATTTAGATAGAAATAGATCATTCAAAGGTAATAGAAAGACTTCATTATGTAAGGTCTTTATACACCTCTGAAGACATGGTTATATATATTTTATTGCATTTCTGTCAATAGATCCTCTTATTTACACATTGGACCTTTAAATCAACACACATGGAAGGTGTATTGGAGTAACGAATTGTTAAATTAGTTTAAATAAGTATAAATGTATAAATTATTTTACAGTGACTTAACTTAATCAAGACATTGCAATAATGACAGTACAGGCAGCTCGACATTTTACATTGAAACAAGGCTTTTTTTTCAGGCAATGAACTAAATAACTCCTCTGAAAAACAGGCATGAAAACTGTTTGCCTGTTAGAAACTGATCTGCAAACACCTATTTTTACAGTGCATCAAAGTGACAGGCCAATCAGAGGTGACCAGGCTGACCTTTCAGATGTGTGTCAGTGCTGGAAGCAAGAAAATAATGACACCCGTGGACTCCACAACAATTACACTTTGCACTGCTAAGTTAAAAATAGCATGACAGGAGCTGATAAGGCCACATTACTGTATAAATCATTCCAAAAACGCATCATTTAGTTAAAAATGCCTGGAGTTAAAGTATGTCTTTGAAACAGCATTGCCATTATAAATAATTCCAAATGACCCTAATTAAAGACATTCAAAATGCTTGGAAATAGTGGAATTTGTATACAACCTTGGCCATCCCTTAAAATTCACCCTCACAGATCGATAACCAATATCCATACGCCTATCAAACTCGACTTGACTGACATCTCCAGTTGTTTTGATAGAGTTTATTCAGGATGGTTTTCAAAACCACATACACTGAACAGAAATACAGACCACAGCAACAGCATTCAGAATAAAATCAATACGACAGCTGCCAGAAAGCATCTTTTATAAATGAAAACGCCCTCTCTTGAGTCATTCGGCAGACTTTCCATAGATTCATAAACTTTCTGTTCCTAATTTATCAAAAAGGCTGAACAAAAGTAATGACTAAGAGCGGAAAGTGTCAAAGAAAGATAAAAGGTAGAAGGTAAAATTAACAGTTTTAAAAAGAAGGGGTGAAAAAAACACCTTTTCAAAGCAATTGAGGAGCCATTAAACAGTGACAGAAAACATGACAGAAAGTGTAGTAGTGGGATTTCTTCATAATTATGGCACTCACAGTAAAGTTCAAGTGACCCTGCAGTCATCATTACATCAGCACCAAACAACCTGGGTAAGTTCACGCATTTGAACACTTGCTTAAATAAAAATAGAGGGTTCATAATTTATACTGTTATAGTTGTTGGTGGACATTCTGTTCACAATCTACATTTGGATTCATGTTAAGGTTTTATTAGATAAATACTGAATCACACAACAGATATGTAAGTTATGTTAGAGAAAAGCGTTTATATATATTTCTACTGCTGCTGCTGTTCTAGTTATTTAATTAAAGATACACTTTAATACAAATGTTCAATTTTATTTAAATATAGAAATAATTGTCATTATAATCAAAATATAGATCTTTAAAGGCATACTGAAGTGCCTTAGAACGCACAGTCATTTTTGATGTGTTAACATCATGAAGAGTAGCCCCTCCCCTTTTCAAATTAACCAATCGTGTTTTGTTTACGTAATAGCTCAGCTAAGCAAAATTTAATAGCTTATGACAGCAACTGTTTTGTTAAAAAATATATTTCCAATTTTGATTTAATATAGAACTGCTACTACTTAAAAATGGTGTTTGTCTTATGTTTGTAACATTTTCTAAGGATTCAGACACCATTAGGATTCAGACACCATTTCTGATACTTTTTGCTTTATCTGCCAATTCACACATATGCTCTGCTCTGTGCTGTCTCTGTATGGAGCAGTGGTCTATGGAAGTAAAAGACAATATGACGCATTGGGGACAGAGAAAGACAGAACCTCGTGAAGGACAATGGCTTGTCAACTCTTCAGATGCTCGTGGTCACAGGTTTTGCCGAAACAGTGCATCTCACCTCCTGTCAAGGTTCATTTTAAACACGTCTGAGAACCAGCAAGGACATTATCTTTGCAGGGCTGTGAGTCACTGGGCAATTAATGTACAATGTAAATTACACTGGAAAACCTGACCATACTTTGGTCACTTTGACCCGAAAAAAAGAAGCCCAAGAATACTAGTAAATGGATTGAAATTTGGTGACTTTGTTCACAAAGTCCATAACAACCTCTCACAGAAGAATGTATTTTTTGTTTCTTTTTCCCATCTAGTTTCACTTGTGACGTTCCTGGGTCAAAATGACCCGCCTACCAAAGATAGCTTATAAATCACACATTATGCAATTTTATCACCAAATGTTGTATTCAATCTTTTTGTCAACTTGTTATTCTTCATTTAGAACTGGCTTTGTGTTTCTTTTTCAAACGGATGATCGTATGCCCAGTTGATCTAAGTTTAGGCACCTCATTTTTTTTTTGAAAGTTTTTTTTTTGGTCAATAATTTTGGCAATATTACATAAAATATGACAATAATGTGCAGTGATGTTCACACTAGCCTACTTTAATCTAGACTAATTAGTTTAACCAGGAAGTTTGTTTTGAAATGCTCACCATTATCACCAAATATTGGATTCAATCTTTTGGTCAACTTGTTTTGTTTCAGCTAATACTGGTTTTGTGTTTTATCTTTGAACTGATAAATCGAAAATTATTCACAAAAAAGGCTTTCTTACTGAATCTGAGATGTCTATACTCAGATTAACTAGGCCTGCTATTCATGTGTATGAAAATTAACACAAAACCAGTCCTAAATTAAAGAAAACCAGTTGACAAAAAGATCGAATCCAATGTTCGGTGATAATATCGCATAACAATTGATTTATAAGCTATCTTCAGCAGCCGGGTCATTTTGAGCACAAGTGTTATATAGGGTTTTGAACAAAGCACAAGGGTTAAAGGAAAAGTTAATCTTAAAATGAACATTCTTTCTGTTAACTCACCCTCACGTCTTTCCGAACCTATATTACTTTTTTCATCTACAGAACAGAAAAGCTTTATTTTGAAGAACACATTCCAATGTATGAACATAAATCCACTGAAAAATGTCTTAAAAGCTTTTAATTGATGTGAGGGTGAAATAATGACAGAATCTGTATTTTTTAGAGAACTGCTGCTTTAAATAGATTGTTCACAGAAAAATATCTTAGAATCTAAGTAATCTATTTAAGAATAAAAAAACTACTCACCCTCACTGTGCTCCAAATCTTGTATGACTTGATGGCAAGGTTAATTAACCTTAATGTTGTTATAATCACTCTCCCCTAATTAAAAAATATAAAATCTTTACAGCACATAATCATTGAGGGCTCCTGAGCCTATTCAACAGCAAACTGCTAGTGTGTGTTTTTGTGTGCGAGTTGAGTTCACATCTCCACTCTACATTACTCTGACTCACATCCTCTAACTCCTGTCAGACATCTACTCATTCACAGCCCTCTCACCAGGGGTGGGACAAGATGTCCAATCTCTCCTCGACCTCCAACCCCCTCCTGCATGTTTTGGTCAGGCCCTTCAATGCTGCCCCGGCCCTCCTGAGAGAGTACTGCTGCCGATGCAAACTTTACCAGATTGTAGATCTCGCGGCCTTCCAGCAAAAAATAACACGATTAGCATGTGGACCCACCGCTCTGTCAGCAGAAGCCAAATCTCATCCTCAATACCAATTAACATGCAACACATCAACAAGAGCCCAGTAACTAACTCTGAGAGGATAAAGGTGGGAAAGGTTCGTGGTTCCTGCATCTACAAACGTTGTCATTAAATGCAACTACGTGTCAATTGTGAATCGTTCAGTTGAGGAAAGCACCAACAATAACGCATGCAATTAATGCCATTTGATTAACTTGCTTTATTAAGGTAATTACTGATATGCGTAATACTCTGATATGCCTATGTTAATTATGCTTGCAAGGGAATAATTTAACATTGCAATAATTAGGCACATTTTAATTAGTGAGATTATTGTACACATAATGAGGTGTGACAATTTTAACATCTTAAAAATAGCAAGATTTGAGAACCGGTAACAACACTTTTATAATTCACTAAGAGAAAAGGTTTAGATTAATGTCGCTTGAATGAATAAAAGCACAAATAATTAAAATCAAATAAGAAGTGGATATAACCATGAAACTTTAGAAATCGTCATTTTACTGACTAAATGTTTCCAAATGTGTCTCTAGATTCAAATGTTTTCCCTTTTCTCTCCCACACCTCTCAGGAAACCTCACACTACAATGCAGTTCAATTATGTCAAGAGTAAACTTTTCTAGAAAACTGTCAAAGTTTCCTATGAAGGCGATTTTCACTTCTCAACACAGTTTCAATCTGCCAAACAGGCATAGAGGAAAATGGTATACAGCACATGTTGAGGCTGTACGAAAAGTGATAAAAATACTACTCCCTCCAAACATTCTATGCCAATGGTATCCTTTAAGAAGTTTCTTGTTGTTATACAAAACAGCATTGAAACTATGGACATCTCCGCAGAGCAGTTTAAGGAACTTTAAGGTATTCAGTCAGGACCTTGTGTTTGACAAACGACTCATCATTCCAAATCACAGGTGGAAACGCAAGCATTTGATGGACGTACAAAGTTTGGCTGACTTTGATATATTGTTGTTGCTTTGCTAGAGTGGAACTGCAGTCTCGTGGGAAGCTAAGCAGGAGGAAATGCATGTCGAACATGCTCGCCATTGGACAGTTGACAGCTGGCAGAAATAACTAAACACCCACTTCAATGGGACAAGAGAACATTCTAACACACGTTCCTCAGATCTGCCATGTTTGCCTTGTTATTTCTTTGTAGCGTCTGTATGCTCAGAGCGGTTGAGAATGGGGGGAAAACGGGAAGGATCCAACAACCCCTTAAGAACAGACTGTGAGTTAGAAGCTTCAGGTGGTCTTGGAGAAGATCAGAGTAAAGAGAAGAAAAATGAACCAGAGGGAGCAAAATATCAAAGTTTTTCAAATCTCTTTTTAAATACTTGGGAGTTTAAAAAGATATAAAGATATAAACACAGCTGAAATATTCATTTGCATCTACAAAAAGTGGTTATGTATAACACTGCCCAATGAAATTTAAATGCAAGAATAATACCTTGGGAGCAATTACCGTTAGCATTCTCCTTCATTTCATTAAACGCTGCTCAGTTATCACAAGAAGTCCATGTGAACCATAGGAAAAGGACAAAACGGATTGGCAAACAATTCAATAACAGTGACAAACCATGAATCCAAAGTCGGCACACAGTTAAAAATTGGTTTTCATTCTCAAAAATTACACACTTGTAAATCATATACTGTAACATAATGAAATACAGTATATTAGCTTTAGACTACATGACTGTTGGATCGTTTAAAGAAAATCTGGTTTCAAAAAGGCTCTTCTATAAAAGCTGTAAATTTGGCATTCACTGTAATCCTGTTCATTAAAAAAATCTATTAGCAAGAGAATGATTCAGATTTATGGAATGTTAGGACTTCTAATACCACTTTTTCCAATATTTGGTATAATTAAAGCATTATTTTACCAAAATGAGCATTGGATTTTTCTGGTAATGGCAAATAAAATGTAAGACCTCAAATTAAATAGCTGGATGACTCACACTTTCCTGTCATGTCGCCTTGTGCTTTCAGAGATGAAGAATTAAAGGCTGCCTCTGGACAGGTAATCCAGGGTCAACATGACCGGTCAAACTGAAATCCTGGTCAGATTGCTAAATGGTCTGAGAGATATGGTGCGGTCCACAGTGTGGAGCCTGTGTGTGTCTGTTCATGTTTTAATCTTCTATTTTATTATGTTTTTTTATTCACCATCCAGTTCAGATAATGGAGGCACTTATCGTGTCATAAGCGTTATCATTGTTTTGTGCACAAACCTTTTGTTGCACATTTCTTTATCAATTAGGTTCATTAAGAATTCTGCCTCATTCAAAAAAGCCAGTGCTATTTGCTTGGTGCAAAAAAGCATTCAACAAACTCAACTTCCAAAAACATCCTTAAAAGGTGTATTTATGTATATTATCTGTTGATGATGACAATAATAATGAATCTAATTACACCATAAAGATAAAAGAAAAGCCTAATAACAAAGCATATTTTCAGACATAACACAAAGAGCTGATTTAAGTCTGGGTCATTCTGCTGGAGAAATCCAACATGTCCTGTGGCAGATTATTGATAAATGCTGCGTACGTCACACCTGAGCACTCAGAACCAGCCTGTATGATTTAGACAAACACAGTATCTGCACCATTACCTGATCTGCAACATTTCTAAAAGTTAACCAAACTATGCAGAAAATAATAATAATGATAAATTCATTTCCACCTCAAAGTCGACTCCCAGCTCACTATTAATGCAAAACTAAAATCTTTTAAATTAGTACTTCATATCTCTTTAATGCACTAAAAATACAGTATATTGGTGAACTCTTCGTATACCTTTTCTATCAGCACACTTTTTTTTCTCTTAGTGTACTCAAAACTTTAAGAGATGATTCACTGTGTGGTCAGCATCTCTGAGTCTGTCTCTCTTTTGTTGACACAATGACATCTGTTTTAACTTCTTTACTTCATTTCCTCCAGCATTGAGAACAATAAGATATTACAGGTCCATCGGGCTTTACCCTTACCAAAGGAAGAAATCAGGTACGTGTGGCCTTCTCGGAGGGGAAGCCCTCCCGCTGCTCTGCAACGACCTGCGAGAGACGGTGGCAGCATTATAAAGTCACGCCGAGTACCTTTCTGTTTCTGCCTGTACCAAGTCATGACATTCTGATGAGCAACGCCAGGGGGGAACAAACAAGAGTGTTTGCCAAATCATTCATCAAATGTGGTTTACCCCTGTGGACTTCAGCGTGTATAAGTGGGTCTGCCTTTCTACGCCCTTCAGCCACACCAAGCTACTTGCTGCCTCTTTGTGAATTTCATCCAAAGGGGCAATGCGTAAAGGAGGCACGACTTGGCGCATGTGCGTGTCCTTCACCTAAGTTGGTTAAGCTTGGGGAGGGCAGAGCTGGATGACAACACTACTTCCCATTTTGTGTGTGTGTGTGTGTGCATGCGTGCGTGCGTGCATGCGTGTGTGTGTGTTGCATTGAAAAGCTTACACCTCGTGCATGGAGCGACATCTGAAAATGTTTGCTAACTGTAGGAGCTTTGTCCTCGACTCACTTCAACATCTGACTGCTGACACAAACAACAAAGAAAGTCATTCATGTCACTATAGATCAAATCATTATGCAGAGTTTCCTTGCTTGATAGCGAGTACAGAACACATTTGACTTTTCAGTGACTATACGTTGACCTTCAATATTAGTAAACTTTAACAGGAGTTTAAGTAGCCTACTTATAAAGTACTTACTGGGGTCTCGTGTAAGTTAAATTTACATAAGCATTTTTTCTAAAAGTAATATTAATTTCTTTATGTGCAAAACTTTTAATGAGGCAATAATGACCAAGTGCACCTTCAAGAAACGAATATGATACCTTACCACTTTGGGTGATAAAACCCTCATTAACTTTATTCTCCGTTATTATAAATAATCATTTATAAAAAAACAGCCCATAATTTTGCAGATCACAAAATTGTGTCTGATAAATGCTTCTACAGTACTTCACAAACATTAGTTAATTGCAGATCCATACAGCCTGAAGCAATGCAACTGTTTTAGCAAAGCCAAATTAAACCGATGTGAAAACTTAGAGGAGAACAGTCAAGACGACAATATTTAAACAGAAAATAAATAGTGCGCCATCTTCAAAATATATTGGAATGAGACTGTTATTGATCCCCAAGCCATTCTTGAGGAAATAATACCCTTGTCATGTGGCATGTCCCACTGTCTACAACTGTAATGTATCAACCTTTATGGATGATGAAATAATACATTTATATATATTTGAATACATTTGTGTGTGTGTGTGCAGTAGGTACAGACAGTGAAGTGAAAAAGCCATGCCAATTTCTGGGGTTTAAACGACTGAAAATTCTGAAAACTACACAGCTAGTCACTTTTAAAGTTTGAGAGAGTTTGCACAATGGAAAAGTTCCAGCAAATCTGTTCTTTAAAATTGCATGACTGAGCCAGTGTACTCCCAAAATACTAAAGCAGCACCAGTATCACATTAACAGTGCTACATCAGTGATTTCTACAACATTCTAATGCTAGATCCAAACCAACCAAACCGACAGTCACTGAAGATAAGAAAATGTTCAGACGTCAGAATCACTAGATTCAAAAACATGCTCATCCCCATTTCTCATCCTCTTAAAATATACTATTAGCTATGATATGGTGATATCATCATTCTGAAAGACTGATACTGTAAGTACACTGTCCTGTCCACATGGCTTTTTACACCTGTTACAAGATATATAATACTGTATATAAAACTGATATGGATTTGCTTAAAAATGTAAGCTACCAAACTGAATCCTAAAATAAATATGCTGATATATTAGTCTGTGTATATTAAAAGATTTATTGAGAATAAAACCCTTGAATTTTAACACAAAAGCCTTCAGAGATAAAAAAAAAGAAATAGAGCGGCAGTTCTGCGATTACAACATTTTTATCGAGCGAAGCATCTCAATTCACCCACTACAACCATGAAGTGCCAAAGAAAAGACAACTCGGAGCGTGTGAAAGAACGTCGAGTTTTGAAGTGGATGGGCAACAGCTGCAGAAGATCACTCCAGGTTTCACACCTGTCAACTTTTAACTGGACGATGGGCACATGAGCACAAAATCTAGACAGCTGAAAACTAAAAAGAAACTTTGGGCAATGCTTTTGCTCCAACACATAACTTCAATGTAGAAATTCAGAGTAAACAACATTAATCTATGGACGTAGTTTCCTTGCGTCAGTGATGCTTGTGGTGTTATTGTGTGGGGAATGTTGAGGGTATTAAGAGGGCCAAAGGAATACTGTGCATCCCTTTATGACCCCGTCTGTTTTCTGTTGGGATCTGTTTTTAAATGAAGCAATAAGCCACTTAAGGCACAATATTGCTGTGATTTTATCACAGTCAAGTCAATACAAATCAAAAGATACTTAACAGGGCGAATTCATAGAGTGGTAGTGGACAATAATGTTAATAAAATGCATCTGTGTCAAAAAGACACAAATGTTAAATTTGTTAATAATAATCATAGCGATTATCATTAAATAATTCCATATTACACCAGTTTGAGGAAAATATGACATGTCATGTGGCTAACATATCACCACGTTTCAAAGTGATCTCATGGGTTTCTACATGGGAGTTTATAACCGGACACATTACACAGTATGAGATCATATGGGGTTTTTGAACACGTGAACCTATAAACTTCTGTGTTTCTGAATGCTCTTTGAATGCATTTTGTATTATCAAGAAGCAACTTTTACTTCATTTTTTCACACGATAACTTCTAAAGATAAACTACAAGAAAATCCCAAACAAATATCATTATCCTGGCATGCAATGTATTTCTCCAAACTCATGCTAATATAAAGATCAATGTGTTGGGTCAATCAGACAGAGCAGAATTGAAAGAATTAATCTAGGATTTCACTTTTGACAGAACAAATGATTTTAACACAGAACAATTATACAATAGTCATTTTGAATATTAGATTTATCATTGAATTTTACAAAGAACTGTTAAGTAAACTACATTACTATTGGTCTCTTAGGGAACAGAGGAACGCACATGGCCACAGTGCATCACGCCCTGCCTCTTACTGCTTTCACTCTCTATAACAGCCATAATCTCATTGTCTCACTATTGAACCTCTCAGCATGTCACTCTTCCACCGCTTGTAGACCTGTACTGCCTGCATGTGCGTGCGTGTGTGAGGTGCTATTGGTGTTTATCGTAGCTTGAGCTCTATATTCAGTTTCCTGTCATGTCCCCCGTCCACCGTGTATAATGAGCTGGCTGTTATCCAATCACCTCTTTTATGTCATACACAGAATACAAACATCCTGGCCGAATTTAAATAATTGGAGAAAGGTACTCTTATTAATTTATAATTTAGGTAATGTATTGGCCATGGGATGTTTTATTTCAGATGTATATCACACTAATTTCATAAGCTGTTTATTTTCTTTGCAATAAAAATGCTGCAGATGCTGCGTTGACCTGTTTACAGAGGTATAGGTGTGTTGTCATCACCCTCTGGTGGACGTTTGAGGAACTGACGTAGACTTTAATCTGAGACAAATAGGTCACACCTTTTTTGCATAATGCATAATAGTTTTAT
Source organism: Triplophysa dalaica (assembly GCF_015846415.1). Taxonomy (NCBI): domain Eukaryota; kingdom Metazoa; phylum Chordata; class Actinopteri; order Cypriniformes; family Nemacheilidae; genus Triplophysa; species Triplophysa dalaica. The sequence continues at coordinate 10,042,738 of NC_079542.1, forward strand.
TTTTACGAGAAAGCTAAACATATGCAACATCTAAGCTGTCAACACTTTTAAACCTTATCGAATAGTGCTATTAATATTAGACTTACAAGGTTGTAGAGAAGAGTTAGAGAGAACGATCTATAAACACCATTTTATTATAGCAGTCAAAATATGCAGTTTAAATACTTCTCTCTGAAGCATGAAAGATAAAACTGCATGCATGTGATATCTGAGAAACAAGCCGTTCCAACACTGCCAAGCCTTAAACTTTTTGTTTCCCTCCCTGTTACTATTTTTCTTTCCTTATGGCTCTCCTTCTACTCTCCATCTACTCCACCCGTCCATCATGCCATCCCTATTCTGTTGCACACACACTCATCTGCAGGGTGTGTGTGAGTTATGGCTTCCTCTCCCCAAGCGCTGTTATGCCCCGTCACGGATGGCCACTTCCTCCCATCATGCATTTTTTGTTGAGCCTGTGGGCAGAACGTCCTGCATCAGTACGAATCGGTCCAATCTCTCAATACTCACTACTTTAGTCTTTCTCTCTTTCTCCAACTTGTCTCTCTGTCCCACTGATTGATGCCACACGATTCGGGCAAGTTGCCTGCACACATCTTACCCAACCGGTCTGGCAAGATTGTGTAATTGTGCGAGTGGGCAAAGGTTGTAAAGAGAGAGCGTTGGAGGGGTGTGGTAACTTTGTGAAGATACGACCAGCACGACAATGCGATCTGGCCAGAGGGGATGAGAGGTAGATGGACAGACAGACAAAATGAGAGAATGAGATGATGAGAAAGATCTAATGCCTTATTCCTACCTGGCAACAAAGGATGCAGAGACCTCCGCCAATAAAGAATGATTGAATTGCAAGAAGGTGGTGAAGCAATAATTCACACCTGTGTCTGCTTTTGTGGGTATATGTCAGTCTGACAGAGCAGGCAAATCAAGACAAAACGTAAAGAGTGTTTGTGTGTGTGTGTGTGTGTGTGTGTGTGTGTGCGTGTGCACGTACAATGTGTGTATAAAGGATTTTAGACCTATCCACTAAAGATTCAAGTAACCTGGCTATTGCTGGAAATTGTGTATGTGCGAGTAGGATTTGGTCTCTCCTCTGTACAGAATGAGCGAGCCGTCGTGCTGGTGCTGAGAAAGCATTCCCATAATCCCACTGCTCAACTTCAAAAAGCTTTGTAAAAGACTACACAGCACCCTGCACCACAGTAAAACCCTCCTCGTCTTTATTCTCTCTGCTTTCTTTCTGTCTCTCTCACTTTTTCTTCTTCAGTCATCTCTGCTCCTTCTGCCATCTCCTCCATTCCAATCTCGCTTTTCGATGCACTTCTCATCAATATTATATCACTGTTATACTTCCTCTCTTGCTCACATTGACCCTCTATTTCTCCCTGTACTGTGCATCACTCTTTCAACTTTGATAAGGTACAATAGGATTCTATTCTTTAGGTACCACTAACTTTTACCTGACTGACTATGGTAGACTGAGGAAGGGGCAGCCGTTGTGAAGTGAGAGGACAAGCACCCCGGTCAAGGACACAAAGGAGGGTTAAAAGAGGTGGCCCAAATGGGAAATGAACCCACTCCTTCCTGACTTTTCTTTATCGGTCAACCATTATGTTACTTTCCAGTAATCTACTTTTCTAGAGAAATAAGCAAGTAACTAAATGAGAGTGGAGACTGAGGTCTTAATTGTATATTTCAGCCGTCTTGTAGGTGCGGAAAAGAGAGGAATGTTTGTACTTGAGTGGAGTTGACCTCGTGTTCTTTCTCCATTTCACAAAGTAGAGAACTAAGCTGTACATGTAGCCGTGTAGAGAAGCAGACAAGAGATGCCAAAACATTCAAAAGCAAGAGGCCTATAACAAAGTCAGACCTTTCAATGATCGGTGTTGGCCTGTCCCTTTCAATTAGCCCTCATTTTATTTCTTTCCCCTCTTTCAGCAGGAGACTGTGGAGAATCGAGTGAGGCCCATCCCTTGCTTCAAATATTGATAAGGTTCTTACCAAGCCTCAATGCCTTTCCTACATGACTGGTTTTTAAACAGAAAAAGAAAAGGTGTTTGTTTGTGGCCATGCGATCATTACTGCTGAATATGGTGTTAAATGACTTCTAACACACATTTTTATTTCTCCAGCTGTCCAAAATTCTCTGTAAATTTCCTTAAATTACAATCTCACCGGTTTCCCTCATACTGGCTGTGACTGCCTCCAACACGCTGTTTTGTTTGCATCAATTTTTGCAGTATCTTCTCACAAAGGCGTAAATTTAGTGCCACTAGCAGCAACAAACAGAACTGTGAAAATAATGGCTGTGTTAGTGGCAAGCACTGCACAAAAATACACTTCGCCTTTAAGTAAACAGAATGACATTAGAAATGTCCGTGTTCGGGTACAGCAATGAATATTAAAACACAATCACAAGCATCTCACGACAGCCACACAGCTGTCAGAAACCTCAAGATACGACCACGCCAAATCCGGTACTGGATGTTTGCTGTAAAAACACTGTTGAGTGATAAGCTTGGATTGGACTGCAAATATTTTTTTCAATCTCCCATTTCACTGAACTCGCTTGCCATTTTCCCTCTCTTCATACGCTTCCACCCAGAGCTGTTTATAAAATGTTTTGGTTCCTGCGTGTACTCAACAACACTTGTTAGTGATGCACTGTTCTCGGCATTTCTGGTTGCAAGCAAACATGTTAACCGCTAAGGTTTGAACATTTGGAAATTTTTGCATCACACTATGGGATTTTAGCATGTCGGTCAGAGACAAATATTGTATTATTGTAACAATGGTATATAATTATATACGACTGAATGAAAAATAATATTTTATGCATACATACTTATGTTATTGAAAATACAATTGAACAACATCAAACATATGTTTAGATTGTGAAGGACAGGCTTTAATAGTGATAAAAAAAATGATTTTAATTAAGTACTGTATATGTTTCTTGAAAGACTTAATTATGTTTGGATGGTTTACAGATATACCGTAAATGTGTCCTATGGTGTGACAGCAAAAATTGTGAAAAACTAAGAACGAAGATAAATCTCTCTTCTAAATATGAACATTAATAATACAAAATAAATTATTATTATTACAGTTTGTTTTCTACATTGTTGCTATGTCAAACCATTTGTCAACTACCTCTTTGCATACAGATGATATGGCAGCTATAATTGTTCATTCACGATACACTTACTGAAAAGAAAAAATGTTTTGGCTCTCCCCTACAGCATGTGGGGCTATGGATGGACTATACAGGCATCCTCATACAACAGAGCAAAACGCTTGAAAATAGTTTAGACACAGCCCTAAAGCCTAAAAACACATGAAATATTTACTAATTTAATCGGCTGTCAACATTGTCATTCCTTTAAAGCATGACATTTTCTTGCAGTTTCCACTCATGCTTTCTTACACACATTTTCTTTGAAATGAATTATTGATTTTAGTTTTGACTTGGTCTTCCTCCTTTTGTTTTCATTTTGAATATGAATATATATCACTTTCCCACTCTCAAAGCTCCCTTTTTTAAAGAGGGCAAATCTATGAGTGTGTGCCCGGTTGTCTCTCGAGCCTCAAAATGCAACATCAGCATCTAGCCATTGATTTTGTTTCATCTTATTGAGTTTCTTTTTTCCTCTCTCTTATTGTCTCCCAACTCTCTCAGTCATCGCTCAGTCCCAGTCCATCCCATTCAGCGAGACAAATCCATTATGAATGCAAGTGACTGATCAACTTAACTTGGCTTTGTCATCAATAAAATGTATAAGAGAGAGAGAACAGAGAAAAATAAGGTCATTTTAGTCATGCTTTGTCATTAAGTGAAATCCCTACGTGCATTTGAGGGAATAATTATATCACAATAATGTCATAATCATTATAAGATAATATAGGTCTCTCTAGATAGAGACAAATAAACACTACTGTAATATAAAGACATCTTGACAAACAAACACTCTGCACATTGCTCAGTGCTGCTGAATTATCTGTGTTCCACAGGAAGATCCTAATATATTCATCCACATCTATTCATTCATCTGTGAAAAGAGGAAGTAGCAACCACCCTGTTCTTCCCTGGCTTGTTTATACAGAAGCTTCGAGGGAGAACTGAATTCCTCTGCACAGACGATTGCCTGCCATTGAGATTAGCTTGATTCTGAGTTTGTTTCCTACCAGCATCTCCCTGCCTATCTGCTCAGTTTCCTCAACATTTCTACAACTCATTGTGTCATTCAATAAGGTTTCACAATGGCAAGTAAACTCATTTAAATTACAGTATACAACTGTGTCATTCCTTAAGGTTCACTAACGTGTAACTCACTTGTACAACACGCAGAAAAGGCTAAGATTTACATATTTAATTTCTTAGTCCTTAGAATGACATGAAAGATATTACATGATTTGTAATATAAATTCAGCTGAGACATTCTTTTAAGACGTGTTTACCTTTAAGTATTTGAGTTGCCTTAAATTAATAACCTTATCGCTATAAATAACTACATATATAAATTCATCAAATCAACCATATTTTTGTTCATGTGTGTTTGCATTTTGCTTACGTTCTAGTGGCTGAAACGCAAAAGCAGACTGTCATGTGACCAATCGTGCCGTTTCACAGTCACCCGACAGTGATTGGTGTGTTGGAATGAGTATGCTTTACCTATTGGTGACAATTGACGCCGTTGTGAGCGAAGTTGAAAACGTGTGTGGACTTGGAATACTTTGTTATTTACATTCATCATAAAGTGTAATATCATGCATTAGATTTGCTTTGTGTTATAATTTTACAGTTGTATAAAATATAAAAAATGATTTAGTACAAACCCACCTCTTCATTAAAGCTGTTGTTTTGCATAAGCTCAAATAGGTGCTCATAGTAATCACTTTCTTTACACTTTTGTTCGTATTTTCTTTCATTGTATATTCCTTATGCATGGCCAGGCCAGATTATCTCCAATGGGCCTTCTCAATCATGGCCTTCTAATATTCCCCGTCCTCTGGCTCTATGTCTCTCTTTCCTCTCCACCGATAGCTGGTGTGTGGTGAACGCACTGGAACTGTTCTACTGTGGCTGACGTCACATCATCCAAGTGGATGTTGCACACCGGTGGTGGGTGAAGAGAGAACCCCCCTCATATGAATGTAAAGCGCTTTGGGTGTACAGCAACACACAATAAGGTGCTATATAAATGCTCCATTCATTCATTCATGCATATAACCTACTTACTATTGTAGTGAAAATCTTAAATCATATGTCAATCATACCAGATTTTCTTGTTTTTACCTGTAAGAGCTGTGAGGTAATTGTATTTATGACCTTCTCCTCACTTCAGGCTGAAGGACTTGCTCGCCCAAATGCTCCAATTTCAGCACCATGGACAGTTTCCATGTGAGCGTGCACACTATCATTCAATTACTCTGTCTCTGTGCTGCTGGAGGCGTTCTTTAAAATGGCTTAACACAGCTTATTTCTTCCCGTTTCTTTTAGCTGTTGCGAGCACAATCAGCAAGTCCAACACTACACTCACTTTAGGAATTCTTTATTTTTATTTAAAGAAATGTTTTGTAAACTGTCAATAAAACAGCATTGCTTCAATATCCTGATTCATTTACCATTTCTTCAACATCACATGCTAATGCTAACCCCTTGATATTTAATCATTGTAAATTACTTTTCAAATGGTTGTTTGAGATTCAGCAGATTTATCAAGGCAGTGATGTGCACTCAATATTTTACATTTGGTGCACCAAAAACCTGAGGTGCATTTAGAAACAGCTTCACTGGACCTTTTCCCTCACCTTATCTATTTTGAAACAAAAGGCTTGCTCGCACTCAAATGGCATCCTAAATGTAACTTTATTTCCTTCAAATCCTCTTTTAAATTGCAATTAGCCTTTGGGTAGTCTGGGTAGAACAATGCTTTATATTTGATGTGCTGGGAGGCTAACAAACTTAATGGACTTTAAAATTGGCAGAGCACACAGAATCACCCATTAATGGGGTACCTCGCTTTTCATGCCAACTTTTTTTTTAACATAAAGGTCAACCTCAAATGTCAACAGAACATTGTAAATAATTTACTTTCTAATATTGTTCACTAACAGACACACAAAGCAACATGTTGTCGCTGGGAAGATGGAAAAACAGGTAGGAACGGTGGAACTCTGAAAACACTGGCCCAGGAGGAATCAATTCAGACAAAGCATTATCTCACAGTTTCCATTCAAAAAGCTTCTCTCTTCAGTAGTTTACAGTGGCTATTTTTCAATACAATATATAGAGATGTATGTGTGTATACACACACATAAGGATTGTATTTCTGCATCACAGCGGCCAAATATAAAAAACAATTTTGCCTGGCTTTCAAACAGAAACCATTTCTCCCTCAAGAACACACACCCACACATACACATCACATTTAGGCTACAAGAAAAGTTTACCCGCACAAGCAGAAGAACTGAACAAAATGCTGACAGATAGTGATGGCAGCTGCAGAGAGAAAACTCGTGCCAAGCCCAAGCACAATAAATGGAGGGAAGGAGTTCTCTGGAAGAAACAAAGAGCAGAGGGAAGCATGGGAGTGACGGCTAGAAGAGCCCCTCGGGCAAACACACAGTTTCCGCCACTTGTAATTTGCTCATCTAATTGTGCAAAAACTGCCCTCATCTTCCAAAATCCCTCTTGAAACAGAGGCCTTCCAATCACACCAGGCCAAGCGCCTATCGTCCGCTGGCAATTCGGTCTGACTGTTATACGGACCAAATTAATGGCAGCAAGGAAGCCACTAAAAAGCGCCAATTAAGGGTAGTAGAGTTTTTATAATGCGACTCGTTCAAAAATCACTGTGTGCTTGGCTCAAACGGCCGGGTCTGTGTCTCCCCCTCTTTGTTTGCTGGAAAATGCATGAAAAGGGTCCAGATGTTTCACATGCAAATATTCTTTTATTCTTCGTGAACAAAACTTTTCTAGTTTCGATGAAGATGAGTGACAGTTTTTTTGTGATTATAAAGGGAGTGCTGTTGAACGGTTTCTGTGCTATATATAATCCATTCAGATTTTAAAAAAAATAATTTTTTATGCTGCTTAAACCAATGGCCACATACACGCTGCAAAGACTTTTGGACTGAAATGGTTGAATAGTCTGCCCACAGACTCGCTCATAAAAGTCCCTCTCGCTTTTCACCAAGCCTGCACTGATTTGGTCCAAAATACAGTTAAATAAGCCTGTTCTTTTATGTAAGGCTGTTTTAATACATAGTATATAGTTATGATCAAATATATTGTTTATTTTGTATAAATTGCATATTGCGAGACTAACCCCCACCCCCACAAAAAAATGTCTTATAGTGCGGACCCTGTACAACTGTACATATTAATGAATATAAAACGATTTAATACAAAATAAAAAGTGAACCTCTGCAAAATTAAAATTGCACAACCGAACATATAAATTAACATTAAATGAATTGATATAAAATGAAAAAAAAACTTCTGAAAAAAAAAAAATTCCTGCACACCTCCAGAAAAAATATAACTGTGAAGTGATATGCAACTCTCATTTGTAAATGCTTTACAAGGCATACATAGTCCTCACTTTAAATGAGCTCACAAAAAATATTTCTCTAACAACTAGTAAATGTTTTATAACTACCTTAATTAATCATGAATTACAGTGTTAATCCAAAGTGTTAAAGTGTTACCCAATATGCCAGACAAACATAACCATTCAGCCAACTTTCTTATGGTATAACGCTTATCATAGGAATAAACTGTTAATAAGTGTAGTACACCGCAACCGCCTAGAGACCATCCCCAAACAGTTTTTGGGACCAAATACTGTGAGTGCTGGAGTCGAAAAGCGGAGTAGCCAATTGACGGACGGCCTACTATATATATGATGTCCTCTTCAGGCTTAGTGCAATGCCCGGTTGCTGTGGTTACTCTTAACTGCCACTGGTGCTGTTTATAGCCTACCTTAAAAGTAATGAAATATAATTATAAGAAACCTTAAAAAGCTGTGTAATCTTTCACTCTTCTGAACTTGACGCTTAAGTCACATTTTGAGTCTAAAAGCGCGCGGAAAAGGCGAAAAGTTCTACACACCTGGAACAAATTTTATTTATTTTTTAAATAACGAATTTGCACGCGGAAAAGACGCAAAATGTGAATCGGGCCTGAGCGTGCAGGAAGCGCGTACTGTTACATTCCCAAATAGCAGAGATCGGCCTCCATGTACCATATAAAATATCTCTTGGCTTATTTAATCAACAGATTTAAAATGTCCTGGATACAAACGTTTTAAACACACATATTTAAATAGAAAGCAGCATGTAAATCATTTATGCTAATCAAAATTATAGTGGTAATGAAATTATGTGGCCGCAACGTGCCCCTTACGTTACCCGTAGGTCATGTTATTACCAAAATAGTACGAATATAGTATGTATCGGAACTGTCCTTGATTAACTTGTAACATCAGGAGTTCGTGCAGGTGATGTCGTGAATTGGACATTTAATGGAATTGAATTTACGTGTCTGGGACGTGCCACTACTTTGTCAGCTGGTAAGTCATGATATTACCAAAAATTACCATTACGTAACCGGTACGTCATTGGTTAGCTGGGAATATTCCAGACGAGTTATAATGTATAAAAGTATTGTTTTTGTCATCTCTGTCCCCACCACTTTTTAAAACAAAGTAACGCCACTGAGAATGCGCCTCAGTTTGAATATTTTTGCCCTGGTTTAGTCTTTCCTGGCACAAACTCAAAATGGTTGACAAAGACTCACACGTGACAAAACTCAATATCTGAAACAAGAAAGAGAGATGTGTTATAAAGTATTTATGCAGCCTATGGCAAAGGAGTTAAGATGGCACACAGTCAAAGAGATCAGAGATGAAGTAAGGGGTACGTCTGATATCTTACCCATCATTAAAAATAACACCACAGTTTGTCATAGGATCTGACATGTAGGTCTTTGGGAGAGATTGTATGTTAAAGGACAAAGCACATGCAGCCCTGCGTGTAGGCCTACATCACTTTCTCAGTCCCAGCTGTGTGAATATATTCATGCAGATGGCATCGCACAGATTTTTAATCTGTTTTAATGTGCATTGCTTTGTTAATAGAGTGATGTTTGAGTGACCACAGATCTGTCAACGCACATTTGATTTTTGCATGTCATCATCAATAATTTATATAGGCCTACCTGCTTTTTTTACATCTGTATTCTTTCTCTTTATGGTTAGTTATCTTTTTCATCCCTACAAATGTTAGCACACATCTCTCAATTAACACTCTCCGTCAATCTCTGCTTCTCTATAATGCAGAATTAGGAAGCTAAAAGCAGTCTGGCTGTGGGATTCTGTGGAGTGATGCTTTAGAGTAAATAAAAATCAATACTTCTGTACTAACTCAATTTCCTGCTAGCGTGAGGCTACATACCCTGTTCCACTGAATTAAAGAGAGTCGGACGGGATGCGCAATTGTAGCTAACGTCCCTTAATTGCAGGGAATATGGAGACCACGTCTGTTTACTTGAGCATGTAGCAAAAATGCTAGGTGGCGAATGGAGACGATAGACTGTGACTAGCATTGTATTGAGACTATTAGCTTTTAGATGCTTCGGTTGATTCAATCAGTTTTGTGTCTCACAAAAACAAGCATGTGATTCACTCTTGAGTCTTGACTAACAGGAAAAAAATAACGAATGAATTGTGGCTTGTATGAGACGTTTCATTGTGCATAATCATTTTAAAAGTAGCATGGCGAGCCTACTTTCTGCTATTCTGTTGCATATTTTTCATATGTACCCTTGCAACATTTCTCTCTTCCTCTAAAATTGTCTCACCGTTTCTTTCTCTATTGCACATACAAACGCTTTCCTGTAGCTCAGAGGTAAGAGCATTGCGTTAAGGTTGTGGGTTCCATCCCAGGGGATTCCAAATGCATACTTATAAATGTATAGGATAACACAATGTAAATTGCTTTGGATAAAAGCGTCTGCCAAATGCATAAATGTAAATACAATAGACAGCATTTTCTGAGCTCAGAGTTCCTCCACACACAGGTATGTGCTAATCTCAGTAATTAATCCTCATTTACTTAGTTTCTCGGCTGAGCCCTTCACCTCTGCTTTCTGCATTCTGTCTCTCTAACTTAATCTATCATTGTAATCATATTCAGTTTCCCACCAAGAATAACTTGTTTTCTGCTTAATGCATAGGTCTGAGTACCAGAGTAAAATGCGTAGGACTGTAAATAACCGCGATTCTACACGCACTGACATGTGCCATCCTCATTCATCAAACAATCAGAAACAACACAGCAAACATACAGGACAAAGCCGGGTTGATTGCTCTTTGTGGCGGCGGTCGCTCATCGTTTTTCAGCCCCAGAGTTAAAGCTGATGTGACAAATTATGGAGGCAGTCTCACAATAGGTTTCATTCTCGAAGACTTCCAGGTATGAGAAATGGTCCCACTACTTCTCTTTCACTTGTGGATGCTGTTTGGATCTGTTTGGATCAGCTTTTTCCAGTTTCATTTATTTAAAGTATTTACTGTCAGAGTATGTGACAGGAATGGAGGGGTCTGGATTGACATGGGTAGCCATGTGTAAACGCAATCCTTCATTAAGATAAATCCAGTCCAGTGTCTGTTGAATTTCAACAAAATAAAACCTCAGGAGTGACAAAGCCATTCAACACCAATGTGTAAGACAAACAGCATGACAAGACCAAATTGTGATAAAAATCGAGGTCATCACATAACATTTCCTGAACTTTTGCTAAATAAACATGTACTTATATTACTGTTCTATTGCGTAGAAGTTGTGTTTCTGTTATTTTTACAAGTTTCTCCAGTTTTATTTTGTACAAATAATTGCAAATATAAATTTTATTTGAAATTTGGGACAAATATTTCTTGTAGTTTTGTATGGTATCTTATTGGTTTCCTTAATTAATTTATTATTTAGCTGCAAATCTACTGGACATCTGTCTGTGCCGTGTTCAAGTAGAAGATGGAGAAACACAAATCAGCCTGAAGTCTAAGGAGTTTAAAGATATCACCAGACATGCTCATGGTGAGACTATACCATTAATTATTCACTACCATCTAGTATTTCAGCATCCAATCAACAGCCACGATGAGAATTTATCCATCCTCCCGCTCCTCAAGATGGCAAACAAATGCAGAAAAATAGCAGGAACGCCACTCCTGTCCTAGTTTGTCTATGACCTGAATCGCCTGCCTGTGTAAACACTAGGAGATAATGCTAATTAAGACTAGAGAGAAAGTCTTATTAGCGCCAAAACTGCGGCGGAGAAAGTTTCGAAATAGCAGATCTCTGACCACATAACAGGGAAGGTTCCTAAAAGTCAGCCAAGACTCAGCAAGATATTTCAGAAATACTCCTTTTAATTTTTTTCTCAAAATAATGATTCCAATTTAAAAGTTGACTCCCCAAAGAGTGTGACTGAAGGGCAGTAAAGTTCTCAGCTAAGATCAACTTTTGGGAAGAGGGTTTAATTTGAACAAGGTTTAAGGGTTTGGTCACTGTGCCCTGAGATCAATTTTATCTTAAAAATAGCAATGTTTTTGAGTGCCTTTCCATCATGACCAAAAATAAAATATGTGGTTGCTTAGCCTTTAGAAGAGCTTGACGCTGTGCGAGCGAGACCGAGTAAGCGAGTAAAGAGATGATAAATGCTCTGACAAATTAGGTTAAAGTATTAGTCTGGCTCGCGATGGGTGTACCACTGGCAGCATAAATCTGACAAAATGAATGCAGCCAGAGTTTGTTATCTAAACGCAAGAACAGGGCATCAGTGATGCAGTCAGTGACAAATTGATGTCAGAGGCTACCATAATAAAATCATTTACTGTTGCCATAGTTACCCAGCTCTCAGTCATGCATGCCACAATGACACTAATGACTGAACGATCAAAGCAAAGTTAAACAGTGAGATGTTGTGTATGCATACGGACACGCATTTATTTACTGTTAACATATACAATTGAAGAGGTCTGAGACAGCTGAAATGCTTTTATAATTTATTAAAATGTTTCAGCAATCTAAAGAAGGTGACTTAAAGGTTCAGTGTATGACATTTAGTGACATCTAGTGGTGAGGTTGCGAATTGCAACCAACGGCTCATTCCTCCCCTCCCTTTTGAAGCACTAGGGTGGCTGACACAGAACTGAGATTCCACTTTCGCTTCTTTGCCGCAGGAAATAACAGATTTATGAAACACGCTTTGTGGAGCAGTTTGTCCGTTTAGAGCTACTGTAGAAACAACTTTGAATTTTCCCGCGGTGTATGTAGATAGAAATAACTCATTCTAAGTAGGGATGCACAATAAATGATATATATTTATGGGCCGATAAATGGTAATTTTATATGTTATTGGTTTTGATAATAAAATGTATTCCGATTTATTAAAGCCGATAAATCTTAAAAAATTTCCTCTGGTTAAACTACTTCATCTGTACGCTGCTTGCAGTTAAAGTACAGTACTGTCTTTCTGTCATTATCATTCACTTACAGCTATCATCAAAACATTGCTGATGTAGGTACAGTAGATACAGTATTTATGAATTTGTGAATTATAGGAACAAAAGGATATTGTTTGAATCAGACATTCTTTCTTGAGACCTGTTAGACATGTGGCTTTTGAAAACATTTCTCTGGAAGAACATCTATAATTTGTTTATTAAATATATTTAATATTTGAAGGTTAAAGAATCGTAGTGTAAAGTAGGCTTGGTACATGATTTTCAGGGGAAAAGGAGAACTAATGGTTACCTTGTTTTGTGCATTGAATGTTTTCAAATAAAAGCAGTTGTCCACTTTTTGCCTTTTGTTTCAGTTGTAAGGAATTTTATATTAATATTTAGATACTGTATATAACCCAATATATTGGTTATCGGCTTCCGATGTTAAAGAATTATCAGCTATTGCTATCGGCCAAAATTTACATATCGGTGCATCCCTAATTCTAAGGTAATAATATCATAACGCTTCATTAGGTTCTGTAAGGTCTTTATACACCTCTGAAGACATGATTATGTTTATTATATTGCATTCCTGTCAATAGAACCTTTCAAAAATTAAACACTGATGTATCTGAATTTCAGAATTTCTTATTTGGTATATTGGCCTTTAATGATAGCATGCAATCGAGCTGGCATGGATTTTACCAGTAAAACGTGATGATCCATGTTTTCGCAGCGAGATTCGAAAATGTTCAAAAAAGCATATTGCACTCTTCACTGGAAGCAAGTAAATCTGGCCTTTATAATACAGTCAATGTCAAAAATGCATGTGTTTAAATTTTTCATTCGTACGTCACACTTTTGGACCCCATTGCACATACAGTATTTAAACAACAATTCTATTTTACAATACTTCTCTGATTATCAATCTTCCCTTTGATTGTCTCTTTCTTTCCCATCTTTCCTCACTTACACTCCGTGTTAAAGTAATCCTGGTTTTGTGAACATGTTCACTTGTGTGGGTGCTGATATGATCTCCCATCAGTCCTACATTGTCTTTCAGCTGCTAATTAGCAACTATTGTACTTCTGTGGCCAATCAGAACTCTTGCTGTCTGACGAGAGTTGTTTTATTTACATCAGATAAGAGGCGTATTGAGACAGAGAAGGGATGGATTGTGGCGATGCACATCACGATACTGAATCTGCGCGCTTGTGCCAAGTGAAAAACTGGTGCAGTATCATTAGGGTTATTAATTTTGATAAGATAAGCCTTGTAATGATTCATAACCCCCTAAATCTCATTTCATCCGTGAATAATTTTGAGAGAATACCAGTTTATTATCTGTTAGCGGTACACATATGTTCACTGAGTTCACTTTCATTGCGCTCAGGCTCTGCTTATTAGATGCACCGTATAATGTAACAATGGGTATTTAACCTCCGACCCCGGCGGAAGGCGCTGGAGAACACAGGCAGTGAATTTACTGAAGTGTGAATAATACAGGAAATTGCCGCAGCATTCTGTTATCGAAGTGCACAAACAAACAGGATGTGATGAATGCAATTTACCATCATTTTCAGATAAGATTGCGGTCTTTTATACGCTAAACATGTTGATAAAAGAGTTCTCTTGGTTTTCCCATCATCATGGTAATTTGGGCCCATCGCCTCTCAGCTGACAAGTGGCAATATGACTGTGTGTCCAATTGGAGTGGCCAATATCCAGTTTAGGATGAAGATCGGTGTCTGTGTTTATGCTGTGGGCACTATGGTCTCAGTTTGCAAGTGAAAGTCCACTTGCAGGACACCAAAGACACGCACAGGGGGTTCTTTCACAGTATTTGTGAGGACATACACTTTCAGCGTTTTCAGAACAGGCCGCAAATGAAAATACTTTTAGCATTTACTGACCCACTTTGCGGAACACAAAAGAAGATATTTTAAAAAATGTAAGAGCACCCATTGACTTCCATTCCTCGAGTTATCTTCTTTTGTGTTTCACATAAGAGTCTTACACTGGTTTTGTACAACAAAAGGATGATAAAAATTTGAAAGATTATTATTATTTTTAACCCCTAACCAACTGTCCTAACAAGCACAGCACACCTTCCAACCTCTAATAACAAAAAATTAACTGTAAATAAGATAACAATTTGGCACTCCTCCTACACTAACAACTATTATTTATCTCATAAAGCTCTTAAATCCATAACTTTAATAGTCTGACTTTAATTGTCCAACAAGAGATGCATGGTGCCTGTGGTGTGCCTAAGTATACTGTCCCACCTTTCCTATTTGTTACGTAAATTAAAACTTTAACTTGCTTTATTGACTGTTCTAATCTCTCCGGACTGCTCAATGTTTACTGACTAATAGCATGGAGGGAAGGTTATGCATTAGTGATGAAATCTGAAAGCTTGGCGGTTGAGGGTCTTCAACGGCGCTTACTTTCCGGTCTTAAATAACAGTGAATAGGCTTTGTACTGATAAAACAAAAGCCCCGGAGAAATAACAGCCATGGGTGACACACTGCATCTTTTATGAGCAAATGTTTGTGTCATATTAGCTTAATCTCCTTTTTAAATGGGTTTTGGGGAGGTTATTTCAGAAGCTTTGCCTGCCGTGACTGCTGTGGCACAGCCAGTCCAAGAAAGCTGGGTGTAAAGTTTGTTCAGGAGTATAAAGGTACACATAAGTAACTGAAAATATAGGATCCATAATGTGTTGCAAAAATTCCTTTAGATTTTATTTTGTTTGTAATAATAATAATAATAACAATTGTGTACACATTAACTTATAATAATAATAATGTTATTAGTAGTAATACTTTATTATAATAAAGTATTTTATTTATATTCTTTTTATGATGCTATTTAGGTTATATTCTATTGTGTTTTAGCTTTAGTTGTGTTCATTTCAAGTTACTAATGTTAGTGCCTCAATTCAAACTTATTTCAGTTTTCTTTGGTGAAGCTTAGTCATTTAGTTTACCTTTTTTAAATACTTTTAAGACTTAGATTAGATTTCCATTAACACAAATGTTTGAGTAGTTTTAGTTACTGATAATAACCCTGAAAAAGACCAAGCCAAAACATTATAAACAGCAGATGCAATCCCTGCTAATTCATTTATAAAAAACTGGATTTCACCATTACACGAAGACCGTCCTTTGTGTGTCAAAGTCACGCATAATGTTTTTAATTATTCGAGGCCCTTCACTCCCCACTCTCCTGCCATATGGTGACCTTCAAATGAGAGAAAAGCAACAGCACGAGCGGAACTGTAACGCAAAGGTGGAAGTGCGGTAAAGACAGGCGAGAACAAACACACATGCGTTGATGAGTGACAAGGGGGAGCACAGAAGCGACGGGTTTCTATCAAAACCATAACATGTGACAGTGCTCAAGGTGTCAATATTTGACAAGTATCATTTATAAAAACTCAATAAATGAATTCAGGCATAAAAACTTTAAAGAGGGAGATGACACAGGTGTCACTTACACCCCTGGCTGATAACAGGCACAAAATCACATCAAACACATACAAAAAAAACCCACACGGAAAATACAATATGATGAAGAGTAACAGCAGCAGCATATTTTTATGACAAGACATAAAACATTGAACATTTTTTACAAAATATTTCTACAAACACTGAGGAGTTTTACACAGAAAGAAAACTGTTAAATTCATCAAAGCACTGATGACATTAAAAAACATATACAGAAACACTCAATTTAACCGGTTTAACAACTGACATTTTGCTACAGTCCTTAGAATGTTAAAAGTTATCACGACAGGCACAAGTGCACAATTACATTTTTAAAAATAACACGAGATGCGGGCAACTCTTGAGTGATTCATAATCTACATAAAATGTCAAGTATAAATATTTTATATTGAACTCGGCGACAATATCCAATGTAGTACTCGTATGCATTATTTAAGAATGTTGGAAGTTTGGAATAGTGGGTTATTTTTGTATCCAAGGACACAAGAATCTCTTGATATTCACAGAAAACGGCTTGCTAGATTAACACGAACAGAATGATTCATTTCGCTCATCATGAAAAAACGCTTTCATAAAATGGAAAAGGTGGGATCAATTATAATCAGATCAATGTTGCCGGATCAATGTTTTCTGGTAGTGTTTTATAAATATTACCATGCGAAACCTACAGCAATATCAAAAGTTCACTTATACTGAATTCTACATATGGCTTGATGTGAAAATTTCTAAAAAGATCTTTCAGAGGATCCAGTCGAACTTTGATTTTTATAATGAAATTTATCCCAATTTTTTTGACATTTACCTACATTTCCAACGAGTAACATGTCTAGCTTTGGCTTTTTAAAAGTGCATAAGGTATGAATATAAAACTTTTTACAATTTTATGGTTTGACGTTAAATTTAATTTCCAAAATCCTCATGTCCTCCAGATCCTCTGAGAGCAGTAGACAAGACTCTGTCGTTGTGTCTCTTAGTCATTTCCTTTTGAACAGCGTCCTGTTTTATTGAGGACGGTACTTAGTTCATTAATGATGTTCTGAGGCAACTGCGCTCCTCTGCTGGACGCCACAGCTTTCTTCTGAAGTTGTGGAAGAGCGCCGGGGTCCTGTTGAGGCGACGCTCCTTGCCGAGATTTCAGTGTGTCAACCATTAGCATTTCCATCCTGGACTCACACTGAGAGTCCACACTGCCAGCAAATGTCGAGTCTGGTTGGTCGTACTTATTGGTGATCAATTGCTTTTGTGTAGTTGGAGTTTCTATACTTGTACTAAGGACTGACTTCCCTTTAACCTACGATACGGTAGATAGGGCACAAATATTTGAATTAAAGGTTGTTTTGTTACATCTGCAGTGCACATCTGCATTACGTTAATGCATAATTCCAGGAGATTGTTCAGTGGACAAGCAGACAGGGATATGGTTTAACTGTCAACTATGATAGAGATCAATGCTGAAAATGGTCAAACCTGCTGTTCTTTTGGAAGTGTTAATTAGAGAAATTAATGTTGCAATGCTTAATGAAAGATCTTTTTTCAACATTCATGTGAGTGTAATTCGTGTTTTATTCTGACCTCTCTGTTGTGTTTGGTCTGAGCAATGCTGTGTGTGGATGTTCTTCTGCTCAGGTTGTAAGGTAATGATGCGCTCTGCTTCAGGTCTTTAGGCCATAAGTCACCTCCATGCTGCAAACACAGACAATCTTCAATTATAAAGGGAAATACTGTGAAACTGTACCATAATTCATGATTCTTTCATGACTTTTCCAATCAATACTGGGTAATGATTTAAAAAAATAAAATTTACGTTTCACTTACATGAGCAACTACAAGCCAATGAAATATTCGTAAGCTGAGCATAACTAGAAACTCTAGACTTGTGTTTCCTAGAAGAAACACCAGCACTTGCGAACCAGTATAAGAATAGTTTTGTAGGTAAGATTAGTTTAAGCTTTAGCGCTGTGTAAATTAAATGCTCCATCAAAGACGCCTAAAGCATCTCGATTCCTGTTTGCTCTGCACAAGAATCAATGTGTATTTACTGAAAGAAAGAAAAGACTGATCCCGCTTTCATTTGAGGAATATCAATACAGTGCTCCTTTGTGATTGAATGTGACCCTGTCTGTGAAATCCAGACTAAAGTCACATAATCAAATTAAGATATTAGTCGCATCGAAGTAGTCATGGCCATTAAAATAGGTTAATGTGTACTGTATTTATGTAGGCAAAGTGTTTTTGAGATTCATATGCATATTTTCATATTCATAGCATTCATATTTTCAATAATTTAAAAAAATATATTTGAAGGGACAGTTCACACACAAGTCATCATTTAATCACCCTCAAATTGTTCTAAATCTGTATAACTTTCTTTGTTCTTTACAACTTTCTTTTTTCAGATATTTGGAAGAATGCTTGTAACGAAACAGTTCTCGGTCTCCATTGCCTACCATAGTAGAAGAAATGACAAAGGCAGTCAAAAGTGCCCCATAACTGTTTGCTTTCCTACATTCTTCAAAGTATCTTCTTTTGTTTTCAAAAGAACAACGAAATTTATAAAGCATGTTGTCCTACTACAGTTGTCAATAGTGGCCAAGAACTGTTTGATTTCAAGCATTCTTCCAAATATCTTTCTTTTGTGCATAAGATCAAATATATTAATACAGATTTGGAACAAATTGAGGGTGATAAATGTAGACAGAATTGAGATTTATGGGTGAACTGTCACTTTAAATAAATTTTGCACAAAACAAACAAAATAAGTAGCTTTTCTAAATATCGATTCAATATTTGACATGATGTCAACATAAAGATATCACTGTTATATTTTTTCGTTATGTTATTTACATTATGTAGAGTTGATTTATATCCACAGACATGGTCACATATGTGCAATATTACTTCAACGATAAGTTATTGCTCATTTCAAATGTCACATAGCCCTGGAAACCCCAGCTTTAAACCCAAGACAGCGACGCCTTATTTTTAAGTTTTAGGTCTTAGGCAACTAAAAGACTCCAACTAACACTAACTTTCTGACCTTAATGATGCCGGAACAAATGTGCTGGAACATTCTGGACCTATTCCTGAGTGGTGTGCTCACTAAGACAGCTCATACTTTCCACTGTGACTTTGTGGCCTTTGAGTTGTTCCGCACGTCTCCATCCTCATTTTACCAGCAGAAGGTCTCATCTACCTGTCCCTTTACCTACCCAGCAATACTCTCCAGTTTCTATGGAAACCCTGCCAAGCAGAATGTCGGGTGAAATGGAAGCGGTAAGAGGTTAGAAGAGTCTCAGTATCAATTAATCTACCTGCGCAGACTTCAGAACCACTTTCAGAGCATGTAATAATGAGACGTGACAATATGTGCGCTGAATTATGGGATGTGCCCTCCTCTCCCCATCTTTTACTCCGCTGCTTGCAAAACAAAGAAACCTCTTTCCACCCCGTTCCTCCCAGAAGAGAGGGAAAACTATAAACTAGAGCTCTTTGTTTTTCAGCCTCGTATCAGTTCAAAGGCACAAAAGCATGAATAAACCACCACAATGAAAATAGGGAACCTGTAAAAAGTAGATAAGGATGAGGCATTAGTAAGAAAAATCTGAGAGGGTAAGGGGATTGGAGGAGAGATCTAAACAATGGCTAAATCATCTACTTCTTTTCTGCCATCTCTTGCCTTTGGTTTCCAATATTAATACTGAATAAGCTGAGTCAGACCTTGAAAGAGGATGTTGCTGTAACCAGTGTTATTGTAGCGGTTCGCCTAACCTTATTTCACATGAAAGACCTCGCGGATAATGTGATTTATACCTGTGGATGTGCATGACCTTGAAAACATTTTTAGGACTGGCTGTTTTAAAACTTTATATGAGGAAACAAATTCAGCATTACATAAAAGAGACAATATCATATGGAGTATCCTGGTGTTATATGCAGCAGTACATAATGGATACCAGATTTATGCAGGGTACTCCAGAACAAAAACATGGTGAAACCCATAATTCAGCGCACATATTGTCGCGTCTCATTATTTCATGCTCTGAAACTGGTTCTGAAGTCTGCACAGGTAGATTAAATGATACTGAGACTCTTCTAACCTCTCACTGCTCCAGGACTACATCCCCTCCCGTCATCTTCGGTCTGAAAATGAGCGACGACTGGTTTTCAATCACAGCGAGGCACAAAATCGCTTGCAAAAACCTTTAATTGTGTTCCCTGTGGTGAAATGAACTGCCAGCCTCCACAAGAACTGCAGCATCCTTCACAACTTTCAAAAAATCAGCTCAAAACTTACCTGTTCCACATTTATTTGACTAACCAATTACTGTCTGTCAACTTGTCTGTCCGTCTAAAAAAATACTTCATTCTCTCCTTTTCTTATTCCAGCTTTAATCCTCCTCCTAGCATGGCCTTGTAAACCAATTGTGGGAAAAACTTTTATCAGTTTTAGTCTGATAAAGCAGGAAGCAGCAGCGTCAAAACGGGACAAAACTGTTAAGCATTTCAAAAGCTTCTTTAAAGAGATAGTTCACCAAAAATGACTCTTGTTTGACGTACTTTCTTTTGCAGAACACAAAAGAAGATATTTCGAAGAATGTGGGTAACCGAAGAAAGGCAGCTTGTTTTGCAGAACACAAAAGAAGATATTTTGAAGAATGTTGGTACCCGAACAAAGGCAGTACCCATTCACTTCTATTAAACGGGCACAAAACCAATGCAACTCAACGGGTCCCACCGTAATTCGGTTACCAACATTCTTCAATATATCTTCTTCCGTGTTCTGCAGAAGAAATTGAGTCATACAGGTTTGACATGACTAGGGGGTTAGTAAATAATGACAGAATTTTCATTTTTGGGTGAACTATCCCTTTAAACGCCCCCCTTTTTGAACCAATGTTAGCTCTGCACATTATCAACGCTCAAAAAAGCTCACCTTCACTCTGATAATGGAGATGACCCAGTCTTGCTGAGAATCATTCCCCTTACAGCAGAAATACCTTTTTCAGGAAAGAAAAAAAACACAGATTTTTATAAACCAAAGCACTAAAGTTCAGTAATAGACTTTAAGTACTAAGCTAAACAAAACCTTAGCAAGTTTCAGCCTGAAATATTAAAAAGAGGGCATATTAATCTCCATTTCTAATTTGCAGCTCTTGCTGGGTGTTTTTCTTAAAAGACAGTGCTGAAGTGTGTGATTGACTATGCAATTAGGAAAAGAGTTCATTGCACTTACCACTGCTGCTTTTCAGTATAAACAGTAAATCCCCAACTGTTGAGAATTAGACAGAAAAACACACAAAAAAAGAATTCCATTAGTTGTAAAGCACTTCATTCAGGTTCCCCGTATCAATTTAAGACTTTTTTTTGAAAGCGCCACAGTTTGACCCCTAAGGAGCGCTAAAGTGCTAAGACACCATTAAATTCATCTTAACTTTCACAGCGAGCTGACAAGCATAATGGAAGGAAGACCTTTTCCTCAGGTAGGAATTTACACGAACACATCCTCTTAAACTCTATAAAAAGTCTCTGAATAATGTAAAATTAAAGAGACAGGTTCACCCAGAAATGAAAACTGAGACATATTTTATAAACCCTTATGTTCCTCAAACTCTTTGATATTATTGATTTTGTAGAATGAAAAACAAGAATTTTGATCACAATCACCTATAGATGCTTTGCTGGAAGTTAACTTCCGGTCTGTGTGTTTGTCGATCTGTCTGGCAAGTGGCTAATAACATAACATAACATAACAATTTATATTTAATTTTATTTAACTAATATTTACTGATATTACTATTGTATTGTATATAAATGTATTAAATAAACAATGTTGCATTTTATTGTAAGTTAATTGTATTAAAAAAACAATTTGTTAAATAGGTTGTGTATAACTTTGTCTCATTTAAGTTTAGCCAAGTTACATTTCTTCTACTGGTAACCCAAAATAAAACTGCCTAGACATACTTTTAACTTGCTAGCTAATGTCATTTTTCAGAAATAATCTACAGGGACTCTATTCTTCACAGATGTGTTCCGAAAGTTAAGTTTGGGCCACAAAAGCGTGCAAAATTAGTGTCCTTGCAGCTTTTTCTATACAATGAAAGTGAATAGTGACTAAGACTGTACACTCCACCTTTGCATGTTCAACACAAGTTATACAACATGAGTGTTTGTAAATAAGGACAAAATTATAATTTTTGGAAGTACTTGCTATTCAATTTAATTTTATATATGTGGAACTAAATATTGCATTTAGTGATAATGCCTAAATATTTTTGTTTTCCTCATGCATGTGGACAAATAATGATTGTTAATGATTGTTAACACAGTAACAATATTTGGCATATTGAAGACTTTCTTGCGATGCCCAAAATATATTTTCCCACCAAATATTTATTGGAAGGAAAAGGCCCTAAGAATGCTTTACGTACAATTATAACTACGATGAATAAATCATCATTAGCAAAAAAAGCTTACCGTAATTTACAAAAATGCAACATTACTGAAATTAAACAAATCCACGGATACCAATTTTCCCAGTAGGGAAGAAGAAAACATCATACACTGTATTTGCCGAATTACATTTAATGAATTTTGTAATTGTGAGATATAAATCTGCTCTTAGATTGACTATGATAGTCTTGTTTCCGAGGGAAGGGCATTTGGCACTCAGCCAAGAAAGCTCTGCACATTTGGCTCAGGAGAAAAGGATTGAACTAGAAGCACATTTTAACATGGAGCAAGAGATAATGTCGGAATAATTATGTATCTATCTTAATTACACGTTTAGGATTATTAATATGTCTTTCAACGTGGCTACACTAATTTTGAATAATACGTTTCATAGCCCTGCTTGCGGGTTCTATGTGCTCACAATAAAAAAAAAGAGAAATTCTTGCAGTAAGCACCAGTTTGTGGATGAACTTGAGGGACTTTCTTTTTAAATGAGAGATTTTTACTTTTTAGAGTGGTGGCAAAGCAAAAAAATACACAAGACCATTTACCTGCTTGTTGGTTTCAACTTCCTTCGTAGCCCTAAGTAACATTTCACAGATTTCAGATGAGCTTCTCTTTCAGGTTTGGTACTCTGAGGAAACAATTGCGTGTGTTTTATAATCAACACACAATGATGTGACTTTAATTTATGAAGTTTGCACCAGTACAGTACACACAAGTGCATATCAATCCTATTTTACTGCAGGCAATAATGCTATTCAACTATTAAAGACATTTCCAAACTGTCAGCAGGTACTAAAACCCGGTTCACCCTAAGCATAGAAGAAGCTGAAAAGAAAGTATCACTGATTGCTTTATTTCCCCTGCTCATTCGGTCGAATCAAAGGGGGAAAAAATGCAATTTCCTGTTTACAGCTGTTAGGAGCCCAAGGGCATTGTGTAAACTAGCATGTTCCGACAACGCTGCGTTGTTGCCTGGAAGGGATGCGCTTCGTACGTAACGCACTGCAAAACACGAGCAGCACAGGCACACATCAACCATCTAATCGAGGATCCTAACTTACAAAAAACAAGACGCGGAAAAACAAAGGCATCTGAATATCAATTAAATTTCTGCTTCACAGCCAATTCCCACCTTCTACACTTGATAATTAGTTGAATATTCGGCAGCAGCCAGAAATTACACTAATTAAAGAACGAACAGCCTTCATTCAGTGTCTTTGTCTCTCCTCCTCTCTCAAACACACAACCCCACATGTATCCTCACACTCCGCTCAAATATCAATTATTAACGAGTCCTGCACTCTTTAGGAGACTGTGTCTTAGCTTATGAAGTTTGTGCCCTAGAGGAAGCGCAGGCCAGCGTACACACACGAGCGAATAAAGCGAGTATGAAAAGAGATTACAGAGAAAGAAATGAACGGACTAGAGTTGTTTAAATCGCCACGCTCATTTCAGGGGGTTGAGAAGCCCCCGCGTTACTTTAATTTAAAATGAAAATAGCCATTCTGGATTTGTGCATTTCCTTTTTTCTCTCCATACTTATTACGGCGATAGGCCCCGAGCAGGTAATTTTACATCCGCTGTGTTTTTTAATTACTATTTCATCTGTAAACGCATGCAAAGAAAACAAACGTGAAACTTCACGCTGGAAAATCTAAATTGGAAAACTGCCGCCGACCGCTGCAGGGCCGCTGCCGAACAGTGACATTGAGCGGAGGCTCATCCTGATGGAACGGAGAGGATGAAGATATATTTCAGTATAACCAGGGGCTGATATACTTTCACACTCTGCAAATGATTTCGCTGTGTAAAAAATTACAATTAGAGACAATTAAGATAGAGAAAGAAAGAGAGAGAGAGAGAGAGAGAGACATACTTTTATGTCTTTGTATAACAGCAGTTTTTTGTCCTGAAGTACCAGGTATCGGTCCTGAAATTTATTCCCTGACAGCAATTTGGAGGAGCCGTCTTTGAACTTGAGTTGCTCGCCTTTGATGAAATCTTTCAGTTTATCTGTCAAAAACACACAAACGTAAAGAAAAAAACGCGACACAAGTCAAATATATTGAGTCATACCATTAACTATTTATGAGAAAAACATACCGGCTATACATACAACAGCATCACATATACCCCTCTGCTCCAAACTCTAACAGGGTATCATACATTTTTAAAACCTCTGAAGTTGCATTAACACATTTATGCATGCCGGCACATGAATAAACCTTTGGATCACGCCATTGCTAAATATATATTAATATGTTTAGTGAAGCATGTTGAGAAGCTATTACTCGGGTACAAAAATATAATTTTGGGCTGCAGTTACTGATGGCTTCAATAATCGAAAAAGAGGTTAAGTGTGTCTCTTTAAAAACTTTTCTTTTCCTCACATTTCCATTAATCATCAAGATTGAAAAATGCACCAGGACTTTGGCAGAGCTAAAAATTTAAAGAAAGAAATGCAATATAATATCCATAACTATGTCTTCAGATGTGTATACAGACCTTACACAATGAAGTGTTATGTTTCATTACTTCAGAATGAGCTATTTCTATCTAAATACACCGCGAGTCCACTTGCATGGAATTGCCCATGTTGTTTCTACAGTAGCCCTAAACTGACAAACTGCCGAGTTTTCTAAATACTAAATACAAATCTCCTTTGGCAAAGAAGGAACATGGCAACATCTTAGTTCCGTGTCAGCCGCCATAGTGCTTCGAAAGGGGGAGGGATGAAATGAGCCATTGGTTGCAATTTGCAACCTCACTGCTAGATGCCGCTAAATTTCATACTGGACCTTTAACAAGAAAGACCTTTAGACTCCAAAATTATCCCCTTTAAAGCATCACCACTTATGTGACAAATTTACTGCCCTCGTCTGCTCGGAGCAGCGTTTCTTTTATTACGCATAATGCGCTTATTGGTCTCCATTTGTTTTAAGGATTTTAGACACAGTATTTAGGGTGTATTTTGTCAAATAAACTATTGAAAGGGCTTTACGTTCCTGCATATAGCCTGCACTTTTTTGAAAATGTGGTTTATTCACACATGCAAATTAAGATCTTCGGACGTTGAGTCAAACTGGAAATTTTAGCACCTCACAACACAAAGCAGATGTGTCACATGATAAACAGATTTTAAAACTGAGAACCTGTCTTTAAACAAACACAGCTTCACAGATTAAAGAAACCTTATGGGTTATATTTGCTATTTTAGATTTTGAGCAATCCGTTGGGTTGCAGTAAACTGTCCACAGCCAGTACCTGAATTGGAATCTGTCATTTTGCATCCAGAATATTTCTTAATGAGCAGGAAGGCCGAGCTGGGATCCTCCAGAGAGCTCCACTCTAACACCTGCTCCAGGATCTTCTCTTTGTAGTGTAAAGGTCGCTCTGAGTATAGACAGAAAAATATGCAAGAATAAGCCAACGCAACTCAAGATTTGTTTTGAACTCCACTAAACATCTACAGTAGTATATGAATAAAATACTTCAAGCTATGCAGAAAAGCTATAGAAAACCGGAGGCTTGTCTATTAAATCATTTTATTTATTAACATCGATGTATAAGATGCTTTTGGTGGACTCTGGTTTGTAAGATTTTGGGTCTCTTTGCTTCTATCGCCCACTTGAGTACTGGGGTTACCAAAACAAAAACATAAAAAATTAAAACACATTCACAACAATTATTTGAGCGATTATTTGTGTGTGTGTGTACATGCATAGATTCAAAAGGCTTCTGTACCATAAATGTTGGTATAACAAAGGAAATGTCCTAAAAATATATAAATACATTTCGACACAGATTCACTTAAAAACAACACGTTGTCTAAAAAAACTCATTACCGCCTTCCAAAAAAAATGTTGTGCTTTAGGTTTGTCCTCCACACAAGCATAATTATGTGTAGTGCAAATTTGTAATTATCGCCAGCCAATCTGACTATGATTAGACAACATGCTCAAGTGCAAAATAGATCTATTATCAAGTTGTGATTTGTGAAAAAAGATAACACAATGCTCGCTATTGGCAAAAAAATCACTCTTACACCACCTGTCTCCCCCTCCCGCCAATCCCATCACAATCTGTTAATAGTTTCTCATATCCACCATGAAATAATGATAGTTCTAATCATGTTCATTCATTCACTTATCTATTGAAGCATTTTAATGTGTTTGTAAGCCTTATCATTAAATGCTCCAATAATTTGCCATGCACTTAAAAGCACACACACTCGAGACGTTTCATGTTAAATTAAGTTAGTACATTCAGTTTTACTTTTAATTATTCTCGATAGATTGCGATTTAACGATAGTGTGATCCATACCCAGCTCTCCATTCTCGATGACCTCAAAGGTTGTCCAGAGGTCTTGAGCTCTGAGCATCAAACCCTTCATCTCCAAAGTATTGACAGCAAGCTCATCGGACCGCATGCTAGGAGAAACCTGGTGCAGAGAATTAAATAAAAATGAAGTGTTGGTGGCTTTCAGTATGAATCTGTTAACCTTTGAGATATCTATAAACTAGTTTGCATCGAAACGTTAATCAAATTCACATTTAGAAGACACAAGCATTCAAAACGTACAGTCTTTCACATCCGACAATATGGATCAACAATTTTATGACATATTCTTGCACTTCAACTTCCCTTTAAAATTCCGTCAGAATTTAAAATTGTGTCTTGTCATGCTGTCAGTATTTCACATTGCTGTTGGATGACTTTATGAAACTCCTGAGGTTTGATTTTGTTGAAATTCAACAGACACTGGACTGGAATGACCACAATACATAAAAAAGCTGATTAATTGAACATTTGGAATGGTCTTTTATTTTTTTTAGATATGAATAATTGCATGAAATGATTCATTCTATGCATTTCATGCAATATAAAACGCTGACACGTATCTACAATATATGAAAAGCAATTCCTCTTTGCATGCAGACATAAAGCCATATTATTCTGAAAGAAAAACAGGAAAAAAGACATCAGAAAACTGTCCAGAGAAAAGCCACCTGATTCTCGTATGACAACACACATCTTCAAGTCTATTAACTGAGGTTTACCTTGACTACTGATAAAACACAATTACTCTCACAATTAAATCAAACATTGCTTTGATTAACTGCAGTTTGATTTAGTCTGGGGCAGAAATCCCCTCTAGGTTCACACGCAGCCAGACACACGCGCACGCACACACCTCAGAGAGATGAAGAAAACAAACCTTGATTAAACAACACTTTTCTGGCTCCTTTTTTTCCAAGTAGACCTCAAATATCAGGTCACCGGCGGGGGAAAACTGCAAACACAGATACACATAGAGATACACAAGCAACTGGTAAATATACTTAGACATTGTTAATGTCAAAGAAAGAAAGAAAGAAAGAAAGAAAGAAGAAAGAAAGAAAGAAAGAAAGAAGAAAGAAAGAAAGAAAGAAAGAAAGAAAGAAAGAAAGATCTTTACTTAGTAACTAAGCACCCAACTGTACAGCAGCCTTTGTAGATTTAACACAAAAGCAATCAGAGGTCCATTCAGATCAGGCCGATGAATGTGTGCGTCTGACTAAATGACACACAGCTGGAGTTCCACACAACATTTAGCAGAATTACAGTACAAGAGCTGGCAAACCTCTTTGCGAACATAAACCACAGCTTAAAGCTTGCCTCCTATACGATTAAAACTGCTATAACAAAATTTATTTCAGTCAAAAAGACACATACGCCATTCTCAGATGTGTGAAGCACTTAATCTACCAAAAAGCGAGTTTGCTTTGTTCTCTACACAGACATGGGGTATATTTTAACAAGGATAAACCAATGTATGAAGCTCATAATGTAAGACTTTTTCTTAAAATGAAAAACCATGGAAACTCCATCGATACTCCACCCAAAAATTACTAACCCAAGCTGTTCCAAACCTGTATACATTTATTTGTTCTGTTAAACACAAAGAAAGATATTTATGTAAGCAAATTACATTTCTGGGACATCATTGACTGCCATAGTAAGAAAAAATGGTCAAAGATAAATGTGCAAAACAAACAAATTTAAACGAGATTCAGCATTTCCCTTTAAAAACAGGCATTTCTTTTTTAAAGATCTGTTTTTGGTGTTTTGCCTTTAATTGTACAGTTTATTGATAGAGAGTACAGGAAGTGGAGTGGGAGAGAGAAGCTGGTGGGTTCGGGAAAGGACCACATGCCGGGAATCATACTCGGGCCGCCCGATGCGCAAACGCGCCACATGTCGGAGTACTGCCCACTAGGCTATCGGATCCGACAAAAGGACATTTCTTGAGATGATGTTGGGTACAGAACTATAGATCATGGCCCGGTTTCACAGACAAGATTTAAAGCTTAATCCAGAACTACGCCTTAGTTAAATCTAAGTTGCTTTGAATAAAATTCCTTCGATAAAACCATTACTTGTGTGCATCTTGAGAAAAAGCAATGGCAATGACATTTCAGTATTTTAGTTTTTCAGTTCAAACAGTTTAAACTTTCATTTTAGTCTGGAATTAGTCTCAAGCCTTGTCTTTGAAACCCGGGAAACAAGTTTACCCTTAAATAAATTAAAATATAAGACTTTTTATGTGCATACTTCTCATACTTTTAATATTGTTATTTCCTGTGTAATAGACTTTGTAATTATTCAAGCCCATTATTTTGTGTAAAATAGATATAATTAATTGGGTGTGTCTAGACCTTTGACTGGTACTGCATGTGTCAGTGTGTAATTAAGCCCGGAGCAAAGTTTTGAAGTATTTTTTACGGGTCACTTCCGAAACCTTGCTCCAACTTAAACACACACGTTTAAAGTTTTAAAACTTGGACACAGGCTTTCCGCACAAAGGAAGATTAATTTGCTTTTCAGCTTATCTGAACAAATTGTTCCTTGTGGTGCCAGTGAGGTATAAAGCGTCTGACACTAAGGTTAGGCGGCAGAAAGATTGCAGTTTGCTCTAATTTGCTCAAAACAATAGCCAGACAGGTCAAAGTGATTTGGTGACACGTGAAAATGCAGGACTTGTGAAATCTTACAGCGTTATGTGCAAGCCCAAGCAGGTTATGGAGTAAACACGCACATTTATATAAGAGGCAACGCCGCACGCTATAAAAGCGACTCCCTATCGCTGTGTTTAGCAAACGCACACACACCTATTTAACGGAAAGGTTAAAAAGGGGCGACTTACCGTGGTGTCCTTCCATCTGGTGATAAAGCTGTTTTCTTTCTCCATTTGCCTAACCTGCTCTTCATTGACCTGTTTTAATGGACCCACACAGATAAACAGAGATTAAAGGCCCGTGTGAACGGTAAACATACCTGCTCATACCCCCATCAGCAAAGTCAGGGCATCTAAATTCGTCAACAAGCAACCTATTAAAGGACCCGTTCGAATTGACATAAAACACTGGGTGGGTGATGTTGGTAAATGTGGGGGGCAGGGAAAAGTCACAAAAAGCATGCAACTCTCAAAGAAACTTGGAGACAAGATGTTATCATCTACATGCCTTTTATCAATGAGGACGTCACGTTTTTGAACAGATCAAAAAAGATAAACTGTCTGCAAACTTTGCTCTATTGTAAAAATCGCTTTGTTTCATTTTTTTATGCCAGGCTTGAGAAAATTGAGATATTTGCATAGCAGTAGCAGTGTGAAAAAACAACTGAGCAATCCGTTTGAATCTCTGTAAAAAACAAATGAATCTGATTAGCAAACTTTTAATTTACACCTGCACGCTGGCATATTACTTTAGAGGACGAAAATCCATCTCGAGCTCTGGCTATTTGTCACGCTAAACCTCATGTTTCACACACACTCCCTCTCTCGTTCTCTGCAAGCGTACAAATGTGTGTATGTGCGAAGCTTGGGGCCCTATGAATGCATGAGAGAGCGATGGGGAATAACACAGCCCGGCACTGTAAATCCCATTACAGAAACTCACGTCCAAGTGCAACACGACTACTGTCCCTCTCTTCACACACTTTCAGCAGAGCTGCATATTTTGCGGCGTTGGATGGATATTCTTATCACAGTTCTTATTTCATTGTATATATTCTAATGCAGTGGTTCTTAAACTGGGGGCCCCGAGATGGATCCAGGGGGGCCACAGAATTTGTGGCATTTTATGAAATATAGGAACTTATCATTAATTTATGCAATCAACCATCAGAAAAATAAGACCACCAACCGAAGGAACTGATGTTCCACCATTGTGTAACTGAATATGTTTATGAATTACAACAAAAGATTGAGAACCACTGGTCTAATGGGTATCTAAAAGCCACAGCTAAAATCTCTATTCCTCTTTAAATGAACGGCTTAACATTCTCAAGGCCTCAAGTTTAGCTCAGATATGCATTTTAATGAGCCATATTTAAAAGTAGTGGAAATATAAAATCAATATCATATTGTGCTACTCATTACAAAGAACTGATTATATAATCAGATCAGGTATATTGGTTACACTTTACAGTAAGGTTATATTTGTTTACATTGGTTCATTTATTAGCCAACATGAACTTACAATGAACAATATATTTACGGCATTTAATAATCTTTGTTAATGTTAGGAACCGTTGATGAAATGAAAACTCTGTCTTAATTTACCCAAGATGTTCCAAATCTGTGTACATTTCTTTGTTTTGATGAACACAGAGAAAGATATTTGGAAGAATGCTTGTAACCAAACAGTTCTTGGCCACCATTGACTACCATATAAAGAAACAAAAAAGATATTTTGAAGAATTTAGAAAGCAAACAGATCTGGGGCACGTTTGACTACCATTGTCATTTTTCCTACTATGGTAGTCAATGGTTGTCAGTTCATGTTTGTAGTTAATTAACTGCAACAAATACAACATTATTGCAAAGTGTTACGGGTAAATCAATATCTGTCACCTCTTACACAAACCACATACACATCTTTGACATAAACAAACAAAACTGACCATGTAAACACTGCTTTGTTGCTTAAACCATGCATTACGGTCTTGTGGGAGTGTGCTGTTTAAAAACATAAATCAAACGCAATGCTGTCTCTAGTTACTTCAGTTGAAACAACATTAGCCATCAGCACCCATGTTTCTTGTCCACAGCCGTGAGAAACCAAACGGGTTGCTACTGTTGCCGCTATGTCAAACATCAATGGTTCTGACGTGAGTATCTTCTCTACGGTGAATCCCAAATACTGGCGGCGAGTGCATGATCATTGTGAAAAATATGTTTGTCTATAATATGATTTAAACGGGGAATTTGGGCCCTCTCGACTGATGTAACGGATGCAGTTTAGAATCTTGAGAGAGGACAAACATTAAACTCACAGAGAAAAGCTGGATATAATTGTTGATGAGGTCCTCCACCACGCGAGTCTCCTGAGGTGTGCGTCCTTCTGTTTGAAACAGACACGGCGAGAAAACGCACGCCAGCTTTAGCGTGCTCATCTGGTTCATGTGTGAGCACCTCTGGACCCTGTACAAATACATACACAAATCTTCAATGTCCAAATGTCTATGACCACAATGTTGCTTTCCATTAAAACAATCTGATATTCTTTGAAACACTTCTTTGATCACTAATGCGAAAGAGAATCCTCAATTTTGACGATGTTATCTCCTTTGAAGAAAGAGAAATGCGATTTTATGTACACTAATATGTACATAATACGCCCTATTTAACATCCTCAAATCATGCTGGGTTAACATGGATCATATGGTTTTGCAAAAACATATTGAGTCCATGCCAGATCGAGTGTGTCATGTCATTTAATCAATAGCGTTACAACAAATATTAAGAAACTGTGAAATGTGGAAGTTTTAAATGAAACGTTTCACTCAAATTGTTCTCCTGATAATAAAATGAATAAATAATGCTGGATTACTAGAAAAATGCTAAATTAGACACAATAATCTACTCAAACTCTGAATTCACTGAATTGCACCGGAAGCCTCTTTGTATGTAACATGTTAAAACTGCTACTGTTGAATCCTCATGAACACTTTTTTTCAGAAAGCAAAGGAAGCAAGGGTGTTAAAAAGTGTGTACATGTAAATTATAAACAAGCATAAACGACAACAAAAAACAGAAAACAAAACAAGCAGACGCAAATACTACACAGACCTGGAGACAACACAACCATTATGGTACATCATGGGGGAAACGTTAGGCTTCTAAATCTGCCAAAAGGGCCAATTAATCCTTCTTCAAACAATTAGAGTCATTACAGAAATATTTCAAACAGCCTGACATACCCAGTCAGGGTTTGAGGCGCCCATGTTTACTGTGAGCTTTTAAACCAGGCTTCACATAACACGCATTGCAAAATGGTTACATGCTGGTTTAGGAGAATGTTACTCTGTTATGAATGTGACAAAATACCTGTACAAATGTTGCAGTAGAGCATCAAGTGTTGACCTGTTGACCTTGGGTAAACTTTGAATGTAGAACTTATATTTTTGTACTCGGGCCATCTCATCCTCTTCATCTTAATTCAAAAATATAAAAAAAGTTGTTTACACAAATTAAAATACAGACCACACATCACTCATTCAAATTGGAATTGAGCGTAATATCAATTGGCGAATCAATTGGTAGGAATCACAAACCCAGAGTAGATATCCAAAAAGGGTAGAGCTCCTTAGCCAACAGAGCATCTTCACTGTGAGACAGGAAGCTCTTGAGTGTGTCTGTTACATCTTCTAGCTGGTGGTCCTGCAACCGTAGCTTAACAATCCGGGCATCGTTTGTAAACACCTCCTGGAGCTTGGCCACACGCCCCGGGTCACCGTTCTTCTGGTAGATTCCCTCACAACACAAACCTGCAAGGAGATGTCAAGGGTAAAACTTCAACAAACATCTTATTCCCTTAGAATTTTAAAAGTGAAACAAACATTTAATTAAATAAAAACTCAATATTCTGCAAGAGGATTAAGTCTTCTTTTAAATTTGAAAGGTTATTCTTTGAAAACATGCTGCTTTTAAAATAATTTTTATTCACTTTGAAAAAAGGCACACAATAATCTTCAAGCTTTTATGTCAAATTAAAGATAAATGATTTAAGATAATAAACCATGAAATATAAACGGATTACCGTATTGGGTGACGAAAGCTATGCAGCTATCCACGATGATAGGAACATCATTTTTATTCATTTGCTGGTTACTGAGAGCTGTACCGTCCGTCCTAGCTGCTAACTGGATGGCAGTGTGCCACAGTGCAAAGTCTTGCTTGGTTATGCCATGAATGTAAACAGTTCTGAGTAAAAATGATTTAATTAATACAAAAATGAATAATAATTGTATTATTGTATTTCATTTACAGCTTTACTAAAGATCAGCACAGCTGTATAAATGACATTTATTGATTCTATATAATTTACAGTTATGCCGATATCAGCAGTAAAGCCTGTTTTGTTGCATTATATTATATATAAATATAATATTATAATATTACAAAATATATTAAAGTTTACCGTACCTTCCCTTCTCAACCATGAGTAAGACCTGGATTTTCTCGTCACCTTCAATATGAGTGGAAACAGCTGTAAAATAAATAGGAAAACCCTTGACCGAAGTACCCGTATGACTATTATCTCAACA
Source organism: Triplophysa dalaica (assembly GCF_015846415.1). Classification (NCBI taxonomy): domain Eukaryota; kingdom Metazoa; phylum Chordata; class Actinopteri; order Cypriniformes; family Nemacheilidae; genus Triplophysa; species Triplophysa dalaica. The sequence continues at coordinate 10,076,815 of NC_079542.1, forward strand.
TAAAGATAAAAGGACTCTTAGACACACTAAAATGAAAGATATTAAGAATGAGAGGAAAAAGAAAGAGATGAACTGAAACAAATGATGAGAGCTGCAGTGTTTTCTAAACTTTCCAGCTGGAGTAAGTGGAGCAGAAAGCAGAATGTTGCTGGTCATTAGTTTCTACAGCAACACAAAAGACTTGCCTCACCATCACACACATACACACTGAAAAACACAACTGTACTGTATACACAACGTTGACAGTCACAGACTCTTATACTACTCTAAAATCAATTAATTGTTTCTGCTTGCTCTCCTTGCCAGATGTTCTAAATTCATAATCAATTGTGATTGGTCAATAAATCATATTCTGTTTCATCCAGTTTGTATGTAATTATACATGGCATGTGTTGATAAACGTAATCATGTGTTAATAAATTTAGAAATTCTTCAATTTAACATGAAAACGAACAAAATTGCTGTTATTCCAGAAACGTCATACTCCACTAGAAATCAAATGAAACATTGGAATTCAAGTGCTAAAAACAAGCACTTTAATTGCTACACTTTAGCTACTTTCAAGGCTGGCAATTTTGTTTACCAATGTTATTGAAAGTGAGCTTTAAAAAAGAAATAGCCTTATTGGGTACACAAGCTTTATTAAAAGCCATTACTGAAAACAGCCAAACATTCACAGTTTGAGCAAACAAACTCTAATCTCTTCATCCTTTTAACCTCTCTTAAACACTAACTGTTTTACAGAGGAATTAAAAAACTGAACTTGACAGCACTGTGGTGCTGAATGGGTTTCGCATTGGGATTCCAAATAACACCTCAGTCAAAAAATGTAAAGGAGCCAAATAACCGGGCTGAAACGAATATTACGGTTTGTTTAGATGTAATGTAATGTGTACACACGATTTAAGGTAAAAAATGCTGTATTTTTCACATACCGTGCTTGTTTGTATCTCCTCTTTGCCCCACCTCTCTGAAACGCGCATATTTTTTACAAAGCACTTTGCTCTGAAAAGCGAGGTCTGCTATGATTGGCCAGTTAACCGGTGCGTAGTGATTGCTCGAAAACTGCAAGCATGTGATGCAAATGTACAATTACCAAGCAATTGTACTGACATGTGATAAAATGGCATCGGTGCTTTCCTTATCAATTCGAGCCTGAATCTGATCCAGAAGATGAAGATTATCTAGCCGATACATCAACTTTGTCAGCGCGACTTGAGCAGGATGTAAAGGATTGGTAAGGTTTTGAAAATATATATTATGTTAAATAGTTGAAAACTGTAGCTCGCTGTTTAACCCTTTTATATACGACGTTATAAAGATTTGCCATTAGTGATCAACCAGTGTTACTCCATGTCTAGTTGCGATTCAACAAAGACAATAAACCCCATTAAAAACACGACATTTGTTGCCTCTAATTGGAACATAATTACTGATTATTAGGAATAATCTTGTCTTTTTCACGTTGCGCGCATGTCTGCATTTGCAGTTCAAAAACGCACAACAAACTCAACTCACGTTAGTCCGTAACAAAGTCTTTTACAATGACAATATACTTACAGGCTGTGAATCTAAAGCACCAGACTGTCCTTGCGAAGTTGCAATGGTTGGAATTGTCCCACTTTTTAACAAAAGCTTTCGTGCACAGCCGGCCTTGATCTCTCTCAGGTTCATGAAGCAATCATCTGTGAAATGTGCTGTACACACTTGAATATTCGGATTGTAATGTTTTGGAACGTATTCAGTTGTCTCATCTTTTGGACGGGCAAACAAAGATGCTTTTCTTTTCGCAATGAAACACACAGCGTCTCCATGACATTGCTGCGGCGGTGGCGATACAATAAGATTTACAAGTACGCTCACCTTACTTGCTGACGTAGATTTGGGGGGTTGTGGTTACACGAGGCGTTTAGGGAAGGTCTGGGTGAGCATTCGCTTTTAGATAGATTGCATCTTTTGTTCTAACACTTACATTTTTCCAATTTTACATGTCTTATACATGCATGAGCAACTTATAGAGTGAGATGGTGGTCTAGTGGGTTAAACCACTGAACTGGTAAATCAAAAGGTTGCTGGTTCGATCCCAGCAGCCACCACCAGTGTGTCCTTGAGCAAGACACTTTACTCCATGTTGCTCCAGGGGGATAGTCCCTGTAATAAGTGCACTGTAAGTCGCTTTGGATAAAAGCGTCTGACAAATGACTAAATGTAAATGTAAATGTAAACTTATAACACATCATAGACTCAGAAAAACATGTATCCCCACCATATGACCCCTGTTGTATAGAATAATTGTTCCTACAAAAGAGATTCTATTTAAGGATTTCAAATTAAGAATGAAAAGCAAGTAACCCCTCCATTTAAGGAGGGTTTAGAGTATTGCCATTTTGGAATGAAGAGAACTCAGTTTAAGATTTCAATAAAGTTATTGTGCTGAAAGTTCGTAATGGACAAAAATGAGGTTACTTTTCACCTAAATGTACAAAACTGTCTTCTTTAGTGTCAAATGATAATTTACAAGATCAACATAGCATGACATCACCTGGCTTCAGAACCATGGCTAGCACCGCCATCAACATACGCAATAGCGCCTGCCATATCTCTATCCAGGATGTTTAAAGAAAAAATGCGGAGGTGCGTACTATATAAAGCATTTGCTTGCAACAGACTGTGTGTATCTCTTTTAAAAAAACTCCTTGTATGCAACATATAATGCATGACTTTGAGTTGTCATTTCTATACATTGCTTTCCGGCTGTTAAATGGATAAATTTGACATTGCTTCAGTGTTTTTAGAACGGCGAATAAAATGGGGTGAGCAAGGCCAAGCTGTGAACTGCTGGTCTGCCTATGTCTGTATCCTAATCTAATTTCACAGAGTTCTAGCCCTTTGAGGCCCATATGTTCTGTCGCTATAGAGATCTTAAACCACTGGAGACGCTTCGTTAGCGTGCCACACTACATTTCAAGGCTGTGCAAACTGTTGAGGCATCACCCTCCTAATCCTGCCCTCAGTACGTTGGCTTTCTGGATTTGATCCCATTTTTGGCCTTGAACGGATTAGGAAAAAAGAAGAGATTAATTGATTTTTCCCGCCTCGTTCTAGCGCAATTGATTGAAAATGTTGCAAATCTGGTCAATGGTTGCCAAGATCATGCCAACTAGCTCCCGCCCAAACACGATTGCCATCGGCGACTGCCGTCTCCCTTGGAGACAGGCGAGACGTGCGACCAGAGACGTGGGAACGAAATCAAAGATAAGCACACTGCGAATGTCAATGAGGGAAACACAAGTGGAGGATCATGGGTAATATTTCTGACGGGATTTAAAGTAAATGAGCATGAGATTCAAGGTGTCTCTAACTATTACAGAGACCCTTTATTGCAGACTTCACTGATGTAATCCATTGTAAGAGTTAGATGTGTAAGAGTAAGGTATGATCTATATCAGGTATCTATAAAGGTCTATATAATGTTATGCTATAACCCAACCAAAAATGCTGTCATTATTTATCCAACCTAATTTTTTTCCAAACCTGTGGGATTGTGTTTATTTTCTTGTTTAACACTAAAAGATCACAATTGCACAATTGCACAATAAACACTTGCATCAAAAAAAGACACAAAGGCGCCATAAATCAGTCTACAATGCTTTGTGGATGTCAAAGTTATTAAAATATACTACAACTAAAACTATCAAAACATTTCTGTTTCTTAGTAGACTAAAATAAATAAAATACTGGACTTAATATTATTTGATATATATTTTTAAATTTTTAAATTTAAAATATATAAAAACTAAAAAAGAAAGAAATTAAATTAATAGTTTGGATAAAAAATAAACAATAATATATAATACAATGACAAAAGCACATAACAAAATTGCATTAAATTTAAACTCAAATGAACTCAAAAAAATATAAAATAAAAGCAACATATTCCAAATATATATAAAATAAACCTACACAAACACTGAAAGCAAAACTATAATAACTCTGGTTGGAGGAACAGACTGACATTCACTGATCATATTAAATCTCCACATCTTTGGGTGAGTTGGATAAACTGGATCAGTCTGATTTAAATTAATTTTATTTTAAGACACATTTTGTGATATACGGCAAATCAATCTGATTTTTCATCAGAAAATATTATACTTTTTCCCAAATGGGACATTATTCTGTGTACTTCTGTCAGGATCATAAATAACTGGGAATATAGTTGCAGTTATGGACCCCAGGATTAAACCATATATAAAAACATGCATTCACCGGTATTGATGTGTTTCACTGTACATGTATTTATGTTTGTTTGAGTGTGTTTGTGTTCTTTTCTTACTAAGCTCCTGAAGGCGTTTGAGTTGTAGCACTCCGTCCTCTTCATCTTCATCTCCAGAGCACAAATAGAGCTCCGAGCCCACCAGAGCGAACCATCCCATTCGCCAATGATAAAGGTCATGACCCTCTTTATAGTACAACCGGCCAATAAGCTCGCTGTCCTGCCTCAGCAGAGCATCTGCCCTTGAGGGGACAAAACACTGGAATGAAGGAGACCAAGAGAGTATTAGAAAAAGCAGAAGAGCGAGCGAAAGAACATTTAAAAGTCAGCGGCTTGCGCAGATCACAAAAAGAAGTTTCTTGTGTTCTCAGCCAAACAGAAACTACAGCTAAGGAGTTGCATTACATTAAACCGGCATATACAGCTAGAAGTACAAACACAAACAGCCTTTGAACATTCCCTAGCTGAGCTCTCAGCGCTACGCAAACACATCTGCTGAGACATTGGCACCTCCGCACTTCACTTAAATGGAAATGTGTGTGTGTATGTGTGTATGTGTGTTTGTGTGTGTGTATGAGCAAAAGACGAGAGGCGAGTGCGATGGATCTTTTTGAAGGAGTAATAGCAGAAACCCACTCAGAGAAGAAAAACTGACACGCACAGACACAACAGGGACAGACGCGATCGAATGACCTTCAGGAATTGACGTAAATGGGTACAAACACTGTGACGGAGGCATATATTTAAGCACAAAAAGCGTGCACATGCGGGGAACGCCCACAACGTTAAAGTTGCCATAAATCTTGACTTTTATTGTGTGTCATTGTGCATGTATAACCTTGGCGATGGCGTATGTCCATTCTCTATGGGCGTCCGAGGACTCCGCTCCGAAAACCAACACTCTGTTAGACTGCAGGTACAATTCAAAGGTGAACACAGGCCTAGGGGAAGTGTGGAAACAGCACAATTAACACACACGAGCACTCGAAAGCACACAAACGTGCACACGTGCCCACATGCTCACAGCTGTGAAACAGAAAGGATGGCAATTAATCTCTGTTAGTCTTTTACTCGTACAATAAACAGCTGAACACTGGAGATTAATCCAGGGGAAAGGTCGCACTCTTAATGGCTTTAACAGCGCTGTCTTGTGGCCCACATTTTCGGACGGGGATATATTTGTTACAGTGAGAGCGAATGAATTGGAGAAAAACTGAGAAACAGTGAACATTTCCCAGAGGGTCAGGGGTTAGCGTGTCCGTCTCCCCTCATGTTTTTGTGTGTCCGTTTCCACTCATGTTTTTTGTGTATATCTTCGCTGATGTTTGTGTATGGAAACTAAAATGCTTTTCATAACCTCTACACCACAAAAGGTGGTCACATAAATATTTACAGTACATTTGGTCATTTAATGTGTTTGTTCTAAATGGATAGCCATAATCATTAAAAAGACAAAATGTAAGTGCTCAACAACATCTGGTGTTAATGTGTTGTTTATGTAAACTATTCTTTAACCGTATCTATTTCAGAAAAGCATTTTGGTCACCTGCTGTTGTTTTAAATGTGCTATGGAAACAAAATTGTATTGTATTGAAACACATCTCAGAAGGTGACCTGAGAGACACGCATGATGTGACACGGCCGGGTGTAAATTCATCCAGTTGTTCTAGCCATGCACTTAACGATAGACGCTACCACCCCCATATAAATGAAAATCCCCAAAATTTCCAAAAATTAGAATCCTTTTATCATTTACTCATGCAGACGTCCTTTCAAAGCTGTATGACTTTTTCTCTTCTGCCCAACCCAGAAGAAGATATTTTGAAGAATGTTTGTAACCAAACAACACTGAACCCAATTGACTTCCATTGTATGGACACAAAACCGTCAAGAAATTTCTCAGAATATCGATAAAACTATCAATTAAGCCCAGAAATTGTTAACCGCCCCAAAACATGGAAGTGTAAAAAAACAGTGTACCCGGTTTCAGTGATGTTCTCAGTATGGTTGATGGCCAGGCTCACTACCTCACTAATGTCAAACCGGCCTATAGGTGTGGCAATCTTCTCGTTGTCATAGTAACTGAGAAACCCTCCTTCCAACGTACACCAACGTCGAACTATATCTGAAACACACATAAAATATAGAAACATATATCTATGAAAACGAAATTCAGTCTGGCAAAAAAAATTGAGTCACCCTCAAATCATCCGATAACCATTGGACAAAGCTTCCGAACCTCTTAATAAATCCCAATTTGTGTTCTGAAGATGAATGGATGTCCTAGAGTTGTTGAACAACTTGAGTGTGAGTAAATCATCGCAGAATTGTCATTTTTCTACAAAGTTTCCATTTAGAGAACTTAAAAAACACTTCCATAGACTTAAAATGGAATGAACTGTATATAAATATAATGTAACACAAAATAATACAGATTTGGGATTTGATTTTTGACTTAGATTCAACAACTACCAACAACCTTGAATATCTGTTCTGACATGTTCAACACCCCTTGAACTCAATACCCCACAGTCTCAATAGATATAAAAGTGCAGTTTAAAGATATTAAAAATACATCAAGGCATTTTATGGATGTGATGGTATATCAGCTGAGATGTTATATACAGAAAATCCTCTAGATACTTCATAAATTCCAAGCGATCCCTCCCTGTTTGAGAAGGCTTCTGTTTATCATCAATATTTGATCTGCCTTAACATTTTTATTGAAGTTAGTTAAAGAACACTGTGGAGTAAAAATACTCTAAGCATAATTGGCATTTGTCAGTGAAAATCTAACCCCACAACAGTAAAAACTTGACATGTACAATTCTAGACAAAGTACTTTCTTCTATACCAGCCAACTCAAAACTAAAAAGACAACATTACGACTAAAAAAGTCAACAGATTGATTTCCCATGCACGCACTGTACCAATAGAAAATGTGAGAAAGATTCCTAAGTGACAGCAATGGTGTCCTTTAAAATTTGTCTTGTATTTCAATGTGGCGCCATTTCAATAATTGGTGACTTTGAACCACATACACTTCATTTTATCTGAGTCAAAATTCGCCTTTCACCATTTTTTTCCCATTCCATCATAAAGGAAACAAAAACAGCACATGTACACGCTGTTCATTCTCATCTACATTTGTCACCCTTTCTCAACACTGCTGAGTGTAACCTCGTGTTCCATTGACACAATGTTTTCTTCCAACCTGGTAATGCCTCACCTGATTCAGCTGCTACTGGCATTTCATTAATCCAGTTATCCGTGTTAGATGTGTTGGGAGAACAAACGGTTCTGTCAGCAATGTCAGGACAAGATATGCTAAATTATGGGTAAGGAGGAGCCGCCCCTGTGACATGAGGTGCGATATCCAATGTTTGACTTTCTGTCTGACTTTTAAAGTGACGGTACGAAACAAAGTGTTGATCAGTAAGAAACTTCAGTTGACAGAGATGATATTTGCCGACCGATTAATCACAAAGTATCACAAAAGCACATTCGCGCGTTGTGTGCACGGATCCACGGACAGCTGGCATTTACTATCAACAACCAGTCAGTGTGATTGGTTGGCTGTGTAGTGTGATGCAATAAATTGCTGGTATTTATTTCCTTCAAACCTCTTCACCTCATCTGTCTGAACCTCTTTAGCTCAAATGCCACCACAATGCATTTCCAAAAACCCTCTCGTCGCTGACTTTCTTGTGTACGAGGGCATGAAAAACTAATCTATAAATTAGTGGTTTTCATGAAGCTGTGAAGATGTAGACAGCGGTTAAAAGAACCGAAAAATTTAAATTCTGTCATCATTTACTCACCCTCGAGTTGTTCCAAATCTGTATGGATTTCTTTGTTCTGATGAACACAGAGACAGATATCTGGAAGACTTCTTGGAACCAAACAGTTCTTTGCAACAATTAACAACCATAGTAGGAAAAATAGCTACTTAAATGTATTGGTTCTGTTGAACACAAAAGAAGGTATTTTGAAGAATGTAGGAAAGCAAACAGTTCCGAGGCACTTTTGTTTACCATTGTAATTTTGCCTACTGTGGTAGAACAAGCATTTGTTTGGTTACAAGCATTCTTACAAATATCTTTCTTTGTGCTCATCACAACAAAGACATTTAAACAGGTTTGGAACAACTCAAGAGGGAATAAATGAAGACAGAATTAATTTTTTTAGGTGAACTGTCCCTTTAAGGGAGAGGTCCATTTTAATTTGTTTTGATATTGAGATATTTGTTCTGTTCATACACCTAGTGAAAAAAAATCCACCTTAAATGGACCGGACAAGAGAAATTAAATAAATTAAAATAAACTTATATTTAATTCAAGAGTGAAAAGTATAAACAAAAAAAATATATTTTAAGAAGTTTTATTTATTTTTACAACTAGTTTTATAACTAAACATAATAATTATAAAGTAATACTTTATATATTTTATTTTTTGAGGGGAAAGGGCAAAATGTGTACAAAACGTTTTCTCATGTTACAAATTAAAAACCCTTCGGACCGCAAAATTCTTATAACATAAGTTGCATGTTATTAGAAAAAATAAGTTGTCAACGTACTAGGTGAAATGACTGTACAACTGTTCAGAAACATAAAAAAACTAAAGGTAAAGTCATTGTTAGCATTTATGTATGGCATACAAGTAAAATGACTCGTATGTATGTAGTGACTACTGTAGATTGGATTTCAGAGCCTCAGTCATCAATGGATGTGACTCAAAGAAATCTTGTTTCAGCATTTACACAGATGAAACCTCATGGGGACTTGTTTGATACGCAGATGGACATTGTTGTCTATGAAAGGATCAAAACATTGATCCAGAAGAAAGAAATCGAGAAGTTGCCCCGGCTCAGAGACTAACAGCAACCAGCAGTGACAGGCAATGGGAGGTTGTTTTAGATACATTATCCACTTTAGAGCACACAGTGTTTCACAAACACACACGCACAGAGGAATAGCGCTGCATGATTTATAAAGGGGCAGATGTGGTTGTTTTCTCTTCTTCCCCTAAAAGCATGATTGCTCTACGGGGTGTCAACGGAAACTCAATGAAGCTACGCACAAATGTTTTCACTTCCACAATCTATAATGTCATGATCCAATGACATTCAATGTAATAATGTACTCACATAACCAAATAAGGTTTTTGTATTAAGCTGTTTTTCAACCCTTTGTGCCATAAATTTTGAGATACTTGTTTGAAAGATTTCAATGCCAAATGAATGGGAGACCTGCAGCTTTCTCTGGAATCTTTGATGAAGAGTCAAGTAGAATTTAGAGAGATTAAGTACTTTAGGAGAGTCAAGTGGAGATGAAAGATATGTTTGGGTGAAGGGAGACGGGAAATCACAGAGAAAATAATTCTGACCTCTTCGGTACAGAAGGACAGATCTACAATAAACGGTTTTTATCATACATGCACCCATGGCCCTAAGTTAACTTCCGATCTGTGGGTGGGTTATATTATTATAATTAATTTTATATTTAATTTATAGTTTATTCATTTATATAAAAATTATATTGTATATAAATTGTATTACATTAAATTAAAAGTACTCAACAGTTTTTGATTCTTTGGGTCTACCTGACGTTTTTTATGTTGTTCATCTGAAACCATCTAGACATAAAGTAAATAAATGCAACTGTGCAGTAACTTAAAGTGCATTTAAGTTATGCATTTTATTAGGTTGTATGCACCCCGGGAATTGAACCTGTAACCTTGGCATTGTTCTATTAGTGAACAAAATGCGTGAAAAAAAAGACTCGGGATAGCTAGGACAAACTTCAACACGCAACCATGCACACACAACTAATAAACTAAAAGTTTGGAATTTTGACAGCACGTATCTTATTTTTTTTTACGAACATTACAAATTATTTTTTTTAGTTCAATGGCAGGAAGATCAGGTTAAGTGCAAACGAAAATGTTCCCATAACTGAGAAGTGATGTCAGTGTAAATGGCCAGTCTTGGATGTACAGTGCTTTTATTAAAATCCCCAGGATGAAACCATGAATTATTGACACTAGGCTTTATATAGAACATTTTAGACCATTAGCGTGAAAGGCTTTAAGGCAACCTGAATGGAAGAGCTTTGGAATAAATGTCCTTTATTAAAAAAGCACATGCAGCATTTCCTGTTGAGCAAACAAGTTTAAATGCACTATTTAAGGAGTGCCTTTAAAATTCTAAGAGGCAACACTATTCTTATGACAACATTACTGTGGCCGCACACTTTTATCTTTTTTGATGATAATAAATTAAATAACAGGGTATTTATCGGCTCTGCTATGACAATTATTTACAGAGGCATGTAAGCCATTTTATAAAATGCCTTCTTAAGGGAGAAAAATGACTAAATCGGTAAATAATAATAGTCTAGTTGGAGGTAGTAGAGCAATGCTCTAAAGTGGTAAATCACCACAGACCTAAAAATACAAACCCAGTACAGTGGTTTGTTGTCGTGCCACAAAACAAAGTCTGTTCTTCCACCCTATTTTCAAAAGTTTCATCCATTTTCTTAAGTTTTTTGATACAAAGAATAATGAGGCATTAATTTAACACAATACCAGACGTTCTTTAAACTTTCAAACGGCTCTCACACTTACTTTTAAGACACTTTGAGATTTCTTAAACACAGCTTGCTTATTATTTTCAGCCTTATAACCGCACATGCTGGTATCAGTGGAAAACAGGCAGAAGACCAAAGTGGGTTACCGCAGCTTGAGACAGATGTCCCTCAGGATAAAAGATAGACCCTACAGTGGAACATGTGCTCCAGATGCTTATGTTACTTCACTAAGAGTCCGGCTTAATGTGGGGCCCTATCCCGGCCTCCTCCCCAGAGAGAACTAATGTCTAACCACCAGCGGCCCACTCCAGATGTTTAGATTAGAACAGCAGGAGCACAGCGGGTGCCAGATAGATGATAGGGAGAAACACTGATTAAAATTTTTAAACATCCTTGAAAGAGTAGAATCTTTGTGGGGCTTTAATATGAAGCAAGGACTATGAGAAGGATGGTGTAATACAGTATTTGAAAGACAGGGCAACAATTTCCATCCATGGTTGAGGATAAACAGAAAGTACGGATGAATATTCATGAGCAATTATTTGGATGAATGGATAAATAAGGAGGTGGGAGGTTGGATGGAAAGAGTTTGGAATGTAACAACGGATGGACTCACCAGGTCTTCCTCTCCGGTCCAAAGTGGACTTGCCTGAATTCACAGAACAGAAGAGAAATCCATCCATGAAAGAGGGAACATCAGCCGAAGAACTGCTGTCACAAACTGCATCCAGTTTAGGAAAATCTATACAGAGAAAGAAAAAACAGAGAGAAATCTTATAAGAAAAAAGGCTGATTAGGAATAATCCCATAATGTAGTGGAAACCGAAAATCTGTTATATGCACACCCGGCTCGCTTTTCTAGTTTGCTTTTAACTGAAACACAAAACTATTTACTGTACATCAGACGCTTCTTCACAACCACAGCTTTAAACTTTAAACAGTGACTTTTATACATTTTTGATATGGTATTTGACAACATCTCGCTCCTCAAGGTTATTTGTTCATACACAACGCCCGTAAAATTTCTAAACAAGAAAGCTCAAGGTTATAAGATATCCTCTTCATCTTCGCTTTCAATTTCTCTCGCTCGCTTTAACTTATTTTTCACCTGCAAGTCTGCTACCTTATCACATTCTGACTTAATTAGCCCCTATGCTCAGGTTCAATTTTCTTCGGGAAGGCCTGCAGTACTAAGTGAGATTTTATCATGCGCTTGCAGTCCACAACATGGAAAAGGTTCAAATAACTTTAATTGAAAAGCCTTTCAATTGAAGGATCTTCCGATCCATCCATCTCTCCCCTCAGGCCACAGATACCTCAATGTTCAAACCAGAAGGATTAAAAGTGATAATGAGATAAAGGGAGAGAAGTCAAATTTGCCAATTGCGGCCCACATGCATCGTACATGAAAATGGAGAACGTGTGAAATCAAGTCATTTAAAGGCAGTTCACACAAAAATGAAAATTCTTTCATGTTTAACTCACCCTCAAGTTGTTGAATAAATGATTTTGTTCTGATGAACACAGAGGAAAATATTTTGAAGCTTGGAACCAAACTATTATTGGCTAGCATTGACTACATAAATTTGCTTTATGTATTTTTTGTTCTACTGAAAACAAATGAAGATGTTTTAGAGAATGTGGGAAAGCAGAAAATTACAGAGGCACTTTTGACTACCACTGTAATTTTTCAATTCAATTCAATTCAATTCAAGTTTATTTATATAGCGCTTTTCACAATGTGTATTGTTTCAAAGCAGCTTTACAGGGGCAAACAAGAAAAACAGAAAAGTTAAAACACAGCACAGTGCATGGTATTTATACAACGAGTAAGTTCATTCTAATAAATAACATCTAATTTCTAAATAAATAAATGAATGAATGCAGTCTCCCCATTTTTCCTACTATGGTAGTCAATAGTGGACAAGAACTGTTACAAGCATTGTTCCAAGTATCTCTGTGTGCATCAGAACTGATACATTTATACCGGTCTGGAACAACTCGAGTGTAAATAAATGATGACAGAATTTTTAATTTTGGGTGAACTGTCCCTTTAATTGTTGCAAGTAATTGAGACCCTGCAGAGGATAAGCAAGGTTTTGAGAATAGATGGATGGGTTTTTGTGCTATGGTTATATAGTGTATCCTTTAACACAGTATAATACAAAAGTTGTGGAGAGTCTCCACTATTGAAAAACAAAAGTGTGTTTGTACAGTACATATGTTTTTATAACATCGTAATTGAATCACATATTCAAGTCATTAGGGTAATGAAACTTTATCCCCACACAGAATTAGAGGTTACACAAATGTTGTCATGCTGTTGTTACGATGTAAGCAAGCTTAACAAAACATTGGCACAACGCTGTAAAAACATTTGGGGTTGTAGTGATTGGAGGATTGCTTAATTAGGATAGTTGGCACGCTTCCTATAAAGGCCCCAAATGAGCACTTTGATGACAGTTCAATGCAATTCAGTCTAGACACACGAAAACACAAACTACCGCTAATTATAGACACTTTCAGTAAAGATCTCTTAAGGTACAGATGTGTGTGTGTGTGTATATGTGTGTGTCCTGCATTAGCCTGTGAGAAATGCCAATTTGATTCAAAGCACCAATTAGGGCACCTCAGCGCTGACAGTGTCAACCAATCACCAGCGAGAATGCATAAATGCAAAGCAGGTCGCCAAAACATTTTCCTTAAGGTAGCGTGTCATTAATCATCTATGTCTCCTCAAAGCCTCTTTCAGACGCTATTAAAACTGGTTTAATGCTCTCTTGCTCGAGTGTGAGACAAGCAAGGACTATGAAACTAGTCCAATGACTTTTATGAACATTTATGTGAAAATAAAAAAGCACTTATAACAATTATAACAATGTTTACAATGTAGCAAAATCATTTCAAACTATTCAAGATACATAAACATTTAAGGATTTGGCAAATGCTATTATCCAAAGTGACTAGAAGTGCATTTATGGTACAATGAATATCCAAATTTAGTCTTTTTTATTCAGAATATGGTGATAGATTTTTCCAAGGCTGTCATCCAGGTTTCCTCATGACGAAGGATCACTTAAAGGGATAGTTTAATGCTGTCTTCATTACTCACCATGTATGACTTTCTTCCTTCTTCAGAAAACAAAAGAAGATCTTTTGAAGCATGTTAGTAACCGAAAAATAACGCCCCCCCCCTAAACTTCTAGTCAATCTGTAACGGCATTGTTCAGTTACCAACATTCTTCAAAATATCTTCTTTTGTGTTCTGCAGAAGAAAGAAAGTCATACACATTTGAAATGACAATAGGGTGCTCAAATGATGACAGAATTTTCTTTTTTTTGGTGAACTGTCCCTATTATGAGCACACTGACATACCTGAAAGCTTATTGTGGTGGAGGAACTCCATCTGCAGTCTCTGGCCTGCTTTCTGAGCCAGTAGGTATGGAGTGGAGTACTCAGGGTCACCTGTCGCACACATCACGTCTGCTCCGGTAAAAACCAGGGTCATGGTCTGCAGGACGTCAGGAAGAAGCACCGCAGCACAAAGGGCCTGTAGACACAAAGAGTAGAACATAAGAAATAGGACCAGCCCTACAGCTGCTACAGCACATTCAAAAGCAAGGCAGTCCTCTCTGCAGCCATATGCGTAATTGAAGAAAACATACAGCCACCATATTGAGCTTTGGAATTCTACACAAGTGGTCCATCACCTCCATCCTGTTACATCTCCGGCACACACACAGTAAGCTTTAGCTCCCACACGCACACATACTGTAAGCTTGTGCACAGCTCACCTAACTTGACAGCACATGATGAATTAACTAACAACAGTGTCAACAGTGTCAACATTGCACCCTTCCTTTTGCGGCCACAAAAAACAAACATTTACTGCATACAGCAGAATGCTTTACTTGGAATCCTGGTAGAGAATAACATTGACAGGAAATAGGGCATCCACAAAAAGAATGTAGTCAGTCCAATTAAAAAGAGATGGAGGGGGAAGGAGTCAATAAATACAATAGTGTGTGTCTCTACGAAAGACAGAGAGAGAGTCAGGGCGGGCGAGAGTAATGCAGTCGAACGCGGTTTTCTTCTAAAACGGTCCGATCCAGCCGAGCTATCGATCCTTCTCAAACAAGCCAGATCCGCTGGAGAAAAAAGGACATGGAGCCAGTAAACCACACACTATACACAAACACACGTATGTACTCTCATGCCAATACCTGTAGCTACCAAATTCATCACACTGACGGGCACACACATCCCACACGACGTAAAGCTCAATCCATTATCAAGAGCTGCCCATTTAAGAAGCCAAAAACCGAAGCACAATACACTAGTTCCCTTACATGGATGACTTCAAAAAATGTTCTTCTAACGACCAAAGCCCCTGGGGTTGTGTGTGTATACGTGCGAGTGTGAACATGTATTCTCTAGGTCAAATCTGCTGAAGAGGCTTTCTGGAGGTCACCGAGTTATAAGTCTAATTGGACTTTTAATCCGCAAAAAGAAAAGTCATAAGAATTCCAAATATAGAAAATGCTTTATGTGTGTATTGTATTTGCGCGAGCTCACAGTGACACACACACGCGTTTCCGAGTTAAATGGAATTTCAAATCTCAAATATTAGAAAATAGTGGGCGTGGTTTGCGTTTTTCACTGCAATATGATTGGATGTATAAAAACAGCCATGGCATTTTGAGATGGACTGACATTAGAAAGGAAGGAGGTAACAGACGGATGAATGAATGAATGGCCACAACACCGGGGTTACATCCCTACTCTTTACGAGAAGTGGCATGGGATCTTAAATGACCACAGGAGTCAGGACCTCGGTTTGACATCTCATCCGAAGGATGGTGCTTTTAACAGTATAGCGTCCCCATCACTATCCTGGGGTATTAGGACCCATACAGACCACAGGGTGAGCACCCCCTGCTGGTCTCACTAACACCTCTTCCAGCAGCAACCTAGCTTTCCCAGGAGATCTCCCATAGTGACCAGGCTCAGCCCGTCTAACATACGCCATTTAAGATGGACACTGCAGGGCGGAAGTGCATTTTCAGCTAACCGAAGATTATGAAGGCAGATGAATATAAAAAAGAGAATGGCCCATATTGATACACTATTGACGATAAAAAAGGCCATATTTAATTGAAAAACAAGCATTGTAAGTTTTAATTTAACTGGGACTTTAAACATTTATGTTAACCTGCACAGCAGCTAGCTAGGTATCTAGATAACTATTACGACAAACAGTATTTGCATGACCAGAAAATACAAAGAAAAGGCAAAAAATATCATACAAAAAGCCGAAAGCTAAGTGCAAGAGTTAAAACATGCACTGTTCAGGTGACCGATATAGGCAAGTATAGTTTCATCAGTTGGCCCCAAACTCTGTCACACTGGCCCCAGGGCATCCTTACTGTTGAGCCCTGCTGTAGGATTATCATCTACCCAACACCAAACCACTGCCAACTGACTACTGCTTCAAACTTCTGGTTTAAATCTATCATTCAAAAACGAAAACGAAAAAAAAACTTGAACTCTGTGGATTTTTCGGGAACATTCTGTTTGTTTCTTTCCCAAATGCACCACTCCATTTATAATCTAATCTCACCTCTGGATGTACCTAGACAGCTTCCTTTATCTCTTCCTCTCTTTCTACTTTGTCTCTCTCTCAGCTCATCGTACAGTTAAAGCTAGCTGTCATGCAACATTTTCAGAGAAGTGCCAAAAACTCCCAAGTGTTTCTCTTGTCTCACACACACTTAATCCAAAGCCCCCCACCTCCTCCATCTCAGGAAAACCAAAAGCGGACATGATCTGTGTTAAGGTTGATGTGGAGAGAATCTTTGTGCTTTAGGAGTAAATTGGACACATTCAACAGAACAATGGCAATTTTTTAAATTAAAGAATTTGCTCAAAAATATTATTTTAATTGATGGTGCAGTATTTTGGGTTATGCAGCAAAGCTAAAACCCAAATCTTTTGTGTGGTTTTGGTGCAGCCTTGGCAACCTGCTCCAAAAAGCGGTAGGAGACAGTTACCATGGTAACTCAGATTTACACCTGGGCTACCAGGTGAGCCAAAGCAGCAACAGATGTAGACACGCAAACACACAGCCACCAACACTTTCTCGAGGCCTAATGGGCCTTTTAATGAGGCAGAGAAAAAATAATGTGAAGTCAAAGGCCAACATTAGCGCACATACAAATACTGACACGCACACACCTTGTTGAGTTCCTCCTGGGTGTTAAGACCTTCCAGAACTTTCTTGTACTTCCTCTCCTTGTACTTCCTGCGAATAAAGGATGCGCGCTGCTCTGGCGACGGCTGCTTGCAAAGCTTTTCCTCTGGGGGAAGATTTGCTGCCCAGAATCGGTTTGAATTTTTATTCCCAACCTCTAAAAACAGCTAGAAGAGAGAGAGAGGAAGAGCGACGGAACGTGAGCAAAATACATTTTTGGTTCAAATCAATGCATAAAAAATGACTGTCACCTCGATGAGCTCATTGCTCCATATGCTGCTGTCTAACTTCATGCTGCGGACCTTGGAGATACCAGGACCCAAAAATCGATGCTGACCTGGATCACAATTTCAGTCTGTTATAGTTTTGAATAGTTTAATACAGTCAACTTGTTTCATTTATGCAGACATCACATTCTCTCTCATAAACACTTTAAGGACAGATAGGCCGGATGTCAAGTTTTTAGCAAATAACAATTTTGCTACCAACGTCACACACTCTTGTTTTTGGATGAATTTTTGGATGAATTTCATTAAAGAGATAATAGGCCTATGCCTTCAGGTCATGTGTGCATTTACACAGATGCTATAATGTATTCTGTGTAAAGAATGTGCAGATCTAAAGTCCCTTCAAAACTAAACATGGCTTGAAACTAAATTGTTTAAATGCAATGACTCATTTGACATATATACAGACTCAAACTCATTATAAATTTCGTAGAATCCTTTCCAGGCAATCTTTTCTCCAGCATGCCACAACAATTATTGCAAATGAAAGCCTCGAAAAAGCCATTAATTGCTAATGAATCATAAGTAATTAATTGTGTTTGTTGGTCTGCGCATTTATTTAGCTGAACTCCGGGCACCATCGCCGCCGTTGTTTATGCGAGACAGAGATGAATTAAACATGGCAGAGAGAAACACATATTTGAATATGTAGTTTGTGATTTTCCAGCATAATTAGCAGCATTTTAGGGCAGTAGCTGGCCATCAAAGATCATTCGAGCTGCCTGAAGCCAATGGGACTAAAGATGCTTTGTGTATGCGTGTATTAAGGAGACTCGCTGGGAGCTTCGTAGCATCTACGAAAATCCCACTTCCTCTATAAAACCTTATGTAAAGTAGCAAAAAGAAAATTAAAACCACCAAAAAGCTTTATCTCAAGTTCAACTTTTTGAGAAATATCTCTTATTTCAAAGTAATAAACGGAGGGAAACGTAAAAATGTGCACACTGGGAGTTTCTATGGTAACAACAGGTGCACTTGAGGAATGTCTCCTATCACAGGCGTCGATTTAAAGAGCTTATTGCAATTACATGTGTAAAGAAACAGACAAACCCAAATATCTGTCATAGAGCCACCAATCCTGATTGATATCAGATGGCGTGTGAAAGAGAGAGAAATGGTGTAAAACGAGACAAAAATGAATGAGAAGGAACAAGCAGGAATCAGATAGGCATTATAAAGAGGAAGACGGATCGCGAGAAAAGGGAAATCATTTCACCCGTCTCTCTTTCACACAATCTCTGTCACGTACCGAAGACAGTTTGCTCTCATTTAATCGTTCAAGATATTTTTTCTTTTCGTTTCTCTCTTGTAATTGTCAGAGGCAGAAGCTCGGCTAATTAAAGTGTCTGCGCCACACATTCGATGAACGCTGCCGCAGACTTTTAAGAAGTGTGTCTCCCTGCTCGATGGCTTATTCAACAGCCGATAGCACACGTTCAGCCAGTACTTCCTCTTGTACCACTACCTAATGTAATATTAAATGGCCACATAACTGAAATAATGAGTTCATTTATGGTGTCGGTGGGTGGCTGGAATAAGGAATGCCAATTAAAGCCAAGAAAAGAGTTGGAGAAAAAGAGGGGAAAAACTGAGAAATGGATATATATTTATGGATACATATGTGTGTGTGTGTGTGTGTGTGTGTGTTTGTATCTTACTATACTGAAAAAAACGGAGGAAGAAGAGAGAAAGAAAAGAACCACAAGTAAAAAAGTGTCTCTGCCTGTGAATGGAGTGAGATCTACAGTATGAGGCCTGAAAGCCAAAGCCAAGATGTCACATTTCCATTTATTCATTTGGAAGACGCTTTTATCCAAAGCAACATACATTCCATTATACTATACATTCATTTCTGAGTATCTGCAATCCCTGGGATCGAACTCATGACCTTGGTGTTGTTAGCGCCACGCTCTAACCATGAGCTACAGGAAAGCTTGAGTTTTGTTTCCTATTATGTTTCTTATTCGTTCTTACCTGTACAATTCTTGCAGATGACCACACAGAGATTAATGGACGCCCATTCCGGCTCAGATGCCTGACAGTCTGCACACTTCCTGTTGGACTTGTTGAACCAAACCTTCTCCAGAACCTCGTAATTGGACAAGGACTCTACGATTGATTCCTGAATCGCCTCTATCCATTCCTCCCTCTCACGCTCTGACTCTGCTGTAAAGCTGATACAAATGAAACATTTTTTAAACTCTTTATTAGACTTAAATTTTAAGAAAATGTATAACGAAAGTTCCAATCTGTAAATGTTTTTCTGGTTAAATTCCAGAAAACTGGTTAAAATCAGTTTTCAACAAACAAAAATTAAATGATCAGTGTTGAAAACTCATTACCACGATTCACAATGCTAATATAATAATAATGGTTCAATTTTATGTTTCAGACATAAATGGCAATAGAAAAGAAAGGTAACATATTGCAGCTAAATATGCATATATCTTTATTTATTTATTAAAGAGACCCTTCAAAATGTTCAGTTATGCAGCATTTCTAGAAGAATTGTGGCCATTCCAGTTCAGTGACTATTGAATTTCAACAAAATCAAACCTCAGGAGTGACAAAGTAATCCTATAGCAATGTGAAAGACTGGCAGCATGACAATGAGACGTGATAAAAATCCAGGTTATCATATATAAAAATATTTTTTAACTTATCCTAAAAACATGTACAAATATTAGTGTTTTATTGCGAAGAAGTGAATTTGAACTTGTTTTCTTTGACCTATTTGAGTTCAGAAAAATACAGAGCATATTTTCTATTATTTTGACCGGTCTCTCCAGTTTTAATTTTCTGCAAATTAATGCAAATAGAAACAATATTTTTATTTGAATTTCAGGAGAAATTTTGTTAGTTGTGCACAGAATGAAACAAAAATTAACATTTTACCTAAACACATACCAGAGCTGCGTAGTGAGAGATTACATGTATTCTGGATTACGTAATCAGATTCCAAAAAACAAAGTACTCGTAATTAGAGTAAAATACATTTTAAAATATTCATAATCAGTCTACAGTTACTTTTTTATGGATTACTTGATCGCATATTATTCACAGAATGACAGTCTAGTGATTCTCCTATATTTTTCATTTCAATTTTTTAATAATAAACATCTATTACTTATATATGTTTGTGATTCTTTGAGTTTTTTTCGGCAGAGAGGGAAGGGTATTGGAATCGCACACATAGATGCAAAATGGAGCGGAACTCAGCATTTGACCCCTGAACGTATAGACACTAGGGGTGTGACAAGAAATGTACCCCTAGAGATAAGACCAGAAACAAGATTGTGTTCACAAGAACAGAACCAGATTTTTACACAATTTTTTAGATACACGCAATGACGAATTATATGTTTATTCTTCTCTTATTTTATTTAACTGAAAATCGCAAAATGTGGGCATTTTAAAAATCTTTAATGAATGAAATTTTTCATATATTTTTATGAATTATTATATGATTTAAAAGTGTAAGTGCATCTTTAACACTAATTTCACCAACAGGATCTATCAAAAAATCTTGTCATGCTTTAATCTCTCGAGATTTTGTGGCACAAGATTTTATCACACCCCTAACAGACACCATTTTAATTTTATGAAAACTCTTGGGTAAACTATACATTGTCACTATAAGTAAACAATAACAGCAAATTATATCAGTGTTAGTATTTTGTTCATATTGTACTTTAAAAAATGTTGAGGCTCTTGTTAGTGATAAAGAATGGATCTTTGTATCTGACAAAATAAAAAAAATGATCCTGCTTATATTTATGTGACATAAAATAGGATTTAAATCAAAAGAAATCTAAATGTAATCAAAAAGAAATCAGATTTTGTTACCAAAAATGTGTATTCTAAGAGATTAATATTACTGACAAATTTTGTTATGTAATTCATAATCAGCAAAGGATTACAATTCAAAAGTAATCTACCCAGCTCTGCACATAGGCTGCCTATAAATAGTTTAGAATGGTCTCCTTATTTTCCGCTGCTATTTTTTTATATACAGTACATAAGCAAACCCTAACTTTAACCTGATTTAATTCACAATGGATCTCATTTAGCTTGCGTTAGGTAGCAAACATATAAGGAAAAAAACAACAATGACTTTTTAACTGCTCATTATTGCATTATGATTGGCAGTGATGAGACACAATGCTATCTAAACATAAAACCTGTAAAAGTACTGAATCTGCTTTCCATTTTTATTACGACCCCCTCTGCACCAATCATTTTAATAGAGCGCAGAGAACCCCGTACCTCACCACTGAGAAATAAACTCGAATTAATTTGGCAACAACTAATTCTAAATAGTCCGCCAGCCTCCCATCGCTCAACGTTTAGAATGCAACTACAAACAGATCAATATTCTGTCCTGCCCACAATAACAAAGCAAGGAGATAAAGAGGAAAAATCTTTACCAGTGCACCCCAGTCAAAGGAAGAGAGCGATGGCTTTTCATTGTTTGCTGTTGTTGTTATTGTTACTGTTTTTTTTTTAGCCGGGGAGCTGCATCAACCATAAAAGAATCATTAAAATACAAACACAAAAACATCTAATCGGTTAGGCCTCTGCAAATGGCCACTTTGTTGGAAACATCAGCTTGTGTGGGGTCACAGGTGAGCAACACTGTTACTGTACAGCCGTTATAACAGAGCTGATATTTATAATGGGGAAAAAAAAGAAGAAACAACAGATCAATAATGAGCGCGCTTCAGATGGATAGTATCAGAGAAGCTAGACAGCCATAACCAGAGAGTGGCTGTACCAAAATAACAGCCGACAACCACATATGAAAAAAAGAAGTGCAAAAGAAAATAACAGAAGTTTCCTTTGCCTTTAATAAATCTAGTGCTGTCCACAAGCAAGCACTTCATTTAATTATACACAGGCAAAAAAAGTTTTTCCTTGTTTGGAACTTTAAATCACTTTTTAGTTAGTCAGTGTGCCACTAGATCAAATGTAGTAAGAGGCTAAACTCTAAAGTAGGAACGCTACAATAAATGAAAAGAGAAAATGTCACACCTTTTAAGAAGAAATGTTCCAAACTAGGTAGTGAAAAAAATAACTGCAGAAGAAATGTTAATAATTAGAAACTTTTCGGTTCACTTGCTGGGGGTTCTGCTAAACCCAGAAGAGCACAAAGGTGGTACAAGTGCGGTCCAGATAAAGCAGTGAGAAAAACGTTATACTGCATTCCATAAATCTGGATGTACTTTCCTGCATTTTGGGGTTTGCTGTTTAGGAGACCAATCCATGATCCTGATATTCTTAGCACTATCAAATTATTTCTCCAGGATTGGTCCTAAATTTTATCTGATGTTTATCTATACTCTAAACTACTACACTAGTTAATTATAAACTATAAATAAGCCTAATTAAAAAAAATAAGTGTATTTTCTCTTTCCTGTACCTGCTGATTTGATGTTCAGCATTTAGAGTTATCTGCAGTGACAATGTCATTCATTTTGATGCAGTGGCCGATTCAAGGCAACATGACTGACAGAAGCCATCAGCAATGCAACAAGGTAATAGAGTACAGCTTATTACAAATCAATGCACCAGCTACCAACGCACAGACAGTGCATTACATGTAATCCAACATCTGTTAGAAGTCGGATGCAAAAGTCAAGCAGGAACGCCTACAGTACTTGCAACTTACAGAACACTGATCTGGCAGAGCTCAGACTTAAAGGTCACATTCCCCACGATCACATTTTTCAACTTTTAGTTATTGTAAGAGCATAAAAAATACTCAAAGTTCAATGCCAAGCGAGATATTGTCTTTAACAGAATTTGCTTAGAATTGACTGTTAATGCTAATCCTATGCAATTAAGGTAACAAATGTTTAGCATTAGCTGGAAAACTGAGCTCATGATAGACAGACAGAACAACACATTGAAGGGTTATTTTGTCTGAGTTGTATCCAGTTATATGCTTTATCAGTAAGGTGAATGTGTATTTTGTTAAACGTAGTTATTTTCTAGATAAAGCTCCAAATTAGATTACTAATAATTATTCTTAATTCATTAAATTACACAGCCTAAAGTGGAACTAGTACACAGAGTAGTTTTTCAGAAGAGTAATTTATACTTTTACTTAATTTCGTTTTAACACCAGTACTTTCATTGTAATTAATTACAATTTCAGCAATGTTACAGTACTTGTAATTAAATACAAATTCCCAGTTCTCTTTCCGTCACTGTCAGCTACACACGTTCTAAGATAACCAACGGTCAAGTACCAGCTTCCATGAGTTTAACATCGGCTGTGAAAGCTGTTCTGTGTAATACACTGATAGTGTGTGTGTGCGTGAGTGTGTGTGCACATAGCCTACCTCTAAAACACTTCTATGAAACGTCCTTTGAAGTCATGCTTGCAAATGTCTTCTGGTCACTCTGCTTGTTTTATCATCCTACTCATGTCCAAAAATTAAAGGCAAAACTTACTCTTCTGTTATTAGTGTTAATTAATATAACCGGTCTGCCGCCAACCAATCCAGTGTCATTTCCCTCGCCATAGTGGGAAAAAAAGTTGCGATTTCTTACAAGGATTGACGTTTGCACATCCACTAACATACCTCCGTTAAACTCTGATGAAGTGAGGTTGACGCAATTGTTACTGTTTATTGCTTAATGCCAAAGCTTACGAATACAGGTGCACTGAGAGCAGGACTGACAAATCACAACAGCCCGAGAAGCGGAAGCTCGCTCATATAGTATATGTGGGACATCTTCAAACACACGCTCTAAGTGGGGAACCAATCACGACAGACCTGGTCAGCTTTACCATTCAGAGCGTTTCGGAAGGAGGGACTTCATATAGACTGGAAGAAATCCAGTCGTTTTGTGAGAAGAGGGACAGCGGTGAACAAGAGACTTGAAATAAGTGAAATATAGAGCGTTATTTGGAATTAGAAACATGAACATCCATTGTTAAAAAACCCCAAAACATAATTAAAGCCTCTAAAACAGCAAAAGACTGGGTCCTTAAAGGCAGCCATTTAAACTTCAGTATTAAGGGGATATTTTATATTTTCATTCCCTTCACCTGCTTTTGGGGCGTCTTGCTTGATTCGTCAGCTTCAGTCTTTTAAATGGAACTGATATGGATTCTATGCATTCTATGAGGGAATTCTTTTGACAGAACGTCTCCACTTGATGTCTGTTTCAGTTGATTGTGACATGTCTACTCAGGGCTTAGACAATCTGTGGTAAAACACTCAGGAAGCCACTTGGAATTCATTGGTCCCAAAACAACTACAAGTTAAGGACCCTAAAGCAGCCCCATAACAGTTTATCCCCTCCAGCCCGGTTTAACATTAGAACAGTATTTTGAGATAGATATGCTGTGTTTTCCTTTCCAAACACACATTTTAAAGTTGCAATGAGTTGTCTGGTAACTTTCATGATCTCCCTCCTCTTGTTGAGTTTTCTTAAGAGTAGTCTCACAAACGCAGCTGTTATCAGATGCGAGAGAACTCTAAAAATTCATAGCCATCGCTTTTAAGTTATGTGTATGTTGTTCGAGGACTTTTTGGCATTCTCTTGCACTGAGATTTGCAGCACGCCCACTCCTGGGAAAGTGACAATTCTGCTGAATTTCTTCTAGGAGAAAACTGTCTTACTTTGGACTACATGCTTTTTTTTTAACTCAGAGCTTAAACAACTCAAATCTGTTATGAAATGGCCATATTATCCGTGAACAGATTTTTATATGGCATGGCAGGTCAACAACACCAGAATACCAGACTCCAATTACTCCCGTCTCATAAAACATCAGTTGTACTGTTTGCTTCTATTATTTTACAGTATGGCTCTGTCCAAATTCATAGAGCGCCACCTTGCATTCTTTATAGGCAGCTAGCTCTTAAGGGAAAATAACCTCACAAGTGACTGACAAGTGATTGATTTCAAACTCTCTCAAAACATTTAAACCGTTTACCAAAGAAAACACAAAAGCTAACAAATTGTAAATAATGTATTATCTTCTATCTTGCAGGTAACTTAAAGGTGAAATGTGGACGTTTTAGGAGTATCTATTGACAGAAATATTATATACATATCTATGCCTTCATAGCTCAATAAAGATCTTACGTTGTGATCCGTTTTGTTTTAATTACCTTAGAATGAGATATTTATATATACATACAACGCGGGTCTCCTTGCATGGAATACGCCTTGTTGTTTTTACAGTAGCCTTTAACTAACTCTACACAGCATGTTTCACAAATATGTTTTGTCTTTCGGCGAAGAAGCGAAAAGATGACAACTTCTTAGTTCTGTGTCAGCCACCATAGTGCTTGAACGGGAGGAGGGGGGGAAGTAGTGAGCCATTGGTTGCAATTTGCAACCTCACCACTGGATGCCGCTTAATTTCATACACTGGACCTATAATACTCATCTTGTTAAAATTCCTGTTCCGAAGACGAAGATATGCAAGAAAAAATGCGAACAACAAATTTATGGCCTATACATTGTTTCACTTCACTCACCAATAGCAAGGTGCTAAAGAAGAATAATGCACCATGCGCATGCCATAAAAATAGCTCTCCTCACACTGCAACCTGTTGAAATCTCTGGAGCCATTTGAATAAATAAATGAATGTTTACACTGAGAACACTTAATCTTCCAGCTCTAGCCTTGGGCGAAATTCTGATTATTAGGTTATTTTTCAAGACACAAGCACAAGGTTATATTAAAGAAGCCAAGGTAAGAAGCTTAGCTCTGTTTGAAGGTCACCTGAAAGCTATATTTGAAAACAATTATTGATGTGAAGATCTTCTGGTTTCCTGGGCTCATGTGCTTATACATATTACATTTTGTCTGCTCACCAGAAGGATTTGAAAGGTGTTGTGATCTCAAAGCCTTTCCTCTCAACATGTTTCACACTTGCAGCAGTCAAATCCACCACAGAAATGGCCAGTCCAGCATTAAAGTCCTGTAAAGAATGGATATTAACATAATAAGCTTAAGTTTTCAGGTCCGTTTTATACATAAAATAATATATGAATTATTATCCTGGATCAATTGTTGCCATGTGAACAGGTAAGAAAATTCCATTCAGGCATTCAAGATGTCTGTTTAGAGTATTATGGGCTCGAGTAATTTACAAAAAATGCTAACTTGGAAAATCAAACTTGGAAAGAAATCTTAAAAATGCAAGGAAACGAGTTTGTGAGAAGGGTCAAAGAGAACACCAGACGTTGAACTCACTGGAGGGTAAATACCTGCTGATCCATTGATTAGAGTGCGAATGAATGACAGAGTTTATTTCACACAAGAACAAGCAAGAAATACACAGCAAACTTTTTTCCAAACTTTACCCATTACCTCAAGGGCGACGCCAATACGAGAACTCTCAGAGGAATGCGGGATGTTTCTGGGAGGGAAGGACAGAGGACAAGAGAAAAGGAGCCAAAAAATGGCCACACATCCAGTTTTATGTCCTTGTGTTTGTACAAAGTACATTGGGTTAAAAGAGTGAATTTCAAGGGCTTAAAAATATCAACCAATTTTCTAAACTCAAAACTGATTTTAATAGTAGCTAATAACACAATATACATTAGTTAATAACACTGTAACACAATGTACAATGTGTAATATAAATACAGAAGAATTGCATAAAAGTATGCTTCTATGAAGAACTGTATACTATTATATATAATACACGGCATGTCCAAAAAAAGTCACACACTCTTATATTACGCCTTTAGCATTATTTACGGCACGCATTCACTGTGGCATCGTTTCAATAAGCTTCTGCAATCTCTATAAAACGTCCATTTTCTCCCATCCTTTTATTGATGATGTGAAAGTCCCAAAGTCCTCTCCAGCATATCCCAAAGATTCTCAATGGGGTTAAGGTCTGGACTATGTGGCGGCCAATCCATGTGTGAAAATGATCTCTCATGCTCCCCGAACCACTTTTTCACAATTTGAGACTGATGAATTCTGGCATTGTCATCTTGGAATATGCCTGTACCATCAGGGAAGAAAGAACCCATTGATGGAATAACCTGGTCATTCAGTATATTCAGCTAGTCAGCTGACCTCATTCTTTGGGTAAATAACATTGCTGAACCTAGACCTCCAGTCCAATGGGAGGCTCTTGCATATTTGCTTAGTTAAATCCAGTTGGTAACTTTTTTTGGACAGGCAGTGTATTATGTTTTTAATTATATTTTTCATAATTTTATGCATGTTTTGCGTGATTCAAAATGTTTGATACACAAGCTATATTCCCTCCAGTTTCAGTCAAAAGAGGCCTCTGCATTGGGAGCACCTGTGGTGACATAAAGGGATAGTTTACCCAAAAATGAGAAAATTCTATCATCATTTACTCACCCTTAAGTTGTTTCAAACCTATATACATTTCTTTGTTCAGTTGAACACAAATATATTTGGAAAAATGTTAGCAACGGACAGTTGCATCGTTGACTACCATGGTAGAAAAAAATATTGTACTTTTTTAGTCTTCCGAACACAAAATTAGATATTCTGAAGAGTTTAGGAAATCAAACAGTTCCTGCACCTTTGAGTATCATTTTAGTTTTTTCTATGGAAGGCAATGATGGCCCAGAACTTTCAGTTGCTAACTTTCTTCCAAATATCTTTCAACTTGAGGGCGAGTTAATGATGAACAAAAACCAAAAACATCTAGACAACCTCATTTTGCAGCCTAGGCTAAAATTCTAAATTCACATTTAAAATGATCTAATTGCATTTGGATTTTACAGGTTGACCACTAAAGCGTTTGTACTTTAAAAACCAGATTACACTGCCCTCGTGTTTGGGCCTTTTTTTGTGTCCTTTGTTATGGAACGCGTAGTTTAAGTAAGGAAATCAAAAATCGATGTGATGCTTAACTGTAGCGTGGTCACGTGACTGGGGCCCGCCTGTTAGGTTGACTTTCATTACCTTAGGGAAACATCACGCCCTGACCTCAGAGGAGAGAAGGGTACCGCACTTCATCCTCGCCACAAGGGGAAAGAAGGAGAAAAAAAACAGCGTACTGGGCAGCTCGTTCATCTTGTTAAATTAAATACTCCACTTCAGTGAACATGAACCAAGTTACACATCACTACATCTTTCTCCTCTCTCCCTCTCTGCCTCCTTCTATCCTTCTTTCTGCTCCTGTGTGTTTTCTTCATCCCTCAACAGCCACTGCTGTCTTTACCTCCCTCCACTATCACTCCATTATTGTCTTTCTGCCCGGTTCCTCCAGTCTTTATTCGTCTCATTCCTTCACTTCTTGCCTTTTTTTCATCAATATCGGTTTCCCAGATCCTTCTAATATACCTCATTCCTGCACTCTTGTCCATCATACTCTGTTTTTGTCTTTTCTCTTTTCCGCTTATTCCTTTTTTCCATCTCTCTTTTATCGTCCCTCTTTTTTCTCCTTTAACCCATTGCCTACACTCCCCTTTTATTTTTTCTCCTAAATTCCAGTTTTCTTCATTCCCTCTTTTTCCTCCCTCACTCATGTCAGAGCATTTGCCACGGAGAGGATTTAACGTAAAAACAATACAATCAATTTCCATTTTCACTCCTCTCTTTCTATTTCTCGCATGCTAAATCGGCTGACGGAAAACAATTTCCTTGCAGAATGAAGACAAAGATGTTTGCTTGTGCTAATAAGGAAAATAATGAAAGACAAACAGAGATGATAAAGTGTGTGTGAGCGAGTCGCCTCTTCACAATGAATAACGTTCTCAGCTTAATCTCCTTTAAAACTGAGACCAATTGGTTATAGATTAAATCCGTATGCATGTGAGGTGTCATGGTTTGGGTGTTCACATGAGAGAAACGTTACACACTTCTAAACACAAAAATGTGAAAGTTTCCGTTCTTTTACTCCGGGGCAGTTCTGGGGGGGCCCCCGTGTCAGCACACTTGACCACCCCACTGGTCCCCTAAATCTGGAATTATATTTCACCAACACAGAGCAATTTTGAGCTGAACTTGTTTTCAAATAAAAAATGACTGAAAAATAATCATGACAAAAAATATAAGTGTGCCCCTAAAAGCAAAAGTGGCCCGTGCCTGGCACCTGTTATACTGGTCTAGAACTGCCACTGCTTTTACTTCAATTAGAAAAGGTCTTACTCCAAATTGCTTCAGTCTGTCTAATTAGATCCATACAAATAAACTTGATTGGGCCAAGAGAAAATCTATTTTTTAAACAATAAATTTATGTTTACAAACAGACAGACAACATGACCCAGAACACGCTCCTTTACGTTGAACACCGATGCTCGTGATTCTTTTGCCGGATTACAGGGCAGTCACTAGTGAGGTGAAATTTATAGGCAATTATAGGGGCCCCCACTGCCAAGGGGCCTCACAAATTCCAACAGTTATTATATAAAGTCATTTGTATTTTAAATAATTTTAAGACATGAATTGTATACATGAGATTTGAATGAAATCAAAACAATTTTGAATATGCATGTCTCAAAACCAAACCATGGCAAATCCTAACTCCTCCCCCACATCTCATCCTTACACTAATGTTAGTTGGGAATGGGGGAGTCTTAATTTGGAAGGAGTAATTTTTCGGCACCACAAGTCTCAATAGCTAACTCTTGCCATATCATGAAGTTAGTGTTATGCTTATAAACGATTACTACCAAACCTCAATAAATGTTTTGTGGCAAAAGTAGCTGATTCCTAAGTTCATGCACTTGACTAATCTTATGGGTATCTATAGCTACCATGCTAGGCACTATTCTCGTAGCGAGTTGAGTGTAAGTTAGTGATTGCACCTATTACACAATACACCTCACCTGCTCCCGAGTGTGTTTCCGAAAAAATATAACTGCAGATAAGTATTATAGCGTTAGCACGCTAGCTGCTATGTAGCTAGCACAATATACGATTACGCCTAACAACCAGCAGCTACCTCAGAATCTAGTTTGAGCTATTAGTATAGCCCAGTTGTACACCCCGTGGGGGCCAAAAGAGCGCTTTAGTACATGCGCAGTTTATGAAGTGACATGAAGTAACAGCAGTTTCTGCTTAGTCAACAAATTCACGTGTACTGCGCTGACCACGTGGAAGGTTATACAGCAACAGCATTTACGACACTGATAACATACAATTGCGCTTATCAAGCACATGGGGGAACCGTAAGCAAAAGAAAAACATTACAACACTCATGCGTAACTTTTTGCCAGATTCTTACGTAATAAAGACAAAATTAATTCAAACAAATATGACCCACACTTAAAAAACACAGAAGTACACTTGTAGCATAATCTGCATTAGTTACTATTAGTATAATATATCACAGTGATGGTACAGTATTGTTTAAGTACAACATTACATTATACACAATAGTATTCTAGACTTAAAATGTGTAGTATTTGAAAGACTTAAAATTGAAAAAAATATTACTTTTAGAGGGAAAGTTTTAGAGGGATTTTTTTATGTTAACTTCAGTTATTTTATTACAGACTGATTGAAAAGACTTTTATACAGTACTGCTGGTCCTTTTTATATCTGTTTTATTAATCAATGTCTTTTATTATTCTTTTATTAGTTTGTTGCAAGACATCATGTATTTATTTATAAATTTTTCATAAATTCATATAACATTTATAAATATTTAGCTTTTAAAAAACTGTTTACAGAAATATAACCATCTTCTGATAGATGTAAATAGACTAGGTCATAGTGATTTGATGTAGAACTTGATGTCCCTCTATTAGTTGGAAGGTGGTGGGGGCCACATCCCTGCCGGATTAAATATGGTTTCCTGGTTAACCCCCCTTTCTTCAAATACTTTCCAAAACAAACAAACAGACAGATAGATAGAGGCACAAGGAAGACAACCTGATCTGTTTTGGAGATTCTGAAGCTGGTTCTCATGAGGCTGAGGTAGATTCTTCCTTTGAGGCCACGCAGCTCGACGTAGCCGTTCTTGTTTGTGTTACCGTTGCGAGGCTGCTGGGAAATGGAGGATTGGGAGCTCACTGCAGACTGAAGAACCTCTAGCCAATCGTGACGTTCTCCTTAGAGGAAAAACAGAGCATGGAAGGTAAGACAAAGTGTGCATTCCTGTGAAGGTACACTGCATCCTATTTGATGTATGTTAGCAAAAGTGCAGGTATGCGTATAAGCGTGTATGGAGAGACGTGGCACTGTGGGAATACAAGGGAAGGAAAAGTGTCTAATATTATTGTTATACTTTATAAACTTCCAAATCTGCAAACAAAGCAGGTATGCAAAAGCCCCTGTGTCTCATTGAATTGTGCCAGCCTGCCTGCGTGCGTGTGCGTCTGTATGTGGGGAATGAAGCCGGAGAGGTTTCTCTTGTTCTGTGTTTAAATAGGACAACTGGGGCTTGCACAAATTCACTTGCACACACTCAGGCTAGCCAAAAAACATTAACAGCTGGATACTTTTATCCTCAGCAGGTATACAGCACCTGCCACATCCACTGAGGAAAGGTAAAAGAAACCGAAAGAGAGAGAAAGTGAGGTCTAATTGTATTAGAGGTGAGTGTTTCAGCATACAGTGTCTTTTGGACAAGGTTCAATTGTTAAGTGTTAAGTTAAAGAGTTTTCAAGGTGTGCTGGCGTATCGGATATATAATCGCATTTAACTCCTTAACTGAGTACTGTTCTTTAAGCTGCAGTACATCTATATCAATCTGAAAGTGTTCAATTCAACTGATTCAATTTATTAATTCTTGTTTGTGTGTGTGTGTGTGTGTGTGTGTGTGTGTGTGTCTATAGATATAGAAGACCAAATGTTTAAATATGTCATCACAAATAAAACTGAAAATCTGTTAGGATGCTTATAAAACAGTACAATCAAGTCCTGCCTTAAAGAAAGTTCAGCCAAAAATGGCATTCTTGTATCAAACACTCACTCTCGCGTCATTCCAAACCTGTAAGACTTTCTTTCTTCTGCAGAACACTAAAGAAGATATTTTGAAGAACGTTGGTTGGTAACCAAACAACATTGGCCCCCATTGACTTCGATTGTAAAGTCGCAAAATATATTTTGAGTTTCAGATAAGAAAGAGTCATATTCAAATTATAAACAACATAAAAAATCTAGGTGAAGTATTCCTTAAAAATGTTATAAAGTTTATTGGTTTCTACAAATTGCACATGAAAATTGCATTATGTCATAAGCTACAAAATCACAAACCTAAAAATGTGAAATCTCCTCCTCTTATCCATACAAATAAAACTAATCACAAGATATTCTCTCTCACAGAATAGACCTCCACATTTAAAAAATGAACACACAGCCACACGCGCGCACACTCTTGTGTGTCTAAACGCTTAACAGCTTGCTCAATGTCCTACTCTAATTCTCATTCTTGCCTTTTTTTGCTCATCCCACCTCAACACCCACTTCTGGATCTTTCATTCACTTTCATTCTCCACATATCCAGTGTTTGCCTTAAGATTGATGACTCTTTCAGACTGCTGTAAAGCTGTTTAAAGATGCATGAGCAGATCTGACAAGCTCTCTCCCTCTCTCAGTTCCTCTAATGGTCGAAAGTCCAGTTAAATGCATCCCTAAACTTACTTCCCTCAGAATAATTCACTTGTCATGGGTCAGAGGTCATCGCTCAAGAGCCAGGGTGGAAGGAGGAACTGGAAGGCCATTATAAGCAGATATTCTAGGACGACATGGCATGCGACTCTTCTATTAGCCCTTAGATTTACCACAGTAATTACAGCGAGGAAGCGCAGGCCATGTCAATACTGTGGTAATTGATTGGCTCATGACAAACCTCTTGCTCATTCACTGTCGCATTTACTTCAAGGTGTCTGAGAGAGGTGAATAATCTGGGCGGTTCTAATGGCCCTTTAATAGTTACATTTGCTCATGTACAAATATGACATATGAAACTTATGCTTAGAAATTTAAGCAAACATCCCTTAAAAAAGTAGATATTTTAAATTGAAACCATTGTCCTAAATGATTAGATAAAAGTTAGGAACACAAAAACTCCTGCTAAACTGCCATTACGACTTAAACCGATGCCACTAGCAAGTTACTACACTCAATAAACTCCAACAACACCTAAACTTAACATTCGCTAAACTTCTGAAATGCTTACAAAAATTTAATTATATTCTAACAGTGCTTAGAAAATTTCGCTTTTTGTCTGAATTACATCTAAAGCGCCAGACCACACTGTGAACATTTCATTCCATTAAACCCATAAACTGGTATAGAACTAAAAAACCTTTAAAAGGACTTTAAAAATACATTTATAATATATTTTTGGAAACAGGGAACATGTTTTATGAATATTCAGAAGCGAAAGCCTAATAAAATTCACAAGGAATGATGTGACCGCAATATACAGCAATAGCGTGTCTAATGCACATATTCAATCTAAATCTATCACCTTGATTCTATCAGCACTGTGTCAAAATATTTTGAGTTCTGTCTCTGAATCAGTTTGCTATGGAAGATTTACTTTGAGCGGAATTCACATCATTTCTTTTTTAATATATCATAGCGGATATGGTAAAGAGATATAAATACAAGATCAAGTATGAGAGAGGTGGTGAATTGCTTTAAAAGAGATTAATGGAAAGGAATCGAAAAGCAAAAGGAAAAAAGTAAAGAGGCTCACCTTCTTTCTCTGCCCGGAACACGAAGGTTCTGACGGAGGTGATCACCTCGAACTTATTCTCACCCAGAGCACGAACTTGTTTAATTGCTGAAATGGGGATCAGGCCCTTTGAGTACATCTCCTGCGGAGAATGAGAGAGAGACAGTAAAAGGATTCATTGTACACGGTGAATATAAACACACTTTGAGAATCCTTTTTGACAAAAGTTTAGACGCTGTATTTATGCCTCTTATAAACCTATTGATCTAAAGGCTGATGTTTCTTTTTAAATCTAAAATGTTTTTGTTGTTGCTGTGACAGAAAAGAAGAGTGTCTGTCTAGTATCCATACAAACTACTTTGCTTCCGTTTATTTACTGTTCAGGGCTATATTCCAAATAAAGGATGGATGCTTTGAGTAATCTAAAATATCTACAATCATAGTTCCCATAATGTCTATTTCATACTTTTGACAACTACAATTCTATACTGTGTTAAAAAGTTAATACAGAATGAGTAGTAGGTTTGACTGGCAACATACAAAAACACAAATACAACAAACAATTCCACCGAAAAGCTACTCAAATTCAATGTTTATATCAGTTCATGTATTACATCGATCTAACCCATGACCTTGTCAATAACGCCATGCTCTACCAGCTGAGCTACAGGAACCACTAGAGCTGAAATGATGTACAAGTAGATTGATTATATTGCAACATCACTCTCATACACGCCTTGCAACAGAGACCTCAATCCATCCCTAAGACGTCAGCTTGCCATAAAAAAGGAATTGAGCCAAACACAAATTCACACAGGCCTGATCCCGAATACCAGTCCCAAGCTAACAGGCTTGGCACTCCAGTATTTATAGTCTGATGTGTTGTGAAGAAGGATGAGGGAAAGAGGGCTGGTTCTTTAGAAAAAGAAGTGTTTGGTCTCTCTGTGTGCTTCAACTCCAAAGCGGCAGCAGAGCTCTGCGAGACCTGCTTTAGTCTACAGCACTCACATGCACCACTCCAGCCGCTCAGAAACAACGGAGAGTGATGGATAAAAAGAGCAAGCACCGTGGAGAACTAAGAGGAAGAGAGACATGTGGATAAAGAGAAAATGTTAAAAAGAGAGAGATGCGAATGTACAGACTGCCGCGCTCAAATTGCATTCATGCATTTCAAAGCTATTTACAATACATCTACATTTTATCAAGACAGTGTGAATCAAATCCATGACCTTGCCATTGCGTTTTCATTTTATGTATGTTTTTTGTGCCTTTTTACATCATGTATTTTTCCTACGTTTTTTTTACGGATAGGCACAATGTTATGCTTTAGCAATAAAAATTACGATTTTGTCATGGCAATAAAAGTTAAGTTCAACTGAAAGAATGAGAGAAAGATTCATTTCAGCCTGTTCGGCTGGATGTTAATTATTCTGATGACCTTGCACTATTTCTAGAAACTGTCCAACCAGAAATAGAAGATTTAGTAAGGGACTCCCTCCTTAGTTAGCTTCACTAGAAGAAGTAAAACCAAATACAAAAGGCGAGGGAGCATATGAGACAGAAGGTGAGAAAGACAGATTGTGAAAAGGAGATATATATAAAAGGAGATTACTTGATGAAGAACGTAGGACTGAAGAACCAAGAGATCAGGAAAGAAAAGCAAAGAGCGCGAGGAACACCATGAGCGAGGGAAAGAGAAAGAGCGAGAAAGTGGGGTCAGAGGGAGCGGCATCTTCTCAAATTAAAGCAGCATGTTAACAACGACGGCTCCGGCTAACCCTAATTATGGTAGGGGGCAGCCGTCACCCCTCTCAGGGATTCGGCTTCTCTCCCGCTCTCCAATTTTGCATCCCGCAGTAGCCGCAGTACGGCCGTGAACTCTGCGGAGTTTTAATGAGACTTCCTCCGTCTAAATCTGGACAGCGGTGGAAGAGAAGAGAGAGAGAGAGAGGGGGGATGAAAGTGAAGAGGTGTGCGTGTTTATAGGAAGCTAAGTGGCAATAATGAGGCGCTCTCTAAGCTGGCGTTAATTATTCATTGTAATTACGATTTTCAGGGTTGGAACGTTGAAGGGGGCTTAAAAGTAGATGTGCAAACAGGGGCATCCATTAAGAGTTTAGAGATGGTTTAAGTACTTCGGTGTATGCTTATGCAAACACACGCGTGGACAAAAGAGACGTTATAGGAAAGAGTTTTTTTCTGTATCCTTATGCAGTTTAGAGTGAATTAGTGGCTGTGCGCTCCATGTGGACTGTCCTTTATATGCATTTTGATGCTAATAAAGACACATTTAAATGTGCTATATAGCTAAAGGATCTTATTGATAAAGAACAAATTTGTTGAGAGATCTAGAGAGTGCCACAGTGCTATGTGTTTATACCGGTGCTGGGTTAACTTCTACAGTGAGGCCATGGGGACACCAACTGGCCAAAAAGAGCTAATGCACAATTCTGATTTAAAGAGTTCAATGCGAGCTTGTAGGCTGTAGTAAACATCAATAGCTGATCAAAGTTGCATTTTGGCATTCTCCTACACTAGCTGAGACCCACGAGCTCAATGTGGTATTCTGAAAGATCTACCGACATTTAAGTTGTTGGTCCTGGGAATATCTCATTCACCCTAAACTGGATGATTACGTGCCATCGAAACCAGAGTAGGTGGTGAGAAAGGTTTACATTGGCGCTCCCAGGGGACTCCAGACCTTTTCTGGTTAAAGAGGCTTTCGTTGTACTTTAGATTTGAGGAAAGCAATTCTCACCCGAACATCTCCACACACCCTGCCGACTGACAGGTGACATTCTAAACCCCTCTGACACACAGAAAACACACACGCAACTCTGTGAAAGTGCTACTCAGATCCACTGATCTTGCAAACATGGTCGCAAGGTTGATGAAATATAAGGTAAGTTTCAAGAGAGACCATGCCACTTGATCCCGAGGGTCCCGCAGAGAACCAGTGGGAATGTGGTGCTTGATTCTCTCCCACGCTTCAGAAGCTGCACTGTGATTGATAACATCATTATGTGATGTCAAGAAGTGAACAGTAATTAAGATCCATCCAGTTCTATCAGATAAGAAAAAAGAAAACGAGATTGAAAGTGTCCGTTGAGGACAGAGAGTTCCTTTAAAACTTTTAATAGTTTTCTTTATTGATGAGGGGTGTAAGTAGTTACTAAATAATAAATTACTGTAATTTAAGTAAGGGATTATTAAATTTTTCTGTTATTTAATTACAGTTACATCTGGTGCAATTAAACTAAATACTTTGTGTAATATATGTGTGTGTAATCGTGGAATTGACATCAAAATTCAAAGTCTAACTTTAATATATAAAAAATCCATGCTTTAAAATATAATTCTCACTTTTGTAATACTTTAGTCAGTTAAAAATACAACTAAATGTAGTTTTATATTGTTTATTTTAATGAAATTAAAGAACATTTTCAGGTCTATCCTTGAATCACTTAACTAATCAAGGTTGATATAGGATATAGAAAATAATCTGTAATAAGTAATTAAATAATTTCTAGATAGAGTAATTTGTACAGTAATCTAATTACTCTATTGAATATGTAATTAATTACTTTTTCAGTGTAACTTGCCTAACACTGGTGACGGATACATAGAGTTTGGGGTATCTAGGGACCAGATGTCATTGAAACCTCTTTTGAAACCAAACTAGAAAACTTCTGGAACTGCCGAGATGCTCATGGGAAGTCGCTGCAGGAAGGGACAGTCCACTGCACTACATCGTTCAGAATCCAGCAGTTGTAGAAAGTCAGAGACCAAGGGATCATACGATTGAAGGCCCCGAGGAACAAAAGGTGAATGAATTCAGCACGCCATCTCCCTTTTATACCCGGATATCCGGGGGTGGAGTCCGGCATGCAAATTTAATTCGTTTTCAAAACTAGTCAGAAGATGATAGGTTCTCAAGTCAAACCCAATCTGTCGGTTTGACACAACGTCAAGAGACCGACAGAAAGAGAACTATTATATGTGAAGAGATAATACAGAAAGAAGAGTAGAACTGAAAAAGAGGTGTGAGTGTGCTGTTACAGTAAAAGCTGGCACAGGAAGTGCTCTGCTGATGTCTGTCTCTTGATTGGGTTCAAAAGACTATAAAAAACCAACAAGTGTGATTCACACATGCATGCAATGCTCATTCTTCTATCGCTTTAGGGTCCTCTTTATACCCTCGCTTTGATTATATCAACTCATTCCTGCACCCAGCGAGGTTTCTCTCAAACTATGATAATACCATTTCTGCAAAAAGAGTTTGAGGGAATGTCTACAGTTGAGAGAATACTTTTATTCTATGAGAAGTGAAAATAAAGAGAGGGATTTGCAGCTGTTTGGTGGCATGTATATACAAGTTTACATACATGCTGTGCACTAAAAATGGTTTCGGTCATTTCCTCTCAAACATAAACACGACACAACAAAGTCTTGGTCTCTCTGGAAAATTAACAAGTGTGGTTGCTTCACCTTATCGCTGTTGTAGTAAGTGAGATTTCCGCCTTCAAGCTTCACCCATCGTCTCTGAAACACACAGTTCCTACAAATACAAAATGACACAAGTGTCATAATTACAAAACACTGAACTCATGTAATGAGTTTCCACCTATTATTGTTCCATTCACTAAGAATGAATGATTCATGTTTCAAGATTAAAATGACTACTGATAAGTGTTTGAAAAAAATAGTCTCTGTTTGGTCAATACTCTGTCGTCTGCCCAGCGCTACCAATCAACCGCCACTGTGTTTTTGGGCAACGGACGATTAGGAAACAGAAAAAGGAAGTGAGAAAAAATAGAAGAGGAAGGTTATGTTCAACACTGGTTTTAACAGGTTGGTTTTCAAGTATGGAAGCCAATACAACAAGGTGTAAAACAGCATGCTGATCTCAGATCTGTGGGTGTGTGTGGTCTTCAAGTGAAGCATCTTATGCTTTCACAGATCTTGTATTGTTCATTAGGTGAAAATGGACATGAGAGAATTCTATAAAACACACATTTACTTTTACAGTTGAAAGCACAAAGATACTTCAATAATAGCACACACACAAATGAAAAAAAAAGAAAAGAAAACAGAAACGCTGAAATTACGTTTTTTTAAGAGCTATTTGTGATTAATTTGAGAAAGCATATAAGAAGAATAAGGCCACAACTACAGTCAATTGTGATTTAGTGTTGATTCACTTTAAAATGTTTAACTTTAAAAACTTTTTTTCCAATGTAAAAGAATCAAACAATATAAAGTAATTTAAAATCAAGCTGGGGCCAGAAAGATTTTTATAAAAAGTTTAAGTTTTGTTCTTCTTAAAAAATGAATATCATATAGAAAGAAAACCACTTGAGGGTGAGTAAATATTAAAATAATTTTCATAACTGAAACTATGACATGCGCTTTAGTGATAGATCAGAGTGCATGGCCTTTACCCTTGTGGAGAGAGTTTGTCCAGCCAGCCTGCTTTGACAGCAGTTTTGGGAGCTCCATAAAAGCAGGCATAGGGTGAAATGGAAACGTCTTTTTGAATGGAAGGTGCAACTAGGCCTGGCAAGTCATCCATTAGTACACTGTATATTTCATTCTCTTCTGTTTGTCGCACAACTTGTTGACCAGGGCTGGTGAGAAGGTTCGTAGGTTGTTTAGAAGAGCTTTCATTGACTGATTCCTTGCTGACAGTAAATTGTAGAACAGTGGAGTAATCATCATCATCTTCAATGTAATGTTTGGAAGGATCTTGCTTGTTATTGTTCAGTTTTTCTTTGGATTTTGTCTCCTTCCTGAAAAGATAAAGGATTTGTTTTGATTTCAGATTGGTTTAGTCCATTAGCAAGGAAGAAACCCAAATTTGTGTCTATATTTGTATTTGGTCTAGAAAATTGTTTGAAAATCAGTTGTCACAACGTAAACAAGTTTACCTGATGAACAACAGAACAAAATATTTTTTGTTGGCTGAACATACAGTAAATAAAGAATATAGATTGATTATTTTAGAACAAACAAATTAGTTTGTCTTTTACTACAATTGTAATTTTTTTCTGCCTCAGACAGACCAAAACTTTGATCAAATAACAGTTTGTGTTAAGTGCATTTATACCGGTTGTGCCGTTGTGTTACACTTACACCTCAACACACAAACCTCAACCATCAAAAACCATCATTCATTAAAAAAACTCTAAACAAAATGGATAATTAACAGTTATAACAATAATAAAGCATACATTGAGCCAGCAATAAATGAAACACAAATCTTTAAAATAAAAACACAGAATTGAACTGCTGCAATGCAGCATGTTCTTTCGGGAACTTTTCAACTCAGTTTTGCAAGTTGGGAAAACCTTCTCACACATTTTTGCCAAAACTTGAGAATCCAGTCAACAACATAATCTTTGTTAGAAACATTTCTATACACAGTATATACACTCTTAAAAATAAAGGTGCTTAAAATGTTCTTCACAGTGATGCCATTTAACTCTTTCACCACCATTGACGAGTTATCTCGTCATTTAAAAGAAAACGCTTCCCCGCCAAAGACGAGTTTTTACAGCAATCAGTGTTTGTACTGTTGTACAGCAGGTGGCGCTATTACACACCACTGGGGAAAAGTACAATATCCCAGAACCTAGAACGTATATGTTTTAGCGGTTTTTAATGATTGTTCTGAGTGGAATCTGAGCGAAATCTTTGACAAAAAACTTTATTATCTCAGCTGTTTAATCAAAATGATGCATTATTGAAGAAACCTACCCACATCTACGGAGTGATAAAAACGAACAAATGAAGATTGGAGAATACGGTTTCTTTTGTTTAAAAGCTGAAACTCTGTTCTTCCATTTGACATATTGTTTGTCCATATATTCTTTACAGAAAATTTACTGTGAGCCATTAAATTTGGGTGAAAATGTTAAAAAACGCTGGCGAAGGCTGGCAGGCTGGCGGCGAATGAGTCAAGAACCATTTTTACTTCCACAAAAAAACATTCAGTCAAAGGTTCTTTAAAGAAACATCTCCTTTTTACTTTTTATAATCAGATTAATCTTTTTCCGCCACATAGAAACTTTTGTGAAACAGGAAGGTTCATTAGATGTTAAAGGTTCTTTATGGAACCAAAAGGTTCTTCTATGGCATCAGAAGAAAATTAGAAGCACATTTTTTTTTAAGAGTGTACAGATCAATAATTTGAATTCTTTAACAAAAAAATGTTCAAGTTAGTTTCTTTTCTTTTCAGGGAGAACATTTAGCAAGTTGGAAGTAAAATTTATAAAGTTGACTCAAAAGTAATGTTGCATCATTCCCATTACTTTATCATGTGGTCTATAGTATGTTTTAAATCATGACTAGATTTACAGTTTGATGGACACCGGTCAGACATTAATAATCATGAAAATAAAATAAAAAATAGCAAACAGTTACAAACAGTTAAATTTTTGAAATTCAGTGCACAAAAGATGCAAAAAAATAGGCTGTTTGCATAAACAGATTAGACTAGTCTTAGAAGTTAGTCATCCAATTATTTTCTTCAAGACTGGTTATACCTTCTTTAAATCAGTTACATAAATTGGTAGATTTGGCTAATTTAAATCTGAAAAGAAGCCCTAACTAATTTCTAGTCAGTGAGACTAGTTATTAAGATGCTGCTAAGTAAATGCTCCTGGGACCAGGTGTCAGGAAACATGTCTAAAAGGCTGAAGGAGACTGAGGTTAAAACATTGGTTACCTCAACTCCAGGTTCTCCTTTATGTCTTGATTGAACATTACGTCTTTTTCCATTTCCTCAAAAACAAACACAAACAATCATTACAAATTGTACAATACACTTCTGAACATGTCTATATATAATATTTAAAGGGACAACTCACCCAAAAATGTCTGTCATCATTTACTCACCCTTGAGTTGTTCCAAACCTGTATAAATTTCTTTGCTCTGATGAACACAGAGGGAGAATTTTTTGAAGTAAGCTTGTAACCAAACAGTTCTCGGGCACCGTGGTAGGTAAAAAATACAATGTTAGTCTAAAGAGAACAGTTTGCTTTCCTACATTCTTCAAAATATCTTCTTTTGTGTTCAACGGAACAAACAAAGATAAATAACTCAACCATTTTACCTACTATGGGAGTCAATGGTGGCAAGAACTGTTTGGTTACATTTTTCTCAATATCTTTTTTACATATAAATTTACACAGATTTGAAACAATTTGAGGGCGAGTTTGTTTTTTTGGTGAACCGTTCCTTTAAATAAAGGCTTACATGTATAACCCTATTGAAACTACAGTTGTTTATTTCTGAAACAAATCACATGTTTAAGTGCTAGCATTTGTGCAAAAGTATGCTATAAATGCAATAAAAGAGAAAGTTGTTTACATCAGTTTTAGTCCTCCCTTTACCTACAGGTAACAGGAAGTGCCTTATTTTGCCCTGTGGTGAATATTTAGTTTCAATTGTCCCACCTGCTTGCAACAGGAAATTATATGTTTTAAACTGTGATGCACTCATACTAGAACAAGTGCTAAACATGATGGCAAATTAACAGAAACATAATAAAGCAGTGGTTCCCAAACATTTTTTGAAGGGCCCCCTTTAGTAGGAAATCATGTTTTCGAGCCTCACAGGCTCCCCACCACCTTAGGGTTGTTCCGATTGATGATACTATCGTGTATAGTCGATACTTTTGTTTACCGATGATACTTTCGTCAGCTTGTCATTTATAAATGCGTAAATTGCAAATTGCATTTAACCACACTTGTGGTTACTGTGGTTTTACTATGAATAAACCCCAAATTTTTGGTTAATATAGTCAAAATATAGTTTAAACACTACTAATCCCCAATATGGGCTCGATCAATGCTGCTTGTAGCTTTATGATTTCACATTTCATTCATTCTCAAATTAAAACCCTTGCTGAAACTATAAATAAACAGGAAGCTGTACAGCTGTCAATACATCAACCCTGGCAAGTTTTAATAACAGGTTAGTGCAAATGCTCACCGGTTTGGTTTCTGCTGAATTGTACAAAAAAAGCTCTCCATAGGGGGCAATGGGAGACAAGGTCCTTTGAAGTGAAGCTGTAATTAACACAACAGAAATTTATCATTATGACAAACTTGTTTTGGAGACATAGTCTAGAGAATAGGGTAAGAAGATGAGAGTAAGACAAAGAGAGACAACGGCAAAAAGGAGCAAGCGATAAAAGTACAAGCATAAAATAAGATCCCACACATTCTCCTTTAGCGCAGCCGGCTTGGAAAATGTACCAAAGAGGGTGCAGCTTGGGTGACTGGTTGTCAAGGTGACAAATGACCACCATATCTCTGCGGAGACACTAAGGGACAGTATGAATTCCAAACCGTTCCCTCCGGACAGACACACACATAGATATATAGCTATAGACAAGGCCCCCCGCTAGATAATAGCGTATACTGTAGGCTGTTTGATCTAGACAGCAGTATGTAATCTATGATGGAACTCAACTGTATTGTATCACATCTTAACCCAGTAGCAGTGGTGTCATTTTATATCAGCATCATCATTTATCATTATCAAGAGTTGACCTTCTAAGTACAGATGATACACTTTCTCTTTCTTTTTTATCTTTTGGCCCTGATTGGTGCTTTGCAACCTCTCTTATAAAAGAACGTTTTACCGGAT
Organism: Triplophysa dalaica; assembly: GCF_015846415.1. Classification (NCBI taxonomy): domain Eukaryota; kingdom Metazoa; phylum Chordata; class Actinopteri; order Cypriniformes; family Nemacheilidae; genus Triplophysa; species Triplophysa dalaica. The sequence goes on from NC_079542.1 coordinate 10,120,469, forward strand.
GATTGTGTCAATTGCTTCCTTGAGTATTTCTCCACTTTCTCTTAATCCAAAGATGCTAAATCAATATCTTTTTTCTAGCAAGACATTGATTTTTTGAAAGGAATAATACTTTACCATCTCTGTTTTCTTCCTTAACACTTTCCCCGCCAAAGACGAGTTTTTACGGCAATCAGTTTTTGTACTGTTTTACAGCAGGTGGTGCTATTACACACCTTTGGGAAAAAGTACAGAATCCCAGAACCTAGAACTTATATGTATGTTTTAGCGGTTTTTAATGATTGTTCCGAGTGGAATCTGGGCGGAATCTTTGACAAAAAAACGTTAATTATCTCAGCTGTTTAATCAAAGTGATGCATTTTCGAAGAAATCTACCCACATCTAAGGAGTGATAAAAAACGAACAAATGAAGTGGCAACTCTTTTTAAAAAGGCTGGCGGGGAATGAGTTAACAAACTAATTCTCAGGTTCCCCGCACACTTTTTTTGTGTGGAACTTTTAACTTTCTCTAAAACTTCATCTACCTTTCCATTACATTGTATTCTCTAGAGAGTAAAAACAGGATTAGGTTGTAGATGTAGTAGATATAGGCATTTATTAAACCACTATCGCACCTAAGCTGGGTTTCTGCCTTCAGTATAACTCCCAATTCCCGACCACACACACAGTGTCTCACTCAAACCATTTCCCACCTATTCCTCTAGGATTCCTCTTGGATGCAGTTACACACACAGAAACGCGCTCGAAACAAGGGACACAATGGAACATTTCAAAGCCAAACGCTGTTTCAAAAGGGAAACACAACTCTTCACAGTATCAAGTTTGGAAAACTAGGCCTCTCCGAATGAATGCATTATGAGAAAAGAGAACACTTCATACTAAGATTTCAGTATCAACTTTCACCCATTGTACATTTGAGATCTCACTACTTATACTAGTTAAATATCACATGGCATAAATATTATAAACCATCAAAGTTAAATTTACCTTTCCGAATGTCTGTAGGGCAAGCAGGATTCTCTGGTTTTGTAATATGGTCAGTATTGTTGTTTACATTCGCACTCCTGCACACACAAATTTGTAAATATTAGATCCAAAAATTTGATTACTGATTCTTTGAAGAAATATTAATAGAGACTTCACACACAAACATTTTACGGTCCAAATCCACATCACTTCAATGATTATTTTACTGTTTGCCCAAGCACTGCCCATTACTGCATACTCTACATAAATCCTTAAGGGTAAGTACTAATAAAGTTAATGTGTCTCTGTTGCTTAACTGATCACAGAGCATGGAGGTAGCAAAGCCGAGGTCACCGGTTCAATTCCCAGGGAACGCAGTCAATGATTAAATGTATAGCTTAAATGAACTATTGGGCTTTTGGTTCTCTGTAAATGAAATGCAGCAAAGCAATGCACACATTACCCAATTCAAGTACAATGGGCTATATTCACACGTTACTTCACAGGAAGTACCCTAGGCAGTTTCCGGTAGGGGAAACTTAAAGCAGAGAGAAAAGGGAAACTGAGAAAAAGTTAAAGTCACAGTAAGATTAAAAATGTCAATGCATATTTTTCATGAAATATTGCAGCGTAAAAATAGTTTATCGATGTGGGTCATTCTCTTACTTAAAATTAATGTGCCCTCATAATCTTCGGCTAAAATCTGAAAATGCACTTCCTTCCTTTAACGACTTCCTGCATCTTAAATGACGTATGTTAGACGACATTTTTGGAGACGACTATAAACCACTGCGGTGTGCCGTGAAGTACAGCATCTGCTAAATTCAACTTTTCAGTTTCCCATTTCTCTGTGCTTTAAGTCTCCCCAACCAGAAACTGACTAGGGTTCTTCCCATGAAACGCAGAAGTCATGTTTGCATAGAGCCCATTGAGCAGTAAGGTATCAGAGGATGCACTGTGCTGTGAATATGGTCACGGCATAAGGGCATTAATAGGCACTGCGTAAAGCGTACATAAATGTAAATGTCATATCAAAGGGACAGTTCACCCAAAATTCTGTCTATAAATGTATTTGTTCTGATGAACACAGAGAAAGATATTTGGAAGAATGCTTGTATCTAAACAGTTATTGGCCACCATTGACTACCATAGTAGGAAAAATGGCTTTATACATTTCTTTGTTCTGTTGAACTTAAAACCGTTTTGGTTTAAAATGTTTTGGGGCACTTTTGACTACCACTGTAATTTTCCTACTTTGGTAGTCAATAGGGTCCAGGAACTGTTTGGTAACAAGCATTCTTCCAAATATCTTTTTCTGTGTTAATCAGAACAAGAAATTTATACAGATTTTAGACATCTCAAGAGTGACTAAATCATGACAGAAAGTTTATTTTGAGTAAACTGTCCCTTAATTCTTCTTGAGACATTCAATCCCATGAATTCTGTCACGTACCAAATAGTGTTGGAAAGTACTGGTGTCTGTCCTGTAGTGGTATAAACTTACAATTCGGTAAAAAAATGAATTTTAACTTACCAGTCAAAAGGAGGTAAAAAAGGATGTTCAGGGATGTCTGGTACAGGTCTGTGTCGTAGCCTAAAGGAACGTGTAGACCTCGGTTCTAATCCTGCCCTAACATCCGAAGGGCATTCCTCATATATTTCATTCTCAACCATTTCTCCCTGAAACTTTACATTGGCCTCATTAGGTTCTTCCCCAAAAGAGTTGGGCTCTTCTGAAAAGTTCTCCAATGATTCGTTGCTGCTGTTGGCAGAACCGGAGCTAGAGCTGGAGGATGGCCCATGACCCCTGGTAGTCCCCTTCGACTCAGAAAGATTTTGTCTTTCCATATGGAGGTTTTCCATGGTATTTCTCTGAGGATGCCGACAAGGCGTTCCTCTCTGCCCATCCTTGGAAAACACCTGTCTAGGCCTTGGAATCGGCTTTCGCCTCACAGGTACTTTAATAGAGCTTCCCTCTGCCTCAATCATGAGGTTCTCCAGGCTGCTTAAGATCCTCCTTCGGTGTCCTGTAGGGATATTATCGATCTTAACGAGCTTCTCCTCAGTTAGGCTCCTGAGGTCTCTAAGATAATGGTAGCCAGCCCGGGTGAAGCTGGAGGCATATTGTGCCAGGTGAAGACTGGATAACCACTGAGTAATCTCCTGTTCGGGCTCCATAGAAGACAAGAAAGAAGGATCTTCAGTGGTCACGAAGTGTGTAGTATGGCATTGGATGACAAGGATACTTTGAGGCTGGGACCATTAAAAAGATGTAGGAACACACCCTGAGGAGAATAAATTATCATGAATAATAATCTTCACATTAATTCACATTCATTGCACTGAAGCGCTGAAATGGTTTTTATGACATTAATGTTTGAACTTATTTTTTGGCAATAATATTTTCACAAGTCTACTATTATTATACAATGGGGAAAGCATAATGAGAGAAATGAGAAACGTTTCAATGGTAGTCTACAGAATGTGTGTGGGAAACCTTTATAAACACTTTTCACAATGTTTCTTAAACTCTAAAAAAGTTATCTGAGCAATACAAAGGTCTGAATCCAGTATAGCCAGATAACAGGCTTTACATTTAACGATAGTATAAATGTATTAAGGTTGACAGGAGCATTGGCATGACAAACGACTAGATCTTCTCTTCATATTGTACATATCAAATTAACTCGCCCTCCAAATTCTCTTTTCACCCCAGCAAATTTCAGACAGTCCCTTTGGTTTTACAATGCAGCTGACACTATCCTTCATAACCTAATTGTGTGTGAACATGATGACGCATTTAGCTATTTACAGGTTTAAAAGTTGTTTTATCCTGAAAATGAATTGAAAAACTTTTCGCATTTGATCACATAATCTTCATGGTTTGTAAATGGTTTATGTTGATAAATATTTAACCACACACAACATTTTGGGAACAGAAAATGACACAAGATTCCAAACTGGCTTCTCCCACACAAGTATCAGTACCACCATCAGTAACTAGTTTGTGGGTAAATCGATTTTCACTGTATTTACACGACCAAACTGAAAGACATACTAGCTGAACATGCACTTCCATGCAATTAGTGATCGACCGATATTGTTTTTTTAAAACAGATACCGATTATTTGCATGTTTATGTGTCCGATACCTGATATGCAGAACAGATATTTATTTACTGTTATACTGCTGTTTTTGACACACTGATTACAACACAACTGAACAAACTATTTTATTTAGAACAATCACTCCCTCCTTAGCTACAAAGCAAAACATTTGCATTTATAAACCAATAAATAGAGGGGTCTGAAAAGTGCCCTGTTACTTAAGTATCTTTATTCAAAAATAAATCATTCTAACTCATTAAAAAACAAAAAAGTGGGGTCTGAAACACAAAGCAAACAATACACAAAAATCATTGGTAGGGACCGACGACTCGCACACACACAGAGCTCATTGAGAAAGAGCGTCAACTCGCATCACACAGGTCAGGAAAGAGAGAAGACGCGGAAGTGCTGTTTATCTTCTAGTTAATCGATCATAGATACAGTCACTATCATGGATGGTTAAAAACATTACAAAATGTGACGCCGAATAAGTAAATGCATTGTATTGGAAACACTGATCGAATTATACATCGTCATGAAAGTAGCAAACAAAACGAGTTAATCTTGTTAAAAAGTTAGCTGCATACGGAGGCTATGCTAAAACTTCTTAAGCATCAACCCAGTGAGTGAACAGCAATATGAATGATGAGCATAGACAACAAAGGTAATTCAGTTCAGCTATTTCATTCCCTACATGAATTAATTCATGGCTGTTTCATTCAATTCATGTAAAGTTACCTCTTTATTGGGGTAGGAATTGATAGCTTAGGCAATGTGACGAAGCTGCATAAACAACATTTCAGGCATTAAATGTAACATCTCATTTGTGCATTAATTGCTCTCATGTTAAATATGAGTGTATCAATAAAGCAAGTGAATATACATAACCTGTGCATGCTTTCGTTTTTGTCGCGTCTCCCCTCAGAGGCTCTGCTGCAGTGACGGACCTGCACGCAATTCTCTAAACGGCCACAAAGATGGCGGGGGTTATCGGTGAATCCGATATTGGAAAACAGATACCCGATGATGGGAAATTGATTAAATATCGGGAAAATTATCGGGAAAACGATGTATCGGTCGATCTCTACATGCAATAGCAATAATAATAAAAAAACATTCATAACAGGGCTGTCACGATAAACCGGCGATAAATATCACGTGATTTACACACAGCTTTTGCATGAAGTAAGGGAAAATAATGCTGCATCTGAAAGCCAGAGGGCGCTCTCGTGCAGAAACTCCAAATATGCACTGCAGCAGACCATAACACATTCTAGTATCTAGGAAATGCCTATGGACATGTTTTTATCACTGTTCCTCAAGCCACATGAGGTATTTTGATGATAATAAAGTATACTTCAAATGATCATGTTTGACGGGTGTTGCTTTTACAAATACACATTTTAAGCGACTCAAACTCGCACTGCTTTTAGATCGAGTAGCAATTCCTACTGATCCCAGAGTCGTGCTTCACGGACAAGCAACGCATTAAAAAAAAAAATCGACACATTGCATATCGCAGCCAGCTCGATTAAAATAGAATTTAGTGGAATCGTGATAGATTATCGTGCAGCCCTGATTCATAACACAAAATATATCACAGATATCACAGCACTAACATGACTTGATCTTGAAGGTTGACTTGAGAGGTTCTCTACAACTCTCCATAACTTTCCGGAAAACACCTATAAATCAACACTACTATCCCAATTTTATGTTGATTGTCACAATTTAAAAACTAAATAACATTTAACTTGCATGAACATCCAAATTAAAATAATATAACACTTAGTTGCAAACCACGAAAACTGCTCACAGAAGTAATGTGGTCACTCAATAGGTCACACATCTTCATTATTAATTTTTTAAACAATCTTCTCGAAGTCCAAACCACTTTTGGTTTCACCCAGAGTATTTTGGGTGTGTAGTGTAGTGTTTATAGTTCTGTTTACGTGGCATTCTGGGTAAATGATGAAATCTGTATGAAAGATTTTACTTGCATTTCAAAGAAATGATCAGAGTATGCGTAATGAATTCTCGGTTTAAAAAAAAGCTGTAAAACATGGAAGAATTCACTTGTTACTAAACATGAATTACCATTTGAAAACCCCCTTGGAAATATACAGTAGAATATAATGTTTAAAAAGTTTCACACCCATTATCAGTTCTGTGAATATTCTCCCCACAGAACTTAAAGAGCTTTTTCGGTACATCTTAGCGATCTCTGCTTCTCTTTTTCTACAGATGACTTCTTCTTTTAGCCAAAAGCAACCTTGTTGAACCTTTTAAACACAACCCTTCATATATTTAAAGATAAGAAAGAAAATGACTTGAAAACTTTCTTTAAGGCTGTTTAACTGACAGAGTAAAATTATGAAAGGAAGGTCAGAGATGCAAAAGCAAGAGGGACAGTAAAAGTTTTAGAGAAGCAGAAAGTCTTCACCGCAAGAGCGTTGGATGATTCATACCACAGCGCACCTTTACTGCCGAAACACTGCTATAACGTTAAAGGTTATTTCTACTGTGGACATGCTTGTCCTGGTATTCCAGCAATTAAAATAATGACAATAGAATCTGATGCTGCAGGATGGGGGGTAACAGAACACATGTAACCATAATACCTGATAATAATACAAAAAAGAAGTAACTGTATTTCACTACAGCCACAGATAACAATGTTTTACATTCACATTACAGTTCGTGAAATTGCTACTGATGGAACTTACAAGCAGGATTGCCTAACAGTAAAGCACCATTGGTATGAAAAACTACTACTACTACTTGTTTTTTGCATATTTGTCAAAATTTGAATACAAAATGTAGTTTTTAAATGATGCTTTAATTTATTAAGGGAAAACAACTATCCAAACATTTCTGACCCTATGTGAAAAAGTAATTGCCCCCCTTGGTAAATCATGAATTATCTGTGATGAATTGAATAACCGAGTTAAATATCACTAGCCACACTCAAGCCTAATCACTGCCAGACCTGTTGAGTCAAGAAATCACTTAAGTAGAACCTGTCTGACAAACTGAAGTAGTCTAAAAGATCTCTTAAAATTACTTTCTAAAAGAAAGTAATTAAAATGTTTCAGTCAAGAAAAGGTTACAAAGCCATATCTAAGGGCTTTGGGACTCCAGCGAACCACAGTGAGGGCCATTATCCACAAATGGAGAAAGCATGGAAAAGTGGTAAAACGCCACAGGAGTGGCCGGCCTACCAAAATTACTCCAAGACCACAAGTCCAGGAGGTCATAAAAGATCCGAGAACAACATCTAAGGAACAGCAGGCCTCTCGTGCTTCAGTTAAGGTCAGTGTTCATGATTCTACAATAAGAAAGAGTGCAAAAATGGCATCCATGGGAGAGTTCCAAGGCGAAAACCACTGCTGACCGAAAAAGAACACAAAGGCTCGTCTCAAATTTGCTAAAAAAACATCTTGATGATCCCCAAATATTCTGTGGACTGATGAGACAAAAGTTGAACTTTTTGAAAGGTGTGCGTCCCGTCACATCTGGCGTAAAATTAAAACAGCATTCATAAAAAGAACGTCATACCAACAGACAAACATGATAGACGTAGTGTGGTGGTCTGGGGCTACTTTGCAGCTTCAGGACCTGAGCGACTGGCCATAATTATTGGAACCATGAAATCTAAAACTAGATTCAGAAAATCCTAAAAGAATGTCCGGTCATCGGTTTGTGACCTCAAGCTTAAATGCACTTGGGTTATGCAGCAGAACAATGATCCAAAACACACCAGCAATTCCACCTCTGAATGGCTAAACATTTTTTTTTAAGGTTTTGGAGTGGCCTACTCAAAGACTCGAAGACCCTCCAATGTAGCTGAATTAAAACAATTCTGCAAAGAAGAGTGGGCCAAAATTTCTCCACAGCGATGTGAAAAACTTTCCCAATGCTTGTTTGCAGTTGTTGCCGCCAAGGGTGGCACAACTAGTTACTAGGTTTAGGGGGCATTTACTTTTTCAAATATGGTCAGAAATGTTTGGATTGTTATTTCCCTTAATAAATAAAACCATCATTTAAAAACTGCATTTAGTATTTACTCTGGTACTCTTTGTGAAATACTAAAATTTGTTTAATGATCTGGATTATTTTAGCATGACAAATATCCAAAAAAACAAAAAATCAGGAAGGTGGGGCAACACTTTTTCACATCACTGTACATGCAAACAAACTCATCACACAGCAAACTGACACACTGTGATTTGACAGATTAAAGTGAACGAAGATCATAAAAATGAAGTCAGCATAAATCTAGTTTAGAATGTTTATTTATGCTGACTAGCACTGGTCCATTTTGGGACTGGGACAATCTGGTTAACTGGCCACTAGCCTCGCCAAGCCATACCTTCATACCGGAGGTCTGGAATTTATCGCCGTTTTCTTTGGCCAAGGTCTGCCCAAGAGCTCATATTACTGACAATTAAAGCAACCAATCACGTTTCGTTTTGTTTCGCGTCATCTTTAGAGGCGTGGAAATGTCCCCGCAGTAACAGACCGATGTACATTCAAGAATGTGTCAAAAGTTTTAACAGAAACAACAATTATTATAAGTTTATGCCATGAACCTCGCATCCTTTTAAGAATTAAGCGTTTAGTCGATTGTGATAAATTCTTATAGCAACCGTTGTAAACATGACAGCTAACTTCTTAGATAAGAAGGCTTTGTTGTTTACATGCGGACCATTAAAGAACGCGATACGCACGTCTCCCAGAAATCCTGTGAAATTCATTAGACGACGACTTCAAACATGCTGAATTGTTTCCAAAAAAGTATGCCTTATGCATCAAACGTTTAGCCAACGGTCCATGGGCGTGACGTCTGAGGCTGAGACTACCTGCCCACGCCAGTGACCTTAATTCTAAACAAAAGAGCTTAAGCTTTATTTCAAGCAAATCATATTTATCTATTAGCTATTAAGGGATAGTTCACCCAAAAAATTAAAATTCTGTCATAATGTACTCACCCTCTTGTCCTTTCAAAACTGTATGACTGTCCTTCTTCAGAACACAAAAGAAGATATTTTAAAGAATTCTGAAAACTGAACCACGGCAGTCCCCATTCACTGTCTATTTTATAGACTCAAAACCAATGTAGACTGATGCTGCCGTTCTTCGAATACCAGCATTCTTCAAAATATATTTTTCATACAGGAAAGTCATACAGTTTTGAAATGACGAGAGGGTGAGTAAATTATGAAAGAATTTTAATTTTGGTGAACCATACCTTTAAATCATCACAGCGTTTGGCACAAACCAACACTTTCTCAACCTCGGCCTAAACCTGCACTGACATGCATTGATGTTTTACCAGTTCAGGGTCAGACATGGGCACATACCGTGCACGGCCAAAAAAGGTCCATAATCGAATATACTGTTGCTTCATTTCACTGTTTTGAAATAATGTTTCAAAAACGAGACATATGTTTCCGTCTAGAGTCTGACTCTGAAGGTAATTCTTTGCTTGAATCTCAGATAGACAATGGGAGAATTGAACGACTCTGTAAAGTCTTCCCTAAGGGGGTAAGTGACAGGAATCCGGGGTGCCCAATTCATGCGTGAAAATAACCTGTTTCGTTGTTTGACGCAAGTAAATAACTTTACCTATTTTCTGCCATGCTTGTATAAAAAAAAGAAGCTACACACTAATGTAGGGTTAAAAAATAGCAGATATACTAAAATGAATTAACTAAACAGTGATGCGCTAGTAGGCTCTTGGGAATTATTTAAATGGTTTGGTCAGGCGGCATGGTATTTTCTTTCTTTTTTAAACACACAGCATCACATCATCACATCCCAATGCAACAATTTTGTGGTTCCACACCAAAAATAAAACCTAGAAACACAAATGTATTTAGATGATATTATGGAGATCTGGAATAATGTGGTTGTCTCACGGTTGTTGCAAGGCAATCTTCTTGATAACAAGCATAAGCATGTATTGTAGGCCCATGTCAGACAACACCCACAGTAAACCAGTAAGTGATTATAGTATGAAAAGAATGAATACAGAGTATGAGGACATTGCTCTTCCTTACACTGTCCTATTGCACATTGAGTAATGCATGTCTGGAATTTCTCGCTCATAAAATTCAACACTAAGAAGCAAAGTTCGACTACTTTTTTAAATTACACATCCCTAGCGAATAGCGTCACTATAAACACCATCGTAAATCTTTGAAAGGCATACTGTATCATATAGAAAACTGTATTATAGTAGCTATTATAGTATTGTAGTTTTACTTTTTCTGTGGTTTAAATCTGGTTAATAGAGTGAAACCATGGCAAATGTGTGGTTCCTATAGTTTACATCAAATACCATTGCTGAACTATTTTAAACATTTTAAAGTCTCCAAGAGTAAAGAAACACAGTACATCGGTGATGGTCATTGCCTATTAAAATATGTGAGGTTTGGTTAAACCAATTAAAACACAGCAATATGTTGCAGAAGCAAAACATGAATGTGTTTTAAACGTTTTAATGCTCAGACTCAGAGTGAGTGGGTCAACACAACAGAGATTAACAGGTGTGGGAAATAGGACAAGTTAAGAGAGATGATGGCGTGAGTATTTATTTACACAAGGAGTGTCTGATCATTTAACGCTGTGAAACGTGTGACTGGACCTCTTTTATCAAGAGCTTACACGTTTCGCCAAATAGTTTAATTTATGTCATTAAAAACCGAATCTCAGGACACGACCTGGAAGTTACCAGCGTGTTACAAACGTCCTCTGCAGAAACTCAAAACAAGATCTCGAAGCAACTATTTGAATGTGAAAAGAAAGTAAGTGTTCTCTTGAAACATACCTCAAGACCACCAACACCCTCCCGGTTATTACTTTCCGATATAGCTCTGTCGCTGTAACTTTGGTACTACGTGTTGGTTTAGATAATGTTAGACTATTTTGAGTTTTCAACCCGCAACTACTACCAAACGCATCCGTTCCGCCTTTCGAGTCCACCACGCCTACCTGCCCGCACTGACTCACTCACCCGTCCAACCCACCGCACCTGAACCGACCTGTACTATACATGCGGTCACCTCGACAACTGTCCAATATAATCATGTAGACTAAAGAAAACCTAAATTTACAAGACGATCGTTTGCTTTGGACAATTATGTCATTTGCAGGGATTCGTTTTTATTTTTGTCTTTCTCTGACACCCTTCTCTTTCTTTTGCGTGTCGCAACTTGCTTTGCCCTCAGGTAACAGAATCTGCAGGATGGAATGTGTCAAGACATACCAAAGACTGCGCGTCATAACAGCACTATTTTTTCATTCACATGCTTGTTGTGTCCTATTTAAAACACATTTTAAGTCATGAGTTTACAGAATCTCCCGTTTGAACCTCTGCATGGCTGCAAAACACCGATTAAGACTAATGTGCGTAGCCATCACATGTCTAATAGAATGTATAGAACATGAGATATCACTCATTACTTCTATACTAGCGCCACATAATTTTGTGCAGTTCTGTTATTTGACCGCATGGTGGCACTATATCCCAAAATGGATAAACAAAAAACGTAGGTTTTCTTTGTTGAGACATTTTAGTTATGTTCTTTTCCACCAATAGTTCAAAAAAGATGAACATTAAGTAGAGCATGCGATCATTCATTCGGCCATCATTCGTTTACTACAGTGTGATGTGTAATTCATACAGACGTCTGACCACGTGGTGATGCTAAATCCCAACATAGGGATTTTAGTTTCAGTGGTTTGCTAACATCCAAATGAATTATCACACATAACACAATTTAATTTTGTTAGTCTCAGATTTGATGTGCAACTTATACAGAAATCATTAATGTTGAGGGATATAATGACATGTGTACCTTTATCTACATGGTTAGTGTCTGTGAATGTGTAGACAGTATATTTGACACGTGCATGCCATACAGGCAAGTTGAAAATAAAAATGATTGTTAGCTGTGTTAATGTTGTTGTGAATATAATTTAATATAAAATTAAGGTCACACTTTGGAATAGGAAGCGATTCTCACTATAACTACAACTTTTCCCTCAATAAACTCATAATTACTTCTTATAAAGTAGTTTTTAGGTTTAGGTATTGGGTAGGATAAGGGATGTAGAATATGGCAATGCAGAATAAGTCATTAATATGTGCTTTAAACATACTAATATACAACCAATATGCATGTAAATGAGCAAGTAGTTAATGATGAATTTGTGTACCTTAATATAAAGTGTGACAAAAAATAATATTCACAATACTTTAGGAAAACATGGTGTTTGTAAATGCAAGTCTGTCTACAATTTTAAAGTCGGAACTCAATTTCTGCATGCTTATTTTGTGGTAAACATGATTTTAACCATGTTTTTGTTGTTGTTTTAACTGTGGTAAAACCATGGTTCATTTTCATAAGGGACACCATTCAGAGCTGTGCACATTACTCTTCTTTAGGGTCCTCCATCTCTAAAGGATGCTTTTGTGTCAAGACACGCCTTCTATTTGCCATGACGACCCTACTTTACAGGCCTAGGGTTTTACTTTACAACTGATGGGCTTGTACAAAGACAACAGCTTTGCTTAAATCGTCACCACTACTGGACGGACACTGAACGGAGACGAACAACTACTGTCTAGTAAAGTTTTTCCTGTAAAAATCAAATCCTCATATTGCGATTTTTTAAAGCATGGTAGATGTGACCAACCAACTAACATTCTCTCAAGAGAATGATCTGTTAAACCTTTTACAAGAGACAGCCCAGGAGCTTGGAGAAGTTTTACAACAAGAAAAAGCAGAAGCAAAAGGAACTGACCGAATCTCTAATGGACATAGAGATTCAGCTGGGATTCCTGCAAGGCTTTTTCATTTTCTCAGGAAGTTTTGTGTGCTTTACACAGACAGAATGTGCGTGCTGAGAAAGGTACTTTGCGCTACAACAAACACTCTTACAGAGCGTAGAATGAGCTCGAATTTGGCATGCACGCTCCCATGCAGAGAGTCTCATCAGCCAACAACTATTGGTAAGTGATTTTTTATGTTAAGGAGTTTCCAAACTGTTCACCGTGGAAAAAAATAATGTACAGTACATTGGCAAAGCATTGCAAGTATTTGTAGAGCATCTAAAAGTTAAAGAAAGATAAACATAGCTTGATAAAGTGTGTTTACTGTATTTAGATGATTCCTATGGATCCCGTTTGTCCCAAGATCATGTGACTGATGTCATTCTTAATGCATTGGAAGATGTCCATATCATTGTAAACCAGCTTTGTTTAATGAGCAGGAAGCTTGATGCTGGTATAGCGTTACTTCCTGAAGTGAGTGGAGAGAGTTTCAGAACGCAGACCGGGGGTGAAGAGATTGGACCACTGGATACAACACAGCCCACAGTGCTTCTATCTGAAACCACATCAAAAGAAATGAACCATGATGCTATGTTTGTGAAAGAAACAAGGGAAATTATGTCAGCCTCTGAGAAAACTGGTAATAACTTGTTGTGTGAGAATACTCCGTCTGACCGCAAAGAGTCTCTGAAAATGAATGATGAAAGCAGAAGAGATAATGAGAAGACAAAGCAATATGACATGGTCACTGTTGGGTACATTTATATTATTTATCTATAGTAAATTATTGTTATTATTTAACTATTAAAAACATTTTTAAAGGTTTAAATGTTTATTTGAGTTCCTAAAAATTGTGTTTCTGGTGACAGACTAAAAGACCAATCAGGAGACAGTTCCTCAGAATCTCCCAAAGTGTATATAACCGCTCCACAAGAGGTTGCAGAAGTCATGACTTGTAAAGTGGTCGATGGCTTGAGTTCTTTCATGGTGTCAGGATCCGAGGAGCTGGTCAGCAGTGTTATCCGCATAGATATCACCAACCACAATGAATGTCCCTTCTCCCCACTCACCGTAGCTGTACCATTCCAAGCAAGTTACCGTGGAAACTACAGGGAGATCACAGTGAAAGTAGTGGATCTGGAGCAAAGAGTTAGCTACCTCACCCCTACATCTACTGAAGGTGTCTATGGAGGACAAAGGGTCTGTAATGAAATTTTATGATATTTTTGCACTTTTTCTGCTGTTATTGCTAGAAGAGCTTAGAGTTGAATTTTTTTATTAAGTGTTATGACTTTGTGTCCGTCCACAGGGTTCATATGCAGTAGTGCGTGTATACTCACTTGGAGTGTTTGCGGTGCTGTCCCGTTTGAGAATGGAGACTTTTACAGTCCCTAAATCAGGACTGTCTCTTAAACTCAGTATGGACTCCAGGATATGCCTTGACTATTTAACTGGATCCTTCACCGTACCAGTCATTGCTCAAGTCACGGTTATTTTTCTACATTTTTATTTTAAACTGCATACATCAGAAAAACAAGTACAACTTTTTTGCATGAAAAATGAGAAAATGTCCTGGAAAATAGTCACAATGCAAACAATAACAATGTTTAAAACCATATTAAAACAACTAAGAAACTGATAAATAGAATTATTAAGTTAAGTAAATAATTTTGTTTTTACACAATATTATATATCATTAACAGACGTGTTGAAATATTGTACTGCATTGCTTTTAAATACAAGTCTCACTTTTCATCTCATAAGGTTCAGCCAGTGGACGCTGCTGTTTTGTCTTCTATTAAATCCAAAAACGATTCCTACCGTGCTGTGCTCACCTCATCTCCATTGCTCTACTTAAGGCAACCCTCAGCCCTTAAACTCCGGCGGCCTTTCACACTTATCTTGCCATGTCCTTCTATCTCTGACAAGAAGAGAGCTGGAGAAGAAACTGACCTATGTGCCTTTGCACATCAGCAATTGAGGTAATGATACAAGCATAATGGGGGTGATGATTTCCTTTCCAAAAGTTTGTATCAGTTGCCACAAATCCAGTGGATGTAAAAATAATTTAAATGAGTCACTTTCTTTGGAACAGGGTTGATGGTGCTTTAGTTAAGTCTCCGAAAGACCCTAAAGAGCAACTGGCTGTAATGGGCTGGATAGAGAACCATTGGAAAGTTCTGGATAAAGTGAATGTGAGGAACCTACAGAACGGCCTGGTGTCTTTTGAAGTTACCGAGAATCATGACAGGTACAGAGCGAGAAACATTTGATGGTAAAATAAATAATATAATTAAAATTGAGCTTTTTTTAATATATAACACAACTTCCTTTTTCAAACATATTTTAGGTTAATTGTCCTTCGGCTTCAATCCTCTTTGAAATCTTCCTTACTGGCCTCCTTAGTTGAAGAACTGGAAGAAGGTGTGAGGATTTTCTCAGTCACTATTCTAGTCCATCGTGATCCTATGGACCCCAGAAGTGTTGTTGTGGCCACCCTACCGAGCAGAGATCTCAGCTGGGAGTCTTCTGAACTCCAGGCCCTGGCTTACTGTGGGCCTCCAGAGACGTCATCTGAAATCTCCATGAGGGAGGGAGAACAGCTGCTTCCCAGGTTTAGCGGGAACATAACTTGCAATGGTACATAGCACGGCTGCTGACATTGACTAACAGGTTGCTTTAGAAATGTTTACATTATGTTTAATCTATTATCTGTCTATACTTTGCATATATGTGCATATAGATAACCAAGGGACAGATTCTCACATAATCACATTCCACAACCAAAGAAGAAACCGTCTTTATTTGAGATTGAAAGAAGTGGACCCATTTGGTAACTACAGCTCTCCTCACTACAAAGGTGTAGCCAGTTTGTTCAGGATCACTAAGGGACATCTGGTCTGGAATGGTGACACATCAGCTCTGCCCAAAGACTTTCCTCTAGAAGAGCTTGTGTGTCGATTGCCACTAACTCTGCCCAAGGTAAAGTAAAGATTTAACAAGTCACAAAGTTCACCCAACTGCTTGAGGAGTTAAAAAGGCCTTTTTTGTGGTTAGTAAATCACAGTTGCGGTTGCTTGTTTGTTACCTAGGGTGTAAGAACAGTCTGTCGCCCTGTGAGTGGAAGAGTTATGCAGCACAGTCAACCGGGTATGTGGAACTAAATACACGATTTGTCATTACACTCAGACACTGGTTAAGCACACATTGCATCTGTTACACCCTAACGACAAATGGTGACATCATGTATTAAAATTAACTACAGACAGTCAGCAATGTAAACCTTTCTTCTGTAATACTCCTTTCATTTGCTGGGGTTGAGGAGTGTCCTGTGCATCAGTGGACACACAGACATATTAAACACTCATTTTCTTACAGATTCTCTCTCAGATGAGCTCTTATCGTGGCTTTGTGATGAGCTAACTGAGGATGATGCAGCGCTTCTTGTTGTGTCCCTTCGTCTCCGACGCTCAGCTGTCCAGATTGCCCGCCTCCGTGCACCTCACCACCTCTCACAACAAATGTTTCACATCCTTACAGCGTGGAGGCGGGGCCTCCCCTCCTCCTCTCCAAAATGTCCCACGCTGGCGCACTGTCTGACCCTCGCAGGGAGGCCAGACCTTGCCGAAAAGCTGCCGCTTTGGGAACCAGCAGATCACAAAATAGAGCAGAGAAAACCAGGAGAAACGTGACCACCAGGAAACCTTATGAGACCTGTAACAGTTAATGTTGCTTTATTATGTTAGTCATACAAAGAGGCTTCTGAATTGTAGTATTAAGTTGATACTATAGAATTGCATATTTGTTAATAAGGGTTATAAATGTTAAATACAGTAGTCTTATAAATTCAAACTTGGCAACGAGTATCGAGATACTTTAGGAAAATGTGGTTGGAATATTTCTCATGTAAAAATAAATGTCAGCAAATGCAGAAATTATTGTGTCCAGCAGATGGTGCTGATGTAACAAATTCATATTCCATTGAAATTTGCCTACTGGAAGCACGTTTATGGTTTGCACAAATAGTCACCTGGCAGGAAGAGTAAAACAAGAAGAAACGAGGTTAAGCCATACAAAGTTCACCAGACAAAATTAGTTTTTGTTTTGGAGTATTTAGAACTTTATTTGGCGTTTGTACACGTACAGACAGTCCGGTGTTTTTTTTTAACAGAGCTCTCAACAGTTACAAACAACATAAAAACTAAATATAAAAGACAATTGAGTGGATAAAGTTTGACCTCTAGCTCGCCTATAACAGAGACCAATTAGACTTCATAATTGTTAAGTTCCACATTAAGTAATTATAGCCTACTACAAAATAAATTCCATTACAATGTATCAATTATGTGTCATCAGGGCTGCTGAATGCAACAATTAAGCTCACTAGAGAGTAACAAGCTGGTGGCCTATTTTACCGATCGGGTGAATGGAGGTCAGTCCATTTATCACGCGCTTCTCACTGACGACGATGATAAACTCGTACATACAGCAGCAGCAGGCCACACCGACAGCCGCGTGACTTTTGAGGGTGTTGCGGACACAGCTGACGTCACCAGCAGCCTGCCTCTGAGGCACGTGTAACTGTGCATGGGCATGGCCCACTACATTAAAGTTTCAGTAGAGTTGTGTATCAGGTTAAAACATGGCATAGACGCCACGATTTCTACGAATGTAAATCTACTCTAAATAAAACTGAAGAGTTCACATACTAAAGCTTCTGTGTAGCATTTTACTAAACTTGTTCATTTCGGTTCAATGATTTCTCTTTAACAGCAATGAATAGGTTCTTTTCACAATTGAACATACGCATAGGAACCTGAAAGAATGGTAAGATGAACTGAAATCAGCTCTTCTTGTTTGTGGCTTTTATTGCCGACCCGTGCAGACTCGTACCCAAATTATCTCATAATGGTTTTCATTTGCATACATATTCCTCCGTTTTTAGTTCCTCCGTTTTTTCTTCCAAATCTGCAAATTGGGTTACATTTGTGGCTGTTTAGTGAATCTACACTCGCATTTATAAGCTGTTCTTCCCACAACAACACACTCCCGTTCCCTTATTGCAACAACAGGCGCTCTGCAACGTGACAGCAGATGAACGTGTCTGGGCGCAATGAGGACCAGCCAATCCGCAACCCTTTGTCCTGAATGGGCGGGGTAAACCAATTGGATTCGGGCTCCACTCCGCGGACAGCCAATAGAATTCTCGAATACAAGAGTTTCGTACACAAGTCGTGAAGCACGTGTACTCGTGTGTGTTTGTGTCTGGAGGCATGGGGAGAACAAATCTGTAAGGCACAATAGGAGCCAGTGTGTCACTGATCTACAGACGCAGTACGTCGGTTTCAGATTCGGACAATTTAACAACACCAGGAATACTGATATTCTTCTCGGACATATGAAAACTAAGGAAATGGTCCTTTCGTTTTAGAGAAAGAGCAGAATTGGGATTTAAGAGGTAAGTTAAGCTCAGTTACTTTACTGACGTTAATCGGGAGGCTTACAGATAATTTACATGCGTAGTTTTCTCGATCGAGGCATTTATAAGTTAACATACTCATATCGTTTTCAGTCCGTGTAAACTCGCGAAGAGTTATGTTTACTGCACATATATACGTGGGATATGTAGCTTTAGTGATGGGGTTAGTGTGGTGCGCATTCACTCTCTAAACAACCATTCTCTCATAGTCTTATCGTGCATGACTTATAATAAACATGTTTTCGTTCAGGAAATGCGTGTAAGCCTGGATCCGTGAGTGTGCTCTTTTCGTCGTATGTAATCAGCCTTATTGAGCAAGTTTATTTGTTTGCTGCGTATGTTATTAGATTTGTCCACATGCCGATGATTTTTGTGCAATGACAAACCGACATGATGAGGCGGCGTTTTCTGCGCGTCGCGTCGCGTCACTGCGGTTCCTTTAAAAACAGGTGGATTCAGAAACAAATACTAACTTTGTTTTTAGATATATTCCACTCAGAACTCTGTGATTTACTTTAATACATTTTATTATAGATAATAAAGATTAAAATTCTTTAAAGAAGTCGTGGTTTTAAATATCAGTGTATCAGGTATGACATCTTTTGTGTAAATGGTTTCATTTTAAATGTTGTAAAGAATTGTCACGGGGATTGAAGGGTTGTGTACACTATGCTGTGGCGAACCGTAAGCTGTGCACGAAAAATCATGTACTTTTTAAAGTCACAGTGAAATTTTAATTCTTCTTATTTATTGTAAATAGCTTATCAATGACGGTCATTTTACTTTTAAAATTCATGTACCCTCTTCGTTTTTAGTTAATATATGAAAATACACTTCCGCCCTGAAATGACGATCCATCTGAAATGACCTAATTAGACGGCTTGGGCGGAGCATACGTTAACTCCTCCCCGAAAACGTAAACCACCCCCACTAATATGACGCAGTTACTAGTTGTGTCACTAGTAATGTAACTAGTTTGTTTCGCCTTTTCTGTGCTTGTCTTTCACAAGGACCATCAAGTTATTGTATTGTTAAATTAGCATCTATATTTACTAATGAAAAGCTTGATGTATGTTATGTTGAAAGGGAAACACTTAGTCAGGCAAAATTACACAATTTTATGAAAATTTAAGTAATCTGAAGGACTCAAAAGTAAAGTCAAATATCAGTGAAAAACATGATTTTAATAAACGTGTAGGATAAACATTTTGTGCGCTCAAGTTACAATGGTGCCTGTGAAAGACGAGCACAGAAAAGTTAAAACAAACTAGTTTAATTTTTTAAGGATAAACACGGCGAATACATTTTGTAACAATTTACTTTATAAGTTCATTTGTATTTTATAATGAATGAATTCTATTAACATATTTAATTCGTTAAGAGTTAAAAGAAGTGTTAAAATGATGAAAACAGGACAATTTGCAAATTATAAGAGGTTATTTGTTTTATGATTGTCTTAGTTTATCAGCAGTAAGGCTGTTTTAAATTGCAGCAGAAAAAGTTTGTGAGTCGAATTTCGTAATTTGGGTGTTTCTGTTGTCTGGTGTGTTGAGCTTGAGATGAATTTGTTAAAATAACCAGTATAAACTGGTGCAGGATGGGTGATGAATATGTGCACGTCGTGGACATGAAAACGACCAAACTTGAATACATTAATCAAATAAACAACACAGAGAGGCCAAACACATGGACTGTTTTACAGCACTGCAACCTTCATATCTATGTAGGAACTTTAGGCATTTATTATTCTCTGACTGTGTATAAGAGACATTTTCTTGCATTGGTAAGAAACGTATCTTATCTGGGTGACTTGTAATGACTATTTATCTTTATTGGACAAAATAAATACAGAAATAAATCCCCATTTGGACTGGAAAATATAAAGTTTCATGCTCCTTTTTTAGGCCAATTTTAAAATCTCTCTTTGGACTGTATTTTTCTATTCAGTTTGGGGTTTTGAATTTCTGAAGTTAATTATTTGACATCTATTTGGCATTTATCATTTTTTATTAGAGATGCATCGATTTGGTGTAGTTTGGGCAATGGTAAAAAAAGGTTACATTTGATTTTGGTTGCAGATAACTGAATGGAGAGTAGTATATTTGATATTGTTTTACAATATTTTTTATTAATTATGGGAACACCCCATAAGACATGATTCAATTTGAGTACTGACCTGAATTTTTAATTATGATGTTCCAGGTACTATACATTGCCAAAGATGACTTGAACACTTTTTTCGAAATACCATAACAGTTTTTAATTTTAATCTTTTTGTAACAGGTGTGTTAAGATGTGTAAAAAGTGGATTTGAGCCAGACGATCAGCATCTTTCTCGAGACATAAAAAAGTAATTTAGGTTGAAAACTAGGGCACAATCACACTTATGAAATTTGGCTGATGACTAATTGTCTGATAAATAATTGTGATTATGGTCTGTATGGTCTGAGTAATTGTCTGTTATAAGGCTTTGACAATTATAATGATAACTTAGTTACAATACATTTATTAAATGAATGAAATATATATGATATGAGGATGATGTCGTCTTGCTGTGTAGGTGCAGCAAATCTGGAATCACTTAAAAAAACTAATAAAAACAAAACATGCGGATACAACGCATATGATGAATACAAGTCATTCGAATGTAACAGCGAGCGCAGATCAAGGACGGTTGATGTAAAATGCTTCAGATCACGCCGCTTGTTTTCAATGTATTTACAATAATTCGCTAGTTGGACAAGATGGCACCGGTGAGCTATTGGGATGCGAAAGTTGGCAAAAGGAGGATTTTTGGCTGGCAAATATGGGTGTCTTTAAGATAAAAAAAGAAGAAATTAATTTATAACCGGTTTGACAGATCCTCTTTACATTGCTGAGCACTTCGTTAAGCCAAAACAACTCGATAGTGTTGCACGACCAGAAAATAGTCTGCGGACTCTGCAGTCGCAAAAGCTCACCAGCGCCATCTTGTGCAACTAGCCCATTGCAGTTGTCTGAAATAATTGCGATTATGTCAAATAATCGTGATGAGATGAATATTTAATAATTGTGACAGCCCTACAGATAACAAAACATAAATAAACCTTTCGTACTCCTTCTTTTCAAAGTCAATAAAAACAACACACCTCTGATGTATCTGTGTGTTTGATATTCCTTCCTGCGATTAGTAAAAACAAAACTAAGATTGCAGTTACTAAAGGTGCAGTTGATGAGAGTGGACATGTGGATCCAGAATGTAGTCTTGGTTACAAAGGCGACCAGAAAAAGCCTCCGATATTAAACGTTCCAAATTGGACACTACTGAAGCAGCATCCTTCTGTGTCTTTGACAAAATGATTTTATAAGATGTTAAAATAGCTGATAGCAATTTATGGGGTCAGAAAACCAAAAACACCTGAATTAAGTAGCATTTCCTTTCGAAAAAGAACAGGCGGTACCGGGAAATCAAACAATGTTATCCATTAGCCTTTATGGGACACATTTAAGTTGAATTACCGGCAGTGTGGTTTGGACTGCAGCTCACCTTTCTTTTTGCTTATTTATGTTCCAGGTGTACACTGAGAGGAGATAGAGATTGTTCCAGAAGAGGAGTGGGCAGAAGCTTAATTTCTCTTTTACACTTTCTCCAACGCTCTGTCATCCTCCATCTGGCTCTATAGCCGAAGCCAAGTCTGTTTCATAACAAACAGCCCTTGTGGTTTTCTGTGCAGACCAACGTTTTCGTACGTTCGCAATATATCTAAAATATTGAAACGTTTACTGGAAAGGAAGCATTTGCTGTGGAGAATCCAAGAGACAGTAACACTACGGTCGGAAACGCAATCTTTTTGGAATAAAACAAAGATGAATAATTGCAACAAAATTATTTCCCATTGTAGTTCAAGCAGTCCAACATAAGGAACTGTGTATTTACCGTATTCCAACTGTGATCAATCTATTGTTTGGTGATCCTCATCACCTAGGCAAGCATTTAGATTTACTGTATTATTATGAGTGATGACAACTCAGACTCTGCCCCCGGCAATGATACCGACAGCGGAACGGGAGGGGTCAAGAAAGGGGCAGGACTTTTAAGTATATCCTGCAGCAAGAATGGCGGCTCTCCTTCCTCAAATCCGTCGAGTAGCGGGACAGGATCATCTCCGGGTGGGGCGTTGGAATCAAAGGGATCCACAGGTGACCACAGAGGGATTCATTCTGACGATACGGATGCGCTGTCGAGTGGAAATGACTCTGGGGAGAGGGATAGCGAAGGAGGTATGGAGAGAGGCAACGGATCCAGAGGGAGACAATCAAACAGAAGTTATCAGAGTTCCTCCAGTCAGAACGGAAAGGATTCAGCCATGTGTCTGGAAACTACGGAGAGCAACAAGAGGTAGGAGATGCAATACATCAGTAAAAATGACAGAAAGAGAATGTAAGTGTGAGTGATAAATAAGTATGTGAGGTTTTGCTCCGAGATAAGCGGCCACAGAATGTGAGGAAGGTGCAAGAAAAAGAAATGTATATTTATTGCTGGGTAAATGTCTAAATTTACATTATCCTATTCTTGTTATTTAGCTCAAACTCCCAGAGCCCCTCTCCACCTAGCAGCTCTCTGGCATACAGCCTGTTGAGTGCCAGCTCTGAGCAGAACCCGCCATCTACGAGCGGCTGCAGCAGCAACCAGTCTGCTCGCATCCAAAGTCAGAAGGAGCTGATGAGAGCCCTGCATGAGCTAAAAATACGTATGCCACCTGAGAGAAAGATGAAGGGTCGTTCCAGCACCCTCAACGCCCTTAAATACGCCCTCAACTGTGTCAAACAAGTCAAAGGTGAGAGACAGAACCGTGCTGGTTTATATAGGTTTATATGGTTATATATGTGTTGGTTATTGCAGATTTTTTGATCTGTGAAACGTAAAAATACAACGATCTTCACATTGATGTTTTTGCAGCCAATCAGGAGTATTATCACCAGTGGAATGTTGAGGAATGTCATGGCTGCAGTCTGGATCTCTCAACCTTTACCCTTGAAGAACTGGACAATATCTCCTCTGAGTATACACTCAAAAATACAGTATGTACATTTTTATACTTGATTGCACTTCTTTATTTTAATAAAATTCATGTCCCTCTGAGATGGTACCCTACTGATAGAGAACCCCTGTACAACCTTGATCTGAAGTACTTGTTTAGAAAACATATTTTACCCATTTTGTTTATATATAATTCAGTCACATATGTCAGAAGTCATCACTTTCTCTCTGTCTCTCGCCTACACAGGATACGTTCTCTATGGCAGTGTCGTTTCTGTCAGGGAAGGTTGTGTACGTCTCACCACAGGGTTCATCTCTTCTGCGCAGTAATCCGGAGAAGCTACACGGGGTGTTGTTTTCTGAGCTTCTTGCCCCTCAGGATG
Source organism: Triplophysa dalaica (assembly GCF_015846415.1). Lineage (NCBI taxonomy): Eukaryota > Metazoa > Chordata > Actinopteri > Cypriniformes > Nemacheilidae > Triplophysa > Triplophysa dalaica. The sequence goes on from NC_079542.1 coordinate 10,144,260, forward strand.
TGAGCACCTTCTACAGCAGCACCGCACCCTGCAGACTGCCTCCATGGGCCTCCTGCATCGGATCTGGTGTGTTTGTGAATCACATTACTTTCAGTAGAGCCCAATGTGGTTCCATTTCCTCAGTTACTCTGTTTACCGTCAATGCATACATATGTATGTTGAATGTATTGGCGTGTAGAAGTTTTGTTCATTCAGACTGACTTACAATAATGTGTATGTTAAATGAGGGTGCTTGTTGAAATAACAATGCATTTAGGTATGATTTGTATTTGGATGATAAGGATTTCATGTCTCGTAAGATATGTTACATGGCCATGCAGTGCAAATGAAGGCTTAGACAGGAAAACTAAATTCTCTCTTTTTGTTTTAATGCAGCCTCTCCACCAGTGGACTGCACCCAGGAGAAGTCCATGTTTTGTCGCATCAGTGGAGAAACTTCCTCCAGTGGCGAAATGAGGTACAACCCGTTTAGACTGACACCCTACCTGCTAACGCTACGAGACTCTGACGCGTCCTACCCCCAACCCTGCTGTCTGCTCATCGCAGAGAGAGTGCATTCAGGATATGAGGGTACGTGTTGCCTTTGTGTTTATAAAAGACATTCTGTTTCTCTCTTCTTCATACTGTACTTTTTAACATGGTTATTTTCTGTCCCCCAGCCCCTCGAATTCCTGCGGATAAGAGGATATTCACTACTAGTCACACTCCGAGCTGTCTTTTTCAAGAGGTGGATGAGCGAGCAGTTCCTCTGTTAGGATACCTGCCTCAAGATCTGGTGGGATCTCCAGTCCTGCTCAGCATCCATCCAGATGACAGACCTGTCATGGTGGCCATCCATAAAAAGAGTGAGTCAGGTTCCCTCATCCTATCTTGATCTTAAATTAAAGTGTTTTTAATGCAACATATTTACAGGATGCTCTTTGTTTTTCAGTTCTTCAGTTTGCAGGGCAACCGTTCGACCATTCTCCTTTGAGGATGTGTGCCCGTAACGGAGAGTATCTGACCATAGACACCTCTTGGTCCTCTTTCATTAACCCATGGAGCAGGAAAGTGGCCTTCATAGTCGGCCGCCACAAAGTCAGAACGTAAGAGCACTTTCATGTGTCTTGAACACAAAAGCACATGCATAAACACATGGCTGTCAAACTCACAATAACAAACACATGCTCTGTCATGTTTACAGACATGCACAGATTTCCCATGACTAATGGCGCTTCATGCTGCTACTCTTACATCACTGCTCCCCAATTTCATGCAATAGATGCATAAACGCATGTAAACAAACAAAAATATGTCCATAATCGCAGGCAGTATTTATTCAGTTACACAGATCATACAAACAAAAATGATTAACATATTAGACAAACATACATCTTTCTCAAAAACATCTGTTATGCTTCAGGTCTCCGCTGAACGAGGATGTCTTCACACAGCCCAGGGATCTGGAGGAGCGGGCCATGTCCCCGGATGTCGCTCAGCTCAGTGAGCAAATCCATAGGCTCCTGGTGAAGCCTGTCCACAGCGGAAGCTCTCAGGGCTACGGCAGCCTGGCCAGCAACGGATCTCATGAGCTCCAGCCCAGTGCAGCCTCGTCTTCAGAAAGCAGCGGACCGGGGTTGGAGGACCTGTCAAAGCCAGATAAACCTGTAAGTGTTCCGAGATTCGCAGACGTGCTTTTTAATACAAGAAACACATTGTGTTTTTTCTTTATAATCCAAATGTCTCGGCAATATTCATTCTTAGAAATGAATGTAGAAAGGCATCAAAGTAGCTTATATTTGCTCCAACTTTCATGGAGCTAAAATGATGAAGAATAATGATTTCCTTCAGATTAATGAAACCTCGAGTTCAATACTGGGCCCAATGCAATATGACTTCCATCCGGGGAACACGAAATTATATTTTATGTTGTCTAAAACTAAATACTGTATTGTTGTTATGATCTAGACTTTTAACTAGTGAGTTAGTAAGGTCTTTGAGAAATGACTAGAACACTATGTATAATATGTATACTTGTCTTGCTACATTTTAAACAGATGACCTTCCAGCAAATCTGCAAAGACGTTCACATGGTGAAGACGAGCGGACAACAAGTGTTTATTGAATCCCGCAGTCGCCCTCCGCCTAAAAAGCTATCCATCACAGGTGAATACTCCACAAATACACAAGTAAACTCTCAACATGCACAAATATTAGAGGAATAATAGTACACGCACAACATCCTTTTTGATAATTTTTTTCTCTATGGATGATAACAGGTGTTTTTGCAGACCAAGTCTGCAGTCTTGGTCCTGTTGCTGTTCCACCCTCAAAGAGCTCCAGCCCATCCCTCCTCATACAGAAAGAGCCACCCACTGCCTTCTCCTACCAGCAAATCAACAGCCTGGACAGCATTGTGAGGTGAATGCTTTTGATATTTAATGCACACATAGACTCCATTCGTTCATTCTCAAGATACAGCGATGTTATATCACGGGTGGAATTGGGGTGAGCTATTCGTTCGGAATTGAGTGCAGTATTATATTAATAGAGTTGTGATGGTACATGGAGTCGTGGACACATAAACCTTCTAATGATATGAGCTTTCCAGGTTAAGTTGAACCCAAGGTTGTACACACATATCAGTAAAGCACTATATATTTTCATCACAACGAGGGATCTTTGGCAATTAGGTATGTAATGAAATTTAACAGATTTGATAACTAGCATGAGGATGTATGTCTGTGTATACTGTATATGTCCTTGTTGTTGTAGGTGACCCAGAGACATGTCAAAGATTCAGTGTTTAACCTGAACATTTGATTGGTTTTCTCAGGTATCTGGAGAGCTGTAACATCCCTAACACGGTAAAGAGGAAGTGTGGCTCCTCCTCCTGCACGGCCTCCTCCACATCTGATGATGACAAACAGCAGGACGCTTCAGGCAATGCTAAAGGTGGATATACTCAATTGCTATAACGAATGCATAACAATATTATATGTATGTTGTATAATTGTGTGCATTGGTTACAATGTTAAAATAAAACAGTACACTTGATAACGCTTCAGAAATGTAAAACGCTTCAGAATATTATGCTAACAATGTAGGTAAGCTATAAATAGTTTTTGTTAGCAGTCAAGATTACCGAAAGAAAAAAAATACTTAAATTTTGCATAGTGTAATATTTAGCAAATAATTGAATGATTCTGATGTATAGACAAAGTTTTAGGTTAATGCAGAAAGTGGTGAAACTGAAAAAGAGATGCTTGCTTTTTCCAGAAAGAATGTGAAGGATGTCAGTTTTGTAATTTTTTTAACATGGTTTTGATTACAAATTTTAAGCATTAACATCATAGCATATTGCTTATCACATTATTTAGCACATTATCACATTTTTCTTTAAAGGGGTTATGAACTGCCTTTTCTACTATTTAGTATTTTTCTCTTTGGCCCACTACTAGAAAGGTTTTTAACTAAAATAATAAAAACTTAATAATTAAGTCATTAATAGATATTTATTTTCTACCATGCCTCGATCTGATTTCCAAAAAGCTTGGTTGCAATTAAAGATTTTTGGAACAACAAGTTTTAAGTTCTGAAACTTGCAGGATATTTTAATAGTATAAGGTCAAGGAAAATCTGAATTCTCAGTTCATGACCCCTTTTCGTACAGCCCTAATAAAGAGGGGGGAAAGCAGAAAGTACATATTTTAGAGGCATAGTTAAAGGTAAAGCCTTTGTATGAAACACTGTACAAGTTTTCTTTTTATAGTTTTGTGGTAACATGCACCTGTGAATTTGAATTAAAGCAGACTTTTTTCCTTTCATATTGTTCTAATCCAAAATACAGGAACTTAAGTGAAATACCATTAAAGTGATATTTCAGGCAAAATTCTAAATTTCCCCATGTTTTACTCGAACTCAAGGCATCCTAAATGAATATGATTTTCCTCTACGATCAATGCAATTGTTATATTTCCAAGTAAAACAGGGTTAGTAAAACATGGGAAAATTTTGATTCAGTAGTGAAATATCCCTTTAAGGATTCCTATCAGAATGTGTCACAGATATAATGATTTGCAAAAGATATGACTCTGGACCACAAAACAAGTCACAAGTCGCACGGGTATATTTGTAGCAATAGCCAACCGTATCAAATTCTCTTTTATGCCAAAAATCATTAGGCTATTAAGTAACGGTCATGTTCCACAAAGATTTTTTTTCAGGTTCATCTACTCTCCACAATGTCACAATGAGAGCGTTAAAACAAAGTAACGGCCTGCGATTTTTCTCAAGATTTTCAAATACTTATATCTCAGCCAAATATTGTCCTATCATAACTAACCATACATCAATTGAAAACTTAATTATTCATTTTTCAAAATCTCAAGTTTTATATATTTTTTATTTAAATTGACAGGTTTTGTGGTGCGGAGTCACATGTAAAAGTGTGGTAACTTTAAATGTGAAAACTTCAAAAGTCATGAACATTGAAGATGTGCACTGACAGATGCCCTAACTTGCAGGTCCATCTGTGTCTCTGGTAGAGGAGAGTGCTCTGTTGCCCCCACTGGCCCTTCACAATAAGGCAGAGAGTGTTGCTTCTGTCACCTCGCAGTGCAGCTTCAGCAGTACTATAGTCCACGTGGGGGATAAGAAGCCACTTGAGTCAGGTGCATAACTGTTTGTGCGTGTCTGTGTGTGTGTGTGTGAATGCAAAGGGAATATAGCAATAGAGCAGGGACAGATCACAAAACAGGGACAGCGGTTTTAGATATACTTTGCCATGACAGTTCTGACAAGGAATTCTGGGATTCTCCTGTGTATCTCATTTCCACCTGTTGGTTGCCCTTTTATAGATATTGTAATGGAGGAAGCCCCTTCAACACCAAATGCTGCTCCTACTGCCACTCAACGCCAAGCTTCTCCCACAACCACGCCCTTTCTGCCCCCTAGGCCTGCCCCTCCGTCTGCAAGAGATGGGGTGAGGTGGGGAGGCTTAGGAGGAGGTGGTGGCGGAGGAGATAAGTTGGGACTCACAAAAGAGGTGTTATCTGCTCACACACAGCAAGAGGAGCAGAACTTCATGTGTCGCTTTAGAGATCTGAGTAAGCTCAGAGTGTTCGACCTGGCCTCGGCCGTCCGACGGACACCCTCGCCCTTAGCCAAAGGTGAGACCATTCATGTGAAAATCTGCAGAACAAATACAGTCCGTTCCCAATTATTTTCATGTTCTCAATTTGTATCTCAATTGGTTTCAGGTGTGCGTTGCTCACGTGACTACCCAGCACCCCGCTGTAGTAGCAGCCGTAGGCGAGGTCGAGGGGGAAAAAGGCTAAAGCATCAGGAATCTTCTGACCAGACTGTGTGTCAAAGCCGAGCAGACCCACTACGAGGTCTCCCAGGGGTTCCCGCTTTGTGCAGACCTTCTAACTCCTCCGTGCCCTTGGGTCCTGCACCCAGCTCCTCTTCTTGGCCTACTTCAGGGTCACAAGCCAGCATTCCTTCAGTCCCTTATCCACCCGGCGTCTTCCCATTATATCCCATCTACCCTCCTCTATCCCAATCTGCCTCAGACCCCAACGTACAGATGGGCCTTCGCTTCCCCCTTCAGAATTCGCAGATGGCTCCTCCCATGGTCCACCCTATGATGGCATTGGTACTGCCCAACTACATGTTCTCACAGCCCAATGTTGGCATGCCTCAGCCCTTCTACTACACAAACTCAGCGTTCCCTTTCCCGACTGCTATCACGGCACCAGCTCCAGTACCAAACCCAGTCCCACGTGCCCTCTCTCGCTCCAGCACCCCGCAATCTTACAGCCTGAGGGAGGCAGGGCCTGACAGGGAAGGACCGGAGTCAACATTATTTCAGTCCAGATGTTCTTCCCCCTTAAACCTGCTTCAGCTCGAGGAGACACCAAGCAACCGGTTTGAGACATTAGCGCTGACTTCGGCCCAACCAGCCGCATCTCCAATGGTGGTACAGGGAGGTGGTGCAGGAGGACAGGCCTCATCCAATCAGAGAGCTGCAGCCGTGGACTCAAAAGAGAATGTAAGATTTCATTAACGTGTCCTCTGATTGTTTAAGGATAAGAACTGGTTATCGAGTATTTCTTAAAACCTTTGTTTTTTTCAGGTTGAAGCAAACGAGTCAAATCAAGATGCCATGTCCACCTCCAGTGACCTGCTGGATCTGTTGCTGCAGGAGGATTCACGTTCAGGCTCGGGTTCGGCTGCTTCAGGCTCTGGGTCATTATGCACTGGCTCCTCTGGATCAGGCTTAGGATCCTCTGGATCAGGATCCAATGGCTGCAGCTCTTCAGGAAGTGGAATTAGTAAGTGACAATTATTCTTTCACTTGCAGTTTAAAGTGTCAATATGAAAATATTTAGTGCACAGCATTAAGTTATGTGAAAGAATACAGACCTTGACATAATGTTAACTTGTGTGTGTAATAAATAAATAAACTAAAAATAATTTCCTCCATAATGCAATGACGGGCTGCATTATACGGTCTGTTTAATAAAGAGATGACTTGTGTTCAAATCACCATGAAATGGATGTTGCGATTGACTTTTTTTTCGTATCATGACATAAATCAGAATGCAACGGCTTCTGAACTTAGAAAAACAATTAGGGCAGGTTTTATTTAGCCCTTCCCATTTTTATTGGTTTGTTGTAAGTTGGCCATTGCTACAAAATGGAGGCAGATTTGAATGCCAGTTTATAGTCTGTTGTCGAGGGGCGGGCCAAAATGGCTGGCCAATAGACAGTCAGTATAGTTCTTTCCCCTTAAAAAAATGGTGTGCACAGATAAATCATTTATAGGAATCTTTAAGCATTTTGTAGAACTCTATTATTGCCCTATGGTTATAAATCGGTTGGAAGAGGGTTGGACTTGAAACCTTTCTCTAAAGCTTTTTTGAAACATTACATATCAAAAAAGCATTATATACAAGCGGGACTTTAGTCTTAAAAAGATTAATAATCTTTTGGGGGGTTTCTTTTTCTAACAGGAAGCAGTCAGAGCAGCCATACAAGTAAATATTTTGGCAGCGTGGACTCTTCAGAGAACAGCCATTCCCGCAATCAGACAGCAGGGGGCGACGGAGAGGCACAATTCATCAAATGTGTTCTGCAGGACCCTATCTGGCTCCTCATGGCCAACACGGATGAAAAGACCATGATGACCTATCAAATGCCCATCAGGTTAATATTAACACTGTACAACACTGGACATACACAGAAGTCGCTAATCACAAAAGTGATTAAAAGAAAGCTGATTTGTTTGTAGCATCCCATAAACATGCACTATAGACCCACAGGGATTGAAGTTGTTGCGGTAGTACTAAATTGACCTGGTGAATATGTTTTGTGTGTAACAGAGACAGAGACACTGTGTTGAAAGAGGACCGTGCTGCCTTAAGAGCTATGCAGAAACAACAGCCTCGCTTCACTGAAGAACAGAAAAGCGAGTTGAGTCAGGTTCACCCATGGATTCGCACTGGACGCCTGCCTCGTGCCATCAACATTTCTGTGAGTTTACATCTCCCAAACTGACCGCTACTATTGCAAAAAATCCCTTAGCTAAGCATGCATCACATTTAAACTATACAACAACTACAACATTTTGTTGCGTTTTGCCACCGCTTTAAATACAATCCCCCGAACATTCCTCAATATTGTGTTCGTTTGATACGAGTGATTTGTATATTGAGCTGTAAAGTCATTTTTTAACATGATGATTATGTTTCTCAGGCTTGTGAGGGCTGTAGATCCTCTCCTACGGTCCCCTCTACGGCTCCCTTTGACGTAGAGATCCATGAGATGGAGTTTTGCAGTGTTTTGGAAGTGACCGAAGAGGGCGCCACTGCTGAGAAGCAAATCCAAGCAGACTTAGCCATGGACAAGAGTGAGGCTGAGGAACAATCACACAAGAAAAAAGAGGTTGAGAATGGATGGACTATTATGCCAGCGCAAGTAAATGACCAAGAAATGATGATAGATGAACAGGAAGTGACCTCACAGACAATTGGTGCCTCTCTTACAGAGATGACACACTAAGACTGAAGTCACAAATGATCAGCGGGATACGTCACTCAAATCCTCGACAGATCACATCATCTGTATACTCAGTAAATTATACGGTTGTATTTATAATTTACTGGCTGTATTTATTTATGTAGAGAAACACAAAACTGTAAATATAAAGCCAAGAAGGCTGACAGACAATGAATGTAAAGCAGAATATTTGCTTTATTAAAAGACTGTGATACGCCAGGGACATTTCGGTTGTGCAGAAAGGCTGTGATCTGTATTTTTAGTGAGTTTGCGGGTAACAAGGTGTGCTTTGGATATTACAATGTTCAGACGGGACTGGTCATTTCCAGATTTAGGGACAACATGAACACAATATCGTGATGCACTCTAAAACCTTCTAATGATGAGGTGTTGTAATAATGAAGCATGACCTAAGACAGGAGAACAGATTCACTGCCTCCCTTTCCCCTCTTGTTATTTTGACATTTCCCAAATGTCAAGAAAATGTTCTTATTTTTTACTGAAATATGTATATACAAGCTGGTCATATTCGACCAAATTCACAAACACAATTTTTTTAGTTCTGTTTTTTATACATTGTGTGCTGTGTAATTGTTACAAACTTTGATGAAATTTGTAAAATAAATATTGCATCACTACAGAAAGCCAGTTATTAATCGCTCTGCTACAGGTTACGATTACCACCGGCTTCAATTTCGACTTTTGGTTAGTCGCACTACCGTATCCATGGCAATGGTTCCAAAGAGTATCTGTCACGAAAGGCATCCTTTCAGATAAGCATTTAGAGAAGCAAAGCTTTAGATGACACAAAAAAAGAAAGCTGATGTATATAGCCGGGTCCAAGCAGTCAAAGAGGAAGAAAAAAAAGGAAAAAAGATGTTCGAAGAAATTTGTGATGGTAAGCAAACATTTGGACACATTTTCCTTGTTTTTCTGATCAGTCTTTTCTCTGTCAGTTTCAGTCATGTGCTCTTTGGGTTCATGTCGTTTGTAAGTATTTTGTGTATTTCTTTATACATAAAAAGAATAAAAATATAATGGTTTACACTGTTGTGGTCCATGGATATTCAATGAATCCATGTTAAAATAGCAATTGTATATACAGTGAATCTAATTAAAAGGCACATTGTTTGCTTTGGAGACGGTGGAGGGAATCAAAATGAGTGGTTTTCCTACCAAACCACAGTCTCTTTAGTTTAGGACAAGAATGTATACTGAGCTATAAAAAGCATGCAGAGGTTTTTTCCAGTAACAAACAGCACACAAACACTCAATTATAAATATACAAGTGCAGAAACAAAAATGATTGTGATAAAAATGGTTGTTGTACAAAGCTATATGCGAGTTTTAAGAGATTTTTTTCACATGCACTTTTAATAACATGTTTGTTTGCCAGTTGCACTGGTAAGAACGTTTAGCTTGACTTACATTCCTGCCCTGCACCACAGTATAAGCACAGGCTGATTTAGAGAGAAAAACAATGAACAGAGAAGCAGAAAGACTGCAAGTGCTGTTTATCTGCAGATTTCTGTTCTCATCATATAACTGTCGCAGAAGAAAACACAAAAACATGCTAGGTAAAAACTTGCAAAGTTAACATTAAACCAGAGAAGCAGCTGAGGATGTGGTAAGCGCTGGTGCTCTTGTTTGTTTGTATATAAATGCTCATTCAATTTTAAATCTCTATTCATCATTCCACATCAGTACGCATTATTCTTACTCTTCACTCATATTTAGACCTAGACCTCTTACTCTTCTTTCACTGCCTCAGAATCCCTCGTTTAATCCGCCTCCCTTCTCTAACACGCCCTTAAACTCACCCCTGTCCTCTGTTTCTTCACTAACTGGTTCTCTGTGCTTCTTTGAGCAGAAGGATGTGGGGGGGTTTATGTGTGTGGCATTTGGGGCTTCTGTTTTTGGGGTTAGGATGGGTGCATGGACAAAGCCAGACCAACTTCACAAGGTAAGTGTGTTAACTTTTATGTAATTTTGTACGTTGGCACATATGCGTGTGAGTGAATGCAACCATTTAGTAAACAGAGGTGCTGGTCCCTAACGGGACTGTAAAATAAAGTTTTGAGTCACATTCTTATGCATATGGATGTTTCACATACACTTTAATATATATATATATATATACTACACAATATATTATGTACGATTTTGGATATGTGCAGATCTAATGGCGCAAAGTTTTTATATTTATCTACATAAATCTAATCAAGATAAAGCTGGGTTGAATATAAAGATATTTTATGTCATAACCGTGCACCCGAATTTGCATAGTCTATGCTAGTAAATGATTAAATCCAGCAAAATATTAAAATCTTGCATCATGATCTAAGCCTCGTTTAAGCAGAGGCATCTTCTGTCAACAAAAAATGGCAAAAATGTTTTTGTTGTGTATTTATGGATAAATTCTCCACAACTATACAGCATATTTTTTATGTTTGCCAAAAAAAATTGTAACATGACTTTGTCTGACTTGGTTTTGTGTTAAAGACGTTATTCGCTTCACTTCTAACCTGGTCATGATTGGTTATGAGCAGATTTGTGGTTTGTGAATATGATGAAGTGACAGCTTATGTATGTGAGAGAATACATTTTGCAGGTCGGAGTGACTGTAGATTAAGAAAAGCTTTATAATTGTTTTATCTATGGACAGTTTTAGCACCAACAACCTCAAACATTATTTAACGCAAACTTTACGTCCGGTAGACCTCCGCAAAAAATCAATAACTGTTGAGTAGTTTTAGTTCAATTTATTACAATTAAAGTACAAAGGTTTATTGATATAAGTTCAGGCCAGGTGTGTGCGTCCGACGAAACCGTCAACAACAGGGTCTTTCTAGAACTAAATTTGGCTGTTTAGTTTGCTGTGGCTTGTGTGTTTACACATACCTCTAATATGACAGTGCAGGCAGTATTTCCTTAGGTAAATATATTATTGATCTAAATATGAAATAGATGTACTATGTGTGTTTCTCCCTTGACTTTCCTCAGGCCCGTATTCCTCTGTGGTGGTCATTTGGTAACAGACTCGGGATTTGTGGCTAATGAGGGTTTCCCCTCTCATTACAAACCAAACTCCAAATGCACCTGGTACATTACAGTAAGTTCACAACACCTCTGTTAGCCTATAACTCATCTGTTGAATTTCAAACTTGAAGGGATAGTTTACCCAAAAATGAAAATTCTGTCATCATTTAGTCACCCTCAAGTTGTATAAGTTTGTTGTTTTGCATAACACAAAGAAAGATATTTGGAGGAATGTTTGAAGCCAAACAGTTCTGGGGCACTATTGACATTCATGGTAGGGAAAAAACACTATCTTAGTCAATGGTGCCCCAGAACTGTTTGGTTTTCCACCTTCTTCAAAACAACATTTTGTTTTCAACAGAATAAATACTATAAAACAAGTTTGAAACAACTTGAGGGTATATAAATGATGACAGAATTTTCAATTTTTGGGTGAACTATCCCTTTAACATAATCATCACGCCACCTCTCCTGTCAGGTGCCGGAAGGTCATGTTGTGATGCTCCAGTTTAGGATGTTTGATCTAGAGGCGGATCCCACCTGTCGCTATGACTACGTGGATGTCTATAATGGGCACTCATACACAGTGCAGAAACTGGGCCGGTTCTGTGGAACGTTCAGACCCGGTGCCCTCATCTCCACCTCAAACACCATGATGGTGGAGATGGCGTCTGATGCCAGCACAGGAGGAAGAGGATTTCTGGCATATTTTAGTGGAGGGAAACCACATGTTGACGGTGGGATTACTGCAGTTACAATTTCGTCTATAAAAAAAACAAAATCCAGAAACAATTTTGAAACTAATGTTAACAATATGTTGTGCATAGTTATTTCCAGTTAAGATTTAGATGTTTCAAGAAATATTTTGAATGTGTTCATTTGTGACACACAAATATGTTGTGTCAGATAAAAAAGTCAATAAAAAGGTAAATAAATGCATGGATAAATAAGAATGCGGGATTACTGTTGAAATTTCAGAACCAATCCAAAATTAGATCCTAAATTAGGGGTAGTTTACCCAAAAATAAAACATTTGACATTTTATTCAACCTCATGTCATTCTAAACCTGTATACAATCTTTTTTCTGTGGAACACAAAAGAAGATATTTTGAGAAATGTGTCAGTGGTCTTGTGTCCACACAAGGGAAGTCAATGGGGTCCAATGTTGTTTAGGTATCAACGTACTTCAAAATATCTTCTTTTGTGTTCTGTAGAAGAAAGAAACCCCTAAAGGTTTGAAATGACATCATTGTTGTTCATTATGTTGTTGAATATTCCTTTTTAGAATTTTCTGTGATTCATTTCATAGTTAAGTTTATAAGTTTCTGCTTTTGAATTGAAATAAAAAAGTGAATCCAGTAGGATTTTCTGATTCTTAGAAATTCATAAATGTATATTTTTAATATTATTAACTGGGAATATACTGTATATCATTACATTTTTCTTCATTAACCCCCTTTCCCTGTAGAGAATCAGTTCTGTGGTGGCAGGCTGACAAAGCCCCAAGGTTCCGTGAAGACACCAAACTGGCCGGAATCAGATTACCCAGCAGGCATCAGCTGCTCTTGGCACATATCTGTGGACACCAACATGGTCAGGCCGCTATTTCACTTCACACATAATTTCTCTCTTCTTGTGTCTCAGTATCATGGCGTGAAACTGTCTTATTAACAACTGTTGAATCTTTCGAAGACTAATTTGATTTTAGCTATAAACATGTTGCTATGCTTGTGAGATTTTGAGTTTGTGACTGTGTTAATGTGTATTCATGATGAGAGCACAAATAGCATATGTAATACTGTGAAAGACCCCATTCAAAAAGAAGTGTGCAAGGTGGGACATGGAAAAAGAGAAAGAGAGAGTGAGTGAGGGGCATGACAAATTGCATAAAAGAAGCTTTGTACCTGCTTACTAGACTCAGAGCTAGCGCCTTCACTTACATAACTACATATTAAAGTATGTGTGTGTGCATGTGTGCATATGTACATAATGTGTGCAGATTATTGAGGTCAAGTTTGAGAAAATGGACTTGGAATCAGACATCTACTGCCGTTATGACTACGTGGCCCTGTTCAATGGGGGAGAGACCGACGATTCTCGCCGGCTTGGCAAATTCTGCGGAGACTCTGTTCCCGAGTGAGTCAAATCTCAAAAGAACCAAATAACACACATCTTACAACTACTCGAGCTCTATTCATACACTTTTATCAACCCGTGTTTATCTTCCCAGGAAAAGGATGTTATAGTTTTCTACAAAGTCAGTTGTCCCCAAGGGAAGCTTAGTGGAAGAATATGATTTCAAATTATAAAAGATTTTTCTTTTACATAGCCAGAATATGTTTGAAAATATACCGTTTGTACTTTGAAAAATCAATGAACTACTTCATTGAAATGTTGACAATGTTAGATATTAGCCTTATGATTTTATAAAATAAATAATTTCCAATAATTGTTATTCCAGGGAACATAAACTGATAAGATGTACATAAATGCATTGTGAGACACTTTGAATAAAACAATTTCCAAATGCATAGATATAGTTATTTTATTGTTTAAGTACTGCTATAATTCTCTCTGCATTTCCGTCTGTCAGTGTGGTTTTGACCAATGGAAATGAGCTGCTGGTGCACTTTGTATCAGACCTGAGTGTCACAGCCGCAGGTTTTATGGCTCATTACAACAGTATTCCCCGTGGATCCCGAACACCCACTTCTGGCTTCAACACAGTGCCCCGCCCAAGAACTGACAGTTCTACCACTAAATCCACTACTCCACCAGGGAAAAAACCCAAAAGTAAACCTACTGTTAGGCCTAAGCCAACACCAAAAGCCCCATCAGGGCCACGTAAGCCGATGCCACCCAGGCCTAGATCAAAACCCACGCCCAAACCCAAAGTTCGACCCACTCCTCCTGCAAAAACCAAGCCTACCACAAGAACTGTTACTAGAGTCGACCGGAAACCTGCTGTAAAAGTGACAACAAAACCTAAGCCTGACAGTAAACATCAAGTGAAGGCAACAAATTCAGCAAGTGCAACGACAAAACCAAAAGTAAAGCCTGTCCCCGCTGCCAAAGCAACCACAAAGCCAAAGACAAATCCCAACACAAAACCTGGGAACAAAACAACAAATGCAGGTAAAAAAAATCTTATATTCCCATATTTTGTTTTTCTGTTTGTGAAAGACTAAATGCACAGGTTTGTTTTTGTGTTTAAAGCTTCAGTTAGGAACCTGCTGTGTTCACTACCATGCAGGCGAATAGGCACTTTGAATACCCGTTTCTGCCTTAGTCATTTTGGTGAGTTCCCTTTTTTACTTCCATTTGCTATTTCTGCATCTCTTTTCTTCTAATTGTCTTTAACAGAGAACAATGTACAATGTTGAGCAAACAACGTATAGTCTACATAGAGTGGGTTTCAAAAGAAGGAATTTTATTTAGACATAGAAATGAAATTCAAAAAGAATTAAAGGGATAATTCACCCACAAATAAAATATTCTGTCCTCATTTTCTCACCCCGAAGTTGTTCCAAAACAATAGAAATTTCTTAGTTCTGTTAAAATAAAAAGAAGATATTTTGAAGAATGTGGGAAACCAATCACCTCTGGGGCAACATTCACCACCATTGTAGTTATTTCCCACTATGATAGTCAATAGGGCCCCAGAACTGTTTGGTTGCAAACATTATTCCAAATATCTCTCTTTGTTTTCAGCACAACAAGAAAATTGATATAGATGTGGAATAACTGAATGAATATTTTGGATTCTCAACCCTTTCTAGATCAAGAAAAATGAAATCTGTTTTGCTGATATTTGTCTTAAAGGGATACTTCACCCAAAAATGAAAATTCTGTTATCATTTACTCACCCTCAGATAGTTCCAAACCTGTATAAATGTATTTGTTCTGCACAAGACAAAGTAAGATATTTGGAAGAATGTCAATAACCAAAAAGATCTCATCCCCATTTACTGCCATAGAAGGGAAAATAAATACTATGGGAGTTAAGGGGGGATGAGATCTGTTTGGTTACTGACATTCTTCCAGAAAAGGATTGATGCATTTTTTTAATTTTAATTTTTTTAATTTTAATTTTTTAATTCTTGGGTGAACTATCCCTTTAATAGTCCAATATTTTCTTCAGTTGTCTTACACTTTTGAACCCCATTCTGTCTGTCTCCCCCACAGTGTTGACTGGTAAAGTGACATCGCTGACCCCGGGACCTCAAGGCAGAGCTGAAGTTGAAGTGTCTGTCATCAAGATATATAGGCCAGGTAGACTTAACATCAAAAAGAGAGGACCCACCACATCTGTCACACTGACTTCTACATGCATGAAGTGTCCAGCACTGCGTAAAGGTAAAAATCACCTGTTCAATTCTGCATCACTCTCTTAATGTGTGACTAATGATTTATTGAAGGGTTTCTTGTATAGTTAAGCAGGATTACACTAGCAAAAATAAAAAATCAATGTGCCACGATTGCAAACTTAACATATTAAGTTCACATCTGCATTAACTGACTATTTTTTTGTATAATAGATTAATAATAATTGTGAATTTACGTCATAGGAGTGAATTACGTGCTGATGGGTCAGGTGAATAATGAAGGCCTTGGCACTCTGACCCCCTCCAGCTTTGCCCTTGAGCACAAGCCAGTGCATGACAAAGCCCTGGACGCTATTGCAAAGAAAACATGTTAAAAACCACTTTGACCAATCTAAATTCTCTGTGTACTTATATACTTAAAATAAAAATCTAAATCCATTATTATTATTTTGCATCTCTTTTGGAGATTTCTGGAAGAAAGACATAAAATGGTAAAAAACAGACATAAAAACAACCTGGTGTCTGTTTATTCTCTTATATGAAGATATAAGGCACTATGATATAGTTCAAGAAACAGGTTTGTCTGTTGCAATGCAAACATCTTTAATAACAACATTTATTAAAGAATAAATTATACGTCCATGTGCCTAAAGTCAATCATTACACTTCTGTTTAATTTTACAGAAAGTAATATCAGTTATATATATAGTAATTTTATTCAGAATGTATTTTAACAATCTTAAATGTCTGAATAAAACCATTATTATGTTATTTTGAATGACTGTATTTCACTGCACCATAGCTTAGTGTACAATATGTGTACAACAAGCATGTCCTGACATGAATGTTTTTCACAACAAGATGCAAAGTGCAACAGAGGATTTAATCTTTGAACTCAGTGTTCCAGACTAAGTGCTGTGTGTCTCCATCAAGTGGACAGATCTCGAATGAGATTCAGTGTGTCTGCAGTGTGCTGGAACATGGCCAGAGAGAGAAAGAGGGAGAGAGAGAGAGAGAGAGAGAGAGAGAGAGAGAGCAAATGTATCCTGTTTCCTTTTATCTTTACATTCATGGTATCTGTCATGCCTGTATATCCATAATATAATCAGTAGATTTGTTTTCAATGTTATAATGAACATACAAATGTATGTACAGTATGTAAGAATGTATGACAGACAGACAGAGATGAATAGGTTCAAATAGAGAGGGAAAGTGTGAGAAATGAACAGTGTGTGTGTGTGTGTGTGTGTGTTGGGGGACTGTGACAAGTGTCCAGCTGCTCCTGTTACTCAGCAGCCATCAATCCCCTCTCTCTGTCTCTCTCTCTCTCCCCACATACACACGCATGCAAATACAGGCAAACTCATACCTGCAGACATGGAAATGTGGATACTGCAAATGAGGTATATTTACGCCATGTCCGCCATGTCTACGTTTCTGTTAAAACTGGTGTGAATAAATAATAGAAACTGAACATATTCATGTAGGAATGCAATTTAATAATAAACAGACCAAGCTGATTTATCATTTGAATTTATTGATCTCTTGTCATTTTTTATACAGTTTGAAACAGAATCTAGAGGTCATATACTCTATTTTATATATTTAAGTCTATATCTTAATAAGTAAGATACATTAGCATCATCTACTTAAGGAAAAAATGTATCACACTACAGCAGTCGGCATACAGCATCGTCTCCAGTGCATTCAGAATCTGTCTTCTCCCCTGAGAACTAAACTGTTCTAGATAAACCAGTCTAGAACTAGAATTTCTATTAAGGCTGAATCAAACATATACTTCTAAAACATTCCTATTTTAAAAGGAGCAGACATATTTGACACAGTCCTAGTCTCTTCTACATATGAACTTCAATAAAAATCCATGTTTGAGGTTAAAGTGTAAGGACAGCAATCGAAGGACAAACATTGCCCCCAGCATTGACATTTCTCGGCCCCTTTCTAAGAAATGTAGTCTGCATGTTGGGGCAGATGGTCTTGCAATGCTTTTTCAAAACAGCTTAAAACTTAATAGTTTATACGAGGCTGCTGAACATTTTAAAACAAGGTTTCATATACACCAGGTCCCTGTCAAGATCACCGATTAGGTTATGTGCAAATCATATATTCAGTCTAGATTTTCATACTACGCTTGTGCAACATATGCCGAAACTCATCGATACAAATAGGAAGTCAAAACTATGAGGCTACTCAAACATATTAGAAATGAATAATGAATTATTCCCCGTTTATGATGGAATACATAAAACAAACTGAAGATATCGTCTAAATATGTCGTCACACTTATTGCAACTATTCGGCCTGTTGGACAAAAGAACAGAGAACAGACACAAGACATTTTTTTGACAGCCACAACATCTGTTTCATCAATGACTCCATTTTGTCGTTCACAGCAGCAGAAACAAACACTAGACATTGTGACAGATATTCACAAATATTGTTAAACCACATTCCTACTTTAAAACTAAAAACCCTGAAGAAAGGACTAAAGGACTAAAACTTTCATAAAGCACCACTTTTTGAAAGCATCTGACTGGCTGAATAAAAATTCAACCAACCAATAAAGCTCAGTGACATCACATGGCTCTTTAAAACGAAGTGTGTTTAGACAACCTAACTAAGTTACTTAAGAAGATTTTCATTTGTCACTCACAATTTTGCGTAGTCTATGACTACATACAGTATAATGCTTCCCTCCACATCTGGCCTTGAAAGGAAAATTTGCTGATGTGTTCAAAAAACAATAATATGGCTTCATTTCTTTCCATTCAGTTCTCCCCTCCAATCGTTATAGAGAAGCGTATACAATCAAAGGCCATGCATAGTTACAGTAGATTAAAATACAGCACTGACATCTACAGTCACCTCACATTTTATAATTATGGTCTATAAGTTCTAGTAGTTATTGTATATTGAGAAAATGTAATGTTCGTATAAACAAGGGCTGTAGAGTGCTGCAAAGGGTTATGGCAGAATGAATCCACACCCCTCTCATTTCCCTCAGCCTCAAACACTTTGGTTGAAGCTGTTTGTGCTTGTCTGCATGCTGTTTGTCTGCACATCCTGTTTAAAGGGTTTTTACAAAGGGAGGAGGAGGAAACGTGACTGGGTGAATCAGAGAGAAAGTGAGATAGAGAGAAAAGATAGAAAGACACAGAGATGGTTTCACAAGGTAATGAATTAAATAATGCATTAATAAAGTGTTGGTAAAATATCAATAATCTATTATTTTAAAACTCTCAAAATAAAATTATTAAAATATATTATACATTCCCTGTGGCAAAGTAGGCTAGCCATTCAGAACAGCGGTCACCCTACAAAAAATATAATTTGACCATCTTCACACTGAAAACAAATTTTCACCAATGCCAAATGAGCATTTCTTCTGTTAAAACTCTAAAGGAGGTAAATGTTTGTTCTGTATGTGCTAAATGGTCAACGTTAGTATAACATTTTTTAAAGAGCAAAATGGATATCCTCATGGAGAGCTTTACACCCGACCAGCCGTGGCTCTAATGCCCTTTAAGCTTTTTTTGCTCTGGTGTGTATATGTGATGGGCACACCAGCCAAACCATGCAATGATGCCCGCTATACACCCCTGCAGAAGCACCATAACTCCATAAGTGGAGTAAAACGTTGGTCCAGGCAGCCTGGGTGACATTTTAGGTGACAGTACCAGGGCTGGGTTGAGAAGCAGGGCCCGCATCTCCACCTTGATCATGTGAAGCTCATCCAGGATAGACAGGAAGGTGCAGCAATGGAACCATTGATGGCTGTGACCCCAGATATCAAAATGTCCCGGAGAAAACCGTTCCGGGATCTTACTGATATTAAAGATGGCAGATACCACCAGCCAAAAGCAGTGGCGGTAGAAGAAGGCAGCCATGGTGGAGAGCAGATACGGGGAGGTGGATGATGGAGAAGGGACAATGTGAGGAGCGGGACACAGGAGACGGTAGAATATAGGGGTTGAGGAGATAAAGAAGGGGAGGATGAAGACGAAAGTTCGAACAGCGTAGCGGTATTTCCGCCAGCGCTGTCTGGTGTTACAGCAGGTGATGACGCATATGATGGCAACCAGGCAGGAGGTTGGGATGTAGAGGCTATCAAAAAATGCTCCTAGGGAGAGCGACGCATAAGTCCAAGTCTCCTCATCGGCGTTCAGACCTTTCTTTTGGGACGCATTCTGGACTCCAAACTCAATTTCCGGTATACCCGCCTGAGGGAAGATGTAATAGTAATACGCCAGAGAGGAACCCACGGTGTACGCACTGATAGTCCCATAGTCCACAAAAAAACATATTTCACGAATGATGAGAGACATTGAGTTGAGGAGATGAGCCAGGCTACTGGCTAGCAGCAGGTAAAACACCCCTAAAAAGTAGTTCCAGAAGGGGTAGAAAAAAGGGTCGCCAGGTTCGGGGGCTCCTTCCCACGCGAACACCTCCAGAAAGTGGAAGACGAACACGAAGATAGGGAGGAAGTGCGTCCAGAAGTTTCCAGTCTCATTGGTCTGACGAAAAGCAGATGCTAGGCACTGCCAGAGGCTGTAGTTGGGAAAACGATAACCAGACAGTATGAAGTTCTCCGTCACTCGCGGAGGAACGTCTGTGTGACGTAACAAAGGCAAAGACCACATGCTTCGACTTTTTATTTTGGGCCACCTTGATGAACGAATCTCAATATTGATCACACATCAAATGATGAATATCACTTGTTTTACAGCGATGACTTGAGTTAAGAATCAGTGTTGAGAGTATTAAGTGGATCATATCACGCAAACTCACAAAAGAGTCATCAAAAAGTATTGCTTTGAGATTACCAGGAACTATTTAATCTTTCAACAAATCCTCAGATGCATCAAGCAGATTCCTTTGAAATATTCGTATTCAGTGTCAATGTGCATATTTAAGATGGCAAAGGCTATTCAAGTGGCTCATTATAATCCATGTGCAGAAAGAAATAATCCAAGAGTAAAGGTCAATGGCTCCAGAGTCCCGTTAAATCATAAAGTTATTTTCGAGATAAACTCAATGGCTTTTGCTCACTGCTCGAGTCTTTCAGGTCTGGTCGTAACGACAATATCGTGTCTGTGTCACCTGAACTTCACACGACTTTCTGCATTTTCAAACATGTGAGCAAACAATGTTCCTGTTTATTAGTTCAGAAGGTCTGTTTCGCTTCTCACTGCGGCTGAATCTCTCCTGCGTGCAAGCGTCGCTTTGAAACTAGGTCATGTGGGACACGGTCGCGCACCGGCCGGTTTCCGAAACCTCTCGGTGTATTATTCATGCTCCGCCGTGCATAATTCATTCATCGGATTCATCGGTCAGATTATCAGGCGTGTGAAGCTTCAGGCTCATCTGAAGCAATGTAGCAGATTAGTGCTCGTCTCGAAAACAGTCATAAGGGTCCAGTGCGTCGTGTAGTCCCACATCGATGTTTCATTTCAATAGAGGAAGAGAGCTTCGTTCTTACGAATCATCTTTCTGCGCCGCGTCCGATTCCTCTTTTTGTGCCAAGGTTAAGGGTAATTGTGATTCGACGAACATTGCGTTGCGGTGCGGAGCGGCGTGATCCTGACCGCGCTCTTTTCCAGGAAAGAGTTATGTCATTTCTGCTCGACAGCACTGCTAAATAAGCAGATAACCGGCATCCAGTAGTCCAACGGTCTCCTCGCACTTCACTTCTTGCTCAATCCTAGAGTGAAGCTCTGAAGGGAAATCCCAGCTGTGAGTTGCTGTCTTCACGTGATGATTTCTGCGCAAATGTGCGCTTTACTTGAAAAAAACAGCGTCTTTCGGAAGTGTTTAACAAATCATCTGCGTCCATACAAGTACTCTCTCTCTCTCTCTCTCTCTCTCTCTCACCCCAACGTACAGGAACTGCCATGCAAAACACTCGTTCGAGGCTCACATGACACGGCAAAATTCAGCGGTATACACACAGCATTCTATTAAATGCATGTAAATCCAATTAAATTTTAAGAAAAAATAACTGGTTGTTTACAAACGTCTCATTTTTCGCTTAAGGACTGAAACAGAGCTTTAAAGGGGTCATATGACAAGGCTAAAACGAATATGATCATTTGTTTTGGATGTAATGCAATGTGTACGCCTATATACGATTTATGGTTAAACAACGCTGTATTTTCCACATAACGTGCATGTTTGTATCTCTTGTTTGCCCCGACTCTCTAAACGCACAAATCTGGATTGGTCATTTAACCAGTGCGTGTTGATTGGTCGAATACTGCAAGCGTGTGACGGAAATGTAACGCCTATTACCATATTTGGAACATCAGGTTTCAAAGCACTTGTACTGACAGGTACGCTAGTTAGGTATACATGTGTGCGGTCTGGATTGAGCATTAGTCAGGGTGAGCATTAGCTTTTAGAAAGATGCTTAAAAACATAACTGAAATAGAAATGTCGTGCACACGAACTGTTCCTATTTGATGTGAGAATTGAAAAAACAACTGTCAAACACCCTTTTCGGCAAAAAAGTCCGGTTTACCACACTATCCCTTTTGATTGGTCGAATACTGCAAGCGTGTGATGGAAATGTAACGCCTATTACCATATTTGGAACATTAGGTTTCAAAGCACTTGTACAGGTAGCTACTTAGGTATACATGTGGGCGGTCTTAATCAAATCATACCACAAATTTATGTAGATTTGTGGGGGTTTTGTTAAACGAGGCTTTTCAGGCGGGTCAGGGTGAGCATTAGCTTTTAGAAAGATGCTTAAAAACATAACTGAAGAAGAAATGTCGCCAATTATTAGCAATTATTGACAAAGTCAATGTGCATGTGCAAAAATGTTATTTGTTTGATTTCTGACATTTCGCTAGCACGAATATCACCACCATTGAAAAAGTACGGATGCAAGGGCGGAGAATAGCGCGCTGGAGAACTATGTAGTTTAATGTTGTTTCACTGAATTTCCCTTTTTTTGTTGTGCAGTTTCAAAATACAACCATTGAACATGTTTGAGTGTAGAAAAGCCTGCTTTGGCATCTTACAATGCCCCGATGTTGTTGTTGTGCCGTTTAAAATACAAAATCAGCATGTTTAAATGCAGTAAAGAACTTTGGGTGTCTTATGGGGAAAAATGGCTGCCATACTTAGGGGCCTATGATAGAATCGCGGAATCCAGGCATGTTTGGTGTATAACGCGGAATGGCACAGAATCTTGCAAATGTATAATTTCTTAACCAAAAAATCAAATTGTGCATTTACTTTACATATATTAAAATTGTGTTTAAATATGAAGTCTGAAGTTGTTTTGCGTGTGCTCGTGCAGCTTTCAGAGAACGCATGCGCATGAACTGTTCCTATTTCATGTGAGAATTGAAAAAACAACAACTGTCAAACACCCCAAACTGTCAAACAACTGTCAAGAAAACGGCGAAAAGTCCGGTTTACCACACCATCCGTTTGATTTTTACTGAGTGAACTACAGTAAATGTGGTAGTGACGTTATAAAAATAACTTCTTTTAAATTAGAACTTTTTTACTTACATTTAAGTAGATTTAAAACAAAATATTTTTTATTTTTCATTGTATGGTTCAACGTATCAACTGAAGGATTTTTAATGAATACCGTAGTATACAGATTTTTTTTATGTGGGCAAATATAGTAATATTGAATAGGGAAGGCTGATAAACACAGAATTCTAAAAAATTAAAACAGAAAAAACGGAATTTGGGAACAAATAAACATATTTCTTATTGTTGTTCTCACGCCTTATATTGCAACCCATATCCCTCCAGCCCCTCATTTGGGATGTTTTTCATGAACTTGCCCCACGACAAATGAATTGAATAGCCCTGTCTTAGAGGGATAACATTTTGGGGGTAGGAGGGAACTATCCTTTAATAAACTTATAAAGATGTGGTTTCTGAACTTGTATTTTGATAGTTTAGCAATTTGGCAACATGTGTGTTCCTTAACCACTGAGCTTGAGACAGAAATTTACTACTTTCATAAAAAGCTCTATGTAAGCCCAAATTTGGATCTTTATGAAAAAAATGTATATGATACTTCAGTACCATATTTATCTGTTACTTTCAGATTTTTACTCAAGTCATATTCTAAAAGGTTACTTTCACTTCTACCAAGGTCATTTCTGGCAAGATATTTGTACTTTTACTCATGTATTGCTTTTAGCTACTTTAAACATCACTTAATTATCCATTGACTACACAACACACCCATCTGAACACTTGTTTCCTCCAGTTTGAGGCACTACTAGCATTCCCAGTGTTACCATGACAGGTGGCCCTATGGTGGGCAGGGAATTGTAAGAACAATTATGTCATTAGAGAATATTGACTTTATACACAGACAGCTGTACAGCCAGCTGGAGTACTAAAAAGCAAATGTTGGGATGTGCTCACTTCTACAGCTTGTCATAATGGGACAGTGCCGGGTCATTTAAACTCATAATAATAATCCTCTCAGAACACATAGTATTAATATGTTTATAAAGCCATAAAATATTAGTCACTGCCTCTTTTTGTTTCATAAATAAACAATTTCTAAAGAATCATATAAAAAAAATTATTTCACATTTTTAACCCAGGTTTAATATTGTCTATTGTATTGTTGTTTTAACTGTATATATTCATGTGAATGCATTTATGTGAAACTGTACACCTATGTGTTCATTTGTGCTATGTTGGAAATATTAGGGCTGCCATTCACTTTGTTCAGGTCATCTTGGGTATTGGGCAGTGTTCTGTGGCAGCTGCCTGCTGACTGACCACCTGCCTCGAGATTAGCTGGTGAAGGACGCTGTGGGGATTTAAATACCGGTTTATAGATGAGATGGAAAATAAATGCATTAGAATACCTGTGGGGGTGAAGAAGAAAGTGACGTAAGTGGGTGGTTTTGTGGGCTAAGACCCTTCAGCGGAGCACATGCTTCACTTTCCAAAACAAGTTCATATTCGATCCCCCAGCACTCTAATACCCCAAACAGGTTAAGACTGGTTTGTATTAAGGTGACTGAGGTTGTGTGGAATTTGAAAACATGTATGAGCACAAAAAATGATTGATTCACTAATTTCTTCCATATTTGTGTGACATTATGAAACTTTTTTCACAAGACGGTAGCTATAGTGTGAAACAAGTTAATGTAAATTTAAAGGTCCAGTCAGTAAAATGTAGCGGCATGGCTGCAATTTGCAACCAACCGCTCACTCCACCCCTCCCATTCAAAACACTACGATGGCTGACAGAACATGCTGAAACTGTATGCAAGGGGACCCGCGGTAGTAACAAAAGTTCAAAAGTAATAAATGTGATAATTTGTAAAAATTATCTTAAAAGACACAAGATGTAAACATCATAAACCTTTGTTCATCACAGAGCTTAATTTTTGCGATCTTCCAAAAGTCTACAAAATGCATAGCCTACAATGCCGGGTTAGCCTAAAAAAAACATCTCTGAGGCACTGGATTGAGTTCCACTTCTAGACCGCTGAAGTATAAAGTTTGCAGCACCGTAATACAGATAGGCTTTTGGGCATTTACTTCATAAATTTTATGACACAACACAGAAAAAAATGGCTAGTGCCATTTGAGTTTTTTTTTCTGGTGGAGAAAATGGATGTGTGGTGTGAGAGCATGAGAAAACAGTAGATGCAGGCACCAGAATTTTACATGGTATTGGTGGCATTGCAGATACTAGTATAGAAATAGTAACAACCTTCAATATGACCTCTCCTTTAACCCAAAATATCGGTTTAAACAGCCAGATGTT
The DNA here is from genome assembly GCF_015846415.1 of Triplophysa dalaica. NCBI lineage: Eukaryota > Metazoa > Chordata > Actinopteri > Cypriniformes > Nemacheilidae > Triplophysa > Triplophysa dalaica. The sequence continues at coordinate 10,169,455 of NC_079542.1, forward strand.
TTTTAATTGGATTTAATGTAACTATACATGCATTTAATAGAATGCTGTCTGTAAAGGTGTTTGCACATAGTCAGAAATTTTCGTTAGGCACTTGGGTGCATAATACCTTTATATTTCGTCAGGAGCAGCGGGGATTACTTTTGTATTGCTTGTATCTGCTTTTGACCTTTCTTTATTATGAAAGCTCTTATAAGCTCTTATAACATCAATCAGGTCCTGCACCTATATCTGTTAGTAACCCAGACGCGCAAACGCTTTGGTTACGATGGACACGCAACCAGTTTGTTTTAGGAAAGGTGCACCTCTCATAAAAATTAATCAAATGAAGTACATTTTTTATGTTTAACTACGACTTTGAGTATTGGGATCGTGACACAAGGAAAAAGTGTATATATTTTTTATTAAAATCTCAAATTTGAACAAAATCCATATTTTTCCTGTAGCTAAAAATTGTTGTCATGTGATTAGCTGCTGGTCCATTGATGTCATGTTTTGCACTGCAAAAACTTGTGCAGGCCAAGCGCCTTTTTCACAGGGGGCGGGCTCAGATCCGTGACGGAAACGCTAAGCGCTGAATTTAAGATTGTAGTTTAGGGAAATCTTAAATGACCGTGGACATGCAGACAATGGATGCTATTTGTGGAGAACATTCCTGGCATTTGCAAACTGAAGCCCGAACAAGAAGAGTGATGGTGATGGCCGTACTCCCGACAGGTTTTGGGAAAAGTTTAATTTATCAACTGTTACCGATTGTCATCGAGAAACTTGGGAGGCCAAAGTCCGGCAAGGCAATCATTTTGATTTAACCCACCTCTGAAACTGACGATGTTCCGTGATGGCAAGTCCATGGCCTTCCTCTGCTTTTTTATTGGTCCTTGGAGTTTTTGAGGTTGTAATCTATCGGTCTCATTTATCTGTCGAGCTCGAAATGGCTACCTTTTGATAGGTCGGTGTATCCGTTCTTTTCCAGTCCTTGAATATTGCCATGTCATGCTTTAATCTTGCAATTACGTTGCAACATTTCCGACAGACTCTAAATGAAATAAAACTTGTGTTTAACAGAACTAATCCTACCTTTGACAGTTGGCTGCAAATATTTTCTTGTTTGTCTCTATTGTCTCTACATGCATTAATTATACGGTGGGATCTGCAAAAGTCGTTCAAAGCCATCTTCACTTCGGTAAAACAGGACTTTATTACCTAGACTAGACACATACTTATCTAACATACACACACATACAGTTTAGCATTGGAAGAAGGTTTAAGTTGAAGCACAGAGAAGAAAAGAGCATGGATTTATGGCAGTATATGATATTCAGATCAATTGCCTTAACAAAACATAAGTTTCTTCTTGTAAAGCACCTTTGTTAAAAGATTAATGATGCTCTATGCATCCATTAATACGGCTAACTATGATACTTGCATGTCTTGCCCATCAAAAGAAAAAAAGTGTCCCGATGCAGTTTGTTGAGGCTCCAGTTGATCTTGGGTGGAAGTGATCAGAGTGAACCAGTTTTATGCAGAGGATCTGTATCTTGAAAGACGAGGCCACAGCCTGGCACAAAGTTAAGGGTTCAGGTGAAGTCTTCTAGTCCATCCTTTATGGTTAGTTCTACCATTCTAGAGGTGGCACGGACAGAATCCGAAACAAAAAGAAAAGCAAAACTCCAGAAGAGAGGGACGCGAATGAAAAAAAAAACAAGAGGCACTCCTTGTGGTCTCTTTTAAGCTGTAAGGATGTCACAACCTACAGAGGTGACTGACCCAAACAGGAGATGGCAACTTTGGAGGAAAAGTTAATTGTCTTTGTTTTCCAACATGGTGTTTTGTATGTAAAAGCTGATTGGATGTTCACCAGGAAACTTCTAAGAGAATAAAACTAATATGAAAAGAGTTACCAAAACATAACAAACATTAACATTAAGGGTATCAGAAATGCAGCTCATAGACACCAAATATGATCTACATATCACCTTGGTTAAATGAATGACTACAGATCTAATAATTCTAGTAGTTATACACACATTCATGGATACTTTGGATTCATGTTTAAAACAGACATTACAACAAGAACATCAATACATGGAAAGGTTATAAATGAATATATCTACATTTCCATATAAATGTATTTAGGATTGTATGTCTATCCCCAAAGTGAGTAAAGAGAGTTCTTCTCCCTACATTCCATTCGGTCATAAAATACTCTTATTTTGATGGTTTGGTGTGGGTTGCTATGGTCACCCGAGTTCTGGTCCTGCATAGTTGTTAGTTGCAGATTGGGGTAGACGCCGTGGAGACTAGTTTCCTGGTTGGGTGAGGTGTGTTGTTGTTATATTTAAGAAATATAACTAGTTATTACATGTCTGATCGGTCTCAGGCACTGCACTGGGGTCTCATCTTTAGACTGCAATGTAATATTGTTAAATAAATTGCACTTAGTGCTTGCTATTAGAATTAAGCCGGTCGGCATTAAAGCCAAGATTCACATTTATAGGCATCAGTGTTAAGCCAGTTGGCTTGGTAGCCAAGGCTCACATAGTCATAAGCCACTAGTCTTAAACCGGTTGGTGAGGTAAGCCAAGGCCCACATAGTCATAGGCCATTAGCGTTAAGCCGGTCGGCATGAAAGCCCAAGCACACATAGATAGTGATACATGCGGTTCACATAGTCCTTCGGGGCACCAGCAGTACATATGTATCGGCAATAGATCTGTTGGGGGTGTTCCTGTCCACGGCTTGAATTTATCTTTTCTGTGTCTCCTGCTTAGATGGGTTTTTTTCACTATATGTGCAGCAGCAGCATTCCTTATATGCACACAGCAGCATGTTGTGGATATATTGGCAGTACAAGTCTCCTTACTTGCTCCGCCACAGCAGCAGCCTAGCAGATCTATTCCGCCATGACCAAATAAATTATATGTCATGCAAACTACTACGCTAAACACTCAGAGTTGTCATGACAGAATAATATTTCTTAGTCAAACAAGAAAAACAAAACACTGCATTGAATGCACAAACAGCCATCCTCCCAAGATGGCGCAACATCCAACGCAGCGTAACGTCCATTAACAAGCTCTGCTGTTTATGCGAGATTACATCTAATGTCCCCGCCAAAGGAAGTAGACGCCTTTAGAAAATTGTTAGCAACTGCCGTTATAAAGACACAATAAGGCTTTAAATCACAGATTCAGTGTCGTGATGCAGAGAGCCTATTTCGGGCGCGCCGCATCCGGTGTAGATACGTGCTGCAACCCAATTCGCCTACTTAAACTACGCTCTTAAAGTATGTACTGTTTTTGTTAAGGAAAAGAATATACATTTTAGTGAGTAGCAAACCTGTATGGAAACGTAGACTTTCACAAACATCAAAATACAGTTCTTCCTTGCATTTAAGTATTTATTAATTTATAATTTTGTATGTATGGTTTACTGTATGCTTGCATTTATTAATTTAGCTCCAAGCTGTTACAGTGTTCATCATGTGTTGCAAATGGAACGGTTTACAGGTTATATATTATATAAAGTGTATAGATAGAGATGGCGGGGATTTCACCTTTTCACTTGGTTGAGCCCGAGTCTGACAAAGAAACATCCGAAGACGATAGTAGATAATATATAGACGATAATAGATTGAACATTTAAATTAGCCGGGTCCATAGATAAACAAACTGTAATACCCCAGAAATAACGGTACATGTTAACGTTAGCGTTAAATGCATTAGCTAAATGCAGACATATGGTAAACAAATATTTCTTGAAGTTCAGACAAAAATAAATAGTCACACTTACAGGTTGTGATTTAGTGGAGCTAACAGGTCCAAATTAGTTTGGTATTTCCCCCTCTTTCAAGGATAGTCTTTTAACATATCCTGCAGTGAACGTCCCAAGATTATTTAAGCAATCTTCTGTGAAATGACGCGGGCACAGTTAAACCCTGGGGTTATACTCCTTTGGTGTCATTTGAAAATGAATTGTAACCATTGTTTCCTCAGAAGTTTTTCCTTTGGTAGTTTAAATAAGACACACCAAGTTTCACAACGTAGAACACAGGTTTTAGACGGCACATGCATCACGAACGAGCGACAGTGTTTTAGGGGAGGAAAGGGTGAAGTTTTCGCGCCAGTCCCATCGAAACGTAGGCGGGGTCTATGTCTAGTGACGTAGATACAAGGTGGTTAGAGACACGTCTCGTTTCCGTGATTCAGAAACGACTCCCTTTTTTACAACCCAATAACTTTGTTATTTAGTCACCTTAGGACGTACAACTTGGCAGACTGCTTACTTTCAAACACGGCAACATAACACACTGCATGAAATGTAATTTTCATGATCTAATGCTACTTACTCTTTAAGAAAAATAAATAATATTTCTGTCAAATGTCCGTCAGATAATAAAAATACTCTAGTTTACTGTATGTATTTGTTCATGTTTTATTAAGGGATAAGTCTGAAGCAGACCATAAAATAATTATATCAATCAATACATGGGTAGTAGTATATACAGCTGTATACAGATATACACCCAGCTATCGGATCAGTATTACTGTAATAGTATATTTTGAGAAACTAACAGGCAACTTCTGCTCAATTATCCATTGACTGCTACACAACACACTCATCTGAATACTTGTTTCCTCCAGATAGAATGAGACACAACTAGCAATCCCACTGTAAACATGACTGGTGGCCCTATGGTTGGCAGTGGGCAAACCTCTATCTGCATGCATCTCCTGAAGCCTAGAGGGTACTGGTCATGAAAAGACTGACCATCTAAATCCCACAGAAGCACTTGACCACACACCGTTTTTAAATGGTATTTTCCTTTTTTGGAAAGAGTCTTACAGTTATACACGTTCTAAACAACATGATGGGTTAATAAAATCATCTTTCATCTTGGGTTCGACTTTCCTTAAATAAAAATAAATATACTAGGCCTACTTGATGAAATGATGAAGCAGCATATTGTCCAAGTATATCTGTATTTAGCTGCTTCACTAGAAGTAGCTCCTGAGCTAATCACATTAGAGTTTCCATCCGATCATGCTTTGGGGCATGTTACAATGCTGAACAAGCGAAGCGACACAGAAATAGATCACACTCACTTGGCGCTGATCAGCACTGCCTACAGCCTTCCATTTACTACAGTTGAGCTGATGTCAGGAATAGAGCAACAGACAGAACACCGCGCTGTGATTAAAACAAACACCCACACCCCTTGAATGAACCCCTGTCTTCAGAATTAAATGTTCCCTCACTTCCTGTTCACTAAGGATGGTATTTTGTTAGGCTTCCTGCCGAGCTCCTTACCAAACCTTTCCTAGAGACTATTCTCTATTTCACTTAATATTATTATTTTATTTTGACACAATATGCAGAATATCATTATGGAGGGAGGGACAACAGACAGAAGTTACTCTGAGTACATCCTAAAATAGATATTGAAATACAAAGATTGATGGAACACACGATTGAAAGGCTGCAAAAGCCAAAGTGCATGTGTTAAGTATGCCAACATCAATCAATATAAATCTATTCTCATTGATCAGTCAACCACATGTCTGGCTATGACCCTCTAGCTATTACCATTAAGACAAAGATGATGATGGATAGATAAGCTGGACAAACATGCTGTACTGAAAATGAGACGCACTCTTAGACACTCAGACGCTTTACAGCACCTCTCCCCCTATTGGACATTAGGCAGAATATAAAAACGCATTTACTATAGACACCCCTTGGTGGGAGAGAGGGAGGGGGAGAGATGATGATGTTGTTACTGTGATCTTGCTGCATTAGTGTTACATTCGGTTATGTTTAATGTTAAATTGCCTGAGGGAAACTGACGCTATAAGGGATGTGGTGTGTAAAACAGCCCTTTCTGTAATGGACCACATGGATTTATGTGATCTAACAAATGACAAGCTTACATGCTGACCACCACTTATCAACTTATACTACAGCTTTCCTGTGGCTCAGTGGTAAGAGCATTGCGTTAACAACAAATTTATAGGATAACTCAATGCAAGTCGCTTTGGATAAAAGCGTCTGCCAAATGCATTAATGTAAATGTAAAATAACAATATTACTGTGTAATTCACAAGAATGGGGTCACGGCAACTTCGGTTCTTGAATTAAGTATGAAACGCCAAACAGCAAGAAAACACCAAGAATAGTCTCCATACATAAAGCCCTTAAGATCCATTTAAGAAAAGTTCATTACAGAGAAGTGGATTCAAAAAATGAATAATTTTATATTGCTGACAGATATCGTGGTGATTTGCAGGTTCATAAGCTGTAAGTCAGATATAGGCTACCAATAGGGTTTAATCAGGAAATTAAAAAATGCATTAAGAAATAGGCCTGATTCACATTTCGCGTCTAATACCGCGCGAAAAACGCGAGCTGCACAGCGTTCTCCTTTTTTTCCAAAAGCGCCTGGACTTCTGTCGTCGATAAGCAACCATGGACCACGATACCCGTTGAGATGAGGAGGGATAAACAAAGGATATTTGGATTATATGCAGTGAAAATACCTTGCAATAACTCTGCTGCTAGATTTAGTTATGCGGCGATCATCTGTGTCTCCATTTTCATTGAACTTGTCTGGTTGGTGCTTGTCACATGACCTGCGGTACGTTTGAGTTTTTCGCAAAAAAAGAGCGCGTCGCACCACGTCTCGACCGCCTCGCCCCCTATTTCCGCGCGGCTGCTGAGCGCCTACATTAAAAAAAAACGAATATGCACGTGGAAAAGACGCAAAATGTGAATCGGGCCTGCTCAGATAGAAAGCGTCTTTTGCTGTGAGACGCGCTTCTTTTGAATTGTGCTTGCTGCGCCTCGCGGTTTAGGCCCGATTCACATTTTGCGTCTTTTCAGCATCATTTTATGCATATAATCCATTTTCCCACGATCAGCGCCGGAAGATCTCATTCAGAGTGATAACGCTTCAATCTGATGATGAATGAAGTTTTGCTTCACTTCCATTTGGGACGATACTACTCTTCTGAAATGCATAAACTAGATGATTGAGTGCATAGTTGAAGTGTATAGTATATCATTTGGGACACAGCTGGCTTCCAACAAGGGGCAGTTGAATTTCTCCAGCTGACACCCAATTAAGGATAGGCTACATCCGTTTAATTGTGTGCTTGTGTTTGTGTGTAAATAAAAATGGAAGTAATAAATATATTTCTAACTTAAATTCGGGAGTAATCACCGACTTTGTTTGACGTGGATAAATATACATGCTTAACCTCAGTGTTATCACCATAATAAAGTTACAATTATTCAAGTACATTTATCTGAAAACAAACGAGAAAACGAAAAACCAGAGAATCAAATCAGTGGAGAAATGAAATATCAAGGCTGAAGGGTGAGCAGAGGTGACAGGAGGCGCATTTGAGACTCCCAGTATTAATATGTATGTACTTTAATGGCTTCAGTAAGTGTTGTGTGGTTGCATGTTACCAATTCGTTAAAAATCTTATGTGTAAAAAAGCATAATATAGCAAGAACATTGCAGAAATAAATAAAGAAGTATATTTTATTTCCGCCTACTACTGTTTGAGCACCAGGGGGAGCCATGCTGCAATTAACAAACGGGTACATTGGAAACATAGGCTAATACAACAGCATCACTAGCACACAGTTGCGAAGTTTTTATAAGAAAAGAGATGCGAACGAGATTTTTTACATCTACTTTGATTCTTTCTTTTATTTATATGACATAAAGACATTGTATGAGCTAAATCTTAAACTTTAAACTGCCGAATTGTTTAATCCTGTAGGTTTACACGCTTTCCTCAATGTACTCACACATATGAAGCTTACAATTTCCATGAGCTACTTACGTGGTTGCGAATTGAGAATGCAATAAAAACCTTTTTGCGCTTTCGTGTCAAACACCTGGCTTACCTCATAAGCCAAGTCGCTTAAATAAAACATCCACTACCGTTTCAACAGCGCCACTCAGTGGCTAAAATGGAAATAACACAGCATAACACAGTTTGGCTCCAACAGGCATATATATATATATATATGTGTATATTTAAACCTCTGTATAAATTTATTTACGGACATTTCAATATTTTCAGATGATTCTCTCAGCTTTCATATCTAAAAGGTGAATAATTTCCTTTCATTCACAACGTTCAACAGAAGTGAAGACCAGTGGGTCTGCATTTTTACCCAAAAGATGTAAACATGGACAAGCATATGGGTAAAGTTTCTCAGTGAAGGTCTGACCGCTATAAGAGTAGATGTGAGATCTGGCATTTACATCATAGAAGGAGACAAGACCTTCCTCATAATCCACAAATACTCCAACCTTTTGGGGCTTCACCTTAATATCAAGCTGTATAGGGAGATTATCACTAACATGATACTCATCACCATTCCTATGCCAAAAAATCCAGTATCCATTATTTGGGCTCAGTGAGATAAGTCCTTTCCTTTTTATAGACTCTTTAGCCACCCCTATATCCCAGTCTGTTTTCCCCATGACTTGCACCTCAAAGTAAAATTTCCCTTTGGAGAATCCCTCCTCTCCGAGAACACTAACACGCAAACTGAATCTTTCCTCACTGTCTGGAACATTCTGCTCTTCTCCTCCGCACCACACTTGTTTCCGATCTTCTGACAAAATGATAGTTGGATGTGCTGTGGTGGGGTTTAAAGTCACATCGACTGGCAAACAAGAAGTGAAAAAACGAAAAAATTTAAACTTTTTTCAGAGAAAGAGAGATAGTGAATTGTTATGATAGATATTATACCATTGAATATTGAAACAGGGCAACACACCTGCATATTTCTGAATCCTCTTAAGTTCTGTTTGGAAAATAAACAATATATTGTTAACTGAACTGGCAAAAATTACTTATATTAACACAGATGCAGCATATAGAGTAAGTAATAAATTAGCATTTACTTATGATAGGAAGCTCCTCCATTTGATTGCGGAATGATTCCTGACATTGTAACAGTGTTTTCTTCAGCGGCTCTGTATCTAGATGTGTGTTACAGTTAAATACAGGCAGGGTGTTGTGCCGTGTAGGTCTACAAAGGGACTGCTTGGCCTGTGAAGCATAAGAAGAAGTGGTTTATATGGGCAGTGGTTCTTAACTAGGTTGCATGTCTATCTTAATATTAACAATAATTAAGCATTAGTTTTATTATTCTGCCACTTTTATGTTAATGGGATACTCCGCCAAAATTAAGAATTCTATCATGAATTAATCACCCTCAAGTCATTTGACATCCCTCCGTTAATATTCAGAACACCAAATAAATTAGTTTTGTTGAAGTCAGGGAGCTTTCTTAATCCTCCAATCCTGCGATGCAACCACCTTTCAAAGCGCAGAAAGCGAGTAAAGACATTGTTGAAATAGTCCATGTCACTCCAGTGGTTCATCTTAAATATGTTTTTGTAAACGAACATAAAAACGACATTCAACAATTTCCTGACTTCTGTGTTAGTTTTGCGCATTCATGAGAGCATCCGGGTCAGCACTGCATGGCGCATGCATCTATGCATATTAGCATAAGCTAATTTCAAAGATGTCTTACCTCACTTTCTGCGCTTTGAAAGGTGTTGTAGTCATTAAGGGAGTAAGAAAGCTCACAGAGCTCAACAAAACTATCTTATTTTGAGTCCTAGGGTTGTGAAACGACTTGAGGGTAATTCATGACAGAATTTTTCGGCAGAGTAGCCCTTTTATAAATTAGCATTTTTGGGGGCCTTTAAAGCCCAATGTGGTCATTTAATACATGTCAGTGTTTGACTATATTATATGATATACTATATTATACCACTATATAATACCAAATGATTTTGTCACTGTGTTGGGCTGCCACGTTTCTAATGTCAAATCTGGGTCTTGAAGCAAAACAACAAAAGAACTTCTATGTACAGCACAAACCTGCAGGATGTGGAGATGATCATCAGTATGCAAGATCTTCTCAATTTCAGCGTCTCTTGACTTTAACTCTGTGATGTCCTTCTTCAGCTCTTTAGTAAGAGCTCTAGCTCGCCCTTCAGCCGCTTCCCTGTCCTCCTCCATCACTTCAAGAAGTTCCTCCTTGCTTTTCTCAATGCAGCTCACCAATGCCGCAAAAAGTGCCTCAGTTTCTGTCTGCTCTTTCTCAGTGTTTCTCTAAATGAGGAAGCAAAAACTTTAACACATCAAATGTACATTTTATGGTAATGCAAAATGCAATGTTTGTATTTTTAATGAAGGTTATGTTTTAAAACATATTGTGGACTCACATTCTTGCACTCCATCAAAGCTTTGATCTCTTCAATCTTTTCTTGTTTATCCTTTATCATAAGATGTATATTCTTTTGAGTTTTCCTTATCTCAGCCTGCATACAGAAATCCCAAACAATGAAGTTCAATAAAGTGTCTAAGGATCAATACAGTAGTATAAGGAAGAAATATCTGTTGTCAAAAAAAGTAATTGTGTGAAATGACATAATAGACATGAGTAACATAAATACCGCTTTATTTCCACTCTCCTCTTCTAGAGGAACGATTTCATGGCTCTTGTGGTCTCCCTGGGCGCAGAAATGGCACACACACACCTGATCACTTCTACAGAACCGATCCAAAGGTCTTTTATGATTCTGACATATGTGTTCCTCAAGATTCTCCACAGGGTCAATGAGTGTGTGCTCCCTCAGTTTTGGTGCAGTTTTATGGGGTTCCAGATGAGTTTCACAAAACGACGTTTCACAGTTCAGACAAGACTTCACCGCTCTTTTGCACTTCCCCATACACACATCACAGCGCACCATTTGCTCTCCATCATTACTGCGCTTCTTAAAGTGATCCACAAACTCTCTGAATGTTGTGTTGACTCTGAGCTCAGGTCGCTTTTTGAAAGTCTCCTTGCACATCGGACAGTTATAATACTGAGTGCAGTCCCAGCATTTCTTGAGGCAATCCCTGCAGAAGTTGTGTCCACATGGAGTGGAGACGGGATCAGTGAACACTTCCAGACAGATGGAGCACTGTAGCTGCTCTTCAGACAGAGCGCTGCTGGAGGAAGCCATACGTCTAAGAAACAGTAAGACTGTTGGATTAATGTCTAGATATTGTATTCATAAAAAATTGGTTCACATCAGCAGCTAAACACAATCACATACAGCAATGCAAGGGTCACAAGAATACCAACATGTAATGCAAAATAGACCTCACAATATACACCAAATATATTTTATATAAATTAAACAAATACACAGAATATACACAGTATAGTATATGGGTAGTTGACAGATAAATTGCATGTGTCCTATGGTGTGACATAGCAACCTGTTAATATTTGTTAATACAATGTTAATACATTGTTTAATATTAATTTAAAATAGCATAAAAGAGATTTTATCTTGATTGTTAGTTTTTTGCCGTATCACACATTATTATATTAACTACCCAAACAGTCTAACATGAAGTAATCTCCAGTTCTACACTTTCGCTCCACTTTAAAAGACACTCAGAGAGTATTTGCACAATACATACAGCAAAAATATAATATATTTTATATTTAACAAAATACAAATATATTTCGCCCCAATGTTAAAGATCTAAGACACTGTTAAAGCAAAACGGTTTAATCTGAACATATTTTGCAATTCTACTTGAAACATTGTTACTCGAAATGCAACAAAATGAAACCATTTTTCTTTACGCAGGGGATTTCCATACCTTGTAAACTGATGTTAGGGAGAAGAAACAACTCTATGCAGGAAATCAACGTTACTCGCTGTAGGCCTGAAATACACATGTTACAAATACTGTTTGTATTTTGGGCAATAACTGTATCAGCAAGACAACTCCCAAAACACTGTAATATCAGTCATGACGTCACGAGGTAAAAATCTGCCTTTTTCTCTCATGCTTTTAGATCAGCTGTCCTAGAGAACATGACGTGAGAAATAACTGATAAATGTTTACTTTGAATGCGCTGTACGTCGCTTTGGATAAACTAGTCTGTCGAATGCACAAATGTAAATGTATCTGTTACATACCTGCTCATTTTCTCCGTCAAAGAGATAGAAACCATCTGCACGCCGCCATCGTACACAACGGCGAACTAAGTTCGTGGCTTTTTTAACTTTCGTTTTGTACATTATTTAATTCAGCTCCGGGCTCCACCTGCTGTCTGTTGTGTGTTGTGCTCGGAGAGTCCCTAGTGTTTCCGAAACGCATTTACGAGATTCTATACTGTACAAGCAAGGATGGCAGAACTTGGTGTCAATGGAAAATAAGTCGTGTTCATGTTATAATAAATATTCTCCATATTAGGCTGCTTCTAAAATATCCCAAAGTGCTGTCATGTCTTTCACTCATTCGTTTTATAAATAAAAAATCATACATCTATAAACACATTTAAGGTCTTTTTCTCACATTGACTTTTAAAACTTGTAATGCAAAGTGGGTATTTCTGATGAGAAAAAAATGATATTTATTTGAACGTAACGGAATCATTTTACATATACATTACAGGATACATAGCATTAATATATAAATATTTACAATTAAACCAATAATAAAACGTATACAATGTTAGCATATGGTATCTTTAAAGAATTAGTTTGTTTTGTTAAGCAACATTTTTAACAATATTTTACATAAAACGCAGGTAAAACGAAGGATTAAGTTTTGACATGGCAAGATTACAGTATGTGCTGTATGTAGTATCTGTCATAACTACACTTCATTACAGACCAAACATATTTTGCGAGAGGAAAAATAAGTACGGCTGAAGTGACACCCTATGTAATGTCATCTAATGCAGTTTACATCAACATGTAGATATTTAGTGGACATTAAAATATCTGTGAGAAATGTATACATCATTTGGTGTATGTTTGTGATACGTTAATAATGTCCCCATGAATAATTTAACGTTGCAATACTCCTTCATAGCTCAGTCCCCGTCTGTGGACAGCTCCAGTCTACCCCAGCTGTGAGAATGACAAGATCATTTCTAAACTTCAGGTTAGACCTAATCTTGTACTGAGGAACCTTCAGCATCCTAGAGCATGCTCTAGATATATAACAGGCCCTCAGTGGACCAACTCAAGCTGGCTAGCAGAAAAGGGCAGTACACCGCTGACATAGTACGCAATGCCCAGCGAGAGGAGAGCGATGACCAGAAGCAGAAGCAGGACCCTCCAGAAGCCCAGGTCCTCCACAAACTCCTGCCAGGTGGAGCGAAAGCTGGACAGCACACCCTCGCTGTTCTGCAGGTTTGGATTCAGCAGTGAATGGCTCTCCATTGCACTAAGACAATCAGTGTTAAGAATAGAGATATCAGGGTCAGTATCTCCTAAATGTATCAAATAACTATTATGTCAACGCAACATTTAGCTTGTCAATATAAGGTGATTTAGGGTGAAGGATGCAAGGGGGGATCATCTGACCTTTCACTCTCAGCCATCTGCATGGCTTCCAGTTTAGAGTGGGTTCCTCTGTTGAAGCCCTTTACCTCCTGTTCTTCCAACCCTTCCAGGAGCCGTATGGCATCTTTATTTACTCCTCTCCTCTTAGCCAGAACCAGTGGGGTCGAACCATTGTGGTTACTGTTCAAATGCAATTGAATAGTTACAATGCTTTCCAAAATAGCATGGTTAAAAATGACCACCTTGTTGAAAAGACAACATCAATTCTAATGGTTTACAAACAACACAATAAACCATCGGCTGTTTATCATTAAAACCAATACAAAATTTAATAAAGATTATTAATGTTAATTAATAATACATTTTTATTTCAAAATCGTCACATTTTCTATACATTTCTTTCAGCAAGATTGATTGTAGCAACTATTGTACATTTCTAAATGTGTATAGTTTATTGGTAATGATTTTTATTCTCAATTTTGTAAATGATATAATAAAGGCTTGATAGACGCTTGAAGAACAATGTAATACATGCTTTCATGATAAGACGCTTGAAGAACAAACAATGGCAAATCTCACCAAATATCAATTTTAAGCCCATTGGACACCAGAAACTGAATGGTATCCACGTGTCCGCACAGATGCAGCGCAGTGTTGCCCTGATAGTCGGTGGCGAGCAGATCTGCGCCAAACTTGTGCAGAAAGCGGCAGATGTCAACGTTACCCCGCGCAGCTGCCAGATGTAGACCTGTACGGCCCCGGTGGTCACGGATGTTGGGGTCGCAGCCGGTCTCCATCAGACGCCTGGCGACACTCAAGTCCCCATCAATGCAAGCCTGCAGTAATGGTACACTGGTCTGCGACAAGTCATTGATGAAGACATATGACATGTCCGACTCGCTCTCCGAAAATTCCAGCGTACCTAATTGTATTAAAAATATAAGTCTTTTAAGAATTATATTTCAGGACCAAAATAAAAATACAATAGAAAATACTAAGATCACATTTTAAAAAAATAACCTTTTTTGTAAAAAAATGTTATGATCCGTTTTTCATTTTCTGTTTACTGATTAAAACCATGGTTATTCGTAATGGAAATCAGTTTAACAAATACAATTTACCACAGAAAATTAAGGAATGAAGATAAAAATGATAAAGAAATGCTAATCAGGTAAAAATCCAAATACATTTTTTTTGTATACTTTAGTACTAACTGAATTGGTGTATTAATAATAACTATAGCCCGGTTTTACAGACGAGGCTTAAGGCTAGTCCCAGACTCAAATTAATGTTTGAGCTGTCTTTACTGAATATAACTTGCCCTGAATATCTTAAAATATATTAGTGCCATTGTTTTGTCTCAAGATGCACACCAATATTGTGTAAAGTAAGACATTTTTATAAATACGAAATAAATATCTTACTTTAGATAAGCCATATAGTCCTGATGTAAAATCACAATTTTAACCCAAGCTTTTTTTATATAAGTGGTCGAACATAATGTAAGTGTTAAAAACTGAAAACGCCCTTGTTACTGAGATTACATCTGTCATTGTAAAAATCACGCCATTCAAAATCACGCCATCTGAGAGGGTAGTAGGCTGATTTTTTATTTTATTGATGCTTAATTAACAACAACAGATACATGAGACAAATACAAAAAATAACAACATGGCATAAAAGAGGAAAAGATAATAAAAACTATATACACAGGAGTATTCAGCCTAACAAACAACATTGTTAACACACAACATATACAATAATTAAAGGTCTAAAGAAATTTGTAATTCAAGTCTTTACAATAGTCCACCCTTCTCCTAGCTTTAGTGTTCCCTTACACCCTTCAATGTTTGAAAATATTGACAGAGCTCAAATTTAAAGTAGTGAAGGGTTCATGCCATGTTCACTTCAAGGAAGTGAGTCCCGACTGTGATCACGTGATTCTGGATTACGAGTTCTCGCGACGCATTTCGAAGCAAATATGGAGCGTGTTCTTTACGTTACCTAAATGTAAGTACAATCATTTAGTTTGTATTTGTTGTACACTATTTTTGTCAGTGGTAAATATGATTTAAGGTGGTTAAAATAAAGTATAAGATAATTCAGTTAATAGGAAATTATGTTTAAAACAGCAACTTGTTTATAGGATTCCTTTATTAAAAAAAGATAACAATACTCAACAATTATTTTTTTAACAAACGAGCGCTGGATTCAGAGTCCAACTGCGGCGTTGTCAAGGTAACGTTTGGCCAGACACGCCTTTTGTAAAGTGTGTTCCAAACGCAGACACGATACCCTAACGTTACACCCTTCAAAGAGCTCACTTCAAGGAAGGGAGCAGGCCATAGGGATGTCCAGTTCTGTTTGGAAAATGCCCATTATAACAGCGAAACGTTTAACGTTACATGCAAAATAAATCCTTAATCCATCACTCAATCATCATGGTTTGCAGTACTGAGGTCTCAGCATCGGCCAGACTACTAGATGCAAGTGTAAACACATCTATATCACACCCATGACGTCTACAACTGAGATTTATTCTTTTGAAGTGACAACATGGATTACTGACATCATCACTATATATAGCTCTGCGCTTCACATGCACTGTAACGTTACGTAAAGACAAGACTGCATGTGTTTACATGCACACGAGGTGGTGAACACTAACTTTATATATAATGGTGTGATTGCAATATTGAAACACTCTAGAGAAGCATTTGTAACTTACCTGTATAATGTAGCACAATCAGAGGAGAAATATATGCAGTCAGTCCTGCCGATTGTGTGTTTACGAATTGCTTGCTACAGTCTGTGAGTGTATGTTTGAAAGTGCACACTGCCCTCTACAGCATTGGAGTGACACTGCGGAGATTTTTTATGAGAAAGATTTATCAAGTACCAGTTCACCAAAAAATAACAAATAATAATAAGCTGTTACAATTTAATTTATTTGTTCTGATGAACATCATTTATATGTAAATTATGTGTCATTCGTTATGGTTAAACACTTGTACAGAAATGTTTACTGTGTAAATGTGTACAGGGAAATGTCTATTGTAATTCTTTGTTACTTAATTTACAATTCTGTCTCATATCTGATATACTGCCATGTAGGGCGGAACTGCAGCCACGTTTTTCACCAACTGAGTGACAATAAAGGTATTGGATTTGAACACATAGAAATAGGTTTGGCAGAATGCTTGTAACCACAGTTCTTGGCCACCATTGACTACCATAGTAGGAAAACATACGTTGTAAATATCTTTATACTGTTGAACTCAAAAGAAGATCTTTTGAAGAGTGCAGGAAAACAAACAGTTCTGGGGCACTTTTGTCTACCATTGCAATTTCCCCTACTCTGGTAGTCAATGGTGGCGTAGAATTGTACAATCATTCTATCAAATATCTTTGTGTTCATCAGAACCAAAAAAAGTTTACAACTCTAGGGCATGTAAATGCAGACAGAATTTTTCTTATGGGTGAACTGTCCCTTTAAGGGTTCAATCATGTTGAATTTCTGAGGTCTTTTCTCAGACGGCATCACATGAAAGACGTGGCAATAAAAAGGCAAAGACACAATTTGACTGTTTAAGAGTATTTCTCTGAAATCAATGTAATATACTACATACTGTAGATGCATTTAACGTTGGCATTCAGATCAAACATTTACATCCCTTTATGGGAACAATTTTGGAAACATACTCTCATATTTACTACCAAGAGTTTGCCCAGCAAAATCTAACATTATTCAAAATCTGTTAAAACAACAATAAATGCTAATTGTGTGAAAAGCCAATCGTCACAAATGTACAAACTTTATTTTTGAAAATTACAGACAGAAATAGGGAAAGCTTTCCATATTTATAAGTGTATAAAGTCTCTTAGCTTAAATGTATTTTTCCATCAATGAGGGATGATGTGAATGAACTATAATCTAATCACTTACAGACACAAGAGAAATTGCAACAGAATTAAAATGAAATGTGTTCAAGTAAACTACCAATGAGAGACTGAATGGCTTAGTGGTCATAGTGGTAACATATTACACAATTATTAGGAAACCACTTCACTTAGTATTACTCTATATACCACCTCAAATGCACACAGTGAACTAGACATTTTCTTAGAAAAGGTTTCGGTTCGAATACAAATATAAAAACAATCATTTTGATATGCTTAAAGAACTTTTGATATGCTT
Organism: Triplophysa dalaica; assembly: GCF_015846415.1. Classification (NCBI taxonomy): domain Eukaryota; kingdom Metazoa; phylum Chordata; class Actinopteri; order Cypriniformes; family Nemacheilidae; genus Triplophysa; species Triplophysa dalaica. The sequence continues at coordinate 10,187,055 of NC_079542.1, forward strand.
CACATTTCTGTTCAACCCCATTTTTGTTGGGAATATGAAGTCGTGAATTATGAAGGATAAACAATATCCATAAAATAACAAGAGTATCACTTATATTATATTATTGTTCATATTTGATGGATGTTCTCACTAATGAAAGAAAATCACTTTGCTAAATATAACTAAATACTAGAAGGACTATGTAAATTTACTTACATCAGTTGCATGTGATTTTTCCAGATATAAACTTCAGTGCAATTCATAAAGGATACATATTTTTGGGGATAGATAAGTCAGTCATTTCAATTGATATTCGCAAGGAACAATTTCACTCATTCATATGGATTACAAAGTGCTGGTGTGTCCATTTTGGCCAACAGTAATGGAAGCACCAAAACAGGCGTGTAAAGCCAATATGTACTGTAACTGAAACGCAGTAGCAACCAGCTAAATAAGATCTTGCTGTATGAATTCTTTTGAAATCTATATTGTGTACCATTCGGTGCCATCCACTGGGATGCACTCTCCGAGGTAGCCGTAAATATATCCAAAAATAAAAAAGCAACATGAACAGACTGTAGCACCACTGTTAATGAACATGTAAGAAGAAAACTCTCCCATTATTCTCCTACTATAGTGTGGGTTTTCTTAATCTCTCCTTATCACTGCTAGGTGTCTTATATATATATATATATATATATATATATATATATATATATATAGAAGGTCAACAAATCACTTCATCCTCAAAAGCCTCCTCGACTTGTTTTGATAGTCACTTTTTTCTGCTGTGCATCACAAGATCTTCATGCAGACTTGACAGCGACTGACTCGTGAGCGATACTGATCTCCTTTCAGTGTTTCCCCGGTCGGACCATCGGAGAACTGTTCATTCTGATTCACCGTGGTCAGCCAGAAACTGTACTTGTTGAGAAAATAGTGACATGTGCCTTGAGCACCATTGCACTCGATGAAGGGTGTGGCACGGAAATCCTCCAGACAAGAACCGGGTGACATTAAAGACTGGCCTCCACCTTCCCCACCTGCGGCTGTGTGCTGAACGAAAAAACACAAAGTTATTTTTGCTCTAAAAGTGATAGTTTGCCTACAAATGAAAATGTTGTCATTTATTTAATCTCATGTCATTCAAAACCTATATATGGCTTTTTTTCCGGTGAATCAAAAAAGAAGAAATTTAGAAAAATGTCTCATGGGTTTTGTGGCAATACAATGGACACCAATGGAGACCCAAAGCTGTTAGGTTAGCAACATGTTTGGAATTACATGAGGGTGAGCAAATGGTGAAAGATTTTTCATGTTTGAGTGACCTATTCTTTTAATACGGGAAAAAACAGCTGTGGCTAATGTAATAGTGTACAGTATAGCACAGGGTATTAGTTTTTACCATAAGGAAGGAGTAACCAATCCACAGACTTCTCCAGCCCTGAGGACAGGTAGGTATGGTGAGATCCTGGCTATGTACAGCGACTGCTCGAGATGGAACCTCGCACACTGAGCAGCGGCTGATGTACTGGGATATCTGCTGACCTGCTACAGGCATCATAGGAATAGGCGCCGTGGTGGATAGCCAATAGGATTTATCGTTGCGGCTAGCATAGTGACAAATTTCGTTGGGTGTGCAGTACAGGAAAGGGATGGTGCTGAAATAAGGTAGGCAGGACCCAGGTAATCCTGTGATGAAAAAGATCAAATGAAACATAACTGCATCCAAGTGCCTATATTATGCACCCTTGACACCTGAATAATAGAAAACGATTACGCTCTGTAAATTTCAGAGTATTATTTTTAATTGAGCCTAGTGTCTTACCCAGATCTTGGTTGTGTGCTTTCTCCTGTCCCTCCACGTAGAGCAAACTGTAGCCCTCCCACAACTTATCCATGCCTTGAGGACACATGGGGACGAAGCTGGACTGACTGTGTTTTACCAGAGTAAAACCAACACTGACACTGCGTGACGGTGTACTAGGAGGACCTGGCAACCCTGGCTGGCCGCGGGGTCCTGTAGAGGTCGTGTCAAACAAGACAGTTGCAGTGTTATCATTCGCACATACGTGATTACACAATTTTTGACAAAACCTTTGTACTGTGTACGGCACCAGATTTACGCACAGGCATTCTAAGCATGGAAAAGCAAAGATATCAGCATTAAAACAAAGACTTAATGCAAACATTTTTCCAATCTTCATGTATGCTGGACACTTAAGAAAGGGGACAGAAGGAAAATAGACACCTTTGAACTGTGGTGCTGGAAGCGCATGTTGAGTGTCCCATGGACAGCAAAGGTTACAAATAAAACATTCTTAGAGCGTGTTTAAACAAAGATATTGTTGGTGGACAAAATTACTCAGCAGTGGCTCTCATACTTTGGCTATATCATGCGAGTTAATTCCTTGGAAACATCCTTAATGCTCGGCAAAGACAGCGGAACAAGTAGAAGAGGCCGACAAAGAACATGTTGCCTGGATGCAGTAAAGGCGGATACAAATATGATGACTCATAAAGTGACCAAAGGTCGGCCTTGACTGAATGACGGGAAATGACGCTTCACATGTGCTTACGCTTGCATGTCCAGGAGGACCAAATTAAAAGGAAAAAATCTATTATCATTGTTGTTTTTTAAACATTTACAAAGTTTACTTTTAAAACCGTGAGAAATCTTTGTTAAGTCTTACCTTGAGGTCCTGTTGGTCCTTGGAATCCTGAAGCCCCGGGGTCACCGGAGAGTCCTGAAGATCCAGAAGGACCGGCTGGACCGAGTCTGCCTTGTGACCCCCTCACACCTTTGGGACCTTGAAAATTAACAGCAATAGGCGATGAGTTTTATAAGCTCACGCAATGCTAATATCAGACCAAATGATCAGACCTACATGTAATATATTGCATATGTCGAATAGCGTATTAGAATCACTAACCTGAGGGTCCTGGACTGCCTGGCACGCCTGGTATTCCTGACTGACCAATAGGCCCACGACGACCCGGGAGGCCAGGATCACCAGGCTGTGCAATAGCAGTTGAGTTTCCCGTTTGGTAGACATAACCTGGTCTCCCCTTAGGACCAGGATAACCTGCAAATGATGTTTGCACAAGGCGTATGATGTACAGTTTAACTCCAAAGTTTCTAGAAGGATTTTTAGAATACAAAATGCACATTGACATGTTTTGAATGAATGTGAAATGGCGTGTTAAGGGTACAATATTTACAAACCCCTTTCCCCTTTCAATCCTCTGCTGCCATAACTCCCTGGTTCTCCTATGTCTCCTGGTGGTCCATCTTTACCACTATAGCCAGGATCACCTCTTTGTCCTTATAAACCCAGAAAGAAAGAAAGCTTTACCTTATGGATTTATTACAGTGTACAGTGCTCTGAAAAAGTATTTGTCCCATTCCGGATTTTTTGCACATTTGTCATGCTTAAATGATTCAAATCTTCAAACAAATTTTTATATCACTCAAAGAAAACCAGAGTAAGTACAAAATGTAGTTTTTAAATGATGGTTTTATTTATTAAGGGAAAAAACAATCCAAACATTTCTGACCCTATGTGAAAAAGTAATTGCCCCCCTTGGTAAATCATGTATTATCTGTGATGAATTGAATAACTGAGTTAAATATCACTAGCCACACTCAAGCCTAATCACTGCCAGACCTGTTGAGTCAAGAAATCACTTAAGTAGAACCTGTCTGACAAACTGAAGTAGTCTAAAAGATCTCAAATAGCAACACATCATGCCACGATCTAAAGAAATTCAAGAACAGATGAGAAACTAAGAAATTAAAATATTTCAGTCTAGAAAAGGTTACAAAGCCATATCTAAGGGCTTTGGGACTTCTGCGAACCACAGTGAGGGCCATGGAGAAAGACATGGAAAAGTGGTAAAACGCACCAGGAGTGGCCGGCCTACCAAAATTACTCCAAGAGCACAATGACGACTCGTCCAGGAGGTCATAAAACATCCAAGAACAACATCTAAAGAACAGCAGGCCTCTCGTGCTTCAGTTAAGGTCAGTGTTCATGATTCTACAATAAGAAAGAGTGCAAAAATGGCATCCATGGGAGAGTTCCAAGGCGAAAACCACTGCTGACCATAAAGAACACAAAGGATCTTTTCACATTTGAAAAATATGATTTTTTTTGATGATCTGGATCATTTAAGACTGACAAATATGCAACAACAAAAAAATCAGGAAGGGGAAAATACATTTTTCATAGCACGGTATCCATAATCATGCCATCTTGTCTTACGAATTTTGCGTCACTACACAAAATGAATACCTTTGAAACCAGGACGGCCGGCAAATCCCGGGGACCCAGAAATACCAGGGTCTCCACGTGGTCCTGGTGTACCTGGTGGTCCAGGATAACCAGCATCTCCTCTCTCTCCTTGAACCGTTCCAGGGCCTGGTGGACCAGGGAGACCAGGAGGACCAGTGGGACCTAAAAATACAGAATTTCACAAGAGCTGTATCATACCAATTATAGAATAAAAGTAAGTGAGAAATATAAAAACAGATCCGTCACATACCTTCCCGTCCGTCTAATCCTGGAAGTCCAGGGTCTCCGAAAGGACCCGGGATGTTAGAGGGACTAGGTGGGCCAGGAGGGCCCGGATTTCCAGGGTAGCCTCTCAACCCAGGAAAACCTGCACATTTTTATTGTACAATCATCAAATATGTATCATGTACATTAGCTGATCATAAAAGCAATGATCCATTGCCGTGCTCAGGGGCTCATAACCATCATGTTGCTCACCATTGTCTCCTTTGATTCCCCTTTCTCCAGGGCGTCCAGGGGCTCCCGCCACCGATGAGCCTCTTTCTCCCTTCAGGCCAGCTGGACCATAAGCACCAGGCCGACCGCCTTCAACCACACCTGTAGACATCATAATAAGTTGAACAGATGTTTGCTCAAGTTTAAGGTTTAAGAATTAAGTGCACTTGGATTCATTTACCTGGAACTCCAGGCTGCCCCTTGGATCCTGGAAGACCATTGAGGCCATCTAAACCAGGTGACCCTCGAAAACCTGAAATGATATTAGGTTGTTTCAGAAACAGCATCACAACAATCGTCAAATACATACAGATGTGATGGCAACCTAAATATTTAGCTTGATGTCAGAGATATGTAGAAAAACTGAAAATTGTGTTGTTTCTTCCAAGGTTTGAAATGTCATTCTTGATTGACCTTTCCCTCCGGGTGAGCCTGTAGCTCCAGTAAGGCCTGGCCCTCCATTACGCCCATTCGCTCCTGGATAACCGGGCAGACCTCTAATGCCCGGGACACCTTGTGAGGCTATGAACAAATATAACCATAGACATTACTAAAAAAACCTGGAATCATATCATCAGTAATGCGGCTGGAAATGTCTACTATGTACCAAATCCCGGTGCTCCTTGCTCCCCACGAGGACCTTTCTGGCCTTGAAATCCAGGGGGTCCTGAGAAACCAGGGTCACCCACATTACCAGGAAGCCCAGGACGACCTGATTACCACAGAAAAAAAGGACTCAATTCAATACTCCTGGAGTCATCATGGTAACTGTAAAGATACGGAATGAATGTCAATAGGTCATATCATATTTCCTTACCAGAATATCCAGGCTCTCCAATAATACCTTTGGCTCCAGGGACCCCAGGTGATGAATAGGTGTCACCTTTCTCACCTCAACGACAAAAATGTAAAGAGCATTACTGATGGCTAAGACACAGCTTGTCAAAATATAATAAATCAAAATTCTACCTACTGTAATAGAATGATCAAAGATCTTACCTTTGGCACCAGGCTGTCCTTGAGGTCCTGAAAACCCTTGAAGTCCAGGTGCACCATCATCACCCTGCCACAGTGAAAACACACACAACATGAGACAATGTTTCCAGGAATATCTCTCTTAAAAGTCTTTTAAGAACATTGAAAGGTTTTACCCTCAGACCGGTTGAGCCTGGAAAGCCAATGACACCTGGTGATCCTTTTGGCCCTGGAAAACCAGACGAACCAGGAATGCCTGGGAATCCAGGCTGGCCAGGAAAACCTTTCACTCGGTCTGCCAGACCAGGTAGTCCAGGAAAGCCTGGACGTCCAGGTTGCCCCTGAAAACCTTTATCACCTGTTAAAGAAACATGTTTTCTTTTTACATCTTTTGTAATCACTTTCAGCCTTACTCAAAGCTCTTTTATTAGACATTGTTGCCGATTTATACTTTGTAAATTTTGTATGTAATTTAGGATACAGCTGATATTTTTAATACTCACTAAATGAAAGTCAAATCTCAACCCTGATCCTTTCTAATAATAACTGCTTTAGTTAATTCTAATGGTGTGGTTGCTTTTGTACCTCTTGGTCCTGGAAAACCAGGCAGTCCGTTGCTTCCTGGGTCACCTGGTTCACCCTTTGGCAGCCGCTCTTTTGGAATCAATGGAGGAGGGGGTCCTGGAACACCCGGAGATCCACGATCCCCTATAACACACAAACATTTGTTAATTGATTTAAGTACTTATTAGTTGTCACTAGACTGTATTGTCTTTTGAAATATTTTAACCATTTATTTATAACTAGACTTTTAACAGTCTTCTATGATTTGTACACTCTCAATAGAGCCGGCCCTCCCTATATGCGAACTAAGCAGCTCTTCAGGGCCTCGCCGCCACTAGGGGCTCCCCAGAGCACTTGAAATGATAGCTTTTTTGTGATATATTCACAACACATCAATTTTCTCACTCAGGGCCGTACCCACTGTTTTGTCTGTGGAGTGTATAAAAATTTGTGAAATTCCTAACTAAACGCAAAATTGAAATATCAAGGTGGTCAATCAAATGAAAGGAAGAGGGAATTACTGGTTACAGAGCCGAGCATTGACCAATCAAATCAAAGAAGACGGCTCTGCTGTCACGTCTTCAGCTGAAGTTTAGCAATACGCTTCACTTATAAAGTTGAAAGGGTGCTGTGCGTGACAACATACTGTAAGTGAAGAAACATTCAATATTTGACACCTGTTTGGTGATTAATGATAGAAATGTTGAACAACTGACAGTATTCACTGATGAAAACAACAAAATGCTGATTTAGATGAAAAATATGTAATTTATAAGTAGGCTATCTGTCAATTCAGTGTTTTATTTGGGATAAGGTTAAGAACAATTGTGTGCATAATTAAATTTTTAAATGTTGACAATAGACTTGTAATGCAAGTTTTATGTGTTTTGGTTTTCATGACATTCCTACTACTTCAAATAGAATTGTTGGATTTAGAGTGTGTGTGCAAATATTCAAACATTGACAATAGTTGATTGTAACGGGGGAACAGGGGGACCCCCAAATAAAATTCTGCTAAGGGCCTTGTGAAGGCTTTGGGCCGGCCCTGACTCTAAACAAAGAGCTATGAGCTGCTCCATACCTTTGATTCCTTTCGCTCCGCCTCTTCCAGTTGAACCATCCTGTGCTCTTAAACCTGGCAAGCCTTTAATACCTGGGCTACCTGATACTCCAGGAGAACCAGGAAATCCAGGGAATCCCAATAACCCTAGAGACCCTTTAACCCCTTTAACAGAGAAAAATCTACGTTCAGTAAAGAATTTCCAAAAAAGACATGCACGATAATAGTAAAAAAAAGTGTCAACAAAACCCCCACATTTCCGTACCCTTTATTCCAGATCTTCCAGGCAGGCCTGGGCGGCCTCCAGAACCAGAGGGTCCAGGAGGTCCCCTAAATCCCGGTGACCCTGGCACACCAGGTAATCCAGGAAAACCTTTTATTCCACCAGGCCCTGGAAGGCCTGGATCTCCTCTCGTACCCTTTTGACCAGAGAATCCTGCAAGGTAAAAAAGTGAATTAAAATACAATATGGGGATTTTAGAATGCATTATTATATTTAAAGAAAAAGTATTATGATTTTGCATTTGCTAACAGTAAGTCAGTCATGACAGTAAACATGTGAATTTACAAACTGAAGATATACTAAGATAGTATATATATTCAAATAACATATAGTTAGTGAAACAAGCAAATAAATGTAATTCAACGTTGCAATAAATTTTGCTGGAAAAAGCAAACATTTATTGATATGTTTCTACAAAAGCAAGTTAAAATCTCACTTCGTTTTAAAAGGTAAATTCTAGACTGGTAGATAAGCAGTTGCGACATGAAATATTGCTTTCCCAAACTATGTTAATATGAATTTTTTCTAGTTTCTTATGATTTTTTCCTGCAGTTTTTTTGCTGTTAAAGGCACGCAAGCGCATCAGGGTAGAGGTCTGCATTCCCGCGGCTCTCCTGGGACCTGATACAGATTATTGTGGCACAGGGTTACATTTTTTTTTTAAAAAGATGGTATCGATCGGAAACTCTGGACCTATGGATTTCTTGCATGGATGTTAAATAGTTTGGTTAAACAAAAAGTGATTTCATTTTTCACTTCGGCTAGCTATATATATACAGCTATATAAGCCAACGGGTTTCGTTTTTTTCATATTTTCGTTAATTCAAAATTCATATTTTGCACAGTTTGAGTGAAAGACGTTGTTTTTAATGAATTTAATTAATTTTTCCTCTGTGACATTTTGTCTAATGTATTGACATTAAAATGTAATAATGTTGTATATTGACAAGACGATAAAAAAATAACTTTTAATAAGTTTTTGTATAGGGTATTTTATATCTGTTATGGAGAAATTGAAATGTGAGATCTTGAATGTGAGATCTGGAAACGTGATCTAAATTTAGCGGGATTCGTCGGGTCGGGATGAAAATCATTCTAATCAGATATCGGGTGAACACAGAGGGAATTTTTACCGGCAGTGGATGGTTGCGGAATAAAATTTAGCGGGTGCGGCGGGAGGGGGACAAAAAAAACAGTCCCATGCGGACCTCTACATCAGGGTTTAAGCAGCATAACATACAGTAGTGACCAAAATGATGTCCGTTATTTAAGACATTTTAAAAATGGTGTGCATGTTTCATATTTGTACTTAGTACTTAGCTTTGAGAAGATTTAAACAATTACACAAAACACATGTTTATCACTTTTGGCAAATACTGTATATCGCTAGACTACTGTGAACTGTTAGATAATGTTGTTCAAATTCAAGGAATTTAAGGATTAGTAAAGCACACAGGCTTTTGTGTGAGCAGACAATGTGATGACAGCCTCATGGCACGCAAACACAAACAATGGAGGAGTTTATACCACATCTATTGGTAAACAATACATTAGCTCAATTAATAATAAAGTTTTGCATCATTGATTCTTTGGGTTCAGTACATTTATTTAGTGCTTTCATTAACACAAAGGACATAAACAAGTGGTAGCAAAGCGGGAATGTGGATTTTGTTAGAGAAACGCTATATACAGGGATTGGAGAGGACAATGTTTCTCACCTTGGCAGCCTAATGAGGTGACCCAGCACCAAAAATAGAGAAGGGTGATACCATAAATGGAAGGATGAGAGGGAGGAAAGAAGGGTGATGAGGTAAAAAGAAGGAGGGGAGGATAAACATAAACAAAAGAACAATGAAAACAGATGTTTTGTGAGGACGATCAGTAAACACAGGTTGACGAAGACTGAGGAGTAACTGATGAGAAGAGAAAGAGGCAACAGTGAAATATTTTACCAATAAATATGTTTGTAAAAAAATTACATACAAATCTGATGAACATAATGCTCACATGAGGACTTATTGTAAATTAGGTTTTAACCAAACCTTGACTAGTCTTCTTTATCTTAAAGGAATATTTCAACTTGATAATGAAAATTCGGTCATCATTTACTCATCCTGCTGCCATTTTCAGCCTGTGTGATTTTCTTTCTTCTGCAAAACACAAAAGATAATTAAAAAAATGTCAGTAACCAAAAAACGTTAGTCCCCATTGACTTCTATTGTATGAACACGCAAGTCAACGGGGACCGCTTTTCTGTTACCAACATTTTTCAAAATATCTTCTTTCTGCAGACAGTTTGAAATTACAAGAGGGCGTGTAAATACTGACCGAATTTTCATTTTAAAGGTGAACGGTTCCTTTAAAGATTGCATAACATATGCATTATTGTAATAAAAGTTCTCAAAAACGTGACAACATCGATTGATGGCTTGACATAGATTCACTCAAGCATATGGACCTACATGATAACTCCTGACGAGGCAAAAACGTATTTAGTGAATTACCACGATTGGTGCTCTACGAGAATGAAACCAAATTTGTCACCTGCATTTCCAGGAAACCCATTAGATCCAGCCGGGCCCCTAGGTCCAGCAATACCCCCAGGAACATATTCGCCTGGTGGACCTGGCGGGCCTTGAGAGCCACCTCTTCCATCCAAACCCCGTTCACCCTTTGCCCCAGGAAATCCATCGCGGCCATCAGTACCTGGGAATTAATCCGTTACTGTTAACTATGCTTGATATACACCATGACTGATGAAGCTTATAACAATGACATCAGTAGCCCTAAAACATCTGGTCAAACCTACCAGGCCTTCCATATGATCCAGGTGTCCCAGGTTGACCCTTGTCTCCTGGCTCTCCTGGCCTTCCTGAAAGTCCTGGACCTCCAGGGGTCGCCCCAAGAACCTCACCAGGTTGTCCCTTTGCCCCGGGCACACCTGGAAAACCGTTTCTTCCTGTAGTTCCTTGTAAGCCAGCATTTGTTACTCCTGGTAGACCTGAATCTCCTCTGGGTCCAGGAAAACCTGTTAAATGTATATCCATTTAATTTCATGTGTTATCCATTCATAATCCAATTTTGATGCTTCACAGGGCCATTTTATTGTATAATCTTACCCTGAGGACCAGGAAAACCTCCAGTGCCTGGGTTTCCTCTCTCACCCTTTGGCCCATCTAGCCCTGTCCGTCCTCTACCTGCCGGGGGACCAAGCTGACCCTTTGGCCCTACAATGTTCATAAATATACATTAGCAGTACACAAACAATTAAAGATGAAGAAAACCAAAAGAATTCTGTACAGTTTAATGACTGTTTAACACTTTCAGTATTTCATTACCTGGCACTCCAGGACGTCCAAGAAATCCAGGTTCTCCAGGAATTCCAGGAATCCTACAGGGCAGTTCTGTTCCTGTTAACATTTATGTCATTTTCAGTGACATGCACGTACCATTCCCCATCTTTTAACTAACCTTGACAAACCCTTAAACACCTTTTTCAGTCGTGATATCAGTGTATTTTCTATGTTATAGTAAAGGCTCTATTGCTTTCCTGTAGCTCAGTGTTAAGAGAATTGCGTTAATAACGCAAGGTTGTGGGTTTGATCCCAGGGGATTGCAAATACCTATTATAAATGTATAAATACCTTTGGATAAAAGCGTCTGCCAAATGCGTAAATGTAAATGTACAAGCTAAGTATTAAATTTGAGTGTTTATTCTAAATGTTTTTTAAGAATTTATTAGAGTGTCTGTCCGTTACTCTGAGATTGTTAAATATTGATTTAGTAAACAATAAAATGTAGAAATCAAATTCATTACATGTTGTGGTGAATCAATGTGTCGCTATACTTTTGAATCAGTTCCCATTGACTTTCATGTTTAGTGTTTTACTCTTCTTACAAACTTTTGAGATTAATTGAAATGTTCTGTGGTAACTGCAGCATGTCACACATATTCACAGTCACAGTGTTGATAGACACCCCAGTTTAGTAAGGCTACCTGCATGCACAAAGATGGTTAGATGACTAGCAAAACAGGGCTGTTCAATGGCAACTACTGTTTCAGATTAGACAACCAAGGGATAGTTCACCCAAAATGAAAATGATCATTCTTTCAGAGAACGCAAACATTTTGATATGATACATGAACAGGATATTTTGAAGAAAATTGGTAACCGAACAGCGCCGACACCTTTTGTGCGGACACAAAACCAAACAACATTCTTCAAAATATCTAATTTTGTGTTGTGTTTGAAAAATGCAAAGGGGGTAAGTAAATGACCGATTTTTTTTTTTTAATGAACTATCACTTTAATATGTCTAAGCGGCCAATCACACAGAACATGCTTTTTCTGTTTGAAAATGCGCCACACTCCACTCCCTTTTTTGTTGACTTTTTTGCTGTGCAACCACCGAATCAGTTGCCCTGTCACTCAAGGATTATAGCGCGAGCACTCTAGCTATTGTTAACGGTCATATTAGCAGTAACTAAAACAGGTACAAAGGCGCTTGCTTGACTTTGCTTGTCAGCCAGCAAATGTTTCTCTTCCATCACTCCAGTCTCAAGATGTTTAAAGCAACTGTAAAGTTCCGTCACCATAACGGGACCCTTGCCTTAACTCACTTTCGATTGGACAATGGGGTAAAGGCACATGACATCAACCGCTTTTCTGCACAGAGGGGCGAGGAGCAGCAGGCGGGAAAAACGCGAGGTGACCGGTGTGCATAAGCAGCGTGCAAAACGCTCCCTTCCAACTAAAAACAATTCAAAAGAGTCGCATTTTACAGCACAAAACGTGTTCTGTCTGATCGGCCCCGAATACAGTCAAGCTGCAGAAAATTTGATCCCAGATTATTTTTTATTGGCTGCAGCCCTGGGCTTTCTCACCTCCCTCTTCCAAAGAGGCATCATTAAGCCCCGCCTGCCCACAGCTGTCACCTAGTCAAACAACATGCAACAAGTGCAAGAGAGATTGCAAGAGAAGCTGTCAATCAATCAGATCATTCAGGAAGCATCATTATGAGATTAAACACTTAAGCATGAAAACGATTGCTCCTTAGGTACAGAATTTATAAAGCTCATTCCTATAATCCAGCACATTCAGTTAAAGCAGTGCAAACACAATATTCAAGAAACATGTGCACGGCAAAGCCATTCCAGTGTTGAGAGAGAGATGGAGAGCATGCAGAGCATTCACAGGATGTGTTATTTTGGACAAGAGTTATAAGTCAACAGCTTCTGCTCAATTTCTCTCTGAATAGAATGGCTTGCAAAAGAAGTCAAAAGTTTTGTTAGAACAGGCAAAATGATTCATTTTAGTGTGAAGACCCATTCACGCTAATACGCATTCAAGCTGAGGTAAAAGCAAACCCAGCCTGAATGAAAAGAAATCATAGCAGGCACTGTTTTTTTATTACTTGCATACTACCATTATTTGTACTTATCCTCAACCATTATTAATATATCAGGTTTGAGAAAGAGTCTATACAGTATACAAAATGAAAAGGTTTATCCACACAATCCACTCCCAAATATTGCATATGTACAAATCTAAATACATTACAAATATTTGATTGTTTTAATTTCTTAATCATGAGTATCTGCTTAGTAAGTTTAGTGCTTAATAGCAGGTTTTGTGTAAAAATACAGTCACGTAATAACTTGTATGTATGCATATTGATTAATCCTCGTTCAGCGGCAACAACATAAACAAACGTTAACTTCCGGTAGACATTCGCAAAGAATCAATGACTGTTTTTATGTCATTAAATACAATTAATAAACAATAAAGTAATATTCATTTAAATTAAATATAAATTAAATTCTAACATAACCAAACACAGACCAGAAGTTAACTTCGAGGTGGATGTTAAAAACCATCTATAACATCAACGCTGAAAAATAGCATTTAATTCTCTTATATTCACTAATATAATAAAAAGATTTATCCTGTGTATTTATTCTAAAGTAGTCCAATTTTTTTCTTCTTTCCGATAACAAACTACTTACCTTGAAGCCCTGGAGATCCAGGTGGCCCAGGAAGGCCATTGAATCCAGGGTCACCTTGTGACCCTTTGAACCCAGCTGCACCAGGAAAACCAAAGCCAGGCTCTCCAACTGCACCAGGACGTCCTTTGAATCCTGGGATACCAGGAAAACCTTTATCTCCGGTCACTCCAAAACCAGGATCCCCCTGTAGATTTTTTTTTACTACATATTTACTACAGATAATCTTTTTATCAGTAGTTAATTTCGTTGCACAGGTATTGTTGGTTGTAGAAGAAAACTATACGTGAAGCTAACAGGAGCATTTGCTGTGCCATTACCCAGTCTACTTACAGGTTGGCCTGGTAGTCCAGGGAAACCAGAAGACCCAGTCCTTCCGGGGTCGCCAGTTGCTCCAGGTGCCCCAGCAAGACCCAGCCGACCCCTATCACCTTTTGGTCCTTTACCTTGACGGAAAGAGGGTTCACCTTTCTGTCCTTTACGCCCGAAAAAGCCTTGACCACCCTCACGCCCCTGAAACAAAACCAGTCTCAATGGTGATTTGTGTTGGTACCATTCAGGTAAAGACTGAAACCTCCAGGCTCCAGAAACAACCTGGGATGTGGAATGGCTGTGACTCGTAGAGCTTAGAAAAACAATGACCCATGTCATGAACTTTACCTTTAGAGATGTTTACTGTACTACTGTGTTAATATTCCATGCTAAGGTCTTTAAGAGCTTCACAGTACTACTGCTATTCAAGTTTATGAGCTTACATTCGGGCCCTGCAGCCCACTGAGTCCTTGGAATCCCGGGTCACCAATTTCGCCCTTCACACCATTCAGTCCTAAGAAACCTGGGGCCCCCGGAGGCCCTAGAGGTCCTCGTTCACCAATAGTGCTGCCACCCAAACAATCACAGTCGCCATTTTCTCCTGTAATGACAGACAGATAAAAAGAAAAGTAGCTTCATATCTTTATTTCTTTTCTTTAATCTATTTCTTTGGCATTCTATGCCTTTATTGAACATCTATAACTGGGCTCAGTGGCGTTCCTTACCTTTAAATCCTTTAAATCCGCTGCCTCCAGATGGACCTCTTACACCTGGCAGACCTCTGGGTCCCGGTGACCCTATTGAGAGCTCACCTGCAGGAGCTGGAAAAGGTCAAAAAGAAGCAACTATCAGCTCTCATATGATTTACAGTTTGAAACCACAACAAGAGTTTATATCTCATATGACAACGATCTTTAGTTCTGTATAAGCAGATTTGTAAAATATGCTATCTGGGTTGGTGATCAAGAAGATCTGCCACTTTCCGTATCCAACAGGATTTGTGCTTCAAGGAATGTTCTTTTAAACACAAGTTAAGATCTATCGATAACATCTGTGGCATCTTATTGATTACAAAAGAACAAGATTTTGTCTCGTCCCACACAAAGAAACAAAAATGCGATGACGGAAATCCACGTATAAAGAAAATCCTTTACTTTTGTTGGGGATTATCATGGTTTAAAAAAGGCTTACGTGCTTCACCAGGTGGTCCAGAGGGACCTGGGGGTCCAGGAAAGCCCAGGCTTCCAGGAAAACCTTCAGAGCCATATGTATCCCGGCCTGGGTTTCCCTTCTCTCCTTTAACTCCACGACTCCCAGGGGGCCCAGGTCTTGCTGGGCGTCCTGGACATCCAATCAAAATCCAGTCACAGTGTTATAATAGACACTTAGAGATGAAAATAAGCAATAAATGAAATAAACTACAGACATCAGTAGTACCTGTGTCAAACGAAGGAAATCCAGGAGGACCAGGTGGACCTGGAAGACCTGGAAAACCTTGATCTCCAATTCGCCCAGGATAACCAGCAATCCCAGGATCACCCCGTGGACCTGTTCACCAGTAAAATAAATTATAAACTACGTATTGCACATTCAAGAAGTTTAAATTACTTGATGATTATGAAGGTATATAGTATAAAAAGCTACTATATTTGACATTAGGTTATTTTTAATACCTGGAGTTCCACCTGCTAGTCCAAAGGATGGTCCAGGTGGACCTTGTTCTCCTCTATCACCCTTAATCGTACATACATAGTTTGATTTATCCACAACATATGCACATCATATTTGTTTTTCTGTTTTTTCTGCTTCCTTACTTTTGTGCCATAAAAGCCTGGTTGGCCCGAAAGTCCAGTACTCCCAGGAAAGCCCTACAGAGAAGATATAACATGACTGCTTTGCAATAAGGATATAGAGACGGTATTTACTAGTTTCATATCTTACTTTAGTGCCTGAAGGTCCAGGAGGTCCATTCAAACCCGGAAGACCCTGTCGTATGAAATATTTAATTTATAATATGTCACCATATGAACACACAATCAAATGTAAAAAATACAGTTACAAAGAATCTCCAACTCCATTGCTATTAATAAATGGAAACAGGACCTACCCTTAATCCTGGCAATCCTGGAATTCCCTTTTCACCAAAGTCTCCTCTAGAACCAAATGGGCTCTACGTGTGGACAGCATGGGAAGAAGTGTACGTGGTTCATATTTTACCTTAACACAGCAAATATCAAGTATGGAGAAAAACTTTTGTCACTTACTGGTGATCCTGGTTCCCCAATGCTACCCGGTGCTCCGGCATAACCTTTATCACCCTGAGGGAGACCAATATAAAGACGAATGAGAATCCACAAGATCGTAAAAAAGGTTTACTAGATTTGGTGATCAAGTTTGTAGATGTTCCTCCATATCCAATTGGGTTTTATATATATTTAAATGATAATTTTCTCATTTAATACAAGTTAAGATCTATCGATAGCGTCTGTGGCATGTTACTGATAACAAAAGAACATGATTTCAACTTGTCCCAACAACGACAAACAAAACGTGGTGACAGAAATCCATGTAGAATGGAAATCTATAGGGTATTTTTCCGACAAGCCTGTAAGATGCTTCCAGTCATTATTTACATTGGTTTCTGTAGGGATGCCACCGTTTAAAGGGACAGCCCACCATTATTTATTTACACATAAATTGTTCCAAACCAGTTTGACTTATTTTTTCAGTGAAACAAAAAGGAAGCTATGCAATATATTAGTGACTGAGAGCCTCATTCTGTATTCACTAACTATGGATAATAAGGCAACATTCTTTAAAATTGATTACATCAGAGCACGTTAGTCATAAAATAACTTTTCTTTTGAAGTAAACTCTTTCACTTGTCTTTAACCATGAACATTACACATGTAACGGTCTAGTTTTCCATATTCTAAGATTTAATTATTAGAATTGAACACATCTTCTGAATGAAAATTCATGAAATAGAAACTGCAACCTGATTAACCTAAAGAAATGACACAATATTTGTGACATTACGCCCCAATTACTTGTACAACAGAGAAATCTATCACTGGAATTTATATTATTTCATTTATATAAACATTTTATGACCTCAACAAGCGTATGCACCCTTAAAATAAGTATGAAGTTCCTTGAATTTGCATGAAAATACCAAACCAAGTGGAATTTGCAAACAAAGGAGTCTTGACATTTTCCTTAAAAATAACCTCTAGTTTCTTAGTCAGTTCTGTAGTTACTTGTAAATAAGAACTTAACTTTGTAATTATTAGTAACTCTTATCATTATAAATGATGAGAAAATCACAACCAAATATAAAGATATTTTAGGACAACACCCCCAACATCTACCACTGGGTGAAGCATAGGTCACATAAGACAAGGATGAGGTAAACATCACCCCTTATGGATTGCAGGTCTGAGTTATTTGTCATAGGAACAAAGCATCTGTAGAAAGAAGGACAATTTCGACTGGATTGGTGGCAACCTACTGTAGGGCTAGATCCTCACAGCTGCCTTTCCATACAAACCTTTATTCCTTTGTCTCCTTTGGGAAAGCCAACAAACTCCAGTACTCCATTGACCAGTGGGCGGCCTGGGTCACCGGGCAGGCCCACAGCTCCCTGGATACGGCAACCGAGGAAGAGAGATTTTTTTATATGGGACACGATGAGGTGCGATGGGGAGGCTGTTTGAAGACGATAGCGGCGGAGCATGTTGAAGAGGTGGCATGTGGTAATAGATTTTGGGGTTTTGTAGAGAGGACGTTAAGAAGACTGTGACCACTGACAGAGCAGTGGGGAGATCAGGGTGAGGAGGTGATGAACGGACACGGGTAGAATGAAGGAGCTTGGCTAATGAACCACAGGACTTCTTTCTGTCTCTCCCCATACTACAACTTATAACAACCCACCTTTTCTACACTGTCAGCCAGAGTATTCTTTTAAGAAATCTATAAAAAGGTTAAAACACCTTTTCCCTAAAGATCCATAACATCGTCCTTGTAGTGATGATGTGGTTCAATGCTCTCTCATACTTCCTCCTTGCGTTGTCATCAAACCCCCTCACCCTGCCAGCACCCCTCCCTGGGTTGGCATCACCGCTCCCCAGTGTGTTACCTTCTCTCCTTTGTTGATACTGCTTATTGGTGGAGCGTTAAACTGAACGGCCGGGCTACCAGTGTCTCCTTGTGGACCAACATCCCCCTAAGATCCGCAAGACAGACATTTGACACATTAGAGCTCAGGATTTTATCACTCAGAGAAAGTGGGACGGTCAGGCGACGAAAAAGGCAGTGAAAGAATGTGAATATGGAAAAAGTACAGTAAAACCAAAAATACTAACATTAGAGTGACATTAAGGACAAAGGAAGTGAGAATAACAAAGGAGCACTAAAAAAAAACATTTTCATTATCTAAACATCCTTATAGTAACATACATTTATGAGAAAAGAAGTGCGTAAGAAAATAAGCCCTGTGGACGCATGCATGTTGAATTAGGTTATTAACTGTTTTTGTCTTGTTTTATATATATATATATATATATATATATATATATATATTTGCATTATTAACCTTTCTTATGAATTAAGAGATTTGGGGCGACGCAAATAGGGCGTCAAGCGAAGAGCTCATTGACACCAAATGTTTGACGGGTTCGGACACTCTCTGTGATGTGATATTTTTCACGTCACTCATGCGAAATAACTTTTCTTGCGAGTAATAAAGAGCATGTAACGTGTGAAAACAGCATTAGATATATGCTAAAAGTTTAAATTTGTAATGTTTTTTGTTAAAAGTATAAATAAGTTGTCTTCCCATATACTGTACATGGTTGTTCACCATAATAGAATATATAAAAAAGTACATTTATATAAATATGTGATTGAGCAAGTACATAAAAACAGCGCTCAATACTTAGTGTTGGCTTATTTGACAGCAAGTGTCAGTTTATTTCAATGCAAAGGCTCAAAAGAATGTTAAGCAACTTGCAATTTTGTTTTACACATACTGCAATACTGCATCTTTAAAAAAATGAGCTTGATTCAAGTTATATTCTTTAAAAATGTCCCCTCAGAGGTCTTTACATCTAATGCAATTTTTACATAAAAAATACCTCATATTAAGGATGTTTATAAATGAATATTTTTTGCAGTGAACAGAGGAAAGCAAGGTGAATTTGGATAACAGAGTGACACACGTGTCAGAGCATCAAGACAACAGGGCTCTTTTTGTATTATTACTGCTATACATTCATGTGTATTATTGTTGCAACTGATTTATTTCATTGGTCAGTTTTTGGCTATGTATCTACTGTAGCTGGTGAATTAAACTTCTGTGGGTTGAGTGTCCCATACAAAGGAAACAAAGGCACACAAAGGATAGGAGCAGGAGATTCCACAGCCATCCCAGATCACTCACAAACAGCAAACTGAATGGCAGCTCAGAGACGGGTACCTTACGAAGTCTATAAACTGCCATTCAAAAGTTGAGGAAAGCATTTCATATCGTGTACCATACTTTCAGCCAGCCCATAAATAATCCGCATTCACTTTTATTACATATTAGGTTAATTTGATCAATTCATGTAAACATTTACTTAAAAATAGAAAATGCAAAAGTTCTATGCAGATTCTATGTGGGCCTGCTTATTAGTAAGATTTAATACTGATTCTCACACTGAAATAACCAAAAAAGACATGGAAGGAAGAAACGGTTTGGAAGAGAAGAAGATAATCTAGAGGGAGAGGAGACTCATTTGTGGTAAATGAAAGAGTGAACAAATTTAAAATTGTGTCAGTTTTATGATAGAAAGTTTGTTGGTAGCTCGCCACTGACACCTCTAGCAAACTACTAAAAATGATTTACATATTATTTAGTTAGTATGTCATAATATTCATTCTATTTAGTGTCAGATTACTTTACATGCTGATGGTTAGCCAGAGTGATGTTAACAAAAGGTTGATAAGAAATAGTTTTCTGTGTTAGTCCAATTACAATGGCTTTAACCCCCATATACACATGCAATACACCTTCGTCAGAGAGAAAAGACAAAGAAACACTGTCACCAGACTTTCAATCGAAAAGACATAAACATTTACACGCACACACATATACACAGGACGAGTCTAAAGCTCCAAACGGTTTAAGGACCAGTACTAGACGAACTCACCTAAACCTAATGCTTTTCTAATGGTGAAAACAACAAATGTGGACACTATGTGTGGAGGAACTGCAAAGGTGTTGGAAAGTAGATGAAATCCATACCTTTTCTCCGGGGTCTCCTTTATATCCTTGGCCGGGGCTACCCTGTATTACAAGCAGAGACCTTAGGCACATATATATGCATCACTGATTCATTGGCTAACTTTCTTCTAGAATGATTCTCTTAAGAAAAATATGTGCTGATACATACAGTATAATCACTTTTATTTATAAGCACTTTAAAACGCTGATCTGTAACCACAGCAGTCTTTA
Source organism: Triplophysa dalaica (assembly GCF_015846415.1). Taxonomy (NCBI): domain Eukaryota; kingdom Metazoa; phylum Chordata; class Actinopteri; order Cypriniformes; family Nemacheilidae; genus Triplophysa; species Triplophysa dalaica. The sequence goes on from NC_079542.1 coordinate 10,207,518, forward strand.
TTTTGATCCCAAATCAAGTGTCTTGGTACATCAACTTTTGAATACTGCCCCCTGTCTGACAGGAGGATAACATAACTTGTGCTTTTTTAAAAACCGCTGAACAACATTTATAAACCATTAAAACTTACTGGGGATCCTGGAAGACCAGGTGGACCAGGCACACCCTGTAAAGACAGAAAAAGTTAGGTAACAGTTCTGATAAAAATATTGAATATATACAGTATATACTGTATATATTCAGTATATATATTACTGTAGACTTAGTAGACTGATACATACAGGAAACCCATCCGGACCTCTGGACCCTGTTAGACCTGGAAATCCTATTGGACCTGTAGGGCCTTTCACTGGGGACTAAAATGAATACAACAATTAGTATTTAGAAATTACTACACATTTCACAAAGTTTATAAGGTTTATTAAAAGATACACTCTGGTATGTTTTCCTACTGATGTTTCCTTTTCTTATTTATACCTTAAAGCAGAACTATGCATCATAGTGACCAAAAGCCAATGCACCAGCTGACCAAATAGCTAAACCACAAGTAATGTATTCCTTAATTTTCAACTAATAAACAAAAACTGACGCATTCTTTGATGAAATTTAAAACTGAGATGGCTTAAGAAATCATAACGCCAATATTATGCGCCCCCTGTTGCTATTTGCCATTTGTCTGACAATCTAACCATAAAGTTTATTATGCGGTTTTAAAGCGGATGTAATGCATGCAGTTTCTGCCAATCTCATATTAATCTTGAGTACCTATAAAGCAGTATTGAATACTTTGTATCTTCAAAGTTTTATCACATTTATAAAAGACAGATACAGCTGTACGATTATTTCCGAAAACAGTCAACCTCCTGAACGCGTGCAGGGGGGCAGAACTAAAGCACGGGCACACAAAACAATGCAGATTGCAATTTGTTATTGCTTTTGGCTCAAAGTCCATGTAATTTTTTTCCAAAAATGATTATTACCTGATAAATATTCTTTAGTGCAGTGTGAGCGCTTTGACTGATGTTGGACATATCAAAAGGGGGCGGGCTTTGCCGTGGGTCAATTGTTTTGATCTTGTTTCATTTTTTTCACTTTTTTTATTATTTTCTGCATTGCAATTCAACGTTTGAATATTTCATTTTTACAATGACAAGGAAGAAAACAACTCTCTATTATTTATTTATTGTTAAAAGTATTTATTACACATTTTTCTTTTTTGATAACATTTCAGTGGGATTTTACCTGTCTATGTGGCTACTGGAATTGAAGTCTACTCTAGATTTGTATTTGTATTTAGATTTATTGTCCTGGTTTGAGTTGGCGCAAAAATTTACATTTGCATGTCTCATCTATTAATATTCATTCTTACAGTGAATAAAAAAACTCTCCTTTATTGTTGTTCGATACACAATGTAGGGTACAAGTGAACAATTATACATAGTTTTCATGTAAATTAGGTAGATAACATAAATCTACAGGTCATGTGTAGGCACACCAAGACATATAGATTTGTGGTGAAAAATTTCCCTCAAAATGCTTTGAAATAGTCTAGACCTATTCATCAAACAGGAAGCAAGAATTATGCCTACGCCAGTCTGTTTTGAGATAAAAGCTGAAATGTTTCTGTGGCATCATAAGAACATATATGATCCACCTGAGAGGATTCCACATCCACAAGGACCATAAAAGATTCATGTGATTTTGAAAATAATTGAGGGATTTTCCCAGACAGGTTTGCACTCCACACCCAGATTACAACTACAGACACATATTATTAACAGTGCTGGCAGAAAACAGCATGCATGCCGCAGTATTAAAACTATATCAACGTAAGTGTTTGTACGAGTGTGTAAATCGTTTTTCAATTAAAGTTTACTTATATAGAGCATTTTACAATGTGCATTGTTCCAAAGCAGCTATACAGGAGCAAAGAGGAAAAACACAAAGGTAAAACACAGCAAAGTGCATGGTGTTTATAGAACAAGCAAGATCATTCTAATAAGTAATATCTAATTAATAAATAAATGCAGTCTCCCGGTGAGCAAGCCAACACTGCCCTGCTGTGGCGAGGAACCCAAACTCCAATGATTGATTAATGGAGAAAAAAAAAACTTGTGTTTGTGTTTGAAAAAACAATTGCTACTTACTGGTTTAGGAATGTTTACATAATTTGGTTCTCCTTTTTGTCCTTTTACACCACGCAATCCCTAAAATAAAAAAAATACTTTCAAAATACTGTAAACAATATAAATATGAACGATTCTTTTGCATTTATGCAAATAGTCCCAAGCAATTACTGTTGTCAATCAATGAAGTTCTGGAGACCCACAGCACTGCACATTATTTCTCTCTTATCTGACACACTTGGTTGCTTTCACAGATCTCTCTGCTCTGATGTACGAAGCTGTGGGTCCCCAAAAGCAAAGTTGAGCACCACTGATTTAAGTTATATAAAAATATTGCATTACAGTGTTGTTTGTTATTGTAGATCATTGTTTCCAAACAGTGGTCCTGGAAAACCACCAACATCATTGGTCTAATTTTGTTATGTCTAAGCTTCTCAAAACTTACCGAGGGTCCAGATCTACCGGTAAATCCCCTACGTCCTCCATCACCTGGGTCACCTTGTGTGCCATTACACCCGTCAAGTCCTGGAGGTCCGCTGGACCCCTGTTGACCAGGGTGTCCCTGCAAAAGATTGTAAAACAGTTAACTACTAGCAGAGAAGGTTGTGACTATAGAAAACTTAACTTCTAAGTACTTACAGGAATGCCATCATTACCACTGAACCCAGGAACACCCATTGGGCCCTGTCAAATAAATAAATAACATGTGCTGTACAATATAACAATGTACTTTTAGAACCACTAGGGTTATATAAACTTTATCTACTTTATACTCTAATGTAAATCTGACCTTGTCCCCCTTTAGTCCAGAGGGTCCTCTGCGTCCCACATGACCCGCTTCACCCTTTGGCCCAATAGGCCCCGGTCCACCGACGAATCCCTCAGGACCCATGATCCCTGGTGGACCTAGTGACCCTGGCTTCCCCTAGATTGAGACATCATGCATCCCAAATGTGATTTACTGTATTCCTCTACATAGACACACTTTACTCTCTTTAACACAATAGAGAACATGTACAGTGAAGATAAAATAATTATTTCACCTATTGACTTTTTAACAACTGGTCTGTGTGAAAATGAAGTGATGTGTGGTTCAAACATGCGTAATATAAGCTTTTAACAGTAATAAAAAATGTGCTGAAACATGTCCACTGTCCAGTCTGAAGAACGTACACAGCTGTAAAGTCTGTCATATTTTAAAGCTGTACCATTTCATGTTGTAGATGTGATCACATTTCTACACTGCTTTATCTTATCACTTATCATTCTTCCTTCTGACCAAATGGTGGCGACACTATCTAGAATGACATCAGGCTGAGTGTCTCTTTACAGTTATCTCTCAAAAGTGATACAGTAACCAGAGTAAAGTGTACATTTATAAAATCTTTTAGAGCACTGTATATAATAAAGCAGATGTGATAGTTGAAGACATCCCTATGAACCAAGTAAAATATGGATCAGTGCATCAGTGCATTTGCCTTAAACACAGCACACATGCATGTGGAGGCTCTAAGCGCCTCTAACCCTTAAATTAAAAACTAGTGTTTACGTGTATTTTGAGTGGTGGTTCCAGCTTGAGACTGCAGACACACATTAAAGATACCCACTTACTGCGACCCTTATAATGCACAATTCTCAGACAAAACAAGGGTTAACTTTGAAGATGATCATACACACGACCGTGCATTAAGAACATAGCTATATACAACATGTATGATGAACGATTAGATAACTGTTCCTAAGCATGTTTCTGTACAGATGCCTTTAAATGCTACTTGAATGTAAAGGTGAGTTAAACTTTTCCCTTGTGTTTAAAAACACACAGGACACCGTTTTATGTACAATCGAGATCAATACAGATATTTCTGTACTTTTGCATTTATACTTTCGACTGTTACAGCTCACAACTGTGCACTCAAGGTATACATTTTTCACTTGGAATTTAATTAAATGATGATATGAAATGTAAAAATTGCCAGCGTGATAAGGGGGGTTTTAATATTCCACAATTACCAAGAGGAAGTGTAAAAACTGAACAGCTCCCTATGATTCTGGAAATCTATGCATCTTTTTCGTTGCAGAAAACAGCTTTAATCCCTTGTTAGTATAGGAATGCATCAATGTGCCATGGCAAAGTGGTTTCCTCCAAGGCACAAATACCATAGACAAGTATGTTTCTTTGCTCGTGGATATGTGAAGCAGTATGAATAATCAGGGGAAAGAGCATATGTGCCACGACATGCATTCAAATGATAAAACACAGTGTATCTCACTTTGTTACATTGGCAACAATCTACCAACAATCTACGTTATGTTATTCACGAATAACTGGACTCGATAGAGCGAAAGCCGTCTTCCTGTACATTTTGACACCAGTGGTAGAAATCCCCCAGTTCGCATACTATGGTTTACTATTTGCAAAGTAATTTTTAAATGTGCAAGTACGGTTTCTGCTGTCAATCCCACAATCCTTTGACATTGCATGGCTCTAGGGTTCAATAGAGATTAAGATATTTTGAGAAATACTCCCAACACTATAGTTATACAAAGTTGAACATGTTGCATTATTATGATATTAATATATACAGTTGAAAGAAAAAGTATGTGAACCCTTTGGGCTTACTTGGATTTCTTCATAAATTGGTCATAAAATGTGTTCTGATATTCATCTAAGTCACAACAATAGAGTAACACAGTCTGCTTAAACTAATACCGCACAAACATTATACGTTTTCATGTTTTTATTGAACACAACATGTAAACATTCATAGTGCAGGGTGGAAAAAGTATGTGAACCTTTGGGTTTAATAACTGGTTGACCCTCCTTTGGCAGCAATAACCTCAACCAAACGTTTCCTATAGTTGCAGATCAGACCTGCACAACGGTCAGGAGAAATTTTGGACCATTCCTCTTCACAAAAGTGTTTCAGTTCAGCAATATTCTTGGGATGTCTGGTTTGAATCGCTCTCTTGAGGTCATGCCACAGCATCTCAATCGGGTTGAGGTCAGGACTCTGACTGGGCCACTCCAGAAGGCGTATTTTCTTCTGTTGAAGCCATTCTGTTGTTGATTTACTTCTATGCTTTGGGTCGTTGTCCTGTTGCATCGTCCATCCTCTTTTAAGCTTCAGTTGGCGGACAGATGGTCTTAAGTTTTCCTGCAAAATGTCTTGATCCATTCCATTCCATTTTCTACCGCTTATCCGAACTACCTCGGGTCACGGGGAGCCTGTGCCTATCTCAGGAGTCATCAGGCATCAAGGCAGGATACACCCTGGATGGAGTGCCAACCCATCGCAGGGCACACACACTCACTCATTCACTCACGCACTCACACCCTACGGACAATTTAAAATGTCTTGATAAACTTTGGAATTCATTTTTCCATCGATGACAGTAATCCGTCCAGGGCCTGAGGCAGCAAAGCAGCCCCAAACCATGATGCCCCCTCCACCATATTTCACAGTTAGGATGAGGTTTTGATGTTGGTGTGCTGTGCCTTTTGTTCTCCACACATAGCGTTGTGTGTTCTTTCCAAACAACTCAATTTTGGTTTCATCTGTCCACAGAATGTTTTGCCAGTAGTGCTGTGGAACATCCAGGTGCTCTTTTGCAAACTTCAAACGTGCTGCAATGTTTTTTTTGGACAGCAGTGGCTTCCTCCGTGGTGTCTCCTCCATGAAGTCCATTCTTGTTTAATGTTTTCCTTATTGTAGATTTGTCCACAAAAATATGAGCATGTGCCAGAGATTTCTGTAAGTGTTTAGCTGACACTCTAGGATTCTTCTTCACCTCATTGAGCATTCTGCGCTGTGCTCTTGCAGTCATCTTTACAGGACGACCACGCCTAGGGAGCGAGCAACAGTGCTGAACTTTCTCCATTTGTAGACAATCTGTTTTACCGTGGACACATGGACATCAAGGCTTTTAGATATACTTTTGTAGCCCTTTCATGCTTTATGTAAGTCAACAATTCTTGATCGTAGGTCTTCTGAGAGGTCTTTTGTGCGAGGCATGGTTCACATCAGACAACGCTTCTTCAGAACAGCAAACTCAAAACTGGTGTGTGTTTTTTATTGGACAGGCCAGCTTTAATCAACACATCCAATCTCATCACATTGATTGGACCCCAGGTTGGCTGACTCCTGGCTCTAATTAGCTCTTGGAGAAGTCATTAGCCTAGGGTTTCACATACTTTTTCCACCCTGCACTATGAATGTTTACATGTTGTGTTCAATAAAAACATGAAAACGTATAATGTTTGTGCGGTATTAGTTTAAGCAGACTGTGTTTCTCTATTGTTGTGACTTAGATGAAGATCAGAACACATTTTATGACCAATTTATGAAGAAATCCAAGTAAGCCCAAAGGGTTCACATACTATTTCTTTCAACTGTATACTGTATATACCTACCAAAACATTGTACATGCATGTATCGTATTAAGATATGTATAGTAAAGCAATGTCAGTATATTTTTAAGTGAAATGTATATTTTGCCACAATGTAAAGTTGTAAGTGTACAGCTTGCATAACAGTGTTAATTTGCTGTCCCCTCAAAATAACTCAACACACAGCCATTAATGTCCAAACCGCTGGCAAGAAAAGTGAAAACACCCCAGAGGGAAAATGTCCAAATTGGCCCCAAAGTGCCAATATTTTGTGTGGCCACAATTATTTTACAGCACTGCCTTAACCCTCTTCGGCATGGAGTTCACCAGAGCTTCACAGGTTGCCACTGGAGTCCTGTTTTGCTCCTTCATGATGACATCATGGAGCTGGTGGATGCTAGAGACCTTGCAGTCCTCCACCTTCTGTTTGAGGATGCCCCACAGATGCTCACTAGGGTTTAGGTCTGGATACATGCTTGGCCAGTCTATCACCTTCACCTTCAGCTTCATTTAGGGTCGTTATCATTTTGGAAAACTGCCCTGCAGCCCAGTCTTGGATGGGTGGTGATCATGCTCTGCTTCAGTATATCACAATATATGTTGGCATTTATGGTTACCTCAATGAACTGTAGCTGGCAGCACTCATGCAGCCCCAGACCATTACACTCCCAACACCATGCTTTACTGTAGCCAAGACACACTTGCCTTGGTACTTCTCACCTGGTTGCCCCCACAGATGCTTGAGACCATCTGAACCAAATGAGTTTATCTTGGTCTCATCAGACCACAGGACATGGTTCCAGTAATCCATGTCCTTAGTCTATTTGTCTTCTGCAAACTGTTTGCAGGCTTTCTTCTGCATCATCTGTAGAAGAGGCATCGTTCTTGGACGACACCCATGCAGACCGATTTGATGCAGTGTGCGGCGTATAGTCTGAGCACTGACAGGCTGACCCCCCACCCCTTCGACCTCTGGAGCAATGCTGGCAGCACTCATACTACTATTTCTTAAAGACAACCTCTGGATATGACGCTGAGCATGTGCACTCAACTTCTTTGGTCGACCACAGCAAGGCCTGTACTGAGTGGAACCTGTCCTGTTTAACCGCTGTATGGTTTGGCCACCGTGCTGCAGCTCAGTTTCAGGGTCTTGGCAATCTTCTTATAGCCTAGACCATCTTTATGTAGAGCAATAGAGCAAAAATTTAGGTTCCATGTTGAACTTCCAGTGACCGGTATGAGAGAGTGAGAGCGATAACACCAAACCTTATAACACTAAAGAATCACATGACACCGGGGAGGGAAAATGGCTAATTGGACCCAATTTGGACATTTTCCTTAGGGGCGTATTCACTTTTGTTGCCAGCGGTTTAGACATTAATGGCTGTGTGTTGAATTATTTTGAGGGGACAGCAAATTTACAGTTAAACAACCTGTACACCCACTACTTTACATTGTAGCTAAGTTTCATTTCTTCAGTGTTTTCACATGTAAAGATACAATAAAATATTAACAAAAATGTGAGGGGTGTACACACTTCTGTAAGAAACTCTCAAGACGTGGGTTTACAGTTTACACAATTGTAAAAGGTTTGGGAAACACTGCTGTAATGTTTCTCTAACATGACATGCTATCATAAATAAATAGTAAATTAAAATAATAAAAATCTCCCTCTTTTACAACCTCTCTTTTCCTTCCAAAACAAAATGTTATTTGAAACTAGCTTTTAAAGCAAGCGTGTCTTACAGTTACTGTACTTCCTAAAAATGTAACATCCTTCAAGCTATTCCACTCTGACAGTGATGAATGATAAAGGAATGCATCCCTCCTGCAACAATAGCCTTCAGCAACTTGACATTTAATCTGAGGCTTAAACAGACATGCCATTATTATGTTGATGTTTAATGGTGATTGGCATTGTGACACCATCGTGAATTAACAAGGAACCACATCAATACGATAACTGTAGCTGCACAATAGAATAGACTAGTTACTAAATGCAATCACATCAAGAGAATGGATAAAATAAGCATTTGTATTTCTCTTTCACATATCTGCGCCAGAATTAACAAACATGGAAAAGTGACTTCCACTCAAATTAACATGCACTAGACTGCTTCATTCATAGCACAAATCTGCCCCCTCACAATAGGCACAATAGAATTCATTCTGGACTCCTAAACCATCGGTCCTTCTCGCCTGGCCAGCAAACATCCACCTCACTTCCTGTTGGAATGGCTAACAGAATCCATGAGCCGACAGATTCCCTCGGCTCAGTTGTGTTGCCTCTGAGGATTTAGTGGGAGCCATTGTTCGCAGTCAGCGAGGCTCAGGCATGATTTTACCTGTCGCGCCATGTGTTCATTGGAAGCGGTGATGGAAGCACGACTAGGAAACACATCAGAAAGAGGCAGGGTGTGGACTGAATGATTCAGCCCCGGTAACCCAATTTCTCACCCCGCCTGTAAACCGAATGAACCAGCGATGCCAGCCAGACAGCAGTGAACACACTGACTCAGCAGGCTTTCTTGCTTCCAAATCTTTACCCGGGAGGCTTCCAAAAGTGGTATACAGTATCAATGAGTCACACTATGTGCGTAACCCTCTGGGTCTTAAAGATTTTGTTATTCGTTTTATTATATCGTCGCTGTTCTTCTGAAACCTCATATGTCCAAATTAGCTGATTTTCAGGAAATGGAAAACACACATTACTTTTAAATAAGTGCATACTGTGTCAAACCACACAAGGACTTTTAAATACTTTTTCTTAGTTAGATATTTGCAAAACCCAGCGACAAACACAAAGGGTGACTACACTGTAAAAGGATTTGTTGTTTCAACAAAAAAAATGAATTGGCTGCCTTAAAATCTTTAGTTAATTCAATTTAAAAATATTAGTTAACACGTTTGTGTCAAATTCATCCAATAACTAATATAAGTTAAATCACCTTTACATTTTAAGGCAGCCATGTAACTTAATTTTTTAAGTTAAAACAACAAAGAACTTTTTACAGTGCAATAATAATGATTTATGGCAAGAAAATTAAATTCATGAAATATGAAGATAGAAGGTTTCAAAGACTTTCTGAAATATCTTTTTGATTGTTTATTTTTATGACATGTTATCAATAATGTAAATGTATGTTTTGTTTTAACAATATTGTTTGGCTTATATAAATCACGCATGTCTATTTCTTACATTTACAAAGCACATATTCTTATAAGCTCAACATACATTTTGCACTTATGCTTACACGTGATTACCAGCAGGGGACACTGTTCATTCCAGACAAAAATGAGATTTAACAGAGTTCATGCAAAGAGTATGGGTCAATACCAACCTTTTACAACTACTACCTGTTAGGCTAAGACATCAAAAGTCGTGCCAAAATGCACATACAAGGAATTTGTTTGGGTAGTCATCATATTAGGGTAACAGAAAAGACAAAACACCAACAAACAGGAAATGTAGATCTTCAGACATAAGGTCTAAACATCTTGTTAACTAAACCTGCCAGAGTTAACGCTGGGTCAGTATAAACAAATAAAGACTGTTTACATAGTATGGTAAAACCTCTTGATGTGAATCAACACGTGACACCTGGCTGTTCACAGTGATGCAACAAGCTATGGCATCTGTCCCTCAAACACGTCTACCTCCAGTCAAGCTGCTTAGTTCAATCTCGCGTAACCTAAACACATAATTCTTGCTTGTTTGGACTGTGGCTGTTTGTCTCTAAAGGTAAGTTTACACTCGTGTGTCGGAACTATGGCGAAGGCGTCGTGTCCGTCTTTTTAATTTATACTTCTAAGTCGCTGTCCCCGTCGACAGGCAATGACCACTAGGAGTCAGTGTCCACGCGTGTTGCTTGAGTAACCAATACAAGAGCCGAAGAAGAAGCAGCTCGTTTGAGAAGCATTAGCAGTGATAGCGGCAAGTAAACAGTCATTTTTGTTGCAGATTTGAGATGTTTAATACAGAAGCATAAATAATTTACTTAGATTGTCATTCGGAAATGAGTTTGAGTAAACATGACTCAATCGAGTTTTTTGACTTGATGGAGGGGTTCAAACAGACCAATCCCAGTGCTCGCGGTCCGCGTTGATTTAATGCGTTGTTACATTTTTGGAGAGGTGTGGGTCAGGCTATGGCGTAGGGTAAGTGGCTCCGTGTAGGCTACGGCGTAGGTCCGACGCACAAGCATAAACCGAACTTAAGGGTGACTGGTTGCACGGAATAAGCAGAAAACACAAATAATGATGAAACAGCATGTCTGGGTCAGTCTTGATTATTCCTCTTAGTTTTTTCTCACATGTAAAAAGTGAAAATGTACAGCTGTTTCCTTAAAGGAATACTATCTTTAAAACCACTGTGATGTACGTACTTCCATTTTAAAAAAAAATAATAGAACGTCTAAGCTGCATCAAATGAGGCACTTTTTGTTCACCTGGGAAAATATTTGTTAGTGAACCATCAGAAGGACTTGATTTAAATTAGCCTGAATCCTTGCAATCGACTTAGTTAATAGTTTGTAATGTGTTCAGATTTTTTCATGTATGGTTTTTTTGTGGTACAAGTGTAGTTACCATGTTTTTTTGGTGCATTGATTACTTAGGGCAAAACCATGGTTTAACTACAGTAACCATCATTTACTCTGGTTTTTACAAAAACATGGTTTTCAAAACAATTTTTTTTCCAAAAATGTTTTTACAACAGTAACCATTTCCATATTAACTATAGCAAAACCATAGTAAATTTTGGTAAGGGAAAACTTCATCTATACAATGCAGGTCAATTTACATAAGGATACATGCTGCACATTTTCTATGTGCCTCATATTTTAATTTGTGTACTATGCATGCATTTTATTTTACTCTTAGAGACTATTAATTGTTTACAGAGCAAGCTGTATAAAATTATATATATAATATAAATCACTGCGGGTCCACATAAACAGCAGATAATCTTTCATCCCGGTGCGGGGATGGAGTATTTTAGCAAGACTGATTCAGGGAGGCTAAAGTGGTCACACATGCTCATCACACATGAAAGCCAGTATTGCTTTTCTTTGGCAGCCCTTAACCCAAACCATTATATCAGCAAGCGGTGACCTCTGACCTGTCTGGAAGCGGATGTTATTGGTCCAAACGAGTCCAGTATGGGCGTCTGTTTTTTTTGGGGAGGCTGACCAAAGAGGAGCGTACTTTTAGGATGCTTCATTGCGGATGATGTTTATCTTTAGAGAGAACTCTGGGATTGTTTAAAACAAATGTTCGTAAAACATTGTAAAGATATTCATACTGCCTTAAAACAGATTGTAATCTGTATATTTAATTATAATCTATATATATATTTCGTGGTACACATTTAAAGAGTACAAATATCGCACAACGTAATATACAATAAACACATGTTATGTCCTCTTTAACGCTTTCCCTGCCAGCCTTTAAAAAAAAAGAGCCAGCGGTTTTAGCATTTAAAAAAAAAAATTATGGCTCACAGTACATTTTATGTAATGAATTTATGGACAAACATTTGAATATATCAAATGAAAGAACAGAGTCTCTGCTTTCAAACAATAGAAGCTGTATTCTTCTATCTTCATTTGTTCTTTTTTTATCATGTGGGTAGGTTTCTTAAAAAATAAATCCCTAAATAAAAACCTGAGATAATTAAAACTCCACCCAGATTAGAATCAGAACAATCGTAAAAAATATATATGTTATATGTTCAGAGATTCTGTACTCTTCCCAAAAGTGTGTAACAACGGCACCTGCTAAACAACAGTACAAACACTGATTGCCATAATAACTCGTCTTTGGCAGGTAACGTTTTTTTTTTAAAGACAAGATAACTCGTCAATGGCGGGGAAAGAGTTAAGAGAGTAACCAATTTACCTTGTAGCTATGGATTTAACCTAGCAGGTATAAACACCTGTATGTATTGAGTTTCATATGAAATTCTTTGTGGTGGATTGAAAGATGGGAAAGAATAGGTCCTAATGTGAGTGTGATTCAGTCATGGGGTCAGAAAGTCCAGTCATGTCTCTCTTTCAACACACTCACTGAGCTTCCCATCTTTCTCTCTTATAGAGCGTTTCCACCGTTCGCGACTTAAATATGTATCCTAATAAATCCTAAAATAAATCCTGCAAATAAATCCTGCTATTCGCGCGTAAGTGGACGCTTGAACATTTTGAGTTCACTCGCTTCATTCGCACGTGAAAATCGCTTCATTCGTGCATGAAATTCACTTCACAAAAGACACGAATTCGCATCATGGGAGGGGCATCTGCCAGGCAGCTCCAGTCTCTTATATATATACATAGCTCAAATTTCTCACTTTCTACCAAGCAAGATCCTTGTTATTCCTGTTTCGATAAAAGTAAGATGTATCGTACAGCTCCAGGTATCCACATACAGCAGCGATGATTTTGTCCTCCATTGTTGTTAAAGGATTTCTGCCTCCACTGGCTACGTCATAATCACGTCATTGATTGGTTAAAGTTCACCAAAGTTCAGATTTGTCAACTCAAAGCGCATCAAATGCTCTAAACGCTCAATTCCCGCCATATCATTTGCGCCAATCGTGCCACAGGATGTCCTATCGTGTCTTTGCTTTGCGTTATGTAAATCACGCGCGCTTACCGCATAATTCGTGCTTGGTGGGAACACACAGTTACTCTTTACTTCTCACTGTTTTATTTAGTGTTTATACGTAGTATTTTTCCTAAGAGCATACCCTTCTACCAACCTAAATCCTTATTTCTGATCTTTACTTATCTGTAAGGGGAAACACAATTATGGTTCGAATTCAAGCCCCATTCTCTCTCTCTCTGGCTGTGTTTTTTTCCCTCAGAAGCAGACATTCCCAGTACGGCTGACTGCACTTTTCAGAGCTCACTCACTTTGCATCACATTGGCTCCTGTTGTTTTTGGAGGCCACAGCTCTATTAGTGGGGGTGAATCAGGTTCAAAGATGGTTTACCCACCCAACCAGTGTCTTTGTGTTGATGAATTACTGGAATGAAAGGTAATAGCCAAATAGGTAGTTAAACCATCAGACCTAGTTTTTCTGCCCTGATTCATTCTTGACGCTGTGCCTGACTGAGACAGGTTGGGTGGACTGATCTGCACTGATTCAGACGAAAAGTCCTGATACTTCTAAGACAAATAGCTAAACTAGGCCAAATGGGTCATAAGATCTCTGTCATGGGTGTCATGCTATGATTACAGCATGTCTCTGTGTTCTTTACACAATGCACTAAATAAGAAGTTTTAATAATGTGACTGCATGTCTAGCCCTCAGTGGATTGCTATTGGCCTGGTCTTTCAATACCTAAAAAACCTTGCTTGAGCAGAAATGTAAATTGTGTATGCCTGGAAAATATGTGGTAACCTTACATTTGTTTATTCCGAAAGGCAAAACAACTACTGATTTCTCAAGATACATGGAACACTGCCAGGGAATGTCACTAATAAAATAAAATAAATAACGGAAGGTAATAGGAAGTCATGCTATTTGGCACAACTTTGCATAAGTTTTCTGTTGCTCATAAAAACATCTCTCATCTTCTATCGTGGGTGAAAATAGAACAACAACCATAAATCTGATCACAGAGCAGTGCAAAGTTTTCTGCCAACATGCTCCAGGGAAGATACAAATGGATATTGTGCATTGGGAATGACTGTCTATGTGTTTGTGTAGCAAAAAATGTATGTTTATGACCAAATCTGAAAAAGAAAAGGGATGTGCAAACAAAAACATTAAAAAATTCAAAATAAAATCCTACAGTATAGTGAAATAACCCACCAAAATGATTTATTTTGAAGTCTGGATCTTTTTATAACAGCAGGTTTTTATATGTACTGTATATTTATTCACATCTGTATAAACTATAAGAAAGCCAAGAAAGCAAGAGAAAATAGAGAAAGAGATAAAAACGTAAAAAATAGAAAAAGCGAGTATGTGCGTATGTGCAAGTAAATCGAACTGTAAAATCAGTGACGCTTCATGACACACTGACTGTCTGACAGGGTGTGGATAAGCAGGACTCAACAGTGGCCTGGATGAATTCCAGACATGTCCTTAAGACATGTCGTCTTGGTCAACACACAGTCCTCCATTCTGATATTACATAGTATTGTAATACCTGCTTGTCATCAATTTACTTATTTTATACTGCATTTTACCGCAACATTTCACCAACAAGGCTCTCACGTATGAATGAATCATTTTTTCTTAAAAACAATGTTGTATCTAAATTTGTAAATGTAACTCTTTATCATGTTTGAAAACTTTATCAGCTTGTGGAGGAACATGAACTCTCAGCTGTGTGACTTGCTAATGTTTGTTCAAGCGATTAGTTTCTATAGCAAATTTACTAATTAATAACTCGAATAAATAAATTTACTCGAAAACAGAATAACATTTCAAAAATGCGATTTGAAAATAAAAAGAAGAAGATCCAGGAGCTAGATTTCTCCGTTAATGTTCAACTACGCTGCTACTTGACATTTCCAAGATGTGTGTGTGAATGTATGTGCGGCTGTTGGAAGCCAATTTGGATTTGCAGTTAACACTGATATATGTTAAACAGAATAAGGTCAGGACAGCAGTATAAACAGTCTTAACAATTGCGATTTTACTCACCCTGCCACCCTTTAAGGGTAAACATGGACACGGTCCCCTGCAGTCTCTTCCAGCACATGGCTCCGAGAGCTCTGTCCCCTGCACATACAGAGAGACAAGATTAAATACTACATATACAATTATTCTGACATCACATTACAAAAAAAAGTATCCAGATTCCTCAGATAAGCAATTTTTGTAATTACAGATGCATTTCAGTAACACATTTAACATTTTGAGAGATTTACAGAAATAACTGAGATCATACAGTATGTTGTGTCACAAATCACAATGTGTGAAAGTAAAACCAAAGTGTGATTGATGACTTGGGGATCATTTGTTCTGGTTCGCTCCCTGAAGCCAGAGAATATCCCCTCGACAACAGAAAGTGGTACTGTATGTGATTCCACCCCTCAACAAAAGACACTCCTCTGGATTTTAGCCTATATGGTTCATCATACCAAAACTCAGTCTGTACAGAAACTAAAGACAAACACATTACAGTCCATGACATCTAGCTATTCTCGCTAGAATGCTCACATTCGCATAGATACAGATGAGCTCTATTGTCCCCTCGCCCCATGCTGAGATCACATTCCAAAGTATTCATGTCCCACCCTTTCCAATCATCCATTTCTCTACCCGCTGGTCCTTTTTTTTCTTTGAAACCCCCACTACACACCTCTAAGGTTTCATGGTATAGAATGTAAATGTGTATGTTTACATCACTGTGGGTCTTGCCCGTACATATGATATTACGGCACACAAAACAAAGTATTACCTATATCACTACTAAACGTGGGATTTTAATAGCTTGTTATGGGGCTGCCAGTTTATCTGTTTTATGGGCCAGGTCAAAAGAATCCACCCCAAAGTCTACATTTTATTTTGGCTCTTAAAATAAGTTCTAAGGCTGGAGGCAGGAGACTAAGTTTGTCTCTTTCCTTTTCTTCTGCTGCAAGTTAAAAAAGTTGCATCCAAATGACTTCATGACAGCGTAACCTGCTCTGTGAAATGCAATCCCCCTCATTCAGCAGACCTGCGAATAACATGATCAATGAAAGCTGCGGGTCTACCCCTGCCGGAGGTCAAAGGTCACTGGATAGCGTTTCACTATGATTAAAGGATGAAAAGGTGCAGACAAGAGGGGATAAGGTCCCCATAATGCTTTGAGGACAGTGGGCACTTGCCCGAGGGGTCAGGGGTGTTCGGATGACCGTCAAGAAAAACCTCAAAGGTCTTAAACTGATAACCAAGACCTCATTTACAAATCACAAAGGCTATGTGTCTACAGCGTCTGTGTGTGTGTAAAGGTGATATAAGGGCCCCTGTGGAACCTGTGCCCACTCAAAGCATCACATGACTCCACAAAGTATGCAACTTTTTTAACTAGTGACTGCATTTTATGGTTATGGAGAAATTTTAGGTGCGGGAAATAATTGAGGAATACAAAGAGAGTAAAATTATGACTATACGAATGTGTAAATATCATATATGGGACCCTGGATCACAAAGGAACATTTGTGGCAGAAGCCAACAAAACATTGTATGGGTCCAAATGATCGATTTTGATGTTATGCCAGAAATTATTAGGATAATAAGGAAAGATCATGTTCCATGAAGATATAAATATATCAAAACTTCATTTTTGTATGTAATATGCTAAATGGCGTTTTTCAGAGTTTTAAATAGTTGTATCTCAGGCAAATATTGTAGTATTCTAACAAACCACATATCAATGGAAAGGATATTTATTTAGCTTTCAGATGATTAAAAAATCTCAAATTTGAAAAATTGACACACAAGACTGTTTTTGTTGTCTAGGGTCACACATATATAGAGAGTGAGTGTGAGTGAACCAGTTAAAAGTAGGTTAGAGACCCTTGACCACCCTGGGAAGCTTTCATCTTTCCTCTATTAATCTTGTGTTAACAACTAATTGCTCTGACAGAAACAGGGCAAAAAATCTAAAGAGAGGGATTCGGATTATACTGACTGAGAAAGAGAGAGAGGATAAAATCAATGCAATGAAATGCACATTTGGCATTTAGATTGGTTCATGCTGTATTTTTATTACACAATCATGACAAGAAAACCTACATTTTTACCTTAAAAAAAAAAATTCTGAGAACGTAAGTATCATACAGAATGACCGATCAACATAAAAATAGAGTCCACAATTTTTTCCAATGGTTTTAACTAAATAACTTGAAATCATAAAAACTCTTAGTCAAGACACTTAAGGTATAAAAACACAAAGCATGAAATTTGAAAGCTGGGGGGCTTAAGTGGCACACATGGGGGCATTTGGCACAGATAGGTTAGTAACATGGTAACATTGTAAATTAAAGAGGTTGTCAATACAGAAATCTGAGAAGTTTAATTCAATAAGGTTGGACCCGTCCCATGTGGAAATGCTTTTGCTATACCTTTTCAGACTGCTTAACCCACATGGAAGACAAGTGAAAAACAAAAAACATATATGTTCATTAAGGTTCCTGTCCTGTGAGTTAAGCAAACCTCTACTACAAGGGGCAAACAAGCCCGTCACAACGACACACCTTGAGTGCTCTGCAGCTTGTTCAGGGGAATTGAAAGAGCTATTTGAAAAGGGACAAAAGGTGCAAGTTAAGAAGAAATCTCTACACGTATCCAGAAACACACACACACTCAGCCCTGCAGGCGAAGGACAGGATCCATTTACACCGGAGTGTTGTCTTTAGTGTTTTTCTCTATAGCAGCTGAAAGAAACCAGACACACCTGAAGCTGTTTTTTGTGTTGATTATATATGTGTGTGATTGACTTTACATTGACTCTAATGATAAAGCATCATCCACAATGTTCAGTTTCACGTACCCACAATGAATCAAATGCTCAAACATGCCCAAACAGAGATCAAAATTTCATGTTAAACATCATTTGCATCATAACAAACAAGTATAGGCCCACACACGTATGCTCTAAGCTTAACCAGCTTTTAACCCTCCTGCTTTAGAACAGTTTGCCTGCTGTCATCAATTAGTCCTCCCATATCTAAACACGACAGAATAGAAAACAAGGCAGAAAAAAAAACCTAAGGAGAAACAAGGATGTAAAAAGTGAGTGAAGTGTATTCTCTTCTCTCGTGACATATGAGCTCCTCTGGCAGATGCTTTAGCCCGGGAAATGTTTGAACAAAAGAATAGACCCAAATGAAAGCAATGAGACATGAAGCCCATGTACAAATAGTTCACCTGAGCGACTTCAGCATTTGATAAAGACTGATATTTGTAGTGGTTTAAGAAAGCAAACCTTTTATCTGATAACGTAATAAAGGTAATAAAAAACATTTGAACATCTTAGTAAACAAGGACCAGATGCACATCAATAGCATCTTAAAATGGAAATCACAAATGTCGTCCTAACATCCGAGAGGAAATCGTTCAATAAAGAATAGCAGATGACACTCCAGATGATCAAACACATTACACAGACATTGTGTTGAAACATGTGTCCTCCTTCAATTGTTTTGTCTTTCAGCCTGTTTATCCGGCAACCACAGACTTCATACAGACATTTTTATACGGTCATACATTTATTTATGTTACGTTATAATCTGTACCTGACAGAAAAACTCTTAACTGTGATTCAGAAGGTAACATTAAGGCGCACTGAAGATGCACTTCTTACGGGTCTGTAGGTCACATGTGTGCATTCGCACAGCTGTGTTTAAACACTCAGTACTTCACAGTTTACATCAGGCCAAACAACCCCTATTACTTTACTATCAACTTCATCTACATTTAGTTTTGTGGTCTCTTAAAATCCGGCCACCCATTGACAGACTGACCTACACATGTATGGATGACATCTAAGAACAACAAAAATCTAAGCAACACAACATACTTCAAACGCTGGAATGTACACATGCTAAATGACTTGCTGACAAATATATTAAATACAAACAAGAAAAAAAAGAAACACATTCCAGACAAAGCCAAAAAGTTTTTTTTATCTTACATCAGGGCTTGACCAAATGGAGGCATTTTGCGACTATTTAAACTGGCAGTGCGAGAAGTTTTTCTTAATGGTCGTACCGGTGCGACGGCCAAACTGATCCATTTATAATTTTTGCGTATTATAAATTGAACATGCAGAAATGTAATACTGCCCCAGCTAAGGTACAAAACAACAAAGATAACAAAATGTGTTGCGTGTATTGTAGGCATGTGAAGCTAATGCAGGAAACATGCGTTTAAACTTCAAGCACTATACTATTGTATAAAGCTCTCTTAAAAATACTGCAAGCATACAAAATGTTAACATTATACATCACGTTAAATCCTATTTATTTGTGGGTCGCTACCGATAAAAGCCAGCATAATAAAGATATCTGTTTATATTGTTCATCAAACAACAAAGACAGGCCCAAAAACACTCACTGATAAACAAATAAAGGAAGAAAGTCGCTTTAAGAAAGATGTGCTTTAAATATGGTAAAGTGTTGAAAGAGAGTTAACATACACAATAAAAATAATTAAATCATAAACTGAAAGATTTGTAGTAATTTCTAATTGATTTATTAATGTATTAAACACATTTGAAATGAAGTTTTAGTGATTATTTTTTCTTTTTGCACTCAATGACTCCCAATTTGGTTCTACCAAATTAAGAGCTGGTTCCACCTCTCTCACATGTTAGTCTAAAGCCCTGTAAAAAACAGTTTAAAAGTATAAAACAGTAATATTTCACAAAAAAAAAATAGTAAATAGTATAAAATAGTTTTTCTTTCCCTTAAATTTTGATCCGAAATATGATGTAAACTAAAATCCTGTTTATCACACTCCGCATGTTTAATACTTTGATTAAATGGGCCGTAACTAAAGGCTGTTGAGACCAAACACAAAAGCGTGCATATTTTCCAGACACTTACATCAGGACAAAGGCGCAAAACATGGCTCACATTATTAGGTGGATTTACTATCTCATCACTCAGTTTGGACTTTGGAAATTGTCAAAGTTGCCCACAGGCACATTACATCATATGCGGAAGTCTGGGCATGCTAACTGAAGGCATGCAGGATAAGTGAGAAGCTTTACACCCTCCTCTGGCAAGCCCAAGCACCTGCCTACCTGAGTACATTGCTTCAACAGGTCCTTCAGAGTTTGTATGTGTGTGTTAAAAGTCTTCCACAAATGTTCAGATGCACATCTATAGTTCTTCTTATCCAGCAGCTATAAATCAACAGTTCGTAAAGGTAGCCAAGTGTACACTCCGTCAGCACAGAGCAAAGTTTTCCACGTTGATCCCAGAATAGATCTTTTTCACACTTCTACTTGCTGGCAGACTCGACTACATCCAGTTCATGCTAAGGTTTCTCTTCACCCCCTGTAGATACTCTAAATTTAGCTTGCTCGAAAATCAGCCATTCTGCCATTTAAACATAATTTCTCATTGCCCAGAGCATTAACATTGTGCTGTCTTTTATTAGCTCTTTATGCTTTTACAGTCTTTTACAGGCAGTCACAAACAAGTAAAATCATTCTATTTTTACTGCAACAGCTCATTTTGTTGTAACAATTAGTTCAGCCTGTGCCAGCATTTAGTCCGGAGAACAAACTGTTCAATCAACATTAAAATGTATATCTGGCATATGTTTGAATACAAAGTGATGTAAATTGCATTTTAATTTTTCTTTAAAGGTCCACATTTTTTGGAGTATTTATTGACAGAAATTGCAATATAATATACATAGCAATGTTTTTAGAGGTGTATAAAGACCTGACATAATGAAGTGTTATGTTTTTATTACTTTAGAATTAGCTATGTCTATTTAAATTCACCGCTGGTCCCCTTACATGGAATTCACCATGTTGTTTCTTCAGTAACCTTAAACAGACAAACTGTTTAACAGAATGCTTTCGTAAATACGTTATCTTCTTCGACAAAGAAGCGAAAACGTGTGTTCTGTGTCAGCCACCATAGTGTTTCGAAAAGGAGGGGTGGAGTGAGCCGTTGGTTGCAATTCGCAACTCCACCACTAGATGGCGCTACATTTCATACACAAGACATTTAATTCTTTAAACTCTGTGTAGATACCGCCATGCTCCACTGTTTTATCTATTGGGCTTAATTCATACAAAAAATATAAGATTATTTGTTGTAACTGAAGCTATTGACTAACACAATGGAGTCATTTATTACACATTTTCTTGCATCAATCCAGAAAACTGAGCAGAACCTGAGCTACTGAGGCAAGTGTGAACATTAGGCACTTATGTGCAATCACACTGATGAAAGGTGCAGCACAAGTCTTGTATTTTAAGCTGTAATTTTCAAGGGAAAATTATGGGATGCTCTTACTGTTTGAAGTGGAACCAGAAAGCAACAAAGGCAGATGGAGCTTTTCCTTTCTCTTTTCGACAGAGAAATGGTTACTAAAAAGATAAAGCAGCTTGCAAATGTTACAATTCTTAACAAGGCATATAAACAGCTAGATGAAATGCTGTGAAATTTACATTTACATTACACATAGTCATTAAGCAGGTGCTTTTATCCAAAGCGACTTACATATGGGGTTAACAATGGAAGCAATTGGGACAGCATAAGGACGAAAAAAGCATAAGTGCAGCAGTGCAATTAAAAAGACTGGTCTCATATGGCCTACCACTGTATACAGAGCTAAGTTTGTTTTTTGTTTATTTGAAAGAGTAGAAGTCAGAACTGATCGGTCAGGTGTTGTGTTTTCAGTAGTGGTGGGCATAGATTAATTTTTTTAATCTAGATTAATCTAGATTAATTCCAAGATTAATCTAGATTAATCTAGATTAATATGGCTCATTTGAATTCTGCCGAAGGAATTCAGAATGTGTGCTACCCAAATAATGACTAAAAGTAAGTCTTTGAGAACGGGTGTCTAAAGCCAGGTGGCGCATTAGACCAGGGGCTCATCTCCTGTTTCCAAAATGCATCACAAACTGCTTGAGAAAGCTGTTCTACTATGATAATTGGTGATGAAAATTAAATTATGTTCAATAAAATGAACTTGTGACTCCTGAGATAGGCGCAGGCTCCCCGTGACCCGAGGTAGTTCGGATAAGCGGTAGAAAATGGATGGATGGAAAATGAACTTGTGTTTACTTCCGCATTAGCTAAGGGATTCTTTGCGTTTAGGTGGTACTTGAGACTGGAAGAGCTCCTACAGTACATTTACATTTAGTCATTTAGCAGACGCTTTTATCCAAAGCGACTTACAAAGAGTGAGGGAGCAACAAGCGATATGTCATACAGGAGCCATAATACATTAGATCTCAATACAAAGTTACTGATTTTAACTAAAGCTAGACCACTACCTGTTGAGAGAAAGTGTTTTTTTTAAACCAATTCCGCATTGCACAAGGTGCAAACAACCTTAGTCTTGTCGATGTTTCCATTGGGAAGCTTTTTTAAAATTAATATTCCCTGAAGCAAACCCGGCGGCTTCATAGCTGCATCCATGTTAGCACGTCACGTTTGATGCGGTAATTTCACAGTAACGTTATGTTGTGTTCAGACCAAACGCGAATGGCGTGTCAAGCGCGAGTGATTTATGTGTTAATGCAAAGAGACAATAGACCTACGTGCTGCGCGAATCGCGCGAATGAAGCCCTGGTTATAAGATGATGAGGCGGCTTCTGCTTCCGCTTCCGCGAATGACGCGAATCACGCGAGTTGAAAAATCTCGTTCTCGCTCCGTACAGTGCAGTTAAGCTGGTATACATCCGCGCTAAAATATCAAGGTGAAAGTCATCATAGCTTGCGTAGTATAGACCCAGCTCCCAACCCAACTTTGAGAATAGATTAACGGCGACAATTTTTTTAACGCGCGATAAGAGTCTCACTGCGTTAACGCCGTTAACGCCGTTAACGGCCCACCACTAGTTTTCAGACAATTCGTGAAGATGGCTACAGAGTCTGTTCATCTTGTAGCAGCAGGCAGATTATTCCACATAAGTGGAACCAATCCAGAGAAGGTACGTGAGAGAGATCTTTTACCTTTTTGGGATGCCACCACAAGACATAGTTCGTTTGCAGAGTGCAGGGATCTGGCGGGTACATACGTCTGCCTTAGCGAGTTAAGATAAGGGGGTGCCGAACCAGTGGTGGTCTTGTAGGCCAGGAGCAGTGTCTTGAATTTGATGCAAGCGACTACAGGCAGCCAATGTAACTTAATAAAGCGAGGAGTGAAGTGTGCTCGCTTCGGTTCATTGAAGACCAGAGAAACACAAAAGTGAAACACAAAAGTGTTTAAAACATTTCTAAGTTAAACTGGCGTCAATAAACAAAATAGGTGTGTTATTGTTTTAAAAAGGAAAATATGAAAGGGATATTTCAACCAAAACAATACAATTTTGGTTAAAAAAATGTCATCATTTTTTCACTCTCATGTTGTTCAATGACTCTTTCTTCTGAGGAACACAAAAGAAGATCATTTTAGAAATGTCTCAGTGGTTTTGTGCCCATACAATGGACGTCAATGGGGACCAATGTTGTCTGAATAAAAATGTTTCTCAAAAAATATATTTTGTGTTCCGAGGAAGAAAGTCATACAGGTTTAGAATGACATTAGGGTGAGTTAATGTTAATGATACGAACAGTTTTTGATTTACAGTGGCCACTAGCATTGTGTTACAGATTTGCAACGAATCGCTCCGTCCAATCACAATGGTTGCCACCATATTACAAAAAGCTGTTGTTCTTATGTTGACTTAGGAAAGAGATCATGCAGGCATTAGAATGACTGTAGAAAGAGCGATGTCTTATTTATTACATAAAATGTCTGTGGATTTTAAGTATAAAAATAAGTCAGGCCTGCGCTAATATTATACATATTATATTATTATAATAATATTATAAAGTCTTTCCAGCAGAGATACTCATAGATATCTACGGAGATACTTTCCAGCACAGAGTCGTTGGAGAGAAAGATCGTCTTAAAATCACCCCCGAGGAGGTTATTTGATTCGATGTGATTGTTAAAATCAAGATATGTTGTTGTTTTTGTTCTAATATTAGCTGTGTGATGGAGCAGTTTTGAGCGTCATTCACTTTTTATCTGGAACCGCTTTAATATTGTACTAGTCCAGATAATGGGGAGAGAGAGAGTAAGAGCGCATTGGCACTAAAACTGTAGAGAGGGCACGTTTTACTCTATTACTCAATGATGAATAAACTTACATTTATTTCGCGGTTCACAAATTTTCTGAACCGTAGAGTACCCGTACGGATCATGGATCACTGATCATCCGCGATCCGTTTCACCACTATACCGCAGGGAGAGGAAACGCACATTGTAAAGTTGTTTGTCCGATTAGGGCTGCTGTACAAAACATAGCGACAAATTCAATGTATGCAGGGCCGTTTTGTATGTAGATATAAACAGCTTATTCTAAGGTATTAGAAACATAAAGGTTCATTATGTAAGGTCTTTATACACCTCTGAAGAAATAATATTGAATATTATTTCGCATTTCTGTCAATAGATCCTCCTACCTTTAAGGGTTTTATTAGGCAAACTAAAGGTTAAGAATGTTCAAACTGAAAATACAGTACATTTAAAAAACAGCCGACCAAAGTTGTAGTGACTAGTTGGTTCTTGGACAAGTATGATGATAAATGTGTGTGTGTCTGTATGTGTGTATAGGTATGTGACATTGTGTATCTGCTGCAAACCTTGATTGAGATATGTTGAGGAATTCCTCATCTCCTAGTTAATACAAACATAGGGTGGCATAAAAAGGAAACGCTAACCCACAAACAGCAACAGGCACACACACCCTCTATCTGCATTCTAGCTTGTCATGTCTGGGCTGATTCAGCTGTGATGGAGAGCTTTGAACTCACTGTGAGTCACACATCTCTAATTGCCTCTAAGGACACATTTAATTTATACAATACAGGGAGTGAGCCTAGACGCCAGCGGATATCACATACATGCACGTGAGTGTGTTTTTGTGCGCTCTTTGTGTGTGCCGGAGCACGCGGGCATTGGTAATTCTTGCCTTTGCCTGCTGGCGGTGTTATAGAGCAAGATGATAACTAGGAGAAAGGTCTTAATGTCTTCACAAATACAGGAGGAATTCCAGACGCTGACTATCACACACGTTCACCTAGCTAATAACTTAATGAGGGCATATCACACTTCTATGGATTTACATAGAGGTCATTATATTTTGTATATACTATAGACAACTTTCTACACCTATCTTTAAAAAAAATTATACTGTAAAATGTTTTTATATTGTATTATATTGTCCCAACAGTAATCCTCCCACCCACCACAGACAAGGGCAAGGGAGGGTGCAGCTCTTTTGGCAGGTCGTTCTAATCTACACAGCCTATTTTTCTTTAAAATTCAATTCTTATTCAAAAAGAGAATGATAGGTAAAAAGAAAAAATATCCTTCCCTTCCCCCGTGTCTCGTGCAAAACAATGACCCCTTTCACAGATTCCTGCAGTGGGGCCACGATCTGGTTAAAATATCTCCCTGTCGGACATGTCCTTTGTTAGGAGAGCGACTTCTTTTTTCCTTTTTTGTCATGGGCAGGGTGAATGGCTGACAACAGACTTACCTACACACCATTAAGCCAGCCCGCCTTTGATGGCAGCTGGTAAAAGACGCCCAGGGCTGTGAATAGAGGGGGGCGGGTGCAGAAGAAATGAGGGAAGGAGCACAGAGAGTAAAGAAAAAGATAGAGAAGAAAAGAAGTCCGACAGAAGTCCGATAGTCTTAAAAATGGCCTGAACTTTTGAAATTCCAAGGAGTGTTCTAGCATTCTTATTTTCTGCCAAAAAAAATTTGTTAAAAAAAAAAAGCAAAGTGATGGAGTAAAGAACTACAAATGGCAAAAATTGGTTGCACATGTTGTAGCCAATATATATCTAAGCCCTTCACAAGAACGGAGACAAATTGATAAAGCAAAAAAAACACATTCATAACTCACCGGTACACACAAAACATGACTAGCCTTTAGCCTGAGGTGAACAAACAAATGCATGAAAAGCAAAGATATAAGCTATTCTAGCATTCTTTCATATATTACTTTCTGCATTTCTGTTTTTGCTAGTTCAATTTTAAATTCAGCTGCAGATAACAAAATGTTTCAGAAAACTTTTAGTTCACACTAATATGTGTTACATATTCACACCGAGAATATAACCAGACTCTGGTAACACTAGTGCATTTTCATTTGAAAACAGAGTTTTCGTTTTCAAAATGCTCTTCTTCAACACTAGCGTTTTCATGCATTTCCCAATTGCTGCCTATCCACACTGAAACGTCTGAAAAAGATAACATCCACGTACAGCGCATAATTAAAACCTAAGACACATCACCATGTGTCATTTCTGTCAGGCGTTTATTTACTTTCTGCCTTATGCCGTGGCAATGTGGAGCATTTTTTTTTTGCGTTTTCATATGTATCCACTTTTGAGTGCGTTTTCGAAAAGCAAAAACGCCAACTCTGTGTGAACGAAAGGCCAAAATGGAGAGAAAAAGATGCGTTTTCAAACTGATGGTGTGGACAGGGTCCCAGTTTACCACACGACATGCTCACATACACCTGACCAGATGTGCCAGTCTGTTAAAAGTCAGACGTCGGAAACAAGAACACTTGTAAACCGGGTTGAAGTAGGTCACAGCAGTTGAGGTAAGAAGAGATGGATGATGGGATTCAGGAAGTGAACCAGGTGTTACCAGGGGAGTCCTCGGAATATCCTGCTTCCCATTTCAGCATTTTATCAAAGATCTTTCTTAAAGCCATTTGAAATAACATCTGTAAGGACTACCAGACAAAACGCATAATTACCGACATTAATGCTGAATGGTCTCAGGGCATTTTCAAACATCCTGAGCTGCATGTGCGACACTGTTATTTACCAACACCATAGAAAACAATAGCAATACGACCTGGCCAACACACCTTTACCTACTACAATGAGGAGTAACCAAAAAAATACAATCAATATAAGAGCTATATGAACATTCAAAAGATTTGTTTAAATAGCTTTTAATGCAGAGTACTGAACAGAAAAGAAAAGAGGGGTGGGCGAAAAGAGGTAGGGGGTGAAAAAAGTGAAGTAATGGATCCGTCCAGACACGTTCACCTTTTCTTCGCAGCTGGCTGTTTTTCAGGCATGATTGTTATCATTCATTCTTGATGTCGGGTTGATTGGTACTGAATAGTGCTTGTAGGGTTGACTTGTTAGGCTGACATAAATCACGCCCTCCTGTCGGTTGGGGTAAGGGGTTTATCTGCACGAGAGGCTGGACACACCCAATGTCAGTGGTGTGTTTTAATAACATGACCGAGCAGGTTCTAGATTAAAGTGCTTAATAAGTAAGTGAATCATCAACAACTCCATCCTCCCATCCCGAGCAGGTCACAAAAAGGCACCCACTGCTTCAAAGCAGAAACACCCACCATAATCTCATCATGAGTTTAGGTCCCTGCATTTACCTTCTTTCATTTTGCTTTTATTCAAAGTGACTTTCAAATTAGAGAGTATATAACATTTCATTTTAAAAGAAAATAATCCAAATACACTTTAAGTATACTATAAATATAACAACATGCTTTTTTATTTCATTGAGTCAAAAAGTACTTGTTTTACTCATTTTGCCTCAAATGATGTTGCATACATTAATTGTAAAGTATTACTCCCAACCCCGCATTTAACATAATTTTTTCTGCAGGCTTTTTTACAAATCAACTCGAAAATGAAAATAATTTCATCATTTACTCTTTACCCTCTTTCTTCCAGGCAAGTTTGTTCACTTACATAAAGTGAACAAACGGTCTTACAGCAATTAGTTTAAAAGTAAGCAGAACATCCAAAAAAATAAAGTACCAAGGAAAGAAGTGTGAGATGCCTTGTTTTAGTTTATATGATGTCACTACATATCACGCCTTCACATTCATTACTGTTTTCTGGTCTTGGTTTCCCTGCAGGCCAGTTGGGATGAGTTGATAAAGCAGAAAGGAGGGATAGAGGAGTAGATGTTTGCATGCAGCTGTGCATCACTGGGCCACAGCTGCATAGATTGCAGAAAGGGTCACGATTGCCAAACATACCTGAAAAGACTTTCAGGGAAAAGGGGAAAGGTTGAAGATCACACTCTATTTTCAGTGATGGAAACCAAGGGCTGTCATCCCAAACTGTCAATCAAACCCTTTTATGACTTTTATGACAGTCAATAACCACTACACCTATTTGTCCAATTCCCACGCTCTATTACACACCTGTATTCAGTACTTGATGTGCTTTCCCTGAAGACTTTGGTTCTTTATTCCCACACAAATTCAACCGGGCATTTTTAACCATTTATTTTTCACGCCATACATTGCTAATTATCTGTCCTCTATTATCTCATATAGAAAACATAAGAATGACAGAGGGGAGCACTATCGGGCAAAATAAATTTAACCCAACGCTCTCTGAAGTTGGCTAGTGAACATGGGATTGATATGATCTATCTGATAAAAGGTAGGTTGGAGTTGTAGGAAAGAGGTCTTAAAAAATATTAGCTAGGTAAATCTACGCAGCCTAAAGGCATTTGATTAAAAAAGATAGATGATAAATTCAATTAGATGTCCTACCTGGAGGGCTAAGCATGGAGGTCGACTACAGGCATGCATGCGTGTGAGAGAGCCTAGAAAGAGATTAAAATCTCAAAGAAGAGATCAAACGGTCACTGGTAATACATACACGATGACAAGACAGAAGAACAAAGAATGAGAAAACATAATTTGACATTCAGCAGTACATGGTCTTCATACAGTTTTAAAGACGGTTTTAAAAATCACAGGGAAAACATGGTCAGGAAGACCTGACCTCCTTAAAAAACATTTTGACCTCCCTTTGATGTTTCCTTCTTTAGGAAAATAAACAACTTGGGTGTAGCAAATGTTCTGAGGACAATACTCCTATGAGGGAGTTTAAGAGAGAAAACATACTGAACATTTTTCTTACAGACTTTAATATGAGAAGACAATCCTTTGATTTTAGCTACATCAAGTTTCAAATGGATACCGCAGATTGAATTCAACATCACGCAAAACCTTCCTTATTTGGAAATGGAACTAGTTTACTGATACGACTGAAGCCAAAACATGTCAAAAGTATTATTTCTTGTGGAAAAATGAAGCCTTTAACATAAATCAAAGACATGTTAACCTCATGTAAGTCTTTCTACCTATACATCTACACCCCACACATATACCCACAAAAGCTCCAGTGAGATCAGACCTGTCACTCAAATATGTTGTTTTGAGGATTATTCATTACTGCCTTTTTGATATGAGACTAAATCCTCCTGTCTAGAACACAAAGACATACATAGAAATGTCCTACCCCACCTGACATAAAAGAGAGAGAGAGTGAGAGGCGAAGTAGGGTGAGAAAGGGAGTAAAAATGTGAAAGCTTTAAATAAGGGATCCTTTATACCAATGGACTTTCAATGGGACCCCGAGCTCGTAAAACAGGAGTGATTTGTGAGTGGTTTGTGCTTGGTTTTATTTGGCCCCTTCACTTTCAAATATTCCATTACCAGTCAAAAAAGGTCACAACCACATCAATGTCCACATAAATCAAGAGGAATCTTCCACTTCTTTAGTGGAAACAGCACAGAGACAGACAGATAACAGACTGAGACCAATGAGAGCAGGGGGTAAAGGTGAATTTAAAGTGTGACCTTGCCTTTAGCTGGATGTTGAGGCCAGCTGGTTTTGTGGACAGTAACAGAAAAAAGGGTGTTGATGGTCCCACAGCGGGAGCCTAGTTGATCTTATGAGACAAAGTGAGACCTCCCACACCCCTTTCTGTGAGGTCCTTTACAATGATAATTGAAGACTCTTTGGCTACAGAAAATCATCACATTACAGTTATCCCCACCACAGCACGCCCACCCAGGGGACAAAGATAGAGAACCACCAGATACAGCCTGCTGGGACATCCTGAAGAGTTACATATGAAGGACAGAAATTTGAAGTGTCCCACCTACTGCCAGTCCCAGTAACCTCTGTAAAACTAGCCATTTCTTCATCACCTGCTGCTCTACACACCCACTCCATTTTAACATCTAAAGAGCCCCTATTGAAACTTTTTGAGCAACTTAAGATGCATTGTTAAATTAGATCCTCTGAAGCAGGAAAAGACAATTACAATTAGTCAGGCAAAACAAGAAACCAGCCAGCCGCCTTAATGTCTACAGGGACAACTGCCTTTTAAGGTAACTTACGTTTTTTTGTTAAGTACTTGTGCTAGGAAACCAACGTTTGAACAATTCTATTTTTTATTTTAAATGATAGAGGACTGAATCGCGATTCATACGTGAATCAATTTTTTTCACCCACCCCTACCAACTAATGGCATCTGCATGACCAACTCTTTAAGATTACAATCAGAGGCCATTAGAACATGTGTCAGTTAAAGCTGACTAAAGCCTCTTTGCGATTTCAGGCGGTGACGCAGCAGAATATTCATGTTCACTGTTATCTTCAGGTAGGATCCGGGGCTTTCATTGACCAAGGGTTAAAATCAGGTCACAAGTGCCCTCTGGCCTTTCTGATACAGGGGAACATGTTCAACAAAAGAGAAAAGCGTAAAACAGTTTACACTGGATCCATGTACGCTGGATTTCGAGAGGCCTGATAAATCCACAATCTTACAGCACGCTTGGTTAAAAAAGTGCTAAAGGTCATCATGTGAACATTCATATTCTGGGCTTCTAGTAGAATTGTTAAGAAAAAGGTCCTATGCTTGTGTGCTTCAGGTAGGTCATAAAAATTTTGCTAATTCAATTGAAATGAAAACAAAGACCCAAACAAAGCATTTTCCATCACTTGGAAACATTCTTTTGGTGCTTTCTCCAAGCTGTTGATTAACAAGTGCACTAAACCACGACTGAGCCAGTCTGAACCCGAAAGACAAAGTCGACCTTGTCTCACCGTGTCAACAAGGTACACTTGGTTTACAGTGGTCAGTCACGTACCGTCTTTATCATCATTGATAAATGAACTGACATGAATTCTTAAAGGTGGTGCCTGACAATCTGACAAGAGGCTGCTGAATTTGACAATGATGTCAAGACTGTCAAGCTCTTGCTAATCGAGACAGATTAGGAGAAAATAACTGCTAGAAACTGAAGAAATAGGTGAGGTCAGGCCACATTGCGAGGTATTATGTCTAAGATTTACACTTATGCCAGGAAACATTCCACTAGATACAGCAGGACTAAATCAACACAAACCTGAACCTTTCAACACCTCACTGCCAGTTTTCATTAAATGTAGCTAAACAACTTGACTCTGGCTCCCCTTCCTCTCTCTGCGAGTACACTTCGGTTACACTGCTTCCTCCGGTCACCGTGAGATATGCCCTCCCCTGACCTCTCAAGGACTATGGAAATAGAACCAATACCTATAATAGTCCCTATTTAGCACAACAAGTGGCGGGTTTGCCACAGAATGTCTAGTGTCTATGAAGGTGACTAAAAAGGTTTTCAAAAGAGGAATCTTTAGTCTTCCATAATACAGTTTTGTTACTTCATGAATCCTAGAGAACACAGTAACTGTATGGTATGGTCTGAAAATAAAACTTTGGTCATTGGGCAACAGGGAATGGGGGTGGGGGGTGAATGGGATAACATTGGTGCTCTTAACGAAGAGCTGGGAAAGGCTTTTGAAATACGGCCGCCTGCTGAGACACCCTGTGGCTTGCTGACTGCCAGTATAGTCCCCTTGACAACGGAGAGATCCAGCAGATAGATACCAAGCAAGGCTAGTAAAAAATATTTAGTAATATTGCAACTGTCAGTAAGGCGGCGATTATACTACCTTTAAAAATGCACAATTCTTACTACGGTTACACCTGGCGTTTACTCTACTCCGGAGTTTTGAACCCCCGAAAATTGAGACTTTTGGAAACACTGCACACCCTGTTTTAGTTTAAAAACTCCGGGGTTACGTTTCTGTGTAAATGGGCAAAAACTGACACTTTAGTATACGCAAGGGTTGTTGCCCACATTCCCTTACTGATTGGGTGATCTGTATCGTTGCGTTTGCTTCCCTGATTCATATGAGACATTAATAACGCTGTCGGAAGTCGACAATGACCAGCCTCGCAAAGACAGTGTAAACAACAGGCGTGTTTAGTTCAAGCTGCACTGCGTACATGGATCGACACGGTGACATTACAGCAATGCATGAGAGAATCGAGAGCTGATTATACTGATAGGTCTGTGACTAAACAACTGTCATCGACAACCAACTTTTGTATGCCCTTACAACTGTCTACATTTGCTTGCGCATGGCAAGCGTGTCTGAAAGGTCATGTGACATGCGTTTTCAGTAGTGTAGTGTTTTTCTAAAATTTTTCTAAAACGCATGTGTAAATGAGGATCGTTTAGAGCACATCAAATCAAAATGTCATGATCTGAAAAAATAAACAGAAATCTGGTTTTGTACAAATGAGATTTGTAACTCCGACAGTGGCCAGAGATTCACTGTTTCAAGTAATGCTCTTCCTAAAATGAGATTTGCCAAGAAATTAGAGACTGTTTCGAAATAATTTGTAGTTTTTCTGAATTTCCCATTTATATGTTGTAATATGGGTTAAATAATCATTTTTTTA
This sequence comes from Triplophysa dalaica, assembly GCF_015846415.1. NCBI lineage: Eukaryota > Metazoa > Chordata > Actinopteri > Cypriniformes > Nemacheilidae > Triplophysa > Triplophysa dalaica. The sequence continues at coordinate 10,240,316 of NC_079542.1, forward strand.
TAATTCTGTAAACTACTAACAGTATTTCCGCAAATTTCAAATAAAAAAAAGTTTATATTTGCATAAAATGAACAAAAAGAACAGAAAAGATGCTCTGTATTTTTCAGACCTTAAATACTGCAAATACTTCATATTCTCTTTTATGGGGCAGGACACATACAGTATATTGATACGCACTATATACTTCATACTATACATGCATTATCTTAAAAAATGTGGTATTATAGATAATGTTCTTGAATACATAAATATGCAACAATTGCTACATCTAATTAAGATGGAAGTTTAATAATAACATTTGAGAAAAGTTTTTTTAATATTTGTACTCAAATGAAACAAACAAAATGGAAAATGTGTTGAACCATGGCAAGGCTGTTAATCTTTGTATTTAAGATATTGACTGAGATTCAAGTATGTGAATTAAGTAGGCTATGTGATTCAAGTATGTACACATTTTCTGTATCAAGAGGTTATTTCTTAAGCCCTATCTCTTATAAAAACATCCCCTCTCACTGTCTTTCCTTCCCCTCAATATCAATAAAGTAGTATGCAGACGAAAGCTCAACAAGTTTCAGCAAGGGCACCAAAGATGTAGCTCAATATTCAAGGTTTGGGGGGCTTTTGTGTATGTATGGAATTTTGTTATTTGAAAACCTAAAATTGCTCAACCTCTATTCTGAATACTAGGGGACATATCAATATCTATGGTGGTAACAACCCTGAAGGTCAAGATTCCTGAAACTTCTAGGAGAAATTTAGCAGAAAGGATAATTGTTGGGATGTAGGGGCCCTGAGATGGCCGTAAGGGAATGTTCTTGGTGTCAGATTGACATGCTGGTTTGAATACAGAGATAAGGATGCAGGGTTCTTGTGATCAGTTATATAGAATGACAAGGGTTGATGTGTTTTTATAGAAAGGTATGCTGAGTTTTGTGGTGGGGTGCACAGAGGATTTGAACACTGAGGGGGCCTTTCTTTGCCCGGTTGACTTTCAGGCATCCGAGGTTAATGACAGTTAGTGCAATGAGGCCCACTCTAAAGCTTTTGCACTGTGAAGCCCCCCATCAAATAACTAATTGTCAGTTATCAGCACATGAACCTGTGCTAACGTGCAAGCATTCATGCATTTGTATGTGCTATTGTCCACACAAGAGTCTAAGGAAAATAAATGTGATTCTAGAATGACAGTTCAAGAAAAGCTGTTTACCTTTTTGATTATCTGATTTTTGACGACACAGACAGTCAGTGGGCATGAGACTCTTAGGTATTCCATGCTATATAAACACTAGTTCACACGCAAATGTGGGTATTTCAGATTCTTTTCTAATGCTACTGTTTTTTGAAGGAATTTTGCGTAACCTAACATGAACTAATAAAATAAGATGGTTGACGGATGAGAGACATCACAATCTACAGAGATCTTCAGAGAATAGAAAAGCATGTTTGTTTTAAAGAAGATAAAGTGAAGGAGAACAGGGGTCAAGCAAAGACAAAATGCCCAAGTGAAACAGTAGTACAGTATGTCTGGTAGCTCAGTCCACTTTATCTATTCCAGGGAAGCCCCTTAAACACAAAAACGGAGTAAGCTGACACGGAGTCAGCTCTAAATAGAGAACAGAAGAGGCAACACTCACTTTGAACCTGTTCAAAAATGGACACCTTTTCTGTATTAATAAATGCATGTCTTTCGTGTCTGTGAATGATTGCTTTCTTCCCTTACTCATTTGTTAACTTGAGGACTAAAATAAGAATGGACTTGATTTATCATTCAAAACAAATCCTGCTCCATCTAATTATGCTTTAAAAAGCTTTTTACAAGCGAAATCAGATTAAAGGTTAAATTCCAAACCACCTTGTTGTGTCATGAAATTTACAGTCAATAAAGCATGAGTCAAACAAACCTGAATAGATATTTACACCATAAATGGTAAGTCTTCCAGGCATGTCGTTCACTTGGCTGGAAAAAATAAAGGCGGCGAGCATGTAACACACAAGCAAAAAGGCACAGCTTTCACCCCCTTAAAAAAACATGCAAACATGTTTCAGGACTATAGATATTCCAAACAACATATTTGGTCAATATCAGATCCATTACTAACCACCACTCCCAATTTCCAGCCACTCACAGTCCAATCATGTCAATATACTATCATCAGTCCGCCTGGCACCTCAGGCAGCACACCCCCCCTAACCAGTGTGTTACTGTTATTGAGATGTTTGGTGCATGAAAACAAAGTAAAGCCTTTGCCTGTGGCAACACCTAAGAGAGGCTTATATCAGGAAGACAGTGTCTGTGGAGACTCTTCGTTGCTTGCTCCCAGGGAAACCCGCACAAAACTAGTTGGATCCACAAACTGATGTAATAAAAAGGGACTGATGTCCTGTATCAAGCACTTGTTAATACTACTGAGAATAGAACATTAATTTGGGACCAAGACACGAGAGATGCTGATATTCAGCGTAAAAAATAGTCACTTAATAATGTCAATAAAAAAATGCACAATAAATACAAAGACAAAAGAAAGGGATAAGACAGAAAAAACAGGCATTCAGGGGAAAATATTGTCCACTATGCTGTATGTTCTCTATATTTGAGTGGGACGCGAAACCTTTTTACCAGATGCGGAAAAGGTGGGAGGTTTGCTCTCTTTCGGATAAACCAAAGTATGTGTAGAAAAACTTTGCTGGCTAGTGTGAAACAGCACTTGAAAGCTGGAGTAATATCACAGGGCCATGTCAAAGAAAAGTTGAGTTAAGGAGAAGGGGACCGTAGCTGAAGAACGGAGACCACCGGTTTGGGCCTGTGGGGGTTTGTGTGCTCTCAGTTTGTGGTACTAAGAAAGTTGTTAGTTCAGCCTGTATCTGGAACACCACTGGGAGATGTCCACGGTAATGCTTTCAAATATAACAAAAATATTATTTTTCAGGCAACCACACACTTATGGATCCCCATTAGGAACTCCAGTTAGTGGGTGTAAAAAAGAAAGCGAGAGAGTGAAATCTGAAAACGCAACGCAAATATATGGAGTGATTGTCCCCGCAGGCAAGATGAGTATTTATCCAAGGATATTCCAGGTATGGACAAAATATTTTTGACATTAATCTGGTTGATTTACAACACAGGAAAACCGCATCAGCTAACACAAACTCGCACGTTTACTTGCATGAGTTAAGAAAAACATGTTAGTCTTTTGTATCTCTTAGGATGGAAAACCCACATGGAGATTGTAAAAACATCTTGGCATGTTCCAGCGCATTTGGGTCCACAAAAGAAGGAATACAGTTTATAAACAAAGGCATGTGTGGTGATATATTACTTTTCCAATGTTTGCCTAACTGTCCAAACATGTGAGAGTGTAGATATACTATGCATGCATACCAGATGTAAAGGTATACAATGTTAAGACATTCGGCGTCCCCATTTTCTAAAGCCCATTTTAGACAAACTTATTTTCTAGCAACTTACAACTCTTCAACTTACAAATTTGTATAATAATATATTCTATTATATTATTAAATCACTAAATACAAAGACGGAAAGAGGCATATACAAAGGCCTTAGAAGGGTGGGTTAGACAATTACTCATTAGCTGAAATATGGACGTTTATGTTTGTTCATGTTTTCAGTTCTAAAGCGTTTTGACAATTATAAATGCACAACTTCAAAAACGAGTTGAAAATATTTTTCAGCGCAAAGTCCTTAAATGCATAGACATCTCTAACAGCCTGTAAGTACAGCCAGCTTGATCTTGTACGGCTGTTGAGGGAAACCAAGCATCATAGACTGCAGGTCCATTACTGTGCACACCACCTGCTATGACCACTACAGGAAACCAGTGCTTAGCCGCAGGTCAAACTCTGTGGCTTTGAAGACCCACCAGGGAAGCATTAAGATTCAGTCTAACCTAAACAGAGGGCAGAGGATGGAATTATGCAGAGTCCCAAGAGCAAAAGGTGTTAAGAAAAGGAGGATCTGTTCCATCATCGACACCAGCAATCAGCTCTTATTTTTTTGAGTAGCAGCTAATCTTCTACTGTTCTTCTAAGACAATTTTAAATTAAGCCTGAGATTGTATTTACTTACCCCCAGACTGCCTAAATCCTGAGGCAAACACATGAATTAGTTAATAAATGACAGAACTGCAGCATGGTTATCATTAATAAACATAAACAAAGATATGCACGCTTGCGTGTATTTGGATAAAACTGTGTATATTTAACAGTTCCTCTCTGACTAGAGGACAGAAAAGAAAATGGCCACACAAAACACATCTGCTAAAAGACCCCCCCCAAAAAAAGAACCGAAACGTTTGCGTAGGTGTCCAGATGCTGATTATTTATTTGTTTATTTACTTATTAGCGTTTTTAAAATGACCAACGGTTTCCAGAATTTTGTGGAATTTCACACAGCTGGTCTGATGGAATGCTTTAAAGTCTATTGGCCAAAATATCCCAAGGAGGCAAAGAATTTACCTAGCAAAGAATTTAGCTAAGAGAGTTGTGGTTCATATTATACTAGTTAGTGAGTTAATATAATACTTCCTGTGCCGTGACTTGGTCCCGAACCAGTGGAATGCAGCTGTCTTTTACTAATAAAGTCTGAGCCACAGCCATTAACTAAAACCACAGACCACATTTATAGCTGTAAAACATTGTGAGACATAATGACTTTGTTGAATTAAAGCTTAGCTAACCAATGAGCTGAAAACTTCACCTTTGGTCCATCAGCTCTTAATATGTACAAACCTCTAACCATGAGGACCACCACCACAATTTATTTACTCGATTTCTCCACCCCCACATGTAAATATATTACAACATTATTATGATTAATGAACAGAGCACTGCCATTGTCTTTTGCAGAGTGAAGGTTTAAAACAGAAGCCAGTCAGATCTGCTTTAAATCTGCCCTGGGGGAGTTAAAGGTCAAACAGGTGAGACAGTTTGGTAAAAATGTCACAGAGAGATAGTGATGAGACATATTTATCTTTGTAGACAGCGGCGACAAGAGGGGTAAAAAGGACATAGTAAGTAAATGCTGGTTTGTCTCGAATAAGAAGATCAGGAAGTATGTCCGTATACTTTGATTAAAGATAGGTAAAAGAAGAAGAAAAGTATCAGAGCTGGTGGAAATGTCAAAGTCCATTTACGGAAGTCATGCCACTTGGTGGCCAACACCTCTGGGCAGCGGTTTACATCATAGCAAGTCCACACTCCTATCTATTTGAATCGGTAAAGATATTTCTGATATTTCCAAAATTGCTGGGAAAAATCACAGTTAAACAGCATATTTCCGATCTGTGATTAAAAATGACATGAACTGTATCGTAACTTTGGTTTACTAGGCTTAAATTGCACCTTTTCGATGAAGGCTCATCTACTGTGCACAGACTGGCAAGCGCCTTGCGAGAGCCACGCCCCGGAGAATTGTAAGTCTTTTTTGATTGACTCGTTTAATTGTAAGGCGGGACTTCCTTTGGTAGAGCGGCCATATTGAGCATTGCATACCTTGCCATTCATTGTAACGGCAGTGGCACATCTTGTTAATATTATTATCTTTGGTTAAGTGCAGTAGGCACAGGGTTGTGGTGGGTTTTTGCAGGTGAGGTGGTTCAGCTGCTTAGCCAACAGTTGCAGTCTAAGCTGGGGCCTGCCCCTGACACGGATTTGGGAATATTATCATGGGAATGTCTAGCTCCGGGGCCTAAGATCTGAAAGGGGGATTAGGTCGTCCATTTTTCATTCCATCTTAACAACCTCAAGCTATGGAGCACACTGAAATTCAGAATGATTGCAGATGTATACATTACCACTAAAAAAGAGGAAGAAATAAAGTTAATTGAGACAGCATCTACACTTGCTTTAGTATTTTATAGGATTTTACCATTACCAGTAAGAATAAAAGAAAAAAAGATGTACTCAAACCGGATTTAATGTACATTAAAAGAATGTGGAAATAGTCATTGAGATCATAATACACATAATGTTGGTCCCTCCTTCCCCTGGCACTGTAAAGCCTCTACATACGGCTCATGCTCAAACAAAGCTCACAAAAGGTTACATCAGACTTCTTGGCAAACTACAGATAACTGTTCATTTAACTCATAGATGGAAACATAAAAAAAAGAAAGAGGAACTAACAGAGGTATTCAAAGAAAAATTACTACAATTACTGAAAAAAAATGTCAGCTTTTATATTTACATCAATCCCTCTCTCTTGAACAACAGCAGTGGAATGAACTTCCAGACCGTCCAATAAGTGCGTGCCTCGGGACTCTGCCCTGCGGGGACAATTTTTAGTGAGGGTTACACCGATGACAGAGAAGGGTTGGGTACATGAAGGAATTGAAGAAATGAGTGAAAGCAAGCCAACCAGGAACTAATGAAGGAAGAAAAGATAGAAAAGGACACTAATCCATTTCAAAGCATAGAGTAAATACAGCTCCAGGCTATATGCAGATGGTGTAAAACAAGGTACAAAGAATGAACTAAAAGAACATAAACATACATCAATGGGGAATATATGGGAATTTATATTCTTTATAGCAGATCCATCTTTCATCTCTCTACTCCATGAACTACATTTACATTTAGTCATTTAGCAGACATCCAAAGCGACTTACAGGTGGGGTAAACAATGGAAGCAAATGGGACAGCACAAGGACAACAAAAAGCATAAGTGCAATCAAAAAAAGAAGACTGGTCTCATATAACCTAACACAGTATACAGAGCTAAGTTAGAATATTTTTCTTTATTTTTTTTATAAAGAGTAGAGAAGAAATAGAAGTCTACTGAATGTTTTATTAATTTACTATACAATCTTTATTCAGTCCCTGCAGGATTTTGCGATCGCAGAATTTAATGCATAATCAAGCAAACTCTGCAAAATTTGCAGCAACTTGCAAAATTTTTAGATTGTCGCAGATTTTCCAGTAATATTTGGCCAAATACGCGCTATGTGACGTCCTTACATCGTGCAATCTGTCAAAACCTGCTCCAAAAGTCAAGAAGAGAGATACTATAGAAGGGAGATAGAAGGGTCTGTAACACTTACAATTTGCTAACATCATCCATTGCCATCTCTTAAAAAAAAGCCTGCACAGGTCCTATTTGTTAAACCCGCACCCGCCTGGAAAACCAGAGTAATTAAAATAACACCCAACCCGTCACTCGAAAGCAGCACAAATTTCATTCCATAACCGACTCTACCCGTTTGACACACTGCGACCCGAACCGCAGCCGCATTAAATAGACATAGATGAATGCATGTACACGAAACCATTTTTTTTCCACAAGCAATTATTTAACAGGAAAAATCTAAATTGTAATTAATTAAAAAATATAAATACATAATATATTTTTCCTTTAACAAAAATATGTAATACATTAAGAAAAATAACACTTATAATCATGAAGCCTTTAAAAATAAATGAAAAATTAAACATGAAAACATAATAAAAGCATAAGTGGGTGCTTGATTTAAAAAATCTTTAGCATATACCAAAACTGAACAAAAATTATAATTTCATATTTTATTATTTAATATGCTCAAAACGTTACACGTCTGTGATAGACAGAATATTAAATAATTAATATTTTTTGAGTTTTGGTGCACCGTGTCCCACTTTATATTATATTGTCTGCAATTAATTGCATTAAACGCCACATGCCTATTTTACAACCTAAGCTACTAGCTAACAATTTTGGATCACTGTTGGTTGTCTCTCCTAAAACTCTGAAACATGCTTAATAGCTAAGCTGCCATCAAAGCTGAATGAATTGTAAGGGGCTGTGTCCACCGAGGTGCATTTAGGTGCTGTGTCCACCAAGGCAATTACGCCAGTGGCCGACATGTTTTTCAATTGTTTTCAACGGAAAAGCCGTTTTGAATGGAAAAACGATTTTTTTTCCACGATGTAGTGCCGGCGTTTGACCGGCACCCAGAGTTGAAACATGCTCAACTTTGGGCAGAACGCTACGCCTGCACTTGGCTTTTTCTGCCGAGCTCCTACCGTTTTCAGCCGTGTTAAAGCGCATCGGTGGATACAGCCCCTTACTCGACTGAAAACGGCAGGAGCTCGGCTGAAAACGCCCGCTGCAGGTGAAAAAAAAATTTGGGTTTCGAAAAAAATTATTAAGCTTTTTTGGCCGCATAAATCACAAAAATCTCTGCAAAATCCGGTAGGGAACATTAATTACTACAGTTAAGATAAAAGTATTGTACTCTAGTAAACATCAGTGATTCTCCCGTTTCAGTCTTACATGATGTCATCTCCATTTTCTAAGAATACGTGATGAACTCATGACTGAGTGAATGAAAGAATGTTAAGATGCCCTCTTCGCACACTCTCAATCTATTCTGCAGTGTAACCATGGACTCTCTGTTTGAACAAGTGTGAACATGGATGTTAGAGAACTGCATCATACGTGCAAAACTGATGGCAAGACAAACAAAAAAGTCACTGGGTTGAAATCAGCTGTAAAGACATCTGTCAACGCCTGTAATCTCCACATAGCTGGTATTTATCAGATCAGGATTGGCACTATTCTGCAGTACGCTACATGCTCCATGATTGTTAAAGGTTTTAAAAAGCGGGTGATCAGTGCACTCTTAAGAAATAGAATATAGAGAGAGAAAAGAAAGAAAACCCACATCTTTCGTCAGGCAGCAAAATTTTGCACCTGATCTCAAACATCCATTTATGATTTGAAAAGATGTGGCAAAGATGTCATGATGGGATAGCGTTCAGTTTTTTGTCCTTTTTTCACAATGTCAGTTAACGTCTTTATTCTCAAAGTGTCAAGCTAACATTTAACGCAGTACTATGGCAACAGATGTAAATCTACTAAATATTTACTATGTTGTGTGAAATTAGACTTCATCTCTAGCAATGACAGTGTGGATTGTCAGTGCTAAAAATAGGATTTACGCTGAAAGAAAGACCATGTATTGAACTATGGGAGTTGCAGAAATGAACACAGTGGATTAAACTCACGTTAAAAACCTGTGTTAAACTAAACTATCCTTATCAGCACCAACTGCACATTGGCATGCTGTGATTTACTGAGGTTGCTGTTGATTAACATCAGGTCATAATAGAAAACCTTGACTTGTCAAAAGTACATTAATTATTTCCAAACTGGCCCACACACATCCTAGAAACACACACGCACATAAACACACACAATACCTTAAGCTCTTCATCAAGTTGTGTCCCCATAAAAATGAAAAGCAGTAAGTTTTTTGGCTCTACAAACAAATCTGAGTGGTCTCAGGTGCCTCTTTATAGTTAAAGCAGACCATCTAGGGAGTACATCTTTCAGTGACGCTGAGATTAACTTTGTCTATAACTGGACCAGATCTGATGAGGGTAAGAGAGAGAAGCGAAGCCACCCAGAGAGTAAACTACACAAAACATCCCCTCAGATCTTTATGTTTACTCTTAAGAACAGAAAGATTGAAAATGGATGGATGGATGATTGTTGTAAACCATGAAAAAAATAGCATTTTACAAGAACACAAGACTTGGAAAGATAAAGAAAGGAAAAGAAAGAAAGTTAAATGAAATGCAACTATATATATGTTAAATTAAGTCGTCTAACCACTTTCAACCTTATATTTAAGTTATACATAATAAGTTAAATCAGCTAGGTTACCTTTGCCTGAAATAAGGTGTATGTTTCATAGTGATAGGTCATACTGAAATTTCTTAATTGTAGAACTTCAATAACTATTAAATTAAGTTAATAAATGAGAGAAGGATCTGGATTAACAATACACCTAATATCAAATAATGTGCCATAAACATTAGCTCCTGTTCTTGATGCTTTCAATTGATGGAGGAGAATTTCTCTGGTGCCCTGGGGTAGCTTCAAACAGGGAGTGGCACTAACAAATCACAAAGCAATCAGAATGTGTCTTGGTCTGACCTAAAGGAATGTTCTAGAAAGCGACACCTGCAGCAAGGAAGAAAACTCAACAAGTTCTACCAAGCAGCCCAGGAATTTTCAATGGGGGAGGATTAAAGTGGGGTCCTTTGTGATAACAATAAAATAAATATTCACACCAATCTAATCAACAATTTGGGTTCTCTGAGATCTCTTCTATGGGAAAGTGTGAGAAGCGAATGACAACAAAGATTAGGCAATATAGTTTGTACGGTATTTTTACAGTCTCCCTCTTTTCCTGCATCATAGACCTTCTCAAATTGATTCTGATATTTTGCATTACATGCTCGACATAGCCACCCATTTACAGCTAAGCTTTAGGGAAATTTAAATGAATATGATGCCTTATTTAAGTGGAACTTGATATTGGAATTAATTGCTGAAATAACTGAAACATTAACTATAAAACTATCAACAGTACACATCGCTCATGCTCCAAACCCAAACTGCACTGCTGTAATACACAATGATGTTTTCAGATCAATAAACCTCTCTCTCTCTCTCTCTCTCTCTCTCTTTGTCTATGGTGCATGAGAGGTAGTTATCATCCAAATATTTCCGCTGTGGTTTCTTTTAACATGGGCTATCCAACACATCAAAACGGCTGTACATCTCTTCCTTCACTTAGTTACCTTGTGACAACAAAAGCTGTGAAGTGTTACACTAGAGCTATACAGATAGCATTTTGCTTTTCAAGATTAACCATCAAAACGTTTGTTATTTTTAAAAAGATGCAGGTGCATATAATACACAGTCATTGCAAGAACACATCCGTTTGATACAGATAATACACGAATTGTCACCATAAGATCTGCTTTGTTTATTTTATTTTATTTATAAAGCAAAATAAAATATTGCTGTACAATACTGGTAATAATTGTAAATGAATAAAAAGTCAGGAAAACAGACAAGCTCAACAAGACTGGAACAGACTATGGCAAAAGCCTAGATCTAGGCCCCTTTTTTGACTAGAAGACCTTTAACATCTTGCGGAGCTGTTTACAGTAACAAGTTCAGATAGATAAAAAGGTACCAACCCATTTAAGGTGCTAAAAACAAACAGTAAAATCTTAAACTCAACTCTAAAACATACAGGTTACAAACGCAGAGAGAGCAAGAGAGGGGTAATGTACATTTTGGACTGTTTGCAAGCAGTTTATATAGGATTAACAAATACCTACATGAAGTGAATTGCCGTAGTCAAGACGAGAGGTTATACATGCATGTTTTACTCTCTCGAACTCAGCAGAATTTAAAAAGGGCTTAACTTTGGCCAGTGATCTCAGCTGAAAAAAAACACGATTTGACTACTGTATTAACCTGCTTACAGAAAAAGGTGATTCTATGGTTTATCAGTTTGAATACAGTATGTACAGTATAAAAGGCAGAGTATGTGGTACACTTCAATATTTGATTTGCTATTTTGCTCAGATATCACATATATGCAGTTTAACACAAAGGTGTCAATAGCTGTGCAGTAACGGCAAGGGACAGAAATGAAGTGTTTTGACTTTAGGGACAACATTTGCCCACTGAATTTCATTGTTAGAATCAAATTTTCCTTTAAAAGAGTGCATAATTTCAAGTCATATAAAAATATAATTATAATTTCATGGTAAATTCCATTTATCAATCAATACTTTCTATACAACTTTGATAATCTATAATTATCAAATTATAGATTAATTTGATAATTCATAAAATGAATTATCAAAATCAAATTATCAAATGGGTTGTTTTTGACCCACGCTGGGTCAATATTGGACAGAACACACGCTGGGTTAATTACTCAACTGCTGGGTTGTTTCCACTCATAGATTTTTTAAATGTCGATTAAGGGGCTGTGTCCACCGAGGCGTTTCTGCCAGTGTACGCCGTGATTTTTCAATTGTTTCCAACAGAAACGCCACATTTTTCTAGCAGCTGGCGTTCTTTCCCGCAGGCTCGTTTTTTTCACACCCAGCGTATCATAGTAACCAAGTGCCTCCGCTTGAAAAAAACCTTTCAAGCACCCGCAACCGGGTTTTTAGCCAGCGCCTGGCATTTTCAGCTGCATAAAAGTGCCTCAGTTGATCTGGAGCCTAAGAATGTATAAACGTTTATGCAAAAATATAATGCTAAGCCAAGAAGAGAAAATTAAGAACTATCAATAACTAAATCTAAATGTTACATCTTTAAGAATCATGTTTTGAATTATGGGAGCATACAGTATGTCACTTTCAATAGCGTTTTTGCCACAGTTTCCTATACATTTCTGACCCTTGGTACACATCCCTTAGTAAACACATGTTTAACAAGATTTAAACTGTAAGCGTAATTCTCTCAAAAGGTTCCTTTAAAGTCCTAACCAGAGCCGTAAAACAAGCTCCTTCTTAATTTACTAATGCCTGGCTCCTTGCACTACCTTGCTCCTTATAATCCAAAATCCTGTTAAAGAATTTTAGCCAATTAACACTTTAAAATTCATGTACAAGATTACCATTCTCATGTAATATCAAAAGCCTGCAGTAAAGCTTGACTGTTATTGCCCTTAGGAAGAAACGATTGTAAAAACCATTCACCTAACCGCCTGACCCCTGTTATGACCCCATCAAAGACTCTTAAGAACTTCTCTCCTGATTCTTTCTGACCATATGAATAATGTTGGAGGTCTGACCTTCTACAATCTCCATCTAAGTCCAAATAGTCTGAGTTCAGGATATGTCTTCATCAATTTTGCTAAACGAGAACTTGACTAGAAAACCAGTCACAGACCAGAAAACATTCTTATTCGGTTTTATTGCGTTAGTTAACAGTTTGTTTGATATGACTTGGAATGCAAAATTAAAATATGATTTCTGACAATTTATAAAAACATTTATAAAACCTGTTTTAAAAAACTCTTTATCTGTATGAAATATCATATAAATAAGATCCATAATTTAACTAACTTAGCTATGTGATAAAATCTAAGCAGTCTTCTATTATATTTCAAAACATACAGTTTCTCAGTAAATCGTGGTATTTTCATTTCCAATCACAAGTTCCTTTTCATATATTACCAGCGATCCATAACACAGATCATAATAAATCTGGACGTTTTTTATTGCTTAGGCCACAGAAAACATGTGTGCCACTCAAGAACATGTAACTTAAGCTGATAGATAACTGTGAGGTTTGAACCCACATTAACTTTCCAAGCATTCCTGTAGCTCAGTTGTTAGAGCAAGGCGCTAGCAACGCCAAGGGATCGATCCCGGGATTGCATATACTCAAATACAAATGTATAGTATCATGCAATGTTAGTAGTTTTGGATACAAGCATCTGCCAAATGCAAAAATGTAAATATAAATACTTCTTGGTAATAAGATATTCTAAGTCAGTTTAATCATTTAATCGGACGCGTGCCGGGACTGCAGTTAACTTCAGGTCTGTGTTTATATTTTACTTAATTTATTCAAATATCAATTTATATTATTATTTTATTGTATAATTCTCGTCTTAAATTATGTATTTGTTGAATTTTGTTGTGTTCATTTGATTAAATAAACCAAAATATTGGAGAGACAAGTTTAGCCGAGTTAACGATTCTTCTAGGTTTCTTTTGCTTGTTATCAGAAATAATTTACAGGTACAAATAATTTGTTTGTGAATGTGTGCTGAAAGTTATGTCCAGCCCACGAACGCGTTTGTTTATGTTGTCACTTAATATAAACCATCTATACAGTCATGCTAAGTCAGACGGTATAGCTAACGCTCTTAAATCCGTACAAACACCAGTGGACTAATACAAGAACAGTGCTTTGGGCATTTGGTCTTCAAAACAAACCATTCAATACTGTCATTCAAATCAAAGCTTCTCATAGCACTGACAACAATCAATTTTATGACATTTAAACCTAGGGTCTCTACAATATCAAATACCTTGCCATCCCTAGTCCCACTCTGGAATGATAAACTAGAATGACAGTAATAATGCTTGCACAAAAAAATTCATGCAGCCAAAACAATTGTTTTATTTTGGTTCTCATTCACAGTGTAATTCTCTAGTGGATACGTAAAATATTTATAATTAATTGACGTAAAATAGTATTCTTTAATCATTTACTCACCCTCATGTAATTCCATACCAGTATGGCTGCCAACCACAAAAGATTTTGAAGAATGTTGGGAAACAAACAGAATTGGCATCCATTGACATAGATGAACACACAACCAGAGACATTTCTCGCAATATCTTCTTTTGTGTTCAGCAGAAAAGTGTCACATACCGGTTTTGAATGACATAAGGGTGAACAAATGATGACAGAAGTGTTAGTTTTGGACCAAAAGTAAACTTCATGACTAGGGTTGGGTATTGTTTGGGGTTTACATTTATTCATTTGACAGACGCTTTTATCCAAAGCGACTTACAATTAGGAAAGCATATAAACATTTTGTCAAGAGTTTTTTTCAATACCGTTACCATTTCGATAAATTTAAAATGGTACTGCTGCTTAAATGGTGCCTAAATCGATACTTTTAGAAAGGAGACACCAAACACTGGTGGATGACATTAAAAAACAATATATTTGTGGTGAGGAAGGCAGGACGAGAGCCGTGAGCTGCGGCCGGTGGCGTGAGTGATAGTTGGAAATCAGCTGTGCGCACACCGGTCTCGCATATCTCACGGAGGAAATCGGGAGTATAAGAAGACGAGCGACAGGACTGCTGACGAGAGAAGACCTGGCCCGGATATATGTTTTAAGTTTGTATTTATGTTCTTGTGGCCGACTGCCTCACGGTCGACTGCCGGTCTTTTCTTCCTTGTTATTGTATGTTTATTTTTATTAAAGTTTGTTAAATGTTCGCTGGTCCCCACCTCATTCCCTCCCTACTTTGAACTGTATAACAATATTCAATTAAAAAACTTTTATTAAATCATTTAAAAAAATTACTCAACTACTTCACAATTAAATTTTTAAGTGAATGTGAAATGAGCACGGACAATAACAATGCTAGAAAGATGTTATAGTGTTTATTGCTTACCCTGCAGCTACAACTAAATGTTCACCATAGTTGTGTTAAAAATGGCCAGAAAATGCGCTAAATATATCAACAGATTAAGTCAATTTACAAAGAGCCTTATAGGCTACATTATATGTGCATTATTTCAAAAACAGACAGTATGTATAACTAATAAGTGTAATTATATGCCTAAACATGCAGTCCGAGTAAAAAGCTTGACAGACTGATGTCTAAAGACCAGACTAGCAGGTGCTATAAGGTTTTAGCACTTTCACCTCTGTGTCTCGCTTGTCTTTCTTTTCAATTGGGTTACTATGTTAAGAAGGAACTCCACGGCAAGCGATTCATTGATTTTAAACTGTAAACTGTTTTATTGTGATCGCTTGCATTACAGACGCGTCATGTGTGTATCTTATTAAAGTTAGTTTGACTTTAAAAGTTGCCTTATGCGGCGGTTGAAGTTAAAGACTGCAACAGGTGACGAATGCTGAACTCTCCGAGATGGAGAGAGCGCGCGCACTAAAACTGTCTTTCACCTCTATGATGAATCCACGGGTCACGCGCGTTCCGATAGACAGCCTGTCTATGACCGATTTAATAATCGCTTTTAAACATCTCAGCTGGTTTTACAATACGATTTCAAAAGGGTTTACTGCCATAAATCACGCATACTTAACAAACACAACGAGAATAAAACATGATTATCTTATTTAAATTTAACATAAGTCATGGTCATAGAAAATGTTAATACGGCAAAATAGTTACCGTTGTAAAGGGGTTGTAACATGATAAATGGGCGTGGCCGAATGATGGGGTGTTTTGCATATTAATTAGGAGAAGGAGTGTGTTATTTAAGTTTGGTGATGAATGAATTGCCAAAACGAGCCGCTAAACAAATCAAACAAACTAAGTAGATTTCAGGTAATATATTATCCTGAAATCTTCGATGTATACAATTTAACAATGCACACAAGTAGTCTAAAAAAAGACATGTGAAACCTTTAAAAAAATTGGGCTATATAAACATCGTATCAAGTGACATCCAAATCCCTTCAAGACAGTTGTTTGCTACAGCATTGTATTAACAATACACAAAACTTTAAAGGCCCGATATTTAATGTATATCACTAAAATTCTTTACTTCGAACAGTTTCAGTTAAACAATAACTATACGTTGTAATATGTTTATGTCAACAGTTTATCTAATAATAATAGCTCACTTACCGCGCCTGCAGATTCTGCATACAAGACAACAGCTAACACCCAACACCTGTGAAGAGATGTCGCAGATAAATCCGGTGTGCTCGAAAGAAATACTCCGCTTTATTAAACTCGGTTTACTAAATCTGACAGACAGTTACGTTAACTTTTACATCGTAGTCGCATTCCTTCTTAATAAAACAACATCTCTGAATGCAAGTATACTTACCAAAGTTTCATTTTGCAAAGCTCTGAACACGCAGGTATTTATCTTCTATCCTGCCGTTTTCACGGTTAGTCTCAGTAAATGGCTTCGGATTTAATCATTTGAGAATCCGGTGATCGTTCTGTCCACTTCGGAGGAAAGACTTGGATAAGAATAGACAATTATTCAAGTGATACAACGGTCATTTTGTATACGTATTACACAACGTTTGATGGCGGATAATACTCTAAGAATAAGAGTTGTTCACTCACAACAAACTTTGATGCGTGGAAACGCTGCCTCCGCGGCTGAGTCGATTCATGAACGGCTGCAAGTGCGATCTGCACCGAGAAAGGAGGCGGGATTTCCAACTGTCAATCACGCTTGTCTCACACTTTTGTCTCTTAAACCTCCGACTATCTGGTCAGAAATCTACGAACCACTAGTTTAGACAAAATTCGAATAATATATGCATGAGACAAATCTGGACATTGTTAGAAAAATAAACAAAGACAAATGTATTATACATTCAATGTGTAATATAAATTAATGTTAATACAAATAATAATACAAATAATTTAATAAAACTAAACACTTTTTTCATGTTTAACAGCAATAATAGTTATTAGTGTTTGTGCTGTGACAGTTGTTGTTGTAACGTTTGCTAGTGTTTTGATGCTAAAGTAATCTTTGTTGTAGCTTGTTCTCTACCATTAATTTCAGTAAACGAGGCTAAAATGTGAAAAGGTGAATTTAGAGGTACATAATACATTATTTTAATTTTTTATCAAACTCCATTGAAAATATTGATTGGAAGCTTATTTTTCGATATCTATCAGACTGTGTCTTCCTCCGCCATTTCGTTACTACCGAACGTATCAAATGAAAAAAAATCTAAATGCACCAAAAAGTTATTATTTTTGTAAGAAGTGTTTCCAATATGTGATGTTTGGGAAAATTAGAAGACATCAGCGAGTCTACGAAGTTTTTGATGAATGTATTTTGGGATCTAGTATTTGGCGGAGTGATATGAAGTAGTTCGGTGAGCAGGTTAAGGGGATTCCGTAAAGTGAAGGTTGCATTATTGCGAGCGCTCCCACCACTGGGCAGCATTGAGACTGTACAAGAATCCCCTGCTACTTTTGGAAAAGCTTCTTGTTTTATCAGTTAGGTTAAAGGAGGAATATGAGAAGTTCAACAAGTGTTCATAGTTATAACTGTCAATGTTGAGGGGCCAGATTCTTTGAAAAGCAGGATGAACTTAAAGAGTGTCGGCACGCTGTTACTTTTCCTAACTCTATGCATAGAGGTGCAGAAGTCGGAGTCTGCGGTAGGTGTACATATGCTTCTTACTTCTTATACTTATCATATCATGACAAAGTGAAACATTTTAAAGTTGCGTATTTGTATCCGCGAATTTGTTACTTGCGACTTAACTAAACTTTATAAATAGAGCTAACTTTGATAACGTGATACTGTTCTTGCTACGTATGAAGAATTAATCTGAAACTTTTATATAATTTCAAGTTTGACAGTTGAAATGCCCTTATTTATACATGCGATGGTGTGTTATATGGAATGTAATCAAATATTTTTATTTTTATTTTCTTAATAAAAACGCAGAGATATGCAGCGCATCGCATTTAATGGTCCCGGCTGCGTGTAGAAACATGTAGGAAGTTTATTTTAAATATATTACTAACCTAAACCATCAAACAGAAAAAAATATTTACGGTCAGGCATGATTGTTTTTAAATGTACTTTTATACATTTCGCAAACTACTGGACAGTGTCAAGTCAAGTCGAACGTGGATGTTTCGTGTTGTTTTCTCTTGTCAAGTGTTTATTGTAAAAAAGCCATTTATGTCATCCGAACCTCACAAGTTTTACTGTCAATGGTTAACCTGAAAGTTGTTGTGCTAGACCGAAAACTTTTTTTTAGTGCAAGAAATCAGAATTGACTTTTTTACTTATAAACACAGTGCAGGTGCCGGTTTTGAGAACTAAAAAAAATATATTATCAACTTATATTAGGATGTCAAACTAATGATTTATTTAAGAAAATCTGTAATATTATTTTCTACATAAACCAGTTCATTGAGCACAATATTTACTGTCTTTTGTATATCTAGCCTAGAGGGATCTTGGTCAGTCTGACAACATCTCTGCATCTTTATACCTGTTTGGATGCAATGCCACATATTAGGATAAAATGCAGCATCGTTCTGTGGCGGATTGTTTGTCCTGCTGTCAAAATAGTCTGTAACAGGACAGACAGGTGAGGACATGTTTAGAAGGACATATCCTTGAGGTACTGATACCCACTTAGCAGCAGTGACAGCAGTAGACCTTTGTGATCTTACCCAAAAAACCATGATGTCTAACATTCCTACATTTCCAAATTGGCATAGTTGTATACATTCACAATAGTGAGCCTGAGTGTAGCTCGCAGTTGCTTTACCATTGATGTCTAATGGAATGTTCCAATTATCACTAAGCACTGGGTAGCTCCTTTAGATTACCCCTAGGAATCCGCCCCATTTCTGTTCCCCAATTTACAAGGTGAAAGGTGGTATCTGTCATTCCAATAGGAAGGAGCTAGCTAGCCATGAGGACAAGCATGTGTATATCACCAGCCCATCCCCCCAGGAGCGAGATTGCTTGACCCTAGAGACTATTCAATAAGTGAATCTAACCCCAGACACAACCCATTGTCTATGTACTGTGTTCACGCAACCTCTTAACCTCTTTAGTCCTTCACAAAATTGCCGGTTTGCATTCACCAATTCCAGTCCAACTCTATTTGCATGTTCGTTTGATGTGAGTGTGCCTTATTAAGGTGTGGGCCAATTATGTATGACTTCATTTAGCTTGACTTCAAATTTGAAACACCTTTCTCATTTGTAATGGCTACAAATAGAAATATCCTTGTCGCTAAAGTTTTTTTGCTTTTTAAAGATACTTATAGTAAATCTAAAGGGCAAATTAGTTTGGATGCAAGAATGATTGTTAAATTTGAGGTGCATCTGCTGCAATGTGGAAGAACATTTTCTCTTATTTTTAAAATGTCAAAGCCTTCTAGTAGAAAGGAATTCCTGGCCACAATTCCACCATTCTGTCTTTCAGAACTGGTCCACCTAGTGGTTCCATTTGGTATCATGTGTCCAGAAGTCCATTTCAAATGAAAAAAAAAATGTTGGATATTTCCTTAGTTTATATAGACATATTGCAGTTGTAATCCAGTTGGATGTTTGAGGTTTTAAGTATTTTGGAAATGCCTGAAATCTGTTGTGACCAGGGCAGAGAGTTTGTTGGTAACTTAAACCATAGGGGTCTGCTTTGAACTCGTCATACTTGAAAGAGTCCATACACTGTGCAGTTCAAGGTATATGAACATGCATGAATGTGTGTGTGTCTCTTTCTGTTTTTGTATTCAGCTGATATGCACATATGCACAAATGTCGTTGATGAATTGTGTGTTTTCAATTAACACAATACAGCAAAAAACTTGCATTTGTTGAAGCACCTCAGCACTTAAAACGCAGCCTGACAGAAACAAACATACCCATGCATTCCACCCAAACATCAGTTATCTGTGTTCACAGCCATAACATCAATTCAATAGCAGAGATATCCACCATGAGTGCCCGTCTTTACTGCAGTCTCATGCCAGGATGTGGGGACTGAGGGGGGGTTAGGGATTGGCAGTTTGTGATAGTTCTTTCTCTAGGACGGGCAAATTCCAGTCTTATCTCACCTGCAGGAGAGAGAGGTCCACGAGATGCACACAAGCAGCCATGCAAGAAGCTTATTTCAAAACAGCCCCACGAGGGCTTGCACAAGCTCACATTGACAGCTCTGACATACAGTAGATGAAAAGCTTTTACATCTACTGTCTCGAGACATATTCCCAACATCTTTAGAAAATTGGAACAGAACCAAATTTTCAGGCCAGTATCAAGGTTGTGTAGTAGTGATGCCCGCTTTTATGAAATTATTTAGCCAGCCCGCCCCGCACCATGTGTCTATATTTACAACCCGCCCTTCACCCACGACCATTAAATAGACATACTAGGCATTGTAATGTTAATGAAAACATACCTTATTTCAGCCTAAAAGTGCTTGGAAACAGCCGTTAGATTAAATCGTCCTGTAAACTGGCAGCAAAATACGTTTATGAACCATAGAGACTTGCACTTAAGGTAGCCGATATAACGTTACTACTGTTGTCTCCTGCTGCAACTATTTCTGAGAACCGGTCCCAAACATTTGATTTAGCTGCTTGACCTTCTTTACTTTTAATGATGTAAATTCCCGATCTCAATTTCTCTGTTGTTGTGGCTGGCGGCTAGAGCTCCTTGGCGCTTTCGTGACGTGTTTGGTTTGGGGATATCACGCAAGTTACATTGCTACGTAGATCAACATATTGTAACCTTATCAAAGAATCTAATAAAATATGAAACTATATGTAACGGATAATCCACAAGGGTTTCAATGCACGACGTAGAGGCCTGGAACCACCCGACGCGAAGTGCATTACAATCCTTTAACGCACAGCTAGCTGTGGATTATCCTATTTATACCGTGGTAGTTAGTCAAATTAAAGCTTTAATTGATGTTTACTGTGTAATTTTAGATCAAACAGGTGGAAATGGCAGTTATTTTGTAAGGTAATTTCAAATTTGATTAAAATGACTTGAGCTAGAAATGCGTTAAAGGGTTTTAATGCACACTCTCCAGCCAATCAGAGTCAAGTATTAAAACGGACAATGGTATAAATTCCAAATATAGGGTATAGGAAATTGCACGCAACATACATGTTTTTTTTATTTAGTTTTTAATGAACCGCAAATAAAGTGACAATTTCTCTACCTGCCCAAACCCGACTCACCCATCCCTACTGTGTAGTATGGAACGTATTGAAATTCAATTTGCAAAATGGCAATGCAGTATGTAAAATGACAATGCATTAATGTCCTTAAATATATATTTAAAATAACATATGTGGAACTTCAGGTGCAAAAATTTCAGTCATATATTTACATTTGTCAGTTCCTACACTACTTTTAATATGTAATTTAAATGCATATTTTAATGCTCTTTAAAGTCCCAATGAAATAAAAATTTACAATTCTTATTCATACATCAAATATTGCATTGTTTATGTAGCGTTGTGAGTCATTTTCTTTTTAAAATGTATGTACCCTCATAATCTTCAGTTAAAATCTGAAAAGACACTTCCGCCCTGAAATGACGATCCATTTCAAATGACCTAAATTAGACAGCTTGGGCGAACATCCGTTAGCCTCCTCTTCAACTGTCAGTCTGCTGCTATTTTCATTTCAAAATGCATCGGCTGTTTTGTAACATCCAATCAATTCGCAGTTAAAAACACAAGCCTGGCTCACTAGTTTACTCCTTTTAAATTTCTTTTCACTCAGAAACACGTCAGAATACGGAAGTAAAAACGATCGCAACTTCCAGTTCACAGGGACTTTAAAGGAGCAAGTCTTTCTGTTTTTAAAGCTTTGCTTATGTTTTTTGGGTGTTTATCAATGGATGTTCATATTTCTAATAAAAAAAACGCTTTATATTTGTCATGATTGGTTCCCCGCTTAGAATGTGTGTGTGAAGATGTCCCACCCATACCATATCAGCGAGCTTCCACTTCTCGGGCTGTTGTGATTGGTCGGTGCCCCTCTCAGTGCATGTGTACAATCTCAGATAACCAAACACTATTCCAGTGGCTCTTCCTCTCCTCTAGAGCTGTCGCGGTAACCGCTGTATTGTACTACCGCGCTACTGACAAGCGAACCGCAGGGACAGGAACACAACCGCAGAAACCGCGGCAACCACCTTTTTTTCAGTATGGCATCAGGGTATGCTTTTCTTTTTTACACCTTTGCATTCGGCAATGAATGTTTAATAAATCAGTGATGAATACAAGAGTGTTACGTGTATCATTGTCCCGCCAATTGTTCGTAACGGTTGTTTTTAAAGATGGACGCAATGCAGGCGCTCTGGTACCAAAACCTAATGTAACGTCGCCAGTTTGGGAATACTTTGGGTTGAACCGAATGTTAAGGGAGAGCCAGCTAATTTAGATGAGCCGATATGCAAAATTTGCAGAAGAAAGGTGCTTGTAACACACAGCAATACGTCGAATTTGAGGTCTCATTTTACATACAACCTCCGCATCAGCGTCCGTAGCTAGGAGAGTTTGCGCAGATAACGAGCTCATGTGCTAATAGACTCTAGCGCAAATCCACTCTCCTGGTGGCCCAAAAACCAGGGCAGATTTCAGATGCTCGCAAATCTGTATTTGTGCGACCAGCACACCATCAGAAAGAGTCTTCAATGCCGCCGGAAAAATTATTATGGCTGTGTTCGTCCCTGAAACCACATAATTTTTATACGTTAGTTTTTCTAGCACGAAACAAGGACAAGATAACCCAGGATTAAATCACATTTCTTGACGCTCAAGTGAGTGAAGTCACATTTATTTAGTTTTTATTATTTATTTGCTGTATTTTCATTTACACTGTTTTCATGTGATACTCGAGTTCTTTCGTTTTTCAGATTGAATGCATGTTATTGTTATAGCGTATTGCTGTGTTCGGCAGTTAGCATTGGACAAAAAAACATTTTATAACCCGTCTCTCTTTCATTTAAAAAGTTAATGCTCAAGTGAAGATATAGCCTATTTATTATATTTTTATTTGCTGTATTTTGATTTAAACTGTTTTTATGTGATAGGCTAATTTAGTTTTTTCGTTTTTCAGATTCAAGGCATGGTTCGTGGTGTTCTGTTCTGCATTTAACAATAAAAAAATATATAACAAAAAATATATTTACTTCAATGTAACAACTGATCAATAAATATTTAAATGCACTAAAATAATGATAAATCACTCAAAAAATGTGGGTGGGTGCGGTAATACCGCCTACCGCGCTATTGTGCCACCCATATTTACCGCAAGGGAAATTTCCTAACCGCGACAGGACTACTCTCCTCTAAGGAAGGCATCGCCCATTTTTTCCTATTATCGCTTGGCACTGAACTTTGAGCGTCATCATTTTGCAGGTATTATTTATGCTCTAAATGCAACATTACACATTAACTAATGGTTGAAAATGGGGAACGTGGCCTTAAAGTTCAAAAATTAAATTGAAAATGCATTCCCCAGATTGATTATATATTTTTAACAAAACTGTAGCAAAATGTTCATTCAAATGTTATTTTCCCTAAATGCAGTAACAACATTAACAGGTCGAGTTCTGCAAATTCAATTTGGACTTGAAAATGCATTTCCAGCAAAAAACTGTATGTGTTCATGGTGAAAACGCGTTTCCCCATGAAACGTTCAGCATAGTGAGCCAACCGCCTAGCAAAGCAGAGAATTTGCTGAGAGATGTTTTAACAATGTTTCTACTAGTTAGATAATCTACAGACACCTAATAATCTTAAGAAACGCTTAAGCCCTTTCTGTCTTTGTGCTTCAATTCATGTGCAATGTGCATGCGATTTAATGCTTTATCAGCTCTGTCTGCCAGCCGCACATCAACGCACGTGCACTTGGCTCGAAATGCATTTTCAAGTCCACATTGAATTTTGCAACACTACACTCAGCACGCTGTGTTTAAATGTATATTTAAGGACATAAATGCAATGCATTGTCATTTTACATACTGCAACTGGAAATTGGAATTTTGGAAAATTGGAAAATTGCTACAAATATGATTCCATAGGTGTAGTAGAGAGTGTGTGTTGATCCAATGTTGTGCATGTAGACTAGAGTGGAAAGATAGACTGTGTCTGCTGTATTTTAGGCTGAATTTATCTCTCAGCTATCAATACATACTGCTGTATAAATAATTATATTTATGTAACATGATGTTTACAAAAACATAGACCTTCTTACAAACACATGTAGATCTCCCTTAAAATTGTCATCAGGACAACCTGCCTCATTCATGAAACATTTTTAATGAATAAGGTCTCATATGTCTCCCACTTATCTTCTTCAGAACATGGTTGTTAAAGTCTTTTGATTGACTGATCATGACCGGTGTGTCAAAATTTTCCCGAAGAGACATTTTTGGCTTAGATGTTGATTTGTCATCATTTACTCACCCTGTTGTCATTTTAAACCTGTTTGATATTCTTTCTCGCAAAGCACAAGAGAAGATATTTTGAAAAATATTGGTCTACATTCACTTGGTTTCACAAAACCAATGCAAGTCAATGGGGATCAACGTTTTTTTCTTTCCAACATTTTTCAAAATATGGTCTTTAAGATGTTTTATTAACAAAGTTCGGGAGGTGCATGTGCAGATAATTAACTCGGCTGGGTTTCGATAAACAATCACAGCAATCATCCTAACAGGCAATATGGGGTAAAGCCACTTCACCTCCTAATAATAATAGCATTTGAGGGGGGGGTTGTTTGTTCACAATGTGGTGTGAATGAGCTCCAAATGCCATTTAGGATAAACTGGTCAACAATTTTTTATAGAGCTTTGGTGTCACTCCTGTCTTCCTCTTACACCCAGTCTTAAATTTTTCCTCTTCCTTTCTCTCACACTGTGCATCTGCTCCACCCCTGAGTAAACTGACAAATAAGGTGTTTGTAGCTGGTGCTTCATTTACACCACACATACAAAAACATGAACACACCTTGTGTTTAGTGAAGGGATGATGTCTTCGGAACGCAAGAGAGAGGGACAAGTTGTACTTCTTTTATATACAGGGTGTATGAATGCAAAGAAGTTATGTCTGCCGAGATATATCTGTACATCTCAGTCTGAGGCACAGGCACGTTTTTGTTGCATCAGGATATGAATGGGCGTGTGAGAAGATTTGTTGCTCCAGACATCAGCTGTATTGTCATCGTTCTGTTTTTATTGTTCCCTGTGGGCAGGACATTAAAACATGAGAAAAGTTGTTTGCAGAATAAGAACTTACAGTATGTTTATTAAACCATGCACTACTGTCATACAGAATTGATTGTGAAATAATGAAACACACCTGCCTGTAATTTGTTCCTGAAGGCGTCTGTTCAGGTGTGTATCCAAATATCTGAAATTGCCTTTGAGGCAGAAGATGATCTTATAGAGAATGTGAAGCTGACGTCAAGCCCTATGTTGCATGTTGCAGTGGCATCGCCATATTGGGAGGATCATACTCCACTGCTATTATTGTTTTGAAATGTACAGACGATGGGCGGGGCTGTGTGTACCGCCCTGAACTCAGAACTTACAGTGTGTGCTTGTAGCCTTTAGGAGGCTGCTCAGGTAGCTGTGGCAGTCGAATTCGTCCGGTTAAGAGGTGTTCTACCCGTGAAATAATTTTTGAGACATTATTTATTTTATCGTCAAAAAACTATAAAGTTTTGCTCTAATACCAGGTGCCTTCAACATGATGGCAATATATCCTGAGGTTTTAGACATTCGTTCTTTGACAAAGGATCTCATGAAACTTACAGAATGCATGTCCCAAAATATAGAACTCTATTGCAGCTAATATTTACATTTAGACATTTAGTCATTTGGCAGATGCTTTTATCCAAAGCAACTTATAGTGCACTTATTACAGGGACAATCCCCCTGGAGCAACATGGAGTAAAGTGTCTTGCTCAAGGACACACTGGTGGTGGCAGCTGGGATCGAACCAGCAACCTTTGATTTACCAGTTCAGTGGTTTAACCCACTAGACCACCATCTCCACTATTTGGAAACCAGAATTTGCAAGGATTTTTAAATTTGGTCCTAAAACTTTATATTTTAGGATGGCTTTTAATTCATACTTGTACTATTCATGAGTGTTTTATTGGTGTTCTGTCTATATATTTTTGTATTAAGCTGGTAAATGTGCATCTCTTTGAGATGCCACTTTTGTAGGAGCTACATATAAGTATTATTAATACAAATACTTTACATTACG
This sequence comes from Triplophysa dalaica, assembly GCF_015846415.1. NCBI lineage: Eukaryota > Metazoa > Chordata > Actinopteri > Cypriniformes > Nemacheilidae > Triplophysa > Triplophysa dalaica. The sequence goes on from NC_079542.1 coordinate 10,266,600, forward strand.
TTACATTGACAGTCAGAGTAAAAAGCAGTTTTTGCAGGGTCTCCTCCTTTCCTCATTTTTTTTATTTCACTTTTATTCAGTGTAAGTATAAAAGTTTATCAACTTAATTCTACAAATGATCAACTTGATCATACAAACACACATCTTTATTCTACATCCTCAGAGAAATTCATCAGAGGAACATTTATACATATTATATCAATGCTATTTAAAGTTATAATAGAAAATTTTGTTCACTTCCGATTCGGAATGTGATGTTATATTAACTTTTCCTTTGATATTAAGGTCAGAAAAATCTGTCCAGTCTGTGTAACATCAGCCATGTTTGAAGGACCCGCATAACCTCATACTGTGTTTGGAGTTTGAAGCTTTTGCACATGTGCCACCTCCTAGTGACCATATTGTTTCTTTCTTTAGACTTTCTTTATATGTTTGTATAGTAGTTTTAGAAACAAATGTAAAGGACTGCATGTGATCTTATTTAATTGATGCTGGCCTGGCATAGAGTCACAAACTCTCCTTCACAAAACGCTCCAGTGAAGGTGTTTACTCTGGAAGCGCTTGAGAAATGTCTGCTCTGGTAGACATGAATGTGATCAGAAATCAAAAGCAAAACACAGAGACGTCTGATTTAAGGTTCAAAGGCTTGCAATGCATTACTGTACAAACAGGCACATGGGAGAGGTGCTATGGTGCATTCCTGATGGATTTGATAGCCGTGTTGCTGTCTGGTTGTGTAGTACAAACACTTGTGCGTGTGGAATCAGATGATAATGACATATTAAAGAAATGTGAGGGTTCCATTAGGGTTTCGCATCATATTATTTATTTTGATTTAATTGTGCTAAAAGTCCTGCTTGAATTGGCGCTCCCTATCAACTAAATGCCTGGAAATAAAAATTATATTTTTATGAATATAAAAAAAATGTAAAGCATTTTTTGGGACATATGACATCGGTCTAGCTGAGCCCCAGGTCTCTAAGCCTAGAGTTCTGACATAAGCATCCGCACAGCCCACAGGTTATTAAACAAAAGAACACTACAAAACAGGCAAAACAAAACCCACAATGGGGAAAACAAGACTGGATAATATTAAACTCAAAACAAGGACACTAACTCACTAGACTAGAAAATAAACACTGGATACAAACACTAAACTAACACTTACTTGACAAAGACACAGGAACAAGGAAAACATACAGGTATATCCACAAGGTATCTTCACAAGGTATATCCACAGCAAACATCAAACACAGGTACAGCTTACAATGCACGAGCAACGAGACAAAGAAACATGAGGACTCTTTATAGGGGGAAACAAACAGAGGATGGTAACGAGCAACAGGTGCTGGGGATTAGCACTCAGGGAAAGCTGACGAGAAGAGAGAGAGGCGGGGCCAGAGACGAGACACGGAGAGAGAAGAAATCGTCTCTCTCCCACATGAAACAGAGGATTCTGTATGATTCCACCTCTAGACCAAGAAATACCTGACAAGGTGAGGTGGAATCATGACAGAACCCCCGCCTTAAGGAGCAGCATCCTGATGCTCCTCAAAGGCACAAACAAGACAAGACAGACTTAGACAAAGACAAGAACCAGACAGACATGGTCAACAAGATAAGGGGCATACATGACATGACAACGAGTGGACTCGGGTGTGACAATAAAAATAACAAACAAGGGAGGGGGGGTGTTGGCAAACCAGAGAACATAGGGGGAAGTCCAGAAAGGGTAGGGCTGGGTGGGGAAGTCCTAGCCCGTGGGGGCGCGCCAGAGCACGGAGCCCCAGAGGGCTTAACAGGGGAAGTCCTTGGAGGAACTGTCCTAGTCCCTGGCAGGACTGCTGGGCTGGACCCCGGCTGGAGAGGCTCGGAAAGGCCGGACGGGACCGGCTGAAGAGGCCTGGGAAGGCCGGACGGGACCGGCTGGAGAGGCCTGGGAAGGCCGGACGGGACCGGCTGGAGAGGCCTGGGAAGGCCGGACGGGACCGGCTGGAGAGGCCTGGGAATGCCGGACTGGACCGGCTGGAGAGGCCTGGGAATGCCGGACTGGACCGGCTGGAGAGGCCTGGGAATGCCGGACTGGACCGGCTGTAGAGGCCCTCGAAGGCCGGACGAGACCGGCTGTAGAGACCCGGGAAGACCGGACGGGGCCGGCTGAAGAGACCCGGGAAGGCCAGACGGGACCAGCTGGAATGGCGGCTGGGCAGCGCTGTCCGGTGGCTGGGCAGCGCTTGGTGCCGGCTGCTGGACCGGCTTGAAAGCCAGCCTCGGGAACACCGGATGCTGGGCAGTAGTCGAACGCTTTCCCCTCTTGGGCTTCCTCTTCCGGGAGCGGCCCACAGGGACTGTGGCCGACCGAAGAGAGGCGGTGGGAGACACGGCTAGCTCCGTGCAGGATGAGTCGGACAGGGAGTCCCACGACTGCCTCCGTGGGCGTCTCCCTTGGATGCAGACGGGAGGTGAGTGGGATGGACCGGCGAACCTCACCATCCCAGTGGTCAGCACCTGGTCCTCCGGGACGGAATCCAGGTGGAAGTGGGTGGAGTCCTGGGGGCCACTGCTCGAGAGATTCTTTACCAGGTCCTGGAAAGACCCCTGGATAATCCTCTCCCGTTCCTCCAGCGGAGGAGGACTGACCAGGCCAGCCAGGAAATAGGAGTTCAGCAGAACCTCTGGGAGAAAGCCCCGCCTAGCCAACGACCCCTGTGCATAATTTTCCAGGGTCCGGTCACCCTGGGGAGGAAAAGGGCCATTGCCTTTCTGCACATCATAGATGGCTGACTGCCACCAAGCCTGGGACGAGTTGCTGCCTGCTGGGTTAATTTCTGGCTCGTGCATTCTGTCAGAAATTGCAAGGAAGACAATGCAGGGAGAACCCAATTGCAGGCAGGACTCAGGGATGACAGTGTTAACAGATAATTTATTATTAAACAAAAGAACACTACAAAACAGGCAAAACAAAACCCACAATGGGGAAAACAAGACTGGATAATATTAAACTCAAAACAAGGACACTAACTCACGCCAAAACTTGGAAAAATAAATGTGAATAATAAGAGCTATTTAAATGACAGCACTTTCTAAATCAGTAATAAATGTCGAGTCTGTTGAACGAAAGGTCAGATTTCTTTTCTCTGCTTCCACCAGATCCTCTTTGGGACATTCTCTAATCATGCTGGGATTACAAGTATCATCAGGTTTTGCCCTTACTTGTGGAGCTCATGCCAGCTTAAACACATGATGTCATTAAAGTTTGAGGGAATACACCAAATACTCAAAAATTCTCCTTAAATTCAGACTATAGTATAATAAAACTATATTAAATATTGTACTTATGTTGTGTCAAAAAGTAAAAAATTACATTTTCGACAATTGTGATGTTATCATCATTTACAAGGCCGTCCGGATTGTCTTTACTGTAAAGACTGTAAAAATATATGGGGGTTAAACACCGTTACTGGAGTCTCTACTAAAAACAGAAACATTTTAGTAAATTACATCACTGAGCCGAAGAAAACAAACTATTGTCTCCCAAGCATTATTCCTGTCTTTTGTTATATCTCTAAAAGTGCCTCATTCTAACAAAAGGTCTGGTGATGGTTCAAAGGGACAGTTCACCCAAAAATGAAAATAATTTCATTGTTTACTCACCCTCAAGTTATAATATAATAATGTAAATGTCTTTGTTCTGTTGACGTAAAAGAAGATATTTGAATTATGTTGATAACTAAAATTCTGGGGTACAACCGTAGTAGTTTTTTCCCACCATGATAGTCCATAATGCCCCAGAACTGTTTGGTTACAAAAATTCTTCCAAATATCTTTCTTTGTGTTCAGCAGAGCAACAAACTTTATACAACAACCTGAAGGTGAATTAACGATGACAGTGAACTGTACCTGGCGTTAAGTAATTGTTATAAAGCCTGATTGAGACATCTCTCCTGTTAGAGAAAGTGCCAGAAAAGCATAAATTGGATGTGTGTCTGGATATAGTTTAGAGGCAAGGACCGTCCCTTATCTAGATGTCTCCTCCCTCCTTTATCTGTCATCTTATACAGTAAAAGTTCAGTCTGAACTGCAGTATCAGTAGATGAAGTGATCTCTCAATCTTTAGTGCGATGTCTGAGTCCTGTTCTTTCTCCACAATGACCACAGTCTCCTTATGAATGAATGAAATGTCCTGTATATATACAGCAGCTGTTGTGTTAGTTCTGTCGTTTTAAGTTTGAATACAGTGTCAAATTGTGAAAATGTTAAATATTTATTATTTTTCATTTTCTATTTTAATTCATAATTTTTAATAAAATATATATATATATATATATATATATATAACAAATAAATGAATAGCCGTGCACACCTGTGTGGTCGCGGGCTGGCAGGTGTGTTGGAATGATGATGGAAAGAATAGAAGTCCCACAGTGCCATGAGCTTTTAAATCTGCCTCTTCTTAAAGCATTTATTAAAAATGTAAAGAATCGTAAGAACTTTCCATATACAAGTCCTGAAACAATCATTTCACAAAAACTCTACGCTGTCTCGCTGTTGAAATCCGTCTGTACAGTGGTACTGTACAAGTGTAAAAGTAATTTATCAGTGTCATTTAGTGGGAGTGAGACAGTCTGTGTGTATATTACTAGTGTAGAGCAGCAGGACAGACATGGTAATATCCTAGTGTCTAGTGGTGTCTAGCCCGCTCTAAAACAAGGTGGTAATTATATAGCTTTTGTCAGATAGAGATGTGTATGCACGTTTATTGAATGTCTTTTTGAACAATGAGCTGAATAGATCTTGTTTTGACTTGAATAAGACAGTGTTAGATCCAAAGAGACCCCAAAGTTACGTGATCCTCTTCCCTAAATAGTAATACCTCTTTTATATTTACTTTCCCTCTCATATACAGACCCCTGCCTTTCTGCGATCTTTTTTGTGTTTTTCTGTTTTGTTTTAATACTTTGTACCTCCTTCACTCCATCTGCTTCTTCTATTAGTGGAGGCAGCAATGGCTCTCCTGTGTAACTCTGGAAGGCCCTGTTTCTTTGTGTGGATGTCCATGTACAGAGCAGCAAATGTTTACTGTGTTACCAGCAAACAGTCATTTAATTAGAAAATTAATTGTTTTTTTTAATTACTTTGTACTGTTTTTTTTTGCTAATCATTGGCTGTGAGAAGAGATTTGAAATGTTTTTTTTGCAAGAATTTACTGCCGTATTCTGTGAGCATGTTTTTCTTGGCTCATTGCTGCGTTTCCAACAATGCTGTGTGGCATCCATGGCATTCGATCATCTATCCTCCTCGCCTTGGGAGAACAGAGGACATTTTTTTAAACATTGTCTGTACAACTGAATAGAATAATCATCAAAAAATCATTGCAAAATATAATATTGTTTGTATTAAGAGTACCAATAAACAAAAATGTGGAATCGCTCCAACTTGCTTAAGTTACTGCATTGCTTAACCAAACCAGAAATGTGTTTAAAAAGACAGCTTCGAGGCGTAATTCATTTGAGCCCTGAAGTTTTAGATTCATATGCAAGCTGGGTATGGCATGCAGGTTTGAACATGCTCTGTAGGGGATAGAATTAGATCTCCAGATTATAGTTCAGGTGAGAACTTGCCTCACAATCATTTGAGTGCCAATCCACGTGCAGTGATCCTCACTCAAAAAGCCAAATGTTTTTGTTTTCTTTTAACATTTAACACAAGCATATACATCAACGCTGATTCAAGAACAGAAATAAGTTGATAAATATATATTTCTGTAAAATCACCATTCTTTTAGCGTCCTCTTGTGGTGAAGGGTAGGTATTGCATGATTCGTGAGCCCATCTGCTGTTGTTTAAACTTTGTTCTGATCTGCAAATATTTAGAGAGAAAACAGTTTGTACCAAAATCACATGCGGTGCACCTGGACATGTTGACATAGTTGTATTTTAAACAAGATTTCTTCAAATATTGTGCTGCCACAAAAATGTTCACTACTTGTGTGAGAGGAGAAATGCTGATTTCACTTTCTTGTGGGAAATTTGGGTGTTTTGAGAAATTGATAAGAGTTATATCGGTTTAGATAGTGACGTGGACACAAATACACAACAGTTGAAATACAGTTAAAGCTGATTTTGCTTATTCAATTTTGAATGACAAATGTGTTTTAGTTGTGAACAATATGACAAACAACTTCATCATGAATTCAGAAAATTACAGAATATGTCTTGTAGCACTGAACTTGATCCAAGTGTGGTGTCCACACGACCTGAGACCCTTGGCAAGATCTTACAGCTGTGCTGGTTTTCTCACGGTCTCTATCAGTTTTTGAAGGATGTCTTTATCTTCCTTATCAGAAGGTCTCACATCTATTTTGATTTGAATCTTGCACACCGCAGACGTCATTTCTTGCACAATACGACGATGCATTATTTACCTCTTTCCATCATCAAGCACTTAACTCCTGATCCGATTCGAACATGTAACCATCAGTCATCCTGTGTCATTTGCGTGCAATGTTATGATATGGTGTTCTTCCTTGACAAGATATCAGTCCTCGGGTAGTTTTGGTTGTGTACTTACAAAGTGCGTTTTTTACTTGGACGGGATTTTTCCATAGTTCTGATAGCTGCTAGTGGATTTTCCATGTGCTCGCACCCACAAGGCTCGTCAGTTTTAAGCTCAAGCAACGAGATGCAGCACAGTTTGTTCTCACACAGTTCACCTTGAGCAGAACAACAAGTACAAAACATTACCTTGGTAAACATTTGACCCCGTGTGCACTTTTTTACCCCTACACCCCCACTTGGCCATGGCTGGTTAATTTGAAGAGGTCAAAGGTCATTCTTTTCTTAACGCCACAGGAATAAGAATAAAGGAATTTCAGGGACGAACCAGAGCAGGCCATCAGAAGGAGGTGCTTTCCGGAACATTAGATTTAAAAAGGTTGTACTGTAATAACATGTTTAAGAGTTTCTTGGGATTTCTTTCTTCTTTTCTCATTTTATGGACCCTGAAGACCCAGCAGTGACAGATGGACGCGTTCAAGGAAATGTGTCGGTCTAGCTGCTTTTGTTGGAATGTTACGGTGTCTTTTTGTTTGATAGTTTTAGGAAAAAAATATTTTGCAACATTGTAGGATAATTTAAATGAATTGGTGAATGCATACAATTTATTATGGGGAAAAACCAAGAAGAGCCATAAAAAGTGAATATTCACTTTCCCGTATATACATTGTAACCATTTTATGTTAAAATTAGTTGGATGTTATTTGTCCAATATAAATTTTTATGAAATTGTAACTTTTATGGAGCGGTTGAAACATTTTTGAAAATCCTAAAACTTTGTATCCAGTTTAAAAATAGAGTCTGGTTTGTGCCCTCAATCATATGAAGCACTGCTTCCTCCACTAGGGGGACAAGTTAATCTCCACATATAAGATTAATCTGCACATCTGATCTTTCCACCCTCATTCACAATAGAACTAAACTTTGCTCACTACACATTCAATGTCATCAAAAACACTTGTCAGACACCTGCATTGTTTAGATAAAAGTGTCTGATGCATCAGAAGAAGGATATAAGAGTTTTTTTGTGCTTTCTATTAATAATTTAATATTTCTAAAAGTTTGGATGTTTTTTTTCTTGCTATATTTAAGAGTCATGCACTTAACTGTACACAGTTTCATATTTAACTGTATAAGTCTTTTTTATTTCAGAGTCAACAAAATTGTCATTTTACATTTACATTACATTTAGTCATTTGGCAGATGCTTTTATCCAAAGCAACTTACAGTGCACTTATTACAGGGACAATCCCCCTGGAGCGACGTGGAGTAAAGTGTCTTGCTCAAGGACACACTGGTGGTGGCTGCTGGGATCGAACAAGCAACCTTTGATTTACCAGTTCAGTGGTTTAACCCACTAGACCACCATCTCCATTTTAGAAACTGTAGTACATGTGTATGTATGAACTGTACAATATACAATACAATATTTTGTTGAGGTCATTTTGAGTATGTAGGAAGTATGTAAGAAGTATTGAGTAAAAAGATATATTGATCATTCAACTTCTCAGTGAGTAGCACACTTTATGTGCCTGCCTTTCAATATCATTAGTAGCCCTGATTGATTCAAGCATTATTAGTTTATCACAGGGATTTCTATTGAATTATGTTGTGTGATTCAAGAATGTGTCTTAAAATATTAAATGACGACGATTGCCTTTGTCAATATCTTCCCAATTTTGCCCTCATTGAAAATATCTTCTCTTAAATTGAGGAATCCTCTTACACTGGTCCCACACAAGCCAACAAATAGACGGAAGAATCATGGTATAATAGGCCATTTGACCTTATTAAAGAGGAAACTGAAGTTCACATGGTCCTGTATTTCTGCTTTTTGGAACTTCATCTGTCATTTTCTCTCTGAAAAGGTGACACTATTGACATATGGGCTGGTTTGCTAAAGCAAGGTTTATTGGGAGGTCACTGTGCTTTTTCTGCATTGATGACCATTTATGATGTATAACATTATATGTGATTTTCTCACAACGCTGTGCGTAATGAATAACAATGACATGTTTTCAGTTTTGGTATTTAAGCTGGAGTCATTGGCCATGTTTTCCAGTTCTGGAAACCCTGCCAGTGTCATGTCTGTAGTGTCACGACAGCTTTTGGGGTATTAGGACTGTAGGACATGAACATGAAGACTATGTCAAGCTGTAGGTACACTACTTTCACAGAGACTAGAGCTCTATGATGTACAGGAACGTAATGATAATGTAAACAGTGAACATGAAGGGCTACATTTAGATAATATCTATTAGGATGGCATATTTTGGAGCAAATGATTGATTCTGGGGAGAGATAACCTACAGCTGAGAAAATGTTTGTTTTTGTGAAAAGAATTACAGCCCTAGTACCCAAGGCTGTAACCAAACATCATTTTTAAAACGTATATTTTTTTATCTACTTTTCTAAATAATTGTAGAGGGGGGCCGCAAATTATAAAAATATATTGACTTAAATGTGGAGGTAATTGCATTAATGTGTCTCTTGTGGCACTACTGATCAGATTTGATCTTGAGGAGACAAATAGCGCCATCTGGTGTCAGTATTAATAATACAACTAGCCTTTTATCATAGCACAAATAGTGAGAAGTTATACTGTAAGTGCAGACTCAGAGTATGCACACTCAACAATGAAAATTATACCAAATCCCTCTGGCACATTAAGGATTTATTTATCACAGAACTTATGTTGTAATAAATCCTCTGCATATTTGTTTACCGTATGATCTTAATGTGAATTGTGTAAATGAAACATTTACCGTAACCACTACTGTCTAATATTGCCGGAAACAATAGTGTTGCCACAACTGTTTTTATTATGAAAACATCTTGGCAGTCAGAAGCACAAACACAGAGACTAAAATCTCAATTAAAAGCCTGAAACTGATTTGGTTTTATCTTTCATCTGATGCGAGGGGAAAGTTTATTCAATTACTTTAATTTACTTCTGCTTCTTATTTCTTTATGTTCAAGACTGGGATTTATATTTTATTGCTTAAAATATCCCTTTGGTTTAAAGATGTGACATCATGACTATCATAAACAATGTCAACTGAATGATTTTCATGTCATACCAAACTTGTTGTGAACACGTGTCCATGGGAAACATCTCTGACAGTTTTTTTGTCTTTAGGCATGTCATGGCTGTGGCAGTGGCAGTGGATCCAAGTGTGATTGCAGTGGTGTGAAAGGAGAGAAGGTGAGCATGAGCTATCAAATTAATTTTCTGTATTATTGCATTAGCTGAGAGTGTCCTGGATGAGTCTTTATTAGGCCATTTTCTTTGATGCCAATTTTTTAACTTTTGTTTATGTGTAATGCTGCTGTAGGAGAATAAACATTATCTGCAAAATGATAAAGCTCAGGTTCTGTGGCAAGCGAGATATAGTCTTTAACAGAATTCGCTTTTCAAGGACTACAGAGAATGGCTGGAATCGGACTAAAGCCCTCAACTTCCCGGGCAAATGATGTCACTATTACAAGTTTTTGAAAAACCTCGGCCAAAAGGAATACGCCAAAAAAGGGGCGAGGCCTTCCTCAGAGAAGAGGAATAGCCTTTGGAGTAGTGTTCGGTTATCAGAGATTGTAAACATTTGATTGAGCATAACACGCTAAACTACTTTCACTTTCATCACAGTCCTACAGCTGATAATAAGAATTCAGCTACACCAGTGGTGTAGTCAAATTTCTTGTAGTGAGTATACTCTGATTTTCTCTCCTAGCCTACTCACCTGTCCCAGATCGACAACCCATGAGCACCATCACACCCACGAATGCATAGAGTATGCCTCTATATGTAATCAACAACATTCTGAAAGATATATTTGAAGAAAGATTTCAATAGCCAATGACGGGGTGACTTGCTGGTTTTGTTAATCACTGTCTAACTCAGCCAGTTAAGAATTACATTTAGCCTTAGATGGTATATGTATATACAATGCCTAAAGCACAGGTTTTATGATGGCAATATTCACTGCGCATTTGTGATCCATGTGATTCATTTATTTTGTGATATAGCCTACTATTTCTACATAAACCCACCCTGCTAAGAAATTGAAATCACTACATAAATTCTACTGGTTTCCATTAAAATACCATTATGAACCACAATTTTTTTCTACAATTTCTATTACAAAAAAACTTACACTTCGATCGATCCGCATGTTTTAACTGATGGAGTGAAGTTGACGCCATTGTTGCTGCTAATGGCTGAAAGACAAAGTTTATGAATACACGTGCACTAGAGGGGGACCGACCAATCACAACAGCCCGAGAAGCGGAAGCTCGCTGATATGGTATGGGTGGGACATCTTCAGACACACACTCTAAGTGGGGAACCAATCACAACAGACTGGGTCAGCTCTACCAATCAGAGCGTTTCGAAAGAAATCGGAAGAAATCCAGTCGTTTTGTGAGAAGAGGGACAGCGGTGAACAATGGACTTGAAATATGTGAAATATAGAGTGTTTTTAAAGAAACATGAACATCCACTGTTAAACAACCCAAAAACATAATTAAAGCTTCCAAAACAGCTAAGAATGGCTTGTTTAAGGAAAGTCAATTTATACCCAACATACCATAAAGTACTGGCTGACCAAAAGATTCTGTGACATAACTTAACTTCAGAATAAACAATCAATACTGCAGCAAATGTTTATTTTGGAAGCATCCATACATTTTGTTTAGTTATTCACCTTGATACATATCATTCCTCTCAGTCTTTCATAATTTATTATTGTTTTATTCTCATCTGTACTGACAGGGTGAGCGAGGGTTTCCAGGGTTACAAGGCCAGCCAGGCGTTCCAGGTTTCCCTGGAATAGAAGGACCAATTGGATCTCGTGGTGAGAAGGTCAGATCATAATGTCCATCAGTTCATCGAACAATCAAATAATGATCAGCTAAGTACAACATACCTTACATTGAGGCTTTCTCTCTTTTTTTAGGGTGATGATGGATTTACAGGACCAGTTGGGCCTAAAGGAATAAGAGTGAGATTTTATCAGCAAAAGCCTCTTGCTCATAGTACTGTGTAGCTGTAGCGTTATTCAGGTGCTGACAGTTTCTGTTTTCTTTTCCAGGGACCTTCAGGATTACCTGGATTCCCAGGAACACCAGGCGTTCCGGTGAGGGAATATAATTGATATAAAGTTCATAAAAAATGTCAGGGCTTTTTTTTTATTAATGTAAAATAGCTAATCAGATATGCATTTATTTAGATGATGTTTTCGCGTCTGAAGCGATGTAAAACTCTTGACGTGTCATACTGTTATTCTCTGTTTCCTTTGATTCTGCATCTCATTCTTAATAGCTATAGAAATAAACATTTGTTCTTTTTGACTGGCAGGGTCTTCCAGGAAATGATGGTGGACCCGGACCCAGGGGAATTCCAGGCTGTAATGGAACTAAAGTATGTTTCAGTGCTTATCAGTAAATACATCTATTTTCATTGTATCAACCAGTTTATTGAAACAAAACTGTATTTATAGGGTGATAAAGGATTTCCAGGAAGTCAAGGTCTTCCAGGTGTAGAGGGTCCACAAGTAAGTATCTCATGTCACATTTAAAAGATTCAAGCGTACTGTTCTTCTTCGGAGTTCTTGTAAATCGTAGCCTCTCTTTAAAGTTTTAACATTTTTTGTGTTAATATATTTTGACCTGTCTCCACAGGGTTCACCTGGTTTTTCAGGACAAAAGGCAAATATTTCATAATTTATATTCTACAGATGTACTAGCTCACTTTATTTAAATCAAGCTTGGACACATTTTAGTGAATATGTGGATTAATATATAAACATCTTCTCTGTCTTCCTGCAGGGAGAACCCGGGGAAGTCATAGAAAATTATATCTCTTCAGTAACCGGAGATCCGGGTTTTGATGGTCCCATAGGCTCCAGGGTAAGCATTTATAAATTAATTATCAACAGAATTGCATTTTGTCAGATTTAAACGCATGTTGACATATGAGTGGTTGGGCACAGTTTTGCAAAGAAGTGATCATTTGACCTACACTGTTACATTATTGGATGTGCTCACAGCTGTGTACCCTTGTGTTTTGCCCTTAATTGACTACTTAACACTCTTTTATTTTTTAATGGTTCACATAGGGAGATCCTGGACCCCCAGGTCCCACAGGTCCAACAGGTCCTTCTGGCCCCCAAGGTTTTGAGGTAAAACCATTATGTTCACTCATTCTTGGTTTGAATTATACAATTATACAATGGCCAGTGCTGTTTTACCAGTTTGCAACTATGATGATTTAGATTTTTTGTTTTGATTTTATTTCTTCTTCAGGGTCGTCCAGGTCTCCCTGGTCCACCAGGGCCAAAGGTAATTATTTATCTGTGGTTAAAGAAAATTATGTTTCACATATGTTATTGTGAAGTGTGCTAAGTGAGTCTCTTTGCATTACAGGGAAATATGGGATTGAATTTCCAAGGACCCAAAGGAGAGAAGGTGCAGACACTCTTATTGCTGCAGTAAAATGCATGTATGTAAAATAGGTTTATTACCAGTGCTGTAATCAATGTGCGTGTTTGTATGTGAAGGGTGAGCGTGGATTGAAAGGACCTCCAGGGCCACCAGGACAGGTTGGCGAAGTTATAGGCCCAACGGCCACAGAAATTCAACAAGGAGAAAAGGTACAATTTTAAAGCCTTTTATAAAGGCATTCACAATTGAGAGTTGGGTCTCTGCAGAACAGAATGGGGAGTTTCTCAATTATGAGAAGTTTTTAAAGTAGTATACTGTACGCAATTCTCAAATCCCAATTCCTTCTTCGATTGGATGGTTGAAAAACACCTATCCTAATTAGAAAAGCCTCATAATTCAGAAATGGGCTGCTGCCCTTTTTGATTGGTTAGCTGAAAATCCTGGTTTGAAAACTCCCCACAATTGAGAAAGCCCCTTCCATGTTCCATGAGACCTATGGGCTTGTTAAGCCTGACGTCACCAATCACCATATATGGAAGGTCATACGCTGTTTCCGGATCCAAATGCTCAATAAGACGCTATAGGCAAACAACAAAAAATGCTACTTTACGCTTATGGCGAGCTGTAAAACTAACGGACAACCGTGATCCTAACCTTTAACTTCATAACGAAATCCCACATAGTCGACGATTTATATTCATAATTTATTCAAATATTGATGTCGTAGATTCCGTTAGCCGCCTGACTTTAGTGTATACTTTGAGTTCATACATGTTTCGCTTAAATAGGCATTATGAGTGAACAGTGCTCATAAAGAGCTGTTTAAGCTGTAACCCCGCTTGAAATGAATTGATGCTTGGACCCTCACGTCACCACCTAACAAGCGAATTCTTCACAAGATTTGCTGCAACCTTTGCAGTCTGCCTTAAAGTTAAGCCTAAATGTAATAGTAAGTGAAAGTGCCTAGTTAGCTATATAAAAATCAATACTAGTTTTACAAGAATGGATTCAAGCCACATTAATAAGTCCTTAAGAATTCGATTTTGGAAGTAAATTTCAATATAATTGTCAGAATCAGAATTCAAAATATCATACCCCAATGTGAAATGGTAAAATATATATTTAATTTTTTTTATATTGGATTGCCTGAATTTTATTCTGTTGATTCTTTTGAAAAAGTTTTAAACAAGGTAAATGTTGTCGTTTTTAAGTTTTAAGGAACTTTAATCTTAAACAACATTTTTTATTTTATTCTTTATAATTAAACACATCTCTCACCATGAACATAGCCATAGAAGCTGGAATGGCGTTAAAAAGAAAGAAAAAAAATTAAACGGGCCCTATGCAAAGAATGATATTTTACTGTATATTAACTGTCAATATATTAAATCATATTTGAAAATATATGTAAGAATACATTGTTATTGTAATAAAATATATTGTACAATAAGATATTGCTCCGTTTCATATATTGAAAAATATAAGCGCTTGGTTCCAATTCATGGAAATGCATATTTAATATTGCATTCAAATAAATTCTCAAATATTTTTGTGTGATTTTCATGTGTTTGTTTTTTATATAGGGTGATCGTGGTCAAACTGGTGCTCCAGGGTTTCCAGGTCCATCTGGACCTCCAGTATGTACCTTTCCTTGTGGTTATGTATTTAACATCTAGTATCTTCCTATTTTAATTGAAATAAGAATTGACAAACAAATAGACAGAATTCAAGTCAAAGTCTGCTTTATTGTCCATTCTGCCACATGTACAGTACATACATATAGCGGATTGAAATTGCGTTACTCTCAGACCCATGGTGCATACAAATAACACAGATTAAAAATATATTAAAAAATATCGATAAATACAGATTATTATATATACGTAAAATACAACTTTACAAGCAGTGATATTTTAAAAAGAAAAAGAAGATAGGTGATGGCAGATAGAGTGCAAACCAGTGAAATATACAACAGTGCAGATATAACGTAGTGCAAAGATATTATTAGTCTGTTAAAACTGACTAGAGCCCTATTCGCATGGGAGTAGTATTATCTGGGGACCTTTTGTGATTTAAGTAATTACCTCCCCACATCTGTATGTCATGTGTCGCATTCGCACAGGATAAGTGAAGCCTGTGATTTTACTAAACTGTATGGACTTATTCCATGGATATGATGGCAAGGCTTTGTGAATAGTTGTATAACCTATAGTTGTATGTAATGTATAATGATACAGTATATGATCAACAAACTCGATCGCGGGTCTCAAATGTTACTAGAGGGAGACTCCCGGCCTAAATGACGGAGTTGACAGGTTATGGATATGACGCAGCACCTGAAATAATATAAAAGCACTTCAATCTCCATTATTCGCAAATGGTGGATAAAACCTTGAAAAAGGATGTATGAGTCCACCAAATCACGGAGATGCCGATTCGCATGGGACTAATATTATCAAAGGACCTAGATAGTTCGTGAAAATATGGTAGGTAATTTGCGGAGGAATTTTTACTTATAAAAAAAACGATATGGCCAATTCGCACAGGATCACAGAAATCCTCTGCAATTATTACAAATGACTAAAGGACCCCACGTAATACTAATCCTGTGCAAATAGGGCTAAAGAGAGCAGGCTTTTTGTCAAGAGAGGCAGCATTAAACAATTGCAAAAATATGCTAAAATTAAAAAAGTAGTGATCCTCGTGCCATTTGGCTTCTCTGGCTTTCTTAAAAATGTCCTTTATACGTTCTCCTTTTTTCTGACAGGGTCTATCAGGTGGCCAGAAAGGTGAGAAAGGAGAACCTGGGGAGTTTGGAAAGAGGGTGAGTGTCCACAGAGAACCAAGCACACAGTAAATCTTAGCTTATGCATACAAAATAAAACATGTTATAAAATTTACGTTGTATTATATTCATTGTCACAAGGGAAAACCTGGAAAAGATGGTGAACCAGGCAACACTGGACTTCGAGTAAGTGTCTGGTATAGCTTCCAACTTATGCTTAGCATATTTTTGCAATCGTTTAATGCTGCCTCTCCTGACAAATCTTACTTAGGGTGAAACAGGAGATCCTGGTTTTCCTGGTCCACCCGGTCGAGATGGTTCAAGAGTAAGTACTGAATTTTTATTTCTATGGTTTGACCTAGGCCACTTATAAGGAGACAGTTAATATGATGTATTTATCACATTTATATATTTTAAGGGTGAGAAAGGTGATCTAGGACTTCCTGGTCCTCCAGGATATGGGGTATGTATGATATGTCTCTATTCTATCTTCTGGTATGTTTTAAAGATGCACAGAACTATTATTGGTTATAATAATAATTTATTAATGATAACTTTGTCACCCACTAGATCGGGCCATTCCAAGGTGAAGGACCGAAAGGAGATATCGGAGATCCTGGACCACCTGGTTCTAAAGGGGACAGAGGACTTCCAGGTATTTTACAACTCTAGATAGGTCCAAATAGTCAAATTATTCTTTTTTATCATAATTCTTCTTCATAATTAATTTGTTTTACATTATGCATATGTCCTGAAAGATACATATCCTGTACTTCTCTGTTCAACTAGGTTTTCAAGGACCACCTGGTTCCCAAGGTCCACCAGGTAAGCAACATGCAGAGCTTTTTTACATCCCTAGCACTTACAATATCTACCTAATAAATACCAACAGCATGTCTGCAAATGCCAACAATGCATCTCACTTTAATTTTAGGAATTGGAGGCCAAGGACCAGCTGGTCTACCAGGTTTACCCGGAGAGAGGGGAGAGAAGGGTGATGGAGGACGGCCTGGAAGCTCCCTACCGGGACCACCTGGGAGACCAGGTTCTCCAGGTCCCCAGGGATTCCAAGGACTTCCTGGTCCTCCAGGAATATCTAATGGTGATCTGGAATGTCAGAGCGGCTCTCCTGGACCTCAAGGCTTGCCAGGAGAGCGTGGATTGACTGGAGAAGACGGACTAAAAGGTCAGCCTTTATTCTATTTTATAATAAAAATTGTGTTACACTAGAGGCTATTTCAACTCCTTTTAATTTAGTTTTTCACACACACACATCTGATAAGGTTCATAAGTTGAGATAGAAAGGGTGTATATGTGTACCTCACTTTCAGATAATTAGATTCAATGATTTTATTGTTTTCTGATGTCTTTTGTCTCAGGTCAAAAAGGAGAGACATGTGTGAATTGTTTTACGAACGGAAACCCTATTCCAGGACCCCAAGGTTTTCCTGGCCCTCCTGGAAATTCAGGTAAGCTTTAATTCAACTTGATCTTTTATGTCGTAATAAAGGTGCAAAATCAGTATAATGTCCAAGAAATGCATTTGAACTAAAATTGGATTTTAACGTGAATGTCCCACTTATCCTCGCTCAGGTGCACCTGGGTTCCAAGGTCCTAAAGGAGACAGAGGATCCCCTGGAGGACCTGGACCCATTGGCTTACCTGTGAGTACTCCTTCTTTCTGTTCCACTTTATTGACCTCAATTTACAAGAGAAAGCATCCTTAAAATTTATTCAGATTTGTCAATTTACTTCATATTTTTTCAGACTCATGTATTTACAATGTGATTGATATATCTACCCTTTAGGGTGGAGTGGGACCTCAGGGGCCCCCTGGATACTCTGGCGAGAAGGGCGACCCAGGTGAGGCTATCGCTGGTCTTGGTGTGAAAGGAGACCAGGGAGACACTGGCTTTCCTGGTCCTCCGGGTCTGCCGGGATTGGAAGGCCGACCTGGTCGTGATGGACCACCTGGTCCACCTGGCCTTAAAGGACCACCCGTGAGTGTTCTGTGTTTATTATACAGACTCCATGTCTTGCATGCAAATTACTCACCCTATCAGTAATTTCAACCGACTGTCTTAAAGGGTTCTGCACTTGTAAAAGGTGCACAAGGTCCCTCTGGTGAGCCTGGCTTGACAGGTACTCCAGGAGATAGGGGTTTGCCTGGTCCCCCAGGATATGGGCCCCTGGGACCTACTGGAGAGAAAGGTATCCAGGGTGTTTCAGGAAGACCAGGCACACCTGGAGCACCAGGTAAGGAATATCACTGATATAAAATAAAAATGACATGAAGGCACATTGCTGCTTGTCCATTTTGGAAATTACATGATCTCAATGTTGGTCTAAATGGCTAGGTCAGAAAGGTGAACCTGGACTGGCTTTGCCAGAGAAAGGTGAACCTGGACTCCCAGGACGTGATGGAGATCCTGGTTTGCCAGGAGGTCCAGGTAAAGGAGAAGAAATGGTCAACTACTGTTTTTAAAATTTTGTAGGTTTCCATTGTCCTGAATGCATGAAGAACAGAGGTTTACGTTAACTGACTGATTCCTTATCTGTACAGGTAACCCCGGCCAACCCGGACAGCCTGGGTTCCCAGGTCAACCTGGAGCCAAAGGGGAGCCTGGTCTTACTGGGATTGGCCTGCCAGGACCTCCTGGTCCTAAAGGTGTGTAGTACATCCTCTGTTTAAACACTACAGACTAACAGACTCTGGCAGATATAAAAGAACCAATTTTATTGTGTGGTGAGGGACAGTTTTGTTCATTTGACTAACAGTTTTTGCATTATATTCCAGGATTCCCTGGTATTGCTGGTTCCCCTGGTGGGCCTGGTCTTCCTGGACGCCCTGGTTTAGATGGACTTCCCGGTCAGCCAGGATTTCCTGGATCCAAAGTAGGAAGCTTTGCGTTATACAGTCTACAATTTAATCTTATACAATTCACTAATATGACTTTCGCATTGAAAATTTGAAGGTGCAATCAATAAGATTCATTCTTTGTTTCCTAAGGGAGAACCTGGTTTTGGTCTACCAGGCCCTTCAGGTTCTCCAGGTTTACCAGGTTTTAAAGGTACACCTGGGCCTAAAGGTGATTCTGGATTCCCAGGAAACCCCGGTGCACCAGGGCGGCCGGGTATTGACGGCGCTACTGGATTTAAAGGTAGATAATTATTTAATCTCTAAACTGAGAAAGATATTAATAATTCAAATTGCTTCATGGGATTCCCTGGCTATGATCACATAAAGTTGTGATACAGTTAAGTAAATACAAGTTTGTATTTTCCATAGGCGAACCTGGATTGCCTGGTGGTCCTGGCACTCGTGGGCTTCCGGGGCCTCCTGCCTTCGGCGTTGTAGGTCCCCCTGGTCCTGCTGGACTTCCCGGCACTATGGGGTCTCCTGGTATGTCATCAACTGTTTGAGCAGCTGTGTCTAGATTCAGTGACATGAAAAACAAGATTTTTTATATGTAGAATGATATTGCTTGTGATTACTTTAACAAAAAACAGTGTATTATTGAAAGTTTATGTTCCACACAATTCAATCAATCAATGCTGGACTGAGATACATTGTCAGATGATGCGCACTTCATATGCATTATCAAACACTGCTGGTTATTTCTATAATTGTTTTTCTAACCGTTAACCAGTGTTTCGCTACATTCAAGACACTATTGTCATTTTTTTCAGGAAATCCTGGTGCTAAAGGAGAAAAGGGAGACCGTGGCTTTCCAGGTGGGAGTATTCCAGGCTTGCAAGGTGACAGAGGAAGCTCTGGACTTCCTGGTTCACCAGGTCCAGTCGGTCCCGCCGGGGTTCCAGGAACATCTGGCCAAGATGGCCTATCTGGACTGCCTGGTAATCTGATTCAGTGACCATAGCAATAACATGGAGTATGTTTCGTTTCTCCAAATCTGGATTTTCCCCTCTAATCCTATATTGTTAATACAGGGCCTAAAGGGGACATGGGTGTAATGGGTCCACCTGGACCTGCTGGGCCCCCCGGTAACCCTGGCAGATCAGGCCTTTCAGGACCAAAAGGTCAGATATGATGTGGTTTTACTTCTAAAAAAATCTAAAACATTTTTTAATAGAATAAAACATTACTCTTCACTGTGAACCTGCAGGAGATGATGGTATCCCGGGACGACAAGGACCCGCTGGTTATGATGGGCCAAAGGGAGACAGAGGTGAACAAGGCATTCCTGGTCCACCTGGCCAAATCACATCTACGTCACTACTGAAGGGAACAAAAGGAGATCGTGGAACTCAAGGTTAGCCATCTGCTGTATCTTTTTTTGATGGAAAATCACACAACACTGCTCAAGCATTCCAAGACCGAAACAAATTAAATCAATGAAATCAGAAGGCAATAATCGACAACAGTGTTTACACACTGATCCAACAAAACCTGTCAATCGTTGAAAGCTGATGTGTTTAACATCCAATAAAAGACTTTCCCGTTGGACCAGCTCACGCTTGTCCTCATCCTTTTATTTTTGTATCCCAGGGTCTGCAGATCAAATCTGCTCTAGAGTGTAAATAATAACATGAATCAAGCATCCGCTACAGTATCTTGCCCATATAACTATCTACTGTCTGATTCTCTTTATTTGTAATATAGGATTTAGTGGACCACCAGGAGCGAAGGGTGCTTCTGGTATCCCTGGAGACGCTGGTCTCGATGGGCAAGATGGAAGGCCAGGACAACCAGGATCTATAGGTAAAGCAGGCAAAACGTATGGGATATGAATAGAAAGTATAAATATGTATAAACATGAATTTTTCTGTTTGTTAAGAACATTTACTACAGTTCTTTTCAGGCCTATTTTTAAAACGGTAGTATAATATGAAGTATATAGACTAGTAGATTGGATTTTGATGACAATATTTTTCCCTCTTCATAGGCCCCAAAGGGGATTCTGGTCTCCCAGGAAATCCAGGTGTCCCTGGAGCCCCAGGACTGAAGGGTAGCATGGGAGAAATGGGATTTCCAGGTCAGCTTCTTGCTTTCATAATTTTTCAACCCTTGTCATTTCACTTTGGCTTTTAAAAAACACTGACTGATACCAACGTTTTTGTTATAGGGGGTCCTGGAGCGAAAGGAAACCTTGGCCAACCTGGCCGAAGTGGCCAACCTGGATCAACAGGAACTCCGGGCTTTCCAGGACCCAAAGGTGATCCTGGCTCACCAGGATATGGTGTACCAGGAAGTCCTGGGCCCAAGGTAAGAATACATGCTTGTATATCAGCCTGTGTTTATTCGAATGTTTAGAGTAAGTTTACTGATAATTTCACAGGGTGAACCTGGCAATCCAGGATTTCCTGGATCCCCTGGGCCGAAAGGCCAGTTTGGCCAACCCGGACCTGCAGGGTTAACTGGAAACCCTGGATCAAAGGGTGACCCAGGACTCCCAGGAATCGCAGGTCCACCTGGCATTCCCGGATTTAAAGGAGCTGATGGACCTCCAGGTCCTCCTGGTCTTAGCGGAGCTCCTGGTAGGCCAGGAGATCCTGGACGGTCCGGATTACCTGGCATCACTGGTGATAAAGGTCTTGCCGGTCGTGATGGTATACCAGGACCACCGGGACAAAAGGGTGAAGCAGGTAAGTCCTTTTTAATTTAGATTTCAAGCACACTGTCACACAGTCGGACTGAAACCTTGTAGCTTCACAAGAATTTGTGCATAGTGAATGCAGATGAAATAAAAAGGGAGGAAGGAACAAGAAAAAAAAAGTTTTTTTTATGTTATCTATGAATGTCAATTTATTTATTTTGAACTCTTTACCCAGGTGCTCCAGGCCTTGGCGGCACAGGCCCACCTGGATTCCCAGGAGTACCAGGTAAAGCATTGAGCAATACACCTAAAGAATGCTGCAGGGTTCGTGCGGGTCCTGGAAATCCTGAAAATTATTGATTTTTAATGCATTGTTTTCAAGGTTCGAATAATGCTTGGATTTGGGGCTTGAAGCTGCTCGACATTTTAATTGCTTGATTTAATATTAAATCTGTATGTGACAATAGTTCATTTTTTTAAATAAAAATAACTGAAAGGTTATTTTTGCGTATACCATTCGCATTAAAAACATTCTGCTCGAGGATGCTTGCCGCTCTGATTCAGCATACGGCGGGCAGCTTAATATGAAATAGACCGGGGGTCTTCAACATTTTTTTGGGGCAAGTCCCCTTAGATAATTGATGCATGGAGCAGGGACCCCCTTATACTAAATGTGTTAACAAAGCTATTTAAATAGAAACAACCCTATTGTCACTGCAATATTACGTTAAGAAATTACATTAGCATTATTATGTTATTGTTGCACATAGGCTAAAAACTTTTCTGTGTATTTTTTTTAAATATAGATTGCTTGATTATTTTAAGGGATTTGCAGCATCAATCGTTTTCATTTTCTTCCACTTCTCTGTGTGTTGCAGAACACACCACTATTTTATTATTCTGAGCTTCGTTGTCTTCCTCGTGGATCAGCGTTGTCGCAGATGTTACATATAAATATACATAACAATATACATAGCGTTTTTGAGCCACATAATATGTTCGCCGCGGGATTGCAGGGATGGCGCATCATTTAAATTATTCTGCCAATTATTTAAGCTTTACAAGCTTTATAAGGCAAGAAATTCCTGCACAAGTTTTATTTCTTCATCTCGGTTCAAATTATGAAATAAATCTACAGACATGAATAACATGAAATAACCACGCTTAACAGTTTGTCTTCATTTTAGAATTGAATTCCACTATCAGCGCTAGCCTTCTCTGTTTTTTTAGTCCTGTTCATACAAATATACAAATCTTTATTCTTAAAAATATAAATCACATATAACAAACACTCGGGCGCACCCAGTCTATTAAAGGATTAGGCCTAACGAAAATTCATTGTCTTAATTGCAAAACTCGTTTCAAATAATATTTTATATTATTATATATTTGCTCTTTTCTTTGACAAAAAAGTAGACTACGTTATTTGGCAATATAGATGACCTAACAAAAGGTGCAAATAAGAATTTCTAGTTTTCCATCTGTTTCCCCTACGTACTTTATAAATATTGCTTGTTTAAAGAGGTCATATGATATGGCTAAAACAAATATTATAGTTTGTTTTAGATGTAATGTAATGTGTATAATGTATTTAAGGTAAATAAAACGCTGTATTTTCCACATACCGTGCATGTTTGTATCTCCTCTTTGCCCCGCCTTTCTGAAATGCACAGTTTTTAACAAAGCTCATTGCTCTGAAAAGTTAGGTATGCTATGAAAGGCCAGTTAACCAGTGCATTGGTCGAATACTGCAAGCGTGTGACAGGAAATGTAACGACTCTTAACATATTTGGGACATCAGGTTCCACTGCTATTTTACTGACAGGTACGCCCACCTCACTTGGGTATACATTTGGGCTGTCTTAGTCAAATCATACCACAAACTGACGTAGATTTGTGGGGGTGTGGTTACACGAGTCGTTTCAGGCAGGTCTGGGTGACCATTGGCTTTCAGAATGCATCTTTTTTTCCGACACTTTAATTTTTGCAGTTTTACGTATCTAATACATGCATGGGCAACTTAGCACACCAAAGACACAGAAAAACCCGTATTTGCGCCATATGACCTCTTAAACATAGCCACAGGCTCCAAATGTTTTCGGTCCAGGACCCACTGACACGTAATATCAGGTACAAGTAAACTTTAACAGATTTACATTTTTCAACTAAAAAAGATTTAAAAAAAAATTACTGACCCATTCGGCATCAAAAGTGGACATGCAAAATGTACGTGTCAAATGCGTGATACCTGTGAATTACAGACGTGATGCGGTGCAGCGCTTTTTGTCCAGTGGGTACTAATGTGTTCAAGTCATAATGAACTGTCAAAAATGAATTTTGAAATCTAGAGTTTCAAATGATATACATATACTTATATAATTATGTATCTAGCAGATACATACATTAAAAGCTGTTTGGCTCTTAATGGTGCATGATGTGATAGACTCAAGACGACAGCGCAATGGATTCAATCTTAAATAAGCATTTTATCAAAAAATAAACGCGAATGAACATCAGCTGGAATGTTAAAACAGAGTCTTCCTTACTTATGTATCACCTCTCACATTATGGCCAATCTTTCAACCACCAAACCTATAATAATAAATTACGACAGAAAAAGTGACTACAATTGAACTGAGTTCTAGTAGGGAAGCATGTAAAATGCAAGCCTATTTAATTTGCCAGGCAGTCAACGATATAAGTTGGGAAAGCCATTGTAGGATATTTTTTTAGCAATATCAACACTTATTGTGATTAAGTATTTATACTGGAAATGCATGAAAACACACATTGAAAGTACTTGAAAAATGCTGGAAATGACGTTGGAAAATGTGATTACATTGTTCTTTGGCGAAAGCTTGGTAATTCACTGTTTGTTTGTGTCACAGGACCTAAAGGAGACCCTGGTTTTCCAGGCCTTCCTGGTAATTCTGGATTTCCTGGTCAAAAGGGTGAACCAGGACTTGTTGGTTTGGTTGGCCAGCCTGGTGCTGGAGGACCACCTGGCCCTCCAGGTCTGTCCATGCAGGGGTCTAAAGGTAACCAAGGCCTGCCTGGTCCCCCTGGAAGAAGCGGTAAGTTAAACACCTCAACCTTTTGGCCAGCTCTGCCCTCTGGGTTAGACAATATCACAGTCAAAGATATCAAGCTTATGTTGTAGTTACATTTACTGTATTTATATGTACAGTAGTAGTGATGTCTGAGTGGCATATTTGAATAATATTTGCTTTAAATGCCTCCTCAGGTTGGATTAAATCATCAAAGTGTATGACAAAACTATTTGGCAAACTACAGCATAACAGAGAATATTGGAATATTGGAACACAAAATGCATTGAAAAACAAAAAGCTTACAAAGATTGTGAACCAGAGGGCACGCTGGCTTCAAAAATATAGTTCACCCAAAAATGAAAATTCTGTCATTATTTACTTGCCCCCAAAAGAAGAAATTTGGAGGAAAGTTGGTAACCGAAGCACATTGGCCCCCATTAACTTCTATTGTATGGACACCAAACCAATGCAAGTGAATAGGGGCCATTTAACAACATTCTTCAAAATATCTTCTTTTGGGTTCTGCGCAAGAAAGAAAGTCATACAGGTTAGAAATGACAAGAGGGTAAGTAAATTATGACAGATTCTTTATTTAAAGGTGAACTATTACTTTGCATTACTTTGATTTGCATGGAATGTTGTACAAACAATCAATATAATATCACTATAAATCTGCACAAAAGCACTGTTCACATCACTATTTTCCTTAACTTTGTGTACAAATCAGTGCTGGTTTGAAGTTTGTCAGAGAGGTAAAGAACTTGCATGTTTTGTGGAGTCAGTGTGTTACTGATGCCCATCGAGGGGACTATGAGCAGGCCCGCACACAATCTGCACACCTAAAACTCTACAGACCTCACAGAACTGGAACCGTTTTATTTAATATAATATATATAAATGTTAAAGTCTGCATATTCAGTCTGCGCCTGCATGAAGATAACACACAGCGTTCCAACACCTTTCTTATTGACTTTCAGTTTTGAAATAAGTGTCACCGACAGTTGACTTCGTGTTCACAGTACCTGTCTGCCTGTCACAACATCTTTGCATGGACAATGAAGTGATTTTTAAAAAGTGAACAGCCACAGCAGAACTATTTAAAATGGGCTCCATTCAGGCAATAAAAGAAAGTGGACGAATTTGTGTGCCCATAAACTTTTTGTGTAAGATGTTAGTTTGATCAATTATATATTAATATGTTTTTGAAAGTCAGTGGTGGCCCATTTTGACTAGTTTCTGTTGGGCTTATTTTAACCAGTACATACTGGGTGTGATGTGTGTATTTCCTGTTTGTTGTGACATGGTTCTGATCCTCCTGATGACATCTCCTTTTCAGGCCTTGCAGGTCAGCTTTCAAATTGTTTTTTTAAATGCCATCATACATTTCATAACTGTATGTTAGAAGGCTTTCCAGTTTTATTATACTTAAAATAATTGTTCTGTAAAGTATGTGGTCAGTAACTGTATAATTCTTTTCAAGAATACAAATTATATTATGGAATGATTAAAATAATTAGGTTTATGTATTATTGAGAACATATCTAGTTGCATTTAAATAGATCTTGTTTCATTGTCATTCGATTTTGCACAGTAATGCTGTTTTGTTTACATGCATACAATATTCCTATTATACAATATTCCTATTACAATAATAACCTATTCAGAGAAATTTTGTTACAGTTTATGAATGTTTTGTGTAAATATCAGGCCAATTGTAATAATCAGATGGCTTAAAGGAATAGTACAGAGAAATATGAAAACTCTCTCAAAATTCATTTGAACACAAACACATTTTTTAAAATTCTTCTCTAGATGGGAGCCAATATTGAGAAGCACTAAAGGCCAATTAATTAAATAATCTGAAGTGGGTTAATAAATGTCCTCTGATACAAAACAATGCTTTTGTGTAATAAAACATAACAATTTGAGTTTTAGTAAATGGAGTGATCAATAAGTTGTGTATCAATGACAACATACAGACCAGCTTGATCAATTCAAGACATTTAGGATATGCAAGACAACGTGCTCCCATCTTTCCATATTTCTGTGAACTATACTTCACAAAAACATGAAACTGAATTGGAAGAAAAATGTTTGCATGTTGAAGTATTCAATGTCTTGTGTGCTAAGTTGCTGAGTAACATATCTGTAAATCTATTGAAAGCCATTATATAGGTTGCTTTTGCTGCTATGCTCTTACATTTCATTTTGTTCCTTTTTTTGGACTTTTGAAACCTGTTCACCTTTGACCCTACTGTAGGTCCTGCAGGTTAGACTTCTTGGTTCGATACTCACCTGTGTGAACTTTTATTTGTTATTAGATGTTTTACCACTGGATAAGAGATTGGGGATGGGAAGAGTTCTATTTGTAAAATATAGTTTCTATAGTCTTCGTTTGCACCCATGCTTTCAGAATTTCCCAGATTTCATCACTGATCACACATCAACGCTATACACAACAATATACAGCACTCATGATAAACACAAACTCTACACAAACACAAACATCAATGCTTGCTTTAATGATTTTGACAATACTTTCATGATATAAGATGAATTTTGTTTGTTTTGAAGTTTGAGTCCTGATTTCTGTCCTATGAATATAAAGGTCCTCCTGGTCCAGAGGGTCCCCGGGGACCTCCAGGTGGTGGAGGAGTAAAGGGTGAGAAAGGCTTTTCTGGAGTCCCTGGGACACCTGGTGCACCTGGACTGAAAGGAGACAGTGGTTCCTCTGGTTTCCCGGTAAGCATAATATAAGTGTTCTATGTTTTAACCTTTTTAAGGTTATGTTACACAGCCAATGTTCGTTGGTCTAGTAGACCCACAGGATTTTTTTTAAATCAAACAGACATAAAAATTTTTGTAAAAATACTTTACAGATGTTTGCAGCATATGCTGACTATGTTATACATAACATTGTCAGCAAATGTATAGTTAATATTTAACATTAACTCCATAAAAAAAACCTGCTTCCCCCAAAGACGAGGTATTACGGCAATCAGTGTTTGTACTGTCGTACAGCAGGTGGCGCTATTACACACCTTTGGGAGTAAAGTACAGAATCCCAGAACCTAGAACGTATATGTTTATGGGCGGAATCTGTAACAAAAAACTTTAATTGTCTCAGCTGTTTAATCAAAATGATGCATTTTTGAAGAAACCTACCCAAATCTATGGAGTGATAAAAAATGAACAATAGAAAGATAGAAGAATACTGTTTCTTTTGTTTAAAAGCTGAGACTCTGTTCTTTCATTTGATATTCATATTGTTTGTCCATATATTCTTTACAGAAAATTTACTGTGAGCCATTAAAGTTGGGTGAAAATGTTAAAAAACGCTGGCGTAGGCTGGCAACTTTTTTTCTAAAAGGCTGGCGGCGAATGAGTAAACAAAAAAGATGAAAAAAAACACTTGCTTTATCTTTTATTGGGCTGTTTTAACTTTACATTTCAAAAACGTATTTGATTTATACAATAGTGCACTATTTTTCCATAATGACTAGTGAACCATACGTTATGAGTTATTTATTCATTGGTTTTGATTTTGATAATCCAGGGTAATCCAGGTCTTCCGGGACCCAGTGGGCCTAAAGGAGATGTCGGTTCTCAAGGTGTTCCTGGATTCCCAGGTCAGTTATCCTACTTTAATCTTTACAGGAGTAGTGTAGACAAAAATTAATATCTCATTTTTCATTTTCACTATTGATATTCCAAACCTAATAAATTGTGCATCAAAAGTTCATATTCACAGTTTAAAGGTGGAAAAGTCTTAAATATGCACCAAAATTTGTCTGTTGTAGGACCCAAAGGACAGTATGGCCCTGGAGGTCGACCTGGTGAGCCTGGTGAGCCTGGCGAGCGTGGAGTTGTAGGTATGCAGTTATAAATGGGGACATTAACTTTTCCCATACAAATCCAAAGTTGCATCTTTTAATATTTTTATTTCTTTAATCACAGGACCTCCTGGAGATCCAGGTCAAGTTACACAACCTATTGTTCTGAAGGGAGAGCGTGGTCTTCCTGGACTGCCCGGTGAATCTGGTATAAGAGGTGTACCTGGATCCCCAGGATTGCAGGGTCTTCCAGGTTAGTCGTTTATGTTTGGACATTTAAAAATGTTGGAAGGACCACAGCTTTTGGTTTTCCACAACTTCCTCATTATGTCTTATGTCACTTCATCGTAAAGGTTCACCCGGAAACCCTGGAGAACCTGGTCCCTTGGGACTTCCGGGATTTACTGGTCCACCAGGAAGGAAGGGAGATACAGGACCAGCTGGACAACAAGGTAAAGTCGAAAAGCTATTAACATTTGATGGCTAAGTGCAAACTGAGAGACTGTCAGCCTTGTGTTTGTTTTGGGGAAACGGCATGAACATGAAATCGGCAAACAGGCCAATTTATTAGCCTACCAGTCATATTGTTGTAATCATTTACAGGTCAGTCTGGTTACCCCGGCCCGCCTGGTGCAGATGGAATTCCGGGACCTCCAGGTATATCAGTATCAGCGTCTCTATCACACGGGTTTCTGATCACGCGCCACAGCCAGAGCACAGAAGTGCCATTTTGCCCTCAAGGCACAAGTGTCATCTATGACGGCTACTCTTTACTCTACGTGCAAGGCAACGAGAGGGCTCATGGACAGGACCTGGGTGAGTATCCCAAAAATTGTACATAAATGCAAAGATCATATAGTAGTGGACCCAAAACGTGCTTCCACACAGTAGAAAAACCGTGTGCTATCTTGATGCAAGACCTTGCTTTGATAAGCTTACTTAGCTTATCTTAGCCTGATATTTAATGTGGTAATACAAATATATTGATGCATTTCAAAACATGAAAATATTTTTTTAAAGGCATCCTTAATATTTCCCAGATCACCCATATCAGGAT
This sequence comes from Triplophysa dalaica, assembly GCF_015846415.1. Lineage (NCBI taxonomy): Eukaryota > Metazoa > Chordata > Actinopteri > Cypriniformes > Nemacheilidae > Triplophysa > Triplophysa dalaica. The sequence goes on from NC_079542.1 coordinate 10,295,875, forward strand.
ATTGATTTTTTTTATTCACAACAGGCACAGCTGGCAGTTGCTTACGTCGTTTCAGCACCATGCCTTTCATGTTCTGCAATGTCAACAATGTTTGCAATTTTGCCTCCCGCAATGATTACTCATATTGGCTGACCACACCAGAGCCCATGCCCATGAGCATGGCGTCCATCACCGGAGAGAACATTAAACCTTTCATTAGTAGGTAAGAAACGATCGTTATATCATCAGTAACGTAGTATGTTAGCCATTAAACATGGAAAGTAAAACCATAAAAATCGATCGAACATGACGCATGTTTCGTGTGTGTGTAGGTGTTCTGTGTGTGAAGCCCCGGCTATGGTGATAGCTATACACAGCCAGACTGTTCAGGTGCCAGCCTGCCCACAGCGCTGGGAAATGCTCTGGATTGGCTACTCCTTCATGATGGTATGTTATGGTTCATTGTGCCCTAAAACTGTTTGGTTACAAACATTCTTTCAAATATCTTTCTTGTGTTCAGCAGAACAATGAAAGTACAGGTTTGATGACAGAATTTCTCTTTTACAATACAAAGCACGTATGCACATAATTTAATGAAAATGAGTTTTAAACTGTTAAAGTATAAATAAGCAATAAAAGAAGCATATTTCACTCTCTTTGTGTGACAGCACACCAGTGCTGGTGCTGAGGGTTCGGGACAGGCTCTTGCCTCCCCCGGCTCCTGTCTGGAGGAGTTCCGCTCGGCTCCGTTCATCGAGTGCCACGGACGGGGCACATGCAATTATTTTGGCAACTCTTACAGCTTCTGGCTGGCCACTGTGGAGAAGAATGAAATGTTCAGGTAAGGGCTGTTTACAGTGTGTAAAGTGACTGCATTGTCATACTGCTTCTGTAAATCTGTTTTACCAAATAAGAAACAGATTGTATAGTACACTTACAGTTAAATATCTTAATCCTATGGGTCTTTTTGCAATTTGGACATTAATAATGTTATATGGATTAGGGAGCGTAAAGGAGCAGTGATTTGTAAACAGACTTTTTAATATGTGGGTGTTTCTGCAACTGCTGGCACTTTTGAGACCCAGGATTGAAATTTGAGATTTATGTCAAAATCCGATGTATGATGTTTTATAAATATATTCACAGTGTCATCACATCCCAAAATAAATAATTACTGATTTATGTGATCTAATATAAAATTAAATAGCATTTATAGGTCCAAACACCGTTTTTGTTCATGTCCCACAACTCTGGTCACAATATTAATTAACAATTTGACATTATTTAAAAAAATGGAATTGTTTAATTACATATTAATTTACAGCGTCGTAAATGTTTTTGTATATTTTACTGATCATTTTTGTAATTTTATGAAGTAAATGTGCCTGTCTCACACTTTTGAGTCCTTACCGCAACAATGAAAAAGGCATTTATAATGAAGTTTTATCAAAGACGAACGAGTCTAGTTTCTACGGAAACAGAAATAACCACATGAGCACATTACTGACAGATTAGCCCACCTCACTTCCTCAATCACAAGATCCAAAAAATATAAGATAAATGTAACTTTTCTATGTCAGTATTTATTGTTTTTCCTTACCATACAGCTTAGTAATTCTGTACTTTAAACTACATTTTAAAAAAAAGTATATAATTGATTAATTAATGTATATTAAGATGCTAAGAGTCAACTAAAGAAGTAGACCTCACTAGCTGCCAATTAGCTGCAATATTAGCAAGAATGTAATTTCTTCAACACGTCTTTACCGCAGCATATTTCCAAATCAGTTTCCTGTATATAAAATTGAAAATAAACATGCTCCAGATTTAAAACTTAATGACGGCATGCAATTGTGTTGACCTTATAATATGTATTTCAGACTCTGATGATTAAAATTTACAGGGGTTGATTTTTTTATTTTTGGCAAGTAAAAGGTGCACATAGTTGCAGACACACCCATGTATTTAGCAGATGCTTTTATCCAAATCTTACTGTTTTTTATCCATCTTTTTATGTATTTCATTGGCACTTAGGCACCTGTTTCATATCGTTTCCAGAACCCCATTAGGCTAAATAGGTATATCAGTAAAGTTAATAGTCTAATCACATTCTTTCTTTCTCTAAACAGTAAGCCGCAGTCCGAAACATTCAAGGCCGGAAATTTGCGTTCCCGGGTGAGCCGCTGTATTGTGTGTATGAAGAGGACGTAACGTAGTGACATTTGTGCAGTCTATTGTTGAGGATCAGCCATCATCTACAGCGACTGCAGCTGTCATATGCAGATTATCAGTGGGATTCCATTGGTGCGGTATCTCCACGTTCAACTCTATGGTGCTACTGTGCAACACAGCAAAAGAAACTGTAAAAATACATTTATTAATCTTTTTATTCATTTTCAAAGAAGTACCTCAAGTGAAACATGCAGATCCGGCAAGGTGCCATGGCAGTTTGTGACACAAAGTGCATTTGTAGATTTTTTTCTCAGCTTTCATATGAACTTTTATAGAAAATCTTTTCCTGCTACGTTTGCTCACAAAATTTTTGATATCACATACACGGTAAGTCTTTTTGGGTGAAACGCTCTCTCGTTCTTTTTTTCTTCTTCTTATAAGTGGAACTGTCTCCATGTTACCAAATCGGCACTTTGAATATCAAAGAGACGAAATGCACTGAAGCGTTACATTAGCAGGACTGCTTTTTTAAGGCTATATTTCCCCCAATATCCTTTATTCCTTTTGTTGTCGGTGGTACTAACACTGCTGTATCAGAACATTTTAATAATGTTTCAGTTATCACTTTTGTATGTAATAGAATGTGTATATTGTGTAAAACATCCTTTTAGTAGAAAACTTAAACGGTCCACTTTATAATGATTTTTGGGGTTCTTTGCCAATATTTCCATGCACTCACTCACTCACTCTTTAATTCACTATTAGCTCACATTCACTGAAATATGTACAAAGAACTTTCTTTAAATGAAACAGTATTTTATATATATATATTAAAAAGAAAGAATATATCCAGAAACTTGATTTGGCTGTGGGAGGTTTTACGTTTTGGCAATTCAGTAGCTGCCTTGCCGATTTGCAAATTCTTAGCAGCATATCTATTTTCAGAAGATCATGAAAAGGATCATGAAAAAAGAGGTCAAAGAAATCTAAGTCATTGTTTTAATAGATCTCTCAAGACTGACATCATTTAACCAGGAAGGAGATTTCTGTGAAAACCAGTTTAAACTCTAGTGTTATGAGTTTGTAAAGCTTTTATTATAGGCGTTTATTAAATTAGCTGACAGACAATGCTTCATCTAATCTTAAAGAGTGAATATGTTTTCAAAGTCATCAAGAGGTGTAAGAATGTAACCATGTTTCCATTTTTATGTTTAAAAACCAGAAGTTGTTATAAACTTGACTGAAATAAAAGAAACAAACTTTGTCTGTGCAAAGCTTGTGCTATGGTTTTGGAATTTTGGTTGTTTTTCGTAGTAGTGCATACGGTTTTTGCATGATGAATGAAGTTCATGGTGTTGACCACTAAGGGGAGTATTGAGTCACAGGACCTGTAGTGTTGGACCAAGCAGTAGTCGTAACACAGGGGAGAATTTCTAAATATTTCAACTTTGTAACCTTGACTTGAGTATTTAATGTTATGAGAGACTAGTGAAAAATGTAACCGTAGGGCAAAACTATCTTCTTATTTATCAACCTGTTTCATAACCACCAAATATATATCAACTAAAATAGATAAACTGTAAATTCCACACGTCTCTAAAGAAGTCTAGTTGCTCTTCATTTGATTTGTTTAGAGTTTGTGTTCAGTCCCCAAAACGTTTTATCAATCACATGACTTGACTTTTTAAAAGATGGAGTCAAAGCTTGAGAGGATGTAAAATTAAGGAAATAAATAATATTTTTGTCTATCTCCATTTTCAGTTCATCTTTCTCTGCAACTTGTTATCCAGTCCAGACTGGTTTATTGGTAAACCGTAAGCTTAAGAAAGGTTGATAGGACTATTGTTGATATTTGGCAACAGATGAGCTCTCAATAAGATCATTGAGATGACGGTAACCCAATTGCCACTGAGATAAAGGGCTTTGTCTGAGACAACATGACCGAGGGACAATGGCTAAGTCAAACTCTTAGCGAAATCAAATTAAGATGTGTTATTCCTAGAAAGAGGCAAAACAGGGGTCAACACTGCTTCTTACTGGTGAAACTTCATTGTGTCAAGGGCTCTGTCCATATGAGAGGCTTCAAATATTTATGAACAGTTGATATATTTTGGATACACATTTCATTACCACAAGTTTAGACTTTAGCAGTATTTGTTATTGTCCGTCAGAAAAACATTACAAACCACCAAGATGTACAGTATCTCACAGAAGTGAGTACACCCATCAATATCTTTGTAAATATTTTATTATATCTTTTCATGTGACAACACTGAAGAAATGACACTTTGCTACAATGTAAAGTTGTGCGTGTACAGCTTGTATAACAGTGTACATTTGCTGTCCCCTCAAAATAACTCAACACATAGCCATTAATGTCTAAACTGCTGGCAACAAAAGTGAATACACCCCTAAGTGAAAATGTCCAAATTGGGACCAAAGTGTCAATATTTTGTGTGGCCACCATTATTTTCCAGCACTACCTTAACCCTCTTGGGCATGGAGTTCACCAGAGCTTCACAGGTTGCCACTGGAGTCCTCTTTCGCAGCACTCATACGTATATTTCCCATGACAACCTTTGGATATGACGCTGAGCATGTGCACTCAACTTCTTTGGTCATTCATGGCGAGGCCTGTTCTGAGTGGAACCTGTCCTGTTAAACTGTTTATGGTCTTGGCCTACTTTGCTGCAGCTCATGTTTCAGGGTCTTGGGAATCTTCTTATAGCCTAGGCCATCTTTATGTGACAATTATTTTCTTCATGAGGTGCCATGTTGAACTTCCAGTGACCAGTATGAAAGAGTGAGAGCGATAACACCAAATTTAACACACCTGCTGATACTAAGGCTCGAACCGGCAATGTTTGGTTTACAAGTCTGAGTTTCTTATCACTAGGCCACGACTGCTTCTCTCATCTACAATGTTATACAGGCTGTACACTCACTACTTTACATTGTAGCAAAGTTTCATTTCTTCAGTGTTGTTACATGTAAAGATATAATAAAATATTTACAAAAATGTAAGGGGTGAACTCACTTCTGTGTGATCCGATTTCTAAAAATAAATATCCTATGATTGGTTTTGATACAGGTCTTTAACATGGGAGATGGCCCGTGATACTGTAGGTCACCTTACTTAGGCGTCCAAACAAATCTCAAGCCACAGATCCGGACAAAACAAATAAATTGGATAGACTACGCTTACTGTTGGCCTCTTATATAAAGTGTTACAATTTCTCTCATTTGTGGGTTGCTTTGTATAGAGTCTATACTATAGACCCATCAGCTAAATTAATAAATGTAAATGCAAGTCAAAAGTTTAAAAAAGCAACAAAACATGGAAGTATATTTTAAGTCTGTTTTTTATGTACTTCTTATTTACTTTAATACTTGGTAGTATACTTAAAAGTAGGGAAGCACCGATACCAGTAATCGTATCGGGCAGATACTAAGCTCATGTACTCATACTTGTCATAATACACCGATACCAAAGAGCGATACCTCATGTGACATAACTGACAGAAATTTGTTGTAAAATTTGCTTTGAAAGTTTGTTAAAATATCACTTTTTTATTTTATTTCATAATTTAAGTTTAAGGTGTTTGTAATTATAAAGCTATTCTATTTTTCATTAATAATATCAAAAATATCGGTACTCGCACTCTGTCTTTAAGTAATTGTATCGGTGCATCCATACTTAAAAGTATACTTTTCTAAACTAGAAAGTGGGCCAATTTAGTCCCAAGTATTATTTAAATAGTACACTCACAATAATTGTAGCACTACTACTGCTACATTTAAAAAACATACTTAAATATACTTGTGGTATAAAGAAATAAAGTATACTTATTTTAGCATGGGTCTTTGGAATGATTCAGAGAATGATACATCGAGTCTTATAAATTCAGCTGTATTTCCAGGTAATTTGCCCTTAAGGGTCATATCAGATGTCCTGCATGGTTTAGAATAACCTTTTCCTTAATGAGCGCTCAAAAGGAAGCCCTGCTTATGTCTGTTTTGAAACACGAGCAGCTAGCAGAAAATACTACATCCCTTGAGTGTTGGATGCGTAATTGCTCTGTGGTCTCTATTGCCAAGAAGTTCAGGATCCACATACAGAATAACCCCTGACCACCGACTCACATTTAAACACACGCACTCACCTCAGATGAACCAAGCTCGTAGAAAGAAACCTCAGCTGCTACTGACGCAGAAACATCAGATGCTAGGCTTCCCCTTCTGCATTCTGCAGCGGTGCAGCCAAGTTATTTCACCAAGGGCAAATGCTTTAGGACATTGCACTAATGACTGAAAGGCTCCATCATTCAAAATCATTTTTTTTTCTTTTTGAATACCCGTGCTTTTAACTCTTCATATATGGGGGTCACGATAAAATGATACTGGTATTGACACAATAATCATGATGTTAATTACCATAGTAAATATAATATTGTGTAAATGCTACAAATAATAATAAAGCATAAATAAATAAGTGTTTCCATTTGCCATTTTAATAGGTTTGCTATACTGCACAAAGGTTCTTCACAGCGATGCCAAGAGGACTGGTTCCCCAATACTCAAAAGGTTCTTATACAACAATTTCTTTCTTTTTATAATCAAATCTTTTAAATCCATTTTACACTGCAAAGAATCTTATGTCAAGGAGAACCTTTTTTCAACATTCAACCAAAAGTGGCTCTTTTGTAGTATCATGAAGTTCGTCACATCAACATACTTGCAGGTTTTGGACCAAATATTTTGTCTTCGTTGTGGCACACAATACTCTTTTGGATTTACATAAAGAACTGATTAAACATATTAAAGTTAGGTTCACTTAGCATAATTTATTTATGTTCAAGTTGCCCAATTTGTTTCCTAAAAACAAACGTTTCATATTTTTACTTAAATTCTGAACACAAATGTTTTTAGTCAATAAAACATTTTGTTTATTTTACCCAGCACAATTATTCATTGAATAGACCTTGAATAGATTAAGTTATGTGTTAATTTTTTAATAGTTTTGAATAAACTTCTTTAGGTTAATTCCTTTTTAACTATACAAACTGTCTATCTGCTTCCCTATTCATATTTTAATGTGATTCATTCTCAAAAAGAAAAATAAACACACAAGAAAGAACAAAAAGTAAAGAGGAATTTCAATAGATAACATAATATTGTAATTTTCTTTTGGCAAGTAAAGATATCATGACACCCCTATTTTACGACGTGACATTACGCCCTGATGTTTTACATCAAATATTCACCTGCTGCAGTTATGATAAGGTTCAAGGTGTCAAGCGCCGTACTATTAGCTATAAGTTCCAAAAACTTAAGTTCAAATAAAAAATATCAGTTAACCCCTTTATTTTAAAGAGCAGCAGCAGCTGGTGTGGTGTAAGAGGAAAGCTTTATACTTCAAACATTACTATTCATGTCAGTGAATTTCTGCTGGAGATGAAGCGCTTTAAGGTGATAATGGTTTCCAGTTTAAGTGTTTTTCTACGTGCTCATGAGCAAATAAGCTCTAAGCTTCTGGGAAAGCAATCGACCCCCACTGAAAAGTTCAACTGCAACTGTCAGTTATCCTCTTTAATTTCCTCAAGCTTCTTACTGACACTGCTTACAGGAATGCAATGATGAATACATTCACTCACGTGTGTGTGTTATTAAAGACTGACTGTGAGCATCTTATGATGCATGGGAGGACATTATTTATCGGACCAAAAGTCCATGACGTTAAACAGAAGATACAGAAAGTGCAAATTTTCCTGAAGAAACTTTTTTTTCCAATAGTCTGATTTAAACCAATAGATGGCCTGCAGTGTTTTTACTCTCGCAGTATAAACTTTATATCAAACGTCTGGATTCAGATAAGAGTTATCATGTAACGCAAAGCTGACCAGGGGAACTTATACTTGGCAAATCCCAAAACATGTCCTTCCATTATTAGTTTTTTCATTTTTGTGTGTAGTGCATTTTGAAATATTGAATCAAACCAGTGGCAAACTTCACTGAGAGCTTCTGTCTATACTTGCGTTTCTGACCAATATGTCCATGTCATACTGACAATTACGCGGTAGTAAAAAATTAAGGGTCAGTGGATGTTAGTCACCAGGATCGTTTTTTTAAGCAAAAGTTCAACATCATAGGAACCAAAGGACATGTACACAAATACAATTAAATGCAATATGTATCTGGATCTTGTCCACACAAACGTTGGAAAGACAAGTGTAAATGTGTTTGGGATCGGAATGTGTTCATTGTCTATCATTTGTTCAAGCTTTCATTTTAATATTGCACAGGGAAGAGATTTCATCAGTTATCTGGAAACAGAAGCCATTTGATGTAAATGTAAACGTGGAGCATTCTTAGTAACGATCTTATCTGTTTGAATCATTTTAATGCCGAGTGTGATGTCATATTCCACATATTCCATGTTTCATTACTAATAAAACAAACTGGCAACAGATTTTTGCAGGAACTTTAATTGCAATAGCTCTATTGAAAGCAAAAACAAAAAGATTACAAACACTAAGCAATGCTTGAATGATTTCCCTGCTGGCACTCTCTCTTTCCCACCAGAGGAAAAAGGAAATGTCAATCAAATGCAGGAAACAAAATTAAATAAAGCATCAGTATGTACACATGGACAGAGCCATAAAAGATGATCAAAGTTTTTTCCTTTTTTAAAATCTTCTCAGATTTCCGGAGGATTTACCTCCAACCTGAACTGCCAACTGTCAAGCTTGGACTTGAAAAACAATGGCACACGAAACGCGAGTGTCCCAAAACATTAGTCAGACATTTGACGAATTACAAAACTACACAAGCAATGGGATGCCCAAACTTTCCATCTCTTTGCTTTTGAAATGATGCAGAGTAACAAATGGTCTTTTGAAAAATATTCCAAAGAAGATTAGCCAAGCTGTTAAAACTATAAACAAAAAATAAGGAGAAAACACATTAATGCTGTACCACTGCACATCTGTACCATGTAATAACTTAAATCACGTTCCTAATAGAAATATTACCTCAAGATGGCAATTCAATGAAAATCGTGGCAAAAAAAAACAATTCAACTTGATCAAACACAATAGCAAAATGCTGATTTCACATATAAGTTGAGTTTATAAGAATTTGGCTGATTTAAAGCTCTTGTTTGACATAAATTTTGTTTCTGTGTAACTCATAAAGGTCTCACAGTTACAAACAATTACAATAATCGCTAACATTGCCCATAAGACAATTCTGTACCCTTTTTGATTTTTAAAAATATAATTCTTACAATGAGGCCATCGGGGTCTCAAGTTTTGGATGTTGGGTAACACCTTGTTTTCACTGCCGGACTATAAAAGCCGGTCTGTGTAAGTTAAGATGTAATATAACAAAGTTGACTGTCATACCATTGGCAGAATAACAATGAAGATTGTCCCATATAGTTTTTGCATTTTTCTGTCCCAAGATTCACATTTGATTCTGCCGTTTAAAACAACTTGCAGTATAGGGGTATTAGTATAAAAAGCCAGTTTATTCAATCTAAAGCTGCAAATCAGTGTGCGTGTTCTCTCTGTACCTCTCTCTTCTTTAGAATACTTTTGCAACGGAGAAAACGCACATGAGATGTGGTTTATGGTGGTCGATCCATGAACTGTACCATATCTGTACCAGATATTCAAAGTATATACTTAGAGGAGAGAAAGAACAAATAGAAATAACTGATTGGTTATACCAAAATATAAAATAATTAATTAAAAATAAAATATAAATGAAATGTTGTGACATTTTTAAAACTATAAATCTTAAAGTCTGATTTCATTCATTTGTTAATCGGACAAGTAGGCCTTTCTTCTTGCCAACAGCATGCAAAATTATTTATTCAGACAGAACTGGCTTTTTGTACCTGCAAATTGTGCTGTTTGTTCATACGGATCGGCAAAAGGGCTCCGATTACGGGTACCAAGAAGAAACTAGAAAAGTAAAGTATATATTTGGATTGTGTAATAACCAACTCTTTTGTCCTGCAACTGTGGCAGAGTTCATCTGAGGGTAGTCCCAGAATGGACCCCCTCCCTCTATCTCTCTCTTTAGCACTCTTAGCAAAGAGAAGCAGATGCTGGTCGAAAATTAGTAAGACGGATGAAAGGCCTATGTTTGGCCTGTGCCACATGCCAAGGCGGCACTGCAAAAAAAACCTGGGGTCATAGTCAGCACAGGGCAAGCCATGCAACATCATGACCATCCTGACGCATACAACAAAAGAGGAGGTTTCTACGGCCCAAAGTTGTGCGTGATATATAAAGCGAGGACCTAACGGAGACATTCAGAATAAGACACTACTGCCATACGGTTATATCCGCTCTGTACCATCCCAATATATGCTTTCTCTCTCATAAGCAAACCGTACACATTAACACAAAGATCTGTAAGTGCACCTGAAATCCTTATGGGAAATAAATACAATTTGTACATCCTTGTGATGCTTGTAAACAGCATGCACCTGTCTTTATAAAGTGACCTCCATTTTTAAATGCAGCCAATGAAAAGTTGTGACACATATCACGATGAAGTACTGAACTCATTTGAGACGGTGCATGTGGAGTTGCTCTAAGACGGCATGTTAAGAAATAAAAGTCAATTACAACAAAACTCTGGATCCTTTTTGTTTGTAGCGCAGTGTCGTGTGGGGTTGTGTGCTCAGGCCGATATCACAATATCTGACATCGCTGCAGGAGTCTGATGGGACAGTCTTCAATCTGTAAAAAGAGAGAGACGATAACAGTATTAATTATTTTGAATGTAAAACAACAAGGCATTACATCATGTTTATATAGAGAAAATTAAACCTGTACAGTGCACAGTTTTTTTTATATACAGACGTGCTCAAATTTGTTGGTACCCATACAGCTCATTGAAATAATGACTCAAATTAATAATGAAGAATAATAATGAAATTAAAAGCTTTTGTATGTATCATGTATACTTGCATGTCTTTGGTATGTCATAGAATAAAGCAAAGAAGCTGTAGAAAGAGATGAATTATTACTTATTCTACAAAGATATTCTAAAATGGCCTGGATGCATTTGTTGGCCTTAGAAAAGATAATACATACTTGGTTTATAGTTATATCTCAAAGTAATAAGTTTCTTTAATTAGTATCACACATGTATCCAACAGGAATAGAGTTGTCGGAGGAGCTCATAAAGAAAATAATAGACAAGTATGGTAAAGGTAAAGGCTACAAGACCATCTCCAAGCAGCTCGATTTTCCTGTGACAACAGTTGCAAATATTATTAAGAAGTTTAAGGTCGATGGAATTGTAGTCAACCTCCCTGGGCGCGGCCGCAAGAGGAATATCGATCTTAGATTGAGCAGAAGGATTGTGCAAATGGTAGAAAAATAACTAAAAAGGATAACTGCCGAATAGATACAAGCTGAACTCCAAGGTGAAGGTGCGTCTCTTTCTGATCCAACTATCCGTCGTTTTTTGAGCAAAAGTGGGCTCCATGGAAGAAGACCCAGAAGGACCCCACTTTTGAAAGAAAAACATAAAAAAGACAGACTGGAATTTGCTAAGATTCATATTGACAAGCAACAATCCTTCTGGGAAAATGTCCTTTGGACAGATTAATCAAAACTGGAGCTTTTGGCAAGTTACGTCAGCTCTATGTTCACAGATGAAAAAATCAGGTTTTCAAAGAAGTGAACACCATACCTACAGTGAAACATGGAGGAGGCTCGGTTATGTTTTGGGGTGCCTTAAATCTGTGAAGGGCACAACGAAATCTCAAGACTTTCAAGGTGTTCTGGAGCGAAACGTACTGCCCCGTGTCAGAAAGCTCTGTCACAGGTCATGGGTCCTCAAACAGGATATTGACCCAAAACACACAGCTAAAATCACACAAGAAACGATAAGAACAAAACATTGGACTATTTTGAAGTGGCTTTTTATGAGTCCCGATCTGAATCCTATGGAACATCTATGGAAAGAGCTGAAACTTTCAGTCTGGAGAAGGCTACCATCAAACCTGAGACAGCTGGAGCAGTTTAGTCAGGAAGAGTGGGCCAAACTACCTGTTAACAGGTACAGAAGTCTCACTGAGAGCTAAAGAAAATGTTTGCTTGCAGTGATCGCCTCTAAAGGTTGTGCAACAAAAAATTAGGTTCAGGGTCCCATCATTTTTGTCCATGAAATTTTCATTCGTTTTATTATTTACAATATTATGTTGAATAAAAAATCAAAAGCAAACTCTGATTTCTATCATATATCGAATAAACAAGGATAAATGCCAATAACTTTTGTCAGTTTCAAGTTATTTCAGAGAAAATTTTAAATCTTAATTTTTTGTGGAGGGGTACCAAGAATTTTGAGCACATCTGTATATAAAACAATATAAAAAATTAAAACATTATACATAATAAAGACTGCTGTTCAGATCAAGACATCAGGCCTCATCATTTCCCAACTGCCTGAGGAAAATGCAATGTTCCCTTCACCTGTGATTACCCTATCTAAGCTCTTTTTGATGTAGAGGGCAGTGAGGTTGTAGTTTAAACTGGTTTGACCCTGCTGCACACAGGCGATGCCTTTGATAAAGGGCTTTGTCTGGCCTAACAATGCTGGTGGGGGCACAATACAGACACTTTCAGTGCTCCCCGCTCTGAGGCCATCTAGTAGAATTCTGCTGTCTCATTGTTTAAAGTTAAGGGCCGGTCCAGAAAGGTACCAAAGGTCCCAGAGTTCTTCTTGGTTTAACCCTGCCCCATCCATTGTTACCCCACAGAAACAACCACACCTTAAAAAAAATCAACATCAACCTGAAAATTTTATGAGAAAGTAATAGTTTTGAACTTACGAATTTCATGGATGTATATATAATTCAATATGTGAATAAAAGTATGGTTCAAACCTCTCTGCTTGAGCGCCCAACAGATAAACATGCACAATGCTCTTTCCATTTTTACAACAACAAACTTTTAAACAGTGTAAATTGCATTTAAAATGTTTTATTTTAAGAATGTGTCTTTAAGGGGTAGTTCATCCAAAAATAGTCTTTCATCATGTACTCACCCCAAACCTGTATGACTTTCTTCTGCAGAACACAAAATATCTTTTACAGCTGGTAACTAAACAAAACTGGCTCCTATTGACTTGTCATTGTACAAACACAAAACCACCAGATTTCTCAAAATATCTTCCACAACTAAATGCTTCATATAGATTTTGAATGACGTGAGGTAGTGTTGCGTGGGTTGTCTCCTAACCCACGGGTAACTCGGGTTGGGGCGGGAACAGAAATGGTCACATGTTGCGTGCAATTCCCTATAGCCCATATATATATTTTCATATTTTAGTAGGTTCTATGATGAGGTTACAATAGGAAGGCCTACGTAGCAACATAACTTGCGTGAATGTCCCCAAACCAATCATGTCACAAAAGCGCCAAGCAGCTCCTGCCGCCAGTCAAAACAACAAAACAAACGGAGAAATAAAAATGAAGATGGAGAAATTGGGGTCACGATTAAAAGAAAAGAAGGTCAAGCTGCTAAATCTAATGTTTGGGACCGGTTCTCAGAAATAGTTGCAGCAGCAGACAACAGCATATCGGCTAAGTGAAGTGCAAGTTTCTATGGTTCATAAGCGTATATGTTGTTGCCAGTTTACAGGCCGATGTAATCTAACAGCTGTTTCCAAGCACTTTTAGGCTGAAATAAAGTCTGTTTTCATTTACATTAAAATACCTAATATGTATATTTAATGGTCACGGGTGCGGGGCGGGTTGAAAAAATACATACAGTGGTGTGGTGCGGGCTGGGGCGGGCCAAATAATTTCATAAAAGCGGGACCCGCGGGTTGGAAAAAAACTGACCTGCGCATCACTAACATGAGGGGAATAAATTATGACATTTTTAACTTAGGGTAAACTATCGCTTAAAGACCACTGTTGTCCTCCCTTTCATTACTTGCACTCCGCTTAAATCTCTAGTTGAAATATCCCTAACTAACCAAAAACAGAAACTGGTAGCTAACCAAGACCAAGGCAATTTTTAGAAGTTTAATCAAATGTACTTTGGGTCATCCAGGTGTCATATTTAACTACCTTGATGGAATCGAGGAGATCCGACCCTAAAAACACTCTTAAAAATGTGCTTCAAAAGGTTTTTCGTTGCCATAAAAGAACCTTTAGGTTCAACATAGAACTTTTAACATCTGAAGAACCTTCCTGTTTCACAAAAGGTTCTTTGTGGCGAAAAAAGATTCTTCAGATTATAAAAAAAGTAAGAAAGAGATGGATCTTTAAAGAACCTTTGTCTGAATGGATCTTTGTGGAACCAAAAATGGTTCTTCTATGGGAACAATTTGAAGAACCTTTTGAGCACCTTTATTTTTAAGAGTGAACTTTCCTAAAAAGCAAAAAGCAGCCTCCAATGGAACATCACGCGCGTCACTCCACAGACACCAAAATCCACATGCGTCAGTCACCACACGCCGATCACAAGCATGTCATAGGGCAATGCCACAGCAGGCTGGCGCTGTAAGCAGAACGATGACAAAACCTTCATTCCCAACATAATTTGGGGATTGTCCATCACCGCAGTGGGAGTCATTCTATCACTAGTCGGTGAACCAGTGAAGGATGGCATAGCCTAACACGGACGTCCTTCGTACAGTAACAATGTGTTGGAACTAGAGATGCACCAATGTCATAGTACGATTACCAATATTTTTTCCCTGGTACTCGTCGATACCGATACCTATAATCGATGCCTATATAATGTATATTTATGTTAATAAGCCAGTATCTTACAGGTACATTTTTTTTCCATTTGTTTTTAGGTCTACTTAAATGAAGTTAAAATTTTATGATAAGTAGCACAATTTTACTAGCACATTTACTTCAGTTTCCTTAAGTAAACAATATACTCTGTGGTCGAATTATAAAAAATTCAAGGGGAGTGGTGTGGTAAAATGTGAGTGTATTATAACTTGTTTAAGTCAATCGGACTTTAATTTTGCAGGACTCCACAAAGAGCGTTTGTTTAAGTTAAGCATACTTTTATTTTGACGGATCGCCAGAAATGGTGTTTGTTTATTTATTCGTATCCTCGTGCGCTGGCTCTGAAAGCTTCACAAGCACAATGCATTCATGTTCAGTACATGCAACCTCACTACTCTTTCACACACAGTCAGGGAAAACAAGCAGAATACATATTTAAACGGTATCTGAATATTTCGTTAGCTGTTACATTACCTATTAGCGGTTCAGTGCAAATTTCTTGTTAGGAAATAATACGTTTGCCAGATTCCGTTCCATTCCGTGTTGTACAGCAAATTCTGTTTTTATGCCTGGATTCCTCGATTCCATCCGCGTTTTCCACATTAGGGAAATCATAGGGCTCTATGTATATGACGTGAGGTATCGGTCATTGGTATCAGTGTGTCATTATGAGTACGAGTACATCAGCTTGGTATCAGGACAATCCCCGATACTGGTATCGGCGCATCCTTAGTTGAAACTAGGGTTGGGTATCGTTTAAGTTTTATTGATCTTAATTCTGCTTATCGATTTTGATTCTTATGGATTCCCAGTTGAAGACTGGCTTGCAAAAATATATATATTAATGAACACCTTTAGTGTATTATTATGTACTATAATGAAACTATGGTACATTTATTGTTCCTGTGTTTTACTGCAAATACTATTGTACTAATGTGACTACGGTTATCATAGTAAAATTGTTAATGCTAAACCTATGCTCATAACAAATTTAAATTGTTCCTCATTGTGGCCTCAATTTTCTGTTTTCATCCACATTTTTCACTCCTAAAGCGACATCGCTTGCATGCCACAGCCTGACCGGACTAATAGATCATTGATTATTTATGACTTTTGTGGACACTCAAACTATCCCAAAAAGTGAACAGCAATGTAACAATGTGCGTCACTACAGAAACACCGTACACCACATGCGTCAACACACACAGATCACAAGCATGTCATAGTGCAATGCCACAGCAGGCTGGTGCTATAAGCGGAACAATGACCAAAACACTTCTGCCCCTCTTTCATTCCCGACCAAATGTAGGGCTTGTTCTGACAGCTTACGGCAGGCGGGTTGCCCCTCACCATGGTGGGATTCTTTTCTATCACTAGTAGGTTAACCTTTGAAAGATGGAAATGTGTTTATGTATGCGTTGCCATTTTTGGTGCATATAGTAAAGCCCACAAAAATAAATTGGCCTATCATAACACCAGGGATTTTAGATAAAAGTATAAACTACTATTCAAAAGGTTAGAGATACTAACTCACTACCTATTAATTATTTAGAATTTTTTAGAATAAAACTACTGAATTACACAAATGTAACTGTGGGAATTATGTTGTGACAAAAAAATCTACAAAATAAAAGCTTTTAAACCGCTTGTATATATATACTCAAAGCAAACCATTTATTTTAGTAATGAAAACATATTTTAAGCATTTATTCATATGCCTATAGATCAAAAGGTGACCTTAATCTTGAATGCTAGTTAATATATATCTTTTATAAATAATAATCTTAAAAAATATATTGTTTTTATGTTCCACAAATGATTAGTCATGCTTACAGAGCAAGACTAGTCAATGTGTCAGAGAACATGCACCAAGACAACACATTATACCAAGACATGTCTGTAAATGTCACAAACCACTAGCTTCTGGCTATTTCATGTATTCTTGTGACATCGTTCCTCATATAGTTTAACAGTATGATCGGTCATTCAAAAGTGTTTGAAAGACCAAAGTTGGACATGCTGTTGAGTTACGAGTTTGCTAGGTAGTCATCAAAGGCAAAGCTACTATTTCATCTTTACTGTAGGCATAAATTCATTTTGCAAAGAAAACAAAGCTGTCAAGTATATGTGGGCTTATGAAAATGAGCATGTGTAAAAAAGGAAAAGAATTCACACAAAATGTCACACAATGTTCAACTTCTGCTTTGCTAAATAAAGCTGTCTTTACACTGTCACTGACTGAAGGTGAATCTATGAGAAGCAACAGAGAGCTATAGAGTAAAAGAGAGACAAAACGAGAGTTAGAGATAGTGAGAGTAATAAAGAGCACTGCACATGGCTTTATGATGCGGTTGTCAAGAAGGGTTTGATTTGTCAAACAGCATATGACAATAAAACAAACACAGCATGAATAAATCATGAATACAATAATTAAGTGGAAAACAACTGCACACTTTTTCCAATAGCCTTGACTCTGGAAGTATATTTCCAATTAATTATACCCATTTCTTAACCTTAGTATGACAAACCTATATTTAAAATACAAAATTGAATTAAAATGAATATTTTAACTTGCTGTTAAAAGTTTGAAGGGGGGTTACTGACTTCTAAGGGATGCTTCTACCTTCATTCTAACTCTGATTGGTACTCTATTGGATCCGAGTGGCATTTCTCTTAAGAATTATGGGTTGTTTAGTTCTACACCAAAAATGCAACTATTAAACACTTTTTGCATTGATAATATCAGACTGATTATTTTGATCTGTTATTGTTTGATGTAAAAGGTAGGTATAGACAAATACCACCAGATTCCGACTGCGCTGTATTTGCATGACCATGATTTTGCATATGCGCATAACACGGTCAAGCTCAGCGCCCCATGTTCTAGAGTCTAGACCAATACATTCCAGTCATCTATCAAACCTATTTGAGGCCATAGGTTTTTTGAAAGGTCATGTGATGCCTTATGTAGTACTTGCACGGAGAAATGACAGAAGATCTCCGCATGTGCTAAATGGCATTACATAGCACACACTGCTGCCCAAGCTATGTAGAAACGCTTAAATTGGCCGAAGTTTCCCAAAAATGGAAATTTACTGACTGTTAGACTCAGTCACTATACACTTTCATTGCTCATCCAAAAAATGTGAATGCTGACTGAGGTTGGAGGTCGCTAACATTCCATCTATCATCTCCTTTTCTGTTCTACAAAGAAAGAAATGGAACTCAAAATGTTATGCTCCCTTATTTTTAAGTGACTTCGAATAAAAGTGTCTGCTAAATAAATAAATCACAAATGTTTGGAACATAATGCTGACAGTCATTTTTATTGAACTATCCCTTTAAAGGAATCATAACAGCCCAACTATCACCTAACTACCAGTAATCACTGTGCACACAAACATGGGGTGAAGGTCTCTTTAGGGAGAGAAATTTTGTTTGCTTGTGTATAGGGTCAAAGTTTCATTCTCAATGTAGATCAGTAACTCAGTATACCAGTAAACTAGTGATGGTTGAACTCTAAATGCTGAAAGTCAACCACAATCACTGACAAACAATATTGGCCTTCAGCGAAACACATCAGCTCAAAATATAACAACACTGATTGCTTTCATATAGCTAGGCAGCGTAAACAGGCACAAAACATATGAATCTAGCATAGTTTTTAGATATAACATGCACAAAGTTAATATTATACTTTACCATGTTTAGACAATGAGACAATGTCACAAAAAGTAAAATAAGTTTCTGAATCTCAAAGAAGTTTGTTCTGGCTTCCTTGTGTACTTGGTTGAAAAAAAAGTGTTTTTGTGTGCTTAACACAGGAAAAGGATCTTGTTACCTGTGGTCCTCATTTCCTGCAATAAGAGCAATACTGTTCAGCACATGGCATGGTCGTAAATAAGGTGTGCTCTCAAAATAACACTGTAAATATAGGCATATGTGATGTACAGAAAGGGCATGATGCCTCTGAGCAGGTTTTAGCACAGACCTCTCTATACACATCTAGGTAATAAAAGTTGCAAGAAAAAGTTTTGTTATTAATAACACACTCCTTATAGAATAAGATAGAATTGTAACACTCAGTGCTAGTGACTTTTGAATGTAACCAAATAATAAACTAAACCTAGCCACTTTTTTTGTACGGCCAATATACTTCACTGCAAAACGCAGCCTGGAATCAGACTTGACTACATTAGACCACAGAGACCAAAATAGCCATTCCTGACATTTCTCTGCTAATTTTAAGGATCTGTGATGACTTAACACAGCAAAAAACTGTCCTGTTCTCTGCTACCTTGGCTGTGTACCTCATGATGTGTGAAAGTCCCACAGCGAACTCTGAAAAGTGTGTACGTGTCGTGATTGTAGCACATTCCTTCGTAGTTATGCGCTCGCTAAATTTACATTCCAACAGCACAAAGAGCGTGCATACCCCATATTCACACAGGCCCTGGTATCAGAGTAGCCAAAACATTACCTTAACGTACCAGTTACCACATACACAGCTGACATACTGTTAGATTCAAATTGATGGTGACTAATCTGCACCTGAGGTTAAAGGCATAATTCACCCAAAAATGATGTCATGAATTACTATCTAGTTGTTCCAAATCGGTATACATTTCTTTGATATTTGGACAAGTGCTTGTAAGCAAACAGTTCTTGTTTTCTCCGTTCATCAGAGCAAAGAAATTTATAAAGATTTGGATTATGGAAGATTTGAGGATGAGTAAATGATGACAGAATTTTTATTTTTGTACTTATTAAATTTTGCTTCAACCATACAATGACCATACGGCCTTTCATAATGCCGCTCTCTAAAGCCACCAAACTACATGTCAACAGCGCGCAAAAGGTCAGGTAGTGCATTAATCCAAGGAAATGTCCATATTATAAAAAAGTATTCTTAAAGTAAAAAAAATATTTTTGTATATATTTTTGTATTTATTTTTTTGCATCCAAACCAAGCATTATATATAAAATATGGCTCAAAACATCACTATACACTAGCAGTTATGGTAAAGATGGCAAAGGTGTTTGATGTAATTTAGTCATGAGTTGATTGTATTGAGCAGGATTAACCTGTGCCGTTGCTGATGTTTGAGTATTCATCTCTCAGCACTAGAAGAGAACTTTTATCTAATGTAAGAAATCTGGATGTGGAGGCATGGTGAAAGAAAACTATTGCAGAGATGGCTTTCAAAAAAAAGAGCAACATCTTTTAAAAAACAACTGTGGCAGTACCATGGTACAGTCAGTGATGAAATCAGATAGCAATATCATAGCAATACTTTGGTGCTGAAGGATTGCCATACTCAAGTTACTTCAAAGCATACAAATGGCACTGCGGCACTGTTTAGCCAGTGGTCTTCTTTATTTTTACCACATAAAATGAAATCAAATAAGCTAGCTCAAAACTCAAAATTAACTCGGAACTAAATTATTATATACAGTATGTACTTTACTACAAATTGTGATAAATAAACTTTAAACACTTAAGCTTACTAACCACTCTTGTTAAATGGTCTTGGCACGGTTGTGTTTTAAGTGACTGATTTGATGGGTTCAGTCAGTGAGTTTTGTGAGTTCAATGTTTGATAAAAGAGTTGTTTCAACAAAATGAATCGATTCAAAGTCATTGCCTCGCAATTCGGACATTAGCTTAAGCCAGGACTATGCCTTAGTTAAATTAAGATATTTATGTCGCCTTTATAAAATATCTTAGAAGAATACATTACCGGTGTACATTTCGGCACAAAACAATTCCAAGCATTTATTTCAAAATATGTGCAAATTTCATTCACATCTTGCATTCTCTGTGGTTCAATTTAAATGATTCAATGATCTCTTATATTCACTAGTGACTGAAAAGTTCAATAGTTCGCAATGTGCGTTCATACTGGCGAACTCGCTGTGTACAGTATACATTGATTAAGCGATTCAACTGCAGAGCTAAAGACGTTGCAATGATGTAGGTCATGTTAATTTAAGAAATATCAAGAAATAAACATAATTGGATGTAAAACAAACAGCCGTGAAACACAGCTAGCTCTTGTTCTGCAACTCTTTTAAGTGCCCAGTGTGCTGATAACGAAACAGCGCCTTCACTGTGGCGTAATGCCGCAACTGAAGTTACCGATGACAGTCTGTTAAATGCACGCAGCATTTCTTGTGAAGACACTCAACATAAATTTGGCGAGAGTCTGAGGCGGCAAGACATTTGACGGAGGCGGCCGCCTACATTTGATCTATGCAGAAAAAACCTGCACTGGATAGGATTTTTCCTTTATGTCAGCTGCATGTGCGGAACACTTGTCAGTAGAGGTTGATTGATTCATCGTTTTTGCCGATTAATCGGTACCGATAACAATAATTTGAACTATCGGGTATTGGCAATAATCCAAACTAGTTTTTCCAGGTTGAGTTTGATCCAGACGCAGCAGGGAAAGCTCTACTGCGATACGCAGGTGGAGGGTTCCGAGTCTAATGTAAAATAGCGACCTCTAGAGATGGAAATAAAACTGACAGCCGGTTTGGTGTCGAGACCACAGTCTGCACAGAGCAGAAAACATCAGATGGGGGTTTAAAAGTTTCACAATGACAAGGTAAAGCTAGCTGCAGTAAGCATGTTGTTAAAAAGTAATTTATTTATTGAATATGCTGCATTAAATGGAGTATTTTTGCAGACAGGGCTGAGAGCGCTCTAACGTTTGCATCCCTATAATGTTAGCGTAAGAAGTTATAACATGGTGACAAAAGTACACACAAAAATGTAAAAAATGTATTATTGTAACTATGAATAGGTATTTGTCAGTATTGTGTGTGTGCGTACGCGAGATCCGCCTCCGAAATAGAAAACAGATGACAGAGACAGCACGAATGGCTTTTGTTAATGACATTCGTTTTAATGTAAAAAAACACATATTTGAACACAACAGTACATATTGTAAAATATTACAAAGGATCCGTTATTATGCTAGTTTGGTGCAAAGAATGTTTTAAATTATTATTATTTTTGAAATTTCCTACTTATAATTTTGTTTAAATCATACACTGGAGTTTAATATTTATTAATCTAGTTCATATTTATGTGTTTTATTTAAAACAATATTACAATTAGAAAAGCGGTAATTTTTCGGTAATTAATTGTTATCGGTAGGTCCTGACCACCTTAGTTATCGCTATCGGCAAAATCCAATATCGGTCGACCTATGCTTGTAAGGGAAAAAAAGGCAATATGTTTTTAGCACATTTACACCAAGCTGCACCTTAAAAAATATTCTCTGATGGCGCCACGTGAAACATGGAGTTGTCTTCTGACCTTGCTTTTGATTAAAATATGAGGGACCAGAGTTCAGCAACCGAGCGTGTACGACTTCATTAACCGCTGTGCAGAACGATCGGAATATGACATCAATATACTGTGAGAGCGTTTTAAAAGCATATGAAGCGCTCTGTCCCGCGATGCTTTTATGGTGTTCGGTCTGCGCAACACCGAATGAAGTCAAACACACACTTTAGTTAGGAGACAGATGGAGTGCACAAGCTCTCTGCTCGCTCTTTCCTGCACTAATCGCAAGCGTGACATTCACTACTCATAAATCACATTAAATGTTCAAATAAATCTTTGGCGATTCAAAAACATTTTACGCGCTCGCACCAAATGCGAACCTGTGAAACTTTACATTGCAACGTTGTAAAAAACGATTGCATTTGCAAGCATTTTCTCGCAGTCTAGAGCAATGAGAAATAAAAAAGGGAAGTGTACTGGGCCTACAGTACGACGTATTGAACAAGAATGTCATAATACAAGTATTTGCACAGTATCACCAACTTATTTGGAACACTGACTGAACTCTTGTGGTGGAGCTGTGCATGAACAAACAAACACACTTCTGGTCAAAATGATTGGTCAAATATAAATGTAAACAAATTTAAGTCAGTTCTGGCAGGTATGTTATGTGAGGTATCGATCTTTGGTATAAGTGTATATTTGAATACGAGTACATGAGCTTGGTATCTTTGCATACTGTAATGCATCCCTAGTTTCAATGTCACTGATAGATAAACTACTATGTGAATATTCAACAGCCCGACATAGCTACATTGACTCGGCCAATGGTGTAAGTAAACATTAGGAGTATGACAACCATTGGCTCAAACATTACCCTTCAACAGCCTACCAGTATAGCCTGTGCATGATAAAAGCCTACAACCAATGACACGCCACGCAAAAAATGTTTCAGCTAAACCCAGCAGTGTTTGTCTGTAGCTAGTTGGCTAGTTCCTGTATGTCATCACCTGAGTCATGCATCCACGACAGCGCTGTCTGCCAGGAGACAAGAAGGGGATGAAAAAAAGAGGATAAGAGAGAGATGCTAGGAAGTTATCACATGTTTAAAGCCAACCTTTTTCAAGAACACATACACAGCTCCATCTCTTCTTCAACTATGATAAACAAATGAGTCATCCAGGGCTTGCTGAGAACACTGACTCACTCACGCTTCATTCTCTCACTCCCCCTGCAGCAACACACACAATCAGCCAAGGCAAGTACATAACAGCCCCTAACACTAAGTGGATATAAAGAGAATAAACGTTCAGAGGTAGAATAAAACACGATGATGTCAAGAAAGGGGTGACCAATAGAATGAGTATGTGCTTTCTAAATGCCATTAAGTACGAATCTAATCATGTATATTAGGGCTGTCAAAGGATTACTCGTGATTAATCGCACCCAGAAGAAAAGTTTGCGTTTACATAATATGTGTACTGTGGATATTAATTTTTTTCTTCTAAAAACATATACATACATTCATGCATATATTCAAGAAAAAGTCTTATATATTATTATTATATATCAATTAATGAATATGCACAGTATACAGACATATATTATGTAAACACGCGATAAATCATTTAAGAGCCAAAATTCATATTTAGAAGTGAATCAATATATATATATATATTTATATATATAATTAATACTTCAAATAATAAAGATAAGTATTTGAATGACTAGATATATTTAAAAACACTAAAATACTGACAAAAATGAACTTGACAGAAAAACACACATTTCTTAGAAACTAAGACTGAAACGTCCTTCAACGTAGTGAGTGATAGTGAACTACAGGTGTTGTCTGACATTATTCTTCTAAAATGATTATTTTCATCAGGCTCCAATGTTTAAATTAAAAGTTATTTCACTTTAATGGCAAACAAAAACACAATCATTGCCATTAAATGGATAGTCCACCCAAAAATGAAAATTATGCCATAAATAACTTGTCCTCAAGAAGTTCTGTTGAACACAAAGAAAGATATTTGGATGAATGTTAGCAACTGAGGTTTCTGGGGAACCATTGAATATCATAGTACAAAAAATGATTGTATATTTTTTGTTCTGTTAAACACAAAAGAAGATATTTTGAAGAATTTAGGAAAACAAACCGTTCTCGGGCACCTTCGACTACCTTTTTTTGACCTCCCCAGAGATCTCAGATGCTAACATTCTTCTAAATTTTCTTTTTTATGTTCAACAGAACAAAAAAAAACTATACAGGTTTGAGGGTGGAGTAATTCATTACAGAATTTTCATTTTTGGGTGGTTTATCCCTTTAAAGTCACATCAGTAAACATTTGAGCCTGAAAAAATGCTTTTTGGCAGAAAACTTCAAACTGCACTTTGAGGCTTTTGGATCTGATGTCTTCATATGCATGTACATATAAATATATTGTGTAATGTATAAGTACACAGATCTTCTGCGGTAAAGAAATATTATATAATAGATTTCTAACAAACTGTGACTGAAACTTTTGCATCAACATTGAGTCAAATCTAAGTCTTGAGTCTTGAAATTAAGTTTTCAAAGGCTTATTTATTTGACCACTTTCATCTCAAAACCACAATCTAAGGCAATAACTTAATTCACACTTAGCATGTACTTAATCACACAGTCTAAATATAAAGCTGCTTACCTTTAGATGCTGCTGTAAGTAAATCTATGCTGGCGTAGGCACCATTCTCTGGGGGAGAAACACTGGGAGATGGCGAACGAGCATTTCCAGGCCGGACGTTATCTCTCATGTCCAGGGCGATGTAGTTTAGGCCGTTTTGGTGTTCCGTAGGTAGAGTCCTTCCAGACCTCACAGAGGAGGAATCGGGTCTATCTGAGGAGGTTCCCAGTGTCACCTCGCTGCCAGATGTCACACTGTCAGTCCAAACACTGTCAAAAGAGGCAGAGTTGTGACACTTACTGCGCCCCACCTGCTGCGTGTTGCTAGGCACTGTGCTATTGACATCCAGGGCACTTCCACCTGATGCCCCTGGAGATGTGACAAACGTCTCCGAGCTGTGCCTCCGCCTGCCCTGAAGATCAGCGCGGACAACCTTGGGCTCGGTCGGGGGGCTGTGAGGGAAAAACTGTTGCTCCAGGACACACAGGTGCTCGAGCATGGCTGTAGGGCTTTTACATTCCTCATCATCTCCAAAAGACATTTCTGCGTAGTCGTCCGGTTGACCCACACTAATCCCACTGGAGTGGGAGGATGAGGAGGGCCGAATGTATGTAGGAGGATTCCAGGGGGCTACTAGAGAAGGCCTTGGGGACTGACATTTGGGTGGGAGACCATCCACATCTAAAGACATGTAGTCCTGTGGTAGGGGGGATCTGCGTTGCTCCCTGCTGAGGGTTGAGGGTGAGCCGTCAGCAGACAGTGAGCTGGTGGGATATGTCGGACGATCCCCGAATTCGATATTGATGTACTCTCCTGGGCTAGAAGGCCGCACTGCTGCTTCACCTGTTTGCAGGGTGCTTTGCAAACTCCGCCTTCCCAATGGCAGACGGTTCGGCCGGATTGCACGTCGGTCTGTGCAGCCATTATGTTGTGAAGATTCAGAAGGTAGGCACCTGCTACTGCGATCTGGGGCAGGTGGGATGTAACTTGGTTTCGCTGGGGAACTCATTGGGACGTACTCGTCATGCTCAAAATGGTCTCTGGATGAAGCTTTGAATGAGAGAAATATGAATGTAAGACTTAGATTTCACAGAATTGGTCAAGACACGGTAATTGTAACAAAAAAACATTTAAACTTTACCTGTAGATGTGCTCTGAGACATATCCATGTATTCTGTGTTCGCAGGGCGGTTTGGGGCTCTTCGTCTATCTCCCCGTCTGTCGGGGCTGGGCGGGGCAGGGGAATCAGTAGCCCCACTTCTACCTGGGAGCATCATCATGTAGCCTTTTGACTCCACGTGCTGGGGGACAGGCAAAGCAGCACTTTGGACACGTGGAGAAGCAGAAAGGAGAATATTTGGTTGCATAGGCATGTAGTCTGCATTGTTGGAGCCAGGCAGCACACCTGCCATCATGGGCATGTACCCATCATCCTTGGGGGCATCTGCGAGCCGTAAGCTAGGGGGCCGGTCTTGGCTGTGTTCAGAACTGGAGCTGTAATCGGAGCAAAGGGAGGAGGAGGTAGAGACGGTCTGGGCACTGGCACCCCAAGAGCTACTCACAGCCTCGTCCAGCGAGAAGGTGGTCTGGGTCATTTTTTGATACACAGCGACTCCAGCAGCAATAGCGCCCCCAACCTGCCTGGAGAAGGAAGGCGTCCGTCTTCTTAAAGACCCGGGGCGTGAATCTTCATCAGCACTCTCTTCACGGGGCTCACTTGTGCTTGTTCCAGACGCGTCACGATTCCATCCCATAGCCATGTAGTCGCCGAGGCAGTGCTCCTCACGGATTGGTGGCGTGTTTCCCAGGGAGTCTGGGGTGTTACTACGTACTCTAAAGTAGCGAAAATCTCCAGGGCTGGAGCCATACTCATCAGAAGAGTTGAAACCTCCGTCGCTAGGGGATCCACAAATGGATGCACTGGAGGGGCGTGTGATGGTGTCAGACACAGAGCCATGCCCGCTGCTGCTAGACATGCTGACTGGGCTTGTGGTTGAGGGGAAGTGTGACACCGGCAGCGAGGCAGAGCGGGCATGATAATTGGTGCCCGGCGGGGCACGAACATAGCGTCCTCCAGCCCCACTGCTACTTTCCTGGCGGCTCAGGTTAGCACGGGCCGTGTTGAGATGAATGAGGCTACCCGTCACAGAGCGAAAGGGCCGGCTCATGGTGCTCTCTCCCTCACTGGAGGTCCTGAATCTGTACCCACTCGCTCCACTGCTCTTTCTGCTAGGTGGAGTTCCCACCACAGACTCAGTTCGAGACCGCCGCTGGAGCCCCGTCTGACTGGGCGGGAGGTTGCCCAGGTGCCGCCGCGTGGTGATGAAGCCCATCGGGTTGGAGCCGGACGACTGACTTTTGCTCCTTGGCCTGAACTCAGCAAAAGCCTTCAGGGCCTTCATGGTCTCAAGAATGGTTTCATGCATGTTTTGAGCGACCACAGAATCATCCACCTGCATCCAAACCTCTCCAGGTCCTATAGAAGAGGAGCGGCCGACCTCTATAAAAAAGAAGCTCTCGGAATGACCACAGCGCCTGATGTTCATGAGTTGTAAGTTCACACAAGGCGTTTCAGAGTTCAGTTTCATTAGGTGGAGGCTCTTAGAAGACAAACAGAGTCTATACACACCAGTTAGATTTTTAGTCTGGCCCAAGCCCTTTGGTTTGACATTAACCTGCCACACTTCTTTGAAGTCAGTACCTGGAGTAACAGTGCCGTAGCCATCATCAATCTCCTCTGCATCCAGGTGGCCTCTCTTCCCTTCACTCATTAGCTCACTGAGCGCCTGGTACCACTCCTCCTGTTCCTGCTCGTTTTCAGCGACAATTGCGAAGTACTCATCCTTAGTATACAGAGCAATAAGATGTTTGTTTTTAGAATCCGCTCTTTTATTGACAGTGAAGCATTGGTACAGATATATCACTCTTTTCGGGGAAGAAGCAGTCACTCCAGTCGAGCCTGCAGATGCGCTGGGGGCGGCGGCGGCGGTGGTGGAGCGGAGCGTGTTTCGAAATTTCTTCTCGCTGTCGTAGTACTCAAGTCTGCTCGGTCCCAGATGACTCGACGCCCGCAAGACGAAAAACCTCTTGTGGCCATGTTTCTGCTTTCTCAGGTAACCACACTTTCGGATGTCATCCGACACGGAGGAATTGGCGTTCGCAGATATAGCAGGAGATGATGAGGTAGCGTGTGTTTTGCTTGCAGTAGGGGCTGAGTCCTCGTGTGCCCGGTTAAGAGTGGACGCGTATCTATTCCTCGCCGGCGATTCCAGGTGGTTTTCGTGCACGGCGTGTTGCCGGTAATGAGACTGCTGCTGTTGATGCGGTTCACTCGTCTGACCGTCGGGGTGCTGTACCGAGTCCGGGGGTTCCCCGACAGAGGTGTCGCCGTTCGCCGTCGCAGCTGCTTCTGCAGGTTTAGTCCCGACAGCCCGCTGTTGCGTTTCTACCATCAACATAGTGGCTTTGCCTTCTTGGTAGTTCGCGAAATTTTCCATCAGTTAAGAGAGATTTTAGGTCACTTTACCTTCGGTTTACAGACAGAGACCCCATTATTTGTGTTGGGGGGAAACCGTGTCTCGAGCGTCAGAGCGCGATTAAGTCTTTTCAGTGTTGATATTCCCCTGGCCGCCACATGAAAAGCAGGTAATCCAGCCAATGCTCTTCGAGCTCAATGCCAGCAACTGCAACATGACCACATTTACCCGATCTATTATCGGTAGATCCTCCTAGCGGGCTACCAATCTGCTCTTCGCACCCTGTGTACACTACGGACCAGACCACAGCACAAACAACACATGACTCGTGCGTCATTCGCCTGAAGTTGGGAGGGTGCGAGGCGAGGCCCCCGATTGGGCGAAACGTTTGATTGAAAGTTCCCTCTCTGAAAATGAACCAACCGCTGTTGTGCGTTTTGGGTCTACGTCATTATTAGTGGCCAATAGTTTTACTTGGAGTTTCACTGTACTAGCATGTTGTCGTTTGTTGATTGACAGAGATTTGTCCAATGAGATGATTATAAGTGGATTGCGTCATGGAGTGTAGTGAGTTCATTGGATGAAGCGTTTGACCGGAGTAGTTGTTGTTTACCTCGTTTGAGATAGTTATCGCATACTTTTTAACTTGCTAATGTCAAGTACGGTTAAAGATTTTGTTTTTATCAATCAACAATTAAATCATTTTGATGTGTTTATTTTTTTGAGCTCAAATAGTGAGTTGCAATGTTGTTAGTAGCAGCAAACTGACTAAAATAACAATATGGTACATTTAATTCAACTACTAGTGCTGTGAGAATATTTTGTTTCTATTGGGTACTTGAGTAAATGTCGTACATGTCAAAATCTTGATATAGTAAACAAAAACAGATTATTAGACAATGGCTAATTTGAGGGTTGCTGAGTATCAATAAGTTTCTTGATTGACTGATGGTCTCTATGGAAACATTGGATATAAATGCAATTGAACAGATTAAACGCATTTGAATACTTTGCTTTGCTTAATCTGGATGGGGGTGACCTCGCGCCTCTGAAGTCTTATCTGCAGTCAGTACTGGATAATCCACATAGAGCATAATAATGTAGGTCGCCATCTGTTGCATTTACTGTTAAAATAACAAGAGGGCGCTGTTCAGCAGTTTTTCAAAATATGATATTACCGAGACAGCAGTTGGTTGCCCAAATAGCTCGGTTGCTCCTATTGGATTTGGAAAAAATAGCTGTCATTTTAAAAAAGGTCTTTTCATATAATGTTTTTATTATGACACGTGTTTGTATTTTTTTTTACACTGAAAAATATTGTGATACTAGGCCTATTATATAGAATACATCTACATTATTTTGAAACGATCAAATACAAATTCTTACATGTTACTCTAAAGTATATATTTTTTCATCTGCTTCTACATCACTATTACAATAAAATAAGAATTTGTAGAACTACATGGCTCTAATCTCCTCTCAGAGGAGATTATAGGAGTTGCTGTTTTAGAAGAGCAGGTAAGTCTTATGAGAAACTGAATTGCAATGTATTGTATACTATTGTTTGATACATAGGAAAGTAAAATATTCTGTCACACAAAACAAAGAGAAGGCCATATAAAGAACCTTTTAAATGGAAAAAAGCTGTCTGAGAAGCAAAAATAAAGCCGTGGGGCATCATCAGTTCCTTTGGTTATCCATATTAAGTTATTCAGCATGCAGGTGTGGGGTCAGAAGGGCTTTTAAAGGTCATCAGTGATGGTGAATCATGACATTGCCCTCATCGGCTTGGGTGAGCTGAGCCACCTGACGCACAGTAGAGATCTTCTTTACAGCCTTATGAAGCAATGCCTTAAAATCTTTAGCTTCAGGTCTGTAAAACACAAAACAGAGATGGAACACCAAGATTAACAACACCAACATAAACAGCATTAATCTAATACGTCACATCATCACTAAATTCAATTATTTTAGTATCAAAATCTTAGGTTTTAGAAGCAAGAGAAAGGCTTTGAAAATACATGTTATTAGATAAAAAAAACATGTTTTAGTGTGTTTACACATGATACACACGAAAAAATGAGAACAAACAAGACAATCAGAGCAAGACAAAACATAAACATAAGAGACAAATAGCTTATGATCCATTTTGAAAAGCCGGCTATTCATATCTGATGAGTGCAATCCGGTCTGAAAGGAGACAGCTTTTATAATGACTATATTTGCTTAGTCAGAAATCTTCAAGACCAAAAAGATTTGTAGGCATTAAAATAACCAGGGATCATGACATCACAAGATCGGCAATACAATCTTTATTTCATATTGGATTTAGTTTATTACATTAAAAGTTACGAAAAATACCCACAAACACTTCAATAAGTTCTAGAAATATAACACAGCAGGAAAATATGTTATATTACTTAAGAAACATTACTTGAAAGCAGAAGAACTGAGTCTTGTTAATTGTTGGAGAATGGAACCAAAATGGAAAAAATGGCTCCCTTTATAACTCCCCACTGTCCTGTCCCCCCACCACTTCTCCCAACTGACCCACTGTGCCACATTGAGTAATTGTTACGAGTTTCAAATGTGTAACTGGAGTAACAAATGATTTCTTTTATAGCTTGGGGTTCACTTCTCTCAGTTCTGGAAAACAGAATCACAGAATTAGTGAGTGAAAAAGCGAACCGCCATCTTCGTCTCCGAATCTCTGTCTCTTTATTACAAATTTCAATTTTACAAAACAATAAAACATTTCCCAAGTGTAATCATGTTTCAGTATACATTTGTTAATTTCAATTTAAACATTACAGGTTTTCTATACTCTCCACAGATCAGTGAGCAACATCTTTCATACTCACATTCACAGAAAATAATTGTGTCTTTACAAAAATCAACATCACTCTTTTGTTAAAGTGCAATAATATCAAAAGGATAAATCATGTCTTATACTTAGATATATTTGTTTTCTTTTCTTTTTTTTTACCTCAGGAATCCACCATAATACTAATGTAATCATGAATCATAAACCCTCTTTGGCTGTAAATGAATTACAATAATGACTTTAAAGTCAACACATGAATCACCATACACGTAGGGAAAACTGTTTAACTTACTATACCTTTTTTTAAACCCAGGACAGTCACCAAACTGCTTCCGTATAACATTAGGAAATAACTCCCCTTTTAGTTTTAAACAACATACCCCCATTAACATCTTATCTTAACATGAAGTGGCATATATAGTCTGTCAGGATACCTTAAAAACCCGAAACAAATCGTTATTAGAGTGAGAGGACACCAGCACACAGATTCACACATACGGTCACCATATACACGCCTCTTATTCGGCCGCTAGCGTAATTGTTGACAAAATGTGCTTCCCGCGATTATAGCCTAACGTGGCTTTTTAACTCAGCTTCACACGTCAAAAGTTCCATCACCAACTCATCACAGTTTCAATACGCGACATCCACTTCAGGAGGAAACTCAACCTTACAATTTTTACAGAATACTAACCTGGAAAACAGAATCACAGAATTAGTGAGTGAAAAAGCGAACCGCCATCTTCGTCTCCGAATCTCTGTCTGAGAGAAGAGGAAGGCGTCCGTCATCTAGGTAACGTGGTGTAACGATACCTACTCTTTGGTTCCGCTTTGTTTGGTTCCCCCCCAAACTAATATTGTTTTCATAAATAAAAGTTTCAATTATACTAAAACGCTGATGGTTACTGTGTTCTCACGTAAGGGTGCATCACACACTCCCCAACAAATAAAAGTGGCTCCTGACACAAGATATTTTGAACAATTCCACTCTGAACCTTTACACACCCCATTTTTTTTTCAAACACCTAACTCTCAATTAGTGTATCCTATATGTTCTAGAAAAAGTGTGTTCCAGATCTCATCTGGTGAGTATATAATGTATGTAATTGTCTTTCAGGATATCTCATCCACATTGGGCTGGGTATGCAACAGGTAAGTAAGGGTATGGGGCACTGAACGAGGGTTGGAGGTGGTGGAGGTATGGTGGACCAAGACACTGGTAAGCACACTGTACTGGCTGGATTCCGACTGCACTCACAGTGGGCCTCGGGTGATAAGCGGGTTGACCCAGGGATGGGTAAGTAAACACATAACTTGGCCGTCTTCCTCTCGTGGACTGTCTCAGTGGGATCTGATGTTCAGGTTGTGGTCTGGGAACATTGTTCTCTTGATGGACAGCAGGCAGTTTCTCTTGAACGGTTGTAGGTTGAAGCTGCTCCATGCCATGTTCATCCTCGCTGGATGTTCCCTGTTCCTCATCTCGAACACTCTCCCTGTCCTGTTCAGATTCTACATGAATCGTTTCTCCCAGATGGGTCTCATTCTGTTCAGATCTATCTTGGTAGTCGGGGGTAACATGCGGCACAGGTAAGTAACTTCCCGTTCTTGGTTTCTCCCTCGGTATTCGCAACCAGTAACGAGGCACACCTTCCTCTTCCTCAGAGTCACTTATATATGGGCCCGGTGCCTCATGTGTCGGTTTCGGGATGTCTGAGGCTCTCTTCTTCCGCTTTTGTGACTCAGATGTGTTGGTGGTCGGGTTCTGAAGAGGCTCTATAGGTAAGTCATTGACTTGCATCAGGAGGTTCCTGTGTAGTGTGCGAACTGGTCGGCCTCCCGCCTCCGGGCTTACTTTGTAGACAGGATTATCTCCCACCTGTTCTCTCACAATGTAGATGAGCTGCTCCCAGTACGATCTAAGCTTTCCAGGCCCCCCTCGTTCACTGAGATTGCGTACAAGTACTCTGTCCCCAGGCTGAAGAACCACACCTCTGCTCCGTTTATCGTAGTATGTCTTCCCTTTGGAGCTGGACTGTCGACTGTTTGCGTTTGCTATTCGGTATGCCTCCACCATTTTTCCTGCCCATTTCTCAGCATATCCTTTTGGTCCATTAGTTTCAGCTCCTTTGTCTGTTATGAGGCCAAAGAGGATGTCCACTGGTAGGCGAGGATGTCGGCCATACAACAAATAATACGGGGAGAAACCTGTGGCCTCGTGCCTCGTACAATTATATGCCTGGAGTACATGGGGCAGGTGGTCCTTCCAATTCTCTTTCTCTTTCTCTCCCAAGGTGCGGAGCATTTGCAATAGCGTGCGATTGAATCTCTCTGCAGGATTGCCCTGGGGGTGATACGGAGAGGTTCTCGAGTGGGCGACACCAGCTGATTGCCTGAGAGTTCTGAAGAGCTCATTCTCAAACTCTCGACCCTGGTCATGGTGTAGTTTGGCCGGGTATCCAAATCTGGGGATGAAATCATTGAAAAGCCTGTCAGCAGCTGTCTTACCAGCCTTGTTTTTCGTGGGGTAGGCTTGCGCGAATCTGGTGAAGTGATCAACCACTACAAGGATATACTCGTATCCACCTCTGCAGGTTTCCAGGTGAAGGAAATCGATGCACACCAACTCAAGGGGCGAATTTGATGTTATACTTCCCATTGGTGCTCTTTCATATGTGGCTGGCTTTTTCTGTTTAATGCAAGAGCACTTCCTGGTCACATACTCTTCTATCTCCTTCTTCATGAAAGGCCAGTAGAATCGCTCCCTCGCTAGGTTCAGAACCTTTTCAACGCCAACGTGACACATGTTGTTGTGCAGTTGGGTGAGCACTTTTCGTTTGTAGGTGGCGGGCAGGACCAGTTGTTGTCGACCTGCACTCTTCCTGTAGAGAAGGTCATTCTCTATGTATAATTTGCTCCACTCTCTTGACAGCCTCCTTGCGTGTGTGTCCATTTTCTCTTTATCATCCTCTGTTAGTGGTGAGTCGTTTTCCTTCAACCCCATAACTTTCCCAATGGCGGGGTCTTTTCTTTGTTCCCTCACAAGCTCTTCATGACTGATTTCCGGCAGATGCTCAACTTGAGGTTGGCTGTGGGATGTTAAGTTGAGGGCTGCCACCCAGGCCACATCTCCTTGTTGTCCTTTCCGGCTTCCTTCCCATACAGCACATACTGCCTCCTCCGATAACTCTTCCGAACATCCAGCCATGAAGGTGTCGATGTCCAGGGGGCAGCGTGATAAAGTGTCAGCATCGATGTTGGTTTTGCCGGGCCGGTACTTGATGTCGAAGTGGAAGTCAGCCAGCTGCCCCACCCATCGGTGACCTACTGCGTTGAGTTTGGCAGTACTCAGGACGTATGTGAGGGGATTATTGTCCGTGAAGACTGTGAAATGCGGGGCGTAGAATAAGTAGTCACGGAACTTCTCACATACCGCCCACTTCAACGCCAGAAATTCAAGCTTTCCGCTGTGTAGGTGATAATTTTGTTCCGCTGATGTTAGCGTGCGTGACCCGTATCCAATCACCCTCAACTTCCCATCCTGGTTCTGATAAAGAACTGCACCGAGACCTTTTTGGGAGGCATCTGTGTGGAGTGTGAAGGGGCGGTTGAAATCGGGATACGCCAACACTGGGGGTTTGGTCAGCCGGTCCACGAGCTGTTCAAGGATCTGTTGGTTCTGTATATTCCATTCTACTGGAGTACGGGAGGACGGTTGACTGCATTTCGTTTTTCCTCGTGGCGGTTTGGCTAGAGAGGTGCTGGGCTTCGACTGGAGCAGGTCGTATAGGGGTTTGGCTATGCGTGAGAAGTCCTGCACGTATGTTCGATAAT
Source organism: Triplophysa dalaica (assembly GCF_015846415.1). Classification (NCBI taxonomy): domain Eukaryota; kingdom Metazoa; phylum Chordata; class Actinopteri; order Cypriniformes; family Nemacheilidae; genus Triplophysa; species Triplophysa dalaica. The sequence goes on from NC_079542.1 coordinate 10,330,898, forward strand.
AGCTCAAGAACCCAAGCAACTGCCTGACGTCCCCAACTGTCTGTGGCATCTTGTCTTTCAGTGCCCGCACTGCCTCAAGGTCTTTGGGGTCCATCTTTACCCCTTCTGCTGACACCAACCGACCAACATACCGGACCTCCTTGCGGAAGAGTTCGCATTTCTCCGGCTTCAGCTTTACCCCGTGGTGTTGCAAGGCTTGCAAGACTCTGCGTAGCACCTCTACATGCTCATCAAATGACCTGGAAAAGCACAACACGTCGTCAAGGTAAGGGATGCAGCATTCATCTCTCAGCGTGTCGAGCATACCTTCCATGCTCCTTTGAAAAGCCGCTGGGGCGTTCGATAGCCCGAAGGGTATTCGGACCCATTCATATAACCCCCATGGAGTTATGAATGCGGTCAGGTACCTTGATCCTTCGGCGATAAAGCCTTGATGGTAGGCTTTCCCCTGATCAAGGATCGAAAACCAGGCATATCCTCCCAGAGAGTCAGTGAGGTCCTGAATTCTGGGAAGAGGGTGACGGTCTGGCACAGTTTTGTTGTTGAGGAGCCGGTAGTCAACACACAGGCGTAAGGACCCATCTTTCTTCCTTACACAAATGACAGGAGCTGAATAAGGCGACTGGGACTTCACAATCCACCCTTTAACTAACAGCTCCTGGATGTACTCCTTAACCTCCCTGTATAGTGGTTTTGGGATGGACGCGTAAGCCCTCTGCACTGGGATGTCATCCTTAGTCCTGATCTCCATCTGTAGGGAGGGGATGCACCCTATGTCGTCGCTGTCACGGGCGAATGCTCCACTTTCTTCATAGAGCACTTCCTTTACAGACTGTTGTTGGTCAGGGCTGAGGTGACTGATGTCAACAGGAGGAAGCCAGGATTCGGGTGGAGAAGTGCTGGAAGAAACGACTCCCTTAACCTCGACTGATGTCATCTTTCTTGGTGTGGAATCAGCCTGATGTGACTCTGGTGCATCAGTCTCAAGGACCTTGATAACATGTTGTATGGTTCCCAGAGAGGTTCTACCCGGCAGGGTGACCTCATGCTTTGAGTGATTAGAGATGGGCACCTTCACATAGGGCCGTCGGGTGTTATTGATTTCCAAGAGGCCTTCTCCTACACTCAACTGCCCTAAGACAACGCTTTCCTCTGTTGGTTCGTATAGAACAATGGGGTTAGAGGCGTCAAAGTTTGGAGGCACTCTACACCATACATGAGCTGTTCTGCCTGGGGGAATGATGACATGGTCTTGGCCCACCCTTATAGTAACAGGATCACAGTATGTACTAGGAGGCACCTGGATGGAATTTACAATGACCTCTACCTGTTCCTCCTCTATTCCAAATGCACTGCGGAGAAGGTTGACAACCGTTGCCACTGCATCGCCCGAGGACTCTTTCCTTCTGATGATCTCCTGGAGTACATTGGCTCCTAGAAGGGGATGGGACAGTGGCAACGGGCTGACTAGGAAAGGGACCTGTATTGTGAGATTGGGGTCTTCATTCCCTGCGAGATTGACAGTGAGCTCAACCCATCCGCTGTAGGGGACGGCATGGCCAGTGACTGCATAGACGCCAAGTTCTTCCTCTAAAAGCTCAGAAAGGGGTCTCAATATGTGATTAGGAATGTGAGTGTCAGTCCATTGTTGGTCAATTATGCTCACCTGCGAGCCTGAATCAAACAGGACTGTAACTGGGTATCCGCCAATCAAACATTTCAGCAGACTTTTCTTCCCAATTAGGAGTGCCTTGCAAGTGATGTTACTCTGGTCGGTCAGTGCATGTGTTTTTTTTTGTTTGTTATGCTTGAGGTGTCTTGTTATTTGTTTGTTACTTGTAACTGTTTGGGACTGCAACTGCTCAACGGTCTCTGGGCGTCCCTCCACAAAGACCGAGCCCCGTTTCCCTGCAACCTGACTTGTTGAAGACATCCCACTGCTCTGTGTCCTGCCCCTCCACACACAAAGCAATGGTTACACTCCTGTGCATTCTGTTCAGTACATTTCGGGCAACGAGCTGTCCTTCCTCTCACCTGGACTGCAGGTTGTCCCAGCTGTGGTTGGACAGGTCTGCTGGGAGTTGGCTGAGAAGGAGGGTAAGACATCCGATTATTTGCTGTCCGCTGCTCGATCAAAGAAGCCACCATGTGTGTCAGGGTCTCCACCTGAGAAGTGAGCTGTTGTATTGTCTGGAGATTTTCATTATCTGGTGCTATATCCCGCGACTTGTTATTGTTGTAACGGTCTCCCGTCTCAACCTTGGCGCTGTGTGCTTGTGCTAACTTTTGTCGGGGGGGTTGACCCAGTCTGCGCTGGTGCTCATTTTCATCACTTATTATTTTCATGACTTGACGAAGGATTTCCTCATCTGTGACTTGACTGTTCGAGATTAGAGGCCTCAGTCTCTGCCGGAGGTCAGCTTGTTTTGTCCCCAACCCCTGATAGATGGTATGGAGGAACACCTCCTGGATGGTCTTGGGATCATATGCAATGTCTGCACTGGCCTGTCGGGTCTGAAAAAGGATTTTCTGTTTGAGCCCAATCATACGGTAAAGAAATTGCTGTGGTGATTCTTGGTCTAATTGCCTGGCACACATCAGTTCCTGGAACATCTCAGTTGTTGCTTTCTCTCCGAGGTGAGACCTGAGGAAGCCTTTGAGTTCAGATACCGTGATAGAATCTTTGTTCACAAGCATATCTTTAAATGCCCCTGGTTTGATGATCCTCAACACCCCTCTGACCACCTCTGCTTCTGCAAAGCCCTCCTTCACTCCCTCGTCGATTTGTTTGCTGATATTGTTGTAGTTTAAATCAGAGTTCTGATCTCCAACCTGACCACCATGTACTTTGAAGTCCCTGCGCTGCACGTAGGAGAGGTCCTTAAGTATTACTGGTCTCTCTGAGATCATCTGTGGCATACAGTGGAACTCTGCCTCACTCTGGTGGGGGTAAGTTGTGGGTGATGGGGCCATCGTAGATTCACTTCGTCTGAGTTTCTCACCCAGCTCTTCATACACTTGTCTCAGTTCTTCTAATGTCTGTGTTGTTGTATTGGTATGAGTGTTATGATGGGGTTGTGTCAGACTAACTGTGTTGTTAGAGTGAGAAAGAAGTTGTGATGCAGAGGTTGGGATTGTAGTGGATGGACTGGGACTAGGTGTGACCTGTATGTTACCATCATTAAATGCACCCACCGGAAACTTAACAGGAGCATCAGCATTAATTACCTTACCTACCAAATCATTTAAAACCAACAACTGACCCATTCCCTCATCCTCAAGTCCTAGTAAGGAGTCAGATTGCATGTAGGAGATAACATAGTCCATACAGCCCTCTTCATCACTCGGACTCAACTCTTCTTCATGTGGACTATTGATTGCAATGTCTTTTGCAACCTGATAGATGTCGTTGTTTGAAAGTCTGAATAGTTGTTTCTTGATGCTCCATACTAATTCTTTACGAGTTGCTGACATAGTGTGTAGTCCTGATATTCCCTTGTGGTTTGTGAACTCAGTCAATCAGTGGTGAAGGGACTTAGTAAGAGGTGTGTATGTGTGTGTGCGTGTCGACCTCCCGATCACAGGTGAGCTCCTCTGGTAAGTAGCGTGCGCCGGCCTCAGGATCAGCAGTGCGGCTCCTAAGCAAGGTGGAGATCCCTTTTCTCTTTGGTCTCCCTCCTCGGACGCCCACGGGATAACCCCTGGCCTGCAGCAGCGTCTTGTCACCTTGGTCGTGTGGTTCAATTATCTCTGGATCTGCTCCTCCTATTGTTGTGATGAGGAGAGATCCCGGACGAGCCCCCACAGTTTGTTACGAGTTTCAAATGTGTAACTGGAGTAACAAATGATTTCTTTTATAGCTTGGGGTTCACTTCTCTCAGTTCTGGAAAACAGAATCACAGAATTAGTGAGTGAAAAAGCGAACCGCCATCTTCGTCTCCGAATCTCTGTCTCTTTATTACAAATTTCAATTTTACAAAACAATAAAACATTTCCCAAGTGTAATCATGTTTCAGTATACATTTGTTAATTTCAATTTAAACATTACAGGTTTTCTATACTCTCCACAGATCAGTGAGCAACATCTTTCATACTCACATTCACAGAAAATAATTGTGTCTTTACAAAAATCAACATCACTCTTTTGTTAAAGTGCAATAATATCAAAAGGATAAATCATGTCTTATACTTAGATATATTTGTTTTCTTTTCTTTTTTTTTACCTCAGGAATCCACCATAATACTAATGTAATCATGAATCATAAACCCTCTTTGGCTGTAAATGAATTACAATAATGACTTTAAAGTCAACACATGAATCACCATACACGTAGGGAAAACTGTTTAACTTACTATACCTTTTTTTAAACCCAGGACAGTCACCAAACTGCTTCCGTATAACATTAGGAAATAACTCCCCTTTTAGTTTTAAACAACATACCCCCATTAACATCTTATCTTAACATGAAGTGGCATATATAGTCTGTCAGGATACCTTAAAAACCCGAAACAAATCGTTATTAGAGTGAGAGGACACCAGCACACAGATTCACACATACGGTCACCATATACACGCCTCTTATTCGGCCGCTAGCGTAATTGTTGACAAAATGTGCTTCCCGCGATTATAGCCTAACGTGGCTTTTTAACTCAGCTTCACACGTCAAAAGTTCCATCACCAACTCATCACAGTTTCAATACGCGACATCCACTTCAGGAGGAAACTCAACCTTACAATTTTTACAGAATACTAACCTGGAAAACAGAATCACAGAATTAGTGAGTGAAAAAGCGAACCGCCATCTTCGTCTCCGAATCTCTGTCTGAGAGAAGAGGAAGGCGTCCGTCATCTAGGTAACGTGGTGTAACGATACCTACTCTTTGGTTCCGCTTTGTTTGGTTCCCCCCCAAACTAATATTGTTTTCATAAATAAAAGTTTCAATTATACTAAAACGCTGATGGTTACTGTGTTCTCACGTAAGGGTGCATCACATAATGTTATACATTCTCCATGCATAACATTACCTCAGTTTTTCTTCTTTGCAAGCTGTGCTTCTGCTTTCCGCTTCTTGTGTGCGGCTATCTCCTCCATCTGCAAACCATGAGCCATTTGCCTGAAAAAAACATTAGAAAAGATAAAGAGAAGACGCACACACGCTGAAGGAAAAAGGCCATGCCAAGGCCTCCCCTTACCCTGACTTTAGTAGAGGAGGTACTGGCAGTGGTTTGGTAAAACCTTCCCTCCCGATGAGCCAGTAGGTTTCTTCAATACCTTTTCCCTGTGGAGAAGAGAGGATAGGACCTGTCAATTAAACCTATTATTATCTATTAAAGTATAAACATATTTTTATTTGTAAAACTAAATTAGCATAGTTTGGAAACATTTACCTTGAGTTCAGTCCTGGCTCTCAACTCTACTTTGTAACCCAGTTTCAAATCCAACAGGATCTTCACAATATCAGAATGGACATGAATTCTGTATGCTGAAAGAACACATACAGTATAGCCTACTGTAAGACCTTTCTTTAATGTTATAAGAACAAAATTAGCCAACAATACAGTTAAGTAAAGGCATTTCAGGCTTAAAGCTGTAATTTAATGAGACTTACGCATTCCTGTGGATTCCATTCTTGAAGCAGTGGTGACTGTGTCTCCAAACAGACAGTACCGTGGCATAGTCAAACCCACCACACCAGCCACACACGGACCTATTAGGAACGCAATCATATTGAAAACTTTTGTCTTAATATTTATAACTACTTCCTATATTACCTTAAACCAAAGTGTTTGACTCCGTCTCACCCGTATGAAGCCCTATTCGGATGCGGACAGGTACATCAGGCATATGTCTCATTTTAAAGGTGCCTACTGCGCTCAGGATGTCCAGGGCCATGTTTGCGATCTCAGCTGCATGACGGTTTCCATTGGGCACGGGCACACCTGACGCCACCATGTAAGCATCCCCTATGGTCTCCACCTGCAGGTGATGACACAAGGTCTGTCCTATTTCATCTGTTTTACATCATTTTGTAGTTTATTTAAAAAAGTAAAATGTGGTATTCTATTTAAACGGATAGTCCACCCCACATTAAAAAAAAATAATTTTATCATTGCCAAACCTGTATGACGTATTTCTTCTGGCGAAGACAAAAGAAGACATTTTGAAGAATGTTTTTAACCAAACAACATTGGCACCGATGGACTTTCATAGTGTAGGGCAAAAGACTACTAAGACATCTCTCAAAATATCTTCTTTTGTGTTCCGCAGAGTCATATACAGGTTCTGAATGGGATAAGGGTGAATAAATTATGACAGAATTGTTATTTTGGGGTAAACTATGTCTTCAAGACAATACTACCTTTGAAAATGAATACACCAGATGTTTAAGTGAATAATGTAAAGTGTGTGTACACATTATATAGTAGAGTAAATCATTTAGAATAGACAGTAGGGAAAATAGAACAAACAGAAAATATTGACAATATTTAGGACAATCATTATACATAGTAACCACAAACTAAAGGACATTTTTTGAAAACCAAACACTTACATTCAAACAAATAATTTGTATCGAATTCATTCATACACAATAAAGGTATTGAATAGGTATTAATATTCTGTTTTTGTTTGTTACCTTGTAAACATCATGATTGCCAATTATAGCATCAAAAATAGTGTAAAGGTCATTGAGGAGGTCGACCACCTCAATAGGCTCGCTATTGGCTGAGATTGTGGTAAAGCCAACAATATCACTGAAGTAGAGACTGACACTGTCAAAATATTCTGGTTCAACTGTAGTGCCAAGCTTCAGAGCCTCTGCCACTGACCTATAAAAGATCATACAAGAGTTTAGAGAAATAAAAGTTCAAAAGCTGTCATTAGTTTCTGTCACCCACGTTGTCCAAAATCTATGCTGTTTTTTCGTTAACAAAAATAATTAGTTGCAATGGCCGTTAAAGCAGTATTGACTGAACAAATGTGGACACAAAAGACAGTATTTGAATTGAAAATGTTTAAAGGATTTTCTCTTCCGGACAAAAAAATGGGTTTGGAATAAATAGTAGATAATGACAGAATGTACATTTTTGGTGATAACATTCTTCCAAATATCTTCTATAGTGTTTTGCGAAAGAAAGTCATACAGGTTTGAAATGACAAGGGTGAGTGAATGATGACAGAGTGTTTATTTTAGGGTAAACTATCACTTTAGCAAATGTAATTTAAACATTTACAATATGTGTTTGTGTCTTACGTGGGCAACATTTGTGTGAGGAGTTTCTCAGTCTTTTGTTTTTCTATTTCCAACTCCTCTGTCCTTTCTCTGATCAGCTCTTCCAGGTTAGAGGAATACTGCTCCAACATTCGCAACATGGAGTCAATGATGTTGGTCTTCTTCCCTTTATTGACATTCTTAAACTATAGAGAGAACGAAGCAGAGACACGAGGGAAAGAAGAAGAGAATGACATAAATGTAATGTTCTTTTCGAACAGATTTTCCTAGTTCTATAAACTAGCAGTACTAGTTTATATTTCTCATATTTTTTATAGAAATCATTTACTAGTTATCATATTAATTGTATGTTTCTTTCATTTAGTGGTTTGCCAGTAATGCTATTTGTAACCTGGTCAAAAATGTCTTCAAATTTGGGTCTTTTCTCCGGCTGCTCGTTCCAGCACTGCTTCATGAGCACAATGCACTCTAGTGGAGCATGATCCGGGGACACAACAGGCCGGCACATTGGAGGAGGCTTCCGGACCTTCTGGACAATTTCTAGTATCAAATACAGTGTGAAGTTACACAAACATGAGTTGTTAGAAAAATACGGCTACAAAACAATCAATAGCATGTCATTTGACTTGTGATCTTCAACAGACCATCAACAGACTGGTCCAGCATGCAGAACGGAGGCCCTCGCATTACCACCTCCTGCATGATGATAGAAAAACTGTACACATCACCAGGGAGACTGCCATACAAACCAGGGTGAGACCCTCTCAATATCTCAGGGGCAGTCCATAGAAGGTCTGCAGGTTACAAATATACATTAGCATTCTATGAATGCAGTGGCATAGCAATAATGAGACAGGCACTCTTACTATAAGGCTTACCCTCAGCTGGAGGTTCAGCATAAGGGAATTTCTGAGCTTCTAACACCTCATTATAGCCGTAGTCTGTAACTTTCAGCACGAAACGGCCATCAACCACACAGTTCCTTGATTTGAGTCTTCCATGACTGACGTTTCTGTGGTGAAGGTATTTCATACCCTGCATGCCGGTCACAAACACATACACACACATAGGCTTGCAAGTGATCTTCAAGTAACTGCAAGTGTATTTATGGAGCAGTAAAATTAAAAGTACATTTTTTGTTCAACATTCGATTTTGTGCTTGCTTTTCTAAAGCCATATAATTGCCAATAAGAGCACCTTGATGAGGTCCATAATAAGAGAGGATTTGAACATCCAGTCTAGTTTGACATCTTCGTTTAGCAACAGATCTTCCAAGCTGCCCCGAGAACAGAACTCTGTTACTATGGCAAAGACTCCGCAGTCATGGAAGAAGCCGAGGAAGGTGTTAACGTTCTCGTGCCTCATGTCATTCATCTGGGGTATGACAGTCAAATGTCATATTTTGAGTATATTTTGAAAGAAAACATAGAGCTCTATATAGTTTTACAATAGAGAATCAAGTGAAAAACCAACCAGCTCAAAAATACCACTGGTGTAAGGGGTGATACTCTGGAAGTTTCCATATGGAAGTCGTTTCAGCCATGCCCAATCACCCTGTCAAGTAAGCAAAACAATTATATTTGAAAGCAGTTTACTTAATCTCACAATTATTTCTACAATATTTATAATATTATTTACTATATCATTTAAAATAATATATATTCATATTTTATGTCAATCTATGTCATAAAGCATTATCCCTCTGACCATAAAAATTGAATCGCCTCTTTAATCAAAAGTTCCATTTTACATTAAATCTGTGTTTTTTTTACCTCATATATAGCAACATTTGAATTCTCATAGGTGGCCGGCGATTGCTCAGAGAGTGGAGACTTGAGGCTTCGCTCTGAAATTTCGCTCACTCTAATCTCACTGCCCTTGTCGTCCATGCTCAGCTTCTGTTTCTCGGAAAAAAAGAGGCTTATTACAGTTCATGAATTACTGTTTGGTTGTGTGTGCGTGTGCTTTTATTACTGACCTTATTGCTCAGCGATGGGTTGATGAATGTGACGTCATTTAAAGTCAGCAAGATCTTATTAGGACCTCGCAACATTTGAATCAGAGAAATTCTACGCCTATAGGACATTTAGAAAATATAGGAAGACTTTTAATTCTCTGTTATTGTCTTAGCACACTGACTATGTCAAACTCTGTATCAAATGTAGAAAGAAATGTGTTGTTGATGAATACCTAATAAAGTAAGAACAGCCAATCAAAAGGAAGATGAGCAGAAAAGAACAGAGGAAAACTACAACCGTGTGGAACAGATTCACACCTGTGACATGGAGAGTGATTTAAAAATAAATAAAAACAAACTGTATAAAATGACATGTCACAGGAACCCCACGATATATTTTTGGCCTAACCACACTCACCTCCACTACAGATAACACCTTGTTTAAACCAGCAGCTGGGATCTGTAGTGGGCGGTCCACCTTCAGGGAAATGAATCGGCCGTCCCAGAAAGCGCACCATATCTGTTTGCAACTCTATACGATATGTAGGCTGCAGCTCCCAAGTTAAGCCATCAGTGTCCAGCACCACATAGTCCTTCATGCCAAACCCAGATGAATTCGCTTGTAGGGTATAGCTAAAGCCTTTCGACATCAGGTTACGGGCATTCTGGGCAATGTTCCCCCCAGACATCCATTCACCTGAAGCTCTAACACTTTGTACAGCATGAGCCATGACCATAATAGAGGAGTAAATGGTGCCAAACAATGGGGACACCTGTTGGATGACAATAGTTTTATATGATTATTATTAGTGGTTGCTGAACCAAATATCTTAATATATATACCTAGTTGTCAGTAGTTTTTAATATCCCCACGACTACACACCACAGTCCATTTACCTGTTGTGGATTAATATGCCTGGGCAGTTCCCCTTGCTCCTGGGCCTTTTCAAAAGCGTGATAAAAAGATTCTTCCTTTGGAGACTCAATAGTGATGGAGAGCATGGCATCATAGGCTCGTAGCAGTTTACTGTTGTGGCGCAGGGCTGGCTGAGCTACCTGATGGTAGGGCAGACTGTAAAATAGGGTATCATAAGGTACAAACACCAATGAACCCTCTGTCATCCGCATGTCATATGCTGTCTCCAATAGCAACTTTTGGGCTGTTCCACCAATCAATACCGAGTGCATGCATAGAATGACCACTGCAAAACAAGCATTGAGAATCAGAGTACAGGCAGAAAAAAATAAAACAACTGTGACCAATGAAAGATTACTTTGTGGTATCTTTTAATATTTATAACTGAAAAGGTCTAAGTATTGATATGAACTTATTATGGAAGTACATAAAAAGGTGCTATTCATTTTCATAAAAATTTACTAAAAAAGGAAAAATCTAATCTGAATCTGAAGTTGAGAAAACAAGCAACCACATATGGCGCGGGTTCCCAGACAGGAATTATTTTACGACAGGACTAGGCCTTAAATTAGGATATTTAAATTGTCTTTAAAAACATACTTTACAAAAAACATTACTGATGTGCATCTTGAGACAAAACAATGGCACTGATATATTTTAAGATATGTACGTTGTTTACGATCACCTGTAACATTTAAATTAGCCCTGGAGTAGGCTTAAAGCCTGTCCGGGAAACCGCCCCGTAATGTTTTGGCAAACGTGTACCACAGACCCGAGCACCACAAAAGAATTACCATAATTGATAGTGACAATTGTAGAGTCACAATTGTAACTCAGTATTAGATTTAAAACTCACAGCGGAGATCTTTCACCTTCTTGACCATTGCCAGGGTCTTACGCACACTGGTGTGGTCATTACCAACGGATGCCACTATGCCAACAGGCATTCCATGTGCCCGCAGGGCATCGGCCAGCTTTATTCCTGTCTCAACCCAAACATCTTCAGCTGATGAAATGACACCCACATGTGCCCAGCCAAAATGCCGCATGAAGCTCAGCAGCACAAGGGTGGGGAGTGGCATGGTGCGTGAAAAAGTGGGGTGACTCCGCGTGTCCTCCAGCTCATATCCAATGCAAGACCAGGAAAACACCGCCTTATTCCAACTCTTTCCTAGGAGAGAGGCAGCTTCACAGTAACCTGGGTTAACAAGGCCAATAAACCCAGACGCACGTGTATAAAAACCAAGAAAACGGGCGAGAGACTGTGATGTCACACAGTCCTCCTCCAGGATGACATAATCAAATGTGATGCCGTTTGAGAGGGAATGATCATTATTAATGCGATCCACAGCTAACCGTGCAGCCACATCAGGCTGGGCTTTGGTAAAGAGGGGGTCACATGACCAAGGTCCCACCACCCCAACCTTTAAAGTGGTAGCTGTGGAAACAGGGAGCAGGAGGAGGCTCAGAAAGATTACAGTGGACCACAATGGCCAGACACACAAGTAGGTTTGCTTTGTTGCATAATTAGAGAAGTAGGAGCTTTGGTTTTGGGTCTGGAGTCCTCTAGTGGCCCATGTTGGGATTAAGCTATAAAAGGCACTGGGTGTCCGTAACATTGTGAAGTAAACAGCTCTTCCACACAGTTGACGCTCACTTTGTGACATGAGAAATGTCCTCATGTCAGTCATTCCATTAGCCACAGGAAACTGAGAACAAAGGATCATATATTAACATGATGATAACTGCAGTGTTAGTAAATTGATATTCAATAAAATATTGAAAATTCAATATATTCTGTGTGTTACAAGAGTTATGTAGGAATTGTATGCATATACGTGTTTTATTACTGTTATATTGTAAAAAAAGACCTAGATTTAAAGGGATAGTTCACCCAAAAAGTTGAACACAATGAAAAATATTTGGAAAAATGTTAGCAAGTGACAGTCCTGGGACACCATTAACTACCATAGCAGGAAAAGTTAGATAAATAAAAAGACATTGTTTTATATACACATAGATCAATATATGTATACGCTGCTTAAGTTAACTGTCGGAGCCCTTTTTGAGCCTACACAAGAAAACGCATGTTGGAACTAGAATGACGATAACTAATGAATTCTTTGGAATACAGATTTACGGCTGATCTTGTTTGAGAAAATGAAAAGTAGCTTAATTTTAATTAAAAAATAAAATCACACACACACACACACAAATTAAAGGTATTTTGTTAGGTTTATTGTAAAAAATAAATTAAAAAAGTTTGTTTTTCTTTGATTAAAAAATACATGAAAAAATATGGGTCGCAAAAGGATAACAACAAATCTAAACACAATCAATTACTCTCCCTACACAAATTATTTAAAAAAACACCAAAGAAATCTGTGTTCTAGTGTCTTAGACCTTCCCAATGATATATTGTTTGTCATGATTCTATAAGAAATTACATGCACAATACTGATGCAAATTTAGGTGTCCCGAACACGCAACGGGTGACAGTTAACAGGCTACAGGGGATTATATTATTGTAATCTGTTATATCCAAAATACAGAAATGGAAAAGCACCCTTTTTTTAGAGTAAATAACCAATGGTAGGACAGTTATATAATTTAAACGACGCTGCTTATTAAACTATGTAATTACTTGTTGTTGTAAATATTGAATTATTGTTCACAGCATTAAAAAAATGTCACACTGCTTAACATTATTTATTCTACTAAAAACGAAATAAATAACTGGTGTTACTCATCACTGGATATGGCTTACCGATTTACCGACCAGTTAGCAAAGTGATTTCCATGGCTTGTTATCTTCAAGTGGAAACAAAAGTGCAGTGTCCTCCTCGTGAATCACTTCATATGTCAAAACAGTCTCCAAAAACTAACATCTGTTCTTACTTGAGAAAAATCTTATGAAATAAATCTAAATACGCAGATAGTATGAGACATACAGTAGATGCTTATAGTGCTCTGTCCAGCATTAAGTTACATTTATAATCCTATCCAAGTCTCTTCTGCTGTGCATCACTGCACTGCTGACCTCAATACATGACCTGAAGATTATATCAATCCAATTTTCACCCTCTACTGTACAATGGCCACTTTTCATGCTACGCATGCTCTTGTGCATGGAGGTAATGTTTGACTAAACAAAGACATTATAATATGTCATTATACAAGTTCTTTTAAATTGGATGGATATAATTGAAGACTCAAGCTTGGGATGTCTTGTATGCAGAGAATGATGTGTTGTGTTAAGAAATGGATTGATTCTGATATCATTACAGTTTATATATTACATATGTGTGAAAGAGAGTTAAAAGATTTTTTATATTTAGGCAAAAGTGGGGAGAGATGTCATACATTTGATGTAATCTCATCAGTTTGGCCATTGCTGATAGTTGCAACACATGACAAGGACCTCATGCTCTCAAACGCTGACCTCACTCTGATGTGCAAGCACTACATGTCAATCATGATAACTGACAACCAGCTAGACAGTGATCAAAAAAAAGATATTGTCTTCAATTCCCATGAATCCCCTAAAACACAATCCAAAATGTTTAGCCAATATTAATAGGAGAGGATGAATGTGTAGTGGACGTGGTGTTCTTTTATCTCACTTTGTGTAAAAGCTGAACTTGAACCTTAAAAGAGGGGGCAGTATAATCCCATAGGTCATGTTTTACCTTTGCTTCCCAGTAGTGAATGAAGCTTTGGTTTAACTCTAACACAAAACATGATGTCCTCTCCATTGGCTACATTAGGGACACAATCTGAATTGTGAGAGAGGGAGGTAATACTTGAGAGTTAACTTTTATTAATATCTGCTACATCCCCTTTCCATCCACACATGCGTTTCCTTGCCAGATAGTTGCTTTCTTATGAAGAGAAAAAACTAGATTAAACCTTGGACCAATAAGACTGAAGTTTGACAGAATTGCCATGCTTTTGCCACAGACTATGTGTTTGATTTACAATAGGCCTACACTCTGCAAGAACACTTCAAACAAGCAGGCTACAAACAGGAAATAAGTGACTATTTATATACTTACAGTAATGCCCCGGAAATAAGTCATGATAACAGTGATTAATGCTGCGAGCTTTGGGTGCGTGACCGACTGTACAAACAAGACGGAAGTACAGGGACATGATTTCGAAAAAATAGAGTTAGCTGTTTATATCAAGATTGTTGAGAGGATGGACTCTGGTGACAGATGGAGGAATTGCAGGTGTGAGTGTGATATTCAGATGTAGATGTGTTAAATGCTTATTAATAATAAATAAATAGGCAATAGGAAATCTGTAAATCAGTTCAGACTATAATGTATTTTCTAAGATGGGGCTAAAGTGATCCCACATATAGTTAAGAAGGCAGGCAGAGTTTCAAAGAATTGCTGTATGGTTATAATACACTGTATGATGATACAGATCTTTCCTTTGTGTTTATTATATTATGTATTTATAAGTGACAATCTTTTCGGTATGCTACACCAAACGATTGGAATGTTTTAACTTTGGTATCAATGTGTACTTTTAAATATTTGATCTGCCAGCTGTTGAAGGATTGAAGATTCAAGCTGTAAAAAAGTATTATTGTTCCTGGTTAAATAAAGAAACGTATGCATTTGTGTTTATGTGTATAGTTTGTATTGTTGTATTTGCATGAGAATATTGCCGAAACACTGCTGAGTGAGGTAAATAAAAAGAAGCAGCATTTAAAAGTAAAAAAACTACAAATTACATAAATGGATTCAAATTGCAAGTACATTTCCAAATACAACCTGTCAACAAGTTTATTTAAAAAAGCTTTTTTAATAGAAAAACACTTCACATAGCTATATATATTTATACGTATATACAGTATCTCACAGAAGTGAGTACACCCCTCACATTTGAGTAAATATTGTATTATATCTTTTCATGTGACAACACTGAAGAAATGACACTTTGCTACAATGTAAAGTTGTAAGTGTACAGCTTGTATAACAGTGTAAATTTGCTGTCCCCTCAACAGAACTCAACACATAGCCATTAATGTCTAAACGGTTGGCAACAAAGGTGAGTACAACCCTAGGGAAAATGTCTATGGTATCATGTTGGAATACTGCACTGCAGGGTGGGGATCATGCTCTGCTTCAGTATGTCACAGTAAATGTTGCCATTCATTGTTCCCCTTAATGAACTGTAGCTCACCAGTGCCGGCAGCACTTATGAATCACCAGACCATGACAGTCCCAACACCATGCTTGACTGTAGGCAAGACAAAGTGTAGCCATGAGGGGGCCTGAGGGGGCCCTCATTTACATCTGGTTACTCTGGTTGATCGACCAAATAGTGCTCCCCGCTGTTTTCAAAGTTATTGGTTTAATTATGTCATGTGTTGTGCGTAGAATCTTGACTTTTGCGCCAAGAGTTTTATTTTTACGCTGTGCGGAAATGACGAAAAGATGAGCAGGAAGAAAATGAGAAGACTGCTAAAGATAAAAATTACACTGCATTTAACTTCTTGTAGTGTTCTTGTAGACTTTTCTACATGACTCCCCTCTGCATATTTTGTATGCGTCTCTGACTACTTCAGAGCTTTGTTCAATTTGCCCGCAAAAGCCCTGTGAAGTGGACATAAAGGGCATTGAAGTGCACAAACCGTAACAACTAACGTTACTAAAATCTCATGATTGCGGTTAAATAACCCTTCAAATATGCATAGTAAGTTTAGTATGTGTACGAAGACGCTGCACATTCATGTTAACTTCAGAAGCAAACTTCAGCCGATTTTCTGTGTGCGGGGAGTAGAGAGCAGTGAACGCTGTGTAGGGATCATGTCAATCCGAACACAGTTCCTACATGGGGTGCTGGTGATTTAAATCAGGTGTGTTAAACGAGAGAGACGCAAAATTTGGGGGTACCCGAAGATCAGATTAGGAGCTGCTAGGCAATGTTGAGCAATACAGGTGTATCATTTTAGTACCTATAAATATCTACATGTATAGAAACCTATACGTATACATTGGCTAATGTCCGCCTCATTTACATACAGGCCCTCTCAAAAATAAAATTCCTACGACACTGCTTTGTACTCCTCACCTGGTTTGCTGCCACACACGTTTGACACCATCTTGGTCTCATGAGACTTGTCTTCAGCAAACTGTTTGCAGGCTTTCTTGTGCATGATCTTTAGAAGAGGCGTCCTTCTGGGACGACAGCCAGGCAGACTAATTTGATGCAGTGTGCGTCGTCTGGTCTGAGCACTGACAGGCTGACCCCCCACCCTTTAAACCTTTGCAGCAAAGGTTTAAGGGGTGACACATTCGTCAATTTCCCACAGACAATCTCTGGATATGACGCTGAGCATGTGCACTCAACTTCTTTGGTCAACCATGGCGAGGCCTGTGATTAGTGGAACCTGTCCTGTTAAACTGTTTATGGTCTTGGCCTACTGTGCTGCAGCTCAGTTTCAGGGTCTTGGCAATCTTCTTATAGCCTATGCCATCTTTATGTAGCGTGACAATTCTTTTTTCAGATCCTCAGAGAGTTCTTTGCTATGAGGTGCAATGTTGGACTTCCGGTGACCAGTATGAGAGAGTGAGAGCGATAACACCAAATTTAACACACCTGCTCCCAATTCACACCTGAGACCTTGTAACACTAGATAATCACATGACACCGGGGAGTGAAAATGGCTAATTGGGCCCAATTTGGACATTTTCCCTTAGGGTGTATTCACTTTTTTTTGACAACGATTTAGACATGAATGGCTGTGTGTTGAGCTATTTTGAGGGGGACAGCAAATTTACAGTTAAACAACCTGTACACTCACTACTTTACATTGTAGCAAAGTGTCACTTCTTCAGTGTTGTCACATGAAAATATATTGTTTTTGCAAAAATGAGATTGGTGTACTCCCTTCTGTGAGATACTGTATATCCCTATATATAGGAATGTCCCATGTGCATATATGAATGTATGTGTGTGTATTATATAGGCTATATATATTTATAGCTATATAGCACAAAGTAAAAAATTGTGGAGCCTGTGCCTTACCCTGCAAGCATGTGAGAAATCGAGTCGTTCAGATTCCGCTCCGGTTTTGATGTCTAAAGCGGATTTTATTCTAATTACTGCCCTTATTCTACAGAGTTTCACCCACCGCGCTCCGCCATTGTTGTTTTCACAAGCGACAGCGGTGTACGTGACACCATGGCTAAAGTTCGTGGATAACATGCAATGTAGTCGCTGCAAAGAGTCCTAAACGCGGAAGAGACATGAGTGGATTTATTTTATTTTGTAGTGGAAATCCCTCAGAAACCATAATTAAAAACCTGCTTGTTTGCGCGAATCAAAGTGCTTTTTCAACCTGGAAAAGTACAAGCAGGATGAGCTTCAAAGTTGTTCTTCAAGAGGGATCGAGACCGACTGAGTAATATTTATCAACAGTCTGAATTGACGTAAATCGTGCGTATACATAGGAGGATAATGTTAGCAAATCATAGCGATGGGAGCTAAGTCAGACACGGGCTAAATAGAACATTCAAAGCCTGTGTTAAATTTACTGTATATATGTGCAGACGGACACTTGAAGTTTTACTGTATGAATATTAATAAATGATATGCGTTAATATGTTTAGCTGCGGCAAGCTGTTTGTTTTGCTAATGAACAGGGCCGATGACTGCAGGTTAGTTTTATTTTAAACATCTCTAATCACTTCTACTAAGGGGGGTGGGTGCTGTAACTCATTATCATTTAAAGAGACATGCACTAAAGCGGGTTGCTGTGAGCAGAGCTGTTTTTGACGAGGCAAGAAGTTTTTTTTACACAGCCATTGAGTGCTTTTGAGCAAAATAGGTTCCAGGCATTTCAGGATGACTCTAATAAATCATACCAACTTGTTGAAAGTGGTCGTATGAGGAGACCTTTAAGTTACTTTTATGAAAAATGCTATTAAAAAAACATAACTGTTGTGCATTTTTTTGTGATTTATTTATTTTATATTATTTTACAGTGTAGTGTGAGAGAGGACAAGAAGCAAAGTGGGAGAGAGCCCACTGGTCCTCGATCAAGGACTTGAACTCAGGTCGCCCAATATGCAAACGTGTCACATGTCGGAAAACTAACAACAAGACCATCATCTCCGACATAACTGATATGCATCTTGAGACAAAACAATGAAGCCATAATATATATTATTATTATTATTAATCTATTCATATATATGTCAAGTTATTTTCAGTTAAAACAGTTTAAAACATTCATTTTAGTCTGGGATTAGCCCTAGACCTTGTCAGTGAATCCGGGGTAATGTGTCACAAATTCTAGGTTTGCTTGGCTGCTATTTAGAGATTACTATTTTTCATAGTTGACACATTTTGAAGCGTAACCCATAAATACCTTGTGTGAACTGATGAAAATCCAGACCCCTGGGTTATTGAAATAAGGAATGTGGTCTACATCCAGATGGTTCACATCTGAAGAAAGCCAACAGACGACACAATGACTGGTGATCTGCAATGTGGGAGCCGTTTCATTTCTGTTCCCTACAAGAGCTGGAGACTTATTTGTTATACCATAATGAAAAAGCACCCTTTACATCTATATAATATACAAAAACAGGCATTTTAGACATTTCCAATTACATAGGAAGTATAAAATAGTAAAAGACCCTTTGGTGGATCAAGAAGAGACTGTCTCTTAGGTAAACTGATTCTTGGATTTTAAGCAAGGTCTGTAATTACATTGTAATGTAAAATGTATAGGTTTCCCTATTTATTCCTTTCTCTCTCTCAAATTCCCTGCCCACTTCCTTCCATCGTTTTTTCATTCTGTCTTTCTCATTCCCTCGTTCAACCCCCAGTCTTCCTAAGGGATTTGTCCTAGCTATGCTTCCTGTGGCTGTGATAACGTAATGAATTCAGAAGAAAAAAATATTTTATAACGGTTTTGCGTCACAGCTGTTTCTTCTCTAGTTGAGCTTTCGCAAATTAACCATATATTTGAAGAGAAACACCAACACATACTCCTCATAAGTGGCCTGATAACATCAGCTTTGTTGCCTTTTTTATTTTAGCAGGAAGTCATTAATACTCATAATGTCAATGAGATGGTTTAGTAAAGCTGCGTTGCGTAGAAGCCACTGATTCACATTTGAATCCTTCTTACTGAAGTATCAGATATTCAGAATTCTTATTAAAATGAACACATTATGTGAAATTTTTCATAAACATTTTCCTTGTTTATGTCTTTCCTGTAACACTGAATATAACCACATAAAAATAACTCAATTCGTTTTTCTACTAAATACATGCAAAGCATGTTCTAGGTACAAATCACCATGTTCCCATAACAAACAAACTATAAAACTACACATTTTTTGCACACAAAAAAAGTACAATAAATGTTGTACAGTTAGTCGTCAGAGACACCAACAGCTGATTTAGATTTGCACAGTAAGGTGTGACGGGGAAAAATAATGCTAACAACAGTTTTGAAACATTTAAAACCGGCACTGGGTCAAGAAGTTTAGAGAGTTGAGTCATTCTCTAGTTGACATTCTCTAGTGTAACATTTGAACATGTGGAAATTTCAGTTGACGAAAGAAAATCTTTCAAATTGTAAAAGGTTGAGGGTTTATAAAAGAAAAAGACATCAGACTCATAAAAAAACAGCACAGCATATATACACTGTTACCACAAACATATCTTTTACTTTGTCAAAGTATATAAAAATTGACAATAACATATACCTATACAGAAAGCTGGTCATATTCCTATTCATCAGTTTTTCATTAGGCTGTTGTTAAAGAAAAGAAAAGTAACATATTAAACAAAAAAGGTCAGAGGTCAATGCTCACTGAGTACAGACCCATGGTTTAGTTCAAGAATCCCTAAACCTGCTTCAGAGGAATGCAACTTCATCTAAGCTGCAAGATAAACAAACGTCTATTTGAGTGGGCGAATGAGACATCTGGACGGGACAAACGAAGGACACACTACAAACCTTCACAGTAAAACCAAGCTGTTTGACACAGCATAAGTAGGTCAAATGTCATGGGAACCACATGATTCTCTTCCTTCAATATGATTATAAAAACAACATAGCTACATAATGACTCTCACTGTCAAGAAATGGTATACTGGAAGAACATTTTAGACATTTGAGTATGAGAATTGACTGCTTACAGTACAGTATGCTTGTTTAATTTTGTTACTTTCAATGTAATATAATCTCCTTTGGTTGAAGACAAACTCTTGCTTCACATTTAACTGATAAAGTAGGCTGACAGCAAAAGCAAGACTATTACATTTTCAAGTTCTAATTCACGCAGACTTGATTAAGTAATGTCATATACAGTATAAAAATGTATCGTAATACTGTAAAACAAAAGACAAATTGAGTAAATGATAGCAGCTGAAACTAATAATCAAAAACAGGCTTTATTGAAGTGCCAAGAGTCCAATATTACACTCCACCCAGAAAAGAGGTGGGACACATCTCACTATTCATCTTGTATGAGTCCTTGTAGCTGGCAAGATTCAATGTTTTGACTTGTATTTTTCAAAATGCTTGTGCAACACAATGTTCTTATAGCTTTTTCCAAGTCCTCTTCCACCATATTTGTCACAAAACTGTAATTCATAGTGCAGTAGTCGACTTCACCCTTGAAGACAGCACTTGACGAAATCTTCTCTTCAACTCTTGCATGTTTGGGCTCTTTGGCCTGGCAAGGTGTAAGCCTCCTTTTCTCTTCTCCCCATTTCCTCCTCCCAGCGCCCGGCTCACCTCCTGACACAGATGCAGAAAAGCATCCTGAACGCTCTCGTGGTTCTCGCTGGCCGAAGCCTCGAAGTAGGGTTCTCCCAATTCATCAGCCAGCTCCTTACCCTCGTGAGCCGGGACCTGTCGAGCACGCAGCAGGTCGCATTTGTTTCCCACAATGATGACAGGGATGTTGCCACTGGGGTGGATACGACGCACGTGTTGGTATAACGGCTGGATGGTGCGATAGCTGTTGAGGTCAGTGATGGAGAAGACGAGCACATACCCATCGGCCCAGTAAATAGAGCGGTTGATCTGCTCCTGACAATACAGACCCTCTGCATCATCCTGGAAAAATTAAGAATGTTTGTTTTGTAATATAATTAGATTATGTTCGAAAGAAAGTATAGATCATGCAGTTTTATCTAATCATTACAGCAAATCATAACAATAATATTGATCAAAATATCGTATTATACTAACCACTGTGCTTCAGCCTGGATCAGAATAATTGAGTTGAAGAAACTGTTGGCCCTTCTCTTTAGTATGGATGAATAAGACTAATGAGCTTAGGGCTAAACACACCCTCTTTATCTTCTGCCCTGCATACTTTATTTACAGGCCAAATGTTAGAACTAATATTCCCCACAGTTCATCTAAAACATGCAGAAATCCCACAGGCAATGGCTGAGTGATCTAAATGGGCATGGACATGCTTTTTTTGATGAAAGCTTAGCTGATAAAGTGAATGGGAGGTACCTGCAGTGAGACACACGGAGTGTCCTGCACTTGTAAGGAAACTTGCTCCCCGTCCAAATTAATCTTCCTTGAATACAAGGCACCTACAAATTGGTTATCAACAGATATTATATTCAGATAGTATGCATAGATCTCAATAAACCAGTATTGGCTCCTTAAACGATCTTTACCTGTGTTGGCTTCATAGTCTCCTATGAACCTCTTTGTAAGAAATCTTACAATCAGAGCTGAAAATTAAAGGCGAAGAAAAAATTATATTGGCATAATGAGCAAAGTCTCATAGTTTCTGCACAAATATGTCAGTGTTGAGTAAGTTACTCTGAAAAAGTAATTAATTACTAGTTACTTATTACATATTCAATAGTGGAATTAGATTACTGTACAAATTACTCTATCGAAAAAGTATTGAATTGCTTATTACTTCCTATATCCTATCAACCTCGATTACAAACTATCCTTGGGTGATTCAAGGATAGACATGAAACGGCTCTTTTAATACATTCAAAGAAATACTATAAACCTACATAAAGGATTCATTTTAAAGTATACCGAATGTGAGAACTATAAATTAAAGCATGAATTTTAAAGTTAGACTTCGAATTTGATGTCAATTCCACTATTGCACACGCATATATTGCACAGTAAGTATCTAGTTTAATAACATCAGAAGTAACTGTAATCAAATTAAGAAAAAATAAGAGTAATCCCATAATTTACTTTTTCAAGGGAAGAGGAATTAAATTACAGTAACAAATTACTTAGTAACTTGGTACACCCACCACTGCAAATAGTCGCTCTAGCATTTTAAAATTTGTATTTTATTTTATTCCATTTCAAAAATGACATTTACATTAAACATATACATGGCGTTACAGTGTGTTGACTTTATTTACGATTGTATATTGTTAGAATGAATGAATGAATGAATGATGTCATGTTAATAACTACCGACTTCAAATGTAAAATATTAAAATAGACATAATCGTTTAAATTTACCCGTTTTTCCAACATTGTTTGCACCAAGAACGACTATTTTAACTTGTTTGTTTGGTACGCAATCCAGTGCAGGGTACTCCGGTATAGGGACTAGCAGAAAGTTGCTAGAACCACTGCTCATTGTTCTTGGCTGCTCGATCAGACGCATTTAGAAAGCTGTAATTCTTATAAGGTTGTCTGGAAATGCATGTCCCTTTCTTTCATCCGCTCCAAACGTTAGCTGTCCTCAACATAAAGCAAGTCTTCTGTGATCGCAACGAGACATCTGTGATCTTCTTGATAGACTGTTTGAATAGAAAGCAGCAAACGTTGCAAACACTTCGACAAGGCATTAATGTTAATTCTTCTGCATAACACCCTCGTTATGGAGTAGTCTAATCTGTGAACAATTGATAACCAACAGTCCTTGATCCTGGTCATCGGACAGCTTTCCACAGACTTCGACTTTTGCGAAAAGCAACGGTGCAAGCTCAAAAGGGGCGTGCCTTAACTAAACCAGTGAGAAACACCGCATTTACATATTTTATATATGGCGTAACTTGTATCAAGTAATTAAAACAACTTTTATGGGCACAATCTGATCAGTTAAGATTTTGCTACACTTTGATCCGTGTTTTCCTTCTAATAATTATTTTTATGAAACCGCTACACATATTGATCGAACATCAAATCAACATAAATAATATTTCGATTCTAACATATTAATTGTATAATTATTCCCTTTTTTGTCGTGTATACACAGACAAAGTGATATCGCTATTTTAGCAAAAAATATAGAGAACCATACGCCACGGTACATAATGATAAAATAATGATAAAATAGTATGAAAACGCTTTTGCAAAAAGTTACACACAGTGTGGCTATTGAGGTACCTTTCCTCTCTCCTGCTGATCTATCAACAAAGCATATACATTGGCATGTATAACATAGAATAAAGGCCGTTAGATACGAATCCTACTACGCTGAAGGATTGCTTTATGAATATTAATTACCATGCGTTTAACGTTCCAGGAAGGTTACCAAGCAACGTCACCCTCCTTTATATTCATGAGCTAAGCCGTCGCCGTAGTAGGTTCCGAGCTGGACCTGAGTCTATTTCGCAGCTGCGTACTGAGCGAGAATACACTCCCTCATTCCGCTACGAGCTGGACCGACTGAAGGATACACCGGAACTTCAGCCCGGGCGGCTGTCACAGTTTTAAATAGGGGTTCGGTCCAACATGGCGGCAGACGGATGGAAATACTGATGACAGTCCGAAAGATCGCCTCGATTTGTACGATGGTGAGTTTTAATTCGGATTAGAGAACGTTGTCCCGTCCACTATGTAACCTGTTTTTGGATTCGCCTGCTAACAGGGCTAGCTCAACAGCTAACATATAAACAACCGTGTCATGGTATGGCACCACATCCACAAAAAGTTTGCACACCTTGCTGTCTGTGCGATAGAAGTTTAGAGAGGTTGTTCAACTGACTTTTAAGCATTTTCTGTTTGGTAATTTACTATTCCGGGTAAGGGTCAAATGTGTAGCCTAGCGTATTA
This sequence comes from Triplophysa dalaica, assembly GCF_015846415.1. Lineage (NCBI taxonomy): Eukaryota > Metazoa > Chordata > Actinopteri > Cypriniformes > Nemacheilidae > Triplophysa > Triplophysa dalaica. Next base: position 10,355,054 of record NC_079542.1, read on the forward strand.
GCGAGCGTCACGTAATGTCCATGTTTGATTAGCTGGGCGGATCTCAGCCTTGTTTTGCATACGATATTATCAGTTGTCTAGAAAATGTTCTATATTTATAACTGCGATTTGAGATTTACGGGGTGGCAGGACAAGGGTCATATAGATGAGGTTATGCGTGACAGTCTCACTGCTGCGGTTGTGTGTTTGTTTTTAATGTTGTTTGACAACACACAACTGAAAGCGGTTTGTCTGCCCGGTGTCTTTGTAGCGCTAAAATTGCTTTTAATTTTAAAATGAATCGCGTTTATTTAGTTTGTGGTACTAGTTTCTTTCATAGGGAAACTGATATGTATATCAACGTGAACGTTGTTTAGGTGTGAACTTCTTTAGTAACCAGTGGAGACCGTCAGTTATCGACACAAGTCATATAATATTTATGTCTTGATCATTTTTTCTCTAATGCTCTCTAATTAAAGAGTGTGTAATAGACTTGCTTGAATTTATATTCAAACGTATTGTCTTACGATTGCCAAAAACTGGCTTATATATACGCACATTAAACACGCATATATCCAAAGCTACATCCTCTCAGAGAGTGTAACCCAGGCCATTTTGTATTTAAAAGCTCATCGTCATATACAGATACTTGATGTAACAGCTCTGCCATTCATATTCCCGCTAGTGAAACCTAGCAAGTCCACTTGCCTGGTAACATTATCCTGTAAATGGTCAGCCTACCATCTCACTCCACAAACAGGATGTTCCTGTTAGTCTCATAAAGGTCTGGGGTGTTCCTGGCCAATTGGGTTGTTATATTGTTGAGAGCAAAGATAAATATTACTGCTGTCCTCTGTAGGGCGCCAATGCCTCTGCTTTGGAAAAGGAGATTGGACCGGAACAGTTCCCTGTTAATGAACACTACTTCGGATTGGTCAATGTAAGTTTATGTTGTTCTCTATGTCAATGATTGCGCTATAAATAGAAGATGACTTTGCCTCATCACTTTCAAGTTTTAAGCATTTGCAATCTTTGCAATGCACTTCACCCTAATGGCAATTTTGGCAAGCGTGTATGAAAGGCAACAAAATTGTTGGAACCTTTTCATACATAAAAGTATTCTGATCTCTGAACCATTAATGGGAGGTCTTACTTGCTCACATGTGGATGTATATTATTGCATGTGTTTCTTCTATTTTTTCTATTTCACGTAGTTTGGCAACACCTGCTACTGTAACTCAGTGCTACAGGCACTGTACTTCTGCCGACCCTTCCGGGAGAAAGTGCTGGCATATAAGATCCAGCCGCGTCGTAAAGAGAGCCTGCTCACCTGCCTGGCTGACCTGTTCAACAGCATTGCAACGCAGAAGAAGAAAGTGGGAGTCATTCCTCCAAAGAAGTTCATCTCCAGACTGAGGAAGGAAAATGGTAAGAGTCTGGGTGCTTCAATATTATGCAAGAAATAATATGTGCTAAAATCACAATCTAAAATGATTCAAACAATGACTAAGATTTGAAGAGAACAAGTTTATAAAAGTAATGCACCTGTCATTGAATCATCATCCAACGTTCAAGTTCAATGAATATGCACCAGATCTAAAGGGAAGGATCAACCAGCTAACACTACAAATATGCTATTCTTCAGAATTGTTCGACAACTATATGCAGCAGGATGCCCACGAGTTCCTCAACTACTTGCTCAACACCATCGCAGACCTGCTGCAAGAGGAAAAGAGCCAGGAAAGACAACAGAACGGCAAGGTAGTGCAGAATGGCGGTGGTGGAAGCGGAAGCAGCACGGGAGAGGGTGAAAAGGAGGAAAAGACTCAGCAGACCTGGGTGCATGAGATCTTCCAAGGCACACTGACCAATGAGACACGGTGCCTTACTTGTGAAGCGGTGAGTCAGAGGTGAAGTGAGTCACAGGTGTGCTCAAAGGACTCTTAATGAAAAGCAACTGTGAGAGAGCAAAAGCCTACCCAACAACTGGGTTTAGTAGTAATGTTTGTTTGTTTCTGTCATGCCTGTAGGTAAGCAGTAAAGACGAGGACTTCTTAGACCTCTCGGTGGATGTGGAGCAGAATACCTCCATCACACACTGTCTTAGGTAAAGGCACAAACACACACGTAACAGCATTTTCAGTATTACACCATTCTGGTGGTATTGATTCTATTAAATGTTCATTAGTGATATTGGAAATGACATACTCTTTTTGCATTTTTAGGGGTTTCAGCAACACAGAGACCTTATGTAGTGAATACAAGTACTACTGTGAACAATGCAGAAGTAAACAGGAGGCTCAGAAAAGGTATGTTGTTGCATACAGACTCGCAATTGGATGAAAGGACTTGCATGTGTTTTATAGCTGAGGCCCATTTGCTGTGTTCCTTTGCTCAGATTGAGCCTGACTGATCCAGACGGTCCCCTACCTCTTTGTGTTGCACTTTTATTCTACCCTGAATGCATTTATCGTTCTTCATTGCATTAGTGTGTGGGTTCTCTGCACCCGAAGAAGCAGTTTTCTCCTGAAGAATTTTACAGTAACTGTAGCTCAGGAAGCTGGAAAATAAAGAGCATTCTGAGACTGCGGGTGGAATTTCAGATTTTGATCAATCACATCAGTCTTCTTTTCTTTTATACAGGATGCGGGTAAAAAAATTACCTATGATCCTTGCCCTGCACTTAAAGCGCTTTAAGTATATGGACCAGCTTCATCGCTACACCAAGCTCTCCTACCGTGTGGTCTTCCCTCTGGAACTGAGGCTCTTCAACACGTCCGGGGATGCCACCAACCCCGACCGATTGTACGACCTGGTGGCAGTGGTAGTTCACTGTGGAAGGTGGGGGTTTTACTTTTGACATGACACAGACAGGGCCTTAGTCAGTGTAACAGATGCTTTCACTGTTTATATTCTTAATGGAGGGTTTTACATTAACTGAAGAGCACAGCCTAATGTTTAAAACACTCTGGCTCTTTTACCCGACAAGTGAAAAAGTTTGGAGTCTGAGTACAAGAAATTAAACTAAACAAATATGCTTTTCACATCATGGCTCTCAGTCCAGACTACTAAAGATCTGTCCCCTGGGGAATCTCCTGTTTAGAGTGTATTGGATTGTTTTCATACATTCTTTTTTACAGTGCATAATGTTTTTCTGATTTCTCCTTTCTAGTGGTCCAAATCGAGGTCATTATATCACTATAGTGAAGAGTCATGGCTTCTGGCTTCTGTTTGACGATGACATTGTAGAGGTGGGTCAGAATTTTATTTACTACGTGGCCATCACACATATGGCTTGTGCGGGGGGGGGGGGGGGGGGTGGAGGTGTAGGCTGGACTAAAGCACATGCGCACCCATTGTCAACAAAAGACAGACATCAGTTTCATTCACACCATGTGGTTCATGTCCGGCATCTTTTAGCGCTGAGACGGCTCCATACATCAGTTTCAATCGATCTCCAAATCCAGCATTATATCCACCATTTATATAATATTCATCACCCAAATTCAGTGAACAAACGAACACCTGAACCTCTCTCTCTCTCTCTCTCTCTCTCTCTCTCTCTCTCTCTCTCTCTCTCTCTATATCTCTATCTCTATCTCTATCTCTATCTTGCTTACAAGTGAAAGTGATGTCTGTGCGTGCTCCTTCTCCTGCTTTCCTGTCTCCATGCTTTTACGGGAGAATTGTCCAATAAGGGACTGTTTTATATGTTGGAAAAGAAACTTTCCAAAATTTGTTCGATCACTGGGGGAGTGTATCGAGCACAGAAATACTACGTAATACGCCCAACTCGTTTTTTGAAAAGTTGACCATATTAAACATGAGAAGACAGCACGTTTAACATGGTAAAGAAGTAAGAACCCATGACACATCGTTGCAGGGCCGCTTTAAGAATGGTGTGCGTGTCTGGATGCCAAGCACTCTACAGTAGCACATCTATTAGCCCTGCCTGTCAAGTGATTTTGAGCTTTCACAGCTGCCTCAAGTGCCTGTCTGGAATCATCTTCACATTGACCCAAATACCTTGAGTTGCTTTGAATGATGAAAACTTTTCTAGAAATGCTGAAGAATCGCTGAGACTAAGAATCCTGCATTAATTTTGCCATTTCAATTGGATTTTAAAAGGTTATAGAAAGCGTAGTCTGGAATCGGAGTTTGTCTTATTGATATTAAGAGCCGTTTTCGTTGAAGCATTCTGTTAAGGATGCTGCTCGTATAATATACCCAACATCATATTTCCATTAGCCCCTTATGAGGTCAAAGCACCTGGTTGTTTAGTCTGCCATTTGTTCAGTAATTAAGTAGGCATCTGCATTGAGACATCACCAGCAACACCTATACTTTTATTGAAGATGTTGGCACACAGATGTGATGTCTGCTGCTCTGCTACACAGACAAATATTTATATTATATTATATATATAGAAATATATATTACAAGTCCACATATTATGAATGAATTTTACGGTGCTTTTACTATAAACATACCGTAGCTCTGGAAAGCCTTGCAGCAGTCAGTTTTTACTCTTAAGGACTGTGGTGGTGTATTCTGAATAACATGACTGTTAAATTAAGACAGGAGCAGTGCTAAGCTCAGTTTCATGTTAAAGTGAGGTGTTTATATGTTTTTTCCATTATATAATATTATTCCAACTCCTTATCTGGAAGAAGAGAAAGAGGACAGCTAAAATAAAATTTCTGCCATAAAAATACTCTAGTTAGTCAGTTTGTGTACTGTGTAACAACACTTAAAATCCATGAGGTTTGTACAAAAAATTCACCTCAATAGATTTAATGCATACAGCTGACGTATAGCTCACAAAATTTTTTAGAAAAATTATGAGAATCCTTACATATTCACTATTACTTATGAAAATGTATTGCAGCTTTAGGTTAATTTTCTATGATATCTAATAATGTATTTATACGATACATTTCGTTGCATTGTACTTGTACATGTGTAATGACAATAAATTGAATCCAATCCAATTTACTTTCCCCCTCACAGAAAATCGATGCCCAAGCAATTGAAGAATTCTACGGTCTGACATCCGACATCTCCAAAAACTCTGAGTCAGGGTACATACTCTTCTACCAGTCTAGAGACTGAGCCAGTGAAAATGACTGACAGAATGGGAGGGTGCGATTTGTGAGAGACAGGAGCGCGCAGACAGGGAGGCTTGGACTTTGTCGACACGCCTCAGCTCCCTTCTCCATCCCCTCTGAGTCAATTGGCTTATCAATGGAGCTTTGCACCAGAGTATCAGTCAGGCCCCAAACAGGAGCAGTTGATGCCAGAGTGACCTGGACACAGCACAGTAACCACCAGACACAAGTTATCGCCGTCTGGTTTGCCATCGTCTCACTCGCCTGCTTTGTGTTGCTCAGCACATACAAACGCACATATACACACAGTTGTGAAATGAGCAACACACGTCTTTGATGGCCTGAGAATGGACACTGTACAGCCTTTTTTTCCCACCACAAGTAACAAGGATCATTTTGATTGAGTTAGCTTATTATCGGATTCAATTCTCTGCATCACATTATGTTTTGTCATTCATTGTTGCAGGTTGATTCATGATGGCACAGTATCATGGTCAATCCAAAACCTCGAATTACGGTTTTCCTCATCCTACATAGAAAACTCACATCTGCACTGTCAAACATGACACATCATGCTATCCATGACAAGTCCCTAGTAGTGTTGCAGGACAAATTATAACTTGTATTGAGCAATGTTAAGCTGCTCTGCATCAGTTGGGTTTTAATGATCAAGAAGGGGATTTTATTTTGGCTTCAAGTGATGTTTCAGGGCTTTTTTTTCGAATGTAGGACTGTAGTCGAGTAATAGATTGTGGGAATCTGTTTAAAAGATCTGGCTTGGCCTAAGAATGCTCTTTCAGTATTCCTTGAATGTAAAACATTCTGCCAGACACTGTGGACTGCGAGTGTGAAGTTTGGATTTGGTTGCGTCATATAGTGCACACATCACGGTGCGCCAAATGTAGAGAGTGACAGATGGAAGGAGAAAAGGGCTTTGTATTATTCTAAATATAAGTTAGAATCCATAGATGGTTGTTGTATTGATACCAAAAGCTGCACACATTTCCACTCGTGTTACATTTCCACTGTTTCCTTGTCAGATTGTCTGTGAATAATGCTGGCTCGTTCAGTTCAGTGATTCGTTTGCAATAGAAAAGTTGGAAAATTCAAACATACTTGCTCGACTACGTCTCTACACTCCATTATTATGCAGAATGAATGGCATTTATTTTGTGAAATGTCAGTAACTCATACCTATATCTCTATTGTCTTTTTCTCTACCCCTTTTAATGGATAACGTATAACTGGACGTAGATCTGAATGGAAATGAAGCACAGATGTAGGGTTTCTTTCTGATACTTTAACAAAATCAATCGAACTATTGCAAAGTAATAAACTCTTCTTTTCGTTAAATCGATTTGAAGAGTGAGCGCTTTTCTGAGTTAGCTAGTATATGTCACCCTGTGTTTTAGCACATTTGTATACAGACATCCAGCAAGATGCCCATGTGCAAGTTCATATTAGCAAAGTACAAGACATTTTAAGGAGTTCAAACAGAAATGAACCATGTTTTTCTGACCTAATTTGATTATTTAATAGAGAATAAAAAAGGTATTTTTTATTTCAGACCTTTTCCGGTGTAAATGACACTGGTTTTGTTTGGTTGTTTGTTGGAAAAGAATGTGCTTTAATCTGTGAGGGGTCACAACTGACAGTGCTGCTGAATATTAATCCATACGCCATGTAAAGTCTACTCGGTAGCAGTGCATGCATTAACAACTCTTGACATTGTTATAAAGCATGTAAAAAGGTCTTTTAAACCAACATCGCAGTGTCTATAAGGAGGTTTGAAGCTTTATGCCAGTCAGTTAGCCTACTGATGTTCCGTGTCTTAAGTAGACTTAACTATATGTTCAAATAAATTGACATATGGTGCCATGATGTAAATTACACATGCGCATAAAAGTGTCTGTAGATGTGACATCATGGTGTCTTCGAGCTGAATCAACTGGATATTTTATTTTTAAATTGACTTATGATCTAGTACTTGTGGGAAAGAGTTGCTTTTATTTGGGTTCTTTATTTCTTGATTTTATTTATGTGTAATTATAAATGTTATATTAACTTTTCTTTGAAGCTCTCATTTTTATAAATTTTGCTAACTGGTCACTTGTTTGGACTTGGATTCTTGTATGTTATGTGGGGAGACTGTTGAATTGGACACAAAAGGGTGGTAATGTTTGCTTGGAATTGTCAGACTGATGCCATAAACTGGAAACAAAATATATAGTTGTCGTATGATAGTCATATAAACAACAATGCACTGATCACAGTAACAGCACCCCGAGTGTTTGGTAGTTCTGCCGTTAGAAGGCAGACAGAAACTACATTAAGACTCGAGACAAATGTAGGCTAATGGTATGTCACGCTCATGTTCACATAGAATTTAAAGTTACACTAGTTTGTGTTTCACCCTGCCCCTTCCCTTTACATTATTAATGTTTATTCCATACTGGGTTTGAAAAAAGTGCACTTTCGATTAAGCAATGTACAAATTGTAAACCAGGGCTATATTCTGGTTTTGGAATGGACTGTGTGGCTGAAAGTTGGGACTCGATCACTCTGTCCCCAATAAAAAAACAAAAACAAATGCTTATTGTGGTTCTATTGGATGAAGTTACAAATGCAATCAGAAAAAGACTTCTAACATGGGCGGGGCTGAGCCCACCTAAACGCCTGTCTTGCCCACCCAATGAGAATAAAGAAATGACACCAACAATTGCAGTATTTTCTATTGGCTGAACACTCTACACTCACAGAGCGGCTTTAGTTTGCAACAGAAAAGCATGCTACATGCTAAGCTAGAAGCAAAATACCATGCAAAGGAATTTTAGGCTCACTGCACGGTTGATTTGAGTTTATTATAAACAGCATGAAAAATTAACTGTGCAGTAATATCAGATTAATTTATTACAATCTGAGTTTTCGCAGTTTTATTTCATGGAGGAGAAGCAGATTCCACACGATGCGTCAAGCAAGTGGTCACATTAACAAACCGCTATTATTTGCTTGCAATATTTAGGCAGGATTTTAACCTGTCGACCTTCAGGAATAATTGAAAGCTCAAACACCCCAAATAATTCTGCAGGTGGTAGTGATAGCAAAAACGAAACACTGTGCAAAAGAGTTTAGTTTAGGCACAATAACACGCCTCATAAACTGAATCAGATATGATGTAAAGTTCAATCTGCAGTGTAATCAGATTCATTCATTAAAATGGGAGTTTTTTGTAAAATTAAACAGAAGTCAGTGTTCATTCAGTGATGGGGATTGTTCTAAGCCTGCTTTCTTTGTAGGCTTCTATTTATGTCCAGTCCACATATCCGCTTTAGTAATACGTACTGAGGACTGAGAGCATGATAATACCTTAAGCTCATTTTAAAAATCAGGGTTATACTTTATGAAGCCTTTTTTTTTACTTTTTCTAATACATCTACAAACATTTGTTTAGTGATGTTTAAAACAAAATATTAACTTTTTTCAATGTTAAAAATGCAGATCATATTTTCTGTTGTTTTATCCTGTTTTCTCCAAATGTTGTCAGAAGTTCACAGAAATAAGCAAAAACGATAATTTTACTAAAACACATCAGAAAAAAATAAAATACTATGCCCAACCAGGATATCTGCTAGGCCACCCCTGAGACATGATGTAAGTAACCTCTTACGCAAAGACAGGTTAGATATAGTCTAGAAATTTTCAATTATACTGTTTTGCTTTACAGTGGTGATTCATTATATAATCTTAACCTCTTTGTTGAGAACCAGGAAAATTGTCTTTGAAAAATGCAATATATAGAAATAAATAAAATTACCTATGATTCAAGACGTAGACAAAGAAAGCTTGGCTTCAACTCAGCAGTCTATAATCCATAGGATTTTTGAGTGTTTGTGCATCTACATGACCTTATTACTCAAAATTGTATATTATAAGACTGTATTTGAGTCAGGTACAATGATTTGGGATAACAAAAAAGTAAGACGTTACAAAAGTAGTGTCTAAGATACATTTGTGTGAATGGCTACCATCACTCCCCGTCATCCAACTGCACAGACGATAAACCGAGAGGGAGTCCAGAAATCATTTAAGATGCTCCTTCCAGACATTGAGTGAATAGTAAACAGTAAATATTAACACCTTGTGGATCAGTAATGTCTCAGTGGTCACCGCCTGTTCTCCAAATAATGGAGTTAGCAAACATCATATTCTTATTTTTTTTTTCTCAGACTGTAAATGGTCGTTGAAGAAGTTTTGCAGTGAAGGGCTCCTGATCACAGGCATCTGAAAAGCAACATTTACAAGATTTAAGAGTACAAATACTTGAAACATTTACTTGAAAAACTCAAAGCTACAAAGGTGAATTAAGACTCTTTATTTAAAAATGTGTTAAAAGTGTACAATAGTGGCCAAAAGTGATGTCGAAAGAGCATATCGCCATCTTGGAATTGCAAAGTTCAATGCGTTCCGAGCAGTTTTCAGATATTGTGCTTCATGGTTTTTGCATTCCATTTGACTGTAGATTGAACCTTTTTGTTTTATAGAAAGTCCCAAAATGTACACAACGTAAAGACAAAATATTTGGATGTCAGATAGAACTTTATAATTCCAATATTCGACATTTGCCCTAAATGTTTGTTCAGGTTAAATAATATAATATAATAGGTATGGTATAAAGACTTTTGTCAAAAATGCATAGAAAAACAAAAGCCCACAGGAAATAATCATACACTGCCTACAGTTGTTAATATTTTGTTGATCCTCTCTTGTTGAAATATTTTGTAGGGATTCTCCTGATGCTTAACACAATAAGCTTTGTGCATTCTTAAGTTTTTCAGTTTACATTCCGCACACTTATGAAACATTATGTAATATATATTTTTAATAGTATAATTATTTAAGTAAAGAACCAGCACATCACTTTTGGCCACTAATGTACGTATAAAATTATAGTATGTACTGCACAAGTATTAATCAGCTGCCAATATCAGAACTAAAACAGTCAAATGCAGTTTTTGCTATTTCAGCAACAGTGAAATCTCAGAAATGATGAACCGCTACTGTAAACAACTGTGGTGATAAAGAGGTCAGCTATAACAAAAGCTTTGATCATCTTGATATTTTCATGACCTACTGAGTGCATTTTTGAAAAATGGTCCATGTATATAAAATCTGCTCTCTATATAGAAAACGGTTACAAAAACATATGATATATTTACATTCTACATTCAGAGGTCTGTGTTCTGGTAACATACACAGTTTTGGCAGGGTTATAAAGACTCTTAGGGTGGCTCGCCTAAAATAATCTTGTATGCTCTGAAAAATCACCATCTTCAAAAGGAGTCTGGTTATTTAAAACTATTTTACATAAACAGTATAGCTTCCACAAGAACATTTATGTGTGTCTCTATTCTCTACTTTCTAAGTGGTGAATACGTTTACAAACACAAAATTTCCACACTACTGGTGCATCTACTGTGGGGGTCATACTATAGTCTCTGAGCCTGACACCTTTCCAGTGAAAAAGTCCCAGAAGTTGCTTGGCGGCTTGCTGTCGTCTGACGTCGTGGATGAAGCATTGGAGCTCTGTCGTACCCATACGCGTTTCTCTACAGGGCTCTGCGGTTGGGAGTCACTATCCTCCTGTCCCAGACCAGAACAAAGTCGTTCCCCTGACCATGTTTGTCTGGAAGCGGCTTGTCTTTGGTCTCGAAGCTGTCTCTCATCACTCTGGGCATTGACGGAGGGCTGGGCCAGACACAGCAAGTTGTGGTGAGAATGAAACTGCCTTATTTGGCCAATGGACTTTGGAGGAGCCTCAGAGGAGCCTGTTACACATACATAGGATCATCTATCATACAGGAAGATCTATAAATTATATTCTAATAAATCTATAATAATACTATTCCTCCTCACTACACATAATGAGAAACTGCTCACGGTCTCGGTTGGTGTTAAGGTGCAGAACGTTAAGGAAGACATCGCTTTTCAGACTTCCTATGCTAGATGAATCTGGGAAGAGAGGCTCCAGGGATGAAAGATTGTCACTAGATTGACCCACAAAGTCCAGAGAGACCTGCTTGTCCCTCCGTCCACCAGAGTCGGTTTCCATGGTTAGACTGCTGCTGCTGCTGTCAGATATGTTAATAAAAGAATGTGTGCATGCACTTAGCATTTGGACATTGCATATTATTGTTGGATCTCTGTAATTAGGGACATTGCTTTGGTCATAAGGTCTTTAATTTGAGAATATTTAATTTCTAATTAAACCAAATCAGCATGATCAAATTACAACCCTTTTTAAATCACCTGCATTTAAAAGTAAAAAGATTCAAATTCTTAAAGGGATAGTCGCCCGAAAAATAAAACCTCCTATTATTTACTTGACGAACGCTGGTAACAAGAAAAATCTACCCTATTGATTTCCATTGTATGAACACAAGACCACAGAGACATTTTGTGTTACATAAAACGAGTTATTATTGTTTTTTTGGGTGAAATATCCCTTTAAGGCTTACAATAAAAAGGCGCCTTTCAGACTGTAAATAAATTAATTTGTAATGTTTTTGTAATCTGATCTGATTGTACATCTTAATTTTCAATCTGATAAATACATTTTCAATATTCAAATAAAAAGAAATAAATAAGAAAAAAATACTTTTCACAAGTTTGTTAAAAACAAATCACCATCCACGACACTAAAAAAATTCATGTCTTAACTCAAAATGTGTAGCGACAAATGTGATAGTTGAGATAGTTCACCCTCTTGTCATTACAAACCTCAATGACTTACTTTCTTCTGTAGAACACAAAAGAAGATATTTCGAAGAAAGATGGCAACCGAACAGCACTGGCTCCCATTTACATATTTTGCATTACTTCTTTGACACAAACCCAATGCGTAAGGAAGAAATTCATACCGGTTTGAAATGACGAGAGGGTGAGTAAATGATGACAAAAAAATTCTATCACTTTTAGGAACAGTCTGTTGCCACAAGTTGTAAACTAACGGTACTATTTGTAAACTAACGGTACTGTTTATGTTTATATGCTCTCCTATTGGTCAGTCGCTTTGGATAAAAGCATCTACAAAATGAATAAATGTTATTTAATATTATGTAACATTTTCAACTGCCAAGTAAAAAACTGATATGTAAGCAGTAACACCAACATTTAAAAAAAGGTATTCATTTTTTACACTTTATGAAAAATTTTGAATAAATTTCATATTTCAAAACCCGTGGTAGTTAAAATGTCCCATTTAAAGAATCATCCATATACAACGATACTAGCATCAGTCACGATAACTATAAGGAAGCTGACCTGACTTTCCTGCGTAGCAGATAGTCAATAATATCAGGATCTGTCTGAATGAGACTCATGAGCACCTCCTGTTGGAGCTCATCGGACACCTGCTCACCAAAAAAACACAATTTTACTCTACTAACATTATGGCCATGATGGTCTATGTGCAATATATGACAACAAATCATTTGCGGGACAAATAATAAAACATCTCTCTCTCTCACCATGAAGAGGTGTTTGTGGTTCTGGACGAGCAGCAGGGTAACAGAGATAACAGCAGTGCTGTCCTCTATACCCAGAGCCTGAGGACTGAGCTCTCTCTCTGATCCTCTCTCTTTCTGGAGAAGGTTGGGCCCAAAGATCACTGCCAGGTTGGCTGCCGTCATCTTATTACCTAAAATCTAATCATATCACTAGATTAAATCACCCTTCAGAATCATGGCCGTCACTTTGTTTGTGGTGGGGACAGTCACATGAGCGAGCTGGCTGCTAGATCATGTAAATCAATTCATATGCTTAATGAACTTGTGCCTTTTATAGTTCGACAATTATAAAATCTGGCACTGTCGGCCTATTGGCCTGGAGATAGATTGAATGCGTTGAGTTTGAGGAGTAGTAGGTTTGTAATCCCACATTATAATTAATTTGATCCAAATTTAACAATTTGTCAAGTTATATATAGACGTGAGGATGTAGACAGTACCTATGATTGATTATAATATGATTGTGAAAATGAAAATGATATTTCCAGATATTATTTGAAGAGTTCAATTAAACTGCATTTGGGTTGTTTTGATTAAGTAATAACAACTAAAAACATAAAGCTAACTAACATGATTACACAATTTAAAACATGATTTTTGAAATTGTTTTGAAAATGAATCGTTTTTGCAAATAAGCTGTAAACTGCCTATGGTCAGAACACAAACAAACGGATGCTTGCATTAAAGCACAGTGAAATGATAAAACATCACATTTTTTTGAAAATTCTGTAATTGTTATGAGAACAGTTGGGTACAGGTTGTGTTACCTCCTGTTGGTCAGGGCCAGTCGAGTCGTGTGCGTTCTGTTGTACTGTATGTAAGAGGGTGAGGAGCCTCAACAGCGTATCACAGTAACAGGGTGGTAACAGGTATAACAACTGCTGCAGGTATGTCAACTGATCAGACCCTCTCAACACTGTCACACACACAACACATCATATGCACATTAGTTCACTTTAATAAAGGTAGTACTATAATAAGAAGTGTATTTATATTTATGCAACTACACAGTGTGTATCATCATGAATGTGTCATGCTACCAAAACTGGTTTCTTTTTTGGTCAGTGTTTTATAAAATGACCCATTATGATACAATTACTTGATGCATTTGTGATGTTTTTTCAGTAACGTCTGTTCGTACAGTTAGCGTGCAGAAAGGCGCGGTACAGTTCTCGAGGCAACAGAGGGTCGGGCATCTCCCTGAGAAACTCCTTCAGTAATGCAGCCACATCATGAACGCTGTGCTCCTCGTCTAACACGGCATCTACCCCGCTGTTAAAGTCATTGCGTAGCTGAAAACACAGTCAATGATTCAATAGCCTCAAACAAACAGCATGCCACTGCGGATGAGACTCAAGTATCCGAAGCCTCGTTTTTCTTTACAAACACAGTGTAATATACACAGAGATCACAGTCTCTGCCTGCCTATGCACTATAACTGCTTAATGAAGAGAAATTACATCTAAAAACATACAATGTGTGGCAAGTGTTGTGCTGTCATAACTGTGTTTCCTATAATCAATATAAAAGAAAGGGTGTGTGAGAGAAAGAGAGAGAGAAGTGCTTCTGAATCTACTCAAGAGAGCAGCTGGAACTAGCAAACTTACTTGACGGACTCTCTTTTTAGAGCTGCCTACCCGGAAAATCCCCAAAGTTTGTAACCCTGGAAAGAGAGAAAGCTGATGCTCATAAACAAGTGTTGAGCTCTTATGTCAACATCCTAATTTTACATTCTGTTGAGGACGTTATTCAATTTACATGTCTCTCTATTTGTAACATAAACCAGGGCGTAACTTGCAGGTCCACACGAAATTTGCCGCCACAGAGATTCCTAAAAAAACACTGCAGATTTCAACCTGTCAAATCCTTACCCCCTTTCAACTTTTCATTGTTTAACACGTTTTAGAATTTTGGAAAATCCCTTCCACCAAAATAAAGTAGGCCTACAGGAAGTTTTAGGGTCACATGCATGGCTACCATAATAGTAGATTTATGCCCTTGAAGGTGCATTGTACATATCTGGATTATGATTTACATGCTGTATTTCTAACCAGATATCTGGACAGCCAAGCTGTATATTATTTGGACAACAGGAAGCCTTAAAGGTCCAGTGTATGCAATTTAGCAGGATCTAGCAGTGAGGTTGGGAATTGCAACCAACAGCTCCCCTCTCCCTTTCAAAGTACTACAGAGGCTCACAAAGCACTAAGATATCATGGCTCATTCTAAGGTAACAAAAACATAACGGTTCATTATGTAAGGTCATAATACAACTCTCAACACATAGTTAAGTATGTTATATTGCATTTCTGTCAATAGATACTCTTACATTTTGTGGTGTAATGCAGTTTGCAGCTCACCGTAAGCCTGAATGTGGTTACAGCAACGTTCCACCACTCGGGGTACTTGTCTGTAAATGGGGTTGAGACTGAGCTTGGCCTGTGTACGGCCCGCGGATGCCTTCTTCATTTCCAGCTCATTAGGGTGAGAGAGCTGCAGAGCTTCTAGTAGTCTGGACTGACTCTCAACCAGATCAGAGATGGAGTCTACAGACAATCCTCCCTACACAGAGACAGCAGGAGGTGGGGAGGGAGGGGAAAAAGGTAACGATGGAAAGATACACAAACTTAAAAAAGTTTAAAGTGTGTGTGACGTACATAAGGTCAAAGTGTCAACATGAACTGAAACAGCCCGTTTCATTTAGAAGGAATGAAAAAGTTTCTCATTGATCATTAGTTAAAATAGCCCAAAGACAAAAAATATTAGACCACAGTGTCTGAAATTGAATAATACTTTTGTGATGTACGCAGAAGAAATATAAACACAATTTTTTTGGTAAAAGCTTTTCAAACACCACATCGATCAGCACAGCGATGACTGAACAGCCCAGTAATCGGTTCTCTTTCCTTCCTCTCCCCATGTTTGGGTGGAGAAAATGGAGAGTTTGATTTGGCAAAGAAACAGACATAGATCTCATTCCCCCCTGCTGATCTGTAGCCACCCGTCTCTGAACCTTGAGTGAGGTATCGAGTTTGCCCATAGCGGCACAAATAACCTGTACCATATGACTGCTGCCATCCAGAGCCTCAGTAAAAACATCTTTACCATTTTGATGTTGAGCACTGCTTAGGGCATTATCTGTTTTCTTTTTAAATCAACCATATCAAATTGTTTTTGCATCAGAATTTAGACTTTTAAATTGCACTCAGTTTTAACTTGATTTTGTGTTCTGGCTTTCATGATTAGTACATGTGGCCGAAAGCAAACGTTTTTTTTGTAGATGACATTTTTTGCTCTTGTGAAAGTTGAGAGATGAAAGATTTTTCATAAACAAATTGCTTAACTTTGAATTAAAAGTCTTCAGCAGATATTTAATCTGTTTAATGTTTATCTGTGAGGTGTTTCGTATCAGCGCTTGATGGTGGGGAGCTGTTTGAATGAAATGATGCCAGGGTAGCGAACGTTTTTATTGGCCCAGATTTATATTTGTGTTTCTTCTCCTCTCTTTTGCTCTCAGATAAGATGTCAGCAACACATAATCTGTCGAAGCAACGGAACAGAATTGAATCTTCACACAGTTTTAGCCAAAAGAGATATCCAACTTTGGAAAATGTATATAACCTTATATATTCAATAGAATATACTATATTTAAAATACTATGTTTCTTCAAATGTATTATAATTTTTTTATAAAAAACTATATTCAACAATGAGTGTTAGCTAAACTGAAGCTTTATTTTAAGAATGCTTCATTTGTTTGTTTAAACTTCATTGTAAATATTTAAACAATAGCAATATTTAAGGTTGGCAGAATAAAACTGTTCTGGGAAAATTCTCCACCTGTCCATGTATTGTGGACTTAATACTTAGGCTAATATTTAAATGACACGCGACGTAAAGCACTTCCATTACCCTACTGTTTAAATGCTCACAATTCAGAATCATCTCTGTATCCTCATCATTATCTTTGCAGTTGTTTTAAACATCCTCGTTGCATGTATTCTACATTTAAAATAAGGTACTATTTTATATCAAGCCTTTTCATCAAGCATACCCACAGAGATGGAAGTGTTGGCAGTTAGGCAACATGTGTATCTGTTCCAAGTAAAATCCTGCATATGTTGTTCTGTAATTATTGTAAAATATTGTATTGTGGGAAGTACTGGTGTAGACCTGCTCTTTATAAATTTTTAACAACTACTTATCAGGGCTATAACTTCATTAGTAAAGCATAAGTGAAGAATTATGCATAATTATAAATAAATGGCATATTTAACAGTAACAATTGTCGTGTTCCTAGAAAAACTAACAAACTGACTTTATATATCTTTGTACACATCTTTTTTTAGTGGAACTGCTCCCCATCAGGCCCATACAATTTTATACAATTTTAAGCTGCGTGGGGCAAACTAAAAGTTATGATACGTCCCATCCAAACTTCCTGTTTAAACAAATAATTGACCAAGACTGAAAATAAATCTGCACTCGTAATATAATTTCCATCATAAATATAAGTTAACACCATAAGAGTGTTTGATCTAAATAGTCCTACATTCTCATCGTACCCGTCTGTGTGTCCGTGATGTATTGTCCATGAACACTGATGACACAGGTTTGCTGTGAACCTCCAGTGCTGGTGAGGAAGCAGCTCCATGCGATAAAGCTGTACTGCTCATCGTCCGGTTTCCATTGTGCTGCCATTTCTCAGCACGGAAGTGTAGTACACTGGCCTCTAGGTCCAGACAGTCCCTGCGACTCTCTTTCAGTGCGTCCTGACGCTGCTTGTGTGCCCGGTCATTGGCAATAACTTGAGCAAGAGGGATGCCAAATGCCTGAGGTGCAACGTCTGCAGAAGTGTTTGAAAAGAACAATTAGCACAACAACTGGCCTATTCAGCTGATCTATGGACTTTCTAATTAAACTCAGTTACATGGATTGAATCGATGAATAAAGTCAATGCATTAAGGATCAGTTTTTTATAAAGTATTTAAAAGTACTGCAAAGACAGATACTGTATGTTTCACATGACATTTTAGGAAGGGAGCGTATGTTATAAGTCATACCAGTTTTTGAAAACAATGACTCTGCACGTGTCTTCCCAAAACACTATCTAGTTTACACAGACTGCTTACATACTGCATGAGATAAAAGCCAAAATATCTTGTTATGGAACAAAACTATTTGATCATATGTGTCTTGCTGTTTACTTTACTCGTGTAAAGACAAAGGCCATAGACTATTACTGTATGGTTCTTCAGCATTGAATATATAAATGTGCGGTGGTGCAGGAAGTTTCTGGAAGTTAAAAAAGCTTCCACAAAAACTGTGGAAATTTAGTGTAAATCATAGATGATTCTGGATTATGGCCTAATGCTTTGTGGAAATAATTACTGTATGTTTGAGATCTACAGTATGGACTTTATCTAAGACATTGTTTACACTTTACAAATCTTTTATGTATTATACAGTCTGCAGACTTCGAGGCTCCTTCATGTCCAGGTTTTCTGAAGAGAAAGACATCTTTACATGTCTGGTTACTAATCTTGTGTTAACATACTATTAAAAACTATTTCAAAATGCAGTACAGACGATAGAATTAACCAGTTACAATAAAAACAACTTCAAGTTGGTCTCTTTTGCGCATCTGTACGTAAGCCTCTCACATGCTTGCTAACACTTTACTTACAATAACACTTTTTCAAAGCCTTTTCTAGTTGATCATAAATCCACAATCTGAAAGTAAGCTTTATTTAAGATATTCTTCTCTAGCCGTTTACCTGTAATTGAACTGAATCCATCCAAGGTAATTTTATATATAGATAAGTTATGCCCACTTTTAAAAATAGCAACTTAGGTTGGACTAATACTACAGCATACTAGCACTGCAAAGTGGTCTCCTAACTTCTCCCCCTTCTTTTCGTTTCCTCTAGGCTTAAAGGTCCGGTGGCAGGTCAGGTTAGTTTGGTCCACTGGCCACAAGCTTACCGATAAGCTGGATGGATAGGGGGATTGGGTCTGCTTTAAATAGATTCCTTCCCTTACCCTTCCAACATCCACCTTTCTATTTCTGCATATTTCCACCCTGACCTCCAGTCATGTCACTGTGGAACATGAACCTGGCACACATGCTGGATACAACTGCCAGACCACGGCTGCAGGTGGCCGGCGGAACGACATGGAACATGGCCAAGCAAAGCCGTCTGCCCCACAAACTGGTGGTGTTTTGACTCCTTTAATGCTTGGTCTGTGATCTGTTCGAGCTACATATTAACAGGACTTAAAGCAGAGGTAAACACTGATCCCTTATCAGCCCTAGTGAGCTTGTAATGTTTGTAATGGTTATTTATTATTTCTAAACCAGCATGATGAATTAAAAACAGAAGATCTGAAACAGCAATTCATGGCATGCTTTTGACAATTCTTGAGATGAGAAAAAAAACAGAAAAAAGTATTTATGTTTTATTTTTATTTTACATTTAATGTTAAACAAATGTGATTTTAATACACTCGGTGATCTAATAGAAAGGCAAAAAGTAAATGTATAATTTTTTTATTTTTTGTATATTTAGGAATGCTTAACAGTTTTCAGATTTTTCAGAGTTTTGTATGATTCGCTAATCCTGTTATTTGTATTGCTAATTAAATACTAAGTTACAATACAAATCCGCAATCACGTGTATTCACAAGGATGCACAGATTGTTGGAAGTAACTACAGTGGATGTACAGCATTCCGCGTCTTAAAGTCTTAAAGTCTCGTGTGTCTTATAGGCCAATGGGAGATTTGCTGAAACTGTGACACACCAGGGTCAGAAAATAAACAAAGAGAACATCCATTTATCGGTCTCTGTTCTGCCTTCACTGTCTCACCAGAGAAAGAGATTAACTTAAACAAAACTTATGTTGACATCTAGCTCAAGTTTGCAATACAGTTTGACCATCATTGGTGGCTTAATTGAATCTAAAAGGTGGCAGTATGATGAGGTATTTGTGTCTTATGGGTTGTTTATCATGCAACGATTACAAGACTGTGCTCAGAAATCCTGTCTGACAAACAGTACTTTAAGGAGACCAGTTCACATGGTTCGAACGGTCCAAACATAGTTTAGCCTCATAAAGCAAGGTTTTGTGAGGCCTAACTATGTTTAAAGTAAACAATTGCGATTTTACATATCTGTTAATGTGTAAAAGGAGCATTGAATTAAAGGACGTGGTTATGTCTTACCTTTGTCTTTCTTTTCTTTTGAGAACGAGTCAAACTTTCTACGCAGTGATTTCCTTCTCTTACGGGTCTCTGCAGAATAAAGATAGTAGTTGGTTTATGAACAGGCCAATAGATTAATGAAACCGTTATTTATAATATAAAATTGTACAAGATAAAATGTATTTATTATATTAAAAAAAGTGAATAAAATGTAAATAAATCATGTTAACAAAAACAGATCCGCAAGTCTTTTATTTCCAAATTATTTTTTTATAATCTGATGTCTTCTGAACTTTTCTAAATAAACTAAAATCTTAAGCCCCAAGTATGGACACAGAGCTGCCAAAGCATGCGTTAGCTAAATAAAACTGTTGTAATGTGGAGGCTGTGCTTAAGATAAAATGAAAGAGGCCAAAATACTTCCTGACAGAAAATATAACAACCACTATCTCTATTTTGCCTGAAAAAGAACAGTTATTCCAAATTTGAAAAGCTGAAAATAAATTTGAACTAATAAAACAAGAAAATATATAATGAAGAGTAAGAATAAAATAGGATAAATACATGTAAAACATAACAAATATCACTACAATTAGTTTTTTTATTAAGAAATTACAATTTAAATATGATTTACTGTAGCAGGTAAATTATGTTGTAAAGCTGATGTTTTTAGGTCACATGAAAAAATGTTAAGAAGTTTCCCTATACTTTATACACAGTGTAAAGCTGCAACTATTGTGTACATTTGGATCAAGAATTCATTTATAAAAATCTCTTGGTTGCAAGTCTTCCTGTGTTTCACAGCAAGACATAATAGACATTTATAATATAGAAAAAAACAAAATGAAACAAAATAAAGATAAAAAATAAAGAAGAAAAAAACAAAACGTCTCAACTTAAAGGAAACAAAAATACAATACGCTTCAACATTTTATCACTAGCAGTATCAACATGTTTAAAATGGACCTACGTATTGGTAAGCATATCTAAACACTTCCTTCAGAAAACATATGTACAAGTGTTCTTTCTAATATTTAAAGGGACACTATTCCATGCAACAGAACCACGATACAATACACTCTTTTTCAGCCAGTTAGTTTGTTTCAAAGAAGAGTGTAATGCTTTAATACCATATGAAAATTAACCAACAGTCGTAAGTGTAGTTTAACCTTAACCAGCACCCACATTTACTTTTTATGCATGTATAGCATTAACATTGGTCCGGAAACGACAATGAAGCACAAACCTAGCTGTTCTGTAGTCTGAAGTTTTTCTCTGTCCACAGCTATGCCTTTCCCCATGATAGTTACAATTTGATCTTAATGTTTGGACCAGGAGAAAGTATTGTCCAGCATCACACCCAGCACGTTAACATTCGATACTTGTTCGATTGGCACCCCATTGATGAATAGATTAAAATCAACAGACTACGACATACTATTCTTGTTACTGAATAAAATACATTTTGTTTTATCTAAATTAAAAACCAGTTTATTATTTCAAACCCATTTTGTGATTGTTAACAACTCGTCACTTAAATGATCTTGAAGCTCATTTACTGTATGTGCCGCAGAGAACAATGTAGAATCATCAGCATACATGACTGTATTTGCTTTTTTCAGATGTGAGAGATATTGTGTTAATTTTCAAAGAGAGAGAGAAGAGAGAGAAGTGCACATGCAGAGGGGCTTTAGGTGGGGTCATGTTCCCATGACTGCAGGAAATGAGAGTTTATTTCTATAGCAACTAACCCTTCAATCCCCACACGCCAAGACATCATGGGCTAATCCCCAATCAGATCCCATCAGAGACAGGACGAGAGAGAGATGATGATGAGAATAAAAACGCAAAATAAATCTTTTTACAATCCCTTTGGTGTGACACAGAGATTGACGCAAGCACGAGAATGGCTATCAAAGTTGGAGAGTCACTTGTATAAAGTATTAGACTGAGATGAAATAAAATAACCTGGATTAACCAACAAGAAACGCAAAAACAAAAGTCTCAAATTTAGTGATCCATCAATCATCATGTGCTTTCCGAATTCTGTTATTCCACAATTTACAGAGCCTAATTTATACTCTCCGTAGAACATTCATCTTACCAAAAGTTTGACGCCAAACACACTGATGACAGTTCTGAAAGAGGCCAAGTTAACCACCATGTAGAATCTGACAGATTTCTCCTTAGGGAGAAACATTTTCCGTAAATATTCCCATAAAAGTCTGGTGGCTGCTTCCCCATGGGTCAGCTGGCTGTGGTCTTCTCACAGATGGCCAGTTACAAACTCCACGTTAAAGAACAGAGGATGACCTTCCGTGATTTGACCATGTTGTGCTTTGGTACGTGCTGGGAATTACACTTCCCACATACAGTAACAAAGAAAGGGGGAAGCGATTTTCCATGGTGGGATATAACGGGACTATCACATGATTATTCATAGCACCAACACACAGAATTGCTTTGGGGAGTTAAGAAACAGAACACAAACTCAGATCAAAGATAAAAGACGACAATGGGACATTTATATATTATTGTGAACACACTCTTTTATCTAAAGCAACGAATGATGGAACATTCAACATTTAGCTTTTTTGGTAACACATTTTAAATTATTTTCATTAGTAACGATTATATGATGCTTAATGGGACAGTTCACCCAAAAGTGAAAATTCTGTCATACTTTACTCACTCTCTTGTCATCTCAAACCTTTATGACTTCCTTCCTTCCGCAGAACAAAAAAGAAGAAATTTTAAAGAAAGTTGTTAACCAAACAGCACCGGCCACCATTTACTTCTATTGGATGGACACAAAACCAATGCAAGTCAATGGGGGCCAGTTAACAACATTCTTCAAAAAAATCTTCTTTTGTGTCCTGTAGAAGAAAGAAAGTCATAAAGGTTTGAAAGACAAAAGGGTAAGTAAATGATGACAGAATTTTTATTTTTGGGTGTAGGATCTGAAGCATTATAATGCAATATAAAGCAAAAAAATCTTTCTAGCGCTATTTCTACTTAACCCCCTTATCTGATGAATCTGAAATACCCGTAAATTCACTGTGATGTAATGTTTCTGTGTTTTTGGTGGAACAATCTAAAACAATCATACTGAAACTTCCACACATCATCACAAAACCGCTATTCCCATATTCTTGCACATGTACCTTTGGGAATGCTGATCTTAAAATCCAGGTGTCTTTTTTCCAAGTGGTAAAGGGCCACCTCCTGCAGTCGCGCTCTCTCCAGCTCTGACAGACTTTGGATGGGAACCGGCTGCAGCCTCAAGCTCTGTCCCAGCATGGTGGTCCACGTATGTTCGCCCTGAGAAACAGACAAACAGACTGAAAAAGCGGAACTGAAACTGTTCTGAATACAGGAAATTAAAGAGCACAGGAAACCATTGTTTCTGCCACAGTCTTCTTTCCTGCAACCCATCTCTAAATCACCTCTTTGTAATTTTAAAGTGATGCTGATTTATGTCTGATCAGCGTTGGAATCCTGCAGCCACGTAGTTCTACGACTGACTTTGGTGAAAATGATATACTGCTGTTAGATTGCTTTGACCTCTTAGAAAGCTACCATTAACTCATACAGAGAGTGCAGGAAATTTTACTAGCAGGTTTCTTGTGTTTACATATTTGCTGTTGTAACAGGAAGTTTGGGCGGCACGTTAAAGGGACCTTTTGCTTATTAGCCAATAGGCTGTAGTTTCATCACAGCAATGAATCATGATTTGTTGATGGATTTGGGCAGTCTGATTGGATAAAATCTGTGTAATAAAATATATGATTTTAAAATGCATTTTTGTGCTTAAGATTTAGTCTACTTTTAAGAGTAAAAGTCTGCTGTTAAGTTATTATCATCTCTGGATAAATATTCACTAAAAAGGCCCTGTCTGGGTCAACCAACAACCCCAAAAGCCTAAAGGATCTAAACACTGAAAAACATCCTCTTATAGAAAAGCATAATATTTAAGCCTTCTCTGTTTAATTGGATTCAAGGGCAGCTACTTTTAGACTTGGCAGTGATCCTGTATGGGGTAAACATACAATAGCTGGTGGACATGTTATGACCCAGCGCAATTCCCTTGACAGCATACATCCCGTCACATGTGTTGTACAGTTCCATCTGATGCGATGACAACAAATGAAAGGACTGAAACAGAAAACAATTGCTGATGCTGCAATTGCGTGATCCTATGAAAACGACAGGTAAAGTACAGTAACTGTCACATAAACAGCCTTTGAGACCCTTTTGCTGAAATGATGGTGTGGCTATGGTTTAGAAATGATTACATGTGCAAACAGTTTGCGATAGCCTGTGTATATGCAGAAGACGTTTTTTAATGAGTAAAATAAATATAAATGTCACATGATGTTGATTGGCAGAAATCTCTTGTCACAATTTGAGTGGTGAGATTTCAAATGCCCATCCTGTCTCATAGGAAGTATATTAATTTGGTTGAAGTTCTTTCCAAATAGGAGGTAGTAGATATATAAGACAGAAAAAAGTACAGTTTATACATTTTTCTAGAATTGAAAGTTAATTTGGACTCCAAAAATTAAAGGAAGCACATTTATTAATAAGCCAGTCCACAAAACCAGATACAGATAGTAAAGAATCCCAACATCAACCATTATAGCATGACAATTCAGTTTTCTAAAAAACACTCTTTCACTGGTCATTTTGGTGTGGTGTCTTTGTTCACGTGGGGGTCACAAAAGTCACCGAATGCTAATCAGTGTTGAGAAAAGGATCAAGTTCAGAGTTCGCTGGATGTGTCCTCTTTATTCTGACAGCATTAGGGTTCAAAGGTCAATGAATGAGATTAGAACTTGATATCCATCAATCAGTGTTGATACCATTATTAATTATGTCTTACATAAAACATCCCATTTTCTCAATGCAGTTACACAATTCACACAATGCTCTGCCTTCTAAGTTTTTAGTTTTTATTATAAATTCATAATAATGCAAACTGTAAACATCATTAGAGAGGATAAAAAACAGATAAAGCAAGCCACAAAATCTCTCTACCTCGGTCTGTGTTTCTGTCTCAAAAAGTCTTTTCATCTTTCGTATAACAGAAAAAATGGAGGTAAAATGAAAAAGGCAAAAAATAACAGCAAAACACAAACATGTGTGGTACTAAGACACACTTCTAACCCACTGAAATCTACAGCATCATCTTTCATCAGACGCATATGGACGTTGATTCCTTTAGTGAAAACAAATGCTTTTGTGAAAAACACTGAAGTTCAAAGTACTAAACGGCACAACAAATCTTTCATGATGTCCGTACCACAATACATTAAAATTCAACATTCCAAAACAATATTGGTTTAACATATCCAACCACAGGGTCAAAATGCCCTTTAATGTACTCCTGTAACCGTTTAGACCAAATGAAGCGCAGTCTAAAGATCATCAAGATGAATGTGCATTAGAAAGAAATATTTCAGGCACGCTATAAGCCTTTAAATCCTCACTGATGCTATTTCAAAGGGCAATAAAAAGATCTTACCTAAAAGCTCAACTCTCAAAGTAGTACAAGGCACATTCAGAAAAAAACTGCTGTTATGTACTTTATTGTAAACTAGACTAAAAACATTTTAAAATATTTTGGTGAAGCATCTAATGTGCCTTCACGGTACTATATACGTATATCATAACTTTTCCCAGTTGGCTGTTATTCTGTACATGAAACAAATGTAAACAGACTTTTTACTATTTTATATCTATATCTCTATTTTCATCTATCCTGTAGCTCAGTGGTTAGAGCATGGTGCTAGCAACACCAAGGTCAAGGGTTTGCATGGTCGGGTCTTTAGCTGGGGGGGGGGTGTGGGTGGGTTTGCCGTGCAAACTTGTCTTTTGGATTCGCCTTGCATGCATTCACATTTATAATTCATCCGTCTTAGTAACCAAAGCGTTGGTTCCGACCCCAAACGATAGCGGCCCACCGGGAAAACGGAACGTAAAATGGCCAGTCCGCCCCTGGATTCCACACACTACCGAGACAACAACAAATTCAAGTGCATGACAAGACCCAGAGCAAAATATCTGGTCACCATAAATAAAGCTGTAAGACTACACGCTCTTAGGAACTAGAATGGTAAACTTTTTAGTGAAACCTCACTTCACTTTGAAGAGAGTTGCTTCAGTACCCTCCATAATAAACAATAGCTAATTTTTCTACATCTCTGTATTTCTTCCTTGTCTGATTTCACTTCGTATACTTTAAAATCCCACACCTTATTTGTCTTTCTCTGTCTCCCGATCTTTAAAACCTGGCTCATAGTGCTTCATGAGAAGTTTGATCAAAAATACTTCTGTTTAGAAACATGCTGATAGTTCCCAGACGGCCCTTTAAAACAATTCCCAAGTGTTTGTATAACAGTTCAGCCAGTAACATTCTTTGCAAAGACCATCAGACCTCATGTGGATTTAAAGCATGGTGAGTCTTGCGTGCACTTTTGTTGAGGATGATGGGGGTACTTTTCTCTTGTTTATCCAGTTTCAGCTACAGCTGGCACACATTAACATCAATGACTTGTTTGAATGTGTCTGCATGCATGTGAACTTGCAAATGCATAAATATGTATATTAAAGTAAAATGTAAAGTTAGAAAGAAACACTGCAATTTGAGCAATGCAACAAATCCCAAGCAGATCTACTGTATGTAGGGAATCTGAGCATTCAACAAAAATTAAACAACTCTATTCTACTGTATAAAATGACAACTACATAATAAAAACAGATCACAACGTCATCCTTTTAAAAACAACTTAACAAACCTAAGACAAGTTTTAAAACAGTAGCGGAGTTAGAACCGGGTCAGTTCTCATTCATCAGATTTGTTTACTGCACATTAACATCATTTTTCCATTACACATATATTTGTTTTTTATTATCATGATTTGTCTCTAGAGGAAGTCGGTAATACTCCTGAAATGGAAAGAAATGAAAAGAAATGAAAATCAGCATTTCATGTGTGATGTGGTCTGGTGGCCTAATCAGTGTTCCCATCGGGAGAATCAGCTTTAAGAGAACTGAATCCCTAAGAATTGGAGCGCTGTCTCCAAGACAAAACAACTGGAAAATCAAAACTGACAGGAAAAATAAGAGACTGAATTGAAACTTTGCTAAATCTTTGTCCTCTTTATAAAGATATTTATGCAATCGATCAACAAATTTGATCAATAAACATGTGAAAAACAGAAAAGAAATGTCAAACAAATCACTTCTTCAGTATAGCAATTACATAATATAATATATATTTAATATAAATTTAAGCAGATACACACAATAATCCTTTCTACTCTTTGCCTCTACACGTCTTACATCTTTCCAAATAACAGCATGCCAAAGTCGATCTTTAAGCGTTAAAACCACGTTGATCACACAAAACACCTTATTTACAAAACATAGCACTGTATACTGTGCTTTAAACAAACCTCTGATGTAAAGGGACATGACAGACAAACACTATGAGTAACGATAATCCACAAGCATATACTTTAACATCACGTTTACCTGTAATTTAATATATTACACACAACATCAATGGTCTCAGACTGTAAAATATCACAGAAGCAAAAAAGTGGAAATATTTAAGACAGCAGTTAAAACAGCACGTTCACACACACACACACACACACCCTTCACTCTACCTGCAGGCTGGGATGTCGCACAGTCTGTAAATGTGGGCAATCTCCTCAGACACTTCACACTGCACAACAGACACAGCCAATCCGAAGCAAGCGGCAGACAGACACAAGCAGAGGAGGATAAAGAAGGAGGTCTGTTCTCTCCATCTGCCGTGTACTGTATGTAAATCAGAGCTGCCAACAGAAAACTTTACGTAAACACTCACAGAGTGACGTAAAGCAGAACGGGAGGAGACTAAAACGGATGCATTAGATGATTCCTATGTCTCTCACTGCAGGGTTTCTCTTTCTACCTGTGTATTAAATCACAGTGCATATTTACAGCAATTGTTTACCTCAACTTCTTATTACACACAGACAAATACAATCATAGAAGCAAAAAACCCTGATTTGTTATGAATTTATATGCAGAAGAACTATCGTTCATTTGTTGTTAAAAACATTTAAACGTTTTTAATGTTTTAGTTAAGTGTATTTTTATCATAAAGATTTTTTTTTATTTTGTATTGATTGTAATAGCCTACATTGAAACAGAGTGGTAAAGAACAAATAAATCGAGAATGACACAAGACAAAGAGAGTGTGGAGGAGGCAAAACAGAGAGGCTTGAAAATAAGGGTTCCTGGCAATAGAGAGAAATAAGGGTTCCTGGCAGATGATGTGAGGAGGTTAGGAACAAAAAAACATTTACAAAGTAACTTTTAATGTTCGTAAAACTAAAAATGTCTAAACCATTAACCCTTCAACTATCTGGTGACCTCACATATCAAAATTTTATCTGTTACACATAATCCACTTTTTCTTGATAAAGCACCTCAAGGCAAAATAGCATTTATTTATTTGAGTGAGTGTTTGTGGATTCTGTTTGTTCAAACCTGTTTTCTTACAGTGGGTACTGAAAGTCCACATCTCAGGTCAGAAAATCTGGAATTTCTTCAATGTTAACACAAAAATGACCAGTACGATTCAGAAATATCTAAGGTTAACTCATTCATGATGAACATTTTTCTTTAGAAAATATTTACTTTCACGGACTGAATAAAAATGTTGTCATTTACAGTTGTTCCAAATCTGTATTCAACTCAATTTTATTTATATAGCCCATTTGTATACATTTCTTTGTTATGATAAACACAAAGAGATATTTTGGGAGAATTTGTTTCTGCAGTAAATGCTGTCATAAAAGCAAAAGCATAAGCCTACATAACAAACTCTCAAAATCATGCTTTACCAATTTTTCACTCAATACCAATACCTTATTCACTTGTGGTCTCAGACGTTTATGATTGTTAATGTGCATGTTTACATATGAGTGCACATGCTTTTTTGTGAAAATGTTTGTTTGGCTGATCCCTGACAGCTCTGGAAATGGTCCCATTTAAGTTTTTCTGTGTAGCTATCTGACAGACAGATCGAGTACAATGGTGAGAAGGTCGACTGCATATAGCAGCAAACACAGAAAACCCACTGTATAAACATTTACACGGTACACACAATGCCCAAACACCTAGAGATATCCCTCCATTAAGTGCTCACATATCCTATTTTCTCAATTCTCTCCTTGCACGATACATAGGCACAGGATATAGAGAAACCTATGTAGACTATATATATAGCACCACCTATAGGAGAGCTGATAAATGTACAGTGCAGTATAATGTGTTTGGAATGTGCCGTGAGGCTGTGTGCGGTATGTCATGGATTTGCCATTAATTTACCATCTGCAGGGCTTGGATGTGCTTGAACTCTCTGGGGATTTTCCCGTCTCCAACGATCAAAACGCAGTCCAGATGTCTTCATCACTTATAACATCCATCCACAATCACACTGTTCACAAACACACTGGCTGCCAAGAGCTCCTTCATCACCTAGAAGGGTGCTAAAAAACTGTTCTGACTGATATTAAGGAGGACTGTGCAAGATATATAAAACATTCGTCCTTTGTGACGTGGGTTAGTTAAAAAACAGCAACATTTCATTTTGATTTGTGTTTATATATAAATTCAAATAAATCAGTTGCGGAAACATTTGTTGAATGCCATGAAAAACAGATGATTCTCACAAATTCTCGATTTTTATTCTACTCTGGAAAATTCAAGTTCTGATGTTTTCCATATACGTGAGAATCTTGATCGCCGCCCATATAGAAAAGGTCCGACTCAGTTTCATGTGTTTGACCTCTGACCCTGACATCAAGGTTGCCCGTCCTGTTTTCGCCATAACATAGTGGTGTTAGGTGAATACACAGGATCATATGACCCTGATGCAGGATGAAAAGCGTCAGGAACTAAGGACACATCTGTCCCAAATGCGGACGGGAGGAAAATCCAGTGTGTGCAGGTTTGGTGAGGAAGTTCAGATAAGTCATGAAGAGTGACTCAGTTCTGCTAAATTTATACTGTCATGATGTGTACGGAAAATCGAACTTATTTTTTACACCCTGTTTATGAGTCAATATTGGATAACACTTCAATCTCAGCTGACGATGGTAATAATGGCATAGTGCAGGCCATACTACGGTATAGACTGCACTGCCCACTACAGGCTGTAATTGAGATGTCCAAAAAACACATAAATTATCAAAAAAA
This sequence comes from Triplophysa dalaica, assembly GCF_015846415.1. NCBI lineage: Eukaryota > Metazoa > Chordata > Actinopteri > Cypriniformes > Nemacheilidae > Triplophysa > Triplophysa dalaica. Next base: position 10,385,165 of record NC_079542.1, read on the forward strand.
GCATAGCTAAAAAAACATTTATATGTTTATGTTTATACCATTGTTATGAATCCAGTAGGAAGTATGAATCCAATGGCATAGATATAAAAATAAACTGATCTGATATGAATCATTCACCCGTCCAAAAATGCTCACCTCTGCAACGTAACAGCTCTGTTCAGACATGCTGTCGGGCAAAAGGTAACAAAGACAAATGCTCAAACTGGAGCACACAGATAGAAAGGCAGATTCATGTTTATAGAGCTCGCATTACTGCTGGCACTGTGCTTGTGCTCTCTCGCAATCAGAATCTGCAGATTATAAAACAGTAAATATTATGGATTATTATTTATAGCGGACCTCTTATTAATGGTCCAGACTGATCCCCGACCATCATCAACAAGCTTGTTGCTAATATAAATATAGGAAATCTTGTGTAACGCTTTCCTTGTTTGGGTGTCTACAGACACTGAGAAGAAAATAACGCTAAAGGAAAAATCAACAAACAACATTTACATTTAAGAAGACGCTTTGACACAAAGCAACTTACATTGCATTATCCTATACATTTGTTTCTAAGTATGTGCCATACCCCGGGATCGAACCCATGACTTTGGCATTGTTAGCGCCGTGTTCTTATCACTGAGGTACAGGAAAGCTGTAGACAATAAATATTGTATCCACATTGACATTCCACACACAATAAAAGTAAGTTTTAGACTTACTAAAACTACTCAAGCAAAAGTGATTTTCTAAAAAAAACACAATCAATAACTAAAACTACCTTAATATAAAAAGTATAGTAACTGAGAGCTACAATATTAATTCATCCCTAAATTATCCATAAACATGTCTAACAGACCAAATTAAAGGCATAGCAAAGGCTCAGGGGTGGTTTCCCAGACAGGGATTGACTTAAAGGTAATTTTTTTTTAACATACTTTACAAAAAAACATGTTCATCTTGAGACAAAACCATCGCATGATGTGTAATAATATATGTCACCGCAAGTTAGTCTGGGACTAGCCTTTAAGGAGTAGTTCACCTTCAAAATGAAAATTCTGTCATCTTTTACTCTCCCTCTTGTTATTTCTAACCCGTATGTCTGTTGTTGACATCCCCCCCATTCATTTCCATTGGTTTTGTGTCCATGCAATAGAAGTGAAAGGTTGTGCTGTACTGTTACCAACATTTTCAAAATATCCTATTTTGTGTTCTGCAGAAGAAAGAAAGTCACACAGGATTGAAATGACAAGAGGGCATGTAAATGATGACAGATTTTTCATTTTGATGGTTAACTACTCCTTTAAGCTCTGCCCGGGAAACCACCCCACAATGTTTAAAGCGCCACATGGTTCAAATGAATCAACGTGTATGTTTGGTGCCATCTGTGACAAGTTCATAAGGTTTGAGTCCCATGAACATATGCACTCAAAATGACAGGTGGTCTACAAAGACCATGAAAAAAGTAAATCACTTTGGATTGTAAAAAAAACATTCCATGCGTGTGTGGGCCAGTCCGCACAGATGAGTGTGGTTTTATTTTATCTGTCAAAAGGTCAGATTACATAACATGGGTTTGAACTAATCTCATTTCTTTTCATCCATTCGATCCTTTTATCCTTTTTCTGTTTTATTGTACCATCAATTTGTTCTCCTAAACATCCCTAGAGGTCACACAAAGGAAATGCCATGCTTCTCTAAACAGGACATTCTCCACCCATCAGCCCAGTTCTCCACTGTTCCGCTCCATTATGTTGAAGAAACCACCATCAAACACCATTGATTGACATTCACAATGAATAACACCCATGAGTACTGTAATGGGACTACAGTATAGTGTCGTTGTGTCAAAACGTATGAAGTTCAAACCCTGGCAGAGGTGATATATGCATGGGTTCACCTGCTAAATAACAAGCAAATTTAACCATCATGAGCATTAAGAGTAACTTTCAAACACAGTATTGACAGTCAATTTTACCAGCTAGCACATTTGGGTCATTGTCATGATAGACATTTTGACATTATTGCTGACGGCACCAAACACCATAAAGTCGGCACTCTGTGCTTTTTATTGATTGGTCAATTGATTTACACATGTCTAGCTTTCTTTATCAGGTTCTAGTGATGTAACACTAACAGATAAATATATTTGTCTGATTTGTATATATTTGTCTAACCTTCCAGTATGATTTGCCATCCGTCGCCGCCTACCTGCCTGTAAATTCAATCTTAGCCCTTTAGTTTACATTCTTGTAGAGTTTTTTTAAACATCACATACAATTATTCCTGTCTAGCTTGCAGAGGTTTGTGACATGAAGTGGTGCCACAGTGTCTGATGACACTATTTCTGAAACAATGAAAATTGAATTTACTTTAAGCTTCAGAATTATGCATTCATGAGCGCATAAAACACTTTGGAAAAGAAACCCTTCTTTGTTGGTCAAAAACTTCAAGTCTGAGTATGGCCGAAATGACAAATTCTCGAGAGCGGACATGGTCTCTGACAACTCGTGCGTGATGAAAGGTCTTAAGCTTGTAATTCCAAAGCCCAGAGAAGATTTAAGTTAGTTCTCTGGGAGTCAAGACCGCTTGTTAGCATTTCACAGAACGGCCTTATTTCCACGTGGGAGAAACAAATATAATATTATATTATTTCCGATTAAAATCACTGTTAAGTAAGGTCCTTCATTATCTACAGTACACATCATTTCAAGGCATAGATGAGCGTTCAGTGGGCTCGACTATGAAGTCTAAAAGGAAGAGGGGAGTGAAAAAGGGAAGTTCTGGGAATGTCAAACCTCCTTTGTCTTTCCTTGTTCATCCGTCTTATGATAAAAACCTTTCAAATAGAAATGTTTGGGTCATGTGTTACATCATTGGAGGAAGCTGGTGATAAGCTTTGATGTCGCATGACTTTGAAGATTGCCGAGCACCCTACGACGAGACAAAACACAAAATGTGTTCAATATCATCCCTGTTAGAATAATGGATCTGAATATGGGCCGAATTCGCTTTAAATGTCACGCACCTTTAAAACGCTCCAAACCACCTGCAGTCCAGTTTAAACAAGCTAAATGTGCCTGACACAAAATTACTATTTGTGGTCCATTTACCAGGGCAGAAAACTTTTTTAAAGGACGATGCAAACCGCATACATGGCAGTTATTTGAGACTGTTTTCACAGTTACCTGATTTGCATGTCTTTTGAGAATCTGGTGCAGATAACCACTGGCACAGGTTGATGCAGGTTAATTCCCTTATAAATCATTTTCAGATTGTTATTTAGTTGTTAAAACTGTGAGTTTCTATGGCTGTTAGATAATATATATATTTTTTGATCTAAATACATATCTAATCAAACTAATCCTCGTCTGTCTGCCTTCTGAGTTTCTAACACACAAATCCAAAGTTTTCCGTAAGGTCTCGAACCCAAGAAATATACTTTTTGCACAAAAACTTCTGCTTTTCTTAACACCTCTTTTAATTATGCTGTGAGACATGTATACCGGATCATGTGAGACATCATAGGCAACCCATATTTCCAACCCATCTGTGGCACTCATTTATCATGCAGTCGGCCTAGATCTGTTTACGCTGACTAATGCTGCAGGAATGTGCGTCGCTGAAGGAGAACGACAAATCAATATTTTCAAAGACTCTTAATTTTGTGAACGTTATGTCCGTGGTTTGCCTCCTATACTTCTTTGTTAATGTTAATGAACTGCTCGTGCTCTTCGAAATAAAATATCATCATGTGAACTGAGCTGCTGAGTACATGTTGAGAAATTCTGTGAAATAGCACAGGATAAATTAGCACAGATGTCTGCTGTAATGCTGGTTTGCACCTGTCCTGTTAGTTTTTTCACATGTGGTATTTCTGCTAATGAATGCTGAAGGCTACAGTATCGTGCTGATGACAGAAATAAAATAGAAGGCTATCCACCAACCCACCGAACCCCTATCCGCGCAGCATATGGTCTTCATTATATCACAATCTGTCCAAGAAGTTGGGCAATATTAATACAATTTCCTTCAAATCTTTGTACTTTTCCATTGCACACTGTTTTGGAACACATGAGCAGTTTCTACTTGAATAAGCCACAAGGAGCAACAAAATGATTACTTCAGGTCACCCAATAAATAATCCTGAGGTTTCACTGAGGTGTGTATAGACTGTATTGGGTTATTAGCTCTCAAACACTGGTTTTGTGTTTTACCATTGGTCACAACAGGCAAAAATGCAATATGTAATTTATTATACACATAACACTTCATTTATCCAAAGAGACTATGCTGAACTAGAGTTGAACTTCTGATCTTTGCATTGCAAGTGAAGGTATGACACACTGGCAGCCTGTAATGCACTGAGACTACTACGCTACCATTTACTTGACTCCACTCGCTCAAGAATTTGCTATAACGCTATTTATTATTGTAATGGGACATTTTGTATTATGATTCTTCAGTTCAAAGGTCTTATAACTAACTATATTATACTACCAATTTAATCACTTAAAATACTACTGAGAAACTAGAAATGGATCAAAGTCCAGCAACCAGATCTAAAGCATTTCACCAATACTGCTGAGTGTGAAAGGGTGATTTTAACACTAGTTTACTAGCATTTCGCCAAAGCCCAGGTGAAAAAAGTGCACTAAAATACTTTTCATTTTAATATTAAATGCAGTTAAGTTGTTTAATGTATTTAAAGAGCCGACTTTATTTTTACGGACTAATTTTGTACTAAAAATGCCCAAATCAGTCATTAGTTTTTAAGATAAACTTATGAAGATCCCACTGTGCTATTTTGCAGCACCATGAATAAAAGTCCTAAAGATTATATTTTAAGACTATTAAGTACAAACCTAATATGTGAAAATAGAGTGCTTTCAGTACAGTTATAAATATATACAACGTGTAATTATATATTGTTTTAATGCACTTTTTTATAACCTGGGAGGAACAAACAGACCACCAAAGCACATGGCACTAAAACACAAAGCACATATACAGTGTAGCACCTTATAGGAGTCTAAGCGAGACCATATAAATACTTTCCATAGACTGTATAAAACATTTGTTTAAAAAAAACATTTATTACAAGCTTTAAAAAAAATTCTATTTTTAGTGAACTTTTTACAAAGTTTAATACATAATATAGATCGCCCTGCAATGAATCATATGCACTTCTCCTCTACATTTCTAGTTTACATTGGCATTAGTGCTACAAAACAACACTGACCTTTCAAGGAGGTTGATTAGTTATCCGCATAATCCAAAAACATCTTTAAATATTCTTACTCACCATGTAGTAGAACTGCATGTCCTGGCGAACCGGGTCCTCATGCTGCATGAGTGTAGATGAGTGTTTATCCGATCCCATGTAGAACAAAACCATAACACTCCTTTGCAAAGACGCTCAGATCAGGTGCAAACACAGCAAATTCCTCATCAGTCAAGATCTAGAGAGGGAGTCCATCTGGGGAGCAGATCCTGTTTAAAGGGTGCTAGTAAGGCTTGATGTCAGTGTTTCCTCTGTGTCTGTGTATCTGAGAAGTGAAAGGAGCTCTTCCTGAAAAAGGGTGCTTTTTAAGTGTGGGTCTGCGTGCGCTGCAGCTGATAAAATGCGAGTCCCTCCACGCAGCGCAGCAGAGCCTCTGCTGTCAACAACAGGAAATGTGTCAGTGGCATGCAGCTCAGAGTTTGACAAGCTCGAAGTCTTCTTTTTGAAGCTTGCCTCAGGAAGCACAGGCAATGCTTTAGGGTGGGCTGTGCCAGTGACTGGGATCACGATGGAACTATTCCTCCCATTCCCACCTCCTTCACTGTGCGTGTCATAAAACGGTCTGAAGGTTGGGGAGAAGCTGTCAGCTTGTGTCTGATTTGCTTTTTATCTCAGTAGTAATTGCAGTAAGATAAGTGAACTTTGCTCTTTGAAGTTTTTGATCTGACTGTCTGAAATGCTGCATAAGAACTGTGACCTGAACCAGAAGATGATGTGGATGTAGAAAAAGAAACAATAATGATAATCCTACAAATAAATGTACACATTAACACACTACTATTAAGTTTATGGTCACTTTATTTTAAATGATTTAATGTATTGCTTAAAATTTTGGCTACATTTTGAAATTAAAGTAAAACAACATCAAAATGATGGATCACAAAAGTAAATAATGCAATTAATGCATTTTAAAAATGTTATAAAAAGTTTAAACATTCGTTTTCATACACGGTGTGCCTTCAAATCAGGTTTTAAAGATCTTACATATCAGTCAAGTGAACCTAAACTTTTTAGTGGAAGTGTATCTCATGTAACAACAGAAATGTTTACTTAAATTAATATTAAATGCAGAAAGTCCTCTTTGAATGCAACAGTGTTCAATTTCAAATTGTATGTTTTTATAGATTTAACAATAACGTCAAACCAAATGCTTTCCCACAGACAAACAAACATTTGTTCTCTGAACTGTTAATAATAATGTTTTCTGACATACTCTACCACTTACAGCAAAACCGGTACAAAATGGACATGCAAGGTAATAATAGGGCTAAAGATCCTCTGTGGTGGTGTTGTGTATAAGCACAGAAGTAATGACAACTAGATGTACATCTGTGCTATAACAAAAAAAAAATCAGAAAGTGCTGCAATAATATTTTAAATATAAATCATGTTTGCCATTCTGAAACCTACAAGAAATGTAAGTTATTTTGCTTTTGTTATCTTGGAGAAGTTGCAAAGTGTAAAGCATTTTTTTTACTGAATCTCTATTGCGTTTGAAGCAGTCAGTGTGGTTTAATTCTGCATGTGTACTTCACAATAAATCCTTTCAGTTAAAGAAAACAGTTTGTTCTACAAGTAGTCAGCCTCTTTCCTATCCCAGGCTTAGGCTACGATAGTTTGTTGTATTTATGACCTCAGTGGGTTTTCACAGGCCTTTATCCATTTTAAACCCAAAAACTAACTATTTAATTTGACAGTTATTTGCTTTAATAGATAAGTGATGGTTTATGGGATAATGTTGGCTACAGGCAGCCGGTTGTTATTGCAGAAATAATTAATCCTCCATAGTGTGATCATATCACACTGAAGGGCTTGCGATAACAGCCGCCTGCTGAGAAAAAAACTGGATATGAAATGTGAATTTGAAATATTTGATTTGCAATTTTTTTACCTTCCACGGGGAAAAGCTGTTTACTTTCTGTTTCCGTTCAGATGTCACAAACAGGCAATTTGGTTAAATCAGTTCTAGACATAATGTCATATATAGTATTTAAATATTTATTTATATTTAATTTGTCTTAAAAACTGCTGTATCCAGGTTACCATCTGTAATTAGTTTTGAGAGGTTGTTATCTGGGATTAATGAATCGGCAAATGTCGCAGCTGGCCAATCAGAACCAAGCATTCCATTGAGCCGTATAATAAATATTATTAGCGTTCAGGTTATATTAAAAGAAATATTACCTGAAAGACAACGTTATGTCATTGTGGTGACCTGATGGATCTGGACAATTCTACAATGCACAGGAAGTAAGTGTATATAAAATTGTCATGGTAGTTTTTGATGTTCTTTGATAGAGTAAAAGAGAGGCTTTAAGCCTAAGGGTCATTTTAGCCCTCTTTACCCTAACAATGATTATTTAGATTTGCCTAAAGATTTGTGAAAAGCCCTCAAGGGGGCAATGTTGTTTAAATTTCTACCTAAAGGAAAATGGAAGGATCTTAGATGTCATAGAACTGAGGCTTGCAGAGATAATGCAATTAAAGTGTGAAGTATAAGAAAAAAAAACACAAAGTATCAGAGAAGTGTTATGCAAGAAAATAATTTATTTTAATGATATACCTTTTACCACATAGGCAAGACATACTGCAATTGATTTAGAGATCTCACACCAATTGTATAATTTCTGCTTGAGGGTGAGGTCTATATATGCAGATTTTAAAACAAGTCTGTTCAAGGATAAAATAACAAAAATATATTTTTCTCAGTATTATCTTGCCTCCCCACTCTGTCTCTTCCGTTCCCAACGCGTAAGGGTAACCTAATCATTTGTAAAGCTTTTCATGGCAATCTGTCGTACACAACTGAGAGAGCCTTTGTGCACTGGAATACTAATATCCTTTTATTATATAAAGTCTCATCTCTACCTGTGTCTAAAAGTTATGATCAACTAATGACTGCAAGGATTGATTCAAAGTTGGTTCCCATTTACTGCAACAAACTTGTTAAGGGCTAAGAAACAATCTCGCCCAATTCTTTGCCCGAATATTTTCTTCTTAGTTGGCACTTTTTTATTGTTGTGCAGCAGTTTTGTCTCTCCTCTGTGTACCAAAATTGGGTCTAGAGTGAATCCCCATCGTCTTAAGGAAAGAGGAATTGAGCAGAAATCGTTTAGCATGGGGTGGAAGAACTGTATACGAAAACGTCCACATTTGGTGAATCCCTTGCTTTTTTTAGGTCACTGTGTCAAATGCTACTAATGTGATTTTAAAGAAAATACATCTCTCTGAACGGTGTTGCATTCAAAGTAGCATATCATCAGTGTAAAAGCTGGACAGTGTATCCTCCCTCTCTGGGATTTTCATTATTGATGCACAAGGCTTTTAACAGCCCACTAAGGTACATCTCTTGTGATACATCTCTATATTTTGTTTTGCCCAAGTACTACCATCTTCCTCTCATTTCTCTTCTGTTTGTACCTGTGAGAGTAATGTTGACACCGATAGGATTAAGCACAGAGTACACAAGAGTAGTGATAAATATTATAGTAGTAAATCCTAAAAAGAGTAAAAGAAACTCTGCATACTTCTACGGAAGTGCAATACCAAGGCATTTAAAAACACAGAGGCTTCACGCCAGAGTACAAGGCAAATAAACACTGGTTGTCAGATTTTTTCATTCACTAAATATTTAAAACAAATGCCACACACTAGTTTAATGATGTAGTATTCGGTCTCTTTTTTCGTATGGTCGGAATACCTGAACGACTAGTCTCGAATGAACATTTAGAGTACGTGTTTAAGAGTCAGAACAGATTTTTGCCAAGCACTTCCTCTCCTGGACAGCTGAGGGCGCTCCGGCTCAATAGCACCGGGTTTCTGTCCACCGTCTGATTGCGACCCAGAGGAACAATCATGTGAGGAAGGGGAATGGTAAGAAGAAGCTGTTTTCGAGTGCAGCTGTCTGTTGTCTGTCTGATGGTCTCTGAAATTCCCACAATGAAGGATGACAAATTCATTTACCACAGATGACCTGCTTGAGGAAATGAGCACATTTGATCAAAGTCCACAAAGTCTTTGCTTGTTCAAATGTCGTGCAGTCCAAGCTTGCAGTGACATGGAGGGCAACCTTTAAAGTTTTTTTTTGGTTGAAATTTATAACTGATGATTTTGTCTTTTCCTAACATTCATAAACGTTCAATGTCAATGCTGGCACGAGAACAGGTCGGATGCAGCTTAGATGCATAGTCTGAAATGGACACACTGTGGAAAGCTTTGCATGATCTGGGGACTGTGGAAAGAAGATGGACATTTAAATCAGGATTCCTGTACCATCCACAAGCCTCAAAGTTTGCTCTTAATGTAAATCTCTTTAAAGAGATAATACACCCAGACCAGTAGCAATGGTGGGTTTCATGAGATGTAAAGAAACCCCTGAGAGACTGGACCCAGTCTGACCGTCAGGGTCAAACCGGTGACCAAGTCTTCTTTTCTGTAGTTAAATGTCCTGATCTTCATAACTACTATTCTGTGCAATTCCCTCATGTTCACATTTTTACAATAAATAATCACCCTATCATTTGTTGTTTTCCATTGTGCACAAGCTAAGTGATATGCTGTGTCACTTCTGGCAGTGTGGGAAGATCTATAGAGATAGAGTGGTTCAGGTGTATAGCATGATGAAGCTTCCATATGACAAATTGAATCCCCTGTGTGCTGTGAGTTTATAAAATAATAGGCAGTTTCCAAAGAATAGTCACTGATGGACATACTTCATGTCCTTGATCAAGCAGTTATGAATTTACATTTTAGTATATATCGTGTGTATATATCGTTTTGTACAGATTTAACTCAAGAAGACATTTATATGGCCTTTCATCTCTTTTGAAAAAATAAAACGCAAAGAAAATAACAAATATAGCTTTTTTTATCTTGTAAACTAGTTCATGTACTGGTGAAAGTGCTTCATTTTAGGGGTACCAGGTCCTGCTTAAAACTTCTGTGGAATGTTTCTGACTCCGGTCATACACTCTTCTGTGTGAGTTTGTGCAGTCGTTTAAAATGCAATTATCCTACTAAGACACTTTCTAGTCCACTGCTAGAAAATGGGCAGAGTAAACTTTGGCTGAGCCAAACACATAGGCAAAGCTCCATAATGACATAAACAGTCTGAAAATATTTCTTCATGTCAGTTTCTATTCAGGAGTTTCATAATCACTTCCAGAATTACAGATCTATGCCAGAATTTTGTATCATGGTGGGCTCGGTTTCCTCTATCACAGATCATACTCCATAACGTCACCGGTACAATCCGCTTCTCTTAAAACCACCAACTCAAATCCGGTTAATTTCAGACAGCTGGAGGTCCTTGAAAAATAAACCATTTCGATGGGCAGTGGAGCAAAACAGAAAACCAGCCATATTGATTGAACTGTGGTCCTCAGTGGAATCACTGGTCCTGTGAGTCTGGTTTAGGTGTGTTTGTTTCGCTCGCATCTGGTTGCAACTGTGAGAATTCGGTGACTCGTCGTGCCAGTGGGTTTGTGCTCTTTAACAACTCCATGGCAGAGACTCGGGTGCCACTGCTGGCCTTACTGCTCCTCTTCTGCAGAAGAGCCATGAAGTTTTCATTCCTTGAGCTTGACCGAGGAGTGGTCCCGAGGCCCATGGTGCGGAGGTCGGTGCTACTTTTCACAGGTGAGACCAGACACTGTCTGCTTCCGAATGAGTCGGTTGGTTCCTTCCGGCCAAGAACCTTTCTCTTTGACCTAGGATGGTAGAACATTACACATATTATGTAACTTTTTACAGGCATGATGACTTTTTATAATTATATCAATGATGTAATGTAAGAACCAAAAATTACTTTAGTCAGATAGTTAATGGATGTATTTAAATGTTTAAATGCAAATTCTGTACCTGTGTATGATGGTGAAGAGATCCTCAGTGGTATGAGTTGATGTTGGAGTGCGGACAAATACATCATCATCTGTTTCTTCACTAATGTGCAATTCGGTCTTGTCAACCGCAAAACTGTTCTCCTCCAATATTTCTGGGTCTGTGAGATTTTTAAAAAACAAATTAAACGATAATCACAACTTAACTTAATAAACAATTAATACTAACTGTCAGCTTAACTGAATATATGAAATGTTCTTTAACCTGTTTCTGTCTCTACTGGAGGTGTCTTGTATTCCATAATTTGATGAGAACCTGAATCTTTCAAACTGTTTTCTTCTAAAACCACATCATGCTCTTGATCCTCAGGGGTTTCATAGCTTTCAAGACCTTCGTGGTTTCCGTGTAGTTTTTGTGTTTTAGGATGGTCTTGACCTTCATCTTGGTAATAATGTTCCTCGATCTCAGATGGTGGAGGACCTATGGGTGACTGGGTGACACTCTCAGAAACCATTTGCTTCTCTGCACTGCCATTAGTCTGGGTGCTTGGAGAGTGCAGAAGGAGGACACTGGGTTTTTTGGGCACTGGAGGGGGTACCTTGGGTTTCTTTTTGTCTAACTCTGCTAAACAGGATATTGTCATTCTACTTGGTAGGGTCTTACTTTTATCCTCTCTTTCTGGGGTACTTGGAGATGGAAGATCTTCTTCAATGGGAATGCCATGTTCCAGGTCAAACTCGGGAAGAGGAGGGGCATGGCTGTGGAGTTTCTCTTTTGGGGATTTTCCAGATGTGCTATGTTGTGACTGACCTGTCCTTTTAGGTTTGGGCTTGCGTACAACCATGTAAATGTTTCCAACAGGCATGGGTCGGTCAACAGGGGAGGACGGAGGAGATTCAGATGCCAGGGGGGAGGATGAGGGAGATTTAAGCATTAAGTTCATGGGTCGTTTAGGTAGAGGTGGCTTCATTGCAATGGGCGGCTTAGGCTGTTTTGTGTCTGAGGGGGTGATAGGAGGACTGAGGTCTCGACTTTGCTCTTCCTCTATAATGTCAGAAGAGCCATCCGGGCTGTCCTCAAGTTCAGAGCGGCTTATTGAACGAAGGCGTATACTTCGCAAGTCTGTTGTGGTAACTACAGGGACAGATGACTGACTTGGACTCAGTTTACCTGGTTTATTGGCTGTGGAAGTGTCCGAGTGGCGTCTGCTGGCTTTAGACTTGGGTTTGACATTGAAAAGGTCCAGTTGAGTGTTTGTAGGCAGTTCAAACGAAAGACGTGAACGAGATTTATCTTTTGCAGAGGTTGCTGGGAGGGAAGATTTACGCTCTGGAATCTTTGGACGCATCTTGCAGCCAACAGGTGGAGGCCCGGTGATGACGGTGTTTGATATGGTGGGGGTAAGAGTTTCAGACTGGCTTGAGTAGCCACTGGATGGGGACATAAGGCATGGGGGCTTGAAGGGGGAAATCTTGGTCTCAGCCTCAATAGAAAGCTGGGAGGGAGATGTAGCTCGTGACGTCGAGGGAGAATTAAGGGATTCTGAGCTGCCTCGTACCTTCATGCACTCAATCACTGTGGTACCTGTGGCTGTGCTTGAGCCTGATAGCGAACGGTAGGGATCGTTGTTGGACTTCCACTCGTTAAGCGGCCAGTGAGGAGGAAAGCCAAGGTCAGCTTCCCTGTCGGGAGGCTGAGATGTATCAGAGGACGTCTCTAAGATATTGTGGGCCTGATTCGTGTCTTCTTCCGGCCTCGAAATTAAGAAATCAGGCTGGAATGAATCTTGAATATGGTGATCCCGAGGGAGAAAGAGGCTTTTGGGTCTGCCATCTCTAAAGTGAGCTACTCTGTGATAAGAGCCCAAACCACCAGCCTCCGATAGGTTTTTCATTAGAGATACACTACGTACTGGAGGTGGTGGCTTTTTCTTTGATTTCTTTAGTGAGATACTGCGCGAACGTGACCTCAGTCGAACGTCTGGAACGAAGTCTGAACCTGTAGTCACGGAAACATTATCAGTGCTGGTGCCATCTTCCGAGCTGTTGCTTGGATATAGCAGGGCATAACTCTCACCTTCTGGAACAACAGGGACAGTGTCACCTGGAGAACAGAGATTATCTGCTGAGCAAAAAGACCCAGAGTCTGTTGGCGTTGAAAGTGAGCGTTCACGGAACCTGAACATGTTGGATCTTGCTGATCTCTTCTCTTGCTCACCTTTGCCGATGCTGCTACCTGTGGTCAGAATGGAAGCTTCCCCATCAGTATCATTCAGTCGTCCTATAGCAACACCACTCCCTTGTGTGACTGTGTACATCTTGTGTCCATATGGTTCAGAGATAGAGGTGAAAGAACTGGAGTGTGACCCTGAGCTCATGGAGAGACCCGAACTGGTCTGAGATCTGGTCTGACACATCAAAGCACCTCCTTCAACTCCAGGTGCTAACATTCCAGTTTTAGATATAGGCTGCTTGGAAGCAGGGCAAGTAACCATGGCGTAGTTGTAGGAGTCATTCCAGGAAGGAGAGAATGTGGAACCTTTTGGGCCATTCCAGGAGGGACTGGGACACATCAGAGTGGCATGATCCATCATGCCTGATGGGGTTTTCGGGGATGGGGGGACACTGTGCTCCAGGTCACTTTGGGTCTTCCGAAGGGGGATATGCTGTTTACCTGTGTTCTCGGTGGTGGGCTCCAATGATCTGGGTTGAGAGGATTCAGGGGAAAAGGCACCTTGTATAAGATCTACAGCGAGAATTTTGCTGTCACCTAAGGACAAAATAAGTTTAAATTAATTAATTTAAAAAGTAGAGTAAGTGCATCATACTTAAATAAATTTAATTTAAATTCATAACATTGATGACTAAGAAAAACAGTAATCTGAGTTTGCTAAAGCCTCTGTGTGGCCCTAACAAACATTTGATTTTAGATTTACAAATTACTTATGTAGACTTCACTGATCAGTGCCCATTGTCCTTTTCCTGATTCTTTTGTTTGAGACCCTGTCTCCTATTAGATTCTGTTAGTCACCTTGGCAGTGCAGCGTGACATCAGGGCCTGCAACCACACTCCTCGGGCGGCGAATGGTTTTTGCGTTGACCGCTGAATCAGTTCTAAAGGGGGCCCGGAGTTCTCTGTGCTGTGCGGAGTGCTTATCAAAGCTCTGGCCTGAGGCAAGATATGAGATACCAGCTGTCAGACTAACTGACAGTCCTCAGTCAAATAAATTACGTTTAGTTTATGTGCAAGCTCAAAATATTATATTCGTTTTTAAACCCTTAAAATTCTGCATTATTATTCCACACATGGACTGGCTTTACCAAGCATTTTGTTATATTTATGAATGAAAGTATATTATGGATAAAGCAATAGCCAAAATGAGATAGATGGTTAGCTGGAGACTTGATCATGGTACCTGATTGATTTGAAAAAATGAAATCAGACAATGGACACTGGATAATACATTAAAACAGGTGTTGGGGGTTGAGTAAACACTAACAAATGGTTTTATATTTCTTCAATTACAAAGGGACAGTAAATGTGTAACAGTTTGCTATGTTTTACTTTTCAAGATTGAAAATGAATTGCATTGGACTGGCTGTTTAGTAATTGGAAACGGTGAAAGTGGTGGTGCTGTGAGAAATGGCCTAGCATTCAACAATGATGAAAGGAACTGAAAGTAATGTGCTAATTAAGTCCACTTCTCGCTATGTTATGTACATTGATGCCCTCTTTTTTCCTCCTTCTAAACACCCACAGAAGCCTCATTACCTCCCAACATGTGAGCTGGCTTCATTCATGAAAAAAACCTTTCCTGTTTAACCCACCCATCCTCAACAGTTCTCTCTCTCTCCCTCTCTCTCGCTTACACTGTCTGTCTCTCACTCTATGCAGCTTTTTCTGTGCTTCCTAGCTAAGTGAAGGAGGGAGAGCTGCATGTTGCCATGGCAACAGCTACCTGTTCATTATCTTTAGCGGGTGAAGAGCAGCACTACGTTGGGAATCAGACCCCAGGCTGCCTAAGAACAGCATTTACTGTGTTTACAGATCCAGCCATCTCTCTGGTGTGTCTGGGCCAAAAAGGGTAACAGAAAGCTAGCCAAGAAGGACATCTAGAGTGATGGGTGTAGGACAGCTGAGATAGTTAGAGGAAATGAAAGCAAAAGTACAATTGCAACAAGGGACGTGAGGTCTCACACGTGATGGATTGAGAGAGTAGGTAAAGGGGATTTTCAATTTTAAGTAGGCTACATTCATAAAATGCTACAAGGGTCAGAAATATTTGATCGTGTTGAAAGACAGATGCTCAAAATCTCATAAATCTCTCACTGGCTTATCCTAAAGTGCTTTTTGAGAAGTCTACTGTTTCTAAGATGTTTCTTCTAAAACCCTAGTCATCTTACATGGGTCTCTACACACTACAGAGATCTCAAGAATCTCTAAAAATGTGTCAGAATTGCCAAGATGACAGTTGAATATTTTATATTATTACTCCTCTAAGAATTAAACTCTGAGAGAGCACAATGACTGATAAATAGGGATGTGTTATGGAAATGATGATGATATGATCAGTAGAATCAAAAATTGAAGGTTTAGTTCACCCAAAAATGAAAATTCTGTCATCATTTACTCAGCCTCAGATTGTTTCAAACCTGTATAAAATGATTTATTCTGATAAACACAAAGGGATATATTTGTACGAATGTCTGTAACCAATCAGATCTCATCCCCCATTTACTGCCATATTAGGGGAAATAAATACTATGTGAGTCAGTGGGGGAAGAGATCTGTTTAGAATATATGAGGGTGAGTAAATACGACAGAATTTTCATTTTTGGGTGAACTATCCCTTTAAACTTATTTTCAATGTCTTTCCAGTTCACACTCACATCAAAAAATATTTAAAACATTTATCATTACATTAACATTTATCTAAGATACACCTTATTAATCTAAGAAGACAGAACATATGAATTATGTATTTGTTGTATTTCACTGGCAAATGTGTTCATTTTATGTCTAAGTTTCCCCCCTCAAAAAATACAGACAAAGCTGAGGGAATCTTAGCTGCACACAATAAATTATTCTCTGTGATATGCACTCATTCCATAACAAAATACTAAAATGAATCATTTTTAAAAATTCAGGTAAAAGTTGTTCATCAATACAGAGCAAAATTCTCTCATAAACATGTACAAATCTATTGAAACAACTTCAAAGAGACAAGAAGTTTTCAAGACTTCAAAAGGATAGAACCAAAATATAATGTAGAAAAAAGTCACGCTTACCTGTGATCTCAATGGGAACAAGGTGAGAAGGAGTGTGTCTGCCCAGGTGCCAGCGAGGTTTCTCTGCAACCGGGGGGCTAACTGAGGCATTCCATCCTAGAAGAGACTTCTCTGAAGCGCAAGGGTGTGGGGTCCTGCGCCCGGACCCCTAATGTTGTGGTCTCATCCTCACACACCTGCTTTCTGGCAGGCTAAAGAGAGAAAAACAAGGTTATTGTGTGTGACATAAATGCTTGCAAGATTGCTAATAATGCATACATTTTATTACATTTCTTAATTTTTTTATTTTATTTTAAAGTTTGCCTACATTTACAGCAGAACTGCTCAATGACAATAGGATCTGCTTTATTTACAAACACTCCAATTTTTATGAATGACTAATCTGTCAGGATGTGTAAACTATTAATGATTCAAACTGTCACGTTTATAGTTACATGCTCAGAACCCGGCAACAGATATTAGCCTGTAGCTGTTTTTACTCAAGGGACAAACCACATGCAAATACATCTGCAAAACATTAATGCTTTATAAGAAATTATTTTCTTGACCCACATCAGAATCCACAGAGTTTAATGTGCCCGGTAAACCTCTAAGTTAGTCAACGAGCAACTAGTTACATCAGTTTGAGAGCTAATATGACAGCCGAGAAGGTATTTACCACAAAAACAAACTCTGTCTTCTTGTTGCTGAGTGAGGAGGGGGATCGGCTGAGGGTGGTTGACGTGTCCTCAGAGCTCGGCGAGGAACAGTGTCTGAATGTCTGTCCTGTCACTCTGTTATCATACAGCTGCTCCTCAAAATCTGAGTAGACAGAGTTTTAAAGTTAGCAACAGCCCTGAGAGACATGCAATTTACAGAAATATAGTATTCGTGAAATCTCTCTCTCTCGCTCGCATTGTCTGAAATGTTCCCTAAGGCTCTTGTAAACAGTCTGATTATCATTTCATTCATTCCAAGGACTCTCCTCAAAAGCCCCCACCCCATGCTCTTGGCCACTCTAATCCCCCAAAACACTCCCTTCCATTATACACCCACATACAAACAGTTTGTCCTTCACTTATCCAGGCCTCTTAACCCTTACTATTGAGTTATATGTTTGTGTGTACAGGTTTGTATACTTCCCACTTATAAACTTAACTGGTTGTGTATATGAGTGATTTGCAATAGTGTTAAAGAAAGGGATATGCTCCCTCCATTGCCAAAATGGGATGCCACACTCTTAGAGTTGTGGTTGCCTAGCAATGGTGGGCCGTCTAAGACAATGGCATACCTCCGGAGTCAACAATAGCCCCAAGCCGAAGTTTAACCTCATAGAGTCGAGTCCTCTTCACATGCTGTGCCAGTGCGTAAAAAAGCCCAAGAACTAAAATCCCTGACCGCATGAAAAAAGAGTCCACGGCAAAACTACATCCTACAGCTGTGCATTGACTTCTGAATATGTTTTGGCATTTTTTATCATGCTGAAGGTCTGGAGACACTTCTGTTATTTATATTTGACCAGATGGCTTTCGAATTAGCACATTAATGAGTACTCCTTACTTAGATCTCAAATTAACTCAACACTTAAGCTGGATGGACTGCCAAAATACAAGGACCAAACTATACGTGCATGAATACAAAAAATGGTGCAATTTTCAAATGCATTTTGAAGATTAATTCACCGCAGCTGTAACAAGACCAATCTCACTCTGGTAAATGAAATGCATTTTAAAGAAAAACACAAAGCAAATTCTTCAATAAAAACAACTATCCTCCCTTCTCTAAACCTCTGTCTCATTACAACAAACCCTTACAATACCAGCTTATATAGCTCAGCAAAGTCACTCAAGAGTTAATAAAAGGTTCTTTGCAGTGCAGTTTAGGGTGTTATATTCATGCAAACTTTAGCAAGTTCTAACCAAAAGAGAAGAAAGTGAATTGGAAAGTTTGAACTCACCAGAATAGTTCATACAAGCGCCCTAGGAAGCCCTGCGGAAGGCTCAGCTTCAAAGACCAATGTCAATACTTCAAAGATGTATGAGAGAGGGCACCAGAAAGCAACACCAAAGTGAGATGTGTGTTTGTGTGAAGGTATTTGAGACACACCCTCCCCTCCTTCACAGTCAGCAAAACTAATGGGACTAATTCCTATCAGCCAACCAAACGGCTTGCCTAAACAACATGAAAACCACTCAAGCGTGTAGGATTCCATAGTGGTCGTGAACAACCTCAATGCCTCCCCTAACAAGATACATGATGAAAAAAAACATTTATTAAATATAGGTCACTCCTTGTCTTGTGAATAGAGGAGAATTCAATGGAAGAGTAACAATGAACCTTTTCTATTCTTTTTGGACAGTTTGTTTCTGGTCTATTTTTTATATTAGTTTATTTTGTTATTATTGAAAGAAAATTATTTTTCTGAACTGGGTGCTAGGTATTATGGGTTACAAAAACAATAACTATTTCAAAAAATATATTAATTGAAATCAAGTATGATATCGGCCTATATATTATTTGAAAACTAACAAAAATGTTGTCTCCGCAACTGTTTCAGCAAACTAAAATAAGTTCAAGTTGAGGCACTAAATTTTTTTAATTATAACTAAAATACAATTTTATTCAAATTTTATAGCAATATACATTTTTTTGTAATAAAATGGAAACAAAATAGCAAAAATTGCTATTTTTTTATCTTTTTTTTAATTTAAAATATGAGTAAAACTAAACAAAGAAACAAACAAAATGAGAAAAGCACATAAAATACCTACAACAATTAACTAAAATCTTTAAATAATGATAATATGGATAAATTAAAATAATCTACAATACTACACTAAATCTGATTGGTAGGATGCACGGTTTTTAACATGTCATGCAGTAACTTTGTGTATTAGCTTGACAATTATGGAAGCTTAATAGCTTCAGTATTGTTGAGCCCTTTATTTTGCTAACATAATATGACTAAACAATTTACAGATGCATGCAGAAACGAGTGTCAAGGGGGTCGCACACCGGATGCGGAAGCGCAGCGTCGCGTCTAGGACAACTTTTTCAATGCTATTGTGGTAGAATCGAGAGGTTTTCTGTATTAATGCGCTGTTTTTCTGTTATTCCCAAACAGAAAAATACATCTTCCAGCTTATGGTTAAGTCAGTGTGTATATTAATGATGATTTCAGGAAAAAGAACATCTAATTTAATGTTACATTAAGCGTGGCGCGTTGTTTCGCTGCAGAACTCAGAACAGAGTCCTGAGTTGTAGCATAGCGCCGCCGACAAACGCGGAATGGCGACGCCGGTGTGTGTACACTCACAGAAAACAATATGTTCATTTTTACAAACCGTAGCGCGATGCTGCGCGGCGCATCCGCATCCGGTGTGTGCGACGCCCTTTACTTTCACAAACATTTCTGGCATATACAAACACAATAGAAGCTACAAAATATATTTTCAGTATTCAAACACTTCTCTTTGGCATATATTCATGGGCTCTGTAGTCAAATGCCCTTCAGCAGTTCAATGGGCTGCTGAGGACACCAAGAAAAACAGGCAATTAGGCACAATGTAACAACACTTTTGTTTGAATTTTATTTGCTTTCTAGCGAGAACAACTCCTTTGTTTACTACAGTGCTAATTATATTAAAAATTACCAAAATTTCATTTCAAATCAGAGGGAATATTGGTTTATCTGGTCAACTTTTTAGACATATTTTTACGTTTAAACTGGTCTAACAGCCCCCAAACACACTCAAAATAGAATATTTGCTTTCATTTCAAAATAGTAGACAGGCATATTCATAGGCAAATTGCTGTTTATTCACATAGCACACGTTTATAAACACTGACCACCCACTCAGTGATGTTTGAGCAACAGCTGCCCAGTCGATCTGATACTCAGCTTCAACAAGAATAGCCTCCCTACATCATAAATACATCATACTGTATGTCATATCAAAAAAAGGAAAGAGAGGGGATATTCAACCTGTACAGTCAAACAAATGCACAGCGTCGGGAGTCATAAGGAACGATGCAACCATTCAGTGAGAAATTAAATGAACACAAAAGGCGATACTGTTTAGCAATCCGAATTAAATGGATCATGAACAAAAGTATGATTCAGAGATAGAGAGAAACGAGAGAGACAGGAGAGGGAAAACAAGAGGATGCTCGGAGGAACAGAAAGACAAATACAGCCTCTTACACACGCACTGGGAAACACGGACAGGGAATGGAAGAGGAAGATATTCGCAGACATAAACGCACACCCACATGCAGAAAAAATGAAAACACAGGATCCAGACAGACGATCGTGCTGTGGGATCCAACAAGCCAGCGACGCGATCTCTCGTGGTACCAAAACACACAGGCAAACAGCCTGCAGCTGACTCTCCTACCTTGCAGTATACTCTGTAGATTCAGCTGAGCCTCCTGGTGCAGTTCCTGCACGCACTCCGGCCTACTCCACGAGCCGAACACATTCACATGCTGTTGCCATGACGATTGGAAGTGGACCGCTCGTTTGCTCTCGGAGTCCAAGTTGGTGGTGGCTGGCAGAGAGAGAGAGAAAGAGGGAGGGGAGAAAAATGAGAGATGCAGATAAAGAGAGAGAGAGATGCAGAAAAGAGGGAGGGGAAAGAAAAAGATACATAAATATAAACTGATCAAAATCTGAATCTCACTTTATATATTTGAACACCACAACAGTAGAGAGGCGGAAACATCTTATGGAGGTTGTGCATGCTTGCTTTACAATCGAAGGGCTGTGATTTGATCATTATAACGTTTAATTCGTTACACCAATGACATGTTTTACTGTTATCACAAACAGGACAAACTAGACAAATTGAGGTAGACGGCCAACAGAGCTGATGTGTCAGTATTGATCAGTGTTTGAGCTTTGATAGAACAGAAAGTGATATTTAGATACTGCACAAAGCTGCTTTGTATTGTTTTGTTGATTAAAACGAAATCATTAATAATGACTGTTTTATAAATATTACTCAGATTCTCAGAGGTTTACCGAATGACATAAGAATTTAAGGTCTTAATGTAAAGATGTGTACAAAGTTAATATCTATCCTATAAGTATAAACGTGTATACCAACAACAAGTCTTGTACATAAAGCAGAGAAACCGAAAAAGACACAGATTAAAAAAAGAGCGCTCTCTCATCTCCCAAGAGGTTAACTGAGCACACTTAATTACAACTTCAGTACTAGTTCTCTAAAAGGAAATTAATATGCTACTTTTCCCTCTTATGTAACTCAACTAATTTTGAAAGTATAAAAATAGATAGAATTCAAAGAACAGCTTGAAATGTTGAGCATTAAGACAACCAAAAGTGTTCTGTGAGGGGCTGTGTTGAGAAAATGAGAAATGTAAAAATGACTGTACTTGTTGGACTAGGCTGATGTGTCCTGAGCCAAACACATGTTAATAGAAAGCAATGTGCTAGACATGCAACCCTACACAATGTCTAAAATGGTCAAAACAAACTTTCAAGGTTCTCACTATTATATCTATTATAAAATCTTATCTTTTTATATTTTCTATGAATCTTTCTATATTCAATCACAAACAGGTGATACTCTTATTGTAATAATCCCAATGTAATCACTCTCATTAGTGACTAACAAATTTGCGCGAGTTGAATCTTTAAACCAGAGAATATTAAACATGGCACACTAAGTGGTACCAAGCTCCCGACATTCTAACTTTAATGATGGTGACAATGTGGCTATTTTGAGGTCCCTGGATATAGAAGCCATTTGACTTCTATATAAGCAAACTTAGCTTGCCATATTGGCCATTATCATGCCAGATGACATCTTTCATGATCTGCATGCTGCCCTGTGCATATTACAGTTATAGCTGCAACAAGACAAAATGCATTTATTTGTTCAAATAACACAGTCACCAAGAGAAACAACCAGACTGCTGCAGTTAACCCACTTCTACCTCATTAAGTTGTTATGGTGCGGAATGTGTCTGGAGGATGTTTGTTGGACCTGTGTGCTACTCTAACAATATCACATAAACAGCAGCAATATGGCAGATAGAAAGATGTGAAAAATATTGAGAACTAAATTAATAGCAATCTACAATATAAATAAAATAAAATATGTGAGATTCGTTGGAGTTAGAATTCAGATTCAGTGGAGTTCAAATTCAGACATTACATAAAATGTGCTTTTAGATTTATTTCTGTGAGAAGTGGCCTCAGCAATATCACATGTCTCTTCTAGAGTTTCAAAGGCGATGTCAAAGTCTTCGATCCTAAGATCCTAAGTTTTATCAAAGATTTCAATATGAACTTTCTCATCCAAGTCAAGTGTACCTTATCAATTATACTTATTCTATTTTACTGTAATTCAGCTCTAGTCTAGTCTAGTTAAGAATTGTCTAATATCTATTTTATTTCTCTATGGAATGCTTATACATTAAAAACTATATAGTGTATATCATTTGATGAAAGATGCACCCACAACTCATAAGATGATGAAAGGTAAGTGTGCTATGTATTTCTATCATTTATCCCCAAACACTAGAGGATGTCTACCAGACCTCCTTTCCTCTATTCATATTCTTGACTGCTTCCCCCTGTCATGCATAAGGTGTGGGAAATGTCCTATTGGGCAATTAAAATGTGCTGAAATAGTGGGATTATAATATCTAGTCCTATTAAGCAAATCAGTCATTGACTAACTAAAAAGCAAACTTTGAGCAAATGTTGGGTCTATGATATGTAAAGATTCATACTGTACATTCTCAAAATGAGGTGATAATTCTTAAAGGGGTCAAAAGACATGGCTAAATCGAATATTATCATTTGTTTAAGATGTAATGTAATGTGTACACACGTTTTAAAGTTAAAAAACGCTGTATTTTCCACATACTGTGCATGTTTGTATCTCACTTTGCCCCGCCTCTCTGAAACTCGCTGATTTTTCCATGCTCATTGTTTTGAAAAGCGAGGTGTGCTGTGGCCAGTTGGTTAGTGCGTAGAGATTGGTTGAATACTAGAGCGTTTCGCGTAAATGTAACGCCTCTTACCATATTCGGAACATCGGGTTACAAAGCAAATGTACTTACAGGTGATAAAATGTCATCGGTACTTCCTTATATCAATTCGACCCCAAATCTGATACGGAAAATGAACACTATCAAGCCGATCAAAACATAGTCAAGTCATACCATGAAATGACGTACATTCGTGGGGGTGTGGTTACATGAGGCGTTTCGGGAAGGTCTGGTTGAGCAATCACTTTTAGATAGAATGCATCCTTTGTTTCAACACTTTCATTTTTGCAATTTTACGTGTCTAATACATGCATGGGCAACCAGGCATTCGTGCCACATGACCCCTTTAACACACTATTTGTGTAATGCATTTTAAAACATTATGTGTTGATTTTACATTTAAATGTATGCATTTGGCAGACGCTTTTATCCAAAGTGACTTGCATTGCATTGAACTATACATTTGTTTCTAAGTATTCTAATATTCTAAGCAAGTTTTTTGAACACACTCAACATCAGACAGTCAAACATTCAGAATTTTTTAAGAGATCTGATTAAAGTGTATATATTATACATATCAGTATACATTTTAGACTGACTTCCTTACATATTCTCTATCCTGCTGATGCTGGGAGCTTTGATAAGTAATTCCCTTTTTCTTCTGATATTTACACATTTTATCAGCGGAGCTGGACCGGGTTGTTTACTTTGCACATGGGGATTGAAATTTAAGTGCCGTGTTTAGAAACAAGCTGAAGGAAGCTGACACAGATCCAATAAGTACTTCCAAAATGGTGTCAGTGTCCCTCACCAGCCCATATCGGATTGCACAATTTTTTCACATGTATGCAGGAATTAAATTGTGTTTTTGCTCTGTGATCGTACAGAGAGTGCCGCCAAAAGCAATTACTTTCAGAGTATAATTCTAGTGACATGAATCCCAATTCAAACTCTCTTTCTGCCCCTCCCTCTCTCCCTTCAGTGATGTGTGAGATTGAAGCGTTTCCACCCAGTCAAGCAGGACTGCAGCCCATGATGGGGTTTTTACTGGGTGCACATAGAGAACGCATAGCAGCACAATAGTTATCGCTTATCCGAAGATGTCCAACAGAGTTAAGAGATGGCACATGTCAATATTACCACCACATCTGGACGAGCACCAACAAAAAGCTGTGAAACACTAACCAAAGTGACTCATAGCAGCAGATGTTGTGTTTCGAGCAAAACCAATCCCAGTCCTCAAAGTGATCACATAAAACAGACGCTTAATGAATTTAATCAATCAGCTAATGATGAAAACACTAACTCCTCTGTCAGCTGTCACGGCTACACGTAAATATTCAGCCGAGGGTTGGAAACTGGGATCTATGTTGAACTTCTCTCCATAGTAACTGTATGTGTAGTGTGAAGTTTTAACCATTACTTTTATATACTGTAAAGCAAGTTCAATTTGCAGGAAAATGTATACTATTCTTTACAAAGAACTGATGATCATGCAGTGTATTTTGCACCGAAGCATCATCTGGGGCCAGGCCCCTAGAGATTGTGCCAGCGCTCATAACCACAAACATCTCTGTCCCAATTGTGACCGTCACACAAGACAGCACACACAGATTCCATCACACCGCCTCCATTACAACTGTTTTCCACTGAAACATGCCGTTGAGTGAATGAGACTGTGATGTGTTTGCATATGCGGCAGTGTTGGGTCCCAGCAGTGCTGACTATAGTGAGTGCTGCTTCCTCATGGCCTGCTCTGCACTCCCTCACCTCTCCCCGTCTGTTTCCTCTGGTGCCAGTGTGTGTGTGAATGACAAGTGCTGAAAGGCAGACTGTTTGTGAAAGTGTCTATTTGTCACAATGGCTTATAAACACAAACACACACATGTGTTCACACGCCTTACCTTACACACAGAGGAAATGTGTATGGGGAAAGAAATGTGACCATTGGCCTTTTGGAGTTCATCATCCTCCACCACCCCTCCTGTCTTATCCATTTCCATCCACTCATTCGCCCCTTTTGTTCCTCTGCTTTGGGTCTACCCACCCAAAGCAAAGCCAGAGACAACACGGAACAGATAAGGTTTATTATAGGTCTATATATAAAACCCTACATTAATATTCAAGTTTGTAATTTCTGTGCCACTATCACCAATGAAATGGAGTATCGCAGAGATGATGTATTTTTGTAGGCAAACCCCAAAGTTAGCGCCGCACCAGTTCACTTGACCGAAACACTACGCATTTTTCCCCTAGACTTCTGGAAGATCTAAGAAAAATAGGATCCGTGATTAATAAAGGTTCATGATGTTTACACGTTTTGTCTGTCAAGATAATCTTTACAAATTAACACAACATTTGTTACTTTTGAAGCTGAAATACAATCACCAGAAGTAAAAAGCAAATATGAGCCTATAAACATCACCATCAAGCCTCTGACAACTTTTTCAAACTTTATTAAAAACGTGTTCCCTGGTAAGTAAATACTCTGTGAATGAATTTTAAAGACGTGTGCCCATGTTGCATTGTTTGTGAGATTTAAATGTGCAATGATGTCTAACGTCCCCACCAAAGGGAGTAGTAGCTTAATTAAAGAGCTTTAAAAAATCCAGAATGGGTAATAACTTGTGTGTTTTATGTCATAGATTAAAATGTGAAAATATTCAGAGGCCACAGACCTTGTTAACCAAAAATCCATTCAAAACTTTTGGCCGATGGAACTGGAAGTGTTAAGGAACTGGAAGTATTTCCAGAATGATGTCCTTGTCATCCAACAGTCCTGTCCCAAACTTACATTGAATATATTCAAACACCTTTTATATCACTAGAATGAAACACAAATCTACAGCAGGCCTACAGAAGTTGAGCAAAGCATGACAGGAAAAGAAATTGTGCACTTCACCTTGTAAAATGTCTAATAACAGAACAGCAGGATCAGATCACACATGTACAGAAAGTGTCTCCCACAGGTCCACTTCTCAAGGAAAATCCTCCGAAGACATACACCAGAGAGCTCCAAGTCAGTTCTTGGCGTGTGTGGGCTCTAAATGCCTCATTTAAAAATGAAGGGCAAGAGCAGTTTTTCCTAGAAAAAACAATGACCTCATGCTATAAATGTTGCAAACTTTTGTCCAATTTTCCCTTTAATACATGTTTGGTACTGGCTGATAGATCTTACTGTGATAGACTCATACTAGAGTACCAGCAAAGATAAATCTGTTGCTTACAGCGCTTAGACCCATGCTAGATATAGCTCTTGTTGGTGATGCCATTGATATAAGGAATGAGGAATATCTCTCAGGAAAATTGGCTATCATTAACATAACTAACTTGGACTGTGAATTATATGAAAGTCATGAATCATTTAAAATTCTCAATTAAATACATGTAAAGGTAGACGTCTAGATGTTTTGTTGGGACTGGCTGATGTAAACTCCATGTTCCTATGCTGTATTTACACGGAAATCTTGAACAATCTCATAGGAAGGCATTATTATGATGTCATTTGTTGCCCCGGTTTATTTTGGCTCTGGATTCTGCAGTATCCGTAAACCAGACTTCACAGTGGGCAACAAATCCCAGCCTTCTATTAGATCTCACACACACCACATTTAAAGGCTTTCTTGTTGACAGCAGGATCTGGCATGCTGTATTCGCTTAAAGGCAGCATGCTCTATCAATTTGAAAAACGTATTCAGAGAATTAATATTAGTATGTGTATGTGTGCGTAATTTTTTTCATGCCACACTTGGGATCTACACGGAAAGAAGTCTAGAGTAAAAACTCAAAACCTTTAATGACAAATGCATACACTGCAGGGGCCTGGAGAAACCTTAACTAATAGAAGAATCCAATAAGAGCCTCTTTTATGTTATTCATGCAAGAACACAAGAGTATTCATAAAAAACAGCAGGACAGGGACAAACAGAATTAACTTCAGGGGATGCTTTGTTACAACATTACAAAGTAAGAAAACATTCATCTCCTATGAAGGAACTATAGTAAAATGATTCCTGTGCAGAACAAGGGTTAAATCTAGAGCTTTAAATGAAAATGAGTGGAAAGATTCAGGTGTAAACATGGAAAACAGAATTATAATTTAGACTAAATATTCTCAACACTCTGTTTTAATAAAACACACACACATAAGGGATAATGTAGATTCAGCGTGTCATCTAAATAAACCCTTGTATCACCCTAATGGGGTTTAGATTGCGATGAGAGCAAAAATGACTGGCTGACTGTACATTATGCCACCTCTTATACAACCAAATAAGTAAATAAATAGAATTGAGTTAAAACTATTTCCTTATATGAGAAGAGACTGCTGAATGATAAGAGTAAGACATTAAAATAAACTGCTATGTAAGAAATCGCAAGATGTTATTTATGCAGTTTGGAGGTCATTATAAAAAATAGGTCAGCAAAAAACAGTTAGAATTTTGTATCAAAGAAAACACCAATTACTAATCTAACATAGATGCTCACATACACACTTACACACATACCCCCTAACAAAACAAACAAACAGACACCCAATAAAGAAAAATACACCAATCGCGTTCCAGATTACTTCTTGACCTATTGTCGCAACAACAGTCTTGACAGGAAACTGCACTTCATCCACTTCCTGTCACACCAGACAGACGCCGTGATGAAAAGAGACCTTGTAGGTGCAGATGAATGAGTGTAACTAGAGAAGTAAGCAAGATGTCAGCTAGTTCCTTTCGGAAGTACTCATAATGTGCAGCTCAAGTAGAGCGATACCCTTCAGCTCCACAACATGAGCTCACACACAGGCAAAGTCTTGGACTACTCAGGTCTAATGCTCTGCAGGTTATCTTTTGCGATTTAGGCATCTAAAGTTTGTTCAACATAAAAGGAAGATTTCTGCCCATACACCAACCTTTAAGAGGATAGATAAATGGACCCTTATAAAGGTCAAAGAAAAAAGGAACTCCTTTGGAGATCCTTCCTGCTCAGGAAGAAACGCAAATGGGTGGAATGGGTGAATCTGACCTATTTCTTAGATATACAGAGAAAGTATGTTATAGGAAAACCCTAAGGTTTCTGCTTCACTTAAAAATGACCATGCCATTATTCTTTTTTAATATCTCAATTGTTTTCCCAGACAACAATGAAAATAAATGCACAGAGATCAAAGGGAATCATCTCCATGTTTTTACTGCGTTGCATTCTTACTGTGTCAACGATTGACTCATTTCAGTCAACTTTAGGAGAGACATTTAAGACATAATGTATGCAATACATAAACGCCATATCTCTTAATAAAGTCTCTAACAGCAAGCAATCAAATTTGGAATCGTAATACCACATACTTTTGTAAGTGTTACTTTTCTTTCTATTGGGTATTTTTCTTTTTTGAAGCCCCTTTCTTGCTAAACAAGTGTGAGTTATATAGCCATGCCATTACAGTTTGTTTATAACTCAAACAAAAGTGAAATCTTTTGAAATCACTCTGTACTTCTGCTGAACATTCAGACTGTTCCACTAGTCTCAAGCAACTGACTAAAGATGGAGCATTGAAACAGAGCTATGAAAGATAAGAAATGTGGAAAGAAGCATAGTAAGAAAAGCCGCAAAGTACTTTGTAGATTCCAGAAATTAAAAGATGATTATGTTTGTGTGAAAATGTAACAATAATGTGAGAGAGAGAGCGCGACAGAGAGGGTGTTTGTGAGTAGCAGGCTTTGTTGGAACATATCTGTCAGTGGCAGGATCAATGACTGATAAAGACAGTGGTTTGGCAGAAGTATCAAAAATCATGTGATTCTCTAAACATAAGCTAATACTCACATGCACACACACACAGTGGTTTAATCCTGGCTATATCCTTACAGGCATTTAGACTGTCACTCTGGCTGTGTGGCCGCATGGACTCAAAGGCTTCATTTAGAAACTCGTTTGCATAAAAATTCTATGAGGCTTAATTTTCTCTCCCATTCATTTTGGATACATAATTAGCCAGTGAGCTTTGGATGTCTTACTTGGGGCAATACATATTCAGGGGAAGTAGGTGTATTTAGTTTTGTTTAAGAATGTGTGTCATGGTATCATATTCCAGATATTTAAAATGTGGTGTTAAAAAGCAGTGTCTGTAATCTAACATTTCATTTCTTGAACACTTTATGCAGGTCCCCTTGCATGTAATGTTGTTGTCTTGTCGCCATGTTGTTTCTACAGTATCCCTAAACAGATGAACTGCTCTACAGAGCGCATTTGTAAATACATTATCTTCTTCGGCAAAGAAGCAAAAACGTGATGACATCTTAGTCCTCTCTCAGCCTCTGTAGTGCTTCAAAGGGGTCTGGTACATGCAACTAAAAACGACACAATAGTCCTTTAATCCATGCTAATTTTAACATTTGCTAAAAAAAAATACACAAATATTAGACTAATAAATAGCATAAAAAGTTGTAACTGGTAACATTATTTAATGCACAATGAAATAACATGAACAACTGTATGGCACCATAACAAAGAGTATTGCTGAAAAACAGCATTTGTACAATGTTAGGTCATGTTAGCTAATGCACTAAAAACTGTAAAATGTAAAGTGAATGCTTTTTACAATATGTATACATGACACAAAGTTACGAGTGTGTCATGATGTCTCAGAGTCATTGGTCAGTTAGCAGATGTGTTGAACAAACATTACCAGAAATTTGTGTGAATGTGGACCTAATATAAAGTGTTTTTTTATTCAAACTAAATCAGCTCTGAAATCATTGATGAATCATATAGAAAACACTTCCAACAACCTTTAAAACTTGAAGATGCAATTACATTAAATGCACTGCTGCATTGCCATGTGTGAGGGGTAATGAATTTGTAACCGTGTGTGTGTGTTATCTGGCTCATTGTTGATATTCTGTGTTTGTGGGGTAACGCGAATGAGCTGGATTTCAGATTTCAGTGCTGAAATATGATCCCAAGAGAGAGTGAAAAGTGGAATGACAAATGGGCACTGGCCCCATGACTTGTGCATCAGAATGTTTTGCGTGTGTGTGTGTGTGTGTGTGTGTCTTTGTGAGAGATAGAGAAAGAGAGAGAGAGAGAGAGAGAGAGAGGTCCTATTATGACTCACAGGATCACTTTCACATAGGTGTGCTATGATTCCATGAGCATGGTAAACTGATTCACATATGCATGTATGGCACTCATTTAAAGAAGAAGTATATCAATTTTCTATATTCACATTACATAAATCTCATAACTTTTTAAAATGTTTAAGTTACATAAAGGCATAACGTTTTCATGTAAGTTCACTTAAAAAAGCTTTAAAAGCAAGACAACATTAAGCACCGTTTAGGCATAAAGCATGCAAAAATCTCTCAAAACGCTGTATTCATTATGACAGACTACATTCTTCACAATCCTGATAGTGTGTTCTTTAAATTCCTGCTTCAGGAGAGAAGATGATCTCTCATCTCAAAGGAACCTCTGACAGCCGTCCCCCTGCATTACCTTCTAACCTCAGTGACTCTCTATAGTGTCTTTATACTCCCTACAGACACGGCGTGTCTTGCATTTAAAATATTTAAGAAGCGATCCTGTTAAGCTCTCAGTGTAATACGTCTCTCACGGTCTACATAGCACATACATAAAAATACAGGATTGCTAACCCTACCTGTTTTTCCTCTGAAGACATCTAGCCTCTCCATAATAACATCCAAAGGTGGAAGGACAGAGAGAGCAAGAGTTAGAGGAAGAAAGAGAGAGAAACAGAGCTGCTACAGGCAATTGCAGCACAAACCTCTAGAGTTAATCAAATGTGAGGCGGGAGTGAAACATTGACCGACGGAGGAAGGGAAGGGGGGAAAGAGAGAGAGAGAGTTATTCAGGATACATGAGCACTTAATGTTTTAGGTTGCCCCCCTCCCAACTCTATTGTGAAGTCAGTGCTGCTTTTCCTTCCCATGCTCACTATACCTTCCTGTCATGCCGGAGGTGACAATCAAACAGCCAATTAGATGTCTGGAAAAGTTCACAGGCAGTCCTAATGTCCACAAGGTCTAACCTGACACGACTGTGCATCAACAGAAACTAAACATTAACCGATCACTCAAGCGAAACACTTCTTCTCATGAATGCAGCAAAAGGCTTCTACAAAAAACATCTACAGATACCGAATGTTTTCAAGTGTTATGGTATGTAAATGGTCCGATAAATACAATTTTAAAAGCACAAACATGTGGTCTCTCAATAATGGAGATCCACATAAATCCACATGCATAATAATGATAGCAAAACTTTGTTTAACAACAATACACTATAAGATTTGGCAAAGCATGTTAAAAAGACAGCATGTCCACTACATACATTGAAGTTATGAATGCATTTGGACAGCTGCTGAGATAGACTCCCATAAAATACACAGCAAGACATCTGCAATATATGACTGCTGTCTGAGCACAGATGTGAAAGTGTCCAAGCTGTCCGAGACATCCAAGGTCAAAGGAACACGGATAAGGAGCACAATCTGACAAACACAAAACAAAAAACAGAGATATTCACACCAGATAAATCCATGTTTGGTACAAAACAATCGCAGGTGATAAACAGTGTTGAGCAGAAACACGTCTAACTACGGCACACAGTGTTTTCACAATATGTACGTTCATAACATCAATTTTCACACACACTGCTGTAAAACACAGCACTCAGCACATTTCACCAAACATCAGCAGCTTGAATTATGATGGGAATTTCGCCAGATTTTTTACAAGACCCTTTAGTGAAGTCCTAAACGTGAAATTCAATAGAAGCTTGTCTATCACTTGAATACATTTTAAGGACATATAAGCAGCAGTTTACCACCACAATCTGGTGACACCTCTGTCTTTCTCTCCCCCATCCATTCCCTCCCCGTCTCTTTTTAATTCTCATCAACTACCCTTTAACGTTATGTTTATCAAGATTATTTATGTTGATCAAAACTAGCATTACTATCAATTGCTTCATCAGATCCAGCTAGGCATTTTGAACCGTAAAAGAATCTTTCGCAGCACTTTATGTTGGACAGCTCATAAAAATTTGTTGACCATATTATCCAGAGTTTAATATGAGCTAGCAAACTTGTTAATATGAAGACAGCTACTGCTCAAAAGGCTGACACATAAACAGTGACGCAGTGTGGGAAAAGATGCACAGACAGGCTGCATCGAACAGGCTCCCAATTGACTGGCTTAACCACCTGTCCGTTGCCATGACAACAGCTGCCCAGTAACACACAGCAGTCTCTCTCTTTCTGTTCATGTCAGGGTACGACCCTTCTCTGGGAGCATGACGTCAGAACACTAGAGCAAAGTATGAATGAAAACAATGTGTGTACAAAACAGATACAGTGTGAACTCCAGACATCATACAAACACATGTGCCATTAATAGTTTGGCAGATATTTGCAACAGATTTTGCTATAAAAATATAAACACTATAGTGAGATTTTACTAAACTAAAACTTTTAAGTCATACAAGACTCATATATAAATGCCATATAGATCGCTCTGAAATACTTGTTTCTGATTGATCGGTAACTACATTCTAATATATGTTATTCCACGATAACAACCACCTAAAACTAATAACACAGGGTCATCCAGGTACTGCAAGTTATCTTGACTGGAGCAGTTTATTATTTATACGTAAATTAAATAAATAAATATGCATAATTAATAACACAGAAGATTATATATACAATTGACGGCCCATTTAAACAATAGGAAACGTTTATACTTGCAGAAGGTTTGTATTTGTTACAAATGACAAAATATTCCATGTTTATTCATTTGCCCAAAATAGCTTTGAAAAAAGCAGGATAATTCACATCCAGCCGGTTGTTATTGTAGAATAAATCTCTTCAGTGTAAAAATGTAGCTATATACAGTATAAAAGCGTCTGGTAACACAAAGAAGTTTTGGAGTGATCCTACTCATCAATATGCATAAACTGACCAAATGCAACCCCTCCCAAAATCTGAATCCGACCCAAAAAACCAATCACTCATTCTGAACCATCAACTATGCTGAAAAAATGACCAACCAAACAATGATTATAAAGCCAATACTGAAAGACAAACAGATGTGTCCTTTATTCTCATCTCTAAAAATACAATCCATCTGACTTTTTAAGAAACATTCATGCACAGCTGGTAAGCTTTGTTCCTCTGAGAGTAAGTGTTCTTCTCAATGTGAGTGTGTGTTTTGTATAGGACACATGTGCATTTTTGAGTCCGTAGAGTATTGTTATTAGCATTCTTATATCCAGAATGTTGAGACCGTGTAATTGTGATAAGGAATATGCTGTATGTTTGCTTTCACCTATTAACCTGCGTTTGAGCACCCTGCTCTCTAATTCGGCACAATCTCTCCATATCCCTGTCCTGATCTTCTCTAACTGCTTTCACTCCTCATCTGTCTTAAACCTCTCCCCTCTCAATCTATCTCCTGCCACCCATCAATTTCGTTTGCTCCTCATTGTCTGATCCCTCTTGCTCTCGCCGTGCTCTGTGTCATTTCTTTAGTTATTTTCTCTCTCCTGTCTTTGTGGATAATGGTGACACAGCATAAGAAGCTTCACTGCGATTGCAACAGAGAGAGAGAGCACAGTGATTTAAAACTCTACAGTGACCCTGGCTACAGAACAGTATAGTGTACATCTCAGCACTTATAAGCCACATGAATCTATACAATGACACTAACTGATATCCTCTACTATGCACACAGAAGTGTTAACCACCTGTGAATTTAATGAATGACAATTAAAACTGCGACACTTTGAAACACTCTCACTTGCATGTGTGTTTCATACATGTGTAACAGAGTGCATGTGTGCGAAAGTGGGTGTGCGTGTGTGTTTGTGTGCAAATCGCTGCAGGCTGTGCAAATTTCTAGGTAACACAGGTACATACATGTGTGCATCTGTTTGCATGTAAGTGCTTTACCTGTTGCCCCCTTGGTTTTATGCCTCCCTTTAGCCCGGCGTTGGGAATTGCCCATAGCTCCGTGTTTCCTGTCCCAAAACATCACCTCATCCCAAGGTTGAAGCCACACAAATTGACAACGACTACCAGTGTGTTTGTGCCTCTATGTGCATGCGTATGTGCCCGCTTGACATGGAACAGTCGGCGAGACCAAGTCTGTTTGTTTGTGCGAACGTGAGTGTGTGAGGGTGCATGTGTGTGAGTGAGTGAGTAAGTGTGAGAGCCAGAGAGGGAGCATGCGCTCAATCCCGTTTGATTTCAGCCAGTCAGAGTAGAGGCTCCGCGTTCGTTTCATTCAGAGCCAGGGAAGGTTGAACGTAAGGATATAGGGAATGCTGAACAGCGAAGAGGGATGGAGAGAGAGAGAAGGAGAGGGAGGGTGTAGATTGGGGAAGGAGGTGTATGCTTTATCACTGCTGAGTGATTCGGTGGAGAGGTGGAGCCGTTGCGGTGCGAGGGGAAAATAAAATTGCCAGAGTGCCAGTGAGAGAGGACGGGGTAGGATGCGGCAAACAGGGAGCGGGTGAGGGAATGAAAAGGGAGGGAGAGAAAGATGTGAAATGAGAATCACAGGAGGAGAGTGCTGGATAGGAATACTGAGAGGAACGAGATGTGGCGAGTAAAAAAAGATGCTTTGAGGTGAAGAAGGGAAAGAGAGGGATATGCAGTGGCCATAAAAATACAGCACACAATGGAAGACTATCTGTACACTACCTGAACAAAAAACAAGGTACAGTCTCAGAGGACACAAACTTAGGCACAACCTTAGGCAGCTTATGTCTGCCTCATGAAAGAATGCCTTATCTGCTGTGAACAAGACAAAATTGTCACAAAAACTATGTTCCTCATAAAAATTTCTTTCCTAACAGCTTTCCTATGCACAGAGAAGGAGAGAGAGAGAGAGAGAGAGAGAGAGAGAGAGAAAACCACAGTGGCAACGTTGATGGCAGTGAATGATTGCTGCTGCCAAACACACACACATACACAGAGATTGCTACAGAGCTTGTGTGTGCTTAGAGATCGAGTGTTTGGTGGAGGAAGGATGCTGCCCAAGGACAGATGAGCGTCAGTTCAGTTTTTCCCGAAAAGGAAGAGATAAAACAGAGGGAGAGAGTAATAAATAGCGGGGGATAATACAGGAGTGTAAAATCCTGTTATGAGCCTGGGCAGCTTGTTAGAGGGGCTTGGCGTCCAAGCTGCTGACTGGCTGCAGACACGCACATACACACACACTGCAGTGAAGGGGGCAGGTCCCTCCCTCTACTGCAGACTAGAGGTTTAGCATTCAAAGCCACAACACTGTTCTCCATTATCAATTCATCACAGACATCTGTCTGGTTAACATCACATGCCCCGCCCCTTCACACACTCAAGCGCATGTACTTATGCATGCATTAATAACTACAGTTACATATATATAAAGTTTTCAACGAACAGACATTGATTGATGTAAATATTTACACACGTACACACGTGACTGCCCTCATGTTAAAGCTGTGGAGTCCAGAGTAAACAGCTAGCAAGTATAAGTGAAAAAAACTCACAGCAAAGCTACTATAAACAGAATATTCATGAGAACAGCATGAACGACAACACACATTTTAAATAAACACATGTAGGATTGCAGGTCTTCGCAAGAATTTTTCAGCACAGTACTCCCTCCAGGCACTACAATCAGCGTTTCGCATTTACAATACACACCCATACATTAGGGTGACCAGCCGTGGCATTTTTCCCAGACATGTCCTACCCAGGATTTCGGCTGTATCCTGGATAGGTTGCATTTGTCGATTGCATACGTCATTGAATTTTTTTTATTTCAGGATTTATTTCAGGAAACCAATTGTATCATTTCAAGGTAAGAATATTGATTCAATGATTAAATGTCTTAAGAGAAATACATGTTCATTTTATAATGATTTTTCCAGAAATGAGACAACCTTTATGATGTATGCGATCAGTGCTTGAATTGAACCAATTCTTATGGGGGTCCCCCTCATAAAACTTTTTTTGGTTTGGGGTTAGTCTCGTAATATACAATGTATACAAAAAAAAACACAATATATTTGATAATGATATGCATAACTACATACTATTTATTAAAAACAGGCTTACAGAAAAGAACAGGCATCTTTCACTGTCCTGCACTTAGCGGTCTTTAGATGTGGGGCGGGGCGTTTCAAATTGAAAGAGACATGACAACTAGCCCATAAACAAATTTAACATAAATTATTGTAAATAATTATTTCACAAAATATACCATATCCATTGCATGAATCACATTTGTCATTATAATTTTTACTCAAATACAAATATCTAAGGAACCCCCTAAAGTCAATTTTTTATGGGGGGTCCCTAATGCCTTATGGTCCCTAAAGCCCCCCTTCAATTTGAGCATTGTATGCGATCGACAAATGTGAATGAAATCCTAGGAAGGACATGTCCTGGAAAAAATTTGTTATATGGTTTCACTTATGGACAAAATATTCTCAAAGATACTGTAATGTTCAGGAGGAACATTTGAATTTATCTGTCAATTATAACAATGCTGAGTTCTAGCTCTGTGTTCCTGCTGTGAATTTTTTTGTGAAATTTTGCATCCCTCACAACTCCACCTCAAATTCTATCCGCTTCTTTTAATGTATTAAATATTATGTAATCTTTATTATTTAAGTAGATCAAGAGGAGGTTTTATCAATTTAGAGCTCAAGCCCTCCATCACAGGCGGCAAGCCAAGAATAACAGTATCTCCCTCAAGGATTAAATAGAAGTGTGAATTTCTGAAAATTCATACTAAAAGGAAGACTACAGGTACATTAAATATTGGTACCATCTCAAAGTTTCCAGGACGCTCTGTGGTGACCAATTAGTCCTCCTATAGAAGCAGGAGGGGGAGGAATGTAGGGGCAGAAGTGCACGAGCAAACACTCCCTCATTCGCTTGAGAACTCTGCACAGGGGCAATGTGAGGTCAAACAAGCACTACATACAGGACTATACCATTTACATAAACACTGGAATATTATATACACAAGTTAAACATACAAATCATATATTCATATACAATGTTCAACACAAGAAACATCTTCTTCACAGAGTAAATCTTACTTCTACCAACCTGGCTCTGAACACAAGTAAAGCTTTAACATCACATGAAACACACTCTCTCGAGTTCCCCACAACTTACTACCTTATCTGAAAGGAGAAGTGGTTCAGGATCAAATAATTACAAGACACATAGAAATTAGCATCTTGTAATAAGGCTTAAAGTTTTACATTCACACATTTGGCAGACGCTTTTATACAAAGTCCCGTACAGTGCATTCAAGGTTTACATATTATCAGTATGTGTATTCCCTGGGAATCGAACTACCGACATAATGCTCTAAGCCAGAGGAGCCCAGCACTTTCTCTTATGACAACTTGCCCCAGTAGCGAATTTATTTATTCAATACAGACATATTACTTGAGTAAACTTTCAAAACGAAGATATTTTCAAAAAGTGCAGCAGAAATTGCTACAACTAGCACACGTTTCTCACGCATAGAATCCCAACAACAGTCACTATAGTTATAATCCTATTCTGTATACAGTAACAGCTGTCTATGACTTATCACTGTACAACTTTAGTGGGGTCGTCCTTTTCACTCTCTCTCTCTAGCTGAAAGTGACAGCTGGCTTCACAGCTGCAGTGATCCTATTGTTTTTCATCTGATGATAAAGTGACAGTGAAAGAGCAAGATGAGATCAGAGCAGTTCTGTTGTCATTCTCATTCTCCTCATTCTTTCCACAGGCAACACAAATCAACATTGACCGATAAAATAATCCCTGTAAAATATCAGCTCAACGTCTTTTTCCAACACATCCTTCCCCTTTAGATTACATTTTAAATAGGCGTTTCGACAGACCACTTGCCACAGCAAGTCACTATCAGCATCATATGAGAAAATGAGACGGATCCACTACAGCCGTCACAAAAACACTGATTTTAATCATGTATTCGGTGTGCCGAATGGTTTTATTTTGGACCATGCCCAAAGGTTTTAATGTGAAATCAATGTACTTTACTCGGAATTCTAAAGAACTACCTGCTTTTTGTTTCCTTTAAAAGGTTTATAATAATAAAGTACCTTGTGCGGAAAATTAAAAGACATCTGGGTTCCAACAGAACAGCCAGTAAAAGCCTAAAGTCCTTCAGCACAGCTCTAGATCAAGTAGTACCCTCCAGCATCTCACAGCATCTTGATAAAATGGACTTTTCTGTTACGGCTCTAATCGAGCCAGGTCTATTTACACCAGTTCAGACAAAGTGCTGGAAGCAAAAGTGAAAAACACGGGTTAACAGTTCCAGAAAAATGAACAGAGGGGATAAATTGAGTTTTATGGTACCTCAGTACAGATCCAGAGTGTGTTCGGATCAGTGGGACCAATCCACGCTATCATTTAGCCGCTATCCTGTAGTTTCTGTTTGACAGCATGAAATCTGATGTCCTGATGTCACTGAGACACGGATGTATGTAATGTTCCATGATTTATCATCAAGTGACTGAATCTAGAGCAGTGGACATCTGGCTGCAGATTGGGATAATTGCCTCTGGATTAATAATCCCACTCAATGGCAGGCGGCACAGATCAGCAGGAACATGGCAGATTACAACCCCAAACCATCCATCCACCCGCTGGATTACAGATGCGCACCCTGTATTGCTTCAACATCTACAAATCCCTCCTCTGCTCAGTGATCGTCTATAAAACCATTCTTTCTTCCTTTAATCCTCTCTTTAGACTCCTTTAATTTTTTTTATTGATGTCAGAGTCTCATTCCATTCTGTTTCATTTCATTATTCTGTTTGCTCCTCTCTTTAAAACTCTTCCATGCAGCGGTGGATTAGGGGATTGTATTTTTGGCTGAACTGCTCAGTTTATCTAAATAAGAGCGAGATGTGTTTTCTGCATGTGGTGCGGGGAGGTTTAAAGAGACATTTGGTTTGTCATTCAGCTCGCGCTATGATAGGATGGAGGAAGCGATGCGGAGCAGCTCAAATCCTACATCAAACGTCTCAGTGCAAACCGGGACGGCTGACCAGCTGCCAGAGACGGAAGACCGGGAAGATTGTTTCTGGAAATGGTCTTGCAAGCAAAAACAGCTGATATCACAGACCACCATTAGCTGTGAATTGTGGTCATTCAAAATTGAATATTGGGGGACTTGCCAGGCAGTTAAAAGCGAGTTCATGAGAAAGCTTAAAGAAGGTTGCACAACAGACTTTGAGGTCCTGGTTGTGTTTGAAATTTTAAGGGAGGGTTTACCCAAATTAAAAGTCTGTCATCATTTATTCACCCTTATGCCATTCAAAACCTTTATATGATTCTGTCTTCTGTGGAAAATAAAAGAAGATATTTAATATATATAAAATTAAATCGCTAGTTAATACCACTAACAAGGCTCAAAATAGTCTCATAATGAGGGTCCCTACATGCAAACCGAAGTATTGAGAACTTTGTAAGTGTACAAACAGTTTAATAAGAAGATACTTTATAAAGACAGTACATTACGCGTATACAGACATCCGCCATCTTGAAAAACAGTCTCGACAAGTCGATCCACAAACGCTGTGCTAAGTGATGAACTGTGACTTGAAATCTCATGGAATCTCATCGTTCGTGGATCGATTCTTCTAAACTCACACATAGTGGGATTACTATGGCATTACTATGGCCTGTTTCTCGAGGGGAAATCTGACAAAAGAATGTATATTTACTCCTTGTCTAACCTCAAAATAACTGAAATATTTAAGAAATCTCCTAGGTGTATTTTCCTATTATTTTGACTGTATTCTGATGCTGAGAGGAGTGGCAGCACAGAATACTAGTCCTATAAAATATGTCATGGGCAAGAATGGGAATGAATGCAGGGGACCTCCAGAGTTCAGATATTGTGTAGAAATGTTTTCATTAAAAACATTTTCATTAGAACCCAACTACTGCCCGGAGAACCTCTCTCGTAACTATCCAGATGTTAGACATGAAACAGAATGCTACCAATAGCCCCTGGCACATTCACTGGGGTGCCCCAGAAGTTTGGTTGTGAAAAAGTAATACTGGATCGTTACCCTCTGCTCACACACTCTCACATTAATCATTACGTAAGCTTGGTGAAGAAAGAGTGTTATGCTTCTGTGTTGCACACAGTACTATACACATACTCTACCATGCCCTTGTGATCTGAATACACAGAGAATGACATGTACCCTGGAATAACAGTCTTGCTCTGTATATCTCACAAGCAAACACGCATACATAAGAGCGTAAGGAAGATCTAACTGGTAACAAAAGATACACTGTTCTGAAAGTGAGAAATAATATGCTAGATACGCAGTTGCAGGTTTGAAGTCTTATGTTGTATCAATCTGAGCAGGTGTGTATGTCAGTGGTGATCTTTGCAAGAATACTGTCTTTTTAAATTGTATGACTCATAATTCCACTGTGTCAGTTTAGCATTGCCTCAGCAAAAACATGGCTCATTTACACTCATTAAATATCTAAACATGAGCTGTAATTATGTTGTGTCTTGAAGCTTCAGCTCTTCTAACTGTGATATGACTTTATGCCAAGAATTCTTTTAAACTTGAATTTAACTTTTATCAACAATTTAGACACCCAAGCAAAAGTGTACTGTAGATATCTCCACTGGTAATGATAAACGGAAATGCATGAACAACAATTGATTTAAAATAGCTGGTTTTCAGTGGTCATGCTAGTTTGGCACTGGTGATGGACAATTAAAGGTCCCGAGTGTATTTTTTTAGGAGGGTCTATTAACAGAAATGCTAAATAATATATAAAAATATGTCTTCAGAGGTGTATAAAGACCTTACATAATGAAGCCTTATGTTTTAGTTACCTTAAAATTAGCATTTCTATCTAAATAGACCGTGGGTCTCCTTTCATAGAATTCGCCATGTTGTTTCTACAGTAGCCCTAACGGACAAACTATTCAACTGAATGTGATTTGTAAATCTGTTTTCTCCTTGGCGACATCTTCATCCTGTGAAAGCCGCCGTAGTGCTTCGAAAGCGAGGAGACGTAAGCCATTGGTTGTGATTTGCAACCTCACCACTAGATGCCGCTAAATACTCCACATTGCTTGTTTAAGGCCTAGTCGATGATGAAGCTAAACCAACTAATTAATAATTATTTAAACAGATGCAGCTCCAAAACAAACTTAAATTAGCTAAAAAAAAATGACTCCCTAAACAATGAAGATATAGTGACCCTGTGCAGCAGATCCACATCAACCAGCTGTTATGAAGATTGCACTTGACAACAGCAATATTGTTAATTTTCATATAGATGTTTGATTGACATTGAATCTAATAGTGTGTGAAACCCGGCTGCAGACAAAAATGCTTTAGGGACATCAGTCCGCTATGTTTCTCTGTCATACTTCCAGAGGAACGGTGCTATGTAAAACAAGAGAAATGAGTTGATGTGACAGGGGAATTATAAGGTTGCCCCCTACACTGACACAACATGGCTAAGGTTAAGCAAAAAATAGTGCATCACAACTGTAACTGCCAAGTATCTCTCTCTGCATTCTGAGTTTTGGGTCAATTTAGATTTTCTTCACAGCCTTCTTATGACTGCACAATATTCTGGTTATTCAATCATCTGTAAGGCTGTGTAACAGCATCTTTTGTTTCAGCAAATCTGAAGAAACTTCCAAGCCTGCAGAGTGCCCCTGAAAATCATGACTTCATACCAACACTGGGAAATAGAGTAGAGAGTGGCGAGGAGAAATCTGATAGCACACACAGGTTTCATTATTTTAGCATCTTAGAAGATCTCTCATGATATCTCTCTTCTCTCTGGCTCTCACAATACGCTTGCTGTCAATCATCTGCTTCATGCCCAAAGTTCTCCACAGGCCTACAACGCTGTTAGCTAACAAACACAAAAACATAACTCTAGGAGATCTTGCTTCTCGCTCTCACATTGCAGCAAAAATCTTTCCAGTATTTCGTCAGTATTTTGATCAGTATTTTAATATTCTTCAAACAAAATACACATACAGGTGTCTCAGATGCAAACGTGTTTAAGATTTAACCTTTCAGAGATTATATCTGTATTAATTCAATGTATTTTCCTTACTCTATTAAGTGAATAAAACACACTTTTTTCTAAGTCTTTGTCTTTAAGGCTGAAAACAAAACATTTTTTTTTGCAGTGTTATAATTTACTATATAATTTTACTATACAACAACTCTAAAACGAAACCTCAACCCCCACTAAAATTTTACTATAGAAATGTATCAAAACCTAAAACAGAGAAAACTAAATGAACATAAAGAAAGCAAAACTTGCTTTATCACATTTAAAAATATCTCTCGTCCTAACAACTAACTCAGTTTAAATCAAACTTTGTTTACCTGGACCAGGACCAGGACCACCTGAGCGATAGTAAATGACAAAAGAAAAAGAGTCTGGCGTATGCGCTGCTGTTTTGCAGGAACAGAGGGTGAAGATTGCAGGAGAACATGAGCACATTCAGGGGGCTTAAAGAGAAGAAAGAGTGGTTGGGGAGACAGAGGATGGAGAAACGAGAATTAAAAGGGGGAAGGGCTAGAGCCCCCTCTTCTTCTCCCTGTTTTAAAGCTCATGACATACTTTGTGAAACTTTGTGGAACAGGACTTAAAGGAGGGACGCGCCTACTTTTCCTTGGACTCTCTCCCTCCAGTTTCAGTCCCTCCTCTTTCACTACATCTTCTGGAGCCATTTTCTAACAACATTGTGAAAAGAGGGTTAAGGCCTCCTTAAACTCCTCGGCATACTGAGATTAATGAAAAACTCATAGAAACAACATGGAGCACTTGAAACTTTTCTTAAAGAATAGCCTGTGAAACCGTGTAACTGTTGGAAGATTTGTTTTTCAGTGAAAGTAAATTAATAATTCACCCCAGCCTCAATTCGTCTAGAGTCATTTGTATTCCTAACACGGAGGCGTCTGTTGTTTCGTGGCTTCAAGACTTAAAACAATATTGTTTAAAATGATGGTGTCATGCAAGGAGGGGAAATCCAAACAGAACTGAATAAACAAGCATCTTAAGCAGAAACAGATGAGTGCAGCAGAGATGGAGAGATGATGGATGAGAAGTGGGTTTATAGGCATGCTGATATATGACGCCCGTGTGGTACGGAGTGCAGAAAAGAGTCAGAAAAATCGGTCTGTTAAACGAGGATATCCAAGCTCTGAAGCCAAGACCTCACTCTCGAATTCCCACACACAAATAAAAACCTCTGTCACATTCACATGCAGACCTACAAGAGAATCATAAAACCACAAACATATCTCCGGCACAGAGATCCATTAGTGGAAATTACCAATAAAGTCCTCTAAATGAAATGTATGGTTAAAGGGTGTTTATGAAAGAGGGTAGAGTAAGAGGGAGGTACGAGAGAATTCACAAAGTTATATTATATTTGCAAACAGAATTTCAGCTTAAACAAATAGCATCTAATGCACTGACAACCTGTAATATGCACTAAATCTGCTAAACAAGTGCTTTGGTACTACAGAAATCTAATTTATTCTTTCAGCTCAACGTGTCTTATTTCATTTTACATCCATTAGATTCTGTCTCATTCACAAAACTCAGCACTATATGACAGGCGCTATTAATGTCAAATTATCACTCAGATGGTAATGTGGATGCAATTTCAATTCATTTAAAGGAGAGTCCTTTGTGTACATTTTCTGTTGAATGTAGTAGCAGTTAGTCAAACCCAAACACATTTACAACATTTTAAAGATCCTGGGTGGGAATGTGGAAACGGGGCACTGTCGGTATAAAGGCAATCAGGATGGCGTTACAATTCCCTACCGCAACAGCACCTGGCCCTCCAATCAGTCTCTCAGCATCTCAACAGGCAGGACGAAACAGGGAAAAACGAGAGGAGAAAAGAAACAGATGAATAAACCCAGTGAAAGAATGTCTTTCATCCGGGAGGATTAGATCTGCTCTGCAGGTTAAAGCTAAAACGTTTCATTTTCATACCGCCTTTGCTCCTACTTCATTTCACCTCTCGGTTTTCCCATTGCACCTGCCTTTATAATCAGATAACCACTTCTCTTCTCCAGAAGGTCTCACCTGCTTTTGTCATGATTTTATTTTAGACATAGACATTGCAGAGACGGAAAAAGTACCAAAGCGTCCTTAAAGTTATAGT
Organism: Triplophysa dalaica; assembly: GCF_015846415.1. Lineage (NCBI taxonomy): Eukaryota > Metazoa > Chordata > Actinopteri > Cypriniformes > Nemacheilidae > Triplophysa > Triplophysa dalaica. The sequence goes on from NC_079542.1 coordinate 10,429,789, forward strand.
ACATGAATTTCTTCTGCAGAACACAAAAGAAGACATTTTGAAGAATTTTGTTAACCGGCACCCACTGACTTGCATTGGTTTTGTGTCCATACAATTGAAGTGAATATATGCCGCCATTGTTCAGTTACACACTTTCCTTAAAATATCTTCTTTTGTGTTCTGCGGATGAAAGAAAGTCATACAGGTTTGAAATATCAAAAGGGTGAGTAAATATTGGCAGAATATTTTTGGGTAAACTATCCCTTTAAATCAAGTTCACGAACTACACAACACTGCTTAAAACTATCAAATATTTGTATTTCTATAGGCCTAGTTAGTTCTTAAAATGTTACATTTGGTCCTCTTTAATTCCGCTGTTACATCTTAAAAGAATTAAACAACTGAAATTCAGCAACATCAGAAACTCACAGAATTTGTTGTTTAGCATATAGACCTTCAAACTACAGCACGAGTTGGATGTTTAGGGCTGTATCTTGGAGTGTTTGATGTAGAACTGTCTAATCTTTCTAGCTCTCAAGAGTCACAGTAATAAACAGGAAATAATGAACTGAGAAAGAATATCCTTTATTCCCACTTATAATTGTATTGGTATCAGTGCAAGCATGAAAGTTTAAGAAACAACCCTTCATGTGTACACAAACAAAGACAGGCCTAATGGTGAGTTTAGCATTAGTAAATATGAATTGTTTTAAGGAACAATTCCCATTGGTGCACACAATCCCCCACCAAACCTAATTAATCCTTTAAAAGTAATGAAAACTTCATATCACTGTACTTCAGCCTATATTCTATTTATATTCTGTACTGTATTCCAGCCTTTATTCTGCTATCCATTTTTCGCTCTTTTTCTCAGTACTCTAAAGAGCAACAGAGACACCATAAGCTCTTTCAGTGAAAGAAGGGGTACTCTCTAAAGACTGAGGCCATCAAGTGTAGTCTGCTGTTGTCACAATCTCTCTGCGCTCTTAAAACTGCTGTCTAAGAGACATAGACATGAGAGGTTTTACAAATGTAGTCCATCAGTTACGCCAAGAGCTTAATTAAGCCGAGGTTTAAAATATAGACCAAAACAAAATGAAGAGGACATGAGACACAGGCAGACAGAGAAGATCACGAGGAGTTCAATGCAGTAACAAATGTACCTCTACTTCTCTCTAGTGGATGTGAATGGAACTGCTACAGAAGTAAAGAAAAATGCTAGAAGTGGATCCTTTTCAATACGATCTAATATACTATATTATAAATTCCTGGAAACCTGCTCGTAAGGAGGTCAATTTTTACTTCTTAATGCAACATATTTTTGGCAACAGTTTATTATACTGTATATGAACGTGTTATCCATTTCTGGAAAAAGTTTAAGGTTGTTAATGGAATTCGATGTTTAAGGTTGCTATTGTTTTGAGAAGGACACCTGTAATGCACTTTTTCAAGACCTTAAAGAGCCACAGCTATCCAGTTACAGAAGAGTAACTTGTGCAGAAAGAGCAATACAGCAACTTTACTGAGCATTTACTGAAGAAATTCATCCATTACTCTAATGAATGCTGTCATTCATACGCCAAGATTTAGACCCTGTAACCAAATACCAGAAACACAACACCATCACTTAGGACTGAGCTTAAGACAGACAACACAGAGTTTTCTTCAAAATGCCTGACTAATATTCATTTACAACAATTTACCACAAGTGGTGAGCACTTAAATGTAAAAACGACATTTACACCTGTGATTTACATACCTATTGTATTTTACCTCTGGATGTCTGTTATCTCATCCCACATCACAGACTGACAGATAATGGGCCATGCTAAAGAAACAACACACCAAAGACATTTCACCATTAACTAATTTATCACTCATGCAAGACTCAAAAACACATCTTTAGGCCCAAAAATCAACAAATCTAAACTAGTCTCACATATGACATATAATAAACTAATGATCAATTAACATTAACATCACATAATTGAGACGTATATACATTTGTGTGTACATGTGTGTGTACTGGTTTCGGGCAGTCATCTTAGCTAGCCAAAGCTGCGACTCAGCATCAGCAGAGTCCAAACACTGGAGAGGCAGAACATGAAGAGGCAGAACCATGGCAGATCCTCATGTTTTATGTGGAGAGAGGCAATTTTGGCCCTTATGGCCTTCCATACTATCCGGTCTCGTCTTTGTCCCCGCCCCCTTGTTTCCTTATTATTGCCGGTAATTGATTTTATGCCCTACACCTGTTCCCTCTTGATTTGATCCCTTACTTAATGCCCCTGTGTTCTCTGTCTTATGCTAGTTCATTTCGATTCATGTGGGTGAGTTCTTGTCAGTCTAGTCTAGTCTAGTCTAGTCTAGTCTAGTCTAGTCTAGTCTAGTCTAGTCTAGTCTAGTCTAGTCTAGTCTAGTCTAGTCTAGTCTAGTCTAGTCGAAATGTTATTTTTAGTCATGTACTGTTTAGTTAGTCCATGTTCCTGATTTTGTGTCATGTTATACCCTTGTGCTTGTTTTACCCCCTCGCGGGTTTTTGTTTTGCCTTTATTATTAATTAAAGTCTTGTTAACCCCTTACCCACTGTCTGCACCTGGGTCCACTGTCCTTGTCTCACCCCCGACCGTGACAGAATAAGTAATAAACACATACAGACACACAAGCAAACATGTCTTAATTCGATAAGACAATGCACTAACCAGTTCACAAGGATAAAAAGATGTATAACTAAAACAAGATTGCTACATTTTTATATTCCAAATATGCCAAACACACATGCAGAAACTGACGCCTCCACATACACAAACTTACATCGCGTCTACACCGGATGCCACAGGGGACAACCTCCTTGTTCTTATTTGGTTTCTTGTGGCAAAATTGCAGACAAAATTTTTAATTATAATGTGTTCTAATGCATTTCCAATGTCTGTTGTCGTGTCGCGTGACACCGGTGTAGACACAGTGTTATAGAGAAAGGACACACAAGGTTGGAGAGAGAAAAGGCAAAAGATGTGCAGCCTCCTTTACAAACACAGAGAGAGAGAAAAGTGGAGTGACTCTTTGACTGATCTGTGCATAGGCTCCCAGCTGGCCTGTATTTCAGTTAAGCACTGTGCTGATCTGTTCCCCCGCACATAAAGATGCCACTATCTCCACTCAACTGTCTATAAACTCAATTAAGTCTGTCAGACACTTTCTCCTCCTATAGCTGTCTTCCACCCTTCAACTCATCCTTTCTTTCTCCCCTATGTCTCTCTCTCTCCATCTCCTTTCATTTCCTCCAAAAAAGCCCACCACAACCAGACGGGCAAACCCATCATCTAATCATTAACACCTTTCTGCTCGTCAAAGTGAAATTTTGTATTATGTTTATATATATTTATTATCTGTTATACCTGATATTTTAGGTACTAGTTGTAGAAAATATTACCTGTTGAACATTAACATATGTTTGTGGGCAGTTGACATTTGAGCCTCATCTGGACCACACAGACATGCGAGTCTGACTATTCTGTATTTGTTTATCTTAAGTCATTCCAGAGCAAGTCGAACAAAAACTCTTATTAGTGATAGTGGTAGTGGAAGACTATTATGGGCATTTAATTTCTTTGCATATATCTAGAAACACTATGTCACTATGTCACTATGTACTACACAATTAAAAAAATTGCTGAATGTAAAGGCAAAGCATAGATTACAAAAATACTGAACATCTGTAAGGACAGTCAATAGTTTTTGAAAATTACACATTTACATATGTGAAATGACCACTTCTAGACAAATACCGATCCCATTACGACCAACTATTGGTTGAAAAATCAGTCTATGAGTGATATATCAATCTCACTTCAAGTGCATTCTGGGGATTTAAAATGATAGGTAACATTCCACTTACAAACCAGACTTTTTGTAAACCATTTAGTCCACTGCTTGTCATGCTGCGACACACTCATTTGCAATAGTCGAATTGAAACACAGTATCACACATGTAGTACGTCCAAATTCCTCATGGGCCCGTACAAACACATACTCCATTTTCTGGTGCGTCTGTCATAATAAAGCACTTCAATCTGACCTACAGTAAATGGAGAGCACACTGAGTGATGCTGTAAAGACTGCATTGTGTGTCTCCCTGAACTGGCCAGAGGGCATACTGACAACCGCCTTCCCTTCCCATACACCCACTCACATAACCCTCAGTCACCGCCATTAAATCTGACACTCGATCGGCGTGTGTGTGTGTGGCTGGGTGTGTACAAAGTCAGAGATTCCACAATAAGGGAATTATTGAGATACACGCAAGAGTGACATATAAACAAACTGATGCACGCATACAAATCTCTTTGAATTGAAATGAGCAAAATTTAAAGTAAAGTATGTTTTCATGTCTTCTAACCAAACATAATAATCAAGCAAACATCAATTAACTTGAGATTTAACTAACATCCTTTATTAACTGCAGTGAAATTATTTTCACATATGTGACCCTGGACGACAAAACCAGTCTTATGGGTAAATTTTTCGAAATTGAGATTTGTACTTCATTCAAAAGTTGAATAAACAAGCTTTATATTGATGTATGAGTTGTTAGGATATGGCAATATCTGGCAGAGATACAACCGTTTAAAACTCAGGAATCAGAGGTAGTCAAAAAATCTAAATATTGAGAAAATTGCCTTTGAATTTGTTAATAAGAGGCACTGTGGCAGGTCCTCCACTCACAAAAATAAAGTTTTGATATATTTACGATAGGAAATTTACTAAATATCTTCATGGACCACGATCCTTACTTAATATCCTAATGATTTTTGGCATAAAAGAAAAATAGATAATTTTTAATCATACAATGTATTTTTGTCTTTTACCAAAAATGTTCCCGTGCTACTTAAGGTTTTGTGATCAAGGGTCACATATTATACAGCACATTAACACCTGTTCCACCCACAGCATTCTGTACAGTCCAACAAGCCATATGAAAAGTCTGAACCACCTTTCTGATCTAAAATCAGCCCTAACAACCCCGCAGAATACATAGGGTTTGGAACACAGATCACACGAAAAATAATGACAAAAATATACATTGTGTATTGCTAGTATTAAAAGATGGTTCGGGCTGGGTCACCTCAGCTTCCCCTGCAGCACGACAAAATATTTTAAATTGAGTAAGAAGTCTAGATTGGTTAACCACCACAAAGGAATGGAGCTGCGGCCTCACTGGGAAGTGTGTGTGGTCAGGGGAAAGCTCCTAATGTGGGCCTAGAGCATCCAAGATACGTTTGTACGTCTGTGTGTGCCAGATCAAGCAGCCAACACAAAGATTTAGAGTCAAACCATGACGAGAATGAAAAGCATGTAGTCAAACAAAACAAAAACAGTCAAGGAATGAACCGTAACACGTTTATAATGACATGTGTAAAGACATTCAAAACCCCAAAACATCTAGGGCTGAGTCCAAATCCTATACTGTGAAGATTTCCACGAACTAGCGTTGGTATGGTGAGCTCTTTCCTCCTAACCTTGCAAATTTCTCAAAGCGACACAAAACTGATCTCAGCCCAGTGCTTAAAAGAGATTCATGGAAAAAGCGACTCAGTACCCCTTAGGTCCTCAAGCCTCGAGTCTCTCGTAGAATGTAAACAAAGTGAAAAAATCTGATTGCCTTTTTATAAAAACAAATTACCCATAATTCACTGCAGATCAGACAGAGGATGACGACTTCAGATGCTCTGCAGGGTTCACTTACCACTGTGTACATTTCAGTACCAACCCGATAGCTGGAAAAGGCTTATATTTGAGAAGATGAAACAGAACAATGACTTTCACAAGAGTGCATGCAGGGAGGAGAAAAGGGGGGTGTGAGAGAAATTCGGACCTAACACCACTGCACTGGAATGCCCGCTAAGCCAAGATAACTATCAATTCTGTGAGAATGGAACGAAGGATTGTTTGGTGTTGGCAAGAGGGCGGAAAGGCAGATGGACAGAGAGTTGTATTGGAAAAGGTTGTTTCTTCCTTGTTCACATAACAGTGGAATAATAAAAACATGGGAAGTGGAAAACATCTGCTGAGTATTACTGTACGAGCGGTCGGTGGACGCCCATGCACCTCTCGCGCCTTGGAGTCTCTAAAACACATGTGCAAAAAGACACACATGCACACGCTCGCACTTGCACAATCCACACGGCACTCATTTCCTGCCTGGAAAGTGAGGCCTGGCCGTCAGCTCCATTTCTAGACGGTCGCTCTATACCTTGACTCCCATCCCCCTATATTTCAGACACTCAAATGGAATGTTAAGAGTTATAGGGTATGCACCGCAATATAGTAAAACAGGAATATGCATAAAATATGCGCTCTAACAAATGCAACAAAATAGAGAGGATGACATAACAGTACATTGAGGGAAAAGTAAAAGAGGCAATGCATGATGATGTCATTAGAACCATTAGTGTTGAGCATCACGGGCATTTACAGTATATGCAATACTGAGACAATATGTCGTTTATTTCCTTTTCTGCTGTCATCTAAAACATTTTGGGGTTTTTTAACCAGGTGACTTCTCATCAGGCGCCCTTCCTACTGACTTTTTGAAAGTCATCCCATCTGTTTCCATGGAGATGATTGGCTGAGAGTGATGGACCAAAACTAGAATCCCAACCGAAAGCAGATGATTCAGACTCCCTTTAGACTGATCTGTCTTCTTGTTATGGGGATGTTTTTTTCTTATCTAGATGTAAATATTAATCATGATAATATAACCCGCAAATCTCCTCTAAGACTGCACTACGCGTACACACTATTGGACCAAATTCTGGACTTTGTAGCATGGCACAGTGGCAGCAGAACCCCTCAGCAGTGACTTCTAAAAATAAACAACACCAGTAGACAACAACAAACATTAGGGTTAGGACTGAGTTGAGTCTGCCAGGTATGAGCTACTGGAATTAAATGCAAAGTATCTAGTTACTGCAATATAAAAACTTGAATAATTAAAGACCATTGCCCACTGAGAATTGCTCAGTGAGATTACAGTGATGTATCCTAATCCCAAACATAGTTCACACCGATTTAACTATCGTTAGAGGTTGAAAACACTGCCATTCTTCTCTTAAATGCCTTCAAAACAAAGATCAAACCATAGCTAAGTGTTTCGAAAGCAAAGAAATGGGGCCAGATTAGATGACCTACTTTACATGCAAATGTGAATTTGATTGCCTTATAAAAATAAAAATAAAATTAATACATTTTTATTATTATTAAATTCATTCTCAATGTCTTTTCATACTTCTATGTACTTTAAATTTGTTGCCTGTCACTGGTTGCTATGGATAGACATATAACTATAAAATAATGGTATTCTATTCTATTCTATTAAGATGGAGTTTCACTGCCAAGCAGATATGGCAGAAAATCTAAATCAAACTGACATCACATTTCTGATATTTGAAAAACATACTATTTCCGTAGAAATACAGCATCAAGTAAGCTCATTGGGTCTTTCAAAACAGCTACAATTCATAAAAGTAAAGTCAAACGAGTTAATAATAAAACAATACAGCACTATGCAGATGCTACAGATCTTTTTAATCTCGTCCAACAAAATAAACAGAGGGAGAATCAAAAGCCTCTCAGTTCTTCAACATTCCGGAGCCATTGGACTACAATCAGAAGAAAAAAAACGTTCATGAAATATGGATCATATGAAATGCAAGCATCTCACAAAGAATCCAATAACATCCTGTTCTCAAAAACTTTGAGTACCAACAAAGAAAATATAAACAACTAAATTGATTAAAACAGCTTTCTCTGTCTTTTATTAAGTCACATTAACCACATACAAACAATTGAACACAATAGCACATAGGACAAGGTCTCAATGCTGCAAGGCACCACCAGAGATAAAAAGCAGTGTAAACTTTCAGTTCAGTACTGAGACCACACACGAAAAACATTGATCCACTGAGGTAAGAGTTTCTTTCATCTGATGGTGTCATATGATGACTAGAGCTCAATGTCTTTATGTTTCATGCCCAAAGGCCACTGCTCAATATTCTGTTTTATTCTGATGTTTTCTAGCGTTTCAGTCTTCTGTTTAAAGAAAAAAGTGTGAAAAGAATTGCAGATGTTCAGTCAGTGTTCTATGCAGGTCTTTCTGAACGAGGACTGTCACGTGACAAACATATATCACCTCTGATTCGCTAGCTAACAGATAGCTCAATATGCTTTTACATGGTACTTTATAAATGGTACTTTGGTGTCATTCGCTGCTCGAGATGTCATGTTTTCGAATCACTGATCTATATAAATGACTGGATTGCTTATGACGTCATTACACTGAAGCTACAGTGCCGCCATGTTGGTATGCCCAAACATTCTATTAAATTCATTAGGAGTTGTCGCTTATTAATGATAAAACACTAACTTACCAGTCTCTGTTTCTATTTCCAAAGTCTCACAGTACATTCTTACAACCCAAATGTCTTAAGCATGCAAATGGTTAATTCTTTGAAGTTAGATATAGAGTGAGTTACGTTCATTTTCATTACAGTAGTGGACAATATCAGATCAGCAGACTATCAAGACACCTCAACATATGACAAATGTGCTAAATACAGAAAAATACAGGCTGTATATGTTCTTTATGTCATGAAGCTTTATTTCTAAACATTTACACATGTTACAACAGTGTGGAATACACACTGACCTTCTATACATTGATTTCTATACGACGCTATTCTGCTCAAAATAAACTTGAACATTGGAAAAAACATCAGAATTTATTTTAAAACACTGAAAACTAGTCGCGCAATCAATAAGCTGAATAACTGGTTATTTTAAATCGTCTTTTTCACTTTAAGTCAATGGCGCTCTCAATCAGTTCGGCATCCCAAGATGGTGGCACTATCGCTTCTGGTTATATATATATATAGATCAGTGGTTCGAACTCATCTATGCTTTTCAAACGTCCAAGAACTCTGACGCATCTTGTTGCGGCAGTCAGATTTAATTCATTGTTGCGCTCTAAAATGCATTAACTCACAAAACAATGCAAATTGCGTGTGGACGCATTATCTCATACTTGAGGAGGCCAAGCAAATTAAAAATAGACAAATTTCAAGCTGCCACAATGTTGAAATCGAAAGCGATGCAGAGGTGGGAAGAAAAGCGGAAGGACAGATAGACGGGAATGGTTTGTAACAACCAACCTGGAGTTATTAAAAGGATTTATGATCTTAAAGGGGTGATTTAACGCTATTTCATGCATATTGACTTCGTTAAAATGTTTAACGTGCTAGCTTCTCATGCTTAACATTGTCAACTTGTCCAAAAAACAGTTGGGTGTATTACATTGAATTTCTGTGCTCGATACACCCCCAAGGTTTGTGTAGTTTTATGAAAGTTTGTTTAACATGAAAAATCATTACGTAACTACTTTTCTTAGTCCCTCATTGTGTAATTCTCCCGGAAAAGCACGCCAACTCATAGAGTTCAACAAATAGAAAGGCACTGCGTCAAGTTTGGGTGCACTGTGGGTCTGGAGCTGTAACTCGTTACACTTGCAATAGTGAGAGAAGTTGAGGTGTGTTTGTTTGTTCACGGCATTTCAGGGATGGATGTTATATAAACAGAGGATATAACGCTGGATTTGGAGATAGTTGGAAACTGATAGTTGGAACGGTCCCAGCGCTAAAGCACATTTGCTCTTATCAACGTCATTATTAGGGTACGCCTGTAAGTAATGATCAGAGTTAAATATTTGTTGGCCCTAACCTTAAACCAAAATCTTATAAAATACATTATTAAAAATTGTTTTCAGCCTGTTTCTTTTCCTTCAAAAGAATAACTTAAGTAACTGCTGCAGAAATCTGTCGACCAATCAAAACACAGTAGAAAGAGACTGGACCTTGCCCCCTGTCGCGTTTGCAGTTAGGATGGTAGTCAAAACCATTTCAGTTTATCTTCCTTCATCCTTCCGGTTTTCTTCCCACCTTTGCCTCGCTTTCGATTTCAACATTGCAACAATCCAAAGAACTCACGAGTTACCGCCATTTTAGTTCCTACATGCGTTTTCATGTGTAGGCTCAAAAAGGGCTTTTTTAAAGTATCTGCACTTGTTTTTTTTTATTCAAAGGGACATATTAATTTATTAAGGGTTTTATTATAATAGTATTTAAATTACTTTTTTTACACGTAAAGCATTGGTGTCTCCGATTGAGCTTAGACAAAGTACAGAATTTCATTATCAAAACAACGGTTAAAGCAACAGTTTATAGTTTTTTCGGACTAAAAATAATGTCTCTAAAATTATTTCAGTGGTAGAACAACTCTTAACTGGACGAATTCTACTCCTGCTGCTTCCTGAGCAGCCTCATAGCGGCTACAACCACACTCTGTAAGTTCTGAATTCGAGTCGGTACACACAGCCCAGACCATCCTCGGGCTGCGGAAGAGTGCAAAATGGTTTACAAACGACGTTTCAGCATTGGCCAGTTCCATCAGCTTTGTAAACAAATTCAGGTTTACTGCGCGGCCCACGGGGTAGCTTATACAGCGACATTATTTACGACACTGGTAACAGACAATCGCACTTAACAACCATATAGGGGAGCCGTCAGCAAAAGTTCTATAATGTGGCATTTTAACATTTCATGCAAATGATGTATAATACTTTCCGCTTATTTAATACAGTTGATATTGTGTAATGTATCTAATGTTTTCAAATTCTGTTTCAGAGTTAATAGTTCAGTAGTCACTGCATATACTTTAGGCATTTCCTCACTGTTACTGATATAAAGTAGAAGTACTCTATAAGTAAAACTTGTGTTTGAGCATGAGTAAACCCCATGTGTGATGCATTCTGAGCAAGTCATTTGGCAGGGAGAGAATGATGAATGAATGACCTGTGCATACCTTGGACTGCAGCACATCACTTCACAGCTCAGCTCTATAAACTATGATATTTACAGACACCATACAGCTACACACCAGCATACACTGTACGAACACTGTGAGTCACAAAAAGACAAACACCTTAAAGTGTTAAAGAGTTCTTTGACCGCAGTAAATCTCTGTTACCTCTGAAGAAGGGCATGGTTAACACCGCCTCCGATCCCCTCGTTTCCCCCCGTCTGCCCTGTCCTGTAGACCTCCGTCTCCTCCAACGCATCACCATAGTGAACCGATGCTAACTGTATGCCAACGTTCTCTCTTAAATTGTCTGTTCTGTTTAAACGACAAGTTGGTTTTCCGTTGTTGACGGCATGACACTCTGAACACCACACGCACACCGAATACAGGAGTTCACAGTGAATCAGGAGGAAAAGATGCAGCTGCATCCACTGCTTTTCACATTTATCTCTCGCTGTCTCTGTTCTGTGTCTTTCGATCCTTACTGCAGCAAATTCTGCGCCGTCAGCCTCAAATAACAAACACACACAAACAAGCCAACACTTTGAGACATAAGGAAACAGCACACTCACACCATATTGCACACCTGCTGTTATTACATCATCTATACGGCCCAAATAAAGAAGCATTTCATTGCTGCTTGTAAGTCCAGACATGTAACAAGACATTAAAAAAACAGTATTTTTTATAATAAAACACTGTGCTGTCAATGGTCACAAGCTCTTTTCAATAATCTTTTATTGGTGAATATTTGCAAAACCCAGACAAACATGAAGGGAGACCAATAATAATGTTTTGTCATGAAAATTTGAAATACATGACTTCAGTCCAACAGTGAAAATAAATGAACATACCTTATAAGCTTCCCATGGTATGAGTATTGCGTCAACAACGTACGGTTGTGGGTTCGAGCCCAGGGGATTGCACAAACCTATGTATAAATGTATAGGGTAATGCAATGTAAGTCGCTTTGGATAAAACGTCTGCCAAATGAGTAACTGGAAATATTTGCCCAAAGTCCATCAGGTATTAGCATCCAAATACAAACAGACATTTCCAAGCAGTGAACAAATCCTATATCCTTCCATTAGTTTTAAAAAGAGGTGCGAAAATAAAAAGTGCCATTATCACGCGTTCACTGCCATATAATACGCTGCCAGTAAAACCACAATTTGTACTCTTGACGGTATTTAGGAAAGAGCCGCAAAACTTTCCCTCCAAATCCAGAGCAGAAGTGACACCATGAGTGATGTGATTTGCCCCTGCTCACTATTTTGAGTGTTTTTGTTTTTAGGTCAGAAGTCCTTTAAAGACTGGGAATGACCAGTGTCCAGTGGAACAAATTTACAAGAAGCATGCAGGACCCACCAGAGTAACATGTGTTGTTTCTTGCAGAATAATAACCACTACGCAACAAAATAGGTCTTAACGTGTCCCCAAAGAATAAGCAGGCTCAGCTGCCTGCTACCGTCATACTGTGATGAATAATAATTTAAAGATGTTCCTTGAAATGTTCAAGATGTGTGTGATCAAAGTGCAAGCGTGCCGGTGTGTGAGTGTATGTGTGAAGTGGGCGGAGCTCGAAGCCTATGGTGCTGCATAGCGCAGGGGTGTGTTCACACATACGGTCCTCATTATGGCACCAAAATTAAAACTCAGCGTGAGTCTCAGAGCTGGTACTGTCTGTTCTCTTATTGCACACTGACACCTCTCTCCTCAAGAAGTCGCAGAGTGATGAACCTGCCAATTCAGTGTTTAGCTATTTGGAAAAATTCCCAAGAAGATATTTTTTGGCAGATAAACTAGAAATGTACATTTACGCAAACAGTTATGTGCTTTTAATAAGTTAAATCAGATTTTTTTCACTTTGATAAACTGGGTTTGCCTTTATTATGTGTCTTTCGCTCTTCCATCATATACTCCTCTCCTCTCAACATCTGGAAATCATTTCTCACCTCTGCCAGACTCGGGTCATTTGTTGATCTTGACTAGAAGCCACGAGGAGCCAACTAATATCTATTCTTTCACTGCAAATTGTTTACTGATAAACGCAGTGAAGTACAACAGTACCAAGTGTAGATGCAAACAAACTTGATTAAGTTCATTAGAGATTGTAACATTTCGAGCACTGCTCTGTTTATTCATTCTCATTATGTAAAGGTTGTGAGTGGAGGGTCAGCTGAAGTCCATACAATATAAACAGAGGGATTTTGTTTTCGTAGGCCGTCTGGTGTTCAGACCATGAGCAGAGAATGAGGCGTAGACTAAGTGCACAACATGTAAACCAGCATTGTTTTGAAATTTCTTGCCATGTTCCCCATGCCATCATAGTAATGACAGTCGACATGTGATATGCCATGGGAAAAATCACAGAGTGACAGTGTTATTTCCCTCTTGAGGTAACGTAAGGTCACTTTAGTTAAAGGTAATGCTTTGTACCCGTTAAAGAAAATCTGTTGTCGGGTTGCCATGGTAACAGGTATATAATAGTTTCTCCCTGTTTATGGATGGTTTTTAACATTATTTGGATGTTACTAATAACCTTGGGCCAATGTGCATCCCAAGCCAATGTTTGATAAAGAAACGTGTTTGTAAAGGCTACACTGAGCATCTTGAATGTGTATGCCTTTTAGTTTAAGAGAAACGTATCTCAAGTATGATGCTACGGTACACTGTTTCTAAAGCTCAAACAAACACTTGACTGGTCTTATTCAGAGATATGGTTGTGTGTGTGTGTGTGTGTGTGTTTGAAAGGGCCCAGAGGAAATAGCTCTTCTCTTTCTTTCGATAGGAATCTAAAAGGAGAACGGAGAGTAAACACATAACAGGATTCACCATGGGTCTAAGCTCTTGACATTTTCCAGCCTGCTTTCGAAACAACGTATTAATATGGAGCCTAAAAGAGTAAAAGCACATCTGATCCTTTGTAAGCATTTTATATGTACTGTAAAAAACACTGTCACAACAAAACAGGCAGTGCCTGAAATAGCTTATTATGTGAGCAAAGTATGCCATCAGTATGTCATAATTACTTTCATGTACCACAAAAGAATTACTAAAATAAAAATGTCAAAGCTGTACATTTGTATACCATGTCAGTGAATGGTGACCAATGTCATCAAGCAAATCTTTATGAACACATTTAATGATTTACAATTATACACAAACTATGTTTTCAAAAGACTTGCTCACTATTATCTTGGATGGTCTTGGATGGCCTATGTTACCCTTTTTTGACAGGCCTTGGTCCCTATTCACTCTCATTGTATAGTTCTTGTATTTTTATTTTGGGTGAACTATCCCTTTAAGCCATATTGTATAGTCAAACCAAAAATATTCAGACACCGGATATCATATTTTATATTTTTTCTCTATTGGGTGCAGGACACTGTATTCAATTTGTGTAAGTGAGGATAGCAAAATAAGTACTGGGGCATATTATACACAAAAATACTTTATACAGTAGACTGCCAGTAAAATGTATAAAAAATTGGGACCAAATTATTCAGACACTTTGAACGGACCATGTTTTGCTTAAGTGTTTTTTATTGATTTGCTAATGCAACCTTTTTACACCACAGACTGAACGAAAGTAATTGGTTGCCTTAAATTGGTATTATCAAATTCAATACCTATTTAAATTTAACAGCTGATTCAACCTTATCCATACCTTTCTATCAAAGTTCTATCTAACATTATCAATATGAATTTGTTCTGACATAGTTTAACTCTGAGTTCTTGTCATATTTTATTACCGTTTTTTAAACTATAGCGAAACGAATATATTGTGATACTGTCAGAAATGTTAAAGTTGTCTGAACAAATGTTAGTTTGACTGTATCTGTTTTAGTAATGTTTAAATGTTTCTGGAGGCCAAAACAGCATGTCGACCTCTGCTACATTACAACACTGTTGTGTCATAGTAAGGGCTGAAAACACTGCAGTGTGTTACTCTCACACACGCTCTGGTCTCGTCTTAAAGCCAAACGCTTTTTTGCCAAGAGTTGCACAACTGCCTAGAGATGGGACGCCAGCACAGGAAAGGCGAGCACTGCGTTACATATGTTCAACATAAAAACAGACACAATGTCTCTTACGGCACAACCCTGGCTCTTGTGACTTGCAGTTTGTGCTAATCCTGAGTGTCTTTTAAATTGTATTTCTGCGGGCATCTGCCAGACAGACACGGATTGTTTTGGAGCTTGTCTTAGCCACGGGACATCTCTAGTGCAAAACGCTATTATTCAGTGAGCACCTGAGCTCTTTTTTTTTTTTAGATGGCAGCCCAACATACAGTTGAAAGAAAAGGTATGTGAACCCTTTGGGCTTACTTGGATTTCTTCATAAATTGGTCATAAAATGTGTTCTGATCTTCATCTAAGTCACAACAATAGAGAAACACAGTCTGCTTAAACTAATACCGCAGAAACATTATAGGTTTTCATGTTTTTATTGAACACAACATGTAAACATTCATAGTGCAGGGTGGAAAAAGTATGTGAACCTTTGGGTTTAATAACTGGTTGACCCTCCTTTGGCAGCAATAACCTCAACCAAACGTTTCCAATAGTTGCGGATCAGACCTGCACAACGGTCAGGAGAAATTTTGGACCATTCCTCTTTACAAAAGTGTTTCAGTTCAGCAATATTCTTGGGATGTCTGGTGTGAATCGCTCTCTTGAGGTCATGCCACAGCATCTCAATCGGGTTGAGGTCAGGACTCTGACTGGGCCACTCCAGAAGGCGTATTTTCTTCTGTTGAAGCCATTCTGTTGTTGATTTACTTCTATGCTTTGGGTCGTTGTCCTGTTGCATCGTCCATCCTCTGTTAAGCTTCAGTTGGCGGACAGATGGTCTTAAGTTTTCCTGCAAAATGTCTTGATATACTTTGGAATTCATTTTTCCATCGATGACAGTAATCCGTCCAGGGCCTGAGGCAGCAAAGCAGCCCCAAACCATGATGCCCCCTCCACCATATTTCACAGTTGGGATGAGGTTTTGATGTTGGTGTGCTGTGCCTTTTGTTCTCCACACATAGCGTTGTGTGTTCTTTCCAAACAACTAAATTTTGGTTTCATCTGTCCACAGAATGTTTTGCCAGTAGTGCTGTGGAACATCCAGGTGCTCTTTTGCAAACTTCAAACGTGCTGCAATGTTTTTTTTGGACAGCAGTGACTTCCTCCGTGGTGTCTCCTCCATGAAGTCCATTCTTGTTTAATGTTTTCCTTATTGTAGATTTGTCAACAAAAATGTTAGCATGTGCCAGAGATTTCTGTAAGTGTTTAGCTGACTCTCTAGGATTCTTCTTCACCTCATTGAGCATTCTGCGCTGTGCTCTTGCAGTCATCTTTACAGGACAACCACACCCAGGGAGTGTAGCAACAGTGCTGAACTTTCTCCATTTGTAGACAATCTGTCTTACCGTGGACACATGGACATCCAGGCTTTTAGATATACTTTTGTAGCCCTTTCCATTTTTATGTAAGTCAACAATTCTTGATCGTAGGTCTTCTGAGAGCTCTTTTGTGCGAGGCATGGTTCACATCAGACAACGCTTCTTCAGAACAGCAAACTCAAAACTGGTGTGTGTTTTTATTGGACAGGCCAGCTTTAATCAACACATCCAATCTCATCACATTGATTGGACCCCAGGTTGGCTCCTGGCTCCAATTAGCTCTTGGAGAACTCATTAGCCTAGGGTTTCACATACTTTTTCCACCCTGCACTATGAATGTTTACATGTTGTGTTCAATAAAAACATGAAAACGTATAATGTTTGTGCGGTATTAGTTTAACCAGACTGTGTTTCTCTATTGTTGCGACTTAGATGAAGATCAGAACACATTTTATGACCAATTTATGTAGAAATCCAAGTAAGCCCAAAGGGTTCACATGCTTTTTCTTTCAACTGTACATAGCATACTGTATTTGGGACATCAAGTTAAAAAAGAGAAAAAAGAGAATTCTTGGAGGTGGAAGCGCTTTGCACATTTTGCTTTACAGATAAACTGATTATTTTGATTACTGTTGTTTTATCTCTTAAAAAAAGTTGAAAATATTGTCTTGTGCTGTGTCATATAAAACTGTCATACTGAATAGCATCCTTGGGTTAAGTCATTTAAACCAACCAGTTTTTCTCTATAGACTCAAGAACCCAAGCAAGGAATGTAAGTGTGCCGATTGAAATGACTGAAAAGTTGGTCTTAGTTAGGGGACTTTGGCGAGCAGCCAAGACAGGCAGACGTAAATGGATTCTTCTGCATTACACCTGAATTTATCACAAACGTAACTTATTCCCCTGTCCTTGAACAGCCCACTGTCTCAGTTTTTCATTCATTTTCTCTGATCCGCCATCTTATTCGTCCATCTATCCTCTATTGCTCTCTCGCAGACTCTTATTAAAATTCCATTTAATCTTGCAGACTATAAAGGTGCTGAAAAAAGTAAAGCCAGAGCATTCTACGCCTCTTAAAGTCTAAAAGAGCTGTTTTCTCTATATAAATCAAAGATTAATCTGTGCACCAGATTTACACTTTAGACATGACCACCTGCAGTTTTGTAAAAGTCAGCAAGAAAGACAAATCTCAAATTTGAGAACTTTATATTGGGTTATTGGTAGTGCTTGGCAAAGTTGATCAACTTGCAGAGGTGCTTAACACTGCCAAGAGAGGAGAATCAGATGCCTTTGTGTTGGTGTCGCAAATGCAGATGGAAGAATTTACTCGACCCTTCTGTCTTCAACACACACACACATACCTAACATGGTCTTGTGACTGACTCTGAATTTCACATGAACGACTGAGGAATGAGAAGGAAACCACTGGACTTAATGTACCACTGAATCAATTGTCACTGTGTGCAATGGTAAAACTGACTTAGGATCAGGGAAACTTAAAACATGCCTCTAGTCTGCTCCTTCGCCTTATGGCCCCATCAAATGGTTCCCAGAGGGTCCTGACCTCAGTCCCTACACTTAAAAGAAGAAGAGTTCCCAGACCACTGCTTACAGTGATCTACATGGTTTAACTTCAACATGTCTAAGCATGGAGGAAACTCAAGCTGCAAGCTTATAGAGATTGCAATATTAAACAAATACAGTATCACTGATATTTTCATGAATTTGAGGGATAATCTCAGTGTTTCTGCTGTGGTCTGCCACTGTAAAATGATATGGTTTGAGGTAAAGAATGACTCCAGCTCACTGCCAAATGTCCCGGGCTTAGGGTTAAGCTAAACAATACACGAGACGAGAGGCTCTCTCTGATATAACAAAGGAAATGGTCAGAGGAAATATTCTGCACATCTTCAGATGGTGAAAGTTGGCAGGGTTTATTCCGCTTCAGAACACAGAGCAGTGTAGGAGGTGTCAGAGGGAGTAGATGCCAAATGCAAATGAGAACGAATCAAGAACAACAGATAAAGATGTTAAAGTAAAACACAAGGCTAGTGTGAATTTGTTGACAAAAAAACAGGCTTTGTGGAAAGCGTTTGTTTATCCCGAAATGAAATTGTTGATTATTATCCTAATACTTAACCGTCACATGATGCTCATCGACACTGGTTTCTCTTCTTCAACACTCATCTTTTGTTTGTGCAATACTTTTGTGGGAGGAACATCTTTCTCTTTCCAAATGTAGCCTGGATACACGAGTGTTAATAATAGTAGTAACAAACAGCCCATGTCAGTGCAAATGATGCAGATATCAGAGATATTATTCATGTAAAAATGTAACAATGGTATTCGAAACACACTGGGTACAACAGTTATTGTTTGCAACACAACTGAAGAATTAAACTTGGTAACAGAGTTGAGAACGACGAAAAAAAACTCTATGCTTCTCACAATATTTTAGGGAGATCCCATGAATTGAAACAATAACAGTTGTAAATGAGGTATTTTCCAGAAACCACAGTGACATCAATCTTTAAAATAAAAGTGCTTCACTATATGCCACAGAAGAAGCGTTTTTGTTCTTTGGTTCTTATATGGTTATCGCCGTGAAGAACCCTTTAAGCACCATTATTTTTAAGAGTGATGTCACATGTTTGCAAGGATGATCGTTACTTTGTGACTTTTGTAGATTGAAACATACTCATGTGGTAAACATATCAAAAAAAGGGTGTCAGAACGTCGTCTATAAATTTCTACATATTACAAGAAAGACCCAAATGAGAAAAAGCATTTTTCAGTACAGAAGCACGCGCATCCAGATATTAAAAATCGGTTAAGCTGTCAAAGAGTGAAAGTTGACTTTTGCTGACATTAACGTGTTGTTTTATGCAGGCTTCATTAAGTCTTATTGAACTTGGCCGCATGTACGCAAACAACTAATAAAACATATATCAGTAAAGAATGCGCTAACTGACTAAAAGTTAAGCTCGAGCTCCTACTTTTCACCGGAGGTTTGGTGCCCAGCGCTGAGATGTGTTTCTGCAGACTGATAAGTTTATTCTCCAGAGCTCCGGAGCGATAGCAGATGGAGGCGAGCTCTCCCTCCAGCTCCTCCAGGATGCTCACCGACTGACGAGATAAATCCGACAGCTGCCGGAGCACCGCGCACAGAGTCAAGCCGCACACATCCACCAGATCCGTGAAGATCGCACCGCGGCTCTTACACACATCTGTGGGGACAACAGTCCTCTTGCAAAAAGGCATCCTTATGTTTGATTTGGCGCCAGTTGTCTTCAAGTTGCGTTAAAAGTAGGTATTTTCCGAACGATGAAGTATGTTGGAGACTCTTGCTCGGGATTGCGCGTACACCGGAGGCATTTTGTGTATTGTAATCGAGTGTCCGCTGTGAGGTGCTCTGCTCAGTTCATACTCTATCACTCGAAACTCTCATGAACTGCGCCTGAGAGACCTCACCCACTCCTGCAACAGAGAGTCTGTCCAAAATGAGCTACATCTTTCGTGAAAACCGAGCCATGAGATCATAAACCAACCTATTCCCGTTTTAAAAGGGACTTCTGGTTGTATCAGAATGCGTTAGTAACGCAAATGGCGTGGGTTCGATCCCAGGGAACACACAAACTGATCAAATGTATATTTTGTTAGTAATGCATTGAAAGTTGCTTTGAATAAAAGTGATAAAAATGAAACTAAGAAGAACAAATCAAACAGCTGCACTTGGACCGCACAAGACAAACATTACAGCTTTGCAAAAACACTTAAATTCAACTAAAGAAAAAAAGCGGTTTCTCTCAGTTGTCACATATTGTAACCTCTGCATGTGCCCCTCCCAGAACACACATCTGGCGTGTGTATGCACCCCCACCCTGAACCAGAACTTGGCTCACATAGATGTTTTGTTCATCCAGTTTTTCCACACATGCAGCACTGCAATGGATTGAAAGGCAAAAAGATGAGAAGAGAGTATTGAAAAGCGAGTCAGCCGTGTATCGTTATCTTATCAAGCATGTTTTTGTTCATAGTGTCATATGAAACCTTATCTGATACAGGGGAATTGATTGGAAACATCTGGGACTTGTTTCCGTTCACTGTATGACTGTCTTCATTGTTCCTGGTTCCCCACCCCAGTCCACATGGCCCAAGTGCATGACAGGAACCACTCCTGGTGGACCTTTTCTTCATGTCAATCCACCCCCCAATTTATTTTTGTAAAAGGACTATTTTTCTTTTCATGTCTCTCAACTGTGGCAGCTTGATTTTGAGGAAGCGAGGTGGTCTGGCAAGACTCAGATTTCATTTTCGTAAAATTGCATTTTATGAGGCAGGTACACGTCACAGCCATGATCCCTCTATAACTCTTTTATAAGGAATTATTAAGTTATGAAGGACCAGACACAAGGTGATAGTTTAACAAACACTACTACAAAATCTGACCTGATATTAGATCAGGTTATATAAGAGATATCTGTCATTTAAATGCGCGATAAGTAAAAAGCACCAGGACTAAATGTGGTTAGGGAGTCAGACATCCTTTCCTCAATAGCGAAATGTTCAAACTCAAGGACACACGTCTGTGTGTTTTAGTTTGTATTGAGTTTTGGCAGACAGCCCCTGCAATGTGTGTTGAGGTGAGCCGTGCTGAGCCACTGTAGACCAGCAGGCCAAAGGCTGCAGGAGAAACAGGCTGAAACTCAGCAGGACCCATATGGCCTAGTGGAAATGAACTTCAGCTATAGCACAAGAAAACACGCACACAGGTGCGGCTCCAACCTATCATATCCTATCCTAACATACCATTTCATAACTGTTTGCGTACATTCGTACATTTATCCTAAGCGACTTATAGTGCATCAAGGCAATACATTTTTTAGCAGTTTGTGTTCTCTGGGAATCAAAGCCACAATACTTTTTGAACAGCTAACATATTTCATAACTGTTTGTGTACATTTGTGCGTTTATCCAAACCGACTTATAGTGCATCAAGGCTATACATTTTTTAGCAGTATGTGTTCCCCGGGAATCAAATCCACAATACTTTTTGCACAGCTAACATGTTCTGCCACAGTTACATAACACTTGTTTAAAGTGTTTGTGAGCAACAGTCTTGGGGCACCATTGACTACTTTAAAAGGAAACAAAACTACTATGGTAGTCAATGGTGCCCCAGAACCATTTGGTTTCTCAAAAGCTTCAAAATATCTTCTGCATTCAACAGAACACGGAAATTTATACAGATGTTAAATTTGAGGGTGAATAAATGACAGAATCTTTATTTTTGGGTGAACTATCCCTTTAAAGGTCCATTGTGTAATTTTTAACTGCATCTAGCTGTGAGGTTATGACCAATGGCTCAATCTACCACTTAATGTTACAGACTGACACAATATTTGCTATTTTAAGAGACTAAATTACAATAGACAGACGTAAAAAGCTAACTCTGCTACAAACAGACTACCTACACCGTGGTTGCTCAATATCAACGTTACTCAACGAGCCTCAGACACCCTTTTCAAACTTTATTAAAAATGCATTCCCTGGTGAGTAATTACTTTGCAAGTGAATTCCTAATAATGATTTTAGAGATTTCTGGCCTTTTTGCATTGTTTGTGAGAGTTACATGACATCTTAAAGGTACAATAAAGGTTTAAAAAAATCAAAGCGGGTTATAACTGTTTTTGTGTCGGATTAAAACGTGTAAATATTTAGAGGTTTTGTTAACCACAGACCTTATCTCAACCAAAAACACATTCAAAACACTTTGGGTGCATTTCACACTTCACATTTACACAATGGACCTATAATTTCATATCTAAAAACCCACTCACCTAAACTTCCATACCTTGACAATTCTATAAATAGAGTACAGCTAATGTTGAATGAAAACTACCTTGGTAACACGTTTAAAGAAATCATGATGATCAGAAGAAAAATATTTGCAATAATTTCTGTTTATACTAAAATATAATATTAAAACTTTCAAATAATTTTAAAAGGTTCAAGACAATTTTATAATTTCAAAGTAGCATCTACAACATTCAAGGCAGCTTGAAAACCAAATCCTGTGGCCAAACACCAAAAAGCATTTGCCAAAAAACACATGACTCAAGTGATGTTGTAAATAAGTTTTTTTTTATTTGAAATCAAGATGTGTGCTAAATCTGTTGACTTAGCTGCTGCTCTGTTTGGCAGCCAGTCTCTTGTCTCTCTCCTCAGCAATGGTCAGGCGGATACCCTTTCCACGAGGAATAGACACCCATGGCTTGTTGCCCTGATGAGAGAGCCATGCATTTATAAGTTATCAACTGTCGATAATGCAAATTAAGAGACTTGCACATTTACGCAAATAAAAATATAATGCCACTAGCCTTTACACTACTGGTGTCTTTTGCAACATAAGTGATGAGTACCCCATTTTTAAAAACATGTTCCAAAAATCACAACACATCTTTAAAAAGTACACAAATTAAAAAATATTTTAAGGGTTAAAATAGGTGTAAACCAGCACTAAACACTGCATTACTCCATGCAAAAACAGTACAGCGTTTTTAAATAAATCACTGATTTAGTAAGTTTGTAAGTCCAGTTTGATAAAAGATTTAGATTTTAGAAGCACAGCAAACTTATAGATGGATCTAATCGGATAAAGATTTTTATAACCTACTTTAGGCATCACAGCAAAACTATCTTTTGTATGATCTCAACCCACCTTGCCAATGACAAAAATGTTGGAGAGCCTGGTGGCAAAGCTGTTGCCAGTACTGTCCTTAACGTGCACCACATCGAAGGAGCCGGGATGCTTCTCTCTATTGGTGATCACGCCAATACGCCCCAAGTTAGCACCTCCGGTCACCATGCACATGTTACCTATTTACACAGAGGAAAGGATACTTTGTCAGGTGATGTTAACAAGAAACAAAAATAGCAGATGAGACTAGAGGCTTTCAGTTTACTTACCAGTTTCAAACTTGATGTAATCTGTTATTTTGCCAGTGTCCAGGTCAATACGGACAGTGTCGTTGACCTTGATCAGAGGATCAGGATAACGAATGGTGCGGGCATCATGGGTTACCAGATGTGGGATTCCCTTTGTGCCAATGAGTATTTTCCTCACCTTGCACAACTTATACTAAAATCATACAAAAACAAGCATTTACTTGCCAATCTTAGCCCGAGCGAGTACAAAAATGTAATTCTGAAAGATAGTCCTGCAATCTCACCTTGGCCTCCTCGTTTGTGATGCGATGAATTGCGAAGCGTCCCTTGACATCATAGATCAGTCTGAAGTTTTCTGCGGTCTTCTCAATGCTGATCACATCTGAAGAAAACTATTACTTTAATACATGACCATCACATTCTGGGACCAACATATGTTTAATAACACGTTCCTCACATCACCTGAGTTTGACAAATCACAGCAGATCTACACCCTGCTGGCACTTGCTAAGGAAATATGGATGCAGTGGAAACACTGTGCAAAAGTGTTATAACAACACAAAGGGATTAAGTCACTCAATGTGATGTTTGTTGTTCAGCCATCTGGCAAGATATACTTCACACACTTTGCACGCCAAAACAGTGACCAGAAAGGTTTTCCTTTATAATTCAATTCAAGTCAATAATACTTGCTGGAGCCTAATTCACAGACCTGGTTTAATCCCATTTTAATGAATCACAAACATTAGATTGTGGATGCAATAAGCATTGAACTTCTATCAGAATTAGACAAATGCTGCCAAACCGATGCATTACAGTTTCAAATGCAAATTCAGATTACAACAAAAATTGCATAGACCTACTGGATTTCACATCCTGTAACACGACATCTAGCCAGATCTGAAATGTTCAATTCAAGATTGAACGGTGAAGAAGCATAGTTAACTGCTTCCGATTCCCATCAGTTTTATGCACAGGATTATATTAGAAATGTTGCAATTAACTGATATTACTGCCTTAAATCAATCCCGCATACATAGGATTTGAAATAAACTAAAAGTACTAGTCTTTTGTTCAGGTTTCAGCGGCCCCCATGACTGTCATTATCGTGGGTTCTCGAAAAGACAAAAAGTTGTGCAAAGAGACTGATATAAATGCACAAAAAAAAAATCAAGAACTCACCCATGAACCCAGTTGGGTAGGTGATATCAGTGCGGACCTTGCCATCGATCTTGATGAACCTCTGCATGCAGATCTTCTTGACCTCATCTCCAGTCAGAGCGTACTTGAGACGGTTCCTCAAAAAGATGATGAGGGGCAGGCACTCCCTCAGCTTGTGGGGACCGGTGGATGGACGAGGAGCCTAAATAGAGTCGATATGCAAAAGACTTAAGCTTTCCAGAGTCGTATTGAACCCACAACAGAGGAATTGTTGACATTTGTTTAGAAGAGCGAGACTCACGAAAACTCCAGTGAGCTTGTCCAGCATCCAATGTTTAGGAGCTGCGACGCGCTTCAGGTGCTTCTTCGGTCCACGGGCCTGCACGAGACGAGAGTCAGTTTAGTCAAGATATTTCATTACGGTAAACAAGTTAGCATACACATGTTAGGATATAGCCTGGTGGCTAAGATCTTACTCGGGCAGGCAAGGCCTTTAGCACCCGTACCACTAGCTAATAAATCATGCGCGATATTGGTACAAAGTAACATACGAACGACATTTTAATTGATGAACTAGACATAAGAGTCACTGAATAGAGTTAAATATCTCCACAAATAAAGAGCTAGTACACTTTACAGCTAGCAGGAGAGAGTGACTGTGGCTAGTGTTTTCTATGCATATTTTTACCAGTACATCGACTCATTTTCACAAACATATGTAGAGCACTCGTCTTATATGGGGTAAAAGACAACAATTTGGAAGAGATATCCAAATATTACTTCGCTGAACCCTTGATGATTGTGGATTATTTCGGGAGGGAATCGTCAATGTTACACACTCACCATGTTGGAGTCTGCGGAAAAGGACCACTCACTTCCTGTCAGAGAAAGATAAACTAAACTACCGGTGGCAAAGAGGCACAATCCAACTTTCGTACATCAACAGTTTGAGCGTCTGCCATCTATCGGTAAGGTTGAAAAGTGTACGTGTACGCACGTTCATTTAAATATATTTTTATTTTGCATGTCTCGAGTGAATTATTTATTTATTAGTACAATTGCTTATATCAATTAAGTCCGTCGATCGTTATTGGCCTCCATTAAAATCTAAAATAAACAGCTGTTTCACTGTTGGATAGGGGTGGGTAGCTATTATTTAGTGGCATTGTCTTTCCTCCTTCTTATACATTTTCAACATTTCCCTCGGATAAAGAATATTGTTTCATTAATTTGTTCTCACATTTATTGCTTCCATACACTTGAAGGATATTCAATGAAAGAGGTCCGGTCTTTACATTTTCTTCCAAACGGAGGTCCGGAAAATATGTTATGAAAATAAATAAATATTTAATCAATTTTGCCCAGTTGGATATACTGTATACAAGATGATCTATTATCAGGCCATTTCATTTATATTTTGATATATGCATGTACAGGCTCTGTGGCTTTAGGGGAATGCCCTCTTAATAGAAGTCTAATAATTAATATGTGATCAAAAAACTGTCTTAAGTAGCACAGGAATATGTTAAGTAAAAGTCAAAAAATACATTGTATGGGTCAGAATTATAATTTTTTCTTTATGCCAAAAATCAGCAGGATATTAAGTAAAGATCATGTTCCATGAAGATATTTTGTAAATGTACTACCCTAAATATAAAAAACTTTATTTTTGTGAGTGGATGGCATGCTACAGTGCCTCCGATTACATCTTCAAAGGCAATTTTCTCAATGTTTTGATTTTTTGCACCCTCAGATTCCAGAGTTTTAAACTGCTGTATCTCCGCCGGATATTGCTCTATCCTAATAAGCCATACATCAAAAGAAAGCGTGTTTATTCAGCTTTCATGTGATGTAAAAATCTAAATTTCGGAAAATTGACCCAAAAGACTGCTTTTGTCACTCAGGGTCACATATTTGCAACTTAAAAAAAACTACTGACAACATGCAAACAGCAAATGTGATGAAACAATTAAAATGCTACATAACAATTAAAATCATAAACAGAAAACAAAGTTACTTACTAAATTAGCCTTTCCATGCCATTTTCACCTTTCATACCAGAACTAATTCTATCTTTAAATTATTTCCCAATTAAAACGTTGTTCATTACAAAATGTGAACCTGCTTGTGAGAAAACCCAACAAATGTCCTTCATAAAACCAATCTACAGAATATTCTGTGAAAATATAACAATATCTTCAATATTGACAAAATAATACCAAAATCTTAGTGAAATGTTGGCTTGAAATTAATCTTTGATGCTTGTTGTCTCATAATCAATTAATGCTAATACTAAATACTAAACGTCCGGATGGAACGAAGCAAAGGTCCGGACCGAGGTCCGCCTGTAGAGTATACAAGAGGGGTTGTGTTAAATGAGTCAACCACGAGGTGGCAGTATTAACCAGTTAGACATCACTGATTGCCTGAAAGTGATTTTGACATTGTGAAATAGGTATTTAGATTTGTTTTTTTTATTAATTCTCACCTCATTATAATAAAGCATGATGCACTGTCTTTTATTGCTGAGGTGAGGCTGTCTAATTTTGGCACCCAGAACTGTTCCTTTTTTCTCTCTACATTTCTCAATATTTGTGAACCAACAAAGGAAGTGTGAAAGAATCAGACAAGGTAATGCTTTGTTTACTTTATTTTCTCACATTCAAAAATAGAAAAGCACACACATTTAAATATAGGTAATCTCTTATGTAGAAAAATAAATGGTCGAAAGAAAAGTGCTAAACGAAAAATCTTTTGCTTACATTTCAGTAAATCACAAATTTCCAAACGAAACAAAATCAACGAAACTTCAGAAAGAAAATCTCTCACTCTTTACATGGGTAATCCAAATGTTTTTAAGCATGCAAAAAACATGTCTAACATACTTGTAAATTGCGGAAAAGGCCTGTTTAAATCTAAATTACCTTTGAACTACTTTATTCACACAGCCTACAAGACACTGAAAATAAACTGAAATATACATTTTAGGAAAATATATGAGAGTTCTTGTAGGCAGCTTTTTAATAAGCATGTCATTTTTTTTATTTAAATAAAGAAAGCCTGTCAGACCTCGCAGGCTGATCGTTGGGTAAACAGACACGTTTCTCATTAATATATTTAACCATGGAAAACGCTTAGGCAGGTCGAATTCCTCTCTGACCAATGAGGCTTGCGATGGCATGGCTTCTCGAGAGAATCTCTCTGTTAATGGGAAGCCTGAGTGGAGTGCACCAGTTCCACAATCATAATTGCCTTCCTCTTCACACATGCAAAACCCTATGACTTTTCATCTGTTGTTCTTTATATGTACTGAATATATCTTCCTCCAGCCTTACATTGAGGAGCAAAGTTCAATATCACACAGCATAATGTGGTGAGGGGGCTTAGGAAGTATAGCCTTCTGGGATCTTAAGGCTTGGCCACAATACCCTTTTGGTGTGTGGATAGTCATGTTTTACAAACATAATCACAAACCTGGAAACTTTCTCAAAGAAAAAAATCTTCATCCACTTAAAGAAGCAAACAAAAGAGTCTCACTTGGTCTTCAGCTCTTTAAGGTTCATCAGTCTGGTTTCCAAGACGGCAAGCATCTTTAACCAGCTTTTAACAGTACAAACCTGACATTTAAATATTATTTTCAACAGGCAAGTTTAGTGGACACTTTGCTTTGGAGCGTTAGCGAGAAGCCGAGAGACATTTTGGGGGTCAGCAGCCAGCTGGTACGTCTGCAATGAAGTCAAACTCGTTCTGACCCAGCCACAGTTCTGGGAGCTCATTTGCCCGGTCCAAACCCAACTCCACCACTAGTGACATCAGAACTTCCTCATCCACTGGATCCGAATCAATGATCCCAGGTGTCTGCGCCGCCCCAGGGGTAGTAATCTGTCCTGGGCTCAACGCAGACGTTCCGTATGCTCTGCTGGGTCCAGTGGTAGCTACAGAGGATACGGCAAGGTTCTGGTAGTGGCTGTTGAGTTTCTGCAGTTGCATTGAGGCTAAGAGATGCTGGCCAGACTGCAGGCAGAAGGGCTGGGGTTTTCCCAGCACAGGAGAGCTGGGGTGGAGGGCAGCGGAGGAGAACTGAGGGCTGGTCTTGGCTGAACCAGTGTAATGCAGAAGGGAGAGAGAGTCGCGGTCCTTCATGGTGGAACTAGACAGCAAAAGTGAGCTCATCACCTGGAAACGCCTGAGGGAAAAAATACAATGAAGATCTGTCATTTAGAAATAAGCATGCAAAGTAAATGTAATTTGTCAGGTCACAATGCTCAGACTAGGAACCTTAAGAGTAACACACCAGGAACCTTAAGAGTTCACAGATCATGAGGCAAAAGTTTATCAATGCTCTGCAGTCAATATGCGAGTCATATGACTTGACAAGATAATCTGTTAAAATGAGCCATTCATAATCCCTCCTAATTATTGAATCTGTAACACTGTCCTATATGACTCAATATCCTTGCCTGTCGCTTGTCTGTGAGCAAGCACACCCAAGCGCACACACATATACAATGAAAGGAAAAGTAATGAGTGCAGCACATATGATTAAGTGCCTCTCCTCTATCCCCACTTAGGTCTATTTTTTTGTAGATAAAGCATAATTGCTCAAGGCTGGCATGCAGCTGCACAGGACATCCAGCAATGAACAACCAGACACTGACAGCTGTAGGGCATTCATCTTGAGATCTTTGTGTTTAGCTCATTGTGCTCAGTATTCATCACATGTAAGGAGTCACATATAATATGGTTAAGCCTACAACTTAATAAGACTAGAAATAATACAGATTTGTATTTTGGAACACCTCAGTGTTAACATTACTTACATACGTTGAGTAATTGACAGGCAAGTATATTAGTAATTTAAAGAAACAGTTCAAGCAAAAATTGAAATTCTTTCATCATTGACTCGTTTTCATGTCTTTCCCAACCTGTGTGACTCTTTTTCTTATGCAGAAAACGATAAGATACCCAAACAATATTGGCTCCCATTGACTTACTTCCCTTGTTTGGACACAAAACCAATAAAAAAAATGTAATCCACAATAGAAAGAGTCATATATAGGTTTGTGAACAACATGAGGGTCAATAAATAATTTACAGAGAATTTATATTTGGGTGACTGTCCCTTTAAGTCAGATAATCATGCAAATTTCGGTGCAACACTTCAGTGCTTGAGGCACAAACTTGTCACAAACTGACTGTTGAACTTAATAAGATGTTGCAGGTTGTCTGTATGAGCTAAACAATCAATTAGTTCTCAATTAAGATGAAACATTGTTAGTATCATTCACTTAAAAGACCTTTAGCTGGTATTATTAAATGGCATACAGCCACTTGATTATAGAGAAAAAAGCAATATATTCCGAATTTGTGTCTTGACTTTTCAACAGCAGATGTTTGCAATAAACTAATAGTATCTGCATATCTGTCAAATGCATAATTATAACCTGAATTATATAATGTGTACATTTTTTCACAATATAGGATACGAGGTTCTTTAATCATTTCAACCATAAGATCTAAACATCTGATATAACTTGAAGTATAATTTAAAACATACGATATAATTTGAAAGATAATCCTATAAACTACACAGCATTTCAATATAGTCCAACAGAATATAATTTGTCAAATAATTTAACTTGCCTTTATCGGAGAATTTGCCGACTTCAGTTCGTTTTGTACATCCAGTATGAAGAAAAAAAAAAACAAGACAAATGTTTATAAAGTATAAGATGCGTAAAAATAAACCCAGAAGACTTGCCAAGGACAAATGCGAAGTTTTAGGAAATGTTTCCAGGCTTTCCTGTGCTGCTCCAGCAGAGCTCCTCAATGAACTGTTACTGAATCAAAGGTATTAGCCTAAATACACACACTCGACGCTCTCAAGAGAGATCCGAGTCCGATCTAAAACATGACATGGACTTCTGGAGTCTTGATGGAATCGGACTGACAAGAAAGGCCGGGAACGAGCTAAAAGAAGAAACATTCGTTTGATTAAATCCTTTTCCGTAATTATAATCGACAATAAATAAGCAGACTTTATGATAAACACCGTATCGGATGTATCTTGTGATCAATGCAATCGTTTAAATACTCAGGGAAATAATTATAAAAGTAAGTAATTATATGGGTAAGCCGTTGAAAAAAAAAGGTTCAAGTTTAACTTTTAAGTAGGGCACACTTTTGACATTTACTCAGTATCTAGTGCAAACTCTGTTCACGTCTAAGCTACAATGAATCCAGATCCACATCCGTAATTTACGTTTAGCCTGCTAACGTGCGCAAGACAGATGTACGCTATTCACACACTACACACTTTAATCACTGTTCCCATTATAGCCCATTTAATAATTGTCATTCATAGACACACCAAAGGCCGTAAAATAAATTCTCTACGTCTGCGACAATGAACACTGACAGCCGAATATTAAACAGTAGACAAAAACATAAAATTCAGACCTCAAATAAAAACATAAATCAAGGTTTTTTTTTTTGAAGGAAGCTACAGCTTCGAAACAACACTGTTCAATAAAAACTAATCAACGTATAGTGGATATTTTGATATAATGGTCGTGAAATCCAGACTTATGTCAAATAAAAGTTTGATGTCAATCATTCATTTTACAATGATTTCTATCTTTGAATATTTCATGTAGAAAACGCATAAAATGACTGTTTTTTTAATTCAGGGTCACATAAATCGTCTCACAATTGGCATTTCCAATCTCAGAAATGAACTTGAGCACTAGGGGATAAAATCTGTTCAAGCCCAGCCGTTGAACAGAACCGTTTCCCGTTGAAACGCGCGTTTTGTCCCGAGTTTCTAATCAATATCGTCAAAGAAGATTATGACATGCATTGAAACGTCTGGGTTCTTTCCGTTTAAAGGGGTTTAAAGACTACATCTGTCGTCATTCAAGAAGACACTTCTCATGTAGATTAGGAGGGAAGTGACGGGTAAAAGGAGAAGGGATTTGCTTTACTCCTATGGGAAACGTTATGCAAATAAGACAAACGGTTTTAACATGCGACTCAAGCACGTCATAGGCTTCTTTTGTGTGAAATAATGGGTCAGAGACCTCTAATGATTCAATTCAAACCCATGCTCAGGGAAACTGTATCTGAAGTATTATTTAGTGTTTTATTAAGGGATCGTAAAGAAGATCGGTGAGGGCGTCAGAGTGAAAGGTCGATCACGTCTTCGGGCTATAGACAGATGAACACTTTGCATAATTTCGTTGGGATGTCAAACATACAAGTACAGCAGGTGCCAGCGGCCTACTAACAACGTCAGTCAGTGCAGAGACGCAATAGGATTTCCTGTTTTTTTTTCTGACGTATGATGAATATTCTGTATACAATTCATGTTGTTTCTTCAAAATCTGTCTCATTTTATTCAAATTTAAAAGGTTTTCCTTATGCGCTACCATACACATCACATTTTATGAAATAGATATGCATTTAATCAAATTTAACTGCGGAAAAGAAAAACAGGAAGACCAAGCGTTTGGTTCATAAAGGTTTTAATAAGGCGAGGCGCTTGAAATCAGTCATGTCTCTTCACTCAATTCTGTTACTTTTACGGCGCTCTTTTGGTAGCACGGATCAGTTTATTGGACTGAAATGCAATAAGCCCCATCTCTTAAAGCACTTAATGAATCGCACTTGGTGTGCATTCAGAGAAACCCTTGCAACCGAGAAATCTATAAAGATCATGCTGAAAAGAACAGGACTTCCACATGTGGCAGCCCATACTTGTGAAAGATAAGTGAACAAGGATTCAATGGATGAGAAAATAAAAAATATACCACACATTTTTATTAATTTTATTTTCATATATAACAGGAAAGCATTTATATCAAAATTTAAAGTTTACAAACTGCATAAAACATTGACTCGTCACAGAAAAATAAACATTGGAGTAAAATGCATGTCATGGGCAACGTAAGGCAGTGCATAACCATGACTTAAAAACTGGTCAGTTAAATTTCCCACATCCAATTCATAAACAACCCTCAAAGTTTTAAACCCAATAGCATTTCCTTAAAAATAACTGAAGAGGTCATTCATTAACTCTACAGTATTTAATGTTCTTTGCTCTATCAAATAGTGGTGTCATAATAAACTCACAATGATCCGACAAATGTCAACAAACCCAAACAAAATCTTTGTTGGATCAGTGTGAATTAGCCTATTCACAAACTACTTTGACACACCCTTTCCATGTGAACCACGTTTGTGTATTTCTGTCACAGGACACCACCATCAGTCAAAAGATTTGCATTGGCATAAGGAGCAGCAACTCCTTATTTTAAAAATATAGTTAAAAAAAAGAGGATCAAACAAACATGCACGATATATTTGACATACCCCTCTCAAAACATTTAAGCTTTGTGTTTCATCTGGCTTAGGGTATTTGAAAAATATGTCCTTTCAACAAATACCCGATCCCTCTCACTTTGGGCAACACTGGCCTGTTTATGCATTTAAAAAAATGTTCCCTGGAAACATTCAAGTAATGTTTTCCAAGATCCCCTCTGGCGATGACTCCGACATACTGTCTTCATTAGAGGAGCAGGGTCTGATTTGGAAACATGAGCCGAGAGCCCACTCCTAAACTACATTCTTCAGATTCCCTGTAAACAAATGGGGAGGAGATAGAGAAGAATTAAAAAATGAATAACAAAAAAAACGATGTCTGACACAGAGACACCAGGTGGGGATGGTTGCGACAGCAGATCAATGTCACTGGGGCATACAGAACATCATATATTCTCAGAGACACAAGGCAGCCTTGCACATGCAGTACACAAAAAAGAAACTATATACACCATTCAAACATCTTGACTTGCTATGCAAAGAGCAGATGGGAAAACAACAAGTGTGCTTTGATGTGTCCAGTTTGACAGTATACACCGCATTTACTGACAAAATGATGGAGAAAATTGCGTGTGTTCACAAAAGGTTTAAGATAAAGCCTGATCCGCAGCTGTACATGGTTTGTCACATCTGCACCAGAACTTACCACTCTCTGATGTTAGAGTGACACTGATCCTGAATGAAGCTGACACATAGCAAATGAGAAAGAGCAGGATATCCTACAGCATGTGAAAGCACGGACTTATTCAAATATTTCCTCATCTAAATCGATTTACATGGATTTACAAACCACAATTTGCATTGCAATTGTGCCTTGCATTCATACCGAACCTATACAGTTGCACTCAAAAAGGATGTCCCCTTTGTTCTCACCAGCTGGTGTTTTGATAACATTTGGGCTGCCAGGAGAATCTATGGCAGTCGGATTGAATTTGAGGCACCGAAGGACATTTTGGTTACAATTAAAGGAACTGTTTGCACTGTTCGTTCGATCTGAGAGATTTAATATCTCACAGTGCCAGACAACAGCTATGCACTTGCAGTAGCATTTTAAAATTATCTCCTTTGACTTTTTTTAACAATTGTCAAAATGTTGGAAATCAGTAAATATTCATGAATTTTCAAGCATTTCCAAAGGCTTTATGTGTGTAACATATTTTGATATTCCTTGAGGGATGAAATCAACAAAAATTTCCAGTTTGTCCGGCGCGAAAATAGTTCTTCCCACTAATGCACTTACGAAGCCTGAGATACACTTAACTGCCCTTAGAATTTGCAGATCGGGATCACTGAAAACAACCATGTATGGTGTTCACTAGTTTTCTCCACTTCTTTGTCTCTCAGCGTTTTATAACGCGAGGCTGAGTGTCGTAAATGCTACCCAGATGTGCTTGAAAACTCTGCTAATGTGTAACAACTGCAAGCCTCTCCATTTATTACCTGCGTTAATCAATCGCAGTTCTTCGTGGAAAAATGGTTTAGCGTATTATCAAAACAGCTCATGTTTGGGCAGGTTAGACACTGCGAGCTTTCAGGCCCGCAGAGATTTCTCACATCACCTCAGTTGGCGCTCATCACGCGCTTGCGTTTCCTCATCCGCAAGCTTTTCCTCATCCGCACGCTTTTCCTTCCTTCATAAACACTCTTATGCAACTTAAACAAGGCCATAAACAAAAGCGAGTGCCACAGCGGAGTCCTAATTAAAATGTGGTTTAATTGATGCGAGCTGTTGATTTGAAAGCCGAAGCAGAGCTTGTTGAAAAACGATACGGGAGTCTTTACATGACCCCGTAGAAGCCAGTTTGATGGTATTATTCAGTGCCTAATAAAATGTTTATCACAAATAATGACTTCCTCCTTTAATACAAACCTAGCCAGTCAGACCGAAAGTCTCCTCTCACCTCATTCACAAAACAACAATTACAAGTAATGCATGAGACAATCTTTTTATTTAAAAGAATGAATGTTTGGATATGGTATTCAACACTCTGACTCAACACACGGATACCCATATAGCATATGGTTATATTTTCTATAGACAGTTTCATTGGACGATAAAGAAATGATAAAGGAATTTTTCCTACTATGGTTGTCAACGGGGGATGAGATCTGTTTGGTTATAAGCATTATTCCAAATATTTTTCTGTGTTTATCAGAAAAAAGAAATTGAGACACATTTGGAACAACTCAAAGGTGTGTAAATAATGGCAGAATTATCATTTTTGGGTGAAGTATCACTTTAACTGAGGATGTGATGTTATGCATGCATGCAACAAACAACATTTAATCTTTAGTAAAATGGTCATCTCTTAAAGCTGACCTCACTAGAGTTTTTCTCCCTCTAATTCCTCCCATAACTTCAGGATGCTACAATCTAAACTGCTCCAAGATCTGTGCTCCTGTGTGATCAGATTTTAATTTAGCTGTATAGAGAAGTCTGAATGAGATGGGTGAAAACCCTAAAATGGAAGTTAAGCGGCCTGCCGCTTAAGACCTTTTTAATTAGCTGCTGGTGCTGTGGGATACAAAAAACATGTGGCACATGCTACACATACCGCACAGGCACAGAAAATAAGCATGTTTGCCTGTAGACTGCAGTGTTTGTCGTGCACTGTTTATGGGCTTGGAAATAGGGGAGTTCTCATTTTCCAAAATATAAATACGAAAGCTGAAACGTAAGGATGGTAGGAGGTTGTGTAAAGATTGAAATGTGATCTTGTTTAATGAATGATTATAATGCACTAAGTTTGAATGCGTTTAAGATCTGAGAATTACACAAAAGGCAAAACAATATAATTTGGTTTGTTTTGGATTACACTAGCAGCTGTGACTCTGAGAACTGACATGTGCTATCTCTGTCTTCTGGTGGCTGGTTACACTTCATGGGCTTAGCACGAGTCAAAGGTGCTTATCCACAGGTCAACTTCATCCCATAAGGAGGGAGGTGATGAGAACAGGAGACCACAACTTGTCACTTATTTCTCTCACACAATCGTTATAGATTCATTTGGTTAACTCCGTACAGTGAGGGATTGCGGGTAAGACGCAGACTTTTAAGTTCATCATGTTATGTCCTTGTGTTTATTCTCTGAAAACTGCTTTTACTGTTTTATTGACAGGTTTAGTCTATTAGATAGCTGCTTGAATGAGGAAAAAATCTTTTCTTATTTTATATCCAAAGGGACATCTCTTTATCAAACTCATTCTCAGTTTGAAACATTGTTTTAGTCTAAAGGAATATTTTTCCTGGAGAAGGTGAAAAGGCGACAGAGTTGGAAGTACCTCAAATAAACAAGAAACGAGTCATGAAATACACACACAGAATCCACGAACAAAGACCGTGCTTAAATACGCTACGTTCTAACATCTATGAAGAAGAACAAAATCTCTGGTCAAGGGGACAAACCAGATGCTGTTTTGAGAGACATCTCATAAAAGTGCGGATATGTGCGTGTCTGGTGGCCTGCACGTACATGTGTGCAAATGTTCCTAGTTTAGACTGTTCTCATTCTCATCTCGGCCTCTCCCTAGAGACTTCAACTTCAAGTTCTTAGGAATTCTTTGCCTATTTGTTTACTGATGACTGGGAACATCAAACAGATATGTTTCTCTTTTCCACAGCTGAGGAGAGTCGGTCGCAGGGGACAACTGTGGTTGGTTTGCGGGTCTCTCTGGTCACTAGTGGGGGTGGATGCAAAGTTCTCCAGGACACTGATGGGAGAGCTGGCCGGATTGATGGATAAATGAATGGCATACGACAAAGCATTACACCATCAATGGTGTAACTGAACATCTGAACCAGCTATTTGACAAGAGCTATTTCATCTGTAGAAATGGCACTGTATTAAGTGATGAGAAAGGGGTACGATATCAGATCTGCTCGTGTATTGTGATATTCTGGATGTTGTCATGACAATTACCTTTGATGGTGCTGATGACCCGCTCCAGATGTTGGCTTTCATTGCGGTCAGGTCGGCAGCTTGGGCTAATCTCCAGGGAATAATCCGGACCGTATTCTGTGAAGTACTGGATAATGGATAAAGAAAGAAAGAAAAATTATTAAAAGAGCATGATGATTATTTGATTCAGAGATACAGATACATATTCTATTGTTCAATGCGAAAGCTTGTTTACAGTCTGTTACGCTAGACAAAACAACATGCAGGCCAGTGTGACTGGCATAGATGCCTCAGGCAGCTGAAGTCATACAAACATTTCTTAAACTAGGAAAGAAATTCACTTATCGCAGAGCTTCACTAATGACCTTCAAATGTGATCCAGATTTTCTTCATAAAAACAAATTATGTTTTGTGATATTTTCCTTAGCTTGAATGCAGCACAGACTTTAATATATTGGGGAAGGTTTAGTCACACCTACACTTTCATTCAACACACACACAAAACAATCAAATAAAGTCTTTCTCAGTGGATAGCTATGCTCCTATGAGTGTTTTGACCCTTTGGGTTGAAAGCAAGCCAACGTTTCCTCCATCGCGAAGTTCATCTAAATTACAATGAGCAGTGCGTTATGTTTTTTAAATGGAAACTACGGGTGATCGCCAAAAATACAGCGCGATGCCTTGCTCAAAACACTGTCTGCATTGTGTTGGTAAGGTATCTGCTATTCAAATTGGGCGAGATTTGCGTGTCTGTGTGTTACATGCATTAGCTCGATTCTGCTTTCAATTACTTTGACTTTGTTTATCCGGTTTACCTCCGGTCCCAATGCACTGCAACATGCTAGGGATTAGAGAACATATTAGTTTGTGAACGTGTGTGTCTTTACATTCTACGTATGCACACACACTCTTGATCAGAAAGAGGTTGATTCACACTTTAATAATTAGGACACATGCACACAGAAGGATTTACTTGTTGGTGTTAATAAGTACACACACACATACACAGACACACACACACACTGGACACCCCACCACGCCACTTGTTTTTCCCATGAACTCAACCTTTCTCAGTCACTAATCTGAAACAGCACTGTCCACTTCTCTGTGCATTGTTTGGTTTGGACCACATTAAGACCATGTTTAAACAGGCTGTTTTATATAACTTGTATTTGTGTGTTATGCTTTTCTATACAACCATGATTGAGAATAATCAACCTACTCTTTTGAAATGTAATGACAAACTGAAATGTTTGATATGAGAAAGATCAATGTAACGATGGCGAACGAAATAACCATAACAGAACAAGATCAACATCTCCCTCCTCAACACGACCAGCCACTCAAGATCAAGAAAAAAAAAACCTCATTGTCTCTTTGAATCTTAGTTCATCAAAAAGGTGAGTTTAGGTCACACCTCCTGACTTTCTGACCTTTGACTCCATGAGCATCAACACCGCCCATAATCCATTATGGACTTTCCCAAACCTCATTTCCACCATTTATTCAACTCCGGAATTCTAGGAGCCAGCTACTTCCCAGACGCGACAGCAAATATTTCCACCCACGGAGGACGATAGAAAGGCCTAACAAATTGCTGTTGGGGTGTCAAACAATTCGTTTATTATGGGTCAGACTGGTGATGTTAAGGAACACCTGAGGTTGAATTCAGTTGGATCAAAAATTCTCACTGCTGCATTACATAAACCCCATTCAGTCTGCTTTTCTGAGCTAAGTGTATATTTTATTACTTTCTGAAGTCAATCATATGAGTGGATACATATAGCATCCACCATGGCTGAAATTCATCCCCCCTAGATCATTCGTTTGTGTGGGCGGTAATGAGTCAAACCTGTGCTGACAGTCTGTCTGTCTCTCACTATATAGTGAAGTACCAGACATGGTTCAAAGGGCAAAACAACAGACAATCCAAACATAACACTACTGGCACTCGCAGCATCCTGTCTAACTCGGTGTAAAAAACTTGGCAGCCAATAAGTGTGTGTGCATACGGGCATGTCTAAGAAATATTTCTGAAGAAACAACTTCTCGTGTTGTGACAGTCATGTTTTATTAAACGTAAAGGAAAATTCTCAAGTGCACAGGAAAACACAGGAAACTAAATTGGTGTAATGAATATCTGACAGCCCTCAGCTTAGAACTATATACATATCATATATGTATATCTTGTACATCTTTACATGTACTTATCTGCACGACAATGTGAACTGTAATGACCGACATTCCTGCTGTGCATTGAAAGTTCACCAAAAAATGAAAGGAAAGAAATTTTAATTCTGTCATCTTCAAAGAATATTTGTTAAGGTATGTTGGCAAACGAACGGCCTTACACATTGACTTGCATTGGTTTTATGTTCATACAGTAGAAGTGAACGTTTACATTCTTCAAAATATCCGTTGTGTTTCGCAGAAGAAATAAAGTCAAACATGTTTGAAATAATGAGAGAGTGAGTAAATTATGACAGAGGGACAGTTCACCCAAAAAAATAAAGGAGAATATTTGTGCGTAATTTATTTAGCTTTATGCCATTTCAAACGACTTCCTTGTAACACTGAACGATAAACTGAGAAAACGTATTGTATTTTTTGTCCATTCTATTAAAGTCAATTTAGTCTAATGTTGTTTGGTTAGCAGAGTTCCTTAAAATATCTTTGGTGTTCTGCAGAAAAAATAAAGTCATACAAATTCGGAATGACATGAGGGCGAGTAAACGATGAAAGATTTTTCATTATGGGTGAACTGTCCCTTTCGATCTCCATACAAATCAATTTAAAGGGCAACCTGCCTGTCTAAAACAGTTTCACATTCCCCATCTTACCCTGAACAACCTTATATACACACAGACCTCTTCTAAACTCACCCCACACACTATTTGTCCCTTTTCACATTCCCTGTTCTGCTTACTGGTGTCTTCAACCCCTCCTCAACCCATTCAAACCAGACAGAAGACCTTACAATCCCTTTAGCAGTGTTGTACTAGCGTAACCACAGCTGTCATTTTGGTACCGTGTGTGTATGAACTTTTATCCCAGCTCATGACTGTGTTTTGACTGTGTTTAGGAACAAGGTCGGAGTTCCCCTGTCTTACTCATTGGTAAGCACCTACATTCAAATATGTCTATTAAGGCAAGTTAACACTGTCCAAACAAACATTAGCTGTGGTTGGGTTTTGTTGGATCAGTGTGAAAATGACAGTCACGTTTCCCAGTGTTCTAAATCCAGCAGCCGACTCAAGAATGTTTGATATGTTGGTGTTTGTTGTGAACCAGCCTTAGGAGACACTCCTCGTACAATTCAGGGAAATGATGCAGATTGTCCATTTCTAGTAAGTCGACCCACCCTCCAATTGAAACAGAGAAAAGCATAAAATGAACTAGGGAGGAGAGAGAAATAGACTATCTATCGGACTAGCTGACTACAGGGGGGAAGCAAAGTCCTGGCTGTTTGTTATTTTACTGTGCTGGAAATAACTTGGCAGAAACCAGTTTTAAAAAGAAGGAGAGGATGTACAGTTGTTGACTGGCCACAGAGCGGCGAGGGCCGCTTCCACCCACAGGCCTAGTCGTCCCTGACAGCACTGTAACAAAAACACTGCAAATTTCCTACCACTGGCTGATAAGATTCGACCAGTACAATGCCATACATGCTAAGCCTAGCCACACTGACCCTCAACTTGGGACTTTTTGTGGATTTAGCCTTTCCGTTCCTGTTAACCAACACAGAGGATGTTATGGTTTCTATTTTAGCTTTGCCGTCATACTGTACAACCACTAAACTTTAGATTTTTTTTTGCCCACTTTAGGATTTAGACAATTAAATATGGCTTGTGTAGCCATAAAGGGCGAGTTCACTGAAAAATAAAAAGTCTGCCACCATTTATACAACCTGGTGTGCTTTAAAATATCTATGAATTTGTTTCAGGTGCAACACAAAATAAGATATTTTGAGAAATGTCTTAATGGTTATGTGGCCATACAAAGGAAGTCAATGTGGGCCAATGTTGTTTAATTTTGAGAAGAATATTGGTAACCAAATAACAGATGTATCCATTCTCTTCTACTGTAAGGACACGAAACCAACAAGTCAGTGAGTACCGCAGTTGTTCGGTTACCAATATTCTTTTGTGTTCTGCAGAAGAAAAAAAGTCAGACAGGTTTGAAATGACAAGATGGTGATTAAATGATGACAGAATTTAATTTTTTGGTGAACTATCCCTATAATGTGCAGAGACAACAATAATGTACCTAATTTGCATAATGATTTCCTAAAGTCTAAATAGTTTGAATCTTTCAAAACATGGTATAGACTGTCAAATACAACATTAGATTTTCCAAATGATGAGATTCTTCAAGACAAATCACTGATGTCTCAATAAAATCCCCTGCATTTCTGTTCTCCCATATGAGAGTACTGTCTATTCTACCCTGGTTTTTCATCTGTCTGTGTGGGTACGTGTGTGACAGGGCCTGAATGAGTTCGTTGTGTGCTTCCACTTCACTCTGTCTTCATTGTTTGCTGTCCTGGCATGGCAGAACCCAGACTGAGCCGCCTCTGAGTCTCAGCAGCTGGACTGGCTGAAGGAGAACGAGATTGCGCAGGTACAAAGTGCTTCTTGTTTCACCTCTCCTTTCCCAGCTTCTTCTATGCTCAAATACTCTTCAAACTTTTTCATGCCCCCATTGGTGGATGCCTCTCTGTCTTTTAACAGCCTTATCTCTCTTTTTCTTCATCGCTCTCCTCTTTGTCCATATGGACTCACACTACAGTTAAATAGTGTTTTGTTAGGCCTGGATGGACACACAATAACAGCGGTGGTGTAGAGGAGATTGGGGGGGGTTCCTCTCTCTATAAGAGGAGAAGAGAGTGTCATGCTTTGAAAAGCTGATCGAGGGGACAATAAAAAGAGAACAGCTATAGAGAGGGACTGAAGAGGAATGGGAAGGAGATGGTGAGATCCTGAGACTCAAAATGTAAAAGGACATTTGAAATTAGAGAGGGTTGATTCATATTGCTATCATATGGGGTTCAGTTTAAGACGCTTACTAAAGCCCTGTTAGCATCAACCCCTGTTAGCGGTCAATAGAATAGAATATAAATGAGAAAGCTCACTAAAACAAAGTAATATGTGACCCTGGATCACAAAACCAGTCTTAAGTAGCATGGGAACATTTTTAGTTTAAGCCAAAAATACTTTGTATTGGTCAAAATTATACACTTTTCTTTTATGCCAAAAATCATTAAGGATATTAAGATCATGTTCCATGAAGATATTTGATCAATTTCCTACCTTAAATATATAAAAACTTTATTTTTGTGAGTAGATGGTCTGCTACAGCGCCTCTGATTAACAACTCAAAGGCAATTTTCTCAATGTTTAGATTTTTTTGCACCCCCAGAACATTT
Organism: Triplophysa dalaica; assembly: GCF_015846415.1. Taxonomy (NCBI): domain Eukaryota; kingdom Metazoa; phylum Chordata; class Actinopteri; order Cypriniformes; family Nemacheilidae; genus Triplophysa; species Triplophysa dalaica. The sequence continues at coordinate 10,471,886 of NC_079542.1, forward strand.
GTATCCAAGTCAGATATTGTCCTATCCTAACAAACCATACATCAATAGAAAGTTTATTTTCTATTGTTAATTCAGCTTTCAGGTGATGAAAAAATTTACATTTTGGAAATTGACACATAAGACTGGTTTTATCGTCAAGGGTCACACATAACAAATAAAACCCATTCTTTTTATCAGTGTTTGGTTACCAACGTTCTTCAAAATATCTTTCATGTTCTGCAGAAGAAAGAAAGTCAAACAGGTTTGAAATGACATGAGAGTAATCAATTGATTAAACATGTACATTTTTGGATGAATTAGCTCTTTAAAAATCCTGTGTGTGATTTTTTTAGTCGAAAACGGTCATCTAATAGCTGCCGTAGTAGTGCTTCGAAGGGGAGGGGTGGAGTGAGCCATTGGTTGCAATTCGCAACCTTCCCACTAGATGCTCCTAAAACCTCCACATTGCTCCTTTAAGGATTCACTCATGTCCATTGTGGTACATGAAAAGGCCTTAGTATGTGTGAAAGTAATGCTTTAGCAACACATTTTGCACATACATTGACCCCAATAAGCACCACTTCATAAAACCAATAAAGCCCTTTCTGTATCATCACACATATCAACTAAACACAATATTTAATCTATAAAGGCTCATAAAAACATTGGTCTTGATAATATAAAGAAAAAAAATCTCTCCTGCTTCAATAAAGCATTCATCATCATCACCAGCAATGTCATTACTCAACTCTAAGACGATACTCTCCGTTCCCTTATTTTGGTCGCTGGCCCTGTCGAGAGGTCAAAGGTCAATGCGACGCAGGAGGTCATGTCAGCTGAAACAACAGCATCTTTTATGGTGGTGTCCATGAAAGCGCTCTCTATAAACATTAAAAGACCTTCTTTGTGAGCCAAAAGAAAAGAGCGTTATCAAACTCTAACTGACCAACCGCAAGGCTTTCCATTCCTTCATCTCTTCTCTGAAGCTCCTCAAAAGAAGCTCTTAAAGGGCTCTCTCTCACAAAAAGTACACACATTCTAATTCTCGAAGCAAAGAGAAGAGTGAGGCATAAACAATTGAAGGAAGAAAAGCACGAGTCCCTCTCAGTCAATCTGCAGGGACAGAGTGGTATTGTTAAGACCCCTCCGCCCGCATACGCACGCACCCGCCTCCCTGCTTCTGAATCACATGAAAACGAACACTGTTATTGAGAGGTGCCGGGGCATCTTTGATTAGAGCGGGTGACTCAGCAGCGATGGAAGAGTGATGTTTTAGATTGTTGCTGAAAGAAGACATCTTGGTCTCACCTCGTGGTCTGGGATCTCAGAAGACAGAGTCTGTCCTAGGATGGTCCCTGTTAGATAGGTCCAGCAGCGGGCAGTGTTGGCAAGGTTATAGCCACCTGAGAGAGAGAGAGTTGAATATACAGAGACCGAAAGAGAAAGAGAAGGGGGATTGAAGTCAGCAAAAGGGCTTCATTGTACGAGTGTAATTACTACCTTTCATCTAGTGCTTGGCTAGGCAGGTCTGCAGCTTAGAGCTCATTTCAAAATGGGCAAAAATCACAAAAGTTCACTTTCTTCTCTCAGACTAACCCCCCCTTGCCCGTAACAGCACACTAATAAACTTTTTGGCCGAGACTGTAAGCTGGCAACAATGACAGAAGGGGGAGTTGGCAGTGTTAAGGCATGGAGGGGGAACAAACCAAGGCATCGTTGCCTTAACTGTCTATTATTTAATGTTTTTGAGAAAATTATACAATTCAATAAATGCAATTACACCCACCTCCTCCAAGTACTAGAGTAGGTAACTCCCAGTCGAGAATATAGTTCAGACATTTTCCGACTCCAACGGGAGTCATATTGAAGGAGCACATGGGGTCGCCGGCCATGGTGTCCGCTCCCAGTTGCATCACGAGTGCTTCAGGGTTAAAGTATGCTTTTACTTCCTGCAGCACGCTGAGACAAACCAAATCAGACGTCAGATTACTGTATCATATGCCCAGTCAAGCACGCTCAAATAACAAAGCAGATGGTATCGATTATTAAAACTTCACAGACCTGGTGAATATCTGGCAGTACCGATCATCACGGATTCCATCCTCAAGGGGAACGTTGACAGCGTACCAGCGTCCTTTACCCAACCCAGTGTCATTCACATCACCTGTACCTGGAAAACAAATGATACGTATGTCAAGACCACTAGCCAAGTGAACTGTGCATCGACCAGAGTTTGATGAACCTTGGCCTCTTTCTGTATATATCTGTGGTGTCTTCAGTTTATTATCTAATGAAGCTAAAAAAGGACAAACAAATTGTTAAAGGGAATGATCATATGAGATCTCTGACATATGAGGAGGACAAAATGATTGATATAAATTTTCATACGACCTATCAGTTGCGCAAATGTCTTTTCAAAGTCAAAGTTAACTTTTCTAACTAATGACCTCGTCAAGGTCAGTCGGCAACTCTATAGTTTGGTTCATCAAAAAATGAAAATTCTTTTACCGTTTACTCACCCTCTTGCCATTTCAAACCTGTATGACTATCTTCATTCCACAGAACACAAAAGATACTTAAAAAAAGTGTTGTTAACTAGAAAGACAAGAGAGTGAGTAAATGACGACAGAATTTTGGGTGAACTCAAGACTTTAAGTCAACAAAGATAAAACCCCTCAAAATAAACCCCACAATATCTTGATTTGTTGCCTCTATACAGCACTTGTCCGGCTACGGTCACAAGCTTTATTGTTACACTACTGAAGTGCCTTTCAGCATCTCCAAGAAGCTGCCGAGCTCCCGCCTTGTTATCAGCTGGGTAATCCGACTCTGGGCACCAGAGTGGGGCCTGCAGCTCCAACTCTGGCATGACTTGAAACATGACTGTCAATTAAGGGAATTAAAAGGCGTGCTGATCTTCACTGAGGCGTATAGGCATGCTGGACTAACCTGGGAAGAAGCCAGGGGAGAACTTGTGCAGAGACACTGTCATAACTTTGGAGGTGAAGCTGAAAGCATCTTCCACACCTGGGGAGGAAACAATGCAGAGGTCTACTTAACAGAGCTTGGAGGAAGGATATTATATCAGGTCGGAGTTTACCAAAAGTGTCTGTGAACCCGGAGACTTCATCTAAACACGATTTGGGTTCAGATTGAATAATAACTAGAATCGATAAATGCTAAGTATAAAAACAGAAACATCACTACAAAACTTTTAACATTGATGTCAAACCAGATTTAGGAGTCTGACTAAACATCTATTGTGGACATAGGGGAAGACAAAAAAAATCATTATGGTTACAAAGGCTCTTATTAACAGGGAAGTGTTGTTACCATCTCCATGGTGAAGGTCCACATCCACATAGAGAACTCTCTCATACTTCTCCCGCAGTTTGAGGATTCCAAGAACAGCGTCATTCACGTAACAGAACCCAGATGCCTCGTCCCTTATACAACAACAACACACACACACATAACATCAGCTGCTCCAGTGACCCACTAAAAAAAATCCTAGAAATGTTTCCGACACATACAGTGCACGCGGAAGATATGCTGATCACTTCAACTACGGACATGTTCCACTGATATTGAACAACAACAAAGTGTCCAAAGTATTTCTGTGTCTTTTTTATCTTTTTTGTCTACATGAAACATTACAAACATATGAAACTTTTATATATTAACTATGACACTTCAGAAATTGTTATTTAGTTATAATATATAATATATAACAATATATATAGTTATAGTATAGTTTGTGCTGCATTTCTTCAAAATAAATATCATGGTTCTGTTCAGAGAGTTATACACTTAAGGCTCAAGAATGTTAATACATTTTTTATATTTTTAACATTATACTATATATAAAAGAACACTTGGCCCTTGTTTGGAGCCTTCCACAAACAAACTGTACCATCTAAATAAAAACTTTCCCATTTCAACATCAAACCAAGCAATTCTTCCATTTGCTCATGCCAAAGAGGACACTGGCATCTCATTGATGCTAAGGTGAAACACAAGGTGGGCACATGGCCTGTTGTGCTGCATTACTTCTTGGCATGATGCCACCCTCCGGCCCAGTTGATGGCCACATCACACTTTCCATCCAGCAGACTCTGGGCAGCAGTCAGAGTGGCACCTCCAACAGCAGCCGCGTACTCAAAAATACCCTCCACCACCGGACAGTCATAACCTGAACAACAGAGGCGGACATGAGGGACGGTTGATAACAGCAAGAGAGAGAGAGAGAGACAATGGGATGGGGTGTAGAGAGGAAAGTGAGAGGAAAGACAGATTGTGAGCGTCCGAGTCAGAGAGTGAGAAAGAACAAAAAACACTGAGCTAAATTCAAAATAGACCCTTTGGCAAGAAATCTATTTCCCCTTCAAATACAATAACATTATTTTATATCCCTGGAGAGAGGTCTGAAGTGTCAGTTTGCCAGGTATTTAAATTACTCATGGACCAGAGGCAGTGAAAACGCAAACGTCTGAGCAAGTTTCAAGCATAATACTGCCCACTGCTGTGAGCAAGATAGAACTGCAGTCATAGAGATGATATTACTTGTTTGCCAAATACACCAAATGGATAAAAGTGTGACACCTCCTTTAAGTAGATTTGGCTATTTCAGGTGCAACAACAGGTGCATAAAATCAAACATATAGACATTTCTAGTGGAAAGGCATTTTAGAAAAGTGTGAGATATTAGAAAGGAATTTCAAATTTAAAGGGATAGTTTACCCCAAAAAAAATTATTTCAAAATTCACTCACCCTCTTGTCATTTCCAATCTGTACAACCTTTTTCCTTCTGCAGAACACAAAGGAAGATATTTTGAAGAATGTTGGTATCCGAACAATGCCTGTACCCATTGGTTTTGTGGCCATACAATAGAATTAAATGGGTACCGCTGTTGTTCGGTTACCAACATTCTTCAAAATATCTTCTTTTATGTAAAGCAGAAGGAAGAAAGTCATACAGGTTTGAAATGACAATAGGGTGAGTAAATGATGACAGAATTTTCTTTTTTGAGTGAACTAAATCAACCAGTCTTAACGGCAACCACAAACCGGACTTTCATAATTGAAAACTTTTTACCCAGGCCAAAGTCAACTGACTGAGGGTCATCATTGTCTCCATCCTGGCTGATCTTGTGCAGGTGCTGTAGGTACGAGTCTGTGTGAAACACAGCCATCTCCTCAATTGAAGCCAGACGAGGCTTCACCACACTGAACGGTGACAAACACACAACATGTTCAACAAAATAAACACCAGTTAACATGATCAACGTGTTAAATACCAGAAAAACTAAGTCATGAAATGTGGTCTTCCTCAAGAAGCTTTGAAAAAGAGAAAAAAACACATGTTTTTGACATACCTCATGTAGTTCAGTAAACCATATGCCTCAATCAATGAATGCACCATACTGGCCTGTGTAAAAACAACCATGTATTTTTATTCATTGAAGCCCATATAAAACGTACTATACCATACGTGCAAACATCATGCCAATGTACTAAATGACATCTACAACCGTGCAAGTTAAACTCCAAGGTAGTTAAAACCGTCATCTCAATCATTTTCTGTATGTTACGTGGTTTACTATAAAATTGTATTAGTACGGATGAACCAAAATGTGTTTTGTTTTGGAAGTGTGCGTGTTGTAGCTCATCTCACCCGGTTTGGTACTTTAGACAGCGAGTCACATGTCTGGATGTACTCCGGACCGTAAACATACACCACATTGAGATTTCTTTTATCATCATTACTGTCTCCTTTATCACACATTTAAAAATTTGGCTTTTAAATTCAAATCAAGACAGAGCGTTTCGATGAGCTCTGGCTACTATTATAAAGAACGTTAAAACAATAAAGGTCCCTTTTTCAAAATAAAAGTTCGAATACAAAAAAAGGAGGAATGTACACTCGCTAGTTATCGCGACTTATAAAAATGTAAAAAACTTTTAAATGACTGTAGCAACCGTATTAGTTTAGCCAGGTGCGGATTATGAATGAATAAATGAATTATAAAGAGTATATCGTAAAGAACCCAAAATATATCATCTCTGCTCGACAAAATATCTTTAGTAACAATGATTTTTACTTTTCTCTGCGCTACACAACCAATTTTAATTCATTACAATACAAGTATTCATATTTTCATTGAATACACTTGCACATCAGATTAAAACGAGCTCTTCATTTTGTTTTATACAAAATATTAACAATGCAGCTCATGTTAATGCCTATTTTATACTGAATAAAAAAAAGCAAATGTTCAACAAGTTTATTCCAGTTACGCCTTTATCAACATGCTTCAAATTCACAAATTCTGCACACATAACATTTCTATGTTAAATTAGTATATTTGAACTTCTATAAAATACCGGTTTCTACACTGTACAATACGCACTACTCTTTTCAAATAAAAACACTGCATCACTGTACAGTGCAGGAGCCACTAGGAAGGAAATCCTGAACATAGGTGGCCACTGCTTTAGTGAGGTAAGTCATGGTGCCAAAACGGCCACTGGGTGCAGTATCATACAGGAGCTGACAGATTCCGGTGGATTGATCCTTTTCTAACATACTGTCCTCAGCACCAAGATCCTTCTGTAGCATGAGAGAGAACGATTTTTTAGATTGTTAATACTATGTGGCAAGTGAAAACAGGCTGAATAAAACTTTTTCAAATACATGCAGCCACCTGGTCTTTGTAGAATATGTCATTGGCAATATGAACAATCTTCTCTACATGGATGATGCTGCCAATGCTTTGTATGTCCACATCAGCCAACATGGTAAGTACCAGGATCCCCTCCACCAGCAGCTGTCTATACTCAGGCTGAGGGACACGGTTAAGCACCCTTTCGACATGCACAGAAAACTTAATCTCACCCGGGGTCATCTAGAGAGAGAGGAATAAATACAGATTTCGAAGGATATACAGTGTGAAGAAGAGAAGTGGAGGTTACAGAGAAGATACAGTCGTGTGAAAAAGTATTTGCCCCCTTCCTGATTTTTTTTTGTTTTTTTGCATTTTTGTCATCCTTAAATGATCCAGATCATCAAAAAATATATATATATGACACAAAGAGTACCAGAGTAAATACAAAATGCAGTTTTAAAATGATGGTTTTATTTATTACACTAAATAACAATCCAAACATTTCTGGCCCTATGTGAAAAAGTAATCATTTTAGCATATGATAAATATAAAAAAACAAAATAACCAGAGGGGGCCAAATACTTTTTCACACCACTGTATACTTCTTAAGGAAAACAAGAAGAGTATAAAACATTTTTTAAAAGTTCATCTGAAGGGGCGAATTAAAGGACTCAAACCTCTCTTGTAGTTGAAGATGGCAGCACAAAGCCTTCAATGGATAGTCCATGACACTGGGGACAAAAATACAAATAAAAACATTCAACAATTCTGTGAATCTTTGAATCAAATTTTTTGTTTTTACTATAGCCTGAGAGGTGCCTTAAAGTCCATTTCTTATATTATTAATATGAATTTAATTGCAAATTCTCCTAACCTTCTGTAGAATCTTCCAGACCTTACGATAAAAACCCACAGGCACTCTGTTGAGAGCACCATCAAGCCTTCTTCTGCGTAGCCACTGGCCTTGTCGAATGTCTCGGGGCATGCCAAGACCAACTGAGCTATCAGATGCATCGATTGAAGGGATACGGTACCTCTGTAAATTGCATTTAAGCTCAGGTCAAAAAAAAAGTTTGACTGGAGAATCATGAACATATGCATTATCTGTCATTAATGTAAACTCATCATTATAATTTATGGCCAGTACACAGGAAAAGGCATGCATTACAACAACACAATAATAAGTATGCAAGAAAGCAGAATCTTACCCCCGACTCAACATGCTCAATGTCAAAGGATTGACCTGAAAACGTCTGAAAAGACACAAAAAGCAATGGAGGTGGTCAGTTTTCTAAAAGACAAAACATTTGAGATGCTACAATTCTGTTTAAATCACCCATGGAATTGCCACACACCGGCAGGCCCAGTGACCTGTAGATTTCCATTTAAACCTGATATTAAGGTGCACTGTGGATGTCCTCCCATACTATTTAAATCATAGACCATTATAACCCAGATTTACTAAATTATGTTGATTAGCATCTTAATTTTCTAGTCCTGATTTTTCCTGACCATTACACTCAGAGCTCATTAGTCACGTCACCTTACTTTGGGTTGACCAAGAGAATCTGAGATCTTCCAGCTGAAAACATTTAAACACTATTAAAACAGGCAGATTTCAAGTGACAGCAACCATACTGTATTGACACAATATTGTTCTTCTTTTTTAAGCTCATAAAGAGACAGCTCACCCAAAATTTAAAATTCTGTCTTCATTTACTTACCCTCGAGTTGTTTAAAATCTTTATACATTTCTTTGTTCTGATGAACACAGTGAAAGATATTTGGAAGAATGTCAGTAACCAAACTGATTGACTGCGATAGTAGGGAAAATAAATACTATGGCAGTCAATGAGGGATGAGATCTGATTGGTTACTGACATTCTTCCAAATATCTTTCCCTTTGTTCATCAGTATAAATAAATGTATACAGCTTTTGAACAATCTGGGGGTGAGTAAATGATGACAGAATATTCATTTTGGGGTAAACCGTCCCGTTAAGTGCTTTTGAATGTTGAGCAGTCCGAATGCATCACCTACCAACTTCATATCACTCTTCAGTTTGCTGATGCCTGCACGCTCACTCTTAGTGGCACCAACATTACCAACCTCATGGATGGAAATAACAGGAGTGACACCCGGCTCAACTGAACGCACTGAAATTCCAAAGGTGCGCAATAAGACAAATGATCACAACACAAATGCAATTTTTAAATAATTCTGGTTCCGTCACTAACCACTTCTCTGAACTCCAAATTCTTTGCCACTCAGAATGTGATGGAGAAGATTCTTCAACTCAGAGGGACTGAGTTTCATTAAACTCTCAGTGGCCTCCTCACCTGTAACACAAAGAAGGTTAAACAATTTGCTATCATAAACCATAGATGATGTCATAAAGTGTTCTGTTACACATTTGTGTAAAAACGATGTAAGATCCTAAGATGCGATATGAACTATAAGATCGATGCAGTACCTGAACAGTTTAGAGACTGGGCCAGTTCAGTAGCCATGACCTGAATGATGAGGCCGATCCTCAGTCTGAACATCTCACTGAACAAAGTGGGCTGAGTTCTGATGATCATTGCCAAGTACACCATAATTTCCTAACAGACAGAACAAACAAAATATATTAAAAGCAGAATTAATCGTATAGGTTCTAGGTTTTGTCAAAAAAGTAAGTATTAAGGAGTGTGTAACCTGTGTGAGGATGGCAATGGTGATGTTGCTCTCACTGGCTTGATCAATAAGTGAAACCAGCTGGTCCGGTGGCAAAGGCCTACAGAGAAACAATCAGATCACATATATGCTAACTGTATAGTGCAGTGTAGTCACGTGACCATGAAGTCTTACGCAGTAATGGTCTTCTCCCTCGGCTCAGGCGGTAATCCGACTGTCAAGTGCTTCTGATGAGCCAATAAATCTGAACAGGCCTACAAAAAAAAATCATGACAACGCTTGAATCATAAAGAACAAACAATACATCAAATCTTGTAAGGTGAACCGCAGAAGCTGAAGGGGCTATGCGCGTTTCTGTTTCTACGAGCCAGCTTGATGGTCTTTACCCAGTCCAGTTCCTCCACTTTCTTGCGAAGCATGCCTGAAATCATGCGGATAAGATCCCAGTAGCGCAGGTCTCCTGCCTTCTGATTAAGTTCTACCAGTAAACTCTTAACAGTGCTGCCTTTCCCATGCAACTGTGTGTCCCACTCCATTCCCCTTTGAGAAAACACATCCAATATTATACTTCACAAACTGCATGATCACGGCACCAATACAACCAGCACCCAAACTTTGAATACTAAAACTTTGAAAACTATATTAATCTCTTCCTCTTAGAAGGGAAGCCTGTAGTGTCCTACAGTGGTAAATCAATTTTCTCACAATATATAAATAGAAGTATTATGAGTGAGGGTAAAATAGTAAAGAGCTTACTTGTCTTTAAAAAGGATGAAAAGGATGTCTGCCTGGTCATGAAGGCTCTGAGTGTCTCTGAGCAACTGGACTAGACAATTGTGGTCAATGGCACCCTGATCGTCCCGTGGCAGGTTAAACACAGGGGAACCGAAGACCTCTGGACCCTACATAGATTTTAAAAAGAATACATATTTTAGGGGTCTTTGAGTCTTTTCTGTTTTTAAGATGGGAAAAATATATTGTAAAACTAATTTCAGTAGTTTATTTAAGCTCTGTGCAAGCTTTTCACATTTCACATTCTACCTGACTGGCCCTTGGTCCAGGGAAATCTTTAAGATTCAATGCAGGCTGAGGGGAGCGAAAAATCTTATTGGGAAGATACATGTGCAAATCTGAAAAACAGATATGGATACAAAACAAAAATCAAAAGAGAACAGAAAAAGTACAACATTTGCTTTGTTGGGCAGATCAAACCAGTGAATAACTGATTTTGTGTTGCTAACATACAACAATGATTTTCTTTGTATTATCAATGTGCCAAACTCCAATGTTGGTTAAAGAGCATCATATACCACATTTTTTCATATCTGTACTAGTTCAGCTCACTGTGGATTTGAAGCTCTTTGGCTTTGTTCATGAGGGACACCATCTCTCTTGTCTTAGTGGCCGCAGCCTTGAAGCGAGTTAGTCCTTTAACCTCTGCCTCGACTGGGAGACCCTGCTGAGGTGCACTTGCAGTTAACAGCTGGTCCAGGTATTGTGCTAGGTCATCTGTTTCTGAGAAACAAAGTGTTGTAAGTCAGTTTTAACACTGGAGATGAAGTGAGAGAGAGAGAGAGGTAGCTGTGGAGTTGACACTAAGTAGCAAGAAAACAGACGTTAAATCACAAGTCTTTTTGTGACATTACAATCTACAGTGCAAGTTTAAGTGCATTCCTTAGAGAAAAATTCAAGCTTGATAACCCTGACTATTCATTTCTAAAATGCTTTCATCCTCGGTCATCAATTCCATTCTACACAGGAAAGGTTTTCAAGCAAATACTTGGGTGAATCCCACAAAGGTTGTCTGAATGTCTTGGTGAAGTGTAATCGGAAATTAAGAAAATAAAAACTATTTTCTTTATTGTGATATTTTATTTAGTATAATTAAACATATTTCAGCCCCCAATTCTCCTAGCTGTAATGAGCACTGGCAATCTACTATTACAATCTAATTTTTATTACTGTAATATGACTTAAAATAATAAAAATCATAAATTAAAAGTGGTACAAAAAAATTCACCACTACTATGACGTATAAAAACCTAATGAAAATTTTATATTTTATAAATAAAATTATAAAGATTAATAACAATAGAAACATTTAATAACATTAATTAATAAAAGTATTATCATTAAAATTAATCAATTAATAGTTTTGTTACAATACAAGAATGAGAATATGAAAATAGGATTCTTTTCGTATTATAGTAATGACAATGCAAATGCTTAATGGTCATCAAAATAATGAATTATTATATACATTTCCCATTTTTTCAAAATCTAATTGTTTTGTACTTTCTTTTGTATTAAAATTAAATGTGACATATTTATGGGACTCACCCACTTGACTGAAGTGTGCAACAAGCCAATATAAAAGATTTCAAGAATCTTGAGCAACATGACACTACTTTGACATTCCAGTGTTCATTGCCAAAGATCAACACATAAATCACAATGGTCAAACATCTTGCAATGATGGTAGAGAAATGGTCTGACATGCTGATATTAACCAGGATGGTCAAGGGTCAGAAGTGTAGAATTTGCTGGAGGAAACAGTAACGCATTACAAGTTCTTAAATAAACAAACAACCAAACCCTAATAATAATAAAGTCAAAAGATTAAAAGGAATAAACTGTGGAAACATATAGATTACAATATAGCCTTGCCCTAAGAATCCAAAAATGGGAAAAGCAACAAAATATAAAAATATCACAACCAACTATAAAGAATAGAACACAGATCATACAAGGCCTAGGGCTGCATTTCACATTAACAACATCAGTGTTTGACCACTTAGACCCCAGAAAACCTTGTTGTTTCTCTTACCATCATTGAAGTTCAGGTCATGCACAGCACCTGCAAAGTAGCCGTCATCATCATCTTCACTCCAGCCCCTATTACCGGAGCGTGTCTTACCAATATCAAGGAAGCTCAAATGAGCAAAACAAGATGTGGTCAGGAACTCCGATAACTTGCCGGTCTGGATCCTACAGTAGCAAAATTGACACCATTGAGAAAGTTAGCCAAACATTACATTTTATATTGATGACATGATGTTTATGCACATTCTCATTCCCTGACCTTGCCCCTCCAAAGTAACCATCCTGTAGCTTTTTAAGTGTAGCCAGCACAGCAGGGTCCAAATCTGAGTGATCTTCATCTGAAAAGAAAATACAGAACAATATCTAAAAGCACTGTAGGCTAACATTTAAATACCTGAAATATAACTGAAATATAAAAAAATTATATAATGATACAAACAGCAGTTATACCACTGAGAGAGATCCTTAATATTATATATTTTTATGAAATAATTTGACACTGGATTAAAAAAGCCCCTGGTTTTCACTCACTCAGCATGGTCTGGGAGATAGGAAAGGTGACGGTCGGGCGGCCAGTCATCCTCCAACGAGAGGACAGGTACGACAGATCAGTTCTTAACATCTCCACTATCATCTTATTGTCCAGAGCCAGATAAAACTGCTGATGATCTATGAACTACAGCGTCGTCACACAACCAGAGAGAAGAGAAAAACCAGTAAGGTTTGATGTTTAAGAGATTGTTCACCAAAAAATGTTACTTATATCATGACCTCTTGTCATTTCAAACCGTTATGACTTTCACTTTTAAAAACAGAACAAAAAAAAGATATTTAAAAAAAAGTCAGGAACCGAACAGCAAAGGCCCACATTCACTTCTATTGTATGGACACAAACCAATGCAAGTGAATGGAGGCAAGTTAACAACATTATTCAAAATATCTTCTTATGTGTTCTGCAGAAGAAAGGAAGTCTTACAAGTTTGAAATGAAAAGCGGTTGAGTAAATGATGACAGAAACTGTATTATTGGGTGAACTATCACATTTAATCGTTCTATGGGCAATTTTACTGATGCTGGGTGACCAAGCACTTGCCCAAGCCTCTTTAAATCGCCATAAGGCTCACGCATGCCTACTTTAGCACATTATGAAGAACCTGAGGTGTGAAGGTAAAGATGGTGTTGCGGATTATGTAGAGCTTGGAGGTTCCCAGCACACCAATCCGACGATACGGTCTGCCAGTCAGTCCAAGCCTTTCATTACGCCCTTAGAGAAAGATAAAACATACACATTACAACATCTGTACATAAATACAACAGACTCCAGTATCTTTTACCGGTGGCCGCTGATGTTACACACAACTGTATCAGGATTAAAGATGCCAATGCCATCACTCATACAATATTTTTTTTTTAATCATAAACCTAGTAAAAAGTAAGCCCTCCTACCTAGCCTTGCATAAATGTGGCTGAGAACTCGAGATGGCTGCACTTTAATAGGGTGGATATCTGCCGCAGTCTCCACATCAATTCCATTCTTCAGCAGCAGGGCCTTAATGTCCTCGTTCTCAGCAAGAATGGACACTAAACCAAACAAAATAGAAACACTGTGGTGACAAATGAAACCATTGTGTGTGCCGGTAGGAATTCAATTCTAATGGTCTCAAAAAGAATGTCTGAAATATATACCTTGTACCACAACATCTGGTTTAGGGATGGTGGAGAACCTACGGTTCAATGGGTCTATCTCTCCAGGAGCCAGGAAACCCTAAAATTGAAACAAAAGATTATTCAAAATGATGATGTCTTTGGTACCAATAGTTAAAATAAGAACTATGGCTCCAAGATGATCATTAGAGCAGAAATACACTCCAATACTGCATCTAACATTTTTAATGCAAAGATATGACCTAGCTATAACCTCTTACCTCTGCTAACAGATTGCCCAGTATATAGAGGGACTGTCCCCACTTCAGAGGACACTTTTCCATTGGGATTCTCTCCACAGAGTGAGGATTAACATACTCTTCATCCACCTGAAAATAAAGAGAACAAAAAACAAACCCTAAAGCCTATACTTAAGAAAATATAATTCATTTAAAAATTCAATCTAAATTTCAATTGGAACGCACACAAATCCAGTGATGTTTTACTGATATTTATGTGAGATACTCATATATATATATTTTTTTTTTTTGTAAGAGTTTTTTTGAAGTTTTGCCTTTAATTTTACAGTTGTACAGACAGGAAGCGAAGTGGGAGAGAGAAGGGAGTGGGTTCGAGCAAGGACCACAAGACGGGATTCGAACTCGGGTCGCATGATGCGCAACCGCGCCACATGTCAGAGCACTGCCCACAAGGCTTTTGGCTGCAACTAGTCTATATATTTTTACCTTATCAGGAGGAACACTATAGAGCTCAGGCAGCAGTTGTATCCCATCTTTCTGTTTGATCATGATGCCTTCAAGAGCTTCTCTATATTCCTGCACCTGAGAGAACAGAAAATGAGAACTACAGCTCAGCCGCATCAGCAACTCAACACTCCATACAGTATATATACAGTATCAAACATATTGCAGTTTTTATTCAAAAATCTTGCTGCCCCACCATAGGACACATAGTAAACTACCCACATGTGCACTCACAACTGTTAGTTTGCACTATGTATGTAATAAATACATTTGATAAAACAACTGTCAGTGTAGCAATAAAGGAGGATACTAGTGTTTACACTCAATGCTTTGAATTCTAGTAATCTCACCGTCTCGTCATTTTAAACATGTATGACTTTCTTCCGCAGAACACAAAAGAAGTGAATGGGTGCCGGTTAGCAATATTCTTCAAAATATCCTTTTTGTTCTGCACAAGATAGAAAGTCATAGACCTCATGACAAGAGCGCGCATAAATGATGATAGTGTGATAGTTGAGTGAACAATTACTTTAATCATATTTGAGCAAGAGATCTGAAAATTTGACATCATCTAACCTGCTCTGGACTGTTGATGAAGATGCCATCTAAGATCAGGTAGGTCCAGAAAAGTGGCCACTCACATTCAATGTTTTCGAAAAGCTTTAACTCAGCAGATTCATAGTACAGTCTGCTGGGGTCCTATAAAAGAAAAGAAAAATGTTAATAAATAATTAGAGACACAACAGTAACAGCCTCATATTTATGCATTGACAATATTGTTTTGGCCGTGACACTTTACAATAAGGTGCTATTTGTTAACAATTAGTTAATGCATTAGCTTACTTGAACTAACAATGAACAATACGTTAAAAGCTTTTATTAATATTAATTCATGTTAATTTCACCATTTACTAAAACATTATTACAAATCAAAATCACATCAAAAGTTGTCACTGTTGACATTAGTTTTTGCACCATGAACTAACATTGACAAGGATTAATAATTGCTGAAAAACTAAATTGTTCATTGTTAGCTTCTGCATTAAATAATATCACCTTATTGTAGTGTTAGAGTTTTGGCTTTTACAAAGATGACTAAAGATCAACAGAAGTGTTATTTGTATAGTCAGTAAATTGAAATATGGCCTGCTTTGTCCATGCACACTAGATTTACTGACCTCTTTAGGAGTTTTGTGGCCATCTCTAAGAAAACGGCAACAGCCGTATCTTCCCTACAAAGAACAAAGAAGCAAAAGCAACAATAAGTCATTTTGGAAATTTGGAGGGACAACCAGACCAACTGATGTTCTTCATGTTAAGAATAAAGATATAACCTGCAGCTTGGAGATGATTTCCTCCTTAGTGATGTTGACTAATTCCATGTCCTCCACAGCAAAGGCTGGATATGAAATGATGGACAACAGCCCAGCATCCACCTCTTTAGATGTTGAGGCTCTGGGTAACATGGAGCTCAGGGTGGACTGAAATGATTAGTTGAGACACAATAGTAATGCTCTTTTTATAAAAAAAGCTGATGTTTAAAGCATAAGAAAATTTGGGCCACTAGTCTTACCTGACAGTGCTGGATATCATCTGGTAAGGTATGAACAACAGAGCAAGGGCCCCCTTTGGCTCCAAATAAATTCAAGTCATCTAGCGCTTCAAGTGCCGCCTGCAGTTATAAAGGGTTCGTTCAGGAGGTCTTATTTTGTTCCAGTTAGAATCTTTATTCATAAGCCACAAAGCAAATCCTTATTCAGCGTTGACCTAAATCATGGCTTTAACACTGAACCAAAAGGGAAGTGACCACCATGGCTAGAATTAAAATGAGGTAAAGGGCTAGCTTTCTCCCCAACAGTCATAAATTCTCTGTAAAAGAACAGTCAATGTGTTACTTTCTGAACAAACTGTTGAAAGAGGAACAAGTATAAGGGACTAAAATTGGCAGGAAAAGTGGGGAAGGAGCACTTATACCCCACTGAGCGAGGCCCCACTGAGATTACATTAGGTCACGTTCATCAGAGACATTTAAAGCGTGTGCACATGAGTCTACAACGTCCAACTCCTGCGAATTCTCAGCTGGCAAGGATTGGTGACATTATGTGAAATGTGAATGAGCAAGTTGAAAATGGGGAACAGCTGACACACACAATGAGATTTGATTTGTAATCCATTCATTTTTTGCAGGACCCACTTTCGCCATTCCGATGGAGCTTGCGTTTAGCTCGGGAATCCCCTGATTGGTTTTGTCTCCTCTCTCCCACATCCCAAAATCCTAAACCATCAGAGGACATATCATCAGGTACAGAGATAAAGCAATTCTTTTATAACAATCACAGATCCAAGCGAATCACATTATGTTAAGGACGAATAACATATATAGACCCTTTTTGTAGATTTTGTAGGACTTACAGCCACTTTATATGCAGACTCAATGTAAAACATCAGATTTTGTACCACATCCACCTCGTCCTGAGTGTACACAATGTGCAGCCCTAAAATAAAGGAACACATATGGGTGAATGGGATATATTCTACTGACGATCAAACTCACAACAAGACTTAAACACTGGTCAATAAGACATGGTGACTTCATGAGATATATAGTATAAAACTGAAAATGTGAATCTATGATCATTTTCACCACATGTTTGAAAAAACATAAGGGTGAGCAACTGATGACTTTTTAGATAAACAAGTCCTTTAAGAGTCTCACATGCCACGCTGTACCTGAGGCGGTCATCTGTGCCAGGAAAAGGAGGAAGAGTGAAGTTGCATCGAGCTGAAGATGCCCCCACTCTTGGTCACCCACCACGGTGGCACAGGTGTGAGTGTTGTACTTGGCATGGAGGCAGTCCAAACAGCTCTTGCTGTATTTAAACTTCTCCACCTTGTCCAGCTGATTGCATGAGAGGACAAGAGAGCACTTCAGATAATACTAGTGGTCTGTCTTCTGCTAACTTAATCCACACTGAGGCTGTTGTTGTTAAACATAGTTTGGCATTGACAGGTTAAGATGTTTATGTAGACCTGTTTGTACGCATACATGTTGGATCAAAAATAAAAAGCATTGTTGATCAGCTGTATTTTTTTACCGTATCGGTTTATGTGTTAACTGTGCAGTGTGGTGAGCGAAGTGGCAATACCTGGTGCATGATGCACTGAAGCAGTCCCCTCATTAACTTCACTACACTCTGAGGGACCATAAAAACAGAGAATAGATCAGGACCCACAGTCTACAAAAACAACACATGGTTGGAACACAAGCTCAACTCTGACCTTTTCTGCTCCTAGTTTCATAGCACAGGAAAGAGTAACATGACACGTGTGCGCTCTCACTAAAGATGACATTTACACTCGGGTGACGCATACACAGTAATGCTTTAAACGATAGCTGACATTTCTCCACAATAACATACACTAAACTTATGTAAAACAAGGCACAACTTAAACTCTCATTGTGAATATTCTGCTTCTAATATAAAATTTAATTGTATATCTTTAAATGTTCTGGCTAGCTGAACATGTTTGGTCTGCGTATGAGTTTGTTGGTTCCTTGATTTCTTTCTATACAGGTTGTTTAAGAAAACCTCTCAAAAGCTTATAGACCTAATAAAAGCAAAAACTGTGAGTGACCTGTGACCTCGGACCTCTGAGTCAGCCGGTAAAGCAATAAAAGCACATTCTAAAATACTATTGAATCCTACCTGTTCAAGCTCATAGGCTTTAGCTTTATCTTCATCACGGTCTGCATTCTTCCTGTAAGCCAAACTAAGTGCCCAGACAGATAGGATGCTGTACACATTGTCCCTGACCCAGGCATCAGGCTGTTCTTTGCTCGCTGGTAACAGACCTGTCACTGGATCCTACATGTTACAAATACAGTTAGTTGCAGTTATATGATCAATCTGTCCTGCAAGTGTTTCAGTTAAACCTCAAGTTTGCCCTGTACGTAACCAATATGCATCAGCATGACTTTTTGCTAAATGTACACTATTGTTCATAAGTTTAGGTCACAAGCTATATATATATATATATATATATATGTGTGTGTTTTTCTGCCTTTTAGAAAATAGTAATTCATCAAAACTATGGAATAACAGAAATGTAACTATGTGAATTATGTTGTGACTAAAAGATAAATCCAAACTATGGTAAAGTCACCAATGTACTTTTGCTATTTTTCAAGCCAGTTTCTTGATGTCTCACCATTAGATGCTTTTTGGACAGTATTGCAGGAGTTCCCATCTACTCAAGGGTTTTTGGATGCTTTTTCTTCATTATTTGGTATTAAGTCATTCCACATTTAAACTTTTGAGACCATGACTAAACCATTGAACTGTAATGTATATGCCTGTACTATACATACACAATTTGTTTCGCAAACACTAAATTCCAATACTTTTTAAGTAATTCATGGCATCAAATCGTCACACGTTTAGTTTGCATGTTTTTACCAAACTGTTTTAAATTGTGAAAGCCTATAGAAATGAAAACACTCACTTGGTGACGCAGAATAGTCTGCTGAACTATCCGCGCGTAGTTGTCAAGTTTAACTCCAGAGTTGCTGCGACTCCTCATTTTAGTTCCTAGCAAGTTTGTTAAAGACGTTTATGGTTTAAGAACAGCCAACATCCTTTGAAATAAACACACGCGTTACATTGCTGGACAAAATAGGGTCAAGCTATTGCAATTTGACGCAAAGTTGCCAAACGATAGCATGGCGCCGTTAAGTAGAGACAAGCACGAGCTGCATGACAAAACGCTGGATCACTGCATAAATGCTGCTGGCGTCAAAGTTTTTCAAGAACACTTTTAAAACCCGAAAAGACTGAATTGCGCACGAATAGCGAACATGAACGAACCTGAAATCCGGAAGGAAAGTAAATTTCTCGTTCACTGCACACTGTTACGACTATACTAACTGAAGTCAGTCCGGCTGGGAGGAACTTCCCACTTTTCAAAATAACATCACCGTGAAAATAACTTGAGCAAATGAAAATGTTAAATATTGATTCCATTTAAAGAGAAAGTGTTTGTGGGGGTAATATAAACACACATGCTTTTGATTCATTGATTATTCATTGCGCGAAAATAGAGGGGACGTCACGATCCTGACGTCACGAAGGATATGTGCACATATGCTGGAATAAATCAGTGTAGTATGTCTAAAGAAAGGATGGGATGAGTAAATGATTAAAAAATAATTTTTGGGTGAACTATTTTTTAAGCTACTGTGGCTTCGAGGATGTGGAGATTTATTGACGGCAAGTTCAAATATTGCAGACATTCGTACATGGTGTCGTTTCATGGGCCATAGGTCCACATAATGGCAGCAAAGTCAAATCAGTGCAATTTAAATAGGCCTTACCTATTAAAATGTTTAAAAATATAACAATGT
Organism: Triplophysa dalaica; assembly: GCF_015846415.1. Lineage (NCBI taxonomy): Eukaryota > Metazoa > Chordata > Actinopteri > Cypriniformes > Nemacheilidae > Triplophysa > Triplophysa dalaica. Next base: position 10,491,839 of record NC_079542.1, read on the forward strand.
GTGGTAAAAGTAACCTTGAACCATTCCGTGACTATCTTGTTTACTGCAGAGACAGAACATAATGCTTTAATGATAAAATATGCCCTTATAATCAGGGGACTTAAATAATGTCAATGATATACAACGTTAAATCAGAAACATGCGAAAACAAGTAATCCCTCCATCAAACTAGGATTCAGATACAGATAGAACTGCACACAATGACCAGTAAGTCACAAATTTGTACTCCACAAGTTTGGCTGTCCTCTTTAAAGATTGAAAACATAGGAGTCTGCTAAAATTGCTGGCAGTGATGTGTAATGTGTAAGTATACATGGGTTTCATAAATTAAATTCTTCAGGAGAAGAATTATTCTTCATAAACTTTTTCAGGAGAATCTTTTATTTTAAAACCCTAACATATCGTTTAGATTATACAATATATATTTATTCTAGAGTTACAGTAGATTAGTATGCAAAACAAGACATGTAAATCTTATAAATCAATACTATTTAGAAAATTAGCTTCATATAAACTGTTGAGACATACAAAATAAAATAGGAATAAATAAGTAATCAAATTATTGAAAAAGATGGTTGAAAATCCATGTCTAGATCAATGAGATGAGGTGACTGTCAAAGCAATAAAACATTCGTACAGTATATAACAACATAAATAGCTACATGTCTGGACATTACATTATATTAAATACTACCACTGTAAGCACACATAGATAAAGGGGAAAGGATCAAGAAATAGTTAATATGTAGGCACAATCAATAAGGGCAACCTTTGCGCTTTCTCTGCCCCTCTTTTCTCTGGACTAACTTTAGTTCAACGACATTTCTGAGGAGCTACGGCACTTTTTGCATTACATTTGTCTACTCAATATATAGCTTCCATGTAACATGATATAAGACTATGGACCAGGATGGGGCTAAATTTAGTCCTGAGTTTTCAGTACTATAGGGTCGACAATCCAAGATAGAGCTTAATTTGGAAACTGGCCCAAGGTTACATTCTACATTACTTACATCCTAGCTTACTCACTTCCTAGCACAACCTGAAATCTGTGTGATACATGTATTATAACATCTTTACTCCATTTGAAAAAATAACATGCAAATATAACTACTAATACTTCCAGTAAAGCAATACCACTACAGATGTTATGAGGTTATGTCGATTTTTCTTTGCACTTTCAAGAGGGCCAACATTTTATGATAAGCACAATTTTCCACAATTCTGGAAATGGCTTCAGAACATTACCTATTGCCTCCTTTGTGGTGTTAGAAAACTCTATAGCTAACTGAAGATTAACTGCACTGCACATTCATTTGGCCCCAGTTGCTTAAAGAATCAACTGCTTGTCATCTGATTCTGTTTGGTAGCCTACATGCATTATGGTGAAGAGCGTCAGATCAGAGGAGGGAGTCTTCATTTTAGGAATTTATCGGCTGGCTGTAGGAACAGTGGCCTTTCCTGTAAACAAAGTAAAACATGGTCTGAAATTAATTCTGATACTTTCTATTGCATTTCTTAAAGTAAAGTAAAAAATCACTTAAAGTAGCAACAGGTCAATATGAAACTGCAAGCATCATAAAATTGTTAATTTGAAGGATCTGTCAATTCACCGGCACATTCCCGTTGAGCACTCAAAGTTGTTCTGGCAGTAAGCTGCATGTGGTTTAGTTCCCATGATCCTCCATAATGGGGTCATTCGAGCTGTTCTCTTAAGTGACCTTTGAACATCTTTTTCAGATGTTGCTGGTTTGTCCGTTTTGTCAGGCACAGGACTGCAGAGCACCTGAAACACCATACATTTACACATCATAAATAAATGTGCCTTTAATAAAACGTTTAAAATATATCAGCCATTGTGCATACTGTACATAATAAATGTCAAGTCAAGTAATTTCGAACAAACCAACATGGTATTTATATTTCTATTAAACTTAAATAATAAAGAAAATCTTGCAATAATACCTACTGTCTTTGTTTTATTTCATTTATTCATCTATTATATTTATTAATATAATGTAAGCTGCTTTGAATCAATGGAATTAAAATAAAATATTAATAAAAATAAAATATTAAACAGAACAAATGAAGAGATTGGTTTCAAAATGAGATAACTCTGTTTAAAAAATCATGTTTTTTTGTGCATTCCAATCAATTGTTTTGATTTAAGCCATAATAACAAAAAACAGATAACTAACACTTTAAAACACAATAAAACATGATTACATAATAAAAAACATTATTTTTTAATTTTATTGTTTTTGTGTAATCTCATTTTGGAACCAAACTCTTCAAATAATTGGCTAACACAATACAAGTTTTAATATAGTAATAAATTCTATAAATTCTAAATTCTTAAAAAAACACGGTAATAACTTTCAGACAATGTAGAAGTTCCTTTTATCATTTTAAACAATAGGCCTTTTTAAAAACGAAGCATTCAACTTAAATAACTAAGGAAGATAATAGCAGAAATATTATCAAACCGACAGAATGATATTGTGTTAAATTAACCTTTTAAAGAGCTGTGAGCATATTCAATTATAAAGCTACTGTAGAGAAGAAAAGCAGAAAAAGTAGAATCAGAAAATTGACAATAATCATAATTACCTGCTGGACAAGCACTAGTAACACCAACCACCAGGCTAGAACTGTCCATCTGTTAAAGATAATCTGATCCTGCATGATGAAGTTTCAACAAAACCTGTCAAGATCTGTTTCAGTGAGCTCAGAGAAACACTAACTACAGACGATTTGCTTCCTTATATACTCTCCGGCCAGCATAATAAACACCTAATGCCTCTCCCTCACATCTCTCACTTGCTATCCCTTTCTAACTCTATCGCTCTGCTTTTTCATAAGCAGATTTGACACATGTTTTTGGCTGGACAAAGCTGTCCTCTGAGACTCAGAGTGCAGCTGCGTGTGAGGAGCGAGGGATGAGAAGAATGGGGATAAGATATAGACCAGTCATATTCTGCACATGTGCTTATCAGCATTTTAAGGTACACTGATGGAAGAGAGTTCTAAGTTCAGTTGGTTATCAGTGTGGAAAATGACTTTTTATAAATCAAATCCTGTCGATTTTAAACCCAAAATCCCAAATAATAAATATAACATGCTACACAATTAGGGTGAATTATTTTTAACCATGCAATTAATTGCATGCATATGAATCTTGATGTTATCAGTCTAATTTGACTATGTTTCTGCACATTTCAGGTCATTCAATTATTGTAAAGCTGTTCACAAGACATTTGAAAGCAATTATATCAAGTATGGTTTACTTTTCTTAAGCCCTTAGCGAGAAAGCCAAAGGTGACTGATGCAAGTAAATGTTTTTGAGCTTTGTTTCTTAAAGTTTATATTATGGAGTTGTTTTCATTTTATCACGTAACCAACCACAATCCTTGAAAAAGAACAATGACTGATTAAAGAACCTATGTGTTAAAGAATAACATACTGGACAAAAACGCAGCAAAACAAGTGTTGAGTGGCAGCAAGACAGATATGAGTCGGGTCACAGATCGCTCCAGCTCATCACAAAGGTTCCAAACTGACTCATGGTGTTTACTGGATATTATGTTGCTTATCGTCTTGGGATTTTAATTTCACATAAATAATACCATGTACTATTTCCTAAACTGGTGGCTTGTGTTAAACATTTTTAGCATTCCCAATGTGTTAGTAATGAAGCATTCAAGCTGAGCTTATCAAGGTTCTGCAAGTTTCTTCACGCATGAAAGATAAAACCGATTGCTCTAGATCGATGTTACATGAAATCTATAGAGGTTAAGTGTCTCTAGGCCTAAGTGGAACAAAGATTTGGTTGCCTCCAACTCATGATCAGACTTCAGAACAGTTTTTTTGGCCACATAAATGGACTTTTGACAGTATGCATGTCTGCACTAATAAACATGATTTGAAAGTTAAGTTTTGCCCTTAACTGTAATACTTCTGTTATTGTTATAAATGGTTATCTATTTGAGACAACTCTACCCTTTAAAAAGTAAGAATGGGAAGATGGGAATAAATAACCCCCTGGACCTTTAATTTAATTAAGATCAATGTGTCTCTATGAAGCAAATGGTTAGAACTCAGCACGGAGAGGCGATGTGTTTATTAGTGGTCCAGTGTCATGGATAGAAAATGTATGTCCTTGTTTAGTCAGTTTTGGCACTAAACCAACAGATTGCAGACAAAATACACCATCCCATTGGGAAATGAAACGCTTATCAGTTGCCAAAGAGGAGAAAAGTGCTTCAGCAAACCCATCCAGTTTCAAAAGTTAGAAGAACAGAGTCTTCCTGCATTTGATAGCCTGTGTATAGCGGTTTAGCTGCATGTTAAAAAAAATGATGAGCTTAACTCACCAAATATGGTTCTCCACCAGATCTATCAAGATCACATGCATGAAATTAGTTATTTAAAACATCAAGTTCAGTCAAGGATATTATACACTTTGTTATCTCATGGCCATAAGTAATGTGACTTTACCAAACAGGATTTAGAGCAAAGGTAGTGTAAATCAAACACAGTTAATGGGACCAAGTATGAGAGCGTGAGCTGGACCAATAACCATATGTGCTGGAGAGATGGAAATGTTTTAGCGGTTTCAGAATGAAGTCCGACTGAAAAGTTGCAGGCCTAGTTACCAGCCGCGTGGCTCATCAAGGTGTGCGAGGCAGCAGAAGTCCATTCATTGATTCAATGATTCATTCGGGTGTACCTATACAAAAAAAGCCTGAATTAAACTTGCCTATTTAACACTTGGAGATTATTTAAAACTGCCAGAGCGCCAACATATAACCTAGATATATTTACAGAAAGGGACAGTTTAAGTTAAATTTCCTCAGATTTTAACGGTCAGCATATACATTGATCAACTACACTACAATAAAGAAAGTACATTATATCAGAAATCATCCAAGACACAAAGCAGACAGAACACAGAAAACTGTGTGCATGGATTTTTTTGTGTAACCGCTATTAAAATGCTGCTTAATTCAATTACTTTTTACATTACTCAGAAGTAGCATCATGGGAACTTTAAAAAAAAACACTCCCCATGGGATTGATTAGAAGAATGAACACTCTGATAGTGCCAATCAGATTAGAGTTTACCATTGTATGCAACATCAACCATGCAAAAGACAATCTCAAGGTTTTTTTACTGATATCCGCGTTCTGAATAAAATACATTTTACACCATGCAACTTGATCTACAGCATTAACATAAAAAACAGCAAGATTGGACATTTTAGCAAAAATGACCACACAACAAACAATTAGAAATCTGCTTTGCTCTTTTTTACCAAAATACCTCTTTATTTCATCATCTCTCATTATGACATTAAAACTTTGTATTTCATGTGCATAGATTAATTACCGCACTACAAAATGAGTCCATGAAAGTGTCCGTTTCATAAACATACTGTATGGCATGTATTCAGTGAGAAAGTGCAAAATGTCAACTGCTCCTCCTACCTCCTGCCCGCAGTTAAAATGGACAAGATGTAATAAGAGGCCACAACCGTAGAGCAACATTCTGAAGTCCAAATTCTGTCCTGATCTACTTAACAGTCAAAAGACCAGGAGCGATTGAATTTTTCCCTCCCTCCTTTATATTTTTTTCCTTTTTGTTTTTTAAAGTGCAAAATGATCAAAATCCTACTTTCATCCCTTTTTATAAATACATTATGTACAGTAACAGATATAACCGTAACAAACACTAGACAGAACCACACAGAAACCAAAAACATACACTGACAAACAGTAAAAGAAAAAATGGAATATTGTAGCCAATTATTTTAACAGGTCCAAAACCTTAATTTCCACCTTAATATCCATTATTATCATGACCACTTATTTAGATCTATAAATCGCCTAATGTCAGGTACTGAGAACATGATAGGACTAAACCAATGATTCTCCACAATTGAGGCGCGTTTACTCACTGTAAAATTTGTGATAGTTATGCAAAGGCAACAGGCAATCAAAACAGACACACCATTACACACTTGCAATTTTGTTTTCCAACTGTGCTGGTACAAATTCACATTGCCCTTACGCACCTTTTTCCTATTCTGACCCGAGCCCAAAGTCATCTGCAGGTGCAGGAGTCTGCAATCATGTCCTCATATTCTTTATAGACTATGTTTCCATTCCTCTCCATCATCAGCACGCTGATCGGTTTATATTTATAAGGAACGCAGGAGGGTAGCGGAATATCTGCAACACCAAGATCGCTGATTAAAGTCTGCATGATCGCATGGTTGGGTGAATTGTAGCCATAATGGAGAATACGAGGGCAGTCTCCCATACAGTAACGTGGATTGTACTTGTGGGGTGCAATGATCCAGTGGTCCCATCCTAGGTCTTTGAAGGCCACACGGTAGGAATGCAGCTTACACAGGTTTTTGGTCACACTGTTCGGTCCTTGCTTGTAGTTGGGGATGTCAGAAACAATGCTCCCGGGCTCCTTGGAACGGCGGGATCTTGTACTAGGGCGAGAAAGGGGTTTGAAATACTCCATGGGCTGCTTGTTCTCGTCCAAGAAAAGCAGCAAGACGGGAGCTCTGAGATGGTTTTGAGGTGGGAAACGTTTTCTCTGTGTAACAGGTCTCACGATAGACGCATCATGGTCTGTTTTTGAGCATCGATAATGGACAAAGAAGGATACATGGTCACCATTCGACTGGGACACGTGGTTTGTAACATCAGATTCAGTCCATAGGCTTCGAGGACCCATAGTGACATAGTCACCCTCAGGATGATTTTGTGAAGAGGTCACTTTAGCCACACAGATAGGATGGGAAGCCACAGGAGACCTTAGGTGCATAAAAGACGCCTTCACCAGTTTGTTCAATGAGAGGTTTTTCAGTTCATATTTCACAGTGTAGGTATATTGAAGGTCTAGTCCAGTAGTGATTATAGAGAGGAGAGAGACAATAAAAAAAAAAAAAAACATTAAGACAGAGGTCATAGTCTCCAAAAACACATACCAAAGCATTATTTAAAAAATAAATGTGATAAGAGAGTAAATTGCAAGACAACAAGCAATACAACATGAATTCTGAAACATTTTTGCTTAAAACCAAACAACAGAAACAAATCGCAGAAATAATATAATATAATACGGTTCAGGGGTTATAATAGAAGTTTTATTGGAAACTATAATAGTCTCAACTGGTATGTGCTGGCTTCAACAAGTGGGATGTTATCTGGCAGACCTTTAAATCCAGTACTAAACACAGTACGGCCCGGTTTCACAGACAAGGTTTAAGGCTAGTCCCAGATTAAAATGAATGTTTGACCCGTTTTATCTGAATATAACTGGCCCAGCAATATCTTACAATATCCAGTATACAATATAAAATGTTCCATTGTTTTGTCTTAAGATGCACACCAGTTATGTATTCTTCCAAGGCATTTTTATAAAAGTGACATAAATAACGTAATTCAACTACGGCATAGTCTTGAGTTAAACTAAGCAGTGTTTGTGAAACCGGGCCTACATGAATTTTCTAAAGGTTTTACCAGCTGATGGTTAATAATGGTAGCCTATTCGTATTTTTTTATTTTTTTAGCAGGAATAAGACACAGCACTCTCTAAATAAAGATTACTTGGGATGGTAATACACATAAGTATGAGACAAGAATGAAAAGTCTTTACCAGTTGACGTTGGTAGAAAGTGCTTCTCAGTTGCGGAAGCTTGGAGCAACCTTACAGTATTGGACCCAAATAACTTGTGTTGCTTTGGCTTTCCGTCTGAATCCGCCGCTATCCTATATAAGTGCAACATGAGTCGCATACCTTCGTCTTCAGTTTGGCTTTCTACGAGAGGTCTATAATACTGGTTCCTCTGTTTCGGCTGTCGACTTTGGCGCACTTGCGCTGATGTGACGCCAAAATTTGACGGAGAGGCCATTTTTTCTACCTCGCGCGTAGACATGTGCAGCACAAACAAACACAATAATATGCAGAGTCTGAGACAGTTAAGACTGCTGGTAGCCTTCATGTTCAGCCCCTCGTATAGACGAGTGCCACCTGGAAGACTACCATAGTCTCCAAGACAATCAGCGGGTGCAATTCAAACTAAACATCACCTGACAAGGACAACCTTTTGGGTGCGCTATTAATCGTGTGACGTCATGCCCAATTACCCAAGAAACGTCAAGGTTGGTTGTTCTGGGGATAAATATTTCTTGTAGATTCCTTTACAAATACCATTATGAATCATCCCATGTTTCCCATTAATGCCCTTGCAAACTTCATTTATTTACACATACAAGTTTTGGCCCCATAGGAATAATGGGGTTTAATTGGTCCCCATGTGCTGGAAAGCATCTTTCCAATAGAACCCACACATTACCAGTCGATCTTAATAATTTTATTAATGGCAATTAAATTCCCATTGTAAATAATTACACATTTTTTGGCAAGCTTGTTTCATTCCATACCTCTAGATGGCGCTGTCAATCAGCAGTCCTCTTCAAAACCACGCGCGCATATATTGCTCGTTGACCATGCCGGCGTCCAAATACCCCCACTTGCGATCTTTGCACTTGACCACTTGACTACTTTCATGACGTATTTCCTGTTTTAGGCCCTAGTGTTCTAGTAGGCGTGAAGATCCCAAGTGAGCATGTAGTATTTTTAACCTGACGGTACACACTTAGAAAGTGCAAACATATAACGTAAATTAATGATAAAAAAGCAATTTTACAAAATAAAACTCTGACGTTTTCACCAATAAAATTTGCAAAAGAACAAAAGAAAAACACATGTTAGCCAGACATAGATTAAATAAAGATATAACCTTAGAAAGTAGTATAACGTACAGTGGAAAGTCTCCGCAAGATCTCGCGAGAACCGAGCAAAAAGTCTCATGATTTGAAAACAAAGTCTGCTTCCGTGGCCCTGTCCCAAATGTCAAACTTCATGTGGACTTGCGCGTGTTCGCCAAGTCTACGAGTCTGTAGAGTGTTCCATTTGTCTTTTTAGCGCTCAAAAGTCTGCTCGCGAGCGCCTCCTTTGTGCCCTCTATGCGGTCTTCGGCAAAGCCCACATTGACGCACACTCCATTGAAATTCCCTACACAGAAATCCTTGCGAACCTCCAATCACAGAACGGATGGGAGGAGTGTCGTGGATTGTTAGACATTTACGTAAACATGACGGATCCATTCTTAAATGAATGTTTTGATAAATTTCTAAATTAATGTATTAATTAGCTACTTATTCAGATTACTGCTTATTTATTTTCTGTTAAGCAAGTTATCAAGAATAAAAACATTTAATGTAGTGCATTTTCTTACTTAAGGTAATAAGCAATGTTTTATTGTAGATTTGTAGTTGTCTTTGGGCTCTGTAAAGCTGAACAGCACAGCTTCTGTATTATAGATAAATAATGTTTGCACTTATGTGTGTCCCAGCGGGTTAGAATAACTACATTTTCACTTGGGATCGTCACGCCCATTAGAAAACACTAGGGCCAAAAACAGGAAACACTTCATGAAAGTAGTCAAGTGGTCAAGTGCAAAGTATTTGGGCTATTTGAACGCAGCCAGAAGACACAGATAATATGTCTTTAGAGCTAATATTGGTTAACAAAAAAATCAGAAGAATGATAATACGTTATATAACAGACACCGGAAATTTCATGAGAATTTAACATTTTTTATTTGAATTTTTTCCCCATTGTCACTTCACACTCCAGCTCAGTTGGTGGCGGTAATGCACGAAAGTTGGCTGTACGTTACAAGAAGTAGAAAAACAAGAATTGCTCGTTGACAACTGCGCATGCACATGATCCCCGATCTACGCCTCAGCCCACAGCAGCAGCAGCAATGGCTCTCCTTAAAACTACCAAGTTTTTATCCTCTGTTGGGAGTTTTAAGCCGTCCTTAGGTGCTTTACCCATTCGAGCAAGGTAATAAAAATGTTTTATGTCTTAGCTAAGCTAATTTTATAGCAGACGCTTTGCCTCTTTACAAGATGTGTAACGTTATTACTATATTAATTTCAGCTTAAAGGTTAAAGGTCACCTTAAAGGTTAATACAATAAATTAGCTTTTTCTTATTGTGAAGGAAACTAATATGTTAAATATGAACAGTTCTTAAAATAACGACATCAGATTTGATATAACGGTCACGTATACGGTCACAGAGATTTTAAGCTAGTAGATGTTCGCAGTAATTATTATTATTATAGCTAACGTTACGTGCACTAAAAAATGTCATGTAGGTTTCTTCCAGTTAACTTAATATACCAGATTGAACAGTGCCATTAACGTTACAGTATTAGCCGTAATCGGATTCATTCAGCATCACTCTGACCTTGCATCTTGCGCTAAACCCGTTTCCAGTAATTCTGCATTTATCCCGAATCACGCATAGAACCTTTTCGTCACCTGTACTCTCAACCTTATACGGGTTAAGACATTTGTATATTAGATTTATTACAAGCGTTCTTGCTTTTAAATTCGAAAGCGTACAGCAGTCTTTTTGATCTCTTTTGGAGACCGTAGGTTCATGCTTCCTCTCCTACCATTGGCTGCAACAAGCAAGCTTAAGTTTTTGATTGGTTTGGGTTACTTCCGGATTCTTCTGTCAAGAAATCATGGTGGACGATGTCCTTTTTCGCTGGGTTTGGAGGGCAAAGCAGAGCTGATGTTGAATTGGGAATTCAGTAGTCCTCATCCTGACATAATTCTGCTTTAAAGAGGGACACTATCATACCCCACGCAAATAGCGAATTAAATATTTGCATTTGTTACCGCAAAAGGACTATTGAAACAAACCCCCCAATAAAGAGTTAACGTTACATTTTCTCAGTGGCTACAGCTATACTATGCATAGTAATATAAACAAACTGTTATGATATTATGTTTTCAGTCTTTAAGCACCTTAAATGTAGGGCAATATAGAAAAATTATGTACTGTACAACACACATGCATGACTGTCACACCCCTGGCATGCAATGCAATAGGAGTTTGTGCAACTTGAGTCCAGGCATGACAAATAATGCAGGATTGGGCTATCCATGGCCTTGTGTTTTTTTTAAACCTGACAAATTGAATAGGGAATCTGAGTTTTAGCAAAATTTGATCTGCTCTGGGCAAATTTGTAATTGTGTGTCATGCTTTTTTAAAGTTCATGGTGGAGTGAAGTTCAAATGGGACCACCTGATCCCATCCTGGGAGTGACAGAGGCCTTTAAACGGGATACAAACCCTCAAAAGATGAACCTGGGTGTGGGGGCATACAGGGATGATAATGGCAAACCATACGTTCTCAGCTGTGTCCGCAAGGTATGTATCTTGTTTGTGCCACTGCATTTTTGAGCATTTATTTCAGAGTTGTGAGTAGAAGTGCTTAAATTATGTACCATTCACTGATATACTTGAACAACTACATAATTTGGGTATAGATATATGCAATTTCTATACATGGCAGTGTTGCAGTTTATATAGAATAGTACAGAACCATGCAAAAAGAGTCTTATGGTGTCCTTTGCTTTTAAATAGAATGAGCTATTGAACAAATTTACTCTTTGATAAAAGTCTTTTTGTAAAATGATTTATATAGGCATTTTTGTTTTATGTCCGATTTGGCCAATAGAGGATATGTATGTGTGGGTGGAGGGCAATCTGCCTTGCAGTATTGGTAAAAAAAAAAAGAAGTGTTGTTTATATATCGAGTTAACATGTGTTTCTGATTTTTCTCTTTCTGCAAGTCATCATGAGCCCAGTGATTTTAGAGGCTGTCCTGTTAAAGCAAAACCCATCAATCACATTTATGGCCACATGCTATCTAATTGAGAGGTAACATGTTTGTTACTGTGTTACGTTTTCTTAGGCAGAGGCTCTGATTGCCTCTAAGATGCTGGATAAAGAGTATCTGCCTATTGGGGGTCTGGGAGATTTTACCAAGGCTTGTGCTGAACTGGCACTGGGGCCTGACAGTGAGGTTCTTAAAAGCAAGAGGGTGAGTATGTCTCTGCTATCCAGTGTGTTTTCATATTATTATTGTTATTGTTTGTTTTTAACATCTTTTCATTTGTTTAAATGTGAATCATTCCTTTTTTAGAGCATAACAGTCCAAACAATCTCAGGCACTGGTTCTCTGAGGATTGGAGGAAACTACCTGGTGGGTGTTTAACATTGAAACACCAAAACTTTTTTGCAACCACTCGTATTAATCTTCATACAGTTTAATCATATTGAAATGAATTTGTTTTAAAATGTCTCGCATTATGTCCATCCTTGTTTGTTAGTCACGGTTTCACTTAGTGGGAAAAGATGTATATTTGCCGAAGCCATCCTGGGGAAACCACACTCCTATTTTCCGTGATGCTGGCATGCAGCTGAAAGCGTACCGTTACTATGATCCTGCTACCTGTGGTTTTGACTTTGCTGGGGCTCTCGATGATATCTCAGTGAGTCAGCATTCATGTAGAACCTACTAATACAACCTATACTGACACATAAGAGTATTTGTAAAATGTGTACGTATTTACAATAAATACATATTTTTTCTTACCTACAGAAAATTCCAGAGAACGGCGTAATCATGCTTCATGCTTGTGCTCATAACCCCACTGGTGTTGATCCCAAACCAGAGCAATGGAAGGAGCTCTCAGCTGTCATCAAGGTGGATTTATCTGTTTTTATGTGATCTGCTAATTGAGTAAAACTTTTCAGTTGTTTTCTGTGTTAGGTCACTTCAAGTTCTTGTACTTCATTCTTGGGTTGTCCATTTTCTCTGCAGAAGAGGAAACTTCTGGTGTTTTTTGACATGGCCTATCAGGGCTTTGCCAGTGGTGATATTGATCGAGATGCCTGGGCTGTAAGACACTTCATTGATCAGGGCCACAACATTCTCTTGTCTCAGTCTTTTGCTAAGAACATGGGTCTCTATGGTGAGTACACAGTGTGCTGCATTTACATTTGAAACACTGTTCTTTTTTCCAATACAGAAACTCCTGTGCATTATTCTTTGGAGTGTAATATCAGTTAGAATAAACCTATCCTATTTTTCATGTATGCGTTGGCTGATATTTAAAGAAAAACAGTGCACAATTAGAATCATAATAATCCTTTTTATTTTTGTGTTTTAGGAGAGCGTGTGGGGGGCTTCACAATAGTGTGTGCTGATGCCGATGAGGCAAAGAGGGTGGAGTCTCAGCTGAAGATTCTGATTCGCCCCATTTACTCCAACCCACCCATGAATGGAGCTCGCATTGCCTCTACCATCCTCACCTCTCCTGATCTGCACTCTATATGGTGACATATGCCTTGATATCTCAGTTGTTATTCACTCTCTTGCTGGGTCATGCTTATTGATGGGCTTTTAATAACATTTAGTATCCATCTGTGTGTATCTCTGTAGGCTGAAGGAGGTGAAGGACATGGCAGACCGTATCATCAAGATGAGAGAAATGCTGGTGGCAAACCTAAAGAAGGAGGGATCTACTCACAATTGGCAGCACGTAATTGACCAAATCGGAATGTTCTGCTTCACTGGGCTTAAACCGGAGCAGGTAAATCTTTTCTGTGGCTCAGTGGTAAGAGCATGGTGCTGGCAACACCAAGGTCATGGGTTCGATCTCATGGAATGCACATACTTAGAAACAAATGTATAGTATAATGCAATGTACTTCGGTTTGGATGAAAGTGCCTGCCAAAATGCGTAAATGGAAATCCCGTAAAAACTGGCATGTAAAGTTCATTAAGTATAATGTTTATACACTGCCCGTCCCAAAAGAAGTCACCACAAGCAAATAGGTAAGATCCTCCCATTGGATTGAAGGTCTAGGTTCAGCAACATTATGTGCCCAAAGAATGAGATCCTGTACTCTGTGGTGGCCAATCCATGTGTGAAATGCTTCCTGAACCACTCTTTCACAATTTGAGCCTGATAAATCCTGGCATTGTCATCTTGGAATATGCCCATGCCATCAGGGTATAAAGAACCCATTGATGGAATAACCTGGTCATTCAGTATATTCAGGTAGTTAGCTGACTATTTTCACACATGGATTGGCCACCATAGAGTCCAGACCTTTACCCTATTGAGACACTTTGGGATGTGCTGGAGAAGACTTTGCACAGTGGTCAGAATTCCCATCATCAATACAAGATCTTGGAAAATGGACATTATGGAGATTGTGGAAGTTTATTGAAATGATGCACAGCGAATGCATGCCGTAATCAAAGATAAAGTAGGTCCAGCAAAATATAAGTGTGTGACTTTTTTGGACGGGCAGTGTATATTAACTTGAATGAATAAACTTACATAAATGTTGCTGCCAGCTCTAACACGGGCACAACTGTGTTTTTTCAGGTGGAACGTCTGACAAAGGAGTTCTCTGTTTACATGACTAAGGATGGCCGTATCAGCGTTGCGGGTGTGACCTCTGGAAATGTGGGTTACCTTGCACATGCCATTCACCAGGTCACTAAGTAGATCAAAGAATGCTGATACAGGAGATTTGTCTAAAGCTTTTACATCATGCCCTGTTTCTATTAGTTCGCCTCACCATTTCTCTTTGGAGCTTCAACTTATTTAGCTGTTTTAACAAGGTTAATGTTAATGCAAAAATACGTCTGACGGTGTTTGACTCCTGAGTCATCTCACTGGTCATCTTGTGATTTGACTAATGAGCACAACATTTTCATCATGGTAAAAATCCTATATGAACTTTATTTATTGTATGAGTTAAGTCACATGTACAACAATAAATGGTATTGTTTTCATGTCATGATGTGTTCATTGATTCATTCAGGGAAATATCCTGTTTGATGTGAGCTTTTTTTACACATGAAAACGCACTGTTGGAGCTAAAATGGCTTTCACTCATGAAATCTTTGGAATACAGACCTACGGTTGGTCTCGTTTGAAAGAAGTCATATAACACACATTTTTTTTTTATTAAAGGTATTTTGTTATGTTTATTGTAAAAAAGCTTTTATTTTAAAGGGTCACCAAGTGTTGTATAAAGTTTGGTCTTGATACACCAAATTTTGACGGTTCTTTGAGTTGTTTAAGCCGTTCTACCACCAAAATCCACTAGGGGGGCATAGGCTTCCATTGGATTTAACACTTAGTCTGAAATTTGACCACAATAGACATTGGGATGCTTTTTATTTATTTTTTACTTTTCTCACTAACAGACACAATGAAAAAATACAAATGCACAGAAACTATATAAAAACAATACATTTGCATGAAACTATACTTTTCATGCACACAAATTTATGGATCAACTGTCATGCATGTATCAATTTCTCTTCCTAAATAGATTATTCCTCGAAACACTGATCAAATGTGTATTGAAGAGTCTTAGACTTTTCCAACGATATAATGTTTGTCATGATAAAGATAAGAATTTACATGCAAAGTATTGAAATAAGTCTAGGTGTTCGGCAGGATCTATTTATTTTTGATACAATCTCTTGTAATTTATGAATCAATTACACTTCCTACATACTTTATTTTATAAAATACTGTTAAAAATGTATTTTAGAGTCTCATACCTTTCCAAATATATATAGTTTGTCATGATTATATCAGAATTTTCACAAAAATATAGAAGCAAACGTGGGTGTCCCGAAGACGGTGACAAGTGAAAGGACGTAAAAAATCTAAGCAAACTCTTTATAAAAAAGAAACAATTACTCTTCCTACATAAATTATTTGAAAAAACACCACAGAAATCTGTATTCTGGAGTCTTAGACCATTTCAATTATTTAACACCTAAGTTCGCAAACTTAGCTGTCCCGTATAAGGGACGGTGACAGTTATTTAAGTAATAAAGTGAATTTAATAACTTATTTTTAAGAATTTAAAAAATATTTATTTTACCATTGCAGTGATAGCAAGAGATCTGAAGAGACATCTATACTCTGACTGCACTGTTCAGTGTTTTCTTTAACCAAATTTTAGATTACAAATCTAACATATTTAAAAGCGTTAAATATTGTTCCCCATGTGTTCAGTAAGATAAAAGGCTCACGCGAGTCACATTTATACTGCTGACTTGTTCCCCAGAACATTCACAATCAATATATCCAAATTGCATGTCTTCCCATCATAACATTTATAGACCATATGCCATAGAAGATTTAATAAGATTAAGACGAAGATAAAAAAATCTTGTGGTACAGAAAAACAGATTTCGTTTACTTTAAATAGCTGTACACTCTTGTGCTCAAATCACGCAAATGTATTTCTAAAACTGTGAAATGTAATAAAGAAAAACATTATGGGTGTCGATCTAACAAATTGAAATCATTTCACAGATAAACAACAATGCTCTACAAATGCCTTCAATGGTATGAGCACAGCATCGACGTTTGTAAAATATAGAATAATATATCTTATTTGTAAAAAGTAGAAATGCAAAATATATACGTTTAATTAAAATAAAAACACTTCTAGTTGTTCATTAAAACGACTGTGATTGGAGAAACGACCATCCTCAGTAACTTTATCCGTCGTGACGTCAGAACAATGTCACATGACTTTCAGGTTTCGCTCTTGCTCAGCAAAAACACAGCAGTGCTATACTGCAGCGGTGGAGTAGGGCACAGTAATAGCATGTAATGTTAGTAGTAATATTCATGTTAACTGATAAATCTCGTTTACTGAAACACATCTTTTTGTTACGGTGCGGGATCGCAAAAGCAAACGAGGTGGGTCATTTCGCTTTATAACATGTTGTGTGTATCGGAAGACTTTATTAGCTTAACAACACAAGCTGTGATTAATTTGAACAACACTAAGTCATGTGATTTGTTAAAGGGTTAGTTATGTTTTACGACCTTGGATTTTGTATAGATCTATGAATGCACTTCGTTTTGTGTTTGAATTGGCCAGTGTTGATCATACCGGTATAAAATTAACCTCTTGCTTTCTACATTGCCTAGCTATGTCCTGTTTTATTCATTTGAGTCATTTAATGCCACTTTAATAGCCACTGCAGCACAATATATTATTTCTGCTATGATGCCGGGTAGTGTCTTCCCTAATCATTTATAAGAAATTGTGATAAACATAGATGCCGGTGTCTAGTCTGGACTCTCTGTTATCTGGGTTAAAGATTTCGTGTAATGATAATCGATAAATGCAGATTAACTTCTGATCGAGTTAGTCTGCATAGTATAATCTTTCTATGCTTGAACATACATTTCACACAGGGCTGGATTGTATCTCATGTGAGCAGAAATTGTATTTCCTTAATTGTGGCTTGTCTGAGATTTTTGCTTACTTCATCATGTAGAGAGATGACACTATGACAGGCCTCGTGATTCACAGTCGTGTCCTGAAGTGCAAACAGCACTGACCTCACAGAGCAAACGATTATGTTGTAGATAAGGATGCACCGATAGGTACATTTTGGCCGATAACGATACCCGATGATTCTTTAACATTGGAAGCCGATAACAGATGTATTGGCCGATATACAGAATCTAAATATTAATATAACATTTCCTAAGACTGTAACAAAAGGCAAAAAGTGGACAACTGCTTTTGTATGAAAAACATTCACTGCAGAAAACAAGGTAACCGTTAGTTCTCTTTTTTCCCTTTAACTTCATATAACAAGCCTACTTTACATTAGTTAAAGATAATTTAACCTTCAAACTTTTCTGGTGTATTTTTAACTCAACAAACACATTAAAGATGTTCTGCCCGAGTGATAGATCCAACTCTGGGATATGGCTTGCAGATCGTATAGATCTAAAATTTGAGTCCAGTTTCACTAGATCTCGCACCGTCAGGAGCTTATTAAACCTGGAATGGCTAGCTTTCGGAGTCGATACTTTAACCCAACCACCAGGGAGATACAGACCTGAAGGGAAGAACAGCAGGCAGGAGACGAAGTGATGTTAAAAAACTGAAAAATGGTTTATTGAATAATCTCAGTTGTGCTTTAATGCTCAGTCCAGCTCTGTCAAACTTCCTCTGACTAGAAACATATTCAATAGGTGTTTTTAACCATGCAAGATTTCAGTATCAAAACACTGTCTCTTGACGTTATTATGAACCTTGAGATGGAGACCATTGGATACTCATATTAGCATTAGAGACAATAAAAATCCCAACGAGGTTAAACAACAATGAAAGGAAGGACGAAATGTAAGAAATAATATGAATATAAGTGAATAATAAAATACATGAATGAATACATGATAAATTTATAATGTTATAAATTAGATACATGAAATAGATTAATACAACGAAATTAAATCTATCATGAGCAACCCAGAAAAAAATCTTAATAGCCATAATAAAGTATAACAGGTTCAAGACAGAAAGCTTTCAGACAGCAGTCGGTTTTCAAACAATATGCTTTTGTTCCTATAATTTACACATTTATAAATACTGTATCTACATACATTACCTACATCAACAATGTTTTGCCAAAAGCAGTAAGTGAATGATCACGACAGAAATAAACTGTACTGTAGTGTATTTTTACTGTGAGCAGCGTGCAGCTGAAGAAGTTTTAGGAAATGATTTATCGGCTATAATACATCGGACAAAATTTTATATACAGATATGGCCGATAATTTATCGTGCAACCCTAGTTGCAGATCAAGTGTTTCATGTGTGTTTTTCCCTTTTTGTTCACAGGTAACATTGATCCCACAACATCCTGTTGAAGTTTTTGGCTTGGACCTGTCCAGGTGTGTTTGCACCTTGTTTGCTGCTTGGCTGTGTTTAGCTACATGGTATTGTTTTGCCTCAACAGTAAAATTTCTTGAGTGGCATCTAAAACTGACAGCACAACCTTGTTCTGTACCTTTTTGGCTCAAGCGGTGTCTTTTGCCATATGATGCCCTTTTAAATTCGTTTGAGAGTGTGTGAGAAAAGCAAGCGTCATGTCAAGGGCGGACAGAGCCATTAACAGTGAAACGGGAGGTTTGGGCTACAGTGAAGATGCTGGTGAAAGGGCATGGCTCCTGCAGAGTCCCAGCGTGGACTCTGTACAACTGCCCAACCAATCAGACGACAGTAGGGGAGGGACTACATCACTTGGGGCCGTTTTTATCGTGGTGAACGCTGCTCTGGGAGCTGGACTTCTCAATTTTCCAGCTGCATTTAACATGGCAGGAGGGGTAACTAATGGAGTTGCCCTTCAAATGGTGAGACACACCTAAAAACCACTGTAAATAAAACCCTGATCAGTCTTAACAGTGCACACATTTCTCTGATGTCGCTTTGACCTGAGTCTTGAATTTACTTCTTTTGCAGAGCATGATGGTGTTCATCATCAGTGGGTTGGTTATCCTGGCTTATTGTTCTCAGGTTAGCGAACACGTCAAACTCACATCTGTCTTGTATAGCATACGCACATACACTTCACGTGCTTGTGTTTTTCAGGTGAGCAATGAAACAACATATCAGGAGGTAATTCGTGCCGTGTGTGGGAAGGTTCTTGGTGTAATTTGTGAGCTGGCCATTGCTGTGTACACCTTTGGCACATGCATAGCTTTTCTTATCATCATTGGGGATCAGCTGGATAAGCGTGAGTGTCTGCACATTTGCACACATAATAAAACAGTCTAAATGCAGTCTTCTAATTTCCATCTGTTCTTACTGCAGTGTTTGGTGCAATAGATCAAGAAGCGCACTGGTACACGGATCGTAAATTCACCATTACTTTGACCTCCTTGCTGATCATTCTCCCTCTGTCTATACCCAAAGAAATTGGCTTCCAGAAATATGCCAGGTAGGAGCTGCTTTCCTATTATTTTACACAATTTAAAGCATTTTGCTTTGAAGTGTACTTTGTGCAATGACGTTTCGGTCCTTTGTTGTGATGGTTGTAAACATACACATAATTACTATATAATCATAAAATGTTTGCTGATTATATCGTAATATGCATATTTTGTACTGATTAATCTGTAGCACCCTGAGTGTTATTGGCACCTGGTATGTGACGATCATAATCATCGTCAAATACTTCTGGCCCGACAAAGACATTTCTCCAGGACTTATCCCAGTCAGGTCAGAACTACATTTGAAAAACAGACCATTGGAGTCTGAGGTCACATAACACCCCCCTACTCATTCAGGCACCTTGTTTCACATTCTTCTATTGTAACATAATGGTGTCTTTCAGGCCTGCATCCTGGACTGATGTGTTCAATGCCATGCCTACAATCTGCTTTGGTTTCCAGGTATGAATATTTATATTCCTGGTTCTAAAAGCATATCTGTTTCTGTTTCCAAATAAAGCTCACTACAGCAGGATCAGTGACATTGTTTTGATTCTCCTCTTCTCTCTTTTTCTCAGTGTCATGTCAGTAGTGTTCCTGTCTTTAATAGCATGAAAAAACCAGAAATCCGACCTTGGTGGGCAGTTGTTACTGCCAGCGTCATTATCTGCCTCTTTGTTTATACAGGCACAGGTTTGTGAGCCCCAATGTCGATTAGATCTTAGATCTCATTGCACACTGTTTAAACGGCATGTTTCTGTTAAAATACTCGAAATGATGATAAGACTGCAATAAATATTGTATTGTTTGTGCTTAACAAGCTTTAGCTCTGTAAAATTTAGGTTTGTGTCTTTCCGCAGGTGTCTGTGGCTTCCTGTCGTTTGGCTCGACCGTAAGTCAGGATGTCTTAATGTCATATCCATCTAATGATGTCGCAGTGGCTATTGCTCGAGCCTTTATCATCATTTGTGTTGTCACCTCATATCCAATCCTGCACTTCTGTGGAAGGTAGCAAGTCTTGGTCTATACTGTAGATGTGTTATGTGTCATTCATGTATGTATATATGTGAAACCTAAAGATGTAAATCAGCACAGCATCCAATGTGTATCAGCAAATGAGGGTTATGTAAATGTCTGAGTTTAGGGCCGTGTTGGAAGGTCTATGGCTGCGTTTTAAAGGAGAGGAGGTAGAGACAGATGTGGCAAAGGAACGGAGAAGGAGGATACTGCAGACTATCATCTGGTTTTGTCTCACGCTAATCCTTGCTCTCTTCATTCCTGACATCGGAAGAGTCATTTCACTTATTGGTGGTTTGGCCGCATGCTTCATCTTTGTGTTTCCAGGTATTTTCCCATTGATTCTAGCCATATTGTATTTTAAAAATAGTGGCATGAGTAAAACCTCTCTTTTTCTACAGGGTTGTGTTTGATTCAAGCAAAGCTTTCGGAGCATGATGTCAGATCAGCCAGGTAAACACATTTTAATATTTTTATGAAACATTTTACAAAAGTGGATTATAAGTGTAGTAGTTCAATGACAAAACTGAATAACTAAATTATATCTCTACAGCTGGCACGGAATGGTGGCGTTTGGGGTTGTCATGGTTACTATTGGTGCATTCATCTTTGGACAGACGACCACTAATGCAATCTACAAAGATATCATCAATCATCCCGGTAGCCAATAGCAAGATAACTTGTGACCTCCTGGACAATGGACTTAAAACAACAGAAATAGTCAAAACATGAAGACCAACCATGTCTAGTACTGACACTATTACTTCTTCAAGAGACCATTTTTAATTTCTCTGTTTGCAAAATGCACACTCAAGTTGGGAAGATTCCAGAGAATTCTTTACCTCATAATGTAGTGGATTACCTACCAGCATGCGGCATTAAACCTCTCTGCTCTGGCTGTGTGTGAATGGATGACCACTATACATCTACACTCGAAATGGATTTGGACATTGTTTTAAATCCTTGCTTTCGGATTTGTCTGAGATCTTCCAAATTATAAACTCTTTTGATTTTTTTTGTTGCAATTTGTTTTATGAATGCCTTCTACACTTGACAAAATGAGTTTATTATGTTTACTCTTAGAATATATATTTGTTAAATTTTTCTTTGAGGACTTGCACTGCCAAATCTATAATTCTGAGTTCTAAATTGTGGAGAAACGGGAAGAGAATGAGTCTGAGTGTACCACTTTAAATCAGAAAAGATGCATATTTGAAGTGTTTTTTATCGATATGCAATTGCTCTTTTTGCTGTGTGTATTCAGCAATGTGTTAAGAACTTGATTATCTCTCTTCCAAACAACAATTATATTTCTTTTTTAACTGACTGCTGCTAGTATTAAGTATAAGGCTAGATGGCTCTGAGAATTAAATTGTGTTTAAATTGATATTGTGAAAATATTGTTGCCAAAATGATATTTTCTCCAGTAAATTCCTTTTATTGCGATTCACTAGACAATTTAATATGTAAATCACATTGTTGTGTTGATGGAATTTTATGTATGTAATTCTGCAGACATACCAAGTAAATTCTTTTTTGTATTGAATGACACAAGATGCATGTCTACCTTTTCAAAAACCATGTATTATTGTATGTTTGTTTACTATTTCAGTGCAATCAGTAAAGGGATTTTCATAGTCACTGAACAAGCTAATTTTATCCAACTTTTTATCTCAACTGTAAAATGCAGATTGACTATGCTCCTGGAAATTAAAGATCCTCTTCTTAGTATTATTAACTCATCTCTGACATTAGGACATGTGCCTAAAGCATTTAAGGTGGCTGTTATAAGGCCGCTTGTCAAAAAACCCAAACTCGACCCAAGAGAACTAGGGAATTACAGGCCTATATCGAATTTACCTTTTATATCTAAAGTTCTTGAAAAAGTAGTTTCAACTCAGTTATGCTGCTTCCTCCAAAGGAATGACATTAATGAAGAATTCCAGTCTGGATTTCGAACATGTCACAGAACAGAGACTGCTTTGATCAGAGTTACAAATGATCTGCTTTTAGCGTCTGACCGAGGCTGTATTTCGTTATTGGTGCTGCTAGACCTTAGTGCTGCATTTGACACCATTGACCACAGCATACTCCTACACAGACTCGAAAAGTACGTCGGCATTAATGAAAAGTCTTATTTATCTGACCGTTTTTCAATTTGTAGCAATAAACAATGATGTGTCCCACAAATCGCAAGTCCAGTACGGTGTACCACAGGGCTCAGTCTTAGGGCCTCTGCTCTTCGCATTATATATGCTACCTCTAGGAGATATAATAAAGCGACACGGAATTAGCTTTCACTGTTATGCTGGTGATCCTCAACTTTATATTTCCTCGAAGCCTCATGAAACCCAGCAGTTCCATCGAATAAAGGAATGCATAGTTGATTTAAAAAACTGGATAAATAACAATTTTTTATTACTGAACTCGGACAAAACAGAAGTGTTACTTACTGGACCAAAAACCGCCATACGTAACAACCAAGAAAACTGCTTAACTATTGACGGATGCTCCATAAAATCCTCGTCGTCAGCTAAGAATCATGGCGTTGTATTCGATAGTAATCTGTCATTTGAGAGCTATTTCGCCAACACCTGTAAAATTGCATTTTTTCATTTTAAGAATATATCTAAACTACGTCATATGCTGTCACTGTCAGATGCATAGAAATTAATTCATGCATTCAAGACATCAAGACTAGATTACTTTAATGCACTTTTAGGTGGTTGCCCTGCAGGCCTATTACAAAAACTGCAACTGGTTCAAAACGCGGCAGCTCGAGTTCTTACACGTACAAAAAAGTATGAGCATACAACCCCGGTTCGGTCAACCTTGCACTGGTTACCTATAAACCATCCCATTAACTTTAAGATCTTGCTTATTACCTATAAAGCCCTACATTGTCTAGCGCCGCAGTATTTAAATGAACTTCTATTGTATTACAATCCTCCACGTGCATTACGCTCTAAGGCGTCCTGTCAGTTAGTAATACCTAGAATTTCAAAATCAAGTGCAGGTGGTAGATCCTTTTCTTATCTAGCGCCTAAACTTTGGAATATTCTTCCCTGCACGGTCCGGGAAGCAGACACACTCTGTCAGTTTAAATCTAGACTAAAGACGCATCTTTTTAATCTTGCATACACTACACTTGCATAATATTAATCCTCAAAGGGTTTAGGCTGCATTACTTGGATCAACCGGAACCAGGAAAACATCCAACAACAAATGATTTACTTGTTGCATCAAAGAGTGCAGAACAGTACTCTACTCTACTCTACTCTCAGCCAGTCTTGTCTTTTTGTTCCAAGGTTACCGCAGGATGCAGTTCATGCCCAGACCTGATGGCAGAGCTGAGAATGGGAAGCGATGACCTGACAAGAGCTGAGATGATATAGCTGGATAAAGCACGCGGCAACTTGACACAATTTTTCTACAACACTTCAAATGCTATTAGATTGTTAATGATAATCTTAAATCTATAATTTACCTTATTCGTAAGTTTATTTATTTTTTATTTAGCCTTGTTGTGCAACCACTGTTGAGCTTGTGCAGAGGCAGCAGCTTTTGCCAGAGGGGAACTGGAATCCCCTGGTTGGGCCTGGGTCCTCCTGAGTTTTTTTTTCTCGATTGGAGTTTTGGGTTCCTCGCCACCGTTTGCAAATTGTTTTGCACTATTTGCCTGGCCGGGGGGGCTGCTTTAGAATTTAGACATAATTAATATTGCATATAAGAATTTATAGTCTGTTTAATATTTTACCTGTGGTTCTCTCTCCTATGTGTGCTTTCACTGTGCGTGTGTGCGAGTGTGTTTGCGTGTGTGCATCTATGTCAATGTGTGTAAGTATGTGTGCATATTGTGTGTGTGGAGCATTTGTATGTCTGTCTTTTGTTGTTTTCACCTTTTTCTTGTTTTTACAGGTATATGCCTTTTGTTGTTTTTCTTGTATTCAATGTGTCTCATGTACAGCTGCTTTGTAACAATGAAAATTGTAAAAAGCGCTATATAAATAAAGTTGAGTTGAGTTGAGTATACAGGGCCAGTTCATAAATCAGCAGAAGGCTGCTTTAACTACTTGTCAATTTGTTAACTTTAGGTTAACTGTTATCAGTAGTCAACATATTACCCTTTTGCCATTTGTGGCATAGTAACAAAAATGAAACAGATAGACAATAAAACTTACTTGAAAAGTTTTACTTTGATTAGAAAAAGTGAATTATATATGTGCTGCTGGATGTAGAACATTTAAGTGAGCACATTTGATACATGTAGAAGGTTGAGGGCGTTGAACGATAGACACGTGAATCAATGCGGAAGTGCTGCATGTTTTTGTAGTATCACCTGATCACGTTCAACTTGAAGTCATATGACCGCCAGTGGAAGGTACTTACAGGAGTCTCGGAGGAGTTCAGGTTCATTCCGGTCGTTTATGTTCACCAAAAAGAGCATAAAATGTCTTCTTTGCGTGTGTTATTGTGTTTTCTCGCCGTGTTTGTATATGATGTGCGCGGGATATACGATCCAGATGAGGTGATGGATCTGCCAGGCATGTCTTTTAAACCCACCTATCGTCAGTGGTCAGGATATCTGAAGGCTAGTTCTGGAAAATTTTTGCATTATTGGTGAGTTACAGGTCTTCTGTGTGTGTTTCAAAACCTCTGTAACGTTATTGTAAGTTGTTTTACACAGCTCAGGTTGCATTATGTTGTTATCGTATTCATGTCTGAATGTGCTTTGTTGTTTTGAAAGGGCGCTACATTCAGTTTACAGCAGCTGCACAAGTTTATTTTGAGCCCCTCTATCTCTGTCTCCATTTACTCTAAAATGCCCATTATTTTGTGATTAAATAAATAAATTCCTAATACATTGCCCTCGCAAAAATACTTTTTATTGGTCTTTACAATGATTCAGCAATGATCAGGTAAATATAAAGTGTATATGTTGCAGGTTTGTGACTTCTCAGAGGGACCCCATTAGAGATCCAGTCGTGCTTTGGCTAAATGGAGGGCCAGGCTGCAGCTCTTTGGATGGGTTTCTGTCAGAAAATGGCCCGTTTCATGTAGGTTGAGGCCCTTATATAAGTTTTATCAGATATTGAAGACATTTTAAAGTTGCCCTGAAAATAGTATGTGCTATTTATAAAATGATGGATGAATATATTTGTTCATTTAAAAACTGTAAAAAGGTGTTATGTGATTTTAGTCTTTTAACGCTAAATTGCCATTCTACACAGCACAAAGCAATAACCATCTTAAGCATGTGACATGCAAGTCCTATTTTATTTGTTTGTCCTAGGTCAACGATGATGGAACTACCCTTTATGAAAATGAATTCAGCTGGAATAAAATTGCCAATGTTCTGTATCTCGAGTCACCCGCTGGAGTTGGTTATTCTTACTCCGATGACCAAAAATATGCAACCAATGATGACGAGGTAAATTATACACATTAATATGCATGCATCTACACAAAAAACCCCAGAAAGATCTAATCTGTACTTTTTCTTTAGGTGGCAGATAACAACTACCTGGCTCTGCAGAGCTTTTTCGCAAAGTTTCCAAATTTCACCAAGAATGAGTTTTACATTTTTGGCGAAAGTTACGGAGGCATCTATGCACCCACACTCAGTCTGAGAGTTGCTACTGGTGGTCAGCTTAAAGTCAACTTCAAGGTGATTATCAGTTTTAATGCTTGTGGAGATGTATTGTTTTTACATGGATGTCTATCCTTCCATCCATCTTCTTCCGCTTCATCCTGGGCCGGGTTGCGGGGGCAGCAGTCTAAGCAGGGATGCCCAGACTTCCCTCTCCCTAGACACTTCCTCCAGCTCTTCCGGGGGGACAAGGGGCGTTCCCAGGCCAGCCGGGAGACATAGTCCCTCCAGCGTGTCCTAGGTCTTCCCCGGGGTCTCCTCCAGGTGGGACATGCCCGGAACACCTTCCCGGAAAGGCATCGAGGCGGCATCCGGAAAAGATGCCCGAGCCACCTCAGCTGGCCCCTCTCGATGTGGAGGAGCGGCTCTTCTCTGAGCTCCTCCCGAGTGACCGAACTTCTCACCCTATCTCTAAGGGATCGCCCAGCCACCCTGCGGAGAAAGCTCATTTCGGCCGCCTGTATCCGGGATCTTGTCCTTTCGGTCATGACCCACAGCTCATGACCATAGGTGAGAGTAGGAACGTAGATTGACCGGTAAATCGAGAGCTTCGCCTTGCGGCTCAGCTCCTTCTTCACCTTGCGGCTCAGCTCCTTCTTCACCACGACAAACCGGTACAGCGACCGTATTACTGCAGAAGCTGGGATCGGTCTGTCAATCTCCCGTTCCCTCCTTCCCTCACTCGTGAACAAGACCCCCAGATACTTGAACTCCTCCACTTGAGGCAGGAACTCTCCACCAACCTGAAGTGGGACCCTTTTTTCGACTGAGAAACATGCCCTCGGATTTGGACGTGCTGATTCTCATCCCAGCCGCTTCACACTCGGCTGCAAACCGTCCCAGTGCATGCTGAAGGTCCTGGTCTGATGGGGCCAGCACGACAACATCATCCGGAAAGAGCAGAGATGAAATCGTGTGGTCCCCAAACCTGACACCCTCTGGCCCCTGGCTGCGCCTAGAAATTCTGTCCATAAAAATTATGAACAGAACCGGCGACAAAGGGCAGCCCTGCCGTAGTCCAACATGCACCGGGAACAAGTCTGACTTACTGCCGGCAATGCGAACCAAGCTCCTACTCCGGTCTAACAGGGACTGGATAGCCCTTAGCAAAGGGTCCCGAATCCCATACGCCCAGAGCACCCTCCACAAGATGGCGAGAGGGACACAGTCGTATGCCTCCTCCACATCCACAAAACACATGTGCATTGGTTGGGCAAACTCCCATGAACCCTCCAGCACCCTGGATAGGGTATAGAGCTGGTCCAGTGTTCCACGACCGGGATGAAAACCACACTGTTCCTCCTGAATCCGAAGTTCTACCATCGGCAGGATTCTCCTCTCCAGTACCCTGTCATAGACGTTCCCGGGGAGGCTGAGGTGTGTGATCCCCGATAGTTGGAGCACACCCTCCGGTCCCCCTTCTTAAAAAGAGGGACCACCACCCTGGTCTGCCAGTCCAAAGGCACTGTCCCCGACCGCCACGCGGTGCTGCACAGGCGTGTCAGCCAAGACAGCCTCACAACATCAAGAGTCTTGAAGTACTCAGGGCGGATCTCATCCACCCCCGGTGCCTTGCCACCGAGGAGTTTCTTTGCTACCTCTGTGACTTCATCCCGGGTGATGGACGAGTCCGCCTCCGCCTCCGATCCCTCAGCCTCTGCTTCCTCAATGGAATACGTGACGGCGGGATTGAGGAGATCCTCGAAGTATTCCTTCCACCGCCCGATGATATCCCGGGTGGAGGTCAACAGCTTCCCTCCTCCACTGTAAACAGTGTTGGTAGTGCACTGCTTCCCCCTCCTGAGGCGCCGGATGGTTTGCCAGAATCTCTTCGAGGCCGACCGATTGTCCTTCTCCATGGCCTCACCGAACTCCTCCCAGGCCCGAGTTTTTGCCTCCTCAACCACCCGGGCTGCAGTCCGCTTGGCCTGTCGGTACCCGTCAGCTGCCTCGGGAGTCCCACAAGCCAGCCAGGCCCGAAAGGACTCCTTCAGTTTACGGCATCCCTTACTTCCGATGTCCACCACCGGGTTCGGGGATTGCCGCCTCGACAGGCACCGGAGACCTTACGGCCACAGCTCAGAGTGGCCGCGTTGACAATGGAGGTGGAGAACATGGTCCACTCGGACTCAATATCTCCAGACTCCCTCGGGATCTGGTCGAAGCTCTGCCGGAGGTGGAAGTTGAAGATCTCTCTGACAGGGGATTCGGCCAAACGTTCCTAACAGACCCTCACAGTACGTTTGGGTCTGCCGAGTCTGTCCAGCTTCCTCCCCCGCCATCGGATCCAACTCACCAATAGGTGGTGATCAGTTGACAGCTCCGCCCCTCTCTTCACCCAAGTGTCCAAGACATACGCCCGGAGGTCAGATGAAACAACCACAAAGTCAATCATCGACCTCCAGCCTAGGGTGTCCTGGTGCCATGTGCACTGATGGACACCCTTATGCTTGAACATGGTGTTCGTTATGGACAAGCTGTAACAAGCACAGAAGTCCAATAACAGAACACCACTCGGTTTCAGATCAGGGGGACCGTTCCTGCTAATCACGCCCCTCCAGGTGTCACTGTCGCTGCCCACATGGGCATTGAAGTCCCCCAGCAGAAAGATGGAGTCCCCAGTCGGAGCACTTTCCAGCACCACTCCTAGAGTCACCAAGAAAGCAGGGTACTCTACACTGCCGTTTGGCCCATAGGCGCTCACAACAGTGAGAGACCTATCCTCAAGCCGAAGGCGCAGGGAAGCGACCCTCTCGTTCACAGGGGTGAACTCCAACACATGGCGGCTGAGCTGGGGGGCTATAAGCAAACCCACACCAGCCTGCCGCCTCTCACCATGGGCAACTCTAGAGTGGTGAAGAGTCCATCCTCTCTCGAGGAGTGTGGTTCCAGAGCCCAAGCTGTGCGTAGAGGTGATCCCAACTACCTTTAGTCTGAATCTCTGAACCTCATGCACATCTCAGGCTCTTTCCCCGCCAGAGAGTGGTGACGTTCCATGTCCCTAGAGCTAGATTCCGCGTTCAGGGAACACGTCGCTCCTTCAGGTCGAGCCCGGCCGGACCCCATGGGGGGAGGCCCGACCACCAGGCGCTCGCATACGAGCCCCAACCCCGATGGTTGTCTAGTTAACTATAATTGTTGTCTTATTATTATTATTATATATATATATATTAGTGGTGGGCCGTGAGACTCTTATCGCGCGATAAATTTTTTTTTGCCGTTAATCTATTCTCAAAGTTGAGTTGGGAGCTGGGTCTATACTACGCAAGCTATGATGACTTTCACCTTGATATTTTAGCGCGGATGTATACCTAGGCAGAATTCAAATGAGCCATTTTAATCTAGACTAATTCCACGACTAGTCTAGATTAATCTAGATTAAAAAAAAAAAATCTATGCCGACCACTAATATATATATATTTTTTTTAATAAAAAAAATTGTCTCTATTGCAGGGCTTTGCTGTGGGAAATGGCATTAGTAGTTTTGCACTAAATGACCAGTCGTTAATCTACTTTGGTTACTATCATGGCCTATTTGGAGAACAGTAAGTGAAATCTATTATATTTATATAAGTAATAAAATTGTAAAGTTTGTGTTGTTTGTAAACAGCATAAAAAAACAATAAATTTATGGATATTTGGACCTTTTACATACAGGTTGTGGAAGGACCTGAATGACAATTGCTGTGAAAATGGAGTCTGTAACTTCTACAACAATTCTAAAGAGTCTTGCTCTGTTCTGGTAACATGGATGCATTCCCATACATGCACGCTACTGTTGGACAAATTGTTACAGGCAGTTCAAGTAACTAGTTTTTTTTTGCAGGTATCACATTCATT
Source organism: Triplophysa dalaica (assembly GCF_015846415.1). Classification (NCBI taxonomy): domain Eukaryota; kingdom Metazoa; phylum Chordata; class Actinopteri; order Cypriniformes; family Nemacheilidae; genus Triplophysa; species Triplophysa dalaica. Next base: position 10,522,083 of record NC_079542.1, read on the forward strand.
TAATATAGTGTATAATTCTGGATTGAATGAATATGCACTGTATCTTGATTGTGCTGGAGGTGTTGGATTTCAGAAGAGCTATCAGAGAACCATGATGCATCTGTTTAGAAACTTCAGGAAGCATTGGGAATCCAATAATGTAAGGCCTGATTCTTTTATTGAAGCATAACAGTTTAACTTTCTCAAATCCACACAATGAACTGTTAGAATTAAAATATAACTTATACTTCTTTGTGTTCAGTTAGTGGAAAGTTCTCCAACGATTAAGGGGGTGCCTCCGTGTATAAATAGTACTGCACAGATTAACTGGCTGAACCGAGCGGATGTAAGAAAGGCTTTGCACATCCCTGATGTACTACCATCATGGGACATCTGCAGGTACTTTGTAAGCTGATGCCAGTCTAAGTTTACCATTTTACCCTCTGTGCATTAAGGTGATGTGTTTTTCTTCTTTATACAGTGATGAAGTGGGTGCCAAGTATCGTACAATCTATGAAACTGTCAAGAAAGTCTATCAAAAGCTACTGGCTTCAGGGCTAAGAGCTTTGGTTTATAATGGAGACACTGATATGGCTTGTAACTTCCTTGGAGACCAGTGGTTTGTCGAAGACCTTGGACAGAAGGTAAATCCTTCTTATTTTGAGACTTGAGGATTTCTTGAACTACAGAACTTCAGTGTGTAATGCTGGTTTTTTTTCCTCAAGGCAACCACAATGTACCAGCGCTGGTTGTATGATAACCAGATTGCAGGATTCTACCAACAATTTGGCAACATCACTTTCCTCACGATCAAGGTACGTGGCAGGAATGTTGGAGCCCCATACAGCTTTTTCTGTTTGAGATCTGCCACAATAAATAAATGACAAGGGAGACAATTTTCATTTTACATTTTGTTACTGTTTTCCACCTATTTTTAGTCAAAGCAGACTAATGGATGTGTGTGTCTGAAACAAAAATAGTGAAAGTAGGTGATAACATTCAATTATCTTTTCAGGGCGCCGGTCACATGGTTCCTCAGTGGGCTCCTGGTCCATCTCTCCACATGCTTGACCATTTCTTGTCCAATAACCCTTACTGATTTTCCTCCAGACCACGTTCTGTCTCAAAGCACCACATTGGTTTTTCAGAGGTTGTTCTGTATGTGTTCTTAAGTAACTGTGTGAAAATAGGAATTAATTGGACCGGAAGTTGAGCCTTTATTTTCTCCAGGACTATAGGTATATTTGTTTTTTAATATGATTGGAATTTGTTGAAACGCTTTTATATTGTTGATTGTTTTACGAGCTTCCAATGCCACACTATGGCGATGCAGATCATAATTTTCTATTCCAGAAATGTCTCCATCAACAGCACTGTTTAAACTTTTCAATCTTAGTTTAGTTAGGACATGCCATTTGTTCTTTTAAAAGCAGCATTGATTTCACATAGGTAAATATGTCTTCCAAACGCAGTCTACTTTTATAGTAGTTTTGATTATTGTTATATGCTGTTTGTAAATTTTGTGAAATAAATTTCTGAATGAATGTGTTTTATTCTTCAATGTACAGTGTATGTGCAAGACTTTGTGACTATTCTGAGAGTGGAAAAAATCAAGGCAAAAAATGTATGGCCTATATTTCATAACGGCACCATTCATAATCAATCTAGACCTATTTTAGTTTCAAATATTTGTGGACTTTGTAGTTATTTCAGAACAGGTAACAGCTTTGCTCTAATGGGTTGCTGTTGTTAATAACAGTGTGTAAGTAGACACAAGACAGGATAAGAATGTAGGCCTAAGTGAAAATCCTATTTAAAATGTTACATTTGTTAAAATAAACGAATTCTGGACATAACTTTGCAATCAGCCAAAGTAGTAGGTCAAGATGAGTCTTTTTGTATCCAATTTCACTTAATCATAAACGGTTGTTAAGTAAAGCTGGATAAAGAATCAGAAGATGGTGGTAAATTGCAGACTAGCTATGCAGACGAAGAATACAGTACCATACTTAGCTGACAAATGGTACAATGATAACTTTGGCAAGTTGTTCCATGATTGTGACGACTTTGGAAATATTCATTCTGATAACTCATGGGTGACACAAAAATGATAGATGATTTTGGGGGTTTCGCAGAGAAAGTATAATATGAATGTCGAACGTTAAAATCGGAATCCCTGTGACAATCTTGTCAAATGGAATGTATATACCAGCAGATTCCTCCAGACGTGAGCAGATATATTGACTTTTTCCAGAATCCTCTGCTCCATCTTTCCAAGGCCATAGTTCCTCAGTGTGGTCAGAGCAAAGCACCGATGTTCCCGCCAATCGTCTCCAAAATCCACCATGATACCCTCAAACAAACAAATCATTCTGCTAAGGAGGTCTTCTGAGCCCTGTTAGGCAATTTTGATGTTTGTAATATCCATCATTGAGATGTCTGCTTAAGTACCATGCGTTTTGTTTTTTGTATGTCTCCTTATCTTCGTTCTGTGTTAAATAACTAACTTAACTAACAACTTAATATCTGTTTTTTTTAAGACTTTCACTTTGAATAAAATAACTATATTACGTAAAACATTAAAGATCCTATTCTATACATTTATACTTTTAACAACCAACTACTGACACGTATCTTTTTATTTTATGAACATGAATGTTTTTTTGGCAATAGCCATAGTTTAACCATGCTAGTGTAACTATGTTTTATTGGTCAAACATTATAAAGATAAAGTGTGAGCAGTTATTGGAAATTTTCCTTTGCAAGAATGTATGGTGTGCTGCATGTAAAGAACAGGAAGTGTGTTTATGGACCGCATGTAATGGAAGCCCGAGGTGAAATGTTAGATTTGTTAAAGAGCAGAGTTCTGAAGATAAGTCTGCAATACACCGAAAGTAAATGATGCTAAAATTACCTTACAGTTTGGGCAGCAATGTATAAGTAAAACAAGGATGAGGATACTTTCTGGGACCGCTGAGTTGGCTGTCGAAACAGTAGGTGGCGGTAAATGCCTGGTTGGATACCAAAGATACAAACGAAGAAAACTGCATGATATATGAACGCGCACGTGGCATATGCTGTTTCTGCTGCTATGAGATTACATAGCTTCGGAGGTTCCTAGTATTCAGGTAAATTATTTGATATTGTATTTAGTTTACAGCTTATCTTATTTTATCCTGTACTCAAATAAGAGTCGAGACACTGCTTTGTAATATTGATATTTTGTGGGCTCGTGTTCAAATGCATCGTGTTTAAGCTTTCGCTTCTCTGTGGTTCTGGGAGCTACGCTACGGTGCGACAGAATTTCTCTCTTCAAATATTTGGGCTTTACTATAAAAACTGGTTTTGCTCTTTTGAATGGAGGAACAACGCTTCCCATGTTATTAGTGAAGTGAAGATAAAAGCTCGCTCCAATGGCAGTAAATAAGATGTGCTTAATAAAACATTTGATCATGTAAAAATGACGTGTAACATGTGAACTGAAATGTATTTTTATTTTGTTCACAGGAAGACTACGTTCACCTTCAAGAGGAACAGTGTTATTGGTGCTTTTGTTCTAGTTTTATTTCTTTTTTTTATTTCTTCTGTATAGCTTTCTAGCATCAAACAATTTCAATTGATAATTTATTTAAAAAAAAAAGGTTGCATAAAACAGTAGTTCTGTTAAGAGGTTGTGTGCTGTTGCGCTATTTGTGTAAAAAAAAATAAAGACACTAAAGCACAAACGTGTATATTGGTGTTATTTAAAGCTTATGCAAATCTTTGTGACTTTTCGTATATGTATAATTAAAGTTGACTGCACTGCTTGCTCTATTTAAGATCTGTTAGTCGTCTCTGGTGTACGTGGTTGTACACACAGGCGGTAAGGTTTTACTGACTGCGTTGCCCCATATATAAGATTGAAGTCTGGAACTCCTGCATCCTCTGGCCAGATTAGACTGAATCTGCGCAGTATTGTGACTAAGATGAGAAAGAGCTCCATGCGAGCTAGACTCTCTCCTAAACACACACGGGATCCTGGGAGATGGAGAACAAAATTTACAACACAATTAGGTTGTGGCATGTTGTGTAAAATACATTTTTAATATGACTATCCATTTACTGTTTCGGTTGTGCTAAATTAACTGTAAAAAAAGGGTGATCAAACGGTTCCTCTTTTGGAGTGTGTGTCGTGTAACTAGCTAACTGAGTATATTTATACTGTCCATGGTTACAGTGTGAAGACCTCCAAATAAGAATTGTAAAACACACCTACAGAAAAAGGCATAAATGCATCAGGTTTCACAAATTCCCCGTTTTCGTTCAAGAAGTTCTGAGGATTGAACTCGTTGGGAAATTTCCACTGACTTTTCTCTCTGAGAGCAGATGACAGATAAGGAATGACTATAGTCCCCTAAAAGAGCAGAGGGTAGTAAAGATGCTGTTCAGGGGTTTCAACAATGAAAGCAAGTTTGATGATAAATTGAAAAGTAAAGGGTAAGTTTTTTTAGCCTTTAATGTCAGGTGTACTTTTAAGAGAAATCTGGTAATAATCACAGCATATTCACCTTTGGGATGCTGTAGCCTTGAAGTTGGGTGCTGGTTGTGGTAGTGTGAAACACACTGAGAGGAACTATGTCCCCAACACGTTGAGCTTCATGAATCACTGCCTGAACGTAGGGCATGGCACTTCTGTCCTCAAATGTGACATGTTCACGAGCCCCAAGGACCTTATCGATCTCTTGCTGACATCTCTCTTAAAATTTATATAGAGAAAAAAATGTTTGCGTACTGTCTGTAGCAGAAGTAATGTATGGCTTTACATTCATCTGCATATTATGAGCCATATCCAAAAGTTGTTTCCTACACATACAGACACAAATGGATTCACACATTTTACTTCACTTATCAGTCTTTTCTTACCCTGTATATAAGTGTGGGTCATCAAATAGAGGGTTAAGGTGCGGAGCGTGTTAGAGGTTGTGTCTGTACCGGCCATAAACAAGTCAAAAAGCAAAGTGACCATCTGGGAATCTTCAAATGTTGTGCATTGATCTGCTCGCTGCAGATTACACAAAAAGTCAATCAAAGGATGTAAACCTAACATGCTGCTGGCAAATTAAACTAAAATACATAGTCAAACCCACACACATCTCTGACCTTCTCCATCTCCTCCAGGTAACAGTCAATTAAGTCTCTGGGCTCCCCAGGTACCCTTGACATCTTGTGCGTACCAACAACTTTGAGAATATGTTGTTTGATTTGCTCAAAATACTCAAAACATTTTCTGAATGGCAGCGGAAGAATCCTTAATGCTGGGGTTATTTCATAGAGCTGTAATACAAACATAAAGGTCTTTTCACATACAGTCCGAAATTTTCATATGCAGTTTTTCGTATGTGGCACTTGTTTTTAAGGTGAATGTCAATGTCATCTGTCAATGTCATCTGAAATGTCAAAACTCACCACGAATTGGCAAAGTTTGGTGATACTCCAACTGCATTAATAAATTATATAATTGACGCGTCACTAAATTAACAAATGTAAGTATACTGTGAACATTATACGCGAAAGGATTAATTACTTAATACCTTAATGAAAAGAAGAGATGTATTTTGATGTGTGTGACTTGCCACAATGTTGTAAAGGCAACAACGACCAATTCCGCTTCCTGTTAGTATGTCAAGATGCACACCGGCATGTTTTTCACGTTTTTCCAAGGCACATTTATAAAAGCTAAACTATCCTAATTTAAATAAGGCCTAAGCTCTATCTGTGAAGTTGGCCAGAAAATCTGAGTATACCATCCACTATGCATGTCATTTTTGTTTTAGGTTGTTTACCATGGCCCATGGTCCAATCGCAACCTTGCCAAGTTGTGCCATAGTCCTGACCAATGTTTGGAAATATTCATCCTGATAACTAAAGCGTGACCCAAAAATGATGGAGGCAATGATGTTTGAAGCAGCTTGGTGAAAAAGATATTGAGGGTCAATTGCCTTTACTCCTACAGAGAAAGTAGAGGAAAGATGTTTCTCAGGACTATGAATTACTGCATAGATGATGAACACATTAAATAAACATTGTTTTGTCAGAGGGAATGTACCAGCAGATTCCTCCAGATGGGAGCAGATATATTTGACTTCTTCCAGAATCCTCTGCTCCATGCTGCTCTTTCCAAGGCCAAAGTTCCTCAGTGTGGTCAGAGCAAAGCGCCGATGTTCCCGCCAACTGTCTCCAAAATCTGCCATGATCACCCCTAAGCAGACAAACCATTAAATGTAAGGAGGCCTTCTGAGCCTAGCAATGGGAGTTAAATATTTTTTTGTATCTTTCCTTACCTTTGTTCTGTGTTAAATGACTGATTAACATGGTGTGTGGTCTGCCAGCAAACTCCACCCCCTGTGTGACCAGAGCCTCCTTGATCGCTTTGTGACCTGTCAACACTACTGCTGGTTGTCTACCAATGTACAGACTGTAGACCGATCCATAACGCTGAGCAAACTAGACAAAAAATACATATTTATGTTAAGAGCAACCGGGGCGAACTCTATAGACATAGCCACTAGTTTAATACTGTGCCCCAAAGTTAGTTAGGACTAATTAATTAGACCTTTTATAACTGACTTAAAGTTAAGACATTTAGATTAGACTAACTTGTACTAAGCATTTTATGGCAAAAACACATTTTATGCATAAAATTGATGAAAAAAATTGATTCTCAAAGCTATCTTTTTGAGATAGACTAATGTGTGCTTACCTTGTCTAGGTCCTTTAATGGGTTTGTGCGGTCCAGTTGTAGCAAATTTCCAAATAATGGAACAGGAGTAGGTCCAGGAGGGAAGTTTTTGGGTCGCCGACATCTGAGGTGGAGGAACAAGAGAAAAGCTCCGAGCCACAAAAGAACCAGTGCAGTCAACATGGTTTCCGATCTATTGGCAATAATTCGAAAACGACTGCTATCTAGTGCACACAAAAATAACTCTTTTAAACTCTGTTGAACTGGAGTCTGGAGAAAAGGTATTATTGGTTAAAAATTAACTTGTAAATAATGCTGAGGTATGCTATAGTGATACTTCTACCAAATGTACAAGAGGGCATTGACAGTACCATTGATAAATGTCTTCCTTAAGGTCAATGATGCATTCATCATTTTACCTAGTTTGATATTTTCTGAAGGACTGTGCCCGATTGCATAAAGCACCTTAAGTTTTTCCCTTAATTGTGTCACTTCAGGGGTGATTTCCCTTTACCAAAGACAATTGGAGAAAAACGTAAGTAAAACTTAAGGTATATTTAAGGGCACACTTAAGGGAAAATTACACGTAAGGTGCTTTATGCAACGGGGCCCTGTCCTTTAAGATCCTCCAAATGTTTGAGTCTGACTAGAACCTATTGCTCCATATGGTCCATAGTTTAATTATGGTATTTTAATAATATTTTACTGGTCATACATTATAAAGAAAAGCGTGAGCAGTAAGTGGAAATGTTCCATATCAGTAACAACAACTACAGAAATATGTATAGTACTGTGGTATTTGTAGTAAAATACAAATAGCCAAAAGCATGGTTAATGCATTTTTACTATAAATTTTTTTTTTTCATTTAAGGGATTTTTTTTAACGTTCAACACACAAACACACTAAACCTTATAGATTTGATTTTGCAGTAGTCATTACATTGACCCAGCACCAGGTGGCTATCAGTGAACAGTTTATAGTATGCGTGACGTATTTTCCAAGCGCCGGAAGCCTTCTCTGGAATGCTGATGTGTTATTTTGCTTTGGTAGATGTTTAGTTTTCAAGATAAATCTTAAAAAAGGTCACTATTAGTACATTTAAATGCTGACAGGGAGAGAGGCTATCCGGTGAAAATAGACGCACGTGAAGGAGGATTCAGAGGAGATGGCGGTATGCGAGAATCTTGCTGACTAATTTAAATCTGTCAAAGGAAACCCTTTATTAATACACGTGTTATTAAAGTTTATTTATGTATTGACTTAATATTTTGTCTGGATAACTATTGAGAACTCCAAATCTCTCTTTAGCCTAAAGGAAAAGTAGGAACCAAAGGCAAAAAACAAATCTATGACGAAAATCAGGATACTCTGAAATTTTACTCCAGAATCATCCTTGGTGCAAATGTAAGAGAGTTTCTATTCTGTGGTTAACATTTTATGTTTATTTTAACCTTGTCATATTTCACTATTTTATGTATGTTGATCAATTTAATGTCTGTTTTCCCTTTTCTCCCCTCCCCAGGCAATTTTTGTAGCTACAAATCTCTTACTCTTTTACACCTCATCTACATTTTGGACATGGGTAAGTGACAATGAAATATGAATGAAAGCACTACCGTCTTGGCCTATATTTCAATCCAATTTGCCACATATAAAGAAATAGATACTATGTATTTTTGTTTTATTTTACATTTAATGATTCCACACAATTTGATCTATTTTGCCATGAGAAAATGCATGCACATCTACACATGTAAAATAAATATAGCAAACAATATTTAATAACAGTTTCAAAGCTTCCAGGTTTTATTTCATGTTTGTTGTCAATCGTGTTATGGTGAACTGGTGTTGGAGTGTGATTTCATACCTTTTTTTCAATATTATTCTCTCTTTCGCACTAGTTCTTGCTACTGTTTGCATTGGCAATTTATATTGGCAGCTACAAATCTATGTCAGCAATGGCCAAACCTGCATTTGCTGATGATGGTAGCTTGCTGGATGGAGGAATAGACCTTAATATGGAACAGGGCATGGCAGAGTGAGTTGTGTTTATCTTATTATTACCTTTTCTTTGTATATGTGTCTTCCCTGTTGCTAATAAATATTCCTTATGCCATAAGTGACTTCACATTTTTACACGCAGACACCTTAAGGATGTGATTCTTCTAACTGCTATTGTTCAAGTCCTTAGCACACTGTCATCTTACTTCTGGTACTTCTGGCTCCTGGTGAGACTTAATAAATCACTCCGGTTGTAACACCTTGAAACTTCCATTAATTCATCCTATTTGTCAACCATAATGTTTGCTTTTCATCCAGGCACCTGCGAGAGCATTGTACTTGCTGTGGGTTACCTTCCTTGGCCCCTGGTTTTCTGCTGATTCACAGGGGGCCCCTGAAGAGAACGAAAAGAGCGATAAGAAACAGAGGCGACAGGAGAGACGTCAAATGAAAAGATTCTAGATCTGTCCACGGTATTTTTTACATTTTATTGTTCAATAACACTCTAAGTTATTATGAAAGGTTTGACATGACAGATTAGCTCAGAAAAATTACGGACACTGTAAAGTGTCTTCGGTTTTTATCTTTCACACGTGTCATCTACTGTTCCGTCCTTCTTGGTTCTCCGGCTTCCTTCTAATTTGTTTAGCTCAGGGGTGCCTTTGTCGTATCTGACTGCTGACTGAGCTTCCAACTGTGTTGTGTTTTATCATGATTACTACGTTCATGAGGTCCACTCACCAGTTGCAGGCTTAGCTATTGCTTTAACAGACAAATGCTCTTTAGACACGACGATGCACGAGGAGTTAACTTAAACAGCCATTTAAAACTTACACATCACTTCATCGTGGCTTTTGGAATTTACTTACAGGCTTATTGATTTGAATGTGCATGATTCTGTATCAAAAGCGATTTAGATTTTGATAATGAACGATTTCCCACGGGTTGTTCTTAAAAAGCTTAGTGTGGCCTGGTGCTGCCTTGAGGGACGAATGCAGAATGAAAGATTATGATTGACCTTCTGTGGAATTAAAGGACTCTATAGAATCACATCTATTTTTTTAATTTGGTCTGCTAAAACTGTTCAGCTTTGTGATTTTGGTATAAAGAACAATTTTTAACATTCATGACCTCTCAGTATTGAGTTGCCTTGATCAACTTGACACTTTATTGACTCAAAAAGTGTCAGTTTTAGGACCATAAATATAATTTTCTACATCTTACCTGCTGCACCATAACAGGGAGGTAAACATTTTTCAGAGTAAATGTACGCATAGCGAATTGTGTGAAATAAATAAACTGTTAAAAATGTATGCAACAGCGTGAATCCTTCAATTCCAAGCTTCGGTTAACTTTTAATGAGCCAGTTAGTGTTAACACAGCCTAGGCTTGCTATTTAACTGCGCATGCGCACATACTGCAATAAAGAACGAACGCATTCAAGCTTTTTCTACTGAGCTTATCGTCTGTGCTGCTGATCTGATATATGTATCATCAGACTGCAGTCATGATCCCCCATTTAACCCTGACCGATCATCACCAGCACGACGAAGGTAAGAGGAACTGTTGCTAAGTTACCGGTAGTTAGCAACCAATAAAACATGACTCCAGCGAACTTTAAGTGAGCAAAGTCGAACGGTGTTTGCCAGAGTAAAGCTTATTTTTTCTTGGGATTCAACGCATACACGCACTTTAAATTCTCGTGAACTTCAGGAACATCGCTTAGCAGGTCAGACAATGAATTAAGTGACTTCACAGTTACGGGTCATTTGTTTACAGTTCAGCTGAGCATGCTAGCTACCATGTGAAGCTAACGAAAAGTGACCCAGATACAAGTATTTGAGAATACCCGCCATAAACTGTAACAAAAGTTTGTAACACGGCTTTTAACCAATAAGTTAAGAAAATACATCGATCTTATGAAATTTTTACGAACAAATGAAAGCGGTGACCGATATTTAACGTCAAAGTACCGTTAGCGTAGCAAAGTTGCTAGAACTTGAAATTTGTTTCTGGCTAACGCTAAGTGGAGTTTTTGCATGTAAAGATATGCATCTTATGTTAGATTTAATGCTTTCAAAAAATTAAGCACGTTCAGAGCACTGTGTATTATTGATAAAAAAATCTTTAATGCATTATCAACGAACTCAATGTGTTATTAGTTTATATACTGCTCTTCTTTTCATTTAACAGATGGAGAGAGAATATAAGTTTACATCATTACATGCCTAACAATACTCATGTGTTGGTGAAATGAGTAAAGTGAGGTGACTCCAGGCACAGTCATCACAATGGCTTTTACCAACACCACTATAACATCGTGGAAATTGCGTGAGTACATGTGATTCTTTCAGAATTATTTCAAGTTTGGACTTTATTTTTATTAATGCTTAAGGCGACCCACTTTTAAACTTTGTGCTCTGTTATTTAGAGGAGATTGTGGCTCACTCCAGCAATGTGTCCTCACTGGTGCTGGGGAAATCTTCTGGTCGTCTGCTGGCCACAGGTGGCGAGGACTGCCGAGTCAATATCTGGGCAGTCAGCAAACCTAACTGCATCATGGTACTATTTTCTCATCTTGCAGTGTTTATCTTGAGAAATAAGTCTTGATCTAGTTATTCCATATCTGTACTATAGAGTTTGACGGGCCACACCAGTCCTGTGGAATGCATTCAGTTTAACAGTTCGGAAGAGCGTGTGGTGGCTGGCTCTCAGTCCGGTTCTCTGCGGCTCTGGGATTTGGAGGCTGCTAAAAGTGAGTTGCGAGATCACTGCTCCTGTTTGTGATTTAATAAATATGAAACGTTTATGCATGCCTGGTTGAGCAATTTCTCTTTCTGTCTGGGATGATTATATGAACCTGTTTGGTGGGAGAGATCCTGTAGTGATCACTCTCACTCTGATCTCTGAGGACATGCACAGGGGCCATCTGACCAGAAACACTTTTGAACCCAAAAAAAGTCTCCTTGTTACCGACAGCTGAATTCATTTTTATTTATTTTCAGTTCTTCGCACTCTGATGGGCCACAAGGCCAATATAAGCAGTCTGGATTTCCACCCTATGGGAGAGTATTTGGCGTCTGGATCTGTGGATAGTAATATTAAGGTAAGTTGTTTTTGAGACTTTGTGGCTTTGCAACTCATCATTTTTTTTTAGAATAACTGCATATTCTCGTTCTCTTGTTGTCTGTCTCACTTAGCTATGGGACGTAAGGAGGAAAGGATGTGTGTTTCGATATAAGGTGAGCACTGACGGTTTACTCTTATGATTTGTTGTTTGTGCCATCAGAAGCCAGGCTAATCGCACTTAACGCTTTGTTGTGTCTGAGTAGATGATTAAGTTGCGGATTACTGGGAAGTGTCAGTCTCTGTCTTTGCTGATTTAGTATGGCAAGTGTTTATTTTGTGGGTGGATTTAGGGTTCCTCGCCACCGTTTGCATACGGTTTTGCATGACTGGGGTGGCTGCTGACATCAACTACAAAATGTAACATACGGTTTAATTTATTTCTTATTTCATATAGGAATTTATAGTCTATATGATATTTGACCTGTTTTTCTCTCTCATTTATCTTAAGTGTGTGCATGTGGGGTTGTGTTTTATGCATCTGGGTGTGTATGAACCTGTGTGCTTGTCTTTTTATTGTGTGTTCACTTTTTTGTTGTTTTATTTGTAAAACTTTAATGTTTTGCTTTTAGTCTGTATAGTTCATGAACGGCTGCTTTGTAACCATGAAAATGGTAAAAAGGGCTATATAAATAAACTTGACTTGGCTAATTTGTTCATATTGTTTGAATGCATACAAATCTTTTCTTGTTTGAAGGGTCATTCCCAGGCCGTGCGCTGTCTAGCCTTTAGTCCTGATGGAAAATGGCTGGCCTCGGCCAGTGATGACAGCACAGTAAAGGTAAGACTTCCACTTAATTTCTTGTTTCTAATATTATATTTTTAGATAACACAATTAGGCCTGTTAAACGATTAATGGCATCCAGATTAAAAGTTTGTTTTTACATAATATAT